>NC_141171.1:46442500-48942500 GCF_055505025.1 Bos grunniens
GAAGTTACTGTTGAAAATTCTGATGCCAATTTGGTGCTCCATATTTTTTGTGAAACTTGTTGCTATTTCCTCTTCAGAGGCTTCTAGAAACTTCTTTTGGTTCCCAATGATCTGAAATTGATATTTGGTGGGATTTTTGGTATGATTCTCTTTGCTTTCATTTGCTAGACACTCAGTGAGCTATTCAATCTAGAAAATCATGTCTTTTAGGTAATCTATGAGACTTATTTAGTTTATGATATCTTCCTGTCCTTCTATTTTCTGATTCTCAAAAAAATCTTACATGGTCAGTTGCAGAAATAGCCTCTTCCTCACATCCTTGTCCTTTGCCGTGTAACTTTGTGGTTCTTCCTTCTCTGATTCTGGGTTGAGACATATGGGCTTCTTTGGGCCAGTGGGTTGAGGGTGATCACGATACAGGCAAAGGACTGAAAGCCACATGTGTGAGTGAGCTTGCTTGCTTTTGCTTGCTACCATCACCATGAGAAAAACATGCCCAGGTTAACCAGTGGTTCCAGGAGGAAGATGAGAGACACATGAATCAGAGCCAATCCTCAGCCAAGATCAGCAACCACTCCAAATATGTGAGCAATAATTGCTTATTCTTGTGTGCTACTGAGGTATTGTAATTGTTTATTATTTAGCATTATTGTGGTAATAACTGATATATCTGATTATTTAGATGCTGAATCTCTTAGCGTAACCCTTTAATTTTCTTTTTACTGTTCTTTATGGGAGATTCTCTCAACAATATCTTTCATCCTTTCTACTGAGTTTTTCATTTCTGCTGTCATAATTTCTAAGAACTCTTTGGTTCTCTGCATGTTATTGCTTTGTTGTATCCTATTCTGTTTTCATGAAAGCATCATTTCTTATTACATTAACTATTATTCTTTCAAATTTTGCTCACCTTGCATATCTCTTTCTTCCAGGTTGCTTTTTTATTCTGTTTATTTTATCCTCTATCTTTGATTGCAGAGATTTCCTCTAATGTCTCATAATCTTTGCTTGTCCACTCATACTCACTAAAAAGCTGGTTAGAAGCTTTGTGTATGTGTTGTTCACAAAAAAGCAGTTGTTTTGTAGAACTTCTGACTCTTCTTTAAAGCTAGAGAGATGACCCAGGGACGTCTCCTCCATTCTGCAGCTTTGAGGACATCTGCCAGGCTACCAGCATTCTGGGAATCTTATGGGGGGAGAAGGCAAGGGGTCCCAACATTTAGGGTGTCAACTGTTACTAAATTCCTCTGTTTCTGGTATAGCAGCCCTGTTCTCAGCTGTACTTGGTGTCCCTAAACCAAAGTCCCTTTGCCAAAGTCTTTACAGAATAGACTCCCCCTGTCTCTGTCAGCAAGGAGAGTGTGGTCACCTGGCTTCAGGGAGTTGGAGAGGGGATCTGTGTGTCTCAAAGTGGGTTATCAGGGCTTTCAGCCAGCCCTTTCCCACTCCTGTCTTATCACTCTTTGAATTGCTGCCAGTAGGTTGGGCAAAAAGGTGACCTCACCGCTGTGTTGCTGTGCATTTCTTCGAATAGTAAGGCTGAGCCTCTCTCGTGTGTCATGGCCGTCGTGTGAACTGTTTGCTTTCTGTGTGGTGCTTTATTCTCTCTTCTGAAGGGCGTCCTCGGACCTCAGTTCAATCCTGTTTTTACTCCCTGGGTGTCATGTGTCCTGGGGTCTGGAGGTCTGCAGGCTGTGTGGCAGTGGGAGAGAGGCACAGAGCTGGCGAGGGGGTGGTCCCGAGAGCAGGGTGTGCCCTCCCCGGGTTCCCCCCTCTCCCCTACAAAAGTACGTAATTGGAAATGGGCCCAGCCTTTTCCCCACCTCAGCACAAGCCTGCCACTGACAGCTCCTAGGGATGGAGTGGTCCTCTGGGCTGCTTGACTTAAGGGACAGCTCTGTGCAGGGCCCCATTAGCAGCCAAGTCCTGGGTGATGATTCTGGCACCAGCCTGAGGTTTGGCATTTACCAGGGTTTACATTCCACAAAGACGGTTACCTTTTCTTTTCTTTTTCAACCTTAAAAAAATTGTGAAATATAACACATATAGAAAATGTTCAGTTTAACAAATTATTATAAAGCAAACACCCGTGTAACCACCTCCCTGGGAGACAGTTGGCTTTTAACAACACCGTGGCAACGGGAGCTGGCAGCTTGCCCCTCAACTGTTGGGCTGTCCGTTCCCCTCCAGCCCACCCCGAGTCTTGGGGCCTGGGCGGGGTGGCCCCTGGTCGCTGGAGGTCCACTCAAGGTGTGGAGGCTCTGGGGCAGGGCCCTGAAGTCTAGATGGGGGGTTGAGTGTGAGACTTGTTTTCTCTCAGCCCCCTTCACTGACCTGTGTCCTGACAGACTCAGGGATCACTCAGAACTCAAGAATTTGCGTGGAACCCAGGGAGCAGGGGGAGTCCAGAGACCCAGGGTGCGAAGCCCAAGGCAGGCCTGAAGGCCAGGTCTGGCTGGCATGGGGTTGGGGGCTAACCATGAAGCACTCACCCTCCACAGAGGGACTTGGCCCTCCTGCCTAGCCTGATGCAGGGCAAGGCCATGTGTGTGGGAGGGTTCGGAAGGGACTGCCCTCCGTGTGGGAGATATTCCTCATGGATGAAGGTTAGTACGCGTGCTCAGTCCTCTGGGGTGGGCCAGCTGAAGGACATTCCTGTCCCTGGGCACTGCCCCTCCCTTTTGCTGCAGCAGCCCTGTGGTTCTCCAGATGGGATGTCTTCCCCTGACAGCCAGGTCCCAGGTGGAATGCCCATGTCCATTAAAGTGCAGCCCCTATACACAGGAGACGGGCCTCGGCCACTTGTTTGCCTCCACTTCCTTCCTTTACTGGTTCAGCCCACATGGAGCTCCCCACCATCTTCTAGGCACTGGGTGGCAGCAAGGGGCAGGACAGACTCAGTCACGCTCTCGTGGTGATAGTCTAGTGTTGCACAGTCCAATAGACTTTTCTGGGATGACAGGGCATCTGAGGGGGCGTGGTGCAGGGAGGAGATGGAGGAGACAAGGAAATGGGCACCTCAGGGCCATGGGAACACACAGGGCTTGCATTGGAGCAGTGCTGGCTTGGCAAGGCTTCCTGCACAAATCAGCCCTGAAGGATGCAGATGGCAAGTCAGGCAGAGGGCCCAGGAAGTGTGATCAAGGTAGGGGAAAGGCACATGCCTAGGGCTGGTGAGGAGGGACGTGTGCACTTCTGGAATGGCAGGAAGAGAGCCTGAGGGAGGGGCCGGGAGAAGGGTGGGCACTGGGAGCGGTGGGGGGAGGGTGGAGAACTGGGGAGTGGCACGGAGTCGCACCTGGAAGGACATCTGGGCAGATCTGCATTTTCAGGTCACCCTGGTCGCTGCAGGGCAGGAGAAGCGTCTGGAAGGCAGGACCAGTTAGGAAGCGGCTGTTGCGGTCTACCTGGTGAGAGGCAGAGGCAGCAGGGGGAGGGACAGGACTGGAGGCGGAATCGGCAGGACTTGTGGACGGGATGGATGCTGAGGGGGAGGGAGAAGAAGCAGAGGTGAGGGACCTGGTGCTTCTTGCTGGGGAAACTGGGCAAGGAGGAGCCATCCGCGGAGCTGGCGATGCTGGCGGAGGAGCAGGTGCGAAGGAGAAATGAGTTCTATTGGGGTGAGCTGTGTCGGAGGCTCCTGAGGGCCACCGGTGGGCCTTTGGATGGGGGAATCTGGGGCTAGTGGAGTGGTCCACTCTTGTGGGCCTGCTCGTCTCTGGTTCTGCCCCTAGGCTGTCACTCTCAAGGTGCCCCAGACCAGCCCAGCCTGGGGAAAGGGTGGTCCTGACCGGGGTGTAGCCATAGCTCACTGATGTCTACTTGGGATGTGTCTGTGTACCTCTGTGTAGTGGGGTCTTTTACATACACATTAGGAAGAAGTGGGCTGGGGGTAGAGGAGAGGGGAACACAAAGTTTCAAAGAAGAACTTGTCCCAGGAAGGTGAATTTTGCTGTGTGGGGTTAGGCTCATCTGGGCTGATCCTGGAGCCTCTGGGCGTTGGCTGATGGAAGAAGAGTTGTGTCATTCCCTACGCTCTGCCTCCTAGACTGGTCATGGAATAGACTCACTTTTTGCTCTGACCACCAGCCTGTGGGTTGCCTAATTATTCGTGTTCTTGGGGGACTAGCATCTTCGAGTACAAACTGAAATTCAGTACATGCCAAATCCAGTTTACGCTATTTAGGTACAGTTGAAGCTATTTGGGCCTTCTAGGGTGTCTACCAACTTAGCTGTCCCCTCCTGGCCCCCACCAGCTCCTCCTCCTTGCCATTCTGTGGGCTATCTGGTCTTGGCTTCTGCTTTTGGTTGGGAACGCATGCATTTTGTATTCAGAGGTACAGAAACTGGCCATGTGACACCGGGATAACATGTTCTGCTGAGTCTCTTGGATGGGGCTCGGGACTAAGATCTTAGACTCATCTTGTCCTGATCTTCAGTGGTGACAACTGGGAGAGTCCATGTTGATGGTGAGGACCCAGCCCAAAGAGGGCACCATAGAGTGGTTCATAATCTTGGTCTGTGGCCTTCTGCAACCAGCCACGGCTCCTGACTTGGCCAGGTAGCTAGTGGGGCCAGATGCACGGGCATGGCTGTTCCAGGAAATCCAGCCCCAGGGTCAAGTTTGCTTAGGATGTTTGTGGTTTCCTCTGTAGGCGTCCATCACCCAGGTCTATAGACTCTGCAGTGTGTCCACTGCTGTCCCCTGAGTCACTGCCAGCTGCTCTAGTTCAAGCCTTCACCATTTCACAAATCTCCCTACCTTCTCTGATCTGGCCGACCCTCCCTGGCAGCCGGACCTGATCCTGTGAGTCTTATCTTTGACTTTTACCCAGAGTGTTCCCATCCCTCCATCTCACTCCCCTCTGCACGGCCAATTTCTGGTCATTCAATGCCTGGCATATAGTGTGTATTCATATGTTTCTCAAGTGAATAAATATAAATTAATGTGAATTGAGTCCTTTTGATCTTGACTGTTTATCATTTCATAAGGAAGTCTCTTACTCCCCTTCTTATTTTATGCACCCACACTTCGTGTTAATAAGTGCAGATATGTGTTCATTTGGCCGGACTCTGTATCCTGGAGTTGTGGGGGACCACTATCTGTCACATGCTGCATGTTGGCAAATATTGTTGAGTTAAATTGAGTAACATTATCTTTTCAAACTTAGAAAAGCCAGGGAATCTCCATTAGAGATCAGATACTTTTCCTGATATTTGGATTCTTCTGATGGTGAGATTTTGTGTTTTGATTTTCAGCCCCCGGTTTCATGGAGAAGGTGGCTTGTGAACCTAGAGGATGGGAAGATCTGATCCTGAGATAGAGAAAGTCGTTTCAGGCAGAGAGAAAGTCTTGAGCTAATGTAAGAGGCGAGATGTTTTCTTCTTCAATTCAACCCATAGGTCATTGTCCCAGTGTCCAATTCAGTGGCTCTGAATTGTCAGTCATCTGACTTTGAACTTCTTTCCTGGGCTTAGGTCCCTCTGAATCTGACCTGGCCTTGCTCCCCATCTTCATTTTCTGCTGCTTCTTGTCTCCAACTTTGCTTGGACTGCTGCTCTTGCCTACGATGATGTTTCTCAGGACATGCGTCTTGAAAGCTTGAGCCTTTCCATCTTCCATTGGAATTGTGATTTTTAGCACCTGCACGTTTTGCATCTTTCCCAATGTCCCTCAGCTGCATGTATCTTACAGTTCAACCAACTTCATGCTTCATCCGTCCCCACAGTGTCCTTTAGTTGTTTGTTTATTTGTGAGTCTAGTATATCCTTGTTGCTGCCAGGGTCTGTGGAGGAGTCAAGCGCCTAAGACATAATCTCTGTTCACATAAGGTTCTTGGTCTACCTGCAGAGTGGAGATACAGGAGGAATGGCTACTCAAGGTCTTATGCGGGTCAGAAAGGGATCTGTCAACCATGGCCTCTAGCGGGGAGAATCAGGCAGGGCTTCACAGAGGAGGGAACCTATGGGTTGAGTCATGGCATATGAGGAAGGGATTTAGTCCTGCAAAGTTGAGGTAGAGAAGACTTCCAGGTGGGACCGTCTTGAGGAAATTTAAAGAGAGAGGAGAGGGACTTCCCTGGTGGTGCAGTGGTTAAGACTTTGCTTTCTAATGCAGGGGTGGGGTGTGGGTTTGACTCCTTGTTGGGGAGCTAAGATCCCACATGCCTTGCAGCCAGAAAACAAACAAACAAACAAGAAAAACCCCACAGAAAACAGAAACAGTATTGTAACAAATTCAATAAAGACTTTAAAAATGATCTGCATGAAAAGAATTATAAAAAAGGAAGACAGGAGAATAGGGGCTGGTAGAGGGAGTAGGGTATTAAGCTGATGCATGGAAGTGAGATAGGAGACTGTGTCTGGAAAAATGGGCACAGTCTGTGTTTTATGACGATGGATATGGGGATGGAGAACGCTTGCTGGTGTTGAGCAGTGAGGTGTGTTGCTAATTTTGATAAGTCAACATAAAAAATTAAAGGTGATCAGGCACCATAATGAAGATGATTTGGGGTAGAGAGAAGTGACTGTGGGGGGCGAGGGATGTTGAGGAGAGTGGCACTAGGGGCCCCCAGCACCTGGTGACCCCTGCCTGGGTCTCAGGAATCACAGAGGAATGAGCTTATGGGAGCTTCAGTGACTCCTAGTGACTTCAAAGGAGCCAGCAGAAGGTTGCAGACCATGGGGTCTCCCAAGAAGAGGGGAGGATGTCACCCCATCTTCCCAGGCTGGGGTCAGGCTTTCCTGTTTTACTTCAGACACTTGTATCATTTGAAAATTTTACAGAAATACATGCTACCAATTAAAATGATAAACACTTTGTTCTAACTCAAAACAAGAAAGAAAACAGGGTGCTTGAGGTAATGTGGGTGGTGATGGGACCCAGGAGCTGACCTCTAGGAAAAGGTTTTGAACTGTAGTGGGTCTGGGGTATCTGGTTGCAGGGTGAGATGAGGTGTCTTTAGAAAACCACGGCATCCAGTTAATGCCTGGTTAGAAAAGGGATGTCAGATTTATGATACAAGACAAACTGTCATCACGGATTAAAACACTTCTGCGATCCAAGAGTAACAGTCATTGCTTGGAACATTTGCTAATCTTTTAAAAATTTTACCAATGTGAAACAGATCAACTGCTTGAGACCGGCTTCTTAAAGGTTAGGTTATTCATTCGTGTAGTCACTTAACTGATATTTAATTGATTCATTGAACTGGTCCACTGATAGTAATTCCTGCAGAACCAGAAGGCAAGGTAAAGAAAGTGGGTCCTCAAGAAGGTGGGAGCTACAGAGTTTCACTTTTTATCCCCATGTGGATTAAGATGTTGTAGTTTCTGGGAGTATGAGAAGCATCTTGAAGTACAGCTTGATTTTCATGTTTATTATTGTCAGATTAATGCAAAAGACACTAAAAAAATGCCACTTACAAAGGAAAAGTTAACAATTGTGTGGCATTTTATGGGAGCCCCCTCATTTTATGAGGGTTGTGTGTTTTGGGCTCGCATATATAGAGGAGGAAGGGGCAGGAGGTGGGGAGATATGAAGGGGAAGGCCAGGGGCCAAACCAGCAGGTCCTGTCCTAGGACAGTGATGCCATTGTAAAGTGCTGGGTGCTGGTGAAGTGTGCAGATTGGAGGCCCACCCCCGAGATTTGCATCAGGAAGCCTGGTCTGGAGCCTGGCAGCCCACAGGTTTAGACAGTTGTCTACCCAGGAGGTCCCCAGGAGGACCTGTGACCCCGAGAGAAGGCAGCCCCAGTCTCGTAGTTTCTAAGGATGCCTACTGGGATGCGGGTCTCCTCTGTTTTAGGGCCACACCAGGCCCATCCACTTGGGTGGAGGGAGATTTCCGACCTGACCATCCAATCCCACAGTCATTCCTTCAGTTTTATGAGTTCTAGGTGTCAAGTCCCTGAGCCCTGGGACTCAAAGGCAGGCTTGTGAGGCCCAGGTAGCAGGCTTTGGACATGGCCTGGGCTCTGCAGGGCGCAGTGGCTCCTGGACGGGGAGGCCTTGAAGGGTTGGGAAGATTCTTGGCGCCAAGAGGACTGAACAGGAGCAGTGAGACTCTCCTGAGTCCAGATGGTGGCAGAGGCCCCAGGCTGCTGCCTCAGGACCCTGTGGCAGGCTGCGCTCCATATACCCACACCCTTCAGCAAGGCCCTTTAGTCTGGACCTTGACCAAAGGGCAAGTTGGAAGGTTATGATGCCCTGTAACAGAACATGTGCTGAAAGTGAGTGTTGGAGGAGGTGAAGAAATTGTTGCATCGGTCACCTCACTTTACAGATGGGTAAACCAAGGCCTCGAGAGGAGATATGACCCATGGGGAACTAAAAGGAAGATGGGCTATGAAATCAGACAGAAATGGGTCCTCTCCACCTCTGCCATCTCAGCTGGATGACCTTGAACAGACTGTGTGACCTCTCTCTGCTCCTCTGTAAGATGGGGATGATAATACACGCACCTTAGGCTTTGCTATCAGGATTCAGCATGAGTGTTTTCAGAGTCTGGCACTGTTGTTGATGCCCAGAGCTTGGGTCAGCGGTGGTTAGGCTGTGACTGGCTGCCCGGCCACCCTGTCCAGTGTTCTGGTCTGGGGCCCCCTGCTGCTGGGGCTCCTCGATGCTCTTAGCCTGGTCAGGCCTGTGCTCCAGCGATGATGGTTGGGATTGGGATGTGGGGCACTGAGCAGGCTCTGTTTGCTAACTTTGTGTATTGCTTAATAAGGAAAACACGGCTTGTCCTGGCAATCAGTAGATCTGGCCATATATGGGGAAAAGGAGTAACTTGGATGTGGTCAAGGACGCAATTCTGAGTAATTCTGATTTAAAACAAAATTAAAGACAATATGGAATTGCCACTTTTCTTTGTCCACTGTGGTTATGGAGTGATTTCTGGTTATAAATAGGTAACATCTTGCAGGGGGAACCTTAGAAATAGCTGTGAACTGTTTGGGGGAACAAATCCTTTCCACACTTGAAAGACCCTGGCATAGGGACAGAATCCCTGTGCATGGAGAGAAAGCGTTTTTCAGGCAGGCAGAGAAGACTGAGGTCTTCTGTGGCCCAGCCATCTCCAGGGTAAATTCTAAATCTGGGGCCCTCTTGGCCTCTCTGCACTGGGGCACCCACTGTCTTTCCTGCAGCCGTCTGCTTCATGGTGTCTTCGTCAGCTCCATTCCTTAGCCTTCACTCATCCATTCGTTCATTTGACTCACTCAGACACATCCTGAGCACTCATCCTGCGAGGCAATGCTCCGACTTCCTCCTGCTGGTGGCCTTGCCCCTCTGGCTGCTCTCGGTTCATGGCTAGTGCCTGGGGCTCTGTCCTTGGTCCTTTCCTTTGCTCCCTCTGTGCACTCTTCCATCTCCTCTTGGCCTGATTTCCATAGCACAGCAGTTCAGAGGGGCCAGTCTGCCTGGGTCCAGTCTTGGCCCTACAACTTCCAAGCTGTGTGACCTTTAGTAGGTTGCTCAACTTCTCTGAGACAGTTTCCTCACGTGTCAACTGGAGATGATTGTAGTGCTTACTTCTTGGGTAGTTAAGAGGACTAGTTGAGTTAATCCCAGAAAACTTCTAAAACAGTGCCCAACAGCAGGTCAGCGCTCAGAAACCTTGGTCCTGCTGTTGTTTGCTGATGATGCCCAGTTCTCTCGCTGGATGCCCTCTTTGCCCCGACTGCCATTCTTGACAGGAACAAGGTAGGCGGAGCTCCTACTGTATGCCACCGCATGCTTGGCACTCAGTCAGGGCATGTGGCACTGAGGAGGTCACAGTCCAGGACATGACAAACATTTCAGTGTGTGTCCTGCCCGAGAGCTAGCACTCCCCCACCCCACACTCCAGCTGACATCTTTGTCCACAACCCCTTGCCAAGGCCAGCACCCTCGTGGGGATTAATTAGGGCAAGGGTGTGAGAAAGAGACAAAAAAAGGTCCAGGTTTCCAGCCTGGGTAGAGGATGCTGCCATCCATTCTGCTTCTAAAGTATTTCTTGATTCTTCATCTCCTCTCCATGGTCATGGTCCCTGCCTGGGTCTGGCCTCACCATCTCTCTTCTACCCCTGTGATCTCTCTGGATAAAGCCTCTTCTGCTTCCTCTCATTCATCCTCTGACCTCCCCTGGCCAAAGTCAGGCCAGGCCTGGGGGAAGCTCTTCAGAGGTGGCCCATCCCCCCCTGCACCTGCAGCCTCCTCCTCCTCTGCCTGGGGGAATCCTGTGAGCTCCTTCCCTCCTGTTTGCTGAGAGCCCAGCACCCCCTGCTCCTGGAATACCTGGTCCCGCCTCCTGGGGAGGGAGGGAAGGTGCGCAGGCTCTGTGGGAGCGTGGGGCTGAGTGACCCGTCACATCCCAGCCCTGGCTTTCACCCAGCAAAGCAAAATTACTGAACAATTATTTCCTTGAGTTCTCGGAGGCTCCCCAGGTCTGTCCCTGATCCCTCTCACACACACTGTCGTCACCACTCCTGTTCTGGTCATAACAGACTCAGCTACCTCTTGGCCAGGGACCCCTTCTTGGGCTTGTCCCGTGGGTGCTTGGTCCTTGGACTCCAAGGTTGACTTTGCCTGTTTCCTTGATTGGACCTTCAGAGCTTCCTGAACCAACTGCAGGTACCACTGTGGCCTCCAGCTGACCGATGTGAGCACCCACCCGTCTGGCTTTCTATGGGGGAGTCCCTTCTCCCGCACCTGGCCCCTGTGTGTTTCTGGAGGGCAGGAGTCTGCCTCCTCCTGGTCTCCTCTCAGAGAGGAGCAAGCCCAGAGCTGACACACAGTAGGTCTTAGGCCACCGAGCCTTCCTGCCCATGTTGCTGGCTCCCTGGGGGAGGGCACATGTGTTTTCTCCCTGCAGTTCCATTTTAACCTTTGTTTGAGCAGAGATTTCTATGTTAAGACTTTCTTCAGAGAAGACCTGAGACCCTCTGGGCCAGTCTGTCTATCTGGTCTTTCAAACTTCCTGATCAGGTCCTCCTGCGCCCTGGGTACTTCTTGTGCTGCCTCTTCCCTGACCTGCGTGCGGCCCTCAGTTCTGATTCCTTGTGACCCACGTCCTTGTGTGCATCAAGGGGGGATCCTGAACCAAAGCCTGGACCCGGGCAGCCCATAGATCTCAGGTTTGGTCAGTCTAACAGGTAGACCTTGTGTGTGTTGGGGCCAGAATTTGGTCCTGGACTGAAAATTCTGCCCAAGTGTTGGCCTGGCTCCTGAGCTACTGTATCTCCACGCAGATGCTGGGCCCTCAGTGCCTGCTTGTCAACATGGGGGTGTGGCTTCTTCCCTGAGATGTTGGAGAAAGCCAAGGTATAGCTGCCTTCTGTCCTCCCCACCCTGGGGAGGAGAGGTGGCCAGGGTGTGAGTCACAGGTCCCCTACCCTCCATCCTAGAGCATGGAGGTCATCCCTTCTGGATATATGGAACCTCTTCTCTGAATTGGTCCCCAGGACCCTATCCCAACCACCTTGTCCTTCACACAGTGGGCAAAGTGGAGTCATTCCATTGTTTTCCAAGGGTCATGCTCAACCATGCCCTCCCCTCCCAGACTGCATCTTTCTGCCACTCTTGTGACATTTGATCAAGCAGCCTGGAGCTTCCCAACTCTCTGGCTGGTTTACATGGGTACAGAGTATTCTATGGTTATCATAACTTACTTAATTTTTCCTTCATGTATGTTTGGGTGGTTGTTTCCAATTTTTTCTTTATTATAAACAATATTCAGGGAACATCTTTAGAGGAATGTTTTTGTAGGGCCAACAAGTATGAACATTTATCATGTTGGTACATAATGTCAAATTGGTCCCCTCAAAGAACACTTACACTGCATGAGAATGTGTTTCCATATACCCCAGCCAACATGGGTTTTGGTCCTGTTTTTATTTTTTGCCTTTATGGAAGCAAAAAAAAATTATACACTATGCCTATTTGCATTTGATTTTTAGCGGCTGTTTTGTATTTCTTTTTTAAAAAAATTTAGCTAATTGATTTATCAGATCAGATCAGATCAGTCAATCAGTCGTGTCCAACTCTTTGCGACCCCATGAATCGCAGCACGCCAGGCCTCCCTGTCCATCACCAACTCTCGGAGTTCACTCAGACTCACGTCCATCGAGTCAGTGATGCCATCCAGCCATCTCATCCTCTGCCGTCCCCTTCTCCTCCTGCCCCCAATCCCTCCCAACATCAGAGTCTTTTCCAATGAGTCAACTCTTCGCATGAGGTGGCCAAAGTACTGGAGTTTCAGCTTTAGTATCATTCCTTCCAAAGAAATTCCAGGGCTGATCTCCTTCAGAATGGATGGGTTGGATCTCCTTGCAGTCCAAGGGACTCTCAAGAGTCTTCTCCAACACCACAGTTCAAAATCACCAGTTCTTCGGTGCTCAGCCTTCTTCACAGTCCAACTCTCACATCCATACATGACCACAGGAAAAACCATAGCCTTGACTAGACGGACCTTTGTTGGCAAAGTAATGTCTCTGCTTTTGAATATGCTATCTGGGTTGGTCATAACTTTCCTTCCAAGGAATTTATAATATTGTGTTAATTTCAAGTGCACAGCTTCAGATTATTTTCCATTATAGGTTATTAAGAAATACTGAATATAGTTCCCTGTTTATACAGTGGGTCCTTGCCGGTTATCTATTTTATATATAGTAGTGTGTATCTGTTAATCTCTTACTCAGAGTTTATCCATCTTTTTCCACTTTCCCCTTTGGTAACCATAAGTTTGTTTTCTATGTCTGTGACTATGTTTCTGTTTTGTAAGTAAGTTGATTTGTATTTTTAGATTCTATGTATAAGTGGTATCATATAATATTTGCCATTGTTTACTTCATTTAGTATGACAGTCTCCAGATCCATCCATGTTGCTGCAAGTGGTTATCTTTCTTTCTTTCTTTTTTTAATGGCTTCTTTTACAGATTGCTTGTTCATATGCTTTGCTCATTTTTCTACTGGAGGCTCATTTTGAGGAACTGAATAGTGAGAGCTCTTTGAATGTTTGAAGTGCAGCAACTGGAACTCAGTAGACCAGTTCGTAAAAGTTTGTGGTCAAGTAACTTTGTTGTGTCTTGAAAAGATTTTATTTAACCACATATATTTTTTAAATTAGAAGTTTTAGGTTTCTGTGTGGTTGAACTTTTCTCTTTTATATCTTTTAACTTTTCAAATAATATGCTCAGAAAGCATCCCTCTCCCTTGGCAGATTATTTGCCCATATTTTCTCCTAGAACTTACAAAGTTTTATTATTTATGCCAGAATCTGTGTTCCATCTATAGTAGAATTTATTATAGTTTAGGGATAAATGTATAGATTTAACTATTCCTTCCCTTACACCAACAAAAATTAGCCATCAGTTGTCCTGACACTATTTTTTAAAATTTTATTATTATTATTATTTTTATTTTACAATATTGTATGGGTTTTGCCATACATCAACATGCATCCACCACGGGTGTACATGTGTTCCCCATCCTGAACCCCCCTCCCACCTCCCTCCCCATACCATCCCTCTGGGTCATCCCAGTGCACCAGCCTCAACCTTCCTGTATCCTGCATCGAACCTGGACTGGCGATTTCTTTCTTATATGATATTATACATGTTTCAATGCCATTCTCCCAAATCATCCCCCCCGTTCCCTCTCCCACAGAGTCCAAAAGACTGTTCTATACATCTATGTCTCTTTTGCTGTCTCGCTTACAGGGTTGTTGTTACCATCTTTATAAATTCCATATATATGCGTTAGTATACTGTATTGGTGTTTTTCTTTCTGGCTTACTTCACTCTGTATAATAGGCTCCAGTTTCATCCACCTCATTAGAACTGATTCAAATGTATTCTTTTTAATGGCTGAGTAATACTCCATTGTGTATATGTACCACAGCTTTCTTATCCATTCATCTGATGATGGACATCTAGGTTGCTTCCATGCCCTGGCTATTATAAACAGTGCTGAGATGAACAATGGGGTACACGTGTCTCTTTCCCTTCTGGTTTCCTCAGCGTGTATGCCTGGCAGTGGGATTGCTCGATCATAAGGCAGTTCCATTTCCAGTTTTTTAAGGAATCTCCACACTGTTCTCCATAGTGGCTGTACTAATTTGCATTCCCACCAACAGTATAAGAGGGTTCCCTTTTCTCCACACCCTCTCCAGCATTTATTGCTTGTAGACTTTTGGATCGCAGCCATTCTGACTGGCCTGAAATGGTACCTCATTGTGGTTTTGCTTTGCATTGCTCTGATAATAAGTGATGTTGAGCATCTTTTCATGTGTTTGTTAGCCATCTGTATCTGACACTATTTATTGAATGATCCACTTCGGTTCCTCTAAGTGGAGATGCTACCTGCATCATATTCTGAATTTCCATATATGTGCTTGTGTCTGTTTATGAGTTTTTCTCCTGTTTCATTGGTCTGCTCACATTCATGTTTTTTTTTTTAATTCATTTTGAAATTTTTAATTTTTAGAGTATTTATGTATTTGGCTCCCTCTGGTTCCGGCTGTGGCACATGGGGCCTGTGTTGCATTCTGCAGCGTCTGCCGTTGTACTGAGCAGGCTCTGCAGTTGTAGTGCATTGGCTCAGTAGTTGTGGTCTGTGAGCTTAGTTGCTCTGCAGCACATGGGGTTTTAGTTCCCCAACCAGGGATCGAACCCATGTCCCCCGCACTGCAGGGCAGATTCTTAACCACTGGGCCACCAGGGAAGCCCCTGCATTTCTGGTTTTAAAAGCACTTTTGTTAATAACTACCAGTCATTGAGTTCCTCCTGTGCTTCAGGTACTTGACATACTTGATCTCCAGTCTTTCCTGACATCCTACAGGGTGTAGGGACAATGGTCCTAGTGTAGCCAAGGCTTGCAGGGTAGATGAGTCGCAGAAGGTCAAAAGGGTAGTAGGTGGATTAGCCAGGAATCAGACCCAGGAATGCTTGCCTGTAAGTCTGGCACTTCCCACCACCCTGTCCTGCTCTGGTGACCCCACTCCGCACCGTCTGGGGCATGTGGGAGAGGTGGCTTAGAAAATACCAGCTGGAAGGTGACTGTCTCGCTTCACATCATTGAAAGCGGAGGCCTTGGGGAGTGGAGGCTCTCTTCAGACCCAGCCCTGGTTAGAAAGAGCTGAGTCTGGGACTCTCAGCTCACTGACTCTGTATCCCCAAACCAGCGTCATGACAGAGCTGACCTGTTGGCCTGCTCATGGGCTTATCCATGCCCGGTCTCCGAGCTGTTACAAAGATTCCACTGCAGACACAGCTGATGGGCAGTCTCCCTTGTAGAAGAAGGTGGGTGTGGTGGTGCGCATTGCTGAACTGATGGGAATTACATGATTCTTCTGCGTCTTAGAGCTGTAGGCTAGAGGGTTCCTAAGAAGTTACATGGTCCAGCCCTGCCAGGTTTAGATCAAGAAGCTGATGCCCAGAGAAGGGACAGAACTTTCCTGGAGTCCCTGCTGTGGGGATCTTGGGCATATTCCCAAACCCACACCCTGCAATGAGATGTGTTGAGTAAGAACCCCAGCTGGAACTTGGCTCTCAGGGACAGTGGTAGGAAGGTGTCAAGTCAAACCCCAGCCTGGTCTCCTGGACTCTGAGATGGCCCTGAGGGCAGGTCTTGCTAAACCCCATGGAAGTGTTGTGGGATGGTGTGTGGCCTTCTCCCAGCCTACGATCTTTATGGCTGACACCAGGGGAATTGTACAAGAGTGTGATAAGCATCGCTGTTGAGATTGGCACCTCTTGGTAGTGCTTTCTGTGCCCCAAGTATTGCCTGCTGGCTGCTTCCCATGGGAGAAGTGGTTCAGCTTCAGACTGCGTAACCACCTAGGCCAGAGATGCAGTGTATGCATGGGCACACACGCACATACATACACATACATGCTAGTCTTTGGAGTGCTCGTGTCCCCACAGTGCCGTCAGGGCCAAGCCCCAGAGTCTCTTGTCCAGGGTCTGTGGGTTCTGATTTTCCACTGGGATCCTGGGCCATCCTCTCTTCAGTGCTTTTGCCGTTGCCCACCCTGCCCTGCGGTACTCATGTCTCCTTTCTCTCCATGTGTCAAAACTCTGGCTGAGCTGTGAGGCTCAGCTCAAATCTTTCTCTGGCTCTTTTTTTTTTTTTTTCTAAAGATTTTTTTGATGTGGACCACTTAAAAAATCTTTATTGAATTTATTACAATATTGCTTCTGATATGTTTTGGTTTTTTGACCATAAGGCATGTGGGATCTTAGTTCCCCAGCTGGGGATTAAACCTGCAGCCCTGGCATTGGTAGGCGAAGTCTTAACCACTGAACCACTGGGGAGATCCCTCCCTGACTCTTCTGTAGAGTCTTCTGTCCCCAGCCTCATGCAAATCCCAGCTCTCTCCCTCTTCTGAATGTTGCTAATGTTCTTCTGTGTCATCCACATGGGACTGGAGCTTGTACTGCCCTGGGACAACTCTTCTATAGAACTCTCCCTAACAGCATGTGTGGCTGTGTTTTCATGAGATGAAATCTTGTTGATCCGCTGAGGCAGTAATCTTGTATTTCACAGTGCTGTGTACTCTCATCAGAGTCTGGCACACAGTAGGCCCTCAGGAAATGTTGGTTGCCTGGTGGATTGGAATGAGCCAATATGTAAACACAAACGGAGACGCTTTCAGGCCTCAGTGGGTGCTTGCCTGCGCTTGCTGGCGGCCAGTCGAAGGCGTGAAGTGGGCTTGCTCAGCCCTGTAGGACGTGCACCGGAGAAATGCTGAGATGTGGGGATTAGGGAGATAATGCAGACCTGGGGTTAAAAGGCTGGCAGTGCTTTATTCCCCTGTGAGGGGGAAAAGGGCCTTTGGGCAGCAGGTGACAGGGGAGGTGTGAAGTGGCGCTCCCAGTGAGGCCTCGGCAGGAGACCTTCGCTGCCGTCCACCTGGGAGGTTCCTAGAAGAGATGGGTGAGGAGTTTGGCATGAGGTGGTGGGATGTAGTTCATTCTCAAACACTCTCTTTGGGCCCAAATAGTCCTCCTAGCCAGTCCTAGGAGCTCTCAGAAGACTGTCCTGGGCATGGGACACATTTTCCCCTTTTTCGACCCTAAAGGGATGCTGAGTGCTATTTGAGGGCACCTTCTTGAGTGAGAAGTACAATGTACTTGCCGTTCATTTGCTTACTTGTTTATTCATTTTGCGTTGGGCCTAATGATGTGATGCTGACCTGCTGAAAGATCTGAGTGGGGGTCCCCTGCTTACAACACTGAAGCAGCTGGTGACTGTCTCCTGCGTGGGTGACAAGTTAAGGTCATGCTCTCTGTCATCCAGGATAGCACCCAGGCTCCTCGGGCTGGCATGTGGTGGCCTCCGCCCCCAGCTCTGTAGACTGCTGTGGCTCTCCTCTGTGTTCTCTAGAACTTCCTCGAGCCCTGCTGCCCTTCTCACATTTCCCAAACACACTGGCTGCCTTGCACCACCATTCTTCTGCTCATGTTGATTCCTCTGCTTGGACCCGCCAGGTCTCCTGCGCTGTCAGGATGAATGAGCCCCAGGCATCCTAAATAGAGCCCTGAGTAGACACATGTAGGAGAGAGCATGGAGTCAGGCAGTGTGTATGCATGCTGAGTCATTACATCGTGTCCGACTCTTTGAGACCCTGTGGACTGTAGCCCGCCAGGCTCCTCTGTCCATGGGATCTCTCAGGCAAAAATACTGGAGTGGGTTGCCATTTCCCTCTCCAGGGGATCTCACCAACCCAGGGATTGAGCCCATGTCTCCTATACTGGCAGGCTAGGGAAGCCCAGAGTCAGCTAGATATGGATTCAAATCCTGCCTTTATCTTCCTGGCTTGGCATGTTACTTCCCTGGGCCTGTTCACCAAACAATAGCACTGACCTCACAGGGCTGTTGGCGGAGCTGAATCGAGGGAGGTGGTGCCTGCCCCTTCTCTCCCTGCTTCCGTACCATTCTCAGTGTGCAGCCTGGAGATGCCTCCTCCTCCTGGTTATTTGTCTTGGTGAAGCCCTTTTGTTCAGATGGTTACTGAACACCACCGTGTGCCAAGTGCCCAGCACTGGGAGTAATTTTTGTTTGGTCATCGGCCACCAAAGAGTTGTAAGAGCCCATACTTGGCTCCTGGGGGAAATGACATTTGCTCTGACAGACTTCCTGCTTGGCTTCCTTGGTGGCTCAGACAGTAAGGAGTCTGCCTGCAATGCAGGAGACCTAGGTTTGATCTCTGGGTCAGGAAGATCGCCTGGAGAAGGGAATGACAACCCACTCTGGTATTCTTGCCTCGAGAATTCCATGAACAGAGGAGCCTGGCGGGCTACAGTCCACTGGGTCACAAAGAGTTGAACACGACTGAGTGACTAACACTTGCTGAATGTAGGAGGCTGAGTGAGAGGTAACTTGGAGAAGATAGGAGGGAAGAGAGTTCTAGGCAGAGGGAGTAATGGGGTGAGTGGGACCCAGTTAGTAATGAACTATGTGAAGGTATTTATCCTAAGAGCAGTAGGAAGGGTTCTATGCCAGGCTGGGGTCTTGGTCACTTGTGCATCCCCAAAAGCAAAAAACGGACAGAGAAGGACCAGAGGAAGCTGGGAGACCAGTGAGGAAGGGCAAGACAAAGGCATGGCTGGTTGGGGTAGGGGCTGTGGCCATGGAGAGATCCTGGAGGTGAGGTTCGTCAGTGTGGTGAAGGCTGGGTCCTGGGCAGTGGGGGGAGAGGGAACAAGGACTCCTGGGTTCCCGCCTCTTCCACTGGGATGCATGTATGTGTGGGGAGCAGGGTGGTAGCCACGGAAAGATGAGCTTGTTTCCTTGGATGTGTAAGCTCCCTGAAGCAGGGATGGGCCCTCACACTCCATGTCTCTCCCATGGGCCTTTATGCCCAAGAGGATTTCAGAAGACTTGTTCCTGGTTAAGGTGAGAAAATTACCCCTGTTCCCCCATCGGTCAGCAGACTTGACCATGGACACACCCCCTTGGACTCCAAGGCTCTCTGCGTTGGGGGGTCGACCCTGTGCTCATCTCTTGGAGGAGGCCCAGCCCCTCCTGGGCGCTCCCCGCTGGGACTGGTGTGCCGAACCTCCCTGTTCTTAACAGGACTGACTGGGGTGGGTCTCCCACCGCCTCACTGAGGCAGGCCTGGGTTTGGCCGCCCTCCCGGCTGTGTTGTATCCAGTGGGAAACATTTAGAATATGTGAACGTAAGTGGCTGCTGGAGAGAAATCTACAATTTCTCCTATTATTGGGAAAGAGCTAGGCTACCATAGGCTACCAGATGTCCTATGTCATATAATGGTATGTTTTATGGCAAATGAAAATATATATAAAATCTGTACCCAGAGAGCTCCCTACTTGCTAAAAGGGGGCTAGATCCTTCTTTTTATTCTTACCCTTTTCAGATTTTTAGGCAAGAATTCCCTTTCGGGCAATGAACTTATCTGCCAAGTTGGGGCCCAGGGGGAACCCTTATGGGGGACTCGTAAACCCCGTCTTTTGAGGAAATCTTGGGGCTGAGGCCACATTCAGCCCCACGTGTTTACACAATACTCTCTCTCAGCTCTGAGGGGCCATTAGAGTTAATTGGGTGAATAATCTGTGTTTAAAAAGTCCCCAAATACGTATTTACATAATCCACGCTTTGCCCAAGCCTGCTCAAGCCTATTTGTGGGATCTGGAGTGGATCTGGGCTGAGCGTCTTCCTCCCGTGCTTCTAGAGCAGCTTCTCCTGTTGGTGACCATCCTTCGGTGAGGACGGGGATAGGCAGGCTTCCCTCCTGGCTGATGGCGTGGTGGGGCCTATTAGTGTGGGGTCTTCCTGAGCCTTGGCCAAACACGTGTTTTGGATCACTGTCCTGAGAGATGCTGTATGGGGAAAGAGGTTCCACGGTTCAGTAAGTTTGGGAAGCACTGCATCTTATCTCCTCTCTTGGAGATTCCCTGTGCTCATTATTCCACCAGGACTCCAAGAAGTCCTACAGTAGAGAGGTGGATTTAGCTGTGTCTAAATCCAGCTTCCTTCAGATGTTATCTGATCTCAGCATCTCCATCCCTAACTCTGATGAATAGCCCAAAGAACTAGCCTTCTGTAGAAACACATTGGGAAACAGCAATCCACCCCCACTCCGTCCTTTTTTTTTTTTTTTAAACCAGGGGGCACTTCGAGTTCTGGCCACCCACCCAGACATTGTGTGTACTGCCTTTGGTCGAGGCCCTTGTGTGCAGTCATGTTGGCTGTGCACACACAACCCCCAAGAATGCTTTTCACATGACCACAGCCTTGCTGGATCTTGGAACAGGAAAGACTCCAGGCATTAGAGGCAGACCCAGGGTGTTGCATGGAGACACGGCATTCTCAGTTAGGGAGCCCTTACAGCCTGCCCACTCCTGTAGTTCTGTGCCCCGTTAGTTGCTGGCATCCTTTCTATAACATTGTCTGTATGGGTCACTCCAGCCACAGGAATTCTCTGGGCTGGTTTGGGCACCAGGAAGGATGAATTCAGATACACTCAGGCCAAGCCTGCTTCCAATAAAAGCTGAGCACTCACCCTCGGGAGTAGCCCTGCTTATCTGTCTTCATGAGGTTCTCAGTCTTGGCTGCACATGAGAATCACCTGGAGAGATTAAAAAAAAAAAAAAATCCTGATGTTGGGTCAGAACTCTGATTTGTTAAATCAGAATCTGGGTGGGTAAGAAACCTGGCTCAAATAAATGGTCAAGCTTCCAGGTGATTCCAATGTGGCTCCATGAGGAGGTGGAGCGCAGCCACGCTGGAGCTTTGTCAGGAGAGCTGGCGGGGTAGGAAGGGGAGCAGAAGTTCACGGCGCTACTCCGGGCTCAACCGCGACTGCATGAAGGACCAGACCGCCCACCTTCTCCAGTCCTGCCTGGGCAGCCCTCTGCAGTGTGGCAAGTCCCTGGGTGAGGAAGAGGAAGCGTCCTGCCGTGTTTACCCTAGGGATGCCTTTGTTGGGTGGTCCTGAGAAGGATGACGGCCAACATTACCGAGCAGGGTGTCTGCTGTGGGCCAGGTACTGTAAGGTGAGTTGACTCATTTAATCCTCACATTCCCCATGAGTTAGGATTCCTGGTTATAGATGAGGAAATGAAGGCACAGAATGGTTATGGAGGGCACCCAAAGTCACACAGATTCAGAAATGATGGAGCCTTGGTTTGAATCATCCCCGTGAAGAGTTCTTGGTGCAGTGCTGGTGAAAAGCCTTCTTGTAGTTCAGGAGCTGTGTGAGGGGTGGTGTGGCTGGGGCTGGGAGAAGAGACCATGTGTGTGTGTGTGTTCTCTGAATTCAGGGATGGACATATTTCTGCTTGGGCTGAGGGGAATGGGGTGGGCCTGTGGAGGAGCAGAATCAGTGGGGGTGCTGAGCCAGCTCCCCCGAGCCTCACAGCTGGCTGTGACTACTTCTTCCCAACTGAGTTCAGTGGCATCCAGTTGGAAGCTTAAAACCAGCCAGTGTGAGCATTTGCACCATAGAAATCGGCAAACACTACAAATCAGATTTTTATTTACTTAGTTTCTGTGAGAGCTGGCTCTTACACATTAGCTAGCACCTCACTCGACCCAACTTTTTAAGCTCAGCACCATTGGATTGAGGCTAGTGGGTGAAGCTAGAGGCTTGGATTAGGATGGGGGAGAAGCCAGAGGGCAGGGTGAGAGAAGTGGATGAGAAGCTGTGCAACAGAGTAAATAGTTCTATCAAAGGAAATGAAACGAGAGAGGCAAACACGCTTCCCTGACTTAGAGCAATACGGTGAAGAAGCATGGTGAGTGCTGAGTAAGTGTTAATTTCTCTTAAAATTGGGATTATTGGGGAGAAAACTAGCAACACAGACTGGAATGGAAATGAGGGGAAGGGAAGGGACCATTCCTGAAAGATGTGCAAACTAATGGGGAAGTTCTGCCCCACCATGCAGGCAATGAGCTCAGAGAACCAAGTTGCAGCTTGCAGTCCTGGGCCAGAAAGCCAGAAAAGCATCCTGAGTCTGCCTTTGGGAGCGGGCAGATAGGGGCTCCGGCAGTGAGATGGTTAAATCAGAATAACAAGGGGTGATTTATCTTGCAGCCCCAACATTCCCTTGCTCACTGCTCCGGCTGGCCCTGATAATGCTCCCGGGTTGCAAATCTACCTATTTGTCAAGTCCCTCTCCACAGCCGGGCTCTCTCTGGCTGCTTGCATGGTTTATTAAAGAGGCGTTTGCTACCTGTCATCTCAAACGGCCTCCTTTATCCAAAACAGAATAATAGAGATATCTCCCTCCAGGGACTCGGGATGCAAATGCCCGAGGACAGGTTGCCAATTTGCTGCGTGTATTAGGAGAAGGAAGCTGTCAAGGGAAACGGCCAGGATCCAGGCTCTTCTAACAAGCTCATTTCTGGGTTGAGGGGAGACCTGGGCCGCTCGACTTTAGATTACGTGGGCACGCGCCTCTGCTTTCCTATGGACAGCTGTCAGCAACGATCGTTTCTCCCCGGGAAACAAAATTGGCTTTTCTCCCTGCTTCCCCTCCCCCAGCTCATCCTCGGGTAGTAGGGGGACCCTGCCAATAACTGTCAAGAAGCCGTCCAGCTGTGGAGCTGCGCCTGCATGAGGGGAGCTGCGGGCAGCGGGTGCCTGCTCTGCGGCGGGTCACCACGGTTAGCAGGCTGGGGAAGTCGGTCTTGGCTGGTGTTTGCTGCGGTCCAGGGGACGGGGGTCATTTTCTCCCCTGAGGGAATCTAGTCAGAGCAGCCCGCCTATGTCTGGTGGGCACGGGGCAGAGATGCTTCTCACTCTACCCACCTTGTCCCTCCCAGGATCTCATCTTAGAAGGAAACACAGGCTTCCTTCCTGCCCCAGAATCTCCCCACACTTGGCACCCACCACCTTGGCTCTGGGATCACTCAGTGTGATAGTTGGGGTCTAGTGCTTTCTGCCCCCAGGAAGACTCTAGACTCTGAGAGGACACAAGTGCAGAATTAGGGAGCCCACCAAGAAGCTCCCTGCAACTCCGCATTCCTCCGAGCATCCCTCCCTCCGGGTTCACAGGTGAGGAGGCTGTGGCCCAGGGCCTCCCTGACAGCTGGTGAGTGCTGGGCTTTGAACTTGAACCTGGGGCAGGACTGTTGCATTTCCTGCATGGCTGTGCTCGGGACCGTGCTGTGTGGAGGATTCACAGCCCAGGAGAAGTAGCTTCCATATCCTGTGGGTTGTCTCCAGTGTCGTGGCTCTGTGGGCTCAGGCTGTCCAGCCAGCTTGAGGGGCCTGTCTGTCTCCACTCCTGATGGTGGGAGGGGACGGCAGAGTCTCACTTGAGTGTGTGAGACTCCTGGATCCCTAAGAGTTTCATGATCAGCGGGATCTCTCTTCCCCACCATGTCCTCACCTCCATTCCACCCCTCACACTGCCTTAAGACTGTGTTACCCCAGAGCAGGGCCTGCAGTTCACAGAAGTGTCCTGGGAGGGTGGCGGCAAGGGTTTATCCTTGAACTGGGCAGAGGTGACCCCAGTACATGGAGACACCTGTTGGACCTGTGCCGTGACCCAGAGCCCAGAGCTAGCCAAGGAAGGCAGAAGTCAAGGGCCTTCCTTGACTGGAAGCCAGACCACGCCTTGGGGTCTTGGAAATAACCTCAAGGAAGGGGTCAGGGCCCTGTGGGCAGTTTGGGTGTCTGTATGAGGCAGGGAGGCCCCCGTGAGCTGGGGGCACCATGGAGCTGGCTGGCTGCATGTTTGCCAGCTCCCCGGTCCTCTCATATGTTTTGGGTAGGTGCTCAATTCAAGCGTGTTGGTAGCCTGCCCCACACCTTTCCGTTCCCTGGTGTCATCTTTACCTCTTGGGACCTCTCTTAGACACTTACCAATGCTGATGGGGCTCCAAGTGTGTGCCAGTACCATGCCTTATTGGCAGGTCCACCCTCCACGTCTTAGCCCCTATTCCTTCCCAGATGTCAAGATTTCCTTCCTTGCCTGTTGTACTCAGGCTTCTCTCTGAGTCTGACTGACTCAGCCCCACCTGACCTGTTAGTATCCTTGTTTTACAGAAAACTGACTCTCAGAGAGGTTAAGGTCAGAGCAGGATCTGAGCCCAGCCATTCTGCCCCCAAAGTCTGTGTTCTTACTCCTGGAAGGGCTGCATGTTGACTGTGGCAGCGCTTTGGGCTTAGAAGTGAGGACTCTGTGTGCTAGGAGGTCTTGCCAACACACTGTCCTGGTGTGACTCTTCTGTGAAGAGGGTCTAAGATGCTGCATCTGGCCACAGCTCAGGGCTGCCTGAGGGTGGGATGGGAGGATAGAGTGGAGGAGGACCTGTAGATCTTTCCTCTGGGATGGCGGGGGGGGGGGGGGGGGGCGGGCATTGCTGCTCTTGCCTCAGCCTGTAGGGATGCTGGACTAGGGCTGGGGCCCCAGGCTGTGGTTATGAGCTGGTCTATGGAGTTGCCAGTGCCTAGATATCATGCCCTGCAGGGCTGTGCCACCGTTTCTGGCCAGCTGTACAGCAGGGAGACCTGCTGTGGATCCCTCTGCACTGCATGGCAGGATTGCATCCACCTGCCAGCCCAGTAGCAGCTGCCCATGGAGTCCATTGAGGGTGGAGATCTGGGATTCCTTGTACATAGTCTATGCTTCCTAGAACACACTGTCAAAAAGGCAGCCTCTGGGTGAGGAATGTCAAGGCCAGAAGGAAAAAATGGAACATTTGTGGGGTTCTACCCACAAATGACATTGGTATGTTGGGATTGTTCTTCAACGTGAAGTGGGACCTTGGGCACCTCACAAATTCTGAACCTGGGTTGTCTCAGCCAGTGCCTGACACGTGGTGAGCAATCACGGTTGTCTAATGACTCTGTCAGATGGGAATGGTTGCTATCTCAGAGGCTGGTAGGGGGTGGAGTGAGATGGAGTGTGGAAAGCAAGTGGTATGCAAAAGGCTTTAGGTGCTCAAAGCCCTCCTTTTGGTAGGTGGAGTTGGGGGAGCTTGGCACCTGGCCGCTCTCATGGTGCCTCTTGCTTGCCTCTCACTCATCTGCTTTCCCTCTGCTCTGGGACTCTGAGACCTTGCTCTAGAACACAAGACACTGTAATTTCTCTAGGGGAGATTCCCCAGGAGCAAACTTCGTGAAAATCTTTGAGTAGATGTGTGAATGCCAGAGCAGGAAAGGCCCTTAGAGGCATCATGGAACCATGGAATGGCAGAGATAGCAGAGCCAGGCAAACCTGAGTCTCATCCCAGCTCTACTGCCTAATAGCTGTGTGGCCTTGGTTAGCCCACCGCCCCTCTCTGAGCAGCCTCCTCAACAGTTCCTATCCTTGGAGGCTCTTGTGAAGCCAGAATGAAGGATCTTTGCAAAGTGGAGAGCTATATTTGTATTTATTATTAACATGGTAACATGGTAACTGTGTTAGGAGAAGCTGTGTTGCTCATGATATTTTCCAGTCTTCTTGTTCCGCTGAGGGGGCATCTAGGGCTCAGGAAGGAATGAACGGGGTGAGAGCAAGAGAGCTAGGTCTTGGGTTGAGAGACCGGTCCCAGGTGCTCTCCTGCCTCTGTGCTCTGGAACCACAATGGGGTGGGAGACAGCGGTTGTCAATCAGCATCCCCGAGTCCTGGTATTCATTCCCCACCAATGGTGAATAGGTCCTGTTTGTCAGAGGGAGCTGGTCAGCCAGAGCCAGGGCCTACTTGGAGGTCCTCTCTGGAGCAGATACCCCAGAGGGGAATGGACCCGTCCGCAGGGCCTGGAGAGCTCAGGCTGGCAGACGTCCTCTGTCGGGGCCTAGGGAAGCCAAGCCTGACTTAGAGAGAAGGCATCGTGGCTGAGTTTGTGCATTTTAGGAGAAAATCAGCCCAAATAACTCCCAGATTCAGACTCAAGCTGTGCAGGTGAAGAAGGCAGGTAGGAAATTACAGCCACTTGAGGCTTTCTCTCCCAGGGACTTGATTAAAGCTGAGGAGTGTTGGAGCCAAAATAACTGGGAAAAGTGCTCTTTGATATGTTCATTTGGTTTTAATTTGCGGGGGGGGGGGGAACACAGGGCAGCCCCAGCTTGTTTTATTTCTGCTTCCTTTTAGTGTCTTTCACTTGGCTCCTCTCTCCCACTCCCAACCCCCTCCCCTCCTGGAGTTTGTGAATTTCAAGGTCAGCTGAAAGTCAAACTTTACCATGTCGGTGATGAAATGCAAGCAGATGTGGCTGGTTGGGCTGATGGAGGCCACACCCTGAGAACCATGCTCAGTCCTGTGGGTGATGCCTGGCAAAATGAACAAAGTCTGATCGCTTACAATCCTGGGTTTCCATCTCGCAGATTCGGATTTCAAAGTGAGGGCCAATCAGGCATGTGTTTACCTAGGGGGGTTGAGAGAAGTGATGCTGGCTAGGACAGGCATGGCTGCCTCATCCCCCTTGCCCGTGACTGAGAGCCAGTGGATGGGTGCCAGAATTTGGGATTGGCCTTTGGCACATGGTGCTGGCTTTCCCGGGGACCTTGTCTGCTGGCCCTCCTTGCTAGTAGAAGGGTTTGGTGGATTTTGGTCACAGCCCATGTCCGTCAAGTTGCCCTTGCTCCCCCCAAAGTGCATTAAGCCATTGGCAAATCCTTGCCATGTGACCAACGTGGTGTTGGCAGTGACCTCAGGGTGAAGGTCGATCTTTGGCTGGGCCTCCTGGCATCACCCACACCCCTCTGTGACTCAGAAAGTGGCCCAGCTGGCTGCTTCCTGCTGCAGCATTCTGGCAGATACGATCAGATGGTACAGAGAGGAGCGGTTTCTGATGTCCTAGCTGCTTCCACCACTAGCCCAGACACTGCCTCTCAGGCTCCACAGGAGGTCTTGCATTGCTCCCCAATGTGCGGTCTGTTGATGGACTGTGGCAGCCTAGTCCCTGGCATCCTTGGGAATCCACCTTCCCAGTAACATGCTGGGACTGGCTTACCAGGAAAGTGGGGAGACCCAGCAGACCTGGGTTTCTTGCTCTGTACTCACCAGCTCTTCCCAGCCCAGCTCCCTGCACCCAGTGCCTCTCAGTCCAAGCTACAGGACAGAGCAGATGGATGTACTGCCCATGAGGCAGGAGGGTGGAAGGATGGGCATTTGGGAGTCAGGACTGTGCTGGGAACCAGCTCCATCCGTGGTCAGTCATGAGACCCCTGACTCACTTCCTAAGTCCTCCAAGTCTCAGTTTCTTTGTCTGAAAGAGGGGATAAAGGTGCCCTCCTCAGAGTTGCTGTGAGGATGAAATGGTGCATGTAAAGTGCCTGGCACAGTGCCTGTGCTCAATAATGCCTGCTATTATAGCTATTGTCCAAATCCGGCTAGAGCCGTTAGAGATAGCGTTGTAGGGAGGGACCTGCCTGGGCTCCCCTGTGGGCTGCTGGGTTTTTGTAGCTGCAGAGCCCAATTACCCAGCCTTTTCCTCCACCCAGGAGCACAGCTTCTTCCCCAGGGTCCTCACCCCAGCTCAGCGAGAAGCAGAGGCAGATTCAGATAGGGAGTTAGCCTGAAATCACCCTTTCTACCCTGCCTCTTTGATTGGCAGCGCACTGCAGAGAAGTGATGTGTAAAGAAATGTCCCTTCAATCCAGGAGCTGTCCAAAATGGGAATAGTTTTCACGGCACAGTCATTTTTGGATAAGAAAGTCTGAAATGAGAGAATTCTGAACGCAGAACAAAGCAGAAGAGCCTGCCACAACAGTGCATGTGAGTCAACCCGCAGCGCCTCGCAAACAGCCTGCCTTGTTAAAATCAGTCCCTTGGTGCAGGCGGGATTAGCGCTCTGCAAACTTCCCATCCCAGGCCTGTCTGCATTTTTACTTTCCCTGCTGCACGTCTCTTGCTGATCTTCCTCCCTTCGTACCCGGGGGGATTTCCCACACATAATGGAGGCCACTCCCATTGCTACAGTGAAGGAGACTTTTTTCCTCTGCTTTGGGCAGAAAAATAGTAACTTGTGCTGGGAACACAGAGAGGCTGAAACACTCTCTGGAACAATTCCCTTGGCCCAGTCCCCGACTCTTTGCATTGTGAGAAGGAGCAGGGAGGCCCAAGGGAAGGTGCCCTGGGGAAGGGCCCTCTGGAGGTAATTTTGTGGGAGTCCCATGGGCATTCTCTTCCTCCCCCTCCTCCTCTAGCAAGTCCTGCCTGGTTAACTTACTCTGCAGAGTTGGGGCCTCCACTCTGGGGTTCCCAGTGGCAGACACAACTATTCACACATGGTACCCCAGGGGCTGTGTCCTGTGTGGAACTGCTGACCACCCCCCGTCCCGGTCACTACTTGCCACAAGAGTGGCTTGTGGGCTGAAAAGCATGTCCAGGAAGGAGCAGCAGGCCACACCAGGAGGAGGTTCTGATCATTTCTGCCCCGTGGCTTCCTGCCACTCTGGGTGAGCCCGAGCAAGACCGGCCGGCTGGGCTGGGTTCTGGAGCCAAGCCCCTTTCCTCACCCTGTTTGCTGAGCCTCCCCACACTTTGGCCGCTCATTATCTCCCCACTGGCGGGCGAGTGGGAGAGGCCGCGCCGAGGGGAGGGCCAATTACTGGGGCCTCACCGCTACGCACCGCCTTGAATGCATTTTTCTTAAATGGTGAAGCCCTCTTCGGGGAGAGGCAATTTGTGGGGAGCTCAGGGCCGCATAATTTACGGGCCCCTCTAGCCTGGGTAGGAGTGAGGTGGCTGTGGCTTGGTTTAATTAGCTGGGTGTAAGCCGAGCACATCACCAGAATGGGCCCGGAATCCTGGTCACCGAGGCTCATTTCTCTTCTGTGCGAAGCACCGCCAAAGACGAAAAGGTCTAAAGTTACTTCATTCATTGGATCCCTTGGTTAGCAACGTCTTCCAGTTTGAAATATAAACCCACTTATTTTTCTTAACAAGAATCCAGCCCACCAGCTACAGTGTTCTGCTCATGCATTTAATAGGAATAATTGAATGGAGCTCAAATTATCATAACCTAATGCTTTCCGAGGCAGATCCAGCCATGGCATATTTTTTCCTACAAGGAAGCAAGTTATGTGAGGCAGGGCAGTGAGGGGGAAGCCAGCCTCAAGTGCTGCCGGTTCCTAGCTCTGCTCTGCAACGACTTGTTGGTTGAATTTCAGGGGCTGCTGGCCACTGGGCTGGGGGCCTCTAGGGGCTTCGAGAGGCAGGGCACCAGGGTGGTAGGTGCTCCCTAGGTGATATGCAGTCCTCAGCTGGGCATGACTCCCTGGGTCATTTTAAACAATGATCAGGGAGAGAAAGCTAGAGATGAAAGAGACCATGGAGTGCTAGTACTCTTGGTGGTAGCAGCAATCCTAATGATGTTTGTGGACATAATTAAATATAACAGTGATTATCGGTAAATGAGGATGCCCACTTACTGTATGGTTGTGGGAACTGAGGTCCCAAGATATGGTGCTGATGACAGACCCTTGATCCAGTTTTCTATAGTCCCCAGAGCACAGAGGGAGGTTTCCAGTGATGCGATTCATAGACCCAGACCCTTTGAACAGATAGGATACGCAGGCTCTGGAGGGTCCATGAGGAGCTCTCCCTCACCAGCTACCCAGTCTTGGGTAGGCCTCTCTCAGCCTCAGTTTCCACATCTGTAAAATGGGGCTACCGCCTGCCCTGATTCCCTCATAGCACTGGTGTGTGACAACTGTGAGAATTCATGCAGAGGAGGGGGCACAGCAAAGTGCTGCCAGGGTCTTTGAATTGTCACCCCCACAGTGCCCTTACCTGCAGAGACAAAAGCTTCCTGGCCCCACTCAGGCATGATTTTGAGCTCGAAATGACCAGAATGAAAAGAGTGGCCAGAACCAGGGGCGGGCTGCTGACTGTGGGTGGCCTGGATTTGAGCCCTGTAGCTTTCCCCAGATATGGCCCTCATGCAGATCGTGTACGGCAGAGCAGAAGGTACTGCGTTTCTGAGCTTTCCCCTCACTTTCATCAGCCCACAAAGGCAGGCCTTCAGGTCAACCACCTATGGAGGAGTAGGGGTGTGTGAACACAGGACCTGTGCTTTTTCAGCCAACATGGCCCCCTTCGGAATCAAAGAAGGGCCCGTTTCCCAGGGGCATGTGTATAGTCCCTTCCTTATCTCCCTCCCTTTCTTCCTTCTCTTTCTCTCTCTCTCTTTCTGGAACTACATGTAAAGTTATCAGGAAACCCCAGCTGGGTGTGTGATGGTGCTGGGCTTCACCTTGCCTCACTGGGGCTGAGGGTGGCAGGTGCTGGGTCCCCCGTGAACACTGTTATCCTCCCAGGGCTCGGCTCAGAGGCTCAGGAGATTTGCCCAGTGCCAGCAGAGAAGCTGTGCTGGTCTGTTGTCAGCACATAAAAAGGTCACAAAGGCAGTGAGAAAGCTCTAGAAGGCCTTTGTGATCCCTCTCCCCAAGAGCCTTGCTGGTTAGGCTTTTGTTACTTAACAAAGCAAGTGGTGCCTTCGCTCTTCAATCACAAATCGTGATGTTGACTACTTCAAAAAAGCAGAGTGAATATGATTCCAATATTTATCTTAGCACAAAACTAACATTTCAGGGCCTATGCCCATAATTCAAATGTTGATGGGGAACACATTGTGTGAATGTGGTGCAAATATATACAAGGGGGGAAGTTGCTTATATTTAATAGGGAAACATGAAGTAAACATTTTTGAATAAAATGGCAAAGACTTGGGTTCTAGTTGCAGTTTCTCAGTTGAGCATATTTAACTGGCATGTCCGAGGAGCTGTCATGTGGTCTGAGGGCGGAGCAGGGTGAAAGTCGAGTTGTTGTTACCAGCGATGCCTCTCAGAACCCGAGCCCACGACTCCGTGTTCCCAGCTTTGCTGCGTACTTGCTGATCTAGAGGCTGGCCTGTGGCTCTGGGAAGTTGAGCGCGGCTCCTTGTTCTCTCTCTGTCTTTGCTTCCACTCCAGTGCTCGTTAGTGGCAGGAGCCCTTATAAAGGCACGTGGGAAGGGGAGCGTGGCTCCTTGTTAAGGGCAGTTGCCTTCTGGCTGCTTTACAAGAGTCTCAGTACGAAGGCTCCCCTCCCCGTGGCATGCTGTGTGTGGAAAAGAGAGGCGCAGGCCCTGTGTTCTCGCTCTGGGAATCCTTATGCAATGGAAAGCCCGGCTCCTGCCGGCATCTGACATCATGCGAGAAGGCCTCGCAAGCCTTATGTAAACACCCAGGTGCCTGTCTGTGCAAATGTGGGGCCTTGACACTGGCAGGCTCCGTTTCTGTTACCACTGCAGGGTGTGGACGTGTGGGCACTCGCAGTTCCTTCTGGAAGTCTCTGGTCTTTGTGTGTGGATGGGGAGGCAGTTCTGGAGCTGCCGCTGCACAGCCCCAGCCCCCTGCCCCCGGGAAGATTCATCAGGTTTGTAGAGGTGGAGGGCCTTTGTGATGCTGTGCATGCTGGTTCCTGGGGCTTTAGTTTCCATTCTAAATACGTCTTGCCTGCCAGGATACAGCCACGTGACTTCTGCAAGTGAAGAAAGGACACTTTGGACTTGTTCCCCTGGCTCTGCTCATGGTCATCGTCTTGTTCCGCAAGGTTTCATTTTCTCACTGGCTGCACTTTGTGTTTGTACGGGCTTCCTGAGACAGCAGGACCATATAAGCCTTGGTGCCCCACTTTCCAGGGGACAGAGATAAAGTGACACCCAGAAGAAGTTCACAGGGAGGGGGGGACAAGGGGAGACCTGGAATCTCATTGGTTCAATTCAGCAGACACTGACCAGGCGCCGGCTGTGTACCCAGAGCTGCACCATGAGTTGGGCAGGGGTGGTGGGGCAGAGAGGGGGCAGAGCTAGGTCACCCGCGGTTTCCTAAGGTGTAACGTGAGTAAAACAGAAGTTAGGACTTTGCTTGGGAAATTCAGAGGCCATTTGTTTCAGAGGATCTGCTCTGGGACCTAGTGGTGGTGATGATTAAATTGAAAATTAAAAATTATAAAGCTGATAACAGTGCTTATACATATGCCAGAAGCTGTTCTAGGTCCTTTATGGATGTTAATGCATTTAACCCTGACAAACAGTCTCTGAGGTGGATATTATTACCCACATTTTTACAGCTGTGTGTAATAACGCCTTGTCCAGGTTAGAACACAGATAGGGTGCTGGTTTCTCACCCCAGGCTGTCCAACTCCAGGGCATATGCCCTGAGCCACTGTGCAGGTGAAAAGAAGCAGGCACAGGTGCTGAGTGTATTTCTGCTGCAGTCCTTTCCCTGGGGACTTGGTGTCTGGCTGATGACCCTGACCTGGACATTGGCTCTCTGTGCCTCCTGGGGGTGGGCAGGATGGGCCTGGTGCTGAGAGGAGAGAGCAGGCCAGGACTGCGGCTGCCCACTGTCCATACCCAGGACTTTGCGGCCTTCTCTTTCTTGCAGAGAGCCTGGGACTCAGAGCTTTGCTGCTCTTTAGTTCCACTTGCCACCTGAGGAAAGTGTGGGGCCAGCTCTGCCCACTGGAAGCTGGAACCGCATCCCAGGGTGGGAGGTGGAGCTGGAGCAAGGGTGAAGTGACTGGACTGAGGCCCCGCCATGCCTCTCCTCCTGGCTGCTGCCAGTGGCTGCTTACCGGGAAGGGAGCACCATGGTGCGTGCCTCCCCAGCCTGCTGATTCCGCTCTCAGATGTGTCACGGCTTTCTCATGTGTCAGGCTGTCACTTCACACTCCTGCCCCTATCATTGCTATCTACTCCCACCTTGAAAACAGACAACAGTATGGCTGATTCTCGTCTGAGAAGCAACTATCTGAGAAGTCTTTGGACACACTGCCTGCGCGTGTGGTGTGAGATCCAGTGAGCAAGACTCAGGAGGGATGTCCAGGCCTGGACCAGGGCTGGGGAGGGAGACAGATGGTTGCAGAGGTGTGTGATGGAGGAAGAAAGGGTGGTGGTGATGTGGAGGTGAGATGCCTGTTTTGAGCATCTTCTACTTTGTTTAAGGCATCACCTAGGAAACTTGTAGATCTTTAGAAGCTGGGTGGTTTGGGAACCGTTTAGCCAAAGTGAACTGATTGTTCCACTGGGTGAGTAGTTGGGACGTTCGGCCTAGGGTGCTGGGGCTGCAGGAGGAGGCATTCTTGTGAGAACCAGTGTGTGGAGGGCTGGGGGAGCAAGATTTTCCTGGGCATGTTGAGTGAGATAAGTGGTTGAAGCTGAAGACTTCAGCATCACACTGGGCCCTTGGGGCATCTGGGGATGATGGAAACTGTTGAGCTTAGGCAAAATGTTATCTACTTCTGAAAGCCTGTTTCCTTCCAGCATCAGTACATCCTCCTCCTTCTTGGTGGTCTCTAGAAGCAGCCCCAGTGGGTGTTGTGTATCTGGTAGCTCTCTGCCGCCTAAGGAATGACTGAAGGGGCCGCTTAGTGCCGTTTCTGAGCCGGGAAGCAGTGGAGGGGGTGGAAAAGCAGAGCAGTACTGGCTGCAGTGTCCCCTTCCTTGTTTCCCTGAAATGGACCCACTGGTGTCATGGTGTTGGAGCTGGGGGAGGACGGGTGGTGTGAAGTGACTCCATGTCTCAGCTATGGGTGTGGAGAGGTCTGCTTGGGTGACATGGTGACTGGCCTTCAAGACTCGAACAATACCTGGGTAAAGGCATGTCCCGTTGTAGGTGTCTTTTGAGGCAAAGAAAAATAGTTTTTTGTTTACCAAGAGAATCATCCCCTGTTGCTAAGGAAAGAGCTAGAAGGAAGGGGTGAAGTGCCCGGAGGGGAGGGTGTGTGGTGACAGGACTTCCTCTGGGGGAGGTGCCAGAGGAGGAGCTGAGGGGTGGCCCTGTATCTTCTGTGCCCTCTGTGCTCTTGCTGGGACTTGGCCTCTCCAGGACCCGTCCCCCTCGGGCCCCCACGGAGCAGAACACCATGTGCGGAGTCTGAGTTCCCTGATGACCTGCTTTCCTTCTGAGCCATTGGTCCAAGTTCCATCATCTCTGTCTCCTCCAGGTGGCCCTGGGTCCCCAAGCCTCAGGCTGTTGTCTACCCAGTGTCAAACTGATGGGGGCTCTGGCACAGCTCAGATCCTTTAGATCTTTGTTCTCTTACCTGGGTTCTCTTCTCCCCAAGGCAGGGTTTCCTGGAGTGTGGTCTGTGCATGACCGCTGGTGCCCACAGTGACTCTAGGAGTCCCCTTGGGGTACTTTTTTTGAAGTCAATAGTTATGGTTGTGTTTGATGTATACTAAAAGATGTTCGTGAACATACGCAATCTCAGGTTTTGGGTTTCTCAGGCATTAGAACCAAGGATGAGACCTAACGTCTGTGGGTGACTGCAGAGTGTGCTGGTAACAGCAGGGCTTTGGGGACAGACTGCTTGGTTCACATCCTGGCTCTTCCCTCTACAGACTGTGACACCTTGGACTTGTTGCTCAGTCTTCTGTCTAACTGGGGATCGTAAGAGGCCCTTCCTCTAGGGTTGTTGTGAAACTGAGCAAGTTAATGCATGTAAAACATTTAGAAAGTGCTCAACAGATAATGCATACTCTGTTGGTGTTAATATTATTTAAAGAAATAATATTGAACAAAGAGTAGTGAAGATGGTATGCAAATAGCCAGCTCCAAAGTAAATGTTCTTTCTGCATAGATAATCCTGGATTCCTAGTTCAGCTCTGCACCTGCTCTTTTCTGTGTCCTGGGGAAGGCATGGTGGCTCTCTGACTCCTCAGTTTATGCATCTGTACAATGGGGAATGGAATGTTTACCTTGCAAATTTGCAAGGTTAAAAATAGACCACCCTGGCATAGTGACCGGCACACAGGGGTCATTTGGGGGCAGCTCTTGTGATGCTGTTGATGACATTGTTTCTGCTGCTATACCTACCCTGTGAGTGCCTGAGGGATGGGACCAAACACACGCATCTTGGGAACTAGAAGCACCCAGGATGGGGGAGATGCTAGATAGACTCATCAGGGCTGTGTTCTAAGCTCAAGGACGGGCACCTAAGAGTGAGCGCAAGGCAGGTGGGGCTGCTGCCTTAGGAACTCAGGCTGCTTCAGGGAGAGACACCCAGGGGTGGACCAGGAGGAGGAGGATGTTGGGATTTCAGGCTGCATTAACTGTGAGGCTGCCTTTTTGACGAAAAGTGGGAGAAGAGGCCAGGCAAGGGGGGTTGGTGTTTGAGCCTGCCTGAGGCCCCTTCTTAGCTCCACTGCCTTCCTGGGCCCTGGTGACATGTGCTCTTGGAATCTCCACAGGGCCTGCCCTCCTGCCCTGCCCTGGGCACCCCCGGGTGAGCTCTTGGTTCCCAGTGAGACCAGGGTGGCTTCAGTCTGTCCTCTTCCAGCCACTGGCCTCAGCCAGGCTGTGGCAGCCCTCAGGAGGAGCCTCCAGGTGGCCGGCACCGTGGCCAACCAGGCATGCTTTCTAGAAGGCTGACAGGTGAAAAATGACCGAATCTCCTGACCCTTGGCCTGAAGGAACGTGCGGACAGTTACACTATGGTGTCCTAAACTGGTGACCTTGGGACTCCGGTGACCTGAGAGTGTGGAGAAACCTCTGTTAAGTGGCCTGGAACCCCCTCACAGGCGGAGAAAGTGAGAGTTCTGACCTCTGGCCTTGAGATTGCTGAAAGGAGAGGTCCTCGTATGGCGGTGCAGGAAAACCCGAGCGGGGCCAGGCCGTGGTGTTGCAGCCCCGGCTCTGGCAGGGGGAGCGGAGGTGGACCCTGGTCTGAGCTTGTGAAATGATACATTTTGCCCTCACTGTGTGCTCTGTGGAAAGAGATCAGTCTAGACCCCTTTCTTGTTTTCAATTAGTGTACCCCCACTAGCAGTGAGTATACTCTCTCCAGGGGACAGAGAGTGGCCCTCTCTATGTGGGGGTAGTAATAATAATCAAAAGACAGTATTGCTAGTTGTATTACTACAGCTGCTGTTAATTAAACATTTACTAAGAACTGTGGTGCTGGAGAATACTCATGAGAGTCCCGTGGACTGCAAGGAGAGCAAACCAGTCCTAAAGGAAATCAACCCTGAATATTCATTGGAAGGACTGATGCTGAAGCTGAAGCTCCAGTACTTTGGCCATTTGATGAGAAGAGCCGACTCATTGGAAAAGACCCTGATGCTGGGAAAGACTGAGGGCAGGAGGAGAAGAGGGCAACAGAGAATGAGATGGTTGGATGGCATCACTGACTTAATAGACGTGAGTTTGAACAAACTCCGGGAGATGGTGAAGGACAGGGAAGCCTACAGTTAATGGGGTTGCAAAGAGTCAGACACGACTTAGTGACTGAACAACAGCAATAAGCCCCACTCTGTCCTTATCTGAGCTACCTATAAGCCCTAGGTGGTAGATGCCAGCTCCATTGTACATAAGGAAACTGAGTTGAAGAAACCCTAAATGACTATTTATTAGTTATTAATATTATTTAAAGAAACATCATATACAGCCTAGTAAATGGGCTCAAATTCCTGAGCGTGGATTCCAAAGTCCATGCTTTTAATCTCTAGCTTTTCTTTTGGTCTTTATCATATAACGGCTTAAAAAAAAAAAGGCAAGAGAGGATTAAATTGCATTTCCGTTCTAGACCTGATTGTCCTCAGAGCAAGGATTGTGTGTGTGATGATTCTGGCCTTTGCCTTACCCCTTGGGTCGGTGGCCACAATACCGGTAGCCATCCTCGTAGGCCATGTCAGATGCAGCTGCTGCTCTGGGCTCTGTGGAAGCTTTCCCTCTGCCCGTGGGCTGCTGTAGTGACAGAGCCTGTCCTGGGTCTGTGATGAGGTGTCTAGGAAGGCTGCTGTACTAGCGGCAGGAGTCTAGGGCCCTCTTCCTGGCCAGCAGTGTGGCCTGCTGGGGCTCCCTGTGGCACCTTCCTGGGGTACTCCAGACATCATCTGGGGGCAGATGGCTTGTCTTTGTCCTTCCGATGCCAACTCCGGAGTCCTGTACAGTCAGCCAGTCAGAGAGGATGTTGTGATGTACGTGATTGTGAGGTTTGGTGCTCCTCTCCGAAGTCCAGACTTCCTGTATGAAGCTGAACCAGGCATTCCCTCCACTTCCTGGGTGCCTGCCTCTTTCTCTGTAGAGTGGGGTGGCCATCCCTGTCCAGCCTCAGACACAGGGTCACTTTCAGGCCAGATGAGCTTAGTTTGTGAAGGCTTTGTTCTAAATCTAAGAGGGTGCGTGGTTGCCTTTAGATACCCCCTTGGAAGCCTTCCTTGACCCATCTGTTGGGTTAGGGGCTGTGTGTCCCCAGCCCCCATATATCTTTTTAGAGCTGTCATTACACTGTAGCAGAGCTGCCAATCTGTGGTGTTGTGTCCCCCGCACCCCTCCCCCAAATCTGAGAGTTTTTGAGGGAAAGGACTGTGCCCTGATCGCTATTGGTGGCACAGAGCTGACACCCAGTACGTATATGTAGAATTAGGAGATGATTGAATGAATCCATTTCCAACTGGGGGATGTGCTTGTGAGTCTTTCTGATCTCTCAGTTGGCAAAGAACTTCTAAGAGAGATTAGGAGGGGGAGGAATCAGATGTCATGTCTCCTTAATATTCTCTGAGTAACCTGTGGGTAGATCAGGTGTGGCTTGATCCAGCACCCAGACTGTCTCCATGACAGGGTTTCATTCTCCCCATTCCTTGGTTCCTTTAAGTGAAGCTAGTCCTATTCTCAGACCCCGCATGGTGAAAAGATGACTACAGCAACTCTGCCCCCATATCCTCTCTGACTCAGTCTAGTGGGACAGATGGGGAATCTTGGTCCCAGCATTCCTAGGAGTCGTGGAGCTCATTGTGATCGGACTAGCTTTGGTCATATGCCCTCTCCTGAACCAGTTACTGGCCAGGGGAAGGCCGTGTGCTAATTAGCTTAGATGGGACTTTTGCTCTACCCTATGTGGAAATGAGGAGGAGGGCATGGCAACCCACCCCAGTGTTCTTGCCTGGAGAATCCCATGGATAGAAGAACCTGGCGGGCCACAGCCCATGGGGTCACAAAGAGTCAGATGTGACTGAACAACTACGCATAGCACAGGTGGAATGACAGTGTGGGAGGGTGGATCCTCCAGGGAAATGGAGGCTGTTGCTGAGAGAAGGGGAGAGGCATATGGAGGAAATAGAAGGTACTTTCATCATAGATAGCATTTTATGTAAAAAAAAAAAAAAAAGAAAAAATCAGTGCATCCATGCCTCAATTCTGGGCCCCTTCAAGCTAAAGATGTTTTCCCCTTCAGTTGTCTGCATCAGCCCTGCAGTTCTGTGTGCATATCCAGTAAGGGCCCAGTTGCTCCACAGATGCCTCCCTGGCTTAGCTGGGGACCGGCTGTTGGCACTGGGCTCTTTCACGCTTTCTGGCTTAAACATCTCTCAGTCTGTGCATCTTGCTTATGGCATGTCAACTAGGTGGGGCCCTAGAAGGCATTGGTTGCGAACTGCCCAATGAGAAAACCAAAGCCCAGAGACGTGAAGGCTCTTCCCTGACAGCGTAGCCAGTGTCAAAGCCAGGATCAGAACCTGGTGTCCTGGCCCCATCTCGGCTTTCTTCCTAACCCTCGCCCTCCTTTCTACTTTGAGATGAGACTTCAGAGCCACAGACACACACAGGAGAGACTCAGGCAGGAGTCTAGAGGACTCGTTACAGGAGGTCGAGCACCAGGATGGTGCCTTGTAGAACAGTCCCGTCTCCAGATGCAACCCTGAACCTGCCTGCCCTTGGGTGCCCAGCCCAGGGTCTGCGGCTGGCCTCCAGGCTCCAGAAAGTCAGCAGTTAAGTTGGCAGCCTTTGCCTTTGTCCTTTCTGAGCTGAGTGATTAGGGTCTCTAAGAGTAACCATTATCTGTGTGTTTGGGGAATGCATGTTTTTCACACATGCAGCCCTTCCAGAAAGATTTAGCCTGGGGATGCAGCAGACGGGCTCTCCATTGAGGGCAGATACCAATCATTTTTACAATTGTTTGCAACAGGAGAGGAAGCTTGAGCTTAACAGTTCTGTTGTGGATGGATTTGGGGGAGAAGCATGAATGAATTATCAACAGGATGGCTTCTGCTTTTATCCTGGGATTTGCTGCCGTCCCTGCACTCCGGCCACCCTGTGCAGAGCCCCAGGATTTACATTCCTCACAGGTGTGGGCCTCATTGTGTGCTGAGGTCTCAGGGGCCCGGCTGGCATCTGTAGGAGAGAACCTGTCAGGTGTGTCCGGGGAGGGAGCACGGTCCTCAGAGGGGAATTTGGGGCAGCCCCCACACTTCTTCAGTTGGGGGAGGGTCCCCAGCCAGGGACACAGACCTGAGCAAGTACCCACCAACCTCTGGAGTTGATCTGAGCCCCCATAATGTTTTAAAGAGCCCTTGACAGCAGTGACCAAGAGGGATAGCTTTTTCAGCCTCTTGCTAGGGGGAAAAAAAAAAAAGATCCTGCTCAGAAATGCATTTGCGGGAAGTTTGAAGTTTGAAGCCCTCCAGCTGCAGCTTGGCGGCCTGGGTGGTCGGGTGGGTGGGATGGTGTCCTCGAGTGGGCGGGGAGTGGAGCATGGCAGCTGAGGAGCACAGCCAGGAGGGCAGGAGTTGCATCTAAACAGCGGTGGTGGGTGTGCCATCTGACGGACCTGGGTTCAAGTCTTGCCTCTTGTTCAGCAGCTGCAAGAACTTGGGCAAGCTACTTGGCCTCTCTAAACCACAGTTTACTTATCTATAAGACGGAGATAATACCTCTTTGGATATGATGAGATTTAAGTGAGAAATTGCATGTAAAGCTCTTGGTGCTATCAATGGAAGTGTTCTTTGCTGTTATTACTAACAACAGTGGTGGTGGTGGTGGTGGTGTCAAAGGTGCCCTGTCCCTGGTCTCCATCAACACTTCCCCAAAGACCCCAAATAAACACCAAAGCTTTGTAAACATACTGTGTTTCTAGCCCTACTCCCCCTTCCAAGCAGACGACCACCTTTAAGCTCCTGTATTGTAGAAATTCTGGCACCGTCCCTAATATTGATACAGGTGATATTTCAAAATGATTTGTCACTTTCCAAATGTCAGGCAGTTCTGGGTGGGACAGAAGCCAGAGTGCGTGATTCCTGATTCAGAGAGGAGGCAGGTGGGAGCTGAGTACACGCATATACCTGGGGTGGTAAAAGGTAGGACAGGTGGAAGGATGGGCAGAGGCAAGTAGAAACGGAGGCCCAGGACAGTTTCCCATACCGCACCCCGATAATGACCAGACAAGGAAGGTGGGGGACTGAAGTCACACTGGTCAGCCTCAGGGGTCTGTGTACCTGTCTTTTTTCCTGTGTGATGTGGTGGTGGACACTCTGCTGACGGTTTGACTCTGTCTTCCAGGAAAGGTGGCTGGTGTCATCCCAGATGTCATGGTCAAGAGGAGCAGAGTCGTGCCTGCTGAACACAGGCCTGTGCCTCACCCTCCCCAAACTCGCTCTTTCAGAAACATGCCCTCATCAGTTTTCGGGAGCCCAGGGTAGGGGCGGGGGTGGCATCTTGACACTCAGGCCCTGAGGATGGTCCTCTGGGTCTTCTGCAGGCATCACCATGATCTGGCCCTCAAGTGAAGTGCCTGGGGAGTTTGGAGGTGTCCCACGTGTGTCCATTCCTGCTCGTGCCCCCCACAGTAGCAGGCAGTGCCCTGGAGGCATAGTTTCTCCAGGAAATCCTCTCAGCCCACACCCTACCCTACCTGGTGGGGTAGGTGAGACTCCTGAGTGGGTGGTCTTCTGTGGTGGAAGGTGGTGCCGGTGCCCTGGTTGGGAGAAGTCCCCCTGGCCGTGTCCTCACTCTAGCGTGTGGGTCCCCTGGCCTCCCAGTTGAGGACAAGTTCCACTCTTGTCATTCCCCTGCCTCCAAGGGCCTCCTTCGTTTTGTTTCTAGTTGTTTATTTGGTTGGCCAAGTGGCGATCTTGGCCCCAGAATACATGAGCCGTTGGACCAAGATCTGAGTTCGTGCCGTGCTGTGTCCTAGGAACCTGGCACCATACTTAGTATTCAGTGTTTCATCATGTTCCTGTTTTATGCCAGGCCCTGTGCTAGGACTGGGGTGCAGCAGTGAGCACCACAGATGAGGCTGCATCCCCAGAACTTAGAGTCCAGAGGTGAATCCTGGGAGCTCAACATGTGCTGGTAGGAGGAGCGATCTAGTGAAGGGTCCAGGAACCCTCCTGGCCAGGGCAGGGTCCCTGACTCTGTCAGCTCCTCTGGACACGGGTGGCAGGACTCAGGGCTGCCCCTCCTGAAGGTGGTTAGGACTAGGGCCCTGATCGCTTCTGATGAAAGGGGCTGGCGGGCAGCCCAGGCCTCGCTCACCCAACCTGTTGGGGTTTCAGATTTGTTCCATCTGAGCAGTCAATTAATTAGTAATTGGAGCTCCCATCATCCCGGGCTCTGAGCGAGTTGCAGGGTGCCCCTCCTTCCTCCTTTCCATTCGCTCAAATTGAGCAGCCAGGTCCTGTGATATCATTTGAAACCCTGCCAAGAAGCAATTAACATGCTGTTTGCTGACAAGGATTTGCTGCCGCTTCAGGAGCAGGGGCCGGGATGAGAAGGCCAGTGGCGGGGAGCCGAGCCGTGAGAGCAAACAAAGGTGCGGATGGAGGTGCTGCTACCGGTCTTTGAAAGTTGCCAGGCCAGGCGGGAGTGGCCTTCTCTCCTTGGACCTCCTTCTCTCGCCCCTCCCTGCCCAGACCTGCACACTGCAGGGGTGGCCCTGGATTGTAGAACAGGATGGGTTTCTTGGAAATTCTGATGGCAGTGGCCAGTTACTGAGCTCTTACCAAGTGCTAAGTGCGCTGGACTGAAGAGCCCATTCAGTCCTCACAACAACCTGGAGAGAACCCATTTTACAGGCCAGGAAACAGAGGCACCAGAAACGAAAGGGCTGGCCCCACGTGACCCAGGCAGTAAGCGGTGCAGGAGAATCTGAGCATCTGGAAAAGCCTGCATGTTCAGGCGGGTACCCAGTGTGGATAAAAGGGTCAACCCCTGGGCCCACCGCCAGGTCACGGTGACTTGCTACGGGACGCGGGCTTGATAAATGGTGCTGTTGCGTAATCAGTGGCTGCCTCTGCGGGGTGTTAGGTGGAATCTGGTGGAGTGGCTGGCCCAACCCAGCCTTGCTGACAGAGCAGAGGCCCACGGCCGTGAGGGGCCCGCCTGGGTGAGGCTGAGGGGCAGGGCCGTGTCCCCGTCCCGGGTGGCTGACCCTGTGACAGACCCTGGGGACCCTCGAGGAAGCACCTGCGGGTGGCGGTGTCCTGATCGGAGGGGACTGGGAGGCCTCTCTCGGTGGCTGGGGTCCCCATGCTCTGCTTTCCCACCTTCTCAACAGCTTTGGGTCCGGCCTGTGGGGACTCCTGTCTTCCCTGCTGTTGACTCATCCTGGGTGGAATTATGTACAGAAATTAGTCAATGGAGCCGGTCCGTGGACCACAGGCAGCTCCCTGCAGGCGCAGTGCAGGGGCTGTGCCCGCCTCAAGGGTCCTTCCTGGACCTGGAGTGGTAGTTTCATGGGTGTGTTTTGTGGGGGAGGGGACTGCTCCTTGCAGGGCAATACATACAGTTGGAGGCTGGTGGCCCTGCCCCCTGCCTAGTGGCCTTCCCCCCATCCTCCTGAGAGGGGAGAGTAAGCTCTGGCTTCTGCCGGCTTCCAGAAAGACATGGAGGCCCTGAAACTGGAGGTGCTGGCACCTCCCACCCCAAGCCCTTCCCAAGCATCCCGTGTGCCAGGCACAGAGTCGGGCACTGAGGATTTGGGGGAAAACAGCACATGTAGGAGTCAGAAGAATCTATGCTAGATGGGGCAGGTGTGAGAAATGCTGTCCCACAAGAGGGTTCCTTGTTGATTTCCTTAAGGTAGCATGGACCCTGGGTGACACTTGTGTAGGACACGTGGTGCAAAAGGGCAGATAGCCACAAGTGCACCCTCTGCCTGTTTCCACCATCCGAGCCCGCCTGCAGAGACAACCACGGTTTCCGGGGCGTCCTTTGTGTCCTGCCAGAGATGTGCTCAGTCAAGCGTGCGGGGGTCAGGGCTTGTGCATGTATCTCATCCCTCCAAGCTTTTTCTTTTTGTGAATAGCAGTGTACTCTATATGCCAATCTGCCTGATTGCTTTTTTCCCCTTTAATATTTGGCACATCTCGACACTCATTCTGTATCAGCTCACACAGAGCTGCCTCGTCCTTTTTATTGGCTGCATATTATTCTGTTATGTAATGAGGCCATACATTTTTGGACCAGTGCCCCGTGGATGGGCTTTGTGGTTGCTTCTTGTTTTTTTCTGTTAACAAGTGACCCTGCTGCAGTGAATGTCTTCTTTAACATGTGCGTGAGCAGGAGAAATCCCCACAGTGGACAGTGGATGAGCTGATCGAAGCAGATACGCATTTGTGAAGTTTGCCTGATGCTGCCGTGTTGCCTCATGCAGAGGTTGTCCCACTTTTCCTGTCTTGGCCGCAAGGTGTGAGTGGCTCGCTTCCCCATATCTCCACTAATGAGGAACTGTATCAACTATGCTGATCTTTGCCAATCTGATGGTTGAAAAGTGGTATCTCATTGTGGTTTGGATCTGCGTTGATACAGCTGTGGGTGGCTGAGCTCTTTTGCATGTGTTGCAAGCCACGTGTAGCTTCCAGGCAGGTTTAAGCAGAGGGCCATGTGAGTGGTGGCGTGACCCTTCACTGGCAGGCCTGCTCGCTCTGCCCACTAACCAGTGCTCGCTGAGTGACACACGCTGGTCAGGAAGGGGCAAAAGAGACCTGGGGTGGGGTTGCCTGGGCCACTCTGCCAAGGGTCAGGTGAGGAGGGTTTGCCTGCCTGGAGTGCTGGGGCGACATGGCACGTGATTCACTTCTGTCTGGTGATGGAGAGGAGAACTTGGACTCTTTAGACCAGGGAAGAGTGGGGGGCAACCTTCGCCCTGACTGGCAGGCAGTTCTGCCTGGAGGCTGGGAGGGAGACGCCTTGCTCTCTAGAGCTTCCCACTCTTGGGACTTAGAGCCAAGGTGGCTGCTATGGGACACTCTGCTCCTCATTGAGCTGCCAGGCTCTGGGCCGGGGCATCCTCGCTGCCTGGAGCTTTCTCTGCTGCAGGGCCCATGGTGGTGGTGGGTGAACTCCACGTGTGTCCATCTGGTGCATGGACCAGCTCCCACCCCCTGCTCCTGTGAGCTCCCGTGGTTTCAGGCCTGTTCTTCACACTCTGCCTTCTCCTCCCCGTGCCTCCGGCCCCAAAGCAAGGGGGGGCGGCGAGCTCTCAGAGCTTCTCACCCGGCTCCTCCCTGACGCCGATCTCTTCCCCTACTCTCCGACTTGACCACTGTGGCTCCTTAGTGAACTTCTTCCCCTTGATGACAGTTGTGGGCATGGGACTGCCCACCTAGAAGCCTCCATGGATAAGAATGAAGTCCCCCCTCTGAGCAGCCCCTGCCTCCAGTTCTCCTCTCCAAACTCCATCTTTGTCCAGATCTGCCAACCCGCCCTCCCCAGACACGCACTGTGCCTTTGGGCCTCTGTCTGATCTGTTCCCCAGGCCTATGGTCGTCTTCCTTTACTCAACGCTTACCTCCCCTGAGATCGAAGTCAGAGGCGCTGCCCAGGAGTCATTCTTCAGCCACACCGACCTGCTATCTCTGCCCAGGGGCCGCTTTGGGGGTCAGTCTCCAGGGGTCCAAGGGATTGGAGTGGTGGTGATGGCTGTGGTCATAGTCACAGCCCACAGGTGTGGTGGGTGGCAGGTGTGACACTTGAGGCTGAGCGTCAGAGCGCGGAGCCAGTGCCTGTAGGTGCTGGAGGTCGAGTCCCACCTGGGAGAACAAGTGCTCCCTCCTCACCTGGGACACCAGCCTTGTCATCTCGCTGCTGCCGCAGCTGGAGCTCCTGGCCCAGGGCCTGGCAATGTGTAACTGGTGAGGGAGGGGATGAGGGGTGAGAAGGGTTTTGAGCAGAAAAGCAACAGTCAGACCTGCCTGGTTACGAGTCAGTGGACTGAAAGGAGGAGACGCTTCCAAAGGCTGTGTGGGAGTCCACACGGGTGGACCCAGGGGACGAGGGCCTGGGTCAGGGAGGAGAGTGGGGGAGGGAGGGTGGCCCATTCTGACAGAGTCCTCCTGGGGCTCTCTCTGTGAGCTGGGTACAGGCTTGCCCACCAGGTCCATCCCTCTGCAGAGCAGGGATGGCTGCTTTCTTCTTGCAGGTGTCCAGCACAGCGCTCACACATGGCTAGCATGCAGCAGGTGCCCACTGGAAGGCGCCGGCTAAGCTTGGACCTGGAGCCCTGAATCCTGAGGGAGTCTAGGTGGGGAGGCATTTTCAGTGGGCGCTCTGCACCTTTTCTGCTTCACAACCAGAGGTAAGGGCCAGGCAGAGCCAGACGTGGGTGATGGCTTTGGCTTTCGAGGTTTCTGGTGTCATTTGCTGAGGAGGAGGTTGCCATGTAGCTCGCTGTCTGTAAAGAGCCCAGTGCAGGGTCTGGGCACAGCAGGTGCTTAGCCAGTGGGAGCCATTGTGATGGTGGTGCTAGAAGCCAGGAGGAGAGAGGGCTTGGAACCCACAGGAGTCAGAACAGAATGAGGGTGACACCCTGGATCAGCCCCCCTGGGGACTGTTGTGTGGCCTGCGACATCAGCCGTGGTAGCAGAAGGCTGGGCTTGCCACTGTGGTCTGGGGCCTCTCAGGACAGGCTCTGCAGGACTTGGTAAGGATGACTGTTCTTGTGCCCTCCTGACCTGTCCAAATAGATGAGTGTGTGGTCCTGCCCTCAAGACTGTTCTGGGTCCCCGCTGGCTCTGGTTCTGGGTGGACAGGTGGGCTCGAGGCTGGCAGGCAGAGGGGAGAGAAGTCAGGGACAATCTGGGGGCCTGGTGTCTGGCCAGGACCTGCCCTCAGTCCTGTGCCAGGCTGACGTCACCAAGTGTGAGACCCATCACTGGGCACAGGGGTGATGAGGCGGAAGGAAGGTCTTGGGAGGCCAGGCAGCCATTGTTGGCTGGCTTACCTGGATTAGGCTTTTCATGTGGAGGGAAGAAAGAGATCTGCTTTGTCGCAGCCGAGGCATCAGGCTGGAAACACGGTTGGTGTTCCTGGCAATCCCCGGCACTCTCCAGAGCTTATTTGTTGCCTTCCCGAGACACGTCCAGGTGCTCTCTGTTATGATAACAAGTGGTGACACAGAGTTACCTTGAAATGGGATAAACAAACAGACTAAAAATAACTGGATTTGGGGTGGCTTGGCACCAAATCCAGCTTGCAGGCTGTCGCTGCTCAGCCAAGGGTGAAGGCAGGGATCATCAAAGGCACCACGACCCTCAGAGCCCTGGGGGAGCTGGGGTAGGGTGTGGCTGAGTCCCTCTCCCGTCCCCACTCCCACCACCATGGAGCTGTGGGCTGCCTGAGGGTGGAGGTGCCAGATGGTGATGAGACCCCGGCGGGAGGGGTATGGTGGGCCCGGATGTGAGCGAGGCGGTTTATGTCTGTTTGGAGGAAGCTGGGCCAATGTTTGGACATCTTTATGGTTTGGGGAGTTTCTTGGCCTCACCCAGAGGAGCCACGGTTGCATCAGAATTGGAGGTCCTGTCCTTGGTGGCTCATGCAGTGGGAGAAAAGAGCCAAGGGAGCCACTCTGGAGTCTGTGGAAAGATGGGGAAGTATGACTGCTTTCTAATCCCAGGCTGCTGCTCCAGACCACCTTGTGCTTCATGAAGGGATTTGCGTGATGCGTTGGAAGACTGCTCTGGGCGAGGCGGAGGAGGAGGATGGGAGTCATACCTGTGCGGGGTTGCATACCCAGGATGGATGTACATCTTGCAGAAGACCTGGCCTGAGGAAAGGCCCATCACAGGGCACAGAGGAAGAGAGTTCTGGTGCAGGACCCACCTCCTCTGCCGTCACTACCTGTCCATCAGTTATGATGCTCTTAGAGATCACAGGCTTGCTTCACCACTGACCCCAGGATTCCCTCCAGCAAACAAACGTCCACCCTGGCAGTCATAGGTCCTGCCTCCCGCATCTTTGTTTCTCCTCCTGGCCATGGGGTAGGACTGGGTTTCACTCTCCCCTGATGTTCAGTGTGGCCATGTAATTCGTCTTATTTTCTCTTTCCCTCTGGCACAGAAGTCCAGAGAATATCTAATCTGTCTTCTCGGAACCCAGAGTGAAGACGGCAGGGCAGAAACCTCAGCCGACCTGCAGTGGGTGTGTTGTGTAGGCTTGAGGCTGTTTGTTATTGCAGCATCACCGAGCCCATCCTAATGGTCTAAGTGAGGGAAAATTCCCCATGCCTAGCCTAAGAATCAAAACCTAAGAGCTTAGAAAGGTAGCAAATGGCTTTTCACAGCACCTCTTTGCTCACTAAGTACCACAAACTCCTGTTTGTCTTCATGTGCTGTACGTATTTGCTCAGTCGTGTCTGACTATTTGTGACCCCACGGACTCTTCTGTCCATGGAATTCTCCAGGCAAGAATACTGGAGTGGGTTGCCATGCCCTTCTGCAGGGGATCTTCCCAACCCAGGGATCAAACCTGAGTCGCCTGCATTGCAGGTGGATTCTTTACTGTCTGAGCCACCAGGGAGTTTTATATCTGCTTACAGGCTTATTATGTCTCCCCTCTAGAAAGTCAGCTTCGTGAAGGCCAGAACCCCAACCCTCAGGTTTATATCTGAGTAGCCAGGGTATACTGCGGAGCTGGTCCAGGATGGGAGGCCCACAAGGACTCGATGAGTCCCTGGATTGGGAGGTCTGAGGGGTGTGGTGACCTAAGGTGGAGACTTGTAAATATACTTGTTTGGTGCTGACAGTGAAGCAGGAGCTTGATGAGTTATTCTTTGAGTGAACGAGCTCTGGTGGAGACGGGTTGGGGTAGTGTCACTTCATAATGTGGGAGAAATGGCGAGCTCTCCAGGAGGAGAGACTATGGTACCTCATCTTCTCTGTGCTCCCGGCCAGCTTCATGCAAGGAGCAAAGGAGGAGCTACAGTTTCTGGAGAAAGGAAGAGCGATTGGGATGGTGACTCAGGCCACCCCCTGCCACTCGTCACAGTTCGATTGGTACTGGTTCAGGGAGCAGAGGGTGGAGTGTGAGTGGCTGGACAGGTCTCGCAGGCTGCAGAGTCGAGCCCTGTGATGGGTCCAGAGGGTGTGAGAAACTGCGTGTGTGCGGGTGTGAGAGAGAGCATGTGAGTGGATGAATGCTGGGCACCACCAGGACCAGCTTTGCGAGCTCTCTACCCCAGAGGACTCTGTGCTGCCCAGGAGGCTAGGAGAAGCCAGGAGCCCTGGAGAGAGGGCCAGGAGCTTGGAGCAGGTGACCCGGTTCGGGGTGCTAGTAGGGAAGTGGCTCCCAGGCCTGTCCTAGACTGGCATCTGGCCTTTGCGCATCTCAGAACCCAGCAGGCCTGGGCCTTGCTGGGCACCTGCTCTTCTCTGGGATGTTCTTTCCTGGGATATTCTTTCCACGTGGTGACTGGAGGTCTGCTCCCAGCATGGCATCCTCTGTGAAGCTCTCTTTGACCACTAAGAGCTGGTGTCTACCTCCCCACACTGACCCGGACCCCCACACCACTCCTCTGCGCTCACACAGTTCTCAGCTCGCTTCTGTGAGAGTGCCTATCTCCCTGACCATGTCACCTCCTCGCTGGCCTCCTCCCCCCAGCAGATGGCAGGGCAGGGCTCTTATCTCACTTCTGTCTCCTCACTTGCTGCCTGGCATGTGGCTGCCACCCCCATCAGTGACTGTTGATGAGGGTCATGGTGTCTTCAGGTAGCTGATGGCTCTTGGCTAGAAGAGGAGGTGGTCTGATGGTGTGTTGTCAGTAGGAGGATTGAGGCTGGGCCACAGAAGTAATAGACAGGTGTTGGCTCACTAGGAGGAGGAACTTCCCATCAGAGTGTCCTCTAGGGGCCTGGCCACCTTGAGGCCCCTTCCCATCTCTGGAGGTGTGTGAGCAGAGATAACATGACCCCTCTCCATTCCAGAAAAGAAGTGGAAGCATTAGATGTTCCAGCTCTCTGTCAGATTTTACTGGCCCTGCAGTCTGGGGTCTAGAGCAGCTGTGGCATCAGGTAGTTGCCAAGGTGCTAAGCTGAAGTGTTGCGGCCCCAGGAGTTCCCAGGTGATACGGGTGTGGTCTGAGGGTTCCGGCCCTGACGGGTGCTCACCTTCTGACCTCACTGAAAAGTGGGGTTGAGTGGCCTCGTCAAACTGCCCAGAGTGCTGAGATGGGAGAGGAAGCGTGCCTGGCCCACGCTGTGTGTGAAAACCCTCTTTCCACAGCAGGTTGGGCAACCTGGGTGAGGCTGAACCATCCCTGACCCCACACCCTGTGGAGACTCCACTCTCCTGTGGGGAGTTTCCTGAGGGGAACACCACCCTGGTCTCCTCGAAAGGCTCAGGGTTCACCCGCCCCCGGCCAACGGACAACCCCCTGGCAGTTGGATGGTCTTATGCCTGGCTCTGGGTTTCCGAGTGGTCCCTAGGGCAGTTGAAGGAGGTGGCATCCCCAGGTGGCAGGTTGTTGGTATATAATGGGGAGCCTGTGGCTCAGTGTCTCCGTGATCCACGTGCTTTCGGCTGTGTGGGACGGCTGCTGTTCTTGGTCCTGGGGGCTCAGTTCTCCTGCCTGTGGCTTCAGGAAAGGGTGCCCACCTCTCACTGTGGTGCCCCTAACTGTTCATCAGGGCTACTGCTGGATACACATGTCCTGACCCACCTCACCCGGCTCAGCCCTCGTCAGTATCACTGAGCCTCTGTCCCAGGACCTCCAGCTCCTGCCTCAACCTCCCCTGAGCTCTGCCCCTCCTCCCCTGCAGCCTGGCCACCTCGGCCCTAACAATGCCGTGCTTTCCACCTGGGAGCTTTTGTGCACGCAGTGTGCTTGCAGTAGACTCTTGCTGTCAGTGACTGCTCCTCTTGGAGGGGACCGTGTGACGTGATTGAGGGCATGCGGGGCGGATATTTGCAGAAGGTGCGTGTCACCCTTGCTCCTGTGATGGCAGGGCCAGTGCTGCTCTGACCCCATGCCAGCTGAGTGGCTCAGCCTCAGGCCAGGCATGCAGTGGAAGGCCAGTCACACACCCCTGGGCTTGGCAGACCTGTCTGGCCTTGCAGGAGGTGAGCCACAGATGGGTCAAGGCTTCTCCCTTTGGACAGGCTGTATACCTGTGTGACCTCAGGGTGACCTCACTGCCCCTCTGTGGCCTTGGCTGCTGGCTGGGGTTAGTGGATCTGGCCCATTACCCTGGTTGCTGAGGTGTGCTGAGCTGAAGAGCTGTCTGATCTGCTTACTGAGGTGAGTGACAGTCCCAGCAGAGCAGGAAATGGAGAGGTGTTGAAGGAGCCTCTTTCCCTGTCTGAACATTATAGCTAACGTGGACAAAATGGGGTTCCTGCCTGTGTGTGGTGTGGGTGAGGTGGTCTCTTCTAGGGGCTGCACAATGCTCTGAGCTTTAGTTCTCTTACCCTTTCAGAGCACCTGCTGGGTGCTGGTCCCTATGCAGGACAGACGAGGTCCTGGCCCTCATCAGGGGTCCTGAGGGGATGTGGAGACTCAGTCTGAGGAGTGTGTGTGTGTGTGTGTGTTAGTCGTTCCATTGTGTCCAATCTTTGTGACTCCAGGGACTGTAGCCCACTAGGCTCCTCTTCCATGGAATTCTCTAGGCAAGAGTACTGGAGTGGGTAGCCATTCCCTTCTCCAGGGGATCTTCCCGACCCAGGGATTGAACCAGGTTCTCCTGCATTTGCAGGCAGATTCTTTACCGTCTGAGCCACCAGGGAAGTACCTAGTGTGAGGAGGGGCGGGAGGATTTGGGTGGCAGGGGTAAGGACGGGAGAGGTATACTTGTCACTGGGTTGAGCCCCATAATGAAGTGGCATCAGCGAAGCCGCAGAGATCCTGGATGCTCCTGTGAGGCTGCCTAACCTTTTGACTTTTGCAGGGACCTGAAAGTTCAGTGAGCCCAGTGAGCTGTGTGGCAGGGTAACATGGCATCATACCCTACAGCCAACGGTAGTATGTAATTCTTAATATATTAACCTAGTATGCTGTTGTAATTGATAGTTTCTAGCTGTATGGCGGTCACATGCATGAACTGGTCTCTCCCTAAACCTCGCAGTCTGAATTAGCCCCTAGCCCTCCCACGGTGCCCTGTCTCACCGTGTGCATGGCCTTCTGCATCACTTGACGTTTAAGTTCATTCATTACTTGCTGCTAGAACGGAAGCACCCTGAGGGTGTGGATGATTCTGGTTACTGCTGTGTCTCCTGAGCCCAGAGCAGGCCCAGCATGGGGTACAGGACTGGCTATTGATCAGTGGTGAATGCATGGATAAAATGCACCCTGGATTTCCTCGGAGTCAGGGGAACTGGGTGTTGTTGCTCTTCCGTGTTCCAAAGGGAGGCAATGAGCCTTGATGAGATGAAGTGACAGGCCAGATCACTTAGCTGGTTGGTGCCAGCACTGGGGTTTGGACTCGTGCGCATGCACAGGTCAGGTGGGTATGGACGTGCCCTGGTTGCAGCGTGTGAGGGTAGAGACTGGCACGCGTAAGGGCTGTGTATGAGCCGCAGTCACTTTATTGCATGTGGCACGTCGAGATGGAAAGGCTTTGCAGGAATTTTGCTTTATGGGTAATAAAGGCCTTTATGTGCCTATAATGTGGACGTGGGTCCAAAGAGGATTCTGCCCTGCTTTCTACCAAGGGGCTTGGCGGAGACTCCTGTGGGGGCTGGAGCTGCTGGCCCTGCTTTGAGTAGACTAGACCCCAGGGAGGAGGAGATGCTGGCTCTGGGCATGGCCTGGGGCCTGCCTGGGGCAGGTTGGTGTCCATGGGGCAGGGTGGAATGGCAGCATCCCTGGGGCGAAATGTAGGTTTAAGCTGCCTCCGTGGGAAATGTGATGTTATGTAGCTCATTAAATCCTACAGGAGCAGCGAGGAGACCTGCTTCCAATTATCAGGATGAAAATTAATGGAATAAAACCTCCAGCCAGGCTGCCTGGTGGTGGATCAGGGAAGGCATGTGCTGCGCGGCCAGGATCGGCCAGGAAGTGCTGGGGCAGTCACATGGGTGAGCCAAGCGAGGAAGCACAGACTGTCTGCAAATGATTGGGCAGGGGCGGGGGTCCTTGCTAATCTTCACAGCGTGGTCCCCTGGACCAGGAGGGAAATGGGGCTGAACAGGCAGCTGGACGAGGCTTGATGTGCGGAGCCCTGGGACGGGAGGAGGCCCCTTGGCACCCTGACCAGCCTCTGGGGCTGAAGGAGAGGTGGGGTTTGCTTTCTTGCGAGGTGATGTGGAACTGTGTGCTGCCCCTGAGCTTTAGACCTGGGGCAAAGCTGGGATGGAATTTGGGCTCCCTTTTGAGCATGTGCCTGAAAGCCTTGTCCTTGGGGGACTCGGTGAATCTCAGGCGCTGTGACAGCAAGGTGGGGAGCCCAGATGAGCTTGGCTCCTGTTTCCTGTGGATCCTGAGGACAGGCTCAGGCCCAGGTGATGATTGTGCCACTGCTGCTACTCCGAGCGGGTGGTGGTGTCTCGAGCTGAGAGTCCCAACTGAGTCCTGGCCCTCCGGGTGGATCAGAGCCCGTTTGTGCAAGGGAGCAGGTCTGGCTCGTGGCTGCCTTTCCTCCAGCCATTCTCTGCAGGTCTTTCCTGTTGGGACTCACTTTCACAAATGCTGCCTGAGTACTGTCTGCCACCATCCAGCCAGTGTGCACTGAAGGGAGTGGGCTGAAAATTTAGCCAGGTCCACAGTCCACTCTCAGGTGGTCTCCCCTGGCTCCCCCTTGGTTTAGGCCAGTAAACACTCAGTTCATATCGATGATCAGTGACAACCTCAGAGACTGATACTGTATCATCTCCATCCTACTGGAAAAGAAGCTGAGGCTCAGAGAGGTGAAGTGATGTCCCCAAGGACGCACCGCCAGGAGGTTGTGAACTGAAACTGTGACTCACATCAGAGCCGGTACTCTGAGGAGCAGCATTCTGCGGCCTTCTTGGGTAGGTGAAGTAGCCTTCCTTTGAGGACTCTCAGGCCTCCCCCTGCAGCATCGCAGGACTTCTCACGTCACTCTTTGCCGGTGGTGAGGGTGACATTCTTAGCTTCACTTGGCCAGGGAGGAAACTGCTGGTGGCTTGTCGCACTCACACTTAATTGATGCCCATCTATGGAGCATGGCCCCAGGATGATGGGTGTGTTTGGTTGAACTTGTTAAAGTCCTTGGCTGCCAATAGTGTGTCATGGGGCCTCTTGCCTGGAGTTCCCTTCAGTCTTGGGGAGCTGGTTGTTCTGTGTCCAGAACCTAGGTTCCCTAGGCTCCTGGCTTTCTTTATGGGGCTTCTCTTTGCTGGAGGCTGCCCTTGCTGATGGACCACACAGAGTGTTTGGCTGGCAGGGTCTCATGGGTTAGTGCACGCAGCCCTGGATGGAGCGGGCAGTTGGGAGGCTTGGGGCTCGGTCAGCCAAACTGGACTGTTTCCTCGGATTGTTGTGTTATATTTATTTCCACTAATCTACTTCTCTTGCCTGTTTATACACAGAAAAGATCTAATAAAACGTATCTGAGACTAGAGCAAATGAAGACCATTTTGGAAAGAAGCATAAAAGGAGCGCTGTCTTGGAATACTTAGCTAATCTGAGTTGCCCCCTCAGCTCTGAGGTCCTGCCTTTGAAAGCTCCGTTTCTCCTTCCGTTGCCTGTAAAAGCGAGAGTGCGACTTCTCAATGCTAAGCCGAAGCTGGTGGCCTGCCTCTGGGGTGGGGTTTGCACACATGTGCGGATCGAGAGCAGGAAGCTCTTCCTGGCTGGAGGATGCTGGCACTGTAGCTCTTCCATCTAAGGATCCCTGTGGAAAAGTGGGCTGATTCCACCACTTACGTGCCAGGACCCCGGATGCCGAGGCAGGGGAATGCTGCAATCTAAACATTTACATTCTGAAAAATGGGAAATCATCCACTCAGATATAAATTAGCCAGGGCCTGACGGGTTTATTACATCCTGGAATGCTTTCATGAGGCTTTCAGAGGGGTCCATGTTGCAGGCCCAGGTCTCCAGCTGGGCTTGCCTGTGGCATGCTCCTAGGGAGACCCTGCTGGAAGACACAGGCTGGGAGGACTTGTCCTTAAATTCCTGTGGGCCCTGATTCATGTGTGACATGAACAAGGAAACACAGTGCTACACCCTGGATGGTGAGGCACCCTGAGCTGTGAGCATCTTAAAGCTGAAGGGGCGAGGTTAGTCCGGGAAAAAACAAGGGAGGAGTCAGACGTGGTGGCCCAAAGAGAGGTGCTTGGATGATCATGGGGCAGGAGAAATGTGCTGAAATGTGTACATTTCATAACATATGCAACAGGACTCTTGTTGAGCAGGAAGAGGGCAAGGAAGGAAGCAAGAAACGAGCAGGAAGGAAGGATCACGTGTCCTTCGGGGTTTTCAGACAAGTCTTGGACCGTAAGTCCCGGAGGCTAGGCTGGGTGTGAAGTCAATAGAAGCTGGCTTAACTCCAGCTCACCAACAGTGGCCTGAACGACACTGAGGGAAAAATCCAGGGAAAGCTAACTGAGTCCCACGCTCAGGACATTGAGGGGGTCTTAGGGAGAGGTGGGGAAAACACACAGACCTAACCATAAACACATAATTGTAATGAGCCAACTTATTTCTCCCTTCTATAATTATATGTACTTCCAAATCTATGTAGGTATCTTAGCTCTAAGTAGAACAGATGCTGAATAAAAGATTGTGGTGGAGTTTGATGTTAATCCTGAGTGATCTTTGACACCAGCTGTCTTTTTCTGTTTCAGAGTAAGAAGCCCACGTTGTATAGGGGGTTTAACTTGGGAGTCTTTATCCCGAGCAGTGGTTCTCAAACCAGCTTGCATCAGAATCACCTGCAAAGCCCGATACAGCAGAGTCCTAGTCCCACCCATCTTTAGAGTTTGATTCATTAGGTCTGGGGTGGGTCCTGGAAATTTGCATTTTTAACAGGTTCCCATGTGCTGCTGCTGCTGTTAACTGGGGAACCACACTTTGAGGAGCACTGGTCTAGACAGAGAGAAGGGTGAGGGCTTTGGTGGAAGATGATGGATTCTATACAGAACTTCCTTGGGTCTGAGAACTTAACATTTATGTCTTTGATGGAATGAAAGAAGACTCATAGATATCCTTGGAATCATTTTTTGTTTTTAGGAAGAAGCCAGAGCCTCCTATATGGTGGGTGGAGCCAGCTTGCTGCCATGCAGAACAGCAACTGGCTTTGTGGGTCTACAGATTATTTCAGCAGGTATTTCCCAGGGTCCATTCTGTGCCTGGTCCTGTGTGTGACCTGTTGTCAGCATCGGGAAGGACTTGAGCAGAATGTTTTCAGTACAGTTGAATCTAACAAGTGCTTTGCGGGGCGGGTGGGGCACTTCCTTGTGCCCTGTTGGAAGCTGGAGGAGGGATGATGCCGCAGTTGCCATGGGGATGCCAGGGGTCATCCCCTACGCTCTCCCCACTTTGTGCTCGGCTCCACTTTTGGTCCCCAGTAACAGTTCCGGACTCCTCTGGAAGCCAAGGGTTTCCTTTAAAGCCCGTGGGTCACTTTGACACCCAGGTGTGTCTGTGTCCTTTGGGGCCTCCAGCAGACACCTGAGCCTGAATGTCTCTGCCCCTGGGCCTCAGCCCTGCCGCCCCTGCACCTCCAGCCAAGCCCTACTGTGTTCTGACCTCTCACCGTGACCAGGTACCATAGGTCTGTTTTGCATCCGCTTGCCACCATTTTCACTGAATTGTAAACCCAAAGCTGGACTTCGGAAACCCATGAATGGTTCTTCCTCCTTACAAATAGGCCAACCCCAAAGCCTGAATGAGCACAAGGAAGGGGCCTGCTGCCGTGTAGCTGAGAGACCGCCTGACTCAGAAGGTGAGACAGACCACCTGGGTGCCTGTCACGTGACTCGAGGCACGTCCCTTCTTCCCCTGGTCTGTTTCTCTTCTCTATCAGATGAAGTGTGATAGTGCCTGTCCTGCCTTCTCTCCTCTCGTGGTGATGTCACCACTTTCCCCAAACATGCGCAGATTATTGAGGGTATCAGGGTGACAGGCAGACCTGTAAAACTGTCATGAGGAGGGCAGGTGACCCTCCTGAGGCTGGAGGGTGGGGTGTAGAAGCCCCCTGAGAGAGAGGCAAGGGTTAACTTGGAAGTGTGGCATGGCTGTGAGACACAAACTGAGCACCTAGATTCACGTCCCCCTGGGCAATTTACTAGCCCTAGGAATGGGACCATGACTCTTAGGCTGTTTGAGCTTGTCTCACCTGGAAAAAGGAGATAGGGAAGAGAATGTAGCCTACCGGGTGATGTTACACTCTGTATTAAGATCCAGTGAATGATGCGACATAACAGAGCTTGTTGGAGTGGCTTTAGAGTCAGCCACAGGAGAGTGAGGGAACACCTTTGGATAAAGGAACCCAAACTTCCCGTTCCCCCAAATCATGCCACGCTTGCCATTCACAACTGGCTAGCCTGTGATTACGGGGTAGAGGAAAGTAAAAATGCAAGGAATGTTTATTGAATGAGACTGTGAAGAGGGGAGTTTGGCTCTCCTGGTGCTGGGGTAATTTTTTAATTTAACTTTTATTTTTATCAAAGGAATACATATTCATAGCCAAGCAGTCATAAGCTTATAATGAAAAGCAGCCCACTGCCTCCCACCTCTGATTTCTGCTTTCTGCTTTCTGGAGGTAACTGTTTTTAATTCTTTTAGTTGTTTCTTTTGATAGTTACCATATTTCTAGATAATGTGCTTATATTATCATTTTCTTGATTTTTTGTTTTAGATGTTATTTTTGACTTTCAGTTATACAAGACGGGGGTTAAGTTTCCCCGCATCATTCTCCTTTGATCAAATAGGTGCACATAACTTCCCCTTTCCCCGTCTTTATGAAGCATGGTTGTACCCAGGTTATGATGGCGTTAATGCCCACCATGGTGTAAACATCCATGTAGTATACTGTGGTCATTTTTCTCTGGATTGTCGTTTTGTTTTCTTTGAAATTAGGTATATAGGAACTGACATACTATTTCATTGCTTGACTTTCTATTATCATTTATCCTTTAATTCTCTGATTAAACTCTAAATATTCTCTGAATATATTCAAATGCCCCTGTTAATCTCTGTTTCATTCTTTCCTTCAGTCTGGATAGTGACTCTGTAGGCACCGCTGCTGAGTCCATCCTTCACCTTCACATGGGGACTCTTGCTGGATCACTTGTCTCCTGAGTCCCATGCTTTTTCCTTCTTCCATTTACTCTCTTGCAAGGAGCATACACACCTTCCAGTGCCTTCCTGAGAGGGCTTCCCTGGTAGCTCAGCTGGTAAAGAATCTACCTGCAATGCAGGAGATGCCAGTTCAATTCCTGGGTTGGGAAGTTCCCCTGGAGAAGGGATAGGCTATCCACTCCAGTTTCTTGGGCTTCCTTGGTGGCTCAGACGGTAAAGAATCTACCTGCAATGCAGAAGACCTGGGTTCAATTCCTGGGTTGGGAAGAACCCATGGAGGAGGTCATGGCAACTTACTCCAGTATTTTGCCTGGAAAATTCCATGGACAGAGGAGCCTGGTGGGTACAATCCATGGGGTCGCAAAGAGTCAGATACAACTGAGTGACTAAGCAGACATCTTCCTAAGAAAGGGCACATCGGAGGCAGAAACTTGGAGGCTTTGCATGTCTGAAAATATCTTTGTTTGACTTTTATGCTTGATGAGTAGTTGGGCTGAATATAAAGTTCTAGCTTCTCCTTAGAAACTTGGAGGCACATAATGTTCCATTGTCTTCTACTTCCCATTACTCTGGAGAAGTCAGGTGCCACTCTGTCCCCATCCTTAGAAGGTGAGCTTTTCCACACTACTCCTTCCTTCTCCCCTTGCCCCTGCCCAGAAGCTTTAAGATCCGTCTCTTTGTCACGAGGGCACTGAAGTGCACATTTCTGTCACTTAATGTGAATTTTAAAAAATACATTGTTTTGGGCACTAGATGAATGCTTTTAAATTTAGAAACCCTAGCTATAGGGATTTGCCTGATATGATTTATTTGATAAAAGTTTCCATCCATTTTCTCCTTCTGGAACTCTTTTTTCTTTTTTTAAAATATTGAACCTCTTTAACTGATCCACTGATTAACATTTTCTCCTTATTTCCACCATTTTATTGTTTTACATTCTAGAGCAGCTGTTCTCAGACCTTTTGGTCTCAGATTCCTTTTTAGTTTCAGGATCTATTTATACTCTTAAAGATCACTGAGAATCACAAAGACCTTTTATTTATGTAGACTATACCTATATTTACCATTAGAAATTAAAACAGAAGTTTAAAATTATTAATTCATTTAAATAAACTCAGTACATGTTAGCATAACTAGCATAATTTATGAAAATATCAATGCATTTTTCAAAGCAAAAAATTAGTGAAAAGAGTGACATTGTTTTATAGGAGCAAGTCTGATTTCATTTAGATGTGTACTTGGAAGAGAGAAGAATATTCCTAATTGCCCTTTCAGATAATTATGGATATCTTCTTTAATATTACAATAGAACTCTACCATGATAAGTTCTCAAAAGTTAGTTTCAATGTGGAATCTGAAAACTTATCAGTAAACATTTTTTTTCTGTTACGTTAAAAATCCTTTGCTCTATCTTGTACATGGAGTGGATATTACCTATGCCTGATTTTGTAACCTCATTTATTGATCATTTGGCAAATACAAGTGCACTCATCTCCCATGCCAGTAAGGTCATGCTTAAAATCTTGCATGCTAGGCTTCAGCATTACACAAACCAAGAACTTCTGGATGTCCAAGCTGGGTTTAGAAAAGGAAGAGGAACTAGAGATCAAATTGCCAACATTCACTGGATTATAGAGAAAGCCAGGGAATTTCAGAGAAACGTCTGTCTCCATTTCATCAGTTATGCTAAAGCCTTTGACTGTGTGGATCACGACAAACTGTGGAAAGCTTAGAGAGATAGGAATACCAGGCCATCTTACCTGTCTCCTGAGAAACCTGTATGTGGGTCAATGAGCAACAGTTAGAAGCCTGTATGGAAAACTGATTGGTTCAAGGTTGAGAAAGGAGTACGACAGGGCTGTCTGCTGCCACCCTGTTTGTTTAACCTATATGGTGAGCACATCATGAGAAATGCTGGGCTGGATGAGTTACAAGCTGGAATCAAGATAGGTGGGAGAAACATCAACAATCTCAGATACACGGATGACACCACTCTAATGGCAGAAAGCAAAGAGGAACTAAAGAGCCTCTTGATGAGGGTGAAGAAGAGCCAGCTTAAGACTAAATATTAAAAAAGCTAAGATCATGGCATCTGGTCTCATTACTGAATGGCAAATCGAAGGCGAAAAGGTGGAAGTAGTGACAGATTTCCTCTTCTTGGGCTCCAAAATCACTGTAGATGGTGACCACAGCCATGAAATCAGAAGATGATTGCTTCTTGGCAAGAAAATGATGACAAACCTAGACAGTGTGTTGAAAAGCAGAGACATTTTTCTGCCGACAAAGGTCCATATAGTCAAGGCTATGATCTTCCCAGTGGTCACATATGGTTGTGGGAGCTGGACCATGTAGGCAGATGGTCTGAGAAAGAAGGCAGAATGTCAAAGAATTGATGTCTTCAAACTGTGGTGTTGGAGAAGACTCTTGAGAGTCCCTTGGACAGCAAGGAGATCAAACCAGTGAATCTTAAGGGAGTTCAACCCTGAATATTCCCTGGAAGAACTGTTGCTGAAGTTGAAGCTCCAGTATTTTGGTCATCTGATGTGCAAAGACGACTCATTGGAAAAGTCTCTAATGCTGGGAAAGATTGAGGGCAGAAGGAGATGAGGGCATCAGAAGATGAGATGACTGAATGGCATCACCTATGCGATGAATATGAATTTGGGCAAACTCTAGGAGATGGTGAGGACAGGGAGGCCTGGTGTGCTACATTCCATAGAGTCACAAAGAGTCAGACATGACTGGGTGACTGAACAAAAGCGCACTGAGTTACAGAGATCTTTGAAATGTTGACACATTTCTTTATACAATATCACATAACTCAATTTGTGAATATCACTGATCTCAACAGAAGAGTGTGCTCTCAAGATGATGGTATTAGATGAGTTTCCTAAGATTCTAATTTTGCTTGAAAGCTCAGATTTTATTGTAACTAACAAGTATTACCAGGTATGTTCCTCAAATTGGAAGGTTTCCTTTGTTAATTTTTGAGAGAAGATTTGCTGATGTGGAGTTTTTACTTCGAGTGTGTGACAGTGAAGAATAGTGACTACTTGTGCAGTTGGCTGCCACCCCCTGATTTCTGTTAAGACCCAGAAGTTTTACCCACAATTGCTCTGGCACCATGTGTAATGTGTAAATGTGTAATGTCAGTGTAAATGTCAGCTCAGTGGAAAAGGTGAATAATGACTTAGTAGTATTGCAAAACTGGAGAAGGAAATGGCAACCCACTCCAGTGTTCTTGCTGGAGAATCCCAGGGACGGGGGAGCCTGGTGGGCTGCCGTCCATGGGGTCGCACAGAGTCGGACACGACTGAAGCGACTTAGCAGCAGCAGCAGCAGTATTGCAAAATAATTTTGGTTTCGTTGACCCCATGAAAGGGCTTCAGGAATCCTTAAGTGTGAGGACCACACTTTGAGAACTGCTATTTTAAATTATGTCTTCAACTTTATCATACAAATATTTATTGGGTTTTGTTTATTCTTGTTTTCCTTTTTTAAAATTTCTTAGAGCTCTTGCTTTGCACTTCTTTGTATTGATAGTTTTCAATTTTTACTTTTTAAGTGGTTTATGTTCTCTTATTTCACTGAAGGTATTAGTTGTATTTTTCTCTGGAGTTTTCTTTTGCTCTTTATATTGTATCTTTTCTCTGGGTTACTTTTGTTTCCTTTTGGTTCTCCTGTCTTTTTTGGTGGAGGCTGGTGATTCTTGACTCATATTTAAAATGAGGTGCCAACATGTTGGTTGGAAGTCCTCTGGGCATGGAGACCCTCAAATACTGGTATTTTGGGGAGTTTTTCCCTGGGCTGATTAGTTTCAAGGTGGGGGGAATATTACAGCCTGACACATGTAACTCTTGGAGCCCAAAGGAGAAAAGGCACTGGGGGATTGGACTGCTTTGTATATTGATTTTCACAGAATCCCGTTTGAGGATGGCACCTTACCACTTTCATCAGTTTTTGCTTTGTGTCATTGAATTCAGAGGGTAGAGCTACCATTTTCTGAACGTTTGGAAGAGAAATAATTGGATGGGTGATGAGGATCAAGGAGGGCACATCTAACTGCCCCCTTTAAAGACTCTTAACTATCTGTCTTCTTTCAGAGACACCATCACCCCTAACTCGCTTGCCTTTCCGAGGTTCAGTCTACAGTAGCTTACTTCTGAAGGCTGGTCCGAGCAGCCTTAGCTTAGTATTAGCTTAGCACAGTTTCCAGCAGACTGTGGAATACTGCAGCCTTTGTCTGCATCACACATCCATTTGCTTTCTGGCTTCCAAAATAGTTTTGACATCTTTCTTCTGTTATTTTCTTTTCTCTTGGTCCTTTTGGATTGAGGCAATAAAATACCTTACTTTGTGTTAGGCAATGCGGGGGACACTGTACAGAGGCTCCATTTATTCTCTCCTCCTGGTGCTCATGTCTTCTTCCATCCCCCTGCCTTCAGTGTGATTGGGACATGTGACTTCCTTCTAACTAACGGAATGTGGCAAAGGTGGCGGGATGTCACGTCCATATCTTACACAGGACTGTAGCATCAGCCTTGCTTGAAGGTTCTCTCCCTCGCTGGCTTTGATGAAGCATTGTGGGAGGCCCACATGGCAGGGCTCTGAGGGCAGTCTGCACCCACAAGCAGCTAGGAAATGAGGCTGGCCCCTGGCTGCAGGTCAGCAAGAAAGCCCCAGGCCAGCAGGCTGCAAGGAGCTGAATTATGTCAAAAGCCACAGAAGACTGGAAGAGATCAGTCCTTCCCCATATGAGCCTTGAGATGAGATTGCAGCCCCAGTGGACACGTTTTTGTAGCTGTGGGGGTTACGTACCACAGTAACAGTAACTAATGGAGGCAGTCTTCAAACTGCTATGTTGAACTGGGCATTTAGCTCCTGTGCTTTGGCCTCCTGGGCTGGTAGCCAGGAGTAGCTGAGTAGCCCGCCTCTAGGGCTGCAGGTCAGGATGCTGTCACCTAAAGACTCCATGTACATTTCCTGGTGGTTATAGGATTCAGAAGACTGGACAGGAGGGTCTCAGAGATTCAGAAGGAAGCTCCTTCCTCCTCTTGTGGGCTCATCCTTCCTGCACTGTGGGGTTGCAGAGGTTTTGTACCCAACTCATGGACTATGCATTCCCTGTTGTCGAGCTTGGAAGGGGTCTGCAGCCCAGCTCTCTGTGATCTTCCGAGCTGGTGGTCATGGAATGCTTTGCAAAATTTAACTTGAAACGCTGGAATTTAAGTTCCACCTGTGGATTAACAAAGCACTGTGAAATCCAGGATGGGCTACTCTGTGAATGTCGCAGAGTGGGTCTGAGGACTAAAGCGGAGTTGTGGCAGGAACTTAGCCAGGAGCCTGAGCCTGGCTGCTCATCTTTGCTTGGTTCTTACCAGCTGGGTCATCTTGTACACATGACTTAACCTTTCTGCCCTCAGTTTCTTCGCCACTAAATCACTCAGTCCTTCACCCAATCTTTAATGAGTGCTGATTGTGTCAGACCCTGTGCCGGCTGCCAGATCTCCAGAGAATGTGATGTGGTTTTTGCTGTTAGGGAGCTTCATTGGAGGTGGGATAGAGGGGCCCCCAGTAGACAGGAGAGCAGAGCTTGTAAACAGGGGAGGGAGGGCGCTGCAGACACATTTTTTAAAAAAATCTTTTCATTTTAAATTGGGGTACAGCTGATTAACAATGTGATAGATTCGGGTGAACAAGCTGCAGACACATTTGTTTGGTTCATCCAGTGTTTTGTTAGTATTAGTTGCTGAAATTTAAAAATTGAGGACTTTGACCTTTAAATTTGGATTTCAGACTTTTCTTGAGAAATAAGAAGATATGGAAATAGTTACCAAAAACTCCCTTCTTTAAATGGGTAAGGACCCATGCCTCTGTTTAGAGAGAGAGAAAGAGGGCTGGGAGGACTGTCTTTTCAGGAAAACGAGAGAGAATGCAGGTAGGATCTGTCTTCTCCGGTTGAGGTGCCGCCTGGGGGCTCCTGAGTTTGTGACCCCTGCCACTCAGGATGCAAATGCTGAATGGGGACAGAGGATCCAGAGGAGGAAGGGCATGCTGAGGTCCAGGTCATAGGTGCCCCCTCTACCTCTTACAGCTGTTATAAGGAGCAGGGGGGCTGGCCGACACCAGTGGAAGCCTCTCAGTCCTTTGTAGCAGACAGGTCATTCATGGATCAGTATCGAGGGCCAGGCATTCATTGGCGAGTTGTTTCACACCACAATCTACATCCTTTGCATGGCTCCTTGAGTGCAGGAGGGCTTGCCTGGTGGCTCAGATGGTAAAGAATCTGCCTGCAATACAGGAGACCTGGGTTCAATCCCTGGGTTGGGAAGATCCCCTAGAGAAGGGAACAACAACCCACTCCAGTATTCTTGCCTGGAGAATTCCATGGACAGAGGAGCCTGGCTGGCTACTGTCCATGGGGTCGCAAAGAACTGGACACGACTGAGTGATTTTCACTTTACTTCACATGAGTGCAGGAATTACGTCTGAACGCGACCAGAATATGGCTATGAAAATGGTTGTGGGGTCCAGGTGGCAGTTATCTTCCTCCCTCAAACTTCCTGGCCAAACACCAGTTCCCTCTAGGACGTGGTATCTGCCCCCTCTGTCTCAGCCACCGTGACTGTGGCCATCTTGTAGCCCCAGGAACCTCATCGTCCTGTGGGGCCCTTGGGGACTGCCTCTTCGTGGAGGGTCCTGTCAAAGGAGATGCTCAGGAATGGCATCCTGGTGGGCCTGAGCTGACTGAGTGCCCCCACCTTAGGCCCGCCTGAGGCAGCTCTGGGGAGGGCCGGGGAGCCTGGCCACTTATCTCACACCATTAGGCTTTGGGCAGTGCTGCTTGCAGACAAAGGCTCGAGGAGGATTAGGGGTAATTACCAGGCCGGCTCTTTATTCCCAAGGTTTAATGGGCCCAGCCACTGTAATTGTACCTGCGGGTTTCAGGCTGCTCCCTCCCATCCAAAGGCCAGGCCTTGGGCTGCAGCGTGCAGACCAGAGGGCAGACCCTGCTGCTTGCCCACCTGCCCACCTAGTGCTGGTGGTAACCGGAGTGTCCAGTGGCTACAGGTAAATTCAGTGTGGTGTGGCTTGGCAAGGCTGAGGAGCAGAGTTCATCGTGGAGAAAGTGGGGAGCCCATTGTGTGCTAGGGACCTTCTCATGGGGGCCACAAGGGCTGCCCTACGTTCTCAGGACCTGAGTGACTCTAGAAATCTCTGTCCATGTTGTGGGGGTTCTCTGTGGCCTATGGGTGCTGCAAGTGTCTCCAGAAAGGCTGGACATTCTGGAAGACAGCGCGGTTGAGGACCTTAGCCTTGTAAGGTGGGGCCAGCCTTAGAGATGGGCTTTGGCTCTGGGTGGCTTTTGTGGAGGAGGGAGACCGGCCTTTGCACCCTGGGTGCTCTAGGGGACAGGGCCACTCAGACAGTCCTGGCTGTGGCTGTGGGCACAGGCTGGAGGCCCTAGGATCCTAGCTGACGGAGCTCACGTCAAAGCCAAGGGGGAACCACTCTCTCGTCTGGGGAATCCCTGTACGGTCCCTCTCCCCCTGGGAGCCTTTGCAAGGAGAGTTCAGCAGAGGGCATTTGAAAATTCAAGCTATGCATCCTTTTAATCCTTTCAGGGAGCCTGTAAGGTGATATTGATGGCGATGTTTTTATTTCTTAGAATTATTTTTCCAGTCATTCAGGTGAACTCAGAGTACCATATCGGTTTTCCACCTTAAGTAAGAGGATTAAAAACATTGCATAATGCAGGACCTGAGTTAAGTGCTCCAGCCCCAGCGCCTTGTCACATCGTGTAATTGGGAGTAATTGCTGGTGTGGGGTTGGAGAAAGATGCTCATATGGGGGTTGGGGGTAGGGCTGGGGGCCTGGTTTGAACCATTGTTACTGGAGGCAGAGCAGGCTGAGTCAGGGGGCTCCTTCACTCGGACAGGTGTGTCCTGGGCATCATCTGAGGGGAACGTGGGGTTGCTTTGAGGGTGCTGCAGGTGTTGAGGGAGATGGGGGCAAAGCTGACTCTCTGGGGACAGCAAGGCTTGATGTCATGGACTTCTTGGGTCCTTCTACTCTCTGGATGTCCCTGCTTCACTCTTGGGACAGGGGATCTGACCATGACCCTCAGTCTCTCTGAGCTGCCTCCTGCAATAGCTTTGGTTAGGTGAGACTGAAGTTCTCTGCTGGGCAGGCTGTAGGGTAGTTGGTTTGGGAAGCTTCCCTTCCAAGGGCTGTAGATTCTCCAACCAGCATTCCTCAAATTCAAACTGGAGTGTGCCCTGGATCTTATGCAGTCCATCTGCCTTGCCACAGCTGCACAAATGCCCTTCATACCACACTCTTGCTCATCAGTGAGAGCCTGGGGCAGAGGGAGGGAGACCCCAGCCCTGCAGAAGTGATGGGTCACGTAACACTGGAAGCGTCTTGGGAACGCTGGGTGGTGGCCACAGGGCAAGCTGCTCCCACGTCTTCTCCCTGCCCAGTCACCGTCCGGCCACAGATGTCACCTGCTTTCCCGAGTTTGGATGCCTGCTTCCTGGGGTGGGTGGTTTGAGGTGGGGAAGTAAGAAGGAACGTGACTCTTCTTCAGGAGTTTGTGGCTGAGTGGTTTGTGGAGGCTCCCTGGGGGAATAGGAAGAGGGAGAGAGAGGTGAGGCCTGGTTGGGAACAGTGGCACGTCTCCCGGATTCTCTGTGCTTCCAGGAGTGCAGGGCTGGGAAGGGAGAGGTGGTCTCGACTCCCTCCCCTAGACTCCCCTCAATCCTACCTCATGTTCTCAGTCGTCACTGTCCCCAGGGAGGGAGGAGAGATTCGGCCCCAGCACAGCCATGGCCCTCTCAATACCCACACTTGTTTTCAGTCGAGGGTCCTCTTGGGAACAGAAACAGCAGCTCACGAGGATGGACAGGAAGCAGAGACTGAGGATGTTGTCCGTCTGTTGCACTTCAGAGCAGGTCTTAAGTACCTGCCCCCGCTCACCTGGTGCTAAGCCCCGCGTGGCTCTGTGCTCCCAGGTCAGCTATTGCAGGCAGCCATCTATAGGCCCAGCACACACAATGGCCCAGCAGATGTTGCTCTCAAGGTCTCATACTCCTCCCCAGGGACTCAGAGAGGCACCCCTGCTCTTCAGGAGCTTGCTAGTCAGTGGGGAGAGGGTTCAGTTCAGTTCAGTCACTCAGTCATGTCTGTCTCTTTGCGACCCCATGAACCGCAGCACGCCAGGCCTCCCTGTCCATCACCATCTCCCAGAGTTTACCCAAACTCACGTCCATTGAGTCGGTGATGCCATCCAACCATCTCATCCTCTGTCGTCCCCTTCTCCTCCTGCCCTCAATCTTTCCCGGCATCAGGGTCTTTTCAAATGAGTCATCTCTTTGCATCAGGTGGCCAAAGTATTGGAGTTTCAGCTTCAACTTCAGTCCTTCCAATGAACACCCAGGACTGATCTCCTTTAGGATGGACTGGTTGGATCTCCTTGCAGTCCAAGGGACTCTCAAGAGTCTTCTCCAACACCACAGTTCAAAAGCATCAATTCTTCAGCGCTCAGCTTTCTTCACAGTCCAACTCTCACATCCATACATGACCACTGGAAAAACCATAGCCTTGACTAGACGGACCTTTGTTGGCTAAGTAATGTCTCTGCTTTTGAATATGCTATCTAGGTTGGTCATAACTTTCCTTCCAAGGAGCAAGCACCTTTTAATTTCATGGCTGCAGTCACCATCTGCAGTGATTTTGAAGCCCCCCAAAATAGTCAGCCACTGTTTCCACTATTTCCCCATCTATTTCCCATGAAGTGATTGGACCGGATGCCATGATCTTAGTTTTCTGAATGTTGAGCTTTAAGCCAACTTTTTCACTCTCCTCTTTCACTTTCATCAAGAGGCTCTTTAGTTCTTCTTCACTTTCTGCCATAAGGGTGGTGTCATCTGCATATCTGAAGTTATTGATATTTCTCCCAGCAATCTTGATTCCAGCTTGTGCTTCTTCCAGCCCAGTGTTTCTCATGATGTACTCTGCATATAAGTTAAATAAGCAGGGTGACAATATACAGCCTTGATGTACTCCTTTTCCTATTTGGAACCAGTCTGTTGTTCCATGTCCAGTTCTAACTGTTGCTTCCTGACCTGCATACAGGTTTCTCAAGAGGCAGGTCAGGTGGTCTGGTATTCCCATCCCTTTCAGAATTTCCCACAGTTTATTGTGATCCACACAGTCAAAGATTTTGGCATAGTCAATAAAGCAGAAATAGATGTTTTTCTGGAACTCTCTTGCTTTTTCAATGTTGGCAATCTGATCTCTGGTTCCTCTTGCCTTTTCTAAAACCAGCTTCAACATCTGGAAGTTCACGGTTCACGTATTGCCGAAGCCTGGCTTGGAGAATTTTGAGCATTACTTTACTAGCGTGTGAGATGAGTGCAATTGTGTGGTAGTTTGAGCATTCTTTGGCGTTGCCTTTCTTTGGGATTGGAATGAAAACTGACCTTTTCCAGTCCTGTGACCACTGCTGAGTTTTCCAAATTTGCTGACATATTGAGTACAGCACTTTCACAGCATCATCTTTTAGGATTTGAACTAGCTCAACTGGAATTCCATCACCTCCGCTAGATTTGTTTGTAGTGATGCTTCCTAAGGCCCACTTGACTTCACATTCCAGGATGTCTGGCTCTAGGTGAGTGATCATCGTGATTATCTGGGTCGTGAAGATCTTTTTTGTACAGTTCTTCTGTGTATTCTTGCCACCTCTTCTTAATATCTTCTGCTTCTGTTAGGTCCATACCATTTCTGTCCTTTATTGAGCCCATCTTTGCATGAAATGTTTCGTTGGTATCTCTAATTTTCATGAAGAGATATCTAGTCTTTCCCATTCCATTGTTTTCCTCTATTTCTTTGCATTGACCGCTGAGGAAGGCTTTTTTATCTCTCCTTGCTATTATTTGGAACTCTGCATTCAAATGGGTATATCTTTCCTTGAGAGTACACGTACCTGAACCCCCTCCTGAGGTGGAACAGGCTGGGGTCTTCAAGACCACTGCTCTAGTCTGCTGCAAACCCTTCCTTTACAGGTGGAGCGCCTGCAGCACAGAGGACAGGTGCAGAGCCACAGGCCACCCAGTGACTGAGTCAGAGCTCGGGCTCATGGCTCCCAAGTAGATGCCCCAGGATGGATGATGTGATGGTGTGGCTGACTGGGCACCAAAGATACTTCAGGAAACATCCATCTGGGTCTGTTGCTGAGGACAGGCTAAAATGGAGAGTGTGTGGAGGGGGAGGGAGATGGGACAGAGAGAGGGAGAAAGAATATGTGTGAATGTATGTGGTTGTGTACCCTGATCCATTTGCTGATGCCATGTACATTTCTGGACCTGTGGTCATGTTTTTTTCTGGGCCCAAGATGGTTAGGGAAGGAAGAAGGGACCCTTGGATTCTAAGGCCCCCAAGTTAGATGGTTCTTGGCTGGATTCTGCAATTTTCTGAGTTCTTCTTGTTGTCTTCCCTGTATCTTGTCCCTTAGATCAGAAACCCCCACGGGAATGAAGCCCCCTGATGTATAACCTGGAATTCCCCAAAGGAGAACATCTCAATTGTCTTTGGTGGTGTGACCCATTTTTATAAGTGAAATTGAACTGTCTGTTTAAAATTGAGATTCTGCTGAAGAAAGTTGCATTGATTAAAATGGAGATAAGGGACCAGCACCTTATCCTTCTTTCCTTTTACTTGGTTTGATGGTTCCCCAGGTAACACCATGCAACTCTAGGGCTCTTTGAAAAATGCTTTCTAAGCCACTTTCCCAGGCAAGGTGAAGGGGTGAAACTGGACTCTGAAATCAAGTTGCCTGATTCGTTCTTTGGCATCTGCCACTTGCCGGCTGTTGCGACCTTGGGCATGTTTCTTAATCTCTCTAAGTCCCCTTTCCTCATCTGTAAAATGGGCACAGTAAGATTATACTCAAATTTGTTATGTGGATTAAATTAGTTAATCCACGTAGAGTATTCAAAACAATGACCAGCACATATACTGAAAAAGTTAGCAGTTATTAAATGTGAATTCTTGAGCTTACATAAGTCCCGAGCATCCAAAGAAATTCACTCTAGCGGTGAGAAGTGAAGCCATGACAGGTGTTGGGAGAGAGGTTTTCAGGTGGAGAGAGGGCCTGCCTTCAAACCCTCAGGGTTGCCTGCAGGTCAGACCAGCCCTGGTCTTGTGGGTATTGACCGTGTTTGCAGGTGAGTCACAGTGGAGACCTGCCTCTTTCCCCTGACTCTGCTTGCATAGAAGTTGAACAGGATTAATCAGGGTGTTGAATTGTGTCATTCTCCTGCCTCCACCTGGGGCGGGAGGGTTGACGGGCTCTCTGCTTGGGCTGTGCTGCCAGAGGTGGTGAGAGGAGGGAGTGGTGGCCCAGCTGGGAGACCTGCATGCGTAGAGCAACTGTGACTGATGTAAGGTTAGATCTGAGAACCTCCCTAAGGAGGGGACCCTGGCTCCTTGTCCCCCAACCTCCCCCCCCCACTTCCTCTGTAGGAGGAACTGAACAATTATAATATGGTATCACCATTATTAGGGCCTCCCTTTCCTCACTCTTGGAGCTCCAGGGCAGGTCCTTGTATCCCCATCCTAAGGTGGGGTGCCTGAGGCCCAGAGAGGTGAAGCTGCTTGCGTGGCTGACTCAGGGTCAGAGCCCATGGTCTCCTGACTGTGCTGAGGCCTCACAGATCTGCCTCAGGGGGCCAGAGGGCTGGAGGCAGGCACACCCTGGGAGTGTCCCAGCTGCTCTGTTTCCAGTGGAAGGGCCTCCTCCGTCTGTCTCCACTGCACCGGGAGCTCCTCTGGTCCCATGCTCAGCGAGCACCAGGAGAAGTTCACTGAACAAGGCGACAGCGTTGGGAGGTATTCCTCAAACGTGATGGAACTGCTTCATGGACATGCAGCCCGGGTCATGACTGAGCTGCACAACCGGTAGAGCCGTGTGTCCTGTCACAGTGTGTGAATGGTTGAATGTCCATCAGGGTAGACGGTAAAGATGAGTGCTGCTGACTGAGACACCTTACCACGGGACCTGCCGCCGCTACACCCAAGGCACCCACGCCAGCCCTGGAAGATCTTGCCCTACCTTGCGGCTGTAGGCCGTCAGCTTTGTTTGTTTTTGGTCCCTCTGTCCCAGGGAAGAAATTCTGACTTAGAAAGCATCTGGCCTTCCAGAATGTTCCTCACTGCATCTGCACAGCAGATTACTATCTCCGTCCACCTCTGGGTAGTGTTCTTGGTGTCAGCCTGGTATTCTGAGTACGGTGGGCTGGGGCGTGTGCCCTCTGAAGAGGGTCAGAGGGTCAGTGGCCACATTCTGTAGCTTTCCACATGCCTTTTCTGCAGTTTGCTGTGGGAGCTACCAGGGCAATGGCTCTTTGCTATGAGAAAGAAAGCCACTTAAGCGTCTCTGGGCCTGGGCCTCTTGTAGACTTATTTCACATGTGTATACTGGGATCATGGGTCAAGGCTGGGCACTCTGGGCAGGTCAGAGGCCTTCTTGAGCAACGCTTTTTGTTTAACTGGTAGAGCATCTTGGAGGGAGGAGGAGAGCATGGGCTGACTTCACTTGATGGGTGAAGCTGAGGTTCTAGGCACCTGAAGGCTTTTTAGAATTACAGTATCAGGATGGCAAGAGCATGATGTATTCATTCACTGGGTGCCGCTGTGTGCCAGCCACTGTGCTAGACACAGGGACTCTGGGCCTGAGCAGCCACATCTATGACCAAGTGTGAGCCGCCTCCTGCTGGCAGCGTTCTCCCGGGACAGGTCCCTGCCCCGTGCCAGCCCCTCCTTCTGACAGGCTGTAGAGCAGGGCCCCTGGAGCCAGCCCCCAAGGTCATGAAGACAGTGGGGACTGGTTGGCACATGCCAGAGTTCTAGGTGTCAACACATCCAAATCAGATTTGGTTTTATCTTGAAAAAGTTTCAAAATTGAATGGGATTTCAAAATACTTCTTTCATAGGTGTTTCAAAATTAGAAGACCCAAAACCCTATACTGTCAACCTGTATGTCCCAGGTTAGGCCAGGATGCTGCTCGGCTCCTCAGCCCTGCCCCGCTCCCCAGCCTCTTGCTACAGCTCCGTGGGATGGAGCTTCAGGGATGGAGTCTTGCCTATCCTGGTGAAGGATCACTGGGTGCATGGAACAGTGTGCCATGAGAAAGAGCCCAAGGCGTAGTGCTGCAGTGCCCTTTGGTGGGGGTGGGGACACTGGCCTTGGAGCCAGCCAGGCCTTGGACTTCGGTTCCCACCTGGCTGACTACTCCTGGAGAAAGCCCTTCTCCCGCAGGTCTCAGTCTCTGAGCAGTTGTGGTGATGGTGACTTATGCCAAGAGGGCTCCACGGGGCTCTGGGTCCAGGCTGCGTGTCCTCACATGGCGCTGTGCGCTGTCTTCCAGTCCATTAAGCCATTGCTCTTTCCAGGCTGCACCTGGCTAAAGCGGAACAAGCTCGCTCCCCGGCGAGCCTGCCTGCCTTGCCCACTCCAGCACACTGTGCTGTCCTGTCCCCAGGTCCCCGCTGACCCATTCTCTGGGGATATGCCCTACCGTGCCACAATCTGTGTGTGTGTGTTTCCCCATCGAGACTGGGAGCTCACTAGTAATGGACCTCAGCTCCCTTTCCGTCTCGTATCTTTCCCATGGCCTTGGCGGTGGTATGTGGGTTGTTCGGAGACTACAAACAGGACACAACTCATCAGGATCACAGTGGCCTATGGAGAGGAATTTCCCATGGATCATATATTTTCCTGGTGTTCTAATAGCTTTCCTCTGGACTCCACATGAAGTGCATTTCAGGAATCGGTGTCATGCTCTGGCAATTGGTTGGTTTTTTTCCACCCATGGATGGTCATGGGGCAGCTGTCCTCTATCCTGAGGTCCACGGGGACCAATGAAGGGCAGGAAGTGGATGGAGGCCTGGGGAGCCCACTGCCTGGTTTCCCATCGTGCCCATTGTTCCCCAGTCTTTCCCAGAGACAGGTTGGGGTGGGTCTGAAAGGGAAGGAGGTAGCTGGGCCAGTGCTATGGTTTCAGCCTGCTGGCTGGGCCCGCGAATGCAAGGATTATGGAGACGCGACCCCTTTCTTCCCTGCTGGAAATGGGCCCCAGAGAGCTACCACTGGCCTCCCTCTGTTGGGAGGGCAGGAGGAAGCATGCACCACAGATTCTGTGAAGTCTGCAGGTTTCACTCAGTTGGGATTTGTCATCTGGCAACCAGTCAAGTATCTGCCATACCTGTCCGTGTCAGCTGCAGCCTCCACAGCCAATCCGCATGATGAAGTATCCAGTCAAGTTTTGGCAATTCCGAAGGTGTGGCAATCTTGGTTCTTGCAAGGGGCCAGTGGGGAGCATTGCGACAGAGGCCCTTGTGCCGGGCCTGCAGGCTGCCCCAGGAGGGCGGCGGAGGGCACCCTTGACAGTTGACATCTGTGTCAACAGCGCCCAGTGACACACCGGGGGAGGACGAGCCTGCGCTTGGCAGGCCAACAATGGGCTGATTGACGAAATGAACTTTTCCCTCAAAGGCCCCACCACTGCCAGGGGTGCCTGGGCTGAGTGGTCTGCCTGCTGCCCCTGGGGGCCTCCCCTGGCAGGCTCAGAGCAGGGGGCGGGAGTGGGTATTGGTCCCTGCTGTGGTCACGACATGTCCATGAGCCTCTGGGAGCTGGCTGTGGGGTGAGGGCAGGCTGGCGGCTTCTTGGCGTGCAGGAACAAAGGCCTGGTGGCGACGAATGCTGTATGGGTGGGAGTGGCTGGGCGCTGGGTTTGTGATGTATCCACCATGCCTCCCACCTGGTGTGGGGAGGGAGGAGCTTCTTGGGCTGCTGGGAGTCATATTTGTCCTCCCACAGCAAGTGGCTCATTCTGGGGGGAGTGTTCCAAGTGCTCCCCTGAAAGCTTAGCCACACTGCACTTCTAAGCTCAGTTCAGCATTGTGGTTGAAAATCTTGGCTCTTCTTCTTCCCCATGCCCCATCTTCTTTTCCTACACACACACACACACACACACACACACACACACACACACACACACACACTCGTACACACAGTTACACACACAGACACACACACACAATCACACAATAAACACATGCAATCACATAGTCACACACACACAGGCACACACATTCGCACATACTCACAGATACACATTCACATGCACTCACACATACACACACACACACACACTCTCATACACACTCAAACACACACACGCACGCTGCCTTGCCTGCTGAGGCTGCAGGACTCATGTCAGTTGGGAGGTCAGGTGGCCCAAGGCCATGGTGCTGGGAGACTCTCTATATAGATGTGGACGTTGGAGCCTAGGTAGCCTTAGGTGATGAGACCCCAGTTGACTTTGCCAAGTCCACCTACTGTTTTCCCCTTTTTTCTAAATCTTCAGACTTAAGTTACTCAACAGTCCCCACAAGACAGGCCACTGCCCCTCATGGGGTCCCAGGCATGTGCTCTTCCTGAGGGCGTTTGTGCCTGCTGGGTGTGGATCTCAGGATTGGGTGTACCCAGACAGCGAAGGGAGAAAGGTCATTTCAGAGCTGAGGAGGAGAATAGACGGATCTTCCAAGGCCCAAGTTTGTCCATTTCACTTTCTGTTGAAACCTTCAAAGCCTCCTTCAGTGGTAACTTTCAGTCAGTATTCTCAGGATAGAGACCCAAAAGCCAGTCAGGGTCCCTCCTTCACTCATCCTGGTTCTTTAACATCAACTCTGCTCCGCTGCTTGTTCTCCTCCCATAGTATCTGACATTCAGAGGCCTTATGGTGGGATAAAGCATGGAGCCCACTGGCTCTTTCCTCTTTCCTTTCTCTCCTGCCCTTTCCACCTAGTTAACTCTATGGAATTTTCCAGGTGAGAGTACTGGAGTGTGTTGCCATTTCCTTCTCCAGAGGATCTTCCCGACTCGGGTATCGAACCCAGGTCTCCTGCATTGCAGGCAGATGCTTTACCCTCTGAGCCACCAGAGAAGCCCTTTCACCTAGTTAACTCCTGTCAATCCTTCAGTTTTTTTAGCATTTTTCCTTGTAAATATTTTCCATCTTGTTTTTTAAAAATATTTTTAATAAATTGTAATCATAATTGTTTAATAGATTGTGAGAGAATTCTACCACGTGGAGTGTCTTTTCTGACTCTGTTTCAGTTGTCTGGTTCATGGTGTCTTATTTCCTTATGTGGCTGAGTAGTTTTGACCATGTGCTGATCATTTATATTGAAAAAAATATTTTAGGGTCAATTCTTTTAGGGAAGCTTTTCATTTGTTTCTGCTGGGGTTTGAGGGTACTACCGGTTAATTCAAACTTGAGATTCCTTGAACTCTCAGGTTATTTGAAACATAAGCGTCAGGACCCCAAGAGGGCTGGTTTATTTCCATTTCATCCTGACTGAAGCTCTTTAGAGATTCAGCTTACTGTACGTGGGGAGTTAAATACCCGCCACCCACGCCACGGGTGAGCACTGGACTTTGACTTTTGTCCCTCTTCCTAGGAGGCCACCACAGTTATAGTTCAACTTTGCTTCTTCTAGAACAGAAAATGATCTCTGGGCAAAAGTAGCTTTGAATATTGGGCTTGTCTCTCTATGTCCTTTCCTTTTTTGTAGATTTTGGCCTGGTAGTTCTTCACTGTTCTTTTGAGAAGATTAAAAATATTTTATTCAGGGTTTTTATTTTGCTTTATTAATTTTACCTTGTCAATTAATGAGGTGTAATTGGTGTACAGTATTATATTAGTTTTAGACACACAACTTAATGATTTGATATTTGTATATATTGCAAAATGAACACTATAGTAAGTCCAGTTAACACCCATCACCATGGCTAGTTACCAAAACTTTTTTCTTGCAATGAGGCCTTTTAAGATCTGCCCTCTTAGCAACTTTCAAATATGCAATGTAGTAGTATTATAGTCCCCATACTGTATTTCACATCCCCATGTCGTGTCATTAGGGTTTTTAAGATGTTCTCTGTGAAAAGTTGGTTAAAATTCAGTAGCTCTGCTTAGGAGAACAGAAGTTTCTTGGTATAATTGTAATTTCCCCCACGCAGCCTTCTCCGACTTCTCCATCCCCCGTGCTGTACCCTCTGCTAGTACCCCTCTCCTTTCTAGTTGTACGTAGGAGTTCATTATTTGACTAACATATCTCTCACCTCCAGACTGTAAATCCGTTCAGACAGGAGCAGGATACGGTTACCACTGTATCCCAGCTACCTAGAACAGTGCCTGAAATGTCACCTGTTCTTAAGGACTATTTATAGTTGTAATTACAACTTACACTTCCTTCACTTGGTCCATCATATTTGTTTTTATGCCAGTTTTTGCTGTTGCTTTCAATATGCAACTCTTATCTCCTACTTTATATTTTGGATCCCTCAAAGACCAGTTTGACCCTGGCATGCATGTAAGGATTAAAAACATAAACTTTAAATTTAGAGAATCCTGGGTTTTATCCATGTTCCTTCCTAGCTGTATGGTCTTATGTGAGTCTGCTAATTTCTCTGCGCTTCAGTTTCTTCATTTGTAAATTGAGAATAACATTTGCATTTATTTTAGGTTGCCTTGATGACTGAGTGAAATGATACTTAGCATAATGGTTGACTGTGTACCAACCTCTTTCTAGTGTACCTTCCTACATGCAAGTGTTAATAAGGCAAAAACTATATGGCTCAGATTCTCTTCCAGCTGAAGTCAGAGTGTAAATAGGTGCATTTGAACAAGATTTGGAAGGCAGAGATGAAGTGGAGGTTAGCGTCTTGCTGCCTTGGCAACAAGCCTGACAACAGCAAGCATAGACATGATGCTGTTGACTCTTCTATGTCAGAATTCTAGTGCCTGGTCACCAGTTTTTTGGGGAGTGAAGAGGCATTTGTGAAAGTGACTTCACTTTATATCCTTGGATTACAGCTGTGGAAGTGTGTTTTTGAAGTCAGCAGTTGCAGTGGCATCTTCTTGATACCCTATTAAATCAAGTACCAATGAAGCTCTGGGTATAATCCATCCTGAGGCATAGTGCATTTCACATATGACCCTGTGAAGTTCAGTAAACAAGTTTTCTGCTCCAAAACACAATGGTGAAACAGGCATAACGTAACAGTTATAGAAAGTTCTGTTAAGCAAGGGAGAAAATATAAAGAAAAAGAGGTCATTGGTCCCAAGCAATTTCGAAATCCAGCAGGCAAACTCCATTTAATTTCGAGGCCACTTCTGGGATTCTTGGCTCCAACCTCTGGGCTCAAGTCTCGATCCTCTGAGTCATCCTTCCTTTTTCATTGTAGGTATCATGTATTTGCATTTAAGGAGTTTGATCAACCTGCTTCTTGCATGGACACTTTTGGAGTTCATACAGCCTTCTGTCATTTAGTCACCTCTCTTTCCACTTCATTGCAAACTGGCAGTATTTCTTCTGGTGTAACATTCTCAAGAACTTTGTAGGTCTCCTCCTCCCCAGGTCTTTGCTGGGCAATCTCATCTCTGTTTTGGCTTCCATTGAGATGGCTGAGGGGGACCTATGAGTCACACACTTAATCTTTTCAAAGAGCCTTTTGTGTGACTGAATACTGTGACCTTTTGATCTTTCTGAGGTACTAGCAAAAGATTGTCCAGCCACACCCTCAGTTTTTACCCTAGAACCTATTTTCCTGACGGTGAATCTCTTAATTTTAGTGTCTTGCAATCCAGATAGGCTGAGAAATTTTCCAAATCACCAAGTTCTGGTTCCTTTTCACCAGTTCTTCAGTTTATCTTTTTCCTTTTGCATTTTACCACAGACAGCAATCAAGAATAAACCTGGCCACGCCTTTGACACTTTTCTTGGAATTCTCCTCAGCTAAATATCCAAATTCATCACTTACAAGTTCTGCTTTCCACATAACTGCAGGGCACAATTCCACTAAGTTTCCTGTCACTCTATAACAAGGATCTTTTTTCTTCCAGTTTCCACTAACATTTCCTCATTTCCTTCTGGGCCTTCATTGGCAGCACCTTTAACATCCATATTTCTACTAATAGTCTGTTCACAACAATTTAAGTATTCTCTAAGGTGATTGAGGTTTTTCCCTACCATGTTCCTCTTCCCTTCTGAGTCCTTACTAGTAGAGCTGTTAATGTCCATATTTCCACTAATAGTCTGTACAAGGCAAGCTAGGCTTTCTGTCATGCTCCTCAAAATTCTTCCAGTCTCTGCAACTGGAATTGCAAAGTCACTTCCACTCTTTTAAGTATTTGTTAGAGACAACCCCCTCTCCACTTCTGGTACCAAAATATGTTTTAGTTTTCCATGGATGCTGTAACCAATGACCACAACACCAACTAATTATCTTATAGTTCTGGAGGTCAGAAGTCTGGAATGGATCCCACTGCACTCAAAACAAGGTTGTAATCAGGGCTTCATTCCTTGCTGGAGGCTCTAGGGAAGAATCCATTTTCTTGCCTTTTCCAGCTTCCAGAAGCTGCCCCCATTCCTTGGCTCATGGACCCTTCCATCTTCAAAGCCAGCAATAGCTGGTCATGACTTTTTCACACCACATCTTTCTGACACTGGCTTTTCTGCCTCCATCTGTTGCATTTAAGGACTCTTGTGATCGTATTGGGCCCATCCAAATAATGCAGGATAATTTCCTGTATTAAAGGCAGACCACTTGCAACCATAGTTCCATCTACTACTTTAATTCCCCTTTCCCATGAAACGTGAAACATTCACCAGTTCCAAGATTTATGACATGGATATCCTTGGGAAGCCATTACCCTGCCAGCCACACTTCCCTTCACATTGGCAGATAGGCTCAGTGGGGTTGGGAAGACTTTGCTGGAGGCCCATCTACAGCTAACTTTTCTAGTCCTTTTAGTGGTTTTGTTAGCATCCAGTTTCCTAGCTGAGTAAGCTCCCCGTCCTCCGAGGGCTCCCGTGCCCGGTGACAGCATCGCAGCTATGAAGTGACAGAGGAGGACAAGGAGGATGGTGACCTGTTTCCCAGCCCTGAGGGACGTGCGCTATGGGGACTGAGCAGCTGCCGCCCAAGAGGGCTGCAGGGAGTCAGCATGAGCAGTGATGGTTCACAAGAGTGACTGGGCTTTGTGGAAAGGGTGAAAGGCGCCAAACACCTACTACCTGCTAGGCACTGTGCTGGGCTTTATTTCCACAGTAATTATATTTAAGTTCATGAGCTTCCCAGGTGGCCCAAGAATCCTCCTGCCAATGCAGAAGAAGCAAGAGACGTAGATTTGATCCCTGGGTTGGAAAGATCCCCTGGAGTGGGAAATGGCAACCCTCTCTAGTATTCTTGCCTGGACAATTGCGTGGACAGAGGAGCCTGGCTGGCTACTCATCCCTGGGGTCACAAAAGAGTTGGACACGACTGAGCATGCACGCACGGGCTCTAGGAGCAGGGCTTCACGAATTGTGGCACGTGGGCTCAGTGGTTGTGGTGCACAGGCTTTAGCTGCTGCACAACGTGTGGAATCTTCCCGGACCAGGGCTTGAACCCATGTCCTCAACATTGGCAGGCAGATTCTTAACCACTGGACCACCAGGGAAGTCCAAAAAAACTAAATTTTGATTTTATTTTATTTTAATTAATGTTCATTTGCATAGCTACATGTGAATGGCAGCTACTATATCAGACCACACAACTCTGATAGGTTAAGTTGTCCTAGGTTTTACTGTGGCAGAATTAGGACAGTCACGAGGGAAGGGTTTGGAGTTGGGCAGCCCTGTCTCATCACACTTTCTACAACTTGCCTTGGTGTGGCTGCTTCTCCCAGACCCTAGCCCCAGCCTTGAACAATTCAACTCCTTCTGCTGTCTGGCCATTGGCTGACACCAACCCTGTAAGCCTTATCTGTCACTCCTCCACAGTTGTCCCCCTGGAGCTGGGGACTTGTCATTTCATGGTTTAAGGGAGCCAGTAAGAGAGAGGGTGTATCTGGGGTGGCAGAAGCCAGAGTCAGCCAGGCTGGTACCTTGTTGGATAGAGCCTCCGGATGCTGGCACCTGAGATGCCATGGCAGCATCATCACCCCACGTGGGCTCAGCTCGGTCCTGGAGGCTGCTTCCCCATGTGCCGCCATATGTCACTTGTCGGTTCAGAGCTGCTGGTGTTTGCCCTCTTGGGGGTCTCCTTTTCTGCTGTGTGTACCTAATCTGCTTTCTTGGCACACATGAGAGCAGGTGGTATTGCAGGGGTGGACGGCTGTGCAGTGGGGACTCGTGGCTCTGGGGAATCAGGGTCTCCTGTAGGCTGCTCCTTTCTGAGCCCTCGCTTGTGGCCCCATGGGGGGCGTGGCAGAGCTATGGAGCTGTGTATGGTGGGACTGGCCTGGGGTTGGTGAAGGTGGGATCCTGGCAAGAGGCCGGCTATAAATGTTTGACCAGGCAGAGTTTTAAAGTGTCTGGTTTAGGGGATGTGCCTGAACTAATCCTGTTATTAGCTGGATTATCTCTTCAAACTGGGAACCAGCCTCTGTGGGTCCCCAGTGGGGTGCTCAGTTGGGAGTCAGGGTGACTGGCCCCACCCGGGGTGTGTGCCTGGTGTCACTGAGCCTGCTGCCTGCATGGCAGCCAGGTGGCTTCTACTCCTGGTTCCCCCACTCATTTATGCATCCATCACACGGTTGCTGGGCGCCAGGCCTAAAGCTGGCTGCTAGGGGCCCAAAAGGGAACCCAACCAGATGGGGTCTCACAAAGACAGAGCCCAGTGGAAGACTGCAAAACAGTAAAAACCAAGGTAGGTAGAGATCTGGGGCGTTTAGGATGAAAGGCTGAGATGAGGCTGAAGAGGTGGGTAGGGACCAGCACACAAGGAGGGCCTTGGGGGTCTTAGTAGGAAGTCAGCCTCCGTTCCAGCTGTGGTGGAGGCTCCTGATAAGTCTTAGGAAGCGAGTGATGGGATCAGATGTGAGAAAGGATGGATTAGAGGACACTGGCTGATGCAGAGTGAGACCACAAGGAGGCTATCTGTTCATTTGTTCAATCATTTGTTCACTTTTTTAATCCAGCAAATATCTGGGTTCCTATTAGCTGCCAGGCCCTGTTCTAGGAACTAGGGATGAATCACTGAACAAAATGGACAAAAAACTCTGTCTTCAAGGAGCTTATATTCTAGGAGAGGAAAAAAAAAGAGACATAGGGAGGGGGAAGGGAGTGGCAGAGAGAAGGAGAGGAGGGAATAGTGTACATAACTGCTATAATAAATGTGTGAACAATGGAGCATGTTAGAAGATGAAACATGCTACATAGTAAGAAAAAAAGTGCAGAGCAGGACTCGACTCTAGGGGCAGAGTACCTCTCATGAACCGGGAAGATGTGAGTAGAGACTTCAAGGAGACGAAGAAGGTATCCATGTAGATGGGACAAACCCTAAGGCAAGACTGTATCTGATGTGTTTGAGGAACAGCTGGAGGCCAGGGAGCCTGGAGTGGAATGGCCACAGCAGAGAGGAGCCGAGGAGTCAAGAGAAGGTGAGAGGTGCACGGTGCTGTGTACAGCAGTATGTTGCTATCCGTGGACGCCCAAGGAGCTCATGGATAGAGCTCATGGGATCTTTGAGCATGAATGGCCAAAAAAAAAAAAAGGACACCTTTATTTTCCTTAACCTTTAACAAGATTCAGCATGAATGTATGAAATTCAGCATACATTTCAATTATGATTGTAGGCAAAAATCCCATCTGTGACTTTCTCAACAATGCAAATTACAGATATTTTTATTCTACATGAAAACTATTCAGATAGCTTGAAATATTTCTTCTTACCCCGAGTTTGGTTTTACAGCATGCACCGACCCTGTGATTTAATGCATACATATCACAGTGTCACAAATTTTAAAAATTAACTCTTTCAGCAGAGTCGGTTTCACTTGTAAGGCTCTATAATTTTTATACACGTACAACCTTTCCCCACAACGAGTTCTCCGGCCTCTCCGGCCTGCTGGGGGTTATGGCACAGAACCCGCCAAGGAGCTCTGGTGTGGAGTCTGACTTCACCTGACACACTTTGAGTGGAACGAGAAGCCATCGCAGGATGGTGAACACAGAATCCTCCTTTTAAAATGTAAAGCGAGATTCTAGCTGCTTTGTTGTGCCAAGACTGGTAGAATCGGGGTCAGAGTAAAGGTGGTCACAGAGATCCTGGTTGGAGATGGTGAAGGTTCAGGCCAGCATGGAGGTCCAGGGCTGCAGGGGTTAGCCTGGATGCACAGTGAAGGGAAGGCCAAGAGGAAGTGCAGCCAGATGGGGTGTGGGGAGCGAGAGAGAGGCTTCAGGGATGCCCGGCTGCTGTGACTTAGCTGCTCAGGATAGATTTCAGGGGAGGTAACGTTTGCGCTGGATTAGAAGGTGGTGCTGGCTGTGTTGTTGAGTCCTGCAGGGCCTGTGTGCTGTCATCTGCAGCCCTGGCAGCCTGCCTGGGACCCGTCATAGGTCCCCGTGATGTATCAGTCCAAAGGTGGGGTGCAGGTGGAGGGAGGCTCTAGGGGGTTGCTCAGGCTTCTGGCTGGGGAGCTAGGAGGGATAGCTTTGACGTGATGATGGTCCTGGCACCCCAGGAGAACAATGGGCAGAAGGCATTTGGTGCTATTTAAACTCCTAGGCCAGGGAGGCATTAGCCTGTGCTGAGTGGGAAGGAAGCTCGCTTCAGCTCCCTCAGCTCTCTGTTTAGCTCGGGTGACTGATTGATGGCCACGGATTTAATAACGCGGTCAACCAGGGCTACTCCGTGCAGGATGAATTTGGTTGAGATGTAAATATTTTATATCAGAGTATTAACTGCTTATTAAAAGTGTATTGAGATTTATATGTTATGTGGCTATAATTATAGACATCACAGAGAGGTCATTTGCTTGCTGGAAACATCTCTAACAGAGCTGTTAATCCGGAAATGTGCGTCCTGCAGTCAGCTGGCCTTTAGGTAGGCATTTTACTTGTCTTATTAAAGCAGAAATTAAACACAGGTATACATGCTGCTGCACAGGCGGCTCCTTTTCTGGACCCACCACATGCAGGTCACGTGGCACCGCCAAGCCCTGAGTCAACTCTTCTGAGATAAAAGGGAGTTGTGTGCTGCAAGGTCGTCTTGGCTTGTGGTGATGAGGGGCACCCAGGGGAGAGTTGGTGTTGCTTCTTTCTTCCACCCACGTCCAGAGGTTGATTGCCCAGGTCTGGGTGACGAAGGGGACCTGCCACAGACAGTCATACCCCTCTGTTCATGGTCAGTGCGTACTTGCTGTGTTCACTCCTTCTTGTGGAGGGAGGTACCATACTCTCTGGAGACAGATTGGGGTCTGTTGTGGGTAAGTGATTAATTTTTTTTTCTTTTAACTGAACATCTAGAACTTGCTCTGTATGAAAAATATGTGATCAGAGTAAAACTTAGAGCAAGTTACCCATGGGAAAACAAGTATTTTTTGAATGATTAAAGTGTGTTGAGTTTAGGGGGCAGCTTGGAGTCCATCCATCCATCCATCCAATGTACTGGGTGTCAGGTGCTGGGAATACAGCAGAGAGAAAAATAGAAACTCCTGCCTGCATGGAGCTTATATTCCCCTGGGAAAGTCAATTCAGTTCAGTCACTCAGTCATGTCTGACTCTTTGTGATCCCCTGGACTGCAGCACGCCAGGCTTCCCTGTCCATCACCAACTCCCGGAGCTTGCTCAAACTCACAAGTATATAATGGACCCGAATGGATAAACAATAAGGTCCTATCAAATAGCACAGGCTCCCCAGGTGGCTCAGTGGTAAAGAATCCACCTGCCAAGCAGGAGATTTGGGTTCGATTCCTGGGTCAGGAAAATCCCCCAGAAAAGGAAATGGCAACCCAGTATTCTTGCCTGGGAAATCCTATGGACAGAGGAGCCTGGAGGGCTATAGTCCATGGGGTTGCAAAGAGCTGGACATGACTTAGTGACCAAAACACCCACAACAATAGCACAGAGAACTATATACAATATCCTATGATAAAGCATGATGCAAAAGAATGCATAAAAAAGAATGTACATATGTATGTATAACTGAATTATTGTGCTATATACCACAATATACCAATTGTGCTATATTGCAAATCAACTATAGTTCAATTTTTAAAAAATGATTAGAAAAAGGTTATTTAAATAAGATAAAAAAGCATAATGGATTCAGATCAGGCTGCATACAAGAGTAATTTTATCCACCAAATTTAAATGATTTCTGTAACTTTTTTTGTGTGTGCTTTGTTCTTATTTCTTTTTAAAATTGCTTTAGTTGTAGACACATATCTCAGTGTGTCCTAAACAGTCATATCCTGGCCTTCTGGGAAATGGCCCACTTCTGGTTTCCTGGACTTCTCACAGCTCCAGCTTCCTTTTACTGTCCTTCATGAGAGTCCTTCTGTCGTGTCTTCATGGGTTTCATACTCCCTGACTCGGAAGGCAAGAGTGTGAGAGACGAGCTGTGCTGTGGTCGCTCCAGGCTGCTGCCATGCCTGTTCTGGGCTGATACCCTGTGGAGGTGGGGCACACTTCCAGCGCTCTACTCTTTGAGTCTTGGAGTCTTCTTTCTTGTAGTCTCCCCTCTCCTCCCACTGGCAAGCTGTTCCTCCTCTTACTGTGCTCGATCCTTCTCCCTCCATCTCCAGATCCTTCTGGCATGCACACAGAAACAAAGAAAAACTGGCTCAGGTCTTCCAAGAGGAGGCTCGTTAGCGGACTGATAAGGCATCTTCATCATTTTTGCCTTGAGGTTCCAATAATTGTTGTTAACAAAGTCTTAGGCTATAAAGAGAGGCACATCCCTGGGAAGAGTTGAAGGACCTCTACTGACTAGGGCAGCTGTAAAATGGGCACATTTTCTGAAAGGAAGCTGAAGGAACAGGAGGTTGAGGGAGAGTAGAGGGTTTGCACAGAGCCCTCGTCATTTAGCTGGCTCAGGTGGTACTACAGTCGCAACCCTGTAGAAGGCGCTCTGATGGGGTCCCTGAGTGAATGGTCCTCCAACTGGGATCTCATTTTCCTGAGGCACCTAAGCTTGCGCTGGCCAGTGCGGGAGCCATTGGCCATGTGGGGCTTTAGAACACTTCATGTGTGACTAATGGGGCTGAAGAGCAGAATTTTCAATATTTAAACATTTTAATTAATTTAATTTTAAAAACAAGTACAGCCTGCCAGCAGGGAGGAGAGAAAAAACTATAAAAAGCAGACCCAAGGACTCAGAAAGTTATTAGAAAACTTTTAAGTATGTTTGGAATAACTGGGGTATGTGAATTTACTTTTACAACTGTAAATTTTATGAGACCTAAATACTGATTAAATATTTCTGAGGAAAATCTAGCATCTGAATTGACACCTGCTGTAAGTGTAAAATACACACCAGAGTTCAAAGACATAGGATAAAAAAAGTTAAATATCCTGTTTTATATTTAATTGCACATTAAAACAATAATATTTGGGGTATATTGAGTTAAAGAAAATATATTATGAAAATTAATTTCACCCGCTTCTGTTCACTTTAAGAGCGGCTTCTCAAAAATTGTATTTGAGACTGGTATTATATTTCTGTTGGACAGTATTGCTCTAGACCTTTCTCTGCCCTTGTTTAGGTCTGAGGCTGTCACATAATTTGATGGCATTCAGCCTCCCACTGAATTTGTCCTAAGAACTTTACATGTTTTCAGTCTTCCCAAGCGTCCAGTGAGATAGATACGATGATTTCCCACTTAAAAATATATGGAAACGGAATCTCAGGGTGATGAAGGAACTTGCTTAAGGTCACACAGCTAATATGGAGCAGAGTGGGGTCCCTAGAACCAGACAGGCCTGGGTTAAAGGCACCCTGCTACTCACTATACCACACTGGCCCCACTCTAAGCCCGTGATTTCAATGCCCAGCTTGGGGCAGTGTATCCTGGAGCAAGCTCAGCAAATGACCACCAGAATTATAAGAGTCTTTGGGGGGTCATGCTTTTGGGGGGACTCTCATGGGAGAGGAGGTGAGCCCTGGGCTGTACCTGGGGAGCACTGCCACTCTGCTCTGAGGGGTGAGAGAGATCTGAGGGCATAGTCTGAAACTCCAGCAGCTGAACTGAAGCCCACATCCCAGCCACAGACTTGACCCATTGTGTGGCAGAGTGTTTTCAGCAACATCATGAGGTGGCAGGGCCAACACAATGGTCATCTCCGTCTCGCAGGTGAGCAAATTGAGCCCGATGTGGGCAAAATGACTTCCTTGAGATGACCATCAGAGCTGGGCCTAGAGCCAAGGGTTCTTTCTGGTTCCAAATTTAGAGTATTTTCCACTAAGAAAGTGGGAAAGACCGGATTGCTCAGGGTAGGAGAGGATGCAGGAGGTGAGCGGGCCACCTGCAGACCCAAGCTTGGCTTTCACAGTAACATCCCTGGGGCTAGAGACCTCTTTCCTGGAGGTCCCTGATGTTCTCTGGTTGCATGAGAACAGAGAGCCATTGGGTAGGACTTTGTGCAAGAAAGCAAGTCCTGGCCTTTCCTGGATCTTGTCTCTAGGCTCACTTAGCTTTCGGAATTCTGGGTTCTGTCCTGACATTTCTATTTATTACCTATGTGTTGCTTCATCCCACTGAACTTCAGGTTCCTTACCTGTAAAATGGGACTTTATCTTGCAGGGGGAGGATTAGCAGAGAGGTTGGGAAATGTCTGGCACGTGGGTGCAGTGAACACTGGGGCTCAGTCACCTGTGGCTCTCTGGGACCCTCCCTGTCTCTCCATGCGAAAGACGGGAGGCCCAGGAAAAAAGCTGCAGTCTGAGGATTGCAAGCCTAGAAGGTAGGAAACACGACTGCAGAATTCTCTCCAGCTGCAAATTGCATGTCCAGTCTAGGTGCTTTAGTTTCTTACCATAAAATCTGGTAGCAATGCCAGTAAGCTTGGAAAGGATTCTTGTTGTTCAGTTACCATGTCGTCCCCGACTCTTTGTGACTCCATGGACTGCAGCACTCCAGGCTCCCCTGTCCTTCACGATCTCCCGGAGTTTGCTCAAACTCATGTCCATTGAATCAGTGATGCTATCTAACCATCTCATCCTCTGCCACCCTCTTCTCCTTTAGCCTTCAATCTTCCCCAGCATCAGGGTCTTTTCCAATAAGTTGATTCTTCACATCAGGTGGCCGAAGTATTGGAGCTTCAGCATCAGTCCTTCCAGTGAGTATTCAGGACTGATTTCCTGTAGGATCGACTGGTTTGATCTCCTTGCTGTCCAAGGGATTCTCAAGAGTCTTCTCCAGCCCCACAGTTCGAAAGCATCAATTCTTTGGTGCTCAGCCTTCTTTATGGTCCAACTCTCATATCCACACACGAGTACTGGAAAAATCACAGCTTTGACTATATGGACCTTTGTTGACAAGTGATTTCTCTTCTTTTTAATCAGAGGTTAAAGCGTCTGCCTCCAATGCGGGAGACCCAGGTTCGATCCCTGGGTCGGGAAGATCCCCTGGAGAAGGCAATGGTAACCCACTCCAGTATTCTTCCCTGGAGAATCCCATGGACAGAGGAGCCTGGCGGGCCACAGTCCACAGAGTCGCAAAGAGTCGGACACGACTGAGCGACTTCACTTCACTTCAGGTTGATCGTAGTTTTCCTTCCAAGGAGCAAGCATCTTTTAATTTCATGGGTATAGTCATAACTGGCAGTGATTTTTGGAGCCCCAGAAAATCTGTCACTGCTTCCACATTTTCCCCATCTATTTGCCATGAAGTGATGAGTCTGAATGCCACAATCTTACTTTTTTGAATGCTGAATTTGAAACCAGTAGTGGAAGGGATTGCTGTACTTAGTCTCAGTCATGTCCAACTCTTTGTGACCCTATGGACTGTAGCCCGCCAGGCTCCTCTGTCCATAGGAATTCTCCAGGTAAGAATACTGGAGTGGGTTTCCATGCCCTCCTCTAGGGAATCTTCCCAATCCAGGGATCGAACCCAGGTCTCCCGCATTGCAGGCAGATTCTTTACCATCTGAGCCACCAGGGAAGTGATGCTATCTAACGCTAGTGGTAAAGAACCCTCCCGCTAATGCAGGAGACTTAAGAGACGTGGGTTCAATCCCTGGGTTGGGAAGCTCTCCTGGAGAAGGAAATGGCAACCCATGCTAGTATTCTTGCCTCGAGAATTCCATGGACAGAGGATACTGATGGGCTATAGTCCATGGGCTCCCAAAGAGTTGGATTCAAGTGAGGCGAGTTAGCTTGCATGCACACAGACCCCCAAGGGAAAAATGTGTGTGGTGTCATGCAAAATTAGTTTTTCAAGGACTTGGCTTACTGTACCAGATAATTCTCTTGAAAGTATTGGTCAAGCAGGGGCCATAGGGTGGATTGCTTCCCTCCACTCCCCCACCCCGCCCCCACCAAGGCAACCTAGTTTCCTAGAAGAGATGACAAATTCTGGGTCGTATAACACTCTGTCCAGGAAGCATCTTTGGAGAGCTCCATGACTATAGCCAACTTGCCTTTGAGGTAGAGGACCTGGCCAGCTCTGCCAGAGGAGGCCCCAGGGCCAGCTCCTGGGGCCAGAGGAGCCCAAGCCTGCCTCCTGGAACTCACAGCCAGCCTTGTGGGGAGAGGCAAGGATGCTGGCCCTTGCCTGTTCCCGGCTGGTGCAAAGCACAGCAGTGCAGAGCCCAGGCCTCCCTCTGCCTGCCTTTCTCCATGGTCGCTGGATATCTGAAGACCCTTCCTGGCAGAAACCGGCAGTCTGCTTGGGCAGAAGGTGTATCTAGCCCCGTTTGTGTTCTCCCTCCTCTACCCCAGACTATGGCTGCTGCTTCTGTGTCAAGTTCAGACCCATCTTGAGAGGGAATCTGCACCCAGCAACCAAGCAGAAAGGCCCCTTCTCCTTCTGTCCCAGGGCCCAGTTGAGGAGGAGGGTGGGCAGACTGAGGGCTGAAGGTGCTGGGACCCTGGCACCTTTAAGAAGCTGTCCTCCCTGGCTGGCCTGGGGCTTGGTGAGCCCAGGCACTCTGCTGATGGTCACTTGGTGATAAGCGGTAAAGCCTGGCTCCTTTCGCCTTTGAACTGAGCGCTGCCTTTCTTCCGCCTGGGAGCCGTTTTGAACTGCCAGTTCCTGGGGATTAGATGCATGTTTAGGCTGGATGAACTCATGAATGAAAATATTTTGCTTCGTGGTTTCGACAACAGAGACCTGCACGGTGGGCCCCCCTTTTCTCTCTCCCTCGCCTAGCACCACCCACACAGGCCCACCCTAATAGAGGGGGCGCAGGCTCTCCCAGCAGCACCCGAGCTGCTCTCTGATAGTTTGGACAGGACCAGTGTGCTGTGATGCAACCAGACCACGGGCAGCCTCTGGGCCAGGTGAGCACTTTCTCGATCATTTTCCCCTTGATCCATGATAGCAAGATCGCCGAGAGGCAGCCCAGGGGGCTTCCATTCACGAGCAGGGGCAAGGTGAGGAGGGAGGAACTGGCCCTGGATTCGTGTGCTTCACCTCGCTTTGATTCCACTTCCATGGGCGCCTTGAGCTTTGGGGGGTGTGGGTCGTGTGGTTGGCCATCTGAGTCCTGCCATCTTGGAGGTGTGGGGGTCATGGAAGAGACAGGGGTATCAGAGTTCAAATCTCTGCGCGGACTCTTAGTTGTGTGACCCTGAGAAAGTCACGCCGTTGCCTCACATCCCCAGTTTATGGGTGAAGACACTGGGATTCCCACATCTCCCTGCTGATCTGCTCTGAGGGTTGTTAGTGCATGAGGTGCCAACCATTGTGCCCGGTATGAAGTTAGCATTGCATCACTGTCCATTCCCTCCCTGTTGCTGGGCTTGGCTGGGCCAGCAGCCTGAGCCAACACCCACTCCATGTCTCCTGTGCCCTACTTTCAGAGAATGAGGAAGACCCAAGGGAGGTGCTTACAGGGCCCCAGTGTGACGGATGAAGTCATCAGCTCCTAAGTGAATTAATGCTGCAATTAATAGATTGATGCTGTTGCTGGCTGGGTTACACCCTTGGCTGGTTCCACCAGATATATCATCTTTATTGTCACATAACTCTGGGGGATACTGAGACCAGCACCCACCATCCAGAGGGCAGGTGTCGGTCATCCCCTCTTGCACGAAGTTGCTGGGCACTTCCTGTAAGGGGCGTAGGCCGGTGGCTACTAGATATCTGCACTGGGATGTAGTGCTTTCCGTTGTTGTTTAGTCGCTAAGTCATATCTGACTCTCTGCGACCCCGTGGACTATAGCCCGCCAAACTCCTCTGTCCATGGAATTTTCCAGGCAAGAATACTGGAGTAGGTTGTCATTTCCTACTCCAGGATATCTTTGCAACCCAGCAATCGAACCCATGTCTCCCGCATCTCTTGCACTGGCAGGTGGATTCTTCACCACTGAGCCACCAGGGACGTACAACAACAATTGGGGTATAATGTTTTCTGTTACTTAGTGAACAGATTCAGTTGAGGATCAAAACAAGCCTTGGGCTGGTCACTGATGACCTGGCTTGTCTGGGTGGGAGGCAAGCCTGGTGCCATCTCGTGTGTGTATGTGTTGTGGGGCAGAAAATATTATTGGGCTTGTCTCATCTTAACTCCTGATCAGCAGCTCTATCACTGAATAATGGGTAGTGTTATTCTACCCAAGTACTATAGGCTACATGGAGAGAAACTAGAGTTAACATTTTGGAGGCTTCTCGTCTTTTCTTTTTTTCCCTCTGTATACGTTTTTCTCCACTTATAAAACAGTATGGTCCATTTCTGGAACTTGCACTCACTTTCCAATCTACCGTGTTATGTATTGCTGTGTGTATACTTCAGTATATCGTGATAGCCTTTTACATTCTACACCACCGTTTGCGAGGAGGGCCTGTGGTACAAAAGTGTTCCAGTTTTCAAAACCACTGTCTCATATGTGGTTGTATAGGTGTCAGCCATCACTAACCACACGGTGATGAAGCTCCTTATATTAATATAAGCTGCCCGCAGACAGCTGTTTCCCTAAGAATAAATGCTTAGAAATTTAATTTCTCAAAAAGATATGTGTTTTTCAGGCTTTTGCTAAGTTGCCTTCCAAAACGTTAGGACTAATTTACCTTCCTCCCAGTAGTGAGAGTGTTTGCTTCCCTGTATTCTCTCCGATACCAGGAATCAAATATTTAAATCTCTCCTCTGCTCTACTAGAGGAAGATAAACGAATATGTTATTCTTTTAACTCGCGCATGCAGCGTGCGGAGGCCCATGCTGAGTCTTTAGTGAGGACCTGCTGTGTGCAGTACTGTGTGTGCGAGGCCCAGGCAGGCCCTGGAGAAGCAGGAGATGGTGGGCCTTGTGCCACGGGGGCTGACGGTCATGTCCAGAGGTCAGGAAATGGTGTCTGTGAGGTTGTTCCTTCAGCTGGTGTTTATCAAGCGCAGACTGGGGGCAGAAGGACCGAGAGCTGTGGGAACACGGAGGAGGGCAGCATTAGAGAAGGAGATTGCATCAGGCTGAGGCCTGAAGGAGAAGCTGAGATTCGGCAGGGGAGGAGGGGAGAGGGGTTGTAAGCGCCTGCAGTGTGGACGGGAGTGTGGGTAGATGTCAGACGGGGGCTGATGGGTGGCCTCTGGCAGTGCTGGCGTGTTTCTCAGGGAGGCCAGGCCTGTGGGAGGTGCACAGGTGTGGGGCTCCCCTGCATAGTGGTGTGGAAGATGGGGTGAGGGGCACCATGTGGCCCCCTCCCTACTCTGAGGCATCCCTTCTGGATCTGCTCTGGGATGAGTCTCTCGAAAGGCTGAAAAGAACCTTTCTCTGGATTCAGAAGCTGTGCTCTGCACTGTCCCTTCCTAGGCCGGGGCCCGAGGGTTCTGGGTGAGAGGGAGTCAGAGGTGCCCTTGATAGGCAGAGCTCAGCTCCAGGAGGAGGCAGGCCCCCGCCCAGCTCTGCTCATCTCAGCCTCGCCGGCCTGCTTCCGGAAAGCCGCTTCCCTCTTGTCCCTCCCTGCTGCCTCTGGAAGGGTGGCCTGACTTCTCACCAGCGCCCTTGGGCCCCGTGAGGTAGGCCTGCACTGAGGTTGCTGGCTGTGCGCTGGGCATCTCAGCCTGCTTGTTTCTTTCATGGCTGGGTCCACGATACTGCCTTCTCTCCAGTGGAAACCTGTGCGTTCTCACTTCACGTCTTGGCTTCCTTTGACAGATCCCCATCTTAGGACTTGCTCATCATTCCAGGTGGACAGAGATCACCTCCTCCCAGAAGCCCACCTAGCTCTCTAGCCCTCTTGGGCAGGGCACAGCTCTCCTTGCTTAGGGAAGGGGGGCTGCTCAGAGGGGGTGGGTCTGTAAGGCAGCATTTCTCTAAGAACCAGAGCAGGAGTTGCTCAGTAGGCACCTCCCTCCTTCTGCTGTCCAGAGTAAAGTGCTAAGGAGAGAAGCGCAGAGGCTGTGTGACACGGGTCAGAGGTCAGGCTCAGGAAACAGCAGGTCTGGAGGGGACCTGGCTCCGCGCTCAGATGCTGTGTAACCTCAGGCAAGTTACTTAACCTGTCTGAACCGAGGTTTCTTCATCTGCTTGATGGAGAATATGCCTCAGGGATGTTGTGAGCATTAACAAGATAATGAGTGTGTAACCCTCATAACCCCCGGGCCCCACGTGGCCAGGCCTCTGCACAATCTGGCACCCAGAAGTAATTAGAAAGCTGTCTCTTTATTGTCTTTTGAAGGAAGTTGAACAGTTGGAGTCCCTGTCCTGTGCCCCAGAGGCACACTTGAGCCCGTGTGCCCAACAGCAGTTCTCTCCCCCAACCAGCTTTCCTTTCCTCTGTGCTCCCCACACCCCAACTCTTGGTAATGTAGATGGGCCCACCCTCCAACAAAGCCTTTCTCCAGTTTCGTCCTTCCTCTGCCCTGCCTACCACCTCCTGACCCTACATCACACAAGAGGCAGGGGCAGCTGGCAGACACAGGAGTCCCTTAGAATGGGTACAGGGAGGAAGAAATACTTACATGTGGATGGATGAGCTGTCTTAGATGCACAAGCTCCTGGTCTACTGTTCATGCTACAGTGGTATGAGGCTGACACAATTCACGAAGTGTTGATGGAGGACCTATTATACACCTGGCACCAAGTTAGAGTTCATCCTCCGAAAAACTCTGCGAAGCCGGCAGTGCGAGCACCATGTGACAGGTGAGAGAACTGCAGCTCAGAGTGCCTGCATCACTGTGAGTTGTACAATTTGTCACCCCCACCAGTGGTTAAGTGTTAGCAGGGTGCCAGGCTGTGTGGGGAGCTCTGCAGGGTGAGGGAGCCCCTAAGAGTCCTCCCCTTACTCCCAGGTCTGGCAGGGGGACCATTTGGATGAGCAGAGAACAGGCTAGAGGCAGGTGATGGACAGAGCCTAGATGTGCAGGATTAAATATTTACATTAGGTAAAGATGAGAGTTAAGTGCCTCAGAGGCAGGCAAGGGAGAGTGGAGGGAATTGCTGCTGGGGCAGCCCCAAAGAGCTCCTAGAGAGCTGCAGGAGAGGGGACCGTCTCTGCGGGCTCAGCAGAACCGTGAGGGGCTGGGGCCAGAGCAGGAGTCAGGGGCTGCATCTCCTGCGAGATGTGTGAGATTGTGTGGTGGCCCAGGAATGTGGGAGCCACATACTTTTGTGTAATTAGGTCGGCTCCTCTGCAGCGACTGCAATTAGCTGCAGGCAGGAGACAGGACTTCCTGCAGCCAAGGTCACTTCTGCACCTGGGGCGGCTTACCTGGGCTCCTGCTGTCTGGGCTCGGGCCCCGTGGAGTTTCCGGCAGGGGCAGCCGAGAGGCAGGTGGGGCTATTGGGACTCCAGGGTCACAGCTCCCACCTCACAGCAGGAGGAGAGAATTGTCCTGGCCCTCATCCTGCCACTCAGCCCTTTTTATATCTTCTCTGATGCTCAGCTGAAGAGGAGCCTGTTGTTCCCTCTCTTTACCTCTTCGGGGGCTGTTTCTGAGCCTTTCTCACTGTTGCTGCCTGTGAGACGCACTGTCAGCACCCTGGAGGCAATCAGCACCCCTGCCTAGTCAGTGAATGCCTTGTATGCCTCCTTCCATGGGGAGCTCAGTGGCAAGAATATTCTGAGACTCTGGTTTTTCCTTTTGAGGGGCCCAACCTATCCTGCTTTAATGAAAAATATGAAGAATGGGATGATCCTTGCAGCCACTTTGTTTCTTTTACAGTCCAGGGAGTATTATTTACTTACCTAATTTTATCTGTAGCAGTAATAATTACAGTCTTTGTGCCCCTTACCAGCCCTGCCTGTCTGTCTCCTGGAATTATGAGATACTAGACATGAAAACTTGGAAGCAGGAGGGTCATTATTCCCTTTTCTTTACAAATGGGAAAAACCAGAGATTGAAGTGAGTTGTTTGCTCAGGGTCACGTGGGGCGGCTGACAGTGGCCCTGGGCCACAGGGGTGCCAGGTGGCACCATCCTCGGGCTTTCACATCCCAGCTGGGATGAGTGCTGTGGCTGAGATGGGACATTCAGTCTGGGCATCTGGGCTCTCCCACCATGCCAGGCTGGGCTGGAGAGAGCAAGCTGCCTGGTCCATCACACAGGGTTGAGGAAGTCAGTAGCATGATGTGAGGTGATGCATGTGAGCAGGGAGGAGGCCCTGCCCTGCAGTGGCCTAGGGCGTGGTGGTGGCAGACTTAGGGCACAGCTTGGGAACACACTGGCTGCCCTCTCAGGCCACTCTCTCAAGGCTTTGCTGTGAGTCCCTGGTTCCTTTATTCAACACTGTGTACCCCAGAGTTGGAGAATGGTCTCTGAATCCTTGGAGCTTGGCTTTTCCAGCTATCCCCTTGAGGAGGGGACGCTGAGTGCACTGACCACTTGCTATGGAGTGCAAGTTAACTCAGGCAGGGCGCCTGAGGTCACCTATGTTCACAGGACACAATCTTATATCCCTCTCTTTATATACCCTTAGATGAGGTACTATGTGGTAAATGTAAAATCAGTACTGTATGCCTGCCTCCCTGTAAATGTTCAGTTGCTGTTAGTGGCCATTATTACAGTTTTAAACAGTATTATTAAGGACACAGACAAGGTTCTTTGAGGTAACAGGCCTGCCCTGGTGTGGGGAGGCGGTGCTGCAGGAAGAGTAGCTGACATCAGCTGTTGGCTCTGCATCTCCTTAAATCTCACCTCCTCTGATAGGCCCAGGCACCTTCAGTAGGAAGGAAACTCCAGTTGTTCTCATTATTTCTGAGTGGTTGTGTTCTAGAAAGTCACTATGACACAGAAAGAGCAAATACTGAACTGTGCTTCTAAGGGAGGTGCAAAGTTTGGTTCCTGCAAACCTCAGTCACAACACACTCGTCAACTGAGCGATACCTAATCTTGTCCTATGTGAGTTTCTGTGTTGAGACACCTTCTGTAATATATGTATATTTAATTGATGAGCACTAAACTCAATAGTAGGGTTTCTCTGGTGGCTCAGTCAGTAAATAATCTGCCTGCAATGCAGGAGACTGGAGTTCGATCCCTGGATGGGGACGATCCCCTGGAGAAGGAAATGGCAACCCACTCGAGTATTCCTTCCTGGAAAATCCCATGGACAGAGGAGCTTGATGGGCTACAGTCCGTGGGATCGCAAGAGTTGCACACGACTTAGCGACTAAACCACCATCACCAAACTCAGTAGCACCCTCACGCCTAAACAAAGCTTACTTAGTACAGGGATGGTCTCTGTAAAGCGTACCACAGTATTCTTGCCCTTAGGTGTACTGGGTGGCACGTCTGCATGGCACCTGGGGGCCATTTTCAATGGTAAAATCACCAACAAAAAGCACAGAAATGTGGCCAACGAGGCACTATGTTGACTGTGGAAAGGAGGCTTGAGTGTAAGAGCTGAAACAACCAGGCAGAGTGTCGCCACGTCCCACCTCACCTGGGACCCTGCACATCAGGGAATGCAAAAATTCACTGTTCTCCACGTGTCTACATGTGCTCATGCCAGTCCTGCACGGCTTGATTCGGGGGGTCACTAATCAGTTTCAGCAAATAGGGAATGGTATACATGGAGTCTGTAAACTGTGAGCATCAGCTGTGTATGGCAGCGAACCCACACTTCTGGCCCAGCCCAGCTGACGGGGATTGCTCAAGGATGGGAGGTGGCAGCAGAGCCCTTGAGCCACAGGCAACTCAGATGACCCCAGGGCCAGCTGCCGGCCCAGCCCGAGCACAGGGAGGCCACGGGGCTTTTAGGTCCCCTCCGGGCTCTTAGGTCCCCGCCGGGACTGTGGCTGAGCCGGAGCGCTTCATCCCAGGCGCCCTGATGGGTTCTCCATGCACAGCACTTGAGCTGTTTACGGCAGTAGGTGGGAGGGATGTGTTTATTTGTACTCTTTGGCCATATTTTGCACACGTAAATGAAAAGAAACTAATCTTTGCAGGATTTTCACTTTGTGCCCCCTTCTGCATCCTGCGTCTGTTGGCTCCACAGAGCGCTGGCAGAGAAGAGAAAATTTGTTGGAGGTGGTCATATGTTAGGGACCCAAGCATCTGTGCAGGTGGGAAGGAGGACGGGGAGATTATGGATTCCCCAGTAGAGATCCCCCCAGGCCTGGCTCAAGGTGTGGGGTGGGGGTGGGAGTGGAGAGGAGGGCTGGGAAGGAGGACGGCAGGCTCCCCAACCCTCCCCAACTCCCTAGACTTACCTGAACCCTGTTAGTCCCCTAGAGGCTGAGATTGAGACCACGGAGGGTCCCTGGGCTCTCATCACCTCAAGTTGCAGGTGGTAAGTGAGGCCTCAGAGGGGCTGGGCAGTGCGTCCCCCATCAGCACGAAGCAGGGCTGGTCCTGGGCCAGACTTCCAGCCTCTCAGACCAGCATGCTCTCCACGTCAGCACGAGACAGTGCTGCTCCTTCTCCCTGAGCCTCTTGGTGTGTTGCAGAAGGGCAAGTTTCCTTCTTTTGTTAAGGACCTGCCCTCAGTTCTTTGGAGGGGTTAGGAAGTTGGGCTTTGGAGCCAGCTTGCCCACAGTAGAATCTTGGCTTAGTCACGTATTGGCTGTGCAACCTGGGGCAAGTAACTTAATCTCTCTGTGCCTCAGTTTGTTCTTTTTAAAATGGGGATTGACAGTACATATTCGTCAAGGTTGCACTGCAAATTTAATCAGTTAATATTTATAACACATCTAGAACAGCAGCTGGCACAAAGAAAGAGCTCTGTGTTTGTTAAATAGAGTAAAATTTATAGAATTACTGTGTGATCTTGGGCAAATCGTCCTTCTTGTGCCGCGTATTTTTTTGTCATTTACAAAACAGGGGTAGATAATAATACCTACCACAGAGGGCTGTTGTAATCACTTGATGTGATGAATAGTGAGTTTACAATGCTTAGTGCAGGGTGAGCTTTTAAAAACAGACTAGATTTTATTATTGGCATTTTTATGCTCTGGTAGCCTTCTCCCTGCTCCCTGGCACTCTACTGCCCTGAATTCGGATGAGGAGAGCAGAGGAGAGCAAACACAGATGGGCCAGGGGAAGGGAGATGCCAGGCTGCTGAGATCTGCCTGCACATGAGGCGCCTCTGGGCTTCCCCTCGGCAAAGCCCCTGTGACTAACTGGGTGGAAGGTCCCCGGAAATGAGTGGGGAGCTGTTCTCTGAGCCCCACCCTGCAGGGGCCTGGCTGCCCCACCCTCAGGGAGTCTGAGGACCTGCACTGGTCCCCAGGGGGTCCTTCACCAGGTCTCCTGCCTGGGGCTGATGTCTCGAGGGCGGCCCTTCCACCTGCCCGGGCATCTGGGCACACGTGTAGCCAAGGGCACTGTCGGCAGTGGGAATGCCATTCAGGGGAGGCGGATGCCTGCAGAAAACTCCCTTCTGCAGTTCTTCTGGAGGGCTCGGGATACACTTCACAGGAAGCGTCAGCACAATTTTCTAATCAAGTTGAAGTCCGTGGCCCGTAGTTAGAAACAATAAATGAAACGCAATTTGAGCCGGCACTTTGCCTGAGTCTCCATTTCTGGAAGTGGGTGTGAGTGAGAAGCTGGTCTTTCTGAGGGAAGAACTTGACCCCCGACCCTGACAATTTAGCCCCCAGCCCTACCCTCAGCTTGCAGGGGTGGGACCCTCGGACTTTATTTTAGGTAATCATTCCAAAATCTTGATTTTGATCTGTCAGGTCAAAGTCCACACTTCTCTGTAAATCAGTGCACACTATTCAGCAGACTCTTTGTTTCTCCTCCTTCAAGCTCCTTCCACCTACCATGCTAGAGTTTGGTCTCAGAGATCATTGTTTAATCAATATTAAACCATTCACATAGTTTAAGTGTTTACTTATGTGCTTTGAATCATAGTTTGCAGTAAGAACAAGTGATGCCCCCCTAATCTGCCTTCACTACGCTCCCCAATACCCTAATTATGTAATTTAGAAAAGAACATTTCCTGACAGCAGTTTTTCAGTGCGCGGCAACAAATGCCGACTGGGGACAGGACCAAACAACCTGGTAATAGCTAGCACATGGAGAGCGCTGCCTCGGTCCAGGCAGCTTTGGCTTGGGGCAGACGCCCGTCCGTTTGGGTTAAGGCTTTCAAATGATGGCGTATTAGTGCCAGTAGAAGTAATTCCACATGAAAAGAGCTGAGCTAATAGCCCATCTCCAGTCTCTTTTAGTTTGCAGAATAGGCCCTCACTGCAAATTGTTACTGACTCAGACAGTCAGGAACAGATATCTCACCCAGCCTATGGGACTGACACGGCCAAAGCCGTGTCCAACAGGCCAAAGTTTAGACCAAACCTGCTCTTCATGAACTTGCCAATCCCTCACATCTATGGTCTAGAGGCTGGGCCTGAATGTTGCTCATTGTTTTTGAGGGGAGTTTGGAGACTGGCCTATTGAATCAAGTAAGTGGGAGTCTGAGGGGCTGTGGGTGTCATGTTGGGAGGTGGGAAGGCTCCATGGTTTCAAGTACACCTACACTTCAGCATCACCTGGTCAGTGTGGCAATTTTGGGTAGGAGGCGCCCTTAATGCTTTTCTCCTCCTCTGCCAGTGTCCACCACTAGCATCTCCAGTCCACTGACCCTTGCTCACCCTTGTCTGGCTTTGTGAGACCTCAATGCTTACTGATTCAGCTGCTTCCATAACAGGAATGGAAAACTACCCTTTCTGCTTCCCCGTTCCCTCATGGATTCCTCCGTCTGACAAATATTCCGTTGCTATGGAAACTCAGTGGACACCTTTGGGGGCTCACCTGTCTCAGCATTTGGGGCCTTGGTGTGCAGCCACTCCTTGGGCGGAAGCCAGCAGCTGTGGGCCTGTGTGGTTATGTAGTCATTCAGCCACTCGGGGCTGTGCTCTTGACAGTCCCAGAGGAGGGGTAGGGGACGAGTGAGAAGCAAACTGAGCTGCGGAAATCTTAATTTGGCTGTGAGTCCCAAACCAATGCGTTAGCCTTTCTAGAAGCGCTGGTTGCTATGGTTACAGAAGTGGTGCCAATTGCAAGAGTTGTTTTTGTGGTTAGGGTGCCTGTCTTAGACAAAGAGAGTGAGGCCAAGCCAACAGCCTCCATCCTCCCACTCTTCAAGGGTTGGATATTGTCAACCCTGGCCTCGGAAGGTGGGGGTGACAGCCTCCCACAGTGGCCCTTTAATCCTTGCAGTTATTCTGGGGGTCCAATGGCTTCAGCCAGAAAGGAGTCGATCACCTAGCCCTCCGAGAGAGACCCCACAGGTGGGCTCACCAGTGGAGATGGGGCCACTCAGAAATGGCAGAAATCAAGAGTTCAGCAATCTCTCTCTCGGGACAGACTCACCATAGAGCGTCCTTTATGGAATCTTCTGCCACCCAGAGCCTGGCCACGAGCCTGCGTGTAGGGCCTGCGTCTTTAGGCCACATTTTGTCTTGGGCCTCAGATATTAGCTCCCCTGAAAAATTTCCTAAGTGACGGAATGGAGGCCTTTTCTTTAGTAGGGGTGCTTGTGTAGCTCGTTAATTCTCAAAGTGTTTTACAAATATTTATCCACCTTAGGTCATTTGCAAACCTAACCCCTGTCATCCCACCTCAAGGTTGTCCCCTCCAGCCTGGTTGCCCAAAATGAAGTCAGAAGCCTTGGACTGGGAATTCCACATTGGCGGATTTTGAAAAGCTGGCCTGAACGGTTTGTTTATTTCTCTAGTCTGCCCTTCTTAGAGTCCCAGAATGTGTCAGGACTTCCCAGGCCAGACATGCAAAGCCCTTTGCCCTCCCTGCCAGAGGTGAGAGTATTTTATTTATGAATTCATCTTAAATCACTTTTTAAAATCACTTTTAATCAAATTAATAGTCTTTCTCTGAGATTATGTCAAAGCATCAAAAATAAAGAGGGCTTTGGATGGGAGTGAGGTATTTTAGGACAGGTCACCAATTCCCTCCGACTTGCTTTCCCTGCTGGCACAGGCAAATAGAGAAAGTCTAGTTTGTTTTGCTCTCAGAGATACCTGAGGTCTATTTCCTTGTAAAGAGGAAGGCCCCCCCGCCCCGGGATTTGGAGGCCTGGGTCATTCCCAGGGGCAGTTGCATGCTGAATGTCAGTGATGTTTCCCCCAAGACCCACCCAGATGATTCCTGGGTTCCTGCCCCTCCCCATCTTCCCAGCAACCCACCGCCCTGAGTTTCATCAGGGTTGCTGGCCTCAAAGTGACCAAACCTGAATTTGCCTCGGCCCCTGGTCTCAGAGGTTGTGACTAATGAAGACTGACCCCTGGTGAATTTTCAGAAGCCATGACTTGCCTGCACTGAGCCTGTTCTGCCGATAAGATAGGCTTTTGTGTCGAGTGGGCAGGGGGGTAGCAGCTTCTATACGGTCCATATCAAGGTGTTACTAATCCTTGGCTGGCTAATGTTTGCCAAATAAATAGCCTCATTAGGAAGGTCTATAAAAGTCCGATAAGATTCTTCTAATTATCCCCCAAAGCACAAATACTTGGGGTTTCAGTTTAGCAGAAAAGAGACATCGAGAAAAGAGGGGAAAACGTGCGAGTGTGAATATTTAACAATGGGTTTCCCTCCACCTCAGCCCTAGCACGGGCACATCTACCATTTCATATTTTGTTTTTGCAAAAGCAACAAATTGCTGAACAGGAGGAAAAAAAAAGACAATGACATATTTTAGGTTACTATTTCACCTTTGCAAATCAATATACAAGCCATTAAAACTACATTTTTCCATGAATGATAAGTGTAATTACCTCTCTCTTGCCGTAAAAACTTGTCCTTATTAAATGTAAATATTTAAAAATGATTGAAATATATTTGAAGGGCACTTTATAGCTTGATTTTATATGCTGACATCTGGGTTGCCTTTCCTAAAACACTCTGTTTCTTGGAGAGTTATTAAATTAGTATTTTGAAAGGACTAACACTAGACTTGTTCCTTGTTTCAATTTTAATTTCGTACATATTTAGATTTACTGGGAACTCAGAGAGGGCTTACATTTAGCTAGTACATCGTTATGTTTGTGGGATTTGTACACGTAGAAGTCATGATATTATTTGCAGAGAGTATCTTTACACAGTGGGAAACTCCATCTCTACCCCTGCAAAGTATAAGAGTAGAGGAATCGAGAGTCTAAGATTTCTGGCTATAAATGTTTAATTTTCCAATTCTTCTGAGCAGGAAGATTGCTTTAAGTATTTATTTTACTTTTAATTGTGCATTATTTCAGATAGCAAATTACCCGATCTATTTTCTTATAGATCTGTCAGAGATTATTTAGTTGAACTCCGAGAAAGATACGCAGTATGATTATTTTATTTTTTATTTTCCTAGCTCCACTCTTAGGAAGAGATTTTCTTTTTCTTTAAAAATTCTCATTTTTAGTTGTCTCATTTTTAGAACGGTGAGATTCAGTTCTGTGCTTGAGAAAGTTTCAGAGAAGGATAGAAAATCTAATATTTGAAAACACAAGCTTCACTAACATACTTAATTCCAGATGGCAAAAAGACCATGCCCAAAAATGTGAAAGAATTCAACATTTGGTGGCTCAAATATTTTTTCATGATAAACAAATATTTCTGGGGTGGATGTATTCCTGAGCTCTGCATAGGAAAGCAACCATCCATGCAAGCCGCGCTGGGCTGCCCTTCAAACTCTCTTTGCTCTTTTCCTTTCACTATGTTAAATCCTTGAGATGTGTGAAGATGTTATGATAGGCAGTGGGTCAAGTGATCTGCACATGTAGCTTTTTATAAATTTTTCTTTGCAAAGGAAAATTTTTCTTCAAATAAATCCCCCCAAATAAATGGTTTGTAAAAACAAAAGTCTATTTGTTTTGAAATTGCACAGAAGAAACCATGTTATAACAATATCTCTTTTTTGAGTTCTGCCTGAGAAAAGAAATTTACCTATAGTCAGCGATTTCCCTCATGATAAGCCTTTAAAAAATAAAGTTGTCTCTTGGGAGAAAATAAACATTAGCGAAGTGGAGGTATTTGTAACGAGGTGGCCTTTATTCACTTGTCCAATGGAACTGTTGAACCTTTGTTTTTCTATCCACCCCCCCCACCCTGTGTCTTTTTATTTCTTTATAGTTCTGTTCATGTAAATTCCTGAACCATAAGCATTTTAGAAATTTGTTGCTTGTAATTACATAGGTGCTTCTTGGATGAGCAAATGTGCTGTTTTTTCCCTATGTGGAATAGAAATTTTAGATAAGTTTTTAAATTCTTTTTTTTTTTTTTTTTTTGCTGAAGCGTTTGGCAAATGTCTGGGGTTTGAGGGTATTTTCACGGTGCCCCCGAAGGTGAGCAATCGAATAGGGAACATGCAGCGTTCACCAGGCAGTGACTTGGGAATTTTTCAGGAGACATTATTTTCTTACGTTAATGCCTTTGTAGATTCCATCGACGTTCAGACATCAAAGAGCATGCAATTAATAATGGGCATCTGGAGGGCTGATCACATGCTTCCGATGTTAAAGTGGTGAACGACAGGACAATCAGCCGTGGTCAGGTATTAGCTGTAATCATTTCTAAACAACAGCAGCGAAGCCTTCTCTTTTGTGCCTCTGCTCTCAGAAACGCAAAAGTTCACGTACAAAAGGTTCCCGTAGATGCTTTCCTTCTGGTGGATGAGTGAGTAATAAATGATTTGTAGACCTACATGGTCAGTGTTGAGTCAAATCACCTTAATTTCTTCAGTAAATGCAAACCCAATTTTGTGTGAACTTTTCCCCTTGAAGCCCAACATGGACGCAGGGCGACAGACAGCTGTTCGTATTATTTGAGCCTTTAGTTAATCCTCACCGATTTGTCCCTTTATTTGTTTGCATTTTCCAAAATATACGAATATTTCTCTAGCACTAGGACAATAGTCACTCTCTGCCTGCTGCCACCAAAAGCGTCCTTCCTAGTTATTTCATTTCTTTGATGGTAGCTTGTTTATCTTTTCCAAAGCGACCTATGTTACCCAACCCTAAGTAATATAAGATAGGCAGGTAAGACTGTATTTAAGCTCAACAAAAATGTTCCAGAGAAATATGGCGCTTTGGGCTCTAAATGCTTCAGCAGGTACAAAAAAACCTGCAACTCTTTAACAATAATTCTCATTTGAGTAGGTCACAGATAATAAAGGAACTCTTGTTTCTGGGAAATTAAAAAAATGACATGGGAGAAAATATTTATTTGCTCTCTACATTGGTCAAATGACTGGTGGATATTAAAAACCTGTAAACAGACAGATGCAACCAATTCTCTTTCATTAACAAATCGCAATTTCACAATAAAGTAAATGCATTAAAAAATGTCAACTTCCGAGATGCTGAAATTGTCAGAGCTTGAGCATACTTTAATTGTTTAAAAAAAAAAAGATATTCTAAACAATTCAGGGAAAAAAATTTTCTTGTAAATCTTTAAAGAACCAACTTAAATGTTAAAGCCTCCTTTGGCCGTTCAGGTAGCCAAAGCGCCGTTCAACCATGTGTACATTTCTGTACGTTTGCCCTTAGACTAAATCTACCCAGTCACCAGCTTTGTTTTCCTTCTAAGTACAAGCCATATCAGCAGCACATTTTAAAGTTAATTTGAAGCAGGGTCTATATATGGCCATCAGCAAATATGTTATAAGCTTATTATTTAATAGTGATTCCTGGGTAAGGCCATCATCCCCTTCCTAAATCCAAATATAAAAGCTGAAATCGTATTTGTTAAAACTGTCATTTTGAATTTGTGGTCCAGATTGTTTTCCTGAGCGTGCTGAGTAAGAGGCTCGAATGCTCCCAGCTGCAGGCACCCGGAGCCCAGCAAAGCCGCGGAGGCCAGAGGCTGAGCAGCTCCCAGCCTCAAACTGCCTGCCTGCTTCCCCCAAACAGAGCTCCAGCCCAGCGCGCTCACGGCTTTTCCACATTGTAAAATCATTTGATTTATTTGTTTGGTTTGGTTTGGTTTTTAGAAGCACTGCAGAAATTATTTCCTACTGGCAGAGAGGGCACTTTATGTTACACTACATTAGTTTCACATCATTAGTTTAGGGTCCTCAAACTTAAAATTGTAAAGTATATTGGAGGCTTCTAGAGACCTCAGTTCTGACCAGAGCAGAACCAATTAAACCTGATGGATTCCTTTCACTGTCTGTAACGTGTGAGGCCATACAGAACAAAGTGCTGTGGCATTGCTGAAGGGATTCCCTCTGTTAGCTTTGGAATTTGGTGGTAGGAAATGTTGCAAGTTATTTATAAAAGAGGCAAAATTCCTCTGGTACTGTTCCGGTTCTTAAAAAAAAAAAAAAAAACACGTAATTTTATCGTCACTGTTTGCAACAAGAAGCCAAGAAGGGGTGCCGATGACAGCCACGGACCCCATCTCTCTGGGCTGTCTCTCTCACTGCGTCAGCCACTTCCCGCTCCGCACTCTCGCTCTTTACAAGTAATTCTAAACCCACCCGCGGATAGAGAACTAGCCCAGACCAGAGCGGCCCTGCTGGCCAGGGGTTCACCCGGCAGGGTGCCAGGCTGGGGGAACCTGCACCGTGGGGCCGGGACTCTCGGGCCCCTCCCCCGGTCTCCCCCACAGGGGTCCGCACCCAGCGAAGTTCTCCATCCCCTGGCCGGTGGAGGTGAAGTTCGCGGAGCCGGGAGAAGGTAGGCTGGAGCCTGGAGCGCCTTCTCCGCGGCCGGGCGGAAGGAGAGCCCCCGCTGGCTGGCCGGCTCCCACGCGCCCATTCCGCTCTCTCCTCCCTGACCCTTCCCTCCCCGGGGTCCCTTCCTTCCCGCAGCTTTTGAGGGAGACCTCGGCCCTTGCTAGTTGCGGTGGCGGAAGAGCCGCCGTGTCAGGTGAGCGCTCCCCGAAGCTCTCCTGCCACCTGTTGGCCGCCTGCGGTGGTGACGCCGGGAGAAGCCGCGCTGGTGGGACTGGCCAGGCCTGGCTTCCGAACCCCGGGGAGGATTGTTAATGACTTCTCTGCGGCCGCCGCTGTGTGCTGGCCAGGGCCCACAAACTGGTCCAGGGCCCACAGACTGGCTGACCTGCAGGTCTCTCCTGAAGCCCCCTCGGCTGGTTCTCCGAGGTTTCCCAGGCCCCCATCTGTGGCCCCTGAGCTAACCCACCCAGGAATATAATGCACAGGATGCCTCCTGTCCTGGCATCCTTTCTCTCAGGCAGCCATGGGACCAATGGAAGGTCCAGGGTGTCACTGGGGCCTCATAGGGCAGTGGTGTCTGGAAAGGGTTTGGTGTGTGCCCTGTAAGAGCCACAGTGGGGGGTGTGGGCTGTGACCCCCTGATGTGGTGCTGGTGCTCTGCCCTGAGACAGTGGAACAAAGGGAGGACAAGCCAGCCTGTCCAACCTGGGCATTCTTATACTGAGCAGAGGGGTCTGCCCAGCCCATCTCATTCCTTCCTTCCTGGGAAGTCCCCAGAGTGTGGATGGATAGCGCAGGGAACTTCAGCCAAAGGTCAGAAGGAAAGGTGTAGGAGCTTCAGTATATAGGAGGCTGTGGCGCTTTCACACTGGAAGCTGGGGACCTTTTACTACACAATGAACCATGCCCAGTATTGTAGACGAGCAGTTCTGGAGAAATCAGGAACCCCCAACAAACAGGCTGGAGTTCACTCATGTGAACAGCTCTCTAAGGCACTTTTAACAAAGTGGGGCTCTAGTTTGGTGGATGTTTGGGGCATTTTGATACAAAGCAGTGCAGCAGTCCATTTCTGAACCATCTGGGGGCAGAACTAAACCTCTTTCCAGGGACCGATGGGCCAAGTCTTAGGAATGGATTTGGCCTGACTTTGAGAAAGTCACATGTGCTTTAGGAACATGAAAGGGCAGAGGACAAGTGTGGCGAGGATACTCTCATTCCTGTTTTAGGGAGGGGGTCTGGAGCCGTGGCTTCTCCAGGCCCCACTGGAGGGGGCCAGGAGCCACAGCTGCTGTTGGCCCACGCCCGGCGCTCAGCCCAGTTTGAGACACTGTGTATTTTCATTCCATGGTAGTTTTATACACAAAGACTGCATCCCTCTCAGCCCCACCCGCTTGCGGCTCTCCCAGGCCTTAAACACAGAGTCTGAGGTCCAGTGGGGCATCTGTGCTTAATGCCGCTCAGCAGTGTGACTGGACCGCTGACACCCAAGTTTTACCAACAGAGGTCAAGCTGTTTTCATGGGGGCTGACTTATGTGTAATGTTAATACCTTTCCTCTAGTCTGTTTCGGGGGAGGTGATTGACCCTGAAAGCCAAGGGTGCCTGTTTTTAGGTGACGGTCTCCTGGCTTATCTAAGGCCAAAGTGTTCTTCCCTCCTAGTGTCTGAAATCGTAGGGAAGGGACTCTGGTATCTGGCCAAGTGGCTGCTGAGAAACCAGCCCTAAAAAGTTATTTTCTTAGTCCAGGGGTTCATGTGAGCCCTGGACTAGGGGTGATTTAGTTGTGTTTTTTCAGCTCACCTCATAATTTAATGGAGAAGAAATTCTTTGGCATGTTTCCTCCTGGGTGCCGACTGCCTTTGGAGGAGTTCTGTATGGAGCAGTGCCCCATGGTCAGAAATCTTCTCATTATGCCAGGCCTGGGCTTTCGGTAACCGCCAAGTGGCTGGCTGTAGTCTCTCAGGTTAGCCAACAGAGGAGGGAGAGAAATCCTCCTTAGCCGGGACTTGCATTTTTATGGAGAAGGAGGAATGTTAGAGAAGTCAGTAAACTTCCAGTGCTCACAGCCCTGTGCACATGAAGAGGAGAAGAAAAAACCCCAGGCCACTGGCTGTTTACTCCCAGCACAAAAGCGGCCTCCCTCCCACCCCTTCCCTTTTATTTTCGGCCTCTCTGACAGAAATGTATTACCGACTGAATACGCCTTCCCACAATACTGTCCGTCACACCGGCATGAGGGACCAAAGGTAAGCAGACTTTAAACACACCTGGCACCACTAACTCCCGCCTTTGTGCTTAGAATGGCCGCCAGCCAGCTAGCTGCCCTGTCCCCCATTCACATGTCCTCCAGAAGAATTCTGATGGGGGACTTCTTTCTGAGGCCGCGTAGTATTCTCAAATCAGGCCATTCAGACGCCTTGAGAGAGCTGGGGCAACCTCTGGGGTGAGCAGCCTGGTCAGGCTCCTAAAGCTTGAAGCCGCTCAGCCTAGAGAATTCCCTGGGGGCAGGAAGCCTCCGGGAGGGACTCTTGACTCCCAGGTGGGCCTCAGCAGAAAGGGCAGGGTTTCTGAGGCTCCCAGGTGAGCCCTGTGGTTGCTAACTGTGCTGATGCTCTTCCTCACGCCCCTTGTGGGCACCTTGGAAGAGGGGGCAGTTGGCTGAGCTGTGGACTGTCTTCCTGGCTTTATGCATCTGGAGTTGTGAGCTTTTCCCCAGAGTTGTGGCAAGTGAGGAGAGAAGGGGTGGTTACTCTTCCTCATTCCAGGTTGCTTGAAGGTGCACCTCAGCGTTTGGCCTTTCCCATAACTGGGTACGAAATGGCCTTTTCTGAAACAGAGAAGAAGACTCCTGAGTCATTCTCAGTCTTCTCTCCAGCTGCTCCAAGTTCATGTGTTGTAACTTTCCTTCTCCTGTGATAACGTATTCCAGAGGCCAGTGAGAAGAAAATGTGGGGAAGTCTTGTAAGTGGGAACATTCTCCTTTAGGAGATGGAGCGGTTTGGGAGGGTGGTGATGCTTTCCAGGATCACAAAGCTGAGAGGTGAGGAAGCCATTGTGGCACTTGAATTTGGGGCTGATAAGACTGGTTTTTGTAAAATGCTGGAATCCTCTGTGATTGTCACTTGGGAAACTCATCGTAGTGTTTATCTGTTGAGGAAGGAGAAGACAAAATGGACTTCTAGAACATCAATTGGTTTGCTCGTTGTCAACCCATCACTTAGTGTTAGTTCTGGCTGTTGAGTGTCATTGCTACCAGCCACTTAAGCCCTGGGTGAAGCCAGGCTCTGCGTCAGCCCATCCTAGAGATAAAATCCAGCCCTGCTTTTCTTCTCCATGGGATCTCGGCCTAGGCAGCTGAGTGTTGCTCTGACTCCAACAAGCAAACCTCTGCAAGCAAAGCCCTAATTATTAGCTTGAATACAAATTGGATCTTGACCTCAAATGAGATTCAAGAGCATAGAAACAGATACTTCGGGAAGAGCTAAAGGAGATGACAGAGCTGTCGTCACGGCCATCTGGTCCTCTTCCTGAATTTCCATGCCCCTCTCCTCTCCCCCTCACCCCTGCTTGCCCTACTGGAATCATTCAGTATTCACCTGGCTGTGAGGGTGAACATTGTGAAATTCCAAAATTGTTTCAGTGACTTGAAGACATGGAAAATACAGACTCCTTGCTTGGTCCCTCCTGTCTTCAGCTGATACAATCTCATGGAACCATGGGCGTACCAATGCCAGTTATGATCCAACTGAATACATTTCTGAGAACATGAAATCTCCCATTTCCCTTTGTTTTCAGCACAAAAGCCATTCTCACTCTGAGTATGTCAGACACAATCATCTAGAATAAATCTCCAGAGAGAAAAGTACATCTAAACATGAGTGACCACTCCTTTCCCATTTTCCCCCACTCTCCCCATCTTCACAGTGAATGAGTCACTGGGGTGTCTGCTGACAGCTTCTGCTGGCCAGCCAGACTGGGAGGAGGATCAAGGGACTTCTTGCAAAGTCTGAGGTTGTGGCCTCAGACACAAGGTCATTGAATTCCAGCAGGGGCAGAGTTTGGGCTTTTGCCCATTGGGCCACCTCCATTCTGGTTGAAGGTCAGAAGAAGGCCACACCCTTTGTTTCTAGGCCTCCACTATGCCCGAGGCTTGTCTAGAAGGTGCTCTGGGGTTTTGGCATCCACTGTGGAAGTCTAGGAATACTTAAGTCAGCCTAACTCTTTGTGCACATTAAAGGCTGGGAGTCTGGGGCTGCCCTCTCCAGGCCCTGGATGGATGTCCTCCTCAGAACACCTGCTTACTGTTAGTGAAGGGGATGCAGCCATGGGGAAGAGTACGTGGGAGCCTTTGCCAAATCAAGATTTCAGAAGCTCCCTTCAGAACTGGAAGATGTTTGTGATTGAGTAGTTAATTGTCTCCCTGCATCTACAGTCCCTGTTCCAGATTTTTTCCTTTCAGTACAGGATCCAGTCCATGAGCACAGACTGCATTTAGCTGTCAGGGCTCTGTTGGATGACTTTCAGTCTGGAACTATTCTTCAGCCTTTCTTTATCTTTAGATTCATGTTTGAGAGCTCTTGCTGGGCTGCCGCATCCTTTCAAGGTTTCAGAGCAGGAGGCACGTGCTGCCTTCCGTGTTCCATGTTGGTGTCCCGCAACGGTCACTTAGATTTCCTGGTCAAGGTGTTGTCTGGTTACTACACTGTATCCAGCTGACCCTTGAACAACATGGGAGTTGGGGCACCGACTCTCTGAACAGCAAAAATCTGCATATAACTTATGGGTGGCCCTCTGTACATGCGGTTCCTCTTTGTCTGCAGTTTTCCATCCTTGAAGCCAACCCACCACAGATAGCAGAGTACTGTAGTGTTTATTATTGAAAAAAAGTGTGCGGATCGGTAGACCTGTGCAGTTCAGACTTAAGTTGCTCAAGGGTCAGCGGAGGTTACTGTTCCCCCTTGTAACTGATAAGCGGTCTATGAAGAGCCACTATGACATGGGAATAGCCTGCTCTTCACATCCCTTCCACTCTGAATCTAGCATCCTTCAATGATTCTTTTCCCAACCAGTCTTTACTATGTTGGTCATAAAGTGGTGATTTTCCAGTTCCCATACTTTCTCCACGTTTATCAGTTGGCATTCTCCTTTGAGTAAGAGCCTACCATCCCTGCCTTGCACCCTCACTCTCTTCTTCCTTCCTCCCTTTTTGCTTCCCCCCTCTCCTGCTTCTGCTTCTCCTGCTGCTTCCTCATCATAGTCTCATGCTATGCTATGCTAAGTCGCTTCAGTCGTGTCCGATTCTGTGCGACCCCATAGACAGCAGCCCACCAGGCTCCACCATCCCTGGGATCCTCCAGGCAAGAATACTGGAGTGGGTTGCCATTTCCTTCTCCAATGCATGAAAGTGAAAAGTGAAAGTGAAGCCGCTCAGTGTCCGACTCCTAGCGACGCCATGGACTGCAGCCTACCAGGCTCCTCTGTCCATCGGATTTGCCAAGCAAGAGTACTGGAGTGGGTTGCCATTGCCTTCTCCATCATAGTCTCATAGATGCCTATTTTATTCCATGGGTTATAAGCTCTAGTATTGTTACGTATTTGGATCCTGAAATTGTCCCAGATGTAGCCAGTGAAGTCGCCTTCCAGCTTGGCTCCAGCGTCCTTTGACGTGCTACCATCAATATTTTGAGTTTGCTTTTTGGCATTAACAAGATACTTTCAGGCTTGCCTTGTACCTTCCTTGCCGCTGCCCTTGTCTTGGAATCAGGCATTGTGCTCAGGAACCCTGGTTCCTTTTAATGGAGAATGGTATGTAAATAGGTATGCCCCGTGCTACTGGCATGTCATTGCTTCTAGACTCCTTCAAATATAGGAGGTACGTATTGTATATATATATACACAAATACACACTTAACACATCCTAGCTTCGAAATAAATAAATAACACACATTTGAAGTTATATATGTATATATGTCATGGAGAGGAAAATAGCAACTCACCCCAGTATTCTTGCCTAGAGAGTTCCATGGACAGAGGAGCCCGGTGGGCTACAGTCCATGGGGTCACAAAGAATCGGACGTGACTGAGTGACTAGCACACATATGTGTATACATATTTCAAACTTTATATACCTACATGCGTGTATATGTATACAACCTGCCACGGTTCCATGATGTTGCCCTCAAGCCATCCCATCCCTGCTTGTTCTTCGTTACCTCCCTTCATACCATCCCACATTTGAATCTCCCTTCTTCCACAGTGAGAACCCTGGCTCCCAACAACACCACACATTTACTGATACCCTCAATCATATAATATACATAAAATAGTTTCAAAATTTCTATACCCATATTAACTGTATAAAAAAAAAAAAAGGCCTAACTAAAAGAGTTCACCTGGGAGTTCCCTGGTTGCCTATGATTAGGATTTGGTGTTTTCACTGAGGAGTCCCAGGTTGATCCCTGGTCGGGGACCCATTCTGCATGTCACACAAAGCACAGTCAAAATCCAAACGAGACAGAAATAGAAAGAGTTCACGATTAGTTTGTAGTTCTTTCCCCCCTTTCCCCTTCTAAGGGGGAAAGATGGTATATAGTCAACATTTGCTGCTGTTGTTGGTTAGTCACTAAGTTGGACTGACTTTTGCGACCCCATGGACCATAGTCCACCAGGCTCCTCTGTCCATGGGATTTTCCAGGCAAGAATACTGGAGTGGGTTGCCATCTCCTCCAGGGGATCTTGCATACTTTGTGTTTTTTTTTTTTTTTTTAAACATTACTTGGATTACCTCTTATTTCCTTTTCTTTTCAGTGTTGTTCTCAATTTAGGTTTATCAGATGATATCTCATGATTAGATTTATCAGAAGTATGTTTGGTTCATTTGCTTTCGATTTTAGCTTTTTGTTCCCCTCATCCTTATTGATAGAATTTTATTTCTGATTATGTACAATATTAATATGCTTCCCAAAGTCCAAGCTGTATTAAAAATATGCTCGGAGAAGTGTTACACCGTTCCCTCAGATGTAACCAATCTTATTTTTTTCTGTTTTTTTTTTTTTCTTTTGGTGTGTCTCTTTTTGCAAAAACCAGCAAACATTTTATGTTTTCCTATTTCTTTTTTCTTATACAAAATGTCGTATACTGTAAGTGTTTTTCATTTAGCAATATATTCTAGAAACCACTCTATCAGTTAATAAAAGTCTTTCCCATTCTATTTTACAGCAGCATATTTTTACTCCATTGTATGTATATAACAGGGGCTTCCCTGTTGGCTCAGAGGATAAAGCATCTGCCTGCAATGCAGGAGATCCGGGTTCAATCCCTGGGTTGGGAAGATCCCCTGGAGAAGGAAATGGCAACCCACTCCAGTATCCTTGCCTGGAGAATCCCATGGACAGAGGAGCCTGGCGGACTACAGTCCACAGGGTCACAAAGAGTCGGAAACAACTGAGCGAACAAGTTTGTTTTCAATCAGTTTCCTCTGTTTGAGAATTCAGGTAGTTTGCAATATTATGCTGCAGTGAATAAACTTTATGTGTTTATATGCTCATTGTGGGAGATGTATCTTTAGGGTGATTTCTTAGAAGTAGAACTGTTGAATCAAGATAGAAAGAGACATAGTTTTGTTACTGTTCCAGACTCCTCTTCATAGGAGTTGTACAAAAGGCATTCCCATCAGCAGTGTGTGAAAGTACTTATTTCTTTACAACTTTGCCAACAGAACATACATCAAGATTTTGAATTTTTGCCAATCTTATAGGTAAAAAATAGTATCTCAGTGAAGTCTTGTTCTGTATTTCTCTGATTGTGTGTGAATTTGAACATCTTTCATAGATTTTAGAAGCATTCTTAAGTCTTTTTGGTGAATTGTCTATTTATGTCTTTGCTTAATTATTTTCCTATATGATTTTTAAGAGCCTTTTAAAGATATGTTAGCCCTTTATCCAGAGAAGGCAATGGCAACCCACTCAGTACTCTTACCTGGGAAATACCTTGGGAGGAGCCTGGTAGGCTGCAGTCCACAGGGTCACTAAGAGTCAGACACAACTGAGCGGCTTCACTTTCACTTTTCACTTTCACGCATTGGAGAAAGAAATGGCAACCCACTTCAGTGTTTTTGCCTAGAGAATTCCAGGGACAGGGAAGCCTGGTGGGCTGCCATCTATGGGGTCTCACAGAGTCGGACACGACTGACGTGACTTAGCAGTAGCAGCAGCACTTTATCCGGAGAAGGCAATGGCACCCCACTCCAGTACTCTTGCCTGGAAAATCCCATAGACGGAGGAGCCTGGTGGGCTGCAGTCCAGGGGGTCGAGGTCAGACACAACTGAGCGACTTCACTTTCACTTTTCACTTTCATGCATTGGAGAAGGAAATGGCAACCCACTCCAGTGTTCTTGCCTGGAGAATCCCAGGGATGGAGGAACCTGGTGGGCTGCCGTCTATGGGGTCACACAGAGTCGGACACGACTGAAGCGACTTAGCTTAGCTTAGCCCTTTATCAGTGATGTACGTTGCAAATATTTCCTCCCAGTTTGATGTTTATCTTAATTTTACTTGTGGTGTTTTATTGCCATGCTAAACTTAAAAAATATTTTGTAGTCGTCAAAATTATCATTTTTTAAAGTTGATTTCATCTGGATTTTGATTCATAATTCTTATAGAAGGATTCACTCATGTTTTCTTTTAGTAGTAATATAATTTAGTTTTTCACACTAAGATCGCTGGTCGGTTTGGAATTTATTTTTGCATGTAATGTGAAGAATGGATCAAATTTAATTTTTTTCCAAATGTCTATTGTATCAGTACTCTTTATTACAAACTATATCTCTGCCTGAGTGACTTGACATATCACCTTTATCATGGACTAGATTTCCACAGGAAGTTTGGTTTATTTCTGAATTAGTCTGTTCCATTCGTCTGTCTTTTTATGTGCCAATACCACATAGTTTTAATTCTGTCTATGCCTGCATGCTCAGTCATGTCCCAAACACAAAAGTAGTCATGTCTGCTTTTGTGTTTTATAGGAGTGTGTTATAGTTTTCTTCATAAGAGTTTTGAATATTTCTTGTTAGATTTATTCTTAAGTACTTTATCTTTTCTACTGCTGTTTTAAATGAGAGGTTTCTCTTACATTATATCTTCTGATTATTTATTATTTGTGCTTATGAAGGCTATTGACTCTTGTTTATTTTATATCCTGCTGCCTTGATGAATTATTTTATTGTTTGAGTTAGTTCAGTGGTTCTCACTACCTGGTCTCAGCACATTTGAGGTTCCTGAGACACATTTAGTGGACTCACAAGGTCCGAATACTTTTTGTAATAATAAGACATAATTTGCCCCTTTATTAATAACTTCATTCTCTCTTGAGTGTACAGTGGAGTTTTCCAGAGGCTACATAATGTGTGAAATAATAACAGACTAAATGCAAAAGCAGATATGAAAATCCAGCTGTTTTCTGTTAAACTCTATAACAAAGAGATGTGCAAAGATGTAAAACAATGTCATTCTCACTGGAAGTTTTTGTATTTTCAAATAGTGCTATTTATGTTAACATGTTTATTAGCATTACTTTTAAATTAATATTTAGAATTTTCTCAGTTTTAATGTCTAATTCAGTAAATATCAGCAAATTAAAGCTCTTTGAGGTCTTTAATAATTTTTAAGGATGTAAAGGAGTTACAAGATCAACACTTTTGAGAAACTCTTGAGTTTTATCAGTTCTTCTCTAGGTTTTCCGGGTATGCTATCACGTCCTGTGCAGTACAGCTCACTTTCTTTATTCTGTTACAACTCTCTCGAGACTCTTACCGTTTTCTCTTGCCCAGTTTCACTAGCTAATCCTTCCAGTACAATGCTAGTAGCGGGAAACTGGGCATCTGTGTCTTCTGTCTTCAGCGGAAATGTCTCTGGTGTTTCCCCATTGAGTAATAGGCTGAGATGCTGCCTTAGGACTGTGTGTATTATGTTTTCTAAGTTCCTTTCTCTGTGTTTGGTGTTTTTCCATTATTGTCTAAAAGTTTCTTTGGTATTTAGAAGGGTTTTTATTTTTGATCAAGCCACTGCCTTTGCATTTGTACCTTCTACACTGCCCTTAATCTATCCTATTCTTAAACTTTTACCTTGTGGACTATCAGTTTCAAATGATATAATTTACTCCCATCTATTACCTAAACAACAGTCAGTGGTCATATTTTACTTTCCCCTTTGTTCCCATTTTTAAAGTTATGTTTTTTCTGCTTGGTCAGAACATATAATGTTTATATATTCTTCTGTTACCATGACCCCAGCTTCTCCTTCTTTTATTCTTAGCTCTGTAATTAAATATATCAAGTGATCACCATTGATCCCTTTGCTGAAGGCCCTCCCCCCATTATCTTTTGGTTGGGTAAAGCTTGGTTTGATAAGGCTAAATATAAAATCCGTGGCTTGTACTCTCTTCCCTGTGTGTTGAAAATGCTGTTTCAATCTGGCCTTGTTGTTTATGCAGCTCAAAGGAAGTTTTATGCCAGACTAAATTTCTCACCTGCATTAAGAATTTGATGCTTTTGCATAGAGGTTGAGGATGTTTTTGTCATTAAAATCAAGTCATTTTACTAGGAAACATCTCAAAATTGATCATTCTAGATTAGTTTTCCAAGCACACAGGGGCCTCTTCAATATGTTGATGTATTTCTGTTGCATTATTTTTCTTCTTCATGGACTCCAATCATATGTATATTGGACCTTCTTTGCCCATGTTCCATTTTAACTACTTTCTCTCTGATATTTTTTATTTCTTTTTAAACTAATTTCCATTCTGTTTTTTTGTTTTACCTTTCTTCATTGGCCCTTATTAACTGTTTTATTTAGACTTATTGTTTCTTTGGTACCTTGTCATTTATTCTTTATTTTGGAGATAGTTTTGAATTTTTCTTTAATTTTTTTTCCCGAATTTTATCAACTTTCGCTGCATTTCTTCCTAATTTGAGGAATCCTCTTTTATTCTTAGGTTTTATATGTGAATCTAGCTTTTTATAGCTTCAAATTTAAAATCGTATTTAATTAGCTTGAAATGTTACTTTATAGCTTTCTTCTTCTGTTTCATGGTTGTTTTTTATTTTGGTGGGAGGGTGAGAAAATTTTTAGCTAAACTGTTTGATTTGTATTTGATCTTTTCTTCTTATAGTAGCTGCTGCTGCTAAGTCGCTTCAGTCGTGTCCGACTGTGCGACCCCATAGACGGCATACAGCCTTATTCTGATTTTGTTTCCCCCTCCACTCCTGGGTATTTTTGAGGAGAGAGTTCCTATTTCAAGAGCGCCCTCTTATGTCAATATAGTGAAGTACAGTTTATTGAATGGTTGGTGCTGGGAGTGGAGAGAGTTGAGTTCAGTCACTGTGGAATGTTTGCGGCCCCATGAACTGTAAAGGCTTCCCTGTCCATCGCAACTCCGGAGCTTGCTCAAACTCACGTCCATCGCGACGGTGATGCCATCCAACCATCTCATCCTCTGTTGTCCCCTTCTTCTCCCACCTTCAATCTTTCCCAGCATCAGGTTCTTTTCCAGTGAGTCAGTTCTTCACATCAGGTGGCCAAAGTATTAGTTGCAGCTTCAGCATCAGTCCCTCCAATGAATATTCGGGACTGATTTCCTTTAGGATGGACTGGTTGGATCTCCTTGCGGTCCAAGGGTCTCTCAAGAGTCCTTGGGAGTGAAGAGACGGGTTTGGTATATTTTGTTTCTGACTCTCTCTCTTTTTTCCTGCAAGATTCTTAGTTTCCCTCTCTTTCTTTCTTTCAAAATTACTGTCAATGCTCTAAGGGGCAACACTTTAATTTCCTTCTTCTTTTAAAAGTCATAATTCTCTGTCATTGCTGCCTCTAACCCAACTCACTTTTAAGTAGTTTCCCTGTAGCCAGTGTTGTGAACTGCTAAGTTTAGTGTGTTTTTTTATTTTCCAGCTTTGTTGAGGTATAATAGACTTTAGTGATGGACTTTTCTTTTCTGGGATCATTCTTTATCTGTGTCCTCCACTCCCCTCCTCTTTTTCCTCATGGATTTCCCAAGACTCCCCTTTTTAGAGCTCTATAGTCAAAAACTTGCAGCAGTTGTAGGTGCTGTGTTGAAATTTGGTGTTCATTTCTTTACTTAACTGTAATTTGAAGTTCATAGTATTATCTAGTGCCTTGTAATGTTGAAGACATGGATCATGTATAGATTTTTTTCCTGCCTACCCCCACCCCCCATCAGTCTTAGCTTCTTTGTATGTTTCTTGCTTTTGGTTTTAGATGTGAGGAAAGGTTTGGATTTAGGAAGCCACCATCATCTTCCATCTTATTACTGAAAAAAAGGTGAAAATGTTGATTTTTAAAGGAACGTCTATCATTGCAACAAATGGTTTTAAATTACTTGGATTAACAAATTTGGTGACAATAAGACCGCTACCTGTGTTAATCACATTTTTATTTATTATTTTCAGTGAGAGAAATGTTCCATAGTGGAAGTTTTTAGAAATCTTTTCATACAGCATAGGAGTTGTACCCTATTGTGAGAGAGGGTGGCCCCTGTAGAAACATAATTATTCTTCTTAAAAACACTTATCCTCTGAAAGCCATTTCAGTTTTAATGCTGGCATTTCCCTACTATTCCTTATGGTTCAAGAATCCCTGCACTCATCTTCTTTGCTGGTTGTTGGCATATTGCTAAGTATCCAGTAATTTTTTTTAAGCATCAAAAGAAATACCCTAAGCTCTACATTTTTCTCTTGATGGGGGTGAGTTCAGTCTAAGCTAAGTCTTTGCAAATGAGAAGAGCCTTGGTTCTGATAAGTGGCTGCTAACAAGGGAATTGCAAAAACCAGGAGACTATCTTTGTAATAAGGCAACTGTATGTTGTTTCTTGGAGCTACTGTTTTGGTGCCTTCTCCAGTGGTCTCTCAGTGCTTGTCTTATTCCATTTCTAGTAGGTGTTTTTTCCCCTCCTCAGAGAATCTTTGTAAAAACTGAGGACAGTGCAAGGCAAGTATTTCTTGACCAAGACATAAAATCACTAGCCATACAAGCAGACAGATTGATAAATTAGACCACATGAAACGTACAAACTTCTCTTCATCAAAACACACCATCAGGAAAGTGAAAGTCAGTCTATAGGATGGAAGAAAACATGTATCCTACCCTATAAGTAACATTCTATAAATGTTATAGAATTCTACTTAAAGAATACATAAGTAACATTCACAAATTCATAAGAAAAAGACAGCTTACTAGAAAAATGTCCAAGGAAGGCCTGAAAAGATATTTCATAAAAGAGGATATCCACATGGCCAAAAAGCACATGAAATAGTGTTTAGCTTCATTAGTCATCAAAGAAACACAAATTAAAACCACAGTGAGATAACACTATATTTACCAGAATGACTGAGGTAGAATAAGCAAACAAACCCAGAAAATACCCAAGTGTTGACAAGGATATTGAATACTGGAAATCACATACACTTTGTGTAACTGTGTCTGCTGCTAAGTCACTTCAGTCGTTTCCGACTCTGTGTGACCCCATAGACAGCAGCCCACCAGGCTCCCCCGTCCCTGGGGTTCTCCAGGCAAGAACACTGGAGTGGGTTGCCATTTCCTTCTCCAATGCATGAAAGGGAAAAGTGAAAGTGAAGTCGCTCAGTCATGCCCGACTCTTATCGACCCCGTGGACTGAAGCCTACCAGGTTCCTCCGCCCATGGGATTTTCTAGGCAAGAGTACTGGAGTGGGGTGCCATTGCCTTCTCTGGTAACTGTGTCTACCAAGGTTAAAATATACCTTCCATTCTAGGTGTATGCCCAAGAAAAGCATGCATGTAAACCTCAAAAGACATGTATTAGAATGTCATAACAACACCATTTGTAACAGCTCTGAACTGGAAACCACCGACATACCCATCAAGAGTAGGAAGGATAAATGAATTATGGTATAAATTCACAGAGTGGAATACTATATATTGCGATTAAAATGAACAGCCTACTTCTATTTCCAACAATATGGAATGAGGCTCATAAACATAAAGTTGTACTTCAATAAAAAGTTAAAGCAGGAATAAAAACAAAAAACTAGACCAAACAACCTAAAAACTGATGCTCCAATGGGAGGTATTCCTGGGGTTTTGTATTAATAGTGAGAGCCTCCACGTTTAGAACAGGTTGGATGGCAAGGCCACTTAGCTAGTTGGGCCCCCAGTCCACTGAAGGGGCCAGCGTGGCCACCTGGCCAGCCTCTGAGCCACAGTTCTGGACGTGACGGGAAAAACCTTGATAATGTCACAAACTAAAAACAAGGACAGAGTCTTCTCACCCACAAAAGTTACAGCTTTGAGAATTCCTTTGTTTTTAATCAATTTTTACTCAGGCAACGTAGAAATACAATTGCCTTCGTTTACAACATTACAGGTGATAGAATATCACAGATATCCTTTAAAATAGCGTGAGGTGGGAGTGGCTGGGGGACCATGGTTAAAACATGATTGCTCATTATCCGATGGTTGTTGAGCCTGAGCCGCAGATACTTGGAACCTTGCTGTGGTGTTCTCTGCATTTTTGTTTCTGCTTAAAGTTTTTTTTACTATAAAAAGCAAACACAACACATCATTATTGAAAAGGCTTAAGTCATTATAGATCTCTAAGCTTCTGGTATTTATTCCTCTTTTCCCTGCCGCAGCTAACTGTCACCAGTTTAGGTCTGTCTTAGGAGGAAACAGATGGCATGTTCTAACTAGGATGATTTGAGGAGGTTTTAGTAGAGAGACCCTATGTAAAGTCATGTCAAGGGAAGGCCCAAAGCATCACACAGTACCCCAGGGAAAGCTTTCTCACCTTTAGGCCCAAGGAACCGAACCTGGGAGAAGAGAGCCGAGCAACTTGAAAGGGGCCGGGAGCTTTGGTTGTGGTCAGTTTTTGGAGACACTGTAGGTAGAAACTGGGAGAATAAATACTCTGGTCTCCTTCTCCTCCATTCCTTTGATCTTGTATTGGTGCTCAGCACTGGCTGGAAGGCAAGGTCACCCGCTGGTGCCTCCCAGGGCATGGGGTAGGCTGGAGCGTGGTGGAGAGTGGATCTGCAGGGGCACGTGGAAGATATCCAGTGTAGGTCTAACCATATGTTTTCCAGTGTGTTTGTGTATGTATATTTATGAATCCAGTGGGTTTTCATTGTTGTCTTTTTTTTTTTTTTAATATCCTTGGGATCATATCATATGCCTCATTCAGCAACTTGTGGTTTTCACTCATCAGTGTCCTGGTGTTCTTTCCATGGCAGTACTTCAAGATCTACCTCATTCTGCCTTGTGCCTGATAGTATTCCACAATGTGGACGTAGAATAGTTTATCTTACCATTAACCCTTGACAAAAACTTAAGTTGCTTCCTTCTTGAGACTTTGTTGTCTTAACCCTGGAGACTCTCTGGCCATCTTGGGAACATCTGGAAAGTGGCCACATGTAAAATGTCGTTTGTTTCCATGGAGTCTCATGATTGGTTGAAGGATTTTTGTGTTGTAGGATATACTTGAACTATTCAAACAGTTCTGACTTTTGGCTGCTGAGACTGCTGGGGAGAAAGATAAGGAAAGCCATGAGGACTGGATCAAGAGTTGGAAGATGGAGTGTGAGTTCCAGGTTTGCCCCCTGCCTTGCTGTGTGACCTTGGGCAAGTTGCTTAACCTCTCTGATCTTTGGTTTTACCTCTGTAAACTGCAGATGATATTCCAACCTGCTTCACCTGCCCCCTGTAGTAGTTGTGAAGGTGTTGGGAATCAAAGGGTGAGAAAGAGCTTGAGGTGGAATCCGGTGACAGTTCCCTATCAGAAGACAGGGCTTGTGCTTCTGTTCGCCAGGCCTCTCCCTGCAGGCAAGACCATGGCAGAATTTCCAAGAAGGGTGCTGTTTCCCTGCTCCCATCACCCCAACCACAGCCGTGGCTCAGATTTGGCTTCCCTGAGTATTATCCGACCTTGTGCTTTTTGGTTGTTTTTTTTCCATGGGGCTAATTTGCTATGGGACTTGGACTCCTTTTTTCCTAGAAGCCTGTATGTCTCTTGGGATTGGAAGACATGGTCCAAAGACCAGTAACCAGTCCTTCTCTCTTCTCTGACTTTAGATTAGAGAGGCTGCAGGTGTCACAGTCACCACTCCACAAGGGCAGGATGACAAGCTAGAGGATAGATCTGTGTCCATTACTTATACCAGAGCATCAGAACTCGCTTTCTCCAGAAAGCATCTCTTCCAGTAAACCACAGCCATTGCTCCTTGAGTGCTTATTGCGGCAAGCACCATGCCAAGTGCTTTCCATAACCATCTCACTTGGTTCTCACAAGAACCCTATTATCTGTAGTCTTACTTCCATTTTACAGAAGAGGAAACATAGGCTCAGAGTGTTTAAGGTGCTTGCCCCAGGTCATGCAGTTAGAAAGAGGCCGAGTTGAAATTCACACCCCAGTCCAGTCTCTCTGTGACAGCAGGGCCATGTCCTTGGCCACTGGGCTGTGTGCCTTCCTGGCTCACTCTGCTATACCTGAGGCCACTCTGCCCTGCGTTTCTTAAGGTTTCAGTGTGGTTTGACCTGGACTATTTCCTGTCCATGTGTGCCTGACTCCCTAAAAAATAGCGAATATGTTTCTGCTTTTTTGTGCCCTCTGGAGTGACTGGGTTAGAGTTGTGTATGTAGTAGGAGCTCAGCGAATGCCAATTTCTTGTGAAAATCCTACTGGGGTGCTGTTGGCAGGACCGGCAGAGCAAAAAGGCAGCATTGGCCCTTTATGGAAGTTATCAAGAAGATGAATAAGGCTTGAAACGCGAGACCCTGGCAGGGCTGACTCAGACCTCACAGAATGACTTGCCCTGGCCTTTGAAGAGCTGAGAGCTATTTACATCCAACTAATGGACCTCGCTGGCTGCGAGCAGTCAAAGCCGCTGTATAAATACTCCCGCCTAAGGCCACAGAGTGAGTGAGGACAGGAACAGGAAGAGACCCCTCCCCACCCTCCTCCCCTCCCTGAGAAGCCCATGGGGGAAGCGATGGCTCTGATTTGGTGGGGAGCCACTGGCAGCGAGCCCGTGCGTGGTAGCAGCGTGGAATCTAGTTGGCAACGTGGTGTGTAGAAATCTCTCACGGCACGAGGTGCTTTGAATAAATAAGTGGTGGCCAGCTGTTAGTCTTCCTATTGGCGTGAACATCCATCATGGCATGTTTCAAATATAAGTCTGGGAAGGAGAAGCTCAGACGCCCATGAAAGGCAAACGCTAGGCTGATCACCCAGCCCAGTCTGGCACTCATGCGCCTCAAGAAACTCACAAACTGGAAACACTGGCAGGGGTCTGTCCCGGGGGTTGGACACAGGGTCTCATGCTCTCTATAGGTGTCCCCCACCCCACCCAGGAGCTGAGTGTTTTCCAGCAGGGGACTCATGAGGATGCCAGGCTCCTGCTAGGACCTGTTTGGTGGAGTCAGTGCAGTGCTGATGGCAGCTTCCCTTTGCTGGGTGTCCTTCCCCATCTCCTGCCACTGGCCCTGAATCACAACAGACCTTGAGAACAGGTGGGCTGGGAAGGGCAAAGGCTCCTCCCACTGGGCCCAGCCCCTTGTCTGCACATGGTGGTCATGGCCCAGGGGCTGTTTGAGGTGCCCTGCTTTGGGGCTAGCTGGTGAAAGGGCAGAAGGTCACCACCAATCTATGGTGAGCTCTCCAGTGCCACTCTCTGTCCACTGGGAGCAGGTCCAAACCCACCGTGGCAGTCTCGTCTACCCTCAGCCAGGCTGGGCGAAGGAGCCTGGGGCCTGCCTAGCCTGTGCTCCTCACATCCTGCAACCAAGTATGCTCTCTCTTGTCTTCATTTAGGATCATTTGTATTGCTTTTTTGTCTTCCTCCCTGGGTATTCATTCATTAACCTACTCATTCTAAAAATATTATTTTGCATCTACAGTGTACCAGGCACTGGGAAGACAGGGGTGAGCGAGAGGTGGTCTCTTGTTACTGGAGCTGACCTTTCATTGGAGTGGGGTGCGCAGTCAGATAAAACACAAGAGACTAAAAGATAACATCATGTTGTGAAGAGTGCTATTAAAGAAATAAAGGGGAGAGAACCTACTCTAGATACTGTGGCTTTTTTGCTGCTACAGCTGCTAAGTTGCTTCAGTCGTGTCCGACTCTGTGTGACCCCATAGACGCCAGCCCACCAGGCTCCCCCGTCCCTGGGATTCTACAGGCAAGAACACTGGAGTGAGTTGCCATTTCCTTCTCCAATGCATGAAAGTGAAAAGTGAAGTCGCTCAGTCGTGTCCGACTCTTAGCTACCCCATGGACTGCAGGCCACCAGGCTCCTCCGTCCATGGGATTTTCCAGGCAAGAGTACCGGAGTGGGTTGCCATTGCCTTCTCTGGTGGCTTTTCTGAGGAGGTGACTTTTAAGCTGAAGCCTAAAGACTGAGAAGGAATCCACCAAGTGAAGATGAGGGGGACGAGCATTCCAGAAGAGAGACAAGCATATACAAAGGGCCTGAGGTCAGGGAGAGCTTGGTTTCCTCGTGGAATTAAAAGACACGGAGGTGTCTAGAGTGCCGAGAGTTGAAGGTGATCTAAGAACAACTCAGAGTGGCATCTCAGGCCCTGTAACAGTCTGGAGAGCAGAGGAGCTCAGTGGGCTCTGCTAAGGTTGGGGAGGCTTAATGGGGAGAGGGGGCGTGGTGCACTGAGAATGTTGCTTTAGGAACATTCCGTACACTTGTTACAGGTATCAGGAGCCTAGTGCTTGCCACGTGTTGTACTGAGTGCTGGGATGGATGACATTGAGTTTGGATGGTCTCCTGGAAGCAGAGAGGACCCCACAGGGTCTTTACCTTGGGGTGACATGGTAAGATGGGAAACGGAGCAGCCCCAGGGGCAGTGGCTTCAGTGAGTTCTCTGCAGAATGGTTTCCCAGAAACCATTCCCCACTTTCTTCCTACAGCCTGAGACCCAGGCTTGTCTGGCCTTTCACAGCTGGTGTGGCCAGTGCCCTCTTCATAGTAGGTGCATGGTGCCCCGGACTCTGGAGCGTGAGCTGAGAGGAGGAGGAAGAGGTCTGTTCCAAGGCACAGAAAGCACAGAGGCTGCAGATGTGGAAAGGGGAAACAGCCCTTATTGCCCACCCTCTAGGCAGGCAGGGAAACTGAGTCCTAGGGGGAAAGTCGCAAAGTTTCTTGACTGGCTGCTAATTGTACTTTGCACTTCATGTTTGAAAAGTACTTAAAGAGATGGACGGTGTGACCTGCCCAGCTCACATATCTATCTGTAGTGCCGTGAAGGTGGCTGGCCTGAGAGTATCTGCCATCTGTGTCCTGGAGAGCCCTCAGCTTGTGTATCCCAGCTCCGTTATTCCTGAGCATAAATGGACTTATCTCTGGCCACAGAGGCTCTATACCCTCATGTGTTTGGAGGGGTCATTTCTATTCTTAGGCTCTTTGCTCTCCTTGAAGGTTTACATAAAGTGTTTATAGCTGTTACCCACACTAACCTCTGCTTACCACGTGGAAAACACTGGCAGGACTTATTTTGCTTTAGGGTTTGTGGGAGGAGAAGGGGACGATGAAGGATGAGATGTTGGATGGCATCACGGACTCAATGGACTTGAGTTTGAGCAAGCTCCAGAAGATAGTGAAGGACAGTGAAGCCTGGCGTGCTGCAGTCCATGGGGTTGCAAAGAGTTGGACTCAACTTATTGAATGAATTGAACTGATCTGAACTTGGGCTTTAAATGGAAGACACTAGGGCTTGTTGGATAGGCTTTGGTCTCCAGAGTCATGCCGCCTGGGTTCTGGCTGTTTGGAGCAGTGACCTGACCTCACTGAGACTCAGGTCCGTCAGAAGAGAGAGTCAGACAGTGGTCCCTGCAGTGCAGACTGCGGCTTGCTTGCCCGGCGCTTGTCCTCAAGCACATTCTATACACAGCTCAGTGATGCTGCACCCTGAGTGCATCACAGTCACCAGAGGGTCTGTGCAAGTAGGTGGCTGGACCCCCCTCCCCCAGAGGAGCCCAGCCAGGAGAACTAAGGTGGGCCCAGGAATCTGCCTTTCCATCCGGTTCCCAGGCTGTTGGTCCCAGGACCACACTTTGAGAATGGCTGCGTGAGTGCATTTAATCAGCCATCACGACAACCCCCTCAACTTGTTATTACTGTTATTATGACTTTGCTGATGAGGAAATTAAGGATTAGCGGGTGAAGTAACTTGCCCAGGGTCACACAGCCGCTGGGCGGTGAAGCTGGGATTCACATCCCAGTCTGGGTGACGCACAGCCATCATTCCTGGACTCCGAGGGGAGTTGTGTGTGAGTCCCAGCAAGTGCCTGTCTGGCAGGGATGAGGCACTCCATACATGCTGGCTGCGGGCCCTTTACCCCTTCAGACCCAAGCGGGCCTTTATCGGAGATGATAGTTGACACCGAGTGGTTTTCATTATTGTTTGGTGATACAGCAGAACCAAATTATACTCAGAAAACTTAGATGAGAAGATCTAGACTAGAAAGGATGAGTGCCTGGAGAGGGGCTGATTCACCAGTCACAGGCCTCCAGGGTGGGCAGGGACCATGCAATCACTCGTTGTCCTGGCCCTTCCCCAGCAGAGGGTTCCCAGCCCCGTGGGAGGGCTTCCAGGGCTGGGACCTTCACTCACTCCGCTGACACCGGGACAGAGAGAAAGGGCTTCATTTTCAGAGGCGGGGTGTTGGCCTAATGGAGCCGGCCCAGGCCCGCAGAGGGACATCACGGCCTCTGTCTTCCTGAGCCTCTTTCCCCAACTGGAGTAGGGGGTCTGGTCCCCACAGGACAAGCTGTACACTGGGAGCCCCTCAAGCCTGTGCAGACAACATGGGTGCAAACACAGAAGACTGAGTCCAGGGCAGCACTGGGAACCTTAAAGCTGGACTTTACAGGAGGGGAGGGACTGCTGGTGAGGGAACTGGCCTGAGCAAAGGTTCAGGCAGTGTAAATGCAAACGGCTCCCTCAAGTCACATCATGCAGTTCTTCCAGCACATCCAGTCCTATCTCCCATTGATGTTTCCTCGATGGAAACGTTTCTACTCTAGTCAGACAGTGGGCCACCTTGCCTACCAGGCAGAAGCGTTTGGGTTGTCTGCCGTTGAGGTAAAGGAGCAGGGGGCTGCAGAGTCCTAGAAGCAGGCAGATCCACTGCCTGTCTTGGCCTGAGCTTCAGCTGCTGAGGGGGCATGTTGCTTTTTTTTGTTTTTTTTTTTTGGAATTCTCAGTCCAAACATTGTTGCAAACTTTCTAAGTAAATCCTCTGGAAGCTGAATTATCATGGAGACATCAGCCAGGCAGTCCCTTCTTTGTACCCCATCCTCTTTTTTTTTTTTTTTGCTGGCAAGGAATGGATTTGGGGAGTGCCATTGTCTGTGTTCCAGCTCTCCCAGCCCGGAGCAGACCCTGCTGAAGCTGGTACCTTTATCTTGGTGAGCTCAACCCTCAACTCTCTGGGTCTTAGCTGGATTAAGGGCCTAGATGTTGCCGAGGAGGAAGGAGGGACCTCTGTAATTGCTGTTTAAATCTACCTAACAATAGCCACATGTGGAGCCAGATTTGAGGGTTATTAAATATGAGCACCATTCTTCCCCCAAACATGCCTGTGTTTGCATAGCTGGGCAACATGGGGCAGCGGGGGCTGGGAGAAGGCTGCCGAGTCAAAAGGGGGCTTCAGAGGCCCCTTTTCTGAGAGAGAGGGCAACCCTGGGTTTGGCTGAGAAGCCCGGTGACCAGAGTCTCCCAGCCCTGGTCTGGACTCACTCTAGGCCCCTACTCCTTTCTTTTTTTTTTTTTATTTTTTAATTTTTTGGCCATGCATGTGGCACATAGGATCTTAGTTCCCTGACCAGGGATCGAACCTGCGCCCCCTGCATTGGAAGCAAGGAGTCCTAACCACTGGACTGCCAGGGAAGTCCCCCCTGCTCTTTTCTTAGGGGTTCTCATCCTCTGCAGCAACTGCCTGCTGTCTTGGTGTGACACAAGGGAAGGACGGGGTGCTGTGGAGAGAAGCCTGTAAGCTGGCTTATCTGCTGCCATTTGGGGACAGATGGTCATGTGCATCTCAGCTTTGCCCTGGTGCCCCTTGCCCACAGTGAAGGGTGATGGGCAAGGACATTTTGTTGTGACGGTGTGGCATGCCCAGCTCCTTCCATGGCGGGGTGGAGGGAAAGCCCAAAGGCTCAGTTTCCCAGCTCTATACCGTCAGGCCTGAGAGCTGACGGTGAGTCACATGGCCTTATTCTGACCAGCTGATGTTTTGGAGACAACGTGCTCTGCAGGTGTGTGTCTTTGTGACAGGAACCAGCTCAGGGAAAGACCTGGAGTGAGTGTGGAGCTGCCTCTGGAGGGGGCGAGGTCCCAGGAAGGGTGCAGCCAGCTTCCGGTGCCACCCTCTGGCTTGGGTGTGGTGCTACCACCTGAGGCTGGGGGTGTGGGCTCCCCTGCAAAGGTCTAGGTGCTCTGGGACCCTGGAGGCAGGACGACAGGTGTGGCTGAGACAGAGACCAGTGGATGCCGATAATCCGGGAGGGCTGCCGCTCTGAGTGAGCCCCAGGGCGGCCTCTCCTGTCACTCATCAGACATGGTGGCTTGTCAACCATGGAGAACAGAATTAAAATCCTGCAAAGACATGTCTTTCCTTTGATTTTTGCTTTAAATGACAGATTTAAGCAACTTTGTAAACTGTGTTATTCAAGTTAAATTTCCAGAAAGGAAACTAACACGTCATAAAGACAAAGGACAGACAGGGAAATACATTTGTATCACATGATAGATGAAGAACGTACACATTTCTTACAAATCAGTAGAAACTTCTTGCAAGGTTGTGGAAATAGCAACCCTTGTAAATGCTGGTGCATGTAGCCAGGGTATTTCTGAAAGGCCCTTTGGCATTAACTACCTTTAAAATATGCACAAAGCTTTATGTTTTGCCTCTTTCTACAAGGTTCTGTTTCTTACAGATTTTTCTCCCAATTTTGGACATCTTTTAAAAAAAATTTCTATATGGCTGCACTGGATGTTCGTTGCTGCATGCCAGCTTTCTCTAGTCATAGTAGGCGGGGGCTACTGTTCGTTGCAGGGCACGGGCTGCTCATTTCAGTGGCTTTTCTTGCTGTGGAGCACAGGCTGTAGGGCGCGTGGCCCTCAGTGGTTGTGGCACACGGGCTGACTTGTTCCCCGGCACGTGGGATCTCCCAGACCAGGACTGAACCCGTCTCCTCGGCATTGGCAGGCGGATTCTTAACCCCTGGACCACCAGGGAAGTACAGTTCCCCCCCTTTTTTTTCTGGTCATGAATAGCAAATTTTTCTTCTTTGGGTACCATTGTATAACATATTTATTGTGACTTTTGTTATGTTTATATACGTATAATGCATTTGTTTTGAAATGCTGTTGTAGATCATTTCTACCCTGTCCGTAGTCCGTGTTAGCCATGTTTCTAAGAGCACTGTAACACCAGGCTCTTCTCCAATAAGAGTGGGGTTGGGGTTGGGGAGAAGGGAGAAGTATGGGCTTTGGTGATGGTCAAGGATGCCAGCCCCAGCAGTGTACTTCACTCTCTGGGTGGTTTCAGGTGGGTTACCTAACCTCTCTGAGCCTCAGTGTCTGCATCTTTCACAGAGAGTACTGCACCCAGGGGCACTGTTGTGAGGATGAGATGAAGAAGTAAGAGTAAAGCCCCTGGGCACTGGTTCTGCCTGTGGGGACTGCTTGGTGAATGGAGTCATGGGTACCAGGTGGACAGGGTTCCCGTGACTAGCACTTAATCATTTGGGCCCAGGGAGCTTCGGTGGTTACTAGGTCCAATCCCCTGTGTCTTGGCAGGACTGTATTCCAAGCATCCCCAAGAGACTGCTATCCACTCCTATCTCAAGGACCTCGGAGGCGGCGCGGGGGAGCCCAGACTCCTGCTTACTAATGCATTCCAGTGTCACACCCTTGGAGCCAGGAAGTCCTCCTGAGTATCTACACTTAATCCCCCTGGCTAGATTTGAAGGTTATTATTTTTTTTTCCCTTACTGTTTCTGTAGGGGAAAAAAGACTGAAATTTTGCTTGTGCAAAAAGGTGTCTGACTTCCATGGCAAGCAGCTCTATTTTGCAATCTCCATATGAAATCCCTTGGTAGGAAGGCTCAGGAGGAGGAAGTGAGAGGGGCTGTGGAGAGAGAGCTGTAATATCCTGGGACTTGTCCCTGATCAGCCCTTGGAAAGGAACCACATTACTGGACATGTCCTCCCTTGACACCCGTGTATTCTCCTGCTTGCACTTATCTCTACGTGGCTGTCTTGAAGGAGTGGAAGACTCACTCTGACCTTCCTCCCCCAGCACACCCATCTTGCTACCTCCTCCAGGGTCCTTCCTCTCAGGGGGGTCTCTGTCCATCCACTCACACAGCTGGACACTCAGGGGGCGTCCTTGACCTGGCCGCTCTAGCCCCCGGGGGTGTCCGGCCCCGTGTCTTGTTGGTTTTACGTCCTGTAGCTCTTGAACCCCTCCGCGTCTGTCCGTCCTCACTGCTGCCACCGTATCCCCCTGCCTTGTCTCTTGCCTGGACAGCTGCAGTAGCATCCTCGCAGCCCCCTCCTTTTACCTGGCCCTCCTGGCCTTTTCTCCATTCAGCACCCAGAGCCATCTCTGCAGAACACCCTTGCACTCACCTCTTTAATGGTGTCCCACTGACCTCTGTAGAAAGACCAAACCTCTTTGGGTGCCCTCCAAGCCCTTGTCTGTTGTCTTGCCGCTCCTTGCTCTTTACTCCTCAGCCACTTTGGCCACCTCTCCCAGCTCCTCAAACATACCATGTTCCCTCCTACCCCGGGGCCCTGACACATGCTCTCATCTCTTCCCAGATCACTTTCTGCCCTACCCATATCTGCCTGGTTAACTGTTACTTATCCCTTAGATGTTAATATAATAGTTATTTCTAGCAAAGCCTTCCCTGACTCTCAAGCCAGCTCAGGTGCCTTTATCAAAAGCTCTCCTGGAGCAGAGTTCCTTTCCTTTAGAGTCCCTCACTGAGTTTACAATTAGGCATTCATTCATGTGTGTGTGTGTGTGTGCGCCCTCAGTCACGTCCGACTCTCTGCGACCCCATGGACTGTAGCCCACCAGGCTCTTCTGTCCATGGGAATTTTCAGGTGAGAATACTGGAGTGGGTTGCCATTCCCTTCTCCAGGGGGCTACAGTCTTCTGTGGCGGGCTATGGTCCATGGGGTCACAGAGAGTCAGACACGACTGAGTGACGAACATTTTCACACTTTCTTTGGTGTTTAGACCAGGCAGGAGTGGTTCATCAGGTGTTTCATGCAGGATAGTTGTCAAGTTCTAACCTAAGAGGGGCTTTGTGCTCCTGAACAGGCTGGTGTACTCAGAGCCTTTGTGGATGGGGTTATACCTACATGCTAGAAGAAGAGCTCTTGCTATTTATAAGAACCCCATTTTTATGGGGTGAAAAAATCAATCCTTCCCTAAAGCAAATAATTACCAGCCGATTGGTCCCTTTTGTGACTTCAGTTTGCCATGTGCACTAAGAGCTTAATTAGCTACTTCCTAGAGAAATAAGTGACTTTAGCTGGTCACACAGTCTTTGTAGGAGTAAGCTCCAAGGGCCCTAGTGGTAATGGGGTCTTCTCAGGCAGCTGGTCAACCTCCGGGTCTCAGAAGTGACGTCGAGGGCGTTTGGTGGTTACCACAAATAAATTGTCACTGTGTATGAACCCCGCAGTGAGCTGAAGAGCTAACCCTCTTTCTGCATTCCTCCCATTCTCCCTTCCCAGATGTATAATGCCCTCTTGCAGTTCCAGTGTCTCGGTATTGATGGGTAAAAGTGCCAACTTGACAGGCTGGTGGTCTAGTGAGCAGGTCGGCCTGGGTTTGTCCTGGTTTGTCACTGGCTGTCTGTGTAAGCTGAAGCATCCCTTCACCTGTTTGACCTCAGTCTACCCGCCTGATGCATCGCTTACAGGTGTGTGGGGCTCCCTCTAAGAAAACAAGTCAGAGAGGCTTTGAAAAGTCTAGCATTCAAATCCAGAGAACTCTGAGGATGGAAATAGACCCATTGGCAAACGTGAAGAATTTTTAATGCTTGATCTTCTGTTCTAATGTCTGACCTCCTGGTATAGGTTCATCTATTTCTCTGGGCCTCAGTCTCCCCAAGGAACAAGCGGGTTTGATTCTGGGTTGGCAGATAGAAGAACTAATTGCTGTCCCACCTCTGCTCTCCCGCAGTTAAGGCAGACATCACTAATGAACACCGAGTATGCAGTCCTCCTCGGTAGAGAGCCACAGCCAGCCAGCCAGGACTCCTCTCTCCAGGCTTGCCTCGGCAGTGAAGCTGTTTGTCAGTTGTGGAGAGCACACCCTCATGAATCAACTGATGTGCCTATAGGAGGATCAAGGCCCGGGGAGGCTGACTCGCCCAAGACTTGGGGGTAAGTGCACTTGTGAACTTACAGCTGGCTTTGGGGAGGTGGCTTGATGGCGTCTAATGTTTGGAATGTACTGAACAGGTCCAACTCGGGTCAAAAATGGACCCATCATCTGTTTCAAAGGCATCACTCTTTTCTTCTGCCCACCTCACGGGAGGCCCTTGACTTTGTTCACTGTCAGAGGTCTCTGTGGTCCTTTGGCTGCCTGCCTCCCCTCCTGTCACGGGGTGACTGTGGCAGACTCCAACAAGGATTCTGCCAGTCCCCATGGAAGCAGATCCATGGCCATGCCCCTCCCTGGGACCTGGGGCTGAGCACCCTCCTTGGAACAGGTATCTGGGGCCACGAGCCCCAGGAGGTGCCATCCTGTCTTTAGAAGCGAACTGGTTTTCCATCATGTAGGGAGCTTTTCTGCCCAGAGGAGTGAGGACAGAGAGTTATTTTGTAAAGGAAGAGGCTGGGGAGGCTGTGGCGAGAAGAAGCATCGGGAAGCTTAGGTGAGCGGCTCAGCTCTTCTCTCCCCACCCCATCCAGTGTGGGGTCCCCATGCGAGTGTGTGGCTGGGGAAGGAAGGGCGTGCCAGATGGGGCCTGAGCTGAATTTAGGTGTGGGCCTCTGAATGAGCAGTGTGATGTTTGGCCTAGGCTCCTGAGGGTGGCAGGCCCAGCTGAGGCACCAGCTCTGTTTAGTCAGAGGACTGGGCCTAGGGGCAGAGGCCTGCGTGCTGGTGGCCTGCCTACTCATTGGCAATAGAGTAGTTGGAGGTACCGTGGGAGAGGCAAAGGTCCTCTCTGCTCTGTACCCCTCTCATCCCCTTCTCTAATTTTATTCTTTCTCTCTTGCTTAAGAAACTGATGTCATGAAGACATGATGTGGCCCAGTAGGCCAGACCCCAATGTGACCCTGTCCAGACCCCAGGTCCAGACATCCCTCCCCCACTGCTCAGGTGTATCTCAAGGGCCGGGTACCATTGCTTGTGAATTCTGGGCATCTCAGACAGGCAGTTTTCCTCCCGACCTGGTTATGCCATCTAACAAATTCATTTGGGGGCGAGCTCGGAGATGAGGTTCAGAGGAGTGCGAGAATTGTCTTTTTAACTGTCCCCAGGATGCCTGGAGCAGGCTTGGAGGATTCTTACTAATCTAATCCCTGTCAGAAAAAGAACGATAAAACAGTTCAGGCTTTAGAAGCCAAATCCCCTTCCTGCGCTCACACTCCTCCTAGCTTTCTCCCGGACTATTTTCCCTCCTTTGTGATGAAGTCGTGGTTCAGCTCCTCCATAAGGGTTTCAGTGGATTTCATGTTTCACTCCTCCAGTTTTCATATTTAAATCTGCTTTACTCTCTGGTTTGACTTTCCACTGACCCTTGAAGAATTGGCGTATTTTAAGGAGGGGGAAGAGATCTCATTATAGGAAATGAGAAAAATGGGGCAGAGTTTTAAAACTTTTAATGACTAAAACACTGTTCCAAGTCGGTATTGCGCTGGGGTTGAAGTCACTGTTTGGTTACAAGTCTTTAGGTCTAAACGGGGTTGATGACATCTGTTTAATTTTAGATGTCTGGAATACATTCTGAAAATAATGAAATCCAAATGTATGACCAAATTAGAGAACAATTTTATCTGCGACAAAGAAGTTTTTAAAATAAGAGCAAACATTTCGACCAAACAAAACTTTAAAAGACCCATCAAACCTTTGGTCATCTTGCCTCAACTTTTTCCCAGTGGGTCTCCATGGTTGAGAGAACTCTGTGTGTGAACCAGACGTTATTATGTAATTTTATACCCATTTTCCTGTCCTTTCTCTGAGCGTGCGCTCTGCTATGTGCTGTCAGCCCCAGAGAGACTGTGTTTAGGGAAGTGAGGACCCTTTACGGCAAAGCTTCACTAATGAAGCAAAGGGCTCTTGTCACCAGCACTTGGGGCTACCTGTCAGCTGTTGTGTAATAAGCTGGATAGCTTGGGCGGGGACCTGGGGAGAAATTCAAAAGTGCAAAGACCATGCTGGTGCCACAGGGGGATAACCCTGGGCATGGGGACGGACAAAGACTATTTCTGACTCTCACATGCCCACTGTGACCGAGGCAAGTCCCTGACCCTCTCTGGGCCTGGCTTTTTCCATCTCTATGAGGAGCTCAGGGATTCTGGGAGGCTTGTCAGGGTTGACCTCCCTCCAGGAAGGTTGTGTTGTGCTGAGGATCCCCTATGATTAAGACGTGCACTGAGCAATTCCTCCCACCTCCCTGGAAGTCTGGCATCTAGGATTATGTGTAGACTCTGCCCATGGGAGTCTCTTCATTGTCCAGTTCCCGGGAGTCCTAGGAGGATAACCAAGATTCTGTGTCTACTCCGTGCTGCCAAAGAGTCCAGTGTCTGGGCCACCTCTTCCATCCTTGGTGAGACTTTCCTATTAAGACAAGAAGTAAATTACGGTTCAAGTTTTGCCTGATGTCTTAAAACATTTGGTTACTGGGCAAGGTAATTCTTGCCCAGTGTTTGTGCCTTCCAAATATTTGTAGATTCTTACCTGTGTGCCCTGACCCACCCCTCAGATATCAGCTCAAGTCTGTCCTAGAGAACCAGCCCCTTCTCTCTGGAGTCCCCCCAGTCCCCTTGCCCAGGACTGCTTTCCCAGATCAGCTTTCTGAAGTGTGGCCCATGCACCATTGTCTACACGCTTCTCACATGGTTTAGGTTTGTCAGTGGGATGTCCCAGAGACGGGAGAAGGTTTCCCAAGTGCTGGCCCTTGACCAGTGACCACAGGCACACTGGGAAATGGGGGTTCTATGCCTGTGCTGCCCGGCTCAAGGGCCTGGGGTAAAGCTTGGGCTTGGTGAGGCCTCCACGCTAGACTGGCCTCTGCAGAAATGAGCAAGTGGAGGTGCTGCCTGCTGCGGACGGATGATGGACGGATAGGTAATGCCAAGGTGAGCCCCGGCCTGCCCAGAACTCGGGGGTCTGTACATTTTGCCTGTTAGCTGCTTCTTGCACCATCTGGTCCATTCTCAAGACTTTGTTTTTCAGTTGGTGCCCCCACTGGTTGGGAGGCATCATTAGCTGTGCTCTGGGCTGAGGTGGAGGATGATCTGATGGTGGTGATATTTGGCAAGTGTATTTGGGTACATTCGTGGGGGGTTCCAGAGGGTTCATTGTTAAGGGGCATGGATTCATCAAGGACAGTGGGCTGAGGTCAGCAAGATGAGAGGCCGAGGAGGAGGGGACGCAGTGGCACCACTGGCAGCAGGTAGTTGGTGAGGGGCTGTGGGTCTCTGGGGATCTGGAGTGGAAGTTTCATTTAGGTCTGGGAGGTGGTAGGTGAAGAGCACTGGCGTGGGAAGCACCACGGCCCCCCGATGCTCCGTGTGACCTTGGGCCGCCAGAAGCCTTGCTGGGCCTCAGTTCAAACTCTATGAGATGTGAAGGCTGACACCCACCTGACAGGCTTATGGTGAAGCCCAGATCATAAAATGGCATTGAAAACCATTGTAAAGATGGCACTTTGTGAAGTCTAGACAAGAATAAGAAGTTGGAATTTTTGTTCATTCTAATGAGACATAAAAGGAGTATTGATGATAGTAAGTCATCCAGCCCTGTTTTTTGAAGTCCTTCAGGACAGAGGAGTTGAAAGAACATGGAAATAGAAGTCAGACTTAGATTTCCAGGTTTCTCGTCCCTCACTCTGTGTGTGGCTCCGGGTCTCAGTGTCCCTAGGTGCACAGAGGGTCAGTAGGCCTTACTCTGTTTTCCTTCCTGGGCTGCTTTGCGGTCGGAGGGTGGGTGGGGTGGTGGTGAAGTGACCAAGTGCTTAGCAGGCGGGAAGCACCGTGAGGATGGGTTGAATGGGTTGGGCTGGTGTTGATGGCCTGTGTTGGGCTGGTGTTGATGGAAGGGCATTCAGGCCAGGACATCTTGGTTCAACTCTGAGGACCAAGGCGTCCTGAGCTGGATGTTTTCCTGTGGTCCAGGTATAACTTGTTGCGTAATGAGGCTGCTGAGCTCGGTCTCTAACTTTTTATATGGCAGTAAGGGTCTGAATGCAAGTTTGTCAGGGTGGCTGTAATTAGAACTCAGACTTTGCAGGTATTAAGTGTGGCTTAATGTTTTAACTATGGTACAATAAATTTACAACATCAGGGCCGTGTCTAGCTACTTGGTAGACCGAAGGCGTGAAGAGGCATAGTCACATTTTGCCAGATATATATCAGAAACTTCCCTGGTGGCTTAGATGGTAAAAGCATCTGCCTACAATGCAGGAGACCCAGGTTTGATCCCTGGGTCAGGAAGATCCCCTGGACAAGGAAATAGCAACCCACTCCACTAGTCTTGCCTGGGAAATCCCATGGACGGAGGAGCCTGGTAGGCTACAGTCCATGGGGTCGCAAAGAGTCAGACATGACTAAGCAACTTCACTTTCACTTTTCAGGGAATTCTGGGGGCCAGGCTTGGTGCTGGATTTTTACAATTGAAAAAATTTTTAATAACTTTAGTTTTACTGGAATGGTTTTACGTTCATAGCAAAATGTAGGGAATGGTACAGAGAGTTTCCATGTACTCCTCCCCCCACCACCTTGCATAGCCTCCTCTATTGTCAGCATCCCCCACCAGAGTGGTCCATTTGTTGTAACTGATTAACCTGTGTTGACACATCACGATCACCCAAATCCGTAGTTTACACTGGGGTTCTTCCTTGTACACTGCATGAGTTTGGATAAATGTTTAATGATATGTATCTACCATTATAGTATCAGAGTCATTTTGCTGCCTTAAGGACCCTCTGTGCTCCATCTGTTCATCCCTCCCTTCCCCCACCCCCTGGCAACCACCAATCTGTTTGCTGTCTTCAGAGGAGTGAAGAGATCTTCTCAGGCCCCTTGGCCATCAGTGGGGAGCCAGGATTTGACCCCTGGCTGTCTTCCTGCAGAGCTGATACTCCAGAACACAAGACTGCCTGTTCACCATTTCATCCTCAGGCCATGGCAGGTGTGACCCAGGGCAGCCCGGGAAATGGGGAGGTGGGAGTGGTGGCTGAGACTCGGGGAGGAAGAAGACAGCCACTGTGATTCCCACTTCTCTTCACCCTTACCCTAAGTTCTGACATAATCAGGACACTGGTCTTCACCATGTGGGCACTGGGCCTTGGGGGAGATTGGGTGGGTGATGGGAGGGGGACTGAAGAGCTGGGAGGACACAGTCACTCATGTCCTAGTGACCAAGCATCGGGGCTGAGCCAGGCGCTGTGCTGGATGCTGGGGGCATAGCAGAAAGCATGACAGATAGGTCCCTACCTCCTGGGGATCCCAGTATGGTGAGAGACAAAGATAGTACACATAGATAAATAAAGCAGAAAATTGTCAGGGGTGACAAATACACTGTAAAGCATTAAAAATGGGTGATGTGATGGACAACTCTTTTGAACTGGGTGGTCAGGGACAGCTTCCCCACGGAGGAGACAGTTAGGCTGAGATCTGGATGACAAGGAATTAGCTGTGAGAAAATGAGGGGAATGCATGACAGGCAGATGAAACTGCAAGTGCAAAGGCCCTGGGGTTGAACAAGACTGGTGTTTTGAAGATGCAGAGTGGACAAGACAGCTGGATTTAGGAATCCAGAAAGGAGTGGTAAAGGATGACATGGGTGAGATAGACTTCAGATCATCTGGGGCTGTATGGGGCAGTGTCTAGGAGTTTGGTAATAATTCCAAGTACAATATGAAGCCAGGGTGGTGGTGGTGGTGGTAGTGGTGGTTTAAAAGATGCCTTTGACAGTGGGTTGTAGGGAGGACAGGTACAGATGGGAGGTGAGTTAGGCTCCAGGTAAGTGTTTGGTGTAGAGTTAAGAGGATTTTATGATGGATTGGCACTCTGTCCAGAATTGCTTAAGCTGAGAATTATGCCTAACCTTTGGCAGCATTATTTTTTTTTAAAACCTCTTTGAGCCTTGGTTTCCTCATCTGTAAAGTACTGTTAATAAGAAGACTTAACTTACTGGCATTTGGTGAGGGTTACAGTAGCTCAGATGGTAAAGAATTTGCCTACAATGAAGAGTTGACTCATTGAAAAAGACTCTGATGCTGGGAGGGATTCTGGGTAGGAGGAGAAGGGGACGATGGAGGATGAGATGGCTGGATGGCATCACCGACTCGATGGACGTGAGTTTGAGTGAACTCCGGGAGTTGGTGATGGACAGGGAGGCCTGGCGTGCTGCGATTCATGGAGTCGCAAAGAGTCGGACACAACTGAGCGACTGAACCGAACTGAATTGAACAATGCAGGAGACCCGGGTTCAATCCCTATGTCAGGAAGACCCCCGCAGAAGGGAATGGCTACCCACTCCAGTATTCTGGATGGAGAATTCCGTGGACAGAGGAGCCTGGTGGGCTACAGTCCATGGAGTCTTGCAGTCAAACATAACCAAGTGACTAACACTTTCATACTCAAATGAGATAATGCACATAAAACTGTGCCTGGCATGTTACCAGTTCTCAATATCTTCATGAGCACCGTTACTAGTATGTTATGTTTTCCCCTACCATTTCTTCAGTGGGACCTTAGGTAAATCACCTGGCCTTGCTGTGCCTCAGTTTCCTTATCTGAAACCTAGGGATCATAACAGAACCCCCTGACCCCCGAGAGCTGCTGGGTCTAATGAGGTGAGATGAGCAAAGAGGTGCATACTACAGCTGGCACACAGTAGGTGTTTAAGAAGAAGAGCTTGCTTGCCTTAGCCCCACAGCCATTTGCTGAGGTGGGGAGGAGCCAAGGAAGAGTAGGTTTGGCGGAGTGGGAATCAGGAGTGCAGTCTGGGACTTGTTCAGTTTGAGAAGCTGGTAGACATACAAGTGAGGGAATCAAGTTTGCTGTCAGGAGCTTCGGAGGGCTGGGGCTTGACATTGACATTTTGCATGATAGGTTTGGAATGTAGAGCCACACTGGGTGAGCTGGTGGGCAGAGAACAAGAAGAGAAGAGGGCTCAGAGACTAGGGCCAGGGCAGTCTTAGACGTGGGAGGAACCAGACAGGGCGACAGGGAAGATCCAGCCAGGTGGATGGGAGGAAAACCGGGGGTGTTGGGGAAAGGCTGCCCAGGGGGCCTGTGACCACCTGAGCTGTTGACCTGGTGAGAGCCGGTTCAGTGAGGAGGCAGGGAGCCATGGGAGAAGATGGAGCTCTCTGACCCCGTCACAGCTCTTGAGGTGTTTTGCCAAAACGGAGACGGTTAAATGGGGTAGCACCTTGAGAGGGATGCAGGGGTTTTTTTTGACACAGAAGAAAATACAGCAAATCAGTATGCTGGAGGAAGCAGAAGGGAGATGATCCTGAGAGAGGCAACACTGGCAGGAGTGGGGTCTTTGGGAGGGTTCGAAAAGTAGGGCTTGGTGTCAAGGAGCTGGTCTTGCATAGGAGCAGAGATGCTTTCTTCACGCCCAGTCACCAGAGGGAAGGCAGAGAGGGTGGGTGTGGGGGAAGGATCCCTATGTTCTCTGACCCCCCTCCCCCATGTCTGTCCCTAGACCAGACCTGCCTCCTGATCCTTCTGCCCATACGCCTCCTGAGGTTCCTGCTGCGTTCTTCTGGGCAACCTTGTCCTTTCCCACACTTGCACACCATTTTACCCACTTCCACTGTCTTCTGTGCTTCAGCCCATCCTTTCTCAGCCTCGCTTAGCCTCTTCCTCCAGGGCGCCTTCCTTGATTATTTCAGCTGTTGGGGCCCTGATGATCCAGAACCTAGACAGACCCCCAGTTACTCTGCCTCCAGGGTCAATGGGAGGGAGGCTGCCTTGTTACATCTCCTATGCCATTGTCCTGAGGTCCTCTGTGGCTGGGGAGCACACCGTTAGTTCATGGAGTGAGAGGAAAGAGATTGAGGGCTTGGGTTCTGAGGTCTCACTGACCTGGGTTCAAGTCAGTGGTCCCTGCTGGTTCTGTGATCTTTGGCAGCTTTTTAAAAGCCTCTCTGAGCCTTGGTTTCCTCATCTGTAAAGTAATACTAATAACGCGACTGAACTCATTTGCCTTTGGTGAGAGTGAAATGAGATCATGCACAGAAAACGTGCCTGGCGTGTGACTGGCACTCAGTGAACATCACCATGCGCACCAGCATTAATACGTTATGTCTTCCCTACCCTTTCTTCCGTGGGAGCTTGGGTAGATCACCTGGCCTTGCCCTGCTTCAGTTTCCTTATCTGAAAATAGGGATTGTAACAGCACCCTCCTGCGAGGGCTGCTGGACTTAATGAGCTGAGGGGCGCAGAGTGGTGACTACCACAGCTGGCACGTAGTAGGTGTTTAAGCAGAGGGGCTTGCTGCTGTGATGATGCTGGCGACGATGACAATGATCACTGTGCATTCCTGTCTCCTGAGACTGTGCAGCTGGTTGCCTGGGGCTCCCTCCAGCTCTGCCAGGCATTGGCAAAGGTACCCCCACCCCTCTCCTCCCAGGCTCAGCTCCTTCACGTGTTGCTTCTTACACTTTCCCACGAACCCATTCATCTCTGGCTCTAAGGTTACAGGGCTTTGAAAATGAATTTTAAAAATTATACTCTGCTGACCCTTTAAACTTCATTTTAAATCCCCCTAGTGCCTTAATGAAGCTCAGGCTATTTTGAGCATCTTGGAGAAGTGAGGCTGACAATGCCTTTTGAATTTACATAAAAACATAGGAACATGCATGGACCCAAATATGTATCTGTATAATTAAGAATAAAAATCATAACCCCCTCAGCGGGCTGTGCTAGTGAGCATCAGGTTTAATAGGGGATTAGAAGGAGGAATTAAAGTTGCCCAAGGGGTACATGCAGAGACTTCAAACACCTTTCGGAAAACAAATTAACGTGGTTTTCAGAAAGCCTTTTCCAAGGGCGGCAGAGGGTTTCCTCGGGCTTCCCCGCTTTCTTTTGAAATGTATTTTTAACACTTGTGTAAACAGTTTGGGCCTGTGACACGGGGCTTCCTGGGCTCCCTTCATTAGCTGGTGTCTCTGGAAGAAGAATTCAGCTCATTATCTGGGTGTTTTGATCTTCCTGGCGGTGGCCGTTGCTTCTGGGCCCGGCCTGGGCCCACCCTTCTCTCTTTCCTGTCGCCTGGTGGTGTGGAACCCATAGGCATGTGTCCTGGCTTGTTTCCACATCTGCCCACTGAAGCGTGGCTTCCCAGATGCGCCTTCAGTTCCTGGAGAACGTCCCGTCTCCTTGGCAGAGGGCAGTGGTGGGGAGGGTGGAGGCTGGCCCTCCCTCAGGTTCATCTGTGACGTTGGCAGAATCGGCCTTTGCCACCCCGGCTCCCCTGGCCCCTCTGTTTATTTCCTGTTGCCCTCTCCTCGGGCACATCTGCAGTGGAATGCATGACCTCTGAAGGTACAGAGTTCCCCATCACTGGAGGTATTCAAGTAGTGTCCTGGCCTAAGTCTTAAGGAAATCTGTGCCCTCCTATGGAGTGGACCTAAGTCGGCGTTAAAGTTCCCCACAAATCTGGGATTCTGTGATTTACATTTTACAAGCAGAGTCTGAGCCAGACCATGTGAACCTTGGCAGCCACCAGGATCCCTGTGATAGAAGATACAACGCCTTACTCCAGAGAGTCAGCACCAGTGGCCCTTATCCTGCTGCCCTTGCCTGGGGCAAAGGAGAGGGTGCTCTGTCCTCCGGAGGTTCCAGGCTTCTGTACAGTCATGAGGACACCTTTACAGGGACTCGGGATAAAAGCTCCAAATGGTGACTGTCTGGTGTTCCTTTTAAGCCTCCCTTACTTCTGATGTAAAATAGGGGCAATAAATTATAATAGCTACCACATATTAAGCACTTAGGGCTTGCCTTGTAGCTCAGCTGGTAAAGAATCTGCCTGCAATGCAGGAGACTATGGTGCAATTCCTGGTTCGGGAAGATCCCCTGGAGAAAGGATAGACTGCCCACTCTAATACTCTTGGGTTTCTCTGGTGGCTCAGACAGTAAAGAATCTGCCTGCAGTGCAGGAAACTTGGGTTTGATCTCTGGGTTGGGAAGATCCCCTGGAGGAGGGCATGGCAACCCACTCCAGCATTCTTGCCTAGAGAATCCCCCATGGACAGAGGAGCCTCTCGGGCTATAGCCCATTGGGTCATAAAGAGTCAGACATGACTGAATGACTAAGCACAGCACAGTAAGCACTTACTGTGTATCTGAAGCACTTGATGGCTTATAACCACTCAGGAGGGGGTACTATTATTGCACCCACTTTGCAGAGGAGGAAACTGAGGTCCAAGAAGTTGAACTCACTCGCCCAAGGCTATGGATAGTAAGTGATGAGAAGTAACACCGAATAACCATCTGCTGGGGATCTGCTGGGTTCTTCACAGGAAAGTGGAGGTGACCCCAGGATCTATGCTGAATTCTGCCAGAAAATGAGGAGGGTGTGGCCCAATCTGCTCTTGACCTCCTGGGAAGGCCCAGTGAGGGAACGCCTCACACCTCAGTTGGTACACTGTCCAGGGCTGGCAGGGTGCAGGCCGTGAATGTGGCATTGCTTTTCCCACAAAGAGCTGGTCAGCCAGTGGCATCCAGGCTGGGCTGGCCGGTGCACCATCTTCTAGAAATTTTCTCACCTTGGCCAATGGGCTGGCAGCTGGAGGTGAACCCTGAGGCTGATTCACCCTGCATTCACGGGAGGCCACTTACCTACTTCCTGCTGCTGCTTCCTGCCACTGTTGGGCAAGTGCCCAGGAGGAAGAAGCAGGGAACTTCCTTGTCCCTGAGGAAGGATGTCATAGAAAGGGACGGGTGCTGGCTTCGCTGATCAGTGGTGAGGATATGGAGGGGACCTGGCATCTCCTGCACTCTTGTAATCCTGCTTCTCACTAGGCCTGTGCAGAAACCTCATGCATCCCCCAGGCTGCCTGCCCTGCTCTCACAGGGTCCGCCGTCTCATGTCACAGAGCCACGGTCACCAAAGGTGGGCTGCTGGAAGGGAATGGCTTCACCGTGGAGGTTGAACCTTGAAGCATGGGAGAATTTCCATGGGCAGAGCAGGGGCTGAGGGTGATTTTGAGCAGACCCCCGGGTCAGATGTGGCGCTGAGCTTACAACACACTTGCTGTTGTTTCTTGCTCATCATCTCCTGGGCACCTACCTTTTCTTGATTAGGGGACAGAGACAGGGAAACGACTTGGCCAAAGTCACATGGCTGGATCTGAAGTCAGGAGAGCACACGTGCCCATGTGCTCTCCCCTGGGGCAGCTGGGGGGCACAGGGCATGCCCTAGGGAAGGACCTGGTGGGTTTGGTGAAGAGAGGAGGGAGAGACCAGGAGAGAGAGGAGATGGCAGGACATGAGGCTGGGGTTGATGGTGACGATGGAGTGTGTGCCCAGAATGTCAAAGGCCTCATTCAGTAGTATGCTCTTAAGCATCTAACAACCAGCTCTCCGGGAAGGAAGGACAAAAAAAAAAAGAAGAAGCCTTGATTTGAAGTGTTTGCCCATTTCCATGGTGTAAGTGTTTCCACCATGGCCCACTTCAGCCCATCCATGTGATAGCACTGAGGGCTAAGCTCTTGAGAGCCGGCGTGAGCTGTCTTCAGCATTCTCGTGGCTCATCTCTCTGTCTCTGGTGTTCAGGAGACAGTAGAGAGGTCATAGGAGAGGTGACCTCTCAGGGTTGGCTCATGTTGGGAAAAGAGACTGGAGAACATGGCCAGTTAGGAAGCCACTGCTGACCCTTGCAGGCTGAAGGGGGCAGGCAGGGGTGGGGGATGGGGGTTCTTGGAAGAGAAGGGCCAGATCTCATCATAGACACTGAAGTAGATGTCCTTCCCTGTGTTGGAAATCTCATGGGTCTTGTGCTCTAAAAATGCCTGTCTCCGTGGGAGGCTTCCAGAGGCAGTGAGACCTCGGTGCTCGCATTCCCCTCCAAGGTCAGGGGGGCCTCAAGCAGTTTCACATGAATGTGCTCAGCTTCCCATTCAGTTTGTCCAGCAACAGCATCTATTCCCCCAAGAAATGACCTGGGAGTTTTCATCTGGGGAAAAATAAAAATGGATTTCCTTGGAAATAAACCCAGTTGGGGAGTTCAGGTCAGGGCAGAAGGGCACACAAGAGTCTTACTCCGCTGTGATGAGGGCTGCTGAACTGCCGGGACATCTCTGGGACCGGGGAGAGTTCAGAAAGGGCCGCCCATCCTGATCCCATGTGGGCAAGGGGACTGAGGCCAGAGGAGTGCAGGCTGGTACAGAACCATCTCCCAGGGCTTCCTGAAGGCAGACGGTTTGGGCCGAACTTCAAGTGTGGGCAGGTTCTGGAAGAGTCAGTGTCTCAAGGTGGGAGGCCTAGGGTGTCTGTGTGTTAGTCGCTCCGTCGTGTCTGACTCTTTGTGACCCCATGGACTGCAGCCCACCAGGCTTTTCTGTGCATGGGATTCTCCAGGCAAGAATAGTGGAGTGGGTTGCCATTTCCTTCTCTCATTGGCTCAGATCCATTCCCAGCCCTTCCCCTGATGGCTCTGCAACACGGGGGCTGGCCCTGAAAACTTCAGTTCCCGGGCTGCCTTGACAACTGGTTCTGATCAGGTTTAGCCTATAGGAAGCAGCGGCAGGAGACTGGAGGGCCGGAGGGAGGGAGAGAAAAACGCACTTCTGCCTGTCTCTCTGCCACTGCAGCTGTTGCCTCTAGGGCTCCAGCTCCCATGGTGTCCCTCCGGGGCTCCCGTCTCCCTGTGGTGTAGGCGGCCTTGGCCTAAGGAGGCCTTTGTGTGATTGCTGCTGCAACTGCAGGGCCCAGCCTCTGGGCTCTGGGAGCATCTCCTTTAGCTTCTCCCCCAGCCCTGGGTCTAGCCCTGCCCTCCTCCTGCTAAGGCCGATGCTGCTGACCTCGGCCTCACCTCATTCTCCAGCCCCTGTGCACCCCTCCCACCCCCGCTGTCTTTGCAGCTTCTCCAACTTCGTCATCTCATCACTGCGATGCCTCCTGGGCATGGGCTGTGGGCTCTGTTCACCTCACCGGATGCTGACTAAACCAGTTTGCCTCTTGTCATGGGAAGGGGTGAAGGGCAGGAGAGGCCTCCTGGGGGTGGGGGGTGGGGGTCTTCCCCCTCACCTTGCTTTTGAGTCAAACCTGGTGCCTCCTTCTGCCCGGGCAGACCCCTGAGGCTTTGTCGACTTCTGAAGCCGACTCGTCTCTCTGCCGTCGCAGCAGGGCCTCTCTAGAGGCTGGGCACTTGGCTGGAGCTGTGACCCATTATCTTGCGGTTCCTTCATTTCTGTGGTTGTAGCTGGCCCCTCGTGCCAGCACCTACATGCTGACTGGCTGCCTTTCCCTCCTGCCAAGCCCTCTCCCTCACCCTGCCCTGACCTGCCTAGGGTGGAGGGCCCACTGACCTCCGGCCCAAGCCTGGCGTTCTGTAGCTTCCTGGAAGACCGTATCCGAGTGGGCAGAAAGGGTGAGGCTGGGGCCCAGCCTTGTGAAGAGGAAGCACTTGTCCAGGGTTACGCAGTCAGGGCCAGGAGGTCTTGGCTCTGAGACACTTCCAGGCCACAAGTGTGGCCACAGGGCTTCCTGGAACCAAGCTGGGAAATCACCAGTCTAGTCCTGGCTTCTGTTTTACGTGTGAAGAAAAACATCAGCCAAAGGGGAACAAGGCTTTGCCCAGAGTCACAGTACACCAGTGGTGGAGCAGGCGCTTAGGCTGTGGTCCCTGTCTGGCACCCGCTGGGCACTGCCCCCAGGTCCTCAGTGGTTTGGGGAAGCACAGCAGGTGAAAGCAGAGCCCGTCTGCTGACAGAAGAGGCCTCAGGCAGGCCAGGGTGGCCCCAGTGCTCATTCCCCAGGAACCCCTGCATCCGGCAGCCCACAAGGTCAGCAGAGGCCTCTCCAGGGCCCAGGTGTGCCCGGCCACCGCTGTGCGCGTGTGTGGCTTCCTGCCCTGGGAGTGGGTGCAGCAGTGCAGAAATCCCCGAGGACCTGCCACCAGGAGTGCCAGGTTGTGCAAGAGCTGTGTGCAGTGGTTGTGCTTGTGTAACTCTGTTTAAAACAAAACAAAACTGGAGGGTTGTGCTTTGCATGGATGAGGGGTGACTCAGCAGTGCCCAGCCCCTTGAGGGAGGTGCCAAGGGAGGCCAGTGTGGCGGGGCCACCCCGAGGGTGCAGGCTGTGTGTGCACAGTCCTGTGGGAAGCCCCAGCAGTGGGAATGGGGTGCCCTCTGCCCAGGCTGCTGACTGGCTTGTTGTGCACCTGTCAACTGAAAAAACAGACAATCTACAACATTGGGTTGTATCTTATTCAGCAGACTTTCTGAGGACTTAAGCTCAGGACACAGCATCTCAGATAAATGCTGAGAAAACTGTTCCAAAGAGGCAAGGGAGGAAACCAGATTATATAGAAGTTTTTGCAACAAATGACCAGGTAGTTGGAACATCAAAGGATTACTGTTAATGAAGGAAAACCAGGTATCTCAAGCTAAGGAATCTAACCATGTTCCTTTCCCTGGTGGCTCAGATAGTAAAGAATCTACCTGTAGTACAGGAAACCTGGGTTCAGTCCCTGGGTCGGGAAGATCCTCTGGAGAAGGGAATGGCAACCCACTCCAGTACTCTTGCCCGGAGAATTCCATGGACAGAGGAGCTTGGCGGGCTACAGTCCCTGGGGTCGCAGAGAGTCAGACACAACCGAGCGACTAACACTTTCACTTAGCTATGCACCTCAGCTATCCAGGGCCAGTTTCCCGTGCCTTCTCACCCTAAGTCGTCTCAGGGTACACTGTAGTGGGTGGCTGCGGAGGCTGACCATGCCATGGGCATGGCAGTTTGGGTAGCCTGTTTTTTTTCCATCCTGAGTTTTTTCAGGGCTCAGCATCTGGGTGACTGTAATGTGATGGCTTGATGGCTGCAGCATCCTTTGTTTACTGATACGGCAGGAAATCCTTTAGTTCTCATACCCACTGGGTCACCTCCCACACCCAGCCCTCACTCTCCGCTGCCTGACGAGTAATCCCCCTTCCTGCCGCCCCCCGCCCCACAGTAGCTCCCCCACGCTTGGGCACACCCGCCAGCTCTGGGCAGCAGTCTCAGGTGAGGGACCCAGAGGCAGGCCAAGCCAGGTTCAGCGGGTGGTCCCAGTCAGGTGGGAGGTAGTGAATGTGTAGGAGAGAGTCCTGAAAAGACGTCTAGAGAGAAAGTCGCTGCCTTGTCACACAAGGCCTTCAGTGACTGGCCTGCCTGGACTTTGATGTGTGAAAACAGAGAACCATGCAAGGCTTTGGGGCAGGTTGGTTTGGACGAGGTAGAAATACTTCAGGAAGGTGGGTGGGGGAAGTGGGCGGAGCTAGAGCAGGGACAGCCAGGGTGGACTCCACGCAGTTTGTAACTCAAGCACCGAAGAGGGCTGGCTCAGGGCAGTGGCCACAGAGGGGAGAACCAGGCTCGGTCAGCCTTGCTCAGCTGGCCCCCCGGGCCTGAGGAGGCGGTGCTGTCCCCCATTATAGGGGGTTGGGGGTCAGGAATGCAGGGTGGCAGTGGAGAGCACCCTGTTGCATCCTAACCAGCATCATGGGCAAGTTACTTAATGAGCCACTGCATTGCTAAGTTATTCACTTATTAAGCAAACGGAGATCCATTCCCAACCTGCCAGTTGGAAATGACCCTACTAGTGTTGTCATGGGGACAGGATGTATACAGAAGACCTGGCATGCCAGCTGGTGTGTATCTAGAACATGCTGGGCCCTGGAGGCAGGGCACATGACTGATCCACATGCTAATTGTTGCTTTCTCCCAAGGGTCAGATCCAACACCCCAACATACGCCCTCCCAAGGCTCCTTCCTTCACCACCTCTGTGAGGTACCCTTGGGTCAAGGTGGGGTTGCTGCCAAGGCCCCTCCCCACTCCCCCTCTCACTGTGCCCATAACTTGATTGAGGTAGGAACTAGCCTGCCCTTTTTACCCACTGAGGTCACTGGGGGGTCATGGCCCAAGATGCCCCAACTCCCACCACGGGCCCAGCATGTTTCCCCTAAGCCTCCTGGCTTGGGGAGCCGGGGAGGAAATTTGCCATAAGGATGGGTGGCTGACCAAGCAGCTTCCACCCGTCATTTTAAATCCCCCTTCCTTTAAAGGCGCTAATGGTCAAGAAGCTTCTCAGGGAAAGGCCTTGGTTTCTCTCCCACCAGAAGTGGGGCTAGGTTGGTGGGTGGCTGGACAAGTCCCTCTTCCTCTTGGGACCCCAGTCTCCTTGCTTGGGCCCTTGAACAGAAAGTTGGGGCCTGTTTGTGGGCATACTGGTGGCCACTGGCAACATGGAAGAGTGCAGAAGCCTCCCTGAGGTCAGGTGAGGGGAAGAAGGTCATAGAGCCAAGTGCTGGGGGCCCTGGCAGGGGGGCTTCCTCCCTGAGAGGTGGGCAGAGTTGACACGAGCTAAGGAGCTAGTCCTGGGCCTGTTCTTCCCCATGGATGCCTCTCCCAGGGCTGACTGGCCGCTGGCGTGGTGGGGCTACTAGGCCTTTGTCTCTGTAGGTTCCTGGCTTCACCCTCACACCTGAGCAGAGAGTGGAGATGACTGATACAGAACATGCTTTCTCAGCAAACAGGGCACTCCCTCCTGTTGGAGACTGGGTAGGAGGCTGCATTAGCTTGGGTGGAGACGTGTGTGTGTGTGTGTGTGTGTGTGTGTGTGTGTGTGAGTGTGTGTGAGAGAGAGAGAGAGAGAGAGAGAGAGAGAGAGATCAACAGGAGGGGAAGGGGCTGGTCTTCCTGTCACAGGGACAAACAGCCTGAGGTCTTGGAGAGAGCCTATGAGAACTGCTTCCTCCACCATGTGAAGGAATGGGCTGAGGAGAGGTTTTCCTCCCTGGACTGAATACCACTGATGCACTGAATACCGTCCTCAGCGTCTGAAGAGACTGGGGGGCCATGTGTGCCCATGCTAAATTGTGTCAGTCGCGTCCGACTGTTTGCAACCCTATGGAGCCTGCCAGGCTCCTCTGTCCATGGGATTCTCCAGGCAAGAAGGCATGAATAAGAAGAGTTGTTTTTGCTCTAGGCTGATGCCCTGGGGAGCTGAGCCAAGTCCCATCCCACGGTTGTGCTGGGGGCCTGTGTGTAGGCAGGAAATTGGACCAGGTGACCCCTTGGCCTGCTGAACTCGATGTCAGACCTCCGGGGTGGCTGGTCTTGGCTGGCACCCACCCTGAGGATGCATGCCAGGCCACGGTGAGCATTTAGGTAGGGTGCCAGGAGCCCCGTCACATTGCAGAAGGACTCCCCTTGCAGGCACACCCTTTACCAGGCAGCCCAGCACTTAGAGGTACCCTCATAAAACAGAATCATGGTGCTCTTGTCCATATTGGCAAGGGAAACAAGACCCAGGCTGGAGAGAGAGTGGGTATAATGTTCTCAAGTGTAAGTTTTTCTCCCATAAATTTTTAATTAAACCTCTGGCACCCATTATGTCTTCATCCCTGGAAAGCCCTTGCTGATGCCAAAATTACGGAATCATTTCAGAACACGTGTGAATCCAGTGAACTGACTCGCAGTTCCATGTGGGCACTGCTGGGACTGGAACTTTAATAGTTTCCTGGTGGCCTGATGGCTGCATTTCCGACTGGTAAGATGGTACTTAGTCCCTGGGCTGGAATTCAGCACCTCAGTGCTCCGCTGTGTCCCCTGGAGGGGCTTGGTGACAAGTGCCAAGGTCCTCGAATAGGTAAAGAGATCAGTGCCTCAGGGCTCTGGTTTGTCATTCTCAAAGGTCTGCATTTCCATTTTGATCGCCACCTTTGGAATTCATATGATCTTATCTATACTATCTTGATACCCACATTATAGCCTGGTATTGCTGGATGATTTAAGAAATATTTACATGTCTTCGTGATGGTGTCAGCATATTTGATGGTTTCAGGTTTGCTGCAAGGGAAGGTGAAATACAGCCTCAGTCCACCGTATGGAGGAAATTCTGTTTGGTTGCATCAATTTAGATGGAGAAAAGCCAGGGCAGAACAAGACCCATGCCAATGGGCAGTGCCAGAGGCCAAGATGTTGGTGTGCTGGTGGCCAGGGTCACATGCATATGGCAAGGGGATCTTCAGCAACAGGCTGAAGTTCATTGGCAGTAATTGTGCTGGGAAATACATGAGGAAGAGATGGCTAGAATTAGGATGAGGAGATTAAGAGTTTATTTAAGGCAGGTTTTCAATGTGATCATAAGGTTGATGTGGCTTCAAGTGAATAAGATACCTCTGCAGAATTATCAAGTAATCCCTTGTTAAAATGGGTGCTGCAGGCCTGTGTGGTGGATTTGGGTTTTGTATGAAAGCTGGTTATCCTTGCAAACAAAGCCTCAAAGTTATTAATGCCACTTTGTTTGCACACATCTGTTTGCAGGCATTCGCTCTCCGTGGTGGTATTAATTACATCAAAATACAGCAACAGAACTGGCTTGAGGCCCTATCTCTCTCCTATTAAACCCATTCTTGGCAATTGAACTGGAGTAAAACACATCATCTAATTTTGTCGGTAGTTTTGTTTGGATTTAATTTCCAAGTTCGCCGGGGCGTTTTATGTATTTAAGAGTTGCTAAATACTTAGTGGACAGCCCTGATTTTGGTTTCTCTGTATGCATGCACTCATTTACCGGTACACCGATTGAGTTCCGACTGTGTGGGAGGCGTGTGCTGGGCACTGAGCCTGCAGCAGTGAATGGATGAGATCCCTGTCCTCATGAAGTTGATAGCCTAGAGAGGGAAAAAGACCCCAAACAACACAAAAGCTGCACAAACAAATGAGTAAATATATAATAACATTATGAGGTGGAGATACACAAAAAGTTATCTGGGTAAGGAGACAGAGCAAACGAAGAGTGACCTTAGATAGGATGGAAAGGACAGGCCTCTCTGAAGAGGTGACATTGCTCAGAGACCTGAGTGAAGTGTGCCGGTCAGGAGAAAAGAAATCTGGCTTTGTTGCTGTTGTTCAGTTGCTAAGTCATGTCCAACTCTTTATGACCCTGTGAACTGCAGATTCCCTGAGTATCTCCCGGAGTGTGCTCAAACTCATGTCCGTCGAGTCAGTGATGCCATCCAACCATCTCATCCTCTGTCATCCCCTTCTCCTCCTGCCGTCAGGCTTTCCCAGCATCAGGGTCTTTTCCAGTGAGTCAGCTCTTCATGTCAGGTGGCCAAAGTATTGGAGCTTCAGCTTCAGTTCTAGCTTAAGGAGTAGCAAAGACTCCTGAGATGGGGATGTGGTCAGTGTGTGTTGTATAATATTATTTTAATTTGTGATGTGAATAAACAATTGATAGTCATCAACTCATGATGAGTCTGGGTTCTTGGGGTTTGGGGGTCTGCAGTGAGAAGTGGGGTAACCTTTCAGCCTCCTGAGGGTGAGAGGGCCCAGAAAGAGCCCAGGGCCACAAAGAGGAGCAGCCCAGGAGAGCAGAGGGGTTCCTTCAGGCTTGCTAGCTTGGTAAGCAGCTACAGTGGGTTGAAGGAGAGCAGAGGAGCTCCTGGTCCCCTGTCCTGTCCCCCTGCCACACCCACCCCAACAACACAGCCATCCAGAGTTGCATCAGAATCATCTAGAAGGCTTGTTAAAACACACGCGGCTGTGCCCCACCCCCGGATTTCTGAATGAGGAGGCCTGGGGTGGGGCCTGAGAATGCATTTCATCCAAGTTCCCAGGTGATGCTGCTGCTGTTGGTCCAGGGACCACACCTTGAGAATCATGGAGAGCAAACTGAAAACTATGCTGGGATCTGTCCGGAGTGACTAGAGAAAGAGCAAGGACCAAGCCTTCGAGAACGGGCCTGCCCAGGCTGCACACAGATGGTCCTCTGGCTCAGTGGGCCCTGCTGCAGAGTGACAGCCGTGATTCTGGGGCCCCCAGGGGCAGGACCAGGTCGGCCCTTGCTGAATGCTGGTGCATGTGTGTGACACATGTTGCCCAGGCATCAGCACACCCAGGCCGGCTGCTGTGGCCAGGACAAGTCAGGAGCTTCCCGGGTCAGGTCCTGCAGCTGAGGAAGGTGGGGTGGGGTGGGGTGGGGTTGGGCACAGTCTTGGCCCAGGGCCTGGCACAACCAGCAGACTGATGCTGAGAAAGCTCCAGCACTGATGTCAGTGCCCAGAGTTTCTCATCTCTGCCCTGTGGTTCCAGGGTCCGGCAGCTCATCTACCATCCCATTCCTGACTTTAGTCTGGTCTCCCAGGGCAGCTGTGTATGAGGGTCCTCTGCCAATGGTTTGGTGTTCTGGAAATGGGAGCACTTCCTTCCTTCCTGGAGGAAGCCGGCTCCTGGCCTGATTTTCCCAGATGAGGCCTCTGTTCTTCGCCCTGGTGCAGCCGTGGGTGTGGGTTTGAGAGTCTAGGGGAAAGGGAGGCGGCAGGCCGTGCTGGGCGCCCCGGAAGCATGGCGGGAGCTGATGGGGAACAGTTGAGCCAAGGGTTCCGCACACTTGGAGAATAAGCCCCAGCTTCCGAAGAAGCAGCAGAAAATTGATTTTTCGCGGCTTCCGTAGTCATCCTGAAGGATTTGGTAGGGTGAAAACTGGGCCCATTTCTCAGCTCTCTGTGCCCTGTGCTGCCAGGTCTGGTGCTGAACAGGCTTGTCCCAGAGGCAGAGAGGCCCTTCCGGCTCCTCCCACCACCCCGCGTCCCAGGAAGGGATGTGGGGCTGTCCCACTCAGCTGCCCTCCATGGCCAGCTGCTGCTTGTCTCGTGCTTGCCTTTCAGGGCTGCTGCCGCAGATGTGAAAGGTGTGTGTGAACCTGAGCCCAGCTGGGATTAGGGCATCTGTCTAGGGATGTGGCTGCGGCCCTTTGCTCTCTGGGGTGGGGTGGGGCGGGGCTGGGGAGCTCAGCATCTCCGTGTCTGTTCAGTCCCCTTGGTGAGTATTGTTGTCGGCACTGCGAAGGCAGCAGCCGGCTAGAGGGGGTCTGGGGTGGCCATCCCCCTGGGTGCTGGGCAGCCTTGCCAGGGGTGGGCCTTGTCTGGGAATAGCGGCCGGTTTTCAGCATGTGTCCTCTGTGTGTATGGAGAGTGGGGCTTAGTCCAGGCCCCGGGGAGCTGAAGATGCCTCCAGCCAGGGAGGAAGCCACAGCTACGGCCCGACTATTCCTGGAGCTCCTGTTGGCTTTGGATGATTTCATGGAACGCTTGGCCAGGGTGCTGTGAGTCAGAGCTGCCACCTCTTGGCCCAGCAGCCAGCACAAGGAGTGTTTAGCCTTCCAGAGATGTATGGTGTGGGGTGCCACACCCTCCCCCAGCCAAGCATCCAGGAAGCAGAAGACCTGGCTCTGTCCCAACTCTGTCCCACAAACTGAGCTGCCTCGGGGAACATCTCCACACCTCTCTGGTTCTTAACCTGCTCCCTGGCAGGAGAGACTAATCTCTGCCTTGCTGGGCTGCAGTCCATGGGGTCACAAAGAGTCAGCCATGACTTAGCGACTGAACAGCGAAGTGCCGCGCCCCTATCCACATTCAGAGGGGGAGAATCAGGTTCAGAAGGAGTGTGCACTTGGGCGGTTGCTTTTGTTGAGGTTTGAAATCTGGAAATGGGTCAGCTTTGCTGGTCCTCCCTGACGTGGCCTTATCAGGGCCTCCCCCTGTGAACAGCATGGCCTTGCATCGTTTTAATGTTCCCATCCTGGTGGACTTGTCGGAAGGACGTGTGAACACGCTGCCAAAAGATCTCAATTCATCAGGGGGTTTCATGCTCAAACCCCTGAAAAGTGGCAAGTGTTTCTTGTTCCTTGTCTTGTTTCTGGTGGCGGTGTCTGTTGTCCATGACCAGTGGCACCAGTGTTTGAGCTCGAGGTTGTGGTGGGGTTTTAGGGGAGGGGAAGAAAAGGGGAGTGTCACACAGCTTATCTAGGATAGGGAGTAAAGATACTTTCTTTAGGTAAAGTGTGGAATGGGAGCCCCATTGGGAATAATAATAATGGTATAGATATAGTGTTATAAATATGGATATTTTCCCCCAGCTTTGGCCTGATCAGGGCTTATGTGCCCTGGCATTGTATATATCACATATTAATACCTATAATTACTAAAGAGGAGCTAACTTTTACCAGACTTTTTAAATTAGTTAATTTATTTATTGAGACTGTGTTGGGTCTTAGTTTTGGCATGTGGGATCTTAGTTCCCTGACCAGGGATCGAACCCAGGCCGCTTGCACTGGGAGTGTGGATTCTCAGCCACTGGACCACCAAGGAAGTCCCAAGGACTTTGCATTTATCTGCAAATGCCGTAAAGCGCTAAGCCCTTTAATCTTCACTGTTTCGTGTAATTATCTCGAGAACTCGAGATATGGGTAATTATCATTCCCATTTTAAAGTGAGGGAAGCAGAAGCTGAGAGGTTGCAGATCTTGTCTGAGGTCCACTGAGCCAGGGCAGGGGTCCAGCAGGCCGAGCCCTTGCCTCAGACCCTGGGTTTACTTAGACCCTGAGGGTACCACTTCCTGGGGGCTAGGCTGTGCCTGTGAAGGATCAGCAGGCAGGACAGCGCTTTCGTTATAATAATGATGACGACAGTGATCCAGTGGTGGTCAGGGCAAAGGTTCTGGGGCTAGATTGCCTGACTCCAGATGCCCAGCTGGGTGACCTTGGGCAAATGACTGAAACCTGTGGCTCGGTTTACCCATCTGTGCCTCTCTCAAAGGTTGTTGTGAGGATGAACACCTGGGAAGGGCCTTGAAGAAGGCTGTTAATATGTGATCATCGTTGTTCCATCACTGTCCCCTGTGTATTCTCCCGGTCCACACTGGAAGGTAGGTGTCTATGGGTTAGGATGGAGACTGGCATGAAACAGGTGCCCAATATATCTTCTCTGTATGAGGGAATGGAGTTTACCAGGCAGTCTGGAGGGCTTCTCTAGTAATCAGTCTTCTCTTCAAAGGGTCTTCCCTACAGTTTACTGTCTGAGACCAACCCACAAGTAAGGCTGACCCTATCTCTCATCCATACTGGCCAGCACGAGCTCCCTGGGTCCGCCAGGTGGGAGAGTCCTGGTGGAGCTCCGTGCCCGCTGGAGGCACAGGCTTCTTAGAGAGGCAAGCGATGGCAGATGCCAGCTCTCCAGCCTGCAGGGCGGGGGTTGGGGGAGGGTTGGGAAGCTGTCTGTTTTCTGAACAGTGGGGGCCACTCTGTGTGGCTATGTGAGCAGCGGAGCTGGAGTCCTTGCCTGAGCCTCGTGGGAGGGGGCTCAGAGGGCCAGGCCAGCCAGTGCAGCAGGCCTCAGAGCCTGTCAAGGTTAACAGATAGGCCTTGCCTCTCCCCTAGGAAGTCATTCAATTTCTCCCTTGACTCAGGCCACATTGTTTCAAAGCATGTGGTATAAACTACTAACCACTGGGGAATCGCTTGAATTAACAAACTCATTTTTCCTGAGACCTGAGTTTGAACTTGAGTGAGGAGTTCAGGGCTCTTTTGCAGAAATCCAATAGATCAGGAGAACTCATGTTACACCATGTTTTCAACCTTGATCAAATGCACATTTTGCATGGTGGGGCCTTCTCCACGCCTGTACACTTCCAGCTGCACGGATAGCTCAGGACTGTGGCAGGCCAGGGCAGGAGCTGGCACGAGGGCCGGGCTTTTGGGGAATCCAGCCCTCTGCTTGGGTTGGAAGGCGCTTCAGAAAGGTTCCTCTCTCCCTCTCCCCCTCCTCTCTTCCCAAATCCTGCCTCCCCCATACCTGACCTTCTGAGTGCCGTTACTTAACAAGAGGTATGAAGGTTTTGCTGGAATGAGCCTGGATTCTGGACTGAGTCATGGGGCCCCAGCTCAGGTCTCTGGTGTATCTTGTCTCTGCCTGTGAAGACCTGCTGGGCCAGTTTCCTCTTCACCCAGGCGCCTGGCTACAGGGGCCACCATTGATCTGTGAGGTCAATAAGGAGTCAGTCAGCCTCCCACAGCCAGCCCCACCCACGTAGCCCACAGCCAGGCCTGAACCTAGAGCTCAGGGGAGGCCTGCAGATAGCTCCACATCCTAGAGGCCAGAGGCCAGCCCCAGAAGGCCAGGAGCTCCCTGGGGACAAGGATTCCATGTGTGGTATGGACTGGAAATCATAGAGCAGATGGATGGCCGAGTGTGGGGAAGGTGGGGCTCAGGGAGGAGCTCACATAAGAAGGGTAGGCTTCCTGGAGGAGGCTGGGTGGCATCTGGAGCTCCAAGAGAGAGGAGAGCAGGCTTGGCCAGTCTCATGAGGAACTTCCCAGAAAACACCATTACTCCCCAAACCTTGTCCTTTGCCATCCAGATATGGGGGATTCTGTTTTTGTGAGGCAAGGGGTGTATGGCCCAAACTAGTGGTTCTTAAGCCAGGCCCAGAATCCTGATCACCTGGGGGGCTTTATGACACTGTCAACGCACACCCCCACCCCAGATCTATGTAGTCAGTTGCCCTTGGGTCTGTGTTCTGAAGCTCCCCAGAGGATTACAGTGCTCGGCTAGATTCCAGAGACCCTCCCCCTGTGTGGGGTGATCAGCCCTCCTCCTTCCCTGTTTGGGCTTAAAGAACATGAGTCTATGGAGATATGCTTGGTGGAACCCCTGTGGGTTTCAGTGTCCCTAGGGCCCAGTAGCCAACTCCCAGCTCAGCTCAGGCTGTAGGTGGCAACCTGTGGGTCACAGGGTTGGACTACTGGGCCCCACAGGTAGGAGATGATGGTTCAGGTACTCCCCTCTGCCTGCCTCTCTCCACCTGACAGTGGAGGGCCCTCACCCTCTCCTCTGCCCTCTGGCTTTGTTTCTCAGCCTAGGGAGAGCTGGCTTTGGGACATATCATGATTTGCAGCTATAACCTCTGCTGTTCTGCAGTTCTCTTGGGGTTTTCTCATTCCAAGTTCCAGCACAGGGGATCAGTTTGGCGTAGACTTCTAGGTCAATGGGAGCCCATTGATTATTGCCTTGGGGGCAATACAGAGGGCAGACAATAGAAAACACGGCAGTCAGTGCTCCTGGGGTGGGGCCAGTGTTGTTGTTCCATCACTCAGCCATGTCCACTCTTTGTGACCGCATGGACTGCAGCACACCAGACTTCCCTGCCCTTCACTATCTCCTGGCGTTTGCTCAAATTCATGTTCATTGAATCCATGATGCCATCCTACCGTCTCGTCCTCTGTCACCCCTTCTCCTCCTGCCTTCAATCCTTCCCAGCATCAGGGTCTTTTCCAATGAGTCAGCTCTATGCAACAGGTGGCCAAAGTATTGGAGCTTCAGCCTCAGTCCTTCCAATGAATATTCAGCATTGATATCCTTAGGATTGACTGGTTTGATCTCCCTGCTGTCCAGGGGATTCTCGAGTCTTGAGAGGGGGCCAGTAGGTCAGGGCCATGTCTGGTACAGTTTCTGGGTGTTGAGGCAGAATCTTCTGGGAAACTGAAGCCTGCCAGAAGTATCTTCAGCAGGGAGAGCTGGGTGGACAGTCCTGGCATCTAATGTGCAGGCGGAAAAACTGAAGTTTGAGAGGGTGCCCCACTAGGATGCTGACAAGCCGAAGTCTTCATTTTCATTTTCATTTTGGCTGAGAAGAGGTCAGGGACCCAAATGAGGCCCAGAGTGGGTCCTGGACCATCTTGAGCAAACTCCAGGAGATAGTGGAGGAGAGAGGAACATGGCATGCTGCAGTTCATGAGGTTGTAAAGAGTCAAACACAACTGAGTGACTGCCCAGAAAAGTTCACACAACACTTTTCATCCCGTGTCATAGGAAGCTCAGATGAAGACGTTCTACCATAAAAGTTCCTCAACACAAGAAAACCAAGGCAGCCAAGAGACCCACAGGCAACTTTTACCCTCCCAGCCCCTGGTGCTCTAAAATACACAAGAAAAAAGCCATACCTGTGGTATGTGGAGCTTCAGCATCAGTCCTTCCAATGAATATTCAGGGTTGATTTCCTTTAGAATTGACTGGTTTGAGAGTCCCTTGCTGTCCAAGGGACTCTCAAGAGTCTTCCCTAGCACCACAGTTCAAAAGCATCATTTTTTGGTGCTCAGCCTACATTATGGTCCAACTGTCACATCTGCACATGACTACTGGAAAAACCATAACTTTGACTATATGGACCTTTGTTGGTAAAGTGATGTCTCTGCCTTTTAATGCAGAAGGTCCAAAGCTCTGTAAGATTCTTCGAGGGTCCCTAGACTCAGCCATGGAAGATCACTGCTTATTGGAACTTATCAGTTAAACCAATTTCTTGTGGTTTCTTCTTCTTCTACTGTGGAGCACGTGGCCTGGCTCTTTCTCATCAAAGGCTTGAGGAGGTGCCTTCAGAGTCTTTGCTGATGCTGTTGGCACCAGTCAGGGATATTCTCACCTGGGAGAGGAAGCCTAGGGCCTGTGCTGTGTGTGCATGCTCCCCACTGCTAGGTCAGTACCTGGCTAGGGAGAGAATTTTGACTTGGGTCCAGAAGTATTTTTTTTTTTGTACCTCCCCCTGTTCCTCCAAAAGATGTTCCCTCCCCAGGGCTGGGGAGGCATGTGAACTTCTTAGAATGTGTGCCCGCTGGGAGAAAGAACTGCCTTCCTTTGGTGCCTCTTTAGGGATCATCATGGCTCAAGGTGGTTTAGCTCATGACCAGAGTGTTTTCTCCGTGGCTTCCTGTCCAGGTCACAGCCAACTTTCCTGTACGCTAAGGGGCTCTCTGAAAAGATCAGATCCAGCAGTGAATGTTGCTGCACCTTCCTGAAAGCAGCCGTCATACAAGGTATAAGTTATGTGCCCAGAGCTCCTGACAGAGACATGCCAGTCCCCCGGCTGGAAGGCCTGAAAACAATCTCAGTGGTGGAGCAGGTGCTGACAGTGGGTGCTGCCACCCGCCCACAGCCTGTGCTCTGCGTGGACATGTGTGCACTGCTTATGTGGCTAACAGGCATCTTTACTGAGGGTGACGTTTACATGCTATAAAAAGTCCATTAACTGCATTTAAGCTTCTCCAGAGATGGCAGGGCCTAATCTGTATTTGGCATGTGACATGGCAGGAACTGAGAGATGCAGAGACCCCTTCTGCTGGGCCTTTGCTGGGATTTGAGACATGGGCTTTGCCAAGTGAGTAGGTGAGTGAATGAATGCACGAGTGTGTGAGACAGTGAGAGAACGACATCTTCAGGGCCAAGCATGACTCGTGCACAAAATGAGGCTGTTTTCCGAAGTTTTCAGTAAACAGGCTCTCGTTTCAGTGCCAAGTGGCACAGTCGAAATTCTGTATGGGAATAAGACAGCTTTGTTATTTTTGCAGATCAAAGTGTTATAAAATACTGCTCTCTGTTTTTAAATCAACTGTTCAGAAAGCGTTTTTGTTTTTAAGCTGAAGACTTCACAGGTTGAGCATCTACAGGAGTTTACCTTTTCCCGGTGCTGTGCTTTAAGCCTGAGTTGAGGATTGTTTGTGCACTCAAGCAGGGCCCTTTGGTCCATCAGCCAATGGACCAATCAATGGACCAGATCTGCTGGGTCCCTCTCCTGCCCTTTGAGAGTCACCCGAGCCCCTGAGCCACAGGTGGGTGCAGATTTGTTTGAAGCAAGGTCTCTGCTGCTCCTCCTGGGCCACTGCAGAGTTTGAGTGACTCAAAGACCCCTGGCCTGGAAGTGTTCCCCAGTGACCCCCTCCCCTGGACCTCCTAGACAATGTCCACCTCATGCTTCTTGGGGGTCACACCTGAGAACAAGTGAACTGAGAGCTCCTGGGGCCAAGCATGGGCCCCTCTTTTCTGAAACCCTTTACTAGTCTATTGCTGGACTTTTCTTACCCATTGAGTGCCTGATGGCACTGTCCCAAACAACTCAGTGTGGGTGGTGAGTTGGCACTCTGGGTCCTCGGAGTCACGTGCCGTGGGAGAAATAGACACTTCAGAACCAGAGCATCCTAAGCTTGAGTCCTGGCTCTGCCACCCACTAAAAATATATTTGGAAAAGGGACATGACTCCTCTGAGCCTCAGTTTGCTTATGTGTAAAATGGGGATGCTGCTACATACTTCACAGATTGTTTTGAGGGTTCTGTGAAAATGATGATGGTTAAGTGCCTTGCTCAAAGTAGATGCATGAGAACAAAATCACAACAGCTTAGGTTTGAATCCTGACTCTACCTCCTACGTGAGCCTGAAGCTCAGCAAGAACAAGTGACTTGCCGGATTTCTCTGTAAATGGTGTACCATCTCCTCTCACCTCCTGGTGACCCACACATTGAGCACCAGGCGAGCCTGTGGGTGCTGATGATCATGAGACTGACCCTCTTTGCTCGCTGATCAGGCCAGCCAGCAGAGGGTGAACACCGCCCCCCACCTCCTTTCCATGAACTGTGGGTACTGCCAGGCTCTTGCCTGCATGTCGGGGTTGCAGTGATTTCACAACCATCCTCCCAGCCTGGGTTTGGGGAGTTTGGAGCAGAAAGGTCTTAGCAAGTACCCCCTTTCCCAGGCAGGCCCCTGAGCCCACCCCACCCCACCTCTTGATTGCTAGCAGGCCTCAGAACTGGCCAGGCTGTGGAACGCGGCCCAGCCTTGACCTCGGGCCCCGAGCCCCCATGGTGCCCTGCCTGTCATGCATGTGCAGCCCCGTCAGGGTTGGCTCCCTGGGCCCGGGGGCTGCCCCGTGCTCCTCTGCGTCCCTGGCCGAGCATACCGAGTTATGTAATGCTGCTGAGCCAACATTTATAAGTCGCGGCCAATTTGCTGGCCTCGAGTTACACTGTGCAGATGCTCTGCGGTATGGTTGGCTTTTGTCTCGGAGGCCGTAAGCAGATAGCATAACTCCGCTTACCATTAGACATTTCGCAAATCATCTGGGCTCGAGCGTGCCGCAGCCAGACAGTTCATTTATGTTGCGAACGGTATGATTTGTAAAGTAATAAATTTCCCATCTCTCTGCCAGCAATAAAGTACAGCAAGCAGGCGAGGCCAGAGCCCTCCAAAAATACCCTGGCTCCCAGCGAGACCTGGAAGAGGGCTCTGTCAGGTTCTGTCTCTGCTCCTGCCTACACTGGGTTCTGGGAAATCAGGTTTGGGCCATAAATCCCCTCTACCATCTGGGTGACTCGGGGCCCTGGCACGAACTTGTTATTAGCATGTATAATTGGTCCCCTACCATGACACATTTGTCACTTCCCGGGCCCCTCTGCATCCTGGCATGAAAGGGCGGCGTGATGCAGTGACAGGCAGTTGTTGCCCACCCCTCCCTCTCTCTGTCAGCACATCTGTGCTCAGGGCCAGGTCAGGGCTGTTTGTCCTGGGAAATCAGTGGCAGACAGAGAGTTGTGGGGAGATGTGCTGGTGACAGCATCTTTCGGCCTCCGGGGAAGGTATGTGCAGGCCTTGCTCCGCCCAGGGTGCAGGGCTCTCTGTTGTGAAGATAGTTGCTCTGGGCAGAAAGTCAAGGACTGGTTTGCAATGAGCCTTGGGATGTCCGAGTCCCAGTTCCCTTCCTGGGGGAGGGCACCTGTGATCGGTAGATGCTTCCACATCTGTTGGAGTTGTCAGGGGGACCCCAGAGCTGCATCCCAGAGCGCCAGATGTGGTCTGGGACCCCAGAGTACAAGTGCATGGCTTGGAGTCCCACATTTTTTAAAAAAGTATTTATTTATTTGGCTGTGCTGAGTCCCAGCTGCAGCATGAGGGATTTTCAGTTGTGGCATGCAAACTCCTAGCTGTGGCATGTGAGATCTAGCTCCCCAACCAGGGATCGAACCCAGGTCCCCTGCTCTGGGAGCTCGGTGACCCAACCCTTGGGCTACCAAGCAAGTCCTTGGAGTCCCCATTTTTGAGCAGCCCTATCTTCTTGTCCTCAGTGGTGGCTTCTGTGTAGAGACCTGGCTCTGTCTCTGACCTCTGCCCTAGGTGATCACAGCACCTGCTCTGTTAGATACTGTGCTGGTCAGCGATGTCTCTGGGGACATCGGGGGCATGTCACGTCTGGGGAAGTGGAGCCCGGGGAATGGTCCACAGGCTGCGAACGTCCTCGTGCTTAGCTGCAGGATGCTTCCCACCCACCTCACCTTCTTCCTCCTCCTCACCTCTGCCTCCTCGTCTTCCACTATTGATATTTGCTTTTTAAAAATCCCATTGAAAAATGAAATAACATTTAAGAACTACATATAGAAAATAACATTTAAGAACTACATATAGAAAATAACATTTAAGAACTACATATAGAAAAGGGAGTTCTCTGTAGTGCAGTCACAAAAACGTAGTCACAGTGATGGTTTTGCTGTGTTTCCTCCACGCTGGCCTTTGGTAGTCCCTCGAGGGACACTCTCCCTCAGTCAGGGCAGCTTTGCCACCTTTGAGGGTGTCCTGGGCTTGCACAGGGCTCTTTGTCTGGAGGGGAGTGGGGGTGGGCAGGTAGATTCACTCCTCCAAGCGGGTCATGAGGAGGGTGCACTTCCCAATGTCAGAGTCCTGCCTTGGAGGTGGGCCAGTAGGAGCACAGGAAGGAGCCGAGGCCTCCAGGGTCCCCCACGACCTCCTTGGTCCTCCTGTCTTGCACCACGGCCTCCACGGATAGTCCTGCCCCGCTGTTTCCTTCTAGCCGAGGTAGGTCCGTCCCTTGGCGACTTCACTCCTGACGTGTTGACCTTGGGCCACTTGCCTTGCCTGTCTGGGCCTCAAGGTACCCTGAAGTGTGGGGCGTGATCCTTACTGGGCGGGGTTGTGTAAGGATGAAAGGAGACAGCCTGGCATCTGGAGGGCTTCAGCAGTGCCTACCAGCTGTGCGGATGTAATGCCCCTTGCCTACAGCGGGCCCAGGGCTGTCTCATGGCTCAGTCCTAGGAGAGGCCCACACACTCTTATGCCTGTGAATGCCTCCCTGCCCTGCCCTGACTGAGCAGTGCATAGCCTTGGCCTGGAGGTGATGTTTCAGGGCCTGGGACTGAATACTGAGAGTCCAGGAGGAAAGCCTGCCGGGGAAGTAGGAGAGCGAGGAGTGACTATTAAAGGGAAGAGTCTAGTCTTTGGACCTTGTTCTAGAGGAGAGTGGGCAAGGGTGGTGGGGTGACCTGGGCCGTGGGGAGGAAGTTGCTCGTTGCCATCTTGGTCTCTTTGGAGAGAGGTGAGGGCTGAAGGCCGAATGTGGGGTCAGGACCTACTGGCCAAAGCCCAGAGGATAAAGGCTGAAAAGAAAGAAAGGTGGCTACAGATTGCCAGGGAAGATGACCTGAAGCTAGTGCTGAGACTCCAGGGGCCAGGAGTCCTGAGCAGGAGACCTAGGACGGAGTTTTGCCGTGTGGCTAGAGCTGCTGGGGTACCAATACACTGTCCCCAGGGAACCGAGCCTGGTGCCCAGACTCTGGGTTGTTTGGGCACAACCAGGAGGGTCGGTAGGGATTGGTGGAGGGCCCTTAGTTTTGGTAGGATGCCACAGGCCACTCCTTCTTTACAGAAAAATGGCAGATGCTGGTTGAGCAGGTGTGATGTGCCAGGCACCATGGAGGAACTCAATGTACACGAGCTCTTTTGTTTACTCCTCACTGCAGCTCTGTGAGCAGGCGTCAGAATGGGGAAACTGAGGTTCAGTGAGGTTTAGTGATTTGCCCCACTTTTCCCAGCTAGGAAAGAACTAGAAACAGGGTTCCAATCACTTCAAAAATGTCTACTAGACCATAAGCTCTGTGAAGGCAGAGCCCAGGCCAGTCCTGTTCTCTCTGCCCCGATACACAACCAGCTGCCTGGCACAAGCAGGACGGAGCGGATGTGGCCACGAGGGTGGAGACAGGCCCAGACCTGCATGGTTCCTTGCGCGCACCTGTCATCTCAGGCGCTCCACTGGCCGTTTCTCTCTGCCCTGCCCGGGGTGGTTCTGTTTGCCAGTAGGGCAGACCTTGGGTAGACAGCACCCTTCTCCCAGCTGTCTCCCAGACACTCTAGACCCTGAAATTGTCGAGTCACATGTTTTCCTTGGATTTTGATAATTGGTGATTCATGTTTGCAAGGAAGGCAGGAAAGTGACTCATGCCGATTTAATAAACCTAAGCATAGTCTCAAGAATCAGCTGATAAATCGCAGACTGGCAGCCCACTCCCCCATGCCTGCCAGCACCAAGCACTCAGAAATCACCAAGTTCAACAAGCCTGCAGAAAATTCAATCTCCCCAGCAGTGTTTTCCTTATTTGAGCTAATAGCACGAGGCACCTCTCTTCTGGCACCACGAGGTGGGCCAGGGGGCCCTGCTGCCTTCCCTGGGGTCCCGTGGGAGGAGGCGCAAATGCTTCACATGGGGCAAGTTCCTGAGGCTTCAACAGTGATATGAGTTGCTGGGACATCCCAGGGTTTACCTTGTGCTCTTGGATCCAGCGGCTGAGCCCCTGGGGAGCCAGCCTCATGCCCCAGCTTCTGAACGCTGGGGTAACGTGAGCAAGGACCCCTTCCCCGCAGAGTAATGAGAACAAGGCCAACAGCCACCGCCCTGGCCTCTCTGGGCCGTGTCAGGACTAACACACCTCGGTCAGTTGTGCGGAGCTCAGGTTACTCGATATAAACAAGCGGAGGTGAAACGTGGCAGCCCAGAGGGGCAGCCCAAGGTGGCAGGGAATGCGTCATTTCAGACAGCTCTCCAGCGACGGAGATGATTCCTGACATCTAGCAGGTATTAACTCGGGAGTTAATCCTCCTGGGTTATGGTTCTGCGTGGTCTCCACATATCTCTGTTCCAAAGCACTTAGGCCAGTGGGCTGGAGAAAAATTTCAGAGATCCACTAGGTCAGCATCAATGCAGAGATCCTGTTACCGTCCGCATGCTCTCATTCAGGGCTGAGTCCTCACAGAAGTTCCAAAGGAGGGGGTGGGGGTGCCAGGCCATGAGGAATGGGGGTGCCCTCTTTGGATGTTAGGGGTTTCCTAAATCTGGTGGCTTTTCTGGAAGTTCTTTGGTATTCCCTCCCCATGTTTACTGAGCCCCTAGTGGGGAGTCAAGCTCCATGAAGAGTCCAGCCAGAGGAACCAGGATTCTTCCTTGGTGAGTCTGGTACTTGGTTAGGGTCCAGTCTTCCCCTCCCTGCTCATTCCTCCCTCTTTCTATTCATCTATCAAAAAAAAAAAAAAAAATGGATTGACTGTGATAATGTAAAGCATTATGTATGTATGTATGTAAAGCATTTAGTGTCATGTCATGACTGGCTTGGTGTTAGTTTTTATTATCAACATTCATATCATTGCTATTATTTAATATCTATTGCATGCCAGGCAAAAAAAAGGTGAGTAATGCTACAAATTGGTGAAAGGACTGCACAAGAGCTGGAAATCATCAAGACAGTCTAACCTCACCCCTCACACTGCAGGGGGGCCTAGCGAGGCCCTGAGGGATGCAGAGACACAGGCTAAAAGGGGTTTCCCCAGGAGAGTGCGGCTGTGCCTAGAACACAGGCCTCCTGCCACGGCCTGCAGCTGCCACACTGGGATGGCGTGGTCTGAAGACGCTTCCTGAAGTGAGTGGGTCTTAGGATGAGCTTTAGAATAACAGTAGGAATGAGACCAGCAGGAGAGAAGAGAAGAGAAGGGGCTGAGTGCCGCCTGGCCCCCATAGAGGGAGGGGGCTACAGGTGTAACCACAGCCATCTGTGTAGCATCATTTGAGGAGACCCAAGGAGGCTTCGTTGTCTCCACATTACTCTGTTATTACCAGCAGGTGCTTCTTTCTGGCCTTTGCAAATCAGAACTGTTGGGGTTGGGGCTCAGCCTGCTCGCCTGTGTCTGCTCATGCTCGGAGAGGGTGCCCATGGGTCCCGGCTGCAAGCCACAGGCCAGGAGTGGATTCCTTAGGGAGAGGAAGCCCATTCAGTCCTAATGTGCCATTAACCCCTGCATTTGTTTCCTCGGGCTGTTGTAACAAATTACCGGGAACCTGGTAGCTTAAAACAACAGAAGTTTATTCCGTCAGTGTTGGAGGCCAGGAGCTCAGAATGCAGGTGTTGGCAGGGTTGGTTGCTCCCCCAGTCTCTGAAGGAATATCTGTTCCATGCCTCACATGTAGCTTCTGGGGGCTGCTGGCAGCCATGGGCTTTCTGTGGCTTGGAGTTGTGTAACTTGTCTCTGCCGCATCCATCTTCATGTGGCCTTCCCTTCTGTCTGTATCTTCTCCTCTTCCTTTAAAGGCACTAGTCATTGATGGATCCAGGGTGACCTCCTCTTAACTGGATCTGCAAAGACCCTTTCTCCAAATAAATTTGTTCACAGTCACAGGTTCTAATTGGATCCAGGCTTACTGATGGATCCAGGGTGACCTCCTCTTAATTGGATCTGCAAAGACCCTTTCTCCAAATAAATTTGTTTACAGTCACAGGTTCTAGGAGGCCACCACTCCATCCACTACGCCTCTAAAGAAGTATGAAAGTGTGGCTCCAGAGATGGGTTACATGGTAAATTTTGATGGCATGAGGGGTTAAGTCTGGTTGAGACACAGATCTGGGGGTACCAGGAAAACTCCCAGAAGTGTTTGGCCTTGGGTGTAGGGATTTTTATTTTTGAGACTGAGAGTGCAGCTTAGAAGTGCTGATCAGGGGCATATGGGCATCCAGCAGAGCCTGTTGACAGAGCCCACCATGTTGGGGATGGAGTGTTGTGACCACAGCCTGCTCTTGGAATGGTCCAGAGCAGTGCAGTCCAGTAGCACTTTCTACAATGATGGAAATGTTCTTTATAATCCTAGGCATCTGATACAGTGGCCACTAGCATGTGTCTGCTGAGCTTTTGAAATGTGGCTAGTGCAATAATGGTCTTCCCTGGTGGCTCTGATGGTAAAGAATCTGCCTGCAATGCTGGAGACCCAGGTTCGATCCCTGGATCAGGGCGATGCCCTGGAGGAGGGAATGGCCACCCAGTCCAGTATTCTTGCCTGGAGAATCCCATGGTGAGAGGAGTCTGGAAGGCTATAGTCCATAGGGTTGCAAGGAGTTGGACACAACTGAGCCACTAACACAGCACTAGTGCAACAAAAGGACTAGATTTCACTTCTATCTACTTTTAATACACTGTATTTAAGCTTAAGTAGACCTACGTGACTAGTGGCTACCTATTGGCCAGCACAGCTCCAAAATATCTTGATTCGACCCTTTCCCCTCGTCTGTTCTTCATTTCACTATCAAAAATACATTTCATCATAAAGAGCTTAAATTGCTCTTTTGCTTTTTTATGTGTGTAATGCTTATGTTTTAACTTTTGGCTGAGGTATAGAGGCCAGATGGAGGTAACTGGTTTTAGACCCAGTACAAGAAAACGTGGCTGGCTCCTTGAGTAAAGGGAAAAGAGCGGTGTTTTCTATGGACACTCTTGCAGTTGACGGTTGCCTGGTCGTTAAGCTGGAGATGCAGCTAGAGAGGCCGTGGTGAAATGTATCCTTGCTGGCAGCGAGGAGGTTGCCTGGCAAGGTTGCTTGGAGCCTGAAGAAAGGGGTGATTGCCCACGTCAACTCCTCTGGCCCACTTTTGGGAGTCTATGAGTTTGGACTGCTTTGCTCCTTTTCTTGGCTTCTGGAAAGCCACAGATGAAATTTGTGTCTTACAAAGCTGTGTGCGCTCAGTCGCTTCTTTGCAACCCTATGGACAGTAGTCCACCAGGCCCCTCTGTCCATGGGATTTCCCAGGCAAGAATATGGAACAGGTTGCCATTTCCTACTCAAGAGCATCTTCCGACCCAGGGATCAAACCTGCGTCTCCTGCAGCTCCCTCACTGGATTCTTTCATCATGAGCCACCAGGGAAGGCCCTTATGGAGCGGTTTCTCCCAACCCCCTCCTTGTTTTCCCAGTTCCCCAGATGGACACTGCATACTGTCTTACTTTAGAGTGAGGATATTTATTTTTGTACACTGTTTAGACATGATCTTAAGCAACACTTCATTTATTTACCCATTCACATGTTTTTGACCTTCTGGGTGAAAAATAAAGCATTTTCCTGAGAGGAGAAAAATCTCAGAGGAGGCAGTTCTTGGGGTGATGGGTTCTTGATAGGACATGTGTGGGCTCACAGCTCATCTCTCTTCTTTCTCCTTGCTTTTTTTTTCTGGCTTGTGCTCATCTGAGATGGTGGCTCTGGTTCTCGAAGCGTGATCTGCTTGCCCTCCTCCATGCTCATGCTTGACGGGAGCTCACAGGTCCAGGCTGGAAGTCACAGGCCAGGCATAGAAGACGTTTCCAGTGACACAGGCAGAGCAGCCTGTTTTAGGTGGGGAGCTGTGGAGGAGGATGGTGCGCTGGGTCAGGCTCACACCGCTCTGTGTACACGTAAGACACAAACGAGGGATTTAGAGGTGAAGAGTCCTGTGAGTGTTGCTAGGCAACCCTTCAGCTGGGTCTGGAGGTAACATAATCTCTGGGAGCAGCCTGGTAGGAGGGCCTCCTAAGGACAAAGCTGAACTTCAGAACCACCGCCTTCTGCGCCTGTTCCCTCCGGGGCTGCCTCTGGGAGGGAGTGAGAAAGGTCAGCAGAGCCACATTACATAAGCCGCACGGGTGACTGATGTACCCATGGATTCGTTATTGTTCTGTCTTCTTTTTCTCATGTATCTATTTGTACCCCACCTTGTACAAGAGAGGGTCTGAGGTGGTTTCAGAAACACAGCTGCTATAGCAGGATAAACATTAAATAAGGGAAGAAACTGGGGTAAGGGAGAAGAAGGATGAGGAAACGGGTGGGACCAGTCACTCAGCAAGTATCTGCTGAGTTCTGAGTATGTGCCTGCCTGTGCAGATAGAGCAATGAACGCAGCAACCACAGTCCTCCACTCCCAGAGCTGATGGTCCCATAGAAGAGGGGTGAGAAAGAAAGACCACAGGTCCAGTGCTCTTTTGGGGGGTAGACTATGCATTAGACCCTGAGCCTCCTAGTGGGCGAAGCTAGAGGGGAACACAGTTACGAGGGGCTGGGTGTGTTCTCTGTGTTGTTTGTGTGGGTAACAACAGAGCCGCAGTGATGAGCTTCACTCTCCTATCCTAGAAGTGCAGTCCATGGCAGGGTCCTTCTACCCTCTTGCTTCTCCTCCACTGCCAGCCTCATTTCAGGTGCCAACCTCCTGCCTGGGTTCTGAGAGTCAGCCCAGTGACGGATTTTGCTAAGCAGTTTGCCTGAGGCCCCACAGCTTCATGACTCCACTTTGACCCCTATCTTTGACTTCTTCCAGTTTGGTATTTATTATTATGCTTTCTATAGTGGGAGCCCCACTTGCTCATAGATTCTGAAGAAGCTTGATCATTCAGCCCCTGGCATCTCTTTGGGAGGGAGGTGGAATGTCCTTACCCCCTTACATCAGCAGACCAGGGTCTTCCCATCATCTCATGGATGGGTGAGGTGGCTTGTTCTTTGAGTAAAAATACTGGCATGTAGGAATCCATCTTTCCAAGGCAGCCCTTTTGTTTGTCTATTTATTTGTTCATTCCTCCAACAAATATTCTTGGGCATGTTAGGTGTTGTGTGTTAACCACCCATCATCTCTCCTGTCAAGGAGTCCAAGCTTTAGTTGAGGAAGAAGGATCAGTACATGTGAGCCTGCTGTGCAGAGTGGGGAGGGTTTAAGTATGAGATAGAGTGCTAATCAATAAAGCAGAAGTAAAAAATATAAGCAGGCTAAATTCATCCATACTGTATAACCACTTTATATGTCCTGGCCACAGATCAACCCTCATCCTGAGCACCCCTCCACAGAACTCACCCTATTTGGGCAAAGTGAAAGTGAAGTTGCTCAGTCGTGTCTGACTCTTTGCAACCCCATGGACAGTAGCCTGCACCAGGCTCCTCCATGCATGGGATTTTCTAGGCAAGAGTACTGGAGTGGGTTGCTGTTTCCTTCTCCAGGGAATCTTCCTGACCCAGGGATCAAACCTGGGTCTCCTGCATTGTAGGCAGACGCTTCTACCATCTGAGCACAGTCCACCTGAAAGTGCAAACGTTCAGAATGCAGTAGACCCTGTACAAGTTAGCCATACAGAAGCAGAAAGGGCCTCACCTCCTTTGTTCTTGGAAGTGTACTTCTGTTAATGCAACCTTAACTTGTCAGCAGCCTAGTGATATGAGACAGAGCCTAGAACAGGGAAGCCTGCAATACCAGCCTCTTGTACAAGCTGTGCCTTCCGAAGTGAGCCATGCTGAGGAATGCTGAGGGAATCTTTCTCAAGGACATGAGGGCAAGTGCCTTGTGTGTACTCCATTAATGAATGCCGCCCATTCTCAGGTTACAGGAGCAGGGCTCTTGGATGGATTTCAATGTTTTGATCCCTCTTTAAAGAAAGCAACCACAGCTATTCCAATTATGAATTCTGAAATACCATTTTGCAACCATTGGGGTGGGAGACGATTGGGCCCCTGTGTTATCATACCATGCATCTCCCAGAGATAGAGACCTGCATAAGTAAAACCATATTTCTGTTTTCCAAGATCCAAGGTACCAATCCCAGGGACTGTCAGGCAGGCTCAGGAAGCAGCGCGTGGGGAACATTCTCAGACTTGGTAAGTGGCTGGCCTGCTGATAGAGGAGATTAAGGTGCTTTTGATCTCTTTGGCCCTAATGGCAACGTCTTTAGTTTTTAAAGTGACTTGGGAAAGTCTTCCTTTGAACAGCCAAGAGACTGCTTCAAGAAAGGCAAGCCCTATTCTAGACAGATTGTCGGGGAGGTTATGCTGCTGAACTGTAAATGTAGTTGCATGAATTTTTCCTTCCAGTTCCTTAAGAGCATAGATTTAGCCTTCAGATCAATTAGCTGATGACCCACAGTGCACCAAGGCTCTGCAATCCCTCCCCAAGTCGGGTGGTCAGTGAAGGCCTCAGGGCTCTCCCTGGCTAGTCCAGCTTCCCTCTGCATTTGGACTCATCTGCAGGCTCATCTTACTTGGGGCCACTGCTCTGCTGCCACACTCTGCAAACCTCCGTCCAGTCTTGGCCCTCTGCTCACTGGAGGGAGGCTATTCCTGAAGGCAGTAGGGTGATGGAAGGACATTCTGGTGACACAAGTGGGAGAGTGGCATTTCCTGGTGGAGGGTTTGTGTGAAAAAAGGGTGTGTGTGTGTGTTGCTCTGACCCTGGATGTATGGAGAGCTACATGAATTAGAACTCAGATGTCAGATCATGAACATAAAAATTTTAGTTTAAGTAAACATTTAATCCCTTACTACTCCTTTGTATAATGGAAGTTAAAAGTAGACTCTAAAATCCAGACTGCTTCGGTTAAAGTCTTCATTTCTCTAGTTATTAGCTATGTGGCCTTAGTCAAGTCATTTTATTTCCCTGAACGTGAATTTCCTCATCTGGAAAACAGTATCTAATTCATTGAGTTGTGAGAAATAAAATCATGCATATGTAACATACCACCTGCTTTACCTGCTCTGTGATACTGTGCTACTGGTTACTTTACCTGCTTCATGGTACTACAACAGATGTTATAGTTATTCTAATGTTATCCATTCTGTCTTTGATTGCACACAAATGCCTTACCCTATTACTATTCATAAGCTCTATGTGCAGGGAGTTACGGGACTAAAGGAAAAGGGTAAGGTTTGATTATAATTTCACTAGAAAAGAATAAATGTACAAAAAGTGAATTTGTATCTAAGATCTTATAAATACATACTGAAAGAGAGAGGTCATTAGTTACTCATATTTATATTTAATGAGGGCTTCTGCCCAGTATATAAACAGTTGGAAGAGAACATTACTGCCACCCTAACAATAAGAACAAGCTAGCCCATTTATAAAATCATGCATGATTACAGTCCAAAGGGTAGCAGCCCTTTCAAGAAGAGGTGGGACCCACGAGTGTTTCACTGTGGGCTGAGCTGCAGGAGGAGGTAACCATCACAGAACCAAGTGAGACGGAAAGAGTTTAAATTTAAAGGAATTTTTAAGAGCCACGTGTGGGTTAGCATAACAGTTTAGAATTCTTGGAAGCTCCAGACTTGGGTGTGTCTTCGTACTCACTTTTGTCCATGGACTTCTACTGAGAACTCACTAGGAAGATTGGGGTCAGGACAGGAGAATGGACAGAAAATTCCCTGTGGTATAGGTACATGAGACCTACCCAAGTCTGTAGTTTAAGCAGGAGAACCAAAAAAATACTCTCCCATTTCCTGACCTTTCAAGAATAGGAGGCAGAAGTTATCTGCCACTGGGGGAGGGTAGGAGTGTTGAGAGACCCCCACCCTTGAGGAAGTATCAGACAGTAACTGTAAAATAACCATCATATGTTTGTCAGAGAATCTAGTAGGAAAGGTGGCAACATGGATGAACAGATACAGGATTTCAGCAGAGGGATGGAAGTGTGTGTGTGCACATGTGTGCACTTAGTCATGTCCAACTCTTTGCAACCCCATGGACCGAAGCCCTCCAGGTTCTTCTGTCCATGGAATTTTCCAGGCAAGAATACTGTGGAGTGGGTTGCCATTTCCTACTCCCGGGGATCTTTCCAACCCAGGGATTGAAACCATGTCTCTTGTGTCTCCTGCATTGGCAGGCAGATTCTTTACCACTGTGCCATCTAGAAAGTATATTAAAAACAGGTCTAAATGGAAATACTGGAGATGAAAAATGGGATGTCAGACATGAATTCTGTTGGTGTGCTTAGCAGATGGGACACAGCAGAGGAAAGACTCAATGGAGACATGTCAATAGAAATCATCCAAACTGAAACAAAAAGAGAAAAAAGAGTGAAAAAACAAAACAGAGCATTTGATCTAAGGGAGAACACCAAAAGGCTAACACACTTTAACTGGAATCCTAGGAAAAGAGGATGAGAGCAAAAAGGTCAGAAAAAAATATTTGAAGAGATAGGGACCAAACACTTTCCAAAACTAATGGAAAACAAACAAACAACAAACCCCAAACCATCACAGTCTGAGAAGCTTAGAAAATCCCAGGTGGGATCATAGTCAAATTGCTGAAAAAGGATAAAAAATTTTCTTATGGATTTATCGCAGACTTAGAGGAACAATGACAAGAATGAGAATTGACTTTTCATCAGAAATTGAGGTCAGAGGCAATGGAAATGCCATCTTTAGAGTGCTGCATGGAAAAAACAAACACAACAAAACCTGTCAACCTGGAAACCTATATCCAGTGAAAATAAACTCCAAAAATGAGGATGAAATAAAGATATATCGACACAAGTAAAAGCCGAAAGAACCAATCTCCAGAAGAGCAGGACATGCTAAAAAGGACTTCTATAGACTAAAAGAATAATTTCAGAGGAAAACCTGGTCCCATGGAAAGGAGTGGGCCCAAGAAGGAGTGAATAGGTCTATAAATTAAAAGGACTTTTAAAACTTAAAATCAGTCATTTGAAGTAATAATGACAAAGGAAGATGGAGGTTTATGGTCTTTTAGAACTAAAACCAATGGCAACAGGAGTACAAAGGGTGGGGGCATTGTACTTGGAAATGTACTGTCCTTAGTTCTTAAACTATTCAGGAAGTAGTAAAATATGTTTTGAAAGTAAAGTGATAAAGATAAATGTGTAATCTCTGGAGAAATCACTATGATGCAAAAAAGCAAGCCTAACATGTCAATTGTTGTTGTTTAGTCACTAAGTCATGTCAATAGCAGATGTGAGATGAAATACTAAAAATACTAATATTAAAATACTAAAAATATTTGTTTCATTCCAAAATTCAGGATAGGAGTAACAGAAAAACAAAAGGTGTAAAGGCCTAATGGTACTCAAAACCCGAATTTGGTATATTTAAAACAAAAATATATAAATAGTTAATTACATGCAAATGGATTACACTTCCCAATTAAAAGGCAGAGATGGGCAAACTGGATAAAAATGCAGGACCCAACTATATGTAGTTTACGGGAAATACACTTTAAATAAGTCACAGACGGAAAGTACAAGGTTGGGAAAAGATACCATGCGAACACTATGCTTAAGAAAACAGTTGAAGCTCTCCTAATATCAGAATGAATAGACTTCAAGATGATAAAAAGATAAAAGGGGCATTTTATAATGGCATTAAGTGTTAATTAATCAAGACATAAAAATCTAAAAGTTGTTGTATAATAACAGAGCTCCAAAATATGTGAAGCAAAAACTGACCGAGCTGAAGCTGAACCACAGCTGAGGAGTGTGAGACTCTTCTCTTTGTAACTGATGCGTTGAAAGATTGGTGAGTGTATAGGAGATCTGAACAGCACTGCCAATAGCCTGACCTAATGTACATTTATCTAACATTCCATCCAACAAAAGCAAAATGCACACACTTCTCAAGTGCCTATGGAGCATTCCTCAACCTAGATCATAAACTAGACCATAAAACAAGTCTAAATAAATTTCCAAGGATTGAATTTCTAAATGTTCTCTGAACAAAATGGAGTCAAAGTAGAAATCAGTGACAACAAGATACCTACAGAATTCTTCAAATATTTGGAAATGAAACAGTACTAAATAATGGACTAAATAGTCCATGAATTCAAAGAAGTCACAATAGAATTACAAAATATTTTAAATTTAATGATAATAAAAAGGTGACATCAAAATTTGTGAGATGCATAATTTTTAAAGGGAAATGTATAGCTTTAAATGATTATCTTAGAAAATAAGAAAGATGCAAAATCAACTACCTTTGTTTGCACCTTAAAATGTTAACAAGAGATAAGCTAATTAAACCCAAGTAAGAGTGGAAATCAATGCAATAGAAAACAAATAATAGGAAAATCAGCAAAGACTAATGTTGGTTTGTTAAAAAGAGTAATAAAAATGATAACTACCTAGGAACATTTATTTACTGGATACAGAATTTCAGTTTTGCAAGATGAAAAGTTCCAGAGATTGGTGAATATACTTAATACTGTTGAACTGTAGCCTTAGAAATGATTGTGGAGGTAAATTTTATATTACATATATGTTTAACCATAACAATTTTTATAAAAAGGAAAAAAGAAGACACAAATTATTCATAAACCAGGAATAAAAGATGAGCTATCACTAAGGACATTAAAAGGCTAATGAGGTGATATTGTGAACAACTTTACAGCAAAAGTTGTACAAAACATCCTGTTTCTATTAATACAAAGTAGCCAACATTCAAAAAACATCCATGTCATCAGTGACATATTACTTGAAAAACATAACCTGCAAAAGTGACACAAGAAGAAATAGCAAATCTAAACCCTATACTCACTAAAGAAATTGATTTGGTAATTAAAGTTTCCAACAAACAAATGTCCAGACCCATATAGTTTTTCTGGTGAATTCTTTCCAATATTTAAGGAAGCGCTAATAATCAATTTGTGGCACCCCACTCAAGTACTCTTGCCTGGCAAACCCCATGGACGGAGGGGCCTGATGGGCTGCAGTCCATGGGGTCGCTAGGAGTCGGACACGACTGAGAGACTTCACTTTTCACTTTCATGCATTGGAGAAGGAAATGGCAACCCACTCCAGTGTTCTTTCCTGGAGAATCCCAGGGACAGGGGAGCCTGGTGGGCTGCCGTCTATGGGGTCGCACAGAGTCGGACACGACTAAAGCAACTTAGCAGCAGCAGCAATAATCAATTTTACATAAGCTATTTCAGAAAATATGGTATGAGAGTATACTTCCCAACTTATTTTATGAATCCAGCGTTACTTTGATGCCAACACCAGACAAGGGTATCAATAAGAAAGGAAAATTACAGATCAAAGTCCCTTATTAACATAGGTATGAAAATCCTTAAAGTGTTAGCAAATGTAATCAACAATATATAGAAAAAGGGTAGAGTTCATCTCAGGATGTAAAGTTGATATACTATTATCAGATCAGATCAGATCAGTCGCTCAGTCGTGTCTGACTGTTTGCGACCCCATGAATCGCAGCACGCCAAGCCTCCCTGTCCATCACCAACTCCCGGAGTTCACTCAGACTCATGTCCATGAGTCAGTGATGCCATCCAGCCATCTCATCCTCTGTCGTCCCCTTCTCCTCCTGCCCCCAATCCCTCCCAGCATCAGAGTCTTTTCCAATGAGTCAACTCTTCACATGAGGTGGCCAAAGTACTGGAGTTTCAGCTTTAGCATCAGTCCTTCCAAAGAACACCCAGGGCTGATCTCCTTCAGAATGGACTGGTTGGATCTCCTTGCAGTCCAAGGGACTCTCAAGAGTCTTCTCCAACACCACAGTTCAAAAGCATCAATTCTTCGGCGCTCAGCCTTCTTCACAGTCCAACTCTCACATCCATACATGACCACAGGAAAAACCATAGCCTTGACTAGACGAACCTTTGTTGGTAAAGTAATGTCTCTGCTTTTGGATATGCTATCTAGGTTGGTCATAACTTTCCTTCCAAGGAGTAAGTGTCTTTAATTTCATGGCTGCAGTCACCATCTGTAGTGATTTTGGAGCCCAGAAAAATAAAGTGACACTGTTTCCACTGTTTCCCCATCTATTTCCCATGAAGTGATGGGACCGGATGCCATGATCTTCATTTTCTGAATGTTGAGCTTTAAGCCAACTTTTTCACTCTCCACTTTCACTTTCATCAAGAGGCTTTTGAGTTCCTCTTCACTTTCTGCCATAAGGGTGGTGTCATCTGCATATCTGAGGTTATTGATATTTCTCCTGGCAATCTTGATTCCAGCTTATGTTTCTTCCAGTCCAGTGTTTCTCATGATGTACTCAGCATATAAGTTAAATAAGCAGGGTGACAATATACAGCCTTGATGAACTCCTTTTCCTATTTGGAACCAGTCTGTTGTTCCATGTCCAGTTCTAACTGTTGCTTCCTGACCTGCATACAAATTTCTCAAGAGGCAGGTCAGGTGGTCTGGTATTCCCATCTCTTTCAGAATTTTCCACAGTTTATTGTGATCCACACAGTCAAAGGCTTTGGCATAGTCAATAAAGCAGAAATAGATGTTTTTCTGGAACTCTTTTGGTTTTTCCATGATCCAGCGGATGTTGGCAATTTGATCTCTGGTTCCTCTGCCTTTCCTAAAACTAGCTTGAACATCAGGAAGTTCACGGTTCACATATTGCTAAAGCCTGGCTTGGAGATTTTGAGCGTTACTTTACTAGCGTGTGAGATGAGTGCAATTGTGCGGTAGTTTGAGCATTCTTTGGCATTGCCTTTCTTTGGGATTGGAATGAAAACTGACCTTTTCCAATCCTGTGGCCACTGCTGAGTTTTCCAAATTTGCTGGCATATTGAATGCAGCACTTTCACAGCATCATCTTTCAGGATTTGGAGTAGCTCAACTGGAATTCCATCACCTCCACTAGCTTTGTTCATAGTGATGCTTTCTAAGGCCCACTTGACTTCACATTCCAGGATGTCTGGCTCTAGGTCAGTGATCACATCATTGTGATTATCCGGGTTGTGAAGATCTTTTTTGTACAGTTCTTCTGCATATTCTTGCCATCTCTTCTTAATATCTTCTGCTTCTGTTAGGTCCATACCATTTCTGTCTTTTATCAAGCCCATCTTTGCATGAAATGTTCCTTTGGTATCTCTGATTTTCTTGAAGAGATCCCTAGTTGTTCCCATTCTGTTGTTTTCCTCTATTTCTTTGCATTGATCGCTGAAGAAGGCTTTCTTATCTCTTCTTGCTGTTCTTTGGAACTCTGCATTCAGTTGCTTATATCTTTCCTTTTCTCCTTTGCTTTCCACTTCTCTTCTTTTCACAGCTATTTGTAAGGCCTATTTGATATACTATTAAAAACCAATCAAGTTGATATACTATTAAAAACCAATCTGTATAATTTATCATGTTAGTTACAGAAGAAAATCATCTTTGCATAGATGCAGAAAAACCTATGGACAAATTCTGGTATTTATTCATGATAACAGCCTTCCCTGGTGGCTCAGATGGTAAAGTGTCTGTCTACAATGAGGGAGACCTGGGTTTGATCCCTGGATTGGGAAGATCCCCTGGAGAAGGAAATGGCAATCCACTCCAGGACTGTTGCCTGGAAAATCCCATGGACAGAGGAGCCTGGTAGGCTACAGCCCATGGGTTCGCAAAGAGTCGGACATGACTGAGTGACTTCACTTTCACTTCTTTCTTTTCATGATAAAAACTCAGCAAACTGGGCATAAAAGAGAGCTTTCTTAACCTAACAAATGGTATCAACAAAAAAACCTACAACTGATATACTAATTGGTAAGTGAATGCTTCCTTTCAGAGGCTAAAGACAAAGTGAGGATGCCTCTTTCACAACTTCTACTCAACATTGTACTGGAGGTCTTTGACAAGGCAATACTATAAGCAAAAGAAACAAAGGACATACGGATTGAATAGGAAGAAGTAAAACTGTCTTTGCTTATAGGTGACATGACTTTATACAAAGAGACTCCTAAGGATTTTTGGAAGATGAGTAGAGCTTAATTAATTAAGTAGTAATTAATTTTGCAGTAGTGAAAGATAAACAGAGTTATGATTCCATATACTAGAAATGAATAGTCGACAGTAAAAAATTTTAAATAACATTTACTGTAGCATAAAAAATCAAATATTTAAGTGGGCAATTTTTCCTTTGACAAAGTGATCTTAAAATTTATATGGAAAGAAAAAAAGGCCTAGAATAGCCAAAACAGTATTGAAAAAGTAAAACAAATTTGGAAGACTTATCCTACCTGATTACAAGACTGACTACATAGCTACAGTAATCAAGACAGTGCAGTACTGATGAAAGGGATAAATGGAACAGAATAGAGTCTGTACATGCGCCTACAGATATATGGTCCAAAGATTTTTGACAGGAATGTCAAGGAAATTCAATGGGCAATGACAATCTCTTTAACAACTGGTACGGGAACAATTGGTTATACTTTTAAAAAATAAAAGAACTTTGGCGTCTATCTCTAATCATGTATAAAAGTCAATTCAATGTAGGTCACTGACCTAAATGTAAAAGGTAAAGCAGTAAGATGACTAGAAGAAAAAAAACAGAATTTTTTGCAACCTTAAAGTAAGCAAAGATTTCTTAGAGAAGTCACAGAAAACATGAACCATAAAAACAGAATCTGGTAAATTGAATTTCATCCAAATAAAAAATTTAGGCTCATCAAAGACATTGTTAAGGGAATAAATAGGTTAACACATATGTCTGACAAAAGACTTGCATCCAGAGTATAAAAACTCTTTAACAATTCAAGAATAAAAAGACAATTCAATTAAAAATGGGCAAACAGTTTTAATAGAGACTTCACTAAAGGAGATAGGCAAATGTATATCACCCAAAAAATAAGCACCTGAAGAAGTGTTCAGCATCATTATGTTTGAGGGAAATGCAAATTAAAATTACAGTGAGTTACTACTAGTTATCCACTAGAAGTTATCCACTGACAGGGTTAAAGTGAAAAAAAATTGATAACATGAAATGTGAGAGAGGAAGTAGAGGGACTAGAACTGTCCTGCATTGCTGGTGAGGGTATAAAATGATATAACCACTTAGGAAAACTGATTATTCTCTTTAAAAGTTCAAAATACATTTACCCTATGACCTAGCAATTCCACTTTCAGATATTTACCTGAGGAGAATGAAAACACATTTTCACAAAAATTTTTGCATCAGAATGTTCATAGCGAATTTATTCATAAAATTCTGAAACTGGAAGAGAGCCCAGGTATCTATCAGATGGAATGAATGACTGAATGGATAAACTGTGGCACAGTCGTATGACAAGTTATGAGCAATATAGAGGAATGAGCTTCTAATATACACAGTATCATGGGTGACTCTCAAAACTGGAATGAGTGAATGAAGCTAGATACCAAAATAAATATACTATGTAGTCCATTTATAAGAAATTCTAGAGTAGGAAAAACTAACCTATGGTAACAGAGATCAGATAAGTGGTTGATTCTGAGGGTGAAAAATTGAGAAGAGGTGTGGTATACTTTCTGGTTGAGAGAAATGTTCCATGTCTTTGTGTATATTTTTCAAAATAGATTGAACAAAACACTTAAAACCTGAACATTTCACTTTATGGAAATTATATGCTAATAAAAAATATGGGATTAAAAAATCTTTTTCTTTCGCTAGACTTCAAATCCCAGTTACCAGATTTGAAAGTACTGTATTTAAAATAAATCAGTGACACTCTCTAACATAAATCACAGCAAGTTCTATGACCCACCTCCTAGAGTAATGGCAATAAAAACAAAAATAAACAAATGGGACGTAATTAAACTTAGGAGCGTTTGCACAATGAAGGAAACTGTAAGCAAGGTGAAAAGGCAGCCTGCAGAATGGGAGAATATATTAGCAAATGAAACAAATGACAAAGAATTAATCTCTAAAATGTCATTCAGCTCACTACCAGAAAAATGAACAACCCAATCAAAAAGTGGACCAAAGAACTAAACAGACATTTCTCCAAAGAAGACGTACAGATGGCTAATAAACACATGAATAGATGCTCAACTTCACTCATTATCAGAGAAATGCGAATCAAAACCACAATGAGGTACCATCTCAGACCGGTCAGAATGGCTGCTATCACAAAGTCTACAAACAATAAATGCTGGAGAGGGTGCGGAGAAAAGGAAACCCTCTTACACTGTTGGTGGGAATGCAAACTACTACAGCCACTATGGAGAACAGTGTGGCGATTTCTTAAAAAACTGGAAATAAAACTGCCATATGACCCAGCAATCCCACTTCTGGGCATATACACCAAGGAAACCAGAACTGAAAGAGACATATGTACTCCAGTGTTCACTGCAGCACTGTTTACAACAGCTAGGACATGGAAGCAACCTAGATGTCCATTAGCAGGCAAATGGATAAGGCAGTTATATGTGGTACATATACACAATGGAATATTACTCAGTTGTAAAAAAGAATGCATTTGAGTCAGTTCTAATGAGGTGGATGAAATTGGAGCCTATTATACAGAGTGAAGTAAGTCAGAATGAGAAACACCAATACAGTATATTAATGCATATATATGGAATTTAGAAAGATGATAACAGTGACCCTATATGCAAGACAGCAAAAGAGACACAGATGTAAAGAACAGACTTTTGGACTATGTGGGAGAAGGTGAGGGTGGGATGATTTGAAAGAATAGCATTGAAACATGTATATTACCATGTGTAAAATAGATGACCAGTGCAAATTTGATGCATAAAGCAGGGCACTCAAAGCCAGGGCTCTGGAACAGCCCAGAGGGATGGGGTAAGGAGAGGGGTGGGTGGGGGATTCAGAATGGTGGGGACATATGTACACCTGTGGCTGATTCATGTCAATGTATGGCAAAAAACCACCACAATATTGTAAAGTAATTAGCCTCCAATTAAAATAAATTAATTAAAAAATAAGTTAATGGTATAATTATATTTTGATGGGCAAATGCTATGATAAAACTATTGTAAACCTAATTTGAAATATTTTATGAGAGCTACATCCTGTAAGCCTGTTCTTTAGCAGCAGCTCTGCTCAAACCCTGGAGAAGGTGATGGCACCTCACTCCAGTACTCTTGCCTGGAAAATCCCATGGACGGAGGAGCCTGGTAGGCTGCAGTCCATGGGGTCAAAAAGAGTCGGATAAGACTGAGCAACTTCACTTTCACTTTTCACTTTCATGCACTGGAGAAGGAAATGGCAACACACTCCCGTGTTCTTGCCTGGAGAATCCCAGGGACGGGGGAGCCTGGTGGGCTGCCGTGTCTGGGGTCGCACAGAGTTGGACACGACTGAAGCAACTTAGCAGTGGCCACAGCAGCATGCTCAAACCCAGATCTGCCCACTCAGCCTTCCCCTGGGGAGAGGAGAACTGGGTGGCAGGTGAGAGGCAGCCCCTGCCGGCCTCGTGGTGAATAGGCAGAGTGTCCACAGAAATGAGCTTTAGTTGTATCTGTTAATTATCTGCTGCTGAATCTGGAGCTTATGAAACCCTGTTCACTAGACTTCAAAAGCTGGTGAGTCGGCTCGGTTATCTCTTTGAGGAACCCACTTTATCCCTCTCGCCAATCTGTGACAGCAAAGATTTGGTTTCATTGCAAAATTGTCTGGCACGATGGCGTCAGGCTGACTTGGGAAGGGTTGGAAAACAGTGATGACTCAGAGCTCTGCTGAGGAGCATCTAACCCACCTATCTCCTCTGCATGCCTTAGCCTGGTGAAGGAGGGGGCAGGGTGGACCTGGCCCCCATGGGAAGGAGGCTCCAGAGGCCTTGCAGAGGAGTGGGGCTAAGTCCTCCATCCTTCTGTGGGAGCAAACCTCTCAACGTAGGCTGGGAAGGGTAGGGTTTGTTTGCTTGCTTGCCTTTCTTTTTTGGTCTTTGGTAATAGTTTTCATTGACTTTCATTGACTGCGGAGTCAATGAAAACTGGATTCCTTTCCTCAGCTGGTCAGGGTCAGCTTTGATTCTGGGTTTTCCTTTTCCTATCCTTTTATTAGAGTGAAATGAGGTTCTGTATCAGGTTCTTAGGTGAGAACATATTTCTGTTTGTTCTGCTTTCCTTGTTTTCCTTACTGGAGTAAGTGTTGTTTTCCTAAAATGACATATATATTAATTCGTTTACATGTTTCTAAAACTAAGGACGTTAGTTGAATTTATTTGTAGACAAAAACGGAATGAAAGATTGCTTTCCTACTTGTTTTTCTGCTCCCTGGCATTAATTTCAGAAGTTAAAAATCTGGGTTGTTGCTTCTTGTGCTAACAATTCCCATCTCACTAAATCATGGCACAGATGCAAAGTTTCAGTTTAATTTGGATTCTGGTATTATGCTTACGGAGGTAAAGGAAGACCCAGGCTTCGTAAATCTTTTTTTGTTTTTCCACTTTTATTTTTACATGTAGCTAGACTCAAAGTTTATGTCCATTTAGCTGACCTTTTCAATAGTGAGAGCTATTTTATAAGGCAGCAGAAGTGAAAGTTATCAGCAAGACTGGGTAATGTACAGTATTTATGAATGAACGTGCAAAAACCAACCTGGGGGTGTAAAATGTGAGGCTGTACTCAGGCAGAACTGCTTGTGACTTGAGCCTTCTTTGCAGTAAAGCATAATTCATGCTGCTGTTAGCCCTTAAAACAGGAAATAATATACCCATTTAACTTAATCACAATTTATATTACATGTGCATATTTCTAAACAAATGTTGTAGATGGAGAGTTTGGTAGCAATAATATTTATGAATTACACTTTTAGTTAGCAAAGGAAATGTGTGACCTCTTACATTTGGTTTGACATTTGAATTTGGTGTTCAGTGCATTTGACAGGGGTGATGGATTCTCATTAGCTCAATGTATAAACAGGAAATGCTTCCTTGGTGAACAGTTATTAATGTGGGACATCCCTGAATTTGAATTTTTAGTTGCTTATTCTGGTCCAGACTATGAAACTTATTTAATGTCTCCCTTTCAAAAAAATAAAAATAAAAGGAAAAAACAAGCTTTTAATATTGTGGCTTGACAACCTGAACACGTGAATGCCAGGTTCTGAAAAACAAAATGGTTGGTGAGCGGGTGGCAAGTAAGGCTGCAGGGATCTCACACACAGGGAGTAGCCCCAGCAGCGGGCGGCCCCCACGTGGCTTCGGCTTGCCTTAATTTCTAAATAAGATAACCTATAGGAATTAGAACATGACGTGGGGGCAGAATGGAGTAAGCTCCTACTTAACCTTTATCCAAACCAGGATTAAAGCTGTTCGTGCAAACCGGGAATCAGAGCCCATTTGCAATGTGACTTCAGACAGAAATTTCATCTTGAGTTTTCAGTGCTAACTTGCGATTCAGCGACAAGCCTATGAAACAGGAGCTGAAGGGAAAGATGCAGGAAAGTTGGGAGAGGCATCCAACTTCTGATGGGTAGGAGGAAAAGCCAGGCCCGTGTGCCAGCGTCCGTGGTGGGCCTGACTCTTCTGAGTCATGCTTCGAATCTAATTAGAAGTCAGTTAGAAACCCAGAAAGTGAAGCTGGCAGGCCCTTAATCTGTATTTCAGGTCTGCAGAGGGGGAAAGTAGCATTTTTATTGTTGGAGGTCAAAGTTTAAATTTAGTTTATATCAGATTACCAAAATATGCTTTCGGTAAGGTTAGATTCTCATGCTCGGAGAGAGTGGGACTGTAATGAAAGCAAACAGGGCCAGAGATAATCCCATTACAGATGAACTCTTCACTCGAGCCTCAAACATTTGGGAACCATAATAACACCATCTCAGCAAGAAGATAAAGCCGAGCGGGCGGGAGCCGAGAGGGAAGCTCACTGAGCCCCCCTATTCAACATACCCCCCTTTCCCTTATTCCCAGAGCACACCCTGCTCCAGCTTTTTAGCTCACAGCACTTGGAGAAATGACTTACTTATTAGTTTTTCTGCTACTTCCACCCCTAAAATTTAAGCCCCGTCTATGGGGTCGCACAGAGTCGGACACGACTGAAGCGACTTAGCAGCAGCAGCAGGGTAGAGATTGTTTTTTTCTATTTTGTTAGATCACAGCCTGGCTCATAAGAATCTCTCACTAAACACTGGTGGAATGAATGAAGGAAGCTCATTTCCTCTGAGCAGAAAGTGAAGATTTTAAAACCAAGATAGGGAGCCAGCCCCTTTGGGTTCTGAAAGAAGTGACAATTGCCCTAGGAGGAGGAAGGCATCATCATTCCTGTGGGTTCTAGAAGGAAAATCATGAGGCTCAGATTGGAGGTTGCCGGCTCTAAGTCTGTGAGAACAGGAGCCATGCCCGCCCTGGTACCCAAGGCCTTGCACCCTGCTACGGAGGCTCAGTAGCTGGGAACAGAGCTGGACAGAATGAACGAGGAGTTGGGGTTGGAAGAGCCCTCAGTTGCACGTCTGGGAGATAGTGTGTGTCTCTGCCCCAACCTTTCAGGACAGTGAATCAGTACAGGCTGAGCGGGACCCCGTGAATACTGCCGGTCACAGACTGGACGCAGATGGGGATGAACCATCCAAGGGCTGAGGAAAGAAGCTGACAGGGCGGGATGTGTCTCTTTGGAGCCAGCTTTGCTCTCCCTGCTTAAAGTCCCGCCAGGACATTCCTGAGCTTGAGACAAAATAAAGCATCACCTTTCTCCACTAAGGACGTGCCCGTGGGAAGACCACGTCCCTTCCTCACGCCTTCTTTCAGAAATCATGTGAAATAGACCGACGACTGCTTCTGCCTCCAGTGAACATGATTTGCAAACTACCCTTTCTCCTCCTTCCCCCATGGAAATAATGGACAGCCTGTCCTCTTCCTTCTTCAAATACTCTCAAGAATATTGGTATGAATCCCTGTTTTCTTTTGGCCTCTTAGAACAGAACCTTATTTATCAGTTTGTGAACTCCAGACCCCAGCTCTTTCCTCCCAACTCCTGGCAATGTTATCATTCTACCAGCCAGCAAGGGGGAAAGCCAGAGGCTTCTGCAGCAAAGACCAAGTATACAAAGCAATATGAAGGGGTCACTTACTCATTGAAGCCTCTAACAGAGGATTGTGAGCCACACAGGGCTGGTTGCTACCCTCAAGCCGCTTAGATACCAGCTGGGAAGATCGCAGCCTCCACCTGTGTGCTTCTGAGGGAGGCAGGTTGACCTGAGGTTGGCGTGGTGATAGGAGCCAACCTGGTCCTGGCGTGAATACCGCTCTGTGACCCCAGAGGTGAGCCCTGCTCCCTGGTAGGCCTCCCAGACTTTCAAGAGCCTGCCTTTGGCTCAGCTTTTGGGACAGAGAGCAGTCTTGCCTTGAATCATTCCCCACAGACCCGGTCCTCTGCAGGGAAACTGAAACCTGTCCTTTGAAGAGGCAGCGTTCAGACTGATGTGCAAACTCTCGATGGCCACTGCCACCTTCTGAAGAGAAGGGGGTGCAGCAGGCCGAGCTCAGGAGGCACGTAGAAGCATCCACAGTGTGCCAGGCCTTTTCCTAGACCCCAGCCTCTAAGGGCAGGCTCACTCACAGCCCGGGACCTTTCGTTTGCGTCGGCACTGCTCTTGCACTCCCTAGTCCTCCATTTATCCAAGGCCTTCCATCCTGAAACCCTGGGAAACCTCCACCATGAAGCCCTCCCTGAACACCCCAGATCCTGTCTGCCCCCGAATCTCTGTGGATTTTAAAATTGTTCTCTAAGGACTGTGTGCATTTTGTCCCCCTGAGCTCTGTGAGCTCCCTGAGTTCAGGGGCAGTGCTACTTCTCTGACCATGCCTTAGTTAATTAGTACAAGCCTTAGTATTTATCGGGCTTCCCAGGTGGCTCAGTGGTAAAGCATCTGCCTGCCAGTGTAGGAGACTGTGGTTCGATTCTTGGATTGGGAAGATCCCCTGGAGGAGGAAATGGCAACCCACTTCAGCATTCTTGCCTGGGTAATACCATGGACAAAGGAGCTTGGCAGGCTACAGCCCATGGAGTCCCTAAGAGTCAGACATGACTAGGCATGCACACACATTAGTACTTATTAAGCATGTCTTGAGGTTCAGCTATCACTTTGCCTTTTTTGACTTTGTTTTTGGAATGATTAAAAACTTTTCTACTTAAAAATATCTTAAAAGAGAGTGTTTTGCCTATGTTCTCCTCTAGGAGTTTTATAGTTTCTGGTCTTACGTTGAGATCTTTAATCCATTTTGAGTTTATTTTTGTATATGGTGTTAGAAAGTGTTCTAGTTTCATTCTTTTACAAGTGGTTGACCAGATTTCCCAGCACCACTTGTTAAAGAGATTGTCTTTAATCCATTGTATATTCTTGCCTCCTTTGTCAAAGATAAGGTGTCCATATGTGCGTGGATTTATCTCTGGGCTTTCTATTTTGTTCCATTGATCTATATTTCTGTCTTTGTGCCAGTACCATACTGTCTTGATAACTGTGGCTTTGTAGTAGAGCCTGAAGTCAGGTAGGTTGATTCCTCCAGTTCCATTTTTCTTTCTTAAGATCGCTTTGGCTATTCGAGGTTTTTTTGTATTTCCATACAAATTGTGAAATTATTTGTTCTAGCTCTGTGAAGAATACTGTTGGTAGCTTGATAGGGATTGCATTGAATCTATAAATTGCTTTGGGTAGTATACTCATTTTCACTATATTGATTCTTCCAATCCACGAACATGGTATATTTCTCCATCTATTAGTGTCCTCTTTGATTTCTTTCACCAGTGTTTTATAGTTTTCTATATATAGGTCTTTAGTTTCTTTAGGTAGATATATTCCTAAGTATTTTATTCTTTCCGTTGCAATGGTGAATGGAATTGTTTCCTTAATTTCTCTTTCTGTTTTCTCATTATTAGTGTATAGGAATGCAAGGGATTTCTGTGTGTTGATTTTATATCCTGCAACTTTACTATAATCATTGATTAGTTCTAGTAATTTTCCGGTGGAGTCTTTAGGGTTTTCTATGTAGAGGATCATGTCATCTGCAAATAGTGAGAGTTTTACTTCTTCTTTTCCAATTTGGAAATAGAACTGCCTTATGATCCAGCAATCCTACTGCTGGGCATACACACTGAGGAAACCAGAAGGGAAAGAGACACGTGTACCCCAATGTTCATCGCAGCACTGCTTATAATAGCCAGGACATGGAAGCAACCTAGATGTCCATCAGCAGATGAATGGATAAGAAAGCTGTGGTACATATACACAATGGAGTATTACTCAGCCATTAAAAAGAATACATTTGAATCAGTTCTAATGAGGTGGATGAAACTGGAGCCTATTATACAGAGTGAAGTAAGCCAGAAGGAAAAACACCAATACAGTATACTAACACATATATATGGAATTTAGAAAGATGGTAACGATAACCCTGTATACGAGACAGCAAAAGAGACACTGATGTATAGAACAGTCTTATGGACTCTGTGGGAGAGGGAGAGGGTGGGAAGATTTGGGAGAATGGCATTGAAACATGTGAAATGTCATGTATGAAACGAGATGCCAGTCCAGGTTCAATGCACGATGCTGGATGCTTGGGGCTGGTGCACTGGGACGACCCAGAGGGATGGTATGGGGAGGGAGGAGGGAGGAGGGTCCAGGATGGGGAACACATGTATACCTGTGGTGGATTCATTTTGATATTTGGCAAAACTAATACAATTATGTAAGGTTTAAAAATAAAATAAAATTAATTAAAAAAAAATATCTTAAAAGTTATACATGTTTGCACTAAAAAAAAACAAACTATTCAGAGTTGAGTACAGAAAAAGTTAGTAGCTCTTGGGTCCCACTGCCAATCCCGTTCCTGAGGTTATCAGACCTAACTGTATAGGACATCTTTACATCTCTCTCCATGCCCCCACAAACTTAAAATGTATGTATACACACATATTGGAATTTTAACTTTTCATATTTTAAATTATTTCTTTTTAAAAATAAAATCTGGCTCGCACTAACCAAACACTACCTTGACAGTGCTTTTTTAGGTAATGCCACCTCATGATATTGTGCTGGCTAGTAAATTTGCCGAGAAAAGCTTGCTTTATCAGTAAGGGACATAAACATGTTCAAACCTTCTGACATTCATGGATAACTCTTAAAAATTTTATTAATATAAAGGAAAAATAAAAAGAGACTGAGTAGTAGGACAATAGATGTTCATGGATGCTGCAATATAATATATGAGTAATTAAAAAGGAAAAAAATCCAGCATGGCTTTTTCTGTTAGTACATGTAAGATGTTATTTATTCTTTTTATTCTCCTAATAGCTGCATAATTTACATTTGATGGTATAAACATAACACAATTTATTCAACACTTTAACTGATGGACATTCATTTTGATTTTACTTTTTGCCCTGATAAACAGTGCTTCTGTAAACATTCTTGTAGATATGCCCTGCAGGACATAATCCTATAAGTGAGATTGCTGGTATTTTAAATTTTAATAGACGGTGCTATACATCTTTTCTAAAGATTATAGCAGTTTATCAGACCCTAGGAATGAGTGAGTACTCCTGTTTCCCTTACTAGCCCTAGGTATTACTATTCTATCACTCTGATGGGTCAGATTTGTTGTTTTAATTTGTATTTCCCTAACTAATGAAGTTGCATATCTTTTCCACTGCTTACTGGCAATTTACATTTCCTTGTCTTTAAATTGCCTTTTCATATCCTTTACCTCTTTTTCTGATATTCTTTCTTTTTCTTATCTGTAGAAGTCCTTTATTAAGATAGCATATAAACCCTTAGCAATAAGTGTTGCAGTTTTTTCTCCCTTCTTTTAATTTTGTCTATGATAAATCTGGCTACCTAAAAATTTAAAACTTTGCATTGTCAGGTATTAAAACCTCTCTTTCTTTATGGCTTCTAGTTTTTATGTCTTCTTTAAGAAGACCTTCTCTCTCAGAGTTTATATATACATTCCCATAAGTTTTCTTCTACTATTTTTTTTTATAGTTGTATCTTTTTCATTTAGATCTTTAATTCACCAGGAAGCCAGGATGTGTAGAAGGGTCTAGCTTTATTTAACAGGTGATGTTGGACTAACTGCCTATCCATAAAGGAAAAAACCAAACCGAAGCAAAGTTTCCTTTCCCCATTGACTACATCTGTGTCTTGTATGGAGTTATTCTACTTTTAGGATATGTTAGGTTCCCAGGCCTTGCTTTAGGGTGGAAGACAGCTCCCATTGTCCCGACACTGTACGAAGAATCAGCATGAGCACTGGTTCCCTGCTTGGGTAAATCTCTCTTTTCTTGATTATTAGCTATCAACAGGGAAAGGGGAGGGTTTCGATTACACATTCCCAAACCCAGGCCTATGTGAAGCTCTCAGAGCAGCAAATATCCTTCTTTTGGCTTGCGGGGTGGTGGGGGGTGGTGGCGGGAAGGACCAAATTTTGAATTATGACAACCCCAAGTGGTGCCCTAAATCACCAGGTTTCTTACATGCTGGTGACAACAGAGCCCCTGATATAAGAGGTCCTGGTCAGAGACACCCTTGTCCTTGGCAGGCTTGGGGGCGGTGTCTGTCTGGCTTTCTTTTCAGTATCTACTCGCAGGCTGAGATTTTCTTTAGGCCAAGTTTCAGCCTGGAGCAAATTTTTTATGGCTGTGAGCTAATCCCCTAGCAAACCCTGGTTTATATAGAAACGCTGACACAGTGCTAGCTCTGGTGATTCAACTGGGGCGGCTGGGCTATTTATGGCTCCCTGATGCCAATAGGGGATAATTCTCATTTAATAGATTCCGTTTCTGTGGGGACAGGGATCCCACTTTTTCTCCCCAGTGGAACTTCTTGCACCAGGACCTGAGCAAGTAGACGGCTGCCTGGGGGCAGGGGCAACCATGGGAGTAGCTCAGGCTGCAGTAAGTTTCAACCAAGGTGGGCTTTTCATCCTGGGATTGCAAGAGCCTTAGAAACAAATAAATATTTTCATCTCCTGTTTTGTCTCTGGGCAGTGGGCCCGAAAAGCATCTTGATTCTTCTCAGTGAGCCTTGGGAGAAAAGCTGAGGATGACTTAATTCCGTCTTCCCCTTTCCCTTTCTGCACTTCTTTCTTTGTCCTAAGGACCTGCAGCAAGGGTTCTACGCAGCCACTGTTTGTGGGCGTGAGCCAGGCAGGGCTGTACTCAGGGTCCCCCGGGAGGTGAGGCCGTGTGCATGGCTGACCCCTCCTGAGACAGCTCCTTTGCCCCAGGTGGGGGCTGACGGGACCAGGGGATGGGTTTGGGGCTGGCAGGAGGGGGCAGTTCTTGGTTTAGCTTCATTTCTATTATCAGCCAGTATGAATCTTGGGTTCCAGCTTGAGCTCTTAAAAGACCTAGGGAGTGCCTTGTTTCCGTTCCTCTCAACTGCCTCCTTACATAGGGTCAGACTTTTTAAAAAATTGTGGTAAACTATTCATAGCATAATATTCACCACTTGGAAGCATACAGTTCAGTGACATTAGGTCAGTTTGTATTGTGCAACCGTTTCTATCATCCATCTCCAGAATTCTTTTCATCTTACCCAGCTGAAACTCTGTGCTCATATTAAACAATAACTCCTGCTCCCTGGGGGGAAAAACTCTTGCCACTATGGGATGAAGGGTTTTGGAGCTGTGATCTCTGATGACCTGGGCCCTGTTAGGGTGGCTCTAGGGGGGTGCCAAGAAGCAGCCAAGCCCCTACAGAAGGGAGTCCTCTTCACCATGCCGGGCCTGTCCCAGTGACATTTGGAGGGTTAGACAGGTGAACTTCATCATCCCCGTTTGTCAGAGAAGCTTCACAGCAACAGGGTTAAGCAGTCCAGTAACCCAGTGGCCGAACTGGGGCTTGAACTGGGGCTGCCTGGCTCCAGAGCCTGTGCCCTTAACCATTTCTGGATATTTATTGCTAAGCTCTGGGGCTCCTAGTGTCATCCCCAGACCAACAGAGTCATTGCAAGAGCACCGGGCATTGGTCTCAACTCAGCAAAGCAACCAGATTGCGCCCACCTCATCTGTGGCCTTTGAAGTCAGCGATGTCAAAAAGCGGGACAGCCTTGTCTTTAACCAGCTTTTATGGGGCCTGTCAGGGGGATGGAAGCACTTAGAGATGGCAGGCAGATAAAGGATGGGCCAGGCCTGCCCTGATAAGGTGGCCCAGGACTGGGGGAGACACCGAAGCCGCCAGGACTGTGGTTTCTGCATGGGAGTAAGCACGATTTCTGGCAGAGCCAGAGAAGCTGTGAAGACAGGCTGGCGGCCACAGGATTTAGTGGTTTAGCTTTGTTGAAATCCTCAACTTCAAGGACTTCCCCTGGTGACTGAGTTTTGTCAGGCTAATTAAGAGCAAGCCTGGCCCTGCAACAAGCCAAGCTCTGGGAATAGAAGAGGGAGGGGAAGGGTGGGCGAGGGATGCCCAGACATGGCTGGGGGGCAAGGATCTGGTGTCAATCCTCATGGATGGATGAGGCCCCCCTTGCCATGCCTGGCAAGACAGATGGTGAGGAAGATCCTAGGGTGAAGCCTGTTCCGCTTTTCACAGCTCCTCTTCCAGCTCTCCCGCCCCCACTTTCCCAAAGGCCCTGACAGGCCTGGAGCTGGGAGGACTTGTGGACTCGAGCCTGGAGGATGGTGGGGGGTTGGGCATCCTTAGATTCAGGGTTCATCCATCATCTTACTCTCACATGTGAGCTTGGCTAGAGACTAGAACTTGAGATGTATCTCATGAGGGATTGTAGGCCTGGACGGAGGGGAGGAGACACGGAAGGGGCTGGTGAGTGTGCTCCTGGATAAAGGACTCCTCAGGGCTCTCCCAGGACTGTCTCCATGACACAGTGAGAATACCTGCCCAGGGCCTGTGCACAGTGCAGTTTCAGGGAATAGGTGGGGTCTTACTAACTAGCTAACCCTCCCCAAGCTCCTGAGATGGGAGAGGGATACTATTATCCCTATTTGACAGCCAAAGAAACTTTGGCTCAGAGAGGTTGAGTAACTCAACCAGTGTCACACAGAGTATATTTGAACCCATGTCTGATACCAGAGCTTCCCAGGTAGAGCTAGTAGTAAGGAATCTGCCTGCCAATGCAGGAGATGCAGGAGACACAGGTGCAATTCCTGGGTGGGAATATGCCCTGGAGGAGGAAATGGCAACCCACTCCAGTATTCTTGCCTGGAGAATTTCATGAACAGAGGAGCCGAGCGGGCTACAGTCCACGAGGTCACAAAGAGTCAGACAGGACTGAGTACGCACTCACCTCACTGACAGCAGAGCCTAAGCTCTTTAGCACGGGTTACCATGGACTGTACAGTCCATGGGGTTGCAAAGAGTCGGACACCCCTGAGCAACTTTCACTTTCACTTCATTGTCACAGAACCGGCAGCAAAGCCTGCCTGGCTATCTGCCCTCAGACCGATGCAGACAGACTGAGATGGGACCCAGATCACCTGCGGCCTCATTCAGTTCCTTCAGCATGAGAGGCTGTTGGATGCGAGCTGGGTCCCTCAGCCAGACGTATGACAGGAAGTGCGGAGGGGCCTCAAGAGCCCTGTTGGCCACTGCACGGTGCGGGGAGCAGACCAGGGGGAGCACTTGAGGGCAGGGGCCGTGTGGGGAATCTGTGCTCATACCCTGAGAAGCTGAACAATGAGCCAGGCAGTTCCTGCCTTTGCTCACAGAGCGGGAGCACAGGCTGAGGGGCACGGGGTGGGAGTAGGGCTCAGGAGTCAGGAGCCCCAGCTGAGATGGAGGGGGCGCTGGGTCTGGGAGGATGAGTGGGAGTTGGGGGGTGAGCTCTTCCTTCCTCAGGGAGTGGGGTGAAGAGCACTGCTGCTGGGCAGAGGAGTCCAGAGGTCTGTTTGGTGAAAACCCCAGCTCTGGTGAGTTCGTGACCTTGAGCAATTTAACCTCTCTGTGCCTTTCTGCGTCCTGCAAATAAAAGTAGTCCATGTGGCATGTGGTTGTTTTGAAGACCAGATAAATTAATGCAGACAGAAAGCTAGGTCTGTCCTCAGTAAACTGAAATGACCATGCAGGCTCTGGGCTGCTGCTGTTCTCCCAGCTGAGAAATACTAGCAGGCACAACCTTTGTGCAGAGGTGGAGGAAGGGGCCCAGCTGCGTGACCTGCGAGTGGGCAGGTTGCCCGTGTCTTACTGCCCTGGCTCCCCTGACTCCCTCACTTCCTACTTGTTTATATGGGTCTTCCCAGTGTGACATGTCAAGTGTTGTCCAATAGAACATTTTCCAGGGTTGGTGGTGCTCCTCTAGCTTGACTAAGAGTTAGTTAAAGCTTGTGGGGAGCATCATCCCAAACAGTGGAGAGGTGCTTGCTTCTTTCAACACACTGTCTTTGATCGGTCTTGGTCTTCCTGGTGCAAGGCACCAAGCTAGGCTCTGGGAGAACAAGCCAGTCACAGTCCTTGCCCTTGAGAGCTCACAGTCCACGGAGAAGGCATTATTCATTCATTCATGCATTCACTCAGCCACCATTTACCAAGCACCTGCTTTGTGCCAGCGCCCTTTCTAGACATTGAGAACTCAGCAGAGAACAGGACAGTCGGCAACTGCCCCCAGGCTACTCTTGTGGTTTGCTTTTCCGGGATGGCAGCAAGATGCAATCAGTCTAGAGTGATGACCCTCGGTCCCTACTATGCGCTGGGCACTGGGAATCCACTGTGGGCAGTAGGGCAGAGTGGTTAATAGCTGGGTCTCTGGGTCCCGTAGCCTGGGTTTGTATCTTAGCTCTGTTTACTGGCTGTGAGACCCTAGGCAGGCTGGATCTGAGTCTGCTTTGTCTGTAAAATAGGGATGCTAATGGTACCTTCCTCATGGGGTCACGGTAAGGATGAAATGCAATGAGGTGTGAAAGGCACTCAGCACTTGGCACGCTAACTGCACTTACACAACACCCACCTGTTGGGACTGTTGTCATCACCCTCCTCCAGCTTTCAGGGGCTCACCTGAGACCCTGGGAGGACTATCCTCTCTTCCCCGTCAATTGTAGGATTTAACATGCAAGTACTGTTGGAAAAGTCATGCATGTAATTCTGGTTCAAGGTTAACCAATCTCCTTTTCTAAGTAACCTTTAAAAATCAATTAGACTCTGTAAATGAACTATATGGGAATACAATCTTGACAAGTGTGGATACATGTATATGTATAGCTGATTTACTTTGCAGCACAGCAGAAACTAACGCAACATTATAAATCAACTATACTCCCCCAAAACTTAATTTAAAAATAAAAAGAAATAAAAACCAATTAGAAAAAGGCAGACAGCCCAGTGGAAAGATGGGTAAAGATTTGAGCAAATAGTTCACAGGAAAAGAAAGAAGAACAGCTTATTAGCAAATGAAAAGAAGTTCAATCCTGTCTATATTTTTTAAAAATATCTATTAACATAGCAAGATACAATTTTCACCTTGCAAGCAAATGAAGGTTTAAAATTTTGCTGATACCTTTTGTTGGAAAGGATATGGGGAAATAGACATATTCACATAAGTGAGTGGGGAGTGTGAATTGGTGCAAGATCTGTGGAGAAAGTTTGGAGGGTTCTATTAAAAATGCACCATCCTTTTGACTTAGCATTTCTATATACAGGAACTTATCTTATGGATATGTTAATAAATTAATGCAGTGATATGCATCTAAGGACATTTACTACCTCCCTGTTTATTGTAGAGAAAAAAATAGAAAGAACTATAAACATCCACCAATGGAGGACTGGTTAAACTAAGGTACTTGAATACAGTGGCATACCCAACAGCCGTTATAAGGTACCGGGGCCCTAAAATGTATCTTGCAGATCTTAACATATTGCTAAGATATGTTTTTTTTAAGGTATAGAAAAAGGAAAGTGTAGAGCAATATGCCCATTTGGTTTACTCTCATTTGGGTTAAAAAGTATAAGCTGATACACATGTTTATATGTATAGAATATACCCCAAGGAAATGCGTAAGAAACCACTCACAGTGGTTTCCTTCAGACAGAGGTCCCGGGAGCCTGAGCAGGAAGGGAGATCTTCATTCTACCTTCTTGTATTCTCAGATTTTTTTTGTATCTGTGAATTACTAAAATAATTACAAGGAAAAAATCAAGCCGACTGAAGCTACTCATTGCTAGTTACAACATTCATAGTTAAAAGATGAAATCTTGTTCCAAGTTTTTCTGGTTTGTGTTTTTGTGTGCGGACTGATATAGTATTCTTCCTCTGAAATCCTCCTGATTAGCTAAGAGATGGCTCTCAGGCAGGGCTGCCCATTTGGATGGTTTCAACGTAAACCAGCGTCCTGCCATTGCTTTGATCGAGGTGGAAAAGAAAGCCCAGGGGTTGAGCCTGACCTAGCTGGTGACGAGGGACCCCTCTCCTTCCTGAGTGTTTGATCCTGCATTCTTATCTCCCCCTGTAGAATCAGAATCCAGAAGCCTCTAGGGTGAGGCTTGAGGTTCTCAGAGCATCCTCAGTACCAACCTTACCCCTGTACTGGTGAGTAGGTAGGTGTTTTCTAGGAGCGAGACCACACACCCAGGTGGTCCTGGAGTTGTTGTTGAGTCGCTAAGTCATGCCTGAATCTTTGCAACCCCATGGACTGCAGCACATCCACTTTCCTGTCCTTCACTACCTCCAGAAGTTTGCTCAGACTCAAGCCCATTAAGTCAGTGATGTCATCCAACAATCTCAACCTCTGTCGCCCCCTTCTCCTGCTCTCAATCTTTTGCAGCATCAGGGTCTTTTCCAATGACTCTGCTCTTTTCATCAGGTGGCCAAAGTATTGGAGTTTTAGTATCAGTCCTTCCAATGAGTTTTACAGGTTGATTTCCTTTAGGATTGGCTGGTTTGATCTCCTTGGAGTCCAAGGGACTCTCAAGAGTCTTTTCCAGCACCGCAATTCAAAAGCATCAACTCTTGGGTGCTCAGCCTTCTTTATGGTCCAGGTCTCACATCCATACATGACTAATGGGAAAACCATAGGTTTGACTATATGGACCTTTGTCAGAAAACTGATGGCTCTGCTTTTTAATATGCTGTCTAGGTTTGTCATAGTTTTCCTTCCAAGGAGCAAGCATCTTTTCATTTTGTGGCTGCAATCACTGTCCACAGTGATTTTCAAACCCAAGAAAATAAAATATGTCACTGTTTCCACTTTTGGAGGTATGGCTAAAATGAATCCTTCCAATCGGTGAGAAAATCTATTTTTTGTGAGGGCTATTAGGACAGCTTTCATGTGTATGGAACTTGGGGCACAGTCTACTGTTTGTCCCTGAATTTTTGGTAGCTAGAGGTGACTTCTGTCAGGAAGTAGAGAGGTAGGAGCTTTTAGAGCAAGCAGCCTGCAAGCTGACTTGTAACTTCTAATAATAATTCAGAAGCCAGAATGCCCATACTTTTTTCTCCCTCATTCCCTCTCACCCCTTCTTCTTCCTTTCCTTTTCCTCTTTCTCACTGTTTTCCTGTTTAAAATTTTTATTAGTTTTTGTTTTAAATTTCATGTAAAAAAATAAAAATTACATTTGCAAATGGTTTAGAGTCAGATGTTACTAGACTTGTGTAAACACACACAGGCACACACCCCCCATATCCTGGTTCTGGACTTCTGCCCACCTCCCTCATTTTCTACTTCTCAGAGGCCACTATTGATACCACTAGTAATCTAGTGGATTCTTTTGATATTTCCCTCTGTGTCTCTAAATAATGTACTTATGCTGCTGCTTGAATTCTTCCATCTTTGGCATTGTTGATTGACTTTCTGCTGAGGAAATGAGGATTTAACTCTCTTTTCATCATCACCTGCACTTCTCCTCTCCCATTGTTCTAAAATAGTTAATAGCATAATTTCATTATATCGGTGTTTGGTGGTTGAATTATTGTGACCCTTGAAGTTCTGTTCATAGCTGAACTATGATGACTCGTACTTTCCTGACCATTTCCTCTCGTCAGTTACCTTTTTTCCACCTCTGCTCAGTGTTTTGTTATAGGTCACTAGTTCAACACCAAACTCCTCTCTAGCTGAATAAAGTCTGTCTTAAAATTGTTTCCACAAACTTTATTCTATCGTGTCCACCTTCTGAGAAAATCTCTCCCACAGCTTCTGAACTTGGTCGGGTACTTTCTAGATCTGTTATCCAGTTTTTGTTCCAGGTTTCTTCATTAGCATATTGGCGATTCCCTCAGTTTTATTTTTCTGCTGATCTTCTATTTCCTGGATCCCATATCCTCCTCTTTCTTTGGTTTCTTCTTTGCTTTAGTGGAGCGCATTTTTTTCACCATTAACTTATAAAGAACTAAGTATTTTTTGTACCCTTGGATATTTTAAAATGTATTTATTCTAGCCTCATGCTTACTTGATGGTTTGGCTGGGTATAGAATTCTGGGTTGGAAATAATCTTTCAGAACTTTGATGGCCTTGTGCCATTGTCTTCATGGTTACAGTGTTGCCAAGAAGGCCATTAGTGAAATCTGTTTCTCTCTCTCCCTCTCTACTATAGGAAATTTTCTTTGCTCTGGTTGTTTTGAAATTTTGTATGCAGTTCTTTAGAGTAGATATGTTTTTACTCATCCTGCAGGGCACTTTGTGAGCATTTTTGAAACTTATATCCTTCAATTCTGGTTGTTGCTGCTGCTGCTGCTGCTAAGTCGCTTCAGTCGTGTCCGACTTTGTGCGACCCCATAGACAGCAGCCCACCAGGCTCCCCCGTCCCTGGGATTCTCCAGGCAAGAAAGAACACTGGAGTGGGTCGCCATTTTCTTCTCCAATGCATGAAAGTGAAAAGGGAAAGTGAAGTCACTCAGTCATGCCCCAACTCTTCACTATTACCTATGAAAATTGTTTCCTTGATTATTTCCACTTTCATTTCCCCTCTTTTTATTTTCTACCTCCCCACCTACTCCCTGAAACACCTATTATTTAGAGGTGCATGTATTGAACTATTTCCTCAATATTCTCATTTATTTCTCTTCCTTTTTTTTTTTGTTTTCTCTATTTTCTGGGCTGTTTATCTTTGAAATTTTTATGCATTGTATTTCTTCCATCATTTAAAAAAGTTTCCAAGATCTCTCTCTTGTTTTCTAAACATTCCTTTTTAAAATAACATCTTGTTGTTGATTCATAGATATAATATTTTCTCTAAGGTACTGTGATTTCACTCAAGTTTTCTTCTCCTTCCCTACTTATTTTGGTCTCTATGTTTCATATTATATAGTCTCCACAAGTGCCTTGTTATTCTTGATTGCCTGATCACCTTTAAGAGTAGAGGTCATTTAAAAGCTGACTTGAAAGCTCTGTGTCCTTTAGGTGGGGCTGTTTAAACTATGAACTTCATGTAGCATAATCTAGGTAGGCTGTTTGCAAGAGAATCCTCACTGTTGATGTCTTTTGAATGTATCTCTTGCACTAGTAAGATTGTTCAGAGAAATTGTCTCCAGTCTTCTGCCTAGAAGGTATACATTTGGCTTTCAGCATTCATGGACTTTAGGAGGGAAAGAAGGCTAACTATCTCCTTAGTATGTGTATTACTAGTCTGCTCAGGCTGTCATAACAAAATACCACAGTCAGGGTGGCTTAAACAACAGAAATTTATTTTCTCACTGTTTTGGAGACTAGAAGAGCAAAGACAGAGGCTTGGTTCTGGTGAGGCCTCTCTTCAGAAGGCCACCTTCTCCCTGTACCTCACATGATCTTTCTACTGTGGGCAGGAGGAAGGAGAATGCTTTGGTGTCACCCCTTCCTCTCCTTTTCAGGACAATAGTTCTATTGAACAGAACCCTAACTTATGACCTCATTTAACCTTAATGACCTTCTTAAAGGCCCAAACTCCAAATATGATAATGTGGGGAGTTCAGTTCAGTCACTCAGTCGTGTCCAACTCTTTGTGACCCCATGGACTGCAACATGCCAGCCTCCCTGTCCATCACCAACTCCTGGAGTTTACCCAAACTCATGTCCATTGAGTCGGTGATGCCATCCAACCATCTCATCCTCTGTTGTCCCCTTCTCCTCCTGCCTTCAATCTTTCCCAGCATCAGGGTCTTTTCAAATGAGTCAGCTCTTCACATCAGGTGGCCAAAGTGTTGGAGTTTCAGCTTCAGCATCAGTCCTTCCAATGAACATTCAGGACTGATTTCCTTTAGGATGGACTGGTTGGATCTCCTTGCAGTCCAAGGGACTCTCAAGAGTCTTCTCCAACACCACAGTTCAAAAGCATCAATTCTTCAGCACTAAGCTTTCTTTACAGTCCAACTCTCACATCCATACATGACTACTGGAAAAACCATAGCCTTGACTAGATGGACCTTTATTGGCCAAGTAATGTCTCTGCTTTTTAATATGCTGTCTAGGTTGGTCATAACTTTTCTTCCAAGGAGTAAGCGTCTTTATTTCATGGCTGCAGTCACCATCTGCAGTGATTTTGGAGCCCAGGAAAATAAAGTCAGCCACTGTTACTCCATCTATTTGCCATGAAGTGATGGGACCAGATGCCATGATCTTTGTTTTCTAAATGTTGAGCTTTAAGCCAACTTTTTCACTCTCCTCTTTCACTTTCATCAAGAGTTCTTTATTTTATCTGCCATAAGGGTGGTGTCATCTGCATATCTGAGGTTACTGCTATTTCTCCCGGCAATCTTGATTCCAGCTTGTGCTTCATCCAGCCCAGCATTTCTCATGATGTACTCTGCATATAAGTTAAATAAGCAGGGTGACAATATACAGCCTTGACATTCTCCTTTCCTGATTTGGAACCAGTCTGTTGTTCCATGTCCAGTTTTAACTGTTGCTTCCTGACCGGCATACAGGTTTCTCAAGAGGCAGGTCAGGTGGTCTGGTATTACCATCTCTTTCAAAATTTTCCACAGTTTATTGTGATCCACACAAAGGCGTTGGTATAGTCAATAAAGTAGAAATAGATGCTTTTCTGGAACTCTCTTGATCTTTTGATGATCCAGCACATGTTGGCAATTTGATCTCTGGTTCCTCTGCCTTTTCTAGAACCAGCTTGAATATCTGGAAGTTCACGGTTCACGTATTGTTGAACCCTGGCTTGGAGAATCTTGAGCATTACTTTACTAGCATGTGAGATGAGTGCAATTGTGAGGTAGTTTGAGCATTCTTGGCATTGCCTTTCTTTGGGATTGGAATGAAAACTGACCTTTTCCAGTCCTGTGGCCACTGCTGAGTTTTCCAAATTTGCTGGCATACTGAGTGCAGCACTTTCATAGCATCATCTTTTAGGATTTGAAATAGCTCAACTGGAATTCCATCACCTCCACTAGCTTTGTGTGTAGTAATGCTTTCTAAGGCCCACTTGACTTCACATTCCAGGATGTCTGGCTCTGGGTGAGTGATCACACCATCGTGATTATCTGGGTTGTGAAGATCTTTATTGTATAGTTCTTCTGTGTTTTCTTGCCAACTCTTTTTATGGGGAGTTAGGCCTTCAATATGTGAATTTGTGAGGGGTATAATTCAGTTCATAATGGTATGTAAAATTTCACTTAACTGTTCTGTTTTCATTCTGATACTTTCATCTTCTGCTGTATTTGATGATCTCAATTCTGTTTCATCCTCTCTAGAAAATAATCTTCGAGTCTACTGCTGGAGTGGTGATTAGGCTGCCACCCAGGTACATTGAATGAGAATGGGTCTCTGAAGGTCTGACGGTTCTTAAATAGATTATAAACCAATTCTTCTTTTAATAGGTGCACATTCACCGCCACTTCTAATGTTGCTTCTAATTCCTGACTAGTTGACTTTTGGCCTGCATTACTGTTGACTTAGGACTCAGTTTTTCAGGTCTGCTAAATTGGTTACCACTTATCCAGCTTCCAAAATGTTCTTGCTTTTGTAATCTCTCCTGTTTTCTCTCTCCATGGGAATTATATCATAAAAATATCTTTCTGTTGTCAGCTTGTGTTTCTGGAGGAAGTAGAGGTAAATGTATGTTTGTCTCATTCTCCTTCTTTAACTGGACACCATATGTCTCCTTCCCTTGAAAGCAGTGGAAGCCCATCTGAGGAGTTAGCTTTGGTTCCCAGTCCATTTCTCCACCAACTCTGGTGTTTCCACAAAACATGTCTGTAGCGTCCAAATGCATTTGATTTTGAGGTGTTGAGTGATTTCTGGGGACCAATAGTCTGACATCACTTGACCAAAAGATAGAAATATACTCTGAGCTCATCACAAGTATGCAAACAATTTTAATACACTCAGAAAATGATTTGTGCTTCAAGTTCAACAAAGCTTCCACATTTTCCTGAACAGCATCTCCTTACATTTAAAAACTTGATATATTTCCGGGGGAATCTAATCCATATGTTTCCTATTTTTGTTTTTTTTTTGCTTTTAATGCATCTTAATATTGTTTCATAAAGCACTATTTAAGCTAACATTCTTTATTAGCTTTTTTTCCCTTAAGTAAGCCTTTTCCATTAGCTTTTATTTAGAACTGTATTTTTTTCAAAACTTGCCGACCACCAAGTTGAATTGAACCCCTAAATGTCTGAGTTTCACTTGAAAGTTTGACTTCTCTTGGCGTCTAGTTAGGGCAAACCCATATTTTCTAAAATCTTGTGTTTTCTGTCTGTGTTTCCCAGCTAAGCAGATCTGTACCCAGAACCCATTCCACAGAATCCTATACTCCATGGTAATTTGGACCAGAAAGAAAGTACCTACATGCAGCATACCTCTTGTTGTGGTCAACCATGCACTGGATAGATAAGAGTAGAAGGAAATATTCCCCTGCCTTGAGGAGTTCAGTCTACTTAGGGAGATGAGTAAGAAAAGAAAGTCTTTCATTTCCTTCCTGTATGTCAGATAATGGACACTTGGCCATGATTGTCCTATTTAAACCCAATGATACACATGTATTTTATCTAAATTAATCCTCTTAATAAGTCTTCAGGATGAATATAATTATTACCCCAATTTACAGAATAAGGGCACTTGAGACTCCAAATGTTGCTGAGCTTGCCCGAGATTGTACAACTATGAAGTGGTAGAGAGGCTGGTTTAGAAGGTAGGCAGAATTCCAACATATGAAAAGCAGGAACATGATTTAGGTACCTGGTTTGGAATGAGTATTCAATAGTGGTTGTGAAATAAATATAACAGGGCCAATGATACATCCTGTAAAGCTGAGAGAAGACTTATGCGGGCTGCCACCACTAAGAAAGATGTCCTAGAGGAGACTATTATCCCAAACCTGTCTTCACTTGCTCTGCTGCCATGTCCAGGTGACTGTCGTCTGTTACCTGGATACCTACTTTGCTGCTGTTGTTCAGCCACTCAACCATGTCTTGACTCTTTGCGACCCCATGGCCTGCAACACACCAGGCTTCCCTGTCCTTCACTAGGATACCTATTGGAGCCTGTCAACTGCTCTCCCCACTTTCCTTCTTGCCCCATTACTAACTGTTCTCCACACAGCAGCCAGCATGATCTTTTTTTTTTCTATTCAAGGTAAAATTTATCTACAGTGACATGCATACAACTTAAGTATTTAATCTGACGAATTTTAACAAAATGTATATACCCATGTAACCAACACCACATTCAAAACATAGAACATTTCTATTACCCTGTATTCCCTTTTTGTCAATACCTACCTCTGATAGGCAACTAAAATTCTTGTTACTATAACCATAGATTAGTTTTGTATGTTTTGAGTTTCATGTAAATGAAATTACACATTATAACTCATTTGTGTCTGTTTTTTTTTTTTCCCAATCAGGATGTTTTAAGATTCATCCCTGCTGTTCTGTGTAGTTGTACCTCATTTCTGAAATTGTGAAATAGTATTTCAGCTATAAAAATATCAACTTTATTGATTGATTTTTGTGTTGAAGGAGATTGTTACAGTTTGGAATTATTGTGAGTGAAAGTGCTACATTCTTGTACAAGAGAGTTAGTGAACATACATTTTTATTCTCTTGAGTGACTAAGAATGCAATTGCTGGTCATACATAGATACATATTTAATATTTTAAGAAAATGTAAAAATGTTTCCAAAGTTCTTTCACTGCTTTATACTTCTATCAGCAATGTATGGGGGCTGTGTTTGTTCTTTTTCCCCCTGAAACACTAGGACAGTGAAAAATAAAAAAGATAACACCCAGTGGTGGAGAGACAGAGGGAGCTGGAATAATTGGATATGGACATGGGGAAAATACAGCTTGGCCTATTCTCTGTGTGAGGTAGAAGTCAAGGCTTGCTTTTTTCTCATTAGCAATATATAGGTGTTCCAGCATTATTATTATTATATTACTATGTAGCATTAATTTTTAAAAAAGACTTTACTTTTGCAATGGAATTGTCTTGGCTCATTTGTCAAAAGGCATGTATGTTAGAGTCTATTTCTGGGTTATCCATTCTATTCCACTGATATATTTGGTGATCTTTATGCCAACACTGAAAGGACAACATTGGAAGGACTGATACCTGAACATGAAGCTCCAATACTTTGGCCACCTGATGCGAAGAGCTGACTCACTGGAAAAGACCCTGATGCTGGGAAAGATTGAGGGCAGGAGGTGAAGGGGGCAACAGAGGATGAGATGGTTGGATGGCATCACCAAGTCAACAGACATAAATTTGAGCAAACTCCAGGAGATAGTGAAGGACAGGGAACCTGGCGTGCTGCAGTCTATGGGGTCACAAAGAGTCAGACATGACTTAGCAACTGAACAACAACATGCCAACACTACACAATATTAATTTTTTAAATTATTTTAACCGAGTTATAATTGATATATTAGTTTTGGGTATACAGCATAATGATTTATTATTTGTATGTATTGCAAAATGATCACCATAATGAGTCCACTTAGCATCTATCACCATACATAGTTACTGTTTTTTTCTTGTGATAAGAACTTTCAAGATCCATTCCCCTGGCTACTTTCAAATATGCAATATAGTATTATTAAGTACAGTCATCATGCTGTGCTTAACATTCCCATGACTTACTCATCTATAACTGAAAATTTATACTTTGTGACCCCTTTCACTCAGTTAACAACCCCTAACCCTCACTTCAGGCAACCACTAATTAGTTCTCTACATCCCAAACTTGGGATTTGTTTTTCATATTTCATGTATAAGTGAGATCATATGATGTTGTCTGTCTCCTCTGACTTATTTCATGTATCATAATGCCCTCAATGGCTTCCCTGGTGGCTCAGACAGTAAGGAGTCCGCCTGTGATGTGGGAGACTTGGGTTCGATCCCTGGGTCGGGAAGATCCCCTGGAGAAGAAAATGGCAACCCACTATTCTTGTCTGGAGAATCTCAAGGACAGAGGAGCCTGGAGGGCTACAGTCCATACAGTCACAGAGAGTCGGACACAACTGAGCGACTAACACACAATGCCCTCAGTGTCCACCCATGGACCTTGTTCCAAATGAACCTTTTTCTGGCTCAATAATATTCGTGTGTGTGTGTCCCCTTTATCATTATGAAATGACCCTCTTTTTCTGGCATTATTCATCACCTGCTTTCTCCTGATTAGACTTTGCCTGATATACCTTTTTATGTATTTTTACTTTTAATGTATCTGTGTCTCATTTTGAAGTCCATTTTTCCTTGAGAATACATGGTTGTGTTTTATCTATATTGAGAATTTCTGCTTTTAGTTGGACTATTTAGAATAAAATTTAATATTAGTATATATATATAGTTGAGTTTAAGTATATCATCTAACTATTTATATTCTATTTGTTTCTACTGTTTTAATACCTTTTTAATAATATATTTTCCCTGCTTTGTCAGAGTTTTTAAATGATTCTGTTTTCCCCTACTCATGGCTCATTATGTTAACCTTCATTTTACTGTGGTTTTTCACTTGTAGTAATGCTGGGAGGGACTGGGGGCAGGCGGAGAAGGTGATGACAGAGGATGAGATGGCTGGATGGCATCACCGACTCGAAGGACATGAGTCTGAGTGAACTCCGGGAGTTGGTGATGGACAGGGAGGCCTGGTGTGCTGCGGTTCATGGGGTCACAAAGAGTCGGACACGACTGAGTGACTGAACTGAATTAATTTTAGTTTTTAAATGTTTGTATTTAACTTGCCACAGTATATTTTAAAATAATTTTATATCGTGTTATTTATAACATAAGAACTTTACGACAGTATAGTTCAATTTACCCACTCCTATTTCTTTTGCGATTTAAAAAAAAAAATTAAACTTCACTTCCAGGTATGTAATAATGCCAAAATCTCTCTTCTCTCTGTTGCATTAAACAGTCAAGTCTCTCTTAAAGGAAATCGGAAACCTTTTTATTTTGTAATAACCTGAGACTTACAGGAAAGTTATAAAATGAAGATGGAGATTTCCTATGTACCCTCCACCCGGCTTCCCTTAATGTTCACTAACATCTTACAAACCATAGTACATATGTTAAAAACTAAGAAATCAACACTGACACAATACTGTTAAGTAAACTAGATTTTATTCACATTTCATTAGTGTTTCTGATGTCCTTTTTCTGTTCCAGGAGCCAATCCAGAGTCCCACCACGCACTTAATTATCATCTCTCCTGGGACAGTAGTGTTAGTCTCTCAGTCACATCCTAGTCCTTGCCAGTCACCTCCCCCAGTCCTTACCAATCTGTGACAGTTGCTTATCTTTACTAGTCTTTCATGGTCTTGACACTCTTAGAGAGTTGTTTTGTAAAATGTCCCTCGCTCTGGGCTGAGTGTTTGCTCATGATTAGGTTGAGGTTGTACAAAGATACCCCAGTAGTGATGCGCCCTTCTCCATTACCCCATCATGGGGCACGTGATGTTAATACTACTGGTGGAGCTAACAGTGATCACTAAGCTGAGGCAGTGTCTGCCAGGAGTTTCCACTGAAAGTTATTTTTCCTTAATATCTGGAAGAAATACTTTGAGACTATGCAAATACCCCATTTCTCCTCAAACTTTCTCCCACTAATTTTAGCATCCATCAATGGATCTTAGCTGTAACAAATTTCAGGATGTTCTAATGGTGGTTTTCAGATTCCCTTACCCCTTCTAGACTTCCCTGGTGGCTCAGATGGTAGAGCATCTGTCTAGAATGCAGGAGACCCGGGTTCGAGCCCTGGCTTGGGAAGATCCCCTGGATAAGGAAATGGCAATCCACTCCAGTACTATTGCCTGGAAAATCCCATGGACAGGAGGGCCTGGTAGGCTGCAGTCTATGGGGTCACAAAGATTCAGACACAACTGAGAGACTTCACTTTCACTTACCCCTTCTGCTTGTGTTAATTGGAATTCTTGAAAGAACCATTCCTTCTCATCCATGTCTCTCTCTCTCTTAGTTTTGGTCCTTGTATATATTTTTTATCCTACAGGTTATTCTGTTGTTATACATTTTATTGCTTAAATTATTTCAACTTTGGCCAAGGAGAACTCTTTGATATTGATTCCTGAGCCCTTTATAGGTATCCTCATTTTTTTTTTTTTTTTTTTTTTGAGCACCTTGTCACTTTCTGGCACACAAGAAGCTCCAGACTCCTCTTGTATTTTCTGTGACCCAGGTTTGGATTTAACCACTTATCTAAGAATGCTTCCCTGGTAGCTTAGTTGGTAAAGAATCCGCCTGAAATGTAGGAGACCCTGGTTCGATTCCTGGGTTGGGAAGATCTGCTGGAGAAGGGATAGGCTACCCACTCCAGTATTCTTGGGCTTTCCTGCTGGCTCAGTCAGTAAAGAATCCGCCTGCAACGAAGAGAATAAAATACTTAGGAATATATCTACCTAAAGAAACTAAAGACCTATATATAGAAAACTATAAAACACTGGTGAAAGAAATCAAAGAGGACACTAATAGATGGAGAAATATACCATGTTCATGGATTGGAAGAATCAATATAGTGAAAATGAGTATACTACCCAAAGCAATTTATAGATTCAATGCAATCCCTATCAAGCTACCAACAGTATTCTTCACAGAGCTAGAACAAATAATTTCACAATTTGTATGGAAATACAAAAAACCTCGAATAGCCAAAGCGATCTTGAGAAAGAAAAATGGAACTGGAGGAATCAACCTACCTGACTTCAGGCTCTACTACAAAGCCACAGTTATCAAGACAGTATGGTACTGGCACAAAGACAGAAATATAGATCAATGGAACAAAATAGAAAGCCCAGAGATAAATCCACGCACATATGGACACCTTATCTTTGACAAAGGAGGCAAGAATATACAGTGGATTAAAGACAATCTCTTTAACAAGTGGTGCTGGGAAATCTGGTCAACCACTTGTAAAAGAATGAAACTGGACCACTTTCTAACACCATACACAAAAATAAACTCAAAATGGATTAAAGATCTTAACATAAGACCAGAAACTATAAAACTCCTAGAGGAGAACATAGGCAAAACACTCTCTGACATACATCACAGCAGGATCCTCTATGACCCACCTCCCAGAATATTGGAAATAAAAGCAAAAATAAACAAATGGGACCTAATTAAACTTAAAAGCTTCTGCACATCAAAGGAAACTATTAGCAAGGTGAAAAGACAGCCTTCAGAATGGGAGAAAATAATAGCAAATGAAGCAACCGACAAACAACTAATCTCAAAAATATACAAGCAACTCCTACAGCTCAACTCCAGAAAAATAAATGACCCAATCAAAAAATGGGCCAAAGATCTAAATAGACATTTCTCCAAAGAAGACATACAGATGGCTAACAAACACTTGAAAAGATGTTCAACATCACTCTTTATCAGAGAAATGCAAATCAAAACCACTATGAGGTACCATTTCACACCAGTCAGAATGGCTGCGATCCAAAAGTCTACAAATAATAAATGCTGGAGAGGGTGTGGAGAAAAGGGAACCCTCTTACACTGTTGGTGGGAATGCAAATTAGTGCAGCCACTATGGAGAACAGTGTGGAGATTCCTTAAAAAACTGGAAATAGAACTGCCTTATGATCCAGCAACCCCACTGCTGGGCATACACACTGAGGAAACCAGAAGGGAAAGAGACACGTGTACCCCAATGTTCATCGCAGCACTGTTTATAATAGCCAGGACATGGAAGCAACCTAGATGTCCATCAGCAGATGAATGGATAAGAAAGCTTTGGTACATATACACAATGGAGTATTACTCAGCCATTAAAAAGAATACATTTGAATCAGTTCTAATGAGGTGGATGAAACTGGAGACTATTATACAGAGTGAAGTAAGCCAGAAGGAAAAACATAAATACAGTATACTAACGCATGTATATGGAATTTAGAAAGATGGTAACGATAACCCTGTGTACGAGACAGCAAAAGAGACACTGATGTATAGAACAGTCTTATGGACTCTGTGGGAGAGGGTGGGAAGATTTGGGAGAATGTCATTGAAACATGTGAAATGTCATGTATGAAACGAGATGCCAGTCCAGGTTCAGTGCACGATGCTGGATGCTTGGGGCTGGTGCGCTGGGAAGGCCCAGGGGGATGGTATGGGGAGGTTGGGAGGGAGGAGGGTTCAGGATGGGGAGCATGTGATTTTTTTTAAAAATATTTAATAAACTTAATAAAAAAAAAAAAAAAAAAAGAAAAAAAAAAAAAAAAAGAATCCGCCTGCAATGCAGGAAACCTGGGTTTGATCTTTGAGTTGGGAAGATTCCTAGGAGAAGGGAACAGCTACCGACTCTAGTATTCTGGCCTGAAGAATTCCATGGACTGTACAGTCCATGGGGTTGCAAAATGTTGGACATGACTGAGCAATTTTCCCTTTCACTTTCCAAGGATCCCTGGTTGTGGTGGTGGTTGTCTTGGGGTTTTTTGCTTTTTAATTGAAGAGTGATATTTAGAAGCTAAAATCTGTGCAGTGAAGTCCTCAGTAGTATTGAAATGTCATTGTTTCTAGTGTCTGTCAGCACCAAACTTGGATATATATATACACTAACTTATTCATAGACTCATTTATGTTTATTTTTGTATCTGTCAGAGTGAATATATTTTAAAAACAATTGATTTCTTGTTGAGTTCTTATTGATTCTCAAACAATTGAGTTCTTATTGATACTTTTAATTGCAACCCAATACCAGTGTCCCTTCTGACCTTCCCCATTTGCTTCTTTGTAACTGCTTTTATAGAAAGTTAGAAACAGAATTTTCATTATTTACCCTATATCTGTTTATTTGTTCAACTCTAGTATACATTGGAAGTTGCTTCAAAATTGTTAACCCATATCTCTGTGAGAAACAAATTTACCAAATACAAACTGTATTTGAGTACAGTTCTTTTTCTTTTTAGCTCTATAGTACCTAATTCAAACATGGTTTTTGAAAGTTACTAAGGTTAGTTCTTCACTTTTCAATTCTCTCCAGTGTGCTTATGCTGTTCATTAGTAATGCTTAGATTATATATTAAGATTACAATTTATATTCCATCATGTGTTCCCACCACATCCTGGTTGATTGTATTTTATATAAATTTACATGCAGTGAAACTTCCTCGCCGCCACAACTGTTGAAAGTCCGTGTACAGCAACGAAGACTGAGCACATCCCAAACCAAACAAACATATACAGAAAACTTGCTCTTTGTAATGTACAGTCCTAAGGGTGCATACAGTCATGTCTTCACCACCAGACTTGTGATACAGAACAGAAAAGTTCTAGCAACCCGTACATTCTCTCTTAATTTGTATTATATCAGCCCCTTCACTGTCCTCTATCCCTGACAGCTGCTTGTCGTGAGTTTGTTTGCCTTTTTCAAAATTCGTAAAAATGGAAGTGTAGGATATATAGATTTTAGGTCTGACTTCTTCCATTTAGCCAAATGCATTTAAGATTTATCTATGTTGCATGAATCAGTAGTTAGTTTCTTTTCATTGTTAGCTTTTATTTATTGTTTTTTATTGTATGGATGAACCATCGGCATGGTGATTATCCATTCACTAATTTAAAAGTGTCTGGGTTGTTTTCAGCTTTCGGTGATTATGAGTAAAGATGGTATATAAATGTATAGGTTTCTGTGTGAAATTAAGTTTTTACCCAAGAGAAATAAAGAGTCCTGGACTGTTTGGTCTTATGGTAGTTCTACATTTAACTTTATATATTAAAAAAAAGCTGACAAATTGTTTGCAGCAGTAGCTTTCTTATTTTGTATTTCTACCTTCAAGGTATATAAGTTCCAGTTGTTTTGCACCCTTGCCAGCAACTGGTTTTGCCATAAAAACAGAGCAAACAAAAACCCCATAGGCATTCTTAGTATGTAGTGATTTCACTGTGGTTTTAATTTGCGTTTGCCTGATGACTAATGATATGGAGCATCTTTTTATGTGTTTATTTTCCCTTTGTATATCTTTGATAAAGTGTTTAAATTTTTGGCAATCTTTAATTAGATTGTTTTCTTTCTAAGTTAATTTTTATTGGAGTATAGCTGATTTACAATGTTGTGTTAGTTTCTGCTGTACAGCAAAGTGAATCGGTTTTACATGCACATATATCCACTCTTTTTAGATGATTTTCCCATATAGGTCATTACAGAGTACTGAGTAGAGTTTCCTGTGCTGTACAATAGGTCCTTATTAGTTATCTATCAGTTCAGTTCAGTCACTCAGTCGTGTCTGACTCTTTGTGACCCCATGAATCACAGCACGCCAGGCCTCCCTGTCCATCACCAACTCCCGGAGTTCACTCAAACTCATGTCCATCAAGTCGGTGATGCCATCCAGCCATCTCATCCTCTGTCGTCCCCTTCTCCTCCTGCCCCCAATCCCTCCCAGCATCAGAGTCTTTTCCAATGAGTCAACTCTTCGCATGAGGTGGCTAAAGTACTGGAGTTTTAGCTTTAGCATCATTCCTTCCAAAGAATACCCAAGGCTGATCTCCTTTAGAATGGACTGGTTGGATCTCCTTGCAGTCCAAGGGACTCTCAAGAGTCTTCTCTAACACCACAGTTTAAAAACATCAATTCTTTGGCGCTCAGCCTTCTTCACAGTCCAACTCTCACATCCATACATGACCACTGGAAAAACCATAGCCTTGACTAGACAGACCTTTCTTGGCAAAAATGTCTCTGCTTTTCAATATGCCATCTAGGTTGGTCATAACTTTCCTTCCAAGGAGTAAGCGTCTTTTAATTTCATGGCTGCAGTCACCATCTGCAGTGACTTTGGAGCCCCCCAAAATAAAGTCTGCCACTGTTTCCACTGTTTCCCCATCTACTTCCCATGAAGTGATGGGACCAGATGACATGATCTTTGTTTTCTGAATGTTGAGCTTTAAGCCAACTTTTTCACTCTCCACTTTCACTTTCATCAAGAGGCTTTTTAGTTCCTCTTCAGTTTCTGCCATAAGAGTGGTATCATCTGCATATCTGAGGTTATTGGTATTTCTCCTGGTAATCTTGATTCCAGCTTGTGCTTCTTCCAGCCCAGCATTTCTCATGATTTACTCTGCATATAAGTTAAATAAGCAGGGTGACAATATACAGCCTTGACGTACTCCTTTCCCAATTTGGAACCAGTCTGTTGTTCCATGTCCAGTTCTAACTGTTGCTTCCTGACCTGCATACAGGTTTCTCAAGAGGCAGATCAGGTGGTCTGGTATTCCCATCTCTTTCAGAATTTTCCACAGCTTATTGTGATCCACACAGTCAAAGGCTTTGGCATAGTCAATAAAGCAGAAATAGATGTTTTTCTGGAACTCTCTTGCTTTTTCCATGATCCAGCAGATATTGGCGGTTTGATCTCTGGTTCCTCTGCCTTTCTAAATCCAGCTTGAAATCTGGAAGTTCACGGTTCACATATTGCTGAAGCCTGGCTTGGAGAATTTTGAGCATTACTTTACTAGCATGTGAGATGAGTACAATTGTGAGGTAGTTTGAGCATTCTTGGCATTGCCTTTCTTTGGGATTGGAATGAAGACTGACTTTTTCCAGTCCTGTGGCCACTGCTGAGTTTTCCAAATTTGCTGGCATGTTGACTGCAGCACTTTCACAGCATCATCTTTCAGGATTTGAAATAGCTCCACTGGAATTCCATCACCTCCACTAGCTTTGTTCATAGTAATGCTTTCTAAGGCCCACTTGACTTCACATTCCAGATGTCTGGCTCTAGGTGAGTGGTCACACCATCGTGATTATCTTGGTCGTGAAGATCTTTTTTGTACAGTTATTCTGTGTATTCTTGCCACCTCTTCTTAATATCTTCTGCTTCTATTAGGTCCATACCATTTCTGTTCTTTATCGAGCCCATCTTTGCATGAAATGTTCCCTTGGTATCTCTAATTTTCTTGAAGAGATCTCTAGTCTTTCCCATTCTGTTGTTTTCCTCTATTTCTTTGCATTGATTGCTGAAGAAGGCTTTCTTATCTCTTCTTGCTATTCTTTGGAACTCTGCATTCAGGTGGATATATCTTTCCTTTTCTCCTTTGCTTTTCACTTCTCTTCTTTTCACAGCTATTTGTAAGGCTTCTCCAGACAGCCATTTTGCTTTTTTGCATTTCTTTTCCATGGGGATGGTCTTGATCCCTGTCTCTTGTACAATGTCATGAACCTCATTCCATAGTTCATCAGGCACTCTATCTATCAGATCTAGTCCCTTAAATCTATTTCTCACTTCCACTGTATATCATAAGGGATGTGATTTAGGTCATACCTACATGACCACTAGAATGGTCCAGTGGTTTTCCCTACTTTCTTCCATTTAAGTCTGAATTTGGCAATAAGGAGTTCATGATCTGAGCCACAGTCAGCTCCTGGTCTTGTTTTTGCTGACTCTATAGAGCTTCTCCATCTTTGGCTGCAAAGAATATAATCAGTCTGATTTCGGTGTTGACCATCTGGTGATGTCCATATGTAGAGTCTTCTCTTGTGTTGTTGGAAGAGGGTGTTTGCTATGACCAGTGTGTTCTCTTAACAAAACTCTTATTAGTCTTTGCCCTGCTTCATTCCGTATTCCAAGGCCAAGTTTGCCTGTTACTCCAGGTGTTTCTTGACTTCCTACTTTTGCATTCTAGTCCCCTATAATGAAAAGGACATCTTTTTTGGGTGTTAGTTCTAAAAGGTCTTGTAGGTCTTCATAGAACCGTTCAACTTCAGCTTCTTCAGTGTTACTGGTTGGGGCATAGACTTGGATTCCTGTGATATTGAATGGTTTGCCTTGCAAATGAATAGAGATCATTCTGTCGTTTTTGAGATTGCAACCAAGTACTGCATTTTGGACTCTTTTGTTGACCATGATGGCTACTCCATTTCTTCTAAGGGATTCCTGCCCGGAGTGGTAGATATAATGGTCATCTGAGTTAAATTCACCCAGTCCATTTTAGTTCACTGATTCCTAGAATATCGACATTCACTCTTGCCATCTCCTGTTTGACCACTTCCAATTTGCCTTGATTCATGGACCTAACATTCCAAGTTCCTATGCAATATTGTTCTTTACAGCATCGGACATTGCTTCTATCACCAGTCACATCCACAACTGGGTATTGTTTTTGCTTTGGCTCCATCCCTTCATTCTTTCTGGAGTTATTTCTCCATTGATCTTCAGTAGCATATTGGACACCTACTGACCTAGGGAATTCCTCTTTCAGTATCCTATCATTTTGCCTTTTCATACTGTTCATGGGGTTCTCAAGGCAAGAATACTGAAGTGGTTTGCCATTCCCTTCTCCAGTGGACCACATTCTGTCAGACCTCTCCACCGTGACCCACCCATCTTGGGTGGCCCCACACGGCATGACTTAGTTTCATTGAGATAGACAAGTCTGTGGTCCTAGTGTGATTAGATTGACTAGTTTTCTGTGATTATGGTTTCAATGTGTCTGCGCTCTGATGCCCTCTTGCAACACCTACCGTCTTACTTGGGTTTCTCTTACCTTGGGTGTGGGGTATCTCTTCACGGCTGCTCCAGCAAAGTGCAGCCGCTGCTCCTTACCTGGGCCGAGGGGTATCTCCTCATTGCAGCCCCTCCTGACCTTGAACGTGGAGTAGCTCCTCTAGGCCCTCCTGCACCTGCGCAGCCACTGCTCCTTGGACTTGGGGTTGCTTCTCCCGGCTGCCGCTCCTGGCCTCGGACGCAGGGTAGCTCCTCCCAGCTTCTGCCCCTGACCTCGGACGTGGGGTAGCTCCTCCTGGCTTCTGCCCCTGACCTTGGACGTGGGGTAGCTCCTCTCGGCCGCGCTTGTGTGCCGTTGCAGCTGCCCGCACCGCCGGCTCCTATAGATACTGTTAGTTATCTATAGTAGTGTGTATATGTCAATCCCAATCTCCTGATTTATCCCTCCTCCTCCTTTTCCCCTTGGTAGCCATAAGTTTGTCTTCTATATTTGTGACTCTATTTCTGTTTTGTAAATAAGTTCATGTGTATCATTTTTATATTCTTTTTTTGAAGTGTTGATTTTAGTACTTTCACCTGAGCATCACAGTGACTTGGCGTGTTTACAGATTGTACTCCATTAGAAGTTATTACAAGACAGTGGCTGTAATTCCCTGTGCTATACAGTATATCCTTGTTGCTTATCTGTTTATACATAGTAGTTTGTAGCTTTTAATTCTGTACTCCCTCATTTCCCCTTTGGTAGCTATTAATTTGTTCTCTATGTCTGTGAGTCTGTTTCTGTTTGGCATATACATTCATTTGTATTATTTTTTAGATTCTACATATAAGTGATATCATAGAGTAGTTGTCTTTCTCTGACTCATTTCAGTAAGCAAGCTTCATCCATGTTGCTGCAAATGGCAAAATTTCATTCTTTTCTATGACTGAGTAATACTCCATCATGTGTATACATACCACATCTTTATCCATTTGTCTGTTGATGGGCGTTTGGGTTGCTTCCATATCTTGAATATTGTAATTAGTGCTACAATGAAGCAACTCAATATAGAAAACACAACTCCCAAAAATGGGCATAAGACCCATTTTTTATTGCAAAAACAATTAAAAAATGGACATAAGACCTGAATAGACTTTTTTCAAAGAATATGCATAGATGGCTAACAGACATATGAAATTATATTGTGTTGCTATTAGAGAAATGCAAATAGTAACAATGAGATATAATCTCACACCTGTCAGAATGACTATCATCAAAGGTCTACAAAGCAAGAATGCTGGAGAAGATGTGGAGGAAAGGGAAATCTTTATACTGTTGGTGGGAATGTAAATCAGTGTAGCCAGTATGGAAAACAATCTGGCGGTTCCTCAGAAGCTAAAAATTGGAACTACCATATGATCGAGCTATTTGCACTCCTGGGTGTATGTATGTATGTGTGTGTGTGTGTGTATATATATATATATGTTTGGAAGAAAATGAAAACACTAATTTGAAAAGGTCATTTGTTTTCTTATTGTTGAGTGTTGACAGTACTTTACATATTCTGGGAACAAGTCTTTTATTAGATACGTAGGTTCCAAATATTTTCTCCCGTTCCATGGCTTGTCGTTTCATGCTGTTAACAGTGTGGTTCCTATAAAAAGCCTTTTTAACCTTGAAAGAAGACAGAAAGAAACCCTGACAGCCTTTTAACCTTGAAAAAATCTAATTGGTCGATTTTTCTGTTATGAATCATGCTTTTGGTATAGCTAGAACATCTTGGGGAAAATTAACATTTGAATAATATTGAGTCTTCCAACTCATAAACATGGCGTATTTCTCCATTTATTTAGGTCTTTGATTTCTTTCATAAGTGATTTATAGTTTTCATCTACAGATCTTGTGTGAATTTTGTTATATTTACACCAAAGTGTTTCATTTTTTGGTGCTATTATAAGTAGTACTGCTGTGTGTGTGTGTGTGTGTGTGTGTGTGTGCTCAGTTGTTTGACTCTGTGTGACCCCATGGACTGTATCCAGAATGAAGCAGGGCAAAGGCTAATAGAGTTTTGTCAAGAGAATGCACTGGTCATAGCAAACATCCTCTTCCAACAGCACAAGAGAAGACTCTGCACACGGACATCACCAGATGGTCAACACCGAAATCAGATTGATTATATTCTTTGCAGCCAAAGATGGAGAAGCTCTATACAGTCAGCAAAAACAAGACCGGGAGCTGACTGTGGCTCAGATCATGAACTCCTTATTGCCAAATTCATACTTAAATTGAAGAAAGTAGGGAAAACCACTAGACCATTCAGGTATGACCTAAATCAAATCCCTAATGATTATACAGTGGAAGTGAGAAATAGATTCAAGGGATTAGATCTGATAGAGTGCCTGAAGAACTATGGACAAGGGTCTATGACATTGTACAGGAGGCAGGGATCAAGACCATCACCAAGAAAAAGAAATACAAGGCCTCCTGTCTGAGGATGCCTTACAAATAGCTGAGAAAAGAAGAGAAGTGAAAGGCAAAGGAGAAAAGGAAAGATATGCCCATTTGAATGCAGAGTTCCAAAGAATAGCAAGGAGAGATAAGAAAGCCTTCCTCAGTGATCAGTGCAAAGAAACAGAGGAAAACAATAGAATGGGAAAGACTAGAGATTTCTTCAAGAAAATTAGAGATACCAAGGGAACATTTCATGCAAAGATGGCACAATAAAGGACAGAAATGGTATGGACTTAACAGAAGCAGAAGAGATTAAGAATAGCTGGCAAGAATACACAGAAGAACTATACAAAAAAGATCTTCATGACCCAGATAATCACGATGGTGTGATCACTCACCTAGAGCCAGACATCCTGGAATGTGAAGTGGGCCTCAGGAAGCATCACTAATGAACAAAACTAGTACAGGTGACAGAATTCCAGTTGAGCTATTTCAAATCCTGAAAGATGATGCTGTGAAAGTGCTGCACTCAATATGCCAGCAAATTTGGAAAACTCAGTAGTGGCCATAGGACTGGAAAAGGTCAGTTTTCATTCCAATCCCTAAGAAAGGCAATGCCCAAGAATGTTCAAACTACCATACAGTTGTACTCACCTCACACTAGCAAAGTAATGCTCAAAATGCTCCAAGCCAGGCTTCAACAGTACGTGAACCGTGAACTTCCAGATGTTCAAGCTGGGTTTAGAAAGGCAGAGGAACCAGAGATCAAATTTCCAACATCCACTGGATCATCAAAAAAGCAAGAGAGTTCCAGAAAAACATCTATTTCTGCTTAATTGATTGCACCAAAGCCTTTCACTATATGGATCACAACAAACTGTGGAAAATTCTTCAAGAGAAGGGAATACCAGACCACCTTACCTGCCTCCTGAGAAATCTGTATGCAGGTCAAGAACCAACAGTTAGAACTGGACATGGAACAACAGACTGGTTCCAAATTGGGAAAGGAGTACATCAAGGCTGTATATTGTCACCCTGCTTATTTAACTTACATGCAGAGTACATCATGAGAAACACTGGACTGGATGTGCTGGAATCAAGATTGCTGGGAGAAATATCAGTAACCTCAGATACGCGGATGACACCACCCTTATGGCAGAAAGTGAAGAACTAAAGAGCATCTTGATGAAAGTGAAAGAGGAGAGTGAACAAGTTGGCTTAAAGCTCAATATTCAGAAAACTAAGATCATAGCATCTGATCCCGTCACTTCATGGCAAATGGATGGGGAAAACAATGGAAACAGTGACAGTCTTTATTTTTCTGGGCTCCAAAATCACTGCAGATGGTGACTGCAGCCATGAAATTAAAAGACGCTTACTCCTTGGAAGGAAAGTTATGACCAACCTAGACAGCATATTAAAAAGCAGAGACATTACTTTGACGACAAAGGTCTGTCTAGTCAAAGCTATGGTTTTTCCAGTAGTCATGTATGTATGTGAAAGTTGGACTATAAAGAAAGCTGAGCATTAAGGAATTGATGCTTTTGAACTGTAGTGCTGGAGAAGACTCTTGAGAGCCCCTTGTACTACAAGATCAAACTAGTCCATCCTAAAGGAAATCAGTCAAAGCTGAAACTCCAATACTTTGGCCACCTGATGAGAAGAACTGACTTGTTGGAAAAGACCCTGGTGTTGGGAAAGATTGAAGGCAGGAGAAGGGGATGACAGAGGATAAGATGATTGGATGACATCACTGACTTAATGGACATGAGTTTGAGTAAGCTCCAGGAGTTGGTGATGGACAGGGAAGCCTGATGTGCTGCAGTTCATGGGGTTGAAGAGTCGGACATGACTGAGCAACTGAACTGAACTGGATAATTAAAGATGTTAAGCATCTTCTCGTGTGCCTCTTGGCCATCTGTATGTCTTCTTTAGAAGATGTCTATTTAAGTCTTCAGCCCCCTTTTTTTATAGGTTGTTTGGTTTTTTGATATTGAACTGCATGGGTTGCTTGTATATTTTGGAGATTAATCCCTTGTCAGTTGCATAGTTTGCAAATATTTTCTCCCATTCTGTGGGTTGTCTCTTTGTTTTGTTTATGGTTTCCTTTGCTGTGCAAAAGCTTTTAAGTTTAATTAGGTCCCATTTGTTTGTTTTTGTGTCCATTACTGTAGGAGATGGATAGAAAAACATATTGCTGTGATTTATGTCAGAGAGTTCTCCCTGTATTTTCCTCTAAGAGTTTTATAGTATTAGGTCTTATATTTAGTTCTTTAATCTATTTTGAGTTTCATGTTGTGTATGATGTTAAAGAATGCTTTAATTTTACTTTTTTACATGTCCAGTTTTTACATGTCCTTTTTTACATGTCCAGTTTTCCCAGCATCATTTATTGAAGAGCCTGTCTTTTCTCCATTGTGTATTCTTGCCTCCTTTCTTGTGGATTAATCAATCATAGGTGCATGGGTTTATTTCTGGATTTTATATCCTGTACCATTGATCTCTATTTCCTTTTTTGTGGCAATACCACACTGTTTTGATTGCTGTAGCTTTGTGCATGCATGTGTGCTCAGTCATGTTTGACTCTGTGACCCTTACAGACCTCTGCTCTATAGCTCTCCAGTCTCCTCTGTCCATGGAATTTTCCGGACAGGAATATTGGAGTGGGTTGCCATTTCCTACTCCAGAGGATCTTCCCGACCCAGAGATTGAACTCATATCTCTTGCGTCTCCTGCGTTGGCAGGTGGATTCTTTACTACTGCACTACCTGTAGCTTTGTAGTATAGTCTGAACTCAAGGAGCCTGGTTCCTCCAGCTCCATTTTTCTTAAAAATTGCTTTGGCTATTTTGGGTCTCCGTATAGATTAATTTTTTTTTGTTCTAGTGAGAATGCCATTGGCAATTTGATAGGGATTGCACTGAATCTAATATTGCTTTGGATAATATAGTCATTTTGACAGTACTGATTTTTCCAATCCAAGAACATGGTATATCTTTCCATCTGTTTGTGTCATCTTCAGTTTTTTCATTGATGTCTTATAGTTTTTGGACTTCAGGTCTTTGTCTTCTTAGGTTTATTCCTAGGTGTTTTATTCTTTTTGATGAGATGGTAAATGAGATTTCTTCTTTAATTTCTCTTTCTGATCTTTGATTGTTAGTGTACAGAAATGCAACAGATTTCTGTGTATTTAATTCATATCCTGCAACTTTACCCACTTCATTGATGAGCTCTAGTCACTTCCCGATAGCACCCTTAGAATCTTTTATGTATAGTATCATGTTGCCTGCAAATAGTGACAGTTTTACTTCTTTTCCAATTTGGGTTTCTTCTATTTCTTTTCTTCTCTCTGATTGCCATGGCTAGGACTTCCAAAACTGTGTTGCATAAAGGTGGAGAGAGTTACCTCCTTGTCTTGTTCCTAATCTTAGAGGGGATGCTTTCAAGTTTTTCACCATTCAGTATGATGTTAGCGATAGGTTTTCACAACTGGCCTTTATTATGTTGAGGTATGTTCCCTCCACGCCCACTTTCTGGTGTTCTCTCTCTGTTTGGCTCCTCTGTATATAATTTCATGCCTTCTTTTGGATTAATTGAATATTTAAAAATTTTTACTTTTGTGTTGGCTTATTATATCTTCATATATATCTAACATTATAATTATATATATATATAAGTGATTACAAATGATACAACATAAACCTAACTTTGCAGTCTATTTAGAGTTAACATTTTACATTTTTAAGTAAAATACAGAAAACTTACAACCTAAAAGGTACTTATTAGCCTCCCCACTCTGTTATAGTTGTCATAGATATTATATAAACATACATTGACTCCTTTTTTCAGGGCTCTGTAGATGATCATTTTTTCTTTCAATAGTCATGTATTTTTGAAAACCTAAACAGAAAACAAAATAGTCTATTACATTCATCTTTCCTGTTTCTGTTTCTTCATTTCTGAGGACTGAAATTGTTTCCTTTAACCTGGAAAGCTTCCTTCAGCATACATCTTGTAGCAATTCTGCTGGTAACAAATTCTTTTTGGTTCCTTCTTTGCATTTCTGAAGGTGATTTTCACTTGACACACAATTCTGTGTTAACGTTTCTTTCAGCACTTTGATGATGTTATTTCACTATCTTTTGGCCTCCACAGCTTCTGATATGAAGTAAGCAGTCAAATAACTAATCTCCTACATGTAATGTGCTTTCTCTAGCTGCTTTCAAGACTTTTTTCCTTATCTTAGTGTTTAGTAGTTTGATTTTAATGTGTCTGTATGACCTGTGGGGTTTTTTTTTGCATTTATTCTGTTTTAGATGTATTTGATTTCTTTGTTCTGTAAGTTTATTTTTTTTGCCAAATTTGCTAAATTGGACAATTTTTCTTAAGTATTTTTTTCTCTTCTACCTTGGGGACCCCAATGGCACGAACATTAGACCTTTCAAAATTGACACACAGATCCCTAACGGTCTGTTCATTTTTCCTCTCAGTAATTTTTGTCTTTTCTTTAGTTTGGGTAATTTTTATAGATCTATATTTATTGATCTTATTCTTTTTTTTTCTTTCATCTCCATCCTACTATTGAACCTATCCAGTAGTTTTTAATTTCAATATCCTTTGTATTTATCCTGTTTTTGTATTATCCTTGTACAAAATCCTGTTGTATTTATCAGTTTCAAATTTTCCATTTGATTCTTTTTCATAACTTCTATTTCTTTGCTGAACACATCTATTTTTTCACTCATTTCAAGAGAGTTTGTCTTTACTTCATAGAGAATGATTATCTAGCTGCTTGAAAGACTTGAATATTCTAACATCTTATTCACCTTGAGGATGGCACCTGTTGAGTGTCTTTGCCTTTGAGAATTGGTCAAATTTTTCTGGTTCTTGGTAGGTTGAGTAATTTTGTATTATACCCAGGGAGTTCTGTATATTAGCTTGTGAGGCTCGGGTCCTGTTAAAATATGCTGCAGAATGTTAATTGTTTTGTTTTAGCATGCCACAAGTCTGGTTGGCTTCAGAGGACAAGTTCTGCCTCACCTTCTGTGGGGAGCCTTTCTCACCTTTCCCTAATCCCTTCTCCATAGGATTCCCCCCACACTCTCCAGCTCTCAGAGACGCCCTGGTCTGGTCCTCTGTCTAGAAAGCTGGGGTTCCCTTGTTGCTTTAGCTACTGACACTGTTGCAGCTTTGCATGATTGAACCTATAGAAAATACTGATATGGTCATAGAATAGAGAAGAAAATAGCGCACTTTGCTCAACAAGATTCCCCTTGGTCAAAAGGACGGGCTTCTTGCAGGGGGTTAGGTGCCTGCATTATGTCCTTTGCATGGTCCTGCACTTCTCAGACTGAAGCTGGACTTGTGGTGGGGCCATGAGGGGAAAAGGATATTAAAAACAATGCAGACTCCTCCACACTCTTTGGCTTAATTTAGGAGCCATGTTGGCCAAAAGGGTCATTTCTTAGAGTTTTTGTTGCCTGCAATCACTTTGCAGTCTCCCAGTTTGAATCACTTCAGTTAAAGCCAAGAGATAGGACATCCCTGGTGGTCCAGTGGCTAAGACCCCATGCTACGAAGACGGGGCTGTGGGTTTGTTCCCTACTCAGGGAACTAGATCCCACGTGCCACAACTAAGAGTTTGCATGCTGCAGCTAAAGATTCCATGTGCAGCAATGAAAAAAGAAGATCCCTCATGCCACAACTAAGGCTTGAAGAAGCCAAATACATAAATAAGACAAGAGAGAAAGGGAGAAAAGATAAAAACACATAACTCATTACTATCATACTGATTATACTTCAGGTTTTAACTTTCCTTCCCATACCATCTGCTCTTATTTGCTTTTCAAGATCCTCAGGTAGCTGCTTTCTGAATTATATCCAGCATCTTTAGTTGTCATCATTTGGATAGACTGTGGTAGACGCATTCCATCATAGTTGGAACGGGAGTTAAGCCAGTTTTCACTTAGGGGCTTTAACCTCTGGCTTCTGCATTTGACAGCTCATTTTTGGAAACTTACACCTGCATGGTTCATGCAGACTCAGAGAACTCAGGTTGACAGACAGAAAGATTTTGTTTCTGTGCAACAAGGAGTACATTCTTGCCTCCTAGGTTCATGCAGGGTTGATTCTCTGTCTCTGTTGCTTTGATCTGTGTCAGGGCATTAGTGATTAACTGGCATTGGTCTCATTATATTTGGGGTAGATAGAGCCAGAAAGACTAAGTACAAGTCTAGTCTCTGTTATACACTCAGTTCAGGTGCTCAGTCGTGTCCAACTCTGCAACCCCATGGACTGCAGCATGCTGGGCTTCCCTGTCCATCACCAACTCCCAGAGCTTACTCAAACTCATGTCCATGGAGTCTGTGATACCATCCAACCATCTCATCCTCTGTCATCCCCTTCTGCTCCCACCTTCAATCTTTCCCATCATCAAAGTCTTTTCTAGTGAGTCAGGTCTTCGCATCAGGTGGCCAAAATATTGGCGTTTCAGCTTTATCATCAGTCCTTCCAATGAATATTCAAGGCTGATTTCCTTTAGGATAGGCTGGTTTGATCTCCTTGCAGTCCAAGGGACCCTCAAGAGTCTTCTCCAACACCACAGTTCAAAAGCATCTATTCTTCGATACTCACCTTTCTTTATAGTCCAACTCTCACATCCATACATGACTACTAGAAAAAACGTAACTTTGACTAGATGGACCTTTGTTGGCAAAGTAATGTCTCTGCTTTTTAACATCCTACTAGGTTGATTATAGCTTTTCTTCCAAGGAGCAAGCATCCTTTAATTTCATGGCTGGAGTCACCATCTGCAGTGCTTTTGGAGTCCCCAAAAATAAAATTTGTCACTGTTTCCATTGTTTCCCCATCTATTTCCCATGAAGTGATTGGATTGGATGTCATGATCTTAATTTTCTGAATGTTGAGTTTTAAGCCAACTTTTTTACTCTCCTCTTTCACTTTCATCAAGAGGCTCTTTAGTTCTTCTTCCCTTTCTGCTATAAGGGTGGTGTCATCTGCATATCTGAGATTATTAATATTTCTCCCAGCAGTCTTGATTCCAGCTTGTGCTTCATCCCAGCAGTCTTGATTCCAGCTTGTGCTTCATCCAGCCCAGCATTTCTCATGATGTACTCTGCATATAAGTTAAATAAGCATGGTGACAATATAGAGCCTTGATGTACTGTTTTCCCAATTCGTACCAGTTTGTTGTTCCATATATGGTTCTAACTGTTGCTTCTTGACCTGCATGCAGATTTCTCAGGAGGTAGGTAAGATGGTCTGGTATTCCCATCTCTTTCAGAATTTTCCACAGTTTATTGTGATCCACACAGTCAAAGGCTTTGGCATAGTCAGTAAAGCAGAAGTAGATGTTTTTCTGGAACTCTCTTGCTCTTTTGATGATCCAGTGGGTGTTGGAAATTTGATCTCTGGTTCCTCTGCCTTTTCTAAAACCAGCTTGAACATCTGGAAGTTCACGGTTCACGTACTGTTGAAGCCTGGCTTGGAGCATTTTGAGGATTATCTTGCTAGTGTGTGAGATGAGTGCAATTGTGCACTAGTTTGAGCATTCTTTGGCATTGCCTTTCTTTGGGATTGGAATGAAAACTGACCTTTTCCAGGTTACACACTAGCTGTTTGATATTGCAAGGGCCATTTTACTTCTCTGAGCTGGAATTTCCACATCTATAAAGTATTAGATGAAAATGCCTGACTTGAAGGCTAATTCATTGAACAATTATTTAGTATATGTCATGAGTGAGACTGTATTCTAGGCGCGGGGCATATAGTAATTTTAAAAAATCACACAAAAAATTCCATCTTCATGCACCTTATATTCTAGTAATGGGTGGATAGTAAAAGATATGAATGTGGAAATTACATGTAATTTATTAAAAGCAAGACTAATAACTGCTCACTATACACTCCTCACGTAAACATGGAAAACTTAAATAGCACATTTCTCATGAAGCAGCTGCCAGTCAACTTTCCCTGGCATAGTGAGCTCCAATTAGTTTGACTTGAAACGAGCCTTGGCTTACCTCTCTGACCATCCAGTTGTGCATATGCTTCCTGTTCATGTTCAGTGTTGGAAGTGCTCCAATCCTGGACAGACCCCATTGGAAGCATTGCCCAGTTGTTAACCACTCTAGGCAGAGCAGTTATATGTAAGAGATGAGGCTTTGTTTAAAAAATGGGCCTGGAGTAAAGTCAGACCCTTGATGACTATGAGCTTTTTAAAACTTTAAGACCAAAAGGTCATCGTGGTTTCATTCTTGTGGCTATTGTAGCTGAAGAATAGATAACCTACATTCCCTGATTTATACAGATGGCAGAGTTATGGTAAGTTAAAATTTTCTATGTGTACACTTTCCTATCCATGATCTCCTTTAAGGCTCACAATATCCCTGGAAGAAGAAGGAGAAGAGAGAGAAGAGGGAAGGGTAGGTGGAGGAGGGAGATGATGAAAATGATAACGGTGTGATGAGACTAATAGTTGACATTTATGAAGCAGCTATGAAATTAGCACTTTATATGGATTGTCTCATTTAATAAATGAGCAGGACCAAGATCACTTAGTTTCATTGCAGGGAAGACTGAGACTTGGGGAGTCACTGGATGGAATAGTCTGGGCCTCTGGCCCAGTCTGGTGCTCTCTGTGCTGTTCCCTGTCTGCCTGGCGGATGGGCAGTGCCAGGGTCCTGTTAGTCATGTGACTCCAGCCACCTCCCAGGGTCCCCCTGCAAGGTTCTGCCAAGCACTCCTCCCCTCTCCCCACCCACCCCCCACCACCTCAGGCACAGGCAGGTTCACAGCAAGGCCCCTGGGATGCACACATTTCCTGGGTAGTGACCTTTCCCCCAATCTGGGAGCCTGGGCTGTGGATTAATGTGTCCGTCACACTAACTAGTTATCACCCAGGAAAGTGTGACGTTGAGCATCATGTCATGGCTGACTCAATGTGCCGAACAGATCTGTGACTTGTTGGTTTGGCTGTTTTGACACTGGAACATTTTGACATGGTATAAAGAAAAGCGTTGAAAGTGTATGAAAACGTCAGCTTATCGTGTTTGTTTTATTACCTAATGATGTGAAGGATGTCCCTGACTCCTACCCTCTTGCCTAAGTATGAGGTTCTAGAATAGATGGGGCCCTGGGCTGGCATGAGGGTAAGGAAGATGTGATTAAATCTTTACAAACTGTATTTCTTGGTGGTAGGCTGGGATGAAGACTTAGCTGATTTTTTTTTTTTTGAATGCCACCTCAACAAACTCCACATTCTTGTGAGAGGCCACTCTTCACTGGCCACCCAAAGGGCAAGTTTGAGCATCCAGACACTAGAGGGAACCAAAGCCAGGGTGGTCCCTGACCTAAAGAAAGGAGTCCTCCAGAACATCACAGCTCTTGCCCCAATTCACCTTTATTTCCATCTACTCAAGCCCCAGGCTCTGCTGCCTCTTCCTCTCCTGGCATTTCCATGAGAGCACTTGGATGGGGTGTGTGGACCCAAACACTAGGCTCTTTCTTAAAACTGCTTTGGGTTTTGTTTGCTCAAACAGTTTTCTTAAAACTTGTCTCAAGGTTTTGATTGCTCATCTTTTGGCTTTCCTCAGTGCTTATGCTGCAGCAGTAAAGGCAGGAGCTAAAATTGAGAGGCTGTCTCAGATCCTGGGAGATACTGTCTACTGAGAATGTGAGCTTTCAAGTCAGGTGGACAAGGGGTTAGCCTGGCCTCTACTACTTAATTAATCAGGCAGGATAACTTCTCTGAACTTTGGTGCTATGGACCGAATTATGTCCCCACTCCCCTCCCCACCCAGGAAATGTCAATCCACTCCAGTACTCTTGCCTGGAAAATCCGATGGACAGAGGAGCCTGGTAGGCTACAGTCCATGGGGTCGCAAAGAGTCAGACACGACTGAGCGACTTCACTTTCTTTCTCCCCCCCAATTTACATATTGAAGTCATAACCTCTGATGTGATTATATTTGAAGATGGGATCCTTGGGGAGATATTTAGGTTTAGATAAGATCAGGCTCTAAAATCACTGCAGATGGTGACTGCAGCCATGAAATTAAAAGACGCTTACTCCTTAGAAGAAAAGTTATGACCAACATAGATAGCATATTGAAAAGCAGAGACATTACTTTGCCAACAAAGGTCTGTCTAGTCAAGGCTATGGTTTTTCCAGTGGTCATGTATGGATGTGAGTGTTGGACTGTGAAGAAAGCTGAGCGCCAAAGAATTGATGCTTTTGAACTGTGGTGTTGGAGAAGACTCTTGAGAGTCCCTTGGACTGCAAGGAGATCCAACCAGTCCGTTCTGAAGGAGATCAGCCCTGGGTATTCTTTGGAAGGAGTGATGCTAAAGCTGAAACTCCAGTACTTTGGCCACCTCATGCAAAGAGTTGACTCATTGGAAAAGACTCTGTTGCTGGGAGAGATTGGGGGCAGGAGGAGAAGGGGACGACAGAGGATGAGATGGCTGGATGGCATCACTGACTCGATGGATGTGAATCTGGGTGAACTTGGGGAGTTGGTGATGGACAGGGAGGCCTGGTGTACTGCGATTCATGGGGTCACAAAGAGTCGGACATGACTGAGCGACTGAACTGAACTGATTGTCAGTCTCTGTGTCTTTAAAAAAACATCTATTCAGGTCCTCTGCCCATTTTTAATTGGATTGTTTGCAGGTTGTTTTTACGTTGAGCTGCATGAGTTCTTTGTATATTTTGAATATTAACCCCTGTCAGATATATCATTTGCAAATATATTCTCCCATTCAGTAGGCACCTTTTATTATTTAGTTGATGATTTCCTTTGCTGGGCAAAAGCTTTTTAGGTTGATGTAACTCACCTAGAGCCAGACGTCCTGGAATATGAAGTCAAGTGGGCCTTAGGAAGCATCACTACTAACAAAGGTAGTGGAGGTGATGGAATTCCAGTTGAGCTATTTCAAATCCTAAAAGATGATGCTGTGAAATGCTGCACTCAATATGCCAGGAAATTTGGAAAACTCAGCAGTGGCCACAGGACTGGAAAAGGTCAGTTTTCATTCCAATCCCAAAGAAAGGCAATGCCAAAGAATGTTCAAATTACCACACAACTGCACTCATCTCACACACTAATAAAGTAATGCCCCAAATTCTCCAAGCCAGGCTTCAACAATACGTGAACCATGAACTTCCCAGATGTTCAAGCTGGTTTTAGAAAAGGCAGAGGACCAGAGAGATTGCCAACATCTGCTGGATCATGGAAAAAGCAAGAGAGTTCCGGAAAAGCATATATTTCAGCTTTATTGACTACATCAGAGCCTTTGACTGTGTGGGTCACAACAAACTGTGGAAAATTCTTCAGAAAAAGGTAATACCAGACCACCTGACCTGCCTCCTGAGAAATCTGTATGCAGGTCAGGAAGCAACAGTTAGAAATGGACATGGAACAACAGACTGGTTCCAAATTGGGAAAGGAGTACATCAAGGCTGTATATTGTCACCCTGCTTATTTAACTTATATGCAGAGTACATCATGAGAAACGCTGGGCTGGAAGAAGCACAAGCTGGAATCAACATTGCCAGGAGAAATATCAACAACCTCAGATATGTAGATGACACCACCTTTATGGCAGAAAGTGAAGAGGAGCTAAAGAGCCTCTTGATGAAAGTGAAAGAGGAGAGTGAAAAAGTTGGCTTAAAGCTCAACATTCAGAAAACTAAGATCATGGCATCCGGTCCCAGCACTTCATGGCATATAGATGGGAAAACAGTGGAAACAGTGGCAGACTTTATTTTCTGGGGACTCCAAAATCACTGCGGATGGTGACTGCAGCCATGAAATTAAAAGATTCTTGCTCCTTGAAAGGAAAGTTATAACCAACCTAGACAGCATATTAAAAATCAGACACTACTTTGCCAACAAAGGTCCATCTAGTCAAGGCTATTGTTTTCCAGTAGTCATTTATGGATGTGAGAGTTGGACTATAAAGAAATCTGAGCACTGAAGAATTGATGCTTTTGAACTGTGGTGTTGGAGAGGACTCTTGCGAGTCCTTTGGACTGCAAGGAGATCCAACCAGTCCATCCTAAAGGAAATCAGTCCTGACTATTCATTGGAAAGACTGATGCTGAAACTGAAACTCCAACACTTTGGCCACCTGATGTGAAAGAGCTGACTCATTTGAAAAGACCCTGTTGCTGGGAAAGATTGAGGGCAGGAGGAGAAGGGGACAACAGAGGATGAGATGGTTGGATGGCATCACTGACTCAATGGACATGAGTTTGAGTAAACTCCAGGAGTAGGTGATGGACAGGAAGTCCTGGTGTGCTGTGGTTCATGAGGTCACAAAGAGTCGGACATGACTGAGCAACTGAACTGAACTGAATTCTCTTTTTTTATTTTTGCTTTTGTTTCTCTTGCCTGAGAAGGCAGGTACGAAAAATATTGCTAAGATTCATGCCACAGGGTAAAACTGTCTATATTTTCTTCTAGGAGTTTTATGGTTTCAGTCTTACATTTAAGTGTTTAATCCATTTTGAGTTTATTTTTGTGTATGGTATGAGAGAGTAGTGCAGTTGCTTGTTTTGTATGCAGTTGCCCAGTTTCCCCATCACCATTTATTGAAGAGGCTGTTGTTTCCCCATTGTATATTCTTGCCTCCTTTGTGATAGATTAATTGACCACATAAGTATGGGTTCATTTATGGGCTGTCTCTTCTCTTCCATTGATTTGTGTGTCTGTTTTGTACCTATAGCATACTCTCGATTACTCTAGCTTTGTAGAATAATATGGAACCGGGGAACATATCTCCAGCTTTGTTCTTTTTTCTCAGCCTTGTTTTAGCTACTCAAGGTTTTTTGTGTTTCTGTAGAAATTTAGAATTATTTATTCTAGTTCTATGAAAAATGCCATTGGTATTTTGATAGGTTTTGCACTCAATCTGTAGACTGCCTTGAGTAGTGTGATTATGTCAACAATAGTAGTTCTCCCAGTTCATGAGCATGGTATATCATCCCATTTGTGTCATCTTCAATTTCTCTCATCAGTTTCTTATCGTTTTCCAAGTACATGTATTTTACCTTGTTAGATTTACTCCTAGATACTTTGTTATTTTTGAAGCAGTTTTAAATGGGATTGTTTTCCTAATTTCTCTTTCTGATAGTTCATTGTTAGTATATAGATTTTGTGTCCTGCAACTTTATTGAATTACTAGTTCTAATAGTTCTGGGGTGGTATCTTTAGGATTTTCTTTCCTTCTTTTTTTTTTGTAGGATTTTCTATATATAGTATCATGTCATCTGAATATAGTGACAGCATTACTTCTTCCTTTACAATTTGGACTCTTTTTCTTATCTGATTATACTATGTTGAATAAAAATATCAAGAGTGGGCATCTTTGTCTTGTTCCTGATCTTTGAGGGAATACTTTAAGCTTTTCACCACCAAGTAGGATGTTGGCTGTAAGTTTGTCATATATCACCTTTATTATGTTGAATTATATGCCCTCTATATATACTTTGTTGAGAGTTATCATAAAGAGATGTTGAATTTTGTAAAAAACTTTTCTGCACCTATTGAGATGGTCATATGATTTTCATCCTTCAATTTGTTAATATAGTGTGTCACGAATCATTGTTTTGTGAGTAAAGTAAGTCCTCTACATACTGAACCTTCAAAGATGTGAATGTGTATTCACATATCCAATCATGTAAGTTAGTTCACGTGTCTGACGTACGTTGCCATACGTGCATCTTCTACAGGTGGTTGTGCCTTTGTGTAATTTACTGTAAATTACCTTATAGAGAATGGCAGGACAGTATCTTTATTTCAAGCCTAGGAAACAAGGGTACAGTCAGTGTCAGTGTAGTTGGTACTGCTAAGAAACACTCAGATAATGATGGAAACCAAAGTGAAAGCAATTGAGTTAGTGGAGCAAGGCGATAATATGGATTTGGAGGCCCAGAGCAAAGATGAAGAGAGACAAGGGGAAGAAGGAACTGAAGAACTGAAGAGATTCATGCTGCAGGAAATGGCAAGGGGACTTTCTTTATTTGAGGTGGCACTGTTTGTGAGGCACTGCTGCTGCTGCTGCTGCTGCTGCTGCTGAGTCGCTTCAGTCGTGTCCGACTCTTAGCGACCCCATGGACTGCAGCCCACCAGGCTCCTTCATCCATGGGATTTTCCAGGCAAGAGTACTGGAGTGGGGTGCCATTGCCTTCTCCGTTGTGAGGCACAGGACCTGAATATAGAATGGTACATGAAGGTTGCAGCAGCTGTTGAGAATGCAATCCAGTGCTGCCGTGTCATCTGTGACAAGGAAAAAAGAGCTACTACCCAGACAACACTACATCACTTTTTCCAAGAGGCTAGCTGTTATTTCGTTGGGTAAGTTCTTTGTCCCTTTCTTTCTCTCCTCTTCTTCTGGGACCCATATAGTATGTACATTAGGGTTAAGCCTCTTGATGAGAGTGAAAGAGGAGAGTGAAAAAGTTGGCTTAAAGCTCAACATTCAGAACACGAAGATCATGGCATCTGGTCCCATCACTTCATGGCAAATAGATGGGGAAACAGTGGAAATAGTGGCTGACTTTATTTTTGGGGGCTCCAAAATCACTGCAGATGGTGACTGCACCCATGAAATTAGAAGACCCTTATTCCTTGGAAGGAAAGTTATGACCAACCTAGATAGCATGTTCAAAAGCAGAGACATTACTTTGCCAACAAAGGTCCGTCTAGTCAAGGCTATGGTTTTTCCTGTGGTCATGTATGGACGTGAGAGTTGGACTGTGAAAAAGGCTGAGCCCTGAAGAATTGATGCTTTTGAACTGTGGTGTTGGAGAAGACTCTTGAGAGTCCCTTGGACTGTAGGACATCCAACCAGTCCATTCTAAAGGACATCAGCCCTGGGTGTTCTTTGGTAGGAATGATGCTAAAGCTGAAATTCCAGTACTTTGGCCACCTCATACGAAGAGTTAACTCATTGGAACAGACTCTGATGCTGGGAGGGATTGGGGGCAGGAGGAGAAGGGGATGACAGAGGATGAGATGGCTGGATGGCATCACCGACTTGATGGACATGAGTTTGAGTGAACTCCGGGAGATGGTGATGGACAGGGAGACCTGGCATGCTGCGATTCATGGGGTCGCAAAGAGTCAGACACGACTGAGCGACTGAACTGAACTGAACTGAAGCTTGATGTTGTCCCAGTGGTCTCTTAAGCTGTTCTCATTTGTGAAAATGTGTTTCTCTTTAAGGTTCAGCTTGAGCAATTTCCACTACTCTGTCTTCCAGTTTGCTGATGTGTTCCTCTGTATCATCTGTTGTCAATTCTTTCTAGTGTATTTTTATTTCTGTTATTGTATTCTTCAGTTCTGTTTGATTCTTTTTATATTTTATAGCACTTTGTTATACTCACTGTGTTCACCTATTCTGAATTTGTTGAACATCTTTATGATCATTACCTTGAACTCTATCAGGTAGATCGATTATCTCCACTTCACTTGGTTCTTGTAAGATTTTATCTTATTCTTTCATTTGGAACATATTCCTCTGTCACCTCATTTTGCATAATTCTTTGTTTTTATTTCTATGTATTAGATAGGTTGGTTATGTTTCTTGGAGAAATGGCCTTATGTGGAAACTCCCAGTGGGGCCCAGCAGCACATTCCCCTCTGGCCACCAGAGCTGTATGCTCCAGGGATGCCCCTTATGTGGGATGCATGGGTCCTTCTATTGTGACAAGGCCAATTACTCTGGATACACTGGTAGGTGGGGCTGACCCTTGAGGTAGCTGGATGATGGGCTTGGAGGTGCTTAGGGATGGTGCTGATCTGGTGTTCATGGGATTGAGTTTCCACATGTCTATGCAGCAGGATCCTGGGACAAGTGCTGACTAGCTAATGGGAGGGTAACCCCCAGCACTATAGGATAGAGGAAGGGCTCCAGGACAGCACTTGCCAGCACCCGCGTCCTTGTGGTAGGACAAGTTCTCTAAAATGGTTGCTGCCAGCATCTGTATCTCAGGGTGATCACAGCTGTCTTCTCACTCTTCAGGAGACTCTTCAAGATTAAACAAGTAGGTCTGACCAAGACTCCTCTCAGATTACTGCTTCTACACAAGGCCTTGGAGTGTTTGGGATTTTGTGTGCACTGTTTAAGAGTGGGCTTCTCTGGTGGCTCAGACAGTAAAGAATCTGTGTGCAGTGCAGGAGATGCAGGCTCAATACCTGGGTCGGGAAGATCCCCTGGAAGAGGGCATGGCAACCCACTCCAGTATTCTTGCCTGGAGAATTCCATGGACACAGGACCCTGGTGGGCTACAGTCTATGGGGTGGCAAAGAGTCGGGCACAACTAGTGACTAACACTTTCACTTTAAGAGTGGAGTCTCTGTTTTTTAAAGTCATCTGGTTGTCTTGTAAGTGTGCTCTGCTGGCCTTCAAAGCCAGATATGCTGGGCCCTCATCTTCCTGGTGTAGGGCCCGTGGGCTGGGGAGCGTGATGTGGGGCTGAGACCCCTTACTCCTTAGAGAGAACCTCCATAATTGTGGTTGTCCTCCTGTTGTGGACCGCCTACCCAGGGGTGTGGATCTCGACTATACCATGTCTTCATCCCTCCTACCCGTCTCATGGAATTCCTTCTTTACATCTTTAGTTGTGGAAAATCTTTTCTGCTAGCCTTCAGGTTGTTCTGATTGATAACTGCTCTGAAAATAGTTGTCATTTTGGTGTGTCTGTGGGAAGAGTTGAGCTCAGAGTCTTCCTATTCCATCATCATGGTCATTTCCCTTAAAATTTTGATGAGTGACAATGCCAAATGTTGGTGAAGATGTGGAGCAGTTAGCATTGCTCTGCATGGTGATGCAAAATCATGCAGCCGCTTTGGAAAAGAGTTTGGCTGTGTAAGTTTAACATATGTTTACCATGTGGCCCAGCAATTAAACTCCTTGTTACTTACCCAAGAATAATGAAAATATGCACCCCCTTTAAAAAACAGAGTTGTACAAGAACATTCTTAAAGGAATTATTCATAATAGCCCCAAACTGTAAATAATCAACTGGTCATCAAGTGGTGAATGAATAAACAAATTGTAGTGTATCCATGGGCTTCCCTGGTGGTTCAGCAGTCAAGAATCTGCCTGCCAGTGCAGGAGATGCAGGTCCGATTCCTGGGTCTGGAAGACCCCCTGGAGAAGGAAATGGCAACCCACTCCGGTATTCTTGCCTAGGAAATCCCATGGACAGAGGAGCCTGATGGGCTATAGTCCATGGGGTCACAAAAGAGTCAGACGTGTCTTAGCGACTAAACAACAGCAATGGAATACTACTTGATAATAAAAAGGAGTGAAATATTCATATACACAACAAAGTGGATGACTCTCAAACAGCATGAAGCTGAGTGAAAATACTACATACTGTATGATTTTATTTGCATGCAATTCTGGGAAAGGCAAAACTGTAGTTACAAAATGCAGATCAGGGGTGACTGAAAATCAAGGTACAAGGGAGGGGATCGACTGCACAAGGGCTCAAGGGAACCTTTTTTGGTGATAAAAATGTTCTGTATCTTGATTGTGGTGTGGTTACATGACTATATATAATTACCAAAGTTAATCAAACTGTATCCTTAACATAGGTGAGTGTTATTGACTGTAATTTATGCCTCAATAAATCTGAAGAAAAAGAAAATATTTCAAATACCAAAAAAGCTGACATTTTCAAATGCTAGGGAGGATGTAGGGTAAGTGTAACTCTCATATATGGTTGGTTGAGGTGTAAAATTGTACAGCCTCTCTGGGAAACGGGTTGGCAGCTCTTTTAAAGTTAAATATGCACTTAACAGTATCCCGTTCCTAGGTGTTTATTCAAGAGAAATGGAAACATATGTCCACCATGAGACATTTATATGAATATTAATGGCAGTTTCACTCCTAGGAGCCCCAAACTAGACACAGTCCAAATGCTCATCAGTAAGTGAATAGATAAACAAGTTGTGGCCATTCATACAATGAAATAAATACCACCTAGCAATAAAGATCAGGAAGCTACTGAAATACACAGCCTTGTGGATGACTCTCCAAAACATTATGCTGAGTGAAGGAAGAACACATCTTCCAGGATTCCATTTACATGACGTTTTAGCGCAAGTAAAACTATCGTGATTGAAATCACATTCAATGCTGGCTGGAGGTGAGGGAAACTGACTGTAAAAAGGGTACCAGGGAACTTTTGAGGGTGACGGAATTACTCAAGATCTTGACTGCAGGTTTATGTATATGTGTGTATACATACATATATAAATATTTTATATGTATATATAAAATACATGTATAAAAATGCCATCTCTCTCTCTATATGTATGGCCTAATATAAGTTCTGACTAAAGATCCCTCAGTTTGAGTTTTTAGGCTTTCTGAGTTATAAATAGTAGAAAAAAATTTTTTTAACCTTTTTTCTCCAAAGACATAACTGTGTGCACCCTTTAAAAGTGGGCTTCCCTGGTAGCTGAGGGTAAATTCACACTCATTACAACCTTGAATTGTTACCATTTTAATGTGATTATTTTACTTTTTCAGGGATTCTCTTTAGCTTGCTTCCCTGTACTGAGAGAGTATTGTGAGAATTACATTTTTAGTTCTAAGTACTCATCTTACTCTCTGCCAAGGCTAAGTTGTCCTTCCGGCTTCTGGAAATATGATTAGGGGCTGGCCTTTCATCCAGGGCCACTAAGTCCCTTGTTTACCAGTCTGTGTCTGCTGTACATTTCAGAAACTTCAGGCCATTTAGATAATTTCCATGGGGGAAAAAAACAAAAAACCTTGTTATTTCAATTATCTAGTGGCATTCATTTAAAAAAAAATGATTTTTGCTCTATCTAAGCAGTTGATCCACTGGCCCACTTTGAGAAGAAAGGTGCAAATTCAAAAGTGCACACTGTTATTGGGAGCAGGGGATGCATATTATGAAGTACCAGGAATGTGCCAGGCACAGGGCTCAGTCCTTCATGAGCATTGTTTTCCTTCATGAGCATTAGTTTTTGCCCTCATATCAGGTACTCAGGCAGCTCCCATCAGCTCCATCTTTCACCAGTGCCTGAGGGGGTCAGCTTAGGGAATCAATGCTGCTTTCAAATTGTGGAACAGAATTGAAACCTAGAATCGTATCCCCAAATCCATGTTCTCTCTGCGGCATCTCTCCATCGAAAATAAATTATGGTGCCCAGATGGCCAAGGAAACTGTCCCACTTTCATTGTATCTGAAATGGCATCTTGCCTTTGTTTGTCCAGAGTACATGTTCCTGCCACATGTGAATGACTGAGGACCGTGGCAGGGGACAGGTCCCCGCTGTGTCACCATCCAACAAGCAGCCAGCAGGACTGGTTTCTGAAGTCCCTGAGATTCTGGCCTGATCTGGCTCCCCTCTAAGTCCGCAGAATGTGTGCCTCCTGACCTCTCAGCCCACCTGGAAGATCCCACAGTTTTCTTGTGAAAAGATCAACCCAAAGTTCTCAGGGTTTCAAGGGCTTGTGTTACCCACTGCTCTACCAAGCACATTTTACACTGGATTGAATTTCCCCTGCTTTATGCAGGAACTCTGCCCTGTGTATGAGCACACCACTGGAGTCATAAATATTAAGAACAAATTTTTCTTTCTTTTTTTTCCCACTGCCCAGTGGTGATAAGAGTCAGCGAAAACAGGCAGGTGGATAATTCTGCATGGATCACCTCAGTTCTGCGGGCTCCCCATGGGCAGGGTGACTGGGCTGGGTGGCGCTTGCTTTGCTGAGGCAGAAGAAATGCTTTTGTGCGTGTTGGAGGCTGGGGGAAGGTTCATGGCCAGGTCACGGCGCCAGCATTCTTGCCTTGGCCGCAGAGGCAAGGCAGCGGTGGGCCCCAACCCGAGAAGCCCAGGCCGGGGTGGGGAGGGGGCACGGGTCCTGGGAGGCAGAGCTGCAGCTGCTGTGTTTGGTTTCCCTTTGGTCCCAGGGATTTAGATAAAAGGGCTGCTTTTATTGATTGGGGAGATTGAGAAAGGGAGGGAGGGGGCTCTAGAATCAGTCTTTGTCTTTTTGTTTTTCTAAGCAAACATTTATTGAGCATTTACTGTGGACCAGGCATCATGGTGAATGCTTTTCATGCATTATCAGGTCGAATCCACGTGACAGCCCTGCTGTTAGAGTCTCATTCCAGCGAGGAGGCGACTAAAGCTCAGAAAGGTTAAGTAATCTGCCCAAGGTCACACAGCTTGTAAACGGGTGAAGAGTGTGGACCCTGGAGCCCTCTCTCACCTGAACTATTGCAGTAGTCTCTTTACTGCATTCTTCTTTCTATCCTGCATCCCCAATCCACTTGCCACTCTGCCCCCAGAGTGATCTACTTTTTAAGAATTTTTTTAATACATGTAAAATATCATGTATGAAACGAGATGCCAGCCCAGGCTCGATGCACGATACTGGATGCTTGGGGCTAGTGCACTGGGACGACCCAGAGGGATGGTATGAGGAGGGAGGAGGGAGGAGGGTTCAGGATGGGGAACACATGTATACCTGTGGCGGATTCATTTTGATATTTGGCAAACTAATACAATTATGTAAAGTTTAAAAATAAAATAAAATTTAAAAAAATTAAAAAAATAAACTTTTCATTTGGTATTGAGGCATAGCCAATTAATAATGTTGTGATAGATTCAGGTGAACAGCAAGGGAACTCATCCATATATACACACACACACACACACACACACACACACACACACACACACATACACACACATACACACATATGTATCCATTCTTCCCCAAAGCCCCTCCCATCCAGGCTGCCACATAACATTGAGCAGACTTCCATGTGCTGTACAGTAGGTCCTTGCTGGCTGTCCATTTTAAATATAGCAGTGTGTACACGTCCATCCCAGAGTCCCTAGCACGACCTCTTCCTCCTGGCCACATAAGCTTATTTTCCAAGTCTACGAGGGTCTCTGTCTTTTAGGTTCATTTGTGCCATCTCGTTTTTGATTCCACACATAAGGGCTGTCATGATATTTCTCCCTCTCAGTTGGACTGACTTCACAGAGTGGTCTTTCCAGAACTCAGGCCTGCTCTCCAGCTGCCAGTGGCCCTGCTTTCCCATGGTGCAGAATTCGCAGTGACCAGAGCACTACTTACCCTGCCCCCGGGACTCCCACTGAGCTGGGCCCTTCCCCGCCCCGGCTTCCCTCCCTCACACCGGGCCGTCCCCTACAATACCCCCACCTCCTGCCCAACACTCAGAGCACCTCCTGAGGGCCCTGCTGTAGGGAGCCCCTTTCCCTGCCAGTCACCACTCCTCCGCCAGCTCCTCCTGGCCCTGACAAGCTTGGCCATGGTCAGACAGGGTTCCGGAGGGGACAGCCACGTGTTGTTTGTCTTCCCCCGTGGCCCGTGTGGGAACGGGCCATGCAGTGGGTATTCTGCTACTCCTTGTTACGATGACTCTTGTGGGAAAACCTGCCTTTTCACCCCTTTGTTCTCAGCACCCAAGGTGCTTCACAGTCTCGGGGATCTCCAAGACCCTTCTCCCACTTGGCAGCGGACCCATCCCTAAAGCGGGGCTGGCCTTAGTGGCCATTTCCTGCCTACTAATAAAGTCACAGGAAAAAACTGGCTGTTGATTTGAGAGGAAGGTGCTGCCTCTGGGTGGGATAAGGCAGGCAGAAAAATGACAACCTAATGGGCCACCTGGGGAGGGTCTGGGTGGCCCTGAGAGATGCTGGGGTAGTGTATGGGGACATTTAGGGACAACATCGGGCCCCCACAGGGACGCAGCATGAGAGCAGGTGAGGGGCCTCTGAGAGCCCAGGTGTTCCCTGGCCAACAGAAAACCAGAGGGGCAGGGATTATCCCATCTGAGATCACAGAGACAGAGGTGCTTTGGATGCCATTTGCTAAAATGAATTAGGGCCCCAGTTGGGTATTCAAGTTGTATAAAAAACCTCCAAGAGGTATTTCTGGGGGATCAGTGTTACCCACTCTAGTTAATGAGCAGATAATGCTTCCATGGGAACTCCTCCACTGAGTGCTATTGCAGAGATCTCCCTGGCCTCGGTTTCCTTGCCTGTGACAAGAGGCCCCAGCACGGCAGCTTCCATCAGGCAGGTGATGGTGTCCAGGAGATGAGACTTCCCCTGTGCAGTGGGCAGTGAGGGCGGGCTGCCTGAAAAGTGTCAGGGATCTGTAGTGTCAGCGGTCACGCTGTGGGATAGCGCAGAACACAACTTGCTGTCGGTTGCTTGCATTTCCTTATAGGTTCCATCAACTCAGAGTTTTCACAGCAGTTTCTAGGTGGGGGCACATCTCCTGCCCCACCCATCCTGCATGTGGGGCACAGAGGGGCTCATGGTGGATGGTGGAGTTGGTATTCCCATTTTTCAAGTGGGTGTGACGTGGCTCAGGACAGGTGACGGTCTCAGGTCACACAGAGTTGTGGGGCTGGGGGTGGAAGTCAGGTCAGGCTCACTTGAGCGCTTGTGCCCCCGGCTGCTCCATTGGTGACCTTGCTCTGACCTCAGTGACAGAAAGGCCTCCCAACTGCACCGCGTGGGACAGCAGCCTGGGGCTCATCCTTTGTCCGCTCTTCCTGGTCCTCCCAGGACACAGGGATCATAGAATGTACCAACCATGTTTCTCTGCAGCCACCCCTTGGTGAGGGCCAGCAGATCATGGGTGGGGTGGCCCTTCCCTTCTTGACCTGATGGCCCCCGTGTGTTGCAGGCGGCTCTACCCTGTGCAAGGCTCACTCAGTCTGGAAGGCTCTTGCTGGAGGCAGCTGGGGGCAGCATTTCGTGGTTTATAGTTCCTTCCCAAGCTTACTGGTTCAGGTAGAAACAAAAGAGAATGACGCTTTGGGCGATGGCACGGGCTCACAGGTGTACATAACTCCTTACAGAGTGCTGCTCCCCCAAGGTCATGTTGAAGAGGCTCACAGGCCTGACGTCTCTGCTGAAGGACGCAGGAAGGGCATCTGGGACAATGGCTAGGGCTTGCGGCTGGCCAACCACGGCTGCCAAGGGCCAAGGGAGGACTAGAGTGCGCACAAGAGCTCAGGCCTCTGTGTCAAATGGCCTGGAGCTAGCTCCCATTACCTTCTGCAGTCTGAGCCTGAGCCAAGGTTCTTTGGGTCCCTGCCCCCTCGTCTGTGCAGCAGGGGGGTGATGGTGGTGGTGATATTGATGATGGTGGTGATAGTAACAGGCTCTCTCCACTGGGGCAGGCGAGGCCCTGCAGGGACCCTGGGCTGTGGAAAGCAGCCCCAAAGTGCTGGAAGCAGTTGACAGCCACTGTTACGGCTCTGGTGGAGTCAGGTCCCCCCAGTCCCTTCCCTCGGCAGGCCAGGAGGAGGCCGACTGGCTGCTGACCCCGCAGGACAGGTTCCTCCACAAGGTGGGTTCTGTGCCTGTCCAGAGCCCTCTCTGCTCGGGAGACACATGGAGATCGTGTTAAGGCCCCAGCGTCCATTGTTCAGTCAATCAGGCTAATCTGCCTGGCTCTCGATAAGGGCAGGAATCAGGTTTCAGGGAGATTTTCCTGGGATTACTTCTAGTAGCCGCTCAGTCTAGACAGGCCTCTCAGTTACAGAGGTGCAGACAAAGGCGAGGACCGGGAGTGCCCGGCCACGAGGCGGGCCCAGAGCCCTGCCCCAAGAGCCTTCCACCACAGTTCCTGCTTTCTTCCTGGGGGGTCAGCGCAGGGAAGGCGTCACCTCACTGGCAGACAGCCCTGGTCTGTCTGAGAGAGGGTCCTGAGCCCCTTTCGTGAGTCCAGGCGGGGCCCTAACATAGTGTGAGTGCCTGGTGTCCATGGAGCCCTCGCGCTATATGAAAGCACAGCTCACACTTTGCCCCAGTCAGTCCTGCAGGGGCTCATGAGGTGGCTGCTGATGACAATGGGCTGTCCCCACACCGAAGAGGTGGGCAGGGAAGTCTACCCACCTGCTCCTTCTGGTTCCTAGCCTGTTTTTTCCCCTATTTCCTTGCTCTGAGACTTGGGTGGTTGCTTTTGGACATCAGTGTGCCCATCTGTAGAATGGGCATGATACCTACCCCGCCAAACAGAGTCATTGTGTGAGTCACCAAGAGAACGTGTGTGAAATGGTTTTGGAAATTGTGAAGTGCTGTGCTCATGACGGTCACGGGTTCCTAGTGTGCTGCCTGCCACGGAGTTGACCATAAATAAGTGGATGGATGAATGAGTGAGTGTGAATGACCCACCCTCTAACATAGAATTGCTGAATGTCAATTGCTCCCGTTCTCCGCCTCCCTCACTCCCCCAACCCTGGGAAGTGTGTGGAGCAGCCTGAGGCTAAAAGGGACAGGGAGCTGCAGGTCCAGCCTGCTCCTCAGTTTTTCTGGAAGATGAAGGGGACCCATGTCCTGCCCTCACTGGCATCCTGGGGACATTGTCGGTGTGACCACTCCAATGTCACTGTGTCCAAATGGGATGTGTCTGCTCTTCTTGAGCCTGGGGAACAGAGCCTGGAGGGGCTTTGAGGAAATGTCCTTTGGGGCTGGATGTCAACTTTGGTCACATACGTGTGCACAGGGTATGGGGGGTGGGAGGAAAGGAGGAGACAGATAAACAGTTCTTTGTTTCCTGGCTCATCTACCTGGGGTTTGAAACAGGCCCTCCATTACTTCCTGGTTCTCTTCAGCTATACCTATGCCCTCTAAGAGAGCTAGATTAGGTTTAAAAGTACAAAGTATCACTCATTTAATGAATTGGGTTTTCTCAGAGTAGCACTGGAGAATGAAATGGCAACCCACTCCAGTGTTCTTGCCTGGAGAATCCCAGGGATGGGGGAGCCTGGTGGGCTACCATCTATGGGGTCGCACAGAGTCGGACACGACTGAAGCGACTTAGCAGCAGCAGCAAAACTAAAAGTCAAAACAGAATGGAAATACAATAACAACAGGAAAACTTACAAGTTCAGTGAGACTTTCAGGCATTGCTCTCTGGACACATGGAACCTACCTCTTAGGGTTATTTGATTTAAAGCCTCTGATCCAAAATTGACCTCGTACGTGAAGCTTGGAGGGCAGAGGCTACACAGTGATGACCCTGGTTGGCTGACTTGCACACGTCTTACTCAGTGTTGGGCAGTTATCCAGTCTGTCTGCTCTGTTCTTCAGATCAGAGTGTAGAATTAACAAGGCAGGTCTCTATAGCCAGGACCCTCAGGAGAGGCGTGAGGAAGGCATGGGGACCTTAGGGAGCTTTGAGTCTCAATGACCTGAGTTTAAGGCCTGGATCCACCATCTGCCAGCTGTGTGACTTAGGCAAGTCAGTTAACTCACTATGAACCTCTGCTTTCTCATCTATGAAATGGGGCGAATGATAGCACTGACATCATGAGGCCATTGTGAAGGTATGTCGGAGACGGTGGGCAGGAAAGGGCGTGTGGGGAGAGCAGGCCCTCAGAAGGATCTGCCTTTGGGAGGATGAGTGTGGGGAGCTGCCAGCAGGGCTGTGAACCCAGCAGCAATGCCTTCTCTGTGCGCTGCGACAGGTGTTCGACTTGTCCGGCCTTGGGTGCCTCGACTCATTTCCACGTTCACAGATGTATTGAAAAAGGCCAGTGGGCTCAGGACGAATGCCAGCTGAACCCTTGGAGTCTGTATCTCCACCAAGCCATGCATGGCTGCTTCCAGAAAGACGAGCAGAGCTATAATGAAGTCAGCACGTGTTCACAGCCATCAACTGGGTTAATAGCCTCTTTGGATCTGGTAAACCCAACTCTTTTCCACAGTCCCTGAGCAAACCACGTTGGTGGAAGGGAAGTGGGGAGCGCGCAGAGCAGGAAATGGTAGCGGCTCTGCCACCGCCTCTCTGTAGGACTTTGAATGGACCACTTGACAGCTCTGGGCCTCAGTTTCCATAAGCTGTCACACGTGATCATTCCTGTCTGTCTACCCACTGGGCCATTTTGAAGACCAAGTAGAAATATGTACAGAAAAGATGTCAGAATCTTATGCAAACATCTTGAGTTGTTATTAATGGAAGGACACGGTGATGTATGGATAGTCATTGGCAACAGTTGATTTATAAAATTCTGTCATTAAATATTAGGTTTCTGAGCTCCATGGGTAACTTGGAAAATATACCAACCACAACAAACATTTGCCTTTTGAGGAGTCTACACGTTGTGTGTTTGACATTTAATTGCACATCCTTCTATCTTCCTAAATAGAGCAGAGAAGACAAAATTTAACCTTTTCTTGTTGACCTGGCCATTATAAACATTATCAGCAGTGGTAGCTCAGATCAGATCGGATCAGTCGCTCAGTGTGTCTGACTCTTTGCGACCCCATGAATCGCAGCACGCCAGGCCTCCCTGTCCATCACCAACTCCCCGAGTTCACCCAGATTCACGTCCATGGAGTCGGTGATGCCGTCCAGCCATCTCATCCTATGTCGTCCCCTTCTCCTCTTGCCCCCAATCCCTCCCAGCATCAGGGTCTTTTCCAATGAGTCAACTCTTCACATGAGGTGGCCAAAGTACTGGAGTTTCAGCTTCAGCATCATTCCTTCCAAAGAACACCCAGGGCTGATCTCCTTTAGAATGGACTGGTTGGATCTCCTTGCAGTCCAAGGGACTCTCAAGAGTCTTCTCCAACACCACAGTTCAAAAGCATCAATTATTCGGCGCTCAGCCTTCTTCACAGTCCAACTCTCACATCCATACATGACCACAGGAAAAACCATAGCCTTGACTAGACGAACCTTTGTTAGCAAAGTAATGTCTCTGCTTTTGAATATGCTATCTAGGTTGGTCATAACTTTCTTTCCAAGGAATAAGCGTCTTCTAATTTCATGGCTGCAGTTACCATCTGCAGTGATTTTGGAGCCCAGAAAAGTAGCTACTGGAGGCCAATTAATGAATATACATTTCCCATGTATTATCTTAATTCTTGCCACAAACATGGGAGACAGAGCACATTATTTATTCTGTTTTATACTGAGAAAACTGAACTCATAGGAGTGAGATAACCCACATCACACTGCCAATAAGAAGAGGGACAGGTGTTCGAGACCCTGAAATCTATTGCCCTCTAGTATTGCCAATAAGTCATTTAAAAATACTTTGCCTCTCTTCCCTTCTTCTCTCTTTTCTTCCTTCTTTCCTTCATCAATACCTCAGTCAAAAAGCCATCAGGCATTGGTATGGTGGGAATGAGAGACTTGGCAAATCCTTTCCCCAAATAACACGGGACCAAATTGTCAAAAACAACCATTTCAGGGCTCTAGAAACTGACCAAGATTACATGTTTCCGGTAAGAAGGTAAAATGTTACAGCAGCTTTGAAAAACAGCGTGGCAGTTCCTTAAAAAGTTAAATATAAACACACTATGCAACCCAGTTAGGTATCTGCCTGCATTGGTTTCCTGTCATTGGTGTAACAAATTACCACAAGCTTAGTGACCAAAACTCACACAAATGGATTATCTTACTGTTTAGTAGGTTAGAGGTCCGCCAGAGCCTGACTGGGATACAGTCAAGGGGTCCACAGGGCTGCATTCCTTAGGAAGCACTGGAGGACAAACTGTCCGGCTTCTGGACGCTGCCCACAGTTCCTTGGTACATGGCCGCCTTCCTCCACCTTCAAGCCCGTCAGTAACAGTGGGTTGAGTCCTTCTCACATCACTCTGACCTTCTCTTCTGCCTCTCTTCCTTTTAAAGACCCTTGTGAGTAAACAGGACCTACCCAGACAATCCAGGATAATCTTGCTTTCTCAAGACCAGTTTATAAGCAACCATAATTCCATCTCCAACCTAAATTCCCCCTTGCCATGTAACATATATTTACAGGTTCTAGAGATTAGGACATGGGGGCTTCCCAGGTGGCTCAGTGGTAAGAGTCCACCTGCCAATGCAGGAGACACAGGAGACGGGTTTGATCACTGGGTTGGGAAGATCCCCTGGAGGAGGGTATGGGAACCCTTTCCAGTATTCTTGCCTGGAGAATCCCATGGACAGAGGAGTCTGGCAGGCCACAGTCCATGTGGTCACAAAAATTCAGACATGACTGTGTAACTGAGCATGAGCATGGGGGTTTAGGACATAATATAAAATAATCTAGGATAATCTTGCTTTATTCAAGTTGGCTGATTACTAAATTAGACTTCTTTGGGAGCCATTATTCTGCCTACCATACCACCCAAGATAATGAGAATATGTATCCACACAAAGACTTGTGCATGAATGTTCATAACATTATACATAATGGCCCCAAACTGGTAACAACCTAAATGTCTGTCTACTGGTTAACAACAGATAAACAAAGTATGACGCATTCTTAAAATGGAATATGATATGGAAGTAAAAAGGAGCTGTGGATGTCTGTTACCTCATTATGTAAAAACATTGTGCTAAGTGAAATGAGATGCAAAAGATATATAATTCTCCTTATATGACATTTCCAGAAGAGGTAAATCTACAGACAGGAAGCAGATCTGTGGTTGGTCTGGGGACGGGGAATGGGGTCTGGCTGCAAATGAACACTGGGGAGCTCCCCAGAGTGATGGAAATGCTCGGAAACTGAATTTAGATGATAGGTGATGGTTACACAGTTCTATGAACTCCCTGTACAAACCTTTGAATGATATAAGGTGGGTTAATTTTATGGTAATTTATAATTCACTGAAACTCTTCAGGGAGAAAAGTGTTTATGCAGGTCCAACAGGGTTGTGGCCTGGTAGGAGTTCAAGGCCAGGTGAGGAAGGCGGCTGAGTCTGGTAGCAGCCTAGTAGACCTGAGGGTTTGATTATGCACAGGATGACTGAGCAGATAAGTAAATATATTAGGATAATCGAGGCTGGTTTTCTCACTATTAGAGGAAGGAGTTACAGATAAGGAAAGGGGAAAGTGAGATTGAACCCAGTGTTGTCAGCCTAGAATTGGAGGTATTGGTATAAATACTTGGTTTTAAACATAGATAAGTTTACAAATTAGCATATATGTAAATATGATGTATATATATGTATTCACATATGTATATATTACTGAGCTCTTTCTACTAGGAGGGCATAGAAACACCTACATAGCAAATAGCATACCTGGTTGCTAAGGTAATGGTTTCTAATGCTGGTTTTCACTGAAGAATACCAGGACTGCTTGGAGAAATGGCTGATTCCAGGGGTGGGGCAGGAAAAGAACACAATGAGTTGGAAATACCTCCTACCAGAAAGTATGGAGGTGATCAGAGAATGATGTGGACATGTCCGAAGAACATGGAAGTCAACTTGAAAGGACTCCCACTGGTGCAATCTGGGACATTTGAGCATCATATTATATAATAGTAATGGGTTAAAACCTAATAGCATTCCATGAGTCCACACTGGTTTAAATTAATGCAGAAAAGAAAGCTCTTTATCATGGTAGAATGCCAGCTGATCAATGTAGAAGGAGTGATGGGGTTAGAAAAAAATCTCCACTCGGCATTCATTATAGTGGTAATGAATTCAAGTAAAACTCATTCATTAAAGTAGTTTCCTATTAAAACATTCAGGGACTTCCTTAGCAGTCCTGTGGTTAAGACTTCACCTTCCAATGCAGGGGGTGCCAGTTCTATCCCTGGTTGAGAGCTAAGATCCCACATGGCTTGTGGCCAAATACCAAAATATAAAACAGAAACAATATTGTAACAAATCCAATAAAGACTAGGAAAAAAAACCCAAAACATTACAAAATATATTTGCATGCAATGATGAGCCAGGCCTTGCTGCTGCTGCTACTAAGTCGCTTCAGTCGTGTCCAACTCTGTGCGACCCCATAGACAGCAGCCCACCAGGCTCCCCTGTCCCTGGGATTCTCCAGGCAAGAACACTGGAGTGGGTTGCTGCCTTGTTCTGTGCTAATCGGATATGTAGCACCGTCCGTTCCTACCTTGAATGGTCACAGGCTACTTTTTTAAAGTTTATCTGTTTCATGGCTCTGCATTCTTTTCCTGGGTGTCTGCTGTCAGTTAGTAGCTGTCTTTTTTTTTTTTTTTTTTTTTGCTGTGGCCTGTATTCCATCTGCAGGTAGTCCTGCTTGATCTTACTGGCAGCTCCCACCTATAATTTCCAATCTGTTGTGGCTTAGGACACCATAGGAACAAGCTTGTTAGGGGCAGCACCACTGGCTCTGAGGGACTTGTGCATGAGGAGAGGGCATGGGCTTTTGTACATGGAAGCTGGAACAATATTTTGGCTGCTCAGAGACCTTGTGGCCTATTTCCTGGCTCCTACGATACTTCGAAGAGGTAAGATTGCCTGAGCATTGGATATAACTAATGACCGCCTTTGGTTTGGGGGGACATCCGGTTTCTTTTCCTAAAGCAGAGTCACTTGACAGGTCAACATGAGAATACACACTCTCTGGTCACCACTGGAGCCCGTAGGTTGCCCAGTGTTAATAAATTGGCTGAGGCCACCTGCAGAGGGAGTCAACCATAGACAGACGCTTGGGAGATGGCTCCGGGGGGCACACCAGTCAGATGATCCTTTTAGTGAAAATGAGCAAACTCTTGGCTGTTAATGAGCCGAATAATTGCCCCAGTCACCTATCCAGACTCAGACCCTTTTGCTCAGAGACAAATGCTGTTTCTTCACTTGCCAGTCCACACATTCCACAGGCCTGTTCACGTCCATGTAGGCTGGGTCATCATGAACCCTGCAGCTGTGTCTGTCTTTAGCTGTCAGGGCCTGGGAGGAAGATACTTGCGGGGGCATATCCTCCAGACAGCTGTCATGGGGCCAGAGCCCTCACTGACAGTGACACCTCTGGGACTGGGAGTATGGGCAGGACAGATGGCCCTGGGCTATGGGAACCTGTCCCAAGATGTTTGGTCTACCACCCACAAATAGACATCCATCATCCTGAAGCTGGAAATTTGGTTTCTGTACTCATTTTTATGTGTGTTTATGTTGGCTGCTCTCCTCAAAATAACCTTGGCCAGCTGAGGAATAAGGGAAGTCATGCTGTGTCCACTCTGAGAGGGTAATTCCAAAGGGATGGGTGGGATGGTCAGGGACTTTTCTGATAGGGTACGACATGCCTCTGCTTGGCTGAGCTTGGTTTTAATGTGGGCCGAGTGCTCTCTTGGGAGTGGTAGCGAGGGTATGTCATGCCAGAAGAGGCCCCAGAAGCCAGCTGGCACCACGTGGAAGGCAGTTTCTTCCAAGGAGCAGCCATCATGGGCCGAAGAGGGTCTGGGTCTGGGGCCCATGCAGCAGAGCCCTCAGTGGCCCTCCTTTCTTCTTCTGAAAGTGAAAGTTGCTCAGTCGTGTCCAACTCTTTGCGACCCCACAGACTAGAGTTTATGGAATTCTCTAGGCAAGAATACTAGGGTGGGTAGCCTTTCCCTTCTCCAGGAGATTCTCCCAACCTAGGGATCAAACCCAGGTCTCCTGCATTGCAGGCGGATTCTTTACCAGCTGAGCCACCAGGGAAGCTCAAGAATACTGGAGTGGGTAGCCTTTCCCTCTCCAGCAGATCTTCCTAACCCAGGAATTGAACTGGGGTCCCCAGCATTGCAGGGAGATTCTTTACCAACTGAGCTATCAGGGAAAGCCCTTTATTCTTCTAGGCCCTGTCGTATGGATTTGGGAAGTACCTGTTCTTTGTGTACCCCTCTGTACTGGGCTGGGCACATGCAGCCTTCTCTGGTAGGAAACACAGGCTGGGAAGTGACGCTCTGGACTCTCACATCTGCCAAGAGAAGGGGACAAGCTACACAGTCACTTCCTCCCTTTGCTTTGGAGCCCCATGTCCCCATCTGTCATTGAGGGGGCCAGATTAGAGACCCTCTAAGGTTCCTTCCAGATAACATGATACTTGCAAAGCCACCTGCCTGGAAACTCTCCTCAGTGAAGGGTGTGTCTGTCCCCATAGGTAGACCCCTAGGCATGGAGTTCATGCAAGGCAGGGGATCAGTGGCATCCTTGCTGGCAACTTTTAAGATTTTTTTTTTTTCTTTGAGTTTATACTTGGTCACTGTGGTAGGTCTAAGTGTGAGTTTCTTTTTTTCTGTTCTACTTGGGATTCATTTGGCTTCCTAAATCTGAGGGTTAATATCTTTTACCAATCCTAAAAAAGGATCGGATGAGATATACAATAAATAAACTTTCTCAATCGATATTCCATTAAATTTTGCAAGGAAGTACTTATGACAGAACCATTTACTTTTTGCTCACAGATTCGTAGGTTGGGCTCTGGTGGCTCCACTCCACATGGAGGGTTAGATTTGGATCTAATCCACATATTGTCATCCCAGGATCCAGGCAGAGGGGACAGCAGTTACCGGAGACATGTGAGAAGCCAAGGCAAACCACAGAAGCACATTTAAACTCTGTACTTCATGTCCACTCACAGTCCATTGGCCAAAGAAAGTCACATGGCTACGCCCAGAACAGTGGGTGGGAAGTCTCGTTCACTCAGGGAAGGGGCTGAGGAAAGATGTTTTTTTTGCTGAGCAACAATGCACTGTATCACAGTCTGTCCACCTAGCCACAAATATCCACTTTAAGCCTCAAGCAGAACACACTTCCTTTCTCCCCAAGACTGTCTGAAGTTTTACCCAATGGTAGAATCCGGCTCAGAGTCTTGTAATCTCCATGAGGTCTCTTGGTCCAGAGTCTTGTGAACTAAAGAGATAAGTATTTGCTCTCTACCCCAGCCCCTTCCCCTGCAAAAGGAAAAACTACACAATGTGTAATTGAAAAATGGGGACAGTGACCACAATTATTATTCCTTTTGACTAGGGGAAGAATGGGAGGCCCAGAGCAGTGGCCCATGGTAGATTCCTCTTTCTGGGAAAATACAGAGAGATCCTCTTCTTGGGAGGGTAGGCAATAGTCCTTGATTCTTTCTTGAATATTCCTGGATTCCTTGATTCTTGGAGCAGTACCCACATCCATTGTTCTCCGTGGCTCCTGGTTTCACCTCCTGGGATTTTCTCCCTCTTCCATTACCCTCCTTGCGTCCCTCCAAAGAGAGTGTTAGAATGTATGCCTTCCTTCCATGGCCGAGAAACTTTCTATGGAAAGTGGGGATGGGTAGAGGCAAAGGCTTTTAAAAAAATCTATCTACGTTTGGCTGCGCTAGCCTTCGTCGTGGTGCGCGAGGCTTTCTCTAGTGGTGAGCAGGGGCTGCTGTCCAGTCGTGGTGTGGAAGCGTCTCACTGCAGTGGTTTCCCTTGTTGCAGGGCATGGGCTCTAGGGCTCCCGGGTTTCAGTAGTTGCAACACATGGGCTCTAGAGCGCAGGCTTAGCAGTTTTGGGACACAGGCTTAGTTGCTCCGTGGCATGTGGAATCTTCCCAGACCAGGGATCGAACCCATGTCTGCTACATTGGCAGGAGGATTCTTAACCACTGGACCACCAGGGAAGTCCCAGGTGCATTTTTAATGGTAATATAACACTCTCAGAATCATGTTTTAAAATGTGTTTGATTTTATTGTATTTTTATTACTTACCTCTAAAAATGTTTTTGAGTTCCAACTGCATACGCCACAAGCCTTTGGAGGACTGCCCCTCCCTCTCTCCTTCCCTTTCCCTCTGCCTCTCTCTTTTTCTCTCTCACTTTAATTATAGGTATGCTGAGTTAATCAGGCTTCCACAAGAGGAAAGCCTGATTTTGTTCTTTATCTACCAGGTATGATCTTAATCCCCTCAGATTTTAGCAAATGCTATGTGATGGTCACACCTGTGATTCGATCTGTGCTCTGAGACAGTGTCTTAAAGCCTGTGCCCTTGATTTGGTCTTTGACCTAAGACTGCATCTTTATGGCCATACCCTCAACTTGGTGAGAAAGCAGTTCCATGTTGCAACTTTGCAAGTCCAGGGATTTCGGGACCCTCTCCATTCTGCTTGCAAACTGGTCCCATGGTCAGTTCTTCCCTGCGCTCACTTCTCTCCTGTGCCACCCTATGAAATGCAGTGAGTAACATCCAACTCACTCACAGAATCATCTTTTATGACACTTCTTCACGGGAAGCCATAAATACACGAGGTGAATCTCTTTACGGGTTTCCAGGGCAGCAGTTTTCCCACCACATAACGCAAGTGCCGTTTCTCCAGCCCTGCTTAGTGTTCCTTACCACCTGCTGCCCGGTCCCAAAGCCAGGGCCACAGACTTTAGGCTGTCATAGCAGCCCTCACCTAGGCACCAAGTTCTGTATTAGTTCTAGCAGCAACAATACTTTCTGATAACTTCAGGGCTTACAGCAAAAACAAATGCTTCCTTTTAACTCTGGGATGTGCAGGGCTTTTGTTCTGCTCCACGCTGTGGGTCAGGTCTGGGTCCATGCCACTCTTTGAATATTCTGGGCTCCAGGCTGAAGTGCCGACCGCTATGGAGGGTGTGCTCATCTCATGGTGTATCACAGAGTGTGAGCACTGGCTTATTTTTACACAGCGGTTCTTTCATTTCCCGCCCCACCCCACCATCCCATTTTATCTTTGTGCCGGTCTCTAAGTTATTTGTTTAGATCTTTTCCAGTGAGTTAATTCTCACATCATCTGTGTTTTAACTGTTCATTGGGCATTTAATTTTATGTTTCATTTCTGGAAATTCTAAGTTGATTCTTTTTCAGGTATGCCTGGACAGTTTTGAAATGTTCTTTTTGCATTATGTTTAAGCTCACTGGTCTTAATTTCGGTTTCATGTCTACAAATTTAGTATCTGGTCCTTGGGGCCCAATTTTGCTGCCGTTGTTCTTGCTGACTGTCACTCCTGGTGCCTTCTTTGGGTCCTTGGTAATTTTTCATGGCGAGTTCATAGCTGACTGATTGTAATCTGCAAGCTTCTTGGGAGGCCTGGGCTGAGCGTGCATCCCCTAAGGAGCTTTTGTGGGTGCTTCCTCTTGCTGCCTGAGGATACCACTCTCTGAAGTCACTTTTCTTTTGTTTTTCTTTTTCTTTTATTTTTTTAATGTGGGCCATTTTTAAAAAGCCTTTATTGAATTTGCGACAATATTGCTTCTGTTCTGTTTTTGGTTTTTTGACTCAGTCCAAGGCATGTGGGATCTTAGCTCCCCAAACAGGGATTGAACCCGCACCCCCTCCATCAAAAGGTGAAGTCTTAACCACTGGACCATCATAGAAATCCCTGAAGTCACTTTAAATCAGCATACCTTCCAAAAGTTTCCCAGACTGAGAAGGTAAATTCATGTTCAGAGCCAAGCCTGGAGACGGCCACGTTTCCCAGTTCTCTTGTCCCAGGGACCGAATTGGAGGAAGTAGATCTCTTGCAGAGTCCTGGGTCTGGGCAGAGGTCTCAGTTCAGACCTCCCCCTTGTGTCTGCTTCTGGGTTTGGCAGAGGCCCAGGGACAGCTCATGGCTTTAGTGTTCACATGGCCTTGGCCTCCATATAGCACTGTCGCCACATCTGTTAGCATTCCCCACATCTGTTCCTTGCCTCTCTCCCTGCCTTCTTGGCTTCCTCTGCTTCGCCTTTGCATTTAAATTTATCTTTATTGTGTCCAATCCAGCATTTCTGGATGTTTATAGTGGGAGGGTGGTCGGGCACAAGGGTAGAAGGTCTCCCCTCCGTGGGATACTTACTGCTTCCTGGGTGCACAGCAGGCCCTGTTTCTCTAGAGGCCTGGGGGGCACAGTCCTGGACGCAGCCCAAGGACCACCCAGAGGAAGGAAAAGGCCCACGTGCCCTGCATTCTCGTCAGAGGACAGGGTGGATGGGCAAGGAGGGATGGTAGAGGAGTACTGACTGTGAATTTATTGAGTGCCTCCTGTGTGCAAAAGTCCCATGTTAGTGCCTCTCTACTCATATTTCATCCTATTTAAATATGGATTTAAATCCTATTTAATCCTCACATCAACCTTTTGATAGGCTTATTATTTAAGCCTTATATAATCCTCACAACAATCTTTTGTTTAATCCTTCTTATTTAATCCTCACAACAACCTTTTGAAAGGCTCAGAAACGGCAAGGGATGTACCCAAGGTCACACTTGTAGTGGGCAGCCAGATTGAGAAGCCAGGCCTACACCATTTTTGCTTCTTTAGAAACCAAGGCGCAGGTGGGCCTGGCCATCTGTGATGGGCCATAGGAGAAGCAGCCTGACCCGTCATGTACCGCCCTGTGCAGCTGGGTCTGAGTGTGTGTGTGCAAGCTGACAGGGGGCACCCATGAGGGGGGCCTTGAGGGGACATTCCCCCTCGTCCCTTTTCGTGATGGTTGTAGAAACTCAAAAGTGTGCTTTTTAAATGAGGTAGAGAGATGCTGTATTCTCTGGGGGCAGGGGGCTGTGGTGCGGTGGGGGCTGGCAGGACGGCCCAAACCCTGTCTTCTTTAAAGTCAGCGTGTGGAGTCACTGGTGACTCCAGCATGGACTCTTCAGGTTGAGAGGCAGGGGTTGGGGGTGGTGTGGATGGGGCTTGGCCGTGTGGTGCTCACTCTGCAGAAGTCCTGACTGCTCCCGAAACATTCGCCAGCCAGGACTCAGGGGGCCCTGGATCCTCAGGTGTTTTATTATTTTTGAAATCTAGATTATTTCCCAAGGATGACAGCAGCTTTGACACACAAGTCTGGCTCAGACTTTCTCCCCCAGCCCAGCAGTGTCTGCGTACACCTTTGCCTCTGAGCAAGCCACATTTCCTGTCTCCTCCTCGGCACTGCCCCAGCCCCCAGGCAGTCTGCTCCTTTGCAGCAGGGTGTCCCCCTCACTGAGAGGGAAGGCTTCAGCAGATGTTGGAGGCAGAGCAGAAGGAAGCTGCCCTCAGCGGATACTGAGACCTGTGCGGTGCTCACCTTGGCTTTCCCAGGCCAGCAGGGGCAGGGTGCTCTGTCTAAGGAGTGGGACAGGATGCTCTGTCTAAGGAGGGGGTGGCCTGGGGGCTGAGGGGCAGGCTCAGCTGCTGCACAGTAGTGCCCTGAGCTGACTGTAGGTCCACAAAAGCTTTCTGGGCACAGCAGCCTGGATGCTGGGCCTCTGGGCAGAGTTCTGTGGTGGGAGGGCAAATGCCAGGGCAGGGAGCAGAGAGTTTCAGAAAGTGGATCCAGGATACAGATGAGCCTATTTGCAGGGCAGAAATAGAGATGCAGATGGAGAGAATGAACATGTGGATATGGGAAGTGGGAGAGGGGTGGAAAGATTAGGAGACTGGGAATGATGGACGTGCGCTGCCATGAATAAAACAGACAAACAGTGGGAAGCTGCAGTACAGCACAGAGAGCTCAGCTTTGTGCTCTGTGGTGACCTAGAGGGGTGGGATGGGGGTGGTGGGAGGGAGGGTCATGAGGGAGGGATGTATGTATCAGTTCAGTTCAGTCGCTCAGTCGTGTCCAACTCTTTGCAACCCCATGAATCACAGCACGCCAGGCCTCCCTGTCCATCACCAACTCCCGGAGTTTACTCAAACTCATGTCCATCGAGTCAGTGATGCCATTCAGCCATCTCATCCTCTGTCGTCCCCTTCTCCTCCTGCCCCAATCCCTCCCAGCATCAGAGTCTTTTCCAATGAGTCAACTCTTTGCATGAGGTGGCCAAAGTACTGGAGTTTCAGCTTCAGCATCAGTCCTTCCAATGAACACCCAGGACTCATCTCCTTTAGGATGGACTGGTTGGATCTCCTTGCAGTCCAAGGGACTCGCAAGAGTCTTCTCCAACACCACAGTTCAAAAGCATGAATTATTTGGAACTCAGCTTTCTTCACAGTCCAACTCTCACATCAATACATGACCACTGGAAAAAACATAGCCTTGACCAGATGGACCTTTGTTGGCAAAGTAATGTCTCTGCTTTTGAATATGCTATTTAGGTTGGTCATAACTTTCCTTCCAAGGAGTAAGCGTCTTTTAATTTCATGGCTGCAATCACCATCTGCAGTGATTTTGGAGCCCAAAATCCACTGTTTCCCCATCTATTTCCCATGAAGTGATGGGACCAGATGCCATGATCTTCGTTTTCTGAATGTTGAGCTTTAAGCCAACTTTTTCACTCTCCTCTTTCACTTTCATCAAGAGGCTCTTTAGCTCCTCTTAAATTTCTGCCATAAGGGTGGTATCATCTGCATATCTGAGGTTATTGATATTTCTCCCAGCAGTCTTGATTCCAGCTTGTGCTTCTTCCAGCTCAGCGTTTCTCATGATGTACTCTGCATAAAAGTTAAATAAGCAGGGTGACAATATACAGCCTTGACATACTCCTTTCCCAATTTGGAACCAGTCTTTTGTTCCATGTCCAGTTCTAACTGTTGCTTCCTGACCCGCATATAGGTTTCTCAAGAGGCAGGTCAGGCGGTCTGGTATTCCCATCTCTTTCAGAATTTTCCACAGTTTATTGTGATCCACACAGTCAAAGGCTTTGGCATAGTCAATAAAGCAGAAATAGATGTTTTTCTGGAACTCTCTTGCTTTTTCCATGATCCAGCAGATATTGGCAATCTTGTTCCTCTGCCTTTTCTAAAACCAGCTTGAACATCTGGAAGTTCATGGTTCACGTATTGCTGAAGCCTGGCTTGGAGAATTTTGAGCAGTACTTTACTAGTGTGTGAGATGAGTGCAATTGTGCGGTAGTTTGAGCATTCTTTGGCATTGCCTTTGTTAGGGATCAGAATGAAAACTGACTTTTTCCAGTCCTGTGGCCACTGCTGAGTTTTCCAAATTTGCTGGCATGTTGAGTGGAGCATTTTCACAGCATCATCTTTCAGGATTTGAAATAGCTCAACTGGAATTCCATCACCTCCACTAGCTTTGTTCATAGTGATGCTTTCTAAGGCCCACTTGACTTCACGTTCCAGGATGTCTGGCTCTAGGTGAGTGATCACACCATTGTGATTATCTTGGTCGTGAAGATCTTTTTTGTACAGTCCTTCTGTGTATTCTTGCCACCTCTTCTTAATATCTTCTGCTTCTGTTAGGTCCATACCATTTCTGTCCTTTATCGAGCCCATCTTTGCATGAAATGTTCCCTTGGTATCTCTAATTTTCTTGAAGATCAGTGGAGAAATAACTCCAAAAAGAATGAAGGGATGGAGCCAAAGCAAAAACAATACCCAGTTGTGGATGTGAGTGGTGATAGAAGCAAGGTCTGATGCTGTAAAGAGCAATATTGCATAGGAACCTGGAATGTTAGGTGCATGAATCAAGGCAAATTGGAAGTGGTCAAACAGGAGATGGCAAGGGTGAATGTCGACATTCTAGGAATCAGTGAATGAAAATGGACTGGTTTGTGTGAATTTAGCTCAGATGACCATTATATCTACTACTGTGGGCAGGAATCCCTTAGAAGAAATGGAGTGGCCATCATGGTCAAAAAGAGTCCGAAATGCAGTACTTGGATGCAATCTCAAAAATGACAGAATGATCTCTGTTCATTTCCAAGGCAAACCATTAAATATCACAGGAATCCAAGTCTGTGCCCCAACCAGTAACTCTGAAGAAGCTGAAGTTAAACGGTTCTATGAAGACCTACAAGACTTTTTAGAATTAACACCCAAAAAAGATGTCCTTTTCATTATAGGGGACTGGAATGCAAAAGTAGGAAGTCAAGAAACACCTGGAGTAACAGGCAAATTTGGCCTTGGAATACGGAATGAAGCAGGGCAAAGGCTAATAGAGTTTTGCCAAGAGAATGCACTGGTCATAGCAAGCACCCTCTTCCAACAACACAAGAGAAGACTCTACACATGGACATCACCAGATAGTCAACACCGAAATCAGATTGATTATATTCTTTGCAACCAAAGATGGAGAAGCTCTATACAGTCAGCAAAAACAAGACCAGGAGCTGACTGTGGCTCAGATCATGAACTCCTTATTGTCAAATTCAGACTGAAATTGAAGAAAGTAGGGAAAACCACTAGACCATTCAGGTATGACCTAAATCAAATCCCTTATGATTATAAAGTGGAAGTGAGAAATAGATTTGAGGGACTAGATCTGAAAGAGTGCCTGATGAACTATGTATGGAGGTTCATGAGATTGTAGAGGAGACAGGGATCAAGACCATCCCCATGGAAAAGAAATGCAAAAGAGCAAAATGGCTGTCTGGGGAGACCTTACAAATAGCTGTGAAAAGAAAGAAGCAAGAAGCAAAGGAGGAAAGGAAAGATATAAGCATCTGAATGCAGAGTTCCAAAGAATGGCAAGGAGTGATAAGAAAGCCTTCCTCAGCAATCAATGCAAAGAAATAGAGGAAGACAACAGAACGGATGTATGTATGCATATAGCTAATTCACTTGGTTGTACAACTTTATAAAGCAACTACACCCCAATTTTTCAAAAAGAAGAGAAAATGGACCCTGGGTTCAGGTTGTGGTCCATCGCTTGCCTGTGTGACCTTGGGCAAGTTGCTTGACTTCTCAAAGGCTCACTCTCCTCCCACCTTGTGAGTGAGAGTAACAGCAGTGCCCTCCTCTGTGTTGTTGCTGCTGCCTTTTGCACAAGGCCTGACACATGCTAAGCAGTCAGTTAGTGCTCCCTGTGGTTGGTGTCATTGTGGTCGGTGTTAAGGAATCCTGGAGTCCATGGTGCTGACTTCCATTGGCTCTGGTCTGAGCGTCAGGATGACAGCTCAGACCATAAAGGCCAATAATTCAGAGCACCAATGTAGAAAGTGAGTTGCCAGCCGCTAGTACTGGCGCAGTGACACCCCTCACTCTGGGAGGAGGGCATCTGAAAGGCCAAGTGGGATGAGCAGGTGGTTGAAGGGGGAGAGCCCTCCTGGTAGGTTCTCCAGCGAGCCCGGCAGGTGAGCCAGTCTTCTCCTGCTTCTCACTCAGAGGCAGCTGGTCTACCCTGCCTGCCTCCTGGAGGTCAGGAGACAAGGGTCTTTCCTGGAAGAAAGCTGCAGAGGAGCCTGGGCTGCCAGGGATGAGAATCTGGAGAAAGAGCAGGCATACTAGGACCTCAGAGAGAATTAAGAGAAAGCCACCATGTCTGACATTTGGAGGAGGGTAGATACTTACCCACTAGGCTGCACTGTGCCTGGGACTGGGGTCTGGTCAGGATCTGCAGGCTCAGCCAGCTGCAGAGGTGGGCATTGATCCTGGACTCATGGACTCCAGAGCCCGTTCTCAGCCTGCTTGCTGTGTGTATCCCACTGGAGCTTCAGTGTGTGTCTGCTCAGAGCCTGCTCCTCCAGCCCTCTGTGGCTCTGCATCCCCTACATCACCGCCTGGCATGGGCTTCACAGGGTCAAAAACTGGTCCAAAACCAAGTGGCTGGAGCCCACGCTTGGAGCTTTGTTAGGTGGCACCATGAAATATTTGAGTGGGGGCACAGCAGCCTGATGGGGGAAGGTTTGGGTTAAGTAGTGGAGGGCCTGGGTTCTATTTCCCAGTAGGGCTAAGGGCATGCCTGACCTTGGAGCCAGCCCTGGCCCAGAAGAGGGGCCTTGTGCCCCTGGGCCCTCAGAGTCATGTTCATCGGGTGATGCTGGGAGAAAGCACTTTGCAGGGAAAGCTATGTTTCATCTACTGGATTTCCTTCCTTGCATGACACACGTGATTCCGCTAACCCTTTCTTGATGGCAAGTCCATCTTTCCCTGTTCCTGGGGGTGTGTGGGCCACTTATGCCCCCAAGATCTATGAGGACAGACTCTTGTAGATGGAATACAATACCCCACTCCCACCCAAAGGTGCTCAATCCTAATCACCTTTACATGGCACAAGAGACTTTGCAGATGTAATAAAGTTCAGGATTTGGAGATGAGGTTACATGGCTGGGTCCAGTGTAATCATAAGGCCCCTTGTAAGTAAGGGAGGAAGGCAGGAGTGTCAGAGACAGAAGGGGTGGGATGACAGAAACAGAGGTCAGAGAGAGGCAGAGAGGAGTTGGAAAGTGCTACACGGCCAGCTTTGCAGATGGCAGAAGAAGCACGAGCCAAAGACTGCAGGCGGGCTCTTGACACTGGAAAAGGCAAGGAAGTAGGTTCTCCCTCCGCCCTCCCCACCGCCCCCAGAAGAAACACAGCCGGTGACACTTTGATTTTTCGTATAATGAGACCCATTGTGGACTTCTGACCTCCAGAACTGTAGGATAGCATGTGTTGTTTTAAGCCACTAAGTTGGAGATAATTTGTTACAGTAGCAATGGGAAAACAACTCCAGACACTAAGACCTGAGGGCCTGAAGGAGACGATGAGCACGGGGCCTTCCTGGATCTGCCCCAGAGCCTCTGCCTGGGGCCCTGGACACTGCTGTCTGCATTGGTTTCCACTTCTTCCCTTGCCACGACCGGACACTCTGCTGGCGTGTCTTTGTGAGCATCTTCTATCTTCTCGGTGTTCATTTCCTTCAGAGTTGAGTCCAACAGCCGATCAGGAGCAAACAGAAAAGATAGCAGGCCCCTGAGGGAAGATCAGGCCTCACTGATGGGGAATGGAGCCCCCTTTTCCTACCAAGTCATAACTGTGAGCTTTGTGACAACAGTTTCTCTCCATTTGGCTGCACTTCATCAACAATTTCTGGCCTTATATCAGTGTTCCAGAGGGCAGAGCTCCCAGAAGGCTGAGTGCCAACCAAAAATGGGTTCCATGTGCTCTCAGGGAACACAGGACAGCTCACTCCACTCTCTGGCCTTTAGAGAAAGCCAGCACAGGAGTGGAATCTGTGAGTTTTTATCAGAAACGCCTTTGGCTTTGGTGTACTCAGAGAGCAAGCCCTAAAGACGGCATCCGATTGGCAGCTGGCTTTGTTAGAGGAACTGGCAGGCTGTGGTGATAGACAGGGGGTGGGAGGGGGGTCCATCAGCTTTGGTGTTTTGCTTTTTTCTAAGGCCTTAGGAATCTTCCATGACTAGGCCAGCCTTTGCTCCTAGCGGGGGCCTCCTCCCAGAACCTGATTGATCCACACATTCCTTGACATTTTAGAAACTTGAAAAAACAAATCAGCTCTTTATCTAAAGAAAAATTTAGCACAGACAATTAACCTTGGGATATGGGCATTTCACGGAGAAGGCAATGGCACCCCACTCCAATACTCTTGCCTGGAAAATCCCATGGATGGAGGAGCCTGGTGGGCTGCAGTCCATGGGGTTGCGAAGAGTCGGACACGACTGAGCGACTTCCCTTTCACTTTTTCACTTTCATGCATTGGAGAAGGAAATGGCAACCCACTCCAGTGTTCCTGCCTGGAGAATCCCAGGGACAGGGGAGCCTGGTGGGCTGCCATCTATGGTGTCGCACAGAGTCGGACACGACTGAAGCGACTTAACAGCAGCAGCAGCAGCATGGGCATTTCAAGGCTGTTGTAAAGGAGAGTGAGGCAAAGACAGAAAGGCAGATGGACCAAGACAGTGGTGCTTACCTCCCCAGAACTGACATGAAGCTGGTAGCTGGGTCTTGAGTGGTTTCTCTGCACTGGGGCCTCAGTTTCCCCACCTGCTACCCAGGTGGTTCCCCATGCACCCAGCCACTGACTTCTACCTCATACTGCCAGTTGATTCTAAGCCTGAGTATTGCCACAGGCCTGTGTTTTACATGACTTTACAGTGAGGAGGTCTTGCTTCATTCAGAAACAAGGAGAAAATATTTCATGAATGATTTCAAGAAATTCTCCTAGAAACTAAGAATTCCCTGAAGGTGGTTAACAGACAGTTCTCAGAATTTGCAAAGAGATAGTCACTTTTCCAGGTGCTTCCAGACTAGGGTGTGGCAGAGAGATGTCAGACCTTTAAGAGGAATGCCAGGCGGCGGGACTCCTACCTCAGTCCCTCCCCACCCCACCCCTTCCTGAGGGCACTGCCAGAGGACTTCTGTTGGCCTGGCCTCCACTGCTGGCTGCAGGGCTTAGGCTCTTGGAGCCATGGTTAGTTAACTCTGGAGTTTGAGCCCACAGAGAAAGTTTGATTTTCTGCAGCAGGTAGTAAACTGTCCCCACACACTAGACCAACTCCCTGAGCCCTGAAAGTGTTGTAATAAAACCACTACCTTCCCTCCCCAACAACCATCGCCAACTCAAATGAAAATGATTCCTTTGTAGAGTTGCTGATTACAAAATTCCAGCTAAGTTTCTTGACACCAAGTGTTTCTTACTGATTAAAGGACCTGCTTGGCTTTCCAGCCTGGAGTGTTCTGTTCTAAAGAGTTCATGGTCATGGCCTTTGGAGTGTGAAAGAACTGAGATTTAAACCCAGTTCTGTCTCTTTCTCCCATGTGAGCTTCTCACTTCTCTTGTTCTCCAGAAGGGGAGACTGGTGTCCTCCTCATGGACCTATTAGGCTTGAAGCTGCCATGTATGGAGTGCCTGCATGTGTGTGCACGCTCGGTGGTGTCCGGCTCTTTGTGACCCCATAGACTGTAGCCCTCCAGGTTTCTCTGTCCATGGGATTTTCCAGGCAAGAATACTGGAGCCGGTTGCCATGTCCTACTCCAGGGAATCTTCTCGACCCAGGGATTCAACCCACGTCTCTTATATCTCCTACATTGGCAGATGGGTTCTTTACCACTAGCGCCACCTGGGAAGCCCAGGTGGGAAGCCTGCACTAGGGCATAATAGTCACAGCAATCATGGTGGGTGTGTGTGTGTGTTGGGGACATCACTGTTCCTATCTTAGAGACAGATTATAGACTCAAAGAAGCTAAGTGACTTATCCAGGGTTACAACTTATAAGTGGCAAAGCTGGAACTTGATCCCAGAAATCGACTCAAATGTCTGCGTTCTTGACCACTGAGTTCATGCTCACCAAGTGCCCAGGAGGCCTTGTACTTAGTAGGTGCTCATGCAGGTGAGTGAATAGAGAAAGAGCTGTGTGCATGTCTGCAAACCTGACCTGAGAAGTCCTATCACAGGCGTGAAACCGTGGCTTCTGTGACCTTGGCGTGATGGCAGGCACACGGTGCCCTTGGGGATTGTTCCAGGGTGAGGCTGGGCAGGAGAAGGCCCTCTGGGATGCCTGAGCTGTCTCGTCCTCTTCCTCCTGGGTGAGCATCACTGGAGCTCGAGTCCAGATCCCAGATCCTGGAGGCGGGCACAGAGGTGCTTAGATTTAAGGGGTAAGTTCAAAGCAGAAAGGAAGCTCTCTTAAAAATGAAGGGCAGTGTGAGTGTCGGGGCCAAGGGAGGATGGTTGAGAATTCCTAGTAAAACTTTACAGCTTCCGCATTTCCCCTCCTCTAAATCTTCCCATGAAAACCGTGCGTCTGGGGGGGCCGTCTTGGCTGAGTGAGGGCAGGAGCCACCCATTAGCCCAGCTAGGGAGGGCTTTCCGGCTTCATTAGTGCTGCCCGTGGTCTGGTGGACAGTGGCATGCTAAGTGGGTGCCCGCTACGGCCCAGAGGTGAGGAGAAACAGCTACAGACGCCCGCGGCAGCCGGGTGGTGCCCACGCTGCCCTCCAGCCCTGCCGGGCCGCATCTGTGCAGAGGAAGCTCAGCTGTTGTCCCTTTTATGCGTATTGACTTAGTGGAGTGCAAACATGTTAAAAGTTCACTTTCTCCTTTATGGAAGTCTATAAAAAGGCTCTTAAACTGGAGTCCTAGGGCTTCAGCGAGACACACGTAGGCTCGGGCCCTGGGGAGGGCAAGGTCCATCCCTCTGCCTCCAGCATGGGGTGTGATCCCCTCAGCACGAAGCCTGAAAGCCCTGGTTTAGCCAGCATGGCTGCGGTGGACGCGTGACAGTGGGCAGAGAGGTCCCGACTCAGGGGCTGCCTGAGGCCTGTGGGCGGTCTGAGCCCAATGCCTGGCAATTGTTCAGTGACTTATAGACAAGTGAACGAAGGCTCTGGGGCTCATGCCAAGCGCCCAGCCACCGTTGCCCTGTCCTGCTCCCTGTGCCTCGGCATGGGCCACAGCTAGGGCTTGGGGCAGGAGCGCCTCCTGCTCGCAGGTACATACAGTGGCATGTCCGCCTGACACCTGCTGCCCCTTTGCACCCTGCTGACCTGACCCTGCAGAGGGCCGCACTCCCTGCAGGGGGCTGGCAGCACAGCTCGGGCCTTCCTCCATTGTCTGCCCCCATGGTCCACTGAGCTGATCCCTCCAGGAACTCGTAGGCCTGGTGGGCTGTGGCAGCCCCCCTGGCCAGGAGGGGTCTTCGCAGATAAGGCTGGGCTTTCCTGAGAGGAAGAAACATTCAGAGCTACGTGAAAGGCCAGAAGGGAACTGGCACTTTTGGGAAAGAGCAAGCATTCCTCTGGGTGCAAATCTAGTCAAAGCACAGAGGGTCAGATGGAAATCCGCACCTGAGGGGAGGCTGGCTGTGCAGTTGGAGCTGGTTGTGCCCCTCTGCCTTGCTTGATTGAGCTCTTAAGTCCATTTTGTCTTGAGTAAAATGGAGATATGTCACTAACTGGAGCATGTTTGGAAGGTGGGGGTTAAATGTAATACAAGTATGAGGCATGCAGCAGTGCATGGATTTTACTGTTTCCACCATCACAATTATCAGTCCCTGTCCCTGTCATTATTGGCAGTATAGAAACATTTGCTGGTGGAAGTGCCTCGGCCACGGTTGTCGCTCCACACACTAAATGGTATGAAAAGCTTGGGGTGTTGCTCGGAAGCACTCCGTGGACTGATGTTCTAGAACAGAGCTGCCCGATACAGTGGCTACTGAGTACTTACAAGGTGACCAGTGAAAACAAGGAGCTGAATTCTTAATTTTATTGTGTTTTAATGAATTTAAATTTAAATAACCACATGTAGCTAATGGCATAGCTACATTGGATGGCACAGTTTTAGAAGGTTCCCCCCAAACTGGGCATTGCCCAGCTCCTCTCTGTGCTGTGGTAATACAAGATGGGGAAGGGCTTGCCAATGACACCAGCCCCTCAGCCATACACAGTGCTGGGTTACAATTGACCATGGTATTGATAACCACGTGGCCACGTTCCTTTGAAGCTGGCCGCATGGAGATGAGCTGGCTACTGTCAAACACTGACCCTAGCCAGAGTTTGGATTCTAGCCATGACAGCCACGAGGCTTCTGACCTTTATGGGAACCAGAGCAATAGAAAGAAGCAGCTCATTTTGATGGAGCATCTGTCCCTGACACTGGGCTGCCAACTCCATTTTAACAGATGAGACCACCCCTGGAAGAGGCAGGGTGACCTGTCGGGACTTCATCCCCTAGCGGTTCCTCAGACCACAGAGATAAAGACGAGCCAGGTTTTGCACTGACTGAGGAGACACCAAAGTACAGAGGCTCAAGGTCTCAGGCTGCAGAGTGGAGCTTTCCTGGCCAGGCAAGGCATGGTTTCCCATCAACAGCTGTGGGGATGCAGGCTCAGAGGGTCAGGGGGACCAGCCCAAGACCCCACAGGGAGGTGGACAGCCACTGGCAGCAGGATGGAGATCAGGGGCTAGGTCTCTGAGCCCACTTCTCCCATGCCCCCCTCCCCGGTCCCCCCGCAACTCTGCTTCCACTTCCTGCGGCCACCCTCAGCCCCTGAATGGACAGGCCCCACCCCGGGGCGCATCCTCATGCACTGGAGGGTGGGCGGGGCCCAGAGTGGGGTGGTCCTGCCTCCAGGGGGCGCGGTGTTTGGTGGGGTGGGGGGCTGACAGCTGACAGCCTTAATGGGCACATTGTCCCCTCACTGCCGAGAGCGCCGCCCGGCCACTTCCTCACACGCCGCGCGCTGGATGAGCTCATGTCTGAGGCCGCGGGCGGCGCGGGGCGGCCGAGCTGGGCTGCAGGGAGGCCCGGCGGCCGCGAAGCCCGAGCGGCTGGGGCGGCAGAGTCGTGAAGCGGAACGTTGTAATGAGCGACGCCGGCTGGATTTATGGGGCTGCGCACGTGCGCCTGGCCTTCCTGCGAGGGCCTCGCCTGGGAACAAAAACAAGCCCTGGCCCAGGCACGGCGCGACTGGGTCTTAACAAGAGCCCACTAATTACTGGAAGGCCTCGGCCAGGTCCCCGGCCTGCAGAGGAGCAGAGTCGGTGCTGCTTCCTGTGTCAGCGTAGGCTTCGCTGGAGCCGGTCTCTTCCCAGGAGGACGTTCAAGGCCAGCCTCTCCCTGGCTCTATGGCCTCGTGGAAGGGGCTGATTCCACCCGCCCCCATCCTCAGTTTTCCTCATCTGTGAAATGGGATAACGCACCTTATGAGGCCATTGTGGGGCGTTCTAGAAGGAGCAAGAGTTGACTTGAGAGGGACTTACTCCTGGTTTTGAATCCTGTTCCGCCAGGTTCCTACTGTGTGGCCTGGCCAAGTCACTGCACCTCTCTGGTGCAAGTTGCCTCACCTAGAGTGTGGGGATAGGCTTGTTCACTGTCAGGGTCATTGGGAAGGTCTGCCAAGAGGACGCATGCAGGCTCCTTGGTGTTCCTAGCATTCATACTGCTGCCGCTTCTCCGTGCATGATCACATCCCTGGTTGTGGTGTTAGTGCGGTTTCCCCCGAGCGTGGAGGTGGCAGACAGGGTCTTGAGCGGCTGGCATCAGGTGATCCTGCCCTGCGCCCTGGTGGTCTGAGCAGCTCAGGGTCGGACCCACGTCCTGTCCAGGGCATTTGGAGACTCACCAGGGCCAACAAGCGCCATGAGCTTGTGATCACAGCCTCTCTCTGCTGGTGGGGAGCCTGATGGGACCAGGATCCAGGCCTTGGACTGAGCTGCAGCCTGTTGTCCTGTCCTGGGGCTGGGGCTGTGAGAGGCTTCCTGACTCAGGCATGTATGTCGGGGTCATCAGGAAATGCTGCCCATGGCCCACCCAGGACACCTGCCCAGGTTAATACCCTTGCCTGTGAAAGGTGTGACCTCAGCCTCACTGGCACACAGGCCAGGGCTCTCGGCCGCCGTCACACAGAGGTTTCTCCTGCACACATTTCCCGCTGCTGTCCCTGTCTATTGATACTGTGGATTTAGCATCTAGCCAGAAAGTTTCCATGTCCACACCCTTTTCAAATCAAGATCCAGGGAAGTGGAAACAGCAGATACCACGAGATCCAGGCTGCCGTTAGCTGTGCGGCCGGCTGGCTGGTGTCAGCCGAAGTCTGGTGCCAACATCAGACTTGACTCTGAAGCCTCTCTGTGCACACACGGAGCCAGAGACCCAGTAGGGTGTTGCTCCAGAACCGGAGCTCCAGGAGTGGGCGTATGCACCTGCGTCTTCCTCCTTCTTCCCCTCTGAGTCAGGCACTCTGACTGCTGGCTTGCTTCTGAGGGTCCCAGCAGGCTCGGCTTGACCGTGATTTGTGCAACCCTGAGAGAGAGTCCCTCTTCCCTTCTTCTTCCCTGGGGTGAGGCACTGAGGATGCCACAGGGCACTCGGGGAGGGTGGGGTCTTCTTTGCTTGCTCACTGCTGTACATCAGAGCTGAGGGCGGTGCTCGGCCCAGAGGGCTCCGGGGGTGTGTGTGAATGAACAGTACTTGCTGTCTGATGGGGAGATGGCCGTCAGCGCCAGACAGCTGTCCAGCAGGTACAGTGCTGTCACTGGTGGGTGTGCAGGCTACACCAAGGAAGGACACCCAGCCGGACGATGGGGTCAGGAGGGCTTCCTGGAGGAGGTGGAAGGGCAAGAGAAGAGACCCAAAAGGTCAAGCAGGGTTACACAAAGGCAGCAGTCATGTGTTCGGGGCCGAGGAACTGACACATGCCAAGTCTTGCAAGCAAGATATGACTGGCCTGACACAGAGTCAGGACAGGTATAAAGAGGGGCGGAGGTGGAAGGTGAAGCTGGAGAGAACAACCAGCCTTCCTCCATTCTCAGGCCTTTATCGACTTCGAAGACAGCTTTTAAAACTTCCATGGATGGTCTCATATCCTTAACCATTTTATAAATGGAGACATCGACCATCACCTCAGGTGTGTTAGGATTGAACCCTCTGTGTGTATGCAAGTCTTGCATGCTGGAAAGGGCCAAGTGATGGGGTATGGTGATGGTTTCGGGGTGCTGCCCTCTGAGTAGCCCTGGGGTTACTGGGGACACTTGAGGCAGAGGAGGGTTCAGCTGAGGGGCCCCTGGAAAGTGAGGCTCCCTGGGGGTCACCTCAATGGATGCTGTCTGCATCCTCCAGGTGTTAGGGTCTGCTCATAATGAAATCCTGGAGGGGCCATCAGTGGCTGTTGGCAAGCATGTCGTAAGTACTTGGTTGAGCCTAAGTTCCCTGAAGTTGGTCCAGCCTTTGCCCAAGGTGGCATCTCGTTACAGAAGCTGTGTGGCAAGACCAAGTAAGTAAGTGGCTTCTCTTCTGGGGCTCGGAGGCTGTCTCAAGGTGGGAATCCGTAGCTCAGACCTGAGGGGCCCTAATGAGGAGCTGCCAGGGTTCAATTAGGCGCGCGGCCCCAGCTCTGCAGTCTTTGACTGACAGCTCATTACCCTGCTGCCATTTTGGGGCAGTGGAATTTAATCTCCCAGATGGGAAGCAAATCAATTTGCCCATCGGCCACAGCTGAGCCTCCTTGAACTCAACTCTAATTTATTCTCCTAAGCTTAGGAAGCTTTGTCGTTTCAAGGTACAGAAATATCAGGTTTCCCAGCCAGCCTGGGCATGGTGTGCATAGGTGAACATGTCGAGAAGGTCAGGCCTGGAGCCCAACCTCCTGTTGGTTGGTGGGGACTGTGCCATCAGCCTGGCTAGGAGGAGACCAGGGTTCTTGCCCGGGAGGCCAGGCTCATCTGTGGGAAGGTTGTATATGGAAATTGAGGGCCATGTGACATCCCAGGTCATTGGGATCAAGGTCGCCTGCCCAAGAACTCAGCCTGGAAGGGACTCCTGCCAGCAAGGCACATGTGACCGGCTCACCTGGGCCGCCTGCATCCTGGGGCCACGTTCTTCTGTGTTGGGGTCGTGGCTCTGGTTTCCTAGATTTAGACACAAGAAGATTCAGAGGGTGTCGTCCTGGGACTCTGAGCTTTCTGCCCTCCCTAGTGAAAAGTGAAAATGTTAGTCACTCAGTTGTGTCCGACTCTTTGCGACCCCACCAGGCTCCTCCATCCATGGGATTCTCCAGGCAAGAATAGTGGACTGGGTAGTCATTCCCTTCTCCAGGGACTCTTCCTGACCCAGGGATCAAACCCAGGTCCCAGCAGATTCTTTACCATTTGCGCCACCAGGAAAGCCTCCAAAGTGTCATCATAAACCCACAGTGCACACAGGGACCTTTACCTTGTAATACCAGGTCTGTGCTCAGGACTCAGGTGGCCTCTCGCCAGTGATGACATTACCTGTGGCATGTGCGCCAGGACATGTGACGGTGCCCCCTCTGCTGTGGGTGCTGGGCCCCAGTGGGCTCTGGCAAGCAGTGGGTGCCCCTTCTAAGCATGCTCAAGGGAGAGTTAGCAGAAGAAGCACATTCAAAGGGTGAAACAGGCCAGGGAGGGCTTTGCTGAGCAGGAAGGTAAGCTGTCTTATAGAGCAGAGAGTCCTGGCTGATTCTGTTCAAGGTGGATGTTTCTCTGCTTGTCCCTTGATTTTGCCCCCTCTGACACACAGGGCCTGGAGTCTCCTGCCTTAGGTGAGTGAAAGTGAGCACATGCACGTGTGTGGGAGGGTGTGTGCATACACGTGTGAGCATGGGTGTGAGTGAACATGTGCGTGATGGTGGGTCACTTGAGTGGGAGCAGGGGAGTGAGGGGAAAGTGCCCTCTATGGAGAGAGAGTTTCTGAGATTCTTTCTCTGAGTTTGACAAAGGCGCCCGGCTGGGTTGGTTTTCAGGGGTCAGGGAAAGGCCAGTCTATTTACACACCTTTGCTGAGGAGCATGGAGGGGCGGTGATGGGGGCCGGGATTAATGAGCAGTTTTATTGCCTTGCCTGTCAGGAGGGTCATGCGATATTATTTTGATATCGGGGCCCCCAGAAGCAAACACAACGGGCCAGGTTATAAATGGGAGAAAAGCCAAAGAAAAGGCGGCCTCACCCTTTGCCATTGAGTGTTTCCCTTTCTTCTCGGCCAGGGTTGGCCTGGGACCCTCCTCCCACCCCCAGTGCCTTCAGGTGGATCGCTTCGAGGCGGCACTGAGGCCAGCTCCCAAGATAACACCGGTCAGTGGCGCCTGGCCATGAAAATTAAACACCATGGTTGCTAAAGAATAAATGGGCCATGCCATCCCCCAGCCACCGTGGCCTCTGATGAGAGCTGGACCACTCAGGGTGACTGAGGATACAGCCTGCATGACACAGAAGGAAACAAGGGGGCTACCAGCACCCTGAATCGACTGGTCCAGGCTACTACCGTCTCCAGGAAGGCCAGACTCAACAACAGACCAGCCGTGGGGCCTCAGGGTTTTGAGGGATGTGATGGAGTGAGAGAGGGCAATTACTGCGCATCTCTTATTCCCATCCTTTCCCTTTCCTTTTTCTCTTCTTTCCTTCTTGCCTTTTTTTCTCTGTCAGGGCTAACTGTATCTAGGACCAAACACAGTCACCTGACCCAGGTAAACACACCCATGGATGGACAGCTCCACATGCTGGGGGCAGGGATGGGGCAGAGCTAGGGCTGGCGTGGCTGCCTGGCTGTGAGCAGGCCGCAGACCCGGACCTCCCAGCACAGGGACACGACGAGCTTCCCTGGCTGGGACAGAGATGCCTGTGTGCCGTCCGGCCGCTCGTCCCTGTCTCCTGGCTGTCTTGGCTTAGAGGATTCCAACCTTCCCCACACAGCCTGGCTGTAGGTTGTCTGCTCCCAGAAAGTCTCCCTGAACACTGTGAGCCCGTGGGTGCAGCTCCCCCTGCCAAGCCCCTGCCCATACAGTGGCTAAGTCTGTGGGTCACCCACACTGCTGGGCAGAGGCAGCGTCTCACCTGTCCTTGCAGGAGGCCCTGGCCTGAGCCTCATTCAGAGTAAGCGCCCCGTGAGTCCTTGAAGCCCACTGCGCATGTGTGCTATGTGCTCAGTCATGTCTGACTCTCTGCGACCCCGTGGACTGTAGCCTGCCAGGCTCCTCTGTCCATGGGATTCTCCAGGCAAGAATCCTGGAATGGGTTGCCATTTCCTACTCAAGGGGATCTTCCTGACCCAAGGAATGAACCTGAGTCTATCACATCTTCCTGCACTGGCTGGCAGATTCCTTACCACTGTGCCACCTGGGAAGCCACTGGATTGTTTTAAATACGTGTTTCTGTTTGCCTATCATCCGGGTTCTGGGTATACCCCCAGGCCAGCTGCATAGGACCTAGAAGTTGAATAGGCAAGAAGCCATGTCTCACTGGAGTAAAATTTGGGAGTGCATACCATAGGAGGGGCCAGTCCCCAGGGCAGAGGGGATGGGAAGAACTCCATCTATAGACATAGACAGTTGAGTTCAAACCCCATTCCACACTGATAGCTTGGGGGATACACTTCACCTCTCTGTTGTAATTTTTTCATCTATAAAATAGGGAGGGTATGATCAACCTCCTAGGCTTGCCATGAGAAGTAGATGAAATGATGGATATAGAGGACCAGTACACACACGTGTCCACATGCACACGCACACACACACACTCACACAGTAGTTGTCAGTGTGGTCCCAGTTGGAGCCATGGCACTGTGTTAGATCTCAGATGTCATTTAAGGAAGCTCATAGGCTTTCTGACGAAATCGTCTGGATTATTCGGGGCAGAGCCCAGCTGCCGAGGGCAAAGGTTGCTCCTCAGAAGTAAGCAGGAGGGGGTGTTGTCTGCCCAGCTGCCGGCACAGGCTGCGTTGCCGGCTGCATCCTGAGGTCGGGCTGGGGCTCAGGCGTGGTGGCCGTGGGGTGAGTGGCTCCCTCCCTGCTCACTGCAAGCCTGCCTCCAACACAGCTCACAGCACCAGGGAGATGGGGACAGCCCTTACCTCTGCAGAGGCTGCAGGTTTCTCCCTTCCCAGAATAATCTCACTTCTGGTAAATTTTACTAACTGCAGACTTTTCATTTGAGGTCTGTGTACGTTTCAAGTGGTTCCTTGCACTCATACCATTTTTTTTTTAAGTAATGAGCTGTTTTCTTTTTTCCCTGTAAACATGAGGCCGACATCAGAGAACAGTTTTTGATCTCAGTTTTGAAAACAGACAGGGTGGTTTAGAGATGATGGGGATCCCAGGCGAGGGGTTGGCGTGCTTTCCCTCAGTGTCACTGAAAAGAATTTCTTCAGTGAGCCCACATTTCAGGGGCACAACACACTCTGGATTATCGAAAGTTTAGAAACACTTAGGTGATTATGGTAAATAATTCACACAAATCCTGACGAATGCAGTCTATTCTTTTGTGCACAATCGAAGAGCAGAAACCTGCAGCGCTCTCCTCTCTTGGCTTCCCATCCTTTGAGTGACATCTAGTGGACGATCTCTGATAAACACAGGACTGGGTTTTAAGGTGTTCCTTTTCCAGGGCGAAGGAAATGCCATTTACCTAGAAACTACTTAAACCTCTGTTCCATCTGTGTTTCAGTCTCTGAGTTGAAAATGGCACCAAGGCCAAGTGGCCTCTCTTTGTTGCTGATTAGTGTGCCATCTTGGGCCTTGTCTTGGTGGTCAGCATTTCTGTGTTTAAATCTGGTTATCACGAATTACCAGTGTGATCACAAGGTACTCAATCTCTCCCAGTCTGTGTTCTCAGCTGTAAACTGGCTCTAACAAAAGGACCTGCCCTTCAGGGCTGTCACAAGGGCAGAATGGATGATACCTGTAAGAGACTCAACACAGTGCCTGGCACACAGCAAATAACCAGCTCCTAGAAGCCAGCGTCCACATCACAGGTGTCATCTGCACAGACAACACTCTTGGGTGAATGGATACTCAGTATGGTTTGTCCAGGAAGACGTGTGCAGATATTACTGATGGAGTGATATCATTTTTAAGATGCATCTTCTTTTTTTCTTATTGTTTTAAAATTTTTTATATTGGACTATAGTTGACTAACAATGTTATGTTTCAGGTGTACAGCAAAATGATTCAGTTATACATGTATTTATTCTTTTTCATTGTTTTCCCATTTAGGTTATTAGAGCATACTGAATAGTTCCCTGTGCTATATAATAGGTCTTTCTTGATTATCTGTTTTATATATGGTAGTATGTATATGTTAATCCGACGATGTATCTTTAAAAAAAAAAAACCTTTCTTTTTGCCAAAATATAATTAATAAGTAGGAATATGTGATCTAGACACAGTAAAGATCTTGGGGGGAAAATGTAAGTCTTAATAACACCTTATGTTTAGGAAAATTTCAAAAAATCTTTCAGGTTTGAGTGAGAAGTGTTGTAGTTGCTTTTTCATTGAAAAGGCTGGTTGTGTGATGGCTTAGGAATTCTATTTTTATTTCATTAGGCACAGTTTGGAAAGGAAAAATGATCCTTTACATTCATCCAAGATATGCAGCGTGCTATGTATTTCCTCCTGGGTAAAGTCTGCTTTAGAATCAGGCACGTTTCTTTTCTAAAGTGACAAAAGCAGTCTTCTGTGCCTTTTAGGCAAATTTAGATTAAGGTGAATGTACCTTCTGAAGCATAGAGTGTCTGCATTTTGCTAACAAGTTGAGATAGCCAGAGTTTCGCTACTCTAGTGTGGCAGGGATCATCCCTAAACACCCACAGCTGTAAAAGCTGACAGCATGATGGGGGCCTTGGTGACAGCACCTTCCTTGCCTTTGGAAAGCTCCCAGTAACAGGGACCCCATCCTGTAGGAAACAGCATGGCCCGGGTTGAGGGCTGAAGGCTTCTGTCACTCCATCTGGCAAGTAAGTGGCCCAGGGGCTCTGGGTCCAGCCATGAGTCAGAGAGATGGTCAGGAGGGAGGAGGTGGCAGGAGAAAGCGGAGCTCAGAGTCTAGAGATCCAGGCTGGAAGACCAGCCTGCCACCTGCCACCCACATGGCTGTTGGAACATCTGCTTTCTCATCCATGAAATGGGATCGCACCCTTGCCCGGTGTCATGGGATGAAAGACTTTATACGAACTCCCCCCCTAGAGACCATCAGGGTCTGAGGCTGCTCTCCCTACCCCAGGGTGCAGTGACCACTGTAATATTTCTCAGGGGTGGGCTGCCCCACCCAGGGTCCCCCATTCCTGTGATGAGAGAAACCGACTTAGGACTCAGGGCACAGTAAGTTGGAACACACCAGTCAGAACAGTTTAACATTTTACTAAATCAATTCACACAAATTCCAAATTGCAAATATAATTAAGGACAACAGATTCTGTTCTGCCTTTTAAATCTTTCATTTTTCAAATCCAACATTAAGACAAAAAGTAAACAAAAATTAAGTCTGCTGCAAATTCATGATTTTTCTTCTTGAGGGGAGGAAAAAAGGAACATTATAGTAAAAAGAACGCCACTGGGTGTACAATAAAGCACCACGACACACGGTTACAAAACGGGCTTCCTGCGCTCTGCCCCACGTAGAAGACTGCTCTCCCCACTGCTCTGCATCAGGCAGGATTCCATTAAAATAAAACTATAAAATCTCCTAGGTTACACTAAAGTCAGACACGGTCTGGAACAGTGCTTAACAACAGTAATGTCAACTATCAGTGCTAACGTAAAAACATTTTAGAAGGTCAAACACAATTAAACTGGAAACCAAAACCTTATTTTCCCTAGATGAGCAAAACTGGGGGGAAAAAAAAATGAAAGGGTTCCCGCCTCCCACTAGGAGTGGAGGGGATTTCTTTTTTTCTTTTCTTTCTTTCAAATTGGAGGCGGGGGCATGGTGCGGGCTGGCCTGCAGTTCCTCAGCCTAGTTGGCATCCAGCTTGGCCATTTCCTGCACGTATATGCCTATACTCTCACTGTCGAAAAGCACAAAATACACCGTTTTGATGGAGGAGGACATTGTGGACACGAAATAACTGGAGATGGCCTTCAGGATCAGCTGAGCTGCCGTCTGCTTCGGAAAACCGTTCCTGTGAGAGAGAGAACGAGGGCTCAGTAACTACGGGGCCACGGCGGCCACCGGTCCACCCTCCCCAGCCACCTCCTCCCTCCAGGAGCTCCTCGAGTTCCCTGTGCCATGGTGGCCTGGTGCTGTGTTGGGGTTCACGAGCGGCCCTCAACCTCTGGCTGCTAGGACACAGGTGTGAGAGCCCAGGGCCACCAGGCAGGGGGAGGATGAAGCGGCGGCAAACTGTGTCCTGCAGGAAAATACGCTGTGTGCTCCAACAGGGGGCGTGCCATGATGCTTTCTGAGAGGCAGTTAGCAAGGCGACAGGTCTGTGTTTCGTGGCGTGTGGGGCGTGTGCTATCTCTTGTGGGCGGTGTGAACACTCACGGTTCTCTTCCCAGCATCACTGGGACTAGCATGGGGCTTGAGATACAGCCCAGGCTCCCAAAGGCTCCCCCGGGGGCTCAGTCTCAGGGGTAATGGAGGCTGGAGCTTCTCCAGGAAGCACCAGCCTCTGTCTTGTCCACGGTAAAGGGTTGCACCCTCCCCATGGGCCTTCCGATTTCATGGGTGCCGAATATCCTCCTCCCAGTACACACCAGCTTGGACACCCCATAGGCCTGAGTGTCAGGGAGCTGTGTAAGGGAACAGCCCTGGGACAAGTAGGCTCTTCATCCCAAGGGACAGCATCCAAGTCTCCACGCCAAACTGACATGAATTCACATACAATTCCATTTAAAGTAAATGTCACGTGGCTCAGAACTCAGGCAAGAATCTGAAAGGCAGGACTAACAGGATAAGCACTCTGCTCCGTGTGTGCCCGGGGCCGTTCCTGGGCAACATTGCAGGTGCGGACCCACAGGATCCAGGACTGTGACTAGGCTTAGTATAGGGCAAATAATGGCCCTGGATTCAGGCTCTTACTGACCCATCTACAGTTCAGGATACTGAGGGCAAGAGTGAGGGGCTGGAATCCACGGGGATTTCTTTGTTCATCTGCAGGTCTACTGTCTTCCATCCGACCTGACCTTGGAGTGTGAAGTGTGGGGCCAACTTGACTTTGCTTCGAATGGTGTGCCTGCTGCCCGGCGAGAGGCTTTCAAATGTGTCAGGTACAGGATTTCTCCCTGGCTCATTCGCTAAGCGCTGTGAGATGTGCACCACCTTAGCTTCTTTTGGAGTCGCACTTAATCTCGTCAGCACTCAGAGCCTTTCAGGGCCGAGGAGAAAGCCATTCTTGCAACTTGCTTTCAATCAAACAGGGCTTCACTCAGCTTGATAATGGACCCCTACTAACTCCTGAATGCTTCAGAAGTGAAGTTCACTCTTAGATGACACGGGCATCACCCCAGACCTGTTCCCAGTCTGTGCAGAGGAGCCTGCAGGCTGTATGTAGTAGGTGCACCCCAGAGTTGGGGCTCCCTCACAGGTTCCCCCGCCCCAAGCACAGGGCACTCCTGGCGGCAGCCAGCATACACGAGCCTGTAACCAGACCAGGGTCAGAAGCTGAGGGAGAGCTGCAGAGGTGTTCTGGCCAGGATGGTGCTCCGGACAGGCAGCCTCCACCTGAGGACCCCCTGGGGGCTCTGTGCACCAGCAGAGTTGGGGTGACCAACAGGCGGCCTGGGGTGGAGGGTGGTGGGAACAGTGCAGGAAGTTTCTCATCCCCACTCCCGGACCTGCAGGCTCAGCCTGGCAAGAAGCTGTTCTCACAAGCCTGGCTCAGCTGCCTTGACTCTCCTCACGGGAGTCAAGAAGCACAGAGGCCATGCTGTCCAGGATAAGATGCAGGCTGGAATGACTGCACGAAGTAAAGCTGACCTTCTATTTTGGCGCTTCTCTCTGGTGAGTGTGCTGTGGGGCACCCAGCTCACACCCTGGAGGGGCTACCCTTCCTTCCCCACCCCCAACTCTTGAAAGGGGGACCAGGCCCACTTTGGGTGCAAGCGTGCAGGCACAGGGTCCCAGGGTCACCCGAATAAGGGCCCCCTTGAAGCATCTCACCAAGAGCAAATGTTTATTTTCCTGCTGTAAATACAGATGCTGTCCGGAGAACTCATCAATTAAAACGATCCCACTTGTTCTGATCCTGATGAGAAAAGCATGAGAAGGGGCAGGAGTGGGGTCGCGGGGTGGTGGTGGGGGGCAGCAGCAGGACCGCAGAGCTCCACCCACCGCTGGGGGCAGCCTGCACTCAGGCCAGGAACTCCAGGGCCTTCTGACCAGGCAGAGCTCGGCCTGTACACACCACCTGGCTAGGTAGGGGCCGGGCAGCACTGGGAGGTGTTACCTCTGCACTGGAAGCCCAAGACCAGGCTCCACAAGCCCCAGACACCCTACTAACGATGCCCTCCTGGGTGTCCTTGCCTGCATAGGTGAGCTGGGCCGAGGTGAGGGACTCTGTCGTGTGGCCTGATGGTCACAGCTCACCTCCTCTGGCATGTGCCCCACTGGAGCTGGCTCTGGGCAGGGCTTCGTGAGCTGCCCTCGTGCCACTCTGACGCTGCTCTGCCCGAGCCAGGGGAGATGGTGTGGTACAGAGACGTGGCGGGGCCTCTCTGGGGCGCCCTCACCAGGCCAGCCACTGCACCTGTTGTGCCCAGCACTTTCTGACACAGACCTTCTCCCCCAGCTTCCCATTCCTCTGCCCTGGAGGATGTGTGACTCTGACTGAAGGGATATTAGTCCCTGTTCCTCTCAGTCAACAGTTCTCCACTTTAGCTTCTATCAGGATTATGGAAGGGTGGCCAACATGCAGTTTTCTGGGCTCCAGCCAGGAAGTCTGATGAGGTGAGCCCAGGGACCATGCTCTGAGAGCCACTGTTCTACACACAGTCAGGGTAGACTTGATAATCTGAACTTGTACTGTGGGCCCAGAGGTTAAGAACCTACAAGTGGGGAGGTCATAGAGCTACAGTGCCCAGGCCTGTATGCCCCACTGTTAAGGGAGCACAGGCTGATCTGGCTTGTCCTGCAAGGTTGCTGTTGGGTGACTATGAACATGATCTGTTTCCAGGAGACCTCTTGCTGACAAACGCAGACCTGTGTCCGAGGCAGTCACAGCCTGAAGAAGAAACTCAGCCATGGGACTGTGGTCACTCTGGACCACACAGGCCACCAGGAAGGAATGGAGGTGGCAGCAGCTTTCCTCTTGTCTTCAGGTACGGCCTCAAAACAATTTCTAGTAGGCACACTTAGAAGTATTTGTAATGGAATGGAATGTGTAAGACGCAGCAGCCTGGAGCCCCACAGGACTTGAGTCTGGGCCCTGGCTCTGTGCCTTGTTTCCCCACCTGGTGAAATAAGGCGGGTAATCAAGTATTTATTACCTGGAGAGGCTGTGCACATTGAACAAGACACTACACAGAGCCCTCAATCAATAGTGTCACCTATAAAGTGGGAACAGGGTCTTTCTAAAGGTACACATGGTGGGAAATGGCCTCCCAGGCCCTGTGACAGCTGGGATTGGGTGACTGCTGCTGTCTCTGCTGACAAAGTTGTAGTCAAGGCACCCAGAGGGCCGCCGTCCAGGCCTGCAGCATCCAGTTCTCGTGGAGGGCCGTCAGCCGTTGACTGCTGTGGTGTGGGCAGGGGCTCCATCGCCCTCCTGGTGCAGCTCCGACCAGTTTAGAGAGAGGTGCTCACCTCTGTGTGTCTCACTCATCTCTTGGCTTAGTGGCTGGCTGGCTGGGCTCCCTCGTGGGTGGAATAACCGCTGCCTCTCTGCTTGGCTGGGTCTTCCTCTCCAGTCACTCTGTTCTACCACTGCCGCGCTGTGTCTGCCTCCTGGCTGAGACCAGTTGCCACCGCTTCTAGAGTGAGGGTGGACACGGGCTCCCACTCCAGTCAGATCCCAGTCTGAATCGTGCCGACCTCTCTCAGCACAAGCTTCCTCCACTAGGAAGCAGGTTCCGCGTGGTGCTGACGATGGGGATGCAGGTGGGCTTTCCCGAGAGCTGGGAGCCCCCCATGTTCCATGTGGCCCCTCAGTGTCTTAAGGTGCTTTGTGAGAAAGGGCTTCCCACCCCTCAGAGGGTTTATCTTCCACTTTGACCTTTTTTATTGCCTTGACCAGACTAAGAAGGTGTCTAAGCTTCCCTGAAGTCACTCCAGTTGTGTCTGAGGCCTCAGTCTCCATGACTGTTGCAAGTGGACCCCATGGGCTACCTCCGTGTGGTGCCCTCCCAGGTCACCTGCTCGGTGATGGCTGGGGGCTGTCTGTACACACTGGTTTCCTGTCCACTGTCCCATCTGGATGGCAGAGATTCGGGTTCACAGAAGAGGGTTTCCTGCCTCCAGCTGGGCTGAGCCCCTCTTCATTTAGGGCTTTGCCAAGCGTCCCTGCTTCCAGTGAGCTTGGCCTCCAGGCCTGGTAAGGCAGGCCTGCAGGCCAGGGGCAGTGCTGAGGAGGCTGACCAGGGACCCAGAGATTCCTGTGGGGAGAGGCTGTGTCTTGGGAGCTGGAGAGCCCAGGTGGATTTTCTGGAGGGCAAAGACTAGAGGCCCAAGCCTGAAGGCTAAGAACAAAAGTGGCTTCTAGATGGACTCTGGTCTTCACGGACCAGGCCACCTGTTTAGTTGTCTCGGCTGTTTGGAAGATGGCAGGTAGCTTGCGTGATGCGGGCAGAGTGTCTGTCGCCCCATGTGGACCCCGTCTGCTGGGAGTAGGTCTACTTCACACTGTGCTCCTGGGCCTTCCTGTGCTCTATCTGGCTTTGAATAACTCTCCAACCAGAGACAACTCTATCCAGAGGTAAAGACCAGGCTCTCAGGGTCTGAGCTGAGAGCAGTAGGTTACAAGAGGGTGAAGCTAAAATTCAGAAGGCATTGGCATCCAACGCAATGCCTCCAAAGCCAGAGAGAGGCCAGGGCAACAAAACCCCCCAAGAGGCCTCTTACCTTCTCTTCAGGGCTCATGTAAGTAATTCTCCCCAATAGAGTTTGTCTCTTCTTTGTATTTGTCTTCTAAGGCCCATGCCCAGGGAGCAGGGAGGCTGATGCTGTGGCTGGGCAGGTCAGGGAATTCCAAGCAGTGTTTCCAAGGTTGTCTAAAATCTCCCACAGAGAGTGTGCAAGGAGTGGTGTGATCCTCTGGCAAGGCTGACCAGAGGGGACACTAGGTGGGGGTTCCATGTGCCTAATATCAAGAGCACTGAAGCCAAGGGCCTTGGATGAAATGCTGGCTCTGCAAGTACATGCTGTGTGACCTCTGGTGAGTGACTTAACCGCTCTAAGCTTCCCCTTTGCCTTTGAGTTGAATTAACAGTGCTGCTCACCTTGTGGGATTGCTGTGAGGATACTGCAGATAGGAGGTTTAGCACCACTCCTGAAACTCAATGAACAGCCATAAATGGTAGTTTGAAGAAAACAAACTGGCTTTCCTTTTTAGGCTCATAAATCTAAGGAGAGTTTAATCAAAGCCCCACACTAGCTGTTCCCCAAGTGCTGCCCCTCTGGAGAGGGGTCGTCCCCTAATGTCAAACAGAGCAGAGGGAGTCGGGGGGAATCCATAAATACTGTGAGCAGGATGCCCAAGGACAGGAGGGCCAGAGGCGGTTTCCCGAGCCCAGGGCTACACTGTGGGTCTCATTTGCCTTCAGTGGGCTCTAGGATTGGCTCCTGCTCTTAGGGGCTGGAGGAAGGCAGTGCAGGGGTGTGGTCAGCCTCCACATGCCCGTGACACCGGGCCTTGGCTGAGAGAAAGTGATCCCACAGCCCTTCACCAACATGTTTGCATTTATATTGTTTTCATTCCAGCATGACTTTTATGCTGGAGACACTGGATGCCACAAACAAGCTGTTTTATTTCCCCTCCTAAACCCCACTGTGATTTACTGGCCGGCTCTGGTGTAATCCCATTCTCTGCTCATGAAAGGGAGGGCAGCTGTTTACACGGCTCTGTGGGGCAAGGTCTGCCCCACAGATGTGGGGCCAGGCGGCAATGCACATGTGCTTGTCTTTGGCATTCTGCCCTCTTAAAAGCTTTCAACTGATTATTTTTTAAAACATTTTACTCCGTGAAAAATGTAAATAAGTTTGTAATAACAGATGCTCTTTTTATGGGCATGACTTCTATGCTTCAATTAAAAATTTCCCAATAGTCATATGAAGGAGCGTGAAATTATTACCTCCAATAAAGACTCCTCTATTGCTTCTCTCCTCGGAAGCACCTTTCATCAGAGTAGATCAAAGTGCATCCGAAACGCTAATTAACTGTGCCTTAGAACCGTCTGTGAGGAAGGGCAGTCCCTTAGCCTCACTAGCTGATAAGGCAGGCCAGGGACAGAGAGGGTGATTCACTTCCCAAAGGTCACACAGCCATGCCAAATAACAGAATTTCTGTGGGAGGATGGGAAAGTGGGAGAAGCAGGAAGCTGGCTAATTATGCTCAGATCCAAGAGCACGTTGTAAAAAAAAAAAAAAACTTGCAAGGGCTCTGGGACTGAGTAGGGTCAGTCCCTGGGGAAATTCACTGCTGGGTGCTTGCTGACTGCTTTATGGAGGGTGCGTGTCTGCCGGGTGCTCTTAGAACCAGCCGAAAGGGCTGTTAGATGCTCTAGCTCGGTCAGCTTTGCTTTCTTTTCAATGTGTATTTACATGGTATTGGCTTTTAAAATGATGGTCAAGTTTTGCTTCTGGCAGAAGAGAACAGAATGAAGATGTATGGCAACTAGAAAGACAGACGACAATCCAAAACACCAACGGCGTGCGTTCTGGACGTACCTGCACTTGGAGGTGATGGGGCCAGAGCACGGGGCAGGGTGGGCACGGGGACTCGAGGCTGGGGCGGCGTGCATGTTCCCTTGTCCTCTGTGCAGGGTCCAGCCTCCCACACACCAGCTTCGCTAGTAAGCCCCAGAAGAGAGCCCGCTTCTGCCCTTGTGCCCCCTCCCACTGCCCAGAACTGCAGGGCCCGAGGGGAGGTGTGGCACCCATAGCTCAGCTCCAGGAGGGGGACGCTTCTTCTGTCCTTGCTGGAGAGGGACGGGGAGAGGCAGAGGCTCCGGGGAACAGTCTTCCCGTATCAGGCCCTCTGGTGTGACTACTGTGACCCTGGCACACGGTGCCTGTCTGCCTACAGGCAAGGCCTTCTGCGTATAGTGGCTAAGCTCCGCTCAAGCAGACATCCCAGGACCGCTCTGGCATGTGGGCTGTGGGCCCCTCAGTGATGGCACTGTTCAGGGAAGCAGCATTACAAGGTCTGCACAAGGGTACAACCAGCCAAGTCCACTCTCTGTCCTCCTCGTGGGTTTGGAAGGGGAATGTTTGAGAAGAGCAGCTTTCTATGTGCACAAAGAACGGTTCTGGCCCAGGAGGACAGTGTAGCTGGCCGCGTCACGGGGCGTCAGTGTGCTGGACCCATGCTATACTGCACAGCCCACCTTCCTCAGGTGTTGGGAGGCACTGATGGCAGAGACCCTGCAAGGCTCTCCGTGTGCGCAGGATGCCCCAGGGACCGACACCTGCCGACACAGTGCCCTGGGCTGTAGCAGCTCTGAAGGCCACTTTCCACTTGCTACTGTGCCCTGTCCAGAGGGTGAGGCTTCTAGAGGCCTGAGGCTCAGACCCTGGGGAGGGAGGAGCCTGGAGATGTGACGGGCAGTGAGACACAGCCTCAGAGGCAGCCATCCCACCTTCTTCATGGCAGAGTTCTCAAAGCATGCTCTTTTCAGAGAGCACCTTAATGTCTGAGCGGTCCTGAGATGCTGCATGATGAAGGGGACGATCACGTTTCTTTTACAGGGTAGGGGGTTAGAGCCAAAGGCGGGGTTCGTCTGCCTGCTATCACTCGGCTGGTTAGCCAGGCCCAAGCCCGAGTGCAGTGCTGCTGACAGGCAGGGACCTTACGGGCTATGTGCTGACATCTGGGGTGTACCACCTGGGGTCGGGGGGGGTTGTGGTTGGGGGCTTGTGGCTGAGTCCTACCTGCCCCATTAGAGGTTCAACAACTCCACCCTTCCAGGGCTGCCCCTCTGGGTTGTGTGTGTGTCTCAGGGGCAGTTGTACTGTTCCCCACAACCTCTGTAAGTCTCCCTGGGGAGATTTCAGGGCTGGGAAGAGGGGTCAGCCGTTTCACGTACCTGCCCAGTCAGATCCACCTCATGCGCAGGGCAGTGAAACACAGGTAGAGAGGAGGGTGGAGAACACTCGGGAATCCCACAGGGAAGGGGCTTTGCCTAGCGAGCGCTGGACGCAGCCTCAGCTGAGCGTGTGCACGGAGCTCTCTGCCAGTGTGGCCCACACGCCCCGGGGAGGGCGCCACATGCCCTTACCTGCCGCTACCGATGGAGGGAAAGGCAATGGACTTCAGCTTCTTGTCATCCGCCAGCGCCAAGCAGTTCTTCACCGTCTTCTCCAGAAGTTCCTCACACTTGTCTGCACCCCAGATGGGACTGTTACAGTGGATCACAAACTTGGCGGGCAGGCCATGGCCTGCGCTGACAGCAGCTGCAGGGGACGAGCGAGGAGCAGTGAGTGGGGTTCCCACACAAAGCGCAAGGACCACTCTCCAGCACATCCCCCCAGACGCGTGGCCCCAGAGCCGCCTCCCTCTAAGGGGGACGTCCACCCCCACACCTGGGAAGCCGGCGTTAGGATGCATCACCATCAGGAACTTTAGCCAAGGTCACAGTAAACACTCTCCCTACCCTCCCAGAAGGCAGAGCGTTAACCATCTAACTTGACCAAATGTGTCAGAATGTTTGTAGCCTCCAATTAATTGCCTTCTGGGGTCTCCAACCGCCTTTCCCTCAAGTGGATTCATGTGCATTTAATTATGATGTATCTATAAATCTCTCAGACATGGTTCAGAATAAACCTATTGGGAAAGTAAATAGCATGTCTGCTGTTCTAGTCTTCTCCCTGACCAACCCATCCTGCTGGTTTTGACAGAATTAATTGGACTGTGTTTTTAGGATGGAACCGTTTCCCATCTTACTCTCTTCCTCTCCTAGGAGAAGCCTCTCTCCAGCTAAAGACAGTGGTCTGGGTCTGCTCCCACCAGGAAATGTGACAGGTCAGCCCCTGGCTCCCAGGGCATGTACCAGGGTTCCCATCCCAAAAGCTGCAGCGCAAAGAAGGTGGTTCTAGAACCAAGGTGTCTGATGAATGCTGCCTGCCAGATTTCTGTACAGGAGCACACTCACGTCTCCATCCACCGTTCCACTAAGACACCCAAACCTTTTTGATCAAATGTTCCCTAAACCCAATTTGTGAAGAACACCCAAGTGCTATCCAGGGGTCTTGGTTGTTACTGGGTCTGCTATTTGACTAGCAGAATCCAGAGAAGAGGGATTTGTGAGAAGTGTCTCATGCAGTAGCAACAGTCTGAACCCAAAGTCACAGGTCTGACTTTGAGTCCTGGCTCTGCTGACTGGTTCAAGAACTGCGGGCTTGACTGACACCATGGGACTTAATTCACAGGTCTGCCCACATGAGAAGTAACTGCTAAACCATGCTTGGAAAAGATAAAACCTCTGTTAGCAGTGATTATCTATTTCCTTCATACTTAAAAATATTTTAAAACATTTTCTAAAATAGATCTTAGAATAAAGATCAAAATGTGTTCGCATTTTTGGAAACAAGCAAACATACCTTTAGTTGTGCTAAGTCTAATGGGTTGGCACCAGCTGTGGCTCCTCTGTCACCAGCTACGATGGTATGTAGCAGCATCAGGGCCCCCCTCTCATCACACCTCCTGCTGAGGGCCACCAAACGGGCTTGAACTGAAGTACCAATGGGAAGGACGCCGGGCTAGCACAGAGAGGCGCCAGGAGGGGACTGAGGAAAGGCCAGGAGCCCCTGGCTGGGTGCTTTATGCTGTGCGTGTCCTCCCTGTTCAGTGTGGGCAGTTCCAAGGGCAACTTCCTGCAAGAGCTTGGTAACTGTGCCCCAACAAACTCTCTTCAGTGCCTTGCCCTTTGCAGGCAAAACTGAAATGAACTGGCAGAGCAGAGGTCAAATGCAATGCCACCCTCTTATTACCGCTCATGTGCAGGCACTGAGGAAGGAGGCGTAAGGCCTGGGGGACCCTCAGAGAAGGCTGTGTGGGTGTGACCTAGGAACCATTGATGCCCATACTTAATTAAGATTCATTTTAAAAATCATAAATAGGATGTGGAATGGGCACTGGGGAACCATCTAGTAAGAAGAGGAAACGAGCCCAGAGAGAAAGGAAGGGAATGGTCTGTTCTCACACAGCTGGTGGGTGAGTCAGCCTTGCCCCCTGTCCTGACTCTCAGGTGCTCAGGAAACCCTGTGTCCACCTAAAATCCCCCGGTCCAGGCTGGCAGCAGGGAGCAGTGCCCTGCCTTGAGTTCTCAGCAGTAATTCTCCTCATCTCACACTTCATTTTCTTACCCCTCTTATCAGGAAAGGTATAATTGGCAAATGAGAGATGTGTATTTATATTACTCCCATTAAAAACACAGATGGCTGAATGGAAATGATTCATTTGCATCTCTCATCAGCAATTTTGCAGATGGCTCAGTATCACTATAATTCTCAGCTCTCAGATTTGCCAAGTTTGGCTTCTGTAACTGCTTAAAATTTGAGGACTAGACATCAAACATTTAGAAGCTATTTTAAGTAATAAGGAAAAAACTTTAGAAAGGCAATTTTCACAACCCTTAACTCTCCTGACAATTAGTGTGTGATAAAAAGTCTACCAGGCTTTCTTCTGCCTCCATCTCGGAGACACCCATACACCTCTGAATTCTAATCTGTCCTGTAAAATGGTTTCCGTGATACAGCATGTACCACTCCCAGATAAGCAGGGTGCTGCCCCTCCTCACCTCCAGCTACTTCCAAGGGCCCGTTCTTTTTCCGGAGTTCCAGGACAGCTTCCACAAACTCCTTGCCACCCTTCTTCTCTAGCGTGTTTCCTAGACAAGAACAGGGCGAGGTCAGATCGCCATCCCCGGGTCCCAGGGCACACACAGACACTTAGCATGTCAGATGATTACATACTAAAAATGATCTGACCAGCTAAATTCCCAGGCAGCTGCAAGATAGGAACAAAGCTGTGGCTGAGTCAGAAAAGTGAAACTGAGAAGAGATGCACTATCAGCCAGTCACCACTCTGCACGGCTGGTCACTGGGCCACCTCTGCTGCCCCTTTATGTGGGGGTGATGGGGTGACCCTGGATGTGCCAGAGATGTGAAGGCGACGCCTGTTCTCTGCAAGCATGCCTGTCTCGCATGCTTTCCACCAGCGTGAGAAACCAGATGGTGCTGGCTTCCAAGGCTGATGCCTCCCCCTGGATTTTCTTCCCTGTCTCTGGGGAGAACCCCCAAATAAGGAGGTTTTAGAGGAAGCATAGCAGGCCCCCATCAGGCAGCTAGCTCTCCTCTTGGCAGCAGGCCCAGAAGAAAGCATTCAGATTTGGCCACCTTTGGGCTAGCCCTACTACCACGCTTAGTTTCTATTTTGCAGCTTTGGTGTCATGTGTGAATTAAAAAAAAAAAAAAAAAATGGCCTCAGACAGTATTTCCTTAATCACACTAATGACTCAGAATCGTTTTAGGTAAAGGAGGGCAACATCAGAAACAGAGCTTAAAGATGAACTTAAAGCTTGGAAAGAAGGATGTCTGTTCAGGACCAGATTTTAAAAATCAAATGGGATTTGGGGAGCACTTCTTCTTAAATTAGGGTACTTACTAAGTAATCAATTCCTCCTATGAAAGCCAAGTTCCCAAATATGATTATCGACACCTGTAATAAGGTCTGTGGGTTAAATGTCTCACTAGGGAGAAGCACTCAGAATCATCCTTTTAAGTTTGGCCAGCATGGGGCCTCGGTCTTCCCTAAGCTCTGCTTCCTCAGCTGTGCACATTTTAAAGTACATTCCTCGCAAGAGGATAAAATACTCCCCTTAAGATTCACCGTTTGTCATGGAAAATTCCAGGTGCCCCCGGCATATTCTGTTATGGGTCAGTCAGGGTGCACTGGGATGCACCAGCCCAGATTCTCTTTGGATTCACCCTGGAATGACTAGGTCTGATTATCTTAGAGAAACCTGCCTCATTAGCATGTTATTGTGGAGGGGTGAAGTAAACCCAGGAAGTGTCTAGAAGGAAAAGCAGATGGCCTGGGCACTGTCACAAATAAGTCAGCACAAGGGCTACTGGCAAGCACCACCTATAAGCCGCCCACTCTACGAAGTCTGGGGGCCTGAATGGTTGTGAGCAGCAGGCCATCATCCATGAGGAGCTCTCAGCTAGGGGAAGGCCTGGCTTTCAGACAGAGATTAATGTGGGATCCCTGAGGTGGGATCCAGTGCCCCTCCTCGTTAGCCCGCAATGCCCACAAGCCTTCACCTGTGCTGGAAAGCAGTGAAGTGGGCTTTAAATGGCAGAGGCGTGCAGAGGTAAAACACATCCGCCCGCTTCAGAGACTTTCACTGACAGCGGCAACGGCCTCTGGTGTTTGTGACAAAGTTCAGCATCCAGGACAGTGCCCAGTGGGCTTAGGGGAGCAGGCTTGGGCCTCATGGCTCAGCTTCAACCACCGGGAAGTGCAGAGTTTGAGGCTACAACCCAGGTGAGTGAGGCCCAGTTACAGGATCACCCGAAACATCCATGCAACTGAGAGAAATGAATCTGAAGTCTAAAGTCGCTGGATCCCAAACACTGCTGACCATCTACACCTGGTCTGGCCTTCCCTCCTCATCCATCCTCCAGCTTGAGGGATGAATACGAACATGCTCTAGGCAGGACTATTTCAGGACGCATTCTCTAGTCTTCCTACTCTTTACGAGGAATGGGAAATTTGGAAGGTAATATCAGTGCTGTATTGATACTACTGACACCTTTCTGAAATAGAAAATTTAAGAAAATGGGCTGATTTATAATTAAAGGTGTTTTATCTTAGGAAGAGTGTTTACTTTAAAATTTTTACTTATAATTAAATCTTGCTTTAATTAGAAGTGAAATTTGCACGTTAAATTACACTTAATGCATTTCCCAAACTTAAAAATTGAATCCTAGATTGCAGGCAATCAACCCGGTCAGGACTTGACTCCTACACACACATATGTATGCACATGTTCATGTAGACACACGTGTACTTTTTAACAAGAAACAGGCCCATTTCAACTGTATTGTCAACACTCTTAATGTAAGACTCTTGCTTTTTAGGCTTAACTTCAGGGTTAATCATAAAGCAATTGGCTTATTTGCCCCCAAGCATAAACATGTGTTACTCCCATGAGAACAAGAACATTATTTCATGCTTAGAAAGCAGGCATAAGTATCAGTGTTCAAAACAGCCTAAGCAAAAATTTAGGCTTGGACAAATGTCAGGCTCAGCCTGTGGTCTATTTCACTGTTAGAAAGAACTTTTTGATGGGTAAAAGTTAATCACTGGGGCTAAGCATTCCTGCACTCGCATTCCTTCTTCCAGCAGTCTCGGGACTCGGGAATTCACACCAAATATGAGAAGTGGAGTGATTACATCCTCGCTTCCTCTTTTCCCCTCTCACACATCAAAGTGGGAGCTGGAACCAATTGAGACCATGTGTGAATCTGGTTGACCATTATTTTGGTATTGTAAGAGATCTGGGTTCAGTTCTAGTTTGGACTGGTTCAGAGAAAAAGCACAGAGGTGGGCTTTGGAAGCCCTGAGTTCTAGTCCTGGTACAGTCTTGCTCCTTGGCCAGTCAGGTTGTCTGGACCTGTTTTGATAGTGTCTGGGAGTGACGTGCCAGGTAGCCTTGGCAGAGCTCTCAGACCCAGGTTAATTACATGTCACTGAGGCTACTCTTCCCTGCCCTGTGCACATGAGTGAGTTAAGGGCATGTGTGTCAGAGAGAAAAGCACTAGCCCTGTCATTATTCCAAGGAGACCAGTTCCATTCATGGTTTATGAAGGACTGAGCTCTTGTGGGGTGGGGACAGTTGGCTCTGCCTGTTACCCCTGCTGGCCCCTGCTGGCCTCAAAACCTCCAGCTCCACCTCCTGGTGTGGCTAATCCTGAGGAAAGACTTCCCAAGAAGCAGCAGGCTGGCCCTTCCTTTCTCTCCCCTGGGCAAGATTTTTTTGCCCAGCAAGTTTCATAATTTCCATTTCACCCAAAGTCTGGGACGGCAGGATGAACCCAGGCTTTAGCCAATCCTGGCTGAAAAGATAAGCCCTTAGCTGTTTGTTTATTTATTTTCCTCCAAATCAGTACTTCCCTCCCATCAAGTTCTCACTTGGTTAAGAAAGGAAGTATCTTTCGCTTAAGCTGCCTGACTTAGGAGCTCTTAAACTCCTCCAAAATCTTGAGAAAGGGGAGTTTATTTTAATTGCCTACAGCCTGATTTCATTTGGGCCTAGCAGGTTTGGCAAATCCTGACTTTCCATCCAGTTTGTCTTTCCATCCTTATCCAAAATCCAAAATGCCCAGGAGAGCAATCAGCCCAAATCCCAGTGGCTGGGGCTGACTGTGAACAGCGGGCTTTGTGACTGACACTGAGCAGAGTTGGATAGCTACAGATTGCTAAACTGCTGTGCTGCTAGTGTCTGGGACACTCATGCAGATCCCTACAGCCTCATCCTTCAAGATGACTTCACTTCTGTCCTTAATAGAAACGTAGCCAATTCTCTTTGGAAGCTGGTGTTGGAGTCTACACTCAGAAATGCTGCTCTCAGGATCAGCACGCTTACGTAAGAGTCATACGTGCACCTGAGAGCAAGACGACAACAGCGAGCCCCTCTCACGAGCCAGACGTGAGGCGCGGTGCTTCGCTTACGTGACTTAACGTGATTCAACACAGTTCTCATTGTTCACACTATTATGGACAGGGAAACCGAGGCACTGAGGAGGAGTCAGGTGACTTGCCGAGGCCCCAAATCTGGGAGATGGTAAGGTTAGGATTCAGGATCCTACCTCCTACCTAGCTCCAAACCTGCGCTGTTTTGCCATCACTCCCCGATGCCTTCACACCCACATTACAGAAGCCCCTCAACACATTGGTACAGCAGGGCACTGTCTATGCCAGTCTGCTCACTCTGCCTTGCCCCACCCACAGCTACTTAGGGCCAGATGCCAGCTACTTAGTGCCAGATGCCACCCTGTGGGTCAGCTGCTGGGGAGAGGAAGGGGCTCTCTGGGTCCAGGAGAGTGTTTCTCAAGAGTGTCTAGAAACACAAAATCAGAATGAGGGGACCTTCGTGCACTTAAGGTCTGAGAACACGAGAGTGGGAGAGGGTTGTCAAGTTCCCCCAGCGTGCACTTAAAGTTGAAGGCCACTGTCAGGAACGAGTGTGCTTCTGACACAGACCTGTGAACAGGCGTTGCTGCGTGTCTGGTCCATAGAAGGGCACAGAAGCGGTCATGGATGCCACGCAGCGCATTGGGCTGCATCCCCCTGGCAGCTTAAAGCTGTGCCTCAGGAAGCAAGTGAGGACATGATGTTGCTGAACCAGTTTCCAAACCAGAAGTGGGCCCAGCTGGGAGCGGCATGATGTAACCTGGCTGACAGTTAGCTGTACTTCTCGCATTCACGACCCGGGGACGGGAGACCCGGGGAAGGTCAGGACAGCTGGAAGTGTGAAATGAATGCAGCCCTGCATAGCTGTCAAAGGATCAAGCTGTCTGCGGCGGCCGACTGACCATGCACACACACACTCGGCAGCACCCGGCTAGGCATTACCTACTTCACCACCGGTGTAGAAGTCAGTGTTTGTCGGGTGAACGACAGCATCACTGTCGATCGAGGCAATGTCAGCCTGTACAACTTGCAACTATAACAGGTAAACAAATGTATATCAACTGTGTTGGACCGAGACCCACGCACAGGCACATTTACTAAGGCCCCAGTGGCAGGGCTGGCCTACCTGGTCGATTCCAACATACGAGCCAAAGGGCAGTCAGTCCACGAGGTGTGCGCACGTGTGGGTGGGGGTGAGCGGAGGAGGGGAGGGATATCAAATGTGACATGTTTAAATTAAACATTTGAATGACAGGTCCAAAAAAAGAGAAACACACACGAGATCATTTCCAAAGGTTAAAAGAAAGAACAACGAATGCCCCGTTTCACTTCGCAAAAGCCTGTAAGACTGGCACCCCACTGAGAAGGCTACTAAAACATGGCATCTGGTTTTTTTTAAATGTGGACTATCAGGCCGACCAAAACAACAAGTTTCTCCATTTTCTCGGCAGCAGTCACCGTTTAGGGTTTGATTTTTATTCCTGTGAAGTTCATCATTTTGTCTACCTTCAAGGGACATTTCTTGAAAACGGAGAAAACAGTATAGGTGTGCACAGAGGAATTTTTATTCTTTATTCTTCCCCTTAGATGTGTAAAAATATTTTTCTAGGCCTACCTCTTATTCTAATCTTGTTTTTATGTATATTGTGAATAGATGAATCCTCACCTTTTCTAGCTTGTGGGCACTTTTTTTTTTTCCCCCTAAAAAAAGAAAGTATCTGTTTAAGGCAGTTGGAAAACAAGTTCAAGCAGGGCATTTTTGAGTCCCAGTTTTCACGTCTTCAGCCCATTACTGCACCCAGTTTGTGTGGGTCGGGCCTGGGCTCTGGCATGGGTGTCTCTCCCGGTAAAGAAATCTGCTATCTTACAAAGGTGGCCAAAAATGAGAGCTAAAGGCACACAAAACATACCTAAGTCAGTATCAGATATACGGCTGCCTTGGTGGGCACCTGCTGCCCCCGCAAGGCTCACAGCTAAGGAGATAGAAGCCTTCATTGTGCCCTGAGCCGACGGCTCCTCTCTGCAAAGGTGAGACCACAGAGTGGGACTCCTGAGGGCTACCTCTCAGCTTGTCCTGAACCGTCCACCCTCCTGGACAGGGACTCCACAGCTCTGGGATAGTTTTCCTCTGGAGGAACTCACTCAGAAAGAGAATGAGTGCCTTCTCTCTAATATCATCTCAAGCCAAATAATTCATGAAGGTGGCACCCAGTCATATACTGTTTTCAGTTGTAGGAAGAGTTGAAGTGGCAGTACATGGTAAATTTGGGGGAATCCAATTTGCTGGTGGATGAAAGACACCTAATAATATCCTGATGTGCAGCTTAACCGTCTCCCTTCTCAAGTGTTTTCATGCTTTGTTTAACTGTCATTTCTAATTAAGGCTTAAATGGAGAAACTCATTTTGTAGTGACCTGAGATGTTTCAATTCTTAAAAAAAAAAAACAAAAAAACAAAAAACACAGTTTTAAAAAATCCCCCCCAAAGTAACCAGCAGTCAGTGTGATCATTATGGAAGAGAATTTAGATGGCAATATATTTATAATCAAGGGGAAAGCAGCCAATAGGGCTTAACAAAACATAATCACATCATTCCCAGTTGGAAGGGCTTAGAGTAAGTAGACATTCAGTGTCTACTCTCAAATATTAATCTCGGTTTTGGGAATTTAGTTTGACCATCTGTAATTTGAGAAGATGAAGAGCCTAAATTCTGGATTCCATAACTTTTCAACTGACAGCTGATGGTGCCAAACCCCATCCCCAATTACCTAGGTCATCTTTAAGGTCAATGTCAGCATTGGTAGGATTGATTATGGCCTCCACCTCAAAGCCGGCTAAATTACTGATTTCACTGTGAATAAGGTTCAGCTGAAAAGAAAAGCATGAGGTGGGAAATAACAGGACAGCTGGGAAGTCACAGAGATGGGAGCCTTGGGATATAGATGAAGGGCAGGGGATACTCCAGGTGCACTGGGCACAAAGGGGAAGAGGGACTCTGGCTAAAATGAATCCGTTTCAAACAAAAGACTCAAATGCCACTCAGGATGCTAAAAAGAAGCAAGCTAGGCTGAGGGTCTAGAACCTGTTTGGTGATGCCTGGGGCCAAAGGGAAGCCTAAGCCAAGTCAGACTGAGGGGGTCTACCTTCGTTTAAAAGGTGGGTGCCAAGATCTGGGTGCCAAGGTACAGCAGCTGTCAGGACCCAGAGTCAACTCCTCAGGGCTGGGTAGGGTCAGGGGGTATATGGAGCCATCCTCATTTTTGAGCAATGGGATGCTGCAGAAGTCCTAGCTGGTCTGGGCAAACCCCTAGCAGCTCTGCCATTCTCTTCCAAGCGGCCATGGGTTTCTCAGGCTCTTCATGTCACTGTGAACACTGGCTAAGTGGCTCCCGTGCCCTGCTCGGGGGTGGTGAGGAGCAAGAATGGTCTGTTATTTAGTAATATCTAATTTTATATGCCTGTTAGCTATGTGATGCTGAAGATCTGACCAAACCCAGGAAGAAACACAGTAGTTCTCCATCAAGACAGTATGTCTTTTAAACTGGGTTCACTTGTTGGTGAGGCTACTCTGAGGCGCAATGGGTAGAGTGTTTTCCTTGAGTGACTTTTATGAATATCCCACCAGCCGAGTCCTTGTAAAGCGCCACTGCATGTCCTGCCTCCCCGCTGCTATTCTGGTGCCACAGCAACCCTCACTCTGAGAGGAATCTACGTTCTAGACTGGCTGTCAGAGGTGCAGGGGGATTGAGCTGACCCAGGACTCCCCTTCCTGCTCTCAGGCCCAAGGGCCTGCAGCGGAGTGCTCACTCTCTCCCAGGGAAGATGGCTGTTCTTCAGTGACAGAAATTCCGACCAGCTGCACAGAGAGCCATGCCCAAGCGGCCCCCAGAGGAGCTGCTGACCAAGACAAACTGCAAGCCTGGCTCGGGGAGCTGACCACACCCCCTGGGCCCAGGTGGGGCAGGCGTTCACCCCCCAGGAAAGGGCCGTGTGCGGACACTCGGCCGGGATGCTCCTGGCCACAAGCTCCAAGTGACTGAATTTCTGGGGCCAGACCATTTTGTGCAAACAAAACTAAACAAACAAACCAAACCCTGGCATTCTATAAGCTATAGAAATATTGCCCCCCATTTCTGATTCCCAGAAGCAATAAGCAGATTCTCAAAACAGGGACCTGCTTAGACTAAAAGTTGTGGAAATGAACTGGTCTTATGGCCAGGGAAGGACCCTGGCTAGACCTCACCACAGTGAAGGGAGGCCCATCTTTAGTTAGGGCTCAAAGGGAGAAGAAGCCCAAGTTCTCTCCACTTACACTTTCTGCGGTGTGATTCTCAGCACTGCAGGGTGATCGGGGGCCCTGATGTTCCTGCAGCTGGAGGATGCCCACTGAGGCAACCTCACATACTGACCCACTCAGAAGCATATGTGGGCCCTGGTGCCAGGACAGAGGCACAGAAGGGGATGGCATCGGGGCGAGGATACTCATGGTTGTGCTCAAGGGGAAGGGGTGTGGGTGGGGTGTGATCTCAGAGTAAGGCAAGTGAAGCTTCAGGACAAGGCAAAGGGTTTGATTATGTATCATGTACGTATTGCATATGACATCAAGCAAAAGCTGTTTATAAAAGCTCAAATTAAGCCAATATTCCCTGCTCCCTCCACCGAAAATAAAAACTCACACTGTGTGAAGCAGCAGGAGGTTCTAGCAGGAGGAATGGAAAGGAGAAAGGGGGGGTGAGCAGGGGAAACAGTCCACTTGGTTTTATGGGTGAATACGCTTTAAAGACATCTGGGAGATTTTTTTTTTTTTTTGGTTTGTTTTAAAGTCATACATGTTTAAATCTTTAAAACTCATGCTGTTTTTCCCCCCAATTGTATAGATGCTTCTGGATTTGTATTCAGAAATGCCTCAATGGAAAATCAGCTATTTCCATGGGCTCTGATTCAACTAGCCAGGGAGACCCTGGTAGATTCTCCCTGTCTCTGCCTCTGCCTGGGGAGAACTGCCCCCTGCTCTTTAGGGAGAGGGGTGTTCTGGGGAAACCATAGGGCTTCAGGGCCTTGCTGAAGTGAGGGAGAGGTTGCAAACAGAATTCCGAGTTCTCTCTGGGCTCACCTTCCCTCTGAGTGGAAGCAGCCCCTTCTTGGAATCACAGAATCCTGCCTGTCAGGCAGCCACTGCCCCTAGCATGGAAAAGCCCTAGCGAACCAAGTGCACCTTCAGTCTCACCCACATCCGAGCCTTGATTTCCCAACTCTGTTCTGCCAGGTGCCAGGCTCAGCAGAAGTCCTCAGGGTGAGGGGCTGAGCCACAAAACAGTATTGCTCTTAAAAATGTTTGTGCCTGGGGGAGGCCCAGTCCGTGTTTGTGTCGGGGAGAGGAATGGGGAGGGGAGAGGACAGATTGCTTCAGGCACTCTGGAAAGGTACATGGGCACTCAGCTTGGCTTGGGCAGGCTGGACCAGGTGCAGAAGCCGACAGTGATCTGATCATCTGAACACGAACAGGGACAGAAGCTCCCCTGGACAGGAGGACAAGTAGAGGCTGCGCATGCACATGCCTGGAAAGGATCTGGATGTGCAGAGGACATATGCCAACAGGCCTGGCAGGCCCAGAATAGATGTCCAGTAGTAGGAGGTCCCAGGACCGCCCCCCCAAGACCCACCCCGGGTCAAATCCTCTTGGGCCTCTCACCCAAAGGGATGCCCAGCTGTCTGAAGCACATGGCAGAGCAGGGGTGTTTGTGGGCTGGGAAATCAGATGTCTGGGGCACTGTGAACATTCCCAAGTTGAGTCTGATTTTCTGGGAGTGGGGAGGCTTGTTAATGATTTTGGAATGTGAGTAAGATGACCACTTCCTTAATATTGGGAAAGATGGAAAACTAAGTTTTAAATCCCAGAATGGTGAATTTAAAATATCTGTGAAGACTACTGGCCACCGGAGAAAGTAACCAAAGAGCATCACCAGGTATACAGCAGAAAGGGGGTCCCACCTGGCTATGGGGCTGGGGAAAGGGGACTGAGCCAAGGGTCCTTCAGGATCTCCTCCACCCTGGGGACCTGATGATGCCCAGGTCACTGGGCTCTGCTGGAGCCAGCCTCTGATGTCTAGGGTCCCCAGTCTTCCCTCGAGGAGTTATGCCTAGTGAATCCTTGTTGTCTACTTCTGATGTGAACTCGTTAAGGTGTAAGCTCCTTGAAGGCAGAGAGAGGGCCATCCAATGTCTAAGACAGTGCTCGGGTCTCTGTAGGCCCACAAACAGAGCTGGGATTGAACATCAAACATCCAGACACAACTCTGTGATGAGATGAACAAACTGCTTCCCTGAAAGCAGGGATATGGAGAGGTCAGAGCTCAGAAATTTCCCTTGTCCTGGCTGGGACCTGGGGTGGCTCAGAGCTGACCTGGCCATCCAGGAACTGGCTGGGAGGCAGCCTGCCTGTGGTAAGGAAGGAGCTGGTGGCTTGGGGCTACTGGAAGGACATCTGGGATATCTTGACATGACCTCCTTGGCTAAAGGAAGCAGTACAATCCTTTTTTTTTATTTTTAACATATGTGATCAGAAATTCAATTTTAGGGAATAACAATATTAAAGATTATCTGAGTGACTCACTGAGTATAGACTGTCATAGTCCAAGCTTTGTCTCTCTCATTCCCTTACAATGGACAAGGAAGAAGACTTCTTTCCCTGTATCCGCCACATAAAATGGAACTCTTCTCCTGTCCCCAGGGTCCACTTCAACTAAGGTGGATGGAGAGGCAGAGGTCCTCCACAGAATTGTCTCCACCTCCTCACAGAGCACAACGTGTCCCCGGGGCCTGCTTCAGGACCCACTCCCGCCCCGGCCTCTCAGGTGAAGGGGCTTCCTCCTCTGTGCTATGCTGCCCAGCCTGCAGGTATGCCTGGTCCAAATCCCCCAGAGGCTCAGGCCTGGTGGTGGCATCTGATGCATTTCAGGCTAGCATGGGCCACCCGAGGATAAGGGCTCAGGACACTGCCGGAGGAAAAGCATGGGATCGCCCGTGCCCTAAACTGTCTCAGAAGCCAACCGTCTGCCATAGGATGGAAGCGGGTGGTGGTGGGCCTTTCCTCCATGTTGCTGCTTCAAGAGCCCTCTCTCTCTCCACTATTCCCTAGCCCCCAGGACTAGGGTGTCTGGATCCGAGGAAGAAAACCCCTGGTGCCTACCCCTGCCTCAAGCAGCCTACAGGGGTTTGGCTGCAATCCTGATAGTGTGCGGTGTGGGCGGGGAGGGCACGCACACAAGCCCTCCTGACACTGCCTTCCCAGCCGCTTCTAGTAACACTGACTCTTCCAGGGAAGTCCACATCACTTACCACCACTGACGAAGATTTATAATACACCTTGGAGGTACTGCTTTTGAACACAAAGCTTTTTAAATCTCTGAAAAGACGCTGAGAATCTCCACTGAATCACAAAGCAAACACATCTAGTCAACTCGGATTCGCAGCACTGTTTCCCTTTTGAAAACAATTCAACAATGTGTGTGAACACTGGGTAAAATCAAAGAATAATGAGAGTGATTACTCCTGAGACAGCTGTATGTGAAATACATCATCAACAATTAGAGCCCCGGCTCCTAAGCCCTGGGCCAGCTTCTCCTGTGAGTAGCTTAGCAACCATGCCTGTCGGGACTGCAGTGAGCACAGCACCACCCTTCTGACCTCAGCTCGCCTGCACTAGTCTAGCGCTGGTGTCATCGTCACGGGTGGAAAATAAGACTCGTAGAACATAGGGTACCATACAGCCATCACTGTGAAGTACCCTCTCTGAAACATTTCCAAAAATCCAAGTCAGAATTAATGCCTGTACTAATGACATTTTAAAATGTGCTTTGTGTGAAAATTCCTGTGTGTCAGTCTGACAACTCAGGCCCCTTTTGCACTAAATGCCATGATTTGCACCCAACAGTAAAAACTAACAGAGGGCCAGAAAGTACTGCTTCAAAGTAATGCTGCTAACTAGGAACATTTACTCCCTTTCTCACGCTGCAGGGGTTCAGGGTTCCAAAGACACTATTTTCTAAGAGGGTGCCCCGGCTGACTTGAGATGCTGATTTACTCTGTGACAGCACTTTTGGGGAGACACAGTTTACTCTGCTAAAGGGTGCCTACAGGACTGGGTCTGGGGTAGCTCATCCTGGATGTGTGTATCTCGGGTCATGAAGCTGGACGGGAAAGAAGGTGGGTGTTTCTTCCGGCTCTGCACTCAGCCCCTTCTCTCACAGCTGACCATGTTACACTGGGCTCCAGCTCAGCCCATCCTTTCAGGCTTTCCCTCCAAAAGTCAAGATATCAAACAGCCACGTTAGCTTTACTATCAAGCCCACTGCTTCCTTCTTCCTGTATTTCCTATATAGTATTAGATAACACACCTGTAAATTACTCTAGAGTATCAGTGCCTCTCTACAGCATTTTGGACTTCCCCTTCCAACCTAAGTCGGGTGTAGTAAGTGTTCACTGGATTTGTACTTTCTGGTACTTTCCTGCCTGTAGTGCTGCCCTGAGGTCAGAGGCCAGACTATACCCATCATGGAGCAGGTGGCGCTGCTCGGTCACAGCAGTGCTAGCCATGAATCTACAGCCTTTGCTGGCTCCCTCCCAGGCCTCATATGTAGCACATGAGGCCCTGATCCCATGGCCAAGAAGAGCATTTTTATGTGTACACAGGTGCCGTATGGCCAAGTACTGCCACTGTAGGGATCCTGCAAGGGGGTGCAAGGAGTTCCGATCTGAGGCTGGTTTTGGAGTAAACAGCAGGAGTGAGCAAGAAGAACACAGGGAAGGGAGAGGCACCCAAGGGTGGGGCAGGGGAAGGAGTGAGGGAGAGGGTGGCCCCTGGGCTGAACTGTTGTACCTGTTTAACAGGCTTCCAAGTCCCGGCTAATAGCATTGGGGATCTAAAGCACACTGGAGCTAGTCCTTAAATTGCAGAGCGTTTTCACACTTTAGTTCAAACGAAAGCAATCTGGGTGACAGGTCACATTAACTTTCAATATATTACCCAAAGGACAGGTTAAAGGGTGAAAGTAAACCCAGGTGGTTGCCTTCACTGCTGTGCTGAAATTTTATCAATAAAAAATATTTTACACAAACTTTCAAAGCCCCAGACCTTAAGATGACAACTAGTGCTGCGTATATTTTCCCTTTGAAAAATGCATACAAAATACAGACAATGGTTATAAAATGTACACTGTAATGGTTATTTGCTGGAACACAGAGTCCACCACAGGAATTGCATCATGAGAGCCTGAGTGCAATTAGTGACAGGAAGCGGGAGGAGGAGGAGGAGGAGGCTTGCAATGAAGTGAGCAGGAGGACTGTGTCACTGAGATGCAAAAGAAAACTGACGGTGAGCTTTTAAAAATGATGCAGCTTCAGGACCAAGTTGTTTACCACATTCAAACTAAATGCAATTTACGTGGAAGTTCAAATCTATGCCTTTAATACTTTTTAATGTAGGATTAAAAAAAAAAAAAATCAGCCAAGTAATTCCCACTGTCTCTCCACCCCCTTTTTTGGTGTTAACAGAGAAATTTAACCCTCCTTCTGAGGTCTTAAAAGCCTTTGCATCATTTTTATTTTCAACAAAAGTGAATCATCTGTTACAAAACCATGTAGTGTCCTGGCAAATTTACACCACTGGGGCAGCCGAAAACACACTGCCCACGGTGAAAACAAACAAACAACTGGCTTGAGGACTCCTCAGGTGGCACGGTGTGTCTAGCGACAATCTCGGCCCCTGGATCAAGGCTCCACCTCCAGTATCCACCAGAATGCCTGGGCTGCCAGCTAGATCTTTCTCTTTCCAGGCCCTGGTTTTACTTTCTGGCCAAGATTATAGGATGGCCAGGTCCTCCCATGTACGCAGCTCCTTCCACAGACCGAGCCCAGGGTATCTCCAGCCCCACAGGAGCTCCTGTCCCTCTTCTTCACCACATCTCCTCTCCCCACCTGCCAATCTCCCCTCAGCACCTGGCCCAGCCCTCCCCGAGTTGGTTCCTAAAGCTGCCCGCCCCTACTCTCTCTGCCAGCCCACAAGGCCAGAAGTGGTCCGCAGGCAGGTTTTCTGCTGGGAGAGGCACCCTTCAGTCCCAGGGCACGTGAGCAGACTGGGGAGAGCGCTGGCCTACCTTCTGGCCGAGGAAGAGGCTCTTGGTGGAGAGCACGGTGAAGCCGTCGGCTGGTGTGCCCTCGGTCGTGCTGTCGGCGCTGGCGGCCTTGCTGACTTCTCCCTGCTTCTTCTTACACAAACAGAAGAGTCAGTATGAGGCCTGCACAGGTGGAGGCCATGTGAATCTGGGCTTTTCCAACAGACAGGTGAAAAGAAAGCCTCGCCCATAATACTCAAGAGAAAACAGAAAACTAAACCACTACCAGCTCTCAGCATTTGGGGGCTGCAGGCCTGCATTCAAGCCCAAGCATTCCATACAGAGTGCTAAATTGTATTTTCATCACTTCAGAATCTTAAAAAAAAAAAAAAAGCTACTTAAAGGCAAAACTTAACAGTGATAATTTACAACAGAAACACTTGTATAACTGTAGACCAAGTAAATGTCTCTTAATTCAGGGTCTTCACTTTCTAGATGCCTGTACAGTATTCACATCTGAGAGGAAAAAACAAACTACTCTGGGTACTTAGTTGTCAAAGAGCCAAAAAAGCAGACCAAGGACCATCACCCTCCAAGCCTCCCCAGCTCATGAGGTAAGATTCTCCCACTTTCTTTCACTAAGACCCGCCTTGGAGAAGCCTCCATATGGGGGCTGTTGGTGAGCTGATCTGCCCCCTTGAAATGCTCCAATCCCCAGCAGTGGGCATGAATCTTGGCAGGCTCCTGGGCCTCTTTCTGGCGTCATTCACATTGAAGGATGTACACCCTGGGGTTTCCAAGAGCCTTGCAAGGGTATGTTGTGTAGAGAGGTTTAATTACTCTCCAGATCCTCAGCTTCATCAAGTATTTACCTCTTCCTGAAATGGATCAGTCCTAAGAGTGATCTAAGCAGCAATCAAGGCTTCATGCTGGGCCTCCCCTCACAGCCACTTCTCAGTTCCCAAGAGTGGATATTGTGTGGCGCACCACCCTTCCAGTAGGGGTACGTGCCTTTCTCAGTCTTTCATTTCTCTTAAGGATGAGGTGTGTATTAGAAACGGATATTTTGGCTCATTTGGGGATTTATTTTATATTCAGATATATTGTCGAGTGAGCAAGGTGAGCACAATGGCAATTTTTGTTTAAGGTACTTCACTTTTTTTTCTTCCCCCAATTATTATCAAAAAGGACATCACTCCTGAAGGATGGTCTAATGGAAGCAAATCAAGAAAGTAGGGGGTGAGAAATATAAATGGCTATGCCTTCCTGAAGGAAGGATCTGGACAGTAAATTCAGGGCAAGGCCCGTGCCCTATCCATTTGCCCTTTTAATACTCAAATTCATTAACATATTAACATTTTTTACTGACATTGAAAAGTAAGGTCTAGTTTTACTAAGTACTTTAAAAATAAGGACTGGTTTCGCATTTAGGTTACATGGCTAACCTGGAATATTTTCTATAAATTAAATGAGCTAAATTTGATGCTCCAAGGTGTTTATATAAATGATAAGACAGAAAGCATTTTATTAAGAAACATGGTATTAGCAAAGATCTATTAAAATTATCGCTATTCTGGTTCTCCTAACAATTTGAGTGTATCAAATTTGACAAGTAAAAGAGAAACACGTATAATCAACAATTACATAGTAAGTCTTAGTAAAGCCTTTTTTGATATACTTTCCAGGAAACAAGAAAGGCAAAGGCTGGATGACAAATCCTTTCACAAGTCAGATGTTTCTAATTCTGTGCTTTCAACAAAACTGAAGAAATACCAAACTGAGTTAGCAGCTGATTCATCATTAAAGAAAGGACTGATGGAGCTTAATTAATAGTAGAGTACCAGTGCAGGTTTCTCAGTTGTGATGAATGTACAGGGTTATGGAAGATGTTAACAACAGTGAGACTAGGTGAGGGATATTCAGAAATTCTCTATACGCGCTTTGTAACTTCTATAAATCTAAAACAATTCTAAAATAAAACATTAAAACAAAGTGATGACAGATTACTATGTGATTGTTGGCATGTAACTCAGAAAGAGTTCAGAGGATTGAGTGATGTTGCTATAACAAAATCCTTTCCATTCCCATTTAATTATTTTTGTGAGCAAGACTTTCCAGGCACTGTACCTATAAGTATAAAAATATAGGATGATGATTCATTTTTACAATAAGCAATGTTCATCTTAGGGTACTTAAGTTAATTGAAAAAAACTATCTCCTTGAATCAATCCTATGACATGATACTTTTACTTTCTCAATAGTTAAAATGTGTCGAGTATTTATCAGCTTGATCAACTGTGTATTATTAATAAAGATGATAACTATCCAGTCCTGTGCAAACCATAACATTTAGTGCTTTTAAGATCACAGGAAATTTTTTCAAAACGAATTTAAATTTATGTTAATTATTTTTGTTGTGCAAATCACTAACACAGTACAAGCAAAGAAAAATGTATTATGTTAGGATAACATTTTCTGGAGAAAGGGAAGGGAAACAAGGGTTCAAAGGAGAAAAATGATGCAGATTTTCCAACTGTTAAAAAAGAGCCTGCTTGTGTATTTTATGGTATATCAAACCATCACAGTAATTAGATTTACTTGGATACATTTAAAGGAGTGATGAAAGAGCTTTCTTTTTAAATTTCAGTATTTATATCAAAATTATGCCCTTTATAGATATTTAAATTTATTAGTATGAGAAGTTTAGTTGTCAAATTTTAGATGTATGAGATATGAAGATTTTCAAAACTGCTTTAGGAAGTATGCGAGCAAAAAACTGTTAAAGCCAATGGTCTACCCAGTGACCACCACTCATACAGGAGATATTCAGTAAATGCTTGGGAATGGAGTGCAGTTGATAAGTAGACAAAGATTTACTGCTTCTGTCCAAGGATACATGAATTTTAAGAGATCAGAAAGCCCTAAATGATAGAATTTCAGGCATCTGGGAATTGGAACTGGTTTTACTGGGAGGAGGGGCCTGAAAGGCTCCCTGTGATCCTCATACAAGCCAGCAGCTGCCTATGCAGTCAGGTTACAAAGCTTAGCCTGTGGTAATTAAAACTGGTAATTTTCAGCAAGCATTCATTTGCATATGGTCATCTGCACTAAAGCTGTTGCCCCATACTGTAAATTGGTCCAGTCACTACGGAAAAAAAAAATATAAAGATTCTTCAAGAAATAAAAAATAGAACTACCATGTGCTATAGCAATTCTACTTCTGGGAATGTATTCAAAGGAAATGAAAACATTTTATGAGGAGATATCTGCACCCCATGTTCACTGGAGCATTATTTACAATAGCCAAGACATGGGAACAACATAAGTGCCCATCAACAAATAAATGGATAAGGAAAATGTGCAAACACATACATACAATGGAATATTATTTAGCCATAAAAAAGAAAATCCTGCTGGGAACCTGAAAGAGTTCCAAATAAGATGAATGCAAAGAAATCCATGCCAAGACACATTATAGTTAAAGTGGCAAAAGTTAAAGATAAGGAGAGAATCTTTAAAACAGCAAGAAAAAACAACTTGTTACCCAAAAAAACCCATAAGATTACCAGCAGATTTTTCAGCTAAAACTTTGCAGGCCAGAAGGAAATGCCTTGATTTTCCTAAGTGCTAAAAGTTTAAAAAAAAAAAAAAACTTCCCACTAAGAATACTCCACCCAGCAAAGTTCTACTTGAGAAGTGAAGAATACAGATAACAGTTCTCCAGAGAAGCAAAAGCTAAAGGAGTTCATCACCACTAAACTCACCTTACAAGAAATAATAAAGACTTCTTTAAGCTCAATGGAAAGGGCACTAATTTACCAACAGGAAAATCTACAAAAGTATGTGTCACTGGTAAAGATTTACAAATACATAGCAAAGGTGGTAGATTATTAACTTATAAAGCTAGCATAAAAGTTAAAAGTACTAAAAATAACTAACTACAGTAATTAGTTAAGGACATACGCAAGAAGAGGCTTCCCAGATGGTGCTAGTGGAAAAGAATCTGCCTGCCAATGCAGGAGACACAAGAGACGTGGGTTCTATCCCTGGGTTGGGAAGATCCCCGGAAGAAGGTATGGCAACCCACTCCAGTATTCTTGCCTGAAGAATCCCATGGACAGAGGAACCTGGCATGGACAGAGGAGTCCACAGGGTTGCAAAGAGTTGAACACGACTGAGGCAACTTAGCACGCATGCAAGTACACACAAGCAAAGAAATGTAACATGGAGGGAAGAGTAAAAGTGTAGAGCTTCTGAATGGGATCAAACTTGTTATCAATTTTAAATAGACTGTTATGTTGTTATACATAAGCCTCAAGGTAAAGAATAAGCCCATAAGAGAAGGCAATGGCACCCCACTCCAGTACTCTTGCCTGGAAAATCCCATGGATGGAGGAGCCTGGTGGGCTGCAGTCCATGGGGTCGCTAAAAGTCGGACACGACTGGGCGACTTCCCTTTCACTTTTCACTTTCACGCATTGGAGAAGGAAATGGCAACCCACTCTGGTGTTCTTGCCTGGAGAATCCCAGGGATGGGGGAGCCTGGTGGGCTGCTGTCTATGGGGTCACACAGAGTCGGACATGACTGAAGTGACTTAGCAGCAGCAGCAGATACGCAAAAAGAAAGAAATGTAAGCATACTACTAAAGAAAATCATCAAACCACAAAGGAAGAAAGCATGAAAATAAAGGAACAGAGGGACTACAAAACAGACAAAAACAATTAAAATGGAAATAAGTACATACCTATCAATAGTTACTTAAAATGTAAATGTACTCAATTCTACAATCAAAAGACAATGAGTGGCTGAGTGGATGAATACATAACACCCATTGACGTGCTGCCTACAAGAGACCCATTTCAGATGTAGGAATATACACAGACTGAAAGTAAAGGGATGGAAACACATTTTCCATGCAAATAAAAATCAATAGAAAGCCGAGGTAGCTATACTTCTATGGGACAAAATAGACTTTAAAACAACAGACAATGAATGACATTGCATAATGATAAACAAGTCAACCCAACAAGAGGATATAATATGTGTAAATATTTATACACCTAACATAGGAGCAAATAAATTTATAAAACAAATATTAACAGACCTAAAGGAAGAAACAGACAGCAACACAATTATAATAGGAGACTTTATATCCTATTTTCATCAATGGACAGATCTTCCTTCCAGAAAATCAAAAGAAATAATCCCATTCACCACTGCAATGAAAAGAATAAAACACTTAGGAATAAATTTACCCAAAGAAACAAAAGACCTATATATTGAAAACTATAAAACACTGATGAAAGAAATCAAAGATGACACAAATAGATGGAGAAATATACCATGTTTGTGGATTGGAAAAATCAATATAGTGAAAATTAGTATACTACCCAGAGCAATCTATAGATTCAACACAATCCCTATCAAGCTACTGAAAGGTTGTTGCTGAACCATGCAAAGATGCCGGGATTCTTGGCCTCCAGAGGAGAAGAATTCAATCCAGGGCCAGAGATGAGACTTGATCACTCAGAGCTTTTGTATAATAAAGTTTTATTAAAGTATAAAGGAGACAGAGCATTATCCTACCAAAACAAGGACACCAAAAGAAAATTAAAGGCCAATACCCCTAATGTACACAGATAAGAAATGCTCACCAAAATATTAGCAAATTGAATTCAACAATACATTAAAAAGATAATACACCATGATCAAGTGGAGCTTACTTCAGGGATAGAAAAATGGTCCAACATCTGCAAATCCATCAGTGTGATACACCATATCAACAAATGAAGGATAAAACTCATGATCACATCAATAGATACAGAAAAAGCAACTGAAAAACTTCAACATTTGTGATGAAAAACCCTCAGCAAAGTAAGTACAGAAGAAGCATACCCCAACATAATACAGATCATATATGCCAAGCCCATAGCTAATATCAGATTCAATGGTGAAAAGCTGACAGCTTTTCCTCTAAGATTAGGAACACAACAAGGATGCACACTCTTGACACTTTTACTCAATGTAGTATTGGAAGTTCTAGCCACAAGCAATCAGGCAAGAAAAGGTATCCAACTCAGAAAGAAAGAAGTAAAATTGTCACTATTTGAACATGACATGATATTATACACAAAAAGCTCTAAAGTCTCCACCAAAAAAAAAAAAAAGAATAAATGAATTCAGTAAAGTTGCAGGACAAAAAAAATCAATACATGGTGTTCTGCAGTGTTTCAAAACATACACTGATAATGAGCTATCATAAACAGAAATTAAGAAAACAATTTACGACCACATTAAAAGGAAAAAAAATACCAAGGATTATTCTTAAACAAGAAGGTGAAAGTCCTGCACAGTGAAAACCATAAGACATTGATGAAAGAAATTAAACACACAAATAAATGGAAAGATATTCTATGCTCAAGGATTGGAAAAATTAATACCATTAAAATGTTCATACTACCCAAAGTAATTGACAGATCCATTACAATTCCTATCAAAATTCCAATGGAGAGAGATCTCTGCGAGATGGTGGAACAGAAGGGCCTGAGCTTACCTCCTCTCATGAAAACATCAGAATCAAAACTGTTGAGCAACCAGTGACAAAAAATACTAGAATCCAACAAAAAAGGTATTTTCAAAGAAAAGAAGAAGCCACAACAAGATGGTAGGAGAGGTGCTTTTGTGATATTATCAAATCCCAACCTTTAGCCAGACTCAGCAAGAAAAAAAGGGAGAAGACTCAAATCAATAAAAGTAGAAATGAAAAAGAAGTTACAACAAACACTACAGAAATATAAAAAATTGTAAGAGACTATTGCAAGCAACTATATGCCAGTGAAAATAAACAATCTAGAAGAAATGGGACTATTCTTAGAAAGGTACAATCTCCCAAGACTGAACCAGGAGGAAATAGAAAATATGAACAGACCAATCACAATCACTGAAATTGAAACCATAATTAAAAACCTCCCAGCAAATGAAAGTCCATGACCTGACTGCTTCACAGGTGAATTTTATCAAATATTTAGAGAAGAGTTAACACCTATCCTTCGGAAACTGTCCCAAAAAGTCACAGAGGAAGAAAACTTCCCAACTCATTTTATGAGGCCACCATCACCCTTATCCTAAAACCAGACAAAGATACCAGAAAAAAAGAAAATTACAGGCCAATATCACTGATGAACATAGATGTAAAAATTCTCAACAAAATACCAGCAATCTGTATCCAACAATACATTAAAAAGATCATACACTATGATCAAGTGGGATTCAACCCTAGGATGCAAAGATTTTTCAACATCTACAAATCAATCAATGGGATACACCGTATCAACAAATTGGATATGATCATTTCAAAGACACAGAAAAAATTTTTGACAAAATTCAGCACCCGTTTATGATAAAAAGAAACTCTCCAGAAAGTGGGCATAGAGTGCACATACCTCAACATAACAAAGGCCAGTTACCTGGAGAATCCCCATGGACAGAGGAGCCTGGCGGGCGATAGTTCATGAGGTTGTAGAGTCGGGACACACTGAGCAACTAAGCACAGCACACACGACAAACCGCCAGACCTACAGCTAGCATCATATCCAGTGCTGGAAAGCTGAAAGCATTTCCTCTAATATCAGGAACAAGACAAGGATATGCACTGTCACCACTTTTTTCAACGCAGTTTTGGACGTCCAAGCTGTAGCAATCAGAGAAGAAAAAGAAGTAAAGGGAGTCCAAACTGGGAAAGAAGTTAAACTGTCACTGTTTGCAGATGACATCATACTGTACAAAGAAGACCCTAGAGATGCTACCAGAACACAACTAGAACTCATCAACGAATATGGTAAAGTTGGAGGTTACAAAATTAACACACAGAAATATGCTGCATTCCTATACACTAACAATGAAAGATCATAAAGAGAAATTCAAGAAGCAATTCCATTTACCACTGCATCAAAAAGAATAAAATACCTAGGAATAAACATACCTAAGGAGACAAAAGACCTTTATTTCAAAAACTAAGATGCTGATGAAAGAACCTGAAGAAAACATAAACAGATGGAAAGATATACCAAGTTTGTGGATTGGAAGAATCCATACTGTCAAAATGACTGTACTATCCAAGGCAATCTACAGATTCAATGCAATCCCTATCAAATTACCAATGGCATTTTCCATAGAACTAAAACAAAAAAATCCTCAAAATTTGTACGGAGACCTGACCCTGAGTAGCCAGAGCAATCTTGAAAAAGAAAAATGGAGCCATAGGAATCAGGCTCCCTAACTTCAGACTAAACTACAAACTCACAGCCATCAAAACAGTATGGTACTGGCACAAAAATAGAAACATAGATCAATGGAACAGGACAGAAAACTCAGAAATAAGCCCATGCACCTATGGCCAACGAACCTATGACAATGGAGGCAAGACTACACAGTGTTGGAAAGACAGTCTCTTCAACAAACAGTGCTAGGGAAAACTGGATGGCCACATGTGAAGAAGTTAGATCATTCCTTAACTCCATACACAAAAATAAGCTCAAAATGAATTAAAGACCTAAATGTCCGACCAGACAGTATAAAATACCTAGAGGAACACATAGGCAAAACACCCTCTGACATAAATCACAGCAACATCTTTTTTGATCCATCTCCCAGAATAATGGAAATAAAAGCAAAAATAAATAAATGAGACCTACTTAAACTCAAAAGCTTTTGCATAGCAAAGAAAATAAACAAAAAGACAACCCACAGATTAGGAGAAAATATTTGCAAAGGATGTGACTGATAAGGGATTAATCTCCAAAATTTACAAACAGCTTATGAAATAGCACCAAAAAATGGGCAGAAGACCTGAATAGACATTTCTCCAAAGAATACATACAAATGGCCAATAAACACATGAAAAGATGTTCAACATCATGTTATTAGAGAAATGCAAATCAAAGCTACAAGGAGATATCACCTCACACCTGTCAGAATGGCTATCATCATATAATCCACAAACAACAAATGTTGCAGAGGGTGTGGACAGGAGGGAACCCTTCTCTGCATTGTTGGTGGCAATGTAAATTGGTATAGCCACTATGGAGAACAGTATGGATGTTCCTTAAAAAACGAAAAATAGAGCCACCATATGACCATAATCCCACTCCAGGGCATATATCCAGAGAAAAACATGGCGTGAAAAGATAAATGCATCCCAATGTTCACTGCAGCATGGTTTACAACAGCCAAGACATGGAAGCAACCTAAATGTCCATCGACAGAGAAATGGATAAAGAAGATGTGGTACATATATACAATGGAATATTACTCAGCTATTAAAAGCAATGAAATAATGCCATTTGCAGCAATATGGATGGACCTAGAGAGTGTCATATGGAGTGAAGTAAGTCAGACAGAGGAGAAATATCATATGACATCTCTTATATGTGGAATCTAAAAAGAAATTATACAAATGAACTAACTTACAAAACAGGAGAGAGACTCACAGACTTCGAAAATGAACTTATGGTTGCCAGGTGGACGGGATAGAGACTTTGGGAAGGTCGTGTACATGCTGCTATATTTAAAATGGAGAACCAACAAAAACCTACTGTAGAGCACATGGAACTTGCTCAATGTTATGTGGCAGCCTGGACGGGAGGGGAGTCTGGGGGAGAATGGATACATGTGTGTGTATGGCCGAGTCCCTTCACTGTTCACCTGAAACTACCAAAACACTGTTAATCAGCTAGACCCCAATACAAAATGTTATTGCTGTTAAAATTTTTTAATTAAAAAAAATCACAACTGCTGAGCAAACATTGACAAAAAATAGAACCTACCAAAAAAAGATATTTTCAAAGAAAAGAAGAAGCCACAACAAGGTGGTAGAGAGGTGCTTTTGCGATATTATCAAATCCCAACCTTTGCCAAACTCATCAAGAAAAAAAGGGAGAACACTCAAATCAATAAAAGTAGAAATGAAAAAGAAGTTACAACAAACACTACAGAAACATAAAAAATCATGAGAGACTATTGCAAGCAACTATATGCCAGTGAAAATAAACAGTCTAGAAGAAATGGACTATTCTTAGAAAGGTACAATCTCCCAAGACTGGACCAAGAAGAAACAGAAAATATGAACAGACCAATCACAAGTACTGAAATTGAAACTCTGACTTAAAAACTCCTTACAAACACAAGTCCAGGACCACATGGCTTCACAGGTGAATTTTATTAAAAATTTAGAGGAAAATTAACACCCATCCTCCTCAAATTCTTCCAAAAAACTGTAGAGGAAGCAACACTCCCAAACTCACTTTACAAGGCTACCATCACCCTGATACCAAAAACCAGACAAAGATATCACAGAAAAAGAAAATTACAGGCCAATATCACTGATGAATATAGATGTAAAAACCCTCAACAAAATACTATCAAACCAACCCAACAATACATCAAAAGGATCATATGCCATGATTAGGTGGGATTTATCCCAGAGATGCAAGGATTTGTCAATATCTGCAAATCAATCACTGTGACATACTACATTAACAAACTGAAGAATAAAAACCATATGCTCTCAATAGGTGCTTAAAAAGCTTTTGACAAAACTCAACACCCATTTATGACTAAAAAAAAAAAAAAAAAAATCTCCAGAAAGTGGGCATAGAGGAAACCTACTTCAACATAATACAGTCCATACACAACAAGTTCACAGCAAACATCATTCTCAATCGTGAAAAACTGAAACCATTTCCTCTAAGACCAGGAACAAGGCAAAGGTGTCCACTCTCACCACTATTATTCAACATAGTTTTGGAAGCCCTAGCCACAGCAATCAGAGAAGAAAAAGAAAGAAAAGGAATTCAAATTGAAGAAGTAAAACTGTCATTGTTTGCCAATGACATGATAGTATACATAGAAAATCCTAAAGATGCCACCAGGAAACTACTACAGCTAATCAATGAACTTGGTAAAGTTGCAGAATACAAAATCAATGCACAGAAATGTTTTGTTCTTATACACTAACAATAAAAGATCATAAAGAAAAATTAAGGAAACAATCCCATTTATCATTGCAACAAGAAGAATAAAATACCTAGGAATAAACCTACCAAAGGAGGTAAAAACTTGTACTCAGAAAACTATAAAACACTGATGAAAGAAATTAAAGATGACCCAAACAGATAGTGAGATAGTCCACGTTCTTGTATCGGAAGAATTGATATTGCAAAAATGATTATACTACCCAAAATAATCTACAGGTTCAATGCAATCCCTATCAAATTACCAATGGCATTTTTTCACAGAATTAGAGCAAAAAATTTTATAATTTGTATGGAAACAGAAAAGATCCCAAATAGCCAAAGCAAGCTTGAGAAAGAAAAATGGAGCTGGAGGAATCAGGCTCCTTGACTTCAGACTATAGCATAAAGCTAAGTCATCAAGACAGTGTGGTGCTGGCACAAAAACAGAAATATAGACCAATGGAACAGACTAGAAAGCTCATAGATAAAGCTACACACTTAATCTATGACAAAGGAGGCAAGAATATACAATGGAGAAAAGACAGTCTCTTCAACAAGCAGTGCTGGGAAAACTGGACAGCTATATGTAAAAGAGTGAAATGAGAACATTCTCTAACACCACACTGAATGTCTAAGAATTGATGCTTTCAAATTGTGATGCTGCAGAAGACTCTTGAGAGTCCCTTGGACAGCAATTAAAACAAACCAGCCAATCCTAATGGAAATCAGCTCCGAATATTCACTGGAAAGACTGATGGTGAAGCTGAAGCTCCAGTACTTTGGCCACCTGATGTGAAGAGCCAACTCACTGGAAAAGACCCTCATGCTGGGAAAGACTGAGGGCATAAGAAGGGGAGGATGGAAGATGAGATGGTTGGATTGCATCATCAACTCAACAGACATGAGTTTCAACAAACTCTGGGAGATAGTGAAGAAGGAAGCCTGGCGGGCAGCAGGAAGTCCATGTGGTCACGAAGAGTCAGACATGACTGAGAGACTGAACAACAACAAAAACAGCATACACAAAAATAAACTCCAAATGAATTAAAGACCTAAACATAAGACCTGGCACTATAAAACTATCAGAGGAAAACATATGCAGAACACTCTTTGACATAAATCACAGCAGATTTTTTTTTTTTACCTACCTCCTAACGAAAATAAAAACAAAACTAAACAAATGGGACCTAATTAAATGTAAAAGCTTTTTGCACAAAGATAACCATAAATGAGACAAAAAGACAACCTTCAGAATGGAATGAAATATTTGGAAATGAAGCAACTGACAAAAGATTAATCTCCAAAATATATAAACAGCTCATGAAGCTCAATAACAAAAAAACAACCCAATCAAAAAATGGGCAGAAGACCTAAACAGACATTTCTCCAAAGAAGACAACTATTGTCGTTTAGTCACTGAGTCATAGCCAACTCTTTTGTGACCCCATGGACTGTAGTCTGCCAGGCTCCTCTGTCCATAGGATTTCCCAGGCAAGAATATTGAAGTAGGTTGCCATTTCCTTTTCCAGGTGATCTTCCTGACCTAGAGATTGAACCCATGTTTCCTGCTTGGCAGGCAAACTCCTGCATTGCAAGCAAAGTTTTTTTGTTTGTTTTTTTTTTAACCACTGAGCCACTAGGAAGCCCATACAGATGGCCAAAAGGCACACGAAAAGATGCTCAACATAACCAATTATTACAGAAAGTGCAGATCAAAACCACAATGAGCTATCACTTCTCATCAGTCAGAATGACCAAGCAGGGAACTCAGCTCAGTGCTCTGTGGTGACCTAGATGGATGGGGTGTGGGGAGAGGCGGAGGTCTAAGAGGGAAGGGATATATGTATACACAGTTTGTTCACTTTGTTGTACAGCAAAACGAACACAAAATTGTAAAGCAACTGTACCCCAATTAAAAAATAAAAGAACAGGTATGTGTATAACAAAAATAACTTGGCTGTACACCTAAAACTAATACAACAATGTAAATCAAATATACTTCAATATAAAATTTAAAAGATAAAAATGTGCTCTTAAAAAAAGAATGCATATATAAACGTGTGTGTGTAACTGAATCACTGTGCTTTACAGCAGAAATTAACAATATTATAAATCAGTAATACTTCAGTTAAAAAAAAAAGAAAACAGTAAAATGTGAAAAAGATTCCAATGGCATTTTAAAAAGAAATAGAACAATCTTAAAATCTGTGTGGAACCATGAAGGACCCTCAACTATCCCAAGCAGTCTTGAAAAAGAACAACAAATCTGGAGGCACCATGTTCTCTCATTTTCAAACTACATAGGAAAGCTGTAGTAATGAAAACAGTATGGCACTGGCAAAAAGCAGACAATGGAACAGAATAACAAGCCCAGAAAAAAACACCAGCACATATGGTCAACTAATTCACAGCAAAGGAGCCAAGAATATACAATGGAGAAAGGACAGTGTCTTCAATAAATACTGTTGGGGAAATTCAACAAGCAATGGAAAAGAATAAAACTGCACCACTATCTTACACTATACACAAAAATCAACTCACGACAGACTAAAAACTTGAACATAAGAGTTGACACCATAAAACTCCATGAGGAAAACAGACAGTAAGCACTTTGATATTTGTATTGGCAATGATTTTGGAGTTGATGCCAGAAGAAAAGGCAACATAATAAGTAGGTCTATATTAAACTAAAAGGTTTCTACACAGCAAAAGAAACAATTGACAAAATGAAAAGGCAACCTATGGACCTATATAAAAACTCTGACAATGCAAGAGCTAAAAACTCAAGAGCACTTTTCCAAAGACGACACACAAATGGCCAACCAGTACATGAAAAGGTGCTCAACATCACTAATCATGAGGGAAAATGCAAATCAAAACCATAGTGATATAGCACCTCACACCTGTTAGAGTGGCTATTATCAAAATGAAAGGAAATAACAAGTGTTGGTGAGAATGTAGAGAAATGGGAACTCTAGTACACTGTTGATGGGAACATAAATTGGAGCAGCCACCTTGGAAAACATTGTGGAGGTTCCTCAAAAAATTAAAAATAGAACTACCACATGATTCAGCAATTCCACTTCTGAGTATTCATCCAAAGGAAACAAAAACACTAACTCAAACGGATATAAGGGCTTCCCTGGTGGCTCAGCTGGTAAAGAATCCATCTGCGATGTAGGAGAAATGGGTTCGATTGCTGGGTCAGAAGATCTGCTGGAGAAGGACAGGCTACCCACTCCAGTATTCTTGGGCTTCCCTGGTGGCTCAGCTGGTAGACAATCTGTCTGCAATAGGACATGTGCACTCCACGTTCACTGCAGCATTACATGTAATAGCCAAGATACAGAAATATGGAAACAACCAGAATGGCCATCAATGGAAGATGGATAAAGTATGACACACTTTATAGTATAGTTAATATACAGGGGGCGTAGTTAATACCCCCTATATAAACAGAAAGAAGTATTAATCAGTCATAAAAATGAAGGAAATTCTGCCATTCGAGACAAAATGGATGGACCTTGACAGCACTGCTAAGTAAATATGTCAGAGAAATTAAAATGCCATATATACCGTATAATCTCTCTTATATGTGGAATCTTAAAAAATAGTAACAAGAAAACCAAACTCACAGGAAAAAAAGATCAGATCTGTTACTAGGGGCAGAGGATTGGGGGAGGAGGGATTGCAGGAAAGTGGTCAAAAGGTACAAACTTCCAGTTATCAGATAAGTACTAGGAATGTAATATCCAACATGAGGACTATGGTTAACATTGCTGTATGAAACACAGGAAATTTGCTGAGAGTAGGTCCTAACAGTTGTTATCACAGGAGAAAAAACTTTTTAATATATGAGACAATGAATACTAACTATACAAATAGCTGAGAAAAGAAGAAAAGTGAAGGGCAAAGGAGAAAAGGAAAGAGATACCCATCTGAATACAGAGTCCCAAAGCACAGCAAGGGGAGGTAAGTGAACAATGCAAAGAAATAGAGGAAAACAATAGAATGGGAAACACTAGAGATCTCTTCAAGAAAATTAGAGACACCAAGGAAACATTTCATGCAAAGATGGGCACAATAAAGGACAGAAATGGTATGGACCTAACAGAAGCAGAAGATATTCAGAAGAGGTAGCAGGAATACACAGAAGTGTACAAAAAAAGATCTTAATGATCTCGGCCAAGTCTCATCTGCTCTGATGTATGAATTTCTGGAAATTTCATTAAAAAGTCAGCAAAATTTTGCAAGGATGGCATCTTCACAAAAGAACCATCCCTTTCTTTGGCATCCCTTACCAGAACATTCATCCCTCATTTGCAGTTTAAAATATTTCTCAAAAAAGAAAGAGGCACTCTCCCAAAATCATCTTCAGCTTTTCGCCAGGCAAAAAGGAGCAAATGTATTTTCTTGATCAAGGAGAGTGATTCACACATGAGGGTGGAGTTCAGTTGAGGCGGTAGCATGGATATATATTTGAAAAATCTGAGGTGAGATAACTTTTTATCAGAATTTTTGGCAAAAATTATCTTCCTGGCGATGCCCTAAATATTATCCTGTGAATCTTGGCGAACCTTCTGACAAGGGGTCTCAACCTAGAAGATTTAGGCACAGTTTCCTTTGAATCTTCAGTGTTCTGTTTTGAGAACGGTCCCCAGGTTTCTATGATGTGTTGGGGACCCCGCACGAAGGCCTGCCCCCTTCTCTCTGGGAGGAGTCAGGCGTGCTCCCGCCCTGTGCCACGAGCTCTCTTCTCTGTCACTGGAATGCCTAGATACCTCCTCCTCCAAGTGTGGCCTTCCCAGAGAAGCCTCCCCTGACCAGCTATGAAAGGCGACACTGCCCTGCTGTCACTGCACTTGGCCACGGGCAGAGAGCCACGCACCCCCACCCCGCTTCTGTAATGACTCTGCCTCCCTCACCAGACCAGAGCTCACTGAGCACCGAGGTGCTATACCCTCGCTACCAAGAAGGGGAACAAGCACACGCTGACGAGAAAACACGCGTGCATCTTCCTTCAACAACTCAAGTGTCAAACGGGAAAACAGTAAGGCAACTTTCAAAATTTCTTAATGGGATAATATGCTGTATATGTGAGTAATAGCCATCAAGGTTAAAAATACACTGTCTCCTTCAGCAAGTCCACTTGGAGGACTTTCTCCTACAGATGACTTGAACACAGAGACCCAGGCACAGTGATGGTCACTATGGCACAGTTTCTCCGAGTGGACACAAGGAACAATCCACAGAGAACTGGGTACACTGGTTCTGTTTACAGTATCAGTAACTGGGGTCACACCATGAGATACTAAAGCAGCTCACATGCCAAGATGAACAACAACTGCCAAGAGAGTAAGAGAAACAGTTGATGTGTGCCAGACACTGCTGCAAGCATTCCACATGGATTCTCTGTTAAGCTTCCCAACCACCCTGTGACATACCTCCAGTTTACAGATGAGGATACTGAGATGCTAGAGAAATAACCTTTCCAAAGTCACACAGCCAGGAACTATCAGAACTGGAATACAAAGCTGGCACCAGTAACCACTGAAACCACACTGCCAAATCACTGGGGAATAAGATTCATAAAAGAGAAGCGAAAAGCAAAGGACAAAAGGAAAGATATGAGCATCTGAATGCAGAGTTCCAAAGAATAGCAAGGAGAGATAAGAAAGCCTTCCTCAGCGATCAATGCAAAGAAATAGAGGAAAACAACAGAATGTGAAAGACTAGAGATCTCTTCAAGAAAATCAGAGATAAAAAGGGAACATTTCATGCAAAGATGGGCTTGATAAAGAACAGATGGTATGGACCTAACAGAAGCAGAAGATATTAAGAAGAGGTGGCAAGAATACACAGAAGAACTATACAAAAAAGATCTTCATGACCCAGAATAATCACGATGGTGTGATCACTCACCTAGAGCCAGACATCCTAGAATGTGAAGTCAAGTGGGCCTTAGAAAGCATCACTATGAACAAAGCTAGTGGAGGTGATGGAATTCCAGTTGAGCTATTTCAAATCCTGAAAGATGATGCTGTGAAAATGCTGCACTCAATATGCCAGCAAATTTGGAAAATTCAACAGTTTGGAAAACTCAGCAGTGGCCGCAGGACTGGAAAAGGTCAGTTTTCATTCCAATCCCAAAGAAAGGCAATGCCAAAGAATGCTCAAACTACCACACAATTGCACTCATCTCACACGCTAGTAAAGTAATGCTCAAAATTCTTCAAGCCAGGCTTTAGCAATACGTGAACCATGAACTTCCAAATGTTCAAGCTGGTTTTAGAAAAGGCAGACAAACCATAGATCAAATTGCCAACATCCGCTGGATCATCGAAAAAGCAAGAGAGTTCTAGAAAAACATCTATTTCTGCTTTATTGACTATGTCAAAGCCTTTGTGTGGATCACAATAAACTGTGGAAAATTCTGAAAGAGATGGGAATACCAGACCCCCTGACCTGCCTCTTGAGAAACCTATATGCAGGTCAGGAAGCAACAGTTAGAACTGGACATGGAACAACAGACTGGTTCCAAATAGGAAAAGGAGTACATCAAGGTTGTATATTGTCACCCTGCTTATTTAACTTCTATGCAGAGTACATCATGAGAAATGCTAGGCTGGGCATGGAAGAAGCACAAGCTGGAATCCAAATTGCCGGGAGAAATATCAATAACCTCAGATATGCAGATGACACTACCCTTATGGCAGAAAGTGAAGAGGAACTAAAGAGCCTCTTGATGAAAGTGAAAGAGGAGAGTGAAAAAGTTGGCTTAAAGCTCAACATTAAAAAAACTAAGATCTTGGCATCTGGTCCCATCACTTCATGGGAAATAGATGGAGAAACAGTGGAAACAGTGTCAGACTTTATTTTTTGGGCTCCAAAATCACTGCAGATGGTGACTGCAGCCATGAAATTAAAAAGATGCTTACTCCTTGGAAGGAAAGTTATGACCAACCTAGATAGCATATTCAAAAGCAGAGATACTACTTTGCCAACAAAGATCCATCTAGTCAAGGCTACGGTTTTTTCAGTGTTCATGTATGGATGTGAGAGTTGGACTGTGAAGAAAGCTGAGCGCCGAAGAATTGACGCTTTTGAACTGTGGTGTTGGAGAAGACTCTTGAGAGTCCCTTGGACTGCAAGGAGATCCAACCAGTCCATTCTAAAGGAGATCAGCCCTGGATGTTCATTGGAAGGACTGATACTAAAGCTGAAACTCCAGTACTTTGGCCGCCTCATGTGAAGAGTTGACTCATTGGAAAAGACCCTGATGCTGGGAGGGATTGGGGGCAGGAGGAGAAGGGGACGATAGAGGATGAGATGGTTGGACGGCATCACTGACTCAATGGACATGGGTTTGGGTGGACTCTGGGAGTTGGTGATGGTCAGGGAGGCCTGTCATGCTGCAGTTCATGGGGTCGCAAAGAGTTGGACACGAGTGAGCGACTGAACTGAACTGAAAGATGTATGTGTGTGTGTACATATATATTTAAAGTTAGTAGTATCGGGAAGGCTTTATATATCCACATGCTTTCATGTGCTTAGACTTTCTCAAAGGGTGCATGGAAACTCTGCTCTGGGGAGAAGTGGGAGGACTGTGGTGTGAGTGAGATTTTATTACCACATACTCTTTCATACCGTCCAAATTCACACACACTACCCACACAAATATTCATTAAAGCACTAAACTGTAGGGCTGGAATGGAACCCACTGTTTCACTAGGGGGGGTAAACTGAGGCACAGAATCACCTGAGGCCACCCAATTAGAAGGAGAAACCCCAAGACACTTGCAAGGGCCCTGGACGCCCAGCACCTGGTGCGTTGTGTCGCCTTCTCTAACAGTTTCCACTATAGCTGACTCAGCTGTCACAACTGCAGACTTTCAAAATCTTCCAATTACATAGAATTGGGGGAAAAATTATGATTTGGAATTCAAGTGTTGACACTTGAAAAATACCAACTCCCTTTCACTACAAGTGCTTTAGCATGTAACTAAGGCTTTTTCTGCATGTCTCTGGAAAGGTTATTTTCAGAACATTCCACTTAAACCTGGAGATGCAGGGTTCTCTGCTGTTTCTGGGAGCTGACACCACAATTTACATTAAACAAATGTTTTGAAAATTAGCTGTTCACGGTTCCAATTTCAGCTTCCCCCAGGGTTTAATGTTAGCCAAATACTGGTACAGTAAGCAGACAATGTGTTTTATTGTGTAGAAGAAAAACAGACCACCATAACAGACTTCCTGCTTTTGTAATCAAGGGAGAAGTTGAGTGTTCAAGTGATTATTGGCATATGGTTATTAGAAACACCGAGTTCCAAATATAGCTACTAGAAGCTAAAGACATACACACACACACACGCCCTCTGTATTTCGAGTCCAAAAAGAAAGAAAAAGCATTCCCAATGTTTGGTAGGCTGTGAAGTTCATAAAGTCATGGGGCAAAAACTATGGCAGTAGACTGGGGATGATAGGGAATCAGGTTCAACCCAGGACTGCCAGACACACTGGAGTTGAAGAGGTGCTCAAACATCAAGAAGCAGTGGCCCATGTGAACAAGGCCACACTCTGGCCACGGCACAGGAAGGCTACGTGCAGGGACGCAGCTCTGCTCCTACTGGCCCCTGGTCTGCGGGCAGCCAGCTCCCTGAGGCCCACAATCAAGAGATGATGGACTTGGCATCTCTGTTTTCTTTTTTAACATTTAAAAAAGCCAGGATGCCCTGGCTTTGCCCTGTCCTGCCCCTCCCCACAAATGCAAATGTTGTAAGGGGGAAAAAAAAAAACCAGTTCAATCTGTTAATTTTATAGTTAGCAGGAATGAGTAACAGCATTCTGTGAAATCCCCTGCCTGCCCCTAGCCTGCCCCAAGCCTCCTCCAGGACTTGTGAGCTGGGTGGAATGCAGTGTCTGGAAATAACTTATAGGACACTCTCCAGTATTAGGTTTCTCTCTCAAAGAAGTGGGAGTGATTCTGAGCCTGGTGTGCAGGGTGGGGTGGGGTGGGGTTGAGAGGCTCTGTGGGCAAGAAGAATTTTGATTTTGTAGTTTTCAGGAAAGTGAAGACTGAAGGCAGAAGGGGATGGCAGAGGATGAGACAGCATCACCAACTCAATGGACATGAGTTTGAGCAAGCTCCAGGAGTTGGTGATGGACAGGGAAGCCTGGCATTCTGCAGTCCATGGGGTCGCAAAGAGTTGGACACGACTCAGTAACTGAACTGAGGGAATGAGGGAAGTGACTGTCTACATACAGACGGGTGAATAAAAAATATAGCCTCTTAATACCTTAGCTAAAGAGTCCACAAACAGTGTGGGTGGGAGGTTAGAGGTCTCAGAAGGTACCCCTCCATTTGGTGAAGGCCTGCCTGATCTCTGGACGAGCTTGGAGGAGGGGACATGCTGGGAGCGTGGGCTGGTGTGTGGCTCTGGGTCAAGGCTCCTAGACCTGTCCTGGGAAGGTGTCTCACCATCTCACTCCGGTGAGGCCTCTGGTAGAAACGTCCTGACACTGACACTGCATTAGACCCCTCACAGCATTTCCAAGGGGATATGACTTACAAAATAGGAAAGCCACCTTCTGCCACAAAGAATTTCCTTAGTCTGACTGGGGGGCCGGAAGGATGACTCCTGAGACAACACCATAGAACAGGGCAGCCTTCAGATTCCATTTTACTAAACGCAGAGCAGCACTGGCCCTAGCTTCCTGGTCCTGGAGTCTGTGACAACAGCAGAGAGGCAGGGCCCAGCAAGGAGGAACAGAGAGCATGCGTCCCAGTTACCCGGGAGTCTCAGATGGCTGAGTACAACCAGTTAAAGGCGTGGGCCTCCAAAGGGCAGATGAGCCAGATCCTGGCTTGGGATCAGCTGGCCCGCCCTACTCCAGAAGACATTAGGTCACACTCACGAGAAGGTTTCACTCCCCACAAGATCAGCACCTATGGCCTAGTCTCAGTTCAAACTGGGTCTGGCAGGAGGAGCCCAGACAACACATCCATTTTCCTCCTAACAAGGCAATCATTTCAAAGAGCTAACTGTCTGAACCATTCCTGCTACAACAGGCTCGGAAGAGGACATGAAGCCATGGCAACACAACAACAGTTCTGACGTGTCAAAGGCAAGCGTTGCAGCCGGCACCTCTGGGCAGGACTTGATAGTTGCTCGCACAGGGAAGCTCCTGCACACACAGGTCCCTCCCCACAGGCGTGGGCATCTCCTCGAAGGGCAGGCACCGGCCCCTTCCAGCCTGGGGCTATCTGCCCCAGCACCTCCTCACATGACCTCTGCCTAGGGAAATCTAGTTTCCCACTTGCATCCAGACTTTGGCCACTTGACTCCGTTTGTTTCCATAGGCCCCCACCCCGAGAGGGGAATGAGCCCTCAGCAGGAAGGGGCACCCTTGTGACCCCACCTACCTGCCCCTGCCTGGCCCCACACCTCACACATCCCTGCCAAATCACATACTCACCTTGGATTTCCGGGCCCCTTTCTTGCCCCCCGTTTTCTTAGACACGGGCTTCTTCTGGGACGGAGACTTGGCCTTTTTGGCTGGGGGTGGTGTGATGATGGCTTCCAATTTCCCTTTGGATCCTCGTTTCTTCGCTAGCAACTCTGGATGGATGTTTGGTAACACACCCCCACTGGCTATGGTGACTCCTTTTAGCAGCTTGCAGGAAAACCAAATGAGCAGAAAGTGAGCTGGACCACCCCGTCCATGACCTTCAAGAAGTCAATCCTCCCCACCCATGCTCCTGCTCTTGGTTGGCAGAGCTCTCTCCTCTATGGCATCTACAAGGATGCTAACAGGACCCTGGCTCACTACACAGGGAGCAGGCCTTCAGACTCCTTCACTCGGGTGGAGTTTCCAAACCATCTTTCTTCCAGGAGAGTCAAATATCTTTCTTTATTCCCCCCACCCCCAACCAATAAAGTCTTGGGGAAAAATTGCCATGGGGGGTGGGGGGAGGGCAGGGAAGTGGCTAACAGTCACAAGCAGTCCACACCCTTGACAGCCAGCCAAACACCATCCTCCCTCTGGACAGACAGCTCTTGGGCCGCAAGACCACCTGCTGGGGTGTTTGGGTCAGGGAGGCAGAGGAGAGCCCCATACCTGATTCAGCTCTTCATCGTTGGCCACAGCCAGCAGGATGTGCCGGGGCGTGACCCTGCCCTTCTTGTTGTCTCTTGCTGCGTTGCCAGCCAGCTCCAGAATCTCCGCTTTGGGGAAAGGAGAGGAAGGGCGTATGGTCACATTATAGCATCAGAGAGCTGTGTGCACCCTTCCAAATCCTCTGTTCTTGGTGTCGGGAAGGGGAGCAGGCAGCAGTGTCCTGACCCTACCCTGAGCCATGAAGCTGCAGGCGGTCTGCCTGGAAACACTTGGTGGCAAGTCACAAAGGTGTCGAGAGGCAAAGCTGAGGGAATAAGGGAGACCCCTAGCCCAGCCCATTTGTTGTGGACATGCAAAACTGAGGTTTAGAGAGGAGAAAGAACCACCAGCTACAGGCCCTCAGTGAGGGGTGGTAGAGCTCAGATTTGAACTCTCTTCCCAGAACAGGGCTGCCCACAGCCAGCATGCCAGATATCATCAGCATCAACCCCATGGGGCCAGCAGTGTGGCCCCTGAGCTAGGAGTCATGAAGGGGTTTCTGGGATGTCAGGGGGAGGTGGCATGTTACTCAGTACATTTCTGTTAACAGAATCAATGTAACAGAATCAATGTTGAATGCCTGCACACTCAGATTCAAAACTAGAAGGATATGACTGCACCCTTTACAAAGTCAACATCATAAAAACATAAAAGAAAAGAGGTGGGGTGTAGTAGATTAAAAGAGGCTACACAGACACAACAGCCAGATACAAAGTGTCAATACTCAATGGGATCCTGATTGCAAAAGAAGTTATAGAAGTCATTCTGGTGACAACTGAGATTTGAATGTAGGCTGGATAGTAGACACAAAGGAATTACTGATTTTCTTGGGTGTGATAACAGTACTACCACTTTGAAGGGAGCATCTTGTCCTTAGGAGATACATGCTGAAGTATTTAGGGGTGAAAGGCTCTGGTATCTGCAATTTACTCAAATAATTCTGAAAAAGTCTACAGAGGAAAACAAATGTGGTGACGTAACAAAGGTGTTAAAGTTAACACCTGTTAAGTCCAACTGTGACGTGAGAGAGTAAGACATCAGAGTTCCTCTCTTAACATACTGTATATTTGACATTTTCCACAAAATAATTAAGAACCCAGAAGGAGATGAGCCTGACCTATAGTTGGTGCTAAGTTAGAGGTTACTAACCAATCTTTTGGGACAAGGTCTCAGCAGACAAGACGACAGGTCTCCAAAAGCACCAAAGATGGGAGAAATGAGGAAATGCCCTTCAGTAAGAGATTTTTTTCCCTCCTTGGTGGCCTAGTTCTCTTTGTGAACTGTCAACCTCGTTACTTTCGTCTCATTTTCTTAATGAGAAATGCAGACTGTCCCCAAATGTGTCTTACATCCCCACTTCTGCAATTCTGTCCACACCACAGCCCTGCCTGCAATATCCATCTAGCCCACCCTTCTGGGCTCAACTCAAGTCTGGCCTCTTCCTAGTACTAAAGGATTTATAATATTCAAAGTTATGTTGTAAACACTAGACTTGTCCAGCAAAGTTAAAACTTGGCGGCATTGAAACATGTAAAGTATCATGTAAGAAAAGAGTTGCCAGTCCAGGTTCGATGCACGATACTAGATGCTTGGGGCTAGTGCACTGGGACGACCCAGAGGGATGGTATGGGGAGGGAGGAGGGAGGAGGGTTCAGGATGGGGAACACATGTATACCTGTGGTGGATTCATTTTGATATTTGGCAAAACCAATACAATTTTGTAAAGCTTAAAAAAAAAAAAAGTTAAAACTTGGCATCATTATAAAATAACTGCGGAAAAAAATTCTAGCTACATTAAAATCACATATTTAAATTTTACAATATTACATGGTTTACCCTGGAGAAGGAAATGGCAACCCACTCTGGTATTCTTGCCTGGAGAATCCCATGGACAGAGGAGCCTAATGGGCTATAGTCCATGGGGTCGCAAGAGTCGGACACAACTTAGTGACTAAACCTACATGGTTTACAATGTTAAACCACTATTACAGATGAACCCAATACAAAAGGAGTCCGTGTGTCAAACTGCAGCTGCTTGGCTACCCATAGCTGGATCAGGAGGGTTCCCCTCAATCCAAGGCAGGAATTCCATAATTGCTGCACTGATGACAAGTGGACACCAGGGGCACCTGAGGCTCTGCCTGCTTGATGCTCCCAGGTCACAGGGATCCTTATGTGCATGTGCTTGGCACCAGAGTGAGGCCCAGGGAGGAAGGGGATGTAATCAATACACCTCCCACCCTCATCCATTAGCTTCAACAGGACTGTTCCCCAAACAGTCTGAGTACCAGGATCCCGTCAATTTTACTGAAGCTTCCCTGTAACTGATGGTTGGCTGCGTGTGCCGAAGCCCAGAGGAGATGACCCTATCATGACCAAGCAAGAAAGAGTGCTTGGGATGCTTAAGTGACCTGATGTCCAGCTGCAGAAATGAGCCCAGCTTGAACTCCACTCTGCCCCGTTCATGGAGGAGGCAGTATACCTACAACACTATTGTCCAACTCACCGCCTGGAGGAAGCCAAGCAGAATCCCAGACCCTAGGAGTCAGGGCACAGGAAGGAGAGCCACCACAGCCAGCCCATGTGGCAGGAAGGCTGGAGAGGGGCTGCTGGCACCACTGGGCTGCAGCCCGCTTGGCTGGCTTCCTGACCTCTCCCACCCCTCACCTCCCCAGCCTTTCTCCACTGTGAGGCCACAGGAAACACGGGGCCATCACTATCTACAGCAGGAATATACAGAAGGGGGCTGGGGTATTACAACTTTGTCCCCATAATGTGCTAAGAATCCGTTACCAGGCCCTCATTAAAAAAGAGACAGAGAGAGAAAGAGACAGAGAAACCCACAGTAGTGCCCTAAGCCCATCCCTGTGGTAAGAAGATCGTTTGAAATTACGGTTTCTCGGGAAAGTGGAGGTGGCCTGTTTCCTCTTCCTGCCCAGAGTACTGGTGCAGGCTCTCCCCTAGAGAAGGCACAGTGGCCGTTGGTGGGGGTAGGGGGAAGAGGGATGTGGTCATTTTATTTTTGGCATCACTACTTTAGCTTTTTTCCTGTGGGGAAGGTGGTAACGATGAATTGCAAAGACCTGGAGGGTGGGGAAGGGTCACCAGAACTCCAAGTGTGTTCCAGCATCTGGGTGAGGGACAGGCAGTATGGAACACAAGCATGAGAAGCAGCGTGCTTCCCACTAAGCAGCACCCACAGCTGAGAAATAAGATCAATTCTCCAGGAAATCCCCTGAACTGCCACTAGTTTCACAGCCCCCACACACCCCTACACTCTCACATTATGGGGAAAATCTCTAATGGCCCAAGTCTCTCCACTTGCAAAATCTCAAGGATTGTGCTGACTGGTAATTCAAGGCTTCCCCGGTGGCTCTGTGGTAAAGAATCCACCTGCAATGCCGGAGACGTGGGTTCGATCCCTGGGTTGGGACGATCTCCTGGAGAAGGAAACGGCAACCCACTCCAGTATTCTTGCCTGGGAAATCCATGAACAGAGGAGTGTGGTGGGTTACAGTCCACAGTGTTGCAAAGAGTTGGACACCACAGAGCAACTAAATAGTGACAACTGCTAATTCAGCCTGGACTCAGGGATGCCAGACAGGATCCATCTGGGAGTGACGATGAGATGGACATGGAGGGCTTGGGGAGGTGTGTGGAGTGCGGCAAGGAGTATCTAGCACCTTGGAAATAGCTAGGCTGAAGTGTCCTTTCTGTGTCATTCCTCTGCCTTTTCACCAAGGAGCCAGAAAACCCCTTTCTTTTTGCAAAACTCCAGCTCACTTTTGATCTGTGAAGACCAAGATAGCTGGCCCTCCCACTCCCTGTCTTCAAAGAGTGGACCCTCAGCCCTGTCGGGAGGGAGGGAGCGGCATCAAATGGGGTAACAAAGAAGGGCAGAGGTTCAGAGTTTGGTTGATTGAGCCAGAGCTTTATCTTCTGTTTACTCCTGCATGTTTTCCAGATGGATAGTTACCATAGCAACTCCTTCGTCAAGGGACACACAAGATGGAGCACCTCAGAGACACACCTTTTATGAGAAGTGTGTTCCCGGCTCCACCCTACCCCTGCACTGCGGCAGGCAGAGGGCTGGGGCAGTTGACAAGAGACCAGAAAGAAGCAGGAACCCAGAGCACAAACTCGCCCCTTGCCAAGGATTCAGTAATATGTTCCCCTCTTTCATCCTCAGTCCAGTTTTAGAAACGGCAATCGTAAAGGGCTTTCCTGGCTAAAAGAGGGCTGCCTGCTGCAGGGGGGGAGGAGAGGTGCAAAATGCCAGCAACTCAACAAGATGGATCAGTTCCCATCTGCTCTCCAGGGCCTGTTTGCAGGAGGGCGGGAGAGAGGGCGCTGAGTGCTCAGGATTTGGGGCAGGGCACACGCCACTAAAGGAGATTTCCTGATTAAGTTTCCTTCCTAGTTAAGTGATCCTTGGCTTTGCAAATGATAGCAAGGACACATCTGTGGAAGCCCTGCGCTCAAGGCTATGCCTGGGTTCCTGCCACTGTACCCACTGCCCAGGGGGACAGGCCCCTCCTGGGCCAGGCCAGAGCCAGCTTCAGCTCTACCTAGACTTGAATGGAATCCATGCCTTCCTACCAGGGAGGGTTTGCTGCACTTGATTCATCTTGTATTTCAGAAGGTTTTGTGTGTCTCTAAATTTTTTTTGCCTCTGTCTATTTTGAGAAAAGGGATTCTGAGAACAAGAACTAGACAAGCACCACATTTACAGACGAAAATTCTTTTCTCCATGGTTTGCAGTGCTCTGTGCTTGGATCCTGCCTCAGAGGGAGTTTCAGGAGCCACAGTGCAGAGACTGTAACCGAAACAAATGGAATCTGTAAGAAATCAGCAAAGAGTGGTTAGCAGGAAAAGAAACAGACCCCTGACCAGGGTCTGCACCCCCTCTAACTTTGTCACCAATGACCGACGCTGGGACAGGTTTGGGGCTCAGAGCCTGGGGGGTCACCTCTGAGACAACTCAGCTTGGTGAAGTTCCGCAGTGACAGACCCTGCAAAGGGGTCAGGTCAAATGATGAGTTACACTAGCCAACTCGTGTGCCAGTCTCCTGTTCTAAGATCTTTTTAAGATCTAATTGGTAAAACACCTGAGTATCTCTGGCTCCAACTCCTGGCCAGTCCCTGTCCAGTGGTGAGCCACTGGCTCCATCACATGCCTAGTGATGCAACCTTACTCTCCCCTCAGAGCAGCAGGCAGGGCAGAGGCACCCCTGGGCCCACCATACCCTGGCCACGAGGAATGCGACCATTTTAGGGCCACTTGACGAGATCCCCACAGCCTTGAGTAACAGCATTATTTGGCAGCCTTCTCGGCTACAGCCCAGCTGTCTGAATGTGAATGCCTCTGACAGGTCTACTTTCCAAGTTCACTCAGAGACCAAAGGCTTAGTGTCTTTTTTTTCCTTCTCCAAGCGTCTTGCATATAGTCCTATCTGTTGTACTGAAGCATTGTGTCTATCTTCCTTCAGGGAGATGAAGTCATGGTTTGCAGAATTAGACCCCTAACAACTAACAGGTGATGCGTGGAGGCTGCGCCAAACTTTAAACACAACTCTTGCAAAGGAAAGAGTCAGGGGCTGCTACAGAACTGTTTGAAGCGTCTTCTCTCACAAAAGAAATATTAAAAAGAACAACCAGAAATCAAAGAAAAGCAAATGTTCACGTAATCCCAGGGAGAACACAGATATTTGCTATGAAGCCAACAACGTGACAAGGAATCTGTTTATTGTATTTCCTTCCATTCATCAGGCTGCCATCAGCAGTTCATTGAGTTCAGAGCTGTTTTACACTATTCTGGAAGGCCTTAACCCAATCAACCCCAATCGGAGACTGACTGCTAAGTGTTTCCTGCATCTTGACTGCACCAGTTTCCTCCAATTCCCTCGGCAGCCCAGAATCCACCTTTTCGGGTGATGAGTGGCAGGAACTGAAGCCCACTGAGCCATTGGCCTGCAGCACCAGGGCCTCGCCTGTGGGCCACAGCAAAGCTCTCCACTCTGCTTGTCCCGGGGGCCTCCAAGGAACCAGTGATTCCACAGGGAAAATAAAATACCTTGTCTTCTGCCCAGAACAGCAGTAACTGGGGGTGTTATGTTCTGGGCAGAGGACAGGGTATTTTGCAGCAATGAGCCATTCTGTCACTTTTCTGCAGATATTCTGAGTCTCACACAAACTCAGCCATTGCTGTTACGCCCACAAGACAGACCCCCCTCCTCAGGGTCCAGGTGGCAGCATGTAGTCCAGTATCCCACCTTCCCCACAAAGTCTCCCAGTAAGAAAGAAATGCAGCTTAGTATCAAGTTTCTAAAGTAAGCTAATTCTTTTACACATTTTAAAATAAATAATTAGTACTTTTGCATATACACATTAACAAGAAAAAGATTATGATTCTTGGCAAATATTACCATCATCTAACCCGCCAACCCAGTCTGGTGCTTGAGTATCTTGCCTCTCAGGAAAGTCTTCCTCTTCCTTCCCCAGATCACTGGAGGGTCTGTGTGAGCTCACCTCCTGGGTCCATCTTCAATGGTGGCTGCAGCCCCACATAGCACCATGGTTAAGCAGGGGCATGCCGTCAGACAAGCTGGGTGCGAATCCCAGCTCCTGCCCTGAGCTGTGAGATTTGCCAAGAAACACCCGTGCCTCAGTTTCCCATTCTATAAACGGGGCGTGAGGTCACCTCTAGGCTTGTGAGGATTAATGAGTTACCAAATTACATGCCTAGAACACTTGGTAAAAGTCAACTTCAAATACTGACGCCACAACCACACACTTTTATCTCTTAATAGAGTATAGCAGGCTTGATTTCTAGGAGAAGAAAACTCTTTCTTTTCCTCGATGTCCTCTATCAAAATAACTGGCTGTCTGGCTAGGTGGATAGATGGGATGTACGTGAGAGCTGAGAGGAGGAGGAGAGATGCAATATGGAAAACCTGGTGTTTCCTCCCCTGATAGTTTACCCTTTGCTGTTACACTTAACAGTTTACATATGTTTGAAAAATGCACTTGAACCTGCTTAACCTCAGTGCTGCCAGACTTGCCTTGATATTACGCAGCACCCAGGGCGGCCCCACAGGCAGCCTCTGCCTAGGGATGGGCTCTGGGGCTTTTGTCTGACCCGGCAGGGGGTGGCGTGGTGCGCAGGAGCAGAGCCAGCTGCTGAGGCAGCACAAGTTGAGGCCCCAGGAGGAAGGCAGGAGGCCAAGGTGGCTGGGGAAGGCCAGAGGAACCTGCTCTAACCGGAGGCCTGGCCAACAGCCGGGCAGGGCCCTCTCCGCACGGCTCACTGCTTTCAAGGACTTGAAATTCATTTACAAGGAGATGGTTAATATGTATGTTTGTTTTTGATATGGAAAATCATAGCCATTTGTTCTTAATTTATCTCAGAAAGGGGTGAACAATCAGAGATGTCTGCTGAAATGAAAAGATTTGAGGAGTGTGATGTAAAGAGGAAACTCACTTAAAGAACCCTGACGTGGTGCCATTTCTGAGACAGACTTCTGAAGTGGAAACAAGGAGCGGAGCGGGGCTTTGGTGGGCTGCCATCCTACGGGGAGGTGCATGCCTGTCACTGGCGATGCCTGTCGCCCGCGCTTACACATGCCATTTAGGAGCTATGGCACAGCTCGGCTGCCTGGGAGTGGAGTTGGCGACCAGGTCTGAGGGAGACATTTGGCTCTACCCACTTGGGCACTGACTGAGCTTATCTTGTGTGCAATTTATCTTTTCAAAATGTAAGAAATAAACTGAATACATAGCATAAATGAGAAGAAGTGACTACGCTAGATGCCACCCCACTGGCCTTGGCAACTGCGTGTCATAAGCACCCCCCGCCTTGACATCTGTCCTGGCATGCTTAATCATGCTTCTGGGATTAAAAAAAAAAATCTGAGCACGTGAAGACTTTTTAGGTTCTTTCATAAATGACTTTTTAGAGCCATACAAGGGTGTCATAGTAGGGGAGGTCCCCTAGAAGGGGCCTGGGGTCACCTTTAATAGCCCTGCCCCAGCTCTATCTGTCCACACGGATTCCCAACGCGAGGCCCACTGGTCTAAGGACTTGTCTAAGCTCCGTCACCCAGGATTCCACCTCTCGTTCACTAAGAGGACAGTGAAGGGACATCAGGAATAAACCTTCTGGCTCTCGGTTGGCTCTTAGTCCACTCTCGGTGCTGCTGAGCACTACAGCCACCCACACTGACTGGGCACTGCCCTCCGCTCGCCTCATTGCGGCCATCTGCAAGCTTCTCCCCGAGGACCTGTGTGTCCTGTTGCTGCTACAGGCAGCTCCTCCCACACTGATCAGACTGCCCCTTCCTAGAGCCCAGCACCCGTCACTCCGACATCATCACCCCGCTTGTGCTCACGCACTTCCTTCCCACAAGCCCTCAACTTTCCTCCTTCCCGTCAGGGACTGCGTGTCCTTCCAGGTTCATCCTTTAGGACCCCTGTCCTCTTTGCCCATGCCAGGCCACGGGGTTGTCTCCCGCCTGGCACATCCACACCACGTGCCCTCTAGCGCTCATGTGAAATTACAAAGGGCCTGCCTCCCCAGCTGGGCTACGAGGACAGAAGCCAGTGTGGAGGCCTGGGCATATCCCACCTTCTGGAGACGTCCGCTGAAGCCAGAGGAGAGGCAAAGTGGACTAAGTGCTCCCGAGTCCAGTGCTCTCCTTTTAACAGGTAAGGTTTCGGCCCCATTGAGAGCCTACAGAAATGCTCTGCTAGAGGTGAGTTAGGAGAAGGCACTGGCACCCCACTCCAGTGTCTTGCCTGGAAAATCCCATGGACGGAGGAGCCTGGTAGGCTGTGGTCCATGGGATCGCAAAGAGTCGGACACAACTGAGCGACTTCACTTTCACTTTTCACTTTCATGCACTGGAGAAGGAAATGGCAACCCACTCCAGTGTTCTTGCCTGGAGGTTCCCAGGGACAGGGGAGCCTGGTGGGCTGCCGTCTCTGGGGTCGCACAGAGTCGGACACGACTGACACGACTTAGTAGTAGTAGTAGAGATGAGTTACTGTGCTCAGTGACCTTTGAGAAGTACTTCAAACTCCTGGAGCCTCAGTTTCCTCCTAAGCAAAATAGGTGGTTTGTGGATTCAGTGAATTACTCAATGTCAAGCACTTAGCCAATGCCTGACACACAGTAAACGCTCCATGTATGGCAGGTATTTTATTACCTAAACCGCCCTGCCTTTGCCTGCACTCAAACACTGCCCTCTGTGCCCCCAAACTCACATTTTGACAAGCCATAGTTTTAATCTGGGAGGGAGACTGCCAGGGCCTGGGGCAGAGGTGGAAGGGCAAAGAAAACAATGCTATTGGAGTTAAGGACTGGCATTTTCTGAATGAACAGCAGACACTGACTTTTGGCGGTCAACATCCAGATTTACAGAGCCAACAGAGAGCTGTTAACCAAAGACTACCTCAGGTACCAATTACCACAGGGAGCATCAATCAGGACACTGGCAGCAAGGGAAACCGAAAGCTAACCTTTTCCAGAGACCCTGGATTTCCACGAGGTTCTCACAGTTCTGCAGGCAAGAAATGTGGGCTCTGGCAGAGATGGAGCCGCCTTCTCTAAGGAAGACATATATAAAAGTCTTCTATCAAGGCAATTCGATACAGGTCCCCCGGGAGACCCCACAGGCCTCTCGAAGTACCAGGGAACATAATGCTTTCTGGCCACTAGATGGAGGGCACTTGTCTGAAAAGGAAGAAGGTAGGGTGGAAGATGAAGGGAGAGAGAGGGAAGGAGGGAAGATGGAGGCAGGTCAGAGCTGTAGGCTGGCTGAGCCTGGCAAACCAGAGGAGAATGTGTGTCATCATCGGGCACCAGAGCTGGAGGGGGTGGAGGGGAGAGACAGGCCGGGAGACAGAGGGAGGCCGCCTGTGGTCAGTGCCCCTTGGCGTTTGTGTACTTGCTAGAACTTACTTATAGCTCTGAGGAGTGGCTTTTTGCTCTATAGTATTTTCTGCTGGATTGACTAGACACAGAAGCCTTGAGACAGGGAAAGAAAGTAAGAGGGCTATAAATATGCTTTATTAGTTGCTGATAATTTTAATAGGAAGATATTGAGAGAAGAGATATTTGTGGAATTCTTACTCACTTCCTCCTCTAAGTTAGCAGGTCCTTTAAAGCCATTCTTGATGTTCATTCACAGGGGGACCCAGGGGTATGTATACTTTGAGCACCCCTCCTGGGACACTGCCACTTTAACCAGACCTCCTGGCTCCCTCTGCGATGCGAGGTACAGCTGAGACATCCTTTTCTGGTGGGAGTGAGAGATCAACTCTTGAAATACCCCCAGTGCCTTCCTGTTTGCCACCAACTGCTGCTCTGCCACTAGCCTATCCTCAGGCTGGGCTGGGCCATGATGCCCTGAAGTTAATCCTAATTACTCATATTAAAAACTCCAGGAGTCTAGTTCAGCTCTCATTCTTACCAATTTCCTGGTAGCATCTGCCATTAGCACCATCCCCTCCCCTCCAGAAACTCATCCTTCCCCTAACTGGTCTTCTTCCCCTTCAACAAAAATCCAAGTGCTGAGCAAGAGAGTCTACAGTGATGAGAGAGGGGTGAGAACGGCACAGTCCCAGACCTGGGGTCACTAATATGTCCTCTGCAATGTCTGGCCCGTCAGACAGTCAATACACATCTGTTGAAATCAACAGTGATTCTTCAGACCCACCCCCCGCCCCACCCCCCCCACGCAGCACCCAGCTCAGAATCTTGTACCTGGTCAGAGCTTGGTAACTCTGTCACAAATAGGTCATTACAGATGAATTACTAAACCACTGAACAAGCACTGCAGCATTCAGAGGGTGATGCAGGATGGAAGTGCAGGGACACTCTCTGAGGCACTGGCCTGGTTTCATGGATTAGAACAAACACTCAAGATCCACGGCTTGCAGTGTGAACTACAAAGCTGTCACCCCAGGGGAATTAGTCCCTGGATGGCCCAGGATCCAGGCAGGCCACCCTTCACAGTCTCAAGTCAGGATGCGAGGTTGGCTCAGGGGGGTGGGGGGTGGGATGGAACAGGGATGCTGGGGCAGGTTAGAGGCAGATGAAACACCCTCAGATTTGGGCTCAGATACACGTACACACATCAGTCTCTGCATCTCACAGGCACCTATTATTTTTTGGCATTACATTTTCTAGATATATTTCAAAATGAAAAGGGGGAGGAATATATTTAGAAACATATATTGCGTATATAAGAAACTGGCAATACTGATTGTCCCCTGGGAGGAGACCTGGGTGTGCAAAAGAGTAGGGAAAGAAATGCATGTCTCACTGTATGCCTTTGGGGAACATGATTTTTATCATTGGTATATATTACTTATTAAAGAAAATAATGTGCTGCGTGCTTAGTCACTCAGTCATGTCTGACTCTCTGTGACCCCATGGACTGTAGCCCGCCAGCCTCCTCTGTCTGTGGAATTCTCCAGGCCAGAATTCTGGAATGGGGAGCCATTCCCTTCCCTAGGGGATCTTCCCAACCCAGCAGTCAAACCCAGGTCTCCGCATTGCAGGCAGATTCTTTACCATCTGAGTCACCAGGGAAGCCCAAGAATACTGGAGTGGGTAGCCTATTCCTTCTCCAGGGATCTTCTCCACCCAGGAATTGAACCGGGTCTCCTGCATTGCAGGTGGATTCTTTACCAACTGAGTGAGCAGGGAAGCCCAAAGAAAATAATTACTTTCTATAAAAATTAAAACAGTGAAAAACCTGCCAGATATGAGAAACATCTCATAAAATGCATAACAAGATAAACACACCATTGAAACAAAAGAAAGTCCAGAAATAGCCCTATGTATATACAGAAATTTCATGTATGATAAAAGCAGCCTCTTCGATCATCGGGGAAAAGCTGGAATACTCAATTAATTGTGTTGAGATAAATGGGTAACCATATGAAATAAAATTAAGTTGATTCCTCTCTACACTATATCAGGAAAAATTCCAAATGAGTCAAAGTAAAAATGTAAAAAATTAAACCATAAAAAGTACTAAGCAAGAGCATGAGGGAATTCCTTTGCAGCCTTGAAGAGAGGTAGACACTCTGAACAATAACTCAAAATCCAGCAAAAACAGTCTCATAAAAATTTCTGATACTAAAATTATTCAGATAAAATAGCTAATCATTTCACTCATATTAAGTCATCACTTTGTACGTTTTAAATATATACAATTATATTTGTCAATTATTCCTTAACAAAGCTTGGGAAAAAAGAATTATTCAGATAAATACATAAGAATGTGTGTAAAATACAAAGAAAAATATGTGTAAAATACAAAGAAAAATTTGAAAATGAAGAGAAAACAAGATATCGTGAGGAATGACCAAGTACATTCACAAAAGAACCAAACAGAACTTCTAGACTAAAAAATAACAAAACAAATTAAAAATTCAGTGACTGAATTAAATAGCAGATAAGACACAGCTGAAGAGAGAGTTAATAAAGTGGGAGATAGTTTTACAAGACAGACCTGAAGTAATTATCCAGAAAGTACTTTGAAAAGACAGAAATGAAAAATATGAATGAGATAAACAGATATGGAGCTTAGAAAAACCACTAACAAATCGTTAATTTGCATTCCATAGGGAGAGACTAGAGACACTGAAGAAATAACAGCTAAAAACTTTATGGATAAGATATAAAGACATGTTCAAAATCAGAGAAAATTTACCACCAGAAGACCTTAGTCAATGACATTTTAAAGGATGTATGTATGTAAAGTGAACCCAGGCAGAAGGCCTGAAGTGAAAGAGGCATGCACATTTTGGCTCACACACTTTTCCTTGCCCACATCCAGAATCAGTTTTGTAGCGCTCTGAGCCTTCCCACTAGCCTAGGCAAAAACAGAACCCCTCATGAGAACTCATCTAAGTACATGCAGACCCCAATGACAGAAATGAAAAGCTGCGTACCACCCTTCAAAGAGAAATCATGGAGTAACAGCGAGACTCCTTGACCACCAAGGTTTACTAGGCACACAGCTTATCTTCAAGAAAGCAGCTGTTTTCAACCAATGGTGGTAGAACAGTCGCACATTCGTATGCAAAAACTGAATCCAGACACAGACCTAACACTCTCTGCAAAAATTAACACGAAAGGGGTCAGAGACCTAAATGTAAAATGCGAAACTATAAAACTCCTAGAAGATAACATAGGAGAAAAATCTAGATAATCTTGGGTTCGGTGATGCCTTTTTAGATACAACACCAAAGGCACAATGCATGAAAGAATTGAAAGTTTTTTTTTTTAATTAAAAAAAAAGAAAAAAAAACACCCTTCTGCTCTGTGAAAGACAGTGTTGAGAGAATAAGATAAGTCACAGAGCAGGAGAAAATATTTGCAAAAGAAAGCAATGAGATCTTTCCTTTCTCTGGTCTAACCCATAGGGCTGGGAGAGCAGGGGACATGGGGCCATTGTTTTATGAAGGTGCCCAGATCACACTTACACTCTCCTGGACAACCGCATGGCCTCCTTAGGAGGACTGGGTGAAGGACCAGATAAAAATTCAGGTTTTGGCCTCTGCAGCAGATTCAGGAGGCCCTGGGAGAAGTGCGTCCTCAAGCTGTGCTGCAGGATGCCACCTCTGTGGATGGAGAAGCGGGGCACTAGGGTGCCCCACTCCTCAGTGCTTTCCACGCCTGGCCTCGGCCCTGAGGTCCGACTTACCTGGGTAGCTAACAAGCTGGCCATCTGACAACAAGTCACCAGGGAAATGGCAAATGCTAAACTGCTGCTTCTCCAAGCACCTCCTGAAGGTTCATCCACCACGGAATCATCTAGGACTGCCAACGTAGCTCCCAGCTTAATGACTTCATGATTTGCTTCATATGATCATGTACAGTGATCAAGAGCAGATGTTAATAAAAACAGACTAAAATCTAACTCTCTTTTGTGCATGTACACATATACACAAAAGGCATTCGGTGCCAGCTGCTATCTCTAGGCACTGAGATTATGAGTTTTCGCTTCTTAAATTTTCAGACATAAATTACTCACATAACTGGAAAAGGGAACATACATTTAAATACAGTCTGCACACACTGGGTACCCAGCACACTGGGGTTTCAACTTCTGTGTTTCCGATTTTTTTCTGGTTGTAACCCTCTGGCTTATTAAAATCCAGTCCCCCTGAGACCCCACTTTCATCTGCTGACAGGCTTTGCAGAACAGTGAGCCCTGTGGGGTTCTGGGAGCCTCAGGAAAACATGAAGTCTCTAGCAAGAAGAGTTAGCTGGGTCCTGGCCAGAAGTTTAAGTCTAAGGTTGGGTGGCCACGGAAACAAGCGAGAGACACAGCCATTCAGAGGGCTTCGAGCATCACAGAGCCAGCCTGTCCTGTTCTCCCTACCCTATTTTTAGCTGTGTGAGTACAGGACACACTTGGCTGTTCCGGATAGGAAAGCAGTAACAAAGGCCAGGTAAGTGACAGAGCCAACTGCAGGCTCTTCCTACCCTAATCTTCCAGGCTTGTCGGATCCTTTCTTTCCCAGGCCAGAAATGCCAAGTGTGATGGATGTTTGTTGAAATGAATATCTGTGTAACAGGGCACACTGCTGACAGAGGAGGCCTCTCCCTGTCATACCTACAAGAGAGGGGGGCAGGGATGGAATGCAGACAATGAATACCACCAAAGGGATATGCAACAGCTGACCTGAGTTATAGATCAGAAAGCAAGCAAACTGAAAACCTGGATGAGGATGATCACTTTACTAGCTAACATGAGGCAGAGGTGTATCTTTAACACCATCCCTTTTCCCTGGGGTTTTACTACAGGATGTAGTCAGGCACAAGGGCTAGGACACATCCAGTCTGCAGAGTGGCCATAAGGGTCCCCTGGGTGAACCCTGCTTGTTCCCCAGGTCAGGACCTGACCCTGAAAACTTCACCGTGGTTAGCCTAGTACCTACAGACAGCTTCAGAATGGAGCACCTGCTGTGAGAGACGCCAGGTGCCTGCTAGAAGTGTGTGGAGGTCCTTCCTGGTCACCAGCAGGAGATGAGAGAGAGAAGACTGAGGTCTGAAACACAGGGTGTGGGGAGGGGCAGGGAATGGGGAAATGGAAAGGGACTGGTAGGTGAAGAATATGCAAACCTGGATGTCTTCATTATTTTGTAGATTAGAGCCAAAGATGACAGAAAAAAAAAATTGTAGGCATGGCCTTATCCTATAAGAGGTGGAAATATACTATGACCGTAGGTTTTAAACAGACCAGAGCAGGGTATCCAAATCAACAGATCTCTCACAGTGATCAACTTGAGAGGGTCTACACTTATTACAAAGTGTCGACATTCAGTCTTGAGATGCGAATTCCCATCCTCCTTACTGTCGAGAAATCAACTGAGAATAGATTTGATTTTTGCAAACAGGCTTACATCCTAGGAGGCAGGTTGGCAGCTGTGTGATCAGGCTATGTAGCAGTCTCTAGACTCCCCCACCCAAAAAAAGATGTCATTGCACATCCCTTTGGATTTGATGACCAGGAACCAGGTCTGTCCTCTCAGGAGTTGGGTAAGCAACTCCAAAGGCACTTCCCTCCAGGGTAAGCCCAGTGGGCAAGGACTCTCATCTGGCACCTCAGTGACGAGCACAGCCCTGAAGAGTGCTGGGCCCTCCCCAGGTCAGCAAGTGAGTGGTTCAGCTTAGCAGAATAAGCACACAGCGTCCCCAGGCCACAGCCTCACGGCACAAATGCTGAACACCTTCTAATATGTTGAGCCCTGTATGGAGGCGGCAGACCTAGCTCTCCTGATCTATTAGACAAGCTCTGCACCTCAGTGCCACAAGCCAGACCTCAGAGCATCCTCCATGGTGCCTTAAGCTTTGCTTCTTTAGCTGGCATTCCTCATGGTCCCATTTTCACATCCTAAACCACCAGTGTCCCCACACTGCATCATGCAAGGTGTTTATAGGATAGCTGTTTCTTGAAAGGCTTTCTGATAAAAGTTTGGGAACCACTATATATCTAAGTTTCTCCCCTTGGGGATTCAGAAGGACACCCACATGTTAAAGGCTCCCAAACATGCTGCAGTAAACAAAGCTGTTTCCCAGTGGTTCCCAAACTAAAACCAGTTGCTTTACTGAGGAACTCAACAAAAGGTATTCACATATCCATCTCAAAACAGGGAATGTGAATACAGCCATCTCCCAGTTTCACCCACAGAGCCCTACGTTTTGGTGGACTACCTCTTACATTTCACCAAATACCTGGGCTCTGCTGAACACAGTTTGAGCAATGTTGACCCAGGGTGCTTTGCATCCATCTAGTCATGGCATGCTTGCTTTCTACTCTTCCACATATACTTTTCATCCCCCCTATCACCCCCACTGTAGGACTCCAGTGCTTTTAACTTGCCCCTTCAGTTCAGTTGCTCAGTCGTGTCCGACTCTTTGTGACCCCATGAATCACAGCACGCCAGGTCTCCCTGTCCATCACCAACTCCCGGAGTTCACTCAGACTCACGTCCATCGAGTCAGTGATGCCATCCAGCCATCTCATCCTCTGTCGTCCCCTTCTCCTCCTGCCCCCAATCCCTCCCAGCATCAGAGTCTTTTCCAATGAGTCAACTCTTCGCATGAGGTGGCCAAAGTACTGGAGTTTCAGCTTTAGCATCATTCCCTCCAAAGAAATCCCAGGGCTGATCTCCTTCAGAATGGACTGGTTGGATCTCCTTGCAGTCTAAGGGACTCTCAAGAGTCTTCTCCAACACCACAGTTCAAAAGCATCAATTCTTCGGCGCTCAGCCTTCTTCACAGTCCAACTCTCACATCCATACGTGACCACAGGAAAAACCATAGCCTTGACTAGATGGACCTTTGTTGGCAAAGTAATGTCTCTGCTTTTCAATATGCTATCTAGGTTGGTCATAACTTTCCTTCCAAGGAGTAAGCGTCTTTTAATTTCATGGCTGCAGTCACCATCTGCAGTGATTTTGGAGCCCAAAAAATAAAGTCTGACACTGTTTCCACTGTTTCCCCATCTATTTCCCATGAAGTGATGGGACCGGATGCCATGATCTTCGTTTTCTGAATGTTGAGCTTTAAGCCAACTTTTCACTCTCCACTTTCACTTTCATCAAGAGGCTTCTGAGTTCCTCTTCACTTTCTGCCATAAGGATGGTGTCATCTGCATATCTGAGGTTACTGATATTTCTAGCGGCACTCTTGATTCCAGCTTGTGTTTCTTCCAGTCCAGCGTTTCTCATGATGTACTCTGCATAGAAGTTAAATAAGCAGGGTGACAATATACAGCCTTGATGAACTCCTTTTCCTATTTGGAACCAGTCTGTTGTTCCATGTCCAGTTCTAACTGTTTCTTCCTGACCTGCATACAGATTTCTCAAGAGGCAGATCAGGTGGTCTGGTATTCCCATCTCTTTCAGAATTTTCCACAGTTTACTGTGATCCACACAGTCAAAGGCTTTGGCATAGTCAATAAAGCAGAAATAGATGTTTTTCTGGAACTCTCTTGCTTTTTCGATGATCCAGCAGATGTTGGCAATTTGATCTCTGGTTCCTCTGCCTTTTCTAAAACCAGCTTGAACGTCAGGAAGTTCACGGTTCATGTATTGCTGAAGCCTGGCTTGGAGAATTTTGAGCATTACTTTACTAGCGTGTGAGATGAGTGCAATTGTGCAGTAGTTTGAGCATTCTTTGGCATTGCCACTGGTCTATGGACTTGTGTGTTCCCAACATCAACTTTCCCTAGGGCAAAAACCATGTCACATGTTCCTATTTCATATCTCCTAAACCTCCCAGCACTGAGCAGGGCTGTGCTGTGCACAGGGAAGAGATTCCAAAGAGGCTTTCTGAGCTGAACTGAATTCAAGTTCCTCTAAATATCACTTAAGAAAAAAAGTACCACAGTAATACCAGAGCAAAGACAATGCCTCAAAGAAACTACCTCAGTTTCCCCATGATAATACTTCTTTTTATCTATAATTTATTCAGTGTTTACTAAGAATGCTGGCAAAATTCATAAGATGCAATACCAATCTTCACAGCAACCTGAGAGTTGGGGCTACTATCACCACTTGGCTGGAAGGTCAAGGGCCCTGGGGTGGAGAATGGACTGTGCTGGGGCACCGGGAAGCCCAGCAGACAGCATAACATTCCTCGGGAGGCGCTCTGGGAAGAGTCAGCAGGGCTGCAGAGCCAGGCACACAGAGAGCTGGGGAAGGAGCTGTCTGGTCGCCAGACTCAAGCCTGTTCCAGATGTTGCCTCTTCCTTTTAAGTTTGGCAGATGATTGGGCTCTGCACCCAAGAGGAGAAACAGATGCCAGCTTCAAGTTTCAGAGAAGACGCAGGCCCCAACCTCCTCCCACAAGCACCCCAGCCTGGAGCAGACCATAAGGAGGAGTACTCCGTGGTCCCTCACCCCTGAAGACATGCTCTTCACAGGGGATCATCTATCTGGACTCTGATGGCCCCTGGTCTGCAGGACTGCTGTCTGTCCTGATGCTCTTGTGCTGGTCTGGCCTCAGCTCTGGCCTAACCCAGGCCTAGGGCTGGGCATGCTCAGCTCCCAGTTATCTAGAAAACCCCTCAAGGTTTTCATGAGCATGCCAAGAGCTCAAGACAGAAGTAGCTTTCAACACCAGACAGAATAAGAGTTTGGTAATAGGGCACCTTGGTGTTGAGGGTGAGTCTGGCTTTAGGGGTGTGTGTGTGTTAGCTGCTCAGTCATGTCCAACTCTTTGCCACCCCATAGACCGTAGCCCACCAGGCCCCTCTGTCCATGGGATTCTCCAGGAAAGAATACTGGAGTAGGTTGCCATTCCCTTCTCTGGGGGATCTTCCTGACCCAGGGATTGAACTTGAGTCTCCTGTATTGGCAGGCAGATCGTTTACTGTCTAAGCCAGCTTGAGGAAGTGGAGTCAGATGGCAGCTTGAAATAAACCAGAGGGAGTAGGCCTGTAACAGCCAGGGCGTTCTGCAGGTGCCTGGTCAAAGGACCCCACAGCCGAGTGGGCAGGGACAGCCCCACCAGCATCCCCAAGGCAAGCGGGCACCCTCGGTCACCTCAGCAGCCAGAGCAGGACTACTCCCTCTCTGCCGTCACCCTAACGTCACCAGGTTAATAGCTGGGCACTTACACTGTGCAGACACAACAAAGCACTTCACACGCACCCTCTCATTCCCACCTCACAGTAAGTCCATGGCACTCACTGTAACCCCCATTTCACAGATAACAGAACTACAGCTTGGGGATGTGAGTGAGCTGCCTAGGCCATAATGAGGAAATGGCAGCTCTGACGCCAGGGTCCCTAGTCTTAACCACCTGGTTCTGCTGCCCCTACCAGATTCTACTGGACAGCATGGCACCCCAAGTGGTGCCGCAGGCTGGCCGGAGATGTCAGCTCCCTGCTCCAGAGCTACCTGGCCCTAGGTGGGCCCTGCAGCTCAGGCACCCGAGCATCCAGACCCCTCCTCAACTCTCCACCAGAGTGTTCTCACAGGAGGCCAGGTCAAGCCATGTCAGAAGAGCACTGGGTGGCACCCCATCACCGTGCCTGCAACTGTGTGCCACCTGTCAGAGAAGGAGACAAATCCTCCAGGGGACCTTTCAGGTGACAACTAGACCAGCAGGGCAGCTCTGGTCAGCAGGTTAACACACATCCTCCAGGAAAAGTTTTCTGAAGCCTGATCTCAGCACGTGTGTTCCTGCATCATCACCGCCTTTTCCTGGTTTGTGCCTGCCTCTGGACAAAGCTTCTGGGGGTCGGGGGAGGTCTTGCTCTGGCTTGACTCTCAGCACTGGACACAATGCAGCTCTCCTGAGGACCTGTGGAATGGGTGGCACTTTGCTCAGATGCCGTGTATTGGAGCACAGTGTCTGAGCCCGAAGCTACATTAGCGTTTCCCAGCTCTGGGAAGAGGCTGGCACCCAGTAGGTGCATTGTGAAGGTGGCAGAGCTCTTTCCTATCCCTCACAGGGCTGGTTGGCACCATCTCCCTTTCCAGGTCTCAGCTGATTATGTCTCCTCCTCAAATAAAACCCTCCTGGGTCAGTTCACCTCCAGGCCCCCAGGCACTGGGGCTCCTTGGCCAGTTTACAGCCTCCACAGCCCTTGGCACAGTCAGGAACCATCTGGGTTGGCTGGTTCTTCCTTCCAGACTAGAGCATGAGCTCCATGGAGCAGAGACTATTTCTGCCCCAGCTACTCCTGTGCTCTGGAGCTAGCACAGGGCCGGAAACAGAGCAGGTACTCAGTAAGCATGTGAAATGACTGGAAAGGGTCTTCTGTGAAACAGGAGCAGACAGCAGAGCAGAAAGAGAGCTGGGCCACCTCTACTTCTCTCTCAGGGACCAAAGCCCAAGTTCTGAGCAGGCAGATGGGCTCCCACAGCCCAGCCCGAGGGGCTCAGGACGGATCACCTCCTGAGAGCAGTCATGGCGGGGCAGGGCGGGTGGAGTGCAGCAACGCTCCTGAAACTCAGCTCCTGCCCATCAGACAACCGGACACAGTGGCTAGCAGTGATCAAGTATAGCGCTGAGGGCCTAGGACATCTCCCAAGGTCCCATCCCACAGACCAGATGACAAGTCAGGGCCCCGGGCAGTGGTCACTCCAATGACTCAACACTGTGGGTAGGCAGAGAAGACGGCTCAGATTCACCTAACTATAGCTCTTCTGGAAGGACTTGGTAAAATTTCAAAATATGTATTACTTTTTAATACACAGGGGTTAACATGGCTAATGCCAGAGTAAGGATTTGCCTTCAGTGACTTGGCCAGCTCTAGCACTGGACTGCCCTGATCATTCCCACCCCACTTTCGGACCACTACTGAACCCAGGACAGTCAGAGATGGACACAGTTGCGGGGGTTCAGGGTCAAGGTGCCCGGCCCCCATGAGAACAAACCTGCTGACCTGGCCCTCACATGCGCTGCGCTCAGTTTCAGAGCCAAGCAGACACAGACAAGGAAAACATACAGATTTTCTGTGCGGCACAGACAGCTGTTGCCTCAAACGTGATGGAGCAGCAGTATGCCCCCGCCAATGCCCTGCTAACTAACAAGAGGGAGCTTGATGGAAGAAATGAAACTGCTGTGGTACTTGACCTAATGAATGCGTCTGTGAACATCCCAGTGTCATGCCTGTGCCAGGGGCATCATATGATTCGGGAGCCAGGAAACACAGGTTGGCAGGATTTACACATCATGTCAACTTTCCCCACTGTGCTCAAAGTCCCTTTGGATCTCACAGCAGCCTGGAGTTGGTAAAGCAGGGACTGTTGTCTCCAAATGAGTTGAAAGGAAATTGGGATCCGGAGAGGTTAAATGACTCTCTCTGGGTCACAGAGCACTAAACTGCTAAGCCAGACCTTAAAAGTCTCCTCTGGGTCCCACCCAGTGGCTTCTCCCCTGGTCTCCCTGGCCAACTGCCAGCATTACATGTGGTCTTCCTGGGTGTGACACCTATGTTCTGGGCTTCTGTTTCCTCATCTGCATAGTGAGAAGAACCATGCCTATGTCATGCTACCAGGCATGCCACCTATGAGTCTCTGACAAGCACAGGGTCCAAGTTCCAAATACGTGCAAAGGCCTCACAACTAGAACCCCCAATACTTTTTATGCCTAGACACTTTTAACAGAACACAAAAACTCTAGAACCCTCATAGTTGTGAGGGGAAGCCTTGGGTCTTGTCTTAACGAGAAGGCTGGGAGAGCAGGGAGCAACCCAGCCTTGTCTTGCTGAGTCAGTCTCTCCTTTCTCTCTAGAGAGATAGCTGTCCCCATCTGCCACTTGCCCTGATGATGTATGGAGAAAAAACTGGTAAAAGCATTACAAAGGGACAGCAGGATGTGCCCCTTTGCAAGTACTTCCTGGTTATACGTGGCAAATCTTTTTATGCCCTGAGGTTGGTTTCCTCAATACTAAAAATGGCGGCTGGGGTTGCAGGGGGGTGTACGTGAATCCTGCCCAGCTGACCTCCCACAGTTGCTATGGAGTCACCAATAAGACCAACAACATTTTATCTGGGAAAAGGACCAAGGACCCCCCACCCCCCGTCACCTCGCCCCAGAGGGATGGCTGATTACTAGACTGGGACAGGGGAAGGTCAGGAGGAGATGAGAATATCTCATTTTGTTGGAAAGAAAAGAAATGTACAGAGTGATGGAGAGGGGGAATAAGGGCATAAAATCCAGCCTGAAGGTCAAATTTGAGACAATGTGACCAAAATACTGAGTAAAGACATGGCAGTACATAACATGTTAAATTCTAAAAATCCACGAACCAGCATTGATAGAAAAAAAAAAGAAGGGAAGGGCAGAAAGAAAGCTCTTCTTAGCAGAAGAATGCCAACTAATAAATGTAGGAGAAAGACAGAAATAGAAAAACCACTATTTTATAACCACCCTAGTGATAACAGATCCTGGTAATAAGATCATCAAGGAATGCTAACGCCATGGGTGAAAGGCTGAGATCCAGGATGTGCAAAAATGCACAGACACCACCTTAATCCAATGACCAAAGTGAAGATCACCAGTGACAGGACAAACCCACAGCAGGGGCTCCTGACACGATGCCAGAGAAGGATTCAACATCGCTTACAGAATTCTCCTGCCAAAACATTTAACCTGAATCCAAGCCTGAGGCCCACACAGATTAAAGGGCATTCTGCAAAATATCTAGCCTGTGCCCTCCAAAAACATCCATGTCATCAGAGATTTTTTTTGAAAAGCTAGGGAATTTTTTAAAATGAACCTAAAGAAACCTGACAGACAAATGCAATGTATGATCCTAAAATGGATCCTGGATCAGGAAAGAAAATAGAACAAAATCATAAAGCACATTATTGGGACAATTGAGGAAATTTCAAAACAGACATTATTATAATAGGTAACAACCAAACAGGTAACAGCCAAAAATAAATGTATACGTGTGCATGCACATGCATGCACACACACACACACACACACTCACTCACTCACACACACACACACACAGTGGAGAGAGATAAAGCAAGTGGGTCAACATGTTCACAGACGGTGCATCTAGGTAAAAATGTGCACTCACTGTTCTTCTAACTTTTCCGTAGGTTTGAACATTTTCAAAATAAATGAACAAGGTCCTCCCAATCCTTGGAAGCTGTGTGTCCACAGTGACTCAAGCACACTCACCTGTCAGGTACTCCAGGACGGCGGCCATGTACACGGGCGCCCCCACCCCGATCCTGTACTTGGGGTGGCCTTTCTTGATGTACCGCAGCATCCGGCCCACGGGGAAGATGACTCCCGCCTTGGCGGACCGGGAGGTTTTGGTGGACTTCTTCTTCCCACCCCGGCTGGACATGGCGGTGGCCCTGGAGATGGATCAGCAAGTACACTGTGGAGGCAAGCGAATTCTCGGGTCAGGATTACTGGGGACATCGCCCCTTTCCCCACACCCTCTGGCCCTGGAAGAAACGGGCTGTGCTGGCAGATGCCACCGCCTACAGTCACGGAGCCCTGCGAGCCCAGTTTCTGCATTCCACCCATGTGCTTCAGCCCTGGAAAAAAGAATGGCTTAGCTTTTCACATTTTATACCATGACATCAATTTTATCAGCCACTTCCATTTAAACGTTACTCTGACAACGACTGCTCTTAAGTGCCTCGCCTTTATGCCACATGATGTAAAAGAAAATGGGGTTTCTTGGCTGAGATCTATATGCTTGTTTAATAATTGTATTTTCATACACTGGAGACCAGGGCTGATACATTTGCTGAACACTTGATAAAAGAAAACTATGTCACCTGCCTCTACAATGAAGACGTTAAGTCAGACACTTAGGTTCTTTGATGAGAGCAGCCTCTTTCCCTTGCAGTCCTTTATCTGTGAGAGGCAAGAATTGCCCACAGGAGTTAATCGGGCAGCCAGGTTGGAATATGAGGCCCTCTGAGCACTTCCTGACTGCTAGTCAGGCCTGTCCTCAGAGAAGAGAGTCCTTCCTTTCTTCTCCAACCCACTCACCATCCAAAATGCCCCATACCTCTTGTAGGGTCCTCTCTTCTCCACCCCGACTGTAACTGGACCCAGGTCACCACTATTTTAACCAAATGATCACACATTTGGTCCTGAAAAGGTCTTCCCACCACAGGCCACACTCTAATCCACCTGCTCTCCACTGGCTGAGCTGTCTCCATGCACACAAATCTGAGTATGCTGTGGTACTGTTCTTAAGTTTTCCCTGCTGCCACAATTCCCAAGACGCAATCAGAACCTTTGGCCTGTCATGCAATGCCCTAGAAATCTAGGCCTGCCACACCCATCGAGCTTCACCCGTGCTTCCTGAGGTCTAAACGCAAACACAGGGAGTACCCCCAAATGTCCTCCTCCACAGTAGTCGTGCCCTTTAGCCAGGACCTCCTCTATCCTTCACGCTTTTCTGCCTTCTGCCCACCCTCCCGCGTGCTCCGTCCTCTGGGTTCCCATGTGCTTCACACCACGGCACTGACGTGCGCACATACACACTCCCCCGCCCTCTCTCCCTCGTCACACCACGAGGTCTCAAAAGGCTGCCCCTGACTGTATTCCTGGCGCAGTACCACACAGCAAGGTCGCAGACGTTTACTAGGAGCATCGAGTCATTCACGTATGCACTTAAGGAATCATGCTTGGGACGGAGACGACAATGCACAAGGCAGTTGGGGCCTTGTTCTCCCAGAGCTGGTGGGCACAAGAAATACTACATAACCCTCAGTCACTCAAATGGGAACTGTGAAAAACCAGTGCAGGACACTGCGGAAGGGGCTGTGAGAGGCCCTAGCCTGTTCCAGGGCACCAGACAAGACTTCCCTGGAAGACACAGATGCTCAGACCACTGAACCAAACAGTCAGGTCTCCCATTTACTGGTAAACTGAGGTCAAGCTCCAGTGTGGGCTCCTCCGGCTCTAACAGTCCCTATCTCTGTGACCGTGGAAGTCACAACGTTAGGAGTCCTTGTTCCTGACACCCGACCCTACATTCAAGATATACATGGTCCACATCTAACATCAGTATGACCCTCAAGACCATCTTGGATGGTCGGCCTGACAGAGATGGCCAAAACAGGAGAAGGCAGAATTTCTGGGTACTCTGACAGGCTCATCAGAATTAAGGGGGCTCAAGGCCTGTGTGATGAGAACCCTGTATTTCACCCTGTCAAGGGAGATACCTAGTCTTAATTGATCATTGATTGCTAAAGAGAGTCCCAGAAGGGTCTGGTTTTTCTGAAACAAATAGTTGGCTCCACTTCTTCTGTAATGAGCTCTGTTTTAAAACATTCCTGGCAAACAGGTGCCCACGCTCACTCTGAGCAGGAAATGGTATTTGTACTTGTGTGTGCATGTGTTTGTAGGGAAAAGTTGGATCTGGGCTCCCAGCAGTCTTTGGCTTTAATACAAATATGTTGCACAGATTAACCCCAGACCTTTAGACTGAGAGTTTTAATGGTTCCCCTCTTCCAGCAGGAGAGGCCAGTGACCAGGGATGGTTTATGCAGCTCAGCCCTGTTCTTCCTGGTGCACAGACTCCAGCTCTGTCTCTGGGTGGACCTGCCTGGGTATGTTTGGGGCTGACTTTGTGGGAATCGGACAATGTCCTGTCCCAGACAGGAGCCACTAGTACCCAGGGACATGACACGCCTATTCTTCAAAAGTAACATTCCTGGGGATCCCCTCTGATTCGAGCCAAGAGCCTTTAGTCAACAAGCTGGTGACTCCCGAGTCCCTATCCCAGCGTACACCTGGCTGCCGAGCCCCAGGGCTCTGTTCTGATTGCCCTCAGCAGGGCCTGCTTTTAAATCCCATGTGAACTCCTGTGGGTTTCTCAGCCCCAGCGGTGGCAACATCATGCATCAAGCTACCAATCAGGGGCCAGTCTGTCCCTACTTCTCTGCCCACCTCCACAGCTCCCAGTCATTAGCCAGGCTCCGTTGAACCCACTTCCATAACTTCACAAGCCTCTTCCCGTCTCTTTGTCCTCCCTGCCTTGGTTCAGCTCCTGCTCCTCGCCTGTTCTCCACAGCATTAGTCTCTCTCCATGGATGCCAGAGGATCTCTGCCACTTTGCTGGCTCTCCAGCTCCCAAGCCAGCCACAAACAGCATCCTTTACTTCTTCAGCACTGCTTCCCATCACCCCTGCCTGGGCTTAGATGCCCAAGTTGCCCTTGACTTCCTGACCTGTGAAGCCATGTCCAGAATGTTTTTACACATGCTGCTTCTCCTGCCTGAAACACCCTTCATCCTCTTGCCAAACCTGAATTGATGCTCACACAACCTCTCCTCTTGGTCCCAACCATGGACTGGATTGTTCACTGCTCCGTATTCCCACAGTACATACCCTGGCACCTCGACGTGTGCCTGCCTCCCTAGCTCGACTCAACTAGGACCTACTCCATGCCAGGTGCTGCAGTCATGTGCAGATCCCCAGGTTCCAAGAAAGACCTTATACATCAGTGCTTAAACGTCAGAGCCATCTTCAGGTCTCATTTGGAACCAGACTCCTCTGATAAAACAGCCCTGAGTCTTCATTCCCTCCCCAAGACTGCCCTGAGGAAGTTCTGTTCCTTGCCCCTCCTCATGTTCTTGCTGCACTTCTAGCAGTAAATCCCTAAACTGTAGCCACAGCTATGAAAGAATTCTAACTGAGCCACGCAGCTTCATGATATCCAATAATGTGTGGTGATTTTAAAAACATCATTTGGAAAATCGCCTTGGAGCGGTGCAAACTCCAGATAAATCCACGAGTGCGGCAGGTCCATCCTGCTCTTCAGAAGTCTAGGAGACAAGGTCGGTTACGGCCAAGCACCAGCATGGGGAGGCAGGGTGGGAAGAGTAACTGTGACATAAGTGGCTGCTGAGCACTGCGATTAATAACTTGAGTTCCAAAGTCAGACTAACCCAATTCAAGTCACAGATCCACCACTGAGAGCCTATATATCCTAGGCCAGCTGCTGTAACAAATAAGCCCCTACTTCTTATTTCTTACCTGGGGAAAGTCCATGACTGGTGTTTCTCTGCAGGATGATTCATGGGTCCAGACTCCTCCCACCCTTCAATGCACAATTTGGGGTTACCACTGGAGGTAAAGGGCCATGGAGGAAAATACCCAGCGGCTTTCAGAGGCAGGTCTGGAAGTGGAGCACACCACTCCTGATCATGACCTACCAAGTACAACATGGTCACCTGGCCACACCTACTGCAAGAGAGGTTGGAAAATGTCCTCCAGCTATTTCCTACAGAGAAAAGAGGAAACAGCCAGTCTCTGTAACCTGACAAACCAACTTGAGAGCTGACCCTGAAGCCAGGGTCTGAGTGACCAGTCAAAGCCTACTTTGAACCATGTCCTGCGTCAAGCCTTTTCTGAGAGGTGGACAGTCCTTTGTCATGCAGAAAGTGGCTTCCCATGCATTCAGCTTCTCATTGGGGCACTGACCTTGTTCACAGGAGAAACAGCAACAGTACCCTGCCAAACTGACAAAACTGTGTCCTTCCTTCCTGGATTCATCAGTCAGGAGGGCAAGCCATTCAGCAAACCAGAAGCCCTCAGCCCTGCAGAGGGTTCCACATGCTTTGAAGACAGTGATAGGTCTTCAGGCAACCCTGGCATCTGTTCATTACTGAACATTAGCTTGACTGTTATCAGATCAGGAAATGAAGATTTTGTGGTTGATCCTGAAGGGATCTCTGTGGTCTTTATCTCAGCAACTCCTCCAGCTATAAATCAATCACAATAGACATGAACCTTGTTTGCAGAAACCCAAAGTTCACGCAGACACAGAGGCGGAGTGGGCTCTACAGAGAAGAGCCAGGCTCAGTGAGAAGCAGGTCTTTGACAACAAGCCCCTCAATGATCAAGATGTGACTGTGACATTGTGATCTGTCCTCAAAGCACAGGACAAATGAGATGCCTGGCTGTGAGGATCCCGTGAATAAGACAGACAAGAAAACAAAGGGAAGGGGAACAGAGGCAAGGAGGGCAAAGGGTCACCCTACTACACTGTTGTTCTCCTCGCCAACAGGGCACCACAACTGGCTCCTCCGTGTGCCGCAAACCACCTTCATCCCCACTTCCACCCTTTGGGACATGCCGCTCACTCGGTGTGGAACTCTCTCTCCTGCCCTCAGGCTGGGGCGATTCTGCCTAGTGGATCCAACATTTCTCTGATGATGGAGATTGATCAAGGAGCTCCCTCCTCTGCCTCCCTGCAGTGGCTGAGCCAGGTGGCCCCCAGTTCTAGTCTAGTGTGCAGCAGTCCCATGCCCAGACTCTGGCTTTGTACAAGACCCAACCAACTCTGGCCCATCTTTCCTATTACCAGCCATGAGGGCTCCACCAGGCTGAATCACTCTATTTACTCAGTAGACATTCCTGCAGTGGCCCCTGAGTCCAGTGAGAAATCCCTTTTAATGAACCTCAGCCACCATTGAAATATGCACAATTGTTTTTCTCAGTCTTATATAAACGGCTCTCTATAAGCAGTTTCCAGCCCTTCCCTGACTGTCACGCTGGATCCAACTTATACAAATATTCTAAAGCCACCCACCCCACTCCTAACACTTGTTACACTGTATCACCACTGCCTCTGTTCTTGCCTGTCTTGATGGGATGGACCAGGCCACTCTGCTCACTGACTGTATCTCTTAGAACCTACCACCCTGTCTGGTTCCTGCTGCTGCTGCTGCTAAGTCGCCTCAGTTGTGTCCGACTCTGTGCGACCCCATAGACGGCAGCCCACCAGGCTCCCCCATCCCTGGGGTTCTCCAGGCAAGAACACTGGAGTGGGTTGCCATTTCCTTCTCCAATGCATGAAAAGTGAAAGTAAAGCTGCTTAGTCGAGTCCGACTCCTAGCAACCCCATGGACTGCAGCCTACCAGGCTCCTCCATCCATGGGATTTGCCAGGCAAGAGTACTGGAGTGGGGTGCCATTGCCTTCTCCAGTCTGGTTCCTGAGAGGCCCTCAAGTGCTAGCTGGGTGGTAAATGATAAGTTACAGTGGCTGGGGGCTCTCTTGACAAAAATGAGGGCTGCATTTGCAAGGATCACAGGACTCAAATGTGACAAGTGAGACACCAATCCGGGAGCTTCTCTGGGACCATTCATGTGGGAGACCAGACCCACAAAATTCAGGAAGCTTGTGGGGCTACCCTGGGGATTCCCAAGAAGGGACCACCACCATTTCCCTGATGGCTGAGGTATGAGCATGCAGAGGCCTTCGGTGACCATCCTATGACTCCAGCAATCTCCCTTTTTGCAGTTAAGACAGGCACAGTAACACAGACCAGTGGAAAAGACTTACCTTCCTCATATCTGTAAGATGCTGACCTCTGTTAAAGCTGCCGCCTAGAAAACTCTCAAAAAATCAGGGCACTCACGAAACCATTGGAATGGTCAATGGTAAAGTCTTTTATATCTAAGGAATGAATGTGTGCATATTGATCTTGAGCAAAATATTGATTAGAACTGCTGGGGGGCTGCTGGTCAGACAGCCCTATCTCTGGCCCCCAAAGATGAAAGAATCTGAGCTATCAGCGCTCAGGTCACTGTTACAGAGTGAGGACTGCCCCATCCATTCCCTGCCAGGGGATAAGTGCCCGCATGTCCACATGCATCTGTCACCTTCCCATCAACTCGAATCACCAAGGCAAACCTGAGACACTCAATTCTGACGTGCAGGACACTAATCCTGTTTACAGCATTCTCTTCCATTTACTCCCATCATACCAAATGATTAACAGTGACACTGCTGTCATGTCCCCAGAGGCATGTGGATATACTACACAACTATCACTTGCAGAGCTGGGGTTCACAAGATGCACTCTGATTGGCTCAGAACAGAGACTTGTTCTGGTACTTTGGCCAATCACGAAAAACATCTCTCTCCATTCATAAAACACTATACCACAAAATGAAAGGGATTACTAAAGAACTTACGGTCCATCCTCAGTGAACCAAGGGATTGCAAACAAGAAGAAAAGGACAAATTGAGCTAATAAATAAACCTTAAACTGAACACTTTGTTCCAGCAGATTTTACTCTTCTCATGTGTCAGGATTTTAGTGGTGGGAAAAAACAAAAGCCAAAATGAAGAGTGTTATTTACTACAAGCAGGAACAGTTAGCAGGAAGGCAGTCTGGGATTAAAACGTTCACCTCTGCAAATCCACTCTGTGGTATGCATCCTGAGCGACACTAAAGGAACCAGCACTACATTCCAATAGTTGGTATGGCACTGCCTGCCTCCTTCGCAAGGAAATTTTCCTTCAAACCTCCTCTCCCTGTTAAAGGACGTGCCAACTAGGAGACAGTCACCCCAGTGGAAGGCCATCAGAGGAACATGGGAGCTTCAGTAGGGCAAGACCCTGGTCAGGCTTAGCATCTAGAAGCTATTCAATGTTTGTTGAACAGATGAAGCATCCCCAAGAAAAGACATCTTCCTCCTATCCAGAGCCTTTGCAGGCTTATTATTGCTCTTGGGAAGAAGTTTAAATCCCTCATTGTGTTTCTGATCAGGTTCCCCCTCTGTGATTTGGTCTGTTTGGCCCTCTGGCTTCACTAGTTTCCCTCCAGAACCACGACTTCCTGAGCCTCTGGCAGTTCCCCCATGTGATCTCTACTCTCATTGTTCTCAGACTTCGCACAAGCGGGCCAGGTCTCAAACACTTGTCCCTACCTGCCCTCCTTTGCCCAGTCAACTCTTACTTGGTCTTTCCGTGCCTAGTAAGGGCTTGCTCCTGGCTAGGTTACTGTCCTGGGAGCTGCTATGAGAGCTACTGTGGCTTCCTGCACTGACCTTGCAATGGACACTTGCCTGCCTTCTGCTCCTCATGTCAGCTTCCCAAGGGTAAGAACTCGACATTTCTTCTTTTCTTTTCAACTACATACCAGTTTATTAACAAAAGGATATAACTTGGGAATAGTCAGATGGAAGAGATACATACATACGGTGGTGCAGGCAAGGGCATGCATGGAGCTTCCACGCCCTCTCCAAGTGTGCCATTCTCTCTAAATCTCCACTTGTCCATCAACCTGGATGCTCTCTGCACTTTGTCCTTTGGGGGTTTTACAGAGATTCCATTACATAGGAGACATGACTTACCAAATTACTGGCCACTGGTGATTGATTCAAGCTCCAGCCCCCTCCCCTCCTAGGAGGCAGGGGGACATGGCAAAACTGGACACTTTCTTGATCCAGTTCTGTCCCTAGTGCTTGACCCCCAAGAAACCTGATTCCCAAGAAATATTCCCTGAAGACTGCAAGGCACTGATCTAGAAGGCTTGATCCAAGCTAACAAGCTATACAATTCTCTGGAATGAAGAATTAACCACTTGGGCTCACTCATAAGAGCTGAGGTAGGGCCCAATGTATTTCTAAACCTACAGAACTCGGGAAGGACCCATAAGACAGACGTGGGCCCCACTGACCTCTGCCCTTTCCCAGCCCAAGAACAGGGATCTGAAAAAGCTGACACAAACCCAAGGGCACAATCCAAAGAGAACTAGAAGCTGCTGCCATTCTGATGAATACCACATATAGATTCTTGTTGGGTTTTGTCAAGTTGGGCTTTTGTGAGTTTGGGCTTTTATTTAAGTAAACCTCCTTTGAATGGCTTGGGGTAGCATTAACTTTGAAGATATTAGAGGTAGGTCCCAAAATTCATGTATATAGTCCAAGCCTCTCTTGGAAATAAGAGATGAAAGGGTCTTCCAGAGATCTGCTATCTGGAGGACCAGAAAAAACGGCAGCCTGAGATGTACCATTCTCTGACCCTGGCCCACTGGGTATAGACCAAGCCAGTGACTTATAGTTGTATGAAGTATAGAATGTCGTGTGTGATGGGCTAGACAACTCAAAGTTTAGTAAAACATAAGCCATCCCATCCTCATTCTAAAGGCCCTGCCTCAAACAATTTTCACTTATTTAACCCCCTCCCTCCTCCTAAATACCTTTATCGAAGGATCAGTATTAACAATGGTAAGAGATCAAAACAGTAACAAAGTGGAGAGATTTCCTACTCTCCTCCTAAAAATAGAGTAAATAAGATTTTAAAGTCTTGAGGATTTAGGAAGAGGAAGAAAGAAAAATAGGTTGAAAAATACATCTCTCCTCACTGGGGAGCCTCTTGTGCAAGACTGAGATGCTGCTGCCCAGCTTTGGTTAGTAGTGTACATGGGTATTAATTCCAGGTGCAGCAGAGAAGTGTCCATTTCAGAGCTAATAACGCCTCTGAAAGCAGACCAGTAATCTAAAGGTGGCCTGGAGTAGGTGGATTCCATCTAATTCACAAATAGAGTCTCCCACTCATTGAAATTTAAAACTTCAAAATTTCCTGAGTCCTTGGAGCAGGAAATCTTGGAACAAAGCACTTTCCCCCTCTTTAATGATGACACCTCAAACCACATAGGTAGGAGAGAGAGAGAAGCTAGCAGGAGCGCCCATCTAATTGTCTATTCTTATACGCTGTTTATTGGATCATTAAAGTCTTACAAGGACTTCGTGGTAACTGTAATTGTTGAATTTAAGGCTTGTCTCAGCTGTGTGTCTCTTATTTCCACACTCGGGAAAGTACGTTTCAAGCAATCTGCTGACAAGATCCTTCGTGAGTGATCTGTGGTCCCGGCACTAGTGCAGGTGGCATGCGCCGTCCCGCACACCTGTTGTCAGGTGACTTGACCAGCAGCACCCTGCGCACTCACCTCCTCTTTCCACCCCACCCCCCAGCGAGAGACTTCCCTCCTGGCCTTCTCCACTCGAAGAGCCTACAGCCTTCTGGAGTTACCTTGGGAAAAAAAAACAAAAACAAACAACACCTCCCAACCACAAAGCAAACAAAAGGCTGATCACAAAACGAGAGGGCAGCGGGGGTTCCTGTGGCCCCTCTCCAGCCAGTCCCCGGACAAATCCCTCCCCGCCCCGCCTTGATTCCACTCTTGCAACTATCCCCCAAACCCCCATCCCACTCTCCCAGCACACCACCCAGACGCCTACACCACCGCCACCTGGGGCTCGAGCCCCACTTATTGTGCCCCGGGCAGGCAACTCGCGAGCGGGCGGGCGCCTCACCAAGTACAACTCCGCGCACAACAGCTCCCGGGCGCCCAGGCCCAGGCCGACCGGCTCCCGCCGCGACGCCTCCCCCGGCCTCGGGTCCAGCCCGCCCGCTGTAGGAAGGGTCGCCGGGGCACGAGCCGGGGCTGTCTCCTGCCCACAAAAGCGCCCAGGCGCGGGCAGGAGGACGCGGTTCTAAGACAAGTTGGCTTCCGGGTTTGCTTTTTGAACAAAACCAGAGGATCCCGCGCGGCCCGGGCAGGGCCTGGGAGGGCCCCGTGCGCGCGCGAGGCCCCGGCGTGGGCCGCGTTGAACCCAGCAGCCCGAGTCTGCAGTGCGCCGCCAGGTGCCCGCCAGGCCCGGCCGCTCCCATGCACTCTCGGCAGGAAGAGCGGGGCAGCCGGACCCGGGCTGCGGGGACGCGGCGCGGCGAGAGGGCCGGGGGGCACTTACGGGGCGGCTCGGCGGCGGCGGCGGCAGCTGCAGCAAGGTGTCTGGCCTGTGCCCTCTCGGCCGCTCGCGCCTTTTCTCTCCGCGCTCCTCGCTGGCCCGCCCGCCCACCTCCTCGCTTCCCGCCCGCGCGCCCCGCGCTCGCCCCCTCCGCCCGGCTCCGCTGCCGAGTGAACTGGAACCAGTCGCCGCGGCCCCGGGATTCCCACAATGCACAGCGCGCCGCTCGTCACATCCCATCCCGTCCCCGCGCGTCCGGCCACCCCTCCCGCGCCACCTGGGCGCCCCAGGCTTGACCCCAAGCCCGCAGCCGCGCGCGCGGGGGCCCTCCGTGCTGTACCTCCTGGACGTCGGTGGGTTAGTTCCCCGGCTGCACGGCGGCCCCAGCTCTGGTCCTCTGTCACCTGGCCTGGACGCCGCACGCAGGGTCCCGCCCGAGCCGGGGACTCGCCCTGAGCTAAGTCCTGGCAAAGGGTCGGGACCCTGGGCAGAGGCACTTCTCCAGCGTGCGTCCCAGCCTGTGCGTCTAGAGGAACGCTTACTGAGCGCCTACTGGGAGTGGGTGGGGTGGGGTGGGGTGGGGAGGGCGGTGGGGGAGGGCGGCTTTCCCTGCCGATCTCTAGAAGCCTTCTCATTGACGCAGGGCGGGAGGCAAAACTGCTGTTATCAGCAAGCATTTTCCCCTCCCCAACCAATGCAAACCTCCCTCGCACCTCAGAACCTCCCGCTGTCTTTGGACCCAAGCCCTTATCAAACCTGGTCTTCCCCACGACCAACTGTTGTGCATCTGGCTCCCCTGGAGTTCTTCGCAGTGACCCCTAGAAGTCTGGATTTGCTTTGTTGCATGGAAGCCTTTTACTTAGATTCAGCAAATATTCGCTCTTGGACCCAAGTTGAGATTTACTAAACAGTGATTCTCTATCATCACACACATTTTTGTTTGTTTGCTTTTTAATTATTTTCCCTTTCCCTGTATTTTTAAAAATTAATTTAGTTTTGATTGAGACAAGCAACAAGAGGGGGCCGCTGCAAAACCCAACTTGTATTTCTAAATTGGTTTTTGGCCTTAAGACCTTAGTGACCCATCCCAAGAGCCCTCCAGCTCCTCCTCCTCTCCCCTCCATCCACCAAAGGCTGAGGGGGAGGGGGGAGGCATTAGCACCCAGTTGAACCAAATTTAGATAATAATACAGACCCTGCAGAGTTGTTCTGAGGCTGCTGAGTTGGTGGTGGAAGATTATGAGTCATTAATGACCACTCCCTTCCCTCAGGTTGCCCCTGTAGCAACGCTGGTAACCTCCCTTCACCACGATGCTTTACACTGTACTGCAAAAGTCTGCAAAGCAGTGTCCAATACATGCCACTCATACATTCATTAATTCATTTAACTACTGTGGTCATGTTTCGTGCCATGCATCAATTTGGGTGATGAAGATGAAGCAGTGAATAGAACAGGCAAAAATCCCTGAACTCCAGATGTTTGCAGTCTAGCTGGGAAAGAAAGATTATAGGCAAAAGAGATGATGTATCAGATGGTGTAAATGCAATACAGAAAAATAAAGCTGTAACTGGGAAATAACTTTTGTGTTCTATTACAAGTTAATCACTAAAGGAGTGTTGTCTATAAGCTTAAATTATACAAAATGGCCCATTTCTGGTAACTCTGTCTTAAGATTTAACTCAAGGGAAATATCCTGACCAGGCCCACCTGTGAATGGCTTCTTGGAAGAAGAAATTAACACATCCCCTTTCCAGGCTGACCAGAACCAGGAAATGTTTGACTTTACTCCCTCCCCTTTTAGTATAAAAGAAGCCTGAATTCTAACTCAGGTAAGATGGTTCTTTGGAGGCAAGAGTCCCCCATCTTCTTGGTTTTCTGGCTTTCCAAATAAGTCGCCATTCCTTCTCCCAACAACTCATCTCTCGATTTACTGGCCTGTCATGTAGCAAGCAATATGAGCTTGGGCTCAATGACAAAGCAAGGAAGAGGGATAGGGGTATAAGTTGGGATGGGGCTTCAAATTTTAGAAAAGGCCTCATTGAGAAGGAGACATTTAAGGAACTGAGTGAAAGTGAAATTCACTCAGTCGTGTCTGACTCTTTGCGACCCCATAGACTATACAGTCCATGGAATTCTCCAGGCTGGAAGAAGGGAGCGGGTAGCCTTTCCCTTCAGGGGATCTTCCCAACCCAGGGATAGAATCCAAGTCTCCTGCATTGAAGGCAGATTCTTTTATCAGCTGAGCCACAAGAGAAGCCCGAGAATACTGGAGTGTGTAGCCTATCCCTTCTCCAGGGTATCTTCCCAACCCAGGAATCAAACTGGGGTCTCCTGCATTGCAAGTGGATTCTTTATCAACTGAGCTATGAAGGAAGCCCAAGGAATTGAGGGAGCAAGCCAAGTGGATATCTGGGGGATTGGGCGGGGGAGGTATTCTAAGCACAGGAACAGCAAATGAGGCAGACAGAAGCATCTCTGAAATCAAAGTACAGTGAGTGTGTTCACAAGAAAAGATAATGTGTAACATGTTAGAGGTGTTAACTATGTAATCATATGGCAGTATATAAGTGTAACAAATCAACAGGTTGTACACCTTAAACTCACACAATGTTATAATGTCAATAATATCTCAACTTTTAAAGTGTGAGGCTGTTGTGGAATGAGTGAAAGGAGAATTACAGGAGATGAAACTGCAGAAATGATGATTCTTCGGGTCTAAAAACAAAGCATTAAGGATGTGTGAGGATTCCCCCACGGAAGCTGCAGAGAGGTCTCAGAAGAGGGACAGAGACCACCACCACCCACCTTTGCTCTGTGCTTCCCTTCTCCTTGGGGACGTCCCTCAGTTCTGCAGGGGCCAGCTACCAGGTGAGGCTTATGTAGGCCACAGCGAGTCAGGAGGATGCCAGACTCAGTAAGTCATTCAGCAAACACTTGCTGAATGCCTGCTGTGGACCAGTCTCCTTCCAGGAGAAAAACCCTCTAGGTGCACTGCCACATTGCCTAGGTTCTGGTCTGAAATGTAAGCAGTACAGTACCCCTGGAAACCTTAACCGGAGAGACCAACCGGGCTGGAGGAAAGCCCAGGCGTGTGCGGAGACGGGGAGACACCTACAGCCTGCTGCTGCCCTAGTCGTTACAGACCTGAGGCTTCCTCCTCCCCAGGTCCGTAAGTGATGTTGAAGGCCAAACACAGGGCAAGATTGTCTTAGAGATCTGCAACCCTAGCGGACCAAGAAGTAATTCGCTCACCTCGACCCCAGCTTTGGTCTCTAAGTTGGTTTCCCTGGTGACCTGGAAGTGGGTCAAGCCTACAAGACTGGTTTTTCTTCCATCCTATTGCACATTCACCATGTGTCAAATCAGATATATCCCATCATTTCTGTTTCACAACAGCCCCCAGCAGGCACACTATTTCGGGGACATTTCTACCCCCATTTTACAGATGAAGGCACTATAGATTCGGAGAGCTAAGAAAAATCCTGGGGTTAAGACAGTGGGTAGGCTGGCTGCTGCTGCTGCTGCTAAGTCACTTCAGTCATGTCCGACTCTGTGCACCCCATAGATGGCAGCCCACTAGGCTCCTCTGTCTCTGGGATTCTCCAGGCAAGAACACTGGAGTGGGTTGCCATTTCCTTCTCCAATGCATGAAAGTGAAAAGTGAAAGTGAAGTTCGCTCAGTCGTGTCTGACTCTTAGCGACCCCATGGACTGCAGCCTACCAGGCTCCTCCGTTCATGGGATTTTCCAGGCAAGAGTACTGGAGTGGGGTCCCATTGCCTTCTCCGGGGTAGGCTGGCACTGGGGTTCAAATCCAGGTTCATCCAGGACCTGAGTTTTCATGACTCAGTCCTGAATAAAGCCCTTCTAGGCATGCCCTTCCTCCACACCCAGTATCCATCCTCCCCATGCTGCCACCCCCCCAGTTCAGAGTGGGTCTTCTTGTCCCCAAAGTCATGCAGCACTGTCCTTGGGTTAGAGTCCTCACCCCTCCAGAGCTGACCTCGGTGCTGTCTTCGCGCCCCTCATCCCTCCACAGTGTGCCATTCACAGAATCACTGGGAATATTGTCCCTGGGAGTTCAAGATTCCCTCTCTCTTCCTCTCTCCCAAAGGCTCCACACCCCCTTTCTCTTCCCTCTAATTTGTCTATCCTGTTCTTCCATGTTGGGGGCATGCCCTCTCCCCCAGTCAGGCTCAGAGTGTTCCATCAGATTTTTTTCTTTACAATTGCAAAATAAATGCATGCTCAGTATGTAAAACTTGGAAAATAAAAATGCACAAAAGCATAAAAATCACCCTAAGTATACCTAGGAGAAAACCACTGCTTCCTTTTCAGTCTTTGTATCCATATCTACTTAATATTAAATGTATTTGTGTTTCTATTGCATTTAGGACTCGTCACCTGCTTTTTAAACTTAATTGCCCTTTATAAACATTTAACCTGTTGTAGGTATTCTACAATAGCAGTTCTCAAACTATTTGAATTGAAAACACCTCTACTCTCTTAAATTATTGAGAACTGCAAAGAGCTGTTGTTTTACATGGGTTGTATCTGTCAATATTTGCTCTATTAGAAATTAAAACAAAAATCTTAAATATTAACTTATTCATTTTTTAAATGTTAATCTGTAAACAAGTTTCATGCTAAAACAATGTATTTGTATGAAAAAAACTATATTTTCCAAACAACCAAATTTTAGTGAGAAGAGTATTACTGTCTTCCAACTTTGCACATTTCTTTAATGTCTGTTTTAGCAGAAGATAGCTAGATTCTCATGTCTTCTGTATTCAGTCATTGCTATCTATTGTTCTAAGTATATGAAAAAATACAGTCTATATAAAAAATACAGATATGTATTTTGGAAAAATAGAGGATTTTAATAACCTTTTCAGATAATTTTGGATATTTTTCTTTGATACTACTCCAAAACCCCAAAAGTAGTAGTTTCTTAAAGGTTAATAACAATATAGAATCTGAGACCAACTGATTTGGTAACATCCATTAATCTACATTTTTATTATTTTTAATGGATTTATTAATCTATCTTAATTTTTATCCATTATTTTGATGGACCATTTAGCAATGCATGATTTGATATAATCACTCATTGGTTGTTTGGAAAATAGTGGTTCACTGAGTTATACAGATCTCCTAATCTTCCAAATGTGAACTCCTTTCATGGTATAATGAGGAAATCACATTTCTGATATCCTTGATATCAGCAGAGGTTTTTAAGTACTGAGAAGTTTCCAAGCTCATGGTGGCAGATACAAATTTCCCAATACTGTAATTTTTGGTTGAAAGTTCAAATTTATCATTGGCAACATAACATCACAGTTACTTTTCTTGAAGTGACAAGTTCATTTCATTTCTTTTCAAGAAAACTTCCACCATATTCTCAGGGCTGCATTGTGACTTTCCTGGGCCTCAGGCATTCTTACCTTCTTGGGCTCATTTAAAAACAAAAATCCTCCAGCACTGGTGTAAAGACAAGTATATTAGCATGAAATATACAACTATGCCTAGTGGGGATTTCAGCCTGGTACACACCAGAGTCTGAACAGTTCAATCACAGTTCATCTGTCAGGCAGGCTCACCTTCGCCATAAGGAATAGAGCCAAGGCCCACATGACTTTATGGACCATGAAAGTGTTCCCATTTCTTTAAAATCAGAAGAAGAAAATGAAATTCACTTCTTTTAGATCAAATATTTTAATATATAACATTCATACATTTGTCCCTATGCCAACACAGTTGTAAAATATAATCTTTATATCTTTTTATAAAGGAAAGGGCCCGCAAAGACAAAAGTGCCTGGAGCTGATGAAAATATTAACATAGCCCTGCTGTCTATTGTCGTTTCAAGTAAAATGGTGTTTCGTGAAAAAAGCAGCTAGTTTAGCCCACAATTCAATCACACAAATGCTTTTCCTTAAGGCAACCATCCTAGTGTGTTAAATAGCTGAACATGAAAAGTGAAAGTGGTTCAGTTGTGTCCTACTCTTTGCGACCCCACGGACTATACAGTCCATGGAATTCTCTAGGCCAGAATATTGTAGTGGGTAGCCTTTCCCTTCTCCAGGGGATCTTCCCAACCCAGGGATCGAACCCCAGGTCTCCCGCATTGCAGGTGGATTCTTTACCAGCTAAGCCACAAGGGAAGCCCAAGAATACTGGAGTGGGTAGCCTATCCCTTTTCCAGCAGATCTTCCTGACCCAGGAAGTAATTCACATATACTTCTCACGTGGTCACAGAGAACATTTTAAAATGTAAAGTATGTTCTGAAGGGTTGAGATCAATAAAATTAGTAATTTTTACTGCTTTATTGTGGAGAAGGAAACGGCAACCCACTCCAGTATTCTTGCCTGGAGAATCCCCATGGACAGAGGAGTCTGAAGGGCTGCAGTCCATGGGGTCTCAAAGAGTCAGACATGACTGAGTGACTAAACAACAACAATTGCTTTATCAAGGACATTCTTAAATGAACTACTGGGATTTTTTTTTTTCTGGCAGTGCTTGGCAATAAAGGATAAAATGATTATTAGTACAGTTTGGTGTCATTGCTGATATGTGCTAAGTCATCAGCAGTTTTACCCACAATTGTTTCTGCACCACTGGTGCAAAGATCAAGACAATGAAAAAGCTAAATATTGTCTTAACATTATCACAAAAAGTTTGAATTTTGTGAACCCCTGCAAAGGGTCACAGTGACCTTCAGCGATCAGCAGACCCCATTTTGGGAACCACTATTCCAAACATCCTGGGTTGTACCATCACTTTAAGTGATGTCGCTCAGTCGTGTCCGATTCTTTGCAACCCCATGGACTGTAGCCTAACAGGCTCCTCCATTCATGGGATTTTCCAGGCAAGAATACTGGAGTGGGTTGCCATTTCCTTCGCCAGGAGATCTTCCCAACCCGGGGATTGAACCCAGGTCTCCCGCATTGTAGGCAGCCACTTTACCATCTGAGCCACCAGGGAAGTCCAATCACTTAGTTAACCGATTATTATTGGTTATTGCTGTTGTTACTGTTTTTCTTTCAGGCAGTTTTGCATTCTATTAGAAAAACCTGATGCACGTCCTTAGCAATACATCTTAGTGCACATCTGACGGCTGAAGGTTAATTCTTAGAAGTGGAACTGCTGGATCAAAGATCCACAGTTTAAAAGCTTTAACGCAGGTAGCCAAGTGGCCCTCCAGAGATCCTGGGACTGGGCTGGCAATGGGCAGGGCTGAGCATTCCTGCATTTTCCCAGCACCTCTCAGCCCCACCCTGACTATTCTCCAAGACCTTTGATGATCTGAGAGTCAAATGGTGGGGTGTCACCATTCCCCTGGTTTAGGTTGACCTTATTTGTGGGCAGAGAGAGGTCTCTAGTTAGTTCCCAAGCTTCTGATCAAGCCAAGGGGTGGCTGTGGGTGTGTGGGTGTAGATGTGCACGTGTGCGCGTAGGAATCCCAGGAAAGAAAGAAACTGCTCTCCACCACACTCTGCCTCCACAAGCAAACAGATGCACCCTTTTCTACGGAACAGATGCACCACTGTCTCTTCCATTGGAGCCTTTCTAACTTACTTGATTACTTCAGAGATAAGTTGTCTCACTTTGATCTGTAATTAGCGGCAACATCTGACTCTTACCCCGGTTCTCAACAATCCCCACCCCCTCCTGTCTTTGTTAAGCAGTTAATGCCTTTCTTTAAGAGAAGTACAGGTGAATATTTACCCTTGATTGAAAGTAACAAAGGGACCAAGGAAAACCATCCTCTGGTGTAGGAGGGGCTGTATTACTTTTTTCCAGACCTACAGGCATCTCAAGATTTAAATATTTTCCCACCCACCCCCAGGTTAGAGCTGGATTGAAAATATGGTTTGAAAAATTCAGGCTACCAGAAGAGCAGTGGTGCTCAAAGAGACCTTTGGGGGTCCCTGAGATCCTTTAATGGGGTCTGTGTGTCAAGACTACGTTTATAATAATACTAAGGCTTTATTTGCCTTTTTCACTGTGTTTACATTTGCACTGATAGTACAAAAAGCACTGGTGGATAAGACCATGTCTTAGCATAAATCAAGGCAGTGTCCCAAACTGTTAGCAGTCATAGAATTCTTTAACACACACACAGTTTCACTTAAGAATTAAAAGTGTCTTTAAATGAGCAGATTTAAAAATTTTGAAAGCTTGTGTCTGCTACCATGAGCTTGACAGCTGACAGCTTCGTGAAACTTCAGAACCTTTATGATAATATTGGTGATGGTATTCTAAGTAAAATAATTTTCTTATATTGTATAATAAAAATCTGTTAACATTGGGAAAAATCTTAAATATCTTAGAGATATATAATATAGTACAACTTAGTGAACTAATATTTTCCAAATGACTAATGTATGATGTTACAACATTATGCACTGGCTAAAAAAAATCCATCCAAAGTGAAAGAAAAACCAATGGGTTTAATGGCACAGAGTATGAAAAGTCCAGTGATATGCTTTAATATCACTACCTTTAAGAAACTACCATTTGTTGAGTTTGGATGTAGAATCAGAGAACAATATCCATAATTATCTGAAAAGGTTATTACTGGGTTGGCCAAAGAGGTCTTTCAGTTTTTTCTGTAACATCTGATGGAAAAACCCAAATGAACTTTTTGGCCAACCCAATATAATACTCATCTCTCGACTACATTCAAAACAAAACAAAACTTTGCATGGGAAAAGAAAACCACCATAATAAAGTCAGAAGACAAATGACAAACTAGAAGAAAATACTGGCAAGATACAACACAGGTAAAAGTTATTATCCTTATCTTAATCTGCTTAGGCTGCCATAGCAAAATACCATAAACTGGGTGACTTAAATAATATAAATTTTCTCACAGTTCTGGAAACTGGGAAGTCCAAGATCAAGGTTTTGGTACAGGTCAGTTTCTGATAAAAGCTCTCTTCCAGGTCACATGGCCACTTGTCTTCACATGAATTTTCCTCTGTGCATATATACAGGGAGGGAGGGAGGGAGAGAGAGAAGAGGTTACTCTGGTGCCTCCTGTTATAAGGACACTAATCCTGTTGGATTAAAGCCCCATCCTTATGATCTCATTTAAACTTAATTACCTCCTAAAGGCCTTACCTCAAAATATAGTCACATGGGGGGTTAGAGCCTCAATATGAATTTGGAGTGGGGGAGACACAATTCAGTCCATAGCAGTCATATAAATGTATCTTCAGAAAACTGGGGGAGGAGATTTAAAATTCTATTGAAAAATGCTCAAATGATACAATCAATTAACAAAAGAAATAAAAATGGTGCTTAGACTTCTCTGGTAGTCCAGTGGTTAAGAATCCACCTGCCAAGGCAGGGGACTTGGGTTCAGTCCCTGGTCTGGGAAGATTCCACACGCCGTGGGGCAACTAAGCCCATGTGTCGCAACTACTGAAGCCCACAGGCCCTAGAGCGCGTGCTCTGCAAGACGAAGACACTGCAATGAGAAGCTCGTGCACCACTAGAGCAGTCTCTGCTCACTGCAACTAGAGAAAGCTCGTGCGCAGCAATGAAGATCTAGCCCGCCCGAAAAGAAATAATTTTTAAAATGGTGCTTAAAATATGAAAAGATGTTCAACTTCACTCATAAGAACACTATAAATAAATATACACCTAGATATTTCTCACTTATCAGACTAACAAAGGTTCAAAAGCTTGAAACTGCATTCTGTTGGCACAGCTGTAGGAAACAGGCTCTCATACATTCCTGGTAGAGATACAAACTATTACAGACCTAAGGAGGGGAATTTTACAATATTTAATAAAAGTATCTCTGCATTTACCCTTAACCAAGCAATTCTGCTTTTAGAATTTACCCTGAAAATGCACCCCAGTGATACAAAAATGCCTGCTCATGAGATTTTTCACTGCTTCATTATTTGTAATTGCAAAATATTGACCAATACCTAAGTATCCAAGCATATAAGATTGGTTGAATCAACTCTGATACATGTACATAGTATACAGTACACACTGTAAAAATTAAGGATGAAGATCTCTATGAACTGATTATGGGCTGATTTCCAGGAGATATTGTTAAATGAAAAAAACAAAGAGCAAAGAAGCATATATAGTGTGCTATATTTTGTATAAGAAAGAAGGAAAACGAAGAAAACATACATGGGGCTTCCCTCGTGGCTCAGTGGTAAAGAATCCACCTGCAAATGCAGGAAACATGGGTTCAGTCCCTGGTCCAGGAAGACAGTCCACATGCTGCAGAGCAACTAAGCCGGCACCACAACTGCTGAGCCCCTGCTCTGCAACAAGAGAAGCCACTGCAGCGAGAAGCACACACCACAACTGGAGCTTAGACTCTGCTCACTACAACTAGAGAAGAGTCCACACAGCAATGGAGACCCAGCACAGCCAAGATAAATAAGGGAAAATAGTTAAAGCAAATAAAAACATACATATATCTCTACAAATAGGAATGAGCATGCATGCCTACTTAGTTGTGTCCAACTCTTTTGCGATCCCATCGACTGTAGCCCATCAGGCTCCTCTTTCCATGAGATTTCCCAGGCGAGAATATTGGAGTGGGTTGCCCTTTCCTTCTCCAGGGGATCTTTCCCACCCAGGGATCAAACCCATGTCTCTTGCATTGGCATGCAGATTCTTTACCATTGAGCCACCTGGGAAGCCCACAATAGAAAACACAGAAGGGATAAACCAGAAAACAAAGAACATATTTACCTATAAGGGATAATGGGTAGAAAGCAAGGGAGATGGATAAAATTTGAGTATATTTTGCACACTTTTGGCTTTTGGAAGTATGTTAGAGTTCTATATATTCAAAAACTAAAATTATTATTTATTAGAATGAACAAGGAGAACATTCCTAAAACTGAAATCAAACTAATACCAATGAACTCAATTGTGTTCCAAATGAATACCATAATCGTACTGAATGCAGACGGCAAAGAAACAATCAACTTTCCATGGTGGCTCAGTGGTAAAGAATCCGCTGACCAATGCAGGAGATGCAGGTTCGATCCTTGGGTCAGGAAGATACCCTGGAGAAGGAAATGGCAACCCACTCCGGTATTCGCACAATTGCACTCATCTCACACGCTAGTAAAGTAATGCTTAAAATTCTCCAAGCCAGGCTTCAGCAATACATGAACCGTGAACTTCCAGATGTTCAAGCTGATTTTAGAAAAGGCAGAGGAACCAGAGATCAAATTGCCAACATCCGCTGGATCATTGAAAAAGCAAGAGATTTCCAGGAAAACATCTATTTCTGCTTTATTGACTATGCCAAAGCCTTTGACTGTGTGGACCACATTAAACTGTGGAAAATTCTTCAAGAGATGGGAATACCAGACCACTTGACCTGCCTCTTGAGAAATCTGTATGCAGGTCAGGAAGCAACAGTTAGAACTGGACATGGAACAACAGACTGGTTCCAAATAGGAAAAGGAGTTCATCAAGGCTGTATATTGTCACCCTGCTTATTTAACTTATATACAGAGTACATCATGAGAAACACTGGGCTGGAGGAAACACAAGCTGGAATCAAGATTGCTGGGAGAAATCAATAACCTCAGATATGCAGATGATACCACCCTTATGGCAGAAAGTGAAGAAGAACTAAAGAGCCTCTTGATGAAAGTGAAAGGAGAGTGAAAAAGTTGGCTTAAAGCTCAACATTCAGAAAACTAAGATCATGGCATCTGGTCCCATCACTTCATGGCAAATTGATGGGGAAACAGTGGAAACAGTGGCTGACTTTATTTTTCTGGGCTCCAAAAATCACTGGAGATGGTGACTGCAGCCATGAAATTAAAAGATGCTTACTCCTTGGAAGGAAAGTTATGACCAACCTAGACAGCATATTCAAAAGCAGAAACATTACTTTGCCAACAAAGGTCCGTCTAGTCAAGGCTATGGTTTTTCCAGTGGTCATATATGGATTTAAGAGTTAGGCTATAAAGAAAGCTGAGCGCCGATGAATTGATGCTTTTGAACTGTGGTGTTGGAGAAGACTCTTGAGAGTCCCTTGGAGTGCAAGGAGATCCATCCAGTCCATCCTAAAGGAGATCAGTCCTGGGTGTTCATTGGAAGGACTGATGTCGAAGCTGAAACTCCAATACTTTGGCCACCTGGTGCGAAGAGCTGACTCATTTGAAAAGACCTTGACGCTGGGAAAGATTGAGGGCAGGAGGAGAAGGGGATGACAGAGGATGAGATGGTTGGATGGCATCACCGACTCAATGGACATGGGTTTGGGTGGACTCCGGGAGTTGGTGATGGACAGGGAGGCCTGTCATGCTGCAGTTCATGGGGTCGCAAAGAGTCGGACATGACTGAGTGACTGAACTGAACTGAACTGGTATTCTTGCCTGGGGAATCCCATGGACAGAGGAGCCTAGTGGGCTACAATCCATGGGGTCGCAAAAGAGTCAGACACAATTTAGCGACTGAACAACAACAAATCTGATACTTTGTCTGTGGTGAGAAAGGGAGTTATGGAAGATTTACAAACAAAACCTGAACCATTTTTATTGAGTTTGGTATTTTGCAGTGCTGTAGGAAAATCGATTCTAAAACAATTTTGTATCTATTATAGGTTTTAGGAAAAAGGGTAAATGTGGGTTCTCAGCAGTAGGGAAATGAGGGATGTAAAAATATAGAATGCAGGAAGGCAAGAAACAGCCCTACAGGGATGAATGGGAACTGGAAATACCAGGTGAACTCATTTCTAAAATAGGTGTATGTAAATGTGCATGTGTCTATACCTACATATGTGCACACACATATATCTACATCTGTATATAGATATATACATGTGTCTTACACATGCATATATTACCTAGCTCTGTATGCTGAAAAGAAACCCCTGGGGCAATTACCATATCTATCATACAGATCTTGATTCTAATACCATTTCCTACTAAAAGCAGCTAGGGCTCCTTGGAGAAATGGTTCATTCTAGAGTTGGGGCAGGAAGTACATAAAATGAGACTGGAATATCTTGTTATCCTTAATATAGGGAAATATACATGCACAGGTACACACACGCAAAAAACGATGGGAGCCAGTTTAAGAAAGAGGCTCCCATGGGCCAAATTTGGGACAATTGAGGGATTCGTGAATCCACACTGATTATAAAAAGATAATACATGTACAAATATGTAATATTTATTTATAATATAATATATACATATATTGTTGTTCAGTCACTAAGTAGTGTCCAACTCTTTGCGACGCCATGGAATGCAGCATGCCAGGCTTCCCTGTCCCTCACTGTCTCCGAGTTTGCTCAAACTCATGTCCATTGAGTCGGTGATGCCATCCAACCATCTCATCCTCTGTCACCCTCTTCTGCCCTCAGTCTTTCCCAGCATCAGGGTCTTTTCTAATGAGTTGGCTCTTTGCATCAGGTGGCCAAAGTATGGAGATTCAGTTTCAGCATCAGTCTTTCCAATGAATATTCAGGGATGATTTCCTTTAGGATTGACTGGTTTGATCTCATTGCTGTGCAAGGGATGGTCAAGAGTCTTTTCCAACAAATTCCAAAGCATCAATTTTCAGTACTCAGCCTGCTTTATGCTCCAATTCTCACATGTGTACATGACTACTGGAAAAACCACAGCTCTGACTGGTCAGAACTTTGTCGGCAAAGTGATGTCTTTGCTTTTTAATATGCTGTTTAGGTTTGTTATAGCTTTCCTTCCAAGGACCAGGAGTATTTTAATTTCATGGCTGCAGTTACCCTTCATGATGATTCGGAAGCCCAAGAAAATAAAATCTGTCACTGGTTCTACTTTTTCCCCTATATATACATATACACATATATTAATAATATATATCAGTTCAGTTCAGTCGCTCAGTCATGTCCTACTCTTTGCAACCCCATGGACTGCAGCACACCAGGCCTCCCTGCCCATCACCAACTCCCAGAGTTTACTCAAACTCATGTACATTGGGTTGGTGGTGCCATCCAACCATCTCATCCTCTGTCGTCCCCTTCTCCTCCTGCCTTCAATCTTTCCGAGCATCAGGGTCTCTTCAAATGAGTCAATTTATCGCATCAGGTGGCCAAAGTATTGGAGTTTCAGCTTCAACATGAGTCCTTCCAATGAATATTCAGGACTGATTTCCTTTAGGATGGACTGGTTGGATCTCCTTGCAGTCTGAGGGACTCTCAAGAGTCTTCCCCAACATCACAGTTCAAAAGCATCAATTCTTCGGTGGTCAACTTTCTTTATAGTCCAATTCACACATCCATACATGACCACTGGAAAAACCATAGCTTTGACTAGATGGACCTTTGTTGGCAAAGTAATGTCTTTAATTTTTAATATGCTTGTCTTCCAAGGAGCAAGAGTCTTTTAATTTCATGGCTGCAGTCACCATCTGCAGTGATTTTGGAGCCCAAAAAAATACAGTCTGTCACTGTTTCCCCATCTATTTGCCATGAAGTGATGGGATCAGATGCCATGATCTTAGTTTTCTGAATGTCGAGTTTTAAGTTTACTTTTTCACTCTCCTCTTTCATCAAGAGGCTCTTTATTTCTTCTTTGCTTTCTGCCATAAGGGTGGTGTCATCTGCATATCTGAGTTTATTGATATTTCTCCTGGCAATCTTGATTCCAGCTTCTGCTTCATCTGCCCCAGTGTTTTGCATGATGTACTCTGCATATACGTTAAATAAGTAGGGTGACAATATACAGCCTTGACATACTCCTTTCCTCATTTGGAACCAGTCTGTTGTTCCATGTTCAGTTCTAACTGTTGCTTCCTGACCTGCATACAAATTTCTCAAGAGGCAGATCAGGTGGTCTGGTATTCCCATCTCTTTCAGAATTTTCCACAGTTTATTGTGATCCACACAGTCAAAAGCTTTGACATAGTCAATAAAGCAGCAGTAGATGCTTTTCTGCAACTCTCTTGCATTTTCAATGATCCAGCGGATGTTGGCAATTTGATCTCTGGTTCCTCTGCCTTTTCTAATCCATCTTGAATATCTGGAAGTTCAAGGTTCACGTATTGCTGAAGCCTGGCTTGGCGAATTTTGAGCATTGCTTTGCTAGCGTGTGAGATGAATGCAATTGTGCGGTAGTTTGGACATTCTTGGCATTGCCTTTCTTTGGGATTGGAATGAAAACTAACCTTTTCCACTCCTGTGGCCACTGCTGAGTTTTCCAAATTCCCTAGCATATTGAGTGCAGCACTTTCACAGCATCTTCTTTTAGGATTTGAAACAGCTCAACAGAATTCCATCACCTCCACTAGCTTTGTTCATAGTGATGCTTTCTAATGCCCATTTGACTTCACATTCCAGGATGTCTGGCTCTAGGGGAGTGATCACACCATCATGATTATCTGGGTCATGAAGACCTTTTTTGTATAGTTCTTCTGTGTATTCTTGCCATCTCTTCTTAATATCTTCTGCTTCTGTTAGGTCCATACCATTTCTGTCCTTTATTGTGCCCATCTTTGCATGAAATGTTCCCTTGGTATCTCTAATTTTCTTGAAGAGATCTCTAGTCTTTCCCATTCTATTATTTTCCTGTATTTTTTTGCATTGATCACTGAGGAAGGCTTTCTTACCTCTCCTTGGTATTCTTTGTAACTCTTCATTCATATGGGTATATCTTTCCTTTTCTCCTTTGCCTTTAGCTTCTCTTCTTTTCTCAGCTATTTGTAAGGCCTCCTCAGACAACCATTCTGCCTTTTTGCATTTCTTTTTCTTGGGGATGGTCTTGATCCCTGCCTCTTATACAATATCACAAACCTCTGTCCATAGTTCTTCAGGCACTCTGTCTATCAGATCTAGTCCTTTGAATCTATTTGTCATTTCCACTGTATAATCATAAAGGATTTGATTTAGGTCACACCTGAATGGTCTAGTGGTTTTCCCGACTTTCTTCAATTTAAGTCAGAATTTGGCAACAAGGAATTCATGATCTGAGCCACAGTCAGCTCCTGGTCTTGTTTTTGCTGACTGTATAGAGCATCTCCATCTTTGGCTGCAAAGAATATAATCAATCTGATTTCAGGTTTGACCATCTTGTAAAGTCCATGTGTAGTGTCTTCTATTGTGTTGTTGGAAGAGGGTATTTGCTATAACCAGTGCATTCTCTTGGCAAAACTGTGTTAGCCTTTGACCTGCTTCATTTTGTATTCCAAGTCCAAATTTGCCTGTTACTCCAGGTATCTCTTGACTTCCTACTTTCCTACAGTTATACATATATTTATTCTTTTATAGATTCCTTTTCATTTTATTTCTTTAAAAAACTAACATTAGTTTTTTTTCTTTTAATAAAGACTGCTGACAACTAATTCTCTCATATTTTCTTCCTTAAAATCTTAAAATCTTAAAATGTCTTTATTTCATTTTCATTAATAAATTCTATTATGCAAAAATTCATACATTTACAAAGTAAGCAGGAAAATACAATTAACTCCAGTATATTCATCACTTATCTACAACAATTAAATTCTGTCATTGTCTATACTTCCAAACTCCCCAACCTGATGGTGATTTTTAACAGTTCTTTTAAGGTAAAATACACATGCATAAAAGTGCACACATTTTACTGTGCAATTCTGACAAGTGCATACATCACTTAATTGCTTCCTTTACCATGATACAGAATATTTTCATCACCTTAGAAAATTCCCTTGAGTCCCTTTGCAGTTAATCTCTACCTCTGGAGGCAACCATTGTTTTGATGTTTTTCTTCGTATTGGTTTTGACTGTTTTAGAACTTCATAAAAGTGAAATTAGAGAGTATGTCTCTTTTGCCTTCAGTTGTTTTTGCTTAGGATATCAATCCATGTTGCTGTGTGCATTGATTGTTTTTACTGTTGAATATCCCCACATTGTATAAATATATCATGATTTGTTTATCCACTCTCCTGTTGATGAATATTTGGTTTTGAAGGGTTTTTTTTTTCCAATTTTTTGTTATTGTGAATAAAGACATGTGGCACATTCTTATACAAGTTGGTTTATGGATGTATGTTTTTTTTATCTCTTGGATAAATAAGTAGGATTGGAACTGCTAGGTCAAAGTGTTTAAGTGCATATTTAACTTGCTAAGAAATTGCCAGAGTTTTTCACAAAATGGCCATATTCCTTCATGTTCCTACTAGTGACATGAGAGATTGGGTAGCTCTACATTCTTGCCACTTTCCTGCTGCTGCTGCTAAGTTGCCTCAGTCGTGTCCGACTCTGTGCGACCCCATAGACAGCAGCCCACTAGGCCCCGCCGTCCCTGGGATTCTCCAGGCAAGAACACTGGAGTGGGTTGCCATTTCCTTCTCCAATGCATGAAAGTGAAAAGTAAAAGTGAAGTCGCACAGTCGTGTCAGACTCTTAGTGACCCCATGGACTGCAGCCTACCAGGCTCCTCCGCCCATGGGATTTTCCAGGCAAGAGACTGGAGTGGGGTGCCATCGCCTTCTCTGGCCACTTTCCTAATGTCTTGTAATGTTGAGCACTTTTTCACAAACTTAATGGCCATTCAAATATCTTCCTTTGTGAAATGCCTGTTGAGTCTCTCGCTTATTTTTATGGGGTTGTTTTTCCTTTAAATTATTAACTTGTAGGAGTTTTTATGTTTTCTGAATATAAGTTCTTTCCAGGTTATCTTGAAGATATTTTCTTCCAGTCTGCGACTTGCCTGTTTATTTTCTTCCTGGTGTCTTTTGATGAACAGACACTTTTGCTTTTGATAAACTACACTCAATCAATGATTTCTTTTATAGTTATATCTTTCTAGTTCTGAGAAGTCTTTGCCTAGCCTCAGATCATGAAGATATTTTCCTTACTATTTTATAGTTATAGTTGTTACATTTAGGTTTATGATCCATGGCAAATTAAATCTTATATATAGTGTGAGGTAGGGAGGTAAAGTTTCATTTGATCTCATATGGATATTTAGTTGTTCTAACACCGTTTGATGAAAAGACTTCTCTTTCCCCACTGGTTTGATTTGGCATCTTTACTGAAAATGAATTGACCACATACATGTCTCTTGAAAATAATGTGGATTCTGAACTCATTTGGTAAAAATTTCTCCCCTCAATAAATCTTATATCCTTTTACCTCTATTGCCTCTTTCTCTAATGCTTTTGAAAATGATTTTTTTATAAGTTGTCTGTGTTTCCAGGTTTTTGTTTTTTTTTTTAACTGGGAGCACTGCCTTGCCACAAACTACTTCACGCATCTGGAAGTGGACCTCTTAGTGTTGAATATGCTGTTGATATTCTAACTTCGTGGTGACAGATGCTCTTTTCTCTTCTATGAATTCTGGGTTAACAATTTCCTTCTAGGTCCAGGTTTACTATATCCCATAATATCTTAGCTGTTCCATAACAAAATTCTATAGCCCGGATGGATTAAACAACAAACTGTATTTTCTCAAGTTTTGGAGACTGAGATTCCAAGGTCAAGGTGTGAAGAGATTTAAAGCCTGGTGAGGGCCCTTTTCTTGGTCTATACACCTTCCTTCTGTATCCCCATGTGGTGAAAACAGAGAGGGGTCTTGTCTCTTCCTCTTCTTCTAAGGGTACCACTCTCACCATGAGAACTCCATGTCAGCTCATCTAAATCTTAATTACCTCCCAAAGGCCCTGCCTCCAATACCATCACACTGGGGATTAGGGCTTCAACCCATGAACTCTGAGGAGACACAAACATTCAGTCCACAGCTCATGAGTTTTAGTATGTTGTATTTTCATTATGATTCAGTTAGTTTCTCCTCTCCCTTGTGACATTCTTCTGACCCAAGATTTATTTAGAAGTATATTGTTTAATTTCCAAACATTTGGGTATTTTCTAGTAAGTTTATTGCTATTGATTTTTAGCTTAATTCTACTATGGTTAGAGAATATCTTCTGTATGATTTCAGTTCTTTGAAATTTGCTTTATGGCTCAACATATGTTCAATTTTGGCAAATGTTCATATACACTTGAAAAGAATGTACAGTCAACCCCTGAACAACCAGCAGGTTAGGAGCTCTGACTCTGCACAGAAGCACAAATCCTAGTATAATTTTACAGTCAGTCCTCCATATCCAGTCTTACATCCTTGGATTCAACCAACAACAAACTGTATAGTACTGTAGTGTGAAGTGAAGTGAAAGTCGCTCAGTCGTGTCAGACTCTTTGAGACCCCATGGACTATACAGATCAGATCAGTTGCTCAGTCATGTCCGACTCTTTGCGACCCCATGAATCACAGCACGCCAGGCCTCCCTGTCCATCATCAACTCCTGGAGTTCACTCAGACTCACGTCCATCGAGTCAGTGATGCCATCCAGCCATCTCATCCTCTGTCGTCCCCTTCTCCTCCTGCCCCCAATCCCTCCCAGCATCAGAGTCTTTTCCAATGAGTCAACTCTTCGCATGAGGTGGCCAAAGTACTGGAGTTTCAGCTTGAGCATCATTCCTTCCAAAGAAATCCCAGGGCTGATCTCCTTCAGAATGGACTGGATGGATCTCCTTGCAGTCCAAGGGACTCTCAAGAGTCTTCTCCAACACCACAGTTCAAAAGCGTCAATTCTTTGGCGCTCAGCCTTCTTCACAGTCCAACTCTCACATCCATACATGACCACAGGAAAAACCATAGCCTTGACTAGATGAATCTTTGTTGGCAAAGTAATGTCTCTGCTTTTGAATATGCTATCTAGGTTGGTCATAACTTTCCTTCCAAGGAGTAAGCATCTTTTAATTTCATGGCTGCAGTCACCATCTGTAGTGATTTTGGAGCCCAGAAAAATAAAGTCTGACACTATTTCCACTGTTTCCCCATCTATTTCCCATGAAGTGGTGGGACCAGATGCCATGATCTTCATTTTATGAATGTTGAGCTTTAAGCCAACTTTTTCACTCTCCACTTTCACTTTCATCAAGAGGCTTTTGAGTTCCTCTTCACTTTCTGCCATAAGGGTGGTGTCAACTTTGTATCTGAGGTTATTGATATTTCTCCCAGCAATCTTGATTCCAGCTTGTGCTTCTTCCAGCCCAGGGTTTCTCATGATGTACTCTGCATATAAGTTAAATAAGCAGGGTGACAATATACAGCCTTGACGTACTCCTTCCTATTTGGAACCAGTCTGTTGTTCCATGTCCAGTTCTAACTGTTGCTTCCTGACCTGCATACAGGTGTCTCAAGAGAAAGTGATAGTGAGAATGAGAAGTGGTAGTAGATCCATTATTTAGGTCAAATTTTTTTTATTATATGGCTCAATTTTTTTTAATCCTGATTTTTATCTACTTTTTCTAACAGTTGCTGAGAGGAGTCTATTAGTATTTAAGTCTCCCATTGTAGTTGTAGGCTTGTCTTTTTAGTTCTGTCCAGTTTTGCTTTTTATGTTTAGAGCCTCTGTTGTAAAATGCAGACACATTTGGAATCGTTATATATTTCTGGTGGACTGACCCTTTTTAAAAAATTCATAATCCCTCTTTATTTCCTATAATGCTTTGTTTTGAAGTCTACTTAGCTACACCAGTTTTATTTTAGTTATTGTTTGAATTGAGTGTCTTTTTCCATCTGCATTTTAAAAATACTTCTGTATCCTTATAATTATACTATTTAAAGAAACATTTGGTTAATGTTGTTTCTAAATCTACTCTTAGACTTTTACTTGTAGCATTTTCTTCATTCATACTTAATTTTATAACTGATATTTAGGTTTCAGCATTACAACTTACTATTTATTTTCTATTTGTCCTACCTCTTTTACATTCCATTTCTTTCCATATTCTTTCATATTAACTAGTATTGTTTTTTTTCCTCTCTATTGACTGTGACACATTCAGTTTCTATTCTGTTGGTGGTCAACCTAGAGACTCAACATGTCTTCAGTTCAGTCGCTCAGTCGTGTCCAACTCTTCGCGACCCCATGAATCGCAGCACGCCAGGCCTCCCTGTCCATCACCAACTCCTGGAGTCCACTCAAACTCATGTCCATTGAGTCGGTGATGCCATCCAGCCATCTCATCCTCTGTTGTCCCCTTCTCCTCCTGCCCCCAATCCCTCCCAGCATCAGAGTCTTTTCCAGTGAGTCAACTCTTCGCATGAGGTGGCCAAAGTATTGGAGTTTCAGCTTTAGCATCATTCCTTCCAAAGAATATCCAGGACTGATCTCCTTTAGAATGGACTGGTTGGATCTCCTTGAAACATGTCTTATGATTTATTAAAATCTAACATAAATAAATATTTTAGCAATTTTCCAGGCAATACAAGAATTTTAAGATATCTTAACTCTGTGTATCCCCATCCTTTTGCCTTTGAGCTACTGCTGTGCTTTAATTATGTAATATATGTGTTTATTAGTATTTAATATGCATAGAGTTTAATTACAAGTGATGTTAAATGTATGTTTATAATCCCACAAGTCATTATTATTATTCATGTTTTCAACAGAGAAAATTCATTTGGTTTAACCTACCTGTTTACTTTTTTAAAAACAAAATTGTATTTTAGGATAGTTTTAAATTTACAGAAAAGTGGCAATGATAGTACAGACAGTTCTGTATACCTTGCTCCCACTATGCCCTATTGATAACAATTTATATTACTGAGGTATATCTGTAACACTTAAAGAACCAACACTGGTACATCACTATTAACTACACTTCACACTTTATTTGGTTCCCATTAGTTTTTTCCTAATGTTCTTTTTCTGTTCCAGAATACTACATTTAGTCATCACATCTTATCTGGTCTGTGACAGTATCAAATTTTCCTTCTTGTGGACGACTTTGGGAGTTTTGAGAACTGGTGTTTTGTAGAGTTCAGTATACCCTCCTTTACACACATTCTCCTCTCTCTGACTCACTCCCTTTCTTCCTCACTCCAGCTTCCCCTGCAAGTGTGTTTCCTAGCAAAGTGACAGCATGCAAGTTTTTGCCTCTGGCTCTGTCTTCTAGAAAATCTGGGCTGAGACCTTCTTGTTCTAGGTAGCAGATCTTTGAAATCCCCACTGAAAACCTGGGCTGTTCATCGCATCTTCTCCTGACTGGCAGGTCTGAGTCCAACTTTTGTTCCTGCAACCTGGTGAGAGGCTATCAACAGTTCTGTGCTTTCTCATCAGTGCTTCAGTCAAAAAGTCCCAACTGGCAAACATCTCAAGGAGATAGGGATGCCAAATACTGGGCTCAGATTCCTGGCTTCCCCTTCTCTTTGAGATCTTGCTTCTGGAAATCTTTTGTTGCTCTTTAATGCCATCAACAGTTTAAAATATTATATATATATATATATATATAATTTCTGTCTCCTTTTCTAGTTATTTTCAGCTAGAAGCTTGGTCTGGAAGAAAGCTCGTCCCCCACCCAACCACCCATTCCAGGAAGCAGAACTCACAGCCTTGGGTTTTAATAGGAAACCACAGGGTATTGCTAAAGAAACTGCTGTTTCCTTATAAACTCTTGCAGGCCCCCAGCCCAAGTGAAAACAAAATGGGACTCTGTCCTCTCATGTGCTTCTCCTTTTATTTCTGTTTTTTCCCCCCAGTGCCTGTTTTCTAACAGCTCTGTATGTTTATTTGGTGGAAGGTAGCTTCAGCACAATTTTTCCTTACGTCACGCAGCTGGATCTTTCGGTGGGAGAATTTTTAGATATGAGGGGAAAATACAAGCAGAGCTAGTCCTTGGAACAACTGCAAGGGAGATGGAGGTGGAGGCATGTATCTCAAAGAAGCTTTCCTGACTGTTCCCCATCCCATCACCCAGAGACCTCCCACAATCCTCGTGTCAGCTTGACTTTTTTCATAAATATTGACTTCACTTCTCCATTTCACAAGGACTCAGTTACTATACGTACATCAGCTATTATATAGTATTGCCCTCTGGTGGTACAGAGCTGTTAGCCCTGTAGTGAACGTATCCAGAATGCAGCTGTTCTGAGAACTTTGTCAACAAAGGAGATGGCAGAACAATTAAAAAAAAAAGAGACAGAGGACTTGCCAAGTCTCATATCTTACAATGAATCTTATCTCTTTGCTCTCTTGCCCTAACTCATCTGGGAATCTAGTAAACAGTACCTATTACAACTGTTTCTGAATTAAAAGTCAACTGGTAACAGGCAAGAGGCCTCTTTGGCTTCTCAGATTTTTAAAAATTCTTCAGGGATGGCTCTATGTTGCGAAAATAGGGGCGATCTGGAGACCAGGATTTGTCTAGTTTCAGAATGATTCTTGTCTTATTTAGACTAACTGCTGTAACAAGTAAGCAATGCATTTCAACACTTTACACAATAAAGTTTACTTCTTGCTTGTGCAATGTCCATCATTGGTTTACCTGATCAGGTGACTTTTCTACATGGCTTTCCTCCACATTATGTCACAGGGACCTGGACTCCTGTCTTACAGAAAAGAAAGTCCTCTTCAGAGAACTCTTCAATTAGCCAGTGGACATGAAAAGTAATCAAGGGTTGTACATGGGAGGGTTTATGGGTCAAACAAGGAATCTGTATCCATCACTTCAACCCACTCAGGGTATTCCACTGGCCAGAATCCAGTCACGTGACTGTGCCCACCTGCAAGGGTGGCTAGGAAGTATAGCTCAGTGCTTGCCACAGGCCTCATTTGTATGTGTATGTGTATGTGTATGTGTATGTGTTTGTTTTTCTGCCTTCTGAAGCAAAAGTAAAAGCAATGTCTTTGCTTTTGCCAAAGAGCCCCTAAACCTTCTTGGCTTTTTCACTCCTCAGTTTTAAAAAACCGTGAATTAAGAGCAGCACTGGAAATGGTTTGTTCAGGCTTTTAAGATTGGAAGGAAAATACTTCTAAATTAAAACATGGAATAGTTTCCTGGTCCTGCGTGAAGTCTAATCAGTCAACACTGTTTTATTTTTTATTAAGGTAACATTGGTTTATAATATTATGTAAGTTTCATGTGTACAACGCTGTATTTTTACTTCTGTATACCCTACAGTGTACTTACCTCCAAAGATTTAGTTTCCATCCATCACTATAAAGTTGGTTCCCTTTACCCATCTCTCCCCTCCCCTTGCCCCTGTTCCTCTGGTAAGCACTACTCTGTTCTCTGTATCTGTGTGTTGTTTTCACTTGGTTTGGTTAGTTCACTTATTTTGGGGTTTTTGTTTTGTTTTTTAAATTCCACATGTAAGTGACCATACAGTATTCATCTTCTTCCATCTGACTTATTTTACTAAGCATAATACTCTCTAGGTTCATCCATGTTGTTGCAAATCAGCCCACATTATTTTTTAACTAAACTTTTTCATTGAAATCTATATAATATTAAAAAAAGAAAAGAATCCATAAGTAACCAGCTCGGTGAATTTTCACAGGGTCAATACAGACATGTGACAATCACCCAGATCAAGAAATAAAAAATGAACATGACCATGATCTCAGAAGCTAACAAGTAAGGGTTGGGGAGGATTTCTTAGTGATGAAGTAATTCTAGCAGCACTGAGTTTGGGCTATGATACCGCCTCCATTAAATATTAGCTCCAAAGTTGAGAAGAAGATAAAGAAGCCTGGGTTCTGCCCTCCCCTTGATTCTAACCAAGAGAATTACCTTTGGCAGGTCACTTCCCCTCTCTGTCTCTTTCTCCATGTGTACAATGGAAGGCTTGACTAGCAAGCCACGAAGGTCTCTCAAGCTGAAACAATGAGGTTTTAAGACTTACCACAAACCCCACAAGATGGGGTATGGTGGGGCCAATACATGACAGATCACAAAGGAATCCCTGGGGTAGAGAGATGCTCAAGTCCCAAGCTGTCCCCAGACCTGATGGAAGCCACCTCCACTGAGTCCTCCAGATTGACATCCTGGGAGCAGGTCACCACTGCTCTGTTACAAATGGTGTCCACCCACTTGGTGTTCAGGTTTTTTTGCCTTAATTCAGTTCTGTGTGTACTGTGAGGGCTGACCTTGGAGGGTCAGGGAGGTGCACACATAGCCTGTGTGTGCTCAGTTGTGTCCGACTCTTTGCGACCCCAAGGATTGGGGCCCACCAGGCTCCTCTGTCCATGAAATTTTCCAGGCAAGAATATTGGAATGGGTTGCCATTTCCTTCTCCAGGGAATAGCCTGGGGCTAAGGATTTCAGAATACGGACTTAGATAGACTTGGGTGCAACTCTGACTTTACCACAGACTGACTATGTGACCTCGGATGAGGCATTTATTCTCCCTGAGACTCAATGTCCTTATCTATGAAATTCAAAGGATACAGTCACCTACCTTAAAAGTTCTGGTGCAGGTGACAGGAGCCTAATCTCTGTAAATACGCTTGGCATTATGCCTGGAATCTACATGCTAGTGTTAGTTGGGAGAACTGCCCTTCCATGCTAATCCTCCAACAAGGCTGCTGTAACTCTTCCCCCATGACAAAGGGTCAGAAACCTATAGCCTGGAAGAGAGACATAGGAAAATATAGGTTTGTTCTACAGTGAAGTCCAGAATAGTCCCCTTTATTTTCTCTTACCACTCCCTCTGAACCCTCTCTCCCCTGGTACTGGAACAACTCATTTCTCATGATTGCCAGAGTCATTTTATCCATAATAATCTCCTTGCAATTTAATCTGAGATCTGATAATAACCACTGATGTAATTATAATTAATAAGAATGCTTAGAACATGTAGAGTGTTTTTTCTCCTATGTTTCCCAGAAAGCAGTGAGAAAAAACAGGCTTCCAGGTCTTGCAATCTTGAGCTTAAGTAATGGCTCCACTACCCACTAGCTGTGTGACCTTGTACAAGCGACTTAACCTCCTTAAAAATGAGAAGATGAGGCGGACTTATTGTCAATTCAACCCTCCTTCCTTGGAGAGCCTGGGAAGTTCCCCAGGCTCCCTTGCAGCTAAAGTTATGGATGGGAAGTAAGTCCCACTAGTTGGTGGTTCTCATGGGAGGTTTGGAGCTGAAGGAAGGAACCGATTCCTCTGCCAAGGCATGCTTGGCTGTTGTGAGTCTAGAGGCAGTCAAGAAAGAGGGTCATCAGCTTCAGGCTGGGAGAAGTCATGTGACAGTAGCCATGTTGGCAGCTATAGCAGCTTCCTGATGTCCCACCAATGTAGTGGGTCCTTATAGATACAGCTTTTATCACCCCTTTGCATATGCAGCTCTTACCATAATCTTATTGGCACTTGATTTCTGATACAAAAATCCCCCTTTGCTCAAAATACCTAGAACTTATTTCTTGCACTGAACCTGACATAGGATGATGATACTGCTAATTTTTTAGGATTACAAGGATTACGCAAGCTATTAAATATAAAATACCTGTCATAGAAGGAGTACTCAGTCAACAGTAGTCACTGATACTTATTATAATAAGACTGTGTAGGTGTTAAAATTTGGGGGAAACCAGTTCTGTAAATTGCATCTTGCCGCCCACTGATGTTAGCAGGATTTAACACACACACACCCCACCCCCCGCACCCCCCTCTTTTTTTCCAAGCAGTCAGCAGGCATCTATAACAAGAGGAAAATGATCCTTGGCTAATGTTGCTTTCCCCTTATGTTCTCGCCAACAATTCATGTTGCCTTAAGAGATTAGGCCTTTTTATTGCTTGCCTCATTGCCCTGCTGTCTGCACCAAAGTTACGTCTTGGCTGGCTGGGCGTGTCCTTCTGATGGAGTCCAGGCCTGCTGCACAGAGAGCAAGGGGGTTATTTGATCTCCTGACTGTGGCTCTTACAAGTCCCATTGAGAGTGTGCTTACCCACAAAGCCCTGCTATGCTAATTGGCCCAGTGTAGCCCAAGAAGCAAAATTTCACCTAAAATGAGTGTTTTTTCTGGCAGGATTTGGCATTTGGGAGAAGGCAGCCTCTATGGGGACTCAGGGGTTAGCTCTGCAGCCCATCCACCGCTTCCCAGACACTCAGAACCCCCATAGCTAATAGGCAGCAGCTTCTCAATGAGGGTGATGAGGGGTCATGGGGGAGGATCCCCTACCTCCAGATAGATTTTCATGCCCCCTGGACTAAAGTCCTGGAATACAAGAAAACTTCTCTGATTGGACATCTCTCAAAATGGATCCAGAGCCTGATACCTTGCCCACTAAGCAGTGTTCCACAGACACTGTGGTGGGAAGGCAGAGGAGCTATTCTCTCCATCTCTGTCTCACATGTTTGTTTGCTTTTTATTAAAAAGCTGGATGACATTCTTCCCACTGTTAATTCTCATTAGGGTGGTGGTGGTTTAGTTGCTAAGTCACATCCAACTCTTGTGACCCCATGGATTGTTACCTACCAGGTTCCTCTGTCCATGGGATCCTCCAGGCAAGAGTACTGGAATGGGTTGCCATTTCCTTCTCCAGGGGATCTTCCCGACCCAGGAATCGAACCTGGGTCTCCTGCACTGCAGGTAGATTCTTTACTGACTGAGCTATTAGCAAAGACTATTCTCATTGTCAATCAGTCAGTCAGTTCAGTCACTCAGTCGTGTCCGACTCTTTGCAACCCATGAATTACAGCACGCCAGGCCTCCCTGTCCATCACCAACTCCCAGAGTTCACTCAAACTCATGTCCATTGAGTCAGTGATGCCATCCAGCCATCTCTTCCTCTGTCGTCCCCTTCTCCTCCTGCCCCCAATCCCTCCCAGCATCAGGGTCTTTTCCAATGAGTTAACTATTCCCATCAGGTGGCCAAAGTATTAGAGTTTCAGCTTCAGCATCAATCCTTCCAAGGAACACTCAGGACTGATCTCCTTTAGGATGGACTGGATGGATCTCCTTGCAGTCCAAGGGACTCTCAAGAGTCTTTTCCAACACCACAGTTCAAAAGCATCAATTCTTTGGCGCTCAGCCTTCTTCACAGTCCAACTCTCACATCCATACATGACCACTGGAAAAACCATAGCCTTGACTAGACGGACCTTTGTTGGCAAAGTAATATCTCTGCTTTTGAATATGCTGTCTAGGTTGGTCATAACTTTCCTTCCAAGGAGTAAGCGTCTTTTAATTTCATGGCTGCAATCACCATCTGCAGTGATTTTGGAGCCCCCAAAAATAAAGTCTGACTCTGTTTCCACTGTTTCCCCATCTATTTCCCATGAAGTGATGGGACCAGATGCCATGATCTTCGTTTTCTGAATGTTGAGCTTTAAGCCAACTTTTTCACTCTCCTCTTACACTTTTATCAAGGGGCTTTTTAGTTCCTCTTCACTTTCTGCCATATGGGTGGTGTCATCTGCATATCCGAGGTTATTGATATTTTTCCCGGCAATCTTGATTCCAGCTTGTTCTTCTTCCAGCCCAACTTTTCTCATGATGTGCTCTGCATATAAGTTAAATAAGCAGGGTGACAATACACAGCCTTGACGTACTCCTTTTCCTATTTGGAACCAGTCTGTTGTTCCATGTCCAGTTCTAACTTTTGCTTCCTGATCTGCATATAGGTTTCTCACTGTAGCTCTTCCTAAAAAGGCAAAGTTATCCTTCAAAGACAATACACAAAATCATTAGATTCTGGAGAGAGAATCAGATTCTGTCCCTTCCACTGGTAAGAGCTTCACAAGAGTGGGTCCCCGACTGCAGGGCTTCACTGTCACTAATCCTGCACCTCTGCTCCCAGGTCAGTCACTGTCTGCCCAGTCTTCTTAGAAGATCTCACACCCTCCCTCCCAACTCCCAAACTCTTCAAAGCTGCTTCAGGACTATGAGGTGCTGTTGATGGGACACTGAACTCAGCACTAGGAACCAGTGTTTGTTTAAAACAACAAAGAAGAAAACTCACTCTTTGAAAAACTGACAAAGATCCCCTTCCCTTTACTTGAGTCCTTATCTCTCTCTGTTGAAAGTTCTGTCTCCTTTTTAAACAGTAGAGTTCTCCAACTTTAGCATGCATGAGAATTATCAGAATAAAACCACAATGAGGTACTACTTCACATCTACCAGGATGCTTACAAAAAAAAAAAAAGCCACATGGAAAATAACAAGTGTTGGTGAGGTGGGGGATGGAACCATTGTGCATGGGGATGTAAAATGGAACATATGGTAGAAAATACCCTGGCATTCCTCAAAAAGTTAAACATAAAATCATCTACGACCCAGCAATTCCACTACTAGGTATATACACCAAAAAAAAAAAAAGAAAACTGGGACTTAAACAGATACTCAAAGACCAAAGTTCATAGAAGCATTATTCACAACAGCCAAAAGGTGGAGTGTTTGTCAATCAATAGAAAAATGAATGGGAAAATAGCATGTGATACATCCATGAGATGGAATATTACTCAGTCATTGAAAGGAATGAAGTTATGATACATGTTACACTGTGGATGAAACTGAAAATACTTACATTAAGTGAAACAAGTCAGACATAAAAGGACACATATTGTATGATCTCACTTACACGGAGAAGGTAATGGCACCCCACTCCAGCACTCTTGCCTGGAAAATCCCATGGACGGAGGAGCCTGGTGGGCTGCAGTCCATGGGGTCACACAGAGTCGGACACGACTGAAGCGACTTAGCAGCAGCACTTACATGAACTATCTAGAAAAGTCTGACTCATAGAGACAGAGAGTAGATTAGAGAAGATTACCAGAAGTTTGGGGAGTTATTGCTTAATGACTACAGAACTTTCGTTTGGGGTGATAGAGAAGTTTTGGAAACAGATGGTGATGACTACACAACAGTGTTGATGTGACTAATGCCTGTACAGGATTCAGTTCAGTTCAGTCGCTCAGTCATGGCCGACTCTTTGCGACCCCATGAAACGCAGCATGCCAGGCCTCCCTGTCCATCACCAACTCCCGGAGTTCACCCAGACTCACGTCCATCGAGTCAGTGATGCCATTCATCCATCTCATCCTCTGTCGTCCCCTTCTCCTCCTGCCCCCAATCCCTCCCATCATCAGAGTCTTTTCCAATGAGTCAACTCTTCGCATGAGGTGGCCAGTGTACTGGAGTTTATTATTCATTTAAAAATGGTATAAATGTTGGGCTTCCCTAGTGGCTCAGTTGTAAAAAAAAATCCACCTACCGATGTGGGAGACACGGGTTCCATTCCTGACCCGGGAAGATCCCACATGCCTAGGAGCAACTAAGCACGTGCACCACGGCTATGGAGCCTGTGCCCTACAGCCCGGGGAGCTGCAACTACTGAGTCCACGCGCCACAACTGCTGGACGCTGTGTGCGCCCTAGAGCCCACACTCTGCAACAAGAAAAGCCACTGCCACAAGTAGCTCCCATCTCGCCACAACTGGAGAAACGCCCCTACAGTAACAAGACCGAGCATGGCCAAAAGTGAATAAATAAAATTATTTTTTAAATGGTTTAAATGCATATTTTATGTTACATATATTTACCACAGTTTTGTTTTTTTAAAAAAGAATTACCTGAAGAGCTTGCTGAAATGCATATTCCTGAAATCCACTCCTAGACTTGACTCAGTAAGTCCAGGTTGCATCCCGAGATGTGTCTTTTTAACCGTGTTCTCAGTTCCTAGAATCTGACCCGCGTCTGGTTATCTTCGTGATAAACTCTTTACCGTGAGCAATTTTACCGCACCGGTTGGCCATTAGGCACTTCTGCCGTAAAGTACGGTCAAGTAAGTGATTGGTTTCAATGTCGTAAAAGATAGTATATAAGAGGCCGCTAGTCACTTCACTCTCACTTTTCACTTTTCTGCATTGGAGAAGGGACAGGCAATTCTCCAGTGTTCTTGCCTGGAGAATCCCAGGGACGGGGGAGTCTCATGGGCTGCTGTCTATGGGGTCACACAGAGTCGGACACGACTGAAGTGACTTAGCAGCAGCAGCAGCAGTCATTCATAACGGTCTTCCAGAGCACTGATTATTGATTCTTTTGGCTAATTTAGATTAACTGTTTCCTAATACCATCTTTATCAAATTTACACAAATTTTTTTGTTTGTGGGACTCAGCATGTGGGATCTTAGTACCCCCATGAGGGACTGACCCCAGGCCCCGTGCTGTGGAAGGACCGAGTCGTAACCATTGGACTGTCAAGGCATTCCTTCTCTTGCAATATTAGAAGTTGGGGGCAAAAAAGGAATGGAGCACTTCCTACCTCCCTGCCCCCTCATAAATGGTTACAGGTATTAAGTTTCTTGAAAATGGTGGGGAAAAAAGGTGCTATTTCATAGTAGGTAACTTGGGAGAAGGCAATGGCACCCCACTCCAGTACTCTTGCCTGGAAAATCCCATGGACAGAGGAGCCTGGTGGGCTGCGGTTCATGGGGTCTCTAGGAGTCAGACGCGACTGAGCGACTTCACTTTCACTTTTCACTTTCATGCATTGGAGAAGGAAATGGCAACCCACTCCAGTGTTCTTGCCTGGAGAGTCCCGGGGATGGTGGAGCCGGGTGGGCTGCTATCTCTGGGGTCGCACAGAGTCGGACACGACTGAAGTGACTTAGCAGCAACTTGATGGAAGGAATGATGCTAAAGCTGAAACTCCAGTACTTTGGCCACCTCATGCGAAGAGTTGACTCATTGGAAAAGACTCTGATGCTGGGAGGGATTGGGGGCAGGAGGAGAAGGGGACGACAGAGGATGAGATGGCTGGATGGCATCACTGACTTGATGGACGTGAGTCTGAGTGAACTCCGGGAGTTGGTGATGGACAGGGAGGCCTGGTGTGCTGTGATTCATGGGGTTGCAAAGAGTCGGACACGACTGAGCGACTGAACTGAACTGAACTTGACGGAGGGACGTCCCTGGTGGCTCAGATAGTAAAGAATCTGCCTGCAATGCGGGAGACCTGGGTTGGGAAGATCCCCTGGAGAAGGGAAGGGCTACCCACTCCAGTATTCTTGCTTGGAGAGTTCCATGGACAGAGGAGCCTGTCAGGCTACAGTCCTTGGGGTCACAAAGAGTTGGGCACAACTAAGGGACTTTCACTTCAACGTGATGTAGACAGAGTTGTGGTACTAGCACAGAATTTGTCTTAGATGATTTGGTGAAACATAAAGACTGTACATGTGATGAAACATTTAAATATAGTCCAATAGTACTACCAGTTATATGGGCTATACATATTGGTTGAGAAATTGCAGAAACTCTTAACCTATTTGTTTCCAGGGAAATTTGAAGAGGTTTACGGCAGATTATTTAATATTGTAAAGAATTGCATACATCTGACATTAGATCCTGAGCACTTAGTGATCAACTTTGAGAAAGGAAGATCTCTAAGATATACCCAGGTACAACTGTAATCATAAACCTACACACATTTTGGGCTACCTAGGTGGCGCTAGCGGTAAAGAACCCAGCGACAATGCAGGAGAAGAGACGCTGTGTTCCATCCCTGAGTTGGGAAGATCCCCTGGAGGAGGGCATGGCAACCCACCCAGTATTCTTGCTTGGAGAATCTGATAGACAGAGGAGCCTGGAGGGCTACAGTCCACGGAGTCTCGAAGAGTCAGACACGACTGAAGCGACTTAGCACACACGCACACACATTTTAAATGTATTCAAATAGTTATTGTATTTTCATTTTCCACAATAAAATCTTTTAAAATCTTGGTTATTAATTTTCATGTTTCATTATGTATTATCTAATGTCCTCTTTTATTTTCATTATTTTATCTTTTATGTTATTTCAATGGCCAATTCACTGTGCAGCAAAACTTCCAGCAGCAAAGATTCTTAGGAATATTGGTGTGAAAGAAGACAGCATGACCAACTCCAGGAGGTGGCTGGAACCCAAATCATCCCCTGCTCCTGGCTTTTGCCAGACTGAGCAGAAGAGCCTTTCTGGAGTAGTGCAGGGTGGAGAAGAATACAGGACAAGGTTCTGAGTGCTGGTATGACATCTTAATCTGGACTGTATCTTCTAAGCAGTGGAGAATAACAGAATACTCTGAGCAAGAGGGCCATGTGATCAGATTTGCAGTGGTTTTTTTTTAATGTATGAAAAATTTTGTAAGAAGTGAAAAGAAGAGTATAATGTACCTCCCATGAACCCATACTGAAATTGAACTTTAGCTTTTTTTACACAACTGCACTGCCTTATCTCACACAATTAACAGTAGTTTCTTAATATCAAATATGAAGTTCATATTTCAAATTTCTAAGATGGTCCCCAAAATGTTTTTGTTTTAAGGTTGATTTGTGTGATTCGGGATTCCAATCAGGCCCACATATTACATTTGTGACTTTGTTTCAGAAAGGTCACTAGAGAAAGTGAAGTTTGAAAGCTCAAGTGTCCTGGCTTGGGAGAGAGGCCAAGCTGCATTGTTTTGGTTAAAAATACGGATGTGAAATTCAGGAGAGCAGGCTGGGCTGGGATCATCTCTTGTATTTCTAGGTAAGAACGGATGGGGTCTGAGCCCAGGGAAGGACCAGCCCTGAAAGGTGGCAGGCACAGAACTCTTAGTCAATCTTCTGAGAGAGATGGGGGAGAGGTGCCTGTGGCCGAGGTGGCTGACGTGTCTGAGGGTTAGGTGACCAAGCATCAAAAAACGACCTTGACATTTGGTTCAAAGGGCCTGCAGTAACTCTGAGGAAACTCTCAGTGGAATAATGGGAGTGGGGAATCCTTTTGCGGTGCCCTGAGCACTGGGTGGAGAGAAGGATGAGGGATATGGACAACTCTTTCAGGAAACTGCTGAGAAGGGACCAGAAAATGGGCCATGGTGAGAGAGGGAGTCCTGGCAAAGAAGGATATCATTAGGGATGGGAGGTCCATGAGCCTCTTAAAGGCTGAGGCCTGGGAAGGATCAGGATGGTGTGGATAAATAAAAACTGCCTTCTGGAGGACAGACTAGCAGTACGTATCCAGCTCTTCCAAGTGGCTACAATATGGAGTTTCTCTCACAGAAACTGATGCACAGGACATAATCAGAGGTGCACAACATGATTTATCTAGGAGGTTTGTTGTTGCCTTATCAATAACTTATTATTACTTATTAATTACTATCGCTAACATGGATTCGCAACCTCAGCACTATTGACATTTGAGGTTAGATAATTCTCTGTTGTGGGAGCTGTCTTGGGCATCATGGGATGTTTAACAGCATCCCTAGCCTCTTCCCACTAGATGCCAGTAGCCACCACTCGCCACAAGTGGTGACAGCCAAAAATGTCCACAGACATTGCAAAATACTCCCCGGGGGAGGGGCAGAATCACTCAGCTTTTTGAGAATCACTCGGTTAAAGGACGGTATGTCCATTTGGTGGCATTTACAGAGTCATAAGGATAGCTTTCAAGAGTCATTAAGGACATGTTCACAAGTCCTTACAGTATCATATTGAGAAAACAAAAGTCACATCTGTACTTTTAAGTTCAAAAATAATACTAAATATATAAAATACACACGCATCATACATGGCAAGAGGTGGGAAGGAAACAGACTAAAAAATAAGTGAAAGCAACTTAGCATGGGAGGATGAGGGATCTGTTTCCAAGTTTCCACTTTAAAAAAAAAAAAACATTTTCTACACTGAACATGAATGCCTTATATTAGTTTTTAGTACAGTTTTGCCATGGACCTGGCAATTTATTTTAATGAAATTTATTATGGAATGTAACAAAAGACACACAGAAAAGTGCCCAAATCACAAGTGTATGGCTTGGTGGATTGTCACTAAGTGGACACACCTGTGTAACCAGCACCCAGCTCCAGAAACAGAACGTCAGCAGCCCTTCAGAAGTCCCCCTGTCTTCCCGTCCGCTCACCACTGCTCTCAAAGACGACCTGCTTCCTGATTTAAACACCATAGATTCCATTTCCTATTTTAAAACCTTATATAGGTGGTTTTGCATGCAGTGTGAACTGTTTTCCTGTCTAGCTGCTTTTGCTCAACATTGTTGGTGAGATTCACCCATATTATGGAGTATAGTTATAGTATATTATAATGAACATATAGAGATTTTAAATCATAAAGCTATTTGTTAAAAGATGGCAGGTGGACGTTGTTAAAAATCTGAATGCTTTCACTTCCCAGTGAGGGCTCTACAGTGCTTCTTCTAGGAAGTTGGTCGTGTCTTCCAGCCCCCAGCCCACTCCCCTGAAAGTTCTCCCTCCCAGTTGCTACTCCAGGTCTTGGATGGATCTGTGACAGTCCCACCAGGCCCTGGCTCACTTGCCATCACCGATGACACATATTGGTGTCTGAATTCCTTGAAGAAGAAACCAGTCAGACAGGGTGGGTGGGAAGGGGGCGTGTGTCTCTTGCACAAGACTGAAGATGGGAGGAAGTGGGGCCACGGGTGTCCAAGATGGGGTCAGGGCCTCCTGAAGGGAGAGTCTTCACCTCTGTTCCTGAAGTGACCATGGCTGATATGCCACTGGCAGAAAATCAGAAGTTTCCCGGCAAAAGCAGCCTCATCTGGTTGCCTGGCTTGTCACATTCCTCAGCACCAAGCACCCTCTGGGCCCTTTATTTCTCACACCAGCCCTATAAAGGTGGGGCTATCATGAGTTCCCATTTTATCACCATGAGCCTGAAATGGAGAGAAGTTAGCTTGTGTAAGAGCCCAGTCTGGGCTTTGAGCTCAGGTCTGTGTGGACCCAAGGATCGCCCCATCAAGGCCACTTCCCTACCTTTTTCATCGCTGGCTGACATGGGAAGAGGGGAGTCGTGACTCCGTCTCCAGTGATAGATTCAGTCTGGCAGCCTGGTCCCAGCCAGCTATAATGTCAGGCAAGCTATTATCTCTGATGATGCTTCTGTGGGTTTAATCATACAACAGGTAGCTCAATATCTCTTGCTTCAAGCCCTACCTCCTCCAACCAGCGGGAATCTCTGGAAAAATGTTCTGGGGAAAAACGGAGGCATTTTTACGACTCTCTCCTCACCTAAACCCGCTGGGCCAGGACAGAGCACAGACCCTTGGGCTCTGACCATTACCCTACACTTTGGACCCAGCCGCCCCTGGCTTTGATGTTGTCTTGGTAAATGTCCCCCAGTCACCAGTGGGCTCTGATCTCTCCAGCACCTAATAATTCAAACAGCCTGGGGCAGTGAGCAGCTAATCAGCTGGACAGGCCTTGCAGCTGCACGATGAGGTTGAGGGAAAAGGGGGTGCTTCTCTTCTTAGGGTCTCATTCCACAACCTGATGGCCGTGGCAGACGCCCCTGTCCGCCAGCCCAGGGGTGAGGTTAATTCTCTCAAGGACCCGTGTGGGGATGTGCCTGGCTGTGGTGGCCGTTACGCAGTTTGAATCATGGCTGTCCCGGCCAGGCCATCGGGTGGAAATTAAAATTTAATTTAGACAGTCCCGTCTCTGCGGCCCTGGTGGCCGTCGTCTGGGTGATTGACTGGCTGGTTTCTTTCACCTTTGCACGCCTTGGGTTTTTACTGGCGGAGGAAATGAAGGCTGAACTGGGGCAGGAAATTCCATGTACACAGGTGTTTCTGGTTAGCCCCATGCACCTCACCCAGGGGCACAACTGGGGGCCAGAGATGCCTGTGTGAGCCTGGGGGCCTCTGTGGTGCAGCAGCTGTGGCAGCTTCGCATCTAGAGAAGGCTGGGCAGGATGATCAGGGCCACAGGGCAGACAGAGGTATTCACAAATGGGCCCCCAACTGGTCCTAGGAGCCCAAAGACTGCCTGCCACTGCCATGAGATCGCATCAGCACCTTGGTGAGAGTCACCCCGGCCCCTGTGCCTGCAGTGGGTGGCTGGTGGCACCAGGCCCTGACCTGGGAGATTAGCAGTGCCCTGAGGTGGTGTTTACACGTTGTAGCCAGCACTTCATGTGGCTGACCTGCCCCCATTTTCACATCTTCTGAAGGGCTTAGAGATCCAAAAAGCATGCCTTCCCTTGCTTAAAGGGTCCCCGGAGGGATTGAGGAGGGCGGCCTTGGGCTTGGTCAGACACAGCCATCTGCAGGCTTCTTTCAGAGGCTGAAGAAGTGGTGTTCTTCGTCCCATAATTATCTCCATTCTGCCATCTGGACACTTCCACCATTACTCATTCATCACCCTGGGTAAAGGCACTCAGGGCTCCTGTTAAACTCAGAGTGCCCCAGGGGGGAGGAAAGCACATGCTGGGAAATGACACGGGGAGATACCCACCCTGCACCTCAGTTTTCACAACTGTAAAACGAGAATTAGACCCGGGGTCTTCTGCTGGGTTGGCACATAGATAAATAAGAGGCCATTCATAGAACATCAGGCCCACAGTGGGTAACTAGCGCACAGAGAATATTCACACCACTTTCAACTGGGCTCTAGCCCCTGGGAACATGTCCAAGGGAATCATTCAAAAGGAAAATTATTTTATAAATAGTTTAGGGTATTATCTTCTTAAGTCATGAAATTAAAAGACACTTGCTCCTTGAAAGAAAAGCTATGACAAACCTAGACAGCATATTAAAAAGCAGAGATATCATTTTCCCAGCAAAGGTCCATATAGTCAAAGCTGTGGTCTTTCCAGTAGTCATATATGGATGTGAGAGTTGGACCATAAAGAAGATTGAGCACTGAAGAATTTATGCTTTTGAACTGTGGAATTGGAGAAGACTCTTGAGTATCCCTTGGACAGCAAGGAGGTCAAACCAGTCAATCCTAAAGGAAATCAACCCTGAATATTTACTGGAAGAACTGATGCTGAAGGTCCAATACTTTGGCCACCTGATGCAAAGATGCAACTCATTGGAAAAATCCTGACGCTGGGAAAGATTGAGGGCAGGAGGAGAAGCGGACACCAGAGGATGAGATGGTTGGATGGCATCACCGACTCAGTAGACATGAATTTGAGCAAACTCAAGGAGACAGTGAAGGACTGGGAAGTCTGGCCTGCTGTAATTAATGGGGTTGCAAAGAGTTGGACATGATTTAGCAACTGAACAACAATACTTACTTTAAGCACACACACACACAAATGTAACCAATGAAAATACCCATCACTGGTTATACACTGAGGTATGTCATTAATGAACAGCCAATAAGATCAGTATGACAAGTATGAAGCCAAGTCAAATGCTCAGGAAATAGCTGAAGAAAGCAAATCTACACCGCTAATTATGACTGTGGGAAAATGCATGACAAGTATGAAGAAGACTGGAGGGAGATGTGAGTAATTGCTTATTTAAATATATTTAAGTCATTCAATATTTAAATGCATAATAAAAATGAAAATGAAATGAGAACAGAGATAGATATGAATGTGTCTACGTTATCGAGTTTCTTCTAGTATGAGAGCCCTCCTCAGGAGTCCAGGACACAAAGTATGTGATCACAAAGGCTGGAGAAAAGCTTGCAGCTGGGGTCTTGCCCACACAGAGGACACAAAAGCAGGTTCATCAGAATGTGTGTGGCCACCCGCATGAGCTTCCAGGGTTAGGCAGGGAGTCCTGAGGGAAATGGGGCTGAGCCCTCATCAGTCAGCCTCCTTTCACAGCCCAGGATCCCCACATACACCCCCTGCCCCTGTCGCTTAGAGAGGGTCCTGGGCCCGGTCCTCAAGATTCCGACCGACGCGCGGCTGCCCCTGGAGGTAGGGTGGGGGAACTGCATTTTCATTGCTTTTCGGCGTTCCCGGTCTGGGCACTATTATGGAAAGGACCTTGCTGTTTTGAGTGAAGCATAAATGAATGGCTGCTGTGTGGGACCAAGAGGATTGGAAGCTGGAGGGAGCCTAAACTGAGAGCTCCCTGCCTTATCTTCCGGCCCCTGCCTGGTGAGCTGCAAGGCACAGAGGGTGGGCGTCTCTCTATCTCAACAGACTTCCCGTAGTTCAAGTCACAGTTTCACCCTCCTAGCAGAAACCTGACCAGTCCAGTCCTTGTTGTCTGAGCTCAGAGCCCTTCTAGAATCTGGCTGTGGTCCTGGGTCCCTCACCCTTTCTCTGTTACACCTCCCTATCCCTCCAGGCTTTCATAATGGACTTCAGTTCATTCTTATTGAATTGCCTTGGATGCAAAATAATGGTTGGAATACCAGCAACCAGCAATGGTTGTGAATTTCAATTCCTCTTCTAAAACCACTTGTAAATATTTCTGCAGCTTTCCTCCCCTCTCCCTCCCACCCCTTCTTCCCCACCCCACTCCACCCCACCCAACAGACAGGAATTACAAGACAGTAATTCACAACCCCTCCCTTTGTATCTCCTGCTTCTTGTGGTTATCAGGATGGTTACTGCAGGGAGTAAGCCTGGCTCTGACCTACCTTCCAGACCTCAGACCCCACAAGCACCATCAGATAGGAGGCTTGTCATCTTGAAAAGAAAGGCAAAAAAAGATAACTTCCAAATGTTGAGCACTTGCTGTAAGTCAAGTATCTAAGTATGCTAAGTGCCACATCCACCCATTTCCTCCTCCCAAACACCTTAGGAGACAGGTATTTCTGCTTCACAGATGGAAGAAACTGAGGTTGGGAGAGGTAGTAAGTGGTAGAGCTGAGATCCAGATGTTGGCTATCTGACTCCAGAGTCTAGGCTTTTCTTTGCTCTAAATCCCTTCACTGAACCTTCTCTTTTGTCTGTGGAATTCTAGGAAGTGTCGGTTCTGTTTCTCATCAGCAGGGCCTCCCGCTCCCCATGAAGCAGGGTCTCTGGGCATTTGCGCATCATCCCTAGAGGGGAACCTTGGGTGTGCAGAGCCTCGTCTCAGGATCCAAAATGTCCAGAACTAGCTGGAGTCAGAGGCCTTCTGGCCTCTCTCCCCACCACATGGAAATGTCATTTGTAGTCAGCGGCTGTAGTTGGAGAACTGCCTTTTAGGTGCAGTGAGTCAAAGGACCACATGGAATCACTTTAGCCTGAGCCGGCGCTGGAGAAGCCCTGGCTCATGGCCACGAGTGGCGGCATGTCCAATAATCCTGAACTCCAGGCGTGAGTGTTGCCAAGAAACCAGGGGGGGTTGGAGACTGACCAGCTCTCCCATTGCATGCCAAGGTCCTGCATGGTGCTGGGAGTGTAGGTACTCAGGAACATAGCTTCCTGTTCTCTGTTAGGGAAGGGCCTTGGTCCTGTGGGCTGAGGGTCTTCGTGATATTAATAAAATGCCCTGTACTATAACCATCTTGGGGGATGGAGGGTCTTAATCATGGACCATAGGCCTCTGTGACTGTATGGAGCTTTATGTAGGTTTCTGTGTCCGAAGAGGAGCCACAGCTTTCTCTGCATTTTCAGAGGTATCCAAGACCCACAAGAGGCCAAAGACCACACTGTCCAAAAAGACTGTAGTAGGAACAAGGGGATTACACCATTCAGCATGCTCAAATGTATAAGCCCATCCCCGGCACTGCTAGTGGGGGGAGATGTGCCAAGCTGGTGCAAGTATGTGAGGATGGGGAGTGGGTACCCAGGTCAGGTTGGCTCCCTGAGCAGAATGGAGCTCCTCCTGACTCCCTTCCCACGCTGACCACACAGGCTGCAGACAGCATACCCACCCCCCAGGCCTTTGGGGAAGATGGCCTCCCCCACCATCATCTGTGAACCTCATCTCCAAGCTTAGGGCTTCCTCCCCCGGTGGGGTTGCCCCCTCTCTGAGCTCCAATTTCCCCACCAGCCTGGGGCCGTATATCTTCTCCTCCTTTCTCCTGGCTGCTTTATAGCTTGCTGGAAACACCTTCCCTTAGCACTTCGAAATGTATCACTTGAAAGCATCTTAACGTTAACCAATGTGATTCTTTTTTAATTTGAAGGGGCTTATTTCTCCGAATGGCTTTCCTGATCATATAGGAGGGCATGCTCCCTAATATTAAACTTTTTCTTTATAAAGAGCAAAAAAATGACTCACATCTGTTTGATATTTAATTCAAATTGAATGGCAGGACAGGAACAAAATTACACTGCAAAAGGCCATAAAGCGTGATGTTTAAAAAGGCCAAACATACCAAACCTACATGTCAGAAAATTTGAAATGACACAGGATTGAGGGGATATGGCCTGGGCAATGGGGTGTCTCCTACCCAAAAGCCAGAGAGGTGGTAGCCAAGCTGGGAGAAGGTGAGAGGTGGGAGAAGCTCATGATGCACTGGAGGATTTTGTAGGGACAGGTTTCTAGCCACATATGAGTTTGGAGGTCTTGATGCCATCTCGAAACCACTGCTAGTTGTTCTGGGTTGACGGGTGGCCTGTCTGGAGCCTCCCAAGGGGCTGCTGGGTAATGCTCACACACTGCCTAGGGGACCAACCAGGCACTGCCCCACTGTCAGCATCCAGAAGGCCTTGGGGTTTGCCTACAGCTCAGAGACTGAGTGGGAAACCCCTATGCTGATCAGTAAACCAGAGGCTCCAGTATCCTTTGTCTAAAGGGGATGAGAAATGGGGTGGGGCCCAGAGAGCTGTGCTTTCCTTCCTCTAAATACCAGGCAATCTGTCACCACCCCAGACTCTTAAAGAGTTCCCAGGAAAGAAGTGAGCGTGGTCTCCTACTTATCACCCCCGTTGCAGAGCCCCAGCACAAGCAGTCCAGTTGTGAACCATCTGGTGACATCTGTGAGATGGGCATTGACAATGGGGCTCTGCTACCCGAGCTTGACCGGAGCAGATTTGGTGCCCCTTAATGAGTGTACACAGAGAAGGCAATGGCACCCCACTCCAGTACTCTTGCCTGGAAAATCCCATGGACGGAGGAGCCTGGTAGGCTGCAGTCCATGGGGTCACTAAGAGACGGACACAACTGAGCGACTTCACTTTCACTTTTCACTTTCATGCATCGGAGAAGGAAATGGCAACCCACTCCAGTATTCTTGCTTGGAGAATCCCAGGGACGGTGGAGCCTGTTGGGCTGCCAGTCTATGGGGTTGCACAGAGTCGGACATGACTGAAGCGACTTAGCAGCAGCAGCAGCAGCAGCAATGAGTGTACATGGAGGAAGGGGGTGGGGAGAAGAGTAAGGATCTAGAAGAAATCAGATGCTGGCTCCCTCACTGACCAGCTGAAGTCACTTGGGCATGCATCTCCTCTCTTAGCCTTGGTTTCTTAATCTGTTGCATGGAATGGTTTAACATCTTCATAAGGTTATTTTGAATATCTAATGTTTTAAATCTAAACACACATTCACTTTTTTTTGGGGGGGCAGCTGTATCTAAATCCTTCATTCTTTCTGTTTAGATTATTTCTTTGACTCTCACACAGAATCCAACAGTGCTGTACAGAAACTACACATTTTAAATCAATGAACAGATATTAAAGTTTTGCTCTTGTATTTTTTAACCTGTCTTTACAACCTGCATTTTACTGATTTTTTACTGATATATCTGTGGGTGTAGCTATAGTAGAAGCATCTATCTCTATGTTACCTTTTTTTCTTTGTTGTGTTTTCAAACATTCATGCTTTTAAGTACCAAAGCATTGTACGACTTTCTTAGAATAGTTACTCTAACCCCTCTACGGCTTTTGTACAGTAGCACCTTTATTTCCAAGGCGTTTTCACGTCAGTTATTTTGTGTCTCTGGCCCACAGTTGAGCACAAGAGGCTGGCACTTTTTTCACACAATGGTGTGCTGGAGCTGTCTCATGCTGTCTTCCAAGAGATAATTGTTACACAAGTCACTATTAAAAATTCAATTGTATGAACTCACAGTTAAATAAACCATATTATATACAAAGTTAATAAATAATGAAAACTCAGCTTCCTAATTATTTTACTGTATTTTAGTATACCTATGCTCTTGTAAATTGTATCTGTATGATGGAAATTCTATGAAAGGGTGTGCTCACTGTGCATCTCTTTCCAAATTCAAGTTCAGTGATGTCATCTTGATACCTTGAAACTGACCACAGTTGGAGAATGTACGCCATGGAAATCAGAGAGTGGTCAACACTATACCCAGACTTCACGAACCACTCAGAGAGCCGATTGTTGAACATTAACCAGCACATCCCCGATTGTTGAGATTGGCAAAGTGAGGCATGTGGAGCTTTTGGTGACTCTAACGGCCACAGTGAAAGTCCTCCTCTCAACCCACTGCTTTCTCCATCAGACTTAGCTCTTCAGCATTCCCAGGACCACGTATCCAGGGTGTACTGCTGCTGCTGCTGCTGCTGCTAAGTCGCTTCAGTCGTATCTGACTCTGTGCGACCCCATAGACCGGCAGCCCACCAGGCTCCCCTGTCCCTGGGATTCTCCAGGCAAGAACATTGGAGTGGGTTGCCATTTCCTTCTCCAATGCATGAAAGTGAAAAGTGAAAGTGAAGTCACTCAGTCGTGCCCGACTCTTAGCGACCCCATGGACTGCAGCCTACCAGGCTCCTCTGTCCATGGGATTTTCCAGGCAAGAGTACTGGAGTGGGGTCCCATTGCCTTCTCCGATCCAGGGCGTACAGCATTTCGTTATCCAGAACACTATGATCTTTTCCGAATGTCCCCTACCATTCCTCTTACGAGATCTCCTTGGCTTCTCAATTTCTCCTGAACTGAGCCAAAACATCCACTCTAGTTTGTAAAGCATGCTGAGACTCTCAAGTGAAGGCATTTTCTCTTTCTTTAACTGAAAGGAGCAAAACTCACAACTCATCATCACCCCCTCAGTTTTCTAACCAACACATTACCTGAAGCGCTTGACAAAGCCCAGAGGCAGGCGTATGCGTGTGAGTATATGTGCGTGCGTGCGTGTGTGTGTGTGTGTTGGGGAAGGAGAAGTCAGACCACAGGAGGCTTTCCTGATGATGCAGCTTGAAGTCTGCACAGCAACCGCAGACCCAGGGGAAGAGGAATGTAAAACCGAAAGATGAAGCCCCCTGACGACTAGCTTCCCTCTCTAGCCTCCAGCGAGTGCCACGGGGGACCATGTGTTCCTCAGTAATGAGGCCCAGCACTGGTTCTGGAAGCCTCCAACGTCAAGCGTCCAGCTTGCCTGCTTCCAGGGTTCCTGGGTCAGAGCTCCAGCGTGGGAGCCCTGCACTGTATGTGTATGTTTCCGAGAAGCAAAAGGCTTAGTGGTCTCTTTGCACCACAGACGCTTCTAGAAACAGAAAAACCTGTTGGACTCTTCTCATTCTGATCAATTAGTTGTTAAAATGCATGTTAACCTTTTAACCAGCATCTTTGTTGTGGTTTGACCTGTTTCTCAAAGCCTCATTCCCTAAAAGTCTGCTTTTACCCCATGCAAATTCTTGAAGTTTAAAGGCACTTACCAAGGACCTACTGTGTGCCAGATGGCTGTTTGATCTGCAGACAGTTGCTGTCAGGGCTCTGCTGGGGGTGGTGCCAGCATGTACACAGCAAGTACACATGCCCTGCTGAGGAAATACCTTTTGTTCAGTGGATCTCACCTGGAAATCCCCTCTGAGTGTCCCAACACTGTCTTGGAACTGGGAGGGAGCTGGCTTTTTGTGGAGAAAAGTCAAGGAGGCTTTTGGGAGGGAAGAATGTTTAGGGATCAGTGGTGGTTCATGTTGAATAAGAAATGGCTGGTATTTACTGAGCATTTCCAAGGAAGGTGTGAGATCTTGTACAGACTGTGTATCAGTCTTCACAGAGGTGGAGTAGGTACCAACAGTGTCCCCACGTTATACATGAAGGAAAATGGCCTGGGGAAGGAAGGCAGTTTCAGGGTCAGTAAGTGGAGGGCGTGGGGGTCTGGACCCTGCTCTACTGCCCTGCCTCTCAGGTGGGAGAGGAGGGGCATGTCAAACCAGACACCCCGGCAGGACTGTGTGCTCCAAGCCAGGCCACATCTGTTGCCCTGGACATGTCCTTTGTGCTTTCCACCTTCCTTTCTTGCAGACTCTGAAGGTCACACACATTGGGGTGACAGTGGTGGAGGGGGATTTGTATTTGCCAGTTGCCTTCAAGATGTCCCTGGGAGCCCTCTGTGCTGTGCCCCCACCCCCATCTCCTCTCCATTTTTGGTGGCCACCCTAGGGCTCTAGGGCTTCCCTGGTGGCTCACATAGTAAAGAATCTGCCTGCAAAGGGGGAGACCCACGTTCTATCCCTGGGTTGGGAAGATCCCCCTGGAGAAAGGAATGGTTACCCACTCCAGTATTCTTGCCTGGAGAATTCTACGAACAGAGGAGCCTGGTGGGCGTCCATGGGATTGCAGAGTTGGACACGACTGAGTGACTAACACTCTCACTTTCACTAGGGCTTCAGGGTGGGGGGCTGAGGGAACTGTGATGGGTACACTCCTTGATCGAGCTTTCTTGCTCCCCCTTCCCTCCTCTGCTCTGTCCTGCAGGGGAGCGGACCCTGCAGGCTGCAAATCCTAGGCTACTCATTAGCCTCTGGTCTCCCATAGGAGAGGGAGAAGCCCGCATGCTTTGCACTTTCTCTGGACACCTTGGGGAAGAGTATCTGGCGGGGGCTTCAGCTTCCTCTGGACAACTTCTGTCTCCAAGTTCCCAGCTTCTCGTGCAGTTCTAGCTCCGTGCTGCACGGCACCCTCTCTGGTAACACGGTCTCTTGCAGGTGACCATGCAGCCCCAGGATGGGGGCTAGCAGCAGTAGCACTTCCTGTTCCTGTTGATCTCTGAACTGCAGTGCCTATGTGGCATTTTGGCCATTCCACTCCCCGTGTGCCCAATGTCCTGATTCAATTCTTTTAAATACTCAAGAGTGTTTTTTGTTTTTTGTTACTATTTTCTTGACTGGATCCTGACTGATACCATCCCTAGCACTCTCTCCCCACCTCCCCCACAAGCAAGGTGAACATAAGGGTCCATCTTCCCAGCCCATGTGAGCAAGAGGCCAATGAATGAAAGAATATCACAGCATCCTCATCCCTCAGAGAAGCAATTACGGAAACCCTGTGGCTGGCTGCCTAGCTGAGCTTTCTCTCCAAAGGCCCCTGTCTCTGCTTTTATTCTGAAGATTCCCCACCCGCTACCCCCTGCCCCCACATCTTTAAAGGAAAGTGAGGCAGACAGCCCAGCTGGGGTTCCTTGCAGCAGTTGGAGCGCTTGGCTCAGAGCCGGGGCGTCCTGACGGCGTTGCCCAGTACCTGCTCTATGTAAGCTTTGTGTCAGGTAACACTGAGGGGATCAGATGACCAACAGAGGGGGAAGGAAAGCCCCCTCCACAACTCCAGATCCCACGGTTTCTCCCTCCCTTCCGGATTGTGGTTTGATTTTGACTCATAAGTGCCCTTTCTCGGATCTCTTCTTTCTTGTTCCCCAGTGACTGGCACTGAGCCCCTTAAACAAGCTGGCATCGTGGGGAAATGGAGGCAGAGATAGGAACAGCTCGATTGTGCTGACATTGCTGCAGGAACACACATTTTTGTGGCTCAAGCCCCCCTTGCCAAATGGCAATATAAAGCCCTTTCAACTCACGTGCGTAAAGAAGAAAATAATTAAACTCTTCTGTCGAGGATCACCTGGCTCCCCCCATCCATTCACTTAGGATGTTTTGTTCCCACTGGAGCATATGATTGGAAAACAAAGGTAAATGAGAGCAATTTATTCCCGGATCACTCCCCCCCCCCCCCCCCCCGCTGCAGGATTAAAGCTGCCTCAGCCATAAAGAGTTTACAAACTCTAAAGAAAGATAATAACTTCCCTTCTCACGGCCCGGTCACGGGGAGGTAACGCATGTTTCCAATCAGCTGAGAATGGAACTCAAATGGTAGATTTTATTTCACTTTAATCCGCCTGTGAGTTCACTTTCAAGGTAAGAGGGACCACAACCTGCAATGTGAACAGAGTTTATTAACTTCGAAGTCTCCTCCTAAAGGTGGAGGAGCCAGCTTAGTTTACTCCTCGCCCCAAAGCCTTGCCTGGCTTGGGGGCCTGGTGTGGTTGGTGCCTGCCTGGGGCACAGGGTGAGTGCTGAGCAGGTAGAGGGGCCTCAGCGATTCAGAGCCCAGCCTACCTGATGGCAGCATCAGCACCGCCAAAGGTCATGGAGGTGACAACAAGCCATTCCAGCGGCATGGAGCTTACTTGCTTCAGCACGTCTGTTTGCTGCCTACAGGACAGCCTGGCCGCTTGGTAGGCTGCTGTGGGAAGAAGCCATTCTCAGGTCCTGTCTCAACTCTCTCTGGTCACATGGCAAGCTTGACCTAGCCCCCTGCCCTGTCTTACTTCACACATTTACGAAGTCATCGTCCATTGGAAGGGAAAAGGAGCTGTTTCCTTGATTGGCCTACTGTGGAACCTTTAATGGGTAAGGTTACCACTGGAAAGCCCTGCCCTCCCCAATTCTTCCCTTGACAACGTAGATGCCTCCAGCAGGGAAAGATCTTAGGAGGCTTCCCTGACTCAGATGGTAAAGAATCTGCCTGCAATATGGGAGACCCGGGTTCCATCCCTGGATCAGGAAGATCCCCTGAAGAAGGAACTGGCAACCCACTCCAGTATTCTTGCCTGGAGACTCTCCATGGACAGAGGAGCCTGGAAGACTAGAGTCCATGGGGTCACAAAAAGTTGGGTACGACTGAGCAACTAACACACACTCAGACACACACACACACACACACACTACAGGGAATCTCTTTATGACACAATCTGGCCCGTGAGGAGTCTTGCTTCAGGGAGGCCGTGTTTCCTAGTGTATGTTTGGGGAAGGAGGTCTGTGTGGACCCCAGGCCCAGACTCAATCCAGCCTGCCCAACCCCTGACTGCTATGGTGCGGTGGTTGGGTGCCCACCCAGGGTGTCTCCTGGGGGCACCCACATGCCCTGTTTGGGGCAGGAAGTGCTAACTGAGAGCTATCTGCTGGTGATCTGGGGCCCTGTCAAATCAGTCAACTTTCTCTGTAGTCATCACACAGAGTTCCAACAACCCAGAGTCTGGGTTAAGTTTGGGCACAGAGGCTCAAGAACTAGGCAGAAGATCCAGCCTTGTCCTGTCCCAGCCAGAGGGTCTGGGCTGCCCAAGGCAGACCCTCTCACCAGCCTCGCAGGTGAGACTTACTGTCTGCTCTCAGCTTTGTGGCCTTCCTGCCCCAGCCCTACCCACTGCAGGCCTTGGGCCTGCCCTCCCTGGCCCTGAGAGGCTCAAGCCCTAGCACCGTCAAGGTGACTGCTTTCCTGACCACGTCTGCCTGTCTGCCCACACCTCCCTGCCTGGCTCTATGATGGCCATCAGGAAATCAGCAGCAACAACCCAGGGTTCTTGTCTGCACGGAGCTTGGGCTCTCACAGGAGAGAGAGCTGTGGACTCCGTGGGCACAGCACTCTGCTGCTGGGAGGGAATGGCCGTGCTGGGCCATGGCCGGGACCACACTGTCTGCTGCATTTGCTGCCACGACAACGTCCCAGGCTTCTTCGTGGCGCGGAGCCCCAGCCTGGGGCTGTTTATGGAGACTTCTGCTCCCTCTTGTGTCATCCCTCCTCGAGGCGGCGCAGTGACTCACAGATGGGTTGAGGAGACTCTCATTTTTGGAAAAGCAGAGGAATGTAGGGGTTACAGTGCCTGAAAGGGCACAAGGAATTATTTCTAAATTTCCAGATGTCTTAGAGAATTGTAGCACTCTGGGATACACCTGAATGTAATTGATGTAGCACTTTGTATGTGTGTGTGTGTGTGTGTGTGTGTGTGTAAGCTGAGTCCATGGTTCCACATGCATTCCATTCATTTCACTAGATCGAACGTTGAAAGCCATCTTATCGAGCACTTCCTGTGTGCCAGACACTGCCCTAGGTGCTTTGTATGCTGTGCCTCACTTTACCTTCTCAGAGCTGTCATTTTCCCCATCTTACAGAAAAAGAAACTGAGGTACCAGGCGATTCAGTCACTTGTTCACGATCACAGCGGTGGTAAGTGTGGAGCAAGAATTCTCACCCAGACAACAGCCTGACTGCAGAGCCCCAGCTTGGACCCAGCACAGTGTGAGTGTGTGTGTGTGTGTGTGCGCGCACGCTCATGCATGCCTCTGAGCCATGTGGGCTGCCCTGTGTATGGAAGATGAGAGAATGCAGAGGACACTGTTGAGAGGGACTCACCACCCTGCTCAGTCTGAGCAGCAAAGAGAAGGGGTATCACGTTCATGGACCAGGGCCTGAAGCCAACCTGATAGCTCTAACTAGTTGGATGAGATAGCTAGCTTAGATAGCTAGATGAGAAAGGGGGTGGGTGTCGGGCTCTAGTGATTGAAATGGTTTCTACCCAAGAAAAGTGGAGGCTTGCATGGAGTGGAGCTTTGCTGTCTTGGAAACATGCTAGGAGGCAGGCAGTTTCTGGAAGGGACTTCACGAACAGGTGGGGTCTGAAAACAACAAGCTGCATGTTTCTTGGCTCCCTTCCACCCTGTCTCTGGTCTTGCCCTCCTCCGGCCTGCTGTGTCATCTGTACTGGGGCCCAGAGGGCCTCACGGACTTCACTACAATTCAGAAACTCCTGAAGGGAGGAGGCAGGGGGACTCTGCTAGGCCTCCAGCTGCGATGGGTTCACTTCTTCCTGGAGGGCAGAGGACTCTCCATGTTCAGCAAAGGTTCCTTGGTGGAGCAGGGGAGCTGCACCCTGGGGCCTCTGGGGAGCCACCGGCCAGCTTCTGCTCTTCTTCCGCCTTTGATGTTCAGTCTCCAGGCAGTGGCTTCTCAGTTCTGCACAAGAGGGGCTGCTGCTCCCTAATGCATAGTTTGAGGGACACTTTGGTCTCCGGAGGGATTGTTGTGTAAAAAATAAAGGCAGCTCCAAAACAGTGGGCTTCGTCAGACCACACCACACATGGCTTCTGCTGCTCACCAGCCTTGACCCTTGTGTTTCCCATTCTACAAACTCCAAAGAGTGGGCCTTCTGGTGCCAACATTTATGATAGTCAACCCAGTCCTGACTGCCCACTAGTCCATGGCTAAGACAAAATTTTTCACTAGGGAATCACAGAATATGGATAAGTCCTCAGGCTCTGGTGCCAGTCTGCCCAGCTCCCAAATTTCTCCCACTCCATGTACCTATTTAAGTGAGCCCCGGGTCAGCACCTATGTTGCCCTCTCTCGGGTCTCGCAATAGAAGCTAATGCTTACTGAGCGCCCACTGTGTGCCCGGTGCTGCCCTAAAGGCTTTATGCATGCCACCTCCTAACACCTTCGCAACAGCTCCAGCAGGGAGGTGCTATCATCTTACCCATTTTCCAGGATAAATGGAGAGACAAAAGTAGGCTAAGTCATTTGCCTGAGATCACATAGCTTGTGAGTGGCGTGATGTTGAGCAAGATATTTCACCTTCCTGAGCTTCAGCTTCCTCATTTGTACAGTGTGTCTGTCTGGGTGTTGTGAAGATTGAATGGGGGAATGCACATAGCACCTAGCAGAGTGCTGAGCACATAGCAAGTACTCACCAGACACGGTCACTTAAGCGTAGAGCTGAGGTTAATAACCCCAGTGTGAAGAGAGAGAAAACACGATGTCTCTAGCATTGCCTACAGTGAGTTAACTCCAGAATGCATGTCTTTACTGAGTCCCCTGTAAACTCCTTGAGGGCAGGGGCTTGGTCAGCCTGTTCATCGCTGGTTCCTGGGGCTTTGCACAGCATCTGACGCAAGGTAGGTGCTTGGTGAAAGTCTGATGAATGACTGAGTGAAGGACTGCTTTGCGAGCCCCCTGGGCCATTCACAGCTTTGGACAGCCCCTTTCTCTTACACCACTCATCCTCTCCTGCTTTGTGGGTGTGACTTGAGTGTATCTGCCTCACTCCCTGTAAAATAGAATCTTCCCAAGTCAGAGCAGCCTGGGTCCTGCCCACTGCTATCTTTCCCAAGGAGACGATGTCAGACCTGGCAGTGCAGTGGAAATTCCTTGCAGCCTGGGTGCAAAAGGATCTCTCTTCTTGGGCAGGAAGTGGAGAATGTTGAAAACCTTGTTGAAGGTGGTTACAGACTTGGAATGTGAGCCAGCCAATGGGCAGCTTCAGGGCCTTGGATATCACAGAGCAGGGTCTAGGCTGATGGCAACCATCTGGGTCTGAGGCCCCTCCTTTCATTACACAGGTGAACATGGTTTCTAAACCACACTCCCCATCCCCATGGCATGGAGTGTGGCTGCTTATGCTCTGCTCCCCAGCACTTGCTTCCCAACATTTGCTGAGAAAATGAGCCCATGCTTGATCCCCTGCTAGTCCACCCGCATGGGCACATGAGCCACCCTTGAGTGAAGTAACCGCTGCACTGCATTCTACCAAAACCTCCCACCTCGCCTTCTCATAGAGTTAGTCCTGGAAGAGCCCATTGCTGTGTGAAGCCACCTTCCCCTGAAGACCTCTGCTCTCTGGTCCTCCAAGACTTCGATCCACAGGTGAGAGTGAGGGACCATGAGGATGAGGCGGTTACACTGACAGTGAATTCCCAAGCAGGCCCAGCCCCCAGCTCCCCATCCCCAGGAAACCCTGGACTCTACCTTCGTTCTTTCCAGAGATGTGAGCCCCCACCTCTCCAATTTCCTCTTACACCTCTTCTCTATTTCCCACCCCCACCTCTGCGTGACGATGTGGCGTGCATGCGGCCCATCTGGGGGATCAGGGAATCCTGTCGGGCATGCCAGCTTAATGAAATACTTGCAGTTTATTAAACACAGGCTTCCCTAAGCCCCGAGAGCCTGTGGGTATTTGAAAGCCCAAGGTAACCCCGAGCTACCACAAACGTAATTGTTACATGTGTCCCTGCATTCCTGGTGCAACCTCAAACTCCAACTCTTAAACAGCACACAAAATTAGCGACATAAAGTAACTCCTAGTCAGAGGAGAGGGGGAAATGTGGGGAAACACTGAGGGAGGCTCCCAGAATCCCTCAGGGCCTTTAAAAGTATATGAAGTTCCTGTTACCTCGCATAGCTGTGGCCATGAAGGGCGCTCCCCTCACCCCCGGCCATTCATGTTTGCAGAATCAGTTCATTATTATGTGGGCCTGGCCTGTCAACCTGGCATGATGTAGCTTGAATATTTCAAGTCCTGTTTCAGCCGAGGCGTGCTCCAGGGTGGCCGGCGGGGCTAGCTGAGCGAACCGTCTAGGGGCTCCCTCTGGAGCGGTATTTCTGGCACTCCTCCAGGGCTGGGCTGGAGAGGGCTGTGGAGAAACCCCAGGTGATCTGGAGCCCCATGCCCGGAACCTGGGGGAGGCTGCTCCTGGGGCACGCTTTCCCGTTCGTCCGTCTCCTCGGCGCGGAGCCTGTAAATCAGAGGCGAGGGGCTGAGATGGAAGCAGCAGACAAAGGCCTCCAGGGAGGTGCCTCCCTCGATGCGGACCACCATCTGGACGCCAGAGAAGGCCACTCTGTTGACGGCACCCAGGGGCACCTGCTCCAGGAACCTCAGCGTCAGCCCGTTGACCCACACGCTGCCCTTGCGGCTCAGGGCCTTCAAGCTGAAGGCCAGCCGGGTGCCGCCCTTCTCCAGGTAGGGCTCCAGTGACAGGTGCTGGCGGGAGAGGCGAGGGAGCTGCAGCCGGAGGTGGGCGTCCGGGCCCCTGCCCACCAGCAGTGGGCTGGCGTCGTGTTCCAGCTGAGGAGGGACATAAGCAAAGGTGGCAGAGCCCGGCGTGGGGTGGTGCAGGCTCACCCGAAGGACTGTGAGGGGCCTCTCCATGGACAGGAGCCTGGGAAAGATGGAACACAGATGCACAGGCCTGAGTGGTGGCAGTCACTCCCTCTGTGACTCCTTGAGCCTAGACATGCTTGCTGCCCTCAGGGATCCCTGGTCACCTCCAGCCAAGCAGAGCCGGGCACTGAACGTGGATGTGGTCACTCTGCTCCAGCCAGGCTGCAGCCATGGGCAGAGCTGGTGAAGCTCAGGCCCACTGTTTCTAGCCTCAACTTCATCCCTAACACACTCTGTGAGTTAGTGGGAAATGCCACTCACTCTCTAAATTTTAGTTCTCTTTAACATAACATAGGTACATCCATCCTTGTCTTTGCAAAGTCCAAGGCACACCAGCCTGTGTGGTGGGGTTTTGGTGGCATATTGGCATCTGGGGACAATTTGCCTGGCTTCCTGGGAAAGGAAGAATGGAAGACAGGACCCACCTTCCTTGTATCCGACAGTCACATGACAAACGCTTGCTGAGCCCTCCTCTGAGCCAGGCACTGACCAGCTGCTGGGACGAGCAAATCAACAGGAGCACCCAGCTGCATAAGGAGAAGGGGCTTCCAGTTCCCAGCATTAAGGAGGGACCCAGAAGAGGGAAGCCCTGCCCGCTTCTGGGAGATGGGAAAGGCTGCCTGGACACACTAAGGAAGAACAAAGACACCTAGCACATTCCAGAGGACGAGATGGTTGGGTGGCATCACTGAGTCAATGGATGTGAGTTTAAGCAGGCTCCGGGAATTGGTGAAGGACAGGGAAGCCTGATGTACTGCAGTCCATGAGATCTCAAAGAGTTGGACAGGACTGAGCGCCTGAACAGCAGCAACAAGCACATTCCAAGTGCTCCTATGGATGCTAATGCTGCGAACATCTGCTCCTCACTGCCTAGGGCAGAAGACGGGTCCTGAGGATGCACTTGGCAAGAGCTGAGATCTCTCTCAGAACTGATAGGGGCTCCCTGGAGGTCGACTGGCCATACCCATGTGCAATGCACACGTCCCTTGCCCCAGCAACTTCATTGCCAGAAATTTGTCCTTCAGAATCTAACTGGAACATGCAGGGAGTCTCTGTTCCCCCATGGAGCTGAGGAACATAAACTCCCTGGCATGTGTACCAACCCCAGATGGCCCAGGACCTGCCACCACCTTCTGCAGGAACTGAGGGCTGAGTGGATCTGAATAGCTAACTGTATGCTTTTTCCAGCTCCAGGCTTTTGCTTACAGTACTTTCTTTCCTGAAAACGCATCTTCCATCCCAAACTGCTTATCTTTAAAGGCCTGGTTCATGTGTGACCTCTCCCATGCAGCTCTTTTCCTCTGTTTACACTCTGACCCTCAAACAAGAAGACTCCCCCGGGGCTGCCCCCTTTCCACTGTGTATCAGTGATGTGGGTCCTTGTCCCATCTTCTCTGTCGTTCCTGAGACCTCCTGAGGGTAGAATTGCCTCCACGCCCTGAGTCCCACTGCCCAGTACAGACAGGACCAGGCGACAGCAAGTGTCTGGAGGCACATTTGCCAAATAGCTAACTGAGAAGAGGCTCACACACATGAAAATCATGTGAAATCAAGTCCAGAGCAACCCCATGTGAGTCTGGTCCTTAAAAGCTGTGGGACAGGCTTCAGTCCCCTACACACTCTGGACGCCCTGTCTTTTGGTGAAGTAATGGTGAGAGCCTCTCAGTCTGACAGTGAGTGGTGAGCCCTTAAGAAACCCCATTTTCCCTCATGCATACACACACACCGCCCCCACACACCCCATTCACATTCCCTGTCTGGCCCCAGTATTCCTGCAGAAAGCCTCTCCCTCAGGTGTGTGTACACCAGCCCTATTTACTTTCATTTATATAAGTATAAGAACAGCTGAGCTGGACGTCCAAGTCCTCAGGCCTGGCCAGAAACTCGGGGTTCACTTCTAGGAACCAATCCCATGGCCTAGGGACCCTAAGAGAATCCCTTGGAAAGAAGGGTTCACCACTGTTCCTGTGACCTTACTCTGCTTCGCTGGGAACTCCAGAGCCCATAGCAATCCCCCTGGCCTTGCAGAGCTCTTCTCCTGTTTCCAGTTATTCTGGGGTATGTGCCTGGCGAGCAGCCTGCAGGGGCCCTGCTCCCTGCCCCGCCGCCCTCAAGTTTAAGTTCAAGCCCCTCTAATCTCCACCTACCTTACTTCCTGGGGTGCATCTAGCTCTGGGACAGCAGCTGTGAGCTCCCCGAGGTTGGGGGGCATGTGAGTCTGGGCTGGGCAGGCCTGGGGATGGCAATGACAACTGTGGTTTGGGGAGGTGATGCGTCACCATGCCCATCGACTTTGTTGCTCTCTTCCTTTTTCCCTTTAGGAAAGAAACTGGAAGTGTAATTTCCTATTGCAGAAGTGCAACCCTGCTGCCAAGAGGTTGAAAACCCCATGGGACTGTGGCTAGGAGAGGCCGCTGAGTTCCTTCCTGGGTTTCATCTCGGCAGGCCCGAGGACCTTGAGAATGTTTCCAGGGTGTCAGCTGAGTTCCTCTTCTCCCCTGGCAGGTGTGGGGTGTTGAGGGGGGGAAGGCATCCCAGACCTGTTAGAAAGGGGAGCCCTTTTGGACAGATGGCCAGTGAGGGGCATCCCCACTGCATGTGGGAGGCTGTGAGGAGGCCACTGTGGCTGGGCTGGTGGTGGCCGAGGGAGCTGCGAGGGACATGGTAGTCCACTGAGTGTCTCAGGAAAGGACAGGGCCTCCAGGGAAGGGGAAAACAGCTGCTCACAGCAGGTGGCCTCTCCCACAGTAGGACAGCAGGAGGGCCCCCCTATGTCCACCCATCTGGAGTCAGTCCCGCTGGCCTTTGGGAGCGGCCTGGACCAGACCAAGATGGACGTGTGCCCAGTGCTGTGGGGGCTGGCCATCCTGGAAGTGACCCAGCGTTACTACAGTGTAACCCTTCAGTTGGTGCAGTTCTACCTAGTCTGCCAGTGTGGCCTTCCTTCCATTGTACCCACAGACCAGCTAAGCTGGCAAGAGACATGGGCCCATCTTATACAGGGGGCGAACAAGGGGCCCAAGGTCCCAGAACAAGTAAACAACATCATCCTTTCACTTTTTCCCCATCAAACCCTGGCTATCCTGAGGATTCTTGGAGATTATACAGGTGAGTGTTGTAGGCTGGGCCACTCCTATCAGCCAGCGGGTGCCTCTCCAATCGGCCTCCTTGACCCCCAGGCCCACTGCTCACTTCCTCCTCATGTTACCCTTGTGGCCCCAGAGATTTCAGCAGGCCGCACACTGGGGCTAAGTCTCTGTGGGTACTATTCAGGATTCCTAGCCTGCACCCTCTATTCTCAGCAAGTTGTTTGCTTCATTTGTAGGAAGGAGAAACAGAGAGCTCTGAAAACAATCATCCATCCCTGCCTGCCCCAGCCTGTGACACAACCACTGGGGCTCGCCCAGAGATGGGAACTGTACCTGCCCCAGGAATGAACAAGCTCTCCCCCTGTACTCCATCCTCTCCATGTGCTCTTCTGGAACTGTAGCTGCCCCAGGAATGAACAAGCCCTCCCCCTGTACTCCATCCTCTCCATGTGCTCTTCTGGAACTGTAGCTGCCCCAGGAATGAACAAGCCCTCCCCCTGTACTCCATCCTCTCCATGTGCTCTTCTGGAACTGTAGCTGCCCCAGGAATGAACAAGCTCTCCCCCTGTACTCCACCTCTTCCACGTGCTCTCCCGGAACTGTACCTGCCCCAGGAATGAACAAGCTCTCCCTCTGTACTCCATCTCCTCCATGCGCTCTCCCTCTCTGAGCCCCAGTCTGCATCGGCTGTGCCAGGTGTGTGTGAGGCCCGCCCTCAGGGACTGTACCTTCAGGATACCCAGGGTGCCAACATTCTCAGTGGGAGCACATGGAGATCTTGGCATACACAGTCGTTGCAATAGAAGAGCAGAGGTGAGAGAGACACTTGGAGTATTCTAGGAGGGCTTCATGGAGAAAGGAGTCCCTAGAGCCAGCTCTTAACCTCAAAGCTAGACTGGAGAGGCTGGTTGTCTATCAGTTAAAGGTTGGCTTTGGTGTCAGTTATATCTGGATTCAAGTTCTGTATCTTTTTTATGATTGCCTGATCCTGGGCAAATCTTTTCACCTTTTCTGACTCAGGTTCTCCACCTATGAAATGGGGACAGCCATAGCACCTACCTCAATGGTCTGTTCTGAGGATTCCTTTTTTGAAAAGCATGAAAAAGCTTAGGTATGGTACCTGGAACGCAGAGCCAAACTCAACGAATGGGAGCTGAGACAAATAATCAATGATGAGACTTCAACTCCCACCATGAAATAGGTGGTGACAGACTAACCTTCCACTAAGAGCAATTATAAGTGGTAGGTTTTTTAAGATTTGTTTGAAGATATTGGAGAGCAACAAGGCAGCTAGACTCGAGGGTCCAGGACCCCATTGAGAAGAAAAGCCCATTTACTTTAATTTTTTTAAGATTTATTTTTGATGCAGACCATTTTTAAAGACTTTATTGAATTTGTTACAATGTTGCTTCTGTTTTATGTTCTGCCTGTTTTCTTCTTTTTGGCCATGATGCATGTGGAATCTTGGCTCTCGGACCAGTGATTGAACTCACACCTTATGCATTGGAAGGAGGTCCCAACTCCTGGATAGCCAGGGAAGTCCCAGGAAAGCCCATTTATTTAAGCCTGACTTGCTACCCCTCTTCCTTGTGAGACATTTGCTGGTTTGAAAGTGATCCAGGCCTTCAGGCTGAGCAAAGAGTGGCCACTGAGATTCTCAAGGATCTCCCCAGACAGGGGAGGCACAAACGGGGACTCAGCCCTTGAGAAGCCAAGTGAAAGTGAAAGTCTCTCAGTCGTGTCCGACTCTTTGCGACCCCATGGACTGTGCAGTCCATGGAATTCTCAAGCTGAGCACCTGGATAAAAGCGCACGCAGAGAAGTGAGCTCATATTCTGTTCAACCTTCAAGATGCCTTGCTGGTCTCAAAGCAGGAGGAATGAGAAACCAAGGAGCCAAATAAATGCAAGAGCTCAAAGGCTAAGAGGCTCAGCAGAGGGTGTGGCTGTCTCTTGGAGGTCAGGTCCAACCAGGGAAGAGGAGCACCCTGCTGAAAAATCCCCCAGACTTTCAAATGAGACCCTGTACAGTACATGGGGATTAAGGACAAACTAAATTAGACCAGGTCTTAAGAAGGTGGAAACCTGGCCCCGGATGATCCCAATCTCTCTTCTCTAACTGCCTTCTAGGAGAAAAAGAAATACTTGCTAGACCAAGTTAACATCATACAGAGCCTCTACAACTTCTCATTAACAGTGTTCTATGATGAACAACAACAAAAAGTACTAGGCATGCTAAGCTACAGGTTGTTCAGTCACTCAGTTGTGCCTGACTCTTTGTGACCCCATGGACTGCAGCACATCAGGACTCCCTGTCCACCACCATCTCCTGGAGCTTGCTCAAACTCATGTCCATTGAGTCTGTGATGCCATCCAACCATCTCATCCTCTGTCATCCCTTTCTCCTTCTACCTTCAATCTTTCCCAGCATCAGGGCCTTTTCCAATAAATCAGCTCTTCACATCAGGTGGCCAAAGTATTCAGCTTCAGCTTCAGCATCGGCCCCTCCAATGAATATTCAGGATTGAGTTCCTTTATGACTAACTGGTTTGATCTCCTTGCAGTCCAAAGGACTCTCAAGAGTCTTCTCTAACACCACAGTTTAACTGTCAAAAAAAAAAAAACAAGAGAAAAACAGCAGAAACAATCTCACTACATATGCCACAAAAGACCTGGACAAGAATGTTCATAGCAGTTTTATCCTATTAACCCCAAACTGGAAACAGCCCAAAGGTCCATTAAAAAGGAAATGGATAAACAAATTGTATAATATGTATACAATGAAACACTACACAGCAGTAAAAAAAGAGACTGAGCCAGTGATACATACAACAATGGAGATGGATCTTAGGACCATTTTGGAGAGCAAAAGAAACCAGGCACAAATGATACAGACAGTATGATTATATGAAATGCAAGAACAGATAAAATAGCCTATGGTGATAGAGGCCAGACTATTGAATGATCTCTATGGAGAGGTACTCACTGGTATATTTGTTTACTGGGACAGCCATAACAAAGAACCACAAATGGGGTGGCTCAAATAGAGAAATGTATTGTCTCAAAATCCTGGGGGCTAAAAGTCCAAGTCTGTTTCAACAGAACTAGTTTCTTTTAAGGGAGACTCTGTCCTTGGCCTCTCACCCAAGTGCTGAGCTTTGCTGGCAACCTTTGGCTTTGCGTGGCTAGTAGAAGCATCACCCTGATCTCTGTCTTCATCATCACGCGGCAGCCTCCTTGAATGCAGTGGTTCCAATGGCAGCGTTTCAGGCATGCTGATTGGCTTGTGAGGGAGAGGGACCGGGGCAGGCAGTCAGGCTAGACTCAGGGCTCTTGCCAGCACCATAACCCTCAGTACAGCTTCACCTCCCGGGTGGATGGTTGGATAACCAGAAGTCCAGATGGCCACTCTGGGGTGCTTTAAGGTCTGCAGACACACCTGGGACTGAGCCTGCTGAGTGGAAGGTGGCTGGCCACGTTCCAGAGCCTTTCCTCTCAGCCTGTAGGTCTGCCTCGTCCAGACCACCAGCCAGCTGCATGTCTCTGAACCATGGCCTCCTCCCCATGGTTCCTCACACACACTGCCTTCCCGTCTTGGTGATGCTCAGGTATTTCTTCCCGCCAGCAGAGATGGGCTCCAGGAAGAAACCTGGAAGGGGCTGTGCTGTCCCTAGGTGTATGACCTCCGTTGAGTCCTACCCCCTCTCCACGCTTTAGTTTTTTCCTGGGGCATGGGACACCTCTCCTCGTTGCCCCCTGAAAACAGACGTCAGTGAGAAAAAGGCTGTGTCCACAATCCCAGCCCTGGCACGGGAGAGTGGGTGGAAGAGCTTGCTCATGGCCCCTGAGTTCCCTCAGTAACTCCGTTCAAAGCAGTTCCTGGCAAGACAGAGAACTGAAACAGCCAGGGAATTTATCGGACGAGAGGAAGAACTGGGGACTTCCCTGGTGGTCGAGTGGATAAGACTGTGCTCCCAGGGCAGGGGTCCTGGGCTCAGTCCTTGGTCAGGGAACAAGATCTCACATGCTGCAACTAAACCCCTGTGCAGCCAAATAAATAAAAAAAAATTTTTTAAAGGAAGAACTGCTCAGGCTACATCTCCTGAGGGCCAGCAGGAAGTCGTGCTGGTAACCGTCTGTCTGGCCTTTCCCCGGGGGGCAGGGTGAGAGCCAGGGAGGGTGAGAGTGGGGGAAGTGGAAGTGCTGGCTGCTCTCTGCTCGGCCCCCTTGGCTAGGATGGCCTCCCTCAGTTGGTGCTGTGGCCCTGGGGAGAGTACATTAGTGAGCAAATGTCCCTAGTTGTGCTCCTTGGAGAGCTCAGAGCTGGAAGGGCACCTTCCAGGGCTCCTACTGTGGTGGGCAGGAGAGGACTCTGGTGTCAGACTCGGGTCTGAGGCTTGGCTCCTTCTTGTGGCAACTGTGTGCGCTCAAACAAGTTACTCGACCCCTCTGAACCTGAATTCTGGCCTGTAAAATGAGGATAATCTGTTGCTGCATGAGGGCTAAATGAGATGTGTCCAAAATGCCAAGCACGTGGAGAGGGCTGGTAGAGGAGCAGAGTCCAGTGAAGGTGCATCCTGGGGAGAGGGGCTGGCAGACCCAACTCACAGCCTGTATGAACCCCAGGTTCTCAGAAGCCTTCAGGTTTTGCTTAAAACAACCATGATTTTTGAGTTGAATATATAATAGAAATTCCATTTTTAAATGATAATGAAGTAAAATGGATGCTCTAGAAAGAATCTCCAGGTTATGGCAGGGGCACACGGCTCTAACCCAGGAGGAGAAGGCTACTCATTATACAGACAAAGCTGAGGTTCACAGCAATTAGTTGATTAATTAAGATCATAGGTCTGGGAATGTCAGAAGCGGGATTTGGGCCCAGTCTGTTACACTCCAGCTTAAACATGAAGCCATTGTGCCTCATGGGTGGTGTTCTCTGGGGTCCAGCTGCCCTACCTTCTCTAAGTGTGTGCTCCAGCTGTCTGGCTGGCAGTGCACTCAGCCCGTCAAGTCAATGGGGCTGCTCACCGCCCCCACCTCCCCAACCCCGACCTCCACCCCACCTCCCCAACCCCGACCTCCACCCCACCTCCCCAACCCCGACCTCCACCCCACCTCCCCAACCCCGACCTCCACCCCACCTCATGTCCTTATAGCTTCTGGCCACCAGGGGGCAGCATCCCAAAACCCAAGTGACTGGCTCTTTTAGGCGGACCGGGTGGACAGTGCAAGTCCAGGGGAGCCATTTACGGGCCTGCTAGTCTTCAAGAAAATCAGAGATACCAAAGGAACATTTCATGCAAAGATGAGCTCGATAAAGGACAGAAATGGTATAGACCTAACAGAAACAGAAGATATTAAGAAGAGATGGCAAGAATACACAGAAGAACTGTACAAAAAAGATCTTCACGACCAAGATAATCACGATGGTGTGATCACTCACCTAGAGCCAGACATCCTGGAATGTGAAGTCAAGTGGGCCTTAGAAAGCATCATTATGAACAAAGCTAGTGGAGTCGATGGAATTCCAGTTGAGCTATTCCAAATCCTGAAAGATGATGCTGTGAAAATGCTGCACTCAATATGCCAGCAAATTTGGAAAACTCAGCAGTGGCCACAGGACTGGAAAAGGTCAGTTTTCATTCCAATCCCAAAGAAAGGCAATGCCAAAGAATGCTCAAACTACCGCACAGTTGCACTCATCTCACACACTAATAAAGTAATGCTCAAAATTCTCCAAGCCAGGCTTCAGCAATATGTGAACGGTGAACTTCCTGATGTTCAAGCTGGTTTTAGAAAAGGCAGAGGAACCAGAGATCAAATTGTCAACATCCGCTGGATCATGGAAAAACCTAGAGAGTTCCAGAAAAAACATCTATTTCTGCTTTATTGACTATGCCAAAGCCTTTGACTGTGTGGATCACAATAAACTGTGGAAAATTCTGAAAGAGATGGGAATACCAGACCACCTGATCTGCCTCTTGAGAAATCTGTATGCAGGTCAGGAAGCAACAGTTAGAACTGGACATGGAACAACAGACTGGTTCCAAATAGGAAAAGGACTACGTTGAGGCTATATATTGTCACCCTGTTTATTTAACTTCTATGCAGAGTACATCATGAGAAACGCTGGACTGGAAGAAACACAAGCTGGAATCAAGATTGCCGGGAGAAATATCAATAACCTCAGATATGCAGATGACACCACCCTTATGGCAGAAAGTGAAGAGGAACTCAAAAGTCTCTTGATGAAAGTGAAAGTGGAGAGTGAAAAAGTTGGCTTAAAGCTCAACATTCAGAAAACGAAGATCATGGCATCCGGCCCCACCACTTCATGGGAAATAGATGGGGAAACAGTGGAAACAGTGTCAGACTTTATTTTGGGGGGCTCCAAAATCACTGCAGATGGTGACTGCAGCCATGAAATTAAAAGACGCTTACTCCTTGGAAGGAAAGTTATGACCAACCTAGATAGCATATTGAAAAGCAGAGACATTACTTTGCCAACAAAGGTTCGTCTAGTCAAGGCTATGGTTTTTCCTGTGATCATGTATGGATGTGAGAGTTGGACTGTGAAGAAGGCTGAGCGCCGAAGAATTGATGCTTTTGAACTGTGGTGTTGGAGAAGACTCTTGAGAGTCCCCTGGACTGCAGGGAGAACCAACCAGTCCATTCTGAAGGAGATCAGCCCTGGGATTTCTTTGGAAGGAATGATGCTAAAGCTGAAACTCCAGTACTTTGGCCACCTCATGCGAAGAGTTGACTCATCGGAAAAGACTCTGACGCTGGGAGGGATTGGGGGCAGGAGGAGAAGGGGACGACAGAGGATGAGATGGCTGGATGGTATCACTGACTCGATGGACATGAGTTTGCGTGAACTCCGGGAGTTGGTGATGGACAGGGAGGCCTGGTGTGCTGCGATGCATGGGGTTGCAAAGAGTCGGACACGACTGAGCGACTGATCTGATCTGAGGGAAAGGGGAAGATGGTCCACGCTTCTCTGGCTCAGAATGCCCTGAAATGGCCCAAAGGTGGATTTCTAGCAAATCTCACGAGAGGACACCAACTCTGAGCGTGAGATAAAGCAGGAAGCCAGGGGCCACACAGAGCATAGCAGTGGTCTGTTACATGGCAGGTGCAGGGACAGACAGGCCCAGAAAGGCGAACCACCTGCCCAGGGTCAAACAGTGCACAGCAAGGCGAGGGTGAGAGGCCAGGCCTGCTCCCTTATCTGTAAGATGGAGCAGTCATGATTCTCTTCAAGGAGGGCCACCACATGGGGAAATGAAGACGCCACACTTAGCCCAGGCCAGCACTTGGCACTTAATAAGTGCTCAAGGACAGGCTTCCCCAGTGGCTCAGCAGTAAAGAATCCACCTGCAATGCAGGAGACGGGTCCAATCCCTGAGTCAGGAAGATCCCCTGGAGGAGGGCAGGGCAACCCACTCTAGTATTCTTGCCTGGAGAATCCCACGGACTGAGGAGCCTGGCGGGCTACAGGCCTCTAGGGTCATAAAGAGTCAGACACGACTGAAGCGACTTAGCACCCATGCAGGCAAGGGCTCAGGGCATTGGATAGGGATGGAGCGGTAGTTCCATGACCATCAGGACAAAGTGTGCTCTGCCCCCTCTGAGTTGTCAGGTGAGAAAACAATTATGTGTCACTTCTAGAGATGATGCTGTGAGGGACACACAGAACGTGAAGCCAAGGAGGGACATCTATACAGCCAGTGTGGGGAGACCGGGGCAGCCCTCCTCCAGGGGACGCTGTGTTGACTCGTGCAGAATGACTCCGAGCTGGCCAGGTGGAACCTGGTCGGGAGGTGCCTGATGGAGGGAGGTGAAGTCAGATACCCAGCCACTGGACGGGTTCTGTCACGCCTTGCTCTACGCACTTGGCTAACACGAATGGTAACAACAGCAGTAATGGTGCATTTGAACTTTAAAACAATAACGAAGTCAGCACTGAGTCCTGACTAGATGCTGTGTCCTGTGCTAAGCCCTCACGTGAACTGTCTTATTTAATCCTCACTGCCTTTGTGAGAGAGGTCCCAGTATTAATCCTAATTCACAAATGAGAATGTAGAAGCACAATTAAGTAACTCAAGATCACCCATATAGCAGGACGTGGAGCTGCCTCTCAAGCTCACATCTGATCTTCAGATCATTGTGCTCAACTCCTGTGCTTCCAGGGGCAAACCCTTCCCCTCCCTGGGCCTTGGGTCCCAACCTTCTGATGGCTGGTCTGGGCTGGGTGAAGTGAATGGCTATGGGGATGGGGGAGGGGAGGGGCAGCCCCGGTTGCTTATTCCTGCTGCATTCCCTCCCGACGGAGGAGGCCTCCTTGCACAGGTGGGGCTGGCCAGTGTGGCCGTCGGGGCCTCTACCTGCTCAGGAGTCAGAGACGGTGAGCATTCTGCCTGTGCTCACTCCCCTATTCCAGGGGTCATTGCTAAGCCCACAATGATTGCAGCCAAAGATGGAGAAGCTCTATACAGTCAACAAAAACAAGACCAGGAGCTGACTGTGGCTCAGATCATGAACTCCTTATTGCCAAATTCAGACTTAAAAAGTAGGGAAAACCACTAGACCATTCAGGTATGACCTAAATCAAATCCTTTATGATTATACAGTGGAAGTGAGAAATAGATTTAAGGGCCTAGATCTGATAGATAGAGTGCCTGATGAACTATGGAATGAGGTTCGTGACATCATACAAGAGACAGGGATCAAGACCATCCCCATGGAAAAAATATGCAAAAAAGCAAAATGGCTGTCTGGGGAGGCCTTACAAATAGCTGTGAAAAGAAGAGAAGCGAAAAGCAAAGGAGAAAAGGAAAGATATAAGCATCTGAATGCAGAGTTCCAAAGAATAGCAAGAAGAGATAAGAAAGCCTTCCTCAGCAATCAATGCAAAGAAATAGAGGAAAACAACAGAATGGGAAAGACTAGAGATCTCTTCAAGAAAATTAGAGATACAAGGGAACATTTCATGCAAAGATGGGCTCGATAAAGGACAGAAATGGTATGGACCTGACAGAAGCAGAAGATATCAAGAAGAGGTGGCAAGAATACACAGAAGAACTGTACAAAAAAGATCTTCACGACCCAGATAATCACGATGGTGTGATCACTCACCTAGAGCCAGACATCCTGGAATGTGAAGTCAAGTGGGCCTTAGAAAGCATCATTATGAACAAAGCTAGTGGAGGCGATGGAATTCCAGTTGAGCTCTTTCAAATCCTGAAAGATGATGCTGTGAAAGTGCTGCACTCAATATGCCAGCAAATTTGGAAAACTCAGCAGTGGCCACAGGACTGGAAAAGGTCAGTTTTCATTCCAATCCCAAAGAAAGGCAATGCCAAAGAATGCTCAAACTACCGCACAGTTGCACTCATCTCACACACTAGTAAAGTAATGCTCAAAATTCTCCAAGCCAGGCCTCAGCAATATGTGAACGGTGAACTTCCTGATGTTCAAGCTGGTTTTAGAAAAGGCAGAGGAACCAGAGATCAAATTGTCAACATCCGCTGGATCATGGAAAAACCTAGAGAGTTCCAGAAAAAACATCTATTTCTGCTTTATTGACTATGCCAAAGCCTTTGACTACGTGGATCACAATAAACTGTGGAAAATTCTGAAAGAGATGGGAATACCAGACCACCTGATCTGCCTCTTGAGAAATCTGTATGCAGGTCAGGAAGCAACAGTTAGAACTGGACATGGAACAACAGACTGGTTCCAAATAGGAAAAGGACTACGTTGAGGCTGTATATTGTCACCCTGTTTATTTAACTTCTATGCAGAGTACATCATGAGAAACGCTGGACTGGAAGAAACACAAGCTGGAATCAAGATTGCCGGGAGAAATATCAATAACCTCAGATATGCAGATGACACCACCCTTATGGCAGAAAGTGAAGAGGAACTCAAAAGCCTCTTGATGAAAGTAAAAGTGGAGAGTGAAAAAGTTAGCTTAAAGCTCAACATTCAGAAAATGAAGATCATGGCATCCGGTCCCATCACTTCATGGGAAATAGATGGGGAAACAGTGGAAACAGTGTCAGACTTTATTTTGGGGGGCTCCAAAATCACTGCAGATGGTGACTGCAGCCATGAAATTAAAAGATGCTTACTCCTTGGAAGGAAAGTTATGACCAATCTAGATAGCATATTCAAAAGCAGAGACATTACTTTGCCAACAAAGGTCCGTCTAGTCAAGGCTGTGGTTTTTCCTGTGGTCATGTATGGATGTGAGAGTTGGACTGTGAAGAAGGCTGAGCGCCGAAGAATTGATGCTTTTGAACTGTGGTGTTGGAGAAGACTCTTGAGAGTCCCCTGGACTGCAGGGAGAACCAACCAGTCCATTCTGAAGGAGATCAGCCCTGGGATTTCTTTGGAAGGAATGATGCTAAAGCTGAAACTCCAGTACTTTGGCCACCTCATGCAAAGAGTTGACTCATTGGAAAAGACTCTGACGCTGGGAGGGATTGCGGCAGGAGGAGAAGGGGACGACAGAGGATGAGATGGCTGGATGGCATCACTGACTCAATGGACGTGAGTTTGCGTGAACTCCAGGAGTTGGTGATGGACAGGGAGGCCTGGCGTGCTGCGATGCATGGGGTCGCAAAGAGTCGGACACGACTGAGCGACTGAACTGAACTGAACTGAATGTACTGTTCAAGATTCTTAATACATGTCAGTTTTCCTTAGCACTAAATCCAACAACGGAGCCCTGAGCAATGCCTGAGGCAGGCCCTCGGGACAGGATGTCTGGGAGTTCTGAGGCTTTCTGGGCTCTCACCTTGGGGTGGGACAGTCAGGCCACTTAGAGCCAGTACCAGCGAGCCTAGCAATTACCTCTGCTTTTACTTCCTTTTTTCCCGCTGGGCTACAGGACTGTCCCTTAGGCTGCTTGCAGAAGGAGGCCGTGTCTTGCATCCTGCCTAGTGCTGTCCCCTCCTGCTTCACCCAGAGCCTCCGAGGAGCAGCTGTGGGCCAGAGGGCAGGGAAGGAGCGCTATCTGGGAGCCCAGCCTTGACTCTGCCGCGGACATGCTTTGTAGCACATTGCTTTTCCTCTCTGGGCCTCGGAGTCCTCATCTGTAGAAAGAGGATAATCATCCCTGTGCAACCCCCGGGCCCTATAGCCAGTGTCTTTAACTTTTGGAGAGGGCTCCGCTTTCACCTGGTCAAAAGGTTTTGCCAAGGGCTTCTTTCTTTCTCAGTCAAGAACCCATATTGAAGAAACGCAGCTTGGTCTCATTTAGACAGTGCGTCTGGCCAGGAAAGATGGCCTTAAACGCAGCACACCACACATCAAACAGGGGCTTTTTGTTTTTAATTAAGTGAGGTAAAAGCCTAGCATAAATACTTTGCCTAAATTTTAGAAATAAAACGTATTCTGAAATTAGCATGTCTTCAAAGGCAGATTTTTAACACACCATGAAAAAAACTCTGTGTGGCAATTTAGACGGTTCCTGGTGCCTAGAAGTACTCCATGTAGATCTGATAACAGGAGGACAAAGAAAACAAACAACGACAACAACGATAAAAACGTTCCTCTGCAAACAGTTCTCTCTCTTTAAATTGTGGTCAAACACACAGAACGCAGTTTCCCATTTTAGCCATCGTAAGTACACAGTGCACTGGTGTTAAGCACATTCACATTTTTGTACAATCTCCAGAACCTTTTCATCTTGCAAAGCTGAAACTTTAAACCCATTAAACAGCAACACTCCATTCCTCTTTCCCTCAAGCCCCTGGCAACCACCATTGTACTTGTTTCTGTGGGTTGGACTATTCTAGATACCTCATATAAGGGGAATCACACAGTATTTGTCCTTTTGTGTGATCCGCATATGTCACTTGACGTAATATCTTTAAGGTTCACTCATGTTGTAGCATGTGTCTGAATTCACTCATTTTAAGACTGAATAATAGTTCACTGTATGCATATACCACATTTTGCTTATTAATCTGTCAATGGACATTTGGGTTGCTTCCACTTTAGGCTGTTGTTAACCATGTTGCTGGGAACAATATGCATAAATACCTGTTTGATACCCTGTTTTCAGTTCTTTAGGATATATAAAGCAGTGGAATTTCTGCATCATATGTTAATTCTGTGTTTAATATGTTGAGGATCTGCCCTAGTGTTTTTCCATAGCGGCCACACCATTTTACATTCCTACCAACAGTGCAGAAGGGTTGCAATTTTTCCACCTCCTTGACAACACTTGTTATTTTCTGTTGTTGTGTGGTTTTTATTATTTTTATTTTATAGTAGCTATTCTAATGGGGGTGAGGGAATATATCATTGTGGTTTTGATTTGCATTTCCCCGATTAGTGATGTTGAATATCTTTGATATGCTGTTGTCCATTTATTTATTGTCTTTGCAGAAATGTCTACTTTAAGTCCTTTGCCCATTTTTTAGTCAGGTTATTTGTTATTAAGTTATAGGAGTTCTTTACAGATTCTGGATATTAACCCCTTGTTAGATAAGGAATACACAAATATTTTCTTCCATTCTATGGGTTGCCTTTTCTCTCTGTTGTGTCCTTTGAGGCACAGAAATTTAAGATTTTGATGTAGTCCAATGTACCTGTTTTTTCTTTTGTTGCCTGGGCTTCCCTGGTGGCTTAGACGGTAAAAGCGTCTGCCTACGATGCAGGAGACCTGGGTTCAATCCCTGGGTGGGGCAGATCTTCTGGAGAAGGAAATGGCAACCCACTCCAGTACTCTTGCCTGGAAAATCCCATGGATAGAAGAGCCTGATTGGCTACAGTCCATGGGGTCGTGAAGAGTCGGACACGACTGAGCGACTTCATTTCACTTCCAAGAAGTTATTGCCCAATCCAATGTAATGAAGCTCATCCTCTAAGAGTTGTATAGTTTGGGTTATTCCATTTAGGTCTTTATTTTGAGGTAATTTTATTTTTTAAATTAACCATCACAGATGTTTATTTTATTTATTTTTGGCTGCACTGGATCTTCGTTGCAGCTCACAGGCTTTCCCTAGTTGCGTCAAGCTGAGGTTACTCTTCACTGCGATGCGTGGGCTTCTCACTGAGGTGGCTTCTCTTGTCGCGGAGCATGGTCTCTAGGACACATGGGCTTTGGTCGTGTGTCACACAGGCTTCATTGCTCTGAAGCATGTGGAATCTTCCTGGACCAGGGATCAAACCCGTGTCCCCCTCATTGGCAGGTGATTCTTAAAAGACTGGACCACCAGGGAAGGCCTTGAGGTAACTTTTATATACTGGATACTGTAGGAGCCCAGAGTCCAGCTTCATGTGGTTATCCAGTTTTCTTTGAAATAGTTACCTGAAAACAAGATGTATGGTTGATGGTGACAGTTCATCGGATTTGACCATATTTGGTTGAATAAAATAAGTTACTTTACCTTGGCTACAATGCAAAACAAAAAGCATTCAAATTCACCTTGTAGGTTTCATTAATTTCACGTTCCCATCTTTATATTGTTTAACAGAAATACTCTTCATTTAAAATAACACGCTGCACTCTCAGCAGTGTGGATTGTTTTCTAACAATATAACTCTCAGGGAGGTGTTAGTGGGCGGATCCATGAACCACTGGCTGTTTTCTGCCTGTGAGTGGGTCCTGTGCTCCTGCTCTCTGCACTTTCCCAGTGTTCCCGATGTCGCAGATTTTAAGAGTAAGGGTTGTTGTCACTGTTACGTTTTTGCTACCTTGGGTTTCTAAATAAACCTGCGGCCAGACTGCCACCACCGAGCACTGTGTTTTGCGGATTTGGACCCCAGACTCAGAGCCCATGAGCAGAGTTCTGAACCCCTGATGCAGGAGACACACAAAACCCAGAGGTTCAAAGCACTTCCGAACTTTTGATTTGCTCCTAATTTAGAGCTTTTCCTAGAAGACTGATTCTTCACACTGGTGGATAATACCCACAGGGAAAACTACTCTCTAGGATGCAGAGTGCCACTGGTAGAGGGCGTCTGGGGGAGGCCTGTGCTCAATGTCAACTTGCTCCCTCTGCCGCTTACACCTCAAGCTACCTCCCGCATCTGGAATAGTCATCAGGAGCTGAAGAAGGACCCGAATTTCCTGGGAAGAATGCTAAATCACGGGAGGTGTCTGGTGCCAAGAAAAATAGCCTGGCCCAGCTTTGGGGCTGGGAGCCTCAATTGCCACCTCGGGAAGCTGCCGTCACCACACATACAGAGTGCAACGTGGCCTGATTTTGCCAAAACAAAGGGAAGGCCCTCTGGCAATTTCTGTGGCTTTGTGTTGCAAATTTAAATTGTCTGCTTTTAATTCTCCTTTACCAGCTTAATACAAATTGGAATTTCAAAACCAGTGAAAGACAGAAACCTCACTTTGGAGTGGAAGACAGACCCCACGTGACCTGCATTTCAGTCTGGGACAAATAGATGGATCCTGGAAACTTCTGGGGAGTGAAGGCTTTGGTGGTAGTAGGATCCCTAGGCTGTGGGGCTCCTGGGCCACCCCCGTGTATGCATGTACTCTGAGCCCATGGGGGCCAACAGTTGTTTCCACACACAGAACAGAAGCTTGCCAGACTTCCCCGCTCAGGACACTACCCCGGCATGCGTCTAGAGCCAAGTGCCAGCTCATTGATGTGTATTTCCACATGGGGCTCCTGGACCTCTTCCCAAGGAGCAGGGAGGACTCAAAGGAAACTGGCCTCCTCTGCACCCAGCCCTGGATAGGCTCTGCAGTGATCAAGCACATGAAGACAAGCTCTGCCCTCAAGGAGGTCCAGGTGCATGCAGAAGACAGACTCTCAGACAGGTACCACCCAGTAGGACCCAGGAGGGAAGCATGAGGACAGGCGAGTCCCAGCAATGTGCCAAGACCAGCCTAGGGGGATTAGGAGGGTTTCCTTGAGATGATGGCAGGGCCAATCTTGAAGAACCAGTAGGAGTTGACTAAGTTAATGAGGAGGAAGGGGCATCTCAAGATGGGGACATACATGAACAAAGCCTCACTCAAGCTCAAGGGAGCCAGACGTCAGAAAACCAGAGAAGGAGGAGGCTGCTGCTTCCTCAGCCTCAGCACGTGTGCCAAGGTTCTGCCGTAATCATTACCTCCAGGTCCCCCTGGCCCTTCCCCTCCAGTCTCTCCCTTGACCCTGTCAAAGCCCCAAAGTTTATTGGGGTTGATGGGGCATCATTTAGCTTGTTTTCCTGTCTCTGCTGTCCTATTGAGTACCCCAAGCCACAGCCCCTCATAAAGAAAGTAGTCTCTGCCCCCAGAATGCGGGAGATCACCAGAGAAGGAAGGTTCCGCATACAGTCTGCATGGTGCCATGCCCAGAGAACCTGCATTCTGGGTCTCTGGAAGGCAGTGTGGCTTGGGGGTCAGGTGGACTGAATCCTAATCCCATATCCACCACTAATGAATCAAGGGACTTGGGCAAGTTCTGTAAGCTCTCCAATCCTCGGTTTCCCACTGATGAAATAGCGAGGAAGGAAATGAGGAGGAGGAAATGAGATTGAGGTCAGGTATGTAAGGCATCGGGGTTTCCCTGGTAGCTCTGTTGGTAAAGAATCTGCCTGCAATGTAGGAGACCCCAGTTCAATTCCTGGGTCAGGAAGATCCCCTGAAGAAGGGATAGGCTACCCACTATATTCTTGGGCTTCCCCGATGGTTCAGTTAGTAGAGAATCTGCCTGCAATATGGGAGACCTGGGTTTGGTCCCTGGATTGGGAAGATCCGCCGGAGGAGGGCATGGCAACCCACTCCAGTATTCTTCCCTGGAGAATCCCCATGGCCAGAGGAGCCTGGGGGGCTGCAGTGCATGGAGTTGCAGAGTTGGTCATGACTGAGTGACTTTCACATGTAAGGCATCAGAGTGTGACTGTATTGATTGCCAAAACCTAGATGAAGACAGGCAAAGTGGTGATGTCCTATCTCATCTTCTCCAGACTTCCCATACTAAGTTTTTCTCTACATTTTCCCTCTCTCTCTTCTCTTTCCGGCATAATGAAAGTTTGGTTGGTTTAACACAGATCTAAAGCAATGGTTCCAGGACTTGCCTGGTGGCCCAGTGGCTAAAACTGTGTGTTTCCAGTGTAGGGGAGGCCTGGGTTTGATTCCTGGTTAGGGAGCTTGATCCCACATGCCACAATAAAAGCTTCCAAGTGCTACAACTAAGACCTGTTGCAACCAAATAAATAAGTAAATCAATTTTTAAAATAAAAATAAATAAAGCAGAGGCTTCAACAAGACGCATATTTGTCTCTTACCTAACAGGCCAGGTATAAGCAGCTGAGGTCTCCTAATGATTGTTCCATGATGTCAACAACCTGAGTTCTTTCCAACCTGTCACTCGATCAGTTGCAAGTATTGTCCTCATCCGTGTCGCTCCAGATGGCTCTCGCCGCCCAGGTCTGCATCCCAGCCAGCTCGGGTGGGGCAGAGGGAAAAGCACATGGCAAGTCCTCTCCCTTTAAGTCATATCCTGAAAATTGCCCGCATCACTTCTACTCACATCCTTGTGGCCTGGCCTTAGCCAGGGGCTAGACCTGGCTGGGTAGCAGTGTGCTCAGGGGCCAAATGACAGCTCTCTTATCATAGGAAAAAGGGAGACCAGATATTGGGAGACCATTGAGTCGTCTTTCTTCAGCCCCGTTAGCCTACTCCTCAAGGGTATGAAAGCTCAGAGCTGGGCTCCACTGCTACAGATTTATTCCCAGGGAGGGAGACTGACTGCTAACCTGCTACAGTGAAAAGCCCCATGATCAGCCCTCTGCCTCCTTAGAAAGCAGAACAAGGGGGCGGTCTAAAACAGCAGCAGGAGAACTGCAGTTTATTTGGGGAAAGGCTTCCCTGAGAGAGGGGGGTGGTCACTGTGGCAGCTGCTGGCCTGCTGCATACAGCGTGGTACTGTGCACTGGAGGGTGGCGGACAGCCAGTCGCTGGGCACAGAGAAAGGAGCGAGGAAGTTCCCGGGTGAAGAATCCGCCTGCAATGCAGGAGACCCCGGTTCAATTCCTGGGTCGGGAAGATCCACTGGAGAAGGGATAGGCTACCCACTCCAGTATTCTTGGACTTTCCTCATGGTTCAGCTGGTGAAGAATCTGCCTGAAATGTGGGAGACCTGGGTTCATTCCCTGGGTTGGGAAGATCCCCTGGAGAAGGGAATGGCTACCCACTCCAGTATTCTGGAGAATTCTATAGAATCTATGGCGTCTATAGAGCCTGGAGTCTATAGATTCCAGAACTATACAGTCCACGGGGTCACAAACTGAGCGACTTTCATTTCCCTGGTGGTCCAGTGGCTGAGACTCCAAACTTGCAATATAAGTGGCCTGGCTTTGACCCCTGGTCAGGGAACTAGATCCCACATGCCAAAACTAAAGGTCCCGAGTGCTCTAACTAAGACCTGGTGCAATCAAATAAATAACAAATATTTTTAAAAATAAAGATGCCGTTTTTCTCTGAAGGTTCTGGTCTGTTCTGAGATGGAGGCACAAAGTGAAAAAGCCTTTTGTTTTATTTTTATGTAATGTTTTGAAAAGGTTATACACTCACATTATTCACAATCTTTGAAAAGATAAAAAGGAGTAGCTTTCAGGGTCCCTCACCCCTCTTCCCAACAGGTAAGTGCTCTAATGAGTGTCCTACCTGCCTTCCAATCCTCCTTCTGCAAGGACAGCAAACATGAAAACACGCTGCAGCCACGCCCACCTACCTCTTTCCCCAGCACTGTCCACTGCCCGGCTCCGTGGACACAGCCTCAAGGCCAGCAGCTCACGTTCTCCCCAGTGGCCTTGCTCTCCTTGTCCTATGGTGTTTCACAAAACTAGCCTGAGCCACGACGACATATATTTCATACCTCCCATGCATGACATTTTTCACATATGCTTTACAAATGTGCGTCTTCACCCCGAATCCAATGTCCCGGGAAATATGTCTTTTCCACATGGCTGCTGCTATAATATAAAAAGCATTTTCCCCTTCCCTTGGCCCCAGGAGGGAGTTATATCATGAAAATGGAAAAGTGATGAGAAAATGAGAAATCCTGCCTCCAGAGCTCTCTCTCCAAGTGGTTTTCCAGAGGCTCCCTGGGACTGCATCACCTTGAGAAGCATAAATCACCAGTGAGGCTGGGTGACACTGTCACCCACTGGTCCTGTGCATAACTGTTTCTGCTTGGTGGCCACTGACCCAGCGCATGCCTGCTGTGTAGGTGTGGTCCTCTGCCTGTCCACCCACCTGCCTGATGTGAGCAGGCCTGGCATTGGGATGGGCACACAGTCCCTGGTGGGCCCATATCGTGCAGAGCTGCAGATTGTCTAGGTGAGGCCCACAGCCATCGCGGTTCAACCATTTGGAGGGAAACCTTACTGTGGGTGGTCTTTCCACAGACCATGGGGATGCCTCCAACACCTTCCAATAAAACCCCAGCGAGCTCTGAGCTCAAGTGTGGCAGACTTCGTGAGCCTTCAGTACAAGCCATGGCTTGGAAACCTGGCGAAAACACCAGATCCAGGGCTTGGTAAATCCAGGGCTCAGCCTGCCTATCCTTCCTTCACCCTGCCCTTCCCTCTAACCCCCAACATGCCCAAGTTATCAATAAGTGAAGCTCAGAGAAGCAAGGGAGAAGGCAATGGCGACCCACTCCAGTACTCTTGCCTGGAAAATTCCATGGACGGAGGATCCGGGTAGGCTGCAGTCCATGGGGTCGCGAAGAGTCAACAGGACTGAACGACTTCACTTTCACTTTTCAGTTTCATGCATTGGAGAAGGAAATGGCAACCCACTCTGTGTTCTTGCCTGGAGAATCCCAGGGACGGAGGAGCCTGGTAGGCTGCCGTCTATGGGGTCGCACAGAGTCAGACACGACTGAAGCGACTTAGCAGCAGCAGCAGCAGCAGCAGCCGAGGAACAAAATCTCTAGTCTCCAAGCCCTACTCTCTGTAAGAAAGATCACAGCTTGTGCTGCTAGGGGGCGCTGTTGGGCAACTTTTCTGTGCGCAAAGGTCTTGCCTGCATTAAAAAAAAACAAAAAAAAAAAACAGGTATTATTTTTTAGAACAATTTGAGGTTCAGAGCATAAATGAGCAGGAAGTACAGATAATTTTCATATACCCCCCCTGGCCCCTCAACACACAGCTGCCTCCACTTCCAAGATTCTTCACCAGAGGGGTACCTGTGTTATAGTCTATGAGTCTACATTGACACATTATTGTCACTCCAATTCCATAGTTTACTTAGGGTTCACTTTTGCTGTTGTACGCCCCAGGGATTTTTGGAAAATGTATAATGACAGGTGTCACCATTGTGGTATCATCAGAATAGTTTCACTCCCCTAAAACTCCTCTGTGCTCTGTCTATTCATCCCCGTCTCCCCTGTCTCTGGAGACTACCAATCTTTTTAAAGTTTCCACAGTTGGTGCCTTTTCCAGAATGCCATATAGTTGGAATCCCACAGTATGTAGCCTTTTCAAATTGGCTTCTTTCACTTACTTACATGCATTTAAGTTTCCTCCATGTCTTTTCATTTGCTTTTAGTGCTGAATAAAATTCTATTGCCTGGATGTATCACAAGTTTATTTATCCATTCACCTTTGGAAGGACATCTTGGTTGCTTTCAATCTGAGGCAACTATGAGTAAAGCTGGGCTTCCCTGGTGGTTCAGAAGGTAAAGAATCTGCCTGCAATGCTGGAGACGTAAGAGACTCGGGTTTGATCCCTGGGTCGGGAAGATGCCCAGAAGGAGGGCATGGCAACCCACTTACAGTATTCTTGCCTGGAGAATACCATGGACAGAGGAGCATAGGGAGCTAGAGTCCATGGAATTCCACAGAGTCAGACACAACTGAAGTGACTTAGAATGCACCCACACCTGAGTAAAGCTGCTGTAAATATCTATGAGCAGTTTTTTGTGTGGACATATGTTTTTAATGGAGAAGGCAATGGTACCCCACTGCAGTACTCTTGCCTGGAAAACCCCATGGACGGAGGAGCTTGGAAGGCTACAGTCCATGGGGTTGCTGAGGGTCAGACACGACTGAGCGGCTTCACTTTCACTTTTCACTTTCATGCATTGGAGAAGGAAATGGTAACCTACTCCAATGTTCTTTCCTGGAGAATCCCAGGGACGGGGGATCCTGGTGGGCTGCCGTCTATGGGGTCGCACAGAGTCGGACACGACTGAAGCGACTTAGTGTGTGTGTGTATGTTTTTAACTCATTTGAGTGAATTCCAAGGAGCACAGCTGCTGGATTCCTACCTGTGTATTTAGAGGCAGAATGCTCAGTGGGATAGGCTGTCTCATGTCCATTCCCTGGGACCCCTGCAGTCTCGTGTCCTTCTATGCCATAGCACCCACCTCAGTCTTCCAGAGATTCTGCTCCCTCCTGCTGGCAGAGACACCCTGACAGGTGTGAGTGGTAGGCCTGCCTCTTCCCTCCTCTCTCTGTTTCATTCTTTATTCCACAAAGATGAGGGCCAGAAGATTTTTCATTACAAACTGAATAATTTTTTTCAACACCAGTATTTAATAAAATCAACTACGCAGCTTTTCATTCATTACTGATATTTTGCAGTCACTGTTGGAGTGATTCATGTCACACCTCTTATTTGTTCTAAGTATTTGTTGCAAACATACAGCTGCACTGGCATTCAAACTTTTTATGAGACAAACTGATGAAGATGTGATATACATATATATTTAAAAAGTAAATATACATACATATATGGGGCTTCCCTGGTGGCTCAGATGGTAAAGAATTTGTCTTCAATGTGGGAGACCTGGGTTCGGTCCCTGGGTCAGGAAGGTCCCCTGGAGAAGGAAATGGCAACCCACTCCAGTATTCTCATCTGAACAATTCCATGGACTGAGGACCCTGGTGGGCTACATACACATACATATATATGCATGTGTGTGTGTGCGATAGAATACTACTCAGCCATAAAAAGCAATGAAATTTTTGCCATTTGCAGCAACATGAATGGACCTGAAGGTTATTACGCTTAGTGAAATAAGTCAGACAAAGAAAGACAAATACTGTCTGTTATCACTTATATATGAAATCCAAAAGCATAAAATAAATGAATATGATTAAAAAAAGAAACAGATTCGTCAATATTGAGAACAAACTAGTGGTTACCAGTGGGGAGAGGGGTAGAGGATTAGGCAAGATAGGGGTAGGGGGTTAAGTACAAACTGCTACAAGCATATAACTTACAAGGATATATTATACAGCACAGGGAATATAGCCAATTTTTCATAATAACGATAAATGAATACAATCTATAAAACATTTTGAATCACTATGTTGTACACCTGAAACTAATATAATATTGTAAGTCAGCTATATCTTAGTAGAAAAAATGGTTATGGTGTTTTGCCCCAGGGACTCTAATTCCTCCATGAATCTTCAAGGAAAACGGTCCTAACTTTCAGGCATCCCAGTCTAACCTGGGAGCCACCAGGACTTGGGATCTCCTCTTCATGGATTCTTTGTTGTCAAACAAGAAACTGGTGGTTGGTTTGGGCTAGTATTTTTAACACTTAATCTAGGTTGTCAATGTTTTGAAATCACGACCTTGGAAATATAAACCTTGTTTGCAGCTTCTCTTAAAAAGTCGGAAAATGAGGCCAGCCTGTGCTTCTGTACCTACAGGGGACCAGTCTGCACCCTCAAGGTGAGTGGGACACTCAGTCCCTTCCAGCCTGTCTCACCTGTCTTGCTCCTGTAAGCCTTTGAGTTTGCAGCCCTTGTGTGAGATATTTCTTATTGCTACTATAAGAAACTGCTACAAACTTCAGCCTGTGTTGTTCTGGAAACCAGGAGTCTGAAATCAGTATCACAGGGCTTAAACCAAGGTGTCAGCAGAGCCATGCTCCTCTCAGAAGCTGTAGGGGAAGCAGCCTTGCCTTGCCTTTTCCGGCTCCTGGTAGCTGCCAGCATTTCATGGCTTGTGGCTTCACCACTCAGTTTTCAAGGCCAGAATCTTCAAGCCTTGCTCACTCTACATGGGGCCCCTCCTCTATGTGTGTGAAACCTCTCTATGCCTGCCTTTTGTGAGGATATCTGTGATTGCATTTACTCCCACATAGATAATCTAGGGTATTTTGTCTCAATAGCCTTAATTTAATCACACCCTTTACCATATAAGTTATTGTTCTTTCTTTTGCCATATCAAGGTACCATTCACAGGTTTCAAGATTAAGAAGCAGATATGTTTGGGGACCATTATTCAGCCTTCCACAGTCAAGAATCCTTCCTTTGGGGAGCTAGCATTCTAGAGAGTCAGGAAAGGAAGGAGTGATGGGATGGGAGCAGCGCCACGCCATTAGAAAACCAGAGAGACTCTAGTTCACAAGGGACTGAATTGGGACTTCCCTGGTGGCCCAGTGGTTAAGAATCCACTCTGCAATGCAGGGGATTTGATCCCTGGGCAGGGGACTAAGATCCCATGTGCCATGGAGCAACTTAGCTCATGCACCCCAACTAAAGAATCAGTGTACCACCATGAAAGATCCTGTGTGATACAATAAACATCCTGCATCCCGCAACTAAAGCTTGATGCAGTTAAACAAATAAATATATATATATATATGTGTGTGTGTGTGTTAGTCGCTCAGTTGTGTCCGACTCTTTGCGACCCCACGGACTATAGCCCACCAGGCTTCTCTGCCCATGGAATTCTCCAGGCAAGAATACTGGAGTGTATATTTTAAATGAGAGCGAGACTGAAGTGAAGCATGAGGCCTTCAGGGCAAATGCCCTGAGGCAGCAACTTGCGGGTCAAGCACTGTCTGTGAGCTCAGGAGGGGACACAGGGGAGGAGGCTGGAAGACCAGGAGCGGAGCAGACAGTCCCTGAAGGGCTTTGTAAGCCATAGTGGAGGGTTTGGCTTGTGTCCCTAGGCAACAGTGAGCTGTGGGAGAACTTCCATCCATGAAGGGAAGTGAGCTATTGAGTTGCACAGGGCTAACAGGTGAGCCTTCTGCAGGCACCCTCCCCTGGGCCAGTAGGGGATGACACCGGGGGCCCCTTTCAGGCCACAGCACTGCCCAGCTACAAGCCTTTCAGGCCCCATCGACTGTCCCTTATGCTGGGCACCTCCATGCTCCAGACGTTCCGCTGAGCACTCGCCACCCACGTTTGTGACAGGGCGCTCCAGGTGACACTGGACTCCAGCACTTTTGAAATCTCAGATGACTAGAAGTGGATAGGGAAGGGGGAGACTTCAGATCTCATGCTCTGACCTTGAGGCAGTGCTGCCCACTTGAAGCTTTAAGAAGCCAGACTGTCTGGATTTGAATCTGAATTCAGACACTTACTAACTGTGGGACCCTGGGGGAGTCCCATAACCTCCTTAAGCTTATTTTCCTCCTCTGTAAAATGGAGATCAAATGCCTTCCAGTGTTGGGGTGAAGAGTCAAAGAGATAAAACAGGAAAAAGGACTTAAAGCTGGAGCTTAGATTAGGAAACACAGAATAAATGTTAACTGTTGTTATTTGATTTTTAGTTCCTGTAGGAGACAATTTTGAGAGCAAGCTCTTCCTTTGTTTTCTGAGAAGTGCAGTGTGGGGGGAGCAGGGAATAACTAACAGAGCATTTGATTTTATATAGAAAAAAGCCAAGATGGGATGGAGAGCTTCCAGGCAACAAAATAAAAACACTTGAGAGTTTTGTATAACTGCATGAAAGCTTGTCTTCATTCAAGGCAGAACTGTGCCTCTTGCCAGTTGCTTGTAGAAATAAAAATGATGAGATTTTGCTCTCAGGGCTTCAGAAAGCTGGGGGTTCCTGGAGGTGGGGGTGCAACATGGCTAGGGCTTTCCTGTGTGGAGGAGGGTGCCAACCAGGGACCTCACAGACCCCAGTGCATCAGGAGGGGCCTGAGGCTACTATGGCTTTAGGACTTTGAACCTGGTCACACCTAGGAGCTAGTCTGAGGTTTTCCATTTTGCTCTGTGGTTCTTTCCTGTTCTTCTTCCAGGCAAATCTGGTCCTTGTTGGGCTTGGGGGCCTTGTTGAAGTATCCCTGGCCACAGTTGGGGTGCGGGAGTCTGGAGCTCAGCAGGGCCTGGAAAGGCTTGTAATGTGGTGGCAAGAGGTCTTTGGAGAACAGGAGTGCGGGGCACTGGAGTCGGGAGGTGAAACAAGGGAATAGCAGCAGCCAGGGTTTGAGGCAAGAGCAAACTCAACCTGCAGGATCCCAGCAACCCTGGGGAGAGGATCCTGATAAATGCAGTCTTGCTACGGCCAAGAAGGTGGATGGTTGGTTCTCTCATGCTGGGTGGGCATGAAAGGGCAGCCTGACCCTTGGGAACAGTGAGGCTCTGGGCATCTGGGTTACAGATAATTTTTCATCTTTGTAGTCACCATGTGGGGCAGGTGCTGTCATGTGGCTTGTTTCTCAGGTGGGGGACTGAGCACAGAAAGGGTGAGGTACCCAGTCCTCAGTCACACAGCTAGTAAGGAGCAGAGTTAGAATTCATATTGGTCTGTCTGACCCCCAGACCTGCTGGTTCCCCCAGGCAGCAGGCCCTTACCTGAACTCTACAGTAACTGTAGTCATTGAATTCCGCTCAAAATGAGAGAGTGTCTGGGAAAATACTGCCCCAGAGGAGCTGGTGGAAGAGAAGCCCTTTCTGGGGTATTCTCAACACAGTTCATGACCTCCAACTCAATCCCGGGCCCCACCCTTATTTTTCCGAGGAGGCCACTCTTGCTGGTGATTGCGAGGCAGTGTGTAGAGTGTCTAGAGCGTGGACCTGGGAGCAGCGTTGCAAACAGCGGTTGACATTACAGGTGCCTGGTCAACCTGACGGTAGCCGGGATTCCCCTGGAGTCAGCCCTTTCCTGCCGGTCTGCGAAGCTTCCGGTAGATGGCGCTCCGACCCCGCTCCTTGCTCTGAGATCTGCACTTCGTGCTTCAGGTTCCCAACGTCCTCCTTCCAGTTCCGGGCTTGCCTGGCTGCGCAGGCACTTCCAGATCAATAACTGCTTCTTTACTGTTTTCCTCTTTAACAGACTCTGAGGCGACGCTTGCTGAGTCCCGGGGCCTGTTCTCTGTGTTGTGTTCGGCGTTCACGGTCCAATGTGGGGGACAGATGCTGCTAAGTCCCTTCAGTCGTCTCCGACTCTGTGCTATCCCATAGACGGCAGCCCACCAGGCTCCCCCGTCCCTGGGATTCTCCAGGCAAGAACACTGGAGTGGGTTGCCATTTCCTTCTCCAGGGGGACAGATGAGGCCACTGCAATTCAGTGCGACCACCTCTAGGACAGGAGAGGTCTGGGCAGGAGCTTGAGGGCTGAGAGAGCGCTGGACTCCTGGACTGGGGGGCCTCACGCTGTCTCCGTGGCAGGCTGGAGCTAGCGTTCTCAGAGAGCTGTGCCGAGGGGAATGCCTGGGTGACCTGGGACCCACCTCCACCCCTACCCAGGCACACAGCTGGTGCCCAAGAAATGAAGGGGAGTACAGGAGAACGTTGTGGAGGCTGTGCAGATCAGCCGTCAGGGCTCCCGCAGGCCCTGCCATGCAGCAGCACCCATGGTGGCAGTAGCAGCAGTGTGTTCATTCCCTGGGGACTTCTCAGCTCCTCATAGCTTCACAGGGGACTCTGGGCACCGTCGCGGAAGCTGCTGTCTCCGAGGGTTCCAGGGTATCCACCCACCACAGCTAGGCCTCAGGGCTGCACCCAGCCTTGAAGAGAGATCCAGCCGCAGGGCACCAAGGGGAGCAGGGAATGAGTGAAAGGGGTCGCGCTGACAGAAAAAGGAGATACTACCCTGCATTCAGTTCCTTTTTATACTGTTCCTGAAGATCAACCCTGAATGCTCATTGGAAGGACTGATGCTGAAGCTGAAGCTCCAATACTTTGGCCACTTGATCCAAAGAGCTGACACATTGGAAAAGACCCTGATGCTGGCAAAGATAGAAGGCAAAAGGAGAAGGGGACGACAGAGGATGGGATGGTTGAATGGCATCGCCGACTCAGTGGACATGAATTTGAGAAAACCCCAAGAGATAGTGAGGGACAGGGAAGCCGGCCTGCTGCAGTCCCTGGGGTTGAAAAGAGTCAGACACGGCTGAAGAGCAACAACAATTCAATTCCTGTCGTGTAACGGCACTGTTCTGGGCACTGCATCTTCCATTATCCTCACAGCAACCTTTTCAGGAGACATAATCTTCCCTGCTAGGTAGATGGATCATGGAAGTTCAGGGAACGAAAAGCTCAGGTCCAGGTGTACACAAGGCGAGGGCTGGATGAAAAGCTATGCTGTTGACACATGGCGTCAGGGGCTTTGGGGAGACGAGTGCCAGCCCCCCCACCATGGTGTTGGGAAGGGGCCTGTTAGTGAGTATCTGAGTATAGAGCTGGTGAGTGCCTCTTTCCGAGTCAGGCTGACTCCAGACTAATGCCCCCAGTTTAGCTCTGGTTTCTCACCTGGGGGCACAGCCACCACAGCACACAGCCCTTGCTGTCCTCATACAAGACCTAGGTCACCTGGGCCATCTTCAGGGACTCTTATGTGTTCACTTGCCTGGCCCTGATTCCTGGTTGAAGTTTCACGTACAGCCTGAATTCTGAGCCCAAGTCAACCAGTAATGATGACAACCCATGACGTCTCTCACCCCTCCTCCCAAAGCGACTTCTCAAAACCAGCCCCTTGAACACTCTCTCAGCCGTGCTGAGTCCTCAGTCTTTCTTTTCTCTTCCTTCAAACAGTTCACTATTTGCACGGAGATTTCGCTTTTCTTTGACTTTTTTTTTCTTCATATATAACCTGATAAAAGGGCTCCCGTTATTTCAGAATATATTCTGGGTCCTATTCTGTGCTCAATTACACACCATCTATAGTTGATTTTCATGAAATTTAAATAACAAAGAGGGACGCTTATGTCATTTCTCCCTTATAAAAATACACCCTTGAAATCCTCTCTTATTGGAAAGCTGCAGCGTGTCCGCAGTTTAACAGCTTGTGAGAGTGTGCGTGTATGTGCTGCCTCATTAGAAGTGCACACAGAGTGAGGTGCGTCCTGGTAACAAGAGCTAAATTTCCACTCACTGTCCCCAAATCGAAATAGACTGTCCGGACCGCCGGGACGTGCCAACATCTGCCAGGCTCGGCCACAGCATCAGGCCAGGGCAACCTGCCACAGGGAGGTCAGAAATCCTGTCCTGTCAGCTGGGGATCCAAGGGGGGCGTGTGTCGGCAGAGACATAGTGGGACCACAAGTGGACAGGCAGGATGTCTCAGTGGCAAGATGTTAAATACCCAAATCGGGCTGACCCCTCTGGAGCCCCAGATGGGGGGTCTGTGTGTCGCTCTGGGTCTAAAGGGCCTCATTGCCCAGACAGAAGAAGGGTCGTATCCTTGAAGGCTTGACTCAGGTCCTGGAGCCCAAGGTGGTGGCTGAGACCAGAGGGCTTGACAGGACCCTTGTGATGGGGCCACCCTGTTGAACTAAGGGGTGATGATAGTTGACCTCCAGTTTTAAGCTTCCCTCTTTTGGACTGAATTCATCATGTGGGGCCCGGTAGAGAGGAGCAAAGGGACTTAACCCCTGGATGGGGGGCTGTCAAAGGCTGGTAATTGCAGGGGAGTCTGGACTTGTGGAAGAGGGGGTTCCACCCATTCCTTACATCCCAAAGCCTACTGCCACAGCCTAGGTCTCCCTTCAAGGAAGCTGAACTGGAGCAGCAGGGCGCCCACAATCACAGGAGCCATTCCAGGTGGCACTCAGTGATCTGGAGATGACCTTCATGGGCCCGGCCTGTCAGCCTAACCGGTTTGGAGTGGCACTCGGGCTCGGCCTTAAATACTTTGATGCCTGAGAGAACGGGCAGAGGATATCTGAGAGGAGGAAAGGCATAGACAAACGCCAGGAGCAGGCAAGTGCAACTCAGGTTTGGAAGGAGAGAAGAGCTGTTATGTTTGGAAAAGATAGTTAGGAAGTCTCCCATAAAAGTAAATAAAAATAGGTGTTGTTGTAGGATAGAAAAACAAAACACAGAACTGCACCCCAAACCCCCTGTTATCGAGACCCACCCCTGAAATAGAAATGCAGCAATGGTTAGTGCTTAAGGGTCCAGTCACTCTTCTGTGCTGTGCTCAGTCATGTCCGACTCTTTGCAACCTCATGGGCTGTAGCCCACCAGGTTCCTCTGTCCATAGGATTTCCCAGGCAAGAGTACTGGAGTGGGTTGCCATTTCTTTTTCCAGGGCATCTTCCCAATCCAGAGAATCAAATTTGTGTCTCCTGCATTGGCAGGTGGGTTCAGGTATCAATACATAAAATATTATGTATATATAAAATATCTGTACAACAAACAGTCTAGAAGCAAAAACACCCAGTTGCAATGAGCACATTTAATATCCAGATCTTGGTTTCTAAAAACAACAATAACAACAAAACCAGCTCTCCTTGGAGGATAGCTATTTCCAAGGCTGGGGAAGGAAAAATACAAGATGAGCCTGGAACATCTCTTTATGTCAAAAAGTAAGGAAGTCTTCAAAGAATGATGGGGATGTATCAAAATGACTCAGAAGCCAGCCTGAAGAGTCTCCACAAATCATACACGGATTAATCTGAACATCAAGCAAATAAGGACAGTGAAAGATAATAAACCACTAAATGACTCCATGAGTCTAAACTGGTATGAATAAATGAGTGAGCAAATGAATGAATAATAAATGAGGTAGAAGGAAAAATGTTTTCTTTAAAGAAATGCCACCTAATGAATGTAGAAAAAGTTATGGAGTTAGAAAATTTTGTTTTGAGAACATTATGTAATCATCAATGGATGCTAAAACTAATGGGTGAAGTTTGATGAGGATCTGGTTATTTACAGTCTCAAGGAATCTCCCCATAAAAGAAAAAGGGCTTCCCAAGTGGTGCAATGGTAAACAATCCGCCTACCGATACAAGAGACGAGGGTTTGATCCCTGGGTCAGGAATATCCCCGGGAGGAGGAAATAGCAACCCATTCCAGTACTCTTGCCTGGAGTACTGGACAGAGGGGCCCGGTGAGCTGGAGTCCTTGGGATAGCAAAGAATCAGACACCACTGAGCACACACAAACATAAAGGAAAACACATTAACAGTTACTTTATAGTGGAAAGTCCTGGCAGACGTCACCTTAACCAAAAGCCTCAAGTTAACATCACCAGTATTAACATGACCAAGGTGGCCCCTGGTGGGAGAGGTCAGCGTCAAGTACTTCCGTCATATAATATGTGGGAAGAAGATGTCACCTCCATGGTGCTTCTTCCAAAATGTTGATCCTCAATCTGATTATGAGGAAACATCAGAAAAGTCTACATTGAAAGACATTATACGAAATAGTTGGCCTTTAACCCCCCCAAATGTCAAGGTCAAATAAAATAATGGGGGAAGAACCATTCCAGATCTAAAACAGATGAAAGAGACATGACAACCAAAAGCAATGTATGATTCTAGATTGGACGCTGGCTTTGAGAGATGATAGGTAAAGAGGACTCAACTGGAACAACTGGAGGAATTGAATATGGACTGGGCAGTAGATATTAGCATATATCAATATTAACTTTCTTAATTTTGATGGTTGTATTGAGACTATGTTTTTAAATGTTCTTTTTTTCAATAAATACACACTGAAGTGTGTTCATAGGGTTCTCAAGGCGAGAATGCTGAAGTGGTTTGTCATTCCCTTCAGTGGACCACGTTTTGTCAGAACTCTCCACCATTACCCCCCGTCTTGGGTCATGTCAGAACCGGTCAGGTCTTGGGTTTGTCAGAACTGGACATGGAACAACTGACTGGTTCCAAATTGGGAAAGGAGCATGTCAAAGCTGTATATTTCCATCCTGCTTATTTAACTTAATATACAGAGTACATCATGCGAAATGCCAAGCTGGATGAAACACAAACTGGAATCAAGATTGCTGGGAGAAATGTCAATAACCTCAGATGGTATGCAGGTGGTATGCAGATGACACCACCCTTATGGCAGAAAGTGGAGAGGAACTAAAGAGCCTCTTGATGAATGTGAAAGAGAAGAGTGAAAAAGCTGGCTTAAAACTCAACATTCAAAAAACGAAGATCATGGCATCCAGTCTCATCACTTCATGGCAAATAGGTGGGGAAACAATGGAAACAGTGACAGAACTTTCTTTAGTTGGGCTCCAAAATCACTGCAGATGGTGACTGCAGCCATGAAATTAAAAGACGCTTACTCCTTGGAAGAAAAGCTATGACCAACCTAGACAGCATATTAAAAAGCAGAGACATTACTTTGCCGACAAAAATCTGTCTAGTCAAAGCTATGGTTTTTCCAATAGTCATGGAAGGATGTGAGAATTGGACCATAAAGAAAGCTGATCAACGAAGAATTGATGCTTTTGAACTGTAATGTTGGAGAAGACTCTTGAGAGTCCCTTGGACTGCAAGGATATCAAACCAGTCAATCCTAAAGGAAATCAGTCCTGAATATTCATTGGAAGGACTGATGCTGAAGCTGAAGCTCCAATATTTTGGCCACCTGATGGGAAGAACTGACTCCTTTGAAAAGACCCTGATGCTGGGAAAGATTGAAGGCAGGAGGAGAAGGGGATGACAGAGGATGAGATGGTTGGATGGTATCACTGACTCAATGGACGTGAGTTTGAACAAGTTCCAGGAGTTGGTGATGGACAGGGAAGCCTGGCATGCTGCAGTCCCTGAGGTCACAAGGAGTCGGACACGACTGAATGACTGAACTGGGCTGAGCTGAACAGAACTGAAGTATGTAGAGCTAAAAGATTATGCTGTCTGCAACTTGCCCTCAAATGATTCAGCTAAGAAAGAGTATTTCTGTCTATCTATCTATCTGGAGCCTGGTAGAATCCCATGGACGGAGGAGCCTGGTAGGCTGCGGTCCATGGGGTCGCTAAGAGTCAGACACGACTGAGCGACTTCACTTTCACTTTTCACTTTAATGCATTGGAGAAGGAAATGGCAACCCGCTCCAGTGTTCTTGCCTGGAGAATCCTAGGGATGGGGGAACCCGGTTAGGCTGCCGTCTATGGGGTCACACAGAGTCGGACACGACTGAAGTGACTTAGCAGCAGCAGCAGAATGATAAAGCAAACAAGAGAAAATATTAACCATTGGTGAATCTATGTATTCAAGAGTTTTTGCAACTGTTTTGTGTATAAAATTATATTAAACTGAAAAAGTTACCCTCAAAAGGAAAAAATGTAGTTCTTACACCCAAGAGCATAAGCTCTTTAACTGTTAAATGGAAATAATATCTGACTCTGAAGTAGGCTGGGAGGAATGCATGCCTTTTTGTGAGAACTTAACAAATGAAAGAGATTCTTATTAATAATACCTACTTTTACTTACAGTTATTTACAAGGAGGGCTCATCCTTGTTCCCTCACATGGCATGCAGGGATTTGTGTGCTATTCCTGGTCTTATATCTGGACAGCCATAGAAATGTCCTAGTTCTTCACTATTGTTGGTCCTAAAGTTCTTAGAATCTTTGGTATTTTAGAACCTCCAGGGCATATGCCAGGAATAAGGCCAAATTTCTCCCTGATTGGTCCTTTGCAGATGCCATGGGGTGAGTCCAGGGGCATTTACCTTTGGCTAAGACCTTAGCACCTGATGACTAACTTACAAATAAATGGTGTGAAGGTGCTCAATGAGAAGATTGTCTTAAACACCAGTTCCTGCTCTGTCTACTCATTCCTCAGAGTGGGAGGCTGGTGTCAGAAGCCCAGATGACCCTGCCTCTGCTCCACTGGTTGCTAGCTGTAGAAACTCAGGCCCATCACTGGCCTCTTACCTTCTTGTCTGGCAGACTCTCCAAAGAACCAGGCCAGTAGCTTCAACCTGCAAGTCCATCCTCTCTTGCCCCACCCATTTTCAGTCCACCCTAACCTCTGGACTGGACAATCCCACTCCAGCTGCCAGTACTCTCAGCATGCTCTGGCCCCAGTGGTTCTCAAAATGTGTTCCAAGGACCTGTGGGATCCCTGAGACCTTTCCATGGAGTCTTCAAAGTCTTTGCTTTTCTAGTTACATATTTGTTTGAGAGTACATTTTCATACTTCAACAATGTACCAGACCAGCTTCAATGCAGAAGTAGAGATGTGAATCTGTGTGTGCCAAGTTGCTTTAGTCTTGTCCAACTCTTTGTGACCCCATGGACTGTAGCCAGCCAGGCTCCTCTGTCTAAGGGATCTCCAGGCAAGAATACTAGAGTGGATTGCCATGCCCTCCTCCAGGAGATCTTCCTGACCCAGGGACAGAACCCACGTCTCTTACGTCTCCTGCATTGGCAGGCCGGTTCTTTACCACTAACACCAACTGGGAAGCCTAGAGATGTGAGTCTGGTTGTCTTCTACTAAGCCAGATATTAGAGAGACTTGCAAAAATGTAAAGTACCATTACCCTTCTTTATAATTTTTTGTCTTGAAAAATACAGTTATTTTTCATAAAAATGTTCTGTGTTAACATGAAATGGGTTTATTATTGTTATTTCTTTTTTGTATTAATTTCAGCCTTATTGAGGTATAATTGACAAAATTGTAATATATTTTTTTATTATACAAAGTTAATTTCTTTAATTTGATGAATGTTCTTTTTTTTGAGTTCTACTTTTTTAATATAAATTTATTTATTTTAATTGGAGGCTAAGTACTCTACAATATGCAACTTTAAAGTATTGATTTGATACATGTATACATTGTGAAAGAATTCTCACTATGGAGTTTATATATCCATCACTATACATTTGTAAGAAAACTTAAGTTCTACTCTCTTAGCAAATTTCAATTATTTAACTGAAAGTTTATTTTCTTTTTACTACCCTCTCCCTACACATCCTCCAGCCCATGGCAACCACCATTCCACAATCCCACGAGTTCAGTTTATTTTTTTAGATTGCACATATAGTGATATTGCAATATTTATCTTTTTCTGTCTGGTTTATTTCACTTAGCATATTGCCCTCCAGGTACATCCATATTGTCACACAGGATTCCCTTCTTTTTTAATGGCTGAATAATATTCTGTTATATATACACTTACACACATATGTATCATATTTTCTTTCTTCATTCATCTGTTGATGGGAACTTAAGTTCTTTCTGTATCTTGGCTATTGTGAATAATATTGCAGTGAATGTGGGAATACAGATATCTCTTGGAGAAAGCAATTTCATTTCTTTTGAATGTATACCCAGAAGTAGGATTCCTGGATCATATGGTAGTTCTATTTTTAGTTTCTTGAGGAAACTCCTATGTCTCCATTTTCCTACCAACAGTACATAAGTGTTCTCTTTTCTTCATATTCTCCTCATGATTTGTTATCTTTCTCTCTTTTTTTTGCAATAGATATTCTAACAAGTATGAAGTGATATTTCATTGTGGTTCTGATTTATATTTTTCTGATGACTAGTGACATTGAGCATATTTTTGTGTATGTGCTGGCCATCAGTATGTCTTCTTTGGGAAAAAGTCTATTTGGGTCCTTTGCTCATTTTATTAATAAAATTAGGTTAATAGGTTATTGGAGAAGGAAATGGCAACCCACTCCAGTGTTCTTGCATGGAGAATCCCAGGGATGGGGGAGCCTGGTGGGCTGCCGTCTTTGGGGTTGCACAGAGTCAGCCACGACTGAAGCGCCTTAGCAGCAACAGGTTCATTGGCTTTTTTGCTGTTGAATTATATGAGTTCCTTGCATGTTTTAAATATTAACCCCTTATCAGACACATGGTTTGCAAATGTTCTCTCCCATTCCACAGGCTATCTTTTCAGTGTGCTTTTGATTTCCTTGCTGTGCAGAAGCTTTTTAGTTTGCTGTAGTCCAACTTGTTTATTTTTGATTTTGTTGCCTTTGCTTTTGGTGTCAAATCCAAAAGCATATATCATCAAGACCAATGCCAAGGTAACTACTCCTCATGTTTTCCTCTAGGAGTCTTATGTTTTCAGATCTTATGTTTAAGTCTTTAGTCATTTTGAGTTGATTTTTGTGTATGGTGTAAGATACTGGTCCAGTTTTATTCTTTTGCATGTGGATATCCAGTTTTTCCAATATCATTTATTAAAGGGACTGTCCTTTCCCCATTGTTTATCCTTGGCTTCTTGGTTGAAAATTAATTGACCGTATGTGCATAGATTTATTCTGGGGGGTTTATTCTGCTCCACTGATCTGTATGTTTATCTCATGGCAATACTATACAGTTCTGATTTCTATAGCTTTGTAACATGGTTTGACACTGATGCCTCCAGTGTCCTTCTTCTTTTTCAAGATTGCTTTGGCTATTTGAGGTTTATGGGGTTGTCCACACAGCCTACTTTTTTCTTGGTGGCTCCTAGTAGTTGACATCATGCCAGGATACAGCGGTGTCCCAGTGGGGAGGAAGATCACAGTCAGCCCTTAGATGGAGGCAGGTTTGAAGTTGCACCCTCAGGAAACAGCTTGTAAAATACGTAGTCAAACCATCCATCAGGCAGAACTCTTAAAAGTTGGGACACTAGATGTGGAGTCCCAACCTTTCGTTCCTGAGGGAGAAGTTGTAATTGGGGAGTTCCCTCTTGGTTATATGGCACTGTGCTGGGAGTGGGATTCATCTTGAGGTGTGTCTCAGTTTTTCCTACCCATTTCTATGTGGGTATTTTCTCATTCAGCCTATGTGTAGGAGTCACTGAGCTAGTCTCTGGTTTTCCCTCAGAGGAAATCGCTCCACATGTAGCTCTACATTTGATGTGTCTAGTTAAGGAGGGAAGTCCAGGAGCCTCTGGTATCTTAATCTCTCCTCTATTATTGTTCCTTTAGAATGAATTAAGTATTTCCTTTTTGGTTTCTATAAAGATAAGCATCAATAGATGTAATTCACATAAGCAAAAGCTGTCTAGAATTCTGAATTATTTTTCAGAAATCAAAACATGTGAGAACCACTGTTCTAGCCCCTGACTGTGTTTTAGCAAGGATCCTTGGTCTAGGCTCTATGGTGATCATAACTTGTCATCCCTCAGGGAATAGGCTGACCTCAGCATCCTGGATCTCTGTGATGGAAGAAAAGAGGGCTAGAGAGCCTTGAACTAGCAACTAAATGCTGTGGCCCAGAATGGCATGTATCGATTCCACTCATAGCTCATTGGCCAGTACTAGTTTCATGGCTCCACCCACTTGCAAGGGGAGGGGAAATGTGAGCCTCTCCTGTGTCCAGTGCCCTGAAACAGAACTGGCAGTGGCTGAGCACCAGGAGTCTCCACCATGCCCTGCTTCATTCTTCTGTACAGCAGGTATCACTACTTGATAGTCCTATTGGATATTTATTTGCTTATTGATGCTTGGGTTTCCCTGGTGACTCAGTGGTGAGGAATACACCTGCAATGCAAGAGACTTGGGTTCAATCCATGGATCAGGAAGATCCCTTGGAGAAGGAAATGGCAACCCACCCCAGTGTTCTTGCCTGGGAAATCCCATGGACAGAGGAGTCTGGTGGGCTACAGTCCATGGGGTCTCAAAGGAGTCAGACATGACTGTGACTAAACCATAACAACACTGACTCTTTGCCCTCTAAGAGGAGGGTAAGCTCTTTACCCGAGATCCCTTGTCTTGCTTTGTTCACTGCTCCATCTTCAGTCTGAATCTGGCATATTGTATGACCTTGATAACGGGAAGAAATGGATGAATGGGGTAAGAGTGTTGGGACTTTCCTGGTGGTCCAGTGGTTAAGACTCCACGTTGCCAATGCAGGGGGTGTATGTTTGATCCCTGGTTGGGGAACTAGGTCCCATGTGCCACAACTAAGAGTTCATATGCTGCAACTAAAGGATCCTGCGTGCCACAACTAAAGGTCCTGAGGGCCGCAACTAAGACCTGGAACAGCCAAACAAACAGACAAATATTAAAGAGAGCGGTGGGGGAGAGACTGCTGACTGTCCTCCCAGGCTGTCTGACTGGCTGGAGTTTGAAATGGGGACTGCATCTCAAAGTGCTTCCTGAGCCTGAAAATGCTGGAGAGGCTTGAGCTGAACTTGCACTTGGGGCTCCTTGTCTCTAAACATAACATACACAATTCTAGGTGCTGGTGCTGAACAAAGCCTGTGCAGCGTGTGCCTGGAGGTGGGGCCTTGTTCCAGGTGAATGGGTGAAAGATTCCCACAATGAAGACCTGGGGTGCAGTTCACTCACAGAGAAAGGATGGCTGTATCTGGTCAGGGCTCCCTTTTCTCCTGGCCAGTCCCAGCTGTGGGCAAGGCCTGGGCAGCCCCTTCTATGAGGGACACTCCAGAACCAGCCCTGGGGATTCTTGCAGATTTGGCCCCACATGCATGCCCTTAGGTAAAGTCTGTTAGGTATACAGGTTTGCGTTTTCCCTCCAGATCGCTGGTCTCATCAGCCAATCCCACTGGATCCTTACATCTGACTTGGGTCGAGTCAGGCTGTCATTCCAAATAGAGCTTATTAGCCTTCCTGGGGAGTAGGGGGAGGGACCAGGCTGTGTGGTAGGGACAGTTGGCACTTGGAAGGGAGCTCAGTGCCAGGCCCTGAGCATAGGCATAGTGTTGTTGCTTGACTGACATGTTCTAGGAGGCCCTGAGTCACAGCTTGTTTGGGGATTGTCATGCCCTCACTGGAGGACCTGGCTCAGATTTGGGAGAAGATTCCTACAAGGGGGCCATCCCCTCACATCCATCAGGTGTTTGTGACTCCCACACTTTCAGGTTCGGCAACTTCTTTTTTCAAACTCTGGAGCTTGTCGTAAGATTTCTGTCCTACTTCCAGCGTGGGAGAGGGAGTTTGGATGATGAAACACTAGGATTTCTGGACTGGGCAGTAGGTCCATGGGGATGACATATGGAGTAGAGTACTTAAAATCAAGGTCATCCAAGGAAATCAGGGATTCCTTGCCACTTCAGGGATTCAGGAGTGGGAAAGACATGAATGTCCATGGGAGAAATACTGGGAGTTCTCAGGAAGATAGTCAGGAAAACACAGACAATGCATTTCTGCCTGGCTTCCTTGATTGACCAAATAGCACTCAGTTCAGTTCAGTTCAGTTGCTCAGTCGTGTCTGACTCTTTGCGACACCATGAATTGCAGCACGCCAGGCCTTCCTGTCCATCACCAACTCCCTCAAACTCACGTCCATTGAGTCGGTGATGCCATCCAGCCATATCATCCTCTGTCGTCCCCTTCTCCTCCTGCCCCCAATCCCTCCTAGCATCAGAGTCGAAGAAAACTGAGCACCGAAGAATTGATGCTTTTGAACTGTGGTGTGGGAGAAGACTCTTGAGAGTCCCTTGGACTGCAAGGAAATCCAACCAGTCCATTCTGAAGGAGATTAGCCCTGGGTGTTCTTTGGAAGGAATGATGCTAAAGCTGAAACTCCAGTACTTTGGCCACCTCATGCAAAGAGTTTATTCAAATAGCACTAGATGCTGACTAATTAGGAAACCCTGAATCTCAGAGCATTTGGCTAGTGAAACTTTAGAAAATTAAGTCCAAACATCTAGGACTTTGTCTAAACACCATGAGAATGATGACAAAAACAATGACAAAAACCTCCAAACACTTGAATGTCTACTACACCGCTTGCCTGACCTGGGAAGAGAAAGGGCCTGGAGTGAGCAGGCCTTGATGGAGCCCTGAATCAAGAAATGTGACCCCAAACCAGTTTCAATGACTAGCTGAGTCTTCAGGGAACCCTGGAGCTTGGATCACATGCAATTCTAAACCAGAACAAACTGTTAATAAAACACCCAGGGCTTATGAATCATCAGTTCCAAAGGCTGTTAGATGTCATCATCAACATGGTCTTTAAACCACATCTTCCTGGGACTGAAATGAGATTTCCTTTCTCTGGAGCTTTCTTTTTGGAATAAAAAGGGAAAACAAAAGGAAAATAAAGCAAAATTCAATATAGAATTACCATGTGATCCAGCAATGCCACTTCTAGGTGTGCTGCTGCTGCTGCTGCTAAGTCACTTCAGTCGTGTCCGACTCTGTGTGACCCCATAGACGGCAGCCCACCAGGCTCCCCCATCCCTGGGATTCTGCAGGCAAGAACACTGGAGTGGGTTGCCTTTATACCCTCAAAAGAACTGAAAGCAGCAATTCAAACAGATATTTACCTGCACGTGTTCACAGCAGCGTTTTCCACAATAGCCAAAATATGGAAACAATGCAAATGTTTATCCACGGATGGAAGGTGAAATGTGATATGGACATACACAATAGAATAGTATTGAGCCTTAAAAAGGAAGTAAGTTCTGGCTGAGGTTACAACAGGAACGTGAACCATGAGGACCTTGTGTTAAACGAAAGAAGTCAGCCCAAAAGGACAAATACTGGATGCTTTCATTTGTGCGCGGTACCAAGAGTAGTCAAATTCACAGAGACAGAAAGTAGAAGGGAGGTGGCTAGAGGGTGGGGAGAGGGAGAGAGGGAGCGGTATAGAGCACCTATTTAGTGGTACAGAGTTTCTATTTGGAATAATGATGGTTGTAAACAGTGTAAATGTACTTAATGCCATTGAACTGTATACTTAAAAGTAGTAAATCTTATGTATATGTACCATAGTGAAGTGAGTGAAGCTCGCTCAACCATGTCCAACTTTTTGCGACCCCGTGGACTGTAGCCTACCATGCTCCTCTGTCCGTGGGATTCTCCAGGCAAGAATACTGGAGTGGGTTGCCATTTCCTTCTCCAGGAGATCTTCCCAACCCAGGGATCGAACCCCGGTCTCCCGCATTGCAGGCAGACAAGACAGGAGCATGCCCACTTGGCTCATGGTCCGCAGAGGTTCTTGTCCATAAAGGCAGTGCTGAGCTGCTGGGTACATGTATGGAGAGGTGCCTGTGACTTGGGCTTGCCACTGATGGCTCAAAGTGAGCATGGACAGCAGACACCCATGAGGCAGGAGTCCAGAATGTGGACTTTCTTTCACCTGTTGGGCGGAGCTGCCACCTCCTGGATGGGCCATCAGAGAGCTGGGGGAACAAAGCCGGGAGGGTAATTTAAAGGTACTCTGGCCCCTGGGCCACTATTGTACTGGGCTTTCCCACTTTTATGCCAGGCACCACCAATCATGTACGTGCTTGAACAAAGGATCCTGTCCACTTGGGCTCCCGAGAGTGGGGAAGAGGCAGGTCTTCAGAGGAGCCAGGCAGAGTGCACGTGTCCAACTGCACAGCATAGATCCCTGGGACTCACAGTGACTATTACAATGATCAAGTACAGAAGGGTCTTATCACAGAACAACTTTCTCACCCCTCAGGGGGTGGGGGCAGTGAGGGGGTGCTTCTCAGCCACAGGGACTCACATCTTCATTCATTATTTTTCAAACAAGTCAGTCGAAAATTAAGGTGTCTGAGCAATGTGCAGATTAAGAACCACTCAAGATGTGAGTCCACATAGCCCCTCAAGCCAAAAATTAAGACCCTCCCCTCCCACATTCTCTTTCATAAGAACCTACAGTAGATATATTGAGAAGCAAAAGAAAAAAAAACGAGAAAAGCAGAAACGTCAGTAACCTTTCCTTTCCAGCATAGCAACTCTCCTTGCAGCCACACCGCCCGGCAACTCCTGGATTAATCTTTCTTTCTTTCTTTCTTTTCTTTTTTTCCTTTTTCTGTTCAATGGATTGTGGTCAAGGCCATTGTAACGTGAGCAGTGCCTCGGAGGGGATTGGCCGAGGGGGCTGCGAGGGGCCCCTTTCACAGAGGGCTAATTGCGTTTCAGACCACCAGTATTCGGGAGCTACAGATGTCTTCCTTCATTTGCTTGGGTAGCACAATTGGACCCATCTGTTGCATTTATTCCGCTGGCTCCCCTGCCCGCCCCCGCCCGCCCCCACCCCCTCACCCCCATCCCCTCCCTTCCCTTGTCTGCGGGCCTAAATTGAAAACTCATCAAAATGTAATCCAAGAGCAGTTTGGCTGCCGAGCTGCTGAGAAGGGGCTCAGTGGGAATAAAGGCCCCCCGCCACTTTACACGCGGGCCGGAGCCTGGGGAGCCGGGTCACAGGCAGCCTTAGGGGGGAAAGTGAGAAGTTAGTCGGCAGATGGGCTGCTCCACGCGGCCCTATAACCTGATGCCTGCAAAGAGGGGCCCTAGCAACGGGCCAGCCCAGGCTGGAGGATGCCTCTGGCCCGGAGGTGGTGACCCCACCTCGCAGGCCTCGCCCCTGGCCCAGGATGCTTCGATTTCAAACGAGGCTGGGGCCAGGGCTCAGCACTCTCTGACCCCCATCTGCCCTCTCCAGCTCAAAGGGATTTCCAAGGCAGAGAGGGCAGGGATGGGTGGCTTTGCGAGGCCTGGGGAATGTGGCACTAAGGGAGACAGCCTGCCTGCCCACCCCAGCCTCCTGCAGATCCAGGCCTCCTCCATCCATTGCTCCCTCTGCTCTGCACCTTGCCATGTGCTCAAGCCCTTCCCTGTGCTGACTTCTCTTTCTCCCAAGCAGGCAGTGAGTTCTGGAAGGTATGGAGGTGGCCACTGACTCCTGGTGTTGCCCCAGGCTTGGACACTGGCTGAGGAGCTGACCGGGGGGATCTAGGCTTATATTCAATACAAACCCCCATGTGTATTGAATCCGTTTCCAACACCTGCCCCATCCTGGTCCAGAATAGGGCCATTACCCCCAGGAGCAGCTCAGAGCAGCTCCCTCCCACTGCGTGCCGGTGACTTCCCAGGGAGGGGGTACCTGCCCTGCAGAATGTTTCAGATCAATAGGCTTGGAGAACAGCTGTGATAAGATCTCACTGCTGGGCACATCTGTGAATCTAGAGCTGGCACCTCTTTGCTGCTGAAGAGTTGTGGGTGCAAGGTTTTTAAACTCATTTTTTTTTAAAAAACTGAAACCCATAGTAACACATATATACAGCTGACCCTTGAACAACGTGGGGTTTAGGGGTGCTGACCCTGAGCAGTCAAAATCCATGTTTAACTTTACAGTTGGCTCTCTGTATGTGAGGTTCTGAGGACTCAACCAACCTTGATCCACTTCTATGTGGGTTTTTTTCAATAAATACCTATCACAATACTATACAACCCGAGGTTGGTTGAATCCTTAGACCCTCGGATATAGAGGTAAGGCATGGCATGTGAATGCCATGCAAATCCACATAGTTGTGGACCCACAAGGTTCCAACCTGTGTTGTACAGGGGTAAACTATATGTATGTATGTATGTATATGGGCTTCCCTGGTAGCTCAGCTGGTAAAGAATCTGCCTTCAATGCAAGAGACCCCAGTTCAATTCCTGGGTCAGGAAGATCCCCTGGAGAAGGGATAGCTTACCCTACCCACTCCAGTATTCTTGGGGTTCCCTGGTGGCTCAGATAGTAAAGAATCCTCCTGCAATGTGGGGGGAGACCTGGATTCAATCCCTGGGTTGGGAAGAGCCCCTGGAGGTGGGCATGACAACCCACTTCAGTATTCTTTGCCTGGAGAATCCCCATGGACAGAGGAGCCTGGAGGGGCTATAGTCCATGGGGTCGGTTGGACACGACTGATCGACTTTGCACAGCACAACATATATGTGTGTGCGTGTGTGTGTGTGTGTGTGTGTGTGTATTTATAGCAACCCAGCACACACACATATATAACTAAAACAAAAGTTTCTCAAAATAATACTTCCTCCCGCTCTATGCAATGCCCTCTGATATTTTCTGTTCTGATGTTATATTTCACTCCACTGTTAAAAATGCCAATCATCTTGTCCACTCCATTGCTTTCACAACCTACCTAGCAGTAGTTCTCCGACCCTTGGCATCAGCACCTACCCTTGGAACGTGTGCAAAGGCAGGTCCCTGAGTCCATCTGCAAGTGTCAGGTTCCGTGGCACTGGAGTAGGGCCCAGGAGTGGGCATTTCTGACAAGCCACCTCCCCGTTGAAGGGGATTCTGTTGCATCTTGAGAAACCCTGCTGCTCCCAGTGTGCTCAGTGGTCTCAAGCCCGTGGTCTGAGCTGGCAACAATAGGTTGACCTCGAGGTTGATCAGCTCAAGGTGGGGCCTCCCAAGGTCACCTCCTGCCTGGCCACCTCCCCACCATGTCTTAATTAAATCCTCACCCAGTGAGAGTGTAGATGTCAGGTCTCTCTTGAATGGCTTTTAATTGAAGTGTTAATTTGTGGCTGCAGAGAGAGGGCCCTGCAATTCTGGAGCCTTCATTAGCTGCCATCCTAAGCTGATTAGCCTTAGGGGGGAGCCAGGACACAAGTCATCAGCAGGGAGCTGGCTGGGCCAGAATCAGGCCTTGGAGCTGCCTTTGCTGAAAGAGGGGCGGGCCGGGGCCAAAGCTTTCGGCACCTGCCTCATCCGTCCCTCCAGATGCCAGGCAGGCACCTGCCTCCATGGGCCTCCAAGGCATTGACCTGGTTTCTGCTCTCCCTCCCTCAGTTCTCCTTAATGATAAGGAGGCACCTTTATCCTGTGAGTCTTGTGCTCACACACCATTGTCTATGGGATGAACAATAGCTCCTTAGCCTGATACTCAAGGCCCCCCAGGAATGTGCACCAAGACCATCTCCCACAACCTTCTCCTGCCTGCCCTTCATCCTTGCTGAGCCAGGCTGCTCCCCATTCCTGATCCTGCTCTGCAGTTCCCATACCTGCCTCCAGCCCTTTGATCTGATGAGCCTTCACCTGGAATGCTCTTGGCAACTCTTGCCCATCCTTCAAGGCTCAGCACCACTGACACTTCCTCCCAGAAGCCTTCTGTTTTGTCAGGTGTCAGGGGCAGGACTCCCTGTGGAACAGCTTGGGCTGGGAAGAGAAGGAACTGGAAGGATACTCTCCTGGGAACCCCGGGCAGCCGATTAGTCAGATCTTGGGAAGGGTGGTGTAGTCGGCTCTGGGATAAGCCTGGTCCTTCTCTCCCCGACCCCTTTTCTTCTCAGACTCTCTGGTCCTCCTTGGGCATCTGCCCCTCCTTGCTGGTGTGAGTCTGCCTCAGTGGCTGTAGGGTCTGGAAGTGAGCAATCTGGGCTCACGGCCTGCCCTGGCCACTCACCAGCTAAGTATGTGTGCATGCTCAGTGGTATCCTACTCTTTGCGACCCCGTGGACTGTAGCCCACCAGATTGCTCTATCCGTGGAATTTTCCAGGCAAGGATACTCGAGTGGGTTGCCATTTCCTTCTCCAGGAGATCTTCCCCACACAGGGATCAAACCTGCATGTCCTGTGGCTCCTGCATTGGCAGGCAGATTCTTTGCCACTGTGCCACCTGGGAAACCCCTAGTATGACACACTTATCTCCTAACAACAGGGCATTTGCACATACCATTCCTGCTGAGCAGAACACCTTTTTATCCCCTCTTCCCAAATGAGCTCCCACATATCCTTCCTCCAAGTCACCTTTCCCTTTGACCAGGTGAGAATTCCTCCACCCACAGCAGTCTCAGCACTTTCGTGGCCCTTGTACTAGTAAGACATTCACCAAAAAATCCACACAGTCTGTTGAAAATCTCTCTCCCTACCAGACTCTAAGTTCCATGAGGGCAAGGCTTATGTTGTGTTTTTCTCACTGCTCTATTTCCAGGACTTAGCACCCTGCCTGGCACAGAGGAGGTGCTCAATTAATGCTTAATGAAGGAATACCCACAGGAAATGGTGGACCTGGCTTTTGATGCCAGATCTCAGAAGCCAAACCTGGGCTTTCAGCCTGTCCATGCTGGGCTTCCTGGGAAGGCGTGCCTTGGGAGCAGAAGTTGGAGTTGCCAAGCATTCAGAGGTCATCCCCAAGTTGGGGCTAAAGGCCTGTTGGGGGCAGGGGCAGCCCACATTGTCCCTGAGTGAGTGAAATGAAAACCTCTGTGGGGGAGGGGCCAGTTCAAGCAAATCCTGCCCAAAAAGAGATAAAGGAAGTCTGTGGAGGGCTCCCCACCAACCCCCCACCACCATCTCCCACGCCCTCACAGGGCTGACTGCCTACCTGCACACAAGAGGGCCCTGGGCTCAGAGATAACCCCAAGACAGTCCCAGCTCACAACGCCCAGCAGGCAGTTTATGAGAGCATGATGAGAGCAGGCTGCACCCTGCACAACCAGGTCTCAATCCTCCAGTGGCTAGGTCACTGGGGCAACATCAGGGCCTCCAGGGAGCCTCTCATCATTTGAGAGGCCCCCCAGGGCATAGTCCTGGGAAATGAGATTTAAAATCAAGGGCCTAGTCCTGGGAACAAGGCCTGGGCTTATGCCCCTTTCGAGGAGGGCCAGTGTGGCGGACACCCTGCTGGACGTCTGTGGCTGTGTCACTCATAGCAAGGACTCCAAGCTGGGCCAACCCTGCCATGGGGGCTTCAAATGCCCTCTGACTCCTTGGACCTAGCGACTGGAGGCTGACTTCCTTGAGACTGAGTGGCGATCAGCTGGCCCTGCCTGCTTGGACAAGAGAGAGGGTGGGCAGCCCATGAGCTCAGGCCCAGCACAGGCGGATGCAAGGTCCATGGGGACTCGGGCCTCTGCTGTGACCTTCAGGTTCCTGTCCGAGGCACAGTGCTGTTCCCTCAGCCACGCCAGCTTGTTCTGGCTGCTGCATCCCACAGAGGGACTGCCAAATGTCATCTCCAGGCTTTTCTCTCATTATTTTGTCCTGTGCATGTGTGACTTCTATGATTAAATGAGTCAGATGGAAGGAAACAATGGGAAAAGAGTGAGCCACCCTTCCTGATGTGTGTGCCCACTGCCTATAGGTGACCAGCAAGCTGAGCCGGTGAAGGGCCGGGTATTTGGGTATCTTACTACCTGGGTAACTTTGGTCTATGTGCGAAGCTCTCTGTGCCTCAATTTCCCCGTTATAAAATGGGACTAATAATAGTATCCGTCTCTTTGGAATGGTGTGAGAACAAAATGAGATAGTATACAAGGAGTTCTCAGAATAGTGTATTTACTGAGCATATTCCAAATATACGTACACAAAAGCTATTTGAGTAACAAACTTTTATGTGTAGTGTGACCTTCAGAAAATTGCATTCAAATCCAAGCAAATGTGTGTACAAGGGTGCCTCTGTGTATGTGTGTCCACCCTTTAAAAATCATAAACTTATTGGGAAGTAGTATTCTACAACTAGCTATTTTTGGACTTCCCTGGTGGCTCCGTGGTAAAGAATCTGCCTGTAATGCAGGAGCTACAGGGGACAAGGGTTTGATCCCTGGGTTGGGAAGATTCCCTGGAGCAGGAAATGACAACCCGGTTCAGTATTCTTGCCTAGAGAATCCCATGGACGGAGGAGCCTGGCAGGCTACAGTCCATAGGGTCACAAAGAGTCAGACATGACTGAGGTGACTGAGAATGCATGCACTATCTATTCTACTCATTGTCTTCTTCACTTAATAATCTATCGTGGGTGTCTTTCCATGTGGGCAAAGACACGATCCTTAGTAATGGCTACATAGTCCCATTATGTGCATAATTTTTCCTGTCGTTCAATCGCTCAGTTGTATCTGACTCTTTGCAACCCTATGGACTGCAGCACAACTGGCTTCCCTGTCCTTCACCATCTCTCGGAGCTTGCTCAAACTCATGTCCATTGAGTCAGTGATGCCATCCAACCATCTTGTCCTTTGTCATCCCTTCTCCTCCTGCCTTCAGTCTTTCCCAGCAGCAGGGCCTTTTCCAATGAGTTGACTCTTTGAATCAGGTGGCTAAAGTACTGGAGCTTCAGCTTCAGCATCAGTCCCTCCAATGAATATTCAGGGTTGACTTCCATTAGGATGGACTGATTTGCTCTCCTTGCAGTCCAAGGGACTCTCAAGAGTCTTCTCCAACACCACAATTTGAAAATATCAGTTCTTCGGCACTCGGTCTTCCTTATGGTCCAATGCTCACATCCATACATGACAACTGGAAAAACCATAGCTTTGACTAGACAGACCTTGGTTGGCAAAGTAATGTCTCTGCTTTTTAATATGCTGTCTAGGTTGGTCACGGTTTTCCTTCCAAAGAGCAAGCGTCTTTTACTTTCACGGCTGCAGCCACCATCTGCAGGGATTCTGGAGCCCAAGAAAATAGTCCCTCACTGTTGCCACTGTTTCCCCATCTATTTGCCATGAAGGGATGGGACTGGATGCCATGATCTTCGTTGTTTGAATGTTGAGTTTTAAGCCAGCTTTTTTTACTTTTCTCTTTCACTTTCATCAAGAGGCTCTTTCGTTCCTCTTTGCTTTCTGTCGTAAGGGTGGTGTCATCTGTATATCTCTGAGGTTATTGACATATCTCTTGGAAATCTTGATTCAAGATTATTATTTAAGTAAGGTACTATAAAGGGCATTTATGTAGTGCCACAGTTTGCTATTACAACAACACTGTCATAAATATCCTTGAACATTGAACTAATGAGTGCATTTTCCTTTGCAAGTAAAAGACCTCATGCAAACTGGCTTCATTAAAAAGGGGAATGCATTAGTTCATGTAGCTGAAAAGTATATATGTGGCTTTGACTTCAACAGTAGAATCATGGTGTTCCCACGATGGCTTCAGCCATCTCTCTTTCTCTCCCTGTTTCTTGGCTTTGCTGTTCTCTGTATGGTTTTATTCTCAGACAGCCTCTTCCCAGGTAAAGACAAGACAGCCACCATCTCTTTTGGGCTTACATCCTGTATGTTCAACCATCCCATCAAAAAGAGGTTGTCAATTTCTCGTTAACTCCAGCAGAGGTCCTAGAGTGGAATCTATTAATAATTGGTCTGGCTTGAGTCTCTTTACATTCAACTTTGCACATGTGAGGGTAGACCTGTAGTATATTTTCTTGAAAGTGAAATGGTAGGCCAAAGGGAACGCTCATTTGTGGCATATCCAATCTTCTCTGCCCACACTTGTGCATCATGAGAGTCCTTGGAGTCATGGCAGGAGAGGAGATAAGGGAAGCTTCTGGCCAGGTTGTGGTAGGGACAAGGCAGGCATCTACCTGGTGATGGCTGTCATGGTCCGCATGGCACCCAAGGGGCTGCAAAAAGAAGCAGACGCCTCACCTGGTAACCAATCACTGCTGGGCACCTCCCCCAGCACAAACTGACTTTACCAGTCATATCATGTCACTCCTCTGCTTTCTGACAACAACGGATCCCTCACTGTCCCCAAGTGTGATACCTGTGGGTATCCTTAGGAAATAGAACACAAAACTCAAGTGCTGGGGACTTCCTTGGTGGTCCAGTGGCTAATACTCCATGCTTCCACTGCAGGGGACATGAGTCCAATCCCTGTTCAGAAAACTAAGATCCCACATGCCTCATGGCATAGCCAAAACAAAAAAACCCCTCAAGTGCTGACATTTCCTGGGAGAGCAGGAGTAAGGGGGAAGGGAGTGAGTGTGGGAAGGAGGAGAACAAACATAAAGAAAAGTGTTAGGAGTTGGCTATGACCTGTTCCCAGCACAGCTGGCTGCTTGCTCTTGTGAGACATCTTCAGGAAGGTTGTATGAGGCTACTGGATGTCCAAAAAGTCCTGAGGAGGTAGGGAGAAGAAGAATTTATCCACTGGCTTCTGTCTCTCATTGATAGCGTTCACTCCCACAGAGCACTCGTGTCCTTTGGGGCTCTGCTCCCTGACCCTTGGCAGTCACCAAGGAAGCCACATCCCAGGACAGCAGCAGTGACATCTGCATTTGACGCATGCCTGTGGGGTGAGCTGGTGAGCAGGCCCAGAGCAGCAGCACTCCCTGTGCGCCTACCTGTAGCCTGCAACCTCACAGGCCTGGAGGAATGCCCTGGTTAGTGTACGTACCTGTGTGTGAAGTTCCTAGATGAGTGATGAGGTCCAATCATGCTGTGAGTGACAGGAGGGACCAGAAACAGCCATCGGAACAAGGCAAGCCAGAAAGTAAGGCAAGTGGGCAGAGCTACGCTGGTGCATAAACTGAAGCTAGAAGCAGTTCCTCTGTACTACTGCACTGAGCAGTTACCTTCCCTAGACAAGGCTTTCCTTCCGAATCTCCCTATCTAATCATCAAGCATCCATTTGCTCATCCACACATTATTTCAGGCCCACCATCCTCTGGAGTGTGCAGATAGGGTGTTGCTGTAGATACAACCGCTGGACTCAGGCAGCTCAGTGCCTAGTGGTAGGGGGAGATCCATGAAAATAACTGTATCACAGTGTGAGGGCTACAGTGATAGAAATAGGCCTGTGATATCAAGTGAGCGCCATAGAAAGACACTGTGTGGAATGACACAAAACCCCAAACAGGAGTTGCTTAAACAAGGTAAAAAATTACTTTTCTCTCTAGGTTTTCCATCCATGACTAGTGTGGCAGCTCTGTTCCATGAAACCCTCAGGGACCAGGTTCCTTCCATTCTTAGCCTGTGGCTTTCATCCCTTTATTTAAGAGGGTACCACTCTTCCAGGTGGCAGGATGCAAGAAGAGATGAAGAGACAAAGGTCACGCTCCAGTGCTGTCTTAAAAAAGGTTCCTGGAGGCTGCCATATGCCCCTTTTGCCTACATTCCACTGGCTAGAATTTAGTCACATGACACATGGAGCGGCAATGGAGGCTGGGAAATGTAGTTTTTCTCTTGACTATTTACTGAGCTAAAAATTCTATTACTGTGGGAGAAGAAAAGACAACCAGCAAAGACACATGATACAAGGAGGTGGTAGTGGGTATTGGAGAAGTTTCTTGAGGAAGGTGGCACCTGATGTGTCTTAAAAGATGGATTAGGGTTGGTGATTCACAGAGTAAGGGAAGGACCTTCCACACAGAGGAGACTGTGTGGGCAGAGGACAGGGTGGAAGTTCAGCAGCTTGCCTATGTTCGTGTGCACAGGTATGTGTGGTGCACCTGCAGGGGTCAAAGTCAAGAGCTGGCACTGGAAAGATAGACAGTCTCATGTTGTGTGCCTGGGCACCTCAAAAAAAGGCATTTTGTCTTTATCTCCAAGTGCATTGTGGAGTCTGAACTAGTTCAGTTTCTAGACTGAAATGCTGAGCAAGTCAAATCTGCCAGGGGAGAGGAGAGGGAGAGGAGAGGAGGAGGCCTCCGAGTTCCAGGGCTGGTGAGTGGTGGGTGGAAGAGGACCAGGTTGGAGCGGGAGAGTGGGTTCACTTGGCTGAGTCTGAGGAAGTTGGCCAGGGGTGTGGAAAGCAGCAGGGATGGAAGAGCGTCCAGGGGAGGGAGGGTATAGGAGCTGGCCAGAGAGGAGGCTGGAGACGATCTTTGGGTTGTGTGTGTACTTGTGGTAGTGTGTATGTTGGTATGCATATGTGTAAATGTACACATGAGGTTCAGAGGTAGAGCAGTCACAGTCAATGACTGCATCTAGAGTGTGGCTATGAGGTGGACAGCTCACCTGGCAAGAGGTGAAGGTAGCTGGAATCACTTAGGCAGACATGGAGCTGTGATCAGTAGCTTGGGGTAATTCTGACTAGGCATTGAGATCTTCCAAGGTAAGGCCAAGTGGAAAGGAAGACAGTGCTTGGAGTGTCACACTGATCAAGAAGTAGCTGCTCTGTTATTACCATGGCTGTTATTATCCTTGTCACCATCTTCAGGCAGCTGGGGTGAGGGATGTGTGTGCGGGTGAGGGGCATCTGGTAGCTTAGAGAGCTGTAGCTCCATGTTATCTGCTCCTGGATGTGGAAACAAGTCCCTGGGCAGATCAAGGATGGGCCGGGCCTGCTCCAGGCCACAGTCAAGAGCTGTGGGTCAAGATGCCACTGCCTGCAATCCAGTGGGGTGCAGGTCGCTAGGAGACCAAGCAGGCCTCTCCCCTGGCGGAAAGCTCCCGGCATGGTGGACTGGGCGCTGGGGCCCACTCGGCCGGTGCCCCAGGGATAATAAGGACTTCAGAAAGGACAGCCCTGACTCAGGGCTGAAAGAGGCTTTAGTTTCTTGTTTGGCGGCTTAAAAAAGGCAAATAGAAGCTTTTCTCCTTTGGGGATCAATGTGAATCCCAGAAAATCCCATTATTTTCCTTTTGAGATCAGTGGCCTGCTCTTGAGGGCTTTCTCTTCCCCAAGGCAACAGCCCTCTCCATGCACTGTGTGAGCATCCTGCCCCTGTGTGGCCCCAGAATGGGCCGAAGTAAGGTGGGGGCAGGGGAGGGGGCACAGGTGAGCCCCAGCTTACAGCTGTTTCCTCCTGCTGGCTACCCACCCCTTGTTCCAATCTGATCCCTCTCCCCACTGTAAGAGTAAGGGAGGTGGTGGGCCAACAGAGCCACCAGAAAAAAAAAAAAAAATGTTTTTCCATGCTCTTCTCTTCCATGAAGCCACGTATGAGCCCAGAGGCCTGAGAGGTCATGATGCTCTAGACTGCTGCTTCATGTGGGGCTTGCACCGGGGTTGTCACCTCCCACTGAAACGATAGTGCACCTGGGGTAGATCATCAGGGACAGACGATCATGATGGTGATAGAGAACAGGTACGAACCTCTACCATGGTGCCTGGTACCAGGCCTAGCTCCTTCCATGTGTCTAACAGCTCCATGAAGAAGGTGTTATTACTACCCCTCTTCACAGACGAAGAGACTGAGGCCAGGGGAGGCCAAGCATGTTAGCCAACGCTGGCTGCCGTAACAAAATATTACTGACTGGGTGAGTGACACAGCAGAAGTTCATCTTCTCACAGTCTGGAGGCTGGAGGTCTGAGATTAGGGTGTTGGCATGGTTGGGTCCTGGTGAAAGCTGCCTTCTGGCTGGGTCACCACATGGCAGACAGAGAGAGATTATTCTCTCTTCTTAGAAGGCCGCCAATCCTATCTGATTAGAGCCCCACCCCTGAAAGTGAAAGTGAAGCAACTCAGTTGTATCCTCTCTTTGTGACCCCATGGACTATGGCCTACCAGTCTCCTCCGTCCATGGGATTTTCCAGGCAAGAGTACTGGAGTGAGTTGCCATTTCCTTCTCCAGGGGATCTTCCCGACCTAGGGATCCAACCCCGGTCTTCCGCATTGCAGACGCTTTACTGTCTGAGCCACCAGGGAAGCCCATAACCTCAATTACCTCCTAAAAGCCCTATCTCCAATGGAGGTTAGAGCTTTAACATTTGAATCTGGAGGGTGTGGCTGACACAATTTAGTTCTTAGGACCAAATCAGTCATCCGTCGGCATGCATGCTAAGTGATAGAGCCCTGCCTGGTTCAGAATGAAGTGAGGAATCTACTCTGCACTCTTTTTTCAAACTTTTCCTTTTATATCAGAGCACAGTCAATTAACAATGTTGTAATAGTTTCAGGTGGACAGAAAAGAGACTCAGCCATACATATACTGCCCTGTACTCTTAAGCTTTCTGAGAAGTTGCCCCTACTGGGCCTTCTGGTCAGATGAAAAATCTCCAGTCTAACTTTTCCAAGAAGGAAATCTATGGAGCATGCCTGAGCGCTTGTCCAAACTGATCACCAAGAGCCAGCCACACATCCAGTTTAACCCAGGGGCCTCCTTTCCAAACCTGCCCATCCACTGGCTGTGTGTTGGGCCAGACCCACCACAGGGGAGACCCGTCCCGAGGGCACACTTGCTGGGTGAAGACCCCCTGCCAAATGCTTTTGCAAGTATCTAGCCTCTACAAGAATCCTCACCAGTTGACAGATGAGGAAACAGAGGCTCAGGACAGGGTTAGGTGTCCTGCCTTGTGAGTGCAGCCAAGACTGGAACCAGGGCTCTATTTGACAGCCCCCTCCCCCGGGGCTCACTCTGTGATCCACCAGGTCCCAGGCATAGTTTGGTAACATACCCTATGCAACCTGGAACTTTTTTCCCTGCTGGCTGCTTCTCAGAGGTGCTCCCATAAAGAACACATTTCTTTGAAGTGACTTTTAAATAGGTAAGTTGTCGGTGACAGTCCTTTTCCAGTCCTAATTTGGGTGGGTATGGGAAGCAAAAGCTCTCTTTCTGGAGTCCCCATTTGATTCTTAAGATACACACAAAAGCACGTGGACACTCAGTAGCTACAAGGAGGTCTTTTGGAGATGTGCTCTAATGAATAGAGAAGAAAGATCTTTCATTAGCATAAGAAGAGTTTGCAATAAAATAGGTGCTCCAGAGAGTACTTGAGAGTTGTTTGTTCAAGTAGGCTGAAAGTCTCTAGCTCTTCCATGGCCTCTTGGGCTTTGAGCTCTCCTGGAGGTGTCTGCTCTAGCCTGTGGGGTTTTTAAGCACAGCTTCTTTCCTCCATGTCCTGGGAGCAGTCTGCACATCCCAGCAGTGGCCTTTGGTCTGGGAATGTGCCCAGAGAGGCCCTTATAGGAGACTGGGTCTGACCCAGCTCTTCCTTCGTGTGGCAATTATCCTATAGGGGAGGCTACCTTGCTCCCTCGGGGTTCCCTTCACTGGGGCAAGGCTGATCAGCTTAAAGGGGCTCTGTCCCTGCTGGGCCTCTTGGCCTCTCTGTCCCCCCAGGTGGCCTCTGAGCAGACCGATGCCAGATTTGTACTCACTTAGCCTGGGAGAAGGAGTTGAGGCCAAAAGGGGACTGATGGCCAGAGATCAAAGGTTAAGAGGGGTTAAGCCTTCACCCTAGAAGGTCACCCATCACCCTTGAGACAAGTACCTCACCGGTATTTTCCTGAAACCTAGAGCAGAGGTAGGCCTGGAGGGAATATCCATTCATTTATTAAGGAAGCACTATTTTCCTAGTGTGGATGGTCCATACTCCAGTTTCTCATTAACTGTCTGGCTCAGATTTTGGACAAGTCACTGCCTCTCTGGGCCTCCCTTTCCCCATCTTTCCAATAAAGAGCTTAATTGACAGTCAAAGGCAGAACAGTGGTTCATTGTCGTGAAACACTGGAGTCCTTAAATTGTATTTCTGCTCTTGTACAATGAGAGAAACTTAGGTTAGACAAGGTGGATAACAGGGAAGATGGTAGGCCCTGACCAACATTCTTGCAGGGGCTGTAACATGTTTCCGAGGTATCTCGATGATCAAGGCAGACCCTGCTGGACTGTGACAGAAAAATGAGGGCGATGAACCCCAGGCTGAATCACAGCCTCTCCCACCTGTCTGCTAGGAGGGCTCTGAGTCAGCGGGGCTGGAGTCCATCAGGTCCCACTAATGAGGTGAGATCACAGCTTGATGGGGATGGTTTGTCCTGAGAACACGGAAGGCCCTCCAGTGGAGATGAAGGGGAATTCTTCCTGCTGCCTCTGATCGGTTAGGTGCAGTGCCAAGCCAGATCTATCAGGACGGTGGTATCTTTGCCAGGCCTAGAGGTGGTCTGGGGGGCTGTAGAAAGCATCACCTGGGCCACACTTGTGATGAGCATCCTAGGAGTGCCTGGTAGAGAAGGAAATAGAGGGAAGACAAAGGACTCCTCTGGTCCTTCCCCTCAGGGGACTTTCTGTTCCCCTTCGGAGGAACACTCATACCTCTCCAGGGGGCTTGGGCCCCGGCCTCAGCCTCCTCCCGGCCCGCCCATTCCCATCTTGGTGGGTAGGAGGGAGGCAGCTGGCCGAGGAAGGACACCAGATATGAACGTGGGGATGACCAGGGACCTGGTGGGCTTCACAGCACAGCTCTGGAAGCAGCAGGAATAGGGGGACCAATCCCAGGCTTCATCCCTGGGTGTGAAATGTGGGCAGGTCACTCGGCCTTTCTGTGCTGCTCTGTGGGCTCTCCGGGCCTACACTGGGGTAGTAATGAAGCATCAATAAGGTAAGCATGTGAAAGTACTTAAGCAGTGTCTGCAACGTGCTAAGTCCTTGATGAAAGTGAAAGTATTAGTCACTCAGTTGTGTCCAACTCTTTGTGACTGGATGGACTTAAGCTCACCAGGCTCCTCTGTCCATGGAATTCTCCAAGCCAGAATACTGGAGTGAGTAGACATTCCCTTCTCCAGGGGATTGTCCCAACCCAGGGACCAAACCTGGGTCTCCAGTATCGCAGGCAGATTCTTTACCATCTGAGCCTCCAGGGAAGCCCTGAAGCCCTAGGGTGGCCACCAAAAATGGAGAAGAGATGGGGGTGAGAGCATAGCACAGAAGGTTCCACTGCCCAGGGATGTCTTGAAGGCATCGGAAAATACAAATCCTCCTCCTCCACTGTCACCCCAACCTGTGTGCCCTTCAGAGTCTGCAAGAAAGGAAGGTGGAGGGCACAAAGGACATGGGTATTGAACCTGGGTCTCCTGCATTGCAGGCAGACTCTTTACCATCTGAGCCACCATGGAAGCAGTAAGTCCTCCATAAAGCACTATAAAAACACCAAGGAGAAGAGAATATGGCACATGGAGGGTGATGTTCAAAGTTCTTGGCAAAGTCCCTTTCCAACTCAATGCTAAATAATTATTAGACATTTGTGGAGTGGCTACACCTATGCAGGTGACCACAGGTAATACTTTTTATGGCATTTACTCCTATGCACAACCCTACAGGAAAGGGCTGCTACTATCTCCATTTTACAGTGGAATACACTGAGGTCGGAGATTGGGCTAAGTTTGAGCCAGATATTGAATTCAAACACTGAGCTTTTAAACAATAGCTCCTGTAACTGTGGGAGGCTTCCCTGGTGGCTCAGAGAGTAAAGCGTCTGCCTGCAATGAGGTAGACCTGGTTTCGATCTCTGGGTCAGGAAGATCCCCTGGAGAAGGAAATGGTACCCCACTCCAGTATTCTTGCCTGGAGAATTCCATGGACGGAGAAGCCTGGTAGTTAGGCTATAGTCCATGGGGTCGCAAAGAGGCTGACATGACTGAGCGACTTCACTTTCTTTCCTGTAACTGTAAGATAGCTATCCTCTGCAATCTCAAGCCATTTCAGAAAGTGATTTGGGGGACTTCTCTGGGGAGTCTAGTGGTGACACTCTGCGCTCCCAACATAGGGGATCTGAGTTCGATCCTGGTCAGGGAACTAGACCCCACATGCCGAAAGCTGAGAGTTCGCTTGCCACAACTAAAGATCTCACATGCCTTAATGAAGATCGAAGATCCTGCATGTTGTAACTAAGATCTGGTGCAGCCAAATAAATAAATATTTAATTTAAAAACAGAAAAAAAAAAAGAAAGTGATTTGAGACCAGGCAGAGAAGAGGGATTCTAGCATCTCCTTGGTTCTGTGGAGAGGGTTATAGAAAGGAGAGCCTAGTTGGCTTTCCCCAAGAGGAGGGGGTCTGAAGCTTCCCAAATTCCAGGTGCTGGGGCAGAAGGCTGTGAAGGAGTGTGGCTGCTTCATGCTCTACGCTCCCCTGGCCTTGGGCCCTGAGCTTGATACTCCACAAGAGTTCCAAAACTGTACCTCCATCCCCCTTATATTCTTCTGTGAAGAAGAGTGGGAGGGGGCGAGGAAAGCCTGCATCCCCAGGAGAAGATATAGGAGGTGTGAAAATAGATTTTTAAAGGCAGAAGGAGAGGTTACTCTGATGGCTTGGTTCCTGGCTATATTTTGTCCCAGACACAAAGAGAGTCCCAGAATTTGGCAAGGCCCAGCACACAAACCAGAGAAAGAGAATCCAGTGGCTGGATTGAACAGCATCCCTGATAGAGGTTTTTGAGACTGAGTGGGTGGGGATGGGCCCCATGCTGTGCGTGCCCACTCCCAGGTGGGGCTCATCACCCCCTCCTCCTCCCTAGCAGTGATGGATGTGGCAATCAGGGACAGATGGCAGTCCCAGAGAGGGAAATGGGAAGAGAGGAGAAACCTCTGCCTCATTGAAGGGATTGGGGTCAGACTAGGAGCAAAGCTCACCAAGAACAAAACTTCCCTCCCTGGCATTTTTATTATTGGAGGCCTTGCCAGAAAGGACAAATGGTTGTGTGCAAGGGCTGGGCATGGCAGATCTTTCTCACCCTGGGTGACCTCACAATGTCCCAGCTGTAAAATGAAGGTAGTACCATTGCCCACCCCCAGGCATTCTCAGGGACACCTCCAGGGACATCAAACAGGCCTCACCCAGGCCAGGGATGGGCCTTTCTTGTCCACTTCTCCCCTCATTCACTCTCCACAGAACTTTTCAGGAATCTATTACTATTATTACAAGGATGCTGAGACCCAGAAAGGGGAAGAAATTTTTCTTACTATTATTTTTGATCCTAAATCAGGAGCTTTAAGGAAGTGAATCAGTTTGAATGATTAAGTGTAGGGGGTAGCGGGGGATGGTCTTTCTACTTTGGAAGGTTTGATACGGTAGCAAGGAGATTGGGTGACACTGGCTTAGGTGATGCTGGTTGTTGGGCTAGTCCTGGGTCTACAGGCTTAAAAAAAATCTCCCATTAGCTCTAGTGAGTTACTGCAAGCTGTCCCTTAAGGCGGTGCTACAAGGCCAGCACTAATCTCCCCCACTTCGCTAAGAGCCCAGGAGATTTCTCCTCATATTTCAGAGACAGCCTTTGGGAAGTCCTCTTCCTGGACCCTGAGGCCTTTGCAGACTAGTCTCTCTATGCCCCTCCACCTCCAAACTGCCCATCCTCTCCAAGGACAGAAATTCAGAACTGGATGGAAGGAAGGACCATCAGCCAGATGACCACAGGCTCATCCTTGCCAGACCTTTGACTAGACAAGTCCTTGTCCTGCTGCCCGTCTCAGGGTCTCCGGCTGCACTAAAGGGGTGCAGGTCAGTCTGCCTGAGAGAATAGGGGTGGAAGTGACTTGAGGTGCAAGGCCGGGGAGCCCAGTCACAGAATAAATAGGGACCTATCAGCTTTGGACTCCGTGCCCCTGGCTCCCAGGTGAGAGTTTAGAAGGAAACTTTTAAGCCTTTAAAAACTCTTCCTGAGCCCCGCCCCACATCATATAAACGGTTAAAAATGCCCCCAGATCCCATATTAAATTTAACTTTTATAAAACGACACGAGTTGTAGTTGATTTACACTTGATAACAATGCTGTCATATTACTGACAACTAAATGTTTATTACTATCAATCTGCTGGGGGTTTGTTGTTGTTTCTTAGAGTTAGGGATTTCCCCTCCACCCAAGTTTCAAGCATTTCCTTAGAGACCGTGAAAAAGTCCAGGGCTTTGTGCTTCTGTGCTGTGGGGTTGTGGCTGCAGGTCGGGGAGGGATGGCCTGTCCCCCTCTGCCAGCCTCCGCGGGCCCTTCGGGAGGCGCCAGATTGTGTGGGCGGCGTCGCCTGGGGATGGTGGGGTGTGGCTCCCACCCGGCTGAGGGCAGGAGCGTCAAGGCTTGCCGAGGGAAGCTCGGCCGCAGCGCCCCCCCTCCTCCAGGCCGGGGAGGAGACCGCCGAGAGCTCTCCAATTGGAGAGCCTTTCATCTCTTTGTTTTTTACAGTGATTAACCCGTCCGAGCACGCTGCGAGCGTGGCTCCAGGCGGTGAGGGGCGGGGCGGGGGGGGGGGGGGCGGAGCGGAGGACCGGGCCGGGAAGGGAGGGGCTCCGGGCTTTGTCGCTTTCAGGGAACTCTGCTGCCATAGCAATGGAGCTTTCTAAGGTCTGACTTTGATTTGATTCCATTAAAGTCTGTCTGCTCAGTCTCGCGAGTGGAGGGGGCGTTCTGGTTTCTCCAGCCTGGCCCCGCGCCCCTCGCCCTTAGGGAGGGGAGGGCGCCGCCGGGCCTAGATGGACGGACCTGCGGCGGGAGCTGGGGGGCGCGGGCGGATGGCGAAAGGGATATGCTGAGGAGCCGAGGGCCTCATTTCGGGAGCACACCATCTCTGCCCGGGTCGTTAAAGATGGGAGACTAGCCCCGCGCGCCTGCGCTCCCAGGAGCCCTTCCTCTCCAGGGGTGTCGGGGTTGGAGCTAGGCGAGCTGTCCAGCCCGGGTCGTCAGAGCAAGGCCGGGGCACCTGCCGGTCGCTCCACCTCTGCATGCATTTCACACTTTCTATCCTGTTAGGCGTCCGCACTCCTATGCCGCAGACTTTTTCCCCTCTTTTTTTTTTTATGTCCTGTGGGTTTAATCTAGTTAGACGATTTTCTGCTTAAAATTGCATTGTTAACAGCAATTGTTTAAAAGTGGGCCGGGAGCGAGGGCGCCCAATCTTTGAACCGGGCGGGTTTTGCGTGCCTCTGCTCGGCGCAGGATAGCAGCCAGCGCGGAGCCGAGCAGGGAGGGGGAGGCGCGCACAAAACAATCCTCGGGCTCTGTCGCTCCCGAGCCTTCAGGGCCTTTTCCCCGAGCGCAAACAGATGCAAATGTCTCCGCAAACACCGCACAAAGCTATTCAAAGAGAGGCTGCCTCTCCAGGCCTCAATAGCCCTTTAAACCCAGTCCAATTGCTTCCAAGTAAAGGTAAAGGGTCCGCGCGCATTTTTTCACTTCAGCTGGAAGGGGGGCGGAGGAGGCGAGAGCCTTCGGGAGCCGGAGGTTGAGGAGGGCTGCTCTGGTTCAGTGATTTGTGCCATCGACCCCAGCTGCCGCGGACGGAAGACGATCTGGAGGGTGCAGTGGCTCTGGGGACGCCGCGCCTGGGGTGCGGTTGGGACAGCGAGGCTGCAGAAGCCGGTGCAGCGGAGATGCGGTTCCCGAGAGGCCGCCGGTCCTTTCAAGCCCACAAAGGCCGGGCTAAATCGCGGCGCGCACAATAGCATGAAAGGGCGAGCTTGGGCCGTTTGGACACAAAGTGGAATCACTGCTCCGAGGGGTACTCATAAACTTTTAACTAGTACGCGTGGTGGCGTCGCCACGCCCTTTGTGCGCTCCGTGCGGAGGTGAGAAGGGAGTGCGCGCTGCCGGCCCCTGGGGAAAGGGAGACTCTGGCCTTCAGCTTCCCTCGGAGATCCAGGGTCATCCACCGCTTACGACCAGTCATTTCCTTCTCACCCGAGCAACGGAAACGCGCCGGGATGAGGGTACAATCCTTAGCTCGCCTGGAATCCCTGCATACTGCGCGCCCGCCTGGGCCTCGAGAAGCCCAGAAGCTCAGGGACCGTGTTCTGGGCGTGCTGTGCTGCTGAGGTGGAAGCTGGCACATGTGCTGTCTGAGCCGGGAAAGTCTCCTTTTACATCCACTTCCACGTGCTGTGTGAACTACTTCCCTATTTCGCATTTGCTGAGGCCCAGCGGATGTTTGGAGGGAAGGAAGCATGGGGGTTGTCGGGGGGCGGTTCCTACCCTCACCTAACTTCCAGCCTGGTAGTCTGGACAGAAATCAAACTGTACATTAGATACAGCCCCAGAGATACATCAACCCTTCACATCCAGAGGAGAGTCCGTTTAGACCAGTTGTTGAGGTAATGATTGCCTCACTGAAGGATAGGGAACCTTTGAGAATCAGGGCAAGCCCAGAGATATATAGTTTGCTGTCAACTCTGATCCCCATGGAGTCTCTAAACTTTATGAGGGCAGGAGCCATACTTCACTCCTCACAGGATATGGCCCTTGGGACAGGTACCCCCGGTGTCTTAGACTAAATGAATGAGTTGCCTGGGGCCTCTAGGCAGAGGAAATCTCCCCTACACCCAGGGATGAGAGACTCTGGACCCTTGGGAAGGAGAAGGCCTCTCTTGATGGCACTCCTACCCCAGCCCTCTGCTTCCGGACTCCCTTTTCCCACCACGATGTCACTTTCACTTGTCATCATTTGCTGTATCACCCCTGACCTGTCATTTTTCGGGGCTGTGTCTCACACAGGTCATGGCATGAAAAAAAGTAGTAGATCCCAGCTCCAGATATGATCCTACACTCCTCTTTTAGAACAGGAGTTTTGTGGCCACAGTCCTTGCCACCTTCTCAAACACCTTGGACCACTTTTAATGCCCCAAAAGTGGTTGTGGCAGGTGCTTACCCAGATCATAGGGTGGCTAATGTTGGCCACCACTAATTACTGAAGTTTACTTTGTGTGACTTCCTTTAATGTCAAATGTACCAATCAGGTGGCACCAGTGATTATCCCATGTTACAGAAAAAGCAGAAACAGTGGCAGATTTTATTTTCTTGGGCTCCAAAATCACTGTGGATGGTGACTGCAGCCATGAAATTAAAAGATGCTTGCTTGTTGGAAGAAAAGTTATGACAAACCTAGACAGCATATTAAAAAGCAGAGATATCACTTTGCCGACAAAGGGTCTGTATAGTCAAAGCTGTGGTTTTCCCAGTGGTTATGGATGGCCTGAGAGTTGGACCATGAAGAAGGCTGGGCACCGAAGAAGTGATGCTTTCAAATTGTGGTGCTGAAAAAGACTCTTAAGAACCTCTTGGACAGCAAGGAGATCAAACCAGGCAATTTGAAAGGAAATCAGCCCTGGATATTCATTGGAAAGACTGATACTAAAGCTGAAGCTCCAATACTTTGGCCACCTGATGTGAAGAGCTGACTCACTGGAAAAGACCCTGCTGCTGGGAAAGACTGAGGGCAGAAGAAGGGGACGACAGAGGATGAGCTGGTTGGATGGCATCACCGATTCGGACATGAGTTTGAGCAAACTCCGGGAGATGGTGAAGGACAGGGAAGCCTGGCATACTGCTATTCATGAGGTCATAAACAGTCTACACGACTGAGTGATTGAACAAAACAACAGATGAGAACTTCCAGACTCAAAGTTGCTATCGCTTGTCAAACAGTGGCAGAGACAGAATTCGAACCTGACAGCCTCTGTTGTGAGTTACAAACCCAACTTCTTTCTTCTCTAACTCCACCCCCAGCCGTGGTACTAGAGACCCTTTCTCCGGGCTGGGGAGGGACGCAGTCGTGCCTCCCTAGAGGCGCGTCCGGGTCGCCTCGGGCAGGTGCAGGGCCGGGCGGGCGCGAGGGGCGGGGCGGGGGCGTTATCTCCTGACCGATGGGCCGCCCGCACATCTGTTTATCTCTGAAGCAGCGCTGGATTGGATTTCTCGATGTTTATCTCCCTCGGAGGAGCAGAGAGCTGGGGCCACGGAGAGCGCAGCTGCGGATCCGGCGTGATTGACAGATCCAGAGCTGGGCCTCCCGCCCCAGTTCGGTTTGGGTGGGGGCGGCTCAATGCCCACCGCTCACCCTGATCCGAGAGGGTTGCAGGTGAGCCTGCCGGAGGCCAGGTGCTTCAAGGTTCCTTGGTCTGCCCGCACGCAGGCTAGAACTCCCCCTCCTTTAGGGACCACTAACTGGGCCAGAGAGAGGACAATGTTGATTTATGACGCAGATGGGAGCAGGGGCTGGGGAGAGAGGGCGGTAAAAAAGATGGATGAAATTCTAATGAGTCTATTTCCTAACTTGCCAGGGAGTCAGCCTCAGGGAACGAGGGAAGGCCCTCAGATGTGACTTCTTGCTCCCAAGAATGTCTGGAGCTAAGGGATAGGGGAGCTTTGGCTGAAGAGGATGTGAGGTCACAAGTACTTCCAAGTGGAGCCACTTCAGGAGGCTGCAAAAACCAGGGGAAACTTTAGATTTTGACGTTTTCCTATCTTCTCTGGCTCAGCTGGTAAAGAATCTGCCTGCAATGAAGGAGATCCGGGTTTGATTCCTGAGTTGGGAAGATCCGCTGGAGAAGGGATAGGCTACCCACCCCAGTATTCTTGGGCTTCCCTGGTGGCTCAGACTGTAAAGAATCCTCCTGCAATTCGAGAGACCTGGGTTCAATCCCTGGGTTGGGAAGATCCCTTGGAGGAGGGCATGGCAACCCACTCCAGTGTTACTTGGAGAATCCCCCTGGACAGAGGAGCCTGGTGGGCTACAGTCCATGGGGTCTCAAAGAGTCTGATACCACTGAGCCACTAAGCACAGCACAGCACAGCTGGCCATGCCTCCTGCCGAACCAGGTCACTGCCGCTTGCATTTATGTGTACACTCGTGGTGTGGTTATGGGATTGATGAACTGTGGGTTCCTGAGGGGCAGGATGGGGCTGGTGGTGAGGCACCTAAACCAGTGAGCAGCCGGGAGTAGGTGTTTGGGAAACTTGTTGATGGGCCTGACAACTGGCCCTGGGGAGGCTGGGTGACCTACGGTGCTGTGACTGTTGTTTAAAAGGCTGGGAGAAGCCATGTGGATTTTGGTCTTTTTCATATCAGGCTCCCACCTGGTGGCCACATGGCCTGATTTATTTACATAAATGTTGGCACATGTTGGTGACTTCTATTCCCCTGTCCTGGTGGCTGCCCAGCACATGTGAATGATCCCTCTAAAGCTTTCATCACAATTTCCTCACTTCATCCACCACTCAGCTCCCCATTTTCACTGTCCAGCCCTCTTTAATATTTTTTAAAATTAATTTATTTTCTTTATTTGGCTGCACCGGGTCTTAGTTGCAGTATATGGGATCCAGTTCCCTTACCAGGGATCGAACCAAATCTCCCTGCATTGGGAGCAGACAGTCTTACCACTGGACCACCAGGGAAGTCCTGTCCAGCCCTCTTTAGAGGGGATTACTGGGTGCCCTTTGTGCTCCTGATGTTGGGAACAGAAAGCACATTTGTCACAGGCGGTACCACCCCTTGCAGCAGTGGTCTGGGGTCTGGAGTAAACAGGAGATGGGACACTCAGGGACTGTCTGGACAGTGCATGCTCTATCTATGCCACTTGCTAAGGACTCCAGAGATCATTGGCTGGTCTTATGTATATATCTACCTGGCTCTTTGGATGGTCCTGTATCTTCAGGATACATCTGGATTTGTCATTTCACTGGGACTCTATCAAGCTGGTTAGTAGCTATAACCCTAAAATAAACTGAAGTGTTGTTTTGATGGGCTAATGGATACAGGGTGGCCCAACATGGAACATAGGTCCTTTGGGGAAATGGGCACTCTCTGAGCTGGAGAGGGCCAAATGGGTTGTTCCTGAGCACCAAGAGATAGAAGTGTTCTTCTAGCCCTGCACTGGAATGACTGTCAGATGGCAGGTGGGGTGGGAGTGGGCCACACATGCTATCACGTTGGTGTCCTCACTTTCTGTGCTGCCCTGTAGAAGCACAGTGTGGATCTTCTAAGATCTTGATCAAATCAGGAACCATAAATCAGCTTTCTTGGAGAACCACCAGAAACAGAAAACCTGGGATGATACACTGAGACATGAGATAGCCCAAGATTGCTGAATGTGTTTCTTCTCAGTGCTTGCTTCTGTCTTGCATGAGCCACCCGAGATTCACTCACACCTAGTTCTGGGGAATTCTGCTGGGAGATCTGAGGGACAAGGGAGGCCTTGTGCATACTCAGTCGTTCAGTCACGCCCAACTCTTTGTGACCCCATGGGCTGCAGCCCGCCAGGCTCCTCTATCCATGGAATTTTCCAGGCAAGAACAGTGGAGTGAGTTGCCATTTCCTCCTCTAGGGGATCTTCCTGACCCAGGGATCGAACCCACGTCTCCTGCATCTCCTGCATTAGCAGGCAGATTCTTTACCACTGAGCCACATGGGAAGCCCCAGGGAAGGCCTCACCAGCATCCTATTTCTTGCTATGAAGTCAGAGTCAGGCTATTATAAAACAATGTCTGTTTCAAGACGTGACTAGGTTTGGCTGATTCAGGCTTCAAGATGTGGCTTCTGTTTCCCTTTTGTGAGCTGGAGCAGTGACTGCTAGCAGTTGCCATTAAGTTGCCATCCACCAAGACAGAGGCCAAGGCAGGCCCAGGGAAGGCCTGGTCTTCTCAATTACCTCAGACAGGTGGAACTTAATCCATGACTTCTGAAACAAATCTTTACATCTCTGAAGAGACCCTAAGGGCCTCTCATCATGAGGGGGCTTAAAAGGTTTTCCCTCTGAGGGCCAGGTCATGAACATCTTGAGGTGAAGAGTTAGGAATGGAAGGAATTTACCCAGCCTGTGTTGTTGGTCAACTGCCAGGGGAGGACCCTGGAGCCTTTTTTGGGAAATGGACTTTATGTGTACTGGAAGAGGTGATTGGGGAAAGGCTGAGGGGTGAGTGCAGACCCTCTCTGCCCTCTGGAGCCTTGAGAACATTTGCTTTTAGAGGAAGATGCATGGGGATTGTCCTGGACACCATTTCCAGCCCTTTGGGACAGCTGAAGGCAGGGCACGAGCACGGCTCCCTGGGGTGTCCTGGAGAACCCCAGCAGAGGCTCCTCACTCGGGGTGTTGGGCCAGCAGCTCTCCCCACGCCACTGTGTCACCTCCATCATTTAGGCCGCACTGTCAGCCCGGCTGCTGCTGCTCCCTGTTCTCCTTCCCATTGTAACAGACCCCCGTTCGACCAAGTCCTTTCTGTCAGAATAGGAAGACAAAGGCTGGCCCTCTGAGGAAAGGGTTTCTCTTTCTAAATATTTACCCTGCCGCTGTGACTTATGAAGACTCCCTTTGTGTGTAGTCACACAGGCTCAAGTCATTCACCCCTAGCCCGCTATGCTTGATCTGGCCAGTGGGTCAGGCCGTTCCGTCCTCACCCTTCAGGGAGATAAGGCTGGAGTAGCCCTTCTGTCCTGCATAGAGAGCCTGGAGTCCTGCTGCAGACTTGAGGATGAAGTTCTGGAGAGGCAGCGGCCATTTTCCTTGGCTGACTTTAGATGCCAAGGAGATCTCCCTGCCAAGGTCCTGGGCTGGCCAGTCGCTGGAGGCAGCTCGGGAGGGGTCCTGGCAGTGGGGAATTGTTTTCTTTCTTTGTCAAATGGTCAAGGGATAGCTGAAGATTGAGGGGAAAGTTCTCTAATCCTCTTCAGAAGCCATTCCAAGTCAGCTCACGTTCCTTCAACAAATATTCATTGAGTCCCGACAGGTGCTGGACCTGGTCTTTCTTTCAATGTCCTCAGAACTCAGCCTAAGTCTGACACAAAGTAGGTGCCCAGCAACAAAAAGCACGGTCACAGAGCAGCCCAGGAGCAAATGATCAGACAGAGAAGAGACCCCTTCGCAGAGTTTTACTGCCTGGGACTCTGACCTCATGTCTTATGAAGGTTGTAGCTTTTTGGGTCTGGGTAAGATGTTTTCTGGAAAACTTTGTGCAAATCAAGTTGATGTAAATTGGAATTTTGGAGTTGTCCTAGGTCTCTGGAAACTGTGTAAGGGCTGAGAGTCCTTTTGTGAGTGGCTACTGGGAGGTGATTAGATCACAAGGGTGGGGTCCTTGTGAATGGGACTAGTGCCCTATTAAAGAGACCCCAGAGAGCTCCCTTGACTCTTCACCATGCAATGGAAAGGGGAGAAGTTGCAGTTGTGGAAGAGGGTCATCTGTAGAACCAGACCATGCTGGTACCCCAATCTAGGACTCTCAGCCTCCAGATGGAGATCAGTGTCTGTTACCTATAAGCCACTCAGGTCTGTGATGTTGGAGGAATCATTGAGAGGACATGACCACCAGTTGAGCTGCATTGCAAGCTGCATCTGGGCAATCAGAGGCTGCTTGTCCCTTTCCCCTATCCTTGGAATGGACAGAAGACCCACTGTTCTTGTATTTGGAACCTCGTCAGGGACACAGCCATGAGAGGGCATGTGTTGTTGAGACCATCTAGACAATATGAGTGACTCAGCCAGTTAAAATTGCTGTACAAACTTGAAGATTCTAGGGGGTAGATGGGGCAATCTAATCATCTTGCCAACACCCAAGTCTAGCCTTATGTGTAAGTTTCCTTACTGAAATTGCCACCAGACTTCCCTGGTGGTGTAGTGGATAAGAATCCACCTGCTAGTACAGGGGACATGGTCTGTCCCTGGTCTGGGAAGACTCCATATGCCGTGGACCAACTAAGCCTGTGAGCCACAACTATTGAGCCTGTGCCCTGGAGCCCACAGGCCACAATTACTGAGCCCATGTGCTGCAACCACTGAAGCCTTAGTGCCTAGAGGCTGTGCTCTGTAACAAGAGAACCCACCACAATGAGAAGCCTGTGTAATGCAAGGAAGAGTAGCCCCCATTTGCCATAGCTGGAGAAAGCCCACACAAATCAACAAAGACGCAGCACAGCAGCCCCCCACCCTGCCCCGCCTCAAAAAAAAGGAAAAGCCTGCTACATACCAATCTGGAATGGTCTGCTTCTTTCTTACATTTCTCCTTGCCCCACATATATGGGAGCCAGTTTGGAATTTCACCTAGGAAACTCTTGAGGTTGGGAACCAGCAGTAATATGTTGTGAAAGCATCTGAGCTAAGACAAGTTTACAGTCAAGGTGTCAACAGGCTGCAGTCACTCGAAGGGATCACTGGAGTTGGAGGATCTGCTTTCAAGATGGCTTGTTAGGTGGTTGGCAGATCAGTGCTGGCTGTTGGCAAGAGCCTCAGTTTCCCACCTTGTGGATCTCTTCATTGGGCTGATGTCCTCAAGACATTGCGACTGGCTTCCCCCAAAATTAGAGTTCTGAAAGAGCAAGGAAAAACTGCCCTGTTTTTTCTGACTTAGTTCAGAAGTCAGACTGTCCTTCCTGCACTGGCCTGTTGGGCAGCCCTGTGCAGTGTCGGGGGTCGCACACAAGGGCATGAGTAACAGAGGGAGGATGAGTAGGAGCCATCTTGGAGGCTGGCTACTGACTTCTAATACAGTATATACTTTCTTGTTTAGTATGGTTGTTCACTGTCTTTCTTGGTCCACTAATTCTTTGAGAGCAGGTCTGCTTGTCTTCTTTGTTTACCAAGTGCCCAGAACAGTACTTCCCACATAGAAAGCACTCAATAGATACTAAGTTGTGTTCATTTTAATTGAGTGGTTTGCCTGGGACCTGTGGGAGGTGAAAGAGATAGTAGCCAGTGCCTCTGACATGTTTGTGAAACAAAAAATCCATTGTCTCTCATTGTCACTTACTAGATATGCTGAGTGTTGGCTGTGTTGGCTTTTTTTTTTTTTTAATTAAGGACTGCCTGTGTTTAAAGGTAGCTAGTGAACAAGAGTTATAGGAATGTGATTCTGTGCTTCCACTCCACAGGAAACAAAATAAAAGGAAGCTTCTTAATCTCTCTATTGCTCAGTTTCCTCATCTGAAAAATAGAATGTTGCTGGGTGTTTTTAAGGATTGAGTGAGTTAATGAATGTGAAGTACATCTCATCCAGTACACGCTCAAAAAATATGTCAGCATCATTTGAACTTAGAAGGTGCTTGAATCCTGAAACAGTATGTGAGCAAGGTGGAGGAACCCTCCACAATAGGGCCACAAAGATTCGGACACGACTGGAGCAACTTAGTGTGCGTTTACACACATAAGGCATCAGCTGTGTGTTCATCTGGAAGTATGCTGTGAAACCCCAAACTACGGTCACTGACCTAGTGGACACCTGCAAACAATGTAGACCCCATGAAGGAATCTTCTCAGCAAGGTGAGGAAGTGGTTAGGGCCATCCACTACTAACTCAAGGATATTTTCACCTAGCTCCTACTAGATGATGGCTGCGCTCTGCAGAAATGGTGGAGAGACAGACAGGAAGGCTGATAGTCCTGGGACAGTGTAGTCAGTGCAGTATAGAGACAAGTCCTAGAGCCCACGGGGGATCAAGGGGCTCAGAGACAGCCTTTGAGAAGAGGTGATACAACCTGAACTTTGGGGTTGAGTAGGAGTTGGGAATGTGAATGGTGAGAGGCAGGGGAAGAAAACGTCCCAGCAGAGGAAACTGTCTGGGTGAAAGCCTGAAGTTACAGAAAGGATGTTACGGGGTGGGGCAGACAGCACACATGTGGAGGTGACAAGGAGAGATGAGGCTGGGGAGGCAGAACAGATGAACAATCTGGAATTTTATTCTGTAGGATTTTTATTTCATAGCCCTAGAAAAACCTAAGAAATGAGGTTGTCAGCCCTGTGTTTAGAAACCCACCAGTGGCCTTCCAGAGGACAGACTAGAATGGGTGAGATCTGAGTCAGAGAGATGAGAGAGGACGCCGGCGTGGGGACCCTGAAGCTGAGGGTCGGGGTCACCGGTTGCGGGGCCCTGCTGGTCTGTCTGGAAGGAGAGCCTTCCCCGCGGTCTGCTCCAGCCGCTGCCAAAGGAGAAGGCCTGAGGCGACCACACTACCCGGTAGCAGAAACCAAGCAGCCGCTTCACTTTTGCATCTACTTTCTTCTCCTGGAGGGGACAGGACTCGTTCCAAAAGAGCTCCACCCTCCCTCTCTCCCCCTTTCTCCCATTTGAAATGAGATGACCCCTGTGTGCTCCCAGCACTTCCTTTATGCCTGACTCAGTGTGTGCTTGGGATAGGACAGTAGTTGCACGCTTCTCCTACGCTCCCCCCACCCCCATTGGCTTCTTCAGTAACCTGTAGTACAGTGGAGCCCTTTTAATAGGAGCCCGGTCAGTGGATGATCTTGGCACATGGATTCAAGCCGTTTAAAACTCTTTCTGCAGAGTCCTTACTCATGTGTGTTCACACACGTACACATGCGCACGCACATGTGCTCACGTGCATCCGTGCTCTCTGCCATCCAAGCCAAATCCAGAAGGGGATTTATCAGATCAGTCTCCACCGGATTCCCTCCCCACCCCAGCTTCGCAGCCAGGGAAGCGAAAGATGAGCTGAGTGGTTTTTCTCCTGAGCCAGATCTCAGCGGGATGCACATCTGTCGTGCCCAGCCTGGGGACTCTGGGGCAGGTCTCAGGGGGCCGCCTTCACGTGTCTTGAACCAGCTCTCTCGCTTTGAGGGGGGCAGGAACGTCTCTCACTGACAGTGAGGTCCTTGTGGTCCCCTGTACCTACCCACCAGCCCCCAACTCCCCACCCGCTTCATGGCCCTTGGCTGGCTCTGGGTGCTCTCGTCTGTATCCTAGTCCCCCACTCTGTGCGTGAGGTGCTGGGGGAGGAGAAGTGTCAGCGTTTATTTTTTTTTTTTAGTGTCAGGTTTTTGTGGTGGAGAAAATCTGGCAGTCCTGAATTTCTTCCCAAATCAACCATCTGCTGAGTGTTTTCCAGGATTATGAAACAATTTTTTTTGAGGGAGTGGGAGAAGTGGGAGGGTGAGAAATGGAAGTTCCTCCTTGACTTCTTCTCTGCTATTCTTGAAGCCCATTGGAGGGGAAACTGGGAGGCTTGGTGTCAGACCCGGTGTCAGGTCTGGCTCTGCAGCTTTCTTGACCCATGCTCTTTAGTCTGTTTCTGCCTGTTACATGGAGATGAACAGACCCAAGCTATTTACCTGAGGACTCAACGAGCCGGCAGTCCCCAGTCTTTTCGGCACCAGGGACCAGTTTTGTGGAAGACAATTGTTCCGTCGACTGGGGTTGGGGGGCTGGTTTCAGGATGATTCAAGCACCTTACATTTATTGTGCACTTTATTTCTATTATTATTACATCAGCTCCACCGCAGATCATCAGGCATTAGATCTGGGAGGTGGGGGCCCTTGCCAAGTCATTGAATGAAAGAAGGTTTATAAACTGGAGAGTGATGTGAACCTGCATTTGTTCATGATGTTGAAGTGAGCACCTGAAGAGCCAGACTTTGACGGGGGCACCCTGCTGCTTTGGGACTTTGGTCTAAGGTGTCATCGCAGTGTTTCCTCCTAAGCACTGATGGCAGGGAAACTGGGGTGCAACTTTCGAAGCTGACCTTTGGTTATCAGTTCATGAAAACCCACTGTTTATTGAGAGAGTCAGGGAAGGGAAGGAATGAAGGCAGCACCTGCTCAAGGGGACTGAGCATGCCCTGCATTGCAGACCCCAGCATCCTGACTTGGCCTCAGGGCCTAACAAATGCCTTTGCTCATAGGAGAATGTGGGGAGATGCCACAGCCTCAAACTAGGTCCCAGAGGAATTATACATGATTGAAACAGAGAACCCAGGTTTCTCTTTCCCATCCTTTGTAAATATTGGGTTGGCCAAAATGTTCAGTTTGTTTTTTCATAAGATGTTACAGAAAAACTTAAACTTCTTGGCCAAGCCAATACTTCGCATCTCAGGAGAAAGGGAGATTTCCACTAGGGACAACCAAACTGTCTTGGCTTATCCAAGACTGAGGGGCTTCCCAGGGTATGAAAACTTCCATGCTAACACAAGAATAGCCTCAGGTAAGCCAGGGCAAATGTCTCCTGAGAGTTTTTTCCTCTTGACCTGATTGTGTGGCTGGTCCTTCATATGGTGAAAACTTGATTTCGTCTTTATTTGTGTATTGCCAGCAGCACTGTGGTTGGTATAGCTCGATCAAGAGATGAGTGATGGATAAATTGCAATTTTTGGTTAATTTAAGGTGATCTAAATAGGTCACAGAACAGCAAGGAGATCAAACCAGTCAGTCTTAAGGGAAATCAACCCTGAATACGCACTGGAAGGACTGATCCTGAAGGTAAAGCTCTAGTGTTTTGGCCACTTGATGCAAACAGCCGACTCCTTGGAAAGGTCCCTGATGCTGGGAAGGACTGAGGGAAGAAGGATAACAGGGTGTCATAGGATGAGATGGCTGGATGGCATCACTCATGCAATGGACATGAACTTGGGCAAACTTCAGAAGATGGTGAGAGAGGGGGAGTGCTATAGTCCAAGGCGTGCTGCAGCCCATGGGGTCACAAAGAGTCAGGCACAACTGGGCAGCTGAACAATAAAAGCAACAACAAAGGTCATGCTGAGAGGCATTGGAAGATAAGAGCCACTGAATACATAACTCACATAAAAATGGTGCGATAACACAATGTTTATCCAGCTCTGTGTGGAGAAATTTAGAATAGGTGATAAACCAGCTATATAGTTACCTTTTCTTTTTTTTGGCCTGAAGTTATAACTGGTAACATCTGGTATTTGGGCAAACTCACAGCTTGAGGAAAATATGGATGACCTGAGGTGCTATGGTGGAAAAGGCATGGTTGCTGTTGTTCAGTTGCTAAGTTGCATCCAACTCTTTTCGTCCCTATAGACTGCAGCATGCCAGACTTCCCTGTCCTTCACTATATCCTGGAGTTTGCTGAAACTCATGCCCACTGAGTCAGTGATGCTATCTAACCATTTCATCCTCTGCTGCCCCCTTCTCCTCTTGCCCTCAATCTTTCCCAGCATCAGGGTCTTTTCCAATGGCTCTTTGCATCAGGTGGCCAAAGTATTGGAGCTTCAGCTTTGCATCAGTCCTTTCAATGAATATTCAAAGTTGATTTCCTTTAGGATTGACTATTGTAATCTCCTTGCTGTCCAAAGGACCCTCAAGAGTCTTCTCCAGCACCACCATTCGAAAGCATCAACTCTTTGATGCTCAGCCTTCCTTATGGTCCAACTTTCACATCCATACATGGCTACTGGAAAAACCATAGCATGGACTTTACAAACTGACCCTCATTTGAGTCCTTGTTCCTTATTTGCTACGTTACATGAGGCAAGCATTTCATTGTCCCCCAGCCTCAGTTTTCTCATCTGCAGAATAGGTGATTTATTTACCACAGGACTACTTTGGTGACAGAATGTCACATCATCTGTAATGTTCTTAGCATGACCATTGACACATAGTAGGATCTTGATAGCTATGAGATTCCTCAGATCTCTCAGGCTTAAGAACATATGCTTTGCTTATGCATGTTTTTCTACTCTTTTATCCCCCAATCATATTTTGTAATGTTTGATTCATGCAAGGGAACACATATAGAGTACATGCTATGACACAGAATTTTAAAATAATCGCCCAAGAATGTATTATGCAACTTGAGGTCTAGAGCATCACTGGATTAGTTTCCAGGGGCTGCCATAACAAATTACCACAAGCTGAGTGGCTTAACACAACAGATATGTATTCATTCACAGTTCTGGAGGCTTGAAGTCCAGAATCTAGGTGTCTGCAGTGCTAGGCTCTCTGTGCAGACTCTAGAGGAGAACCCTTCCTTTCCTCTTTTAGCTTCTGGTCATTCCTGGCATTCCTGGCTTAGAGTAGCATCACTCCAATCTCTGCCTTCCTTCATATGGCCTTCTTCCCTGTGTCTGTACCTCAAATCTCTCTCTCTCTCTCTCTTTCCTTATAAAGACACCAGTCATTGGATCTAGGACCCATCTTAAATCCAGAATGATCTCAGTCCTAGATCCTTAACTTAATTACATCTGCAAAGAACTTATTTCTAGATAAAGTTATATTCACAGGTACTGGGGTGAGGACTTGAACATCTTTTTCTTTGAGTGGGGGGGACACTGTTCAACTCACTATAGTCGCCATTACTGATCCCTCTTGTATCTTATCCCTCTGCCCTGCCCCTGCCCACCATCCCGAAGTGAATGGTTATCACCCTCTCGTCTTTTGCTTTATAAAAAGGGTATTATGGTATGGTTTATGTAATCTTTGTGATCAGCTTTACTCAGTGTTATAATTGTACATTGTCATAGTTCACTCATGCTGGATACCCTGTTGTCTGCGGTACCCCAGGGTGTTTATGCATTCTCCTGAAATTGGATATTCAAGTTGTTTCCACTTTGGGGCTCTTGTAAACAAGGCTTCTTTTACTTAGCTCTTGGTGCTCAAGTGCAAGATTTCTCTAGAATGTATGACTAGGAATTGAATTGCTGAACCCAAGGTAAATAGTACTTAACCAGATAATGTCAAATTGTTTTCCAAAGTGATTATATCAATTTGCATTCCCATAAGCTGAGTATAAAATGTTCTCTGTTCTCAAAGTGATTTTTTATTCCAGGAAATGGAAAAATCTCAGAAGGGTCTTCCTGTGGTGATGAGTATTAGATGACAAAATCTCATCTTCTTCCATGATTTTGCTCTGTAGCAGATTTTTCCTGGTGGGTCTCTCCCCTCAGAGAGAAAGCACTAGACCCTCCAGTCTCACCTGCTGCTGGCCGCCTAGGCTCTGCCTACTCTGCAAATCCATCTTAATGGCTCATTAGAGGTGCCTAGAAACTGTAATTATGGTATAGCATTTCACAGGCCTACAATTGAAGGCTGTGTTTTCTAGACGCCCAAATGAAGTCTGTTGTGGAAGGCTGCATCTCAGAAAGTTTGCATATGATATTCCGGATTATGAATAAAAAAAAAAGAGGCTTGCCTTTGCTCTGAGGTAGTGATGTAAGCATCCTGAGTAATTGGTTGAAAAATTGGTTGAAATAAACTGGCAGAGTGGAAGGCATGCTGATGACTCATGGGAGCCAGTGTGTAAATGGTGTATTCTGGGGAACATTTTCTGCAGAGGAAGGGAGACAAAGCAGCATTTGTCCCAGTTAGATCACAGAATATGAGCACAGCTAAGGATCTTAATAAATCCCTTGACTGATGGGGATACCGAGGCTCAGAAAGGACCTCCTACTTTCAATGCAAGCCTTAGGGTTAGCTGCATCTTTTTTTGTGCAAGTCTAGCTAACTTTTTTAGGTTGCATTCCCTAAAAGCAGAAAGTGAATCAGAGATTCTTGAGCAAGTGATTTGGTGTACGAGTGTTCTTAGATAAAACCTGTCTAGGAGTGAGGAGAACAGGGTAGGACAGGGAAAGAAGAAAAGCAAAGATGTGGGTCCAGATGAAGTCCAGCCTCAAGCTGATCCCACAGGATGCTCCTGAATATGAACAGTACTTTAAAACTGTCCAACTTGTACCTTCATTGATTGGTCCTTGGCTGCAGACTAGCTGACGGGAGGACATAGCCACCTAGGCTCTCCCGTGCTCCCATCAGCTGAGCGCAGTTCTCTGAAGGAGGCAGCCAACACTTACAGCAGCTGATGAGATTGCTATTCAGACTTGTTCAGTCGCTCAGCTGTGTCTGACTCCTTGTGACCTCATGGACTGCAGCACACCAGGATTCCCTGTCCTTCACTGTCTCCCAGAGTTTGCTCAAACTCATGTCCATTGAGTTGGTGATGCTGTCTAACCATCTCATCCTCTGACCGTCCCCCCTTCTCCTTTTGCCTTCAGTCTTTTTCAGCATCTGGGTGTTTTCCAGTGAGTTGGCTCTTCACATCAGGTAGCCAACCTTTATGCAACCTTGGAGTAGGCAAATATACCCTAGAGGGAAAACAAAAATCATGAATGTTAAAAGAAAAAGATAAACTGGACTTCATAAAAATTAAAACCTTTTGCTCTTGAAAAGACATTGTTAAGAAAATGAAAATTCAAGTCACAGAATAGAAAAAAGAGTTGGAATGCATACATCTGACAAAGGAGCTGCATTCAGAATGCAAAATGAACATTCATAAGTCAATAATAAGATAGACAACCCAATTTGAAAATGGACAAAAAAGTAAGTAGTGGTAATCAACTCTGATTTTATTTTTTTTTAGTTATTTATTTATGGCTATGCGGATCTCCTTTGCTGCACACGGGCTTTCTCTGGTTGCAGCCAGCAGGGGCCACTCGTCATGCAGGGCATGCCCAGCCTTCCTCACCTGGGTGGCTTCTTGGGTTGTGGAGCGCAGGCTCTAGGATGGCGTGGGTGCCCACTTCCATAGCTGCAGCACACGGGCTCAGTAGTTGTGGCACACAGGCTTAGCTGCTCTGCGGCATGTGGGGTCTTCCCGGACCAGGGATTGAACCCATGTACCTGGCGTTGGCGGGCAGATTCTTATCCACTGTGCCACCAGGGATGTCTTCAACTCTGCTTTTAAAACTTTGTTTTAGAGATACATTTCACTATTACTTTGGCTTTATTCTGTTCTGCTACTTCCCTCACAGTGGTGTTTGGGAATAACTAATATCCATTTATGATATATATTAACCTGATTGTACATTGAATGTGTGTTGAAATAAAAATAGCAGTATAACAATGAGCAAAGGACTTGAATAGACAGAAGATATACAGTCTATGGAGGGCCAATAAAATCATGAAAAGATGCCCAACAAAATACAAATTAAAACCATCATATGATGTCACTACACATCCATTAGAATCGCTAAAATCAAAAAGAATAAGAATACCAAGTCTGGGCAAGTATTTGAAACAGTTGTAACTCTCATATACTGCTGCCAAGAGCTGGAAATTGGTACAACTACTTTGGAAAACAGTGTGGCAGTTCTTAAAAAGTTAAATACACCCTTATTATGTTACTCAGAATCCTGCCCTTGGGTGTTTCCCCAAGAGAACTGAAAACATGTCCACTCAAAAACTTGTGTAGGAATGTTTATAGCAGCTTTATTCACCATAGCTCCAAACCAGAAACAGCCCAAATATCCATCAGCAGGTGAATGTATACAAATTGTGATACACATGTACAATGAAATATCATTTAGCAAATAAGCATTTGGATCACTGATATGCATAACAATATTACTAGAATCTTTGAAACATTATCCTGACTGAAAGAAGCCCCAAAGAGTCCATAATGTATGATTCCATTCATATGGAATTCTAGAACCGATAGAATTAATGTAAAATGGCAGAGAGTGAATCAGTGATTGTCTGGAGCCAGAGAAGGAAAAGAATTGAATGGAAGGGGACACAAGGGAATTTTATGGGGTAATTGTTGTTTAGTTCCTAAGTTGCATCTGACTCTTTTGCAACCCAATGAACTGTATAGCTGCCATAAGATTTCCCAGGCAAGAATACTGGAGTGGGTTGCCATTTCCTTCTCCAGGGGATCTTCCCGACCCAGAAATGCTCTATATTTTGATTGAGATGGAGGGTAAACAACTGTATTCATTTGTTAGTACTCAGCAGATTGTACACATGTACATTTTATTGCCTGTAAATTATACCTCATTAAAGTTATTTTGATGAAGAGAGAAATACCATCATCCTTTGAGTGATGGAATTAAAGATAATTTTTCTTTTATCCTTATCCTCTGTTTCTAAATTCTCTACCATCATCTCCTCACTTTACTTTTCAAAAGTACATTGAAAAAGCTTCTCTCCATCTCTGAAGCCCCATTCAGCTCAGATGCTCTCTCTTTCAGAAGCCTTACCTGATGCCTCAGTTAGAATTAACTGCTCCCTCTTCTAGATCCCCTTTGCCCTCCTTGGGGCTACTGCTAAGCCATTTGCACTCTGCCTTGGGCAAGTGTTACTACTTGTGTAGTTGGCTGCTTGTCCTGTGGGCACCCAGTGGTAGGAGGGTTGAATTAGGACAGAGCCCCAAACATGGTGGACAGGTGTTCAATGTTCACCAAGTTAAACTGGGGTTTTCTGGGCCAGAAGGAAGTTTCTTATCAAGTTCAAGGGCTGCTGTCATCTATAGGTGCATCCACAGTTAAGTGGGGAGACTGACACAGAACCTGGGGCTTCAAATCAGTGTTCTGCTGGTTACTAGCCCAGTGACTTCCTTGGGCAAATCCCTTAACTCTCTGAACCTCTGTGTCCTTTCTACATAGTAGGAGTAATGCTCTCTCTGTTTGTTGTGAGGCCAAGTCAGTTCAGTTCAGTTCAGTTGCTCAGTCGTGTCCAACTCTTTATGACCCCATGAATTGCAGCACGCCAGGCCTCACTGTCCATCACCAACTCCCAGAGTTCACTCAAACTCACGTCCATCGAGTCGGTGATGCCATCCAGCCATCTCATCTTCCGTTGTCCCCTTCTCCTCCTGCCCCCAATCCCTCCCAGCATCAGGGTCTTTTCCAATGAGTCAGTTCTTCACATGAGGTGGCCAAAGTATTGGAGTTTCAGCCTCAGCATCAGTCCTTCCAAAGAACACCCAGGACTGGTCTCCTTTAGGATGGATTGATTGGATCTCCTTGCAGTCCAAGGGACTCACAAGAGTCTTCTCCAACACCACAGTTCAAAAGCATCAATTCTTCAGTGCTCAGCTTTCTTTACAGTCCAACTCTCACATCCATACAGGACCACTGGAAAAACCATAGCCTTGACTAGACGGACCTTTGTTGGCAAAGTAATGTCTCTGCTTTTGAATATGCTATCTAGATTGGTCATAACTTTCCTTCCAAGGAGTAAGCATCTTTTAATTTCATGGCTGCAGTCACCATCTGCAGTGATTTTGGAGCCCCCCCAAAATAAAGTCTGACACTGTTTCCACTGTTTCCCCATCTATTTCCCATGAAGTGATGGGACCAGATGCCATGATCTCAGTTTTCTGAATGTTGAGCTTTAAGCCAACTTTTTCACTCTCCTCTTTCACTTTCATCAAGAGGCTTTTTAGTTCCTCTTCACTTTCTGCCATAAGCATGGTGTCATCTGCATATCTGAGGTTATTGATATTTCTCCCAGCAGTCTTGATTCCAGCTTGTGTTTCCTCCAGCCCAGTGTTTCTCATGATGTACTCTGCATATAAATTAAATAAGCAGGGTGATAGTATACAGCCTTGACGTACTCCTTTTCCTATTTGGAACCAGTCTGTTGTTCCATGTCCAGTTCTAACTGTTGCTTCCTGACCTGTATACAGGTTTCTCAAGAGGCAGGTCAGGTGGTCTGGTATTCCCATCTCTTTCAGAATTTTCCAGTTTATTGTGAGCCACACAGTCAAAGGCTTTGGCATAGTCAATAAAGCAGAAATAGATGTTTTTCTGGAACTCTCTTGCTTTTTCGATGATCCAGTGGATGTTGGCAATTTGGTCTCTGGTTCCTCTGCCATTTCTAAAACCAGCTTGAACATTAGGAAGTTCACGGTTCACGTATTGCTGAAGCCTGGCTTGGAGAATTTTGAGCATTACCTTACTAGCGTATGAGATGAGTACAAATGTGCGGTAGTTTGAGAATTCTTTGGCATTGCCTTTCTTTGGGATTGGAATGAAAACTGACCTTTTCCAGTCCTGTGGCCACTGCTGAGTTTTCCAAATTTGCTGGCATGTTGAGTGCAGCACTTTCACAGCATCATCTTTCAGGATTTGAAAGAGCTCAACTGGAATTCCATCACCTCCACTAGCTTTGTTCGTAGTGATGCTTTCTAAGGCCCACTTGACTTCACATTCCAGGATGTCTGGCTCTAGGTGAGTGATCACACCATCGTGATTATCTTGGTCGTGAAGATCTTTTTTGTACAGTTCTTCTGTGTATTCTTGCCGTCTCTCCTTAATATCTTCTGCTTCTGTTAGGTCCATACGATTTCTGTCCTTTATTGAGCCCATCTTTGCATGAAATGTTCCCTTGGTATCTCTAATTTTCTTGAAGAGATCTCTACTGCTACTGCTAAGTCGCTTCAGTCGTGTCTGACTCTGGGCGACCCCATAGACAGTAGCCCACCAGGCTCCCCCGTCCCTGGGATTCTCCAGGCAAGAATACTGGAGTGGGTTACCATTTCTTTCTCCAATGCATGAAAGTGAAAAGTGAAAGTGAAGTCGCTCAGCAGTGTCCGACTCTTAGCGATCCCATGGACTGCAGCCTACCAGGCTCCTCCATCCATGGGATTTTCCAGGCAAGAGTACTTGAGTGGGGTGCCATTGCCTTCTCGGAAGAGATCTCTAGTCTTTCCCATTCTGTTGTTTTCCTCTATTTCTTTGCATTGATTGCTGAGGAAGGCTTTCTTATCTCTCCTTGCTATTCTTTGGAACTCTTCATTCAAATGGGAATATCTTTCCTTTTCTCCTTTGCTTTTCGCTTCTCTTCTTTTTACAGCTATTTGTAAGGCCTCCTCAGACAGCCATTTTGCTTTTTTGCATTTCTTTTCAAGTAGCACACAGTAAATGAGCAGTTAGCTCTGACTGCTGTTGTAATTGGGACTTCCCTGATAGCTCAGTGGTAAAGAATCTACCTGCAATGCAGGAGACTCAGGAGATGTGAGTTTGATCCCTGGGTCAGGAAGATCCACCAGAGGAGGCAATGGCAATCCACTTCAGTATTCTTGCCTGAAAAATTCCATGGACAGAGGAATCTGGCAGGCTACAGTCCATGGGGTTGCAAAAGCGCTGGGTGTGATTGAGCACACACACTACTGTAAATTATCATCATTCTAACAAATAATAATAATACCAAGAAAGGAGTCTGCCCAGATGGGAAGATACTTACTAAGAAATAGACCGGTAAATGGAGCAAAAATTTTCTTCCTAGGGAAAGACTATGGACTCTGATTAGTGGTTGCGCAACAACTTTTAAAAGCCCATCTAAAATTAATTTTTTCCCACATTAATGGTTTCTAAGAAAGTCAAAACCATTTCCCACAGAAGCAGACATCCCAAAAGGAGTTAGGATTTTGCTGGCTCTGTTCCTCATTCAGATATCAGGTGGCAGCCGGGGCTCAGCCTGGAGGAGGCTGGCTTTCTCGGGAGTGTTTGCTGGAGCTGGGCTGACACAGATCTGATAGAGGTTGTCAGACCTCCGAAGAACAATCGACTTTCTAAGCTGAGCCCCGTCTCTGAGCCATGCGGTGCTGCGTTACATTTGTAAATGCCAGCGCGCTGCTAAGCACGTCCCAGTGAATAGAAGTGTTTTGATGTTTTGTTTTTGGTCGGAGATTGAAATCCAGTGTCTTGGGACCCAGTGACTTCGGCTGACCTTCCCGCTACATGGACAGGGCTAAATTTCAACCCCTGGAGGCTTCTGCACACAAAACCTCATGCGTCGCAAGGGCAGGTGCAAGGAAACCCGGCGGAAATCTGAAATCTTCGCTGCTTCAGAGACCTGAGCTTGCTTCTGTCAGAGGAATTAAGTTTCACAAGCCCTTTTTTTTTTTTTTTTAATGTAGAAAGCGTATCATTAGGCGAATCTGGACAGGGCGACTTATTAAAACTGCTGCCTGTAGCAGAGAGAAAGCTGTAAATGCCTAAGGACATTTAAGGACTGACGGGCTCAGTTTTATTTCCAATGACTTCTTTTTTTTTATTGTATTGGAGCATAGGTGATCTACAATGTTGTGTTAGTAGGTATACAGCAAAGTGAATCAGTTATATGTATATATGTGTCCACTCTTTTTTTAGAATCTTTTCCCATATAGCCCGTTACAGAGTATTGAGTAGAGTTCCCTGTGCTATACAGGGGGGTTTATTAGTTATCTATTTTACATGTAGTAGTGTGTATATGTCAAGCCCAATCTCCCCATTTATCCCTCCCTCACTGTATCTCCTAATAACCATAAGTTTGTTTTCTACATCTGTGACTCTATTTTTGTTTTGTAAATAAATTCATGTGTACTTTTTTTTTTTTAAGATTCCACATATAAGCAATATCATATGATATTTGTCTTTCTGCGTCGGAACTTACTTCACTCAGTATGACAATCTCCAGATCCAGCTTGGCCAGAGTAACGGGCTTCTAAATGAAGCTCTGATATGTCAGGTCTTGCTGACTCTGGAAAATGTGTTTTTCTTAAAACCTGTATTCTGGTTTTGAGACCAGGAAAGGTCTTTGGTTTATAATTTTTAATTGAGTGAGCACCTTTATAAAATATGTAACCTCTCCCACTTCTGAACTACCGTTGATATCTCTCTAACTCCTCCAGTCTTAGTTTTTGCATTATTTTGATCAATTATAGAGAAAATTTGCAGTCTCTTTCTACCTAACATTTTATTCAAGTTTTATGCGCTCACATTCATAATAGATAATTCTTTTTCATGATGCCATTCAGTTCTACTTTACTGAGTTGTTCCCCTGGGTTTGAGTATTTGGAGGTTTGTTGTGGTGGTGACTGTTTTAAATGGATTATTATCATCTTTAGTCATTGAATTTTTCTTTTCTTTTTATAAATACTTCCTTTAACTACATTAGAAAAGGTGGTCGGGGAGGTACTATGATATTTGCAAGGGCCCTCAGTCTTCCGCCCCCACCCTTTCCCCTTTCTTTAAAAATCTTAGACTCAACACACAGCTGCACGGTCTTCCTCAGCCCCTGCTCCAGTGTCTGGCAGCTCCCCTCCTGTGCTGCTGGCCTCGTGTAGCCCATAATCAGGGGGTGACTCATACTTTGGTTCTTCGAGCTTCTTGGGGCAAGGGTTTCCTGTAGGAGCCTGTGTCAACTGAACTCAGCTGGTGCCACAGAAGCTCTGGTCTTTTCTAAGAAGAAAAAAAGAATCCCATATGTTTACTTTGTTAAATAGCCAGTCTCTGGAAATTCATGCTACCTAAGTTTTTTGTGTGTTTATTTTTCTAGCAGGTGGTCACCTTATAGACGATGAGTTGTGGAGTAAAAGTCCTTCATGATACGGGACCTGGCACCTACAGTGTGGTGGTTCTTGTTACTTGGGGCTGCCAGGTCCTGATTAAAAGCACTCTATGCCCCCCACTGTCGTTTTGACGGGAAATATCCTTGGAGCGCCATAAAGTCCCACACACTGTTGCTCTCTTTCTGCCATCACCTCCTGCTTTGCTGGGCTCCATTCATACTGGCTTCTTCCTTCTCCTTTGAACACACCAATCATATTCCCTCTGATTGAGCTGCTCATCCTCCTGATCCATGCAAAGCTGACTCTCATCAGTCAGGGGTCAGCTTAGAGTCCCACTCTTCCGAGGGGTCTCCCCTGACCACCACTTTTAAAGGGGTTTTACTGACTCTTTAGTGTATGGTGGTGGTTTAGTCACTAAATCTTGTCTGACTCTTATGACCCCATGGACTGTAGCCTGCCAGGTTCCTCTGTCTGTGGGATTCTCCAGGCAAGAATCCTGGAGTGGGTTGCCATTTCCTTCTCCAGGGGATCTTCCAAATCCAGGAATTGAACCCAGGTCTCCTGCATTACAGGCAGATTTTTTACCAACTGAGCTATGAGGGAAGCTCCTTAAATTAGAGCAGAGATTTCTTCTTCTTCTTTTTTTTAAAATCACTATCTGATATTTTGTGTGTTGACTGTTTCTCCTACCAGTGGCTAAACCCCATGAAAGCAGGGGTTCTATCTGTCTGATTCTCTCAAATCCTAGAGCAGAGTCAGGCACACAGTAGGCACTCAATTAATATTTGTTGAATAGTGGAGTGGATCATTTGCTCAACAAACACAAAATGCTCCCAGGGAGACACTGTGGAATTCAAAACATTGGAGCCAGACACACAGTCAGTTCCCAATAAAAGTTGGTGCTGATGTGGCTATTTTGCAGATCAGTGGTCACTCAGGGAAACCAGACCCACTATCTTGGCATTATCTCTCTGGGAGTGGTAGGCACGGCTCTCTGACACTATTAAAATGTTTAAGACACAGTGCAGTGTACACCAGGAGTGCTTGTTACACGCATTCATTTGTTTGGCCAGCATAGTCAACAACTCTGATCTGAGATTGTATCTTGCTTGCAAGGTAACTGGTTAGCCTGCCACAGTTTCATGCTGGTGGAAGATAGGGAACTCATAGTCAGAGGCAAAGGATAGTCTATTACTCACAGCAGTAGCAGTAACCAATGTATTAGCATCATTAGGATGGTTCCCAAGTCCTGATTTTTCTAGGGTGACAGGAAGAGGGCCACATGACACTCGGTGCATTACAGGAGAGGAGCTCTGAGCTTAGGGAACATGATTCTTTTATACTGGACAGTCTGCATCTGCCCTTTGCTCTGGATAGAGACACGATCTCTCTCTTCCAAGTCTGTTCAGTATACAAATGGCTTTGAAAAGATAGTCTGGAACAGACTGAAGAGCAGTTAGTGCCTCTGTTCACCATGTGTAGAAATGCTTAAGACTCAATGGAGAATTGTCTCACAACAAGAAGCCTACTATGCCCTCAAATTTGTTGAATGAATGAATATTAGGTGTTGCTTGTGGCACTATGCAGTTGATTAAGACATGTTTTCTGTCATTAGGGGCTCATGCTTTCCTGCTGGAGAAATAAATGGTAGGGCAGTGCTCTGGTGAAGGGTGTACGCTCTGGGCTTAGGTGCATGAATTTAAGTCCTGCCCCTTCACTTACTGGTTTGGAAGCCCTGGCTTCAGACTCCTCATCTTTAAATTGGAAACAGTAAGGTTATTATGATTAGATAAGATGATGTGATGATAAAAAGCTTGGCTCAGTGTCTAACCAATGGTAAGCATCTAAGTAAGTGCTGGTTACTAGGTTGAACCACATGAAATCACCATTTCTGTAGTAAAAAATAACTGGCAATTTTATATGGTTCAACCTAATCACATATTCATCATTATTCATCTTTGGCTTGATTACAAATCATCACACAGAAATGCCTCTGACTGTGGGGGTCTGTGCTCTGGGTCAGGTGAGGCAAGCCTGGAACACAAAAGTATCTGGGAGAAAGAAATGGGCCTGGACCCAGATGTGGCTCCAAGCCCCACGTTCTCCCCTCATTAACCTCGTGACCTTGGGTGAACCACTTAACCTCTGAGCCCCTTACCTCATCTGTGCTACAGATACAATAATCCCTTCTACTTCACTGGACATTGTGAGGCTAATATCAGATGATGGATGCGAAATTGCTTGGTAAACTAGAAAGCACTGTAGTCAGGTCCTCATGCTTCAGATGAAGCCATTTTTAAAGGCAGTGAGATTTGTCTGGGCTTCAATCAGACAGCCACCAGGTAGAATTTAATATCCTTCCTAAGTCCTCTAATCACAGTTTTACATTTGAAGTATAGCATTGGCCTCCAAAATTATATTGCTTCATTAGCACCAAGTTACGCTAGTTAGGTTTGTATCTAAGACCTACAGTCTTGAAGAAAGGTAGGGACCATCTGGTGACCAAAGAAAGACCATCTCATCACAAAGGGTGATTGGTTTGCAGCTAAATCAGTCAATAGCTAACATTTATCAAGTCCTTTTAATGGGTGAGACATGTGTTTTCCCTCTTTCCGTGAAGAGTGAAGCCTTCATTGAAGACTTGGAAAATCCTGTGACATAGATATGTACTATCATTATATCCACTTTACAGATAAAGAGACAGGCAAAAAGAAGTTACCAATTAGGAACTAACAGACCTGGGCTGGTGGGTTACATTGCCTGAGCACCCTCAGTAATAGTCGGAAACACTCATTGTAAGTTGGCCCTGTAAGAGCGAGACCCTAGAGCCATCTTTCTGGGGTAGCCATAGCAGTTCCCAGCACTGCTGCTGTGCTTGCTGATAGAAATCCTGCCCCTCTCACAAGCAGCTAGGGAAAGCCAGGTTCTGCTGGGCACTTACAGGCCATTGGAATGGCTTCACACCCCATCTCTGCTATCAACCTGCCTGTACTCTGCTGAAGAAGTAAGGACTTTAGCTTTTACCTCCTCTCTTTTGCGGGGACTCTCTGCGATGAGAAGAGTGATGTTCACTTGGCTGGCTTTCTCAAGAACCTGTACTCTCTCTGGAAAGAGCTTGCTTCTAGCTCTACCTGGGACTAAAACAGTGGCTCAGAGACAATAGGCAGCATGCCTTAGTGGCAACGCCAGTTAGGGTAAGGATTGACTCCTAGAACAGGGACACAGTGATACCATGGCTTCAAGAACAAGTTCATTTCTCATTCATGCAACAGTCCAAGAAAAGCATCTCAGGTAGCCGGGTGGCTCTGCTTCACACAGTCGTTCAGAAAGTCAGGGTCCTCCAAGTTGCCCACTGTTCTCCAGGGCAGTGCTTCTCAAACTTCATGTAGTGAATAATTCTACATTTTCAATATATTTCAGATAAACATTTTTATATCAAATAATAAAAATGAATTACTAGAAAATGAAGGGGAAAAAACCTCCCAAAGACATACAAGATACAAACCTAAACTATTTTATTATTAGATAACAGACTCAAATTGCTATGCAAGTTACTAAATACACTTCCCCTCTGAACAATGGGTGATGTAGGAGACTGTTGTTCCATTTCCAATTATTTGGGAATTTGCAGTTTCAGAGAACATATTTAGTTCTTGAATTGGCTTACATTAACTTGAATTGGCTTAAATTATTGAAATTATTTTATGACCCAGAATATCTTGGTGAATAGTCTGTGCGTATTTGACAAGAATATCTGTTCTGCTATTGTTTGAGTGTGGATGGTGTTATTTTGTAAGTATAAATTAGGCCAAGTTGGTTAATAGTGTTGTTCAGATATACTATATCCTTACTGATTTTCTACTTTTTATATATTATACCGAGTGATGAGTGTTGAGTCTTTGTAGATTTGTGGATTTGTGTTTTTTCTTTTTTTCGAAGGTTCATTGTTGAGTGCTTACACATGTAGGATTGTTATATTTTCTTGGTGAATTGACCCCTTTATCATTAGATAGTGTCCCTCCTTATCCCTGGAAACATGTCTCGTCTGGAGCCTGTTTGTTGTTGTTTAGTCACTCTAAGTTTTGTCCAGCTCTCTTGCAATGCCACGGGCTGTATGTAGCTCACTAGGCTTCTCTGTCCATGGGATATTCTAGGCAAGAATACTGTAGTGGGTTGCCATTTCCTTCTCCATGGGATCTCCCTAAACTAGGGATCGAATTTTCGTCTCCTGCATTGGCAGGCATATTGTTCACCCCTGAGCCACCTGGGAAGCCGAAGTCTATTTAGTCTGATATTAATACAGCCACTGTAGTTTTCTTAAAAGTATTTACACGGCCTGTCTTTTTCCTTTCCATTCTTTTAAGCTATTTATATCTTTATCTTTGAAGTGGATTTCTTGTAGATAACCTACAGTTGGGTGACAGCCTTTGGATTTTAATGTAAGTTGTACTTAATATAATTATTTATGAGATTGGATTTAAATTCATCATCTTCCTAGTTGTTTTCTATTCATCTTATCTGTTCTTTGTTCCTTTTCCCCCACTTCTTTTGAATTAACTGAATGTTTTTTTTTTTTATTAGTCTATTATGCTTCTACTTTTGGCTTGTTACATGATTTTGTAAATTTTTGCAGTTTTCTCCTAGGGTTTACAAAGTATACTGTTAATGTAGCTGAATGTATCCTCAAAGAATATTTTACCACTTTATGTAAAGTGAAAGAGTCTTACAAGAGTGCAGTTGTCCCTTGAATAATTCAGGGGCTGGGATGCCCAGCCTCCATGCAGTGGAAAACCAGTGAATAACCTGAGAGTCAGCTCTACACATCTGCTGTCCCAAACCATAGATTCAACCGGCCACAGATTGTGTAGTATTGCAGTACATATTTAGTGGGGAAAAAAATCCACATATAAATGGATCTGCTCAGTTCAAACTTGGTATGTTCAAAAGTCAACTGTATTCCCATTGACCTCACCCATTCTTTGGGTTATTTTTCTTGTTTCTTTCTTTCTTTCTTTTTTTTGCCACGTGGCTTGCAGAATCTTAGTTCTCCTAACTAGGGATTGAACCTGTGTTCCCTGCAGTGGAAATGCAGAGTCCTAACCACTAGACCACCAGGGAATTCCCTGGGTTATTTTTCTTGGACATTTTACTTATGTTGTCAGTGCCACAGTACAGTATTACTCATTTTGTTTTATACAATTATCTTTTAAACTGATTTAAGATAAGTAAAAAAAAGAGTCTTTTACTTTCATTTTAACCATTTCCTTTTTTTTTTCATTTCTTTATGTAGATTCAGGTTTTCATTTGATATCATTTCTTGAATGCTCCATTCTGTGGTGGTTTTTCCTACTCCTTTTTTTCTCTTCATGTTTCAGTTTGGATATAGTCAGTTCATCTATCTTCAAGATCATGGAATCTTTAGAAATATCCAAGCTATTGATGAGTGTGCAATATCATGGGTAATTTTCTACCACTTCACTTTGATTTCTTAGAGTTATCATAGCTGAATTTCCCAAAATTTTTTTAAAGCATTGTGATAATTAAGTTTATATGTCAACTTGACTGGGCTAAGGGATGCCCAGAAAGCTGGTAAAACATTATTTCTGGAAGACATCTATGAAGTTGTCTCTGGAAGAGATTAGCATTTGAATCAGTAGACTGAGTAAAGATCTCCCTGAGGACCCGAATAAAACAGAAGGATGAGGAAGGTGGATTTCCTCTCTGCTTAAGTTGAGACAGCCATCTTCTAGGACATCAGTGCTCCTGGTTGGGGGCTTTCGACTCACACTGGGACTTAGATCATTGGCTGCCTGGTATTCTCAGGCTTTCAGATTTGGTCTGAATTACACCACTAGCTTTCCTGGTTCTTCAACTTGCAGCATGTCATAGGACTTCTCAGCCTCCATAACACTGTGAGCCAATTTCTGTAATAAATCTCCTCTTATACGTATACTTATATATCCCACTGGTTTTGTTTCTCTGGAAAACCCTGACTAACATAAGCATATTGTCCACAATTTCCACTAAATTCTTTACAGTATTCATCATAGTTATTTAAAACTTCCTATCTGAAAAGTCAACAGTTTGGGTACCTCTGGGCTGGTTTGTGTTAGAAACCAAAACAATATAATTGAAATCCCAACAGCCAGTTTTGGCATCCTGCCTTTAGAGTTGTCCCCATCCTGGCCACCAGTCCAGAGGCAAGCAGGTGAGCTCAGTACTGGAGCTGAGTGTCTGTCCTAAGCCATCCCAGGAAGTGACAGCTCCTACAGTTCTTGGCCAATGGCTGATGCAGGATATTGGTGGAAGTTGACCAGAGCACCTTCCAGAAGGCTCCAGCCTCCACCATTAGGCTCTTTGAAGGAGAACATGGGAACCTTGATTCCCTGCTTGGCCTAGATTGGAGCAACCCCAGAAGTATTTTCTAAGGAAGTCTAGGCTTTGATGAGATGGATGGGGCCTTTCTGGCCAACTGTGAATGGTGATTTTTCAGAAAAAGATGCCACCAGGCTCTTGGCCCTATTGATCTTACAAATTGAAATAGTGACACCCCAGGTCCTTGCCAGAAAACTCACCCCAAACCCTGAGATAGGCTTCCTCTATCTCAGTCAGGAAAAGGACTATTCCCCCGACTTCCTCTTGCCTCTAGGCAGGGCTGCTAGATCAGGTCATAAGGACTGTGCCCCATGCACAGCCCCTTTGGGAGGTGCGGGGTGGACAGGGGAAACTCCACTTACCTTGCTTTCTGCGCTTTGCACCAGGAGGATCGGAGGAATGAGCCCTTTTCCTCATGCAACCAACAGCCCCATATGGCAGCTGAGCCTTGCCTGTAACAATGATTAAGCTTACACTTGGATCAGGCTGGGCCCCAGAAAGCAAAGCTTGTGGTCCATGATGCTTTTTCTTAGTTGTATTCCATTTTTGTTCCAAGAGGAACAATATAAGAAGCAGTAGAAATGCTGGAACCAGATTGTCTGAGTTCAAATTCCACCTTCATGACTTACTTTCAGCGTGCTCTTAGAACAGTTATTTGACTTCTCTGTGCCTCAGAGATAATGCTCTGCAAAACAGAGATAATGATATTATTAACCTCATGGGTTATGAGAATTAAATCATTAATATGTGTAGTGTGCTTGCAGGGGCTTCCCTGGTGGCTCTGAAGGTAAAGAATCTGCCAGCAATGCAGGAGACTCAGGTTTGATTCCTGGGTCAGCAAGATCCCTTGGAGAAAGGAATGGTTAACCACTCAAGTATTCTTGCCTAGAGAATGTGCGTAGAATACACAATAAGTGCTGTGTAAGTGTTAGCTGGTATGATGGGGTTAATGATGATGATGTCATTGAGAATATTGCCCTGGACATCATGGGCCCCGTCCCCCTACTCACGCCTCCCACCCATTATAAGCCTTCTCCGAGGCATTTCTCTTAGGCTTCTGAGACTGGAGAAGGTTACGGTTATCTTGGACAACAACTTGTCCTTACCTTATGGACACTGAAATTCCTCTTTCCATCTTTGCTTTGGTGCTAAAATGAGCATTTTCAGGCAAACTTAATCATTTGTAGAGGACTTTTTGGGGATGGTGTTCATCGTTTCTGACCCAAATCCTTGAAGTCATCCTTAATTTCTCTGTTTCATACCCGAAAACAAATCCTGTTGTTTTCTTCTTAAAAGTTGTCCTGGTTCTGGACCACCCTTAACCCCTTCCACCACCATAAATCTTTCTTCAGGACTCTTATGCAGGTGCTTAGTTGGGTCTCTGCTTCCATCTTGGCCCCTAAACTCTGCTATCTCTATAACAAGAAGTGTGGCCTTAACAGTTATAAGCAAATTCACAACACTCCTCTTCTTTCAACCCTGCAATTAACTTGAGAAAAAAAAAAAAAAATCATGGTTTGTACTACCCCTGCCTGTCTCCGTGTTTCCCAGGTGGCTCAGTGGTAAAGAGCCTGCCTGACAATTCAGGAGATGCCAGTGATGCAGGTTTGATCCCTGGGCTGGGAAGATCCCCTGGAGGAGGAAATGGCAACCCACTCCAGTGTTCTTGCCTGAAAATTCCCATGGACAGACGAGCCTGGTGAGCCACAAATCCATGGGGTCGTCGCAAAGACTTGGACATGACTGAGCATGCATGCATGCACCTATTTTGCCCCCCTCATGTCTTCTGCTGCATGTCAGCCTCCTCATTCCTCTACTACATGGTAGATAGCCAGAGTTTTCCCCTCTTGGCACCTTCTCCTTGGGATGCTTTCCTCCAGATACTATCAAGGCTTGTTCCTTCGCTCTGCATCTGAGCCTCTGCTCAAATGTCATCTCATCAAAAGCCTTTACATGGCTGTCTTTTCTAAGAGAACACCCTCCCTTCCACTGTAGCATTCCATATTCCTCTAATTTTAGGTTATTTTTCTTCTCAACATTTACCACCATCTGTCATAAGCTGATTTTTGTCTCTCCCCCATTAGTGTGTAAGTTTCTTTCTGGTGAGGGCTCTATCCTGGTTAGCCCAATGCCTAGAATGGTGCTCAACACACAGGGCTTGATAGAATCATTAAAGAAATGACAGGCTAAGTGAATGCTTCATTTCACCATGTCATCCCCATTGTCCCTGACCTGGTTTCTCCAAGACTTGGAGGAAGAGTGTAAAAATACACATTACACCAGGACAGAAGCAAAGAGATAAACCCAAGTAGAATAAATAAGCTTTTCTAAGTGCTAGGTGATTCCTCAGTGGAAGATTCTGTTGAGGAAGTGAATCGTGGCTGTCAGTGAGATGTTCTTTGCTCTATAATGATTACAATACTCTAGTAACCTCAGCTGCCTTCACAGTGCCAGTGGATGATGACAGAATTTGCTGAAGGACAAAAAGAGGCCCCTGGGCTGGGGATAAGCATTTTTAAATCACCTCCTTTCTTTTCTCCTATTTGGGAGCTACAAGCCATACTTACAGGCTTGCTTCCATGGGAGAAAGAACAGTATAAACTGGCAGGGGTGGAGGCTCCCTCCATCAATCGATGCTGTTAAAGATGTTTTCTTTAGATGGAAGTTGCTCTGGGCCCTGTGCCTGGAGTTGTGTGCCTATTTTGGCAACAACATTGGGAATACAGTTTGCTCTTCTTGGGGGTAGTGGTGTTTCGCATTTTCAGTGCTGGCTGTAGGCAGTTGTAGGAGACAAAGCTCCTACTGCAGCTGTTGGCTCCAGGATGCCTGGGATGTGTGGGATGTTTGTCTGCTGGTGGTTTTCTCAAGACTTTGGGACAATGATAATATACATCAGACAGAATGCAGAATCTTCCTCTAGCCCAGACACTTGCACCAACACCATGCTGAGCAGTCTCTGTAGGGGACCTGCCTTCTTGCAGACCCGGCCTGAGCCCCTCAGAAAGCTGGAGAGAAGCACTTCCACACATCCTATGCACGGGAGAGCAGAAAATCTGACGCAGACCATTTGTGTTTTTTGCTATAGGAAAATGCAAAGCTGGTAGAGTGAATTAATTCTGAGACAGACAATAGAGCAGGGACCTGGGCAGGGTTATTCAGGAGATGCAACTTTTTCCTGGGAGCTTTTAGCAGAAGCCACTCTCTTCCAAGCTCTCACAACTTCCAAAGCTTTTCTTGGAAGACTCTTTGTCTCTGTTCTGAGGGCAGTCAGACAGAGGAAGCATCCAACTTTCCAGAACCTTCCAAAAAGAAGCCTTTTTATCTGAAGTACATAGATGGACTTAGCAATGACTGCCGGGGACCCAGCATCTGACTCTGTAGGTCTAACTCATCAGGACCTGCGTGAGTAGGGTGACATTCCCACAAGGGGAAAATGCTATTAGTAGTCTTACTTCTGGACTCTGCTTCTATTCACGCCCTAAACAGATAAGATTTCTCTCATGCTATAGAATACTATTTTCCCAAACCCATTTCTACCACCTCTTTGTACATAATTATATTCATGAAAAGGGGCAATTCAATGAAAAAAAATGGTCTTAATATTAAGTGGGGTAACTTATGAGCTGGGGGAATAGGCAGCAACTACATTTTAGGGACCATCTTTGTAATCATCCATATTCTGAGATTTAAAACAAAAGCCGCTATTGGCCAGGGCTGTCAGCTAATTGTTAGACAACGGACGAACACACCGCAGCCAGAAAAATCCCCACTGAGTTTGGATGGCTGATTTCTCTGGCAGCAAATGAAAGCTTTGGCTGTCGCCCCTGGCTAGCCAAGCAAGCCAGGCCCGAGTCCGCTGCATGCTCTCCTCTGTGGACACTGTGGGCACAGTGTGCGTGTGTGCGTGTGTGGTGCAGACACTCTCACAATTTTAGGCAGCTGCACACCCATCCAGGGACACCACACCAGCATAATTCATCCCACACCTCCCAGCCAGAGTGATCCCAGCCTCAATGAACAACAATTTGGAGGCATTGTTTACAAATCAATTTCCCCCTCTAAATAGGCTGTTATAAGAGTGGACCCTTCTGCTTGCCCAGCCTGGGCCCACCTGTCACTGGGACTTCCTAGCCAGTGGTCACACCGTATTGATCTTTTTAATCCCCTTTCTTTGAAACACAGAGCCAGCTGATGTGGAGCTCCTCAAAAGAAAGACTCTCCCACCGCCCCTACCTCTACAGGTAGCTGCATATCCGGGGCTAATTCTCCACTAAAAAGTCTTAATTGGCTTACGGGGAGCCTGAAAGATCTCCCTTCTGTTTACAAAGTGAAAGGAAATGATGGATCTCAGATGCCCTACTCTCACTTTATCCATTTTTTTTTTTTTTTTGGTGGCAATCAGGTGCATTTTATTTTTAATTGTTTCGAAAAAGGACTGGACTTTGGAAGTTGGGTGGGGATAGTGTTTCACTTTAGTGGTGGAGCAGCCAGGGGAAGGGAAGAAAAGCCCCAGAGACACCAACCACAGGCAAGAAACTTGGTGACTTATTACCTTTTTTATTTAGCTTTTATTTACACGAAACATCTGCAGTACAAAAATGTAAACTTTGATATCTCATAATAATAGAATAAACTCTTTATGCACAAAAATACATTTTCATATGAATGAAGCATCTTGAATAAATTAAAGTACTCTCCAGCCCAGTGCCTGAATAGCTACGCAAGAGTCTCGGGTTCTTCCTAGAGCGAGCCTGCAGTGGTGGGGGTCGGGATCCATAATGCATGAAGCCTACTCCTTGTCTCTCCTTTTTAAGCCTTTTCATTGTATTGTCAGCCGGCTCAAACCGAATTTTCATGCTCGTTTTTCTTCATTAGAGTTCTACAAATTGTAAAATTGACTTTTCACCTCGTCTTCAGGGACTGATGTGTCCCTTTTCTAAATCACACTGAAGTGGTGGCTGGGGTCAGCTCTGAGCCAGCCACAAAGGAGGTTTTGTGGAGTACAGAAAGTGCAAAAGGAAAGGCCGTCTAGGGGCGGGCGGGAGGGGCCCTGGGGCTGAGGGCTGGAGAAACAGACCAAGGGGCAGCGCTGCGAGGGTGCAGCGACCTAACAAGCGGCTCAGGTATCCCCTACCCATTTAAAGCTCCCGTTTCCTCGGTCTGCCTGGACTGGGCGGCCGGAGACCGCAGCTGGGTCCCCATCTACTGTCCGTCTCCTGGGGGAGGGGGAAGGTAACGGTATTCAAAAGGGGCCCTAGTGGTAAGGGATGAAACGGGGAGTCGTGTGGAGCAAGTCTTTGGGCAGGCCGGGGAAGGAGAAAAGAGGGTCGCCGGGGCCATAGGTGAAGTCTTCGGATGCGACGGGGCTACTGGGGTCAGAGAGTGGCGAGGCGGCAGCGGCGCAGGGGGAGGCGGCGGCACCGGAGGCCCAGGACTCCGCGTCGCTGGCGGGACTCGGGGGCCCGGGGAGGCAGGGTGCGCACTGTGGCGGCAGGAGGCGCTCGCGGGTACCGCCCCCGGGCAGCCCCTGGTCCGCCAGGCGCAGAGTCTCCGCCAGAGCCCAGATGTAGTTGTAGGCGAAGCGCAGCGTCTCAATCTTGGTGAGCTTGGTGTCGTCGGGGAAGGAGGGCAGCACGCTGCGCAGCGCATCCAGCGCCGCGTTCAAGTTGTGCATACGGTTTCGCTCGCGGTCGTTGGCCTTGACGCGTCGGCTCCTGCGCAGCGAGTGCAGCAGCGCCTCGGAGCGCACCCGTGCGCGGCCCCTGCGCCGCCGCCGCTCCTGCTCATCGTCCGGCGCGCGAGGAGTGTCGGGCGCCCCGGGAATCCCGGGTGCGCCCCTGCGGACCGTCACGGGCGGCCCCGTGGCGGACGCGGGCTGTTGGAACCTGGCACAGTCCTCCTCGTCGGTGAGGAAGCCGGACAGGTCGCTAGTGCTGCTGCTGCTGCTGCTGCTGCTGCTAGCGCAGTCGAGGTCCGAAAGGCAGGTCTCTAGAGTGGCTGGCATCGTGGCGTTGTGCAGGACCGATGGACAGTTAAGAGGGCGCTTAGAGGGCAGGAGTCCGGGCTAAGGGCAAGGCCGCCGGGACGCACTTACGTTCGGAACGGCCCGGGTCTACTCTGTGCTGGCTGCGGGCGCCAAGGGCTGGAAGGGCTCAGGGCGCACCGGAAACTTGGCCTCAACTCCTCGCCTCGCCTGCAGGGGCCACGCTCCTGCCTGTCTCCCGAGTGATCTCGCCGGCGATCAGATCAGCTCGTGTGAGTACCGAGTGTGGCACACGACTGGCCTCAGGACCCCTTAAGTACTCGGTGCAACAATGGGCGCCCCCCCTCCCTAGCCACCTCCGCCCCCGAGGCAGCCCCCTTGAATGGAGCTTGGCGGCAGGTCAGCCCCGTGCGGCGCCCGGGTATTTGCATAATTTATGCTCGCAGGGGGCCACCCCACCCCTCCCCCCTCCCGGAGCGTGCCCGTAATTACCGCGGGCCAATCGGCTGCGCCGTGCGGCCCCGAAGCTGTCTCCGGGCTAAGCTGGACTGGGCGGCTCCGGGCAGTGAAACGGAGGCGGGGGCAGCGGGCGATTAGCAGCCGAGGCACGCTCCTCCAGGGGCTGGCCAGGCGCCCCTCGCTGGGGTGGGCTGGGGAAGTGGGGCGCTGGCCGGAAAGTGTGGGCGGCGCACGAGTTGCAGAAATCTGGAGCCAGCTGGGACCCTGCGTTCGCTCCCTTTCAGGCTGCAGAGTGACTTCTTCGGGCTAGTGATTTAGCTTCACTTTCCCCATCTGTAAAGTGGGGCACGAGCGTACTCTGTGAAGGATGATGTGAGATGATGTTCTTGGAACACTTGGTAGAGCGGTTTTGTAACCGAGCGGCGCCCAAAGAATGGTTTCGAAATACAGGCGCCCTAGGAACCCAGGCAAAACCCTATTTAAGAAAACCAGAGAGTGCCTGAGTGTGGCTCAAAGGGCAGAGGGCAGAGATAGGCACCTCTGATCTGTCCAGGTTGGTGAACCGGAGAATGACTCTATTGACCTTCACCCAGGGCAGTATGGGGCGCACTCGTGGGGGAGCAATGAGAAAAGTAAAGGAATGGATGGTTTTCCCAAGTTGGGTGGCGTCTTGGCCCCCGCCCCCGTCCTCCCAATCCCCCAACTACCCTCCACACCACCTCCCCAACACTGTCTGAAGACTCAGAGTAACAGACGCATGCGGATCCCCTTGCCTCCAAGGAGCCCTCGCTGCCTCCCGGACCTCCCACCTTCACCCTTCTTTGTGCTATAACTTCTGGAAGGGTGTTTCCAGCCTCTGAGGCCCCCTCAGATTCCCAGTCAGGGAGGCTTCCACATGGCCTCAGCACCATCCTGATGACACCTCTAGGCCCCTGTATTTCCTTGAGACTGCTGTAATTATTTCCTTGAGACTAGGGGCTTTTAGAGTGGAGAAGGAAATGGCAACCCACTCCAGTGTTCTTGCCTGGAGAATCCCAGGGACGGGGGAGCCTGGTGGGCTGTCATCTCTGGGGTCGCACAGAGTCGGACACGACTGAAGTGACTTAGCAGCAGGGGCTTTTAGAACAACAGAGGTTTATTCTCTCACAGCTTAGGCGCCCCGAAGTCTGAAATTAAGGCATCAGCTGGGTTGACTTGTTTTGCGGCCCCGAGGGAGAATCACTCAGAGCTTTGGGTGACTCCTGGCAACCCTTGGCATTTCTTGGCTTCTGTTTGCACCACTTCAGGTTATGCGTTTTGTCCTATCCTTCTGTGTTTTCTATCTAAGGTCATATCTCTATCCAGGATGATTTCTCCTTGAAATCTTTACCTTAATTCCAGCTGCAAAGACCTTTATTCCAAATAGGTTCACATTCTTAGGTTCTAGGCTGACATATCTTTTGTTGTTGTTCAGTTGCTAAGTCGTATCCGATCCTTTGTGACCCCATGGACTGCAGCACACCAGGCTTCCCTGTCCTTCACTAGCTCCCAGAATTTGTTCAAACTGACGTCCACTGAGTCGGTGAGGCCATCCAATCATCTCATCCGCTGTTGCCCCCTTCTCCTCCTGCCCTCAATCTTTTGGAGAGCCACTATTCAACATACTACAGTTTCTTTTTCAAATTCCTAGAAGAGAGAATCTGGTAAATGGGACAGAATAATTAGAGTGGCCGTTGGCATTTCTTGACTGCCTTGCACCTGAAGATCCTTCCTATTGAGGAATTTGAACGCATGAGCACCTCTCTTCCTGGCAATTAGGGTGGGACCATGTGACTTAATGTGCATTGGTGGCTTCTCAGGTGGCTCAGGTGATAAAGAATCCACCTGCCAATGCAGGAGACACAGGTTCAATCCCTGGGTTACGAAGATCCCCTGGAAGGGGACATGACAACCCGCTCCAGTATTCTTGCCTGGGAAATCCCATGGACAGAGGATCCTGGCGGGCTACAGTCTGTGGGGTCGAAAAGAGTTGGACACGACTGAGCACACATGCACGCACCAAACCAGTGTTCAAGGCTCACTCACCTGCTTATCCTGGAGGCTTATTTTATGTGACTTAACTGGGCTAATTTCATGCCCCACTTGGAACTTAGGCTCTGAGCTGGTGACAGTTCAGAGTACACCTGTATTGTAGCAGCAGCTTGGAAGAGCAGTGGCCAGTGGTGGCAGAGATGGCCAGGAACCAGTGGGTGTTCTGACCTAGCTTGTCCCTGAACCTTTTTAGCTGTGGTTCTGCACCTGTCACCCCACCCCCATTTTCCAAGTCTGGTTCTCCAGTCTTCCCATTGATTGTATGAGAAACCTCATTGCAGACCTTTTCACAGTAGGGCTCTTTTGCTTGAATTGGTCAAGTGTGATGTCTGTGGTTTGCTAAATAAAGCACCAAGTTAAATGCTAAAGTTGCCAAAGCGTAGAGACTGAGGCAACCCATATACCATATTGCTTGCCTGTTCTGGGCCAAGCACTGTGCTAGACACTGGGGTGAGGGGGAGGGAAACCTGGCTGATGGGGGGCCAGGGGGTCTGAGTCTCATAAGCCTAGGGTTCAGTGTTGGCAGAAACCTTGGAGTTTATTCATTGATCTGCTGTACTGTGCACGTGGGAAACTGGGGCAGCAGATGGGGAGGTCTTATCGCCATGGATCCCAGGGAATCTGGTCGAGTTTGGACCAAATTCATAGGTCTTTTCAGCCCCCATTCCATGTTTTTCCACTGCAATTAATCAGTAAATACTCAATAAGCACCTACTGCATGCTGCCCGCATGGTGCCAGGTGCTCTATGGAGAGTCTGGCAGAGTTGTAGTCTTGGGGCAGAGGAGACATGGCCACAGAAAGGTGGCCTGCCACTGAGTGAGAGAAGTATGGAAGCCCACCAGTGGAACAGATCTGAAGAAGGGAAGGGGGTGGTCAGGGAAGGCTTCCTGGCAGAGAGGGACTTGAGAAGGCCTTGAAAGGTAGATGGGATGTGAGCAATTTAGGTAGAAAGGAGGGGTAAGGATGGCTGTGGCAGCTGCTCTGAGTGGGGCTTCTTTGGGGGCCTAGTGGATTAGGATAGGGGGCAGTTGCCATGGGCCTTGAATGGCCTTGGTGACCTTTCTTCTTCCTTTCTGTCTCCTTTCCTACTGCTTCTCTCCAAGCAGGGTTGTCACAGTTGTTCCAGTGGTTTACTGCACAAGGGCATCCAGGGCAAGTCAGGGCTACCGTCTAGCTTCTCCAGCACCTGCTAAGCCATGCACCCTGGTGTGGGGCTGCATCTGCCCAGGAAGTATGCTTTTCACAAGTGCACAAAGCCATGAGCCAGCAGTGGTGCTGTGCTCTCTCCCACCTTTGTCCCCCGACCTCTGCTGGAGCCTTACGGAGCTGACCAGAAAGGCATTTGAGCCTTGCCGGACACTCCTTCCTGGACATTAGTGCCTGTCCCTTGTGTTTTGAATAAGTGCATCTGAGGCTTGGGGGCCCCTACAAGTGACTCACTGAGGATGGAGCTGAATCCAGGGAAGGGGAGAATGAGATGGTTGCTTCGGCTCAGACCTGTTCTCTGTGAGGCTCAGGGCTTTGTGCTTGAGGACAAAACAGCTGGGCCCCAATAGGAGGATATATATATATATCCTTGCTGGAGGTGATAAACATTTCTCCCACCCCCATAATTCCTTGGAGCCTAGTACAGAGCACATCTGTAGAAGCCCTCATTCCCAGAGCACAATAGAATGTGATGTGGGCGTGTAATAAATCCAACCAAAGCAGGCACTGAGGTGGTGAGGGCCGAGCCAGGACTTTCTGGCTGCCTGATGTGTGAGCCATTCAGCTGCCATTGTGTGTAGAGGGTACAGATGTTCCAAGGGACTGGACTAAGCCAGAGTTTCTCACGTTGTGGTCACATGAGGTGGTAGTAATGACAGGGGGCCCCACCCCAGAGGCCCAGAATCATAATCTCTGGAAATCTGGACCACATGCTGAAGTCATTGTTGACTTCTACCTTAAGGCTCTGTTTGCCCCTCATATTGGAACAGATATTTTGCATACCTGTTCAAGGCAGTTCTGAAGTCTGACTCGAGACCACTGTGGAACTAGAGGGGAGATGATTTCAATTTCTTCTTGAGAGGACCTTTCTGATGTCAACACACTGAAAGGAACCAGCTTTCTGGAGAGGACATAGAGGTTCTCAGGGTTGAGCAAGTCATTTGATGCTTCCAGAATTTTTGAGATTCGAGTATACACACTTATATGGGACTTCCCTGGTGGCTCTGCCAGTAAAGAATCTGCCTGCAACTCGGGAGACCTGGGTTCAATTTCTGGGTCGGGAAGATCCCCTGGAAAAGGGAATGGTTACCTACTCCAGTACTCTTGCCTGGAGAATCCCATAGACAGGGGAGCCTAGATGGCTATAGTCCATGGGGTCGCAAAAGAGTCTGACATGACCAAGCAACTAACAAACACTTTCACTTTCACACACTAATACATGTGTGTGTGTGTGTGTGTGTGAAGAAAGGGAAAAATAGGAGAAAATAGTGGCAAATTATAAATGTTTGTATCTAATAGATTAGTGTGATCAGTACATAAAAATACAAAGGAGTCTGTACTGTTTCCAAGACCAGTTCCTGGATTTTAAATGAACATAAAATTATAGTGCCTGGTGGCTCAGGTGGTAAAGAATCTGCCTGCAATGCAGGAAACCTGGGTTCGATCCCTGGGTTGGGAAGATCCCCTAGAGGAGGGCATGGCAAGCCACTCTCTAGGCAAGCCATTCATGTCTAGAGAATCCCCATGGACAGAGGAGCCTGGCAGGGTACAGTCCATGGGGTCACAAAGAGTCGGACATGACTGAGCGACTAAGCACAGCACAGAACATAGGGATGAAGATTCAGGAATGGATTGGATTTAAATTTGTGGTTGGCACCTTCTTCCTCCAGTCGCTGTCAGCGTCTCAGTGACCATGTGTCGACTTTGACTGCAGTGAGTACCCACAGCCTTCAAGCACTTTTGAGATTAGGAGGCTGAGCCAGATGTTCCGCTTGCCATCCTCCCTTTCAGGTGTCCTAAACATGTGAGCTGAGGTTGAGCAAACTGTCTTTTAGAGATGCTGTGATAGGAATGAGACTGAGGGGTTAGTGTCCTGTAACTACAAGTGCTGGGATGGTGCTCTCCATGTGCTGGAGCAGGGAAGGGCACCATCCCATTTTGCATTTTTCCTCTAAGTTATTTTCACTGAGATTTATCATTCCCCATCCTGACACTTACTTGGAACTGAATGTTGTGAGGATACAGGCAGAGTTCTTTTCTCACAGTTCACCTGAGCTCTCAGGGGCAGTTATGTTAGGAGAGGCCAGTGGTGCTGGCACCTAAGGAAGCCACTTTTCCCTCCAGGTTTGGGCGAGGGGCTGTGCACAGCACTGACTTTCTAAGGCCCCTGGGCAATGCTGATGTCTGCAGGCATGGCCTGGATGGCAAGATTTGCACAAAGAAAAGTTGTGGAAGAGGGCCACCTTTTCTGAACAAAATTGCTTAATTTCCACCATCCTCTTCTTGTGGAGCTACCTGAGCGGGGGTGGTGGTGGGGGATAGCATTGGTTTCATGGGTGGCATTTTGGAAAGAGAACGTGGTAATCTTTTTAGAAAAAAGGATGAGAAAGTGCAGCTACTCAAGAGGATGGATGAAGGATGATGTGGGCCCCAGAGGTGCGCAGTGTTCCTTTCAGTCGGTTAAATACACCCGCAGATATGCGTTTCTATCTGAGAGAAGCAGGGTGGGGCTGGGGGAATGGAAAGGAGAAACAATTCCCTATTTTCTTTACTGATGACCCATGACAGTTGTGGAAGAGGGGGGCAAAAGGGAGGGGGAAACGAGGCAGGAGGGGGAAACAGAGGGGTCTTTCAGTGACAGAGCAAGGAAAATGGCAAATTATCCATGGTTTCCAGAAATCTGTGGAGGCCTCCTCGGCCCCTGCCCTGCTAAATACAGTGCCGGCTGTATGCATTTCCCACCTCAAAGATGTCTGCTTGAATATTCTGTGGCATTGTGTGCCAATGTGTTTGGTTGTGTACAGTCTGCCTACATGTGGGATGAATCTTGGCCTCCAAGAAAAGTCCTGGTACAAATCTACTCTCTTCTGGTCTTGTGGAAGAAATGCTCTCCAAAGACACTCTGGGAAACTCTGGAGCCACGTAACTTCTTTCCATAAGAATTTTTCAAATTTTAAGAAGTTAGTTCTCAAGCCTGTATGTGTGGGGCAAGGGGACAATACGTGCTTGGGGTGGCCCCAGGTTTGAAATGCGTTTTTTTTTTTTTTCTAGTTTGGGTCAGTCTTGGGTGAACAATGTCCTTTTTGTGCCCAGAGTAGAGTGGGGGAGGCGAAGGGGGTGTGCACACTTATGCAGGGAGGGCCCACAAGGGTGGAGGCCCTTAAATGAAGAGGGAGCAGGCAGGCAGAAGGTGCTTACCCCCAACCCCTCCTCAGCTGTGAGGCCTGCAATCATTTTCACATCAGCTGCTTGAGGCTACCAGTCAACCCAGAACCTCCTTCAAAGCCTCTAAGTTTTGCTTTTGTAGATTTTTTGAAGTCACATCTTCTGGACTCAGATACACACACACACACACACACACACACACACACTCACACACACCATAGCCCCTGCTGTTGTGTCACTAGATTTAGCTCCCCAAATCCAGGCTGCACCTGCCACAGGATACTGCTGAAGCCAGAGTTAATTTCACTAAGCAGTTTCATTTTCTTCTGCTTCATGTTTTTGAATTCTTAAGAACGTCTTCAGTTGAGATTACAAATATCTCACAAGATGCTTGTGAGTCAAGTGTGGGAAAACTGTGATGTGTGAGTGTATTTTCTTTGGTGTGTACAAAAGAGGTCGCAGTGAAATTCACCCTAATGGAATTTAACTATTGAGTTAAGGAGAGAATTCAGAAATAAACAGAGAATGGAGAAATAGCTGAAGTGTTTCCTTTTTGCTTCTCTCTATTTAAGTACTTGGCTAACATAAACTCACGTTGGGTTCGAACACAAATGCATTTTGTTTGTAGTAATTAAAATGTTTTAATGAGACAACCATAAAATCCACCATTAATTATTTTATTTCAAACACTTCTGCCTTCTTTTGAACCAGGTCTATTTAGAAATAGTTTAGAGAGTAGCCTGCAGTTTTATTCTTTCCTCTGCATTATACACAGGAGTGGAGAAGTCATTTATAAATAATTACACAATGTTTTGGGTCTTTGGGCTTGTATAATATATCAAAGCGATTAGTACACTTATTGTTCCATTGTAAATGCTTTTTCTCTCCTTTCAGTTTCACTTGCCTTGTCTTCTAGCTAAACCTTTTTCTGGAAATCTTTTGTCTTCTTCATTCTTTTTGCTTGTTACAGTCCAGGAGCATTCTTCTTATTCAAACACTCTCAGCAGGGGCAAAGAAAGCGACTTCGGCCGCATCTTAAGTTTTACCATAACTTTCTGGCATTATCTTTTCTTCCAGTTTTCCCAGACTACCTAGGGGCAATGAAGAATTATAACATACATGAATTATTGGTACTCCCCTCGAGTTAAAGGGGGGAAGAAAGTGCCTCATTTTCTATGCCCCCAAGGGCCTGAGCGAGCGGGCGGCGGCTGAACAATGTATCGATCGCTTTGCATCTCTTTGGGACGCCGGCCCTTCCCGGCGCCCCCATCCTTGCCGCCGCCGCCGCGGGTCTGCTCCCGCCCCGGACGGCTGGCCTTCCTCGATTTCTTTCACAGAGCCACAAATAAAGATTGCGTGGCTGGAAGAAGCGGATTTTCTCCGCGCCAGGGACTCTGTCGCCGCGTCCTCCCACCGCGTGGGGCTAAGGTGCAGGGCAGTGCGGGGGCGCGCGGGGACTGGGCGCGTGCGCGCGGCTACTCGCGCGGGAGGCTCCGGGGCGGCCGGCTTCCGGCTTCCCGCCAGGCCCGCTTGCCTCCAGAGCCGCGTGAGGGGATTAGGGCCGCACGAGAGGCGACTGCGCCGCGGCTGCCGGCCACGTGAGGAGAGACGCGTCTTCAAAGGTCCCCACCCAACTAATCCTTGTCATCCAGCAGGCCCGCTGCGCCGCGCCAAGCCCCGCGCCTCGCCCCGGGGCTGGCTCGCGGCCCCAAGACGACCACCTGTCCCCTCCTCAGGCCACTCCGGAGACCCCGGCCAGGTCGGGGCCGTTCCCCCGCCACCACCGCGCCTGCGCAGCCGCGGGGCCCCGCGGTCCACTTAGGACCCTTCAGATGCTGTTCTGGAAAATAAGGACGAAGTCGGGGAAATAGGTGTTGGCAGTAAAATAGAGGGGACAAGAAGACAAATGATAAAAGACGGGTCCAAGAAAAAAATACGGGCGAAGAAAAGCCGCGGGAGAGCTCCAGCTCTCCCCGCCGGGGCGTCTTCCAGGCGGGAGGGCCTTCTGTCACTCGCCCCCCACCCCCGCCCCGCCGGCCCCCGGCCCGAGAACGCGTCGCAATCTGTCAGGCCCGCGGCCCCGTTTCCATATGAAGGGCGCGCCGGCGCCTTGGGAGCGCTGAATGGCCGCTCGCGGTCGGGCGGGCGCGCACGCCCCCGGCCCGGGCTGGATTTGGCCGCATTTGCATAGCAGGTGCTGATGCTTGTCCATTCTTACTTAAAGAAGTTTTAATATGGGATAAATTACCAGGAATTAGGAGCAGGCGTGGGCGGGAATAAAGGAACCGTGTCGCCCGTCTTCTTCCCGCTGCCTGGTGCGGGGAAGAAAAGAAATAGTCAGTGAGATTCCACTTTAAAAAGTGTCTCCTCAACGAGCCACAACCCCCACTCCCCGGAAAGGGGCCGGGAGAAAACAGGAGGGAACTTTCAGCAATTTGATTTTAGAATCTGTTCGGCAGCGGGTAAAGCAATAATCCCAGGGATAGTAATACGATTATCGCGCAGAGATCTTTGAGTCAGAAAGTCTAGTCGAGTTTAAAATGTTAATCCTGACCCTAATCCGCCCGGTTGGTTGGCGGTGTGGAAGTGCTATACCACGAGAGTTTGTTTTCTTCCCCTACGCTTAGAGAAGGGCTTCCCAGGTGGCGCTAGCGGTAAAGAACCCGCCTGCCAATGCAGAAGATGTAAGAGGCACAGGTTCGATCCCTGGGTTGGGAAGATCCCCTGGCGGAGGGCATGGCAGCCCACTCCAGTATTCTTGCCAGGAGAATCCCATGGACAGAGGAGCCTGGTGGGCTACAGTCCATAGGATCGCAATGAGTTGGGCATGACTGAAACGACTTAGGATGCTTAAAGAAACATTAAAGAAACATCAGGCAAGACCCACCTCAGCCCATTGGCTCTGAGCACCAGGCACCAGCCAGGAAGCTTCCTCTGAGCAGGGTTGCTGAGCCCCCTCTCCTCTTGGGGAACCAGGTCCATGTGGCTGTACCAGCCTCTGGGGTTCATTCCATCTGTTTGGAATCTTGAAAAGACTTGGAGCAAAGTGGAGTTTGGAAGAAACTGGATTTTGAAGAAGAGACATGATTGGAGTGGGCTCACGCACTTGGTCCTGACTCTCAGCCTACTCGAAGCCAGACCCAAAGGTATCCTCTACAGAGGGACAGCCTGGTTTTCATGTGTTCAGGGTCTCAGGGACTGGAGAGGGAATGGCTGCCTCAGACACCAGCCTGCCAGGTTGCAGGGCTGCTTGTCATATTCAAAGGAGAAGTGTCTGAAGTCTGGGGCCCTTGAGGTGTCCAGATACCTGGAGGGGGGGTGGTTGGGGACTGAAAAGGGGCCACGGTGAAGATACTGCTGCCCCCATGCGCTCCCCACCAAAATGCTGTCAGACTTAGCATCAGAGGTGCTGCCAGACAACATGTGGACAACTGGCTGCCTTCTCCCTGAGGAGCCAGGTGCTCATCTTCTTTGCCCTCCGACTGAGGAGCTTCATTCCTTCCCTCCCAGTCCCACACATGGTTTTTCAGAGCTCAGCCTCCTCTGATCTCCGGTGGTTTCTTTATTTTTTTGCCCAGGTCGACCGTGCTTTGGGACAGGATCACACCTGGATGGTGTAGGCAGGCCTCTGGCTTGCCCCAAGCACTTCCCAACATGCCTGCTTTTCCCGGAAGAAAGTGTGAGGTGCCCAAATGGACCATATGGTTTGGAGGGAGCGCCTTGGAGCCCACAGACAATGGGGAAGTGAGAGGCCCAGGTCAGTGGCGGAGCTCGCGCGGCTGCAAACCTCTCTTTCAGTCTAATGAAGCTGTTGTCTGGGGGTAATGATGCAAATGCCCTGGCCCTTTCTCGCTGCGATAGTCTAGAACGTGATTTGTCATACAATCTGAATCTTTGGGAGGACTTTAGACAGAACCTCCCCCAAAGATGGAGATGAGCCATATGTGCACTTTGCATCTGAAGTGGGGGTGGGGGCGGCGGGAGGGAGGCCACTGCCCACGCCAACTTTCCGGAAGGACAGTGCTCTGACAGCCTGGAGGATCCGGTCCCTGTCCCAGTGAGCCCAGGGCTGCCTGACCCCAGGAGGCTCCTGATTGGGTGAAGCACTGTAGTATCTAAAGCAGGTTAGCAGTGTGTGTTGGAAAAAAAGGTGGAGGATCTGGATAGTTTGAATGAGGGGGTCATTGTTTGCCTCATTCCTTCTCCCCATGCTTCCCGGTGAGGATGGAGGAGGGGCCATTCTGGATGGAATCCTCACTTAATAACAATGCTTAGATTTCACTAGGCTGAGTGCTCTAACTGATGCTAATTGGGAGATGAAACTTCAAAGAATATCTCTGAGACAGAAATAGTAGAGAAACAGGGACCAGGTGTGGGTAGATACAAACCAAAGTGAGAAAGACAAGCTGGAAAAGTGTGAAAACCAGCTCCTACTGTGAGTGTTCTTGAAGGAGAAAGCAGGGGTTACTCCTCATTGCACCTCTGGCTCGGACATGGTGGGGCCGCCCAGAGTCTGGGCACAGAAATACATTACTCACAATCAGTCTCAGTGAAGTGGATTGCTGTGGGATGCATCGATCTAATAGCCTTGTTTTGTTACATGCATTAGAGAAGCACCAGTGGCCCAACATGGCTCTGATAATAGCAGTGACAATGAGGGGGGTGGGGGGTGGACGGTGGATCTATGGAATGAAGTCTGCCCGAGAGAAAAAGAGAGCAGGGGAAGCAAAGATGAGCTGTGTGCACGCAACAGCCCTTCCTCACCTTTCGGGGAGTGGGGAGTGGGGAGTTGGGTTGCAAACTTCTTTGGGATTATTCCACCTTTTGTAACCCGAGAGCTGGTTCACAAAACAAGTTGGCACCACAGCCCCAGACTCTGCTTGTGGCTCAGCTCCTGAGCTGGTGGAGGGCTTGCTGGCTGGGTAGCTGTTCATGCATTCTGCAGCAGTGTAACCTTAGGAGATAAAGTAGGGTGGGGTGGGAAATGGAGGTGTCATAATCCGAGGCGGAGAGGTCCCTAATTACCCTGCTGGCTGTGGGGGTCAGGACAGATCAAAATCCTGGTTACACCTTTGCCACCCATCCCTCCATGGCCACAGGTAAGGTCATAGGCAAGCTGTGCCAAAGCCCTGGCTACATGATCCTCTTTCTGCTCCCTCAGACGCCCCTAGCCTCCTCTCCCGGCTTGGAGGGCCCGGGGGCGGGGGGTTAACGCGCTGAAAACACCAGCTCTCAAAGCCCAAGCCACAAGCTGCTCACCGCAACACCTGTTACCACCTAGAGGTGTGTCCTGGAGTGGGATCTGGGAAGTAGGGTGGGGGTGGGGACCCTGGGAACCCAGCAGGACTGGATTTTTTGCTTATTTGAGTGCTGTGCAGAAAACATTTAGAATAAAATGGGAGTCTTTCTGAAACATCCCAATCTCCTTTCTTGCTTTAACGAATATGCGCCTGATGCCATTTGCATAGTGCAGGAAATGACCAGGGCCAAGGTGCTCAGTACCAGTCCCTCTACTTCTGAATCCATCATCATCCATATGAATATAAATAATATTTGTGAACAGTTTCTGTGGGAGGACACTGAGCTGCACTCTCAATATGATTTTATTACAAGTCTGTGAGCTGTATATTTTTTATCTGCCCTTTAAACATGAAGAGACTGAAGCTTAAGGAGTTTAAGACGCATGCTCAGGGTTGTGGTGTTGGCAGGCAGCAGACTAGAATGGGATCCAGGGCTATCTGGCTTCAGTGCCTGTGATGTTGACCACTCATCGTCCTCCTTCTGTCCTTTTCTGTGAACACCCACTCTGTGGTCAGCTCCAACTGGGGCCTGGGGACATGGAATGGAAACCACAGCCCTGCTCTGTGGGCGAGGGTGGCTGTTGCAGGTGTGGAGGAGGGGGAGGGGCCCCGTGGGAGAACTTCTGTTCCTGTCTGCTGGTGGATTGCTCTCGTGGGGACGGGCTGTGAACATGGCACACAAGGGACACTTGGGCTTTGACACTGGCCTCTGTTTTTGTTTTCCTGGTGAAAGTTGAGAAGTCTGGGTTCTCTGTGCTACCTTAAGAAAATCCTTCTCCTCTCTAGCCTCACCTTCTGCATCTCAAAAAGGGATGACAGAGCGGGAGGTGAAGGGTTTCAGGTGTCCCCAGGGGCTTGCAGGCCAGTGGGAGAGCTCCAGTATTGCCCTTTCCTGAGGCTGTGGGGAGTTACCTGGTTGTGTGACATCAAACGATCTCCTCTCCTTTCTGGTCTCCCTGTCCGTAGGTACACAGAGATTATGAGGGACCAGAGAGCTGAGCTTTGCTGTAGAGCTGAAATTAGTGGCCTCTCTCAGTGGTGGAGTCTTGTTCTGCTTGGTGCAGAATTTGCGGTCCTAGAGTTTGTGATCTGTTCTGGGCTTCTTGTCACCATGTCCCCAAGGATCTCAGCGTATCCTGGGCACCAAGAGACCCTCAGTTACTTATTTTCCTTAGCTCAGTAGTTGTCCATTCATCCATTGCTGTGATTCATGGGGTCGCAAAGAGTCGGACACGACTGAGCGATTGATCTGATCTGATCTGATGAGGTTGGTTAAAAAGATCACATAACTTCCCTGCCTAAAAACCCTTCAAAGGGTTCCCACTGCACTTAAATAAAATGCTCCTGTCTTTTAATTGTATCCCTGGTCAACAAGGCTCTGAGTCATCTGCCCTCTGCTGACCCAGGGGTATCTCAGCCTCACCGCTAGTTCCCTCTCTCCTTCTCCCTCTGTGTTCCAGCACCACTGTCTTCATTTAGCACTTTTAATGCCCATCAGGGCTTTACAGTACTGTGCCTTCTGCCTGGAGGCACTCCCCCTGTGCTTTCTCCTTCTCAGAGGAGGACCTGCTGATGATCCTAGCCAAAGCTACCCTCCCTGGCCCAGATGTCACTCTTCATCACATCGCTTTGTCTCTGACATGAATCTGCGGGTAGCTTGCATATTTGTGTGTTTGTTCTTCCTTGTCCATCCCTCTGGTTAACTGAAAATTCCATGTAGTGGCAGTGCCCTGTCTTAGCTTATTAATTCCATCTCTCAATGTCTAGAGCAGGGTTTGCCACGTGAGAGGTGCTCAGTGTGTTTTGTGGTTGAATGTGGACGCTGATTTGAATGTATTTTAAAGTATGAAGTGTGTGCCCTGCTCTTGTGTATGTATCCAGCTTCCCAGCTCCAGGAAAGTCTGGGCTGAAGACACAATGAATCATGTGTGAGTGGTTTAGCTCTGCATAGTGCCAGGTGGTGTGCTTCTAAGGGGAGGGTGTCTAAGGTGGATCTCTAGGCGTGGGGACATTGTCTGACTTGATTGGACAGAGCACATTTCTGACTTGGGTCTAACTCCCATAGGATGGTTTCGTGTCATGCCGAACTCCACAGGACTCTCTGAATCACACCTTTTGTGCCAGAGGAGACCTCTGCACCTGCTGGAGTTGGAGATGTCTCTTCCTTTTATGAAAGAGCTGTGCAACGTGCTTCTCTAAGCAGTGGACATGGGCGGGCTTTCCAGTCCCAGGCAGAGAATGGACATCCCCGTAGTGCTCATGAGGGGTGGGGAAAAGAAGGAGCTTCTTAAAGCAGAGTGACGGCTGAGTTGTTGCTGAGGACAAGGCACACTTATGTGGATGACCACCAGCAGGAAGAGACCGGGGACTGGTTCTAGGGAAAGCCGTTTGCAGTATAGCAGAGGCCAGAAGCGTACCTCCATGGTTCACAGGAAATGACCTGTGGTGATAAGTTTAGGGTGGGAATATGAGGGACCTGCCCTCCTCTCAAGCTCTCAGCTTGCCCCTCTCAGTTGCTCCCTCCCTTCCCTTAAGTCCTGACTCTGCCCACTGAGTACTGTCAGGGGTCCAGCTGGGCTGGATGTGGGAGGAGACCCTATTCCTGCCCTTAAAGAGCTGCTAGTCTGCCTGGAAACCAGAAACATGCAAAGCAGCTGGAGTCAGAATCTGAATGCGACTCTGCCCGAATGCTCTCACCCGCTTAGCCAGTCACCTACTAGTCATTTATGGAGTGCCTCACAGGTGCGGGGGTCACTGTGTGGAGTGCGGGGAAACCCAAGGAAACCCAACAGAGTTGGGTTTCTGCCCTTCTGGAATTTACTTTCTAACAGGAAAACAGATCTCAGCCACAAAAATGAATAAACATCTAAGATCACAGCATCTTTGGTGGTGGTAGTGGGTTAGTCACTTAGTCGTGTCCAGCTTTTTGCGACCCCACAGGCTGTAGTCTGCCAGGCTCCTTTGTCCATGGGGTTTCCCAGGCAAGAATACTGGAGTGACTTGCCATTTCCTCCTCCAGGGGATCTTCCCAACCCAGGGATTGAACCCATATCTCCTGCTTGGCAGGCGTGTCCTTTACCACTGAGCCACCAGGGAAGCCCTGCGACAGTTATAATAAGGGTTAAATGAACAGGGTACCATTGTGGGGAAAAACAGGAGAAACATACTCAAGCTGAGTTGGCAGGGGTCTCTGCGGAGATGATGTGGAAGCTAAGACTTAAAGGACGAGAAGGAGCCAGCCATGGACAGAGCTGCAGGGAGACCGTTCCAGGCAGAGGCCCTAGCGAGTGCTGACTTGGGGGCAGGAATGAGCTTGTATTGTGTGAAGAACGGATGGAGACCAGGGTAGGTTAAGAAAGGCTTCAGGAGTGAGGGGCAAACTGTGGACAAACAACATATGTCTACACAGCCTGACTAAGAACGGACATCTACTGGTTGCTCACAGGGAGCCTAGCCCTGTGCTTTTGTCGCACCTGATTGAATCTTCATGCCATCTGAATACTCCTAATCTCGGAGAGGAGGCAGTGGAAGTCAGTTGCCCCAGGCTGTGGAGCAAGTCAGCGGTGGGATCCGCTTTTGAACATAAGTCTGATTATTGATCATAACCTCGAAGTGATTCTGTCTCCCAGTGCACAGGAAAACAGTGCAGACTGCACAAACCCGCGACTTGGAAAAGGACAGAAAAAGGAGAAACCAGAGAAAGCTGTAGTCATGGCTTTAGGATGTTGGGAGGATCATGTAGAGAGATGTGTGGATAATCATGTGATGGAAAAACGATTATTAAAGCTCTACTGCAGCTTAGGGAGTTGTTTATTCTTTGATGAACAGGGCTTCTGTAGAGCCCTTTAGCAGTCTAACGGTGGAAAGCAGCGCCACCTGTTGGTGGAAAAGGGTGATGGCTGTAAAACAACTCGAGAACACTTGGATCCGTCCCTGATGAAGTGTTTCTTGGTCTGGTGGGTGAGGATGTGGTGAGAGGAGTGGGTCCAGGGCTGGAGGGAGTGCAGGAGAACTCAAAGGCACAGCTCTGCCTCCGGAATAGAGAGGGCTGGGTTGGAAGGTTGGGCTCTCCACTCTGTATTCCTCATGGGCACCAGAGGATCTCAGAAAATAGAAAGGCGATGTGGAAAAAGTGAGAGATCTTGAATGGCTCAAGAAGCTCGGAAAGGCTCCAGCAAAGAGGCAAAACCTGAGCAAGCACGTATTTGTGCATAACTGTGAAATGATGTAAGCTTTTCTCTGCAGTATTGTTTGAAATATGAAAGTTGTGTCCCACGTGCCCATCAGTAGGGGGTTGGTAAATAAAGTATGTTGCATGCATATGACAGAATGCCACACAGCAGTGAGAAAGTGGTGAGCAGCTCTTTATGCACCAAAATGGGAAAGTCCCCAAGATGTATTGAGAGAGAAAAAGCAAATAATAGCAAAAACTAAGGCATAGAACAGTGTGCACAGTATGCCATGGTTTATGTAAAAAGGAGAGGGGATATAAAATAAATATTCATCTTGCTCATCTGAGCCAAAGGAAACTCTGGAACACATATGAAGGTAGTGCTTTAGTTGCTAAGTTGTGTCTGACTCTTGCGACCCCATGGACTATAGCCTGTCAGGCTCCTCTGTCCTTGGGATTTCCCAGGTAAGAATACTGGAGAGGATTGCCATTTCCTTCTCCAGGGGATCTTCCCAAACCAGGGATTGAACCTGGGTCTCCTACATTGCAGGAAGATTCTTTACTGACTGAGCCACCAAGGAAGCCCAGAACATGTACGGGAGACTACTAATATTAACATAGTGGCTGTCTGAGTGAATGGGTGAGAGTGAGAGGAACGGGAGTGAGATCATTCATCTCATATCTTCTTATTTTTTTGAATTTTAAATTAAGTGTATAAATCCCATATTCAGGTTGATGGTTTTAAAAAGGAAACTTACAAATGAAAACTGAGATGAAATTCTGATCCCTTTGTAGCTTGGCACTGCTTCTCCCCCACTGGGTCTTTGCCTCCTTGGGTCCAGAACTGGTAAGCCCTGTGGGCCACATGCAGCCTGGAGGTCTTTTATCCACTGAATTGGAAACTTGTAAACTTTATATGTGTGGAATAACTTGTCCCTCGAAGCATTATTGTTAGACTTTGTTCATCCATGTTTTCTGATTCCCATGAGATTCACAAAGTTGCAAGCATAAGCTTTTTGTGCTTTACTGTAATTAGTGATGAGTCCAGGTAGCTGTTCATTTGGTTAGTTTCAGATATTGACTGAGCTCCTATGAAGTTTTTGTGCTAGTCTGATCCCTGAAAGTATCGCCAAGAAGCCTTGGCCCCAGGTTTTGCCCTTGGAGGGCTCACCATCTAATGAGATCAGGCTGTGACCAGGACCATGGTGGAGGAGAGCAGAGGATCAGTGGGTGTCCCTGACTTGAGGGAATCACTCTAATCTGCCTGGCAGAACTGGGAAGGCTTCAGGGAGGAGGGAGCACTTAAATGGAAACTCAGACCATGAGTGTTGAGCAAATGCACCTCCAGCATCAAGAACCAAGAAGAAATGGCTGAGTTTGTTTTTAGTGCTCAGAGTAAGCATTTTTTTTTTTTTTGGTGATGCATGTACTAAGGGGTACCAAGATGTGTGTGTTATTTTTCAAGGACTCTACATTCATTTAAAAAGAGAAAGATGTGCCTTTTGTTTATTTCTTGTAGTTTCTGTTAAAATTAGTGTAAGAAACCATTTTCTCTGCACCCAGGTCACATAAAAGCAGTTGTTGCTTCCAGTTTTATGGTGGGAGCAGGAGGAGGTCAGGGAAAGCCCCTGTCTTCCTGTCTGCAGCCTGCCCCCTCAGCTCTAGTGGATCTGACTTACTACACTGTGGGGCTGGATGAGACTGGGGCCAGGGCCTCGGTCATCGGGGAATGCCACTTCCTGTTGTTGCACAGGGTACTCCTAGACTGCTGTCCCCCTGGCCCCTGATGAGGCCTCATAACTAGGCTGTGTTCCCTGTGTGACCACAGTTGACCTGTCTGAAATAAGAAGTCTGGACAAGGTGATCTGTTGGAGGCCTTCTGGAACTCAGCCCCTACAACCACGATGCCAAACTCAGGGGGAAGTTCACGTCATTTCCCAGGGGATGGGCTCCAGTATGTTCAGGTGGGCATGGCCTCCCTCCACTTTTCTGGCACAATAAAGGTGTCTCTTTCTAAGCCCCAATCAGAGGCAGTGTGATTCCATGAAAGCATATTCAGGAAGAGAGCTGAGGACAGATTTGGATTTAAGCTGAGATCCTTCCCCTTTCTGGGCGTCTCTTCCTGTCTAATGATAGGAGGCCATTGGATCAGGCCTGTCCCAGCTCCAACTTTGCCAGGACGATCCCTTGTCCCTCAGTGGCAGACATGGAATCTGGGCCCTCTAGGCCAGCCTCTCCCTTCTGCCTCCCACATGTGCTTTCTCAAACATGTTGTGGGAGTGAATTGGAGCTGTGAGTGCCAGTGGTCCATGAGAGCCTCTTACTCAGGCAGTGCTCCACAGAGAGGACCTTGGGACCAGTGCACAGAGGAGTCCTTTGGCCCAGCCTCCCATTAGAGATGGGCTGCCATTTAAATTTGAATGTTGTCCCCAGTGAGTTTATGAGACAGGAGGTAGATGGGCCCCTCCAGGGTGAGCAACAGGGGTTTGTTCCTTGTGGACAAAAATTACAAAATATCAATAGCAGGACAATTGAGAGAGGAGGCTGGGCCCGTCCCAGAAAAGAGATAAGAGACAATATATTTCTCATTCTCCAAGTCAAGGAGACCTTACTGACTAGAAAGCTCCTTGGAGGTCAAAAGGGGAGTTATGCTAAACTACCCATAGATCTTTTCACTGGAATCCATCTTGGCTGATGGGAGGATCCTGAGATATGCCAAACGCCAAGTCAGAACCAGCCAAATCAAAATGATTGGACAAAGGAAACCTGGAGGAAATGCCCCAGATAGGTGATTTAAACTACCACAAGGGAGTGACTCTTTCTTGGAGTCCACTCTTGTTTCTATCCACACGTACTCTTTTCTTTTTTCCTCCTAATAAGTACTTTACTTGCTTCACTACTTTCCATCTTTGTGGAAATTCTTTTCAGCGAAGCCAAAGGACCAGGCCCTTGTCACTGATCACTGGTCTAGCGGCTAGGATTTGGTGCTCTCACCACCATGACCGGACCTCAGTCTCTGGTGGGGACCTGAAGCCCTGCAGAGGCTACCCAAGATCGTTTATAATCACAAGCAACTGGCTGAAGAGAAGACAGGTAGCACACAACTTTGAATTTATCTTTGTTTCTAGATCACAGCATATTATAGTATGAATTAATGTTTTTAAAAGTCTGCCCAAAATTGTATGGGTCATGTGGAAAAGCTTCATTAAGTATTGTGGCAGAGGTTCAGAACATTCATTTATTAAATATAGAACGGAGATGCTATAGCATTCTGTTTGGTATTTTGTCTTGTTGAGGGCCTCAGTGGGTGGATGCAGCCTTCTCTGAGGGCCTCCAAGGGCTCCTTCCTGAATAGCAGAGGAGCTTTTAGGAGTTGATGTGCAACCATGATCCTGGGTTAAACCAGTCAGTCCTAAAGGAAATCAACCCTGAATATTCATTGGAAGGACTGATGCTGAAGCTGAAGCTCCAATGTTTTGGCCATCTGATGAGAAGAGCCAATTCATTGGAAAAGACCCTGATGGTGGGAAAGATTGAAGCCAAAAGAAGAGGACGGAAGAGGATGAGATAGTTAGATAGGATCACCGATTCAATGGACATGAATTTGAGCAAACTCCAGGAGATAGTGAAGGACAGGGAAGCTTGGTGTACTGCAGTCCACGGGGTCACAGAGTCAGACACGACTGAGCGACTGAACAACAATAGCAACCAGGTCCTGGATGGGACCTGGCCTAATTTTTGCAGGATGACTCTTCTTCTGTAGGCATAGTGATGAAAAGGAGTGAGGAAGGAGGGGTGAAGGTGTGAAAAGTGCTGGATGAATTTGTGAATGAAGTCTGTGGAGCATTTGCCAGCCTTGGGATCACTTAGAAATCCTTTGCCACCTCCAGAGAGTTGTCTGAGCAACCACAAGGTGGTGCTCTTTGTCCACCTCCGGAAGGCATCTGCTCCCTCTTGGAAGGCTTTTCCAGACTGGGAAGTGTGGAGGTGGGTGCAAAGGACTTGCAAGGAAAAGCGCCCAGAGGGCAGCTCCACAGTTCCTTCAAAGGGATTCCAGGGTCTCTGCCTTGAAGGAAATTCCCTTCTTGGCACCCAGACAAGCCACTTTCTGCTCTAATAAGTTAGTGATGTTTTTATCCCATCACAGTCCAGGGCTGTGAAGCTCAGAGAGGTTTCAGGTTCCCAGAGCCAGCCTGGGGCAGAGCCCAACAACTCCAAGTCCACGTCTTTCCCTGATGTACATCCTATCCTGTATCGAGGGGACTTAGTATTGTCCCCAGTAGGTTGCTGCACTGAATTATTCCAGGAGGCATCTCTCCTTAGCAGTTGATGCTCCCTGAAACCATGGACTATGGCAGCCATTTACTGTCCCCCAAAATAGAGAGTTCTAGAAAACCAAATATATAAAGCATTATTGTTTTAAAAAACTCGCTCCTTTTAAAAAATATAATATATATGCAGAGGAATTAAAGTCAAACAATATGAAAGGGAAAGAAAGTCTCTAATGAAGTTTTCTAATGAATAAGTTTTCTAATGGAAAGAAAGTCTCCGTCTGTTGGCCCCAAGTGTCCAACATCCTTCTCTGGAGGTAGCCATTATTACCAGTTCCTTGGGGGCTTTTCTGGAAATATACATATGTACTTTTGCATGGAACAGAATTTATTTTGGGGGGCTCCAAAATCACTGCAGATGGTGAGTGCAGCCATGAAATTAAAAGACACTTGCTCCTTGGAAGAAAAGCTATGACCAACCTAAACAGCATATTAAAAAGCAGAGACATTACTTTGCTGACAAAAGTCCATCTATGCTATGGTTTTTCCAGTAGTCATGTATGGATGTGAGAGTTGGACCATAAACAAAGCTGAGCACTGAAGAATTGATGCTTTTGAACTGTGGTTTTGGGGAAGACTCTTGAGAGTCCCTTGGACTGCAAAGAGATCCAATCAGTCCATCCTAAAGGAAATCAGTCCTGAATATTCGTTGGAAGGACTGATGCTGAAGCTGAAACTCCAATACTTTGGCCACCTGATGCGAAGAACTGACTCATTAGAAAAGACCCTGATGCTGGGAAAGATTGAAGGCAGGAGGAGAAGGGGACGACAGAGGACGAGATGGTTGAATGGCATCACTGACTGGATGAACATGAGTTTGAGCAAGCTCTGGGAGTTGGTGATGGACAGGGAAGCCTGGTGTGCTGCAGTCCATGGGGTCGAAAAGAGTCAGACACGACTGAATGACTGAACTGAACTGTGAGCTCTAGAGCATGGGCTCAGTAGTTGCAGAGCTTGGGCTTAGGTGCCCCATAGCATGTGGAATCTTCCTGGAGTAGAGATAGAACCCATGTCTCCTTCATTTGCAGGTGGATTCTTAACCACTGGAGCATGAGGGAAGTCCGGGAAGCATTTTTAAAGCCAATGTGAGGGAGAGGAGTCCAGGGTATATAATTAACTCATGCACTCAGGTCTCGAGGCTATGTACTCATGGTCCTCAAATAGTTAATTTAATCCATTTGGTGGGAGTTTTAGCATCTGTACTACAGCTCTGGAGATGGGCATCAGATATGACTACCTAGATACTTCAGAGAAGAACTAAAGCAGAGGATTTTGGGGGAAGGATCTGTCCCAAGGGAGCCCCATAGCTTCCTGCGTGCTCAATTGCTCAGTTGTGTCCTACTCTTTGTGACCCTATGGACTGTAGCCCACCAGGCTCCTCTGTCAATGAAATTTCCCGGTTAAGAATCCTGGAGTGGGTTGCCATTTCCTACTCCAGGGGATCTTTCCAGGCCAAGGATCAAACCCACATCTCCTGCACTGGCAGATGAATTGTTTACTGCTGAGCCACCTTGGAAGCCCAAGGCCCATAGGGTCCTGGTCAATTACATTTTTAATTGCCCCATTTCAGTGATCATCCACTTAAGGAGTGCTGATCAGATATTTTGTAGGATACCATAAGTGGGCTTAAAATTTTTTTTTTAGTTTATATTGAAGTATAGTTGATTTACAATGTTATGTTAGTTTTAGGTGTACAGCAAAGTGATTCATTTATATGTACACATGTATCTATTCTTTTTCAAACAAGAATGGGAGTTTTTGATGACACTGTTATGTAAACTCTTCTCTCAAATGGCTGAACCACTGCAAAGATCCCAGGATCCTTGAGAAGGGCTTTTGTGTGCAATTGGTTGGCTGGTGGAAGTGATAAAGGAGAGAGAGTTGAAGCACTACTTTGGGGAGAGAGGTCAGAGGACATTTATTTGGGAACAGCCTGTTTGGATGGTTCAGTGAGAAAAAAGCCTCTTGAAGAGAAGGAGCAAAATCTCCCACGTCAGCACCACAATCTATCCTATGGGTCTGTAGATCTTCTCTGCTGAGCACAGGGTTTGGAGAGGGGCAGGGTGGTAGGAGACTGAGGTAGAAAGAACTCAGGCTGGAGTCTGACAAGGTGGGCTCAGCTCCAGCTTTGTCACTTGCTGACTGCACAGTTCTTTACAGTCTCCAAGCTCCAGGTTCACATCTGCAGGGTGGGGATAAGCTTTCCTCTTCTCCAGGAAGCATGAGGATTTGCTGGAATCCTCAGGTGGAAACCCTCACATTTTAGCTGCTGTGGAAGGGATGGTTTTGATGATGATGACCGGCCCAGAGAGGAATTGGGAACCCGGAGAATGCATGAAGCCTTTGCCCTTAGAAGCTGTTTAGTCTTTGTGGAGATGGAAAGAGCCACTTTCCTACCTGGGAGAGGGTATTTAGAGAACCCAGGAGCCTAAAACTGCCTTGGCTTTTCTTTCAGGATAAATATGCTATTTTAGGACAAGTAAATTAAATCAAAGCTTCCATTGAGTGTCTTCTTCAGAAACCTGCCTGGCACCTTATTTTGGAGGAATGCAGTTAAGGCTTGTTTGTGAAACTATTGGATTGGCTGAAAAGTTCATTTGGGTTTTTCCGTTAAGATGTTGTGGAGAAATACTTGAATGAAATTTTTGGCCAACCTGGTACAATGCATGTATTTCTTTGTATTTAGAAACATGTATTTAACAATCTATATCTATCTCTATTTTTTTTCCTGAATATATTGAGCTTTTTCAAAAATGAAGGTTTCAAGATTCTGAAAACCATGCCGATTCTACCAGAATGGGGTAGAAAATGGGGACCGCCCAACTCATGAAAATCTTCCACCGACCATTGCTGAACTCGCAGGAATAATGTAGTGATGTGGAGGAGAAAAGGGATCCAATGTTTCTTCCGGGGATTAAAAGTGAGTCCAAAATTGCAAGAACTTGGAGAAAAAGGCTCTTGTTGAGTTTCCCTTTGAATAACCGAGGCGCTTTCTCTCTGAGCACTAAGTGTTGAGAGGCAGCATCCTTACTGCCTAGAAACCCAACAAAGACTGGCTTGGTGGCTGCTTTGAGGTTTCTGTTCCATGTAGAATTTTAACCATGAAAAGATACAAAGATTGGTTTCTTCTGAGTCCTTAACTGAACACCACAAAGGGGGACAATTAGTGGGGAGCTGGGCTGCTGTCTCCCACCAGCTATGCTGCTGCCATTCGGAATCTTGGACCCCACACTCCAGAGCCATGTGGGGTGCACCACCCCAGTCTTTCTCCATCTTCAGGGTTTGGAAATGTGCCATAGACTTAGCTGTGGAGTGTGGTGGGTGTGGAGTGTGGTGGGCTCCAGAGAGGCCATGAGTTGTGGATTAGAGAGAGTGGGTTGCTGTTTAGTTTTGTAACCACTTAAAAAAAAAAGTGGTTGTGTCATCTTTACTTGCTGGAGGTCCTAATTTGTAAAATGGGATGAAAATTCCTGGATTGAAGGCCTGCTGTTAGGGTAAGCTGAGATAACTGTAGATAGTGTTGGCTCAGGGTAAGGAGGTAATCGGCTTCCTTTGTGGCTCAGGTGGTAAAATATCCACCTGCAATGTGGGAGATCTGGGTTTGATCCCTGGGTTGGGAAGATACCCTGGAGAAGGGAAAGGCTACCCTCTCCAGTATTCTGGCCTGGAGAATTCCATGGACGGTTTAGTTCATGGAGTCATGAAATCAGATTGATTATATTCTTTGCAGCCAAAGATGGAGAGGCTCTATACAGTCAGCAAAAACAAGACCAGGAGCTGACGGTGGCTCAGATCATGAGCTCCTTATTGCCAAATTCAGACTTAAATGGAAGAAAGTAGGGAAAACCACTAGACCATTCAGGTATGACCTAAATGAAATCCTTTACAATTATACAGGGGAAGTGACAAATAGATTTAAGGGATTAGATCTGATAGACAGAGTGCCTGAGGAACTATGGACAGAGGTTCATAACATTGTACAGGAGGCAGGGATCAAGACCATCCCCCAGAAAAAGAAATGAAAAAAGGCAAAATGGCTATCTGAGGAAGCCTTACAAATAGCTGTGAACAGAAGAGAAGTGAAAGGCAAAGGAGAAAAGGAAAGATATACTCATTTTAATGCAGAGTTCCAAAGAATAGCAAGGAGAGATAAGAAAGCCTTCCTCAGTGATCAATGCAAAGAAAGAGAGGAAAACAACAGAATGGGAAAGACTAGCGATCTCTTCAAGAAAATTAGAGATACCAAGGGACATTTCATGCAAAGATGGGCACAATAAAGGACAGAAATGGTATGGACCTAACAGAAGGTGGCAAGAATACACAGAAGAACTGTACAAAAAAGATCTTCATGCACCAGATAATTATGATGGTGTCATCACCATCCTAGAGCCAGATAACTGGAATGTGAAGTCAAGTGGGCCTTAGAAAGCATCACTATGAACAAAGCTAGTGGAGGTGATGGAATTCCAGCTGAGTTTTTTCAAATCCTAAAAGATGAAGCTATGAAAGTGATGCACTCAATATGCCAGCAAATTTGGAAAACTCAGCAGTGGCCACAGGATTGGAAAAGGTCAGTTTTCATTCCAATCCCAAAGAAAGGAAATGCCAAAGAATGTTCAAACTACCACACAATTGCACTCATCTCACACACTAGTAAAGTAATGCTCAAAATTCTCCAAGCCAGGCTTTAATAGTACGTGAACTGTGAACTTCCAGATGTTCAAGCTAGATTTAGAAAAGGCAGAGGAACCAGAGATCAAATTGTCAACATCCATTGGATCACTGAAAAAGCAAGAGAGTTCCAGAAAAATATCTACTTCTGCTTTATCGATTATGCCAAAGCCTTTGATTGTGTGGACCACAGCAAACTGTAGAAAATTGTTAAAGAGATGGGAATACCAGACCACCTGACCTGCCTCTTGAGAAACCTGTATGCAGGTCAGGAAGCAACAGTTAGAACTGGACGTGGAATGGCGGACTGGTTCCAAATCGGGAAAGGAGTACGTCAAGGCTGTATATTGTCACCCTGCTTGTTTAATTTATGTGCAAAGTACATCATGAGAAACACTGGGCTGGATGAAGCACAGCTGGAATCAAGATTGCTGGGAGAAATATCAATAACCTCAGATATGGAGATGACACCACCCTTATGGCAGAAAGCGAAGAAGAGCCTCTTGATGAAAGTGAAAGAGGAAAGTGAAAAAGTTGTTTTAAAGCTCAACATTCATAAAACTAAGATCATGGCATCTGGTCCCATCACTTCATGAGACATAGATGGGGAAACAGTGGAAACAGTGAGAGACTTTATTTTCTTTGACTTTAAAATCACTATAGATGGTGACTGCAGCCATGAAATGAAAAGACGCTTCCTCCTTGGAAGAAAAGTTATGGCCAACCTAGACAGCATATTAAAAAGCAGAGACATTACTTTGCCAACAAAGGTTTGTCTAGTCAAAACTATGGTTTTTCCAGTAGTCATGTATGGATGTAAGAGCTGGACCATAAAGAAAGCTGAGCACTGAAGAATTGATGCTTTTGAACTGTTGTGTTGGGGAAGACTCTTGAGAGTCCCTTGGACTGCAAGGAGATCCAACCAGTCCATCCTAAAGGAAATCAGTCCTGAATATTCGTTGGAAGGACTGATGCTGAAGCTGAAACTCTTAATACTTTGGCCACCTGATGCGAAGAACTGACTCATTTGAAAAGACCTTGATTCTGGGAAAGATTGAAGGCAGGAGGAGAAAGGGAGGACAGAGGATGAGATGGTTGGATGGCATCAGCGACTCAATGTACATGAGTTTGAGTAAACTCAAGGAGTTGGTGATGGACAGGGAGGCCTGGTGTGCTGCAGTCCATGTGGTTGCAAAGAGTTGGACATGACTGAGTGACTGAACTGAAGTGAACTGAAAGATGTAATAATGGTAACCATTTACAGAGTACTGTTATTCTCTCCATTCTAGGCTTTATGGCACAGATACTCTGTCTGACTTTCGAAGCTCGTCAGACCATTCCCAGCTCTATATCTTCTGCTTTGACTGAATAGGTGTCCATGATGTCTCCTGTTTATCTTCCTGGTACCCACAGGGATAAGGGACCATGTCCCTGACTGGAATGTGTGTACGTTCAGTCACATCTGACTCTTTGCAACCCCCCAGTTTATAGCCCGTCAGGTTCTTCTGTCCATGGGATTTCCATGCAAGAATACTGGGGTGGGTTGCCATTTCCTTTCCCAGAGGATCTTCTGACCCAGGGACTGAACTCAAGTCTCCTGCATTGGCAGGCAGATTCTTTACCACAGAGTCTCAGGGGAAGCCAAGCCTTAGATTGCTCACCTTTAAAAGAGTTTGCAAAACAGTTCCTAACAGTTTAAATTGTTTTAGGATTAAATTATATGAAGTATGTATAGGGCTTCCCAGGTGTGCAGTGGCAGAGAATCTGCCTGGCAAGCAGAAGACTTGAGTTTGATCCCTGGATCGGGAAGATCCCCCAGAGAATACTGGCAACCCACTCCAGTATTCTTGCCTGGGGAATCCCATGGAGAGAGGAGCCTGGCAGATTACAGTCCATGGGTTTGCAAAGAGTCAAACACAACCTAACAACCAAACAACAATGACAAACAAACATGTCTAATGCATAGCCCATAATAAGAATTGAATAAATTATTGTTGGTCTTCAATGAATGTTTGAGTAAATGTTTCTGTAGTCAGCATATGAGTAGCTTGCCTGTCTACACGTATTTAGTGAAATTAATGTACCATAGCATTCTCAATTGTATCCTAACCTTTTGAGTTTGCTTTCCTTTTTAGTTCTTTATTTTCACCTATAGTAAATAAAGTTGCAGTGAACATCTCCATGCAAGTATTGATTTCCTTGAATGGAATTCTTAAGACAGAATCCTAGGAATGAGATTATTGGTTTACAGGGCTTATTCAGCATTTCCAGAGGATGTTTCCATTTGGCCACATAGGCTACAAAGAGAAATTTAACAATACAAAATACTCAGAAAATGTATATTGTCCTAAGCAATTCTTTTTGATCTTTTGATGGATGTCTTGCTTCCATTTAACTTCTCATTTTAGCTAGGTTGAAAATCCATGGCTTTAAAATTTTTATGATATGTAATTATTTCAGTTTTTTTTTATTCTGTAGAGCTATTATGCATAGTTATTTGTTTTTAAAAGGCTTATTGCTTATAACAATTAATGTAGCCGTTATCTATTTTATGCAACTAGACCTTGGGTTTTTTTCCCCCTTTCTGCCTTTATTAGTGTGTTATGTCCCTTATAAACGGGACAGAGAATTGACTCTAACTAGATTAAGCAAAACCAGAATAAGCTGGCTCTTGTAATCAGGAAAGAAGGGCTGGTACAACTTTAGGCAAAGTTGGATCCAGGGGCTAACCCATGTGGCCATAGTTTTGTCCTTCCATTTCTCTGTTTTAAATCCTTCTGTGTGTTGGCTGTGCTTCTGGACAGATTTTCTTCAGAGGATCCCAGAGATGACATCTAGTCCTGAGAAACCACACCCTTTTGACTTGTGATCAACCAGAAGAGAAGCCTTTCTCCATCTTCCACCCAGCAAATCTTGTGAAGTCCCTGATTGGCTTTCCTAGGTCATGTGTTTATGTCTCAGCCAATCAATGTGCTCGTGGACTCCTGGGGTAAGGTGCTGCTGCTAAGTCACTTCAGTCCTGTCCGACTCTGAGCGACCCCATAGACAGCAGCCCACCAGGCTCCCCCGTCCCTGGGATTCTCCAAGCAAGAACACTGGAGTGGGTTGCCATTTCCTTCTCCAAGGCATGAAAGTGAAAAGTGAAAGTGAAGTCGCTCAGTCGTGTCCGACTCTTCACGACCCCATGGACTGCAGCCTACCAGGCTCCTCTGTCCATGGGATTTTCCAGGCAAGAGTACTGGAGTGGGGTGCCATTGCCTTCTCTGCCTGGAGTAAGGTGAGGGTATGCCTATGCATTAGTGCTCAGTCCTGTAGACTCTTTGAGACCCCATGGACTGTAGCTCGCCAGGCTCCTCTGTCTATGGGATTATCCCAGAAAGCATGCTGAAGTGGGTTGCTGTTTCCTCCTCCAGGGGATCTTCCTGACCCAGAGATCAAACCTGAGTCTCCTGCATTTGCAGGAGGGTTCTTTACCACTGAGTCATCTGGGAAGCCCAAAGTGGATGCACTTTTAAAAGTAAATATTTCTTCATTGACTTCTCATCAATTTACCCATTTAGGTGAGGGTGGGTATCATAATATGTAACCCCTCAGGCTTTACAGGTTAGGGAAGGGGCTTCAAGAGTGGGATATTGTTACTGAGGAAGTGCTAAGGTAAACAGCATGCAAGTTGTGAAGTAACCACCAGATGGCACTTTCGATCTTTCACCTTCAGGCGGCAGCTGGACCCAGACCGCCTTCCTTGGGTCTTTCTTTAGATCTCTTAACCCGCAGAGAGTTGGTGCAAGCTCTGGAAGCTGGTGATGGACAGGGAAGCCTGACTGTGCTGCAGTCCATGGGGTCACAAAGAGTCGGACATGGCTGAATGACTGAACTGAACGCTCAGAGATATGTTCAGTCCTGCTTGATAGGTTTCAGAAAAATTGAGGCCTTGCAGTTTGTAAGAAAAGGAACAAGCCTAGTGGGGGTTATATACCATGCGGGAGCATGGAAAAGCAGTACAGAGTGGATGGACCTATGGATGGAACGGGCTCAAAACCTAGATGGTAGTTTGGCTCCAGTGGTGGTGGTTGGTTATTTTCTGTTAAGCTTCCTCTCTTTAGCCAGACTCCTCAGTACAAAATTCTGTGAGTTCCCTTAAGAATGTGTTTTATGAAAATGTCTGAGTTGGTCAGGAATTTGGCTATCCTCTCAAGAGTAGTGAGAGATCTCAAACCAGAGGCTTCCTGAACCTTCTCCCTCCCAGTGCACAGCCTGCTGCCTTGAGGAGGCCAGCTGTGCGATGGGGAGTGGGGGGCACACTGCAGGTGCCCACTGCCGGACACAGGGGTGGACAAGGGCATGGGAGGACACAGGGCCGCTGCTTCCCATTTGCTTCCCCGTAACTTGGGTGAGTGAATGTTACAGTCTTAGGGCCAGCATGGTCCTGTGGGCTAGGGACCCAGAACTTTCTGGTCGTTTGGACAGACCTTATAACCTGGCAGCCAGCAGGGAAGAATAGAGGCTCGAAAAGAAGGACCTGAACTTCAGGGCTCCACTCTAAGAAGCGTTTTCTCACACACTAGCCCCCAGTGGCCACAGCGACCCTTCCCTTGTCTTCCCTCCCCCACTAGTCATAAAATACCTGCTCTGTGCCAGGCACTTGCTGGGGGCTGGGAATTCAGAGACAAAACCTATTCACTATTGTCAGAGATCCCACAGCCCAGTTGGGGAGATGGACATATGTAGAAAAACACCATTCAGTGTGGACATGCTGAGGGTGTAGCGCGATAGTGTGGTCAGACAGGCCTGGGTTGAAATCCTGGGTTGGCTAGTTGGTAAGTGGATGTTAGGCAGGTGATGGAGTCTGTATCAGACTTTTCTTGTTTGTAAAGTAGGGATGATACTATAGACGTCAATGCCTATTTCATAGAGTTGGTGTGAAGAGTGAGTGAGAATGTGTGTAAGGCACCTTGTCTTGAGCTTCAGACAGAAGGATATGCAGGTCTCATTGATTTTCTTATCTTGTATATGTCAAAGCCAAGAGGCAGAATGAACATACTGGGTGATAGAATGTGAGCCAGACTGTGCTTGAAGGTTTGGAGTGCTAGGGAAGAAATTGGTAAGACTTAATAATTAATTGGGACAGATGTAGAGTGGTGGGCTTGGGTTCAAAAGATCAGTTGCCCAAACTCAAGGATGGAATGCGGGTCTGTGTGGCCTGACACTCTGCTCCTGTATGAAGAGGCCTTGGGGACCATTTAAATGCCTGCTTAATGGATGTGATGGGGTCACTAGCACAGTTAACAGGGCTTAATAGAAATCTGATGTCCTGACAAAGGAAATGAGCCACCTCTGTATAGGAGACGGTTTGGGGAGTGGGGGTGTCCTGGATGGCTAAGGACCCAGAAGCCATCGTCTGGAATGACTGAGTGGACAGGCAGCTTTCACCTGGAGAGGGTCACATGTGTCACTGCCTTCCAAAAACATCAGGCGTTGGCACCTGAAAAAGGTATTGTGCTTCCTCTGTGTTGTCCCACAGGGGGACCTTAGGAGGCCTCATTTAGGTTTCTGATTTAAGGATGACTTTTAAAACTTTTTAGCTGACTTGGACTTTTCCAACATAGAGTGAGCTGCTTTATGAGTTGTGAGGTTCCTGTTACTAAAAACATTCAAGCAGCCTCTGGAGGCCCTATCTGGGATGACCTAAGGCAGGATTTATATAGGGTCCAAGACACCATAAGGATAACTTCAGAGGAATACAAGAATCTTCTGAAGTTGTTTACAAGGTTGTGCATTTCTTTGACGGAAAAAGAAATAGAGTATTCGTCAACTTTTCAAGGGCACCCAGTGTCCAAAGTGATAAGTTGCTCGGTCATGTCTGACTTTGTGACCCATGGACTATTCCTCTGTCCATGGAATTCTCCAGGCAAGAATACTGGAGTAGGTTGGCATTCCCTTCTCCAGGGGATCTTCCCAACCCAGTGATCGAACCTGGGTCTCCTGCATTGCAAACAGATTCTTTACCACTAAGCTACCAGGGAAGCCCCCATGTCCAAAAGCAGTTAAAAAATTCAGAAGTTCAAAGAAATTTGGATACAAGGTAGGACTAGATTCTAAGGTGTTTTCCTTCTGGAATTCAAGAGTCTTTGGATTGTTAAATATGTTCTTGTAACATGAAATTTTTGTTATTATTAGCTGTCATTTATTTGCTTGGTATGTGTCACATGAAATTTTACATATTCTATTTGAATAATCTCATCTAGTATTAAAAATAACTTTGAGATTAAGCACTACTATTATTTCTATTTTACAAGTGATGAAACTGAGGTATGGAAATTTGATCAAATTCTCAGAATGTTCAGGTTCCCTGGATAGATATGTGCCCCAAGTTTGGCCTTTTTATGTCTAATAGATATGATGTTAATCCAAGTAGGTCCACATAGGGTAGAAAACCACAGTGTTCCCTTGGAAATTTTTTTTTTCAATAATACAACTATTTTATTAAACATATGAACGTACTGATTTTGTACAACACGCATTTCTTTCTCTCCTCTGCCCCAGGAAGCCAGCACTCTAGAACCCCATGTTTATAAAAACACACTTTGGCAGCTACTATGACAAGGTGAAAAAAGTGCAATTCTGAAAGTGACAACACATAACCCAAGTGGGGAACAGAAAAGGCAGAGCTGAGTGGGCCCAGGGCTGCTCATCTTCTCTCAAGAGGAAACAATTTAAGAATAGAAACTCTTGAGCATTATTTAAGCAGTACTGCCCACCTCTCTTGGTAGCATCTCTGTTTCAATTCCATTTATCTTGATGTTGTAACTAACTAATCTGTTACTTCTTTAAGAAATTCTGCCCTGGTTTATATCCTTTTCAGTGACCCATATCCCTTTGAGCTTCAAAAACACAGAAGTCGCTCAGTCATGTCTGACTCTTTGCGACCCCATGGATGGTAGCCCACCAGGGTCCTCGGTCCATGGGATTTTCCAGGCATGAATACTGGAGTGGGTTGCCGTTTCCTTCTCCGTCCCTTGGAAATTTTAAAGGCAGGATGATAATAATAACTACCATGTAGCGACTGCTTACTTTCTGTGTTGAGACTTTCATCTCATTCCGTTCTCATGGTAACCCTGTAAAGTTGAGACTGGGAGAAATTAAGGGGTTGGGAGAAATAAAGTAACTTGCTCATGGTTGCAGGAGAGAAGCCTGCATTCTCAGCTCTGCAGACATGGGGCATAAACACTGGGCTGGGGCCTGGGTGTCTTCTGTGTATCTATCCGATGAGGGATACTTTCAGTACATTTGGAGGGAAGTGCAGAAAATCCCTTAGCATCTGAGGTGAGTCAGCTCAGATAGAGTGGCAGGAGGTCATATCCTGAAACCTCAGAACAGGAAGCCAGCCCAAGGACTGAACATGGAGAGGACAACAGTCAATAAACCTTAAGTGCCCAAGTGACCCTTCCTCTTTGCCCCCCATCCCCAGAGCTGCCTAGGCTCCAGGTGGCTTGGTGAGCCTGAGGCTCCAGCATGACCTGTGTCTTGGGATTCTGTCCTCTCTCCCACCCCAGCTCCTCCCAGGTTCAGGGAAGGGAGTGAGTCAATAGCCTTATGGTGGGAAAATACTTCAGACTTGCCCACAGCTAGCATTCAAAGGGGTCATGTGTTGTTTGGGACTGCCGTGAGGGGAAGAAGTTTGGGACTCCATAGTTTTCCCCAAGCTTCCTGATGCGCATCAGCCCTCCCCAGGCTCACTGGGGGAATAAGATGTCAAAGACCCATATCCCGTTACTACTTCTCTGAAGTAGCTAATCCCTCCCTTACAGGACATGCCAACTTAATTGTCAAGGAAAGCTATTCCTCAGTCCTCTGGGAAATACAGCTGCTTAACTGACTTTTGTTCTCCTGAAACCAGAATCTGATACTCTCATTGTCTGGGGAATACCATGTGGACAGACACACAGAGAGGGGAACAAGGATTTTGATTTGGGTCTTTATTCAACAGATGGGACTCCTCCAGTAAACAATCTATGGGCATCCACTCCGATCTTTGTCTGGCAAAAGAGGGAGGCCAGAGTGAAACAGGGAAGCCAGGAGATGGCCCAGGAAGATTCTCTAAAGTGCTTTGTGGGGTTTAAGGGTCACTATTACTTCCCAAAGGCCCATACTCACTCAGGTTGTCCAAGGAGAGAAATCATTTCTTAGACATCGCACAATCCCAAACCCTATGTACTCCCCCACTAGGCCCTGAAAGTGGGAGGATCATATAATTTATCAACCACACTAGAACTCTTTTAAGAGCATGGAAGGGAACCCTCTTCATAATTATACTGGGATGACTGTCCTAGACCTGGATTATCTCAGGAAACCAGGACATAGGGTCAACCTACTAGGAGTGTCCAAACCAAGATCTAACTGTGCTCAAGACCACTTGCCTAGACCTGGCGGTATAGCTCAGTGGTAGAGCACATGCTTAGCATGCATGAGACCCTGGGTTCAATCCCCAGTACTGCCATCTTCAGGCTTCCCTGATGGCTAAGATGGTAAAGAATCCACCTGCAATGCGGAAGACCTGGGTTTGATCCCTGGGTCGGGAAGAGCCCCTGGAAGAAGGCATGGCAACGCACTCCAGTATTCTTGCCTGGAGAGTCCCCACAGACAGAGGAGCCTGGTGGGCTACAGTCCATGGGATCCCAAAGAGTTGGACATGACTGAGGATCTAAGCGTAAGACTACTTGGCCACTCTGTGACTTTGGCCAAGTTACTCAGTTTCTCTTTGCCTGAAACTCTTCATCTGTAGAATGGACTAACTAACATAGAGTTTGTTGAGAAAGCACTCAAGTATTGGTGGTGGTGGTGGTTATTATTTTTATTAAACTTTATTGCCCTGCAGAGTATGGGAATCAGCCAGGCTGGTATCTTAGCAGCTGTAAAGGAATTGAGGGATATTCTTTCTGTCATCATTTTCTTGGTTTATAATACTTTTTGGCTTTACTAATGCAAATACTTAACTCTTGTCTGTCTTTTCGGGCCATTATTTCCAGAAGACAAAAGCCTTTGTAATGTAGAAATGATTCCTGTGCGAGGGCTGCTTTCAAAGACACAATGGGTTGAAAGAAAGAGCCTGTTGCTTCACCTTCCCTTTTGCTCCTGGGGGAATATCCTTGCATATTAGATGAGTGTCTCATCTGCATCTAATTAGACATCCTACTACTGTTCCCAGAATATCAGCTCTCTTCGTTGTGAAACAGGCTGTTTATTTTAAATCCAGTTCTGAATTAATTTTTTAAGTCAACATCTTGATGGTTTCAACTTGTTTCTGACCAAAACATTGAGTTGAATTTGATATCAGAGTCATTTTGCTTATTCCACGTATTTGGTACCTGTGTCTTCTGTCATGTCTGACACTCTTTGTGACTCCTCCATCCATGGAATTTCCTGGGCAAGAATATGGGAGTGGATTGCCATTTCCTCCTCCAGGGGATATTCCTAACCCAGGGATCGAACCGGAGTCTCCTGTGTCTCCTGCATTGGCAGGTGGATTCTTTACTGCTGTGCTGCCTGGTGGTGGTGGGAAAAATCTGTGACCGCTTCTACTTAGACTGAATTTGTGTCTATCAGAGGTGGGGCAGAGCAGCGATTCCACAGCTGTGGGGCTCACTTTGCTTTGTCGGATGAGTGGGAGAAGCCCTAGGGGAGCATGTGGCTGTCGTATTCTGTTTCTGAAAGACGAAATGAGGCACACCCGAAGCGCATGGGGCTGTGCTGCTTGGCCATGTGGCCCAAGCTCAGTGGACGATGAATCTCTACTTAGTCAACAGTAGGTGAGGCCTGGGTGAGGGCACAGTATAGTCTCGTGGGCTGAGGTCGGCAGGAGCTCTAAGACAGCGTGTCCTCTTGGGGCAGAAGCCTATTCTGGAGCCCGACACAAGGGTTTAAATTCTCCGTCTACTGTCTACTAGCTTTGTGAACTTGGGCAATCTGTATTCACCTTGCTAAGCCTCCGTTTCCTCATCTGTAAAGTGGAGCTAAAGGACAGACTCCCCCTCCCCCCTGCTGTGGTGGTTACCAGGATTGCATGGGATAAGGCTGCAAGGGTCTCACCACAGAGTCTGGCTCAGAGTAAGTAAGGACTGTACCAGTTCTATTGTCCCTGTCTCACACAGCCCCCCGGGAACTTGGAGAGCCCTTGGCGGAGGCTTGCTGGCTCTATGCTGCCTTCTGGTGTCATGAATTGTCATGGCCTGGTGTGGAGGAAGCTGGGAAGATGTTACCTTAACACATTATTATCAATATTTGTTTTTATTTATTTATTTGGCTGCACCAGGTCTTAATTGCAAAATGTGGGATCTAGTTCCCTGACCAGGGATGGAACCCGGCCCCCCTCCATCGTGTGTAGTCCTAACCACTGGGACCAGCGGGGAAGTCCCTTAAGAGTAAAAAAATTGCTTTAGGTTTTATTGCTTCCTTAAGCACAAGCTGGAATCAAGATTGCTGGGAGAAATATCAATAACCATATGCAGATGACACCATCCTTATGGCAGAAAGTGAAGAGGAACTAAAAAGCCTCTTGATGAAAGTGAAAGAGGAGAGTGAAAAAGTTGGCTTAAAGCTCAACATTCAGAAAACTGAGATCATAGCATCTGGTCCCATCACTTCATGGGAAATAGATGGGGAAACAGTGGAAACAGTGTCAGACTTTATTTTTTGGGGCTCCAAAATCACTGCAGATGATGACTGTAGCCATGAAATTAAAAGACGCTTCCTCCTTGGAAGGAAAGTTATGACCAACCTAGACAGCATATTAAAAAGCAGAGACATTACTTTGCCAACAAAGGTCCGTCTAGTCAAGGCTATGGTTTTTCCAGTGGTCATGTATGGATGTGAGAGTTGGACTGTAAAGAAAGCTGAGTGCCAAAGAATTGATGCTTTTGAACTGTGGTGTTGGAGAAGACTCTTGAGAATCCCTTGGACTGCAAGGAGATCCAACCAGTCCATCCTAAAGGAAACCAGACCTGGGTGTTCATTGGAAGGACTGATGCTAAAGCTGAAACTCCAATACTTTGGCCACCTCATGTGAAGAGTTGAGTCATTAGAAAAGACCCTGATGCTGGGAGGGATTGGGGGCAGGAGGAGAAGGGGACGACAGAGGATGAGATGGCTGGATGGCATCACCCACTCGATGGACATGAGTTTGAGTGAACTCCGGGAGTTGGTGATGGACAGGCAGGCCTGGCGTGCTGCGATTCATGAGGTCGCAAAGAGTCGGATATGACTGAGCGACTGAACTGAACTGAACTGAATGACTTCCAAAATTATCTGTTCAACTTTTCAAAAACAGGAGCACAGGGGAGGGTTCTAAAAGTAGTATGGTGTCTTCTTGTGGGAGAGTGAGCAGAAAACCTATGATGGGCTTCCTTGCCAGTGAGGTTAGGGAGGTCCCAGCCATGGTTCCCTGGCAGACCAGACATGAGGTGAAGAAGAGGGAGAGGAAGGGAGACGGATGAGCTGGAAGCAGAGGTTGGAGCTGTGCCTGGTTTCCCTGGACGTTCAACTGGGGCATGGCTGGTATTCCTGAGGCCCCTGTGAATTCCCTCACATCTCTACTTCCTGCCCCAGAGCTCTGTTTCTGCTGGCCTGTCTCATCGCACATGGACACAGGAGTCATGGGCCACGTCAGGGACAGGATGCAATCAGGACTTCCTGCCGTTGCCTGAGAACAGCTTACTATTTGCCAGGAGCCCGCTCCAGATTGATAGGCCTTGGTCAGAGGGGGCCCCTTCTCTGAGACTGGGTGGGACACCTCTTTGGGGTGTCCCCAGAGCCTGCCATGTAGCCATCTGGCTTAGTGTTAGACTGATAGGAAATTTCAGCAGCTTCTTTGTCTTCACTGTGGACCTGTTGTTTCTAGAGGGGTTGTCCCCAGCATCCAACAGTTGGTGACGCATAGCAAATACCTCATGATGGAGCAGTGGCTGGCTCGTGAATGAGGCAGTCTGCCCTTGAGGGTGACGGACAACACCTCACCAAGCCTTGGCTCCCCTCAGTGCTCAGCAGAGGGCTTTGCTTGCAGTGGTGTCTCCGTGAGTGAGTGCAGGATGCACGTTCTCAGGGGACTCCCTAAAACTAAGATTAATTCCTGGTGTTTGAGTATGTCCTAAGAGCTATCATAGGTTCTGGGAGATTTTTACAAAGAGGTGTAAAACATAGTCCCTGGTGTCTAAGACTATGTCTTGTTAGCTGTTCAAGTTCAAATAAAGGCATTAAATTGTAGGAAAAGTCCTATAGTAACGCAGGACCCAAATGGGCCATCCAGATGGGTGTTAAAGTTGATACCCAAGTGGTAAGGCAGGTGCCATGGGCTTGTGGTGTGAGAGCTGCACAGAGCCCTGTGCTGGGGCTTCATGCTCTGCTGTTGCCATCTTGAAATTCTTCAAATTTGAACAGAGGGCCTTGCATCTTATTTTGTACCAGGCTTGCAGTTGTGTAGCTGGTCCCAACCCCAGTTATGTATCTGGTTCTGGCTGCAGGTCCAAGATGATCAGGAAAAGCTCCATGAGGGAGGTGTGGCTGGGTACAGATGAGCAGCAGAGCTGGGCTGGAGCTCTCCTAGGATGCGGTCGTCCTGGTGTCAGGTCTGGGCAGCACTGCGTACCTGCTCAGGACCTGCCTGTGGGAAGAGTGCGGAGTCCGGGACCTGGTGTTTGGATCCTGAAATATGCCCATGTGTGAGGAAGCAGTGTGGCTCTGGAGGTGGGGCCTGCAGGGGACCTGGTCTGCCTGTGGGCAGAGGAGCGTGTTCACACCTCCCCAGGGAGGCCCAGGAGAACCGCTTAGAAGGCAGCCTGGCTTTGCTTTGCCACACTAGAGTTACCCTCCTATCTGGAATGCAGTGGGTGGATGCTCATAAGGCTGCTGGGAAGCTCAGAGAAGAGAAACAATGAGAAGCAGTTCTGTAAGCGGGAAAAAGGGTGTTTTCCCTGGAGCCAAGCACAGTTCCTGGCACTGCGGGGCCCTGTTGATGTTTGGCAAAGTTTGGAACTGAGAGCCCGTTCTTAGTGGTCCAGCTAGTACCTGTCTGTTGTAGGACAGGGTCCAGGTCATCCACGAAGCATTCCCAACCTCTGTTCTCCAGGGGCACACAGTCTCTGCAGGGGATGAGATGTTTGCCCATAAGACCTCCGCTCCTTCCACTGACACCCTGGGGCTTGAAGTCCAGCTCTCCTCACTCTTACTATCTGCGTTTCTCATGCAAATTGTGTCCCCTGTCTGGACACCTTCGACACAGCACTTCTGGGAGGGTAGAGAATGAGCAGCAGGGCCAATCCCTGGGCTAGTGCTTGACCTGCTGTTGGGGGCATTGTTACTGTTATTAAGAAACCAGTCAGTGACTTGCGAGGTCAGAGAAGGGACAGGACTCATGGGCCAGCAGGGCTGGAGGAGGAGATGCTGGGATAAAGTAGAACCCTGAACTCGAGTCGGGAGATGAGTGTAGTGTGTCTAGAGTGAGTGGAGGGCAAAATTTGCAACTCAGGGATCGGCACCGAGAATCCTACACCCCCGGTCGTCATGCCGTCAGGTGGAGAGGCCTTTGCATTGGCAGGGCTGGGCTTGAGAAGGGTGGGATTTGGGGGAGACCAGGGAGGATCCTGCAGTCAAGTTTCTTATGGGGGCCCTGTTCTGGAGAGGCCCCACCCCAGCACGGTGTGCTGATCTGGGGTCAAGAGGTCTCAGAGCTCCTGGGAGAGAGGGGCTCGGCCTCTGCTCTCCCCCGCCCTCACACTGTGGCTCCCCTGTTCTGCCTGTTGGTGTCTCGGCTTCCCTGTCTAGTCTCCCTTCTTTCCCCATTAGGGAGGGAAAGCAGGACCACACCAGGCATTCACGGTCACCCTGCCCAGCATGGCCTTGGCCCACCCTGTCCCGTTTCTCTCAGCAAAGAGACTGCCAGCCATTGCAGTGGTGTGAGGGGTGACCCTGGGCAGCTTCTGTGACTTCTCTGGGCCTTAGTTTTGTCAGGTTCACACTTGGTGGGACTTGGTAGTGCCAGGAGATGACAGAAAGGAGGCAGAAGCGCCCTGCTGAGGAGGTGCTTGGGCAGGGTCCTTGCTGTGCGTCCTGGCAGAGCCGGGAAGCCATCCTCAGAGGTGGAGAGACATGGGTGCCTGGCTCCTGGTGAGGCAGACAGAAACTGCAGAGCCAGGCATGTTCCCTTGGGCAATCCTGTGGAGAGTGGGGGTCCAGGTGGGCACAGAGGGGCCTGTTTCGGGCCTGGCTGACTGGGATACGTGAAGTGCGGGGCCGTGGACGGTTTTTGCAGAACACGAAGTGGCCTGGTCTTGTGGATGTTAAAGGAGTTCACGTTTACCGAGTGAGTGTTCACCGTGCCCCGGCATCCTGAGTGCTTCCCCTGGATTGCCTCCTTCAGTTTCCAGAAGCTCCATGAGGTGTGTGCACACATCATCTCCATCCTGCCGGAGCAGAAAGGCACCTCCAACATCGCGCTGGCTGTGGCTCCCACACAGCCTGGTCCTGGAGCCCTGGAACCTCCAGGTGGGCACTTCTTGCCTTTGCCTGAGTCCCACTAGAATCCTGGGGCCCTGGGCCACAGGGCTCCTAACTGGTCCCCTTTCTGTTCCCTTCCCTAAGTGGGAACATTAAATTGACCCTACTTTTCTGTTCTGATGAACCTGGCCCAGGTGTGGGAGTCAGGCAGGGAAGAATCAACAGCCTTGAGACCTGGGTTTCTGTCTTCAGGACATTCCATAGCGGTGGCAGTGCTGACTGGTACCTGGGAAACACCAGTTTTCCTTCCCAGTACCTTTGTCCCTGTTTATTCAGGATGTAGTAAACATTTGATTGTCATCCTGCTTTAATTAAATAGAAAAAAAAGTCAGTACTCTAGAATTTTGGTACATTTCAAATATATTTTATTACTTTTCTTTTTGTCTTAGAAAGAATATCAAACCTGCATGCAATGCTAATGGTTCCTGACATTTACATAGCATATGACACCATAGAGCAATGCGGCATATAACGAAGGGGCCCATGTAGGGCTGGCCTTCCTAAGAGAATATTTACAAAGGGAAGGGCATGTGGTCATCTTAAAGAGGACTGCACCAGAAGACTGCACTGTTTAACACTGAAGGGTTACGTCGGGAATCACAGAGAGATTGCTTTAGTACTGCATATTCCATTGTCGAGAGGGAAAGAAACAGGCTTTGAAGGCTCTTGCTCGTCAACAGCACGTGTGTCTGTAGTTGTATATTGTGCATGTATTTGTATAGATTTAAATTTTCTCCTAAGATTTTCACTGACAGTGTCAGTAACTTCAGGGGCTTTCAAAGCATTAAAGATTGAAGCGGTGAATTTTTCACAAATGCTCACGTTAGAGAGAAGACCCAACCCCTTCCTTAAGGACCATCTATCTGCTTCACCATCTGAGGATCTTGGAAATGTTTTCAAGGATGTGTAAAAATTAACCGCAGGGATGAAGCATATTTCTCTGACAGCCAAACTTGAGTTCGTCAAAGAGCAGATGCAGAGAAATCTGCTCTGGCTTGCCCTGTGACTGGGGCCGCTGCCGAATCCCCCCAAGGCTGTGACCGGCTATGAGCCCAGGAGAGCTCGTGGCCCCTGTGCCGAGGCGCCAGGACTTCTGAGTGGAAGCTTCCTGCACTAGGAAGGGAGCGATGCTGTTATGAAATGTCTCAACCAAGTTCCCTGTTCCTCCCAGGCGCTTATAAAGCTCAGATGTACAGTGATGTCTGGACAAAAAAAAAAAAGCATTTTTTTTTTTAATACAAAGGAAAGGCATGAGTTTCCCCACTTTTCAGTAAAAAGCGGCTTGTGATGAAATCTGGAGCGCAAGAGAAGGATCTCACATCTGGAAGCCTTTTGCACACAGCTATAAAATGTAAAAACTGACCCTCGGTAAAAAGTGCTTTGTAACAATATTTAATTTGTGTCTTATGCCTGTGAGAAAGAAAGGGTTTGTTTTTTGAATCTGCAAAGTCCTTTGCTTGTTTCCCAACCGGTGTGAAGTTTTCCCATCAGGGATTTTTCACCCTATTCTTCGTAGACCCTGGGAAGAGAAAACACCCACGTCAGTGGCTCAGGACATGAGGCAGGTAACACGCAGGCTGGTGTCTGAGCTGCTCTGTTCCTGGCCTGGGGAGTGCCTCTCCCAGGACCGCAGGAGCCGGGGAGGAGCAGGGACATCACAGAGGAGGCCCTCACATGGCCATGAAAGCTCCCCTGTACCCAGCTTTGACCTTTCTAAACAGCCTCCACCTCTGCAGTTTCTTTTTATCCTCAAAGCTCTAGGAAGCAAACCTTCCTGGTGTATGAGGAGACCAGGCACAGGAGACTTAAAGTCAGCCTGATGCACACAGAATGTCAGTGGTGGGAATGACATCTGTCTCCAGTGTGGATGCGGAGGGGAGCGGACAGGGGCACCCCCGCCCCCCATTTAGGCTTGTATCTTTGTGTTTTGTCAATCATACGTGTCCTCCAGGAAAAAAAAATCCCACTTCTAGCAGGCAGTGCCTCAGACCCAAGGATGGTTGGCGGGGCTGCAGCTGTCACCAAGGCCAGGGGTGCCAGGTCACTTCCTCTAGCAGTTACCAGGCCTGCGAGCGCTCCCGAGCTGCCTTTTCCCCTCACCTCCCCAGCCAGCTCTGTTTAGGTCCTTAAATTCCTTCCCTCCTGCCTCATGGCTGCCTGCCGTGGGGCCACATGTCACATTCAGAGAGTCCATCACTCCCTCTGCCTTGGTTCTGATTTCTGAGTAATTATGCACTGAAATCAAATGCCTTATGCTTCCGCTTCTGGTGGCAGTGAAGGCTCTGGGCTCTGAGCTTCTAGGAGCTCTCTAGTCTTGCCCATAGCCTGGGTTGGCTGCTGCCTTACCCTGCCTCTGTTCAAGGTTCAGCATTCTCCTCTCTCTGCAAAGATGACTTCAAGATAGTTCCTTTATTGGGACTTCCCTGGCAGTCCAGTGGTTAAAATTATGCATTCCAATGCAAGGGATGCAGGTATGATCCCTGATGGGGGAACTAAGATTCCACATGCAGTGCGGTGTGGCCAAGAAAAAAAAGGAGTTCCTTTGTCTCCACGGAGACATTTTCAACCTTTATAGAGGAAGGGGAGGTGAGGAGGACAAGGAAATGCCCACATCCTTTTCCAGGACACCTCGACATTCTAGGAAGGAGGGCATGTGGTGCTAAGTCACTTCAGCCGTGTCCGACTCTTTGTGACCTCATGGACTGTAGCCCACCAGACTCCTCTGTCCATGGGATTCTCCAGGCAAGACTACTGGAGTGGGTTGCCATGCCCTCTTCTAGGGGATCTTCCCGACCCAGGGATTGTACCCATGTCTCTTGTGTCTCCTGCATTGGTGGGCAGGTTTTTTACCATTAGTGCCCCATGGGAAGTTAGGAAGGAGGGATGAACTCCTTTTGTAAAAAAGTGATAGGAGGCCTGGAAGCAGAGGTGCCCTTATGCTCTCATCCATGGAATCTGCAGGAACAAAAAAAGCAGGGTTGCATGGGCCAGACCTGCCCCTTTTCCTCAAAGCCCAGGTGGAGGGGTAGGGGACAAAGTGCACAAAAGCCTGAATCTCCCAGCAACCTGACGAAGACTTGCCAGCGCTTCTGCGAACTGGCCCTGCAGTAGCCTCGTTCCACTTTTGATGACGCAGGGCCCGGAGGGTGACTGGACGGGACTGGACAGGACATGTCCTGCGTGTGTCATGTGAGCTGCCTGCCCTGACCAGAAAAAGGGCTTCATTCTCATCAGATTTTATAAAAAATCATCTCTCGCTCTCATCACTTTCTATTTCAAGCAACTGCAGATGAGGCAGTTTTGGAGCAGCACAAAAGGCCCAGGTACTGGGGATGGGCCCAAGCGTCAGCTACTGGAGAGCTGGTCATGGGCAGAGCTTAGGCTGGAAGGGCCTGCTGGTAGGTGGAAGTGGGGTGGGAGGGCGGGGCTGGCACTGCTGTAGGAGGTCACCTTCCGGTGACACCAGGAGACCTAGCTCCCTGACTTGTGCTCCCAGGCGAGTCACTCCCCACCCGCACTGAGCTCCCCTGTGGGATGAGGTGCAGGCCCCAGCTCCTGAGGAACTCACCTCTGTGTGTGTGTGTGTGTGCATGCACATGTGTACATGTGTGTGCACGCTTCCTAATCATGCTCTGCGAACACAGTGTAAACAGTCTCTGAGTGTGTGAGAGGCAGGTCTGCTCCAGGACAGGCTCACCTTTAGGAAGCACAGGGGAGCCAGGAACTTGTCTGCCCTTTGAGGACAGACATGGGACCTGAGGCGATCAGAGCCAGGAAGATCTGACTCGGAAAGCTCTTTTCTGAAAATGGGGAAACAGCCCGAAGAGGGCAGACATCTGTTTCAGGGCTCTGGTCAGCTGGCCGTTGCTGCCCCTTAGGGTAAGAGTGGCTCTGATTCTAAAGGGTCAAGCCCAAGGTCCTTCCCTGCACCTGCCGCAGAAGGAGTGTATCAGGTTTCTGGGCAGCAGAGGGGCATGGGGCACCTTGAGGGAAGATGGTGTGGTTGGCAAGGAGTTATCCTCATCATCATGTGGTTGTAGCCAGTTTTAGAGTTAATGAACCTTAAGCAATTGTGTTTCACCAAACCACACAAATCACCGAGAGATCCACGCCAGGTGTTCATCCAGCCGTTCGACCAGGGGAAACTAGGGGTCAGAAAACTTAAGTTACCTAAATAAGGAGAGGAATTAAGACTATCACAAACTTTAGTTCACTAAAGAACTTTCGATGCTTACAGCTGTCCAAGAGAGCAGTAAGTATAGCACTAAGTGGTGAGTTCCTTGTCCCTGGGAGTACGTAAGCAGCATCTGGGTATCTGCTTACTGTGACAACTGTGGTGGGCATTCATGCCTTAGAAAGGCTAGATGACCTCGAGGGAGTCGAGGATCTGGCTTTGGTAGCATAGTGGGAAGGAAGGTGAGGGGTGGTGGGCCATACCTGCGCTTCTCGTTCCAGGCGTTGTACCATTTGATGAACCGCTTGGTGCTCTGCAGCTTGGGGTGCAGGCAGTGCTCCTGACCCCGGTACCTGGACATGCTCTTGGTGGTGATGCTGAAATGGAGGAAGGTGAGGTGGAGGATTGAGAAGCCAGAATGACAGCCCCTCCGTGTGGCTCCCAGTCAGGACACTGAGAGACTGTGGCCTCCTTTCAAAGCGCCCTACCCATATGTGCCCTCCCTGGTTCCTTCATAAAAGTTTCTGGTTGTCCCCTTAATCTCTGACTCCACATTCAGGTCTAGCCTTGTACAGAGTGATGGGCTGTCACTTTTTCTGCTGGAGCCCCCAGAGTCTGGGAGAGTCCCTCCCCACCCCCCACAGCACTCATGCCTCCCTTAGGGAACAGATGTCAGGGGACCCTTCCAGCTTCTCCAAACCTGGGATGGAGACGTGGAAAGAGCTAACGCCAGCATGGTATATGTGCCAAGACCTCATTCCTTGGATTTGAGGCACTCCATGGCTGGGCTTGAATGTGCTGTGGTCTCTGTCTGATCTTCTAAACCCTAGTTCCCTGGATCCTCTGCAGATTGTTCTGGGGCTGGGCATTTGTTGACCTTGAAGCTGTCTTGTTGGCCTTGAAGCCCATTCTGACTCCTGAGTGTGAAGTCCCAGTTATCTCACCCTTGGGAAGGAAAATAAGACTGCCCTTCAGGTCTCTATCCACCAGTGTCCCAACACCAGTGGAGATCTAGCCACATGGTAGAGAAGCAGGTGGCTTTGTACAGAGTGTAGAGCCTGGGTTTGCATTCCAGATCTATCTCTGGGAGCCTCTTTGAACCCAGTTTGCTCATCCATAACATGGGTATAATGATAGGACCTACCTCTTAGGGTTATTGAGATGGTTAAAGATATAATCTATGTAAATTGCCTAGCACCATGAACAGTTACTGTTATTAGCCATTGTCATGGAAGACAGGATGGCCAAGGAGAAGCCTTGTGAGGTCCAGGCTGGGAGCGGGGGAGGGCAGGAGAGGCTGCTGCCCAGAACTGCTGTGTCCTTCTCGGCCAGGACTGGGCCAGGGTGGCAGGAGCTCAGGTAAGGAGGAAGGATGGTGTTCAAGAATGAGGGCCCAGCTAGTGGACATGGGAGAAGGGAAGGCAAGAGGTGAGGATGCCACTCCCTGGGAGGTCGCACGCAGGAGGGAGGCATGCTGGGTGCTGGGGTGCAGGCTGAGGGGGCAGAGAGAGCTGGTTGGAGGATGGGGTGGGAGGAGTGGCAAGGGAGGGAGTGCAGTCCGCTAGCACTCTGTGGGTTCCTAACTGAAGTGTTAGGGTGCCCGGGCCAGGTTCTAGAAAGGATCAGGGTTGCCATGAACTCTAGGTCTGCCAGTTGACCGGGAGAGGAAATCGAATTGTGATACCGCAGTGGGGACAGAGTATTTATGGGCAGCCTGTTCTCTTCCCTTCCCTGTGCTCTGAGTTTCCAGGGCCCTCACCATGGCCTCAGCCTCCCAGGGCAGGGACAGGCCTTGTGCTAATGCCAGGTGGCTGGGTTCTGCCTTCGCCAGCCCTCTCTATGAGACCTGGGACTGCCTGGGTCCCTCGTGCCAGATCTCAAGCATGGGGCACTGCTGTGGAGTGGAGTCCAATTCCCTCCCCCGTAGTACCTGGTCGCTCCACAGAAATTTAGCCTGTGTGTTGCTCTCTGCCTACAATGCTGCTTTTGCACTTGGAATAAAAGGCTGTGGCCAAGCCAGATAAAAACCCCCTCCTCAGTTAGGTCAGTGTGCAGGCTGAGGATCCCACATCCTGAAGATTGGGGCAGCAGGGGAGGACCCCACGGAGCTCAAATGCTCAGTCATAACACGGGGACTTGGAAACTTAGTTGTGGGGTGAAGACATGAGGATTTCTGCCCCCAGCAATTATGCAGAAATTCTGGGCCCTGTGTCCCTGTCCTTAGCCGTTCTGGGGTACTGAGGGTTTCAGTAAGAGCTCAGGGGGTACGTGAAACAGATTGCCCTTTCTAGAATCTTGACTCTCCTGGATCCTTCTGAGTGCAAGGACTCCCACTTGCAAAGCAGGCTGCACCCTGAGCCTCATCAGAGATGTCTAGGTGACACAGGGTGAGCTGGAAAACTTTCTTTAGTTCCGCTTTGGGGCTAAAAACCTGCTTTGGCCAAAAATGCTGGTCCCTCATGCAGTCTGAAGAGCTCTAGGAGCTTAAGAAGGGAGAAGACCTCCAGCTCTTCAGGGACCGGGGTTGGGTCCTGGGTGTGAAGTGGAGGTTTAGAAGAGGGTGTGTGCAGGGGTGTCCTGAGACCCCTGCAAGTTTTCACAAGGCTACATAAAGCTTTCTCACACACTTGCCTGCCGTCAGTTTCCTTTCTATCCTGAAAAGTGTAGCCACGAAAAAGAGCAAGCCTGTTGACGGCAGGTTCTGTCCTTTGGAGATGTCACTACATCTCATATCCTATTCCATTTCTCCTGTGAGGACTCAGTAGCTCAGCTTGGTGCGTGGGGCATCCTTCAGCACTGAGAGGAATGCAGAGTTAACTTGCCATGTCCCTGTCATTTTCAGCCTGAGAGAGCTGAAAACCCTGAGGGGCTTGTAGCTCTTCCCTCAACTGTGTGACCTCTGGCCCCCTACCCTTTTCCGGTAGTTTTTCTGGACCTTGGTCTGCAAGGTAAGGGGCGGACACAGGAGTCACTTTAGGTACCCAGGAAAGAAGGCAGAGGGATTCAGCTCAGGCCCAGTATTTTCTGAACTCCCCTAACTTCAGCGCCACTGTGCAGCCCCCAGGTGGCAGTGGGAGGGGTCGGGGGGTGGGTGGGAGCTGCCGTGCAGACACTGTGTGGAGGCCTTTGGGCCAGCAGGGCCAGAGAATGGAAGGCACTTGCCCAGACTGAGAATAAAGTGTGTCCTGTTTCTGGGGGAGGGGAAGAGGGGCCAATGGTCCGTGGCAGATATTTGGTAGCGGGTTTGCCAAGGGCTCCCTTCCTGGCCAAGAGCGTATTGATGGGGAAACAGTGGTGCTGGCCTCAAGTGGTTAATTGGGAAGGCAGAGGAGCAAGGAAACTCAGTGTTCTCTTGCTCTGCCCCACTTTTTAAAATATTCTCTGCATCCCCACCAAGCAGTGCTCCAGCCTCATGGCATGTTAACCCCAGCAGAGCCCTTTCCACAGGAACCCGCAGAAGTCCAGCTGGTGTTGGAAGAATGAGGAATCGCTGGAAGCCAAAAACCAGATGGCCATAGTCCCCCATCCAGAAAAAGGCCCTGAAAGGAGGTTCCTAGGACTTCAGACAATGTTTTAATCTCCCCAGTAACAGAAAGGCAGCATGCCTCAGTTTGGGTTCAAGTTTACTAGTTCTGGGTGTATTTTGAGTGACTTCAATCTGGTTGTTCTAAGTTGGCACAGGGAAACCATTTAACCCTGGATTGTCCTAGAAAGGTGGACTGTGCCACACCTAGGCTATGGCTATCCGTCGCACACCTAGCAAGGGTGAACTCAGGGGAGAGGCTGTTTCCGGAGCACAGTACTGTGACCCTTTTTTCAAACTCTTCCAGACTGCCGTGCCAGCGTCCTAAGGACTCGCTGGGCAATTGCAAAGGCTCGCCAAGGCCTTGACAAAGGCTGAGAGAAAGGTTTGTTAGGCTGACCCAGCCCCAAGTTGTGCCCCAGCACCGGGTTTAAGAGCAGCGCGCACAGGCTCACGGCGAAGAGCGAGAACTCACATAACCATCTTCTCCTCGCAGTGCGGGTACTTTGGCTTCATTTCCAGCTTCTTCACGTCGCTGTAGCGGATCTTGGGTCCCTTTCGGGAGCACTTGCATTTGGACCCTGAAAGAGAGATCGCGCGGGGGATCGCTCAGTTGCGCGCGGGGTCTCCGTCGCAACTCTGACCACCCTAGATGCCCGCCCAGACCCTCCGGGATCCCGGGACGCTTAGCAGTTGGCGCCGGGGGTTCCCCAGGACGGGCCGGGCAGGCGCCCAGGGACCTCCCAGGAACTCACCGTCCACGCGCGCGGCACACAGCGCCAGGAGCAGCAGGAGCAGCGCGGCGGTCAGGAGCCTCATGCTGGCCGAGAGGCGCGGCGCGAGCAGGTTTTCGGGGAGGGCGCCCGCGCGTCCGTGTGCTGTGCTTGGCTCTTTCTGCCCGGAGCGCGCCTCCCGGCTCCGCTCACTCCCGCTGCGCCCGTCGGTGGGAGCTTCGGGGCTGTGGCAGCGCGCTGCGCTGTGCGCTCGGCTCTGGGCTCTCTCCACAGCCTCCCTCCGCCCGCCCAGGCCTCTTTTAAATCCGCTCCTGCCCTCACTGCGAGCGAGCTCATTAATATGCAGAACCACTCGGTGACTCACTGAGATTTCTCAACGCGGCGGGGGGAGGAGACCTTCCCCGCCCGCCGCCCGCCCCGGACCGCGATCGCAGCAGCGCACACTCGGAGCCACGCGCGCACTCGCTCCTCCAAAGCTCACATCCGCTACCCTTTCGCTGTCACACGCTCTCTCCTTCACACGCTTGCACACCCAGGGTCTGGCATGCACACAGAGCCAGTGCCCGGCGCCACTTGACGGTGGAGAGAGGCTGCCTAAGGGCACGGCTCTTCTGATTCACAAGGTTCCCTCTGGCCTGCTGTCGTGAGCCGCGAGGGGAGACCCAGGCCCGAGGCCCAGATTTTCTGAGACCTGAAAGGGATTTGGGGCAGTGCCAGGTGTGAATGCCAGCAGGCCTGACTCTAGGGCGTGAGCTGTCTCTATTGGGCCAGCAGCCCTCGTGGCCAGAGCACAGGCCAGGTTTGGAGAGTGGTCACGGGAAGGATGTACAGCAGCGCAGCCGTGTCCTGTGATCCTGGAACTGGCTCAAAGAACGTGTGTGAGACGCTTGGTTACTCTGAAAGGAAGGCTTCCAAAAGTATGTGGTCCCACAGGCCATCACAGGTTCCACTGTCACATCATTCTCAAAACTTAGGTGGTGGCTGGGCAGGGAGACATGACAGTGATAACCATCTGGATGAAGTCCATGCCATGGACATTGTGCCAGGATGTATGGTGTAGTGTGGACCCAGGCATGATGACAGAAATTCCAGCTCCATGAGTTACCAGTGGTGACTTAACCACTCTAAGCCACTCTCATTGTCTATAGGGTGGGAGGAGTCACAGTGCAGCTGTGAGAATTCCGTAAGATCAGAGGTGGAAAGTGTTTGAGTACCTGACCAGCAGTTAGTGCCCAGGAAATGTTACCTACTGGCATCATTATTTTATGTGTATCTATGATATATTATGTATACTTATATATAGTATATATGTGTGTATATACATGTGTATATGCGTGTCTATGTGCTGTGCTGTAAGTCACTTCAGTCGTGTTGATGTGTGTCTATGTGTGTCTATACATATGTGTATATATATATACACGCACATAAAATTCCATTTTTTTTACAAGTTTCTTTCGAAGTTGGTATTTTAATTTCCTTACTTGATGGGTATTATTGGAACAGGCTCAGAGAGAAGGGCTTCCCAGGTGGCGCTAGTGGTAAAGAACCCACCTGCCAATTTAGAAGATATAAGATATGAAGTTTCAGTCCCTGAGTCGAAAAGATTCCCTGGAGGAGGGAATGACAACCCACTGCAGTATTCTTGCCTGGAGAATCCCATGGACAGAGGAGCCTGGTGGGATATGGTCCGTGGGGTCACAAAGAGTTGGACACGACTGAAGCACCTGAGTACCCACACAGAGAGAAGAAATGACTTCCTAAGATCACATAGCCAGGAAGCAGGTGGGGCCAGGAGGGGCCCTGGTGGTGTGGCTGCAGATCTGGGGCTCCTGTCCCTGGGCCATTTGGCTTCCTTCAGGCCTGTGTGCCCTTCACTTGGTGAAGCATTTCCTTGAAAGACCCGGCAACAGAAGACAGAGTGTCTCAGACTCCGAGGGTCCTTGGACTTGGCTTCCAGACCAGAGCTGGAGCCAGGGCAGAAGCTGCCAGGCTCTGGCAGCTCTCACAGCTCTGTGCTGTCAGTTCAGCAGCTCCCTGGGGGCTCAAGTGCCAGAGAGGATCCTGGGGGGATGGGATGAGCAGGCTGCTGAGGGCTAGGGTGGGAAGAGGCTCTGCCGTCTCTTCCTCCTGAGAGAGCCTTGGCTGCCTGGTGGGGAAGCTGGGCCGTGAAGAGCCAGCAGAGCCTGTGAATGGGCTTCAGGCCATGTCCTGAATCCTATGCAAGCAGTGGTCTCTATACTTAAAGCAAGGCCAACTGATGGGTTTATGCAGAGGATAAGTGCAAGGGAGTGATTTTTGTCATTTATGTTAATTTTTAAAAAATTTAAATAATACAAAATTAGCATGTTTGTTACGGAAAAATCAGAAAACACAAGCCTAAGAAAACATAAAAAATACACACATAATTCCATCCACTCAGCAATCAACACCAAGATGCTACAGTGTTATCTTTGCAAACCCTTCTGTTTTGCTTACCACGCATGTGCATCAGTGGGATCAGCTTGCATGTCCTATATAATAACTGGCTTGTTTTACCTATCATTACATCATCAGCATTGTCCCATGTGACTGGTCTTGCTTCTACAATATCTCTTTTAATGGTATTGTTTGAGGCCATATAGTATAATGGCTAAGAGCTTGGAGTCTGGAGTCAGACTGCCTGGGTGTGAGTCCTAGCTACTAGCTGTGTGACCTTGACTTGTAACCAAACCTTTTTGGGTACTGATTCTCTCATCTGTGAGATGGGAATGATAAGGGTACCTACAGCTTGATAAGAATTAAATGAGATGGTGCATGTAAAGCTTTTAAGGGGGTCTTTTGCACAGACTAAGTGCTTAATAAGTGATGATTATTAGTATTTTGGATGCAGTATGTCCCATTGTATGGGTGCACCGTAACTATTTTAATTACTTGCTCTCTGCTGGACATTTGGGTTATTTTGAATGATATACTTTTATAAGCAGAGCTGTATGACAAATATACTTGTAGCTCAGTTTTGCCATAGCCTTTTAAAACTTGAATCATATCTCAGAAATATAATCACTAGGCCTTGGGGCATGCCCATTTTAAGGCTTTTACTGCAAATTGCCCTCCAAAAATATAGTACTTTTTTATTCTCCAAAGGGAATTTCTTTAATACATGACTTTTGCAGAGCCTCTGAAATATATATATATTTAACAAAATTATTTTTATCATATTTATTTCAAGAATATGCTGATTAATTAAGTGGGATCTAACAGCACTAGGGACCATGGGCATTGTGCTATAATAGGAGGAAGTAGTTGACCCTAAAAATAGGGACCACATTTCTCCAACTTTCTGGACCAGATCAGAGGTCAGACATTCCAGTGTTTTGTCCCCAGGTTTAAGCCTTAGTCTGTGTGTGCTCATTTTTGGTTTGCAAAATATAGCCATTGTATCTTTGCAAATAGGGCTCATCCCTGTTTATGTGAGCAATTCTGGGACTGTGGGTCCAGGGAAGGACAGGGGCCCCTGCTGCTGGTGGGTCTGTGGGTGAAGCTGCTCAGCTGGGAGAAGGAAGAGGGGTTTGACCCTAACTTCAGGGCACAGAGTTTTTACCAAGCTCAAGTGGGAAATCTTTGAGTAGGTGGAGGTTCAAATGGGTGAGGTACTTCTTTGTATGTACAATGGCATCACATGACTTGAGGAGATCCTAGGCATACAGTGAAGGACTCACACATGCCCTGCTCTCTGGAGCTCAGTCTAGTGGGTATGTGTGTGTGCACGTGTGTGTGTGTGACAATGCCACAGCTATTTACAGTCATGCTGGGTTCTATAGAAGAGGCAGACGAAAAGTGTGGGGGCATGGCGGAAGGAGGAAGCAGAAGCGAGGAGCCATCCCTTGAGGAAGTGGAAAATGGGCTGAGACTGGGGATCTGCCCCAGGGTCTTGATGTGATCATATCCATTGAGCATACACTGCACACCAGGCTCCCTGCATGGTGCTGGGGATTTAAGATGAGCAGAGGCAAGGACTTCCCTGGTGGTTCAGTGGCTAAGACTCTGCGCTCCCAATGTAGGGGACCTGAGTTCAATCCCTGGTCAGAGAACTAGATCCCACGTGTCACAGCTAAGAGCTCGCATGCCGCAACTAGAGATCCTGTGTGCTGCAACCAAGACCTCGTGCCGCCAAATGACATAAATGTGTGAGGATGAGTGAGGCAGATGTGCCCCTGACCCCAAGGAGCAAAGAGTCTAGTGGAGAAGAAAGACATTAATCAAGTGACCACAGACACACATGAGATTACCTCAGAGCTAGGTGTAATAAAGGGAAGCTGGTATTATGACCTGACCGGGGAAGTGCCCATTGGGTTGGCATTTGAAGGATGAGAAGGAGTTCACCAGGTGACAGTGGGAGGGAGGCCACTCCTGCCCCTTTCCAGTCCCTGCTCCTCACACAGTGATCTTCAGGAGGACCCCTTGCTTAAAGCCCTTCTGTTCCTGAGCTCACCCAGAGCCCCACTCAAATCCCCAGCAGGTCTCTATGGGGTCTCGTGACCAGCATCCACCACACTGCCTTGTCTTACCCCTCACATGTGTCCACCCTGTCCCCGTCTCAGCAGCTTTGCACCTGCTGGCCCCTCTGCCCAACCTGCTCTTCCCCAGTCAGATGTGGGCAGCTGGCCCTCTTCTTACCGAAGCCTCAGCTCGAATATTCAGTCTTCAGACCCCATTGCACTGGCATCCCCAGCCCTCTCCCTCCCAGCAGTCACTCTCTGTGCCATTGACCTATGTTACTTTTTACATCGTATGGACAACAAGTTCATGTTACACTTTTTTTTAAAAAAGATTTATTTATTTATGGTGTTTTTAAAAGATTTATTTATTTATGGGTTTTCATTGTGGGCTTTCTCTAGTTGTGGTGAGTGGGGGCTGCTCTTCGTTGTGGTGGTGGGGTTTTTCTTGTTTTGGAGCATGGGCTCTGGGCGTGGGCTGGGCTCCAGTAACTGTGGCACATGGGCTTGGTTGCTCTGAGGCATATAGGATCTTCCTGGACCGGGTATCGAACCTGTGTCCCTGTATTGGCAGGTGGATTCTTAACCGTCAGACTACCAGGGAAGCCCTCGCATTGCACTGTTGTCATGTTTGTTCTGGAGTATATCGTGGTCATCCTCTGATTTCCTGGTTCTGTGACGGTAGGTACTGGATCTGTCTTACTCGTCCTTTGTGCCCGCAGCAGTGTGTGGCACGTAGTAGCGGCTCATTCCGTACCTTCTGAGTAAATTTAAGAAGCATGTTTCAGGCAAAAGCCCAGAGATGTGAGAGAGCACTGCTGAGTTCAGGCTGTGTAGACTATAAGGTCATGGGTGTGTGTGTGCACACATGCATGTGTGAGTGTGTGTGTAGGGGGTGGTTAAGGGTGCCCATTGGTAATGCCATATTTCCAGGAAAACCAGTTCTTCCCCAGGGCATTGGCTTTAGAAAAAAGACCTTGGGGAGGAGAAGGAGGTGAGTGAGCAGTAGTGTGGTTTTCTAGGAAACCCCACAGGTATCTGGGCACTGGCCTCCTGAAAGGGTTAAAGGCTAGGCAGGTCTCGCTAGGGAGGCCAGAGCTCCCCAAGCCACAGGAGGAGACAAAGGTACTTTTTTTTTTCAGCATTCCTTTATTACACTTTAACCATGTAGGAGGCTCCTTTAATTCTGTGTTGCTATAAAAACAATCGACAGTCGGCTCTTCCTGAAAGTAACTTTTTTCCAACCTTGAACTGCTAACTGCAAAATAGTACATCTTATTCATGGAAATGCTTTTCTTAAGATATGTTAATGAACTTAATGAGTCTGCATTACTGACTCCATGGACATGAGTTTGAGCAAGCTCCAGGAGTTGGTGATGGACAGGGATGCCTGGTGTGCTGCAGTCCATGGGGTCAAAGAGTTGGACCCAGTTGAGCAACTGAACCTATGTTAATGAAACTATGTATCTTGTTTAAAAGTCTGTTTTCCTTTAAGACTTAGACAATATATCTTGTCCAGAGACATCTAGTTCAGAGAAGGCTCCCCTTGTGCAGATATGTATGTTGTGGGAGAGAGCTGCACCTGGTGGAACTCTCTCAGCCTTGAGGTGTGTCTTTTATCTATGATCAACAGTTTACTAATGAGTATAAGATGCCTTGCAAAAACTGGCAAGGGGGAGGACTCTCCTGCCCCCTTCCAGTGCCTCTTGCTGGGATCTTTCTCTATCCCTGTTGCTTTAATAAAATCTACACAAAACTCTGAGTGACTGAGACTGTCTTTGGTCCCAGGGTTAAATCTTCTTCAGAGGCTATGAATCTGGCAGCACTGTTCACAGTAAGCTATCATCTTGGGGGCTCATCTGGGATCCCAAGACAAAGTGTAAGCTTTCATCTATCACTCCTAAGTCTGCTGAGAAGGTGCATCTTGACTGGTCAAAGCCGGTTTCCCGCCCTGGGAGCTGGGAGACATATGGATTCTTCTCTACCCCTAACCCTGGGCCTTCCCAGTACTGACCTTCTCAGAGGGAGACTCCCTTTGTACTTCCCTGATGATACAGAGCCATCCTAGATTCCAGAACTGAAAGGTGCTGGTGCCCCACCTAGCCTTCATTCTGCAGATGACGATGTTGAGACCCAGAAATGGGGGTGGGCATCACACAAGCATTCCAGAGCATGAACGTCAGCCAGGTCCTGCCCCATCTGCTTAGACCACAGTGAAATCCTGGGCTCCAAAGACCTGTCTGGCCCTGAAAACCACTCATTACAATGGGAAGCACCCCAAGATACCTGCTTTCATTGGGTGGTGTAGCTGCTGGTTGTGTGTGAGCCTGGTGGGTGCCCCATCCTCTAAGCCCCTCCTTCTGCTGAAGTCTGCATGCTTTTCTCTGAGTGTCCAACCCGTGGAACCCAGGGCAACCAGCTGCCTCATCTTTGATAGTTCTTCTTTAGCAGTCTTGTGTACTGACCTCCTTCCCAGGGCCTTGCTCTGAGGTGGAGAGGATGTAGGACTGAGGTTCCCCAAGTTCTTTACATTTGGAATGCTTAGGGAGCCTGAGCATCATAAGCCCAGAAAAAGTGGTGCAGGATGTAGCCAGGCAGTGTTGAATTAGGCTCCAGTCAGTCCCATGGCCAGAGGAGGCGATGGCAACCCACTCCAGTACTCTTGCCTGGAAAATCCCATGGACAGAGGAGCCTGATAGGCTGCAGTCCATGGGGTTGCACAGAGTTGGACACTACAGAAGCGACTTCAGCAGCAGCAGCAGCAGCAGCCCCATGGCAGCTGAGGGTTGACTGAAGGTGCTGTGGATTCTCCCAACATGCGAGAGAATGCTGGCAGCAAATATGACAGACAGACAGGTAGCATTTATTCATTCAACACTACCTCATTGCAGACAGGCATCTTTACTACGTTAAGAATGAAGGAAAATGCATTTTCAAAGAAGGCCCTAATGTACAAATGAGCAAAGGCCATCAGAGGACAACTGGGGGAAAAAGGAAGAAAAGCAGTGATTAGCCAACCCATGAAAGAATGTTCATCCTCATTAACAGTCGAGGTAAAGCACATTAATGCTTCAGTATTGTGGCATACAATAGTGAAATATTTATTTTAAATAGTAATGTCTAAAGCTGCAAACTGAGGAAAGGCCACATAACCGTTACTAGCAGGGTGAGATTCGGGGAAATCATATTTATTGAATGTATCCAGAGTGTTTCACGTAAAACTATTTCATCCTTTTAATCCACTTCAGAAAATCTGTTTTAAAAGTTGACAAAGGAGAAATGCCACATGCAAAGATATTCTTTGTTAAAAACAGTTAACCTGAAAGCCCAGCGCAAGGGAATTGTTACCTAAACAATGAAAGTTCTAAATGAAATATTATATGGGTGTGAACTCATGATTACAGGATCTGAGGAATTCCACGGAGTAAATGCTCATGTAGTACGTAGAGACCACATAAGATCATGTAAACCCTGTGATTGCAAGTATGTAAAACAGCAACCACTGTATAAAACATGGCAAAGACAGAGATACAAACATCATTCTCTTTGAGTGGTGGGACTTCGGGCGTCTTTTAAAGCTTCTCTCCTTGCTTTCCAACTTATTTGAATGTTCTTAGTATAAAAGGAACTCAGGAGCGTTCAGTGAAAGAGCGAGGCTTGGGGCAAACCCCCATGATAGGGGTTGGGCATGGCTGCCATGGGCTGGCCCCGCAGAAGAGACACATAGAGTCCTCGGTGGTGCAGGTAAACCCTGCACTGAGGACCAGGCCCCATCTTTGGTGCTGTCCCTACTTTTCTTGGCATAGCTCATGACCTATCCCAGCAGCATCACCTTGCCTTGTCCTGCCTTGCCTTACCACTGCTTTGTGTTGGCAGCCTGGGTTCTAGCTTCTTTTCCAGGCCTCTGTAAGAGTTTCTGGAAAACATTAAGCTGCTTCCTAGCTCCAGGCCTTTGCTGGCTGCTTGTTCTTCCTGAAGGCCCTTTGCCTCTGGGCCAGGCTGGTTGCTGTTTTACCTAATGAATCTGCAAAGAGGTCTTTTCACAGGGACGCCTTCCCTGCCTAGGCACCTCTGCCCTCCTCTCCCCACCCTGTCTCGGTCTGAGAGGGCCCATGGCTCTCTGCATGGTGCATAGCCCCATTTTCTCTGTAGTACCACTCCTCACTCCTGCAAAGCCTTCTTCAAGGACTTTCCCTCTTCAGTTCATGAGCTCCAAAGGGCAAGGTGGTTGTTTTGTTTCTTTCCTTTTTATACCGGTGCCCTGGCACCAGCTCAGCGCCTGGCACACAGCAGATTCTCAATGAATGAGTGATGAATAAATTGACATGTATCACACTTTACTTCAGTCTAGTGAGCTCTGGAGTCAGACTTTCTGGTTCAGAACCCTAGACTACCACGCAGTATTTCTGTGTGCCTCTGCTTCCTTGTCTGTAAAGAGGATAATAATAATAATATTACAAATGGGATTGTGGTGAGAATTAAATGAACTAATACAGGACAAGCACAGAGCATAGTGTTATGTTGCACAGTAAGTGCATGGTAAGTGAAATCAAGATTGCCAGGAAAAATATCAATAACCTCAGATATGCATATGATACCACCCTTATGGCAGAAAGTGAAGAGGAACAAAGAGCCTCTTGATGAAGGTGAAAGAGGAGAGGGAAAAAGCTGGCTTAAGACTCAACATTCAAAAAACTAAGATAATGATATCCATTCTCATCACTTCATGGCAAATCGATGGGGAAACAATAGAAACAGTGACAGACTTTATTTTCTTGGGGCTCCAAAATCACTGCAGACTGTAACTGTAGCCATGCAATTAAAAGATGCTTGCTCCTTGGGAAAAAAAAGCTGTGACAAATCTAGACAGCATTTTAAAAAGCAGAGACATTACTTTACTGACAAAGGTCCGTCTAGTCAAAGCTATGGTTTTTCCAGTAGTCATGTATGGATGTGAGAGTTGGACCATAAAGAAGGCTGAGTGCCAAAGAATTGATGTTTTCAAACTGTGGTGCTGGAGAAGACTCTTGAGAGTCCCTTGAACTGCAAGGAAATCAAACAAGTCAATCCTAAAAGAAATCAATCCTGAGTATTCATTGGAAGGACTGATGCTGAAGCTGAAGCTCCAATACTTTAATGCGAAGAGCTGACTCATTGAAAAAGACCCTGATGCTGGGAAAGATTGAAGACAGGAGAAGGGGACAACTGAGGATGAAATGGTTGCATGGCACCACCGACTCAATGGACATGAGTTTGAGTAAGCTCCAGGAGATGGTGAAGGACAGGGAAGCCTGGCGTGCTGGAGTCCCTGGGGTCACAAAGAGTCAGACATGGCTGAGCGACTGAACAACAACAACAGAGTGCTCCATAATTGTCTGTTCTGTTTTTAAAATAATTTTTATTATACTATCTTCTAGACTCACCCCCACCCCAGTCTGTGGGTTTGATTGGCTAATTCCTTTTGCTTTATATTTATAAAATGCTTATATAGCATGTACTCTGTGTCAAGGAGTATTCTAAATGTTATACAAATATTTATTTAATCCTCATAACAACCACATCTGTTATAAAGTGTATAAAAGGTTATACCCACTTTACAGGTGGGAAAACCAAGGCACAGAGAGGTTAAGAAGCTTGCCCAAGATTACTGGCAAGTGGCAGACCTGATCTTTGACTTCATGCAGTCTACTCTAGAGATCTGCTCAGAACAGCTGTATGCTGCTGACTAGGAGGGGGAATGAGAAACACTCCCTTTTCCTTTGCCCAGGTCTTCCTGCTGCTTTCCTCTCCTGTGCTGCTGGCATCTGGTACCAAGCTCTTCTCCTTGGATGGTGGCCCAGGCTTCCATCCAGCTGGGGTTGCCAGGTTTAACAAACAAAATACAGAATGCCCATGCAATATTTGGGAGCATGTGTGTGCATGCTCAGTCACTTCAGTCATGCCTGACTCTTTGTGATCCTATGGACTGTAGACCACCAGGATCCTCTGTCCGTGGGATTCTCTGGGCAAGAATATTGGAATGGATTGCCATGCCCTCCTCCAGGGGATCTTCCCCACCCAGGGATCAAACCCCCGTCTCCTGTGGCTCTTGCATTGACAGATGGATTCTTTACCACTGAGCCATTGGGGGAGCCCCATTTGGGAGCATGCTCAATCTAAAAAAGTGTTCATTGTTTCTTTGAAATTTATATTTAACTGAGATTCCTGTATTTTAACTGGCTACCATACATCCAGTACAGAGGGTGGCAGCATGGTTTGGTGTCACCCACCTTCAAGTGGTGGTCGGGGACACAGATGTGGAGTGCCCTGGGGTCTGCCATGGTAGGGGTGGGGAGAGGAAGGGAAGGCACACGTGTGAACTCTCTTGGAGGGCAGAGTGGGCCTTCAGGCTCTCATGGAGAGGGAGGAAGACTTTTTACAGGCAGGAGACCACGAAGGAGGACCTTCCAGGTGGAGGCAACAGGTTAAGCAACTGCTCAGGAAGGGGAAGGCCAAGGGCATGCTAGTATATCTACAGAGCACTGAGAGTTCAGAGCAGGGATTGTGGTGGGAAGGGGAGGGTTGGAAGGCTGAATATGTAGATCACGGCCAAATTGTGCAGGGCCTTGAGCCGGGAGGAGTCTGGGCTTCATCACCTAGGTCATAAGGATCCACTGGAGGATGTCAATCTGGAGGGCTATATGATTGGGTTTTGTCTCGTAGGATGATCTATTGGGTGAAGAAGAGATAGAGCTGGAGGTGGGAGGCAAGAGAAACCTGGTCAAGGGAAGTCCTTGCCCAAAGGACAGGGGATAGCACTTTGCACCCTTATCCCTGGAATTCTTTGCTTTTTCCCGAAAGAATGTGGTGCAGAGAGGGAACATAAAAGATGGTTTTCAGTCCTCTTTGTTATCCAGAGGGAGATGTTTCCAATTTTGGTATTTTTCATTTCTAGCCACCCTCTGTCAGTGGGTCTCCAGCACCCAGAGGAAGGAGCACAGCAGAGGGAAGGAGGGGTCTGGGGTGAGGGTGGGGTTGTTCCTAATTTGCTTCTAAATCAGCGTCTCAGGCAGATGCAGGAGGACAAGGTCAAAGGCGCTGCTCAGAGGATGTACCTGCCAGGTGAACATTGGCCTTAATTCATCTTGTATAAAGAACACTCTTGAAGCAATTATCTGAGACACATTGCAGTTTTCTGTCTTAGCAACTGGCCATTGCTTCTGAACACATTCAGGTTCTTAACGGTGAGCGATTTAAGGCTGTAAAAGAATTGTCATAAACAGCTCCCCGGAGCCAAGAGCACAGCCCACATTTTAAGCACATAATGGAATCATATCAAAAGCAAGGAGGGGCGGCAGGATCCATAAATCCTCGAAGTGCAAAATCTGTCTGTGGTGAAACTTGTGCTGAAGGGGAACCAGATGTGGATGTTGGGGAGAGAGGCGGCAGGAGGGAGCGAGGCAGCAGCGGGAGCTCTGGGGCTAGAGACGCAGAGGAAAGGGCCCTGTGCATGGGGAGATGCCGCCCACTGAGAGCTGGCAGGGGCACAGGCCTGGGGGTGCCGGGCAGGCTTGTGTGGCTAGGGGGTCAGAGTCCAGGGGAAAAGGCAGAGGCTAGGTTACAGGGCTTGTTGCTGCTTCTTCAGCTGGACCGAAACAAGCATTTTACAAACTTATTCTGAATCTGTGCCACTGAAGACACAGCACTTGGAGCAGTTCTTTAACAATGGATTTGAAATAAGACAGAAAGACTTTGTTTATCCTGTAGAGGGAAAGAGTAACTAATACATGGAAATCCCTTTGGATGGGGTAGAAAACATGTGCCCAAATGATCTTCCTTGGCTTGAGATGGGGGCAGGGGGATATGTTTTGTTATGATGTGTCAAGTCCTTTGGAAGCATCAAGGTAAACACTTGCTGGGCACACGCTCTGTGCCAGGCACTATAGCGGGGCTGCAGAGGCCTCCCAAGATGCCTGCAGCAGAGGGGGCCAAAGGCCAGCAGTCTGAGAGGAATTCTGGAACAGGGCTCCTGACACGAGTTCTGGGAGTTCAGAGAGGATGGTGTAACAGTCTCATTCAGAAGGTGGGCAGGAGAGCTGTTGTAGAGTAGGTAGGCTTGAAATGGGCCTTGAAGGGTTAAGAAGGTTTCACTTGGGCAGAGAAGGAGTGAGGGAAGCACAGGCCCCAGGGACAGGACAGCAGTGGCACAGGCTTGGAGGCCAGAAAAGGTGTTGAGCCAGGGAGTGGCTATGAGATGGTGCAGCATAAGAAGTGAGATTGCGGGCAGTAGAGGTGTTGAGAAGAGCCTTGAACTCTGGTGTCAGGAACTTGTAATTACCGCTGATTGGAAAGTTGAATTTGATGCCTGGATCTGTTTGAGGGTTCTGAAAAGAAGAAAACTCCCTAAATGAAGCAGCTGCACTATTCTGAAAACAGTACAGGAGCACCAAAGAGAAGAAAAGGTACGATGGAAGCTTCCACTTTACCAAGAGTTAGTCCAGTCTCAGCCCAGGCAGACTTCCACATCATTGCAGTCATACTGTACAGTCTGGGTATGCTTGTTTTTCTGTGGTACACATTAACTCATAACCACCCCTGCCCTATTGAATCCCCACTTTAAATGGCCCAGGGAGTCTTAAAAGGACCCTGCAGTAAAATAAAAACTTTCTAAACTATGAACAGTTCCCAACTTGATGGTTTCAATCTGGGGTTCTCAAAACGTTTCTCCAGTTCTCATCTGTAGTGGTCTGGAGCATTCTCGAGGCTTTCTTCCCCATTTCACTCAACCACATCCCTCGCAGTGCCAGGAAAAGAGACCTTGTGTCCCCACTTGCCCAGGTCCAGAGCAGGGGGCTGGGTTGGGCTGGAACATGTCTGGAGCAGGACCAGGGCTGATGGTCATGCTCTGGGAAGACTCCTTGGTACAGCCGGCACTGGGCGCAGTCCTGCAAGGCCCCAGGTCGGCTCTCCAAAAGCCAAGATGCTGAAGGGCTGAGGCGCTGAAAGACTGATCTATCAGAACTTGGTTTCTGGGGACTTCCTTGGTGGTCCAGTGGTTAAGAGTCCACCTTGCAATGCAGGGGGACACGGGTTCAATCCCACATTTTGGGAGCAGCTAAGCCTGTGAGCCACAGCCAGAGAGTTTGTGCACCGCAACGAAGATCCCACGTGCCACAGCTAAGACCCGGTGAGCCAAATAAGTAAATAAATATTTAAAAATGTGGTTTCAGGTCACTACTAGTGACACTTATGGGTGTTTGGGTCTTGCTGAAGCTGCCCATTTTCAGTGTATTTGGTGGTGAACGCATTTTTATGTAGTTTGAATTGGGGAATGTGTTAATGTGTTGCAAAAAGGAACATTTTATAGATGAATTTTCAGTCCAGCTTGTTGATTCTCCTGATTATAAATCTCCTGATTTGCTTTGTCAGAGGTAGAGACAGGAACGGCATTTCTGGGAGTATCTGGACAGTGGGAATTGGGGTGTTCTCAGCCAGGGCTCACACATATCCATCCCACACCTATGGGTGGCAGATAAACCACTGTAGGGAAAAGGTTGTCCTGGGCACATAAGACCTCTCACTCAGAAGAGTCGTATGAGCCTGACTCTCATCAGGCGGGACCTCTCCCCCTCCTTCCTCCACACCCACCCATGGGCAGCCAGGGCTCTGCGTGGAGAGGATGAGGAGCAGGGGAGGGCTTTCCTACTTTACTCCTGCCCTTGGGCCTGGGTTCTGGCCAGCCTGCTAGGGCCTGGGAACTGCTCCCTAGTCCCTGAATGCCTTTGCTCCATGTCTGGGGCTGTAAAACTGCTTGGGGCCCCCAAGAATGCAAAGGAGCCCTTTATTTGTGGATTTTTCTTTTTTAATGAAGGCACCTGGTTCCCTTAAGCTCAGGACTTCTGAAAGAGCTGAGGGCCCGAGCTAGTGGAGGAGAACACAGACCCTGCTGGGGGACTGTAAAGCTTGAGCATTTCCAGGTCTGCTGCTGGCCCACCCCCACCCCCACCCCAGCACCTGGGCTGGGGGCTGCACTGCTCTCCATCCTGTGAAGGAGGGCGGGAGGCTCTGTCGGAAAGACAGCAGCCTGACTTTGTCAGGCCTCACATTCGGATACCCCGGTGCTCTAAGCTTCGACAGCCGCAAGGGGCGTTTGCTGTAGGCCTGCTCTGTGCCAGGCCTTGTGTAGTGCTGCCTCGCACACACTGTCTCTTCTAATGCTCAACCCAGCCCCGTGTTCAGTGTGCTCCCCACTGGTGGAAAGAGTCAATGGCCTTCCTAAAATCACTCAGCATCTGGGCAGAACTGGGCTATGACTCACATCTCCTTGACTCCAAGACCCACGTGCTGCCACAAGCATATACTGTTCCCAACTCCCACCCCAGTACCATCTGGTGCTCAGGGAGGAGCTTCCAGGGTGTCCAGGTGCCAAGGCTGCCTGTCACCAAAGCTCTCCCTACCTGAAGGTGGCTGCGATTCCACTATTAGACTGCACTGATCTGGGTGAAGGCAGGGCCTCCCCTGGTGGTGATGCAAGTACAAAGCATTAGAGAGCCTGACGACACCCTGCCGGTCAGGCATTCCCATCCCCCTTGGGAGGCAGAGGGCAGAGAAGGGGCTGCTCAGTCAGGGCACGGGCGTGGGGCGGCAGCTTGTGGCTGTGTGCCTGGTGCTTGCACAGGATCTGTATATTACTTAGATGTTCACGGCTGGTCCTTCTGTGGGAAGGAGGGTGACCAAGGCCCACACTTGCCTGTCATCGCTGCCTTCCTTGGCTCCCTGCTTTGGTTTGAAGTGCTCTGGGCAGTACCCTGCCTCACGCAACCTCAAGTCTTCCTTGTGTCCTGCTTATTTCTCCCCCAGAACCTTCTCCAAGCCTCTGGGAACTACTATTGCCCTTACACCAGTACATCCTGAAAGCCTAGAAGTTTATGCCTCTAGGAGCAAATCCCTGTCATTGCGGAGTGAGAGCCGGTAGATAAATGCTTGGCTTTGTCTTTCAAAGGCCTGGTTCTGGGGATCCTCTCCATGCTTCCAGAGACCCTAGCAAAATGAAGTCCCCATTGTCTCTATCTTTGACCTGGATAATACACCCTATGGTGACCTCTTCTTTAGCCTCACCCTCCCTGCTGCCTCACGCCTGCTTCCTGGAATTCCTTCTAGATGAACCACTCATACTCAAGTCCTGGTCTCAGACTCTGTGAGGGCAGATCCTAAGCTAAGAACCCCCCTTGGCTGACCCGCCCCCCCAACTCTTCAGAGCCAGTGGAGAACTCCTGGGGCCTGAGAGTGACAGCATGAAGGAGCCTTGAAAACCACCCAGTCCTGCTTGTGTTAGAGAGACTGAGGCCCAGCCCTGCAGCCCAGGGGGGAACTCCCCACCAGAACGCAGCAGAACTCCTGGTGAGGTGCCCAGGGCTCAGGTCCAAGGGCTCGGGATGCCGTCTAGGCTTCAAGGTTGTACTACAGGAAGAGCTACTCCATCCAGCTCCGCTGGCCCCTCCTCCCTCTTCTCTTCTGATGCACCAGTTCCCTCCTTTCCTGGTCGTGGCTGATACAGTCCTCAGCATCCTCTATTCCTGGGCCAGAAGCCAGAGTCTCTGCATCCAGAGGGTAAAGCACACAGCAGGCCACCAGCAAGATGCTGGTCTGCCCTTGCACCTGACCGCCCTGTTCCTGGAGAGGCTCCCGTCAGCTGGCTGGCTGTGCTCTGACCGTGTGTCAACCTCAGTCACAGCCCACGTGTCCTAACCTCAGTTCAGCACTCACCAAGTGTGTATCATTTCCAACCTCTGGCAGATCCCATCCAGAATGGAAAATGAAAAAAGGGGCTTTGATGGATCTGGGGAAGCAATTTCATTTGATTAAGCCGCATTTGCAGTTGATTAAGCAGCATCTGCAATTTCCGGCACCACAGACGGAGTTCCAAGGGCTTCCCCCAAGAGGCAGATGGAGACAGCATCTCGAGGGCCTAAGTGATGAGCTAAAGCCATCGCAGTGACCTGTTTCTGTGGGAACCTGACATCCAGGGCTTTGAGGGGTAGTCCTCCCTCCAAATATTCTGTCTCTGTTTTAAACATAGGTCAGACCTTGTTCCCTGATTTTGGGTCTTGAAGATGTGATCAGTGTATCTTTGAAGTCTGATTATAGCTTCAGTTATAATCACTAAGAAGCTAAACGATGAACAAATGTTCTGAAAATGTGAAGAATAGTTAATGTAGAAACCGGTGTTCATTTTGGAATTGAGGCCTGGGAGAAATGCCAGAGTCCTGGCTTTATAGCTTCAGATACCAGCCCTCCTTAGGCTTGTGCTGGCCCAGACTGTGAGCTTGGTGATTGCAGTGACAGCATCCATCTGGTTTCCCTGGTACAATGTCTGACACACCGCAGGGGCTTCATGGGTAATTACTGAGTGAGTGCACACTGCCCTGGTGGGATGACACCAGTGAGGACTGGGCTCCATCTAGAATCTCTCAGATACTGTGACTTCAGCGGGTGAGGAGGCAGAGGGATTGCCACAATGACTTCATGTTTGGTTTCTGAGGACTTGAATTTTAAAAAGCCAGCTCTTTTTACATTTTGGTCTTTGTTGGGATATATATCTATTTAGTTGCAGAATTGCTATTTATTTAAATTTCCCTCGGGAGAAAGTGACTTCAGCTAGGGAGACTTGGCCAGAACAAGAGGACTGGTGAAACCTGACACATCCCTAACCCTCAAACCCTGTGGCAGTATAGACTGCAGCAAGAGGCCACGTGATGCAGTGGGAGGTCTGGGACTTTGGAGCTGGACGCCACCAGGTTCAAATCCTGCTCTCTCACTGCCTAGCTGTGTGACTTTGGGCAGGTCACTTAACTCCTTTGGTCTCAGTTTCCTGATCTGTGAAACGGGAGTGTTCAGAACCCTCCTAGGATGGCTGGGAGGATTGTATGAGGTAACGTTGATAGCACTTATCCCAGTGCCGGCTACACAGGAGGGGTCTGAACTGTGTCTATAGGGAGGTCATGGTTGAGTTAAGCCCCACTGCTCAGAGGTTGGCCCTGGAGGCGAAGGGTAGAAGCAGAGCAAGCCAGCAGTGAGGATGGCATCACCACCAGAGCGGCTGGAGGAAGTGAGCAAGTGGATACAAAGCCTGGCAGCACCTCCACTAATCTCCAAGCAGTGGCTCCACATCCCTCTTGTGGTGGCACTTTACAGTGTGAAGAGCACATTCATACGTGATATCAGAGGAGCCTCTTTGCTCCCCTGTTAGACAAGAGGCCTGGTGATCATTAGACTCATTTCATAGATAAGGAAATGTGCAAAACACTTGGTGACCATGCTCAACCTCATAGGCTCCTGGAGACTGGAGCTGCTGAGGGTCCCACACTGGAGGGAACGTCTCCCAAGGGAAACACAGAAACACAGAGATACCAATGGGTAGACACCGCTGCCCAGAAATTCCAGTGGTGAAATTTGTTTCTGGTGTCCAGGAGCATCTTCCCATCAGGGTCACCCGTCTAGGGAGTTTCCTGTGGCAAACTTCAGAGTTTTTCTGGGCAGTTGTGACATTCACGATCGTGGGCCTGTTGTGTAGAGTCTGAACAGGAGGGAGTGGAGAAAGCAGGAGCTTTGGATTCAGACAGGCTTGGGTGTAAATCCTGGCTGTCCTTCTTTTATTAATAGTTTTGTGACCTCTCTGTGCCTGTGTTTCCTCATCCTGAAATTTGGTGTAACAATAATTGTGTCTACCACATAATGATATTCTGAGGACTACATAAGGAAATACTTGTAAAGTGCATGATATAGTGATTGGCACTATATCATAAGAACTTTCATCATCATCCATTCATTCATTCCACATGGTTGTATCTACTTAACAGGCATTAGTAGGTGCAATCAGTAAGCACAAAGATGGTGGCTTTCCTGAATGGTCCCTCAGTGTGTGTGGGGGCAGCAGTCTCCCTGCTCTGGTACCCCTACAGTGAACATCATCATGTGCAAGATATCATTTTCTGGGCACCCCCGACCTGTCTCAGCCAGGCTCTTATCCTCACCTGCCTCGCTTAAGGAGATCTGATGCATTCACTGGAGGCTAGGGCTCAAAAAGTAAGCTTCAACAATCCTTATATTATTTGTTATTGTTGTTCAGTCACTCAGTCGTGTCTGACTCTTTGCGACCCCATGGACTGCAGCATGCCAGGCTTCCCTATACTTCACCATCTCCTGGAGCTTGCTCAAGCTCATGTCCATTGAGTCAGTGATGCCATCCAACCATCTCATCATCTGCTGTCCCCTTTTCCTCCACCTTCTATGTTTCCCAGCATCAGGGTCTTTTCCAATGAGTCAGTTCTTCGCATCAGGTGGCCAAAGTTTTGGAACTTCAGCTTCAGCATCAGTCGTTCCAATGAATATTCAGGGTTGATTTCTTTTAGGATCAACTGGTTTGATCTCCTTTCTGTCCAAGAGACTCTCAAGAGTCTTCTCCAGCACCACAGTTTGAAAACATCAATTCTTTGGTGCTCAGCCTTCTTTATGGTCCAACTATCACATCCACACATGACTACTGGAAAAACCATAGCTTTGACTAGATGGACCTTTGTCAGTAAAGTAATGTCTCTGCTTTTTAATATGCTGTCTAGGGTTGTCATAGCTTTTCTTCCAAGGAGCAAGGGTCTTTTAATATCATGGCTGCAGTCACTGTCCACAGTGATTTTGGAGCCCAAGAAAATAAAGTCTGTTACTGTTTCCATTGTTTCCCCATCGATTTGCCACGAAGTGATGGGACTGGATGCCATGATTTTAGTTTTCTGAATGCTGAGTCTTGACCAACATTTTCCACTCTCCTCTTGCACATTCATCAAGAGGCTCTTTAGTTCCTCTTTGCTTTCTGCCATAAGGGTGGTGTCATCTGCATATCTGAGGTTATTGATATTTCTCCTGGCAGTCTTGATTCCAGCTTATACCTCAGCCAGCTGGGCATTTCTCATGATGTACTCTGCATATAAGTTAAATCAGCAGGGTGACAATATACAGCCTTGAGGTACTCCTTTCCTGATTTGGAACCAGTCTGTTGTTCCATGTCTGGTTCTAACTGTTGCTTCTTGACCTGCATACAGGTTTCTTAGGAGGCAGGTCAGGTGGTCTGGTATTCCCATTTCTTTAAGAGTTTTCCACAGTTAGTTGTGATCCATACAGTCAAAGGCTTTAGCATAGTCAATGAAGCAGAAGTAGATGTTTTTTTTTTTTCTGGAATTCTCTTACTTTTTCTATGATCCAACAAATGTTGGCAATTTGATTTCTGATTCCTCTGCCTTTTCTAAATCTAGCTTGTACATCTGGAAGTTCTTGGTTCACAAGCTGTTGAAGTCTAGCTTGAGGGATTTTAAGCATGACCTTGCTAGCATGTGAAATGAGTGCAATTGTACAGTAGTTTGAACATTTTTTGGCATTGCCCTTCTTTGGGATTGGAATGAAAACTGACCTTTTCTGGTCCTGTGACCACTGCTGAGTTTTCCAAACTTGTTGGCATATTGATTGCAACACTTTAACAGCAACATCTTTTAGGATTTGAAATAGCTCAGCTGGAATACTATCACTTCCACTAGCTTTGTTCATAGTGATACTTCCTAAGGCCCACTTGACTTCACACTCCAGGATGTGTGGCTCTTTGTGAATGATTACACCTTTGTGGTTATCGGGGTCATTAAGAAATGCAAAAAGTCAAAATGGTTGTCTGAGGAGAACTTACAAATAGCTGAGAAAAGAAGAGACGCTAAAGGCAAAGGAGAAAAAGAAAGATATACCCATTTGAATGCAGAGTTCCAAAGAATAGCAAGGAGAGATAAGAAAGCCTTCCTCAGTGATCAATGCAAAGAAAGAGGAAAACAACAGAATGGGAAAGACTAGAGCTCTCTTCAAGAAAATTAGATGTACCAAGGGAACATTTCATGCAAAGATGGGCACAATAAAGGACAGATATGGTATGGACCTAACAGAAGCAGAATATATTAAGAAAAGGTGGCAAGAATACACAGAAGAACTATACAAAAAAGATCTTCATGACCCAGATAACCACGTTGGTGTGATCACTCACCTAGAGCCAGACATCCTGGAATGCGAAGTCAAGTGGGCCTTTATTCATAGTGAAAGCATCACTATGAATAAAGCTGGTGGAGGTGATGGAATTCCAGCTGAGTTATTTCAAATCATAAAAGATGATGCTGTGAAAGTGCTGCACTGAATATGCCAGCAAATTTGGAAGACTCAGCAGTGGCCACAGGACTGGAAAAGGTCAGTTTTCATTCCAATCCGAAAGAAAGGCAATGCCAAAGAATGTTCAAACTATTGCACAATTATACTTACCTCACATGCTAGCAAAGTAATGCTCAAAATTCTCCAAGCCAGGCTTCAACAATATGTGAACCATCAACTTCCAGATGTTCAAGCTAGATTTAGAAAAGGCAGAGAAACCAGAGATCAAATTGCCAACATTTGTTGGATCATTGAAAAAGCAAGAGAGTTCCAGAAAAATATCTACTTTTACTTTATTGACTGCTTCAAAGCCTTTGACTGTGTGAATCACAACAAACTGGAAAATTCTTCAAGAGATGGGACTACCAGACCACCTGACCTATCTCCTGAGAAATCTGTATGCAAGTCAAGAAGCAACAGTTAGAACTGGATGTGGAACAACAGACTGGTTCCAAATCAGGAAAGGAGTACATCAAGGCTGTATATTGTCACCTTGCTGATTTAACTTATATGCAGAGTACATCATGAGAAATGCTGGGCTGGATGAAGCACAAGCTGGAATCAAGACTGCCAGGAGAAATATCAATAACCTCAGATATGCAGATGACACCACCCTTATGGCAGAAAGCGAAGAGGAACTAAAGGCCTCTTGATGAAAGTGCAAGAGGAGAGTGAAAAAGTTGGTCAAGACTCAGCATTCAGAAAACTAAAATCATGGCACCCAGTCCCATCACTTCATGGCAAATCGATGGGGAAACAGTAACAGATTTTATTTTCTTGGGTTCCAAAATCACTGTGGATAGTGACTGCAGCCATGATATTAAAAGACCCTTGCTCCTTGGAAGAAAAGCTATGACAACCCTAGACAGCATATTAAAAAGCAGAGACATTACTTTACTGACAAAGGTCCATCTAGTCAAAGCTATGGTTTTTCCAGTAGTCATGTGTGGATGTGATAGTTGGACCATAAAGAAGGCTGAGCGCCAAAGAATTGATGTTTTCAAACTGTGGTGCTGGAGAAGACTCTTGAGAGTCTCTTGGACAGAAAGGAGATCAAACCAGTCGATCCTAAAAGAAATCAACCCTGAATATTCATTGGAAGGACTGATGCTGAAGCTGAAGTTCCAGAACTTTGGCCACTTGATACGAAGAACTGACTCATTGGAAAAGACCCTGATGCTGGGAAAGATTGAAGGCAGGAACAGAAGGGGACGACAGAGAATGAGATGAGTTGGATGACATCACCAACTCGATGGACATGAGTTTGAACAAACTCCAAGAGTTGGTGATGGACAGAGAAGCCTGGCATGCTGCAGTCCATGGGGTCACAGTCAGACACAACTGAGTGACTGAACTGAACTGAAAATCTCTTTTGTATAGTTCTTCTATGTATTCTTGCCACCTCTTAATATCTTCTGCTTCTGTTAGGTCCATACCATTTCTGTTCTTTATTGTGACCATCTTTGCATGAAATGTTCCCTTGGTGTCTCCAATTTTCTTGAAGAGATCTCTAGTCTTGCCCAGTCTATTGTTTTCCTGTGTATCTTTGTACTGTTCAATTAGGATGGATGGCTTTCTTATCTCTCCTTGCTATTCTTTGGAACTCTGCATTTAGGTGGGTATATCTTTCCTTTTTACCATTGCCTTTCACTTCTCTTCTTTTCTCAGTTATTTATAAGCCCTCCTCAAGCAACCAGTTAGCTTTTTTGTATTTGTTTTTCTTGGGGATGATTTTGATCACTGCCCCCTGTACAATGTTAATAACCTCTGTCCATAGTTCTTCAGGCACTCTTATCGTATGTAATCCCTTGAATCTCTTTGTCACTTCCACTGTATAATCATAAGGAATTTGATTTAGGTCATATGTGAATGGTCTAATGGTTTTCCCCACTTTCTTCAATTTGAGTTTGAATTTTGTAATAAGGAGTTCATGATCTGAGCCACAGTCAGCTCGTGGTCTTGCTTTTGCTGACTGTTTAGAGCTTATCCATCTTCAGCTGCAAAGAATATAATCTATCTGATTTTGGTATTGACCATCTGGTGATGTCCATGTGTAGAATCATCTCTTGTGTGGTTGGAAATGGGTGTTTGCTATGACCAGTGCATTGTTATTTATAGCCAAATGATTTTCTGATTTTATTGATTTTTCATGTAGAGAGGCATTTCATATAAAAATTTTTATAAGAGACTCTTAGTATTCTGTATATTTTATTTCCATGACTGGAGCCTAGGGGTGCCTTCCAAGAATATTTTACGTAAGAGACTAGTGATAACTGTTTCTATTCAGCTGGTAACCATAGAGATGAAACTCTATCAGATCAAAGTATGAAGGTAATTAACTCCCTGCAAATTATAGCTATTGAACTTATGCACAAGACACATGAATTCACTCATAGGCTAAGCAGCCAAGAAGAAATCTCTGTGGGGAGGAAAAGGATTAGCAAGGGCTCTCCAGCAAAGCTGTGTCGCCCATCCCAACCAGAGGGAGGGCCTTTGAGGCGCCTTAGGTTTGGCCAAAAGGGGTTAACCTCTGTAGCCTTCAAAGTCATCTTGAATCTCTTCCATTCACTTCACAATCCAGGTGTTTTTTTGCTGGTCCACCAGGCCAGAGCTCATGGATGTGGGAAAGGAAATGGCCTGAAAAGCTCAGCTATGAATTTGCCAAGGAATGAGTGGTCATTAACCCCCTTTGCCTGTAATCTCCAGGTACCACCTTTCCCATACTTTACTTTACAAAGGGGGAATTTTCTCATCTATATCATCCGCTAAGCAAGGTGACTACATTTTTAACTTTTAAATAGATTGACCCACCTGAGTGTCCTCCCTGTTATCTACAGCACCATCCCTTTGAAAGAGTGCCTATCCCAGCAAGTCTCCTGTCTCCTTCTGTCAAGCTCCTCCCGTTGCTCACTGGAAGCTCTGAAAAGGCATGCCTACATGGCAGCCTCCAGGAGACAGTGTCAATCTGCTTCCATCAGTGCCGTGTAGTGTGGTGGTTGGGGGTGTAGTTCCATCAGTGCTCTGTAGTGTAGTGGTTGGGGGTGTAGTTCCACCAGTGCTGTGTAGCGTGGTGGTTGGGGGTGTAGTTCCATCAGTGCTCTGTAGTGTAGTGGTTGGGGGTGTAGTTCCATCAGTGCCGTGTAGTGTGGTGGTTCGGGGTGTACTTGGCAGTGAGCTGAGATCCAGCTCTGCCACTTACCAGCTGTGTGACATTCCATGAGACTTAGCATCTCTATGACTCAGTTCTCTTTTTAAAAAAATAGATCTGTTGTTAGTGGATAATGCATATAAAGGGCCTCCCCAGTGGCTCAGTGGTAAAGAATCTCCTGCAATTCAGGAGATGTAGGAGATGAGGGTTTGATCCCTGGGTTGGGAATGTCAGCTGGAGGAGGGCATGACAACCCACTCCAGTATTCTTGCCAGGAAAATCCTATGGACAGAGGAGCCTGGTGGGCTACAGTCCACAGGGTTACAAAGAGTCGGATGTGACTAAAGCAACTGAGCACACCCACAATGCATATAAAAGCCCTAAGCTTGATGCTCTATCACAACGGAGCAAGGCAGTTTGCAGTGGTGGAAACTGAAGTTCACAGAGAGTAAGCAACTTGCTCAAGATTGTGCTTAACCTTGGAAGGTTACTTTGAGAATTAAATGAGCTAATGTGTTTAACGCCCATAGAGGACTGCCAGGCACATATATATCAGTCTCCATTCCATACTAGAAACGGAAACCAAGTTACTGACTTTGAGCAACAGCATTGTGGGGGAGGGCAGAGGAGCGGGTCCCATGGGCCTCTGGGTGGATTCCTGGGACAATTCAGAACTGATGCTCCAGAGCAGGGCCACCTGCTTCTGTCCTGACTCTGAAACTGGGGTTAAGAGCACAGGATTCACAGGATTCACTGTTGTGGCTGGGATCCAAGTACCAGGAAGCTGAAATCAGGAAACCGCTGTTGCTGCGTCGCCACCCAGGTGGCGCTTGTGGTAAGGAACCCACCTGCCAACGCAGGTAAAGGATGTGAGTTCGATTCCTGGATTGAGACGATCTCCTGGGGAAAGGCATGGCAACCCACTCCAGTATTCTTGCCTGGAGAATCCCGTGGACAGAGGAGCCTGGCAGGCTATAACCCACCTCCAGGGGGTTGCAAAGAGTTGGACACGACTGAAGCAATTTAGCACACCCACATGCACTGCCACCACAGTAGCCTCTTGACAACCAGGAAGCTGCCAAATGAACGCTGGAACCAGCTGCAAGAACCCCCAATTTTCTAGGATCTTGCTTGCTGATAGAAACAGCCCAAAGTGATGGAAGGCTAGAACTGCACCTCCCTTCTGCTTCTCAAATCTGGTGTGATTGCATCCAGGTGGCACAGCCTAGTTGACACCCTCAACCTTAGCTGCAAGAATCGGGGAAGCATTTTAGCTTCCCGACCTCCCCAGCTAGAAGGAGAGTGAACAGAGGTTGAGAGAACCAGACCACAGAATCCAGTATTTGTACCCATTAGTATTGTTGCGATTGTTCAGAATATTTGACATTGTTATTCTCATGGCCCTCTCAGGCAGCTTGGCTTCAAGGCTCACCTGGTTGATCAGCCTCTGTGAGACGTTGCTAAGGTTTGCCTTTCTCTTTGAGGACCTCCCTTACCCAGTGGTTCTCCCTGAAGAACTGGCTCATGTAATGGCATCGTCATGCCTCACTCCGCCACGCTGGGAACTTGGGTCCCTCCAGCGTACACTTCTTCCTCAACTCCCAGCGTGCTTACCTCCATCTGCCATGGAGCCCTGTACAGTGCCTGCAGTGTCCTACCCATCCTTTCACCCTGTTGCCACAGTCCTAGTCAAGTCTTCATCAGAATCTCTGAGCTGGAGAGTGTGACTGCTGAGAAGGATTCCAAGCTTGCCCCCCTAAGCTGTTTGTGCCCCTGACAGCATGCACATCTTTCATAAACACAAATCTTGTCCCTCACTCCCCTGCTTTGAGCTCCCGAGTGGCTTCCTGGCCTCCAGGTGGACCCATTTTCAGGGCCTGGCCCAGGGCTCCTTTTGTCTGATCCCTCTAGTCTCGGGGTCTCCTGGTCTCATCTGCCCTGCCATACTCCATTCAGCCCTGCAGCCCCTGTGGTTCCCTGAACATGTCAGGCACTCTTACATGCACAGGCCTCTCCATGTGGCCCCTGCCCGGAATGTCCTTCCTGACTCTGCCCCTGGGATCTTTCCTGACTCTGCCCCTGGGATCATACCTCAGGACTTCCTTGAGGCTGCCTCCTGGTGCAGTCCCCCATGACCTCCTGTGCATGTTCCTACTCCTACATCTTTGTCGGGGCCCTCTGCCCCTTTAACATCAGATATGATGGCTACCTCACCAGGAGACAGCTCCTTGGGTGTAAGACCAGAACTTTCTTATTTTCACCCCCAGTCCCCATCTCCCTTGGTCTGTTGCTGGCTCAACCTCTCTGCCAGAGGTTAAGAAACCTCTTCCCTCACTGTTACTCCATCTAGACTTCTCCAACTGTCCACTTATTGGTTCAGCAGTGGCCTTGGACACCTGCTGTCCCTGAGCAACAGGCTCTGGTGGGGCTGCAGAGGGTGGGCCTTTAGGTAAACTCCAGGCCTGTGCCCTGGGGATGCACAGCCAGAGAGGAAAGCAAGTCTAAGTGACAGTGAGAGAAAAAGAGAGCAGGTCCAGTACTACAAGCAAGGAAAGTGCCATGGGGTCCTCCGTAGGTGGGCAAGCAGGAAGGAATGCAGAGAAGGTAACCCGGGAGTCTCTGCAGAGCTGGTCCATCTCAGTGGGGGACTCTCCCATGCTGCCCTCTTCCTTCTGGCCAGCGGCCTGCTCGGAGCCCTTCCTTTTCCACCTTCCCCAGAATGGTCCTGCCTCCTGGTTTCCCAGTGGCAGTTTCCCAGTGGCTGTCTTGTCAGCAAAGTTCCAGTTTCCCTGTTACTGATGAAAGGAGTTGCTCCTTTGACATACAGACCTCAGCCTGCCCCTTGGAGGGGGAACCCAGAATTTGGGGATCTTGTGTATGTAGAGATGGCCCTTATCAGTATATACCAGGAAGCACTGAGTGCTCCACACAAGTGCCAGCCCAGTTGTGCAGAGGAGGATGTTAAAGCAGCAGCAGTTAGTGAGTAGCAGAGGCAGGACCGCCAGCTTGGGATGGCCAGACTCAAGAGTGTGGGCTGTATCACCACGTGCACCTTTCTTATGACAGTGCTCCTGCTATGGAGCTCGATGTTCCTGGGCAAATGCTGCTGAGAGATCAGAAGTGGCCATGAGGAGCGGTCCATGACCTTGGCAAGAGCAATGTCAGGGCAGCGATGGGGCAAAGCCAGCTTGTAGTGGTTAAAGCGGCAGAGGGCAACGAGGGAATGTAAGCAACTCTTCGAAGTACCCTAGCTTTGATGGGAGGAGAGTGGGTACCAGGCTGGGTGAGGGTGGAGAAGTGGGCTATGAGGAGAGCTGTGTCCTCTTGTTTCTCAGTGAGTGAGCAGGGCCTGAGCATGTTCAAGGAGAGGAGACAGAGGATGGATAGCGAGTTGGAGGAGTTGCAAGACAGAACTGCTGATGGGAGGGCGCCCCCTAGAGATGGGGAGAGTGGGGAGCCAGAGCCCAGGGATGGAACTGGCTGCGGTGAGGTCAGGCCTCGGGGAGAGGTGCAGAGTTCAGGAGCAAGAGGCCATGGGCAGGGCGCAAGTGCCTCCCCAGGTGGCAGGTATGAAGTATGTCTTCGTGTCTCTGTCCTCAGTCCTGGTACTCTCTTTTAGCCCTTGTACTGTCCTGTCCTGTCCAAGACTAATTTTGTCTACCTTGTTATTTGATTTCCCTCACTTGGCTGTGAGCTCCAAGAGGACAGGGGTTTTTGTCTGTTGTGTTCACTGCCCAGTGCTGAGGACATTGCCTTGCATGTGTTCTGAATATTAAATCAATAATTGTTGAATGAAAAATTGAATATTTTCTCTATGAGGTCAGGGTAGATCTGCAGCTGGCAGGAAGGGGGCAGGATATGGGGGAAACTTGAGAGCAGGGGGTGGAGAAGAGCAGTTAGGAGGGGGAGTGTTGACCTAGGGGATCACAGGAGCACCCCAGGCAGCTCCCTGGGAAACTGTTGGAGTTTACCAGTGGGCTCTATGTCAGAGTTCAGGTCAAGTGTGGTTCCAGAGTCAGGGCTCCCCCAGATAGGTGAAGGATACTGAGACTGCAGGGCAAAGGGTGAGGTGTATCTGAGTTGGTGACCTGGAAGACAGTGAGTCTGGGATTTGACATGGCACAGGGTGTGGCTGTGGATGTGGGAGGCTGGGGCTGAGGTGGGTGAAAGCCACCAGCAACAAGGAGGTCAAAGGGCAAATGGCACCCATGGAGGCTGAGGCACCCTGGATGGCCCCACCCAAGTCTCCAGTGAAAGAGGAGTTGTGAAGGGAGTAGGCAGACGACCTCTTCTGGAAGAGGAGCATGAGACTGCAGAAGTCTCAGATGGATGGGAGCTGGGGCGCTGACAGGGAGGTCTGATCTGGAAGCAGCCCTGGGAGTGAAGACTGCTGGGAGCCACCTGCCAACGCAGAAAAGAGTAGCCTCTGTGCAAGAGGCCCGTGGGGAAGTGGTGCCCGTGGGGAAAGCTGGCCCCATCAAGAACACATGATGGAGTTACTGTGTGTGTGCGTGCATGCCAAGTCGCTTCAGTCATAGCCGACTCTTTGCAACCTCATGGACTGTAGCCCACCAGGCTCCCCTGTCCATGTAATTCTCCAGGCAAGATTACTGGAGTGGGTTGCCATGCCCTCTTCCAGGGGATCTTTTTGACCCAGGGATTGAACGCTCATCTTTTATATCTCCTACATTGGCAGGTTTTTCACCACTAGCACCACCTGGGAAGCCCCAGAGTTACTATCAGTTCAGTTCAGTCACGCAGTCATGTCTGATCTTTCTGACCCCATGGACTGCAGCACACCAGGCTTCCCTGTCCATCACCAACTCCCGGAGCTTGCTCAAACTCATGTCCATCGAGTTGGTGATGCCATCCAACATCTCATCCTCTGTCGTCCCCTTCTCCTCCTGCCTTCAGTCTTTCCCAGCATCAGGGTCTTTTCTAATGAGTCAGTTCTTCCCATCAGGTGGCCAAAGTATTGAAGCTTTAGCTTCAGTCCTTCCAATGAATACTCAGGGTTGATTTCCTTTAGGATTGACTGGTTTACTCTCCTTGTAGTCCAAGGGACTCTCAAGAGTCTTTTTCAGCACCATGATTCAAAGAATCAGTTCTTTGTCACTCACCTTTCTTTATGGTCCAGCTCTTGCATCCATACATGGGAAAAACCATAGCTTTGACTAGATGGACCTTTGTCAGCAAAGTAATGTCTCTGCTTTTTAATATGCTGTCTAGATTTGTCACAGCTTTTCTTCCAAGAAGCAAGTGTCTTTTAATTTCATGACTGCAGTTACCATCTGCAGTGCCATCTATAACTATTGTTAATTCTCCCCTAGAACCATGGTTCCAGAGGGACCATGTGCTCAGCAAGGGTCCCTCTTGCATGGGGACAGCCAGGAGGGCTCCCACCTGGACGATCATGTGTACTTCTCATTTTGGGGACCGCTGTCTGATTGTATGGCTATGCACATACCTCCCAGGCTGCCTGAGTTGGATTCCTAGACCTGATGGCTCCTGGGGGTGTGCCCTTCTGGCCAGGTTCTGGTGGGGAGCCTTTGGGGTTTGCTATGTTCAGAGCACCTATTGCTCCTTTATCTGCTTCTTCCTTACCATGCACAGGCAGGGTGCTATGGTTCTGGGCTGGGCTCTGCTGCTATCCTTGCCCCTCATCAGGGTTCACAGTAGCTGGAGGGCTGCTGGGGAAACTGAGGCTGGAGGGACACAGCCAGCACTGCTGGTATTAAGGGTGCTTTCATGTCTCTAACTGCATGCCCCCGCCTCCCAATTCCTGACCACAGACCAGCCTCATAGGTTGCTTGTCACTCCTTCCTTCCAGCATCCATGCCCTCGTTAATTTTATCCAGCAAATCTTCCTTGACACCACCCGTGGTTTGTCTTTGTGCTGGGAGTCAGAGGACAACCTCAGTCCTGGCCTCTAGCACTCAGAGGCTTGTCCAGAATGGGGCTGCCTATCAGGGAAACTTGTGGAACTTCAGAAACTTTGGGGAAGTCATGGCAATGACCTTGGAAAGAGGAGTCTATTCCTGTCTGTCCCTGCCAGAACATATCTAAGGAAAAAAAATCCATTTGTATTTCTCCATTCTCCTTTCTCCCTTGGCCAACCCCCTCGGGGCTCAATATAGCACTCAGCGCTTGTGCTGTGCTGGAGTTGTCAAGGATACCTCTGCTGGCCTCATTACAGCTTCTCATGCTGGGAACTGTGTCTTTGGGTGTGGTGTTTGGTTGATTGAAAGTAGGTTAATGTAATAAGGTAGAAGAGGCCTATCCAGGGCCTTTCCGCTCTGGTGCTGACATGGCGATGGCTGGGGCACTCCACATGGAGCGCTGTGGGGAGTAGAAGAGTAACGTGGTCCTCCTTCTCCATGTGGGCAGGGTCCCCATCCCTGCCTTCTCTGATCTCCATGCCCAAGCCCTGAGCATGTCAGTTTGTTGATTTGAGGGTTCCCCAGCTCAGGGACAGTGGTGCTGGGGATGTCCTGGGGAGGTGTACCCCAGGACCTAGCTGAACTCCCCGAGGAGTGGCTGGGCTGAAGGGGAAAGCCTCCTCTACTCCCCTTCACGGGCTGGTGCCTGCGCACAGTCATGCCTCCATGCCGTCTCCCCCACTGACCTTCCGCTTGCTCCTACCACTTTGTAGCCCCCACTTCTGCACTCCTGTTACCCTTCCTGGAGTGCCTGCCCCTGCTATTTTTTCACTATAATAACCCCAGCACCGAGCGCAGTGTCTGGTACATAGGAGGCACTCAAGTATTTGTTGACTGACTGAATGAATGAACAAATTATCCCTTCCCTGGTCACATACATGGAAAGTCAAAAACCAACTGCGAAGAAGGCACTAAGAGCAAAGAGCTGACCGCTGCCTGGGTTCACCCATCTATGGGGGGCTGAGTTAACGACTTCAGGTACAAGGTCTTCATCGGTGATCTCGCTGCCCACTGTCCTTGCAGGGCTCTGCTGGGGACCACGGGGAAACTCCGTGCACAATGTTTTATGCACGCGGGAGAGGTCGTCACTGCCCAGGGCTGCCGTCTCCCGAGGCACCTCCTGCTGCCCTTCCCCGGGGAATCTGGCTTTTGCTCATTCTCTGCCTTCCTGGACAGGCCTGGGAACCTTCCAGAGAAATGTTCTTCTCTCCACGAGCAGCCCGTGTGTGTTGGAAGGTTTTGTCTTCACTTTGTCTAACTCCTGGGAGAAAGTGTGGTTCTTCCCTCTCCTCTTCTTGGTGGGGACCACAGGTTATACATCTTCAAAGAGACTGCCCTCCCTCCCCAAGCTTTCAGCTTCCTTGTCGCTCTGACTGGCAGGCTCTCACCTCCACTGGGCTCTTGCCCTTTCCTGCTGGATCATGGGGACTGATCAGGGGTACCTCCAGTCTGTCAGCCTCCACCCAGTTGCCAGAGCAAGGGCCCAGCCAGGCCAGAGGAAGCTACACTACTGAAGCCCCAGAGATGTCATGTGTGCAGGCTTTGACCTGAGTTTGAGTCCAATGTGCTCGCTTGCTCAGTGACTCTGGGAGGTTACATCATGTGTCTGGGCCTTGCTTTTGTCTTTTTATAAATCTGGGTCAACAACGTCTGCCCCATGGGTTTATTGTGACGAGTGACTTCAGTGTCAGTCACCTGACCCAGGGTCTGCCACTTAGTAGGAGCACAGAGGATTAAGTACTTCCACCGCTTGGCTGGCGTAGATCAATAAATTTCCTGCCTTTGACTTTTGTAAAGAGTGCACACAGAGCCAGGGCCCATGGCCAGTTGCGTGAGCCTCCAGCAGCCAGAGTCAGCTCTGATGGACAAAAGAGGATTGTTGATGTCTAGCTCCTCATATACTATACCTGTGTGTGCTGCTGAGGTGCCTGGGGAGACTTGAGGCTAAACATTGTCCCACGATTGCGTTCACCAGTGTGCCTTCCCTAAACCATCACAAAGGAAGTATCCAGGCAGTCAGTATTCCATTTGTCATGAATTCTGGATGCGATTTGATTCAGTGAGACTTTTAGTGAGGGTGGGTAGACTTAAGAAGATCTGGGGGTGAAGCCAGCTTCTAGATTCATTCCCCACATCCCAGTCACAGCAAAGGGTGTGTCCACAATGGTTTGGCTTCTTGCACCTCTACTCCCTAAAGGCGTTGAGCTATGCGGTTGGGGATTCTAGTTAGCTGCTAAGAGATGCTTTGTTTGTGTTTGTGTTTTTCCAGTTGCAAAGGATTTGCTTGTTCTCAGCTCAGCTTTGTAGCCATCAACCCCCTGCATGCAGTTTCCTGGGTAAAGCTCTGTTCCAATCAGCTTTTTCTGATTGTCAGGTGGTCAGTTACATAAAATCAGACAACACTGTCTATCCATTCAGCCTTGGCTCATAGGAGGCACTGCTATGGAGGCCAAACAGCTGGCAGAAGTCAACCTGTGGGAACTGTGGGAAGGAGCAAGGGCACAAGATCCAAGTCACATAGGCTCAGAGGGAGACCAGACAAGTCCCTAACCCTGTAGTCCAGGCCTGGATCCTGACTGGGGACTAACAGCTGAAAAGTCTCCCTTTTTGTCTATATTGGGCATAGATTTAGATTTCATTGGTTAGCTCTGCACATTGAGACTCCTCTGAAGAGTTCCAGACTCCAGCTCCCTAACCTTCCACCCTACCCTCCAGCTCCACAGCTGCTATGTTTTTTTTTTTTTTTTTCCCCTAAAGATGCTTTTTGAAGGTTGAAGGTGAATGACTTCAGGCAGATGGTTAGCCTAATTAAGGTTAATGCCTCCTGCAATTACCAGTCTGGCTTTGAGGAGTATCCCATTCCTCCTTTGCATCCTCAGGGCTGAGTGGAAATACAGAAGAGGCAGTCCCACCCCCCAGCAGGCCCAGCCCTGCCTTGGCACATCACTGCAGACTTCCCCTCCCTAGAGTTGGGGTTGCTGGTGCGGTAGCGTTCAGGGGCAGGTCAGCTCAGAGCCGCAGGGAGCCTTATCCCCTGAAACTGGTAGGCTTGGGTGGTAATAGCCAGTTTCCTGCATCCTTCACTTAGGACACAAGGAAGGGGGCTTCAGAAACACATGTTCCAGCCTCTGGCAGGTCAGAGCACCCAAGAAGTGTTTGCTGAAAAGAGAAGATGGTTTCTTTAGGAATAAGATTCTAACGGTTCTCTGGGTGCTGGAATAGGCTTCTGTAGCCCCACCGGTGCTCCGTGATGGTGGCTAGGTTGTCTGAGCCATGAAGTGGGAGAAGGAAGTGGAGGGTGACCAGGTTCCTGACCTCTCCTGGGCCTCTGGTTCCTCGAGGGTTCTTATGTCATAGACTGAGGCCCAGTGGGCCATTACTCTGTCCCCTTCCCAGTTGCACCTCAGTGGAGAGGCAAATGAAATAAGTATGGAGGAAAGCAGACGTGGTGGGAAATGATACATGGCCATGACTTATCCAGTCCTTCCTAGAGGCTAAGTTCTTTGACATGCATTGTCTCATTTAATCCTCATAGTAACCCTGTGTGGTGGGTTCTATTATTATGCTCATCATACAGAAGAGGAAACAGAGGTTCAAAGTTGATAAGAAACTTAACCAAAGCCCCACGGCTATCAGAAGCAGCAGGGCCGGAAGTCCATCCCAGCCAGTTTGACGACTGGGTCCTTTCCATCCCATTGGACAAGGCATGAGTGGATATTGACCAGAATCAACAGGGGAATTAAAAACAAAAGCAAAACAGCCTCAACCTTGGCCCAGGGCCAGGTACTTCGGGTTTATCTGTCTTCTTAAGCCTCATAGACATCCTTGTCAGGCAGGTATAAGTGCCCCTGTTTTAGCAATAAAAAATGAGGCTCGGGCAAATCAGGCGACTTGCCTGGCCAGTCAGTAGAGAACAGTGATTGCCTGGGGGCAACGAGGTGTGGGAGGCCAGGGGTCACAGCTAATGTTCTTGAAAGGAGTGTTTTGTTGGCACTGTTTCCCCTGTTTGCTATAAATAGCCTTTCCCAGTGGGTCCCACCCCCAACCTGGAAGTCAACAGTTGAGGCACCTGATATTCAGGATCCTTGCCTTTTCCTGCAATCAGTAGAAGAGTAATTTAGACTGCTTCAGGGAACTTGGCTGGAAGAGACTTTGAGGTGGCACTGCCCCACTCGTGGGAGGCCAAACCAGAATGTTATGGAGTCAAGAAGTCAGGTTTCCAGAGACCGCAAAGGCAGCTCAGCGTGATGGTCGAGGGCTTGCCTTTGGAGCTGGACAGCAAGAGGTGAACTCTGGCTTTGCCACTTGCCTGCTCTCTGATCCCTCAGGGCCCCCAACTGCAAATGCAGATGATAATAATTCTCACCTCAAAGCCTGCTGTGATGAATTAATTCTTGTGAAGCACTTAGAACAGTTTCTGGTACAGAGTAAGTGCTATGTGGGTGTTCATGAACTAAAAACATTCAATGCCACTGGAAAAGGCTTTTGAGTAATTTTAGGTGGGGACTGCAGGATGCAAAATTATGTATATTTGCTTCTAATTTTATTTATATATTTATGCTTTTATATAAATCTTCATAATAATTATCTCTGTCATGGGAATTAAGATGGTTTTTCTTTTTTCTTTTTTTAATAGCATTCTCTCTTCACTATTTTGTGCAATGAACATCAATTACTTCAAAATTAAACCAAAAAATCCTATTAAAATTACAAAACAAAGGCTACTCCTCCATGCTAGGCTCTACCCCTCCCCCCCCATCCCCCACAGCACCACTCACATTATAAAATCAGTTCTAAGTGGTAAGAGTAGTGTGCACCTCTGAAAGGTTGGGAGTTCTTGTTTGGAAGCATTCAAAGGCTTTTTGTCTTCTGAGTGTGAGGATCTGGCTGGGAAGGTTTAGGAACGGTGTGGTTGATGTCCTTGTCTGTGGCTAGCACATAGGTCTTCTAGGGTCTCATCATCCTAGATGGCCCCTATCCCCTGAAGAAATGCTGCACGTGTACATGTAAACAGTGGATTCTCTTGGTTGAGCTTACCTTGGCCCTTGATTTCCAGAAGCATGAGCATTTAACATTTTCGCTGTCATTGCCTGACTTTCTTGCTTGCAGTTTGACCGTCCTGAATTGCACATCTTTAAAACTGGTAGTGAACTTAAACTTGGAAACTGTCCTGAGTTTGAAGCCAATGGAAAGTCTTGTGAGGCTCTTCTGCATTGTCTTGATGACTCCTTGGCAAGGATGCTGATTTTACTCCAGCACCAGAAATAAGCAGAGAGATATTTGTGTTGCCCGAGAAAATGCAAATTTGGGGAGATAGATACCTGGCTTGGGAGGGTGTTTGTCAAAGAGAAGTTTGTTGGTTGAAGCTAGTGTTTCATAAGATATTATTTTCAGATTTAAGATTGAGTTCAAGAAATGTGCATTGATTACCTACAGTGGGTTAGACTCTTTCCTAAGGAATCCACTTTAGAGGGCTGTAAGAACAATGTCAGCCCCAGAGGAAAGAAAAAAAAAATTAGACTTTTTATCCAGGGTGGACTGGGTTCAAAGATCTTTCTCTTGGAATTGTATTGACGTGCAATTAGTCAAGCCTGGGCCTGTGTCTGGGCAGAGACTTGCTTGTTTGCAGTGGTTCATAGTCTATCAGCCTTACATTTTTCTTCCACAGAAAATGTCCACATTTTCAGGACTGAAGGGCTGTGGTTTGACTTGTAGGTCTGTCTTGACAAAGCCAACCAGATATCCGATTGAAACAGAGATTAAGTTGTCAACATTCATTGGCTCATGGAGAAAGCAAGGGAATTCCAGAAAGAAATCTACTTCTGCTTCATTGATTATGTGAAAGCCTTTGACTGTGTGGATCACAACTAATTGTGAAAAATTCTTAAAGAGGTGGAAGTACCAGACCGCTTTACTTGCTTCCTGAGAAACCTGTATACAGGTCAAGAAGCATCAGTTAGAACCAGACATAGAACAACAGTCTGGTTCAAAATTGGGAAAGCAGTATGTCAAGGCTGTATATTGTCACCCTGCTTATTTAACTTATATGCAGAGTACATTATGGGAAATGCCAGGCTGGATAAATCACAAGCTGGAATCAAGATTGCTGGGAGAAATATCAACAACCTCAGATATGCAGATGATACCACTCTAATGGCAAAAAGCAAAGAGAAACTAAAGTGCCTCTTGATGAGGGTGAAAGAAGGGAGTGAAAAAGCTGGCTTGAAACTCAATATCAAAACAAAGTAAGATCTTGGCATCTAGTCCCATCACTTCATGGCAAATAGAAGGGGAAAAAGTGGAAGCAGTGACATATTTTATTTTCTTGGGCTCAAAATCACTGCTGGTGGTGACTGCAGTCGTGAAATTAAAAGACGCTTGCTCCTTGGAAGGAAAGCCATGACAAACCTAGAGAGCATATTAAAAAGGGAAGATATCACTTTGCTGACAAAGGTCCATATAGCCAAAGCTATGATTTTTCCAGTTCATGCATGGATGTGAGAGTTGGACCATAAAGAAGGCTGAACACTGAAGAATTGATGCTTTCAAATTGTGGTGCTGGAGAAGACTCTTGAGAGTCCCTTGGATAGCAAGGAGATCAAACCTGTCAATCCTAAAAGAAATCAACCCTGAATATTTATTGGAAGGACTCATGCTGAAACTCCAATACTTTGGCCACCTGATGGGAAGAGCTGACTCACTGGAAAAGACCCTGATACTGAGAAAGATTGAGGGCAGGAGGAGAAGGGGGTGACAGAGGATGAGATGGTTGGATGGCATCACTGACTCAATGGACATGAGTCTGAGCAAACTCTGGGAGATAGGGAAGGACAGGGAAGCCTAGCTTGCTGCCATTCATGGGGTCACAAAGAGTTGTACACAACTGAGTGACTGAACAACAACAAAGATTGTGGCATCCAGTCCTATCACTTCATGGCAAAGAGATGGGGAAAAACTGGAAACATGACCGATTTTCCTTTCCTGGGCTCCCAAATCACTGCAGATGGTGACTGCAGCCTCAATATTAGAAGATATTTGCTCCTTGGAAGGAAAGCTATGACAAACCTAGACATATTAAAAAGCAGAGACATCACTTTGCCAACAAAGGTCCATCTAGTCAAAGCTATGGTTTTTCTAGTAGTCATGTATGGATGTGAGGTGGACCATAAAGAAAGCTGAGTGCTGAAAAACTGATGCTTTGAATTGTGGTGCTGGAGAAGACTCTTGAGAGTCCCTTGGACTGACTGCAAGGAGATCAAACCAGTCAATCCTAAAGGAAATCAACCCTGAATATTGATTGGAAGGACTGAGGCTGAAGCTCCAATACTTTGGCCACCTGATGTGAAGAACTGACTCATTGGACAAGACTTTGATGCTGGGAAAGATGGAAAGCAAAAGGAGAAGGGAGTGGCACAGAATGAGAGGGTTAGATAGCATTACCAACTCAGTGGACATGAATTTGAGCAAACTCTGGGAGATAGTGGAGGACAGAGGAGCCTGGTGTGCTGCTGTCCATGGATCGTAAAGAGTTGGACACAATTTAGTGACTGAACAACAACAAGAGACTTGACAAAGCAATGGAATGTGTTAATCTTGGTTAAACTCAAAGTTAATGTGAGCTCCCAGAAATTGTAATAATTTGGTAGGATCTGACTTTGTTTTTCAACTTTCCATTTAAAATATCTGGGAAACATTTATCTGCAGACAAACCGTATCTGATTTTTAATCTTGTAAATAAGCACATGACATGACTGTACATCTGCCGAGCCCTTCAAGGTCACCCAGCGGCCATCTGGGTTCCCTGCAGGCTCTTTTCCTCCTCAGCACCACTTGTGAGCCAGCAGCATAGCCAGATTTGTTTAGGAGATTAGAATCCAAGGCTCAGAGAAGTTCAGTGGCTTGGCTGATGGTCCCCAGCCTATGAGTGGCAAGCCCTGAACTAGAACCCAGCTCTTTTGACTCCCAGACACCCTGAATTCCACTGCTTCCATGGTACACAGGTCGTGTTCTCTCCCAGGGCAAGGGAAATTTGCTGGGGTGTGCGCTCAACAAAAAGTCAGCAAGGGAGTTCCTTGGAAATAGGTGCCTTTGTTTTTGTGGCCTCTGAACAAACCCCCCCAACCATAAAGGAGAGGTTTTCCAGGCCCGGTGAAGCTGCTTTTAACAGGCACTGTGCATACTTTTATAGTTCAGGGGAACAGTAAAATGGATGAAATTACCACCGTGGCTAGTGAGAAAAGAGAGCAGAATTCCTTGCTGGTGAAACCCATAATTCTCTTCTGTTCCCTCTGCGCTCCTCTCACCCCCTCTCTGCATCATGTGTCCTGACTTGACCATTCCTGGACTTCACCTGGACCCCAGGACTTCCATGTGTCCACTGAGTTGGCTTGTCTCCTTCTTCTTCTCATGCCTGGTAGCTGCCTTCAGAGGGGCTGCTTCTCCAAAGCATTCACCAGATTCCTCAGCTTGGGTTAGCATGTTCTCCAGCTCCTTTCTTTTTCTTATTTTTTATTTCTGCACTGTAGCACATGAATTATCAATGGGGGAAAAAGTAGGTATCAGAGATAAAGCTTAATCATGACTTACTTATCATGTTCTAAATAGAATTGTAAATATAGCTGATCCTCTGTCAAAGGAGATCAACTCATTTCCGTGCATGCCTGCATGTGTTCATACATTCTCCTATCCATGTATGTACACTTCCAATCATGCATTCAACCAGCCATTCACCCCTCTATCCATCATCCACCCTTTCATGGGATTTGAGCACTTTTCTGATGCCAGGCACTGTTAAGAGGTGAAGTATAACAGTGATGAAAACAGCACTGATTCTCACCTCTAGGAGGAGAGACCCCTCAAAAGTCACACTACAGAAAAAGAAATGCTATGATCAGAGAAGGCGATGGCACCCCACTCCAGTACTCTTGCCTGGAAAATCCCAGGGACGGGGGAGCCTGGTGGGCTGCAGTCCATGGGGTTGCTAAGAGTCGGGCATGACTAAGTGACTTCACTTTCACTTTTCACTTTCACACATTGGAGAAGGAAATGGCAACCCACTCCAGTATTCTTGCCTGGAGAATCCCAGGGACGGGGGAGCCTGGTGGGCTGCTGTCTATGCGGTCGCACAGAGTCAGACATGGCTGAAGCGACTTAGCAGCAGCATGATCAGAGTAGAGTAGAGTGTACATTCTGTGGGTGATAGCTTTGGAAGAGGAATATGGATGCATCTTTTTTTTTCAAATTATCTCCTTTTTTTTTTTTATTATAGTTTGTTTGCTTACAGATTTACAAGTCAGTCTGTATGTGAATTCAGGGATATGGCTGAAAGAAGATAGTCATCTTTAAATATGTATGTTTTCCTGTTCTATATGAACTATAGCTCTACCCACTGTGAGCAATTCTTTAGCTCAGGATTTCTGACTGAATATTGGTTAGTTCCTAGTAGAAGTTCATCTTGTGATTTCCAAAGGGATCTGTTTTTACTTTGGTAGTTTGCACTGGTCCACCAAGGAGGTGGAATTGGTTTATTCACTGGACATGGTCAGGAGGCCATGTTCTAGTTCCATCTCTGTGTGACCATGGGCAATCTCCTTACCTTACCCTGCCTCCTTGCCTTTGCTTTTGAAGTGGAGATAATACTTATTTTCATAGTTCACAAGAATACTGTATGGATGTGCAAATGCTTGGGAACTTTTTTACAAATGCAAGGTAGTGGAAGATATGAAGTTGGGTGAGTATTTGGCAGATAGTCCAAGCTTAGAGATGTCTTCGGGGCCATAAGACCAGCAGACTTAGTTAGGGTGACATGCTCCTGATTTGCCCGGGACAGTCCTGATTCATGCCTGAAATCCTGGTATAAGCATTAAGAGTGTCCAATTTTATGCTCAAAACTATTTGGATTGGAAGGTAGATCATATGGCTCCCTTATCTATATAAGATGTGAGCCAAACAGAACATTAACCTCTGCCTAAGTGTCAGTGAGTTCTGCCATTATGTCTTAGGTTCATCTAATGGAGATGATCAGAGTCTTCCCAGAACCAGCCATGATCAATGCTTGAATCTACATAGCTGAAGTCAGAGGTGAGCAGCTCTGTCGAGGATGGTAACCTTTTCTCACTGTAAGGAGGCCTTTGCAGTTGCCATGAAAGATCTCCAAGTGGTTAGCTAATGAACTGGTTCCCAGAAAGTTGTGAGGAAAAGCAGATTTCCAGTGGGGCCATATCCCACTTCTCCCCACCATAGCCTGGCCTTGCAGTTACAGGGCATGTGCTGAAGCATGTCCATAAGGGCCAAGAGTAACATGATCGGGTTGCTCCATGGTGGCCAACGGACTGATTGGTGGCCATGGGCAGGCTTTGTGAGACATAGAAGGTGTCGTCTTCTCCCCAGGCTGGCCAAGCAGGTATGAGCAGAAATTCCTGAGTTCTCCCCGATGTCAAGGCCCCTGACATCTATCACCTGTACATAGAATATTCATGTCCCTTAAGGGACTTACTGCTCCCTGGGGCACATTCTTAGATCCTAATTAGAGGAAGGAGTGTGAGCTGGTCTTGGCCCTTTATCTGTAGTTATTTGTAGAGTTTGGATCCTATTTGAAGACAAGGCCTGGTGTTTTAAAAGCTTAGATTTATTCGCTACAACTTGGTGTTTCCTGGTGGTGAGTGGGGCCTGGGTCTTGAATCACAATGTCTGGGTTGTAGTACTGGTTCTATCACTGACCCAGTGAGGTCTTGGACAGGTTGTGCTTCTTTCCCAAACCTGTTTATCCATCAGTAAATTGGTGTTAATCCTTAGCCCAGTGATCTCATACCACCTCATCTATACCTCATATGGGAAATAAATGAGCTTTGAAAAGTCATAACATTATTTACTTAACTGAGTATGCACTCAGCACCTGTCATGTGACAGGAACACAGTAGTGACCAAGACAGTGGTAGCCTTGGCCTCCATGAAGCTGCTGTTTCACAGAACAAGGCTGATGGCGAAGCAGTAGGCAAATAAAGTGGCAGGATGTGCTCTTAAGTGTAAAGAAAACACGCAGGTTTAGAGAGAGAAGAATATACCTGAGTCGGAGAAGCAGGTATTTCTTAAATAAGGGAATCTGAGAAGACTCAGCTTTATGATGACATTTTCACTGAAACCTGAGCATAGGAGATAGTTATCCAGTTGCAGAATCACATTCCAGGCAAGAGGGACAGATGGTGAGTCCCCTTGCCACACCTGGCATGTGGTGTACATATTGTTTTTGCAAGGATCACAGGAGGTGGTCTGAGCCCATCGGGTCAAGGATTAACCTTATCTTCAAGAGAGATTTTTAGGTGGAAGCAGCAAGGTATAGAGCAAGGTGTCTAACAGACCATTATCTGTGTAAAGGGATGTGTATATATTCACACTCCCACATATGTGCAGACATCTATAGGAGATACCAGAAGCTGGTGGTTGTCGCTGAGAAGTAAGGCTGGGGGACTGGGGTAAACAAGAGACTCACTTTTAACCACATATCTATTTGTACTGTTTGATTTTTTTTTTCTTTTTTACTGTGTGCATGTATTACTTTTCAATGAAAAGCTCAGTTATTTAAAAATATGAGTAGTTATTTAAAGTAAATGTCTGTAGGCCATTGGGTAACCAAAGTGACTGGTGCATAAGGAGGGATATGTAGAATCTTCCAGGTGCCAGGAAAATAAGCCAGGTCTGGAACTGAGGGTGGGCCTGGGGCCAGCACCAGTCTCGAGAGCCCAGGAAAGAGGAGCGTGATGACCCCAGGCATCCAGTCACACAGGCCCAGACATGCTTCCGTGGCCTTTCTTCTCACCGCATGTGATGGGGGTGCCCCTTCCCCTCTCTGACTTTCCTTCCTAAGCTGACTGATCGTGTTTCTTTGGGCCTGAAAATTGTGGCCCCAAGCCTTGCTCATGGGCTGACTTTTATTATAACTGTGTGCAGGTTCAGTTCTCTGACAGGACCACATATGCCTAGAGTTCCTAGCACAGTGCCTCATGCTGCATCAATGTGTTAGTGAGTGTGGAGTATATATTACAGAGATGACTCACTGGCCCCAGTAGGTTGTCATCCTCCTTCCATGCTGTTGCCCAGGTAGTAAGCACATTGATCACAGTAACTTTTATCATGTATATTAGGATGAAAACTTCCAATGAGTTTATAGAAAGAGAACTGAATGATTGTAGAATGAAGTCGTTAATAACTGTCTGCTTTACTCCTGCTTTGTTGTTGAAATTCTTAAGGCATGTTTATGTTTACTTTCTTGCCTATGAGATAATAATGCTTCAACTACCTGGAATCCTCTTCTTTCCAGAGCAGAGCTGACAGCCACTGAATACAGGAGAAATTCAGTTAGCAGCCAACATGGCTCAAGATTTAGTAATAACACTTTCTTTCTCATAAAGGAATTGATTTCTCAGCTTATTTTCACTTTGTTCATAACTTTAAAAAGTAGTTTTCTAATTTTTATGTCTGAAAAATTAGAAGGATAAAGAATAATAGTGACAGATACTTTGACGTTAGCAAGAAGTGACAAAGTAATAGCACAGAAAAGAAACATAAAAAAGCAGCTATCTGATTTCAAGAAACATAGTGTTGGTAGACATAATTAATATGGGGGCAAGAGAATTTCATTTATCTTAAAATATTATAGTAATGGATATGAACCAGTAATTATGAATCCTCAAGAGGAGTTATATTCTAATTCTTCTGTTTAAAGAAGACAGAATCAATAAATTTTAGAAAGTTTTTTTTATCAGAAATAGTTAAAATTTTAAAGTGCTGTGTTGCAAAGAACGTTTCTTCAGCATAATATAGAATATCTGTCTAAACCAACAGTCAACACCATAGAAAATAGAGAAATTCCCATTAAAACCAACAGTATGATAAGAATGTTCCCCTCTCACCTCTACTATTTAGTACCATTCCAGGCAACAAGGCATGAAACCACAAAACAAAAGGTATGCTATTGAAAAATAAAAATAAAAATTATCATTACTTTTAGATTGTATAATTATAATAAAACTTAAAAGCATGAATAGAAATATTATTAAAAAAAAAAAAAGAAAAATTATTAGCATTAGTAAGACTGTTCAATAAGGTGGCCAGGCTACAAAAAGACTTTATATGCTATAGCCTTCCTATGTATTAACACTGCTGCTGCTGGTGCTAAGTCGCTTCAATCGTGTCTGAGTCTGCGCAACCCCATAGATGGCAGTCCACCAGGCTCCGTCATCCCTGGGATTCTCCAGTCAAGAACACTGGAGTGGGTTGCCATTCCTTCTCCAATGCATGAAAGTGAAAAGTGAAACTGAAGTCGCTCAGTCCTGTCTGACTCTTCACGACCCCAAGGACTGCAGTTTACCAGGCACCTCCGTCCATGGGATTCTCCAGGCAAGAGTACTGGAGTGGGTTGCCATTGCCTTCTCCGATGTATTAACACTTGCCAGTTGGAAAAGTACTTGATACAAAAAGCTCACTTTAATTGTGTAAATATATAAAATACTGGGAATAAACTGAATAAGATATGTGTTGAGCATTTATTCAGTTCAGTTCAGTTCAGTCACTCAGTCGTGTCCTATTCTTTGCAACCCCATGAATTGCAGCACGCCAGGCCTCCCTGTCCATCACCAACTCCCGGAGTTCACTCAAACTCACATCCATCAAATCAGTGATGCCAGCCATCTCATCCTCTGTCGTCCCCTTCTCCTCCTGCCCCCAATCCCTCCCAGCATCAGAATCTTTTCCAATGAGTCAACTCTTCGCATGAGGTGGCCAAAGTACTGGAGTTTCAGCTTTAGCATCAGTCCTTCCAATGAACACCCAGGACTGATCCCCTTCAGAATGGACTGGTGGGATGTCCTTGCAGTCCAAGGGACTCTCAAGAGTCTTCTTCAACACCACAGTTCAAAAGCATCAATTCTTCGACGCTCAGCTTTCTTCACAGTCCAACTCTCACATCCATGCATGACTACTGGAAAAACCATAGCCTTGGCTAGACAGACCTTTGTTGGCAAAGTAATGTCTCTGCTTTTGAATATGCTATCTAGGTTGGTCATAACTTTCCTTCCAAAGAGTAAGCGTCTTTTAATTTCATGACTGCAATCACCATCTGCAGTGATTTTGGAGCCCCCCAAAATAAAGTCTGACACTGTTTCCATTGCTTCCCCATCTATTTCCCAAGAAGTGATGGGACCAAATGCCATGATCTTTGTTTTCTGAATGTTGAGCTTTAAGCCAACTTTTTCACTCTCCTCTTACACTTTCATCAAGAGGCTTTTTAGTTCCTCTTCACTTTCTGCCATAAGGGTGGTGTCATCTGCATATCTGAGGTTATTGATATTTCTCCCGGCAATCTTGATTCCAGCTTGTGCTTCTTCCAGCCCAGCATTTCTCATGATGTACTCGGCATAGAAGTTAAATAAGCATGGTGACAATATACAGTCTTGATGTACTCCTTTTCCTATTTGGAACCAGTCTGTTGTTCCATGTCCAGTTCTAACTGTTGCTTCCTGACCTGCATACAGATTTCTCAAGAGGTAGGTCAGGTGGTCTGGTATTCCCATCTCTTGAAGAATTTTCCACAGTTTATTGTGATCCACACAGTCAAAGGCTTTGGCATAGTCAATAAAGCAGAAGTAGATGTTTTTCTGGAACTCTCTTGCTTTTTTGATGATCCAGTGGATGTTGGCAATTTGATCTCTGGTTTCTCTGCCTCTTCTAAAACCAGCTTGAACATCTGGAAGTTCATGGTTCACGTATTGCTGAAGCCTGGCTTGGAGAATTTTGAGCATTATTTTACTAGCATGTGAGATGAGTGCAATTGTGTGGTAGTTTGAGCATTCTTTGGCATTGCCTTTCTTTGGGATTGGAATGAAAACTGATGTTTTCCAGTCCTGTGGCCACTGCTGAGTTTTCCAAATTTGCTGGCATATTGAGTGCAGCACTTTTGCAGCATCATCTTTCAGGATTTGAAATAGCTCAACTGGAATTCCATCACCTCCACTAGCTTTGTTCGTAGTGATCCTTTCTAAGGCCCACTTGACTTCACATTCCAGGATGTCTGGCTCTAGATGAGTGATCACACCATCGTGATTATCTTGGTTGTGAAGATCTTTTTTGTATAGTTCTTCTGCGTATTCTTGCCACCTCTTCTTAGTATCTTCTGCTTCTGTTAGGTCCATACCATTTCTGTCCTTTATCGAGCCCATCTTTGCATGAAATGTTCCCTTGGTATCTCAAATTTTCTTGAAGAGATCTCTAGTCTTTCCCATTCTGTTGTTTTCCTCTATTTCTTTGCATTGATCACTGAGGAAGGCTTTCTTATCCCTCCTTGCTATTCTTTGGAACTCTGCATTCAGATGCTTACATCTTTCCTTTTCTCCTTTGGTTTTTGCTTCTCTTCTTTTCACAGCTATTTGTAAGGCCTCCTCAGACAGCCATTTTGCCTTTTTGCATTTCTTTTCCATGGGGATGGTCATGATCCCTGTCTCTTGTACAATGTCATGAGCCTCCGTCCATAGTTCATCAGGCACTCTATCCATCAGATCTAGTCCTTTAAATATATTTCTTACTTCCACTGTGTAATCATAAGGGATTTGATTTAGGTCATACCTGAATGGTCTAGTGGTTTTCCCTACTTTCTTTAAGTCTGAATTTGGCAATAAGGAGTTCATGATCTGAGCCACAGTCAGCTCCCGGTCTTATTTTTGCTGACCGTATAGAGTTTCTCCATCTTTGGCTACAAAGAATATAATCAATCTGATTTTGGTGTTGACCATTTGGTGATGTCCATGTGTAGAGTCTTCTCTTGTGTTGTTGGAAGAGGGCTTATTAAGTATGTATTAAAAGCTACTAAATATTACTATTAGTCATTAAAGATGATTTGAATTGATGGAAAAGTATACTATGTTCATGAATTGGAAGATTGTGTATTTTGAAGGTATGTGAGAAATTATTGTGTGAAGATTGAGAAAGTGCTATAGTTAAATTACCTAGATTCAAGTGGCAGCTTTACTACTTGCTAATGCGCAATCCTGGTCATCATGAGAAACACTGGGCTGGAAGAAGCACAAGCTGGAATCAAGATTGCCAGGAGAAATATCAATAACCTCAGATATGCAGATGACACCTCCTTTATGGCAGAAAGTGAAGAGGAACTAAATAGCCTCTTGATGAAAGTGAGAGAGGAGAATGAAAAAGTTGGCTTAAAGCTCAACATTCAGAAAACGAAGATCATGGCATCCGGTCCCATCACTTCACGGGAAATAGATAGGGAAGCAGTGGAAACAGTGTCAGACTTTATTTTTTGGGCTCCAAAATCACTGCAGATGGTGATTGCAGCCATGAAATTAAAAGACGCTTACTCCTTGGAAGGAAAGTTATGACCAACCTAGACAGCATATTCAAAAGCAGAGACATTACTTTGCCAACAAAGGTCTGTCTAGTCAAGGCTATGGTTTTTCCAGTAGTCATGTATGGATGTGAGAGTTGGACTGTGAAGAAAGCTGAGCACTGAAGAATTGATGCTTTTGAACTGTGGTGTTGGAGAAGACTCTTGAGAGTCCCTTGGACTGCAAGGAGACCCAACCAGTCCATTCTAAAGGAGATTAGTCCTGGGTATTCATTGGAAGGACTGATGCTAAAGCTGAAACTCCAGTACTTTGGCCACCTCATGTGAAGAGTTGACTCATTGGAAAAGACTGATGCTGGGAGGGATTGGGGGCAGGAGGAGAAGGGGACGACAGAGGATGAGATGGCTGGGTGGCATCACCGAGTCGATGGACATGAGTTTGGGTGAACTCTGGAGTTGGTGATGGACAGGGAGGCCTGGCGTGCTGCAATTCATGGGGTCACAAAGAGTCAGACATGACTGAGTGACTACCTGGCCAGTCTCGAAAGAGAGCAGTACAGGTGAGGTGACTCACCCAAGCTTGCTAACAGTCCCAGCAGGACTCAGAACTGCCCAGCTCCCTCACCCTTACCCCCAGGTAGTGCCCACTCCACACACTCCAGTGGGTCCATACATCAATTCTCTCAGGGTCACATGGTCAATTTTGTCCTTTAGGGCTTGTTAAGATGCCTTTAATGCACAGATCTGAACACTATATCCTCTAATTCATTCTGATGGTTTGGTCCAAAAGAAGTGTGAATTAGGAAGTCTGCTCTGCAGAAACCTGCATACATAAACATGTGTTCATGGGCATGCACAAACACACATATTCACACACATGCTAGAATTCTCTAGACATTTTCCCAACTGATTTAAAATTGATTCCTTTCTTTTTCCCTTGATAAGCCAAGGCTTTGGCTTGAGGACCCAATGTTCTAACATTAAAAAGCCACTGTTCAGCAAAACACACATCAAAATCTGGAAGCCAGTGACCAATAATGCTCTGAACAACCCAACTCTGACATTTAAGCAAGGCTCACAAACCCACAAATGTTTATGGGAAGACATGGAAGAAATCCCACTTTGCGGAGAAACAGCTGGGTGTTTAAAAGCTTTGTTTATACTTGAGCAACTGCCTCAGGAATTTGACATGCTAAATAAACTCACTGCCACCCACCTTGTCCAAACGTTCATCAGAGAAATGGAAAAGGATTGACGAGGGTAGGCAAACTCTGCTCTTGAAGTCGAAGTCTTACACCCCAAGTAGTCTTGCCCACAAGCCACTCCAATTTTTTTGAGATTTTAGGCATCAAGTTTCGGTCTTCATGTTAGGGTCTGCCATTGATCTTTGAAAAGCTCGAGGCTCAATCCAAATCCACAGGAGATGGGGAAGACAGAAATTCACAGGTGGGTGGTGACAGTTCAGCTCATATCAAAGAAGTCATTCCTGGGGCCTGAGGAGATTCATCCTCTCTGTGGCCAAGAGAGTGATTTACCATCCTGGACACATACCCAGAGTTTGCCAACCCTTGCCCCTCACCAGGGTATGAAGGCTGACCCTGTGAGACACTGAGGGTCCCCTAGCAGGCAGTTGTCACAGTCAGCACAGGCAGAACAGGGAATCTGGTTTGTCTCCCACATTCCTGCCTCCCCATCAAAGACTTTTTGTCCTCATTCTATCTGTGGCCACCCCAAAAGTTCTTAAAATGCCCTAAACCATCAAATGCCATTAAGTGTGCACAAAACATCTTGGATTAGATGCACACTGAAAAGGAACCAAACCCTAAGCCCCATTGAGACTGCAGGGGCAGGTGATACTGTTAGTGCCCCCTTCTCCTGCGAGAGCCTCATCACATCCCAGAATCTGGGGGAGAGCAGTGATCTAAAGTGGGAGAAGAGAATGCTGACCACTCAAAGCCCTAGCAATTGCTCTCCAAACAAGTTCACCTCTCAATGGGGGATTGTGGACACCTCAATCCAGGCCCAACAGCCCTGTCAGGCTCATCTGCTGCCCCTACCACACACCCCTTCTCTAGCTCTCAGACCCCCTCAACCTTCATGACACACAACTTGGGGTTTCTTGTGCTGGCAGCCTCTGCGCCCTTGCCCATGCCTTTTCTCCTCCTGGAAGGCTCTTCCCTACCTGGAAAACACCTTAAAAAACCAGTCAACCATGACTTCTGGTCTCTCTCTCACTTACCTAAGCCCCTTTCTTATCCAAATTGAGGCAGCCCTTCCTTTCTCTGATGCCCCATGGCCATAATAGCCCTTGCCTTGAATAAAAGACAATGAGGAGACTTCCTTGGCAATCCAGTAACTAAGACTCCTCATTCCCAATGCAGGGGGCCAGGGTTAGATCCCTGGTCAGGAAACTAGACCTCATATGCCACAATGAAGAGTTTGCATGTGGCAACTAAAGATTCCACATGCATCAAGACTGAAAATCTCACATGCCGTAACTAGGACCTGGTGCAGCCAAATAAATAAGCATTAAAAAAAAAAAAAAGACGGTGAGGACCTTTGAGCACATGGCCCATCTACCCCAGTAGACATAGAGCCCCAGAGGGACAGGGGGTCAGAGTTGTGTCACCAGCCCAGGGCCAGGCACACTTAGATTCTACAACTCAGTTCACGTAAAGAGAAGCTGTGTCACTTAATCACGTCAGCAACATTTCACGTGATACGGGAGGACAATTCTCTTCCACATATCTGACTTGTTGGCCACTGACATAAAAAGGGTAGAAATCTCCTCCATCATCTGATCCAGCCAAGAAAATGCCAAGTCAGCCATAACAGCCAAAACTTTATCCTATCTTTTCCTGTAGATAGCATATTCAAAAGCAGAGACATTACTTTGCCAACAAAGGTCCATCTAGTCAAGGCTATGGTTTTTCCTGTGGTCATGTATGGATGTTGAGAGTTGGACTGTGAAGAAAGCTGAGCACCGAAGAATTGATGCTTTTGAACTGTGGTGTTGGAGAAGACTCTTGAGAGTCCCTTGGACTGCAAGAAGATCCAACCAGTCCATTCGGAAGGAGATCAGCCCTGGGATTTCTTTGGAAGGACTGATGCTAAAGCTGAAACTCCAATACTTTGGCCACCTCATGCGAAGAGTTGACTCATTGGAAAAGACTCTGATGCTGGGAGGGATTGGGGGCAGGAGGAGAAGGGGACAACAGAGGATGAAATGGCTGGATGGCATCACTGACTCGATGGACATGAGTCTGAGTGAACTCCGGGAGTTGGTGATGGACAGGGAGGCCTGGCACGCTGCGATTCATGGGGTTGCAAAGAGTCGGACACGACTGAGCGACTGATCTGATCTGATCTGACAGTCAAACAACCTTCAACAAGCTTCAAACAAGCACCAAGCTGGAAACTTCTGATAAAGCCTCCTCTAGTTTGGACAAATTTAAAGGATCCCCTACTTTGTCACTAGGGACTTGCCTGATGGCTCAGATGGTAAGAAATCTGTCTGCAATGCAGAAGACCTGGGTTCAATCCTTGGGTCAGGAAGATACCCTGGACAAAGAAATGGCTACCCAATCCAGTGTTCTTGCTTGGAGAATCCCATGCCAGGCTCCCAGGGATTGAACCCACATCTCTTTTGTCTCTTGCATTGGCAGGGAGGTTCTTTACCACTAGTGCCACCTGGGAAGTCCCATTAACATTAAGATGGCTCTCCCTTCCTTGGAGGAGGGCATGGCAACCCACTCCAGTATTCTTGCCTGGAGAATCCCACGGACACAGAAGCCTGGTAGGCTACAGTCCATAGGGTCGCAAAAGAGTCAGACACAACTGAAGCGACGTAGCACGGATGCACGGCTCTCCCTTATTTAAACTTAGCTTTGCTCTTTCACTGCATTTTATTTTTCCTAATTTCCACTAAAACAAACAAAAATAATCTGTCTAAAAGCCTTCATACAATCTAAAATCTTTTGGTCTCCCGATCAAGGCCTGCTTGGTGTGGCCCCAGCTTGCTTCGCCTGCCTTCCAACTTTGTAGACATAAATGTCAACATTTCTGCTCCACTTGATTGCGCACAGTGGCTACATTGCTTGGCTCCCAGGCTGCCCGGATGACTCATCGACCTTGCCCAGCAGCTCTTGAAGGCCCAGCTAAGGAGGTTACTGTGAGCATAATTTGCAAACACTGGAAGGCAAAAGAGAGAAGGGCAAAGCCAGGCTTTGTGCTCATTTCAGGGAATAACCACACCCGCCCCAGGCTCCCGCCTACTTGCTTTCCATTCTCTGAGCCACTCATGCAGACAAGAGAACCAGCACAGGAAGACTTCTCTCACAAAGATACAAGAGCTGCAGGCCATTGAGGGTGGGGCTACAGAGCCTTGCCATCTTCTCACAGGGTGCCCAGGGACACAGCCCATAGCAACAACAGCAGTAGCAACAGTAATAATCATGACAACCTACAGTTCCTGAAGTCTTGCTGCATGGGTGCCAGGCACATTTTATCAGCAACTGCCACCACACATCACACGCCATGAAGCTGGGGAAGAATAGAAAGTCCACAATAATTGTAACTGTGATTATAGGGCACCTCCCCTGCATCCGGCTTAGATAAATGCTTCCCATACATTCGCTTATTTAAGCCTCACATGGCCTCTCAAGGTACTAATTACCAGTGAGAATTTGTTTACAGAAGGGGAGCCTGAGACTGACTGCTGAAGTGAAGAGACAAGCCCAGGGTCATATGGCTCCTGGTTCCGATAGCTGCAAGAGCCCACATCCAGTCTACAGGGCTCCAGCATCCAGGTGGGCTCTGCTGCTCCTTGAAACCTATCTGAGACCAGCTCTCCCCAGCCATGCTGCTATTTGCAGAAGCACACTATTGTCCATTTTGGAGTGGTCAACAGAGACCGCCCTCTCCCAGGCCGTGAGAACCATGCTGATGGGGAAGCCCCCATCTTCAGAGTTCCCCACCCGCTGGGCCAGCAAGTTCCAGGATCCTGGGGTTAGACTGGGGGCTGAGGTGGGAGTAAGAGGATAGAAAGCTCAGCCAGGGAACTTCATTGGCAACCTCAGGACTTCCCAAGAGCAAGTTTTTATACTAGAGTGTTTTCCCTTCAAAGTAGCGAAACTTACGAGGGTAGGCCACGCACCATGTGCCTTTGCCCAAGTGCCATGTCTGGATGAAGCTAGTTCCCTGCAGCAGGTACCTCGGGGACTTAGGCTGTGTTTGTGCCTGGTTAGGGGAGTCTGCAGTGCAGCGTTATTCAGAAGAGGGCTGGAACTCTTTGAGAAGCCCTGGTACCCTGCAGGCCCCGTACACTCTGACCCTCACCTCTGTCTGTCTGTCCATCCTCATGCCCCACTGCTCCTCCACACGATCAGATTCTGATGGATCTAGTCTGCTTCATTGACCTTTCTATTAAATCCAGGACCACAGTCTTTTTATTATGACCATCTTAAAATACAACTCATTTTCAAAATCTCTTGGCCAGTCTCACCTGTTTCATTATCTTTTAACTAACATTTTTCTCATTCTAAATACAATATGTATATGTTGTACAAAATTGGGAAATCTGAAGAATATAAAGAACATATAAAACTGCTCAAATCCAACCACCCAAACATAAGCACCAGTAACATTTTAGGATATTTTCTTTCCTTCCTTCCATTTTTTTCTATGCTTCTGATTATTTTTAATTAAGAAAAAAAGGAACCATGCAATTTATATAGTTTGTATCACAGTGTTTTCATTTAATACATGGTAACCACTTTCTCATGTCATTTAATGACAGGAAACTTCAAAAGCATAATTTCTAATGACCACAGAGTACTCATCATATGGACGGGCCGTGATTTAGTTAACTGTTACCATATTGTTGGATCCTTTGGCTGTTTCCAGCTTTTTCCATTAAAATAATGCTACAACAAATACCTGAATATACAAGTATGTATAGGAATCTGTGATTCTTCCACAGGATAAATTCATAGAAGATGAACAGCTTGGGCCCTAGCTGTGGATATTTTCTGGCTTTTGATACAAAGCATTTCAGAAAGCTGGTTCCGCATACTAGTCCCTCACCTGTGTACCAAAGTGCTCATTTTACTGTATCCTCAGCGTCACTGGACTTTATCATTTTTTAAGTGCTTTCCTTCTTGAAATATGAAAAATGATATACTGCTTTAATGCACATTTCTTGAGTGTGAGTAAAGTTTGGCACTTCTCCATATGCTTATTGGTCTTTTCCTTTCTTTGGTGGTTTGGGTATTTATGTCCTTTGCCCTTCTTACCCTTGTGCATTCATATTTTCCTATTGAACTGTAAAAAATCTTACATTGCAAATATGGAAGTAAATATGCCTTCATATTGCCTATTGGCATGAAGATGGCAATATCAACACTTATCCTTTTCATTCATCTGGAATGTATTTTGATGTGTGGTCCATGACAGTGATTCCCATACCTTAAGGTGAATTAGGTACCCTCACCCCCACACAGGGGTGGTCATTTTAAGAAGTGCTCCAAGGAATTCTGAAGCCCGTGGCCATACTTTGATAAACACACAGTAGGAAGCTAACTTTTTTTTCGAAGTAGATGAATTGTGCCAGCATATTTATTGAATAACCCTTCCTTACCAATAGTTGTGAAATGCTAAATGAGAAACTGCATTCCAGCCACCCCCTTGGTTTGGTCTGTGGTCCTCTTGGAACAGAGTTCCAGAAGTAACCCCCACTCACAGCCTGGCTTTGCATGGGAGGTGGGAGAGGAACAGAGAGAAAGGAGAACCCAGGACCATGGCAGAGGAGGGCAGATGCTATAGTGGGAGAGACAAAAGCAAGCACTGGTGCTTGGACTGTTGCTCCCAGGTCTGTTACACCCTCTGCTCCAGTTGTCATCAGAGGGTGGTTGACTGCTCAGATTACCTTGTGTTCAACCAGTGGCAGGCACCAGTGGGAGAATGGAGGGTGAGAAGCAGGAAGAAGCCAAGTGTGTCTGCCCCTCTCTGTTTGGGCCAGTACCTAGGTCAGTGGTTGCATCTCCCCCGTGGTTCCATTTTCCATGAGCAGTCTCTCTCTCTGTGGTCTCAGTTGCTGACCAGTGTCTTGGCTTGGCTCCAGAGCTCTGGCAGTGCCACCTCTATGCTTTGACCTTCCAGCCTAGGGATGGTAGCAGATTCCTACTACTGCTGATCTCTAGGTTGCTTCACATTTCCCTCTTTCTGCCCTTTTGATACTTTTGTAACTTGTACAGAGCTACTGAACCCCTTCTATTAAAGTACTTCATGTGGTTTTTTTTTTTTTTTTTTTGGAGTGTGCAACTCGGCCCTGGTTGATCAAGGACAACTCTCTCCCTCCTCATTACTCTTCCTTCCTTTCTCCTTCCATCTCCATTGTGCTGCGGGGTGTGAAGACCCTTCAGAACATCTGGAGAAGTGAGCTGGTGTGGTGGAGACAGTTCTATTACTACCATATTGTGTATATATAGTATATTTTGGTGTTTATGTTGGGGAAGAGGAACATCATGAAATGCCCTCTTGTTACCACTTCTGTCATGGTGGAACCTGAAAAGTTTTTCCTTTACCCACATTCCTCCTTTAACATTTAGCGAGCACCTCTTTGCAGCAAGACGCCTCTATATCAGTGGTGGGAGTGGGGCTGGGCCTGAGATGAGGAGATGAGCCCTGCCTGCCCCAAGCCCACTACACATTGAGAATGCTGGGGCATCATGCATGGAAGTGAGAGTGACATGAGACACCACCCAACGAGGGAAATACAGAGAAATGTGGAGGACAAGAGGGCTCCTTTGACACAGGATATCAGGGAGGGCTTTCTAGAGAGGAAGGCATTTGTCTGGTTTGGTAGGATGAGTAGTGTGTGGGGAGATGATTATAGGGGTGTTCCTCATAAAATACATTCAGGGGTTAGAGATGGAGTCTAAGGTTTCCACTTCCTCTGAATAACTGCAAATCTCCCAATTTTCCATCTGTGCCTTACGGAAGACTCCCGGACCCTTTTCCTAGAGGTATTACGACCACAGAAATCAACCAATACCTCAAGGAACCTAGGGATAATCTTTAAGAGGTTTTAGGCATGTGCAGAATTCCTGAAAGTTCCTGTTTGGGGCTGGCCTGTCCATCTAGTCAAAGCCTTGGTTTTTCCAGTAGTCATGTATGGATGTGAGAGTTGGACTGTAAAGAAAGCTGAGCACTGAAGAATTGTTGCTTTTGAACTGTGGTGTTGGAGAATACTCTTGAGAGTCCTTTGGATTGCAAGGAGATCCAATCAGTCAATCCTAAAGGAAGTCAGTCTTGAATATTCATTGGAAGGACTGATGCTGAAGCTGAAACTCCAATACTTTGGCTACCTGATGCGAAGAACCGACTCATTTGAAAAGACCCTGATGCTGGGAAAGATTGAAGACAGGAGGAGAAGGGGATGACAGAGGATGAGATGGTTGGATGGCATCACTGACTCAATGGACATGAGTTTGAGTAGGCTCCGGAAGTTGGTGATAGACAGGGAAGCCAGTCCACGGGATCACAAAGAGTCATTCACAACTGGGTGACTGAATTGACTGTCCTTTTGTGGAGAACCCTACCTGGGATTATTTTGCTTTCCGTATATCTGCTTGAGGAGAGAGGCAAAGATAAGTTTTTGGTTGGTAGGAGAGCAGAAGAGGAGGAAGGCCAGGCTTGGGCCCTGGGAACATCCTGGTTAGAGCATCCTACTGATCTGGACTAGCTTAAGGCAGCCTGAGGATGCTAGGACCAAAGGGAGATGACACTTCTCAGAGTCACATCAGTCAATGGTTGACAGCCTGTTCTCTCAGTTGGGGGAATTGCATGTAGAGACCTGTCCCAGCAGATAAATACCCCTTCACTGTCCCCAAGACTATGGCAAAGACAAGGCTGGTTGATGTGGACAGACAAAAAGGGAACCTCTCTCCCTCTTCTGCTGCCAGCTACCCTCCCTCTGTTCTCCTTTGCAGGGATGTCAGAGGCATCATAACCAAGATGGAGGGTGGGAGTTGAAATGTATCATGGATTTAATAATGGAGATTTGTGGGATTTCATCTTGCATGCTTCAGCCCCCCGAGGCCACCTCATATCCAGATGAGCATATGTGTGAAGACAAGGATATATGTCCACGGCTCTGGGGCCAGGAGACTGCAGCTGGTGCTAGGTTAATTTCCAAAATTAGGCTATGGTCTCTTTCCCTAAAATCCTCAACAATTAGGAACAACTATTAAGCTGTGACATTTTAAGGGTGGGAAATTTTTGTCATATTTCTAATTCTGCCTTGGGCTGCTGTGGGCCATTTCACAGAAATTCGAGGCTGGAATAAACTGAAGGGGCATCTTGTGCCAGAAGCCCTAGCATTGTAGCCTCTTCTAAGCAGCCCAGCTTAAAGGAAAAAAAAACCCTCCTGGACTTGAGCTATATAGCCAAACACCTGGGTTGGAATCTGAGCGCAGAAAACAGTCATGGAACGCCAAAAATGCAACACCTGTGGACAAGCTATTGCCTTGGAGGCCAGTCTGGGCTCTGAAGACAGGACTCCACCGTGCGCCACTTCACTAACTGCCTCTCGGGTGGGCCTGGGTACAGATGGACTGGGGGTGATTGCCAGCCTGCTGTTACAGAGAGATTTGGGCTTTGAAATCACGTAGATCTGGCTTTTATTCCTAAGAGACCCTGAGCAGTGGGGGGTGGGACGTGAGGAAGTAAGAGAGGGAAGGGAAAGGAGTCACTGGAGGGTGTGCTCTCTAGTGGGTTAACTCTATGGGTGACTTGAGGGTGCAGCTCTGGGAGAATGAGCTCAGAGTCATTACAGCCAAGGGGTGAGGGAGCTGGGGTACTGATCCTCCAACTTCCACCCAGCAGGGGTTCAGAGCTGCTGCCAGGGGTGTGAGGTGTTAACTCCCCAGCACACTGGCCTGCTGTGTTGCAGGGACTGAGCAGGCTCCACTGGTCAGAGAAAAACCTAGCACCAAGACTGGTATGAGTTTGCAGTTAGAAGCCCTGGGATTGACCTGAGAATGGTAGGTGTTGAAGGGTTATGGGTAGGGTACCAACAGTGACTGACAAAGGTACCAAGATTCCAGAAATTTCTGATCTGATTAATTTATCCACATGAACCTGCTGGGATCCCAGTGGTTGATCCTCTCCACTGGGAGTATTTGTTCTTACACAGAACTTGAGAAAGAGTAGTGCTTAGTCCAAGGAATGAATTACTCAGACAGATGTGGCAGGTGGCTGAGAGTTTGGGGCAGGCAGACCACAGTTACCTTTATGCAGATGTGACCTACCTGCCTGTGTGGAGCCTGTCTGAACTGGATGATACTCTTGTGTCCAGACCATGCAACTCACACACAGACTTCTGGCTTCCTCCCGTCTCTGCTATAGCCCCAGGAGGCCACCTGGGAAGGTTCCCCTGTTGCTGTTTCTAATGAAAACAAACTCTTTCCCTGGTCTTGAGAACTGAGCACCCAGGCCCATGAGGGAAGCTTGGAGAGCACTACCACAACCATGTTCATTACCATGGGGAGGATGAAACAAAGACTCCAGGGAAATTTGGGCAAGGCCTTGACTTGAGCATCCAGGACCCAGGGGCTCAGGATGGAGCCAGCTGATGGAGTCTTAGAAATTAAGCACTTCTCTGCCTTTCGTGGCTGAGGGTGACGGGGGAAAGGTGGGCTGCTGTTAGGCCGAGCCCCATTCTCAGGCCACATTGCTAGAAGCTGGGTCTGACCTGAAGGTGGCAGCACCACCAGACTGCATGGTTGCAGTCTGTCCACAAAAGATAGGCCAGGATGGAGGACACGGCCTGTGGGAGGGCCTGAGCCCTTCCCTTCTTGTACTGACCCAACTTGGGCATGAAGCCTCCAGTTAGAAGCATGTTCATTTTTCATTTGGAGAAATGGACAGTGTTATGGCTGCATGACCAGAGCCTGCTGTGCTGACTGTGGGCTTCTCCAGGTAGACTTGGGGGCCTGGTTTGTATAGGAGAGGGGAGAATAGAAAATGAGGGAGGGAAAGAGATAGAAAGTGGGATCTCTTCATGTAAAGCATTACTGGCTATGCATTGAGTCTCAGCTCTCTCTCTGTCATGGTGGGGTTTCCTCTGATGGACTGATGGATTTCCTGGGCAGCGTGCTCAGGTTATGCAGTGACTTTCATGTCTGAGGAATAGAGATGGAGCCATCTCCATCTCTATGTGCCTGTGCTGTGGCTTGCAGCCTTTCATCCACACGGCTCCCATCTGTTTGGTGCCTGGAGAACGGCTCTGTGCAACTGGCAATTTAATGGCTCTCATTTTAGAGAAATTTCTGGCTGACTTAATGCTCTGGGAGACCAAATTCAAAACTCCAGGGTGACCCAACAGATGCCTAATTTTCCAGAACTAATCTGTCCTGCTTGACTCATTCCCTCTCCTCTCCCTGGATCAGCATAGCCGTCAAAGTCTTTCTGATGATGTGCAAAATGACAACTGTAATCATAGATGAATGGAATGGGGCCGCTCTGGAGAGGGGAGTCTGTTTGGAAGATGATTCATTCAAAATGTTGTTCTAGGAGGTTGCTTTGCACTCAATCCCTATATGAAAAACAGCCACAGGATTTAAAGAGTTTCTCAATCCAATCATTAGTGTCAATTTTAGATGGGCGTAATTTCCTGTAGGGTATTTTTGCTCTTTATCTAAAACACTGTGTGCTGGAGAAACTCCTTTGAAGTCAGATCCAGGGAAGGGGGAGGTCACGGAGACGAGGCCAGCCCTCTTCCTGCTATAATTTAGATGCTTTCCGCCTAGAAACAAGGGTCTACATGCTGGGTTTCCTATGATCCCCTCTACCTGTGTGATCCCTGACATTCTGAGGGTTAAGATTAAACAGGTATATAAGACTAACCTGAGTATGATATTTCATGTGACTAGATTGTCTTTTCCAGCATCCTCTGGAGGCCTGGTCCATGGGGACATCATGAGTTAGCATGGTGATCAGGTCACGGAAGGCCTTATATGCCATACTGCAATGTGTAGGCCTTGTCCTGATAGGAGTAGGGGAGCCACTGAAGGTTTCATGTAGGAAAGGGGCAAGGAAGCTTGGTGGCTTAGAAGGATGACTCAGGCTTCCATGCGGAGGATCAGTTACAGAGGAGAACCTGAGGGCACTGAGATCTGTTAGGAGGCAGGTACATGTACCCAGGTGAAAGAAGACACGATGGCTTGGACTAGAGATGGGCTGGATGGAGGGTAGAAGATAGGCATATTTAAGAAGTATGATTTTGCAAAATACACATCTGTCAACCTTAAACTCATATAATGTTATATAAGTTGTATCTCAAAACAGGAAAAAGTAAACGTCTAGCAGGTAAACTTTAGAGAACTCAGGGGTTGGTTGTGAGGTGCAGAAGAAGGGGAAGCCCAGAGTGGTTGTACGAAGTCAAGGTTGACTTTATCCTGTCCTTGGGAATGTGTTCCTTAATTTGAGGGTCTCAAAACCACCAGAAAGGAAACATTAAAAAAAAAAAAAAAAAAAGGAGAGCCTGAGCAGAATAGTGGGAAAAAATTTCAACCAATATTTTGAACTATTTTTTATCATCATTTCCCAGACAATGTCATTATACTAATTTGAAAGAGAGCGATCCAATTCATTTTCTATTTGTGGTTGCCAACCCCATGAATACTTGATGGTTTTGGATTACAGAGCTTCCAGCAGTGGCTCTTTTGCAGTCAATAGGATGGAGGGTGAGGAGAGGCCTGTGTTTAGGTAGTGATAGGCTGTGTACCTCCTCATGTGTCTCCTGCTTCAATAGCGTCTCTTTTGAGCTGAATTCTTTCTGAAGCTCTGGCAGGATAAGGAAAATGATCATTCTTCCTGCTTCTAGGGCTGGCTGTCAGAGTTCTAGAAATGATCTGTTGTGACAAATGACAATGGCTTTAGGTTATGTGGGAGGACTGCAGCCTTCAGATGGATAATTATCTTTGCAGTTAAATGGCAATTGCAAGGGGAGGGGGAGCTAATATGAGCAACAGGAAGGTGACAGACTGTGGATGATGATTATTTTTATAGGTTTCTTATAAGAAAGTGGGCTGCAGTAATCACAGACACGTCTCCTAGGAGAAGGATGCTTGGTCTGGAAGTACTTTGTACCTGAGGTGTAGGGAAGCTTATCTCAGACATTGCTGTGGATGGAATTGTGTACCCTTCACATTTCTGTGTTGACGTCCTAATCCCCATTGTGACTGTAGTTGGAGACAGGACTTTTAGGAGGTAACTAAGGTTAAATAGGTCATAAGGGTGGAGTTGTAATCCAACAGGCTTGGTGGTTGCCTTTTGAGAAGAGGAAGAGAGAAACCTCTCTCTGTATGGACACTCACTGAGGCAAGACCATATGAGCATATAGCAAGAAGGTGGTCCTCTACAAGGCCCAAAGAGGGCCCTCACAAGAACCCAACCATGCTGGCCCCCTGATCTTGGGGGCCTCCAGATCCACAATTCCAGCCTCCAGAATTGTGAGAATATTAATTTCTTCTGTCTAAACCACTTAAGCCTCTAGTGTTTTGTTATGGCAGCTGAGTGGGCATGAGAATGATCTAATATTCACTTAGCCAAACAGATGAACTCTCCTGGTACTAAGCTTGGAATCAACAATAAACCTAATTCCCCTGGATGTAGGTTTTTATACAATGAAGTAGCAAATAACTTGCTTGTTCCCTTTTAGAATCTGCCATAAATATTATGAGCTCTAAAAGGAAATTGAAACTTCATTTAAACCCAAAGTTAGTGAATGGCTGACATATCCTCATGACTTCTGAATTCTCTCAGTGGCAGGGAATATACAGCCATCCTTCCCAGAGTTTGAGCTACTTTTTGAAACTAAGTTAGAGTTGGGGAGGGCCATGCACTTTATGTTACTTTCATTGCTGGGTACAATGCCCATGACTCTGTCTTTCATAGAGTCCAGTTTTCTCTCCAAGAAAAAGGTAAGAAGGTAGGGCCAATTCTGCATTACCTGGGTGATAAAGGGGTGCTGTGTGTGCTTGGCCTATGGGCTATTCTGCTTCCTTCCTAGGATGTGGTTGCCATTTCTGTTACTTTCTGGGGATAAAATGCTGCCATGGGGTCCATTCTGTAACCCAGTGGAAGTGAAAGTCGTTCAGTCATGTCCCAACTCTTTGCAACCCCATGGACTATACAGTCCATGGAATTCTCTAGGCAAGAATATTAGAGTGAGTAGCCTATCCCTTCTCCAGCGGATCTTCCTGAGCCGGAATCAAACCAGGGTCTCCTGCATTGCAGGCAGATTCTTTGCCAGCTGAGCTACCAGGGAACCCTACTACCAAAGGCAAGGAATAAGCACCTCTTCCAAAATCACTTAGGAGAAGCAATTCAGGGTGGAGAGGCAAAATAGCTTCTAGAACTGAGCTGTGACCTAGTGAATGGAGGACCTGGCCAATGGCCAGTCATTATGGGACAGTGGAGCCCCTGACCTTGAACTAGATACCATAGAAGGACACTAGAGAAAGTGTAAGCTCAGGTCCCTCTAGGAGTCCATGATCTCCCTGAAGAAATAAAAGCCACACACAGGAAGCTAAGACAAGCTCCATGAAAGGGTCATTATGAGCTAACTTTCACTGGAATATTTTTGAGAATGGAAAGAAATAAGTTGAGGTTCAATGATGCCCTGGGTTAATGGCATGCTTAATACCTGGGTTTAGGAAGGACTTCTGGAGGCTGGAGGAGGTAGGTTTGTTTTGGTTCTCAAAGGGGGATGAAATCTGAGAGGCTGAACACAGAGTTCCAATTTGTCGCCTATTTGCTCACTTAGCACCTACTGTTTGAGTACCTACTGCATGCCAGGCCTTGCTGTGCACCATGGAAAGGAAAACAAATAGCTCTGGCTGTGTCGGAGAATTCATTTGTCTAGCCCTGTTGAGGTTCTGAGGACCCAGGTAACTGGAACCAAATGAATTCCTCATTCACAGCAGGAAACCAAGTGTCCTCTAGGCAGTGAGTGCTCCCAGTGCAGCTTTGTCTGGAGACAACTGCTAATTGCCTTCCTCTGTGTCTCTTCTGACCCCAGTACCCATCTTTTCCTATGGGCTCCCCCATGTGTCTCTGCTCCTCATGGGAAGGGGTCCTCTGCTGGCACACAAGAATGCGGAGTTGAGGGCTGCTCCACATCTGTTGTGGGGCTTGGAGAAAGCTCTCATTCCCCAGAGCAGGAAATAATCCCGAAGACTCTCCCAACTCAGAGCTTTGAGCACGACTGCCTGCCAGGTGCTGAAACCGCACATATTGAGCTGGGGTCCGAGGGTAAGTGGAGTGTTTGGTTTTGGGGAGCCAGACCTATAGCTAAATCCATAAAAGAGTTTAATTTCAGGGCAACCAGGCCTAGAAACCTGGAAGTAGAGTCAGCAACCATAACCACCACTGGCATGGAGCCTCTCTCTCCAGGTGGGACAAGCAATGCTTCGAATCAGTTGGCACTGGAGGTGGCCTAAAAGGTTATCTTGCTAACTAGTGTTTAATTGCAGGATCTCATGTACAAATTTCCTCAATACCAGTCATGTAACCTTTAATCAGTGGTGTGCTGGTAAATGTTTTACAACTGGCTATCTGGGGAAAAGGAAAGAGTCTTGATTTGTAGTTTGCTAGTTTTCATGATGTAAATACTTCAGTCATGACTGACTGCCAGCTATCAGTACAACATCCCTGAATGCAGAGTTGGGAAGTAATATAGCTGGTTCTTGTGTGAAAGTACAGGCCAGATTCTGCATGCCACTGCCTTTGAATGGAATACCTTTAGTGACAGGAAACTCACTATCTCTAGGTTGGCCCAGTCTACTCATCCTTCTGTCTTAGGCCTCTCAAATTTCATCCTCTTTTGAGGGTTAAAGCAAGTCTCTCCTGAAGCAAATGTTAAGATATTGTAGTAAACTAGAATCTCTCATTCCTTCATATTGACCAGTACTTTCCCCCTCAACTCTCATTTCTGGTTCCTATTTCTATAGATACTTAAGGAACAACAGGAACATCAGGATTAGAGAAGAATGGTTCTAGTAATTATTACTTACCAGTCTTAGATAATAAGTTTCTATTGACCTCCTGATCGTCCACTTGTAAGTCACCTCAAATCTAGCACATTATGTTTCTAATTAATTTCATTCAGCAAATACAATACAAAATCTACTTGGCCCCAGGCCCTGTTCTGGGCACTGTGGGGAAATGAATAAGATACACAGTCTTGGCTCTTAAGGGGCTTATTGTTTAGTGATGGAGAGAAAGTCAGACAGTACTCTCAGGGGATTTGCTTAATGAGATGGGGAGTGGAGAATGTGCTCTAGGGGGTTCTGAATATGGAAAGATCACTTCTGACTGGATGGTCAAAGATGATGTGAAATTTTAGGCTTCAGGGCAGTCATCTGTAAATTGCTGCAGTTTTTGTGGCTTGCTGTTTTTGTTGTGTGTGCTGTGGAGAGGGGCCAATAGCATGGCTAACTTATTAGAACAGAGGGTGCTTTCCTGATGAAGCTCTGGGCAGCTTCTGTCACATACATGTCTACAGAAATTGGCCCCTGTTTCAGTGACTTAAAGGAGATTTGAAACAGTGCCATTGTTAATCTGATCAATAGCTCAGCATGTGGAATAGAACAAGCCCATAGTTCTTGTATTAGAAACATCCTCTGTAGCAACTGCATGCACAGTAGCCAAAGTCTTTAGATGTCGGACTCTGGTGCCAGTTTTCAACTTCCATTATCCCTGAGGTTGAGCAATACCATATTTACACAGCAGGATACATGTGGGCTGCTGTTAGCCAAACCAGAACATTTCTGTTGAAATATGGTCTGCTTTCCTTGGGAGTCCAAAAGAATTTTCATAGTTCTACACTGCCTGAATGTGAGGGAAGAGAGAGGAAGAGAGAGCATCCTCTAGGACTAGAGTGAAGAGCATAAAAAGTGACCTTTAAAAGTCAGCTCTTGGATGACCTTTAAAAGCCAGCTTATTAACCAAGTTACTCATGATATGCATGGTGACTGGCGTTTGTCTGATAGTTATTGGATTTGAAATTGATATAGGATCAGTTAAACTGATTCCATCTCTAACCTTCAGAATTTGTGATTTATCATCAACATAGTCAACACAAATAACCAACAAGTAAACTTTGTATCATATATTGGTTCTGAAAATGGTGAAACAATCAATGCAACATGCCAAGTGTTTAGCTTTCTTCTCCCATGTGAAACCATATCCTCCTGCTCGAGTTGAACCAGGGGAGGAAACCTATGTAAAGAAGTGGACGCGACAGGATTCACAGGATTTCCAGGTTCATTAATCCTCTTTTGCCCTCCCTCCCTGCTATTTCTTGGGAAGGAAGGTTCAACCAACACTTACCAAACACACAACAAGAAGTTATCAACTTAAGGAACTCCAGAAATTGCTGAGGGCTTCATTTTTTCTCAGTCCCTGAGATCGACAACTCTCAGTCATGAATTTTCTTCATGCTAAAGGTTAGGGTGAGAGATATAGAAATTTGATTTAATTGAGGAGGAGTCTTTTTTGGCAAATGAGTTTTTCTATCACACTTTTCTTCATCATATGTTTCCAATCAGGAGAGAAATGTTGATAGTGCTCAAAACTCTGGTATGCACTAAAGTAGAGAGAATTCCTTTTGTAAGCAACAGAAACTTTGGTTATAACGTGGGTAGAGTTCTCAACCGCCGGTTCTTAGTTAAGGCAGCATCCTCAGCCTCCTTCCGTTTTTGGGGAAACCAGCTGGAGACTCTCTAATGATCAGGCATGCCACCATGACAGGGACCACACTGAATGTTTGGATTGATTCATTGTTGTAACTAAGTACCTGGGTTCTGAATTCTAGAAAATCCAAACCTAGATCAGGAATGAATGTTTTTCATCACTTACTCTGGTTTATCAATTTTAGGGTATATATTTCCCCCTTTTCTATATTTTAACATCTCTGAAATTAATGCTATGAATCAGTGACTGTTAGCCATGAAACAGTCATGACATGTTGTCATTGCCTATGCCTGTGAAAACTTGGTCTTAGCTGTTTGTATTTTCACTTCAGTGAGTTATGAACTGATATGCATTTTGGTACTACACATATTAGGTTTCATTGACATCCAGAATGTTTTTTTTTTTAAGATTACACTATGCTTTGGCATAGAAACTGAAAAAGAGCAGAAGTATGTAAAACTGACATTAGTGAAGCAAATGTTTGTCTTTGGAGAAATGGCCAAAATTCCACTTTTTCTTGCAAAACAGCAACCAAGTAGTTTACGGAATTGCTTCTTAAACTTTAACATGCAAAATAAATCACTTGAGCATCTTGTTAAAACTATTTTGTAGTAAGGTCTGGGGTGGGACCTGAGATTGCTCATTTGTGGTCAGCACACCCAGGTGACGTCACTGCTGGAGGTCCAGACCACACTTTGAATAACAGGGCCTTGTTGTTGTTGTTCAGTCGCCCAGTCATGTCCAACTCTTGGCAACCCCATGGACTGCAGCACGCCAGGCCTCCCCGTCCTTCACCATCTCCCAGAGTTTGCCCAAGTTCATGTCCATTGCATCAGTGATGCCATCCAGCCATTTTATCCTATGATGCCCTCTTTTCTTTCTGCCCTCAATCTTTCCCAACGTCAGGGACTTTTCCATGAGCTGGCTGTTCGCATCAGGTAACCAAAATACTGGAGCTTTAGCTTCAGCATCAGTCCTTCCAATGACTATTCAGGGTTAATTTCCTTTAAGATTGACTGGTTTGATCTCCTTGCTGTCCAGTGTACTCTCAAGAGTCTTCTCCAGCACCATAGTTCAAAGGCATCAATTTTTTGCCACTCTGCCTTCTTTAAAGTCCAGCTCTCACAACTGTACATGACCACTAAGAAGACCACAGCCTTGACTATATGGACCTTTGTCAGCAGTGATGGTTCTGCTTTTCAACACACTAAGTTTGTCATAGCTTTCCTGCCAAGAAGCAATCATCTTCTGATTTCATGGCTGTAGTCGCCATCCACAGTGATTTTAGAGCCCAATAAGAGGAAATCTGTCACTGCTTCCACCTTTTCCCCCTTCTATTTGCCATGACTTAATGGGGCCAGATACCATGATCTTAGTTTTTTTTTTTAATATTTAGTTTTAAGCCAGCTTTTTCACTCTCCTCCTTCACCCTCATCAAAAGGTTCTTTAGTCATTTTCTTTTCTTTCTGTGAAAGTAATTTTCTTCACTTTCTGTCATTAGCGTGGTATCATCTGCATATCTGAGGTTGTTGTTTCTCCCAACTATCCTGATTCCAGCTTGTAAATCATCCAGCCGGGCATTTCTCACGATGTGCTCAGCATATAGGTTAAACAAACAGGGTGACAACAGACAGCCCTTTCATACTCCTTTCTCAATCCTGAACCAATCAGTTGTTCCATAGAGGGTTCTCACTGTTGTATCTTGAGCCGCATACAGGTTGCTCAGGAGACAGGTAAGATGTTCTGGTATTCCCATCTCTGTAAGAGCTTTCCACAATTTATTATGACCCACACAGTCAAAGGCTTTAGCATAGTCAATGAAACAGAGGTAGAAGTTTTTCTGGAATTCTCTTGCTTTCTCTATGATCCAGCAAATGTTGGCAATTTGGTCTCTTGTTCCTCTGCCTTTTCTAAACCCAGCTTGGACATCTAGAAGTTCTTGGTTCACATTAATGTTGAAGCCTAAGATGCAGGATTTTAAGCATGACCTTACTAGTATGGGAGATGAGTGCAACTGTCTAATGGCTTGAAACATTCTTTAGTACTGCCCTTCTTGGGAATTAGGATGAGGATTGACCTTTTCCAGTCTTGTGGCCACTGCTGGGTCTTCCAGATTTGCTGACATATTGAGTGCAACACTTTGACTGCATTATCTTTTAGGATTAATAGGTCTACTGGGATTCTATTGCATCCACTTGCTTTATTGACAGCAGTGCTTCCTAAGGCCCACTTTACTTCACACTCCAGGATGTCTGGCTCTGGGTGACTGATCTCAACATCATCCTTATCCAGTTCATTAAGATCTTTTTTGTACAGTTCTTCCATGTATTCTTTCCATCTCTTCTTGATCTCTTCTGCTTCTACTAGGTCTCACCATTTCTATCCTTTATTTTGCCCATCTTTGGGCAAAATATTCCCTTGATATTTCCAATTTTCCTGAAGAGGTCTCTTCACACATCACTGTCTTGTCTTGAAGAAGGGTCTTGCTTAACTCAGTGAAAATATGAGCCATGCCACGTAGGATCACCCAAGATGGATGGGCCAGAGTGGAGAGTTCTGACAAAATGTGATCCGCTGGAGAAAGAAATGGCCAACCACCCCAGTATACTTGCCATGAGAACCTCATAAACTGTATAAAAAGACTGAAAGATGAGTCCCCCAGGTTGGAAGGTGTCCAGTATGGTCCTGGGGAAGAGCAGAGGACAGCTACTAGTAGCCCCAGAAAGAATGAAGTGGCCGGGCCAGAGTGGAAATAAGGCATGAACAGACCTAATAGAGGAAGGTAGCCACAGGGGGTGAAGCTGTGTTCATTTTGTTACTGAGTTTTGTGCAGCAAGTTGTGTATCACTTGCTAAGTCATGCTACTTAAGACAGGATAAATGCCAATTCCCCAGGAATAGAATGAAATAAATTTTAGGGCCGTAATTGTGTGATTGATTTCATGTGTCTGATGAGGCTCTTGATGAGGTATCATGTCAAAATTTAATTGAGGTACCTAAAATAATGTCTTATGATCTAGTGAATAATAGTAGCCCTAGATGTAATGAAATACAGTAATGTGCATGCATCATTATCCTTGTATAAATCATGAAGAACCTGGCTTCAACTCTAAGCATTGTATGAACCCTTCCTCAAGAGAGCCAATGATGTGGTGTCATGTTCTAAACCCTCTCCCCCCAAAACAAAGAATAATCTTAAACACAAATAACTTCAAAATCTTTCAGATTTCCATTATCACTGTTCTCAAACTACACTCTTCTTCTAACAAAAAGGTTAAGCTTCTGTGACTTTTAAACTGGATAGGCTGAGAGTGAAGGATCTTAAATGGCATCCAGTTTTATAACCAAGCTATCTGAGCAAATAACCAGTTAGAATTGGGAAAATATGGCATCAAAAATGATGTTCAGGTACCAACAGGTATGAAAAGCTCATTTAATAATGCTCCTTCATGCGAAAGTTATTTGGAAAGGCCAGGGCTGTTATAGTTACTACAACTTTGTCTTTATAATGGTCCTAAGAGTATCAGAAGAAAGTTATTTTTGTGTAGCAAGGGGGACAGTATAGTCAGGGAGATGCCACACAGTGAGAATTTCCAGCCTCACAGCTCTCTTGTATTGTTCAGAAAGCTTTATATTACACAACATCCATCACCATCTTTTTTTTCTTTTCTGAGTAAAACACAGCAAATCAAATTTGATAGATAAGGCAAAGGTTAGAATTTGAAGATGGACTGGAGATGAATGAATTGCAGAAACTTAAATGAGCGTCTATGTGGATCCTTGGATAAGGGCTGGGGGAGGGTTTTTATGTATTAGATGCTATTCTAAAAAGCCTAGCAGAGAGTCACCTCTCTTGATCTGAGAGCTGAATGGAAACACCAGAGGTCTCAAGAGCTGGAAGTTGTCAAAGTTATGGTCAAGTCAGAATGGAGAAAACACAACAAGCACTTCAAATATTCAGATAATATCTTGAAAACATCATCTGTTAGGAATAAAGACCATGCCCTACAGTAAGAACTATACCCTGAGATTAAGGGAAAAACTAAATAAACTATACTAGCCTGAACAAGCAATTAAACCAAACTCAACAAGATCAAGAGCAATGATTTCTCTATCTTCTAGAATAAACAGCAATGCCCTTTAAAGGTAGATGACATTATTCAAACTCCTATGTTACCTTGACAGTGTCAGGAATACAATAAAAAATTATTAGATGTATGAATAAGCAGTAAAATTTACCTGCTAGTCAAGAAAAATTGAAGACTATCACAAGATGACCCACATCTTATAATTAACAGTCAGGACCAATACAATATTGTAAAGTTTAAAAATAAAATAAAATTAAAAAAAATAAAAATTGTTACTACAAATATGCCCAAGAACCTAAAGGAAAAGATGGATATAATGAGAAAACATGGAAACAATAAAAACAAACCAAATGGAAATTTTAAACTGAGAAGTACAATATCTAAAGTGAAATTTTTCTTGAACTGGATTGATATCAGATTAGAGACTTAAGAGAGTTAGTGAACTAGAGAAGAGCAATAGAAATATTGAAGAACAGAGAGAAAAGAGATTTTGAACACTGAACAGAAATTCACTGACCTATGGAATAATAACAAGCCATTTAATATATGGGTAATTGGAAGCCTAGGAGGATAAGAAAGAGAGAATGCAACAGAAAAATGGCTTAGGAAATAATGGCACAAAGTTTCCAAATTTGTTGGAAAACATTAATCTCAGATATAAGAAGGTCAACAACCCCCAAGCAGGGTTCATTGTATAAAAACCCAGACCAAGGCACACTGTAGTCAAACTGCTGAAAAAAAAATGAAGGAAAAAAAACTCCAGTCTAGAGGAAAAAAAGCTACAATCCATACCAAAGGAACAAAAATATGAATAGCAGCCAGCATTATCAGGAAGAATAGAATGCAGAAAATAACGGAACAGTGTCAAGTCAGAATTCTGTATATGATATCCAGATATCCTTTTAAAATGAGAGTAAAATAAAGAAACTTCCAGGTAAAAGCTGAGAGAAGTTGTTGCCAGAAAACCTACCTTACAGTCATGCTAAGGAAAGTTCTTTATGCTGAAAGAGTATGTCAGATGGAAACTTGGATTTTATAGGAAGAAACAAAGAACCCAAGAGAAAGGGTTGAAAAGTGAGTAAATGTAAAAGTCTTTCTTTTCTCTTAAAAATCTTTGAATGATCCTTGACTATTTGATTGGAAAATAGTAACACTCTTTGTGAGGTTTTATAATGTATGTTGAAGTAAAATATGTGACAAAAGTAGCATAAAGGATGCGGAGCACAATGAAATTGTATTTTTGTAGGGCTCTTACATGTTTTGTAAAGTGGGGTAAGATATTAATTCTAAGTAGACTGTGAAGGGTTAAAGATGCTTCCCTCCTCCCCAGTTATATGGAGAAATAATTGACATATACTTCCCAGATGTTTCTAATGGTAAAGAGCCTGCCTGCCAATACAGGAGAATTAAGAGACGTGGGTTCAATCCCTGAGTCAGAAAGATCCCCAGCAGAAGGAGATGGCAACCCACTCCAGTATCCTTACCTGGAGAATCCCCAAGGACAGAGGAGCCTGGTGGGCTAAAGTCCATAGGGTCACAAAGAGTTTGATACAAACGAAGCGGCTTAGGACAAAACTGACATATTCAGTTCAGTTCAGTTGCTCAGTCGTGTCCAACTCTTTGTGATCCCATGAACCACAGCATGCCAGGCCTCCCTGTCCATCACCAACTCCCAGAATTCACCCAAACCCATGTCCATTGAGTCGGTGATGCCATCCAAACATTTCATCCTCTGTCATCCCCGACTCCTCCTGCCTTCAATCTTTCCCAGCATCAGGGTCTTTTCAAATGAGTCAGCTCTTTGCATCACGTGGCCAAAGTACTGGAGTTTCAGCTTCAACATCAGTCCTTCCAATGAACACCCAGGACTGATCTCCTTTAGAATGGACTGGTTGGATCTCCTTGCAGTCCAAGGGACTCTCGAGGGTCTTCTCCAACACCACAGTTCAAAAGCATCAATTCTTCTGTGCTCAGCTTTCTTTATCGTCCAACTCTCACATCCATACACATATCACTACATAAATTTAAGGTGTACAGCATGATGGTTAGATTTACATAGTTGCAAAATTACTGCCACAATGGGTTTAGTCAATGTCCATCATCTCATATAGATAGGAAGCAAAAACAATCATTAAATATAAAATAAAAAGTAGCTAAACAACAACTAATAAAGGAGCTCAAATTGAAAGCTAAAAAATATTTGATTAACTTAAAATAAGACAGAAATGGAGATACAAAAGCACAATAAAACAATGACAATGAACAAATGGGACAAATTCAAAACAAATAGCAGAAAGGTAGACTTAAACCCAAGCATATAAATAATTGCACTAAATAGAAATTGCACTAAATAAAAGTGATGGGCATCTGGTCCCATCACTTCATGGGAAATAGATGGGGAAACAGTGGAAACAGTGTCAGACTTTATTTTTTTGGGCTCCAAAATCACAGCAGATGGTGACTGCAGCCATGAAATTAAAAGACGCTTACTCCTTGGAAGGAAAGTTATGACCAACCTAGATAGCATATTGAAAAGCAGAGACATTACTTTGCCAACAAAGGTCCGTCTAGTCAAGGCTATGGTTTTTCCTGTGGTCATGTAGGGATGTGAGAGTTGGACTGTGAAGAAAGCTGAGTGCCGAAGAATTGATGCTTTTGAACTGTGGTGTTGGAGAAGACTCTTGAGAGTCCCTTGGACTGCAAGGAGATCCAACCAGTCCATTCTGAAGGAGATCAGCCCTGGGATTTCTTTGGAAGGAATGATGCTAAAGCTGAAACTCCAGTACTTTGGCCACCTCATGCGAAGAGTTGACTCATTGGAAAAGACTCTGATGCTGGGAAGGATTAGGGGCAGGAGGAGAAGGGGACAACAGAGGATGAGATGGCTGGATGGCATCACTGACTCGATGGACGTGAGTCTGAGTGAACTCCAGGAGTTGGTGATGGACAGGGAGGCCTGGTGTGCTGCGATTCATGTGGTCGCAGAGTCGGAAACGACTGAGCGACTAAACTGAACTGAACTGAAATAAAAGTAGACTAAAAGGCAGAGACTATCAGACTGGATATAAAAGCAGGACCAAACTATATGCTATGTATAGGAGATATATTTTAAACATAAGTTGAAAGTAAAGGGATGGAAAAAGATACCATGAAACCAGAACAAAAGAAACATGATATACCTCTACCAATTTCAGGCAAAATAAATTTCATGATAAGGAGAGTTACCAGAGATGATAGGGACATTTCAAAACAGCAGAAGTGCTAATTCACAAGGGAAACATAACTACTACAAATACATATGCTTCTTATAATCAAATTTCAAAATATTCGAGGCAAAACTGACATAACTAAAAGGAAAAATGGACAAATTCACAATCAGTAAAGATATGAAAAATTTGAACACTATGAATCAACTTAAGCTAATTGACATGGAGAACTGCACTTAATAGGTACAGAATATTATTTTCAAGTGTTGGGAAGATCCCTTGGAGAAGGGACTGGCTATCTACTCCAGTATTCTTGCCTGGAGAATTCCATGGACAGAGGAGCCTGGTCGGCTATAGTCCGTGGAATTGCAAAGAGCTGGACATGAATGAACAACTAACACACTTACATGCGATAAATTAGAAATGTTCAAACTAAATGATACTGAAAACACAACATATTAAGGTTTGTTTGGGTTCAGTTAATGCAAGAGAAGGATAAGTATAGCTTTGAAAATTTATATTAAAAAGTTTAAAATCAGTGGTTTAAATTTCTACCTTAAAAAGCTGAGGAAAAGAGAAACAATTTAAACACAAAGTAAATAAAAGAAAATAAATAATAAAGATAAGAGAAGAAATCAATGAAATAAAAATGTAACATTAGAAAATTAACAAAGCCAAAAGTTGGCACTATAGGATTTTTACACGTTAAACACCTAGCAAGATTAAAGAAGAAAAAAGACAAGAGACAAATTACCACTATCAGGAATGAAAGAGGATATTCTACTATTTGTCCCATGTCTACTGAAAGGACAACAAGGGAACATAATGAACGACTTTATACGAATGAAATTTGACAGCTTAGTTATTATGTCTAATTCCTTGGAAAACACAACCTAGTAAAATGAACTAAAAATGAAATAGAAAATCTGAATAGTTTTATATCTATTAAATAAATTAAATTCATGATAAAAGCTTCCCTTCTAAGAAAACTCCAGGCTCAGATGCTTCACTGGTGAATTCAATCAAGCATTCAGCAAAGAAATGATACAAATCTAATTACTAACTCTTTCAGAAAATGGAGAAGGAAACACTTCAAACTTGTTTTATGAGGTCATGGTAATACTGATACTAAAAATCTGACAAAAATATTGTAAAAGAGGAAACTAAAGACCCATATCGTTATAAACATAGACAAACAGAAAATATTCTTAATAAAATATAAGGGTATGTGAATCTAGAAATATATAAAAGTATTGTGTAATGACCAATTGAGATTCATTTCAGAAATACAAGGTAGGGTTTAGCATTTAAAAATCAATCATTGTTAACTCAGTATATTAAAAGGACAGAGAAAAAACTATATAATCATTTCAAAAAGTATAGCAAAAACATTTGACAAAAATTCAATACCCATTTTCACAACACTAATTGTCACAGAAAACTAGAAAGGAAAAGGAACTTTCTCAATCTAATAAAAGGCATCTATGAGAAACCTACAGTTAATATCACACTTGGTCATTGAAAACTGAATACTTCTCCCCTTAAAACCAAGAACAAAAAAAGATGTTCATTCTCATCATTTCTATTCAGCATTATAATGGAGGTCCTAGCCAGGGAGATAAAGCAAGAAGAAGAAATTAAAGGCATATAAATTAGAAAGAAATCTAACTATCTTTATTTTCAGGCCAACATGATCTTGTATATAGAAAATCCTAAAGAACCTATAGAAAAAAATGCTAGAATTAATAAGTCTAGTAACATTGTAGAGTCTAAGATTAATATACAAAACTGATCAAAAGTTTAAGTTTGAGACATCAAGTTGGCAGTAGGATTTAAAATCTGGGGTTTGTGCAAGAGGCCTGTCGTGGAGATATAAATGTTGGAATAGATTTTGTTAGATAAATAAAACATTTGAATAAATGAAATCCCCTAAGGAATAAAGAGAGAGGCAGAAGAAAAGAGGTCCAAGGACTGAGGGTACCTTTTTAAAGAAACTCTCTAGTTCCATACAGTTAGCCTTCCCGTGAGTCCTGATTGGGAGGTGAGGGGCTTATGGGGCTTCAGCTGCAGGGAGCTTCAAATAGAAAGCCATGTTCCCTTTCAGGGACTTTCATTTGCACAGCAATAGGCTCCCTTTCGGAGAAGGCAATGGCACCCCACTCCAGTACTTTTGCCTAGAAAATCCCATGGACAGAGGAGCCTGGTAGGCTGCAGTCCATGGGGTCGCTAGAGTCGGACACGACTAAGCGACTTCACTTTCACTTTTCACTTTCATGCATTGGAGAAGGAAATGGCAACCCACTCCAGTGTTCTTGCCTGGAGAATCCCAGGGACGGGGAAGCCTGGTGGGCTGCCCTCTATGGGGTCGCACAGAGTCAGACACCACTGAAGTGACTTAGCAGCAGCAGCAGCAGGCTCCCTTTGGGTATTAGAACTCTGTTGCTCATACAATAAGTTTTGTTAATAGTAACTGACTCTCTAGCTGATATTTATGATGACTTCCTTGAGAAGTCCACGGATACTCAGAGGCCTGTGCTTAGAGGGCATTGGTTATTTCTGGCCTGGGAGAGAGGTCCGCTGAACCATTAAGGGTATGAATCTTCTTTCCATTGATTGCTCAAGAAGATGCATTTTTGTGATAAACTGCAGGGCTGTTTCTTTGTTTTTTACACTTTGGCGACTTGTCTAGAACACGTGCAGTGTTTGGCTCTGGGGCCCTGCAGAGGCAGGAATGCTCCAATATATCACCATCATTATCATGCTGCCAGCCTCAGAGCTCTCATGTTGATGTCTCGCTTCTGTTCCTCCCCCAGACCTGGGAAGATGAAAATTTTGGGCATTTCACATAGCCTCAAGCTACTGATGACTATAAAATATGGAGCCAGATGGATTTACATTCTTTTCCTGAAGACAAAACATAGCTTGTCTCTGCTAAGATCTTATCTACTTAATGAGTAGAGACAGTATAATTAAGGTCTTTCTGCAGTGCTGTGGATGTGCCAAACCTACTGGAAAGTTTGCTTCGTTTCCATAAATCAAATTTGTTTGGACCTTCACACATCTGGGGGCCTGTTCTTCTGACACCAGTTAACGGAGGCTATCACAGTAGCTTTTGTTTTTTCTTCTCATGGGGCAGTTGCCTTTGTTTAGAGGGAAGCTTCTTGGGTGATGCTGCTGACTGTGGCCAGATGGCCACGATCAAGCCTAAGTCATGGGATGAAGGAATGTTGCTGTCAGGTGGGAGGTGTGAGGTAGCAGGGCTCTAGGAGTGAGACCTATGGCATGGAGCAAGTCTTCCTGATCTGGGAGAACCCAAGAGTGCCCAGAGTTCAGCAGGCCCCTGACCAGTGAGCAGAGCCCACATGACTTTGGGTGGCTTTCTTAGCTCTGCTGGCTATAAGAGATCTTCAGCATGATTCTTCAAAGAGCTTGGTAGATTTAGATATATTTGCAATTTGCATTCTAAACAAGCTGTTTGGAATAAATATGCTGTCTACATTGTTTTCTTGGCTCTTATTCGTTGGTTTATAAAATGCGTTGTTTTTTGGGAAACAACTCTTTCTCTGTTGGCTTGGAAGAGAAACCCAAGAGAAATATCGTGTTGGATTCTGTGCTAATCTTTCAAAACAAAACGTGTGCAGGAGTGGCTTGGCCAAACCTGGCTTCAGTCTCATAGAAACTCATAGCAAGTAGATCTGGACATGAGGAGGACTTCAGGACAGGCTGAAAACTCTGTTGACAGGTCCTGGTGATTCAAATGTGGATTCTGATGGGCACTTGCTCAAGAATAGAGAGAAAAGAACAGCAGCACAGGTGGCATCCATATTAAGGACATCACTTATCTGCAATGGCGTTGAGAGAATGTCTCACATCCAGGCTCCAAGGGAGGGGACCTGGGCCAGTGGGAGCTCGAAGGGATGGTACAATAAGTTCTGAACCAATGATGCACAGGCAGGGCAGGGGACAGAGAATAGTCTAGAGATGCTCTAAGTGGACTTATCTCCCATCACGTGTATTAACTGTCCTGTCACTCAGTCTGCAGCACAGACTTTCTGGACACTGCCTATTGTTCTGAAGCAGGTTCTTTTTACAGCCACAGCTGCTCAATTATGTTTCTGGGTTGTTTCCTGATGGTTGGTGGGGGAAAAGCCAAGAACAGCTGCAGCCTCCGAGAGAATGAAGCCCAGTTCCTTGTGCGTTTGTGGCTCTGCCTAGTGTGGGGCTAAACATAGAGGCCCTTGAAGAGGTGACAAAGCTGAGTTTCTAGTCCTTTCTATGGTGACCTCCTCAGAATATCACTTATCAGCTCCTGCATGAAGAATTTTCAAGCTGGGAGTGGGTATGGGACCAGAATGGATTTGTCCTGGCTGTGGAAGGCAGAGCGTGAGATTGGAGGGACCTTTGGGGCTGTGGTGGGGCCAAGATGTCCCCTTTACTGCAGAAAGGGCACCTCCTGTTATAACCTGTCTTCCGTAGGCCTCACTCTCCTGTAGCTGGTGAAGGGCTGATGAAAGGCTGACTTGCCCTCTGTCCCTACTCAGCACTGTTCAGAGAGGTCAGGACACACTTGGTCTTAGCCTTCAAAGGGTTAACTCTTCCAAGGAAAAAGTCCAATCTTATTCAACATTTATGGGACAGCTGCTCATGCCAGGAACCATATTCTTTCTGTGGGGGGCAATCTTGTTCTGGCCTGGGGCAGCTTCTAGGCTAGTGAGCCAACAACCCTCTGTACTGACATCTTAAGAGCACAGCCAACCTTTACCAGATAATATGTGCCAGGTACCTTCACCTGCATAATCATAGTTAATGCTCCCAACAGCTGTTTGTATTTGGTGCTATGATTTTCTTTCTTTTAATGCTCAATTTTTAAAAAATCGAAATATATTGTCTTACAGTGTTATGCTAATTTCTGATGTACAGCAGAGTGACTCAGTTATACATGTATATATGTTCTTTTCCCATATTCTTTTCCATTATGGTTTATCCCAGATTTGATGTAGTTTCCATGTGCTACACAGTAGGACCTTATTGTCTATCCATTCTAAATGTGATAGTTTGCAACTACTAACCCCAAACTCCCAGTCCATCCCTCTCCCTCTCCCCTCCCTCTTGGCAACTCTAAGTCTGTTCTCTATGTCTGTAAGTCTGTTTCTGTCTTACAGATAGGTTCATTTGTGGCACGATGATTTTCATCTCATTTTACGGATGAGGAAACTGGAACTTAGAGAGATAGATAACTTGGCTAAGTCTCCCCACCAGTGAATGGAAAAGCCCACTTTCTTTACTAAAGCCAGAGGACTGATCTCAGAGAAAAGAGATATTTTAATTTAGCTCTTACGATAAGCAATGGATAGTGCACATAAAACTTGATGGAGGGCAAAGTGGCTGTTCTGATAGAGATTAGGAAGGCTCTTCAGAGAAGGTCACTCATAAGACAGACCTTGGAAGACAAATGGAATTTCAACAAGTGCAGATGGAGGAAAAAAACCCCAGGCAGAAGACCAGCCTTTCAGTAAAGGTGTCATGGTGTCAGGGCTAAGCAGGGTGTGTTCAGGAGACATCTGGCGTGGTGGGAACCTGATGTTTGTGAGAGAAGGTAGTGGAAAATACAGCTGATATTTGGGAGGTCTGACTCTGTGAAGCAGACAGTGAGAGCTGTGAAGATTTAGGGCAGTGCTATATCTCATCCGAGTGTAGATTTCAGGTTGATGGAGACTTCTGATGAAGTCCAGGTACACAGGTGGCTAGCCTCACTGGGCAGTGCCATCTGCTAATATTCATGAGAGAGCCAGCATTTGTTCTGTGTATCTGCATTGCTTCTGCCATGCTAGAAGTTTTATGTTTAATATCTTTAGTCCTTACCACAGCCCTGCAAAGCACACGAAGAAACTAAAGCTCAGAGAAGTTAAGTCATCTGCTCAAGGTCACCCAGCTAATGAATAATGGAGCCACAAGTCAGTCCCAGGTGTGTGTGATTCCAAAGCCATGCTCTTTGTACAGCATATAGGGCGTTTCCCAAGAGACCAGAGGATGACATGAAGACTATTTTCCTGCCCATCTTCATTCCTGGGAGGCCACCTTCCCTGGTGTGAGCTGACAATGAGGCTGTCACTTAGCACTGATTTCACCTGCAGGGAGGCACCTTCTAATAGGGCTCTCCACTGACATCACTGTTGACAGGAAGGGTTGGAAATACACAGAGGGAAGGCACTCACCAGAGTGAGGCCTCTGGGGGAATAACTTGTATTTGGAGGCAATGGGGGTAGCTTCCTGTACCATTCATCACCATTCTAAACAGCCAAAGACTCTCCAAGGCTGTCTCTGCACTGCTCGGATGCACACCAGCTTGGAATGAAACCAAATTGGCCAATTAAATATAACTGCGCAGGTAAAGACTCATGGACAGTTTTCCTTTGGTTGTTTGCCTCTTTCAAGTTGTGTTTCAAGTTTACAGATGTTTAGCCACAGCTGATTTCCTCCTTTCCGTAAGGGCCCTTTGATAGACAGTCAGCCGAGTTTTCCGTTGTTATTTTTCACAGGTCTAATAGCTGTTGGCAACCACTTTGTGTTATTTGTTCACATAATTATTCACTGAGCCTGATATACCCCCAAGTGACCATCGGCATCTCAGCTGTGGCCTTGCTTGCTGGAGTCACCACTAGGAAGTGGTTAAAACCTTGAGGATGAAGAGGGGAACTTTTCCTAATGAGGTTGATTCAGCCACTAAGAGCAGAGCCCGACCCACGCATTGAGTTCTAGTTCATCCTGAGTGGCGTTTGCACAATTGTCCTGAGTTATGCCAAGTCTGTCAGTGATCAAAACTCTAATTAGAGAAGTGTTTTTGGGAAAGACAGGCCAGCCTGATTTCCCTGGCTCATGAATGAAATTTAGTCCAGAGACCACCGAGCGCCATGTGGAAACCCCCTTCTCTCTGCCGTGGGTCTTTCTGTTTTTCAGTAGCTCATCTTTGACTGGCAGCTGCTAAGAATTCATGTTTCCAGCCCCTGGTAGAGTATAGATGCTAAAGAGAGAGAACTCTGAGATTATCACCTGCTGTCTGCCAAGGCTGTTAGGGAGAGAGAACGAGAACGTCTCCACTCCTTCGCCTCATGGCCCCGACAGCAATTCTTGGCAGTGACACTGAGGGCCAAGGAGGGGGAAGGCAGACAAGGGCCGTCAAGCACACTGGTGGACAAGGTCAGAGCCTTGTGCCTAACCAGAGACTTGGTAACAGCTCCAAGTTGTCTGTGTGTGAAAAAGAGCCCTAGGAAGTGTTTTGAGTCTTGAAAAAAAGATCTTGTAAATAGAAGGAAGAAAGATTTTTCCCTTGGTAAGTTTCTGAGGACTATGTTCCAAGGCCCTTGAGGAGCGAATAGGAAGGAATTTAATTTCCCACTGGAAGGATTTGCTCACTTTAGGGAGGGGCAGTGGCTCCCCCCAGCAGATACTGCACAGGGGAGAGGGCCCTCTCAGGCAGGCTGTTGAGGGAGTTCAGAAGATCCCCTGAGTTTCAGAGGCATTATGGCAAATCACTCACTTTTGCCTGGACTCAGATTTCCGCATAGCAAGTTAATCCAACAGTGCTACATACAGATGGCTGCCTGGTCTTGCTCCTCCAAGTGCTGGTAACTTCTCAGCCACCACCTGCTGCTGGCCTACACTTGGGGTGTCTGCAGCTCTGGCCTCAATTTCCTCTGCTGTAAAGTGGAGATTATAATTGCAGCTCCATAAAGGTTCAGGGGGTGGGCTTCCCGGGTGGCACTAGCAGCAAAGAACCCGCCTGCCAATGCAGGAGACATAAGAGATGTGGGTCTGATCCCTGGGTTGAAAGGATCCCCTGCAAGAGGATATGGCAACCCACTGCAGTTTTCTTGCCTGGAAAATCCCATGGCCGGAGGAGCCTGGCAGGCTACACAGTACTTAGGGTCGAAAAAGAGTTGGACACAATTGAAGTAATTTAGCAGACACATATGCAAAGTTTGGTGGAGGATTAAATGAGACAATGCAGGGGAAGTACTTAGCCCCAGGACTGACACATAGTGACTGCATGCTCAGTGGTTACTTTCTTCAGTTCAGTTCAGTTCAGTTCAGTTGCTCAGTCGTGTCCGACTCTTGCGACCCCATGAATCACAGCACTCCAGGCCTCCCTGTCCATCACCAACTCCCAGAGTTCACGCATACTCACGTCCATCGAGTCAGTGATGCCATCCAGCCATCTCATCCTCCTGCCCCCAATCCCTCCCAGCATCAGAGTCTTTTCCAATGAGTCAACTCTTCGCATGAGGTGGCCAAAGTACTGGAGTTTCAGCTTTAGCATCATTCCTTCCAAAGAAATCCCAGGGCTGATCTCCTTCAGAATGGACTGGTTGGTTCTCCCTGCAGTCCAAGGGACTCTCAAGAGTCTTCTCCAACACCACAGTTCAAAAGCATCAATTCTTCAGCGCTCAGCCTTCTTCACAGTCCAACTCTCACATCCCTACATGACCACAGGAAAAACCATAGCCTTGACTAGACGGACCTTTGTTGGCAAAGTAATGTCTCTGCTTTTGAATATGCTATCTAGGTTGGTCATCACTTTCCTTCCAAGGAGTAAGCATCTTTTAATTTCATGGCTGCAGTCACCATCTTAAATGAAATAATCTTAGCTTTAGAGATGTTGCACAGATATAGTACAGAGAGTTCTAGTAGATGCCTCACCCAGTTGCCCCTAATGTTGACATCTTACATAACTATGGTACTTTTGTCAAGACTAGGAACCAACTTTGATACATTACTATTAAATAAATTCAAGAATTTATTTGTCTTTTATTAGTTTTTCTAGCAGCATCCTGTTACTGTTCCACGATTCATCCCAGGGCATTAAATCACATTTAGACTTGTTTTTATTAGACTTCTATTAAAAAGTCTGCAGACCCCTGAAGAGTGGAACAGTGTATTCTTTTGTCTCAAACTTAGCACAGTCAAGCACAGGGCTTGACTACAGAGTTGGGAATGTGATCCATAACTTTGCTGTAAAACATCTTGCCTAAAATCTTTGTTCTGGGGAGACCAGCAGGACCCAGAGTGGCAGTCCTTAGAAATCCTCCAATCTTCAGCCTCCCAACCTTATGGAGGACAGAGCCCAGGGCATGTGCAGAGGGGTCCTCCTGGACTTTAGGACACAGGGGGAGGTGGGCCCACAAAGTCTTTGCATTGAGCCCATGGCTGGGAAGGGATCACCTTCTGGCTTCCTGAGGATCCCAAGCCCTCCTTGGCCCTCTCTCCCACCCTAAGCCAGTGCAAGGTCAAATCTACTCTGCAGGACAGGCCCCGTGATGTGAACAGCCCACGGCTTTTGTTGAAACCTGACTCCTTGGAGCATAGGTTCCAGTCCTCAGAGCCCTGCTAGGAAGTCCTACCATAGAGGTTTAAAAAGAGCTTTGCTTAGTTTCCTGTCAGGGCCTGTGGAGGTGGAGAGAGTAAGGGGTTGGCCCAGAGGACTTAGGGCCTGTCTGGTAACTTCCAGCCTCATGCTAGACCCTTCCTCTCTGGCTCCAGGTCTCGGGCAAGTTTCTGGGGGCTCTGAGAGGTGGTTTCCAGTCTGAGATGAGACGTCTCAATAGGGATCTCCATCTCTGGACCCACTGGGGTGCATATAAAGGGTGGGTGGTGCCCAGACCTGGCCCCAGAGTAGTGCAGATACTGCTAGAGAGTTTGACATGAAGGCCCTTAGCCCTTGCTCTGACTGGAGTGGTCATATTCTTTCAGAGACTGCTCTTGGGGCAGTCTCTCAGGCCTGGCCCTTTAACGTGGGACCGCATGGCTGGCTGGACAGTCTGGGGGCCTGTGTCTTGGAGTCGTGCTGCAGACGCCTGGCACATGGAGTCCCAAGGCACTCATATCAGGCAACCAGCCAGCCTGGTGCTGGAGGGTGGCCGACGACCAGGAATGTGCACTTAACACACATTCCTTCTCCCAGTCCTAAGTGCATGAATATTTTGAAAACTCAAATCAGTTTGTTCTCTTAACAACAAGAACCACATGCCCACAGAGGCAGTGTGCTGATGGGCTCCAATGTTTCGCATGTGAAATGGGAATCCTAGGCCTGAGGAGGCTGCCCTCCAGCCCTAACTATGCCACCGAGGGCCCTGAGAGCTTGGGTGGGTCCCTGCCTCTGCTGGGGCCTCAGGTTCTCCATCCATGAAACAAGAACCTGGGGTCTTTAAGGGCCTACCAGCTCTGAGGGTTTATGAATCTTGGGGGAATGGAGACTCTGAAGTTGACTGCTTTATAGGAAAGTTTATTTGAAATCCACAAGGGCTTATGATTGCTTGTAAATGTTTAAGATGCGTTTTTTAGTAAGTCTAAACACAGGCAAAAATGCAAGAATGTAAACAGTCCTTTCTGCTGGCCCGTGGTGGAGGACCGAGGGAAGAACACAGGGAGGCAGGAAGAGGCAGAGGCACAGGGTGGTCTTTCAGGGACCGTGACCTGGGGGCCTGGAGGACGGTGCTATGGCCACCCAGAGCTGGTGCAAGCCAGCTTGGACACCACCTTCCCTGCCAGCTGTTATGGCGGCTTTCCAGCTCTGTCCTAGGAACAAGGGGTGAAATCTGTAGCCCTGATCTCCCAGCTCCCCTTTAGGATCATCCCCTGGACTTCTATTTCCAGCTTTGAATTCTTGTCAGAGCTAAACAGCTGGGCAATAAGGTCCCCAGCCAATCAATTTACGGGGAAATGGGGCAGAGGCAATGGCCAAACTCTGGCCTGTGACTAGCCCTCTCCCTGGTTTGGGGGGAGGGGTGGTTGGGGAGGATCTGGCAAGCACAGCATCCACAGGAACCTCTGGCTAGAAGGCCTTCAGAACTCTGAGATAAGAGTCCTTTAGGACAGAGAAAGAGTTCTGTGGCTAACAACACAAATTAAAAGAAAAAGTTACTGTAAGTGATCTACTTGGTGTCAGTTGGCTGGGAAACCCCTTGTGAGAGGGACTTGAGTTGATAGCACTTCATTCTTCCCTTCATGGAGTGTTTGTTGAGTGTTCCCTAGGTCCTGGGTATAGTCCTGGTGCTGACTTGATGGTGGCTGGAGCCTGACAGGAGAGAGAGAGCGTAAACGGGTGAACCACAGATAAGAAGTGACAGTGGCAGAGGGGGGTCCTGATGATAATGGAGGGCAGATTCAGACACCGTGTCTGAGTTGAGCTGGTGGAGGAGGGCAATGAGCCCCCAGCAGATACAACTGCACAGGCTGAGGCTCTGAAGTCGGAAAGGGCTGGGCTGAGAGAGAATTTTGAATGAATGGGAAGAGGCAGGCATTGGAGATGCACATGTGGGGTTTGCTTGCCTGTGTGTCCTGAGTTGGGGTGGCTTTAGAGCAGGATGGTTGTGTGGGAAGCATGAAAAAAAGGACTATTTGTGTGTACCCGTCAGCATCTTAGGAGTGGACAAGCCTTGCTCACTGGACCGAGCATGTCCACACAACTAAATGTCAAACTTTTGACTAAGAAGCTACAAGTCAGGGCTCCCCAGGGTCTCATTCAAACACAGAGTGAATTCATGGCTTTCCCATCTCCACCCACTTCCCCTGCCAGTTATTGTCAGCTGCCATTCTCATTTTTTTTGTTCTCGTCTCACAGTTACTCATATTTCCCCCCAGATCTTTGCACTTACATTTCCTGGAGCCCCACTGTTCCAGCTGGCCCATCATTGTTTGAGGAGAGAGTAGGCAGAAGTTCCTCCTGTGTCCTCCTCCTGCTTTCCCCAATCAGAGGAACCAGAGTGGGAAGAGGAACTTGGTTGTGTGTGACACACAGCATGTACTTGATGCAGCTCCTGGAAGGAGGGCCTGTAGGAGAGTGTAGATGAGTCAGAAGGTGGGCCTGAGAGAGTGGTGGTTGTGAGAGGAAGAAAGGAGGAGATGAAGGTGCTGCCTCCTCTGCAGACCATGAGTGCACCCCTTGATGTATGCCCCCCATCCTCCAAAACCTCCTGGTCATTAAGATTCAGCCCCAGTGCCAACATCTCAGTGAAGCTTTGTCCAGCTTTTTAGAACTTGCTTAAGGCTGTGTCCTGTGGACTTGTGAATTTTAGAGTTGCACTTGGCTGCCTAAGCCACACACCATAGACCCCTGTTACTCAAAGTGTGGTTCCATGGTTTGGCCACTTTGGCATCACTTGGAGTTGTTAGAAATGTAGGTTCTCTGGGCCTTCCCCAAACCTTCTAAATTAGGATCTGCATTTTTTAAAGGTCTGAAGTGATTGCTGTGTTCCTTACAGTCTGAGAAGCAGGACTATAGACCTTCGTCAACTGGTTTTCTAGGGGTGGGATTCTGCTCTTATTGATGGGATGGTGAGCTCCTAGGGGCAGAGCCCCAGCACTTGCTCTTGAAGTTGAGCTGAGAATAATGGCCATCTGGGCAGGGACTCAGCATGCACTTGATTAGATCTATTTGGAGGTGGTGAGGGGCAAACCAAACAGAGAGGCAAGGGGAGAAGGAAAGAAGAGAGCAATGATGAGCAGTTCATTTAGGGTCTTAAGAACTTTGGAGAAGGCTGTGGATCTCTTGGAATGTTCTCTGTCCAAGACCATTTCACTTAGTGAGTCCTGAACTGAGATGTTTATGAAATCAAGCTATAGCTTGGAGATATTGCAAGACTGACAGTGCAGTGACCACTCTTTTCCTTAACTCAAAGTCCTGGGGACCCTGCAGGGGCTGTTTGCTTCTCCATTTCTCTTTGTAAAGGCCTGGCTTATAAAGGGCAAAGGTCAGGGAGACCGAAATTGTGAACCAGCACCAAGATAGGTCAAGGACAGCCCCTCCCCTTCCCTTTGCCATCATTAGGACTGCAGGCTTCGTCATGAGGATAGAGAGACTTTGCCAGCATCCAGGAGGCCAGAGCTTTGGGCAGGGTGATTGAGGATACTTCCTTCCCATGAAGGAGCCTCCAGACACACTGATTTCTGAAGAATCAGCTGGCATCACTGGGGAGCTGCTGCCTCAGAGAAGAAGGACTACAGGGCAAAGGATGACCCTGAGGGTAAAGCACAGTCATATACTGCTGGTGTGGAGCTGGCATATTCTCTCTTTCAAAGAAGCTGATTATTATTCGGCACTTACCACTAGCCAGATTCTGGAGAAATGAGCGAAGGTCCTCAGTTCAGTGTCCCAATTCCAGGTTCAGACCCACAGGAGTTACATTTAAGGGGAATTTGCTTAGAGTGAACTGAACTCAGAACACACGTCCAACCCCTACCCTTGAGTTGAGCTTGTCATATTATTGGGGTGGAGGAAGCTCAAATTCTGCCTGCCACAAACAGCCTCTCCTCATTACTCTAGCCCTGTCTCCTGATGAAGAGCTGTATTTATCTTCCCAGTTTATACATAGAATGAGTGAGTGAGTGAAGTTGCTCAGTCGTGTCCGACTCTGCGACCCCATGGACTGTAGCCCACCAGGCTCCTCCCTCCATGGGATTCTCCAGGCAAGAATACTGGAGTGGGTTAACCATTTCCTTCTCCAGGGGATCTTCCTGACCCAGGGATTAAACCTGGGTCTCCCTCATTCCAGGCAGACGCTTTAACCTCTGAGCCACCAGGGAAGCCCATACATAGAATAATGTACTGTTATTATTACAGCAGACTGTCTCAGTCTGCTCCCTGCCCTCCTCTCTGGCCCCATCTCCTAGCACTCTCTCCCCAGGCCAGTTGTCAATGTATTGCCATTCAGCTCCAAACTCATCCGTATTTGCCTGCCCTGTGGTAATGGAGGTGGGCTTTGTTAAGTGTTTTCCTTTGCCAGTAGCATGATGTTCAGCCTTGTCAATAGAGGACATTGGAGGGACACTGGAGAAAGAAAGGGTTTTCTCTTCCTGGTTCCTGTGGGCCTCATTTTCCTAGGCTCCTGTGGAACATGCTTTCTCCAGGACTCGGTCTTGAGAGCAGTGGTTTCTGCTGTGCCAGATTCCCACAGAGGACCTTTTTCTCTAGTGCCTGGCTTCTGCAGAAGTGGCTACTTGAGCTCCTGTGATGCCCAGTGCCTAGCAGCTTCCCCCTACATCTTCTCTGGCATTTTCCCAGAGGAATGCCACCAGCAAGATCACGCCCTTGTGAGTGGCTTCCTCAGATGCATTCATAGTGAATTCTGAGCTGTGGCACTTCTGTGTGGACACTTTCTTCTAACATCCCAGAGGGCAGAGTCCTGGTAAGTCCCACCAGCGAGGTATCTAGTGACTTTTCTGCCATCCAATGAGTCATGACTGTGCCCTCTCTGAGGTTTGGATCCCAGTTTTTGGTAGGGGATTCTTCCTTGGGTACTAGGGCACTATCTCAGGTGTAGGCATTGTGTGTGTGTGCATGCTCAGTCGTATCTGACTCTTTGTGACCCTATGGACTGTAGCCTGCCAGGATCCTCTCTTGCATCTTCTGCATTGGCAGGCAGATTCTTTACCACTGTACCACCTGGGAAGCCCAGGGATTGTGGCTGCTCTGTGTACCTGCTATTCTTACCCTGTATCAGACTCTCCAACTCTTATTGGCCAGGTCCCCATTGCTCCCCTATTAACAGTTCTTTATATTAATATTTTATTTGAATTATTGTGTGGTTTCTATGTCCCAATTGGACTCTATGGGCAGAACTTTGAGCAGTACACTTGGTTGTCCACTAGTTTGAAATGAGAGATGGCCAGAAGTGTGGATCTGTGTATATTTATGGACAGTTACTAAAGGTCTGATTGGATGGTCAGGGACTTGGAAGGAACATGATTGAGAGATTAGTGACAAGAAAGTCTGGAGAAGAGGAACATGGCTAGACCTCACTCAGAAAAGGCACAAACTGTGAAGATATTTGTGTCCCATGTGAATGCCCAAAGGGAATCCACTGTGGAGGTTAGTAATCAGATAGACAGAATGACAAAGTGCTCTGGAGACATCAGCCAGCCTCTTTCCCAGCCATTCCAGTGCTCATTCAATGGGCCCATGAATAACGGAGCCATGGGGACAGGGATGGAGGCTATTCAGGGATTTAGCAAGCAGCATGGACTTCCCATTGCAATGACTGTGTGGTTAATACTGTGGCTAGATGCTTAGTCTACCTAAAGCAGAAGACAGCACTGACACCCTGATATGACACCATCCCTTGGGGCAATTAGCCAGCCTCCAGGTGGTAGGTTGATTACATTGGACCTCTTTTATCATGAAGGAAGCAGATATTTGTCATCATTGGAATAAACCCATTTTCTAGGTATAGATTTGCTTTCTCTGCATATAGGATGTCTACAGATGATGCACAGCACCATCATCTGTAGCTCACAGCATGCCTTATCCACCTTCAAGGCATTCTCCATAGTCTTGCTTCTGATCAAGTAAACCATTTCTCAGCAAAGGAAGTGTTCAGTTTAGTTCAGTCACTCAGTCGTGTCCGACTCTTTGGACACCATGAATCGCAGCATGCCAGGCCTCCCTGTCCAACACCAACTCCTGGAGTTCACTCAAACTCATGTCCATCAAGTCAGTGATGCCATCCAGCCATCTCATCCTCTGTCGTCCCCTTCTCCTCCTGCCCCCAATCCCTCCCAGCATCAGAGGCTTTTCCAATGAGTCAACTCTTCGCATGAGGTGGCCAAAGTACTGGAGTTTCAGCTTTAGCATCATTCCTTCCAAAGAAATCCCAGGGCTGATCTCCTTCAGAATGGACTGGTTGGATCTCCTTGCAGTCCAAGGGACTCTCAAGAGTCTTCTCCAACACCACAGTTCAAAAGCATCAATTCTTCGGCACTCAGCTTTCTTCACAGTCCAACTCTCACATGCATACATGACCACAGGAAAAACCATAGCCTTGACTAGACGGACCTTTGTTGGCAAAGTAATGTCTGTGCTTTTCAATATGCTATCTAGGTTGGACATAACTTTCCTTCCAAGGAGTAAGCATCTTTTAATTTCATGGCTGCAGTCACCATATGCAGTGATTTTGGAGCCCAAAAAGATGAAGTCTGACACTGTTTCCACTGTTTCCCCATCTATTTGCCATGAAGTGATGGGACCAGATGCCATGATCTTCATCTTCTGAACATTGAGCTTTAAGCCAACTTTTTCACTCTCCTCTTTCACCTTCATCAAGAGGCTTTTTAGTCCTCTTCACTTTCTGCCATAAGGGTGGTGTCATCTGCATATCTGAGTTTATTGATATTTCTTCTGGCAATCTTGATTCCAGCTTGTGCTTCTTCCAGCCCAGCATTTCTCATGATGTACTCTGAATATAGGTTAAATAAGCAGGGTGACAATATATAGCTTCGACGTACTCCTTTTCCTATTTGGAATCAGTCTGTTGTTCCATGTCCAGTTCTAACTGTTGCTTCCTGACCTGCATGCAAATTTCTCAAGAGGCAGGTCAGGTGGTCTGGTATTCCCATCTCTAGCCCAATAATTCATGCACAAGATTTTTGCTGCCTATTCAAGTATCCTTCAGCTTTGCTGGTCTGTAGGTTTTAGTTCCCTAGTGAAAAACACTTCAAATAGGGGCTGCAACTGTGATTCCATTAAATTGAAAGGTGAAAGTTTGCCATTTTGGACTTCTTCAGTCAGTCAGTTCAGTTGCTCAGTCATGTCTGACTCTTTGCGACCCCATGGACTGCAGCACACTAGGCCTTCCTGTCCATCACCAACACCCGGAGCCTACTCAAACTCATGTCCATCATGTTGGTGATGCCATCCAACCATCTCATCCTCTCCAGTCCCCATCTCCTTCCACCCTTAATCTTTCCCAGCATCAGGGTCCCTTCCAATGAGTTGGTTCTTCGCATCAGGTGGCCAAAGTATTGGAGTTTCAGCTTCAGCACCAGTCCTTCCAATGAATATTCAGGACTGATTTCCTTTAGGATCAACTGGTTTGATCTACTTGCAGTCCAAGGGACTCTCAAGAGTCTTCTCCAACACCACAGTTCAAAAGCATTGATTCTTTGGTGCTCAGCTTTCTTTATAGTCCAACTCTCACATCCATACGTGACTACTGAAAAAACTATAGCTTTGACTAGACTGACCTTTGTTGGTAACATAATGTCTCTGTTTTTTAATATGCTGTCTAGATTTGTTATAGCTTTTCTTCCAAGGAGCAGGCATCTTTAAATTTCATGGCTGCAGTCACCATCTACAGTGACTTTGGAGCCCAAGAAAATAAAGTTTGTCACTGTTTCCATTGTTTCCCCATCTATTTCCCATGAAGTGATGGGACTGGATGCCATGATCTTAGTTTTTGGAATGTTGAGTTTTAAGCCAATTTTTTCACTGTCCTCTTTCAGTTTCATCAAGAGACTCTTTAGTTCTTTGCTTTGTGCCATAAGGGTGGTGTCATCTGCATATCTGAGGTTATTGATATTTCTCCTGGCAATCTTGATTCCAGCTTGTACTTCATCCAGTCCGGTATTTCTCATGATGTACTCTGTATATAAGTTAAATAAGCAGGGTGACAATATACAGCCTTGATGTACTCATTTCCCAATTTGGAACCAGTCTGTTGTTCCATGTCCAGCTGTAACTGTTGCTTCTTGACCTGCATACAGATTTCTCAGGAAGCAGGTCAGGTGGTCTGGTATTCCCATCTCTTTCAGAATTTTCCACAGTTTGTTGTGATACACACAGTCAAAGGCTTTGGCATAGTCAATAAAGTGTAAGTAGATGTTTTTCTGGAACTCTATTGCTTTTTTGATGATGTAGAGGATGCTGGCAATTTGATTGGACTTCTTATGCCACTGCATCAAAAAGGAGTTAATTCTACTGGTTGATCCTTATTGCTGGAGGGTAATTGGGTTGCAGCTACACAATGGAGGAAAGGAAGACTATTTTTGGAACCTAAGGGATTTTCTAGGATACCTCTTAGTACTTCCATGCCCAGTAGTAGAAGTTAACCAGAAGCTACAACAACCAAACCAAGCAGAGTGACTAAGGACTCAGGTTCTTCAGGAATTAAGGTTTCAGTCACTCCACCAGATAAAAAACCCCAGCCAGCTAAGGTCCTGACTGAGCACAGAATGGTTAGTAGAGGAAGGAGCCATGCTTATTAGTTATGACCTCAAGACCAGTTTCAAAAAAAGAGAGCTATACTAGATTTACATACTTTCTCTTATTTATTTTCCTTAATATGTTTATTTGTATATGCTAGCTAACTTCCCTCTCCTTTCCATTTTTATTTTCTGTACAAGTTGTTGAGGTTAACTATACAGTTTAGTCTTTAGATAGCAGATTATTCAGTAGGTCTGTGATGGATCCAGGAGCAATTAATATGGCTACAGTGATAGACGCAATGACCGTTAAGAGTGTGTGTCTCTTCATTTTGGGATAGTCTGAGAAATTCTTCACTTGGAAGGAGGATAGCTATATTTTAGGAGATGGAAATAAAGCATTGTTTCATTGTTACATAGAAGTTCCAACATGTGTTGAAGTGCGCTTGTGGAAACGGAGTAGCTGAAGGAGTGAACTGTGCAAGGAGCAAATCTATTGCTTTTGGGCTCCAAACCCTTCTTTGCCAGCTCTGTCAGAATGGAGGTAGGCTCCGCAAATGTTTCTTCTTGGCCCACTGGCATAATGTTAAGCCTGATCAGTAGTGAACCCGGAAGGGACATGGAGGAGGAAGAGATTTCCTCTTTTTGGTTCTGTACATGTCACCTGCTAGACTCCTGAAGAGTGCACTTTCTCTAGCACTCGACCTCAGAGGTTGACTTCCTGAGTTCCTGGTTCCTGTGAGCATGCTGCAGCCAAGAGCCTATTGGCCAGTGTCTTCTTCTGGCATCTTCTCTGGCAGTGTCCTAGTGGAAGCTACCAGCAAGGCACATCTACCTGAACAGTCTTCCTAACACCGCCCCCTCCCCCCCCACTCTGGTAACTCTGAAGCAGGTTCTGAGGTGTGGCGCCCTCCTGTGGAAGGCACTGAAAGCATAGAAATTGAATAAATTGACAGCTCCACCATTATGAGTGGAATGGAATAAGAGATTTATTCTTGGAATGAAGAGCATATGCCATTATGGGAACTGGTGAAGTCAATGAAAAGCTATTTTCTCTCCATCTCATGGTGGGCCTGAAGTTGCTATAGGTCCCAGAGCTGGCAGTCAGGATGAAAAGCTGGATGTTCAGTGGGGAAGAGTAAGGACAAATGAACCTGCATGTGATGGTTAATTTTCTGTGTCAACTTGGCTATGCTACAGAAGCCAGTAACTTAATCAGACAGTCATCCAGATGTGGTTAAAATCTCCCATCAGTTGACTTTAAGTAAAGGAGAATATTCTTTAATGTAATAGTGATATGTGGGTGGGCCCTGTCTAAGCAGTTGAAGGCCATAAGAGCAAAAGCTGAGGTTTCCCAGAAAAGAAGACATTCTGCCTCAAGACTGCAGCTTTCAATCCTGTGTGAGTTTCCACTTCTCCCACATAGACTGTGGGAGCCCAGCCTGCCCCACTCTTGTATGTATTCCTTGCAGCGCTGAGCACAGGGCTTGGCCTAGGGAGGATGCTCGATAAATATTTCCTGTCTGGAAACGACAACCATCTGTCGGAGTCGGTGTGAACAGAGCTCTGCCTTGGGGCAGGGGCGGAAGCTGAGGGACTGAGGAGGGCCTTTCCTGTCCTTAGATCCTATGACAGTGAGTGGGAAGCTCTCCAGACTGAGAATAGGTTGTTGGGAGACAAAGTGGGAAGGGAATCTGAGATCTATAAAGTAAAAATGAAAATTTAGGAGGAGTGCTGGAAGAGATGCAACTTTGGGGAGAGATTCTGAAACCTCAGCTTTGCTGGAGTGGTTGCTGCAGATGAGGACTTATGTTGGCTGTCCCAATGTGTCAGGCACTTTCTAAGAACGTCACATATTAATTCACATCACCCTCACAGCTGCCCCTTGAGATAAGTACTATTATGATCCCGTCTCATAGATGGGAAAAGGGAAGAACAAAGAGGGCAAGTAGCTTGGAAAAGATACATTTCACCCTGTGGGTGCTCCTTCTCCAGGCACATCCTCTCAGGCAAAGGGAAGTGGCCCCTTTGTCTATCATGATTAATTCCAGCTCAGACCCCTACTTGTGTTTTCCAGAGTTTGCTAAGAAAATTCCATGAAGCTAAGTGGGTTTCCTATTTTCTCAGGGACCCATGGTACACTCTGCATCAGCCCCGGTGGTCCTCCATGTGGGGACAGATGTCTGTACAGATCTTTTCACTCAGAGCTGCAGAGTGGGCTTTGTGGCTACATGTGTGATTCATAAAGTTTGCATTTTCCACAGGACTCGGTTTCCAGAACATTTTGGCCTAAGCACGCCAAGCTTTCAAGACTTTCAGCCGAGAAATGCTGTCCACAGATTGCTCAGCTACATACATCCTTCCCACGGCTGTGAAGTTTGGCATGGGTGTTCTGTTATTGCTCCGGGACTGGATTTGGAGTTTTATTTTATTAATATTCTTTTCTGCAAGGATTTAAAGGGGAGGGGACCTGGACCAACACTAGTTTCTTCAGGGTCGTCATTATTCCCCACTGGCATCCACATTTGGCTTTTTTCTATCATTTTTGACCCTGTTTACCACAGTGACTCACGTCTTCTATATCCTGGGTGCAGTGCATGGAGTTGAGTGTGGCTTGTAGATGAGGGAGTACAACCCTCACTTTATTTGAGTTTCAGAACCATGTTTATGTTAATTTTTTCTAAGTCAAAATAGTCTTGACTTCGGGCCAAAATCTGGTGTTGTGGGATTTGATCTTGGTCATATTGGGAATCCTACTCTGACTGTCCCTCCCCTGGGCTGTGAAAGCTTTCAAGACTGCACTGGCTGGTGACCTCAGGGAAGGTGTGCTGGCCCATAGCTTTCTCTAGTCACCTTGTCCAAGCCCACAAATTCCAGGATGGGCAGCATGATGACTTCTGTGCCCAGCTTGGGCACCAGATTATTACTAAGGCTGAGAGGACTGAGTCCTGGGTCCTGCCTCCCCACGAACCTGGAAGCCATATTCCCTCCATGCTTCTAGGATATCCAACCTTGCCAGTCACTGAACCCCTGAGCCACCATCTTCTTCTAGTTCTGAGGGCCATCCCTCTTCTGTTGTGGGTTGTGTCATGCTTGAAATAGGTATGTTGGAATCCAGTCCTCAGAATGTATCTGTCTTGGAAATAGTGTCATTGCAGATATAATTAGTTCAGTTAAGATGAGGTTATACTGGAATAGAATGGGCCCTTAACCTGACATCCTTACAAGAAGAGGAGACACACAGGGAGAAAGCCACGTCATGACAAAGGCAGGAACAGAGACTGGAGTCATATAGCTGCAAGCCAAGGAGCTCTAAAGATGGTCATTACAGCAAACCACCAGAGCTGGGAATAGGCAAGGAAGGATTCCCAACAGGTTTCAGAGGGAGCATGGTCCTGCTTGACACCTTGATCTCAGACTTCTAGTCTCCAGAACAGTAAGAAAAGACATTTCTGCTGTTTTCAGCCATCTAGTTTGTTATAGCAACTCTAGGAAAATAAAACATCCTCTGTCTTAGGGTCAGCAACTTATTGGTCCCTCGTATGCATGTCCACACTTCATCCTCCAGAATGGTCCAGCATACCCTGTCCTCAGTGGGTATTTGGACTTGTTTTGGTGGTGGATGTCCTTTTCAGGGACTGAGTGTTGCAAAGGTGATGCTGAGAGCAGCCACTTTTCTTCTATTGACCAACCTTGTGTTTATTTCTATCACTACTCAGTTCAGTTCAGTTCAGTCGCTCAGTCGTGTCTGACTCTGCGACCCCATGAATTGCAGCATGTCAGGCCTCCCTGTCCGTCACCAACTCCTGGAGTTCACTCAAACTCACGTCCATCAAGTCGGTGATGCCATCCAGCCATCTCATCCTCTGTCATCCCCTTCTCCGCCTGCCCCCAATCTCTCCCAGCATCAGAGTCTTTTCTAATGAGTCAACTCTTCGCATGAGGTGGCCAAAATACTGGAGTTTCAGCTTTAGCATCATTCCTTCCAAAGAACACCCAGGACTGATCTCCTTCAGAATGGACTGGTTGGACCTCCTTGCAGTCCAAGGGACTCTCAAGAGTCTTCTCCAACACCACAGTTCAAAAGCATCAATTCTTCGGCGCTCAGCCTTCTTCACAGTCCAACTCTCACATCCAAACATGACCATTGGAAAAACCATAGCCTTGACTAGACAGAAATTAAAAGACGCTTACTCCTTGGAAGGAAAGTTATGACCAACCTAGATAGCATATTCAAAAGCAGAGACATTACGTTGCCAACAAAGGTCCGTCTGTCACTACTCAGTTGTAAGCAAAGCTCCATCATATGAGTAGGTGACCAGGGCTGGTTCCAGTTTGGAGCCATCCAAATGCGTGAACTTTCCTTTCAGTTTACTCTTCCACTGTAGAGACCAAACTGAGTCTCCGGTTTGATCAAAGATATTTCTCAGAATTCTGATAAAGCAGGGCTCTCTGTGAGAGATTTAAGACTTATAAAAGCCAAAAGTTTGTGAAATGTGAACTTTTTCATATTTTTTTTAATTTTTTTTTACAACATTCTGTGTATTTTAATAGCCAAAAATTGTAAACAACAAAAATATCCATTAACAGGTGAACAGATAAACAAATGATGGTGGAATTCTACAACAGAATAGTTCTCAAAATGGAAACCAACTACTGATAAATGTTGCAATATGGATGAACTCAAAATCATAATGAAAGAAGCCAGATTACACACAAAAAAGAACATGCTCTATGATTCTATTTAAATTCTGGAAAATGTGAACTAATCTATAGTGGCAGGAAGTAGATTAGTGGTTGTCTAGGAGCAAAGCAGACAAGAAGCAAGGATTACAACAAAATAGGATGACACTTTCAGGAATGATTGGTTGCTCACCATCTTGATTGATGTGATGCTTTCCTGTGCTCACGTGCTCTGTCGTCTCTGACTCTCTGCAGCCCTGTGGACTGTAGCCCACCAGGTTCCTCTACCTGTCGTATTTCCCAGGCAAGGATACTGGAGTGGGTTGCTATTTCTTACTCCACAAGCTTTCCTGGGTACGTATATGTCAAAACTGCTCAGACTGTCCACTTTAAATATGTGTAGTTTATTTCAGTCATATTTCAATAAAGTATTTAAATGTGCTGATATAGTAATAATGTAGTGAGAGGACTAAGAAGAGTAAGTTTTTCTTCCTTCTCAAAGGAAGGGCTGTGTGGAGCTTTGAAATTCAGAAGGACCTTAGATCAGTCAGTATTATTGGACGTGCTTGTCTGCAAGCTGTTACTGGTGGTGGTGGTGCTTTAGTCACTAAGTCGTATCTGACTTTTGTGACCCCATGGACTGTAGCCCACCAGGCTTCTCTGTCCATGGGATTCTCCAGGCAAGAATACTGGAGTGGATTGCCATTTCCTTCTCCACTTTTTCATATTTTTATGGCACATGGATGGATAATCAGGGCATGAGCCATGAAATAAAGAAAACCACCACTCAGTTTCCTTGTCCTTTATAGTGCTGAGATATTATTTCACTTAGCCTGGGGCTACATGGGTACTGGGTGTGTTGCTCTGAGCTTTGATCTTTCTGTTCTTGGTGCTCTTTCCAGAAAGTCTCAGCCTTGAATTTCTCACTCATGATCACTCAGTCATCCTCAGCTTTAAGGCTCCAGTCTGACCACCCTAATTGGTCTTCAGCAACTTGACCCTCATCCTGACTTTGGAGAGAAACAGCTTTTAGACTGGCTTAAGTTTGCATGCATTTAGTCCTGGGCTGCATGTCTGTTCCTGCTCCATGAACTGGGATGAACACGGGGAGGGCACAGACTGAGAAGAGATGAGGTTCTCAGTCTCTAAGAGAGAGGGGAATTTCTCTGGAGTGGCCAATGGGCCATAAAGTTATGGTTACAGAGTGAAGCTACACGTAGGAGAAGCAGGACTGAGCCTCAGCTCTTAACTACATACTGTGTACCAGGGGCTGTGTGCTGAGAAGAGTGATGAACAAACCAGACTGAAATCCCTGTCAGTCAACCAAAGACCAGGGACATGAGGCAGGAGGTCCTGTGCTGGGAGGATCAGAACCACTTGGGGAAGTGGTGTGCTCTGGGGCCAGGACAGTACTCGGGACGGAGGCTGCCCAGAGCCTCCTGTTGGTGGCGTGTGTTAATGGAGGACCGGAGTCAGGTCATTGGGGTGAAGTTCATTTTCCTTGTTAAGACTAGATGGTGGCTGTGGTAGATCTCATCAGGAGCATATTGACCAGTCTTCTGGATGTTTCCAGTGAAGGAGATGGAATTAATAAAATCTGTAGCTAACTCACATCTTCCAATGAGATCTAAAGAGAAATGAGACATATAAATAGAAAGAGAAAGAGCAGAAAGAAGAAAGGCTGACACTGGCCCCTGGCTCCAGCTCATAGACACCGCAGTCCCTAGGTATGGCACAGTAGTGCTCCCCTGTGTGCTGAGGGGCAGAGAGGCTGATTGAGATGCCACCCAGCGTGAGAACCATGTGTTGGCTTCCTCAGGCCTCACAGATGGGTGTCTGTGTTGGGATGTCTGCTCTGGTCCAGGTACTGGCTTCCTGCAGTGGTCAGCACAGGAAACATCCGTCACAGACTGGTGTGCAGAATGACTGAGTGGTGGCAGTCTCCAGATGGGCTGTCTGAATCCTCATTTTGAAGAGTTTCCTGCAGCTCACCAGGCCCCACTGTGATCTGAATGAAGAGCTGCAGCTATATGTCTAGTCTACACTCTTGGAAGGAGTGTCAGCAACACCTACCAAGCAGCTTCTGTTGTAAGCAGGCTGCCTCGGGCAACAGCCAGCTGGAGAAATGATTAGCCTGATGAACCAACCTCCAAGGAAGCCCTCTCTTCACTTTAGGACCTTCTAACCTTTTACAAAAACACCTAGTGTGGGTGACTGAAGCAACTAGTCAGAAATATGCAATATACAACACGTATCACACACTTATGCATGTGTATACACACGCATGCATGCAGGAGCTTTGGAGTTCCCCAGTGGCCATGTGTTTTGTTTCTGCAGACTGTTAATTGCAGTATCTCTATCTGCACTGATCTGACAACTAGATAATTCCCTTCCTAGGATATTCTGTGAAGAACAGGGTTCTGGTTTAACCTCTTGTCTCTTAAAAGTCAGCTTGAGCCAAGAGGCTTTTCTCATCCCTCTGCAAGCTGGGAATGGTTTTCCCACCTTAGGGCCCTCATGTTTTGTCCTTTGCCATCATACTGTTTTATGAGATTATTTCCTTCTAAATGACTCACAGGCTGTGTTTGTGGGAGCATGCACACGTGTGTGTTTGGGGGGAGGTGTCTGTGTGTGTGTTGCCAGCTGAGATTCTGAAACTAAGGAGAACTGTGTGTTAAAGCACAAACAGTTTTGGTATATAGTTGCACTTATATTGGTTGCCTCCCCTCACTCCCCAGACATTTAATTGTGCATATTTTAATTGGAACACACTTCTGATCCACATGCATAAGATTAACTTTGGCTTACTCAGCAGGGTCCCTGAACGTTTTAGCTATAAAGATGGTATGGTAAAGGCACTCAGTCGTGTTTGACTCTTTGAGACTGTTTGGACTGTAGCCCACCAGACTCTTCTGTTCATGGGATTTTTTCAGGCAAGAATACTGGAGTAGGTTGCCATTTCCTCCTCCAGGGGATAGAGAAGACTTCTTCTTTTTTTTTTTTCAAATTAAAAACTTTTTGAGATTCATATGCAGTTGTGAGAAATAATACAGAGAGATCCTCTGCACACTTAACCTGGTTTACCCCAATGACAACATCTTGTAAAACCATAGTAAAATATCACAGTCAAGATACTGATGATCATACAGTTGAGCTATGGAACAGTTCCCTCACCACAATGACCCTTAACCCCCATGCCTGCCCAGCTCCAACCCTTGTCCCTGGCAACCACTAGTCTTCTCCAGTTCTGTAATTTTGAAAGACTTTTTAATAAAATATCAGGCTAATCTTGATGAAGTTGGCTTTATTCTTCACTAGGGTCCTAAGCTCTCTGCCACTGGCTAGATAGAAATATAAAACAGCTGTTCTTCACTCTCTTTACATGGGCAGCATTGTGCTGTAGTGACTGGTAATGTAGGCTCTGCAGGTGGAATCATACAGGAATTAGTAGCCTAGAGGTCTAAGACAAGTTACTTAAACTTCATATGCAAATTAAGGATCATAATAATAGGACCCAGAGATTGCTGAGGGATTAACTAAGTTAATAGATCCAAGTATTGAAGACAGTGCTCCTCGAGCGTTGAAGTTTTGGTTGCTCAGTTGTGTCTAACTCTTTGCGACCCCATGGACTATAGCCCACCAGGTTCTTCTGTCCATGGAATTCTCCAAGAGAGAATACTGGAATGGTTTGCCATTTCTTTCTCCAGGGGATCTTCCTGACTCAGGGATCGAATCTGTGTCTCTTGCATCGACAGATGGACTCTTTACCACTGAACCACCAGGGGAAACCCTACCAAAGGTTGACTGGGCCTTCATACATCAAGGATAATAGTGGAAATGATAGCTGTGCCCTGGGAGCGGCCTTATCAAGTGTCCTTATGGAGTCTCTGTGCCTCAGGTGGCCACGGTTACCAGTCCTGAGCTGGCAGCCTCGGGGAAAATGAGCAGGTTGGGACTTTTCTCTCCAAGACAAGTTGGAATGCCATCTTCCTGGCATTGCATCTCACAAGAGACCCAACATGGTTGTAGAAATACAAATATCACATAAGTACACTCTCAGTGTGTGTATATACACTTGACACATCCCTGCTATTATAGGGTGTCCCTAGCTTCTTCATGCTTATCAGCCTGCTGGGGAAAGATAGTGTCTTGGGCTTAAGTTGCCTTTCTCTAGTGACTAGAAATGCTGAGCCTCCCTCCTGTCTGATGTTTATTTGCCATCTGCAGCTCATGAAGTTGGGTTTCTAGCAACACCCTGGCCACCAGCTTGGTGCACCCATGAGGAGACACCATGAGGTGGCTCAGGAGGAGGTAAGCAATATTTATCGGTTTTACACAAAGACAGCTGCAGAAGCCACCACTATGGCCCCCAGAGGGCCAATAGCTCATGTTGGAAGAGAGCTTCCACATGACACCAGACTCTCTCTGCTCTGGTAACTGTTTATCGTTATCCTGAGCCTGTGACTGTGCAGCTCCAGCCAGCCCATCTGTGTCCAGCAAGAGGGCCGTTCATAGATCCATATGGTCGTGAGGCAGTGTGGCTTGGCCAGTGGGAAGCCCTTGGCCTGGGGCTGACAGACCCAGGTTCAAATCCCAACTGTCCCCGCAGACGGCATGGTGGCACTCCCCCAGCTCTCCTGCTCTGTGCCATCCTGCAGCTTCTGACCTGCCTCACCTGGCCTTAGGCCTCGCTGCACCCTTGGCCTCTGTGGCACTGTTTTTGCCAGTTCCTCTCCCAGCCCCTAGGACCACTCTTCCCCTCTGCCTTGAAGTGTCCTGGTCTGGGTGTCCTCCAAGTCCTTCTCTGTTCACGCAGTTCCTCCTGATAGCACCCACTGGGGCAGCTTCAGAGCATTTCCAGCCAGCCGGATCCCAGGCAGGCACTCTCCCCTGGGCCCTTGCTGGCAGCAGTGCCACCTGGCACCATGTTCCCAGAACACTCGCTGTGTCTACACCTGAATGCATTTCTCTCTAAAGCTTCTTGCTGGGAGTCCTGTCTTAGTAAATGGTATTGAGTAATCCCTCGAGCCAGAGACTTCAAGAGTCCACCTTTGGGTCCTCCATCTTTTTTCAGTCTCTTTCCTGTGACTTCCTCACTATCCGCTTAATGAAATCTTGGCTCTCTGGAGTTTCTCCTAACTTCTTGATTTTTCTCTGCTGATTTTCTAGCTTGTATATTACATTCAGGTCAAATTGGACAGCTTACAATTGCTTGAATAATCATGTACTTCCTGGTTTCTGCAGCTGAGAGAGCAAGATTTTTCAGCCCTGGCACTATTGACATTTTCAGATAGATTGTTCTTTGTGGTGAGGGGCTCTCGTGTGTATTACAGGATGTTTCACAGCATATTTGGCCTGTACCCAGTAGCATCACCTCCCCAGGCATGACGATTAAAAATGTCTCCAAAGGTTACAATATTCGTCATACCAAAACTTTCACTACATTCAAAATACATTAAACTTTCCATGAGGTACATTGGACCAAGGAGCATGTTTTAGATCCTTCTAATAATTATTTTTATAAAAATAAAAAAAGTCTAAACATTGAATATTTTGAAATAAAGATTCCATTTTAGGCTCAAACACTGACACAATTTTATAGAAATATACATTTCTTTCCTCCAACTTATACATAAGTAATTGTCAGAGTCATATAAACACTACCCGTATAATAGTAAAAAGGTAGAAGCCAGTGATCAAATTAGGGTGAAATTCATAAAGCCTTCTTATACGAGAAATAGGTAAAAATTATTTGTGTGCTATGATTCCAACTATGTAAAACCAGGACATAGTAAAAAAAAAATTCCTGGAGGAAAACATCAAAGCAACAGTGGTGATAAATGTATGGTTTCAAAGATATTAATTCTATATATTTTGGGATGACAAGCTCTTCAGGGTCAAGTCTTCGTTTTTCTTCTTATGGTACACAAGGAATTAGATAAGTAAATTGGATTTGCCTGAAGATGTTCTAATGCTCCCGAGTGTGTAGTAGAGTTTGGCAGACCTCTGTAAGGGTGAAATGGAATGTGTGCATTATGACCACTCTCACAATAGAACTGCCACGGTATATCAGAAACCAAATGAGGGAATCTTTGCTCACCCCACATCCCATTCCTACATTCTTATATTTGTATCATATTATATATTATATGGAGAAGGCAATGGCACCCCACTCCAGTACTCTTGCCTGGAGAGTCCCATGAGTGGAGGAGCCTGGTAGGCTGCAGTCCATGGGGTCTCTAGGGGTCGAACATGACTGAGCGACTTCACTTTCACTTTTCACTTTCATGCATTGGAGAAGGAAATGGCAACCCACTCCAGTGTTCCTGCCTGGAGAATCCCAGGGATGAGGGAGTCTGGTGGGCTGCCGTCTATGGGGTTGCACAGAGTCGGACATGACTGAAGCGATTTAGCAGCAGTAGCAGCAGGATATATTATATGCATATGATGCATGCACACACACACAGAATTATTGTTTTTTAGTTGATAATTTTTGTCCAACTCTTTTGTGACCCCATGAACTATAGCCTGCCAGGCTCCTATGTCCTTGGGATTTTCCAGGCAAGAATACTGGAGTGGGTTGCCATTTCCTTCTCCAGGTGATCTTCCTGACCCAGGGATCAAACCTGCGTCTCCTGCATTGGCAGGAAAGTTTTCTACCACTAAACCACCAGGGAGGCCCCATACATGTGGCTTAGTGATAAAGCAAAAGAGTTGGACACGACTTCTATGTATATGTATCATATATGTATATGTGTGGGGTGATATGGGTAGGTATGTATGTGTAGGAAAAGAGAGAAAAATGCCTCATATTAGATTTCACGTTGAAATCTAAAAATAATATGAAACCATGATGTAACAATATAAAAGTAACAGGGAAAAGAAAGTTTATAAAACAAAAAGAAAATTGAAAAAAACAGAAATAAAGCCCATTATATGCTTCTGCCTATTTGTGAATAATACTCACTGTCATTACATGGCAATTAAAAATAGTGAGTTTTTTTTTAAGTCTCCAGACACTGACTAATGTTCCCTGGGAGGCAAAATTGCCCCTACCAGAAGCAGTGGGTCTTCCCCAGTGGCTCAGTGGTAAAGAGTCCACCTGCAAGGCAAGAGCCGCAGAACATGCCAGTTTGATCCCTGGGTTGGGAAGATCCCCTGGAGAGGTCATGGCAACCCACTCCAGTATTCTTGCCTGGAGAGTCCCATGGACAGCAGAGGCTAACGGGCTACAGTCCATGGACTCACAAAGAGTTGGATCCGACTGAGTGACTTAGCATGCATGCATGCACAAGAACCAGTGATCGAGAGTTCCTGTTGTTTAATCAGCATGGAAAGCCCTCGCCCTTGTCTCCCAATCCCTAATTTGTACTTTAGTGATAAATTCCAAAAAGCAAATTTTAGGAAAAGTATACACTATGATTATTGTATGTGTAAGTCAATGAGGATTGGCATAGAATATGCAAAGATGAATATAGTGATCTAAGTTGTGTTTCCTCAGGCTCCTCTTGTCAGGGGTTAAAAATGTAGTGACTTTGTGTATAACCAACCTGCATTTGGCTGTCTTTCACTTCCACCTGTTATTGTAGGATTCTGGCCCCAGAAATTCCTGGAGTAGTTAATTTCCCATGGCTTCACAAAAGAATCCCATGATAGACAAATTTCCTCTCCCATGGAATCTACCCCTCGTCTCAAACACCTATCAGGCTGGCTGATGCCCATACATGAGGTACCTGCCAGGTACTGAGTGTCCCACACCAGACACACTGATCCTTGATGCCTTGAAGTAGCCCTGCATCTGTGGGAACCCTCATAGCAACTCTGTCTCTTTGCATTCTTTGTGGAACTATAGCTCTGGGATCTTAATGAAACTGCTCTTTACTGCTTAGACAGGGACCCATTGGAGCTTGGGCTGGGACTCAGCCCAAGGGATAGATACTACGACAGACTCATTATTCTGCCACCTTGGCTTTGTCACTTATCCAGTGTGTCATGCCTGATGCTCTCCCGAGATTCTGGCCAGGGCACAGTCCTGGTGGCCTGCCCCACGGCTCTCCAGTTATGCCCAAATATATCTGAATCCCAGTGGCATCAAATCATAATCTCAAGACTGCAGAGAATAAAGAGCTTTATTTGGGGTCTTCAGAATTGCATTTCAGGAGACATAGATTCTAGTGAAACTGAAAGAATGATTCAGCACAGAGAAAGTGTCAGGAGCTTATAAAGATAAAGGGCCACATGGTTGCTCTAGTTGCCCAGGGAGAGTTGTGATGAACCCTGACACAAATCAGGAGATATTTGTTCTTAAGGAAGTACAAGTTTATTTTAGGATAGGGGTCTGATAAGTGGGTAATTGTCATGAATTAGAGTAAGGGTCTGATAAATTTCTTTATCTTCTTGATGCCTTTGTTAGTACAATAAGTAGTCAAAAGGTCAGACTCTATCCAGGTTGAGATATGAATATATCACACCTCTTTAATGGCCTCCTGGCTCCATTTCAGGGAGCCATCTTAGCAATTGCAACTTCATTTTTATTTTCCTTCCACAGCCGTGTTGACTGGAAAAAAGCACAGCATAAGAGCTGTGAGTTGAGTTTTATTTAGTGTCTTACTGAGAACCACATTTTGGAAGACAGCCTCTCAGAGAGCTCTGAGGTTGTATATGTCATTTTTGCTAAAGGGGTATGTGCATTTTGGCATACATCTACTCATCACAAGGAGCAGATATCTCAGCTAATGATATCAGTGCTTATCTAGGTATGAGAAGATGAAAGAAGCTGGGTTCATAAATATCTAAGGGTCTGTTTCCCTGTTTTCCCAAAGCACAGAGTGTCTTATCCTATTCTTTGTCCCAAATTCCTTTGAGAGTGTACTGTATGTCCATGTTGCTGTTTAGTTGCTAAATCATGTCCAACTCTTTGCAACCCCATGGACTGCAGCATGCTAGGCTTCCCTGTCCTTCACTATCACCTGGAGTTTTCTCAAACTCATGATTGTGTCAATGATGTCATCCAAACATTTCATCCTCTCTCACCCCCTTCTCCTCCTGCCCTCAATGTTTCCCAGCATCAGGGTCTTTTCCAATAAGTTGGCTGTTAGCATCAGGTAGCCAAAATATTGGAGCTTTAGCTTCAGCATAGGACCTTCCAATGAATAGTCAGGTTTAATTTCCCTGAAGATTGACTGGTTTGATCTCCTTGCAGTCCAAGGGACTCTTAAAAGTCTTCTCCAGCACCACAATTTGAAAGTATAAATTCTTCAGCACTCAGCATTCTTTATGGTCCAACTCTCACATTTGTACATAACTACTGGAAAAACCATAGCTTTGATATACAGACCTTTGTTGGCAGAGTGATGTCTCTGCTTTTTAAATATGCTGTCTAGGTTTGTGATAGCTTTCCTTCCAAGAAGCAAGCATCTTTTAATTTTGTGGTTGCAGTCACCATCTGCAACGATTTTGGAGCCCAAGAAAGTAAAATCTGTCACTGTTTCCACTTTTTCCTCTTCTATTTGCCATGAAGTGATGGGACCAGATGCCATGATCTTAGTTTTTTGAATGTTGTTTCAAGCCAGCTTTTTCACTGTCTTCTTTCACCCTCATCAGGAGACTCTTTAGTTCCTCTTTACTTTCTACCATTAGAATGGTATCATCTGCATATTTGAGGTTGTTGATCTTTCTCCTGGCAATCTTGATTCCAGCTTGTGCTTCATTCAACCTGGCATTTCACATGATTTACTCTGCATATAAGTTAAGTAAGCAGAGTGACAATATACAGCCTTGATGTACTCCTTTCCCAATTTGGAACCAGTTCATTGTTCCATGTCTGGTTCTGTTACTTCTTGACCTGCACACATGTTTCTCAGGAGACAGGTAGTGTGGTCTGGTATTCCCATCTCTTTAAGAGTTTCCCACAGTTTGTTATCATCTACACGATCAAAGGGTTTAGCGTAGTCAATGAAGCAGAAGTAGACGTTTTTCTGGAATTCCCTTGCTTTCTCTATGATCCGTTGGATGTTGGCAATTTGATCTCTGGTTTCTCTGTCTTTTCTAAATCCAGCTTGTACATCTGAAAGTTCTTGGTTCATATACTGTTGAAGCCTAGCTTTAAGGATTTTAAGTATTACCTTGCTAGCATGTGAAATGAATGCAATTATATGGTAGTTTAAACAGTCTTTGGCATTGCCTTTCTTTGGGATTGTAATAAAAACTGACCTTTTTCAGTCCTGTGGCCGCTGCTGAGTTTTCCAAATTTGCTGGCATATCAAGTGCAGCACTTTAACAGCATCATCTTTTAGGATTTTAAATAGCTCACCTGGAATTCTATCACCTCCACTAGCTTTGTTCAGAGTGGTGCTTCCTAAGGCCACTTGACTTTGCACTGCAGGACGTCTCACTCAAGGTGAGTGACCACACCATTGTGGTTATCTGAATTATTAAGACCTTTTTTTGAGTAGTTCTTCTGTATATTCTTGCCACCTTTCTTAATCTCCTCTGCTTCTGTTAGGTATTTGCTGTTTCTGTCCTTTATTGTGCCCATCTTTGTATGAAATTCCCCTATGATATCTCCAGTTTTCTTGAAGAGGTCTCTAGTCTTTCCCATTCTATTGCTTTCCTCTATTTCTTTGCATTGTTCACGTGGGAAGGCTTTCTTATCTCTCCTTGCTCTTCTCTGGAACTCTGCATTCTGTTGGGTGTGTCTTTCCCTTTCTGCTTTGCATTTTGTGTCTCTTCTTTTCTCAGCTATTTGTAAGTCTTCCTCAAACAACCACTTTGCCTTCTTGTATTTCTTTTTCCTTGAGATGGTTTTGGTTACAGCCTCCTGTACAATGTTATGATCCTCTGTCCATAGTTCTTCAGGCCTCTGTCTACCAGATCTAATTATTTGATTCTGTTCATCACCTCCACTGTATAATCATAAGGGATTTGATTTAGGTCATACCTGAATGACCTAGTGGTTTTCCTTACTTTATTCAATTTAAGCCTGACTTTTGCAATAAGGAGCTCATTATCTGAGCCACGTCAGCTCCAAGTCTTGTTTTTGCTGACTATGTAGAGCTTCTCCATCTTTGTCTGCAAAGAATATAATCGATCTGATTTCGGTATTGGCCATCTGGTGATGTTCATGTATGGAGTCTTCTCTTGTGTTGTTGCAAAAGGGTCGTTTGCTACGACTGGTGCATTCTCTTGACAAAACTCTGTTAGATTTTGCCCTGCTTCCTTTTTTAGGTCAGTGACAGCATGGCTAATGATGTAATCCTTATAGAACCAGATAGCAAGTGACATTCCTTTTTTTACAGTGGTGAGTGTGGACCAATCTAGAATGAATACTCTCTTCAGTGGGTTGTGGGATTATGAATGACTTTTTATATCAAATTTTCTTAAACACTCTTGTTATTCTTTTTACAACTATGATCCATCCTCAAATCTCACCTCCAAGATTTCTGAGCTTCCTTCCACTAGGTCTCTGTGTTCCCAGTATGATGGAATGTGAGGTCTTCCTCTCCTACAAGGTCTACACTTTGACCCTCTTATGGGCCTTTGACAAATTCTGCTTTGTAGTGTTGTTATTTGGGTACGTTTCTCTCCATCTCTGATGTGTATACTCCTTGAAGGTACAGGATGCCTTAAACTCCCTTTAGATCTCGTCACTGACTGGTGAAACTCCAACTGTGTGACTGGACTTCTTGAGTATGTACCAGTCATCATGTACCGTGAACTGGTGCCAGTGGTGAACTGTAGGTGACCTGAGGTCCTTCCGGGGAATATCCAGGACACTGTTGACTGAAAAAAAATCACCACCTGAGAGTTGTGAGTTAAGTTTTATTTAGGGCGAACTGAGGACTATAGCCTGGGAAACAGCATTTCAGATAGCTCTGATGAACTGCTCTGAAGAGGTAAGGGGAAGGTCAGTATTACAAATGATTTTAGTGAAGGGAGTATGTGTAGTCATTTAGGCAGAGGGTTGCAGCCAGTCACAAGGAGCAGATGCCCTGTTAATGATCTTAATGCTTTTCTAGATATGAGAAGATGCAATAATTTGGGTTTATAACATCTTCTTTTAAAATATCTAACTATCTGAAGGTCTGTTCTGCCAGTTTTTGCCAGAGAACAGAGTACCTTATTCCTGATCTCCATCCTGAACTCTTCAGGGTGTGTTGAAGGTCAGCTGCTTCCGTGGCTAGTGACTTCATCCTTGTAGAGGTAGATGACAAGGGCAGTTTTTTAGTTGGTAACACAAAGATCTTTGCTCTGTTCTGCCACTATTTCACTGGGGCTCTGGCTAGCTCTCCTACTTCTTCCTTCTCAATGTTCCATCCATATTGTGGGAGAAAGAGACCCCAGAGATCTGGCAAGACTCCATTTAAGTGCACTGACCCACTGAGAAGAAAGCGTCTCTATTTATTCAAGGGCTATTTTCAGTAATCTGTGCATTTTAGACCAGGAAATAGTGGTGTGATTTTTCAGTAAAATACCCCAGTGATTACCTGTCTTTAGATATCTTTCACATAAAGAGCTTATGTTCAGGAAGTACTCAGCAGGTTGGAAGTGAGGATTGAAATCCAATTCCAGTCACTCCTGGCCTAGATCCCTCTGCTCCTCAGATGTTTTCCTGTAGTCTTAGGGAACTTCTGAAAGCAGGGACCAACTTACAGCCATGGCTGAAAACTAGGACCCTTAATCCAGAGCACCACGTCTCTGGGAAGTTTCAGAAAAGCTTTGATTTATAATAGAATGCTGTCACTCAGGAAATCAGAGAGGGGTAGTTTAGGGTCAAGAACTTCATTTTTCAAGAGGCACTGGAGATTTGTGAGGGACTTGGAGTTTTAGGTGCTGCCGATTAGGAAAAGAAAATGTTCCCCTGTCCATACCTTGCTGATTTTGGAGGACCAAGGGTTCAGAGTATGGGGATCACAGTGAAGGGAGGAAGACATTTGCTTGGTAAGCATTAATAGCTGTAATAGTGCCTTGCTCATCCAGAATCATGGGAGTAAGATTTACCATGAGAGGATTTTTCAGAAAATTTGCAAAAGTATTATTATTGGGGGAGAAATCTTTCTGATGAGTGTTGCGTCTTGCCTGGCTCCTTAAAAGGAGCATGTGGAATAGCATTTTAGTTCTTCCTTGATTCAGCCTTAAAGCCCATCATATATACCTGAGTATTAGCTAGTCTCATGGGTCTTGAAACATGTCCCGTGCTTTTCCTTCTAAGCCCCCAGGCCTTTGTCTCCATGTATCTGCATCCTGTGCATCTTCCACTCTGTGTTCTCGCCAAAGCACACACAGTGAGTGCCAAATAAACATCTTTGAATGAACACCTTAGGGTCATAAAGACCTCTATCATTTTGAAGTCCTGTCCAGTTAACAAAGTGCTTCCATTGTCTTTTGTGTAACAGTAACGTTCTCAGGGACTTCCACGAGGGAGGGACTCCTGTTCGTTCATCCTTTCACTCCCTCTGCAAACATTTTATTATCTTCTCGTTTGTCCTGGCATGATGCCAGGCATCAGAGGCATAAGGATGAATGCCACCTGCTTCCTTCCCTCAAGAAGCTGATGATCTAAAATTTGTATGAAGAACACGGACACTATTCAGTAGGGCAAGTGCTCTGCCAAGTCGTGTCCCACCTGCCGAGCAGCATGGAGGAGTGTGCTTCCCCTGAATCTGATGGCCCAAGACAAAGATATTTTAAAAATTCTTTTTGGTTTCTTCCATCCTCCTCTGTTTTCTTATTGTCACTTCTTGATATACCTGGTGCGTGCGTGCATGCTCAGTCGTTTCAGTCGTGTCCGACTCTTAGTGACCCTGTGGACTATAGTCCTCCAGGCTCCTCTGTCCATGGAATTCTCCAGGCAAGAATACTGAGTGGACTGCCATGCCCTCCTCCAGGGGATCTTCCCAACCCAGGAATCAAACCCACATCTTCTGTGTCTCCTGCATTGCAGGCGGATTCTTTATTGCTGAGCCACTAGGGAAGCCTGGTATACCTTGTATACCTACTCTTACCAACCCTTCTTTCCTCTTATAATCTGCAGTTTCTAATCTACTCATTTCTAGGAAATGGGTTGAATTTGTATCCTTTCTTCATAGCAGTGGGTTTCAACTCTGTCTGGCTGCACTTGACAGGCACCTGAGAATTCATTAATCCCCATACTATGTCCTAGGCTCAGAGATTCTGATCTAATTAGTCAGAGTGGGTCCCAGACTCCTAGCTGATGCTGGTGTGCAGCCAGAGATTAGAACTGTTTTATAGGCAATTCTAAATCTGTAGATTCTGATGAGGCTTGGGGATGGCCCTAGACTTTATTGAAGATTAAGGGCATGGGCTTTGTGACAGCTCTTTTCTAAGACAGAATCTATTTTTAAATCACTGAGGTGTGAAGACCCAGTTCTGGCCTCCATGCAGGTTGTGACAGCCAGTGAAAGAGTCAACGGATGGAGTGGTCCAAGGCCAAGAAACGGCTTCATCCGTGTTCCAGTATGTCTTAACACCTCACAAGCAGTCATAAGAGTAGTGGAGAGGATTCCTAATCAGGTGTTTTAAATCTCAGCTAATCAATACTGGTGCTAACAAGGGGCCAGAGATTTTCTCCTAATAGCCAGATCATTAAAACTTGAGTCTATAAATTGAGAAGCTTCAAGATCTATGGTCTGAAAACTGAATATGAGCTATTTATACGCCCAGAAAACTTAACTGTAGCCTGACATCTATAAAATATATCTAGGAGGACGAAGTTACCAAAGTAGTGACAAGCTGTCACCTTCTAATTTCTTAAAGATCTTCTTTCCAAAACTTCAGTCAAGTCAGGCTCTGACTGCATCTGGTTGTTGGTGATGTGAGTCTGCATGGCAGCCACATGGTGCTACTGGCCACATTCAGATAATTTCACTCAATTGGCAAGCATTAATCATACACTTGCTATGGGCCTAGCACAGAGGAACATGGACTTGTATGAACACAGATACGTTCTTGGTGGCTCTTGCTGTCTTTTGAGACTGACTCCAACTTTTTTAATGTATGGAGATGAAGTCATAACCCAGCAGTATCTTGTAACTGCCTCCTCCAGCCCATGGGCTCATGCAGAGCAGCAAACAAGGACTGAAAAAGTCCATGGGGTAGGAAGTACTTTAGGCCTCTTGTTCCCTGAGCCTGAAACTCAGGGTGATTATCACCCTTCCTTGCTTTCACCCAGGAATAGTTAATGCAAAGATTAAATGAAGCAATTTCATGCAACAGGTATGTAATGGTCATCAACTTTGTGATGAAGTAGAGATGATTTCATCTCAATTTCATTCATGGTCTGTGACCTCAAGGAAGTCACAGCTGCTGATGAAGGAAAGACAGGTGCTTGGCTTATTCTAATATAAAAGGAAACAGTGATAGTGGTAGTCATGATACCGATGATAATGGCAGCTCCTTTTTGGTGAGTGCTCCGTGTGAGCTGAGCACGGTGTTCGGTTCCTATCCGGCACACACAGCCTACCTGTTCTGTCATGTCGGTGTCCTTGCCATCGTATACCTTTGAGAAAACTGAGGATGTGAGAGGTTGGCTAATGTGCCCAGGATCACACAACCTGCAAGGAACCTTCTCAAGACCCAAATTCAGGCCCAACTTCTCCATCGCCTAAGCACTCAACATCAGTGGTACATCCTATAAAGAGAGGCCTAAAGGAGATTCTTTGGGGATTTGATGGGGGTGGACACTCGTGGATAGGGGCTGGGTTGGGTTCTCCCCAAAGCAGACCCTGAAACGAGGACTTGGGCACAAGTAGCTTATTGGAAGGGCTTCCCTAGTGGTTCAGTGGTAAAGAATCCACCTGCTAATTCAGGAAATGTGGGTTCAATCCCAGGGTCAGGAAGATCCCCTGGAGAAGGAAATGGCAACCCACTCCAGTATTCTTGCCTGGGAAATCCCATGAACAAAGGAGCCTGGTGAGCTACAAGTCCATGGGGTTGCAAAGAATTGGACATGACTTAGCGATTAAAGAAACAAACTAAAAACCAGTTTATTGGGAGAGGATCTCAGGAGGACTGGTTCAGTTCAGTTCAGTTCAGTCACTCAGTTGTGTCCAACTCTGTGACCCCATGGAATGCAGCATACCAGGCTTCCCTTTCCATCACCAACTCCTCGAGCTTGCTCAAACTCATGTCTAGCTACTCGGTGATGCCATCCAACCATCTCATCCTCTGTCATCCCCTTCTCCTCCTGCCTTCAGTCTTTCCAAGGATCAGGGTCTTTTCAAATGAGTCAGTTCTTTGTATCAGATGGTCAGAGTATTGGAGTTTCAGCTTCAGCATCAGTCCTTCCAATGAATATTTAGGGTTGATTTCCTTTAGGATTGAGTGTTTTGGTCTCCTTGAAGTCTAAGGGACTCTCAAGAGACTTCTCCAACACCACAGTTCAAAAGCATTGATTCTTTGGTGCTCAGCTTTCTTTATCGTCCAACTCTCATATCCATACATGACCAATGGAAAAACCATAGCTTTGACTAGACTGACCTTTGTTGGTAAAGTAATGTTTCTGCTTTTTAATATGCTGTCTAGGTTTGTCATAACTTTTCTTGCAAGGAGCCAGTGTCTTTTAATTTCATGGCTGCAGTCACCATCTGCAGTCATTTTGGAGCCCCCCAAAATGAAGTCTGTCACTGTTTCCATTGTTTCCCCATCTAATTGTCATGAAGTGATAGGACTGGATGCCATAATCTTTGTTTTCTGAATGTTGAGTTTTAAGCCTACTTTTTCACTCTCCTCTTTCACGTTCATCAAGAGGCTCTTTAGTTCTTCTTCGCTTTCTGCCATTAGGGTGGTGTCATCTGCATATCTGAGGTTATTGATATTTCTCCTGGCAATCTTGATTAAAGCTTGTACTTCATTCACCCTGGCATTTCACATGATGTACTCTGCTTATAAGTTAAATAAGCAGGGTGACAATATACAGCCTTGACATACTTCTTTCCTGATTTGAAACCAGTCTGTCATTCCATGTCCAGTTTTAACTGTTGTTTTCTGACCTGCATACAGATTTCTCAGGAGGCAGGTAAGGTGGTCTGGTATTCCCATCTCTTTAAGAATTTTCCACAGTTTGTTGTGATCCACACAGTCAAAGGCTTTGGAATAGTCACTAAAGTGAAAGTAGACGTTTTTTTGGAACTCTTTCACTTTTTTGATGAACAAGAGAATGTTTGATCTCTGGTTCCTCTGGCTTTTCTAAATCCAGCTTGAACATCTGGAAGTTCATGGTTCACATGCTTTTGAAGCCTGGCTTGGAGAATTTTGAGCATTGCTTTGCTAGCGTATGAGATGAGTACAATTGTACAGTAGTTTGAACATTCTTTGGCATTGCCTTTCTTTGGGATTGGAATGAAAACTGACCTTTTCCAGTCCTGTGGCCACTGGTGAATTTTCCAAATTTGCTGGCATATTGAGTGTGGCGCTTTCACAGCATCATCTTTTAGTATTTGAAATAGCTTAACTGGAATTTCATTACCTCCACTGGCTTTGTTTGTAGTGATGCTTTCTAAGGCCCACTTGACTTCACATTCCAGGATGTATGGCTCTAGGTTAGTGATCACACCATCGTGTTTATTTGGGTCATGGAGATCTTTTTTGTATAGTTGTGTGTATTCCTGCCACCTCTTCTTAATATGTTCTGCTTCTGTTAGGTCTGTACTGTTTCTGTCCTTTATTGTGCCCATCTTTGCATGAAATGTTCCCTTGGTATCTCCAATTTTCTGGAAGAGATCTCTAGTCTTTCCCATTCTATTTTCCTCTATTTCCTTGCACTGATCACTGAGGAAGGCTTTCTTATCTCTCCTTGCTGTTCTTTGGAACTCTGCATTCTGTTTGGTATATCTTTCCTTTTCTCCTTTGCCTTTCGCTTCTCTTCTTTTCTCATCTACTTTATACTTTATGACCATTATATCTACTACTGTGGGCAAGAATCCCTTAGAAGAAATGGAGTAACCCTCATAGTCAACAAAAGAGTCTGCAATCTCAAAAACGACAGAATGATCTCTGTTCGTTTCCAAGGCAAACCATTCAGTATCACAGTAATCCAAATCTATGCCCCAAGCAGTAATGCTGAAGAAGTTGAAGTTCAACAGTTCTATGAAGACCTACAAGACCTTCTAGAACTAACACCTAAAAAAGATGTCCTTTTCATTATAGGGGGCTGGAATGCAAAAGTAGGAAGTCAAGAGATATCTGGAGTAACAGGCAAATTTGGTCTTGGAGTATAAAATGTAGCAGGGCAAATGTTAACAGAGTTTTGCCAAGAGAACACAGTGATCATAACACATACCCTCTTCCAAAAACAAAAGAGAAGACTCTACACATGGACATCACCAGATGGTCAACACCAAAATCAGATTGATTATATTCTTTGCAGCCAAAGTTGGAGAAGCTCTATACAGTCAGCAAAAACTAGACTGGAAGCTTGCTGTGGCTCAGATCGTGAACTCCTTATTGCCAAATTCAGACTTAAACTGAAGAAAGTAGGGAAAACCACTATAATACTCAGGTATGACCTAAATCAAATCCCTTATGATTATACAGTGGAAGTGACAAATAGATTCAAGGGATCAGATCTGATAGATAGAGTGCCTGAAGAACTATGGACAGAGGTTCATGACATTTTACAGGAGGCAGTGATCAAGACCATCCCCAAGAAAAAGAAATGCAAAAGGCAAAATGGTTGTCTGAGGAGGAGGACTGGTTGGGAGTCATCATATGAGACAGAGGGAAAGGAGGGGCAGGGAAGGCCACCAAGTCATGGTACGTAATCGAGAAGTTCCTCCTGTGGGCAACTGGATGTCAGTCCCACTAGGGCACTTGCTGAGACAGTGTGCACCCACCTCAGAGCTGTCCTACCTCATTGGCGAGGAAGCTGGAACCTGTTACCGTGCTACCAGTTGTTATTAGTTGAAGGCCACTTCTAAGGGCATTCCCTCTCAGGTCCTCTGGCTGCTGGCAGAGCAGGCACAGGTTTCTCAGTAGACAGCCACAGGCATCAAGATGTGTGCTCTTCTCTAGGCCTGTCTTAATCTGGAGGTCCGGAGTGAAGGATGGCATTGCACGTCCTCCCCAACCTGTGCTGGGGAGGCTGTGTGGTGTGTTTGACCCATACCACTAACTCTTCTTCAGGATTAGTGGTTTCCAGACTCCACAGGGGTGAGTGCAAGCCCAGCAAAAAGGAACTTCTTACCAGTAAACAGGCATGGGTACTTTGGAGACTCTCTCGATGATCAGAATGATGTCCTGGCAATTCAAAGTTCTGGGAGTTTGTTAATAAACTGGTGTAGAAGTCTTTGTTGACTGAAAAAAAAAAACAACAAAAAACAGAGCAACCTAAAAGTTGAGAATTATGTTTTATTTGGTGGACAAAACTTAAGACTTTAGCCCAGAAGACAGCCTCTCAACTCTTACTGAAGAGGTAAGGAAAGAGCCTGGATGTATAGGAGTTTTGCCACAAAACCCAGGTAGTTGGAACATCAAAAGATTATGGTCATAGAAAACCAAACATCTCAAGTTAATGAATTTAGTGTTTTTATCCATATGAGGAGATGCAAGAGTCTGAGCTCATTGCCATCATTCCTCTGATATGCACATTAGCTCTCTAGGGCCACTATGCTGTTCTTTCCTTTTCTGAGTCCCTCGGAGTACACAGTTAGGGGTGCCTGCAGTGGCTGGTGGTCCTTTGTTTACTGATATGTAAGACAGCATTTTTCATCCATACCTTTGTAGGCAAAGTTTTCAAGCTCTGCTGGATTTCAGGGCAGTGGATTTGAGTGTCAGCTTGGGTAATGTCGGGGCTTCCCAGGTGGCCCAGTGGTGAAGAACCTGCCTGCCAATGCAGGAGACATGAGACACGGGTTCAATCCCTGGGTCAGGAAGATTCCCTGAAGAAGGGCATGGCAACTCATTCCAGTATTCTTGCCTGCAGAATCCCATGGACAGAGGAGCCTGGCGGGCTATAGGGTCGCAAAGAGTAAGACGCAACTGAAGCAATGTATCACGCATGCACAGTAATGTCAACCAGGTCAGCCTTTTTGGGTTCCAGGTGACTGGATTCCATCGCACCCACCGCATGTCTGGACCCTCTTTGAGGAACATGGTGCTAATGCCACACTGTGTGATCTCCGCTGCAGTTCGTGAACAGTCGTTTCCAGACATGGACACAGAGCAGCAGAAAGGAGCACAGGCTGGGGAGCCATGGGCCAGGATAGAGTCCTGCTCTGCTGTTTACTGGATGAATCACTCTAGGCAAGTCTCTTAGTGCTTTTGAGCTTCATTTCCCTCATTTGTAAGATGGAGATAAAAATACTCAATTCTTTTTACTGTTGTTGTGAGAATTAGGTCAGATAGCACCTGCGCAATGCTTTGAACGGTCTATGGGACCTAGCAAGGACTCAGTAAATGTTAGCTTCTTATTATCATCACTTTGACCCAACCAGGATCCTACTTGGTGGAGGCAGGAGGGAGCACTCCAGTGCTTTGTGAGCCTTGAAGCAGTCCTGACGTCATGGGGACAGATGCTCCTTGCTTGTCTCCATCTGTCATTGTGAGGCTTTGTTCTCTTCCACAATTAGACATATCAGGTTCAAAAGAGTCATTGTCTCATACTAATGAATAGATTAATAACCTTCCTCCCCAGATGCAGGAGACTTTATCAGCCTCTTGAAATGTTGATGATGTTTCTGAAAGGGAGCTTTAGGGAGGCACTCCTAAATAAACCATTCATCCCTGCTCTACCTGAGCCCCACCCTTGGCTGAGAGGTGGGAGCCTGTGGCCAGGGCACAGTGTACTGGCCTGGGGGTCAGTCAGGGGGCATGTGAAGTGGGTGCTCACAGGCTGGCCACTAACCAGCACATGGGGAAAGATGAAAAACCTGACTCTAGTATTGGGGGCAGGAAAAAGGCTAAAGGAGCTAAAGAAAGGAAAAGGAATGCCTTTCAAGCTAGAGGTCAAGCTTGCAAATCAACAGTGTGTTGAAGCAGGCCCAGCTCTGAAGTTGAGATGGTGATGGTCACTGCACCCTTGCCTCCCCTCTTGAGAAGGCCTGCTTGCTGACTGCTGTGCCCTTGACTGAGTCTCTCCTTACTCATGTCACTGTTGAGGACTGAGCATTGTCAGTTTCATTTCCCACTCTGATTTGGGGTGCAGACTGCTTAAATCAATGTGTTTCTCTTTTGTCTTCCCAAGGAAATCCAACCAGTGTTCTGTTTCCTTTATCTCTGAATGTGAATTTCAGCTGTCTGATGTTGGGGGCCAGACCCTTTAACTGGCAGAAGATCCCTGCTCCCCTCTGGTGGGGCACCCTACCCCTTCAGCTTCTGATGAGGTTTGACACGTGCTTACCTTCCCTGCAGAAAGTCAGCAGCCCATGAAGGAAGCAGAGCTAATTTAGAATGATACTCCCCCCAAGTTGAGAATAGTATCAGAGTCTTTTAACAAACACAACTGGATTTCATATTTATCCTTCTGCTTTCATAATGGAAGTTGACCTATCCTGAAATGAACTATACATTTTTTAAATTGTCTACCAGATCTCATACAGAAGGTATTAGGTTTTGTTTGTTTTTTTTTACCCCCTCTCTAGAACTAACATTTTAATTTTAGAGACAGAGTTGAATGAAAAACACTGAGGCCAAGGTATCTAACATTTCAAGAGAAAACAAACAAGACTTTAAAAATGGTGAAGTTCATCAGGCCAGGCCCCCATCCTATAGGTTTGGCCAGTTTGTTGGAGCTAACCTTCTTTCTCAGAAGGACTGGAAGTCTGAGCAAAGCCAACCACTAGCTTCCAAATTGATTTTCAAACCAAAATTGGAACAGTTCTCAAATGCTCCTGGGATTTGGGGCTATTAATACTGAAGAACAATGAGAAGGAAAAAGTGAGTGTGTAAGAGGTGATTTATGACCCAAAGGAAGTTGCAAGCTTGGAAACTTGTATGCAACCCAATCACAGACCCCTCTGGAGATGTTCCAGGGAAGAGATGGAGAATGTAAAGGGAAAGCGTTTCCGAGGGATATTAAAACTTATAAAAGGAGGTAATGTGGGCTTTGGGCCTGAAATGAGCAGGCGAGGAGCTGACCACGTTGAATTTCTCATAAACACAGCAGGCTTTTGTGCAGCTGTCATCAGCACCGGGACACCCCACGGGCCTGCTCTTGTACTTATTTCTTACCATTAGTCCATCACCAAGCAGGTTAAATGGCAGGAAGAAAGTCTCCTCACCAAAGAGTGGGACTGTGTGACCACTGCTGTGCAACCCGGAGTCTCAGCTTACGAGTCAGGTTCTTGGGTGTCAAGCCACGGCTCCAGCTGCTGACCGGTAAGACCAGCGATGGCCCAGTGGGTGTGGAAGTACACAGGACTGTGAGGTTAGGCAGGCAGAGCCTGGCCAGGTGTTCTGGGAGTGGACACCTGACCTCATCATTTCTTTTTTCATAGTTCTTACAGAAGTTATGTTATTTGTACCTTTATTGATAGAACTGATACACAATAAATTACACATATTTAAAGTGTATAACTTGCATACTTTCTATATAAATGTATATGGTTATGGACATATGTGGTGGTGGCTCAGATGGTAAAGAATTCCCTGGTGTCTCAGATGGTAAAGAATCTGCCTGTACTGCAGGAGACCTGGGTTCTATCCCTGGGTTGGAAAGATCCCCTGGAGGAGAAAATGGCAACCCACTCCAGTATTCTGGAGAATTCCATGGACAGAGAGGAGCTTGGTGGGGTATAGTCCATGTGGTTGCAAAGAGTTGGACACGGCTGAGTGACTAACACACACATAGACATAGATATACATAGGTATTTTTACTTGAAGTACTGGGGAGAATCAGCGGATTCATAAAATGCTTTGTGTACGGGGCATTCTTGCAGGATATACACCAATCACATTCATTTGGGGTAAGACAAACAAGAGGAGGAAGGGCTACTGAGATACACTTCCAGCTATCAATCCTTGAGAGATCAGAGGTGGGACCAGTTGCAAATATAACCCAAGTTCACCAAATGGCCAGGCAAGTGTCTCTAAAAAATGAACAGGTATTTATCCAGTCTAGGAGGTGAAAACAATATTTTACACTGGTGTAGTCTTTTATGGCTTCCTGGGTGGCTCAGCAGTAAAGAATCTGCCTGCAATGCTGGAGACATGGGTTCAATCCCTGGGTTGGAACGATCCCCTGGAGAAGGAAATGGCAACTCAGTATTCTTGCTTGGGAAATCCCATGGACAGAGGAGCCTGGCAGGCTACAGTCCATGGTGTTGCAAAGAGTCAGACATGACTTAGTGACTGAACAAGTCTTTTTATAATTTTTGAAATGTTATACATTGAGGATTTCACCAGGGAGGAACAACATATCTAGATTGTTATTATGGTTACTACTAATCATCATTTACCAAGTCTCCTTAGAAGTCATTCGATGGCTCAGTGGGAGAAGGTAGAAGGGATTCATATCGCTGGAGGGCTGTGGCCATTTCTAAGCTCTGCAGTCCCATTGGAAAAGCCTGTGAAGGACCGACCAGATGGCTTTCCACTGTCAACACTGCATCTACCTGCAGCATTAATTTCAACCCTCTGCTTTCCAGACCATGCCTCCTGCAAATGCACACTGTTGCCAACAGAATGAAAATGGAGAAAATACTCTGTGTTTAATCAGTGTTGGCCAAGGAATGGGTGGAGGGAGGGCAGGGGTTCAGAAACATTTGGGAATGAGGAGAGAGCTGGTACATGGAGGAGAGTCAAGCCATTTATGATGTGCTTAGGACCAGAATTGTTGGCACCATATGTTTACTAGTCACCCAGGATCTGCAAGGGCTGGGAGGTACCTCCACTCCCAGTTTCCCCTTCTGCCAACTGGCATTCTAGCTGACTTAGCAGTTCTTGAGAACATCACCTCTGATCTCCCTTGGAATGTTTCAGTTCTATATTCAAAAGTGGGATGAGGAAGAAATTTCTAAAAGCAAGGGTGTGGCTAGCTGTGGAGGCAGAAGTTCCATTTGGAGGGAGCATCTGGAAAAGCAGTCCCCCCGCCACCCAAGTATGTGTCAAAGAGCTGGGTGGTCAGCAATGCCAAGACAGGGCGAGGCCAGGAGTTCCATGTCTTCCCAGAAATGGGCCTGACGGGAAGGTCAGCCCTGTCATCATCAAACTGCTTCTGACCAGAGAACACATACTACCCTGTACATTTCAGTCCTCCGTCCTGAGAATTCAGGAGAGCACCAAAGGCCCAAGGTTCCTTGGTGATGCCTGTGCTTTGCAGTTAGCCCTGTGGAGGACACAGTAGGGATGCCCTGCAGGAATCATCTCTCCTGCACAGCCTGGTTTGGATCCAGGATGTCTCCAAGGGTTTTGAAATGGAAAAGAAGTGACATTCTCCCTGCAGTGTCAGCTGGCCGGGGGGTAACCTTGAACTCTCTGGTTTTAGTGCGGTGACCTAGGATGTCAGTCTGGCTGCAATTTCTTGCTGACTGCTCGAAATTATCTGACATCTGGAAGAGACCTGTGAGGCTTTCCCAATCATCTTCTGCCTTCACTTCCTTAAAGGCGTGGCTACTTTTTATTTTGTCAATAGACAACACATGCTCATAATACAAATTCCAAAAACACTGGGAGGGAAAGCCATGGACATTCTTCCTTCTTCTCCTGCCCCACCACTAGTTTGTCCACTGACTTTCAAAGGAAGAGAAAGGGTTTCTACAGAGCAGTAGGAATCTGATAAGAACAACCTCTTCCCAGCAGAATCCATGCTGTGATACCTTTAAGAAAAAAAAATAAAAATCCACTAAGAAAGCGTAACTGATTGGCTTTGCTCACCAGGCTCTCCAAACCCAGTGTGTGAATCTGAATCTGTCAGTAGAGAGCCCTCAGGGAACTGGGAAGAGTGACTGACAGTAAAGAACCTTATTTTCTCGTCCAGATTTACCTACAGATTGAGTGAGAACATGAGCACTTTAGCACCTAAACACTTCAAAAATCACTAAATATGTTTTGTTATAAAAGCTAGTCATAATCTATCAAAAGATTAATCTTCAAAGATTTTATGGTAGCACTTATAATTGCAAAATTTATACATGGAAAATATTTCATTTATTACCAACTTGAGGAACATGGTGTTGTACATGAGTGAGGTTTCTATATAACTGAGGTTTGGTATTTAAGTATGCATTTTATTTTCTAACACTACTGTTATTCCAAGTATTTTAAAAATCCTTCTCTTGTAATTTCCTTCAAGTCAATTTAGGACAAGTGTTATTTTCTATGTCGCTTTTTATAAAGGTATGTTTCATTCTCAGTGAACAGAGTACCTTTGACACAAGTTACCAATTTCATGAAGACTTGGAGTAGTCATAATAAATAGACATTGTTTTCCTGGGTTCTTGGCTTCAGTGATGTTTTTAGGGACTATCACGGTGTGCAGGGCAGCTTGGCCCTGTTCTGCTGTTCTGCTTTTATTAATGATGCTTCTCCTCTCCCATTTCATGGTCTGTCCTTCTTGTCTCTTCCTTTGTCCTGAGTGTGTCTTGTAGAATGTGGGATTCCTGACAACTTCTTCGCTGAGTTGAAAGGTTGACTGTACTAGCGGTCTGGTCTCTATCTCTAGATATCACAGATGTTCTGCAGGAGATTATGACTTAGCAACCATGGTGTTCATGGTGTTTAGTTAGGGCTGTGGGGATGTCTGCAAAGAGGCTCAGCAACACTGAAGCAGCGTGTCATGGAACAGTCTGTTTCAGCTTTGGAAAATAATAACAATGGAAAGAAATTGCTCAATAACTGATTCCATGAGGGAACATGGACATTGTTATCCACTGAATATTGATTCTAAAATTCAAGTTCATTGTAAACATGCTGAAAACAAAGGCTAAAATGCCAGCACTCTGCAGCAAAAGCAAACACTTATCCATGCAATAAGATTTGTTGGGGAAGTGGTCTGCCCTTGTCAGTGGGCAAGCATGCATTTATTGAGCAGCAGTTGTGTCTGTCACTGGTGCAGGGAGGTGGGGGTAGGTGGGACTGTGGGTGGATGTTTCCATCACTAGCTGCCCCCTCCTGAGCCTGGCTCAAATCTCATGAGGGCTCAGTGTCAGTGGAGTTGATGGGACCTTGGCTAGCCATATGATCAGATTATAACAACAACTATCACTCTCTGAATGCTAACTGTGTTTCAACACTTTGTACACATTTCTCAGTGGATCCTTACAGCAGTCTTATGAGATCTGTTACCTCTACCTTACAGATGAGGAAACTGAGACTCAGAGGGATTAATAAGATCAAAGTTGTATAGCTAGTAAGTTTGTCCAACTACAGAGTCTGTTCCCCTAACCCATGGTGCTTTGCTGGATCTGATAAGTGCTCTGCATTAAGTCAAAAGGAGGAGACAAATGCTTATCTGGAGGAGACAAATGCTTATCTGGCTCCTGGCAGCAAGGAGTTGGGTGTTCCAGTTCAGTTTAGTCACTCGGTTATGTCTGACTCTTTGCGACCCCATGGACTTCAGGACGCCAGGCCTCCCTGTCCATCACCAACTCCCAGAGTCTATTCAAACTCATGCACACTGAGTTGGTGATGTCATCCAACCATCTCATCCTCTGTCATCCCCTTCTCTTCCTGCCTTCAGTCTTTCCCAGCATCAGGGTCTTTTCAAATGAGTCAGCTCTTTGCATCAGGTGGCCAAAGTATTGGAGCTTCAGCCCTAGTCCTTCCAATGAATATTCAGAACTGATCCTTTTTGGATGGACTGGTTGGATCTCCTTGCAGTCCAAGGGACTCTCAAGAGTCTTCTCCAACACCACAGTTCAAAAGCATCAATTCTTTGGCACTCAGCTTTCTTTATAGTCCAACTCTCACATCCATACATGACTACTGGAAAAACCATAGCCTTGACTAGATGGACCTTTGTTGGCAAATAATGTCTGCTTTTTAATATGCAGGTTAGCTTGATCATAGCTTTTTTTCCAAGGAACAAGTGTGCAGTAATTTTGGAGCCCCCTAAAATAAAGTCTTACTTTATTTTAAAAATAAAATAAGGTAAGGTGATGAAGGTGAAAGAGGAGAGTGAAAAAGTTGGCTTAAAACTCAACATTCAGAAAACGAAGATCATGCCATCACTTCATGGGAAATAGATGGGGAAACAGTGGAAACAGTGTCAGACTTTATTTTGGGGGGCTCCAAAATCACTGCAGATGGTGACTGCAGCCATGAAATTAAAAGACGCTTACTCCTTGGAAGAAAAGTCATGACCAACCTAGATAGCATATTGAAAAGCAGAGACATTACTTTGCCAGCAAAGGTTCGTCTAGTCAGGGCTATGGTTTTCCAGTGGTCATGTATGGATGTGAGAGTTGGACTGTGAAGAAAGCTGAGTGCCGAAGAATTGATGCTTTTGAACTGTGGTGTTGGAGAAGACTCTTGAGAGTCCCTTGGACTGCAAGGAGATCCAACCAGTCCATTCTGAAGGAGATCAGCCCTGGGATTTCTTTGGAAGGAATGATGCTAAAGCTGAAACTCCAGTACTTTGGCCACCTCATGTGAAGAGTTGACTCATTGGAAAAGACTCTGATGCTGGGAGGGATTGGGGGCAGGAGGAGAAGGGGATGACAGAGGATGAGATGGCTGGATGGCATCACTGACTTGATGGACGTGAGTTTGGTTGAACTCCGAAAGTTGGTGATGGACAGGGAGGCCTGGTGTGCTGTGATTCATGGGGTCACAAAGAGTCAGACACGACTGAGCAACTGAACTGAACTGAAAATAAAGTCTCCTACTGTTTCCACTGTTTCTCCATCTATTTGCCATGAAGTGATGGGACCGGATGCCCCAGAGCCTCCTAGGTCTGTCCTCAGTTCCTTCTTGCCCTACTCTAGTCTTAGGACAGAATCTACAGGCACCTTCATAATCGTAATCCCTAAAACCTAAGGTAACTATTGTGCCTCCCCATATGATAGGCCCTTCCTCTGCAGTACTTGGTTATAGGAGGGGGTTAGAGAACTGGTCAACCAAGGTTTATGCTCATGTGGACATTCCCAAGTGGGGCAGTGCTATCATCTGATGACCACATACCTACATTATTGAAGAAGTATCTAAAAGAAAGGGCCTTGAGAGGTAAATGTGAGAGCTTAAACCTTATATCACAGAGTCCTATGCTAACAGAGGTGCCTTTTTGAAGTTCCGTTGTATGCATTAGCACATTGAATCCACAAAGACTAAGGACAGGAGGTGGCTCTTAAAAATCTGGAGATCCTAAGACTCCACAGTGCTAACTCATCTACCTGTACATAAGAAGAGAGGAGAGATGAGCTCCACAGTACCTGCTCTCTGTAATCCTGAATAGTGAAAGGTATTTCCCTAAAATAGCTTCTAAGTAGAGCCCAGTTATGTCACTAAAAGAAAACTGATCTTCTTGGATGAGAGTGAAGGTATGATTTTATTCAAATTGGCAAATATTAACCCAGTCCCACTCTATTCTGGATACTCTTAAATAGCAAAGGTTTAACACCTGGCTCCTGTCCTTGGGGAGTCTTTGTTGGGGACTTGGACTGAGGGTAGATAGGGAGAGGAGCAAGGAGTAGTCATCTGTGCCAGCCTGGCATTTGCATTGAAACTGGGTGACCAGCTATCTCTGTTTGCCTGGAAGTGAGGGGTTTCCCTGGAGAGGGGACATTCAGTGCTGGAGCCAGGAAAGACCTGGACAAACCAGCATGAACTGGTTATTCTAAAAGTTGCTAAACCACCTTGTGCCTCAGTTTCCTTATCTGCAAAATGGAGATGATAACACCAGATTTCAGGTGATATAAGAGAGAACTGAATGTGATAAGGTCTGTCAAGTTTGTGACACATGGGGGTATCAGTATATGAATACTTGGAGACAAGGAGGAACAGGAGTCCCACAGAGCTGTGGAACCTTCAGGAAAGGACAAAGCCAGCATGAGCCAAAGTGAACTGGAGAAGACTCTGGAGACAAGTGTGCTCCAGAGGGGCCTTAAAGAATCAGTGAGACTTGGTCTAAAATTGTGCAAGGAGATTTGATTGTCTTGGAATAAAATATGGATGACTCTAGAAATGACTTATTCCTTGCTTTAAGCCACTTGTGTGTTTCGAGATTTAGCTACTGCTCTGCTATGATTCTCCACCCCTTCTGTCTCCTGACCCCTACCTGTCTACTCTTTCCTGGGGATTTGCTTCTAGTGTGCCATAGGCCGAATCTGCATCCCCACTCCCCACCACCAAACACCTGCTCATTAACTGGCCACCAGCCCCCTCCCCATGAGAGGTGTCTGGTGAGCCAGGATTAGGGAAACTTAAGCTCAGAGAGGTTAAGTGACTTGCCAAGAATCACCCAGCAGATCAATTTTGAATTCAGAAACAGGAACCAGATGTCGGCACCTTGCTCTGTGCTTACTTTGGAAGGTGGAGTGTGGGGCCTCGGAGGCCCTGACAGAAAAACTGAGCTCCTCTGGGAGAGACCAAGAGACCAAGAATTCCAAAGCCAGCCCGTAATTTATGATCAGGAATTCCCTCTAAGTGTGTCTTATGGGAAGGCATTCTCATAAAAATTCAGCTTTGAGGATACTCCCTGAGTTTGGAAGTCTTTACCTATGAAGGGAATTTCTGACTGTCATTTAGGAAAAGATGCCACAATGCATGAACCTAGTGAATTAAGGATCTGGCACAAGCTGTATCGAGTATCAAGTAATGAGCTTTCCATCTCCAGTCACACACTCAGTGCTTTTCAATTCAGCCAGAATTGGCAAGAGTCACACTGGTTATTAAAGCCAAACCTGGAAAAGGCAATTAAGCGCTCCCGGGGTTAAAAGGTTGACTCCAGTGGAAACACAAATCATAAATTTTACTCACAGATATTCCTGTTACTCAAAGGCTCCAGCTCTTAAACAGCAGTGCCTGAGAAGGAGGGCTCCTTGCTGGGGGCAGGGTAATAAAAGGCAGGGATGCTGGCCTGCTGGGTCTGGTCCTCTGTCCAGCTGCAGTAGGAGAGGGGAATATGAGCAAGTCAGGTCTCTAGGAAGCTCAGTGGTGTTCCAGTAGCTTCCCTGGAGGTGCAGAACACTGTTCCAGGTGCCTTGTGTATGCTACTTGGGCATTTAGAAACAGGCTGACCAACTACCCTGCTTTACCCAGGACTAAGGGGCACTCTGGACAGAGAACTTTGGTCAGTGATAAAACTGGAAAAAAAACAGATAAACTTGGTGACCAAATTGCTCACCCTGTAAATGATGCTGATCTTTTCTTAAGAGTACTTGATGTTGTTTTGTGGATAAGTCATGTCTGACTCTCTGTGACCTCATGGACCGAAGCACAACAGGCTGCTCTGTCCTTTGCTATGACCTGGAGTTTGCTCAAATTCGTGTCCATTCAGTCGATGATGTGATCTAACCATCTCATCCTCTGCCACCCTCTTCTCCTTTTGCTTTCAATCTTTCCCAGCATCAGGGTCTTTTCCAATGAGTCAGCTCTTCGCATCAGGTGGCCAAAGTATTAGAGCTTCAGCTTCAGCATTAGTCCTTCCAATGAGTATTCAGGGTTGATTTCCTTTAGGATTGACTGGTTTGATCTCCTTGCTGTCCAAGGGACTGTCAAGAATCTTCTCCAACACCACAGTTCAAAAGCATCAATTGTTCGGCACTCAGCTTTCTTTGTGGTTCAATTCTCACATCCATAAATGACTGCTAGAAAATCCATAGCTTTGACTATACAGACCTTTGTCAGTGAAGTGGTATCTCTGTTTTTTAGTATGCTGTATAGGTTTGTCATAGCTTTTCTTTCAAGGAGCAAGTGTCTTTTAATTTTGTGGCTGCAGTCACCATCCCCTGTGGTTTTGGAGCCCAAGAGAATAAAATCCATCACTGCTTCCACTTTTCCCCCTTCTATTTGCCATGAAGTGATGGGACCAGATGCCGTGATCTTAGTTTTTTGAATATTAAGTTTTAAGCCAGCGTTTTTTCACTCTCCTCATTCACCCTCATCAAAAGATTCTTTAGTTCTTTTTCATTTTCTGCCATTATATTTCTCCCAGCAATCTTGATTTGAGCTTGTAATTCATCTAGCTTGGCATTTTCCGCCCAACAATTTTGCAAAATGATAAAACCAAAGATATTGGATGTAGATTTCATACCTCTGCCTCCAGGCAGTCAAATGGGAATCACTGAGTTCTCACCACCAGAGGTGCTGTGAGGGTTAGCTGAGAGTAGGCAGGTGAGCTCTGGGCAGAGGGCAGGGGCCTGGACAAGATTTCCATCCAGCTGTAGAGCCTGTGTATTACCTGCCCTCCTCCTCAATGTGACTGTTTTAGCAACCCAGAGGGCTCAGAAGATCCTTGCATCCTACCCAAGACCTACTCACATGGTGTTATTCAAGCTAATGTATCTTTTGAAAAGAGACGGACAGTAACTCATATTAGTTATTTGTCCAGAAGTGAGTCCCACTTAAGAGCAGCCAACAAGGAGAGCCAGTGCTCCATGAAGAGTGAAATGCACTGCCCTGAGAATGGTTTTGTGGTTTTCTGATTAAACCTGTTTTGGATAGTCTGTCAAGCAGGTAGAGAAATAGGCAATCTCAGATGGGTTTATAAAGGAGGGTTTTTTTAGTGTTTTAGTGTCTTTCCCACTGTGTCCTTTCAGAGGGTTTCTTGCATGAAAAAGTGCCCCAGAGGAGAAGCTATGGGGAAAGAGCCACTGCCACCAGCCACCTCTGAGAGCAGAGGAGCCAGCCCTGTCTGCCTGTTTTAATTTCATTGGAAAAAGTGACATAGCAGAGTATTTTAGTCCAAATTTGCATGCAATGCAGTCACTCACGGAGATGCTATCTCTGCTAATCTGGCAATTAAAATGGAATGTGACTGCTAATTAAACCTGCCACTCAACTCAGAGATGCATATTTGTTTTCCAATGGAGCTAGATCTGATCTGGCCTGTCTTCAAGATTTGGATTAGAATGGAAGACCCAAAGCAGAGAGTTCCTCTATATACCTTTACATTGTCTTCTTTTGAAAATAAACCTTTATGCAAGCTAAGATCAAATTAGAAGCTCAAACCAAATCAGTTCAGTTCAATTCAGTTCAGTCTCTCAGTTGTGTCCAACTCTTTGTGACCCCATGAATCACAGCACACCAGGCCTCCCTGTCCATCACCAACTCCCGGAGTTCACTGAGACTCACGTCCATTGAGTCAGTGATGCCATCCAGCCATCTCATCCTCTGTCGTCCCCTTCTCCTCCTGCCCCCAATCCCTCCCAGCATCAGAGTCTTTTCCAATGAGTCAACTCTTCACATGAGGTGGCCAAAGTACTGGAGTTTCAGCTTTAGCATCATTCCTTCCAAAAAAATCCCAGGGCTGATCTCCTTCAGAATGGACTGGTTGGATCTCCTTGCAGTCCAAGGGACTCTCAAGAGTATTCTCCAACACCACAGTTCAAAAGCATCAATTCTTCGGCACTCAGCTTTCTTCACAGTCCAACTCTCAAACCAAATAAGTCACCTTAAATTTTAGAGGTGTACATCTTTGGCATGTTTTCATTGGTTCCTTCATTTAATGTATTTTTTCCTCCTTTGATTTGTGAGTAGATCTTTAATAATTTGAAATGGTCATAGTTTGTTTAATGTTAAGGTTTCTTTAAATTTCTATTTGATTAAAACCCATACCATTTAACTGGTTATATTAGCAAGGATCAGAAGGCTGCATAGTCTACTGTGGAGAATGCCTGCCCATGAGGATTCTGGGATATTTTAGTTATCATATAACTAGGGAATATTGAGTCAAGTCAAGGAAAGAGACAGATCAGGCCCAGGTGGTGCTGCAGACCTCTCGTTGGTAGGGACTCTCCTGGAAGCCCCACCTGGACACGAGCTGATTGGAACACTGGGACTAGTTGTGCCAGGTGACACAGCAGCTTCAAAGTGCTCAGCTACAAAGCATGTAGTTGTATGCTCGGTCTCTTTCTGACATTTCCAAACTTGCTGACCTGTGACAGTGTCTGCATATAAAGGGCATGTGTACCCCCCACATGGGGCTTCCCGGGTGGCACAGTAGTAAAAAGTCTGCCTGCCAATGCAGGAGATGCAAGAGAAGTGGGTTCAATCTGTGGGTCAGGAAGATCCCCTAGAGGAGGAAATACCCACTCCAGTATTTTCGCCTGGAGAATCCTATGGACAGAGGAGCCTGGTGGGTTACAGTCCATGGGGTCACAGAGTCAGACATGACGGCACAGGCACGTGTACCTTCACAGCCTTCTGCTGTGCTCAGGGCAGACATCTATGATCTATTATTTCACTATTTCCTCTTGAACCAAAGCGTGGTCTGAAGCCCTGTTTGTACCATTCTCAAAGCAGCCACTGTCAGTTGAATGGAATGGAGACTCCAGTGAGACATTGCCACCGCCCCGGCTGTGTGGCGCCCATGGAGCGCCTGCTGTGTGAGACAGGAGAGGGCTGGGAGGAAAGGAAGTGGGGCTATGGGGTGCAGCTCTATTCATAGCCTGAGGGAGGCTAGCAGCGTCCCCCTCCCCCGTGCCTTGCTCCAACTCTCGGGGTGTAGAGTACATATAAGGAGATAGCCTCCTCAGCACCCAGATAAGCCCCCTGGACCCTTTGTCCCACAGGCTTCTGGGGCTTCTGGGGCCAGTGGGATGGAACATTCTGGAGAAAGAGCATTTCCTCACCAAATGCATTAGTAGACGTGCTTGAAAGGCCATGAGGAGGGTGTGACTGGTGAGCTCCAGGCCACCTGCTCACCTTGGCAGCCCTGCAGGGTGTCTGTTCTTGGGCAGAGCATCCCACAGGAAGCTAGGCAGCCACAACAGCGGGCAGGACCGTGGCGGGCCAGAGCGGAGACAGAAAGAGACTTTGAAGGAGACTCTTGGCTCCTGGATGAAACGCACCGGTCCCCTGGGCGGCCGGTGTGCTGCATTCACTCCTTTTTATTGAACCACCAGCTACACAGATGTGTCCGCCCACACAGACATTCAGAGGCCCAGTCCTAGCCTGGGGCTCCACGGAGGGAGGGCTGCAGAGGGTCAAACAAAATTCACCTTGAGGTGTATGAGGATGAAACCAGCTCCCCAGTTAGGACACTACATAGATATTTAGGGATGTGACACGGATCCTAGAAATGGCTGCAGATAATAATATTAAAATGAGTATTCTATCAGCTCCCTGCTTTGACTTTTACTCTCTGAAAATTCATTAGCCACCTGGAAGCTTCTCTGGTGGCTCAGATGGTAAAGAATCTGCCTGCAATACAGGAGATCTGGGTTCGATCTCTGGGTCGAGATCCCCTTGGAGAAGAGAATTGCTACCTATTCCAGTATTCTTGCCTGGAGAATCCCATGGACAGGGGAGCCTGGTGGGTTACAGTCCATAGCATCTCAAAGAGTCGGACATGACTGAGTGGATAACACTTTCACTGGCAGCCAGAATGGCTGACTGTGGACCCCCCACCTCCCACTCACCCTTCAGCCTCCACACTTGCAGCTTCTTGCTTCTCAAGAGCTAGCTGGTCCCTTTGCCTGGACCTCTCCTCCCTGATATGCTCAGGGCCAGCTGCTTCTTGTCACTCATGGGCTAGCTCAGTGGTCCCCTCCACAGAGAGGCATCCCTGAACCCCCAGCCCACGTTGGAAACCTTCCCTACCCATGAAGTCACATTCCTGCTCTCCTTCTTCCCAGCACTCATCACTCTTTGAACCTATCATGTTTAACAACTTTTTTCTTGCTTATTGTCATTTTCTATGAGAATAAAAGATCTCTGAGAGCAAGATCTCACTCAGTACAGAGTGTGTTCGCAATAATAATTCAACAGGGAAATAACCTTTGTTAAGTCTCCTAGGAGTAGACAGTTACTTTTTCCCTGGGTTCTCCCAGTTGGCTTTGCAGGATGCTGGGCTGGAGTGGAAGCAGCCTGACCTTCCTGAAGGCCCGAGTGACTTCTTTCCATTCCGGCCCTGCCGGATTCTCACAGAGAGCTGCCTTCCACCGCAGGGGCCTCTGTCTGGCCAGCCCCGCACCCCGGGGCAGCTGTGCTGGCATCTTCCTCTCACTGCCTGTCCTGGAGGCGGCTATGTTTCCTCTTGGAGCACGGCCCCAGGACGGACGCCCTGGGAGCCTCTCTCTGAATCCAGCCACATGTTTTTGCTCCTGCCCCAACCTTCTTCCCGGGACATGGGCTCTTGGGTTTAGAAGTAAACAAATTCCCAGCAGCTCTGGGACACAAGGGAGGTTGGCCTTAGTCTTTTGGGAAGAGAGAAAATGCTGAAGACTCAACAAGAGTAGACTCTCTTCCTTCTTAATGGAGACGGCTGATCCTAACCCAGGAGGAAACAAGTCTTGGCTCTCTAACCTGCTGTGACTTGAAGCAAATCTAGAGAAGAGATGCACAGATGAGAGCCCTGTGTCCCCTGCAAGGGTGACCTTGCTGAGCCTCGGTTACAACACCATAAAATGGGTGGGTGTAGCAGTGATATCTCTGCCCAAGGGCAATTTTGAAGCGCAAAGAAGGCAGTGCATGCATAGAAAGTGCCTGGCATAAGCTCAATGTGGAAATATCTGGGAATGCCATGGAGCAGGAGGGGAATACAGACTAGCAAGGCCACTAGGTTGGGAGCTGACTGATTTGGCTCACAGGAGATGAGTCAAAGATGAGTGGGGCAGAGCCTTCCTTTCCCTTTCCACTGAAGACAAGGTATGGCCATGCGTGCATGTGTGCTGAGTCACTCAGTCTCTGTGACCCCATGGACTGTAGCCCACCAGGCTCCTTTGTCCATGGGATTCTCCAGGCAAGAATACTGGAGTGGGTTGCCACACCCTCCTCCAGGGGATCATCTCGACTCAGGGATCAAACCCATGTCTCATGTCTTCTGCCTTGGCAGGCGTGTTCCTTACCGCTAGCACCACCCGGGAAGACCAAGGCAGGGCCATGAGTCACTCCAAATTTGGTGATCCTGTCAGGACGTACAGGAGCTCTGAGTGAGGAGGATCTGATTCTTACTTTTCTTGGGTTTCCTGTTCCAAATTCTGTGCTAGGTATAGAGTAGGTGTGAACAAAGAGAGAGATGTGGTTGGCAGTGAATTCCAGGACAGGATGCTCAGTGAATACTGAATGAATGAGTGAATACTCTCCCCAGCCTCCTGTGCTATTGCCTCTCAGCCCCTCCACCTGCATGCCAATTCAAACCCAAGATGTGGAACAAGGGCCGGCCTTGGAGTACCTCTGGGAGCAGCAGGTTTTCACACAGAGGGAACTCATCTGGGAAATGTCTGCCACACCATCCTGTTTTGACCTATTGGAGTGGCAGTTCCCTGCACACCTGTAGGAGGTCTCCAGGTTCACTCAGAGCTAGTCTGGGCCTTCCATACTGGAGAACAGCTGTAGACAACCCTTCCTACCTCCAGGAAGTCATTGTGCTGAGGGATGTGGGGCCGGTCCCAGTGTATAGTGGACTTCCCTCCACCCCCGAGCCAGCATGGGAGAAGCCACTGTGTCCTGCAAGAGCAGGGAGATGGCACTGGGACATGTGGGGATGAGGGCCCGGACAGTTAGAGTCTCATCTCCCAGTGGTGACCTCAAGAAGAAAGAAAAAATAATGGAAAGATGATTGGAAGCCATCTTTAATTTCCTTTTTTTTTTTGAAAGGAGAAAGAAGCAGAATTCCTAAGCATGTAAAAAGCACTATTTAAATTTCTTGTCTGTAGCATATACTCGAACCTATAATTATGGCTTTGGAAAAAAAAAAGGATAATTATGAAAATTTCTGGGCTCATTAAAGACACACAATTGACATTCAAAATTATTTGAGTTAGAAATGATGCTGAAATGAGTCTCTTTTAAGGAGACCCAGAGGAAAAGAACTTTGCTTTTTTTAAAACTCAAAGTTCTGGATTAACCTTGAGTGTCACAGGTTGCCTCAGGTAATGCTTCACTCCTTGGGAACGAGGTGACACACAGGCTGCCCTCTCTGTAGTGCTGACTCAGCTTGGCCTCCAAGGGCCAGGCTTCTTGGGCTTGGTGGGTCGTGATTTTAGGTGAATTCCCATGAACAGTGGTGATCTAGAGCCCAACTGGCTGTGTGTTTTACTGAAGTACCTGCCCTTCCCCAGGCTGCTCAGGAGACCAAGGAGAAATCAGAAACCCCTGATCCATTGGTTTCCTCAGGATATGATATAATTCTGGAGTCAGACTGATCAGACTCAAATCTCTGTACCAACATCATTCACCAACTGTGTGACCTTGGCACATCCCTTCCTTTCTTTGGAGAAGTTTCATCGATAGAATATGGGAAGCTGGAAAACCACCTTTGCCAGAGCCTGGACCCTGCCTTTCCTTGAGTCCTAGCTGTATCCCCTCATCCCATATGCCAGCACCATGATAAGACTGTCAGGTCTGACATAATGGGAGGGTAGACCAGATGTATGAGCCAGCAGGGCACTGAATTTATGGCAGCACTGCTAAGTGAGAATACTCCAGTAGCTTTCTCCTGTGGCCCAAGAGAAGGCCATCCCTGGTGTATCCTTGAAGTCACCAGAACCCAGCTCATAGGCCCTAGCTGCCAGCAGAGCTTCCAGGAGCAGGCTCTCAAGCACAGGGCTATAGGTATTTGTTCCTAAGAGCACAACCTTTGAGGGCCTCTTCTCCTTGCTGCATGAGGAACCCATGCTTTCATGACCTCTCACTGCCCCTGATCCAGGCTCCCACATCACTCTGCCCTTGTACCTGGTGCCCTAACTGTCTAGGCTGTGCTGGGCTGTGTGGAGGGCTCTGCTGCATGTGGGTCTTGCCATCTTCAGGATCTGTATCCAGCCCCGAGGAACTTTCTAAATCATGCTGTGTTCCACGTTTTCAGTGCAGGGAGGCTTCCGAGAACCATCTCAACGAGGCTGGGCTCACCTGGTGTCCTTGTGCCCTCTCCTGGTGCTCATACTAAGTGCCTGGGCTTGGACCTGCTCTGGTTCCCAGGGCCACTGTAAGGCCACACTGTGGTTGTTTGAGCTAGTAATTGGAAGCTCAGTGCCCTCTGGGTGAACATGGGGAAGTCAACATAGCTGTTTATCTCACTGGTGGTTCATAAGCCAGCCATTTGTGGCCTGTGGTCAGTCAGCCATGACTTTAATAAAGGCTTTTTCTTAGAACTGATATTATCAATATCTTTTCAACCTGAGGCTTACATCTGATCTTCTAAAGAATCTGAGCATTTCCTTAGTGTTTATGGCTCTAATCAATACTACAATTTAAAAAAATGACAATTTGAGATGGATCATAAACCTAAATATAAAACCTAGAATCAAAAATCTTCTAGAAAAGAAAAAGAGGAGATTATCTTTACAGCCTTGGAGTAAGCAAAGATTTTTAAGACAAGATGCAAAAAGCACTAACCATACAGGGAAAGAATAATGAATTAGTTGTCAAAACTAAGTTTTTGGGTTTTCCTCTTCAAAAGACACCATTAAGGAAATGGAGATAGGTAAGCCACAGAAGGGAAAATATATGAAATACACATAGCTGATAAAGGAATTATATTTAGAATATGTCAAGAACTTCCACAGAGCAAAACAGAAAGACAAGCCAATTTTAAAAATGAGAACAGAAATCTTGCAAAACAAGACATGCAAATGGCCACTAAACACATGAAAAGATAGTCAACATTATTAGTCATCAGGAAAATGTAAATTAAAATCACATTGAGATATTATATCTCACCTAATACAATGGTTAAAATTTCAAGAGGGCCAATTACTCCAAATGCTAGTGAGGGTATGGAGCAAATGGACCTCTCTTGCCAAGACCACTCTTGGCAAGGCTGTAAATGATTTAGCAGTTTCCTATAAACATAAATGTATGGCTGTTAGCATAACTGTCACCATCTTGAGCCTGCTTGCTCTCTCCTGTCCTTCCACTGATCCTACCCAGGATTGTGCTGCTGCTGCTGGGTCGCTTCAGTCGTATCCAACTCTGTGTGACCCCATAGATGGCAGCCCACCAGGCTCCCCCGTCCCTGGGATTCTCCAGGCAAGAACACTGGAGTGGGTTTCCATTTCCTTCTCCAATGCATGAAAGTAAAAAGTGAAAGTGAAGTTGCTCAGTTGTGTCCGACTCCTAGCGACCCCATGGACTGCAGCCTACCAGGCTCCTCTGTCCATGGGATTTTCCAGGCAAGAGTACTGGAGTGGGGTGCCATTGCCTTCTCCGACCCAGGACTGTACTGTGCAGTAAATCTCTTCTTTGTCATTGAAGACTATGTGGTTTTAGATATTGTTTAGCAATCATTGGGTCTAGGTGGCCTCTCTGCTCTGTTAGTCACCAAACAATGATGAAGACCTTCCCTGACATATTCCCAGTGCCCACGAGGCTAGTTACGCATTCATAAATCCTGACGTAAGAATGTACTTACTGTTTTCAAGTATGGACCCCCATACCCTAGGTTAACTATAAAGTTGTCCCAATGGCCCCTTGGCAGTGTGGAGTACAGCTGCAAATACTTGTGGATTGTTTCTCCCTGGTCCCACCCTGTGGGCACAATACCCTATAGTAACCTGATCTATACACTGTATGGAACTGTCTGCCTTGTTTTTGGTCTCAAGATACCTTCTCACTTCTGTGGACAATTTTCATTCCCTCCACCCTCCAACAATATATCTATTCTATGACCAGTGATTTCACTCCTGTTTACCCAAGAGAAATGAAAACATATTTGTATAAGAAATATATTTTATGATATTATATCATAATGTGATAATTATGATAGACTTATTTGTAATAGCCCTAAACTGGAAACAAACCAAATGTTCATCAGTAGAAGAATATATTTTTTCACAAGTGATACATTCATACAATGGAATGCATGCATGCGTGCTCAGTTGCTTCAGTCGTGTCCAACTCTTTACAACCCCATGGACTGTAGCGCACCAGGCTTCTCTGTCTACGGGATTATCCCAGCAAGAATACTGGAGTGAATAGCCATTTTCTCCTCCAGGGCATGAAATGGAATACTATGCACTAATGTTATTGTTGTTGTTCAGTTGCTGAGTTGTGTCAGATTCTTTGTGACCCCGTGGACTGCAGCACGCCAGCCTTCCCTGTCCTTCACTATGTCCTGGAGCTGGCTAAAACTCGTGTCCATTGAGTCAGCGATACCAGCCAGCCTTCTCATCCTCTCTTTCCCCCTTCTCCTCCTGCCCTCAATCTTTCTCAGCATTAAGGTCTTTTCCAGTGAGTCAGCTGTTTGCATCAGGTGGCCAAAGTATTGGAGCTTCAGCTTCAGCATCAGTCCTTCCAATGAATATTCAGGATGCACCAAAAAAAAAAAAAATTAACACCTACAACAACACGGATGAGTTTCAAAAACATTATCCTGAACAACAACAACAGTAACAGATATAGAAAAATGAGTCCAGGGAACATACTGTATGCTTCCCTTTATGTGAAGTACTCGAATGGACAAAGCTCATCTACGATGATGGAAATCAGAAAATAGTTGCCTCTGTGAGCAGGGAGGCAGAGATCAACTGGAAAGGGTTATGAGGGAACTTTCAGGGATGATTGGAAATGCTTCATGTCTAGACCTTGATAGCTAGGCAGATTTATACAATATCTATACAGGTTTATATTGCCAAAACTCATCAAATGGAATACTTAAGATCTAAGTATTTTATTTTATACAAAATTTTATATGGTTTATGTCTCAATTAAAAAATATCAAGAACCCACATTTATTGAACATATACTCTGTGCAGGCAGGATTGTGAAAGACCACCTCTTCATGGACTCAGGTAGGACCCATCACGGGCAACCTTCTTATCTGTAAGGTTGCAGAGCTCATCAAGTGGGAGAAAAAGTGAAAAGTGAAAGTGCTAGTCACTCAGTCATGTCTGACTCTTTGCAATCCCATGGACTGTAGCCCACCAGGCTCCTATTCTGTCCATGGAATTTTCCAGAATACTGGAGCGGGTAGCCATTCCCTTTTCCAGGGGATGTCAACGACCCAAGGATGGAACCCAGGAATCTGCACTGCATGCAGATTCTTTACCATGCAAGCCTCCAGGGAAACAGAACCTAAATTCCGTGGTCTGAGGACTTATTCACCCTGATTGTCTCTTATTTTGTTATCTCTGGACCTCCATCAACATTTTTCACGTGACTCATAGAAAATGGTGTTGGACTAAAAATGTGAATTTCAGGCCTTGTCAATTACTGAGTGAGCTGTGCTAAACATCAGGCACTGTGCTGGGGCTGAGGAGCCCTGAACCAGAGGGGTGCCAGCTCAGGAGCCACAGTCTGGAGAGGTCCCCGCAGGCCGGCATCTGGTCCTTCTGGGTGTTCGCTGGCCCAACTCTTCTGCACAGATGGCTGCCGGGTCCAGCCTTAGGGTTTCTTTCCTGTTGCCTCCCAAGGCTCTGCCCTGGTTACAGAGGGGACTCTGGTTGGAAGTTCTTCCCTTGATGTGTAGGTTCCCTTTTATCTTCACTGTCTGCAGAAGCAGGTCAAAGCACAGGCACCCTGTCAGAGAGGGAGAAGGGAATTCTTAAGTCCCTTTGGGTTCTGCGTGCACACCTGGGCTCCCTGTCTTGGGGGCTCTGCAGGATGCTCCGCCAGCAGCAACGCAGTGGATGCCACTGTGCACATGGGGGCCAGGCCTCCCCTTACTCTAAGTTTCTAAACCCAGGTTGGGTGCAGGTTGAGACATTTTGCCCCCCATAAATCACAAGGGAGCCGGGGCTCCCTTTCCTGCCTTGCAATCGACAGGCAGCACTGCTGAGTCCTGTCATGCCTACAGGTCCTGTGATGAGTCCCCTTCCCTGCCATCTGCATGGAGTCATCTGGAGACCCGCAGCTCTCCCTGGAGACCCTCAGCTCTCCCCATTCGCAGTGTGCTCCTGGCCACCAGCCCTGCAGCAGTGGCGGTGATGCCCGTCTGCCTAAGAATTTGGACAATCAGCCCCTCAAGATGCTCTAATGATGTATCCCTGCTGCCTCCCCCGGTCCGCTTGGCCCAGGCTGTGCCGCCTTGTTCTCCCTGTACCCATCACTGGCAGTCAGAAGCTTCAGCACACAGCTCCTGATGACTTTACTGGGGCTCACAGGCTGAATTTAACACTTCCTCATCTTATGAGATTTTTCTCTGATAATTGCCTCTGATATCCACCCTGGGACCACAGTAATCCGAATAGGCTGAGGGGCCACTTGGTAACCTTCTGGAGGCAGTATTTTGTGGAGCATAACCCCTACCACCACCATGTCTTGAGCCCTATGTGCATATCAAAGCTCTTTGCTATGCGTTTTGTCACTCGGTCCTCATGTCATGTTGTAAGGGACACATTTAGAGGACAAAATGCGCCCCAAACTTTTAGTAGTTTGGTCCATGTCCCATGGTGGTGTCTCAGCTGACTGATGGTGGTTCAGAAAGACAGCCCTGACTCCCTGTTCTCTGAGCAGAAGCTCACAGAGTCGAGATCTGGGCATTCCTCACATACGTGTGCTATCATGGACAGATGTGTTATCATGGACAGATACACTGTATGGGGTGTTTCCTGGAATGCACCCAAAATGGGGTCCAGCATGATCAAGACCTGGACCCTGCCAACTCATCTTCCACACAGAAACCAGGGTGACTGTTTTCTTCCAAAAAACTAATCTGACCATGTCACTCTCTTATTTTATTTATCTCTTTAACCATCACAACCGTCCTATGAGATGGATGTTAGGCTTTGACATGCAGGTGAGAAAGATAAGCCTGAAGACACCACCTTTACTAACTTGCCTCCAGCACTGTGCTGTTGTTCAGTCGCTAAGTCACATCCAACTCTTTGTGACCCCATGGACTGCAGCACAGCAGGCTTCCCTGTCCTTCAGTATCTCCCAGAGTTTGCTTAAATTCATGTCCATTGAGTTGATGATGCCATCCAAACACTCATCCTCTGTTGCCCCCTTCTCCTCCTGTCCTCAGTCTTTCACAGCATCAGGGTCTTTTCCAATAAGTTGGCTCCTCTCATCCTGTGGCCAAAGTATTGGAGCTTTAGGCTCAGTCCTTCCAATGAATTTCAGGGTTGATTTCCTTTAGGATTTACTTGTTTGATCTCCTTGCTGTCCAAGAGACTGTCAAGAGTCTCCTCCAACACCACAATTCAAAAGCATCAATTCTTTGGCACTCAGCCTTCTTTATGGTCCAACTCTCACATCCATACATGACTACTGGACAAACCATAGCTTTGACTAGACAGACTTTTGTTAGCAAAGTGATGTCTCTGCTTTTTAATATGCTGTCTAGGTCCATCATAGCTTTTCTTCCAAGGAGCAATTATGTTTTAATTTCATGGCTGCAGTCACTGTCTGCAGTGATTTTGGAGCCCAAGAAAATAAAATCTGTCACTGTTTCCATTGTTTCCCCATCTATTTGCCATGAAGTGATGGGACCAGTTGCCATGATCTTAGTGAGAAATCAGCTTTTGTTGTGTTAAGTCATCCAGTTTGTGACTTTGGTTTGCAGCTCTAGGAAACCAACAGAGGATCTTATTCTTAGAGTGGGGAGAATCTGGGTCATGCCTACAGGTGCTGTCTTCTCTCCTGGAGATTTTCAGTGCCCATCTGCATATGAAAGATTCCAAGAAGTCTCAAAGTCAGGAAACCTGTTCAACATTTTTAAATCTAGTATTTCCCAAACAAACTTGATCTTGGGATGCCTTTCTCACAAAACACCTTTTAGCTGGTGTGAAGCTGGGGCTCCAAGCAGCATACTTAGAGAAATACTATTAAATGTCAAACAGGTCTCCTTTCAGGCTACATGCAGGAAAAAATGCCTTCTTGATCAGACCTGCCTGTGCTTTTCCATCACTCCTGACAGCCCTTCACCACTCTCATCAGCAGTGGGAAAAAAAATAAAAAACCCTCAAGAAATTTAATTACCATAGAAATGGCTATGAAAATGCCATTCACGGTGAGCAATGAACAAGATGGTAATATTTTATATCAGACAGGGACCCACAGGCAAAAATAGCAAAGGCAGATGTGTGGGCTTGTGTTGTTTCATCCAGAGTGTAAAAAGACAAGAAGTCTGAGATCTGGAGGAATTTCCCCAAGGCAAACCTGGAAACTTCAATCACTACTCGGGGATGCTTTTGAGCATCTCGATCTCTGAGCCAAGAATGTCTTAGTGATAAACGCATGAGGCAGCCCAGCCAGGACTCCCTTTTGTTCAGACAAAGGTGAGAACGGCAGTTTCTCAGCTTCTTTGGCTGTAGATACCAAGGCCAAGGATGAGCCACACACTTTCTCAGTCTGCACAGAGCTGTCTCTCCCCCAGCCTCACTGTGCTGTAACATGGGGGGTGTTTTTAGAACAAGATCAAGTAATATGCCTGACATCGCTGCCCACACTCTTCCCTGCCTGCCTGGTTAACTTCCCTGACTCTTCAGTCAACTGCATCCACCTGCTCTACTCTCCTGAAGCACCCTGGGTGTCCTCTGATTGCTGCTGACACCACACTGTGACGTGCTCCGTGACGGACTGTGGGCTCCATCAGGAGGGGATGGTCACGGTCACCTCTGTGTCCTGAGCACCCAGCGCAGCATCTGACTGAGGGGACACCTTTGCTCTTCTTTGGAGGCCTTCTCACCCCCACTGCCACACCCTTGAGCATCCTCTCCCTGTAAGTGCCCCCCTGCCCCCCAGATCTGAAGGGAAGTGGTTGCAGAATCACCAGAACCCATGAGTGAGCACCTTTCCAGTGATCTGTACACAATGATAGGCTCAGTGTTGAGTTTCTACAGCAGCCTCACACTCTTGCAAACATTTCCATCCTGAGATGCGGCAAATAACTGTGTCAATTGGCACTGTTCAGTTAGTGTTCCAGCTGTCACATCTGTTTGGGACCTGGCTTGAAGTCGTGAAGAAGGTGACGGTTTTAATGATGGGTCTGTGTACTGCTCCAGGCTAAGGAGGCTCAGGGGCAGAGAGGTTTTCTTGCTGTGAGGATGTGCTGTGGAGCACAGTCTCTGCATGTGCCTTGTAGTGGCAAATCAGCAAAAAACAAGGTTATCTTCTTAACCAGCTCAGCTTCTCAGTTACATCCAGTCCCCAACCTCAGGCCTGTCCTTTACTGGAGCAGGTAGATTCTGGATAAGCTAGCTAAGGGACAAGACAATATAATATAAAGGCTCTGGGCTTTCCAAAGATCTTCCTTGTACTGAGCAATGCATATTCTTGTCAAATATTGAGCAGGATGATGGCAACATTAAAGAAGAGAAAACTGAGGCCCAGAGATGTATGGTCATTTGGCTGCATTCACAAACTGAAGACTTCTGACGTTAGGGTCAGTACTGTTTGGCCATTTACTTTAAGAGACACATGTAAAGGTCAAGTTGGATCAAAATTAGCTAGTATTTTGTTTTGTATTTACTGTGTTCCAGGAAGTATGGAGAAGGAAACGGCAACCCACTCCAGTGTTCTTGCCTGGAGAATTCCAGGGACAGGGGAGCCTCGTGGGCTGACGTCTATGGGGTCACACAGAGTCGGACACGACTGAAGTGACTTAGCAGCAGCAGCAGCAGCAGGAAGTATGTAAAGAGCTTTTGAGAATTATCTCAGTTAATTCTTCCATTAACTCTTTCAGGTATTGTTCTTTCCATTTTACAAATAAGGAAATGGACCATCCCTGGGCTTTCACTCCCCGGAGATGGAACTAGGTCTTCCCAGAGCATCAGGATGTCAGTAACCCCCAATGGGTGACTGATCCCTGTGGCAAAGTCTCACATCCTAGCCCCCGGCAGCCTGGCAGAGGCTGCTCTTGAGGGTGCACTGGCCTGGCTGGAACACAGATGAATCTGTGCAGCCATTGCCTGCTTTGTTCTCAGGAGTCAGTCTCCCTGCAATACTCTCTTTGAACTCAGCTGTCTCATTCCTGCTGCCCATCTGGCCATCAACCCAGCCCTTTCTTTTCAAAGAGAGCTTCCTGTCTGTGAGAAGTTGTCCAGCCTCTGAGGCCAGATTCCCCCCTCCTGCCACCGCCACCACCAGCTGTTACACCTGGCACCTGAGTAAATATGGCCTGTCTACTGGCCAATTCAAGACAGGTCAGAGCAGCCTGGAGGGAGACACATGTCCTGGGGCTCCTGGTCCCTGGTGATTTGTGCCGAGTGCTGAGGCTCTAAAGGTGATTTGGACCCTCTCTCCCCTGGGATTGGGTTGTGGGAGGTACCAGAGAGCCAGAGCAGGATCTCTCAGACAAACCTCCATTCAAATCCCAGGTACTGCTGCCCAGTATATGAAGACAGATGAGACTCTTAGATTCTCCCAGCCTCAGCCTCCCCATATGGAATCTGAGTTAACAGTATTACCCATTTCAAAGGATGGATGGGAGCATAAAAGGCACTTAGTGCACAGCTTAGCACATAATGAATACAGTTTTTATCAGCCATTAATGCTCTTCTGCATGGAGAGGCTCCTGGTTTGTGAGGAGATGGACAAGCACAGATAATCCCAGGGCAGCTAGCCCAGTGCTTTCAGGGAAGCAAGTGCTGGATGCAGTGGGAGCACTGGAGAAGGCGCCCCTAGAACTGCATGGACATCCAGAAGGGGCCATCTAGGGTAAGCCCTAAAGGGGGAAGAGCTCCCAGGAGGATGAAGGCATAAGGGCTTATGAAGGCATAAGGACTTATGAAGGTATAAGTCCCTCCCTCCAGCTGCTGACGTGTGGCTGTCTCATTTCCCCAGGCACTACAGGCAGGCCGTGACAAGTGTCCTGAAAGAGCCGAGGGGACACCGTGGGGCAGGGATGGGCAAGCAGAGCAGTTCCTTTTTGACTTCAATGATCAGGAAAGACTTCATGGGAGAAAGAAAATGTGTGATGGATTCAACAACAGGTGCTGTTTGAACACGTAGACAGAGGAACGCACAAACAGAACATGGCACTTGGGGAGGTGTGGGTGTGAGTGCATGGTGAGTACACTCTAGGGTGGGGTCCCTCCGGTGGAGTGTGAGACTGGCCATGGTGACTGCCTTTATTCATGTCCTGTTGGGCACAACCCCAGTCTTTGGATACTCTGCGCCCACAGCCCAGGGGCTACTGAGGAAGGGTCCTGGTGGGGGTTGCTGATCGCCTCTGATTGGCCAGCTCTGCAGCCCAAAGAAGAGGCCCTACAAGGCTTGGCTTCTGCTACGCTCTCTCTGGCATCGTGTTGCATTCCTACTGCTCACTTTCTGGCCCCTTTTTCTCCCCCATCACAAGGCCTTTCTTTCGCTCACTGGTTCATCACCCACATTTTCTCTTCTCAGTGCTCAGCCTCTGTCTTCACCCGGTTGCTCAGACCCCCACCCCAGGAGTTATCCTTGACGCTGCTCGTCCCCTCCCCTTCCCACCAACCCATCAGCAAGTCCTCTACCTCCAAAGGCAGCCCAAGTCTGAACTCCTCTCTCCCTTTCCTCTGCTGCAGCACTAGTCCGAGCTGTTCTCACCCGCTGCCTCAAAAACTGCAGTGATCTCTGAGCTGATCCACCAGCCGCCACTCTTATCCACTAATGTCTCTTTTCCTCACTGCTAACCAGAGTGTTCAGGGCCTTCCACTTGGAGTAAAATCCAAGCCCCCCACCCAGCCTGCAAGGTCCCGCATGGTCTTCGCTGCCTGGCCCATCTCCTGATCTCAGCTCCTACCCCCTCTCCTGCTTGCTTCACTTCAGCCACTTCAGCTTCCTTGTTATTTCTCATTTACTCCCAAGCATATGCCTGCCTCAGGGCCTTTGCACTTGCCATTGTCTCTGCCTGGAACACTTCCCTAAGGTACTCTCATGGTTCACTGCTTCCCTATAGTGAGGTACCCTCGTGGTCCCTACTCCCATGTCACCTCTTCAGAGATGCTTCCCATGGTCCCCTTAGCTAGAGCAGCCTCCCTATCCCTGTCTTTCCCATCATCCTGTTTTGTTGTCCCATAACCCTTATCAGTCTGAAAGACTCTCAAGTGCTTGTCCACGTGTGTGTTGTCTGTTTCCCTGCCTGTGAGGTCACGGGGACAGAGCACCAGGCCTGTCCTGTTGGTTGCTGGATGCAGCGCCTGGCATGGAGCAGGCTTCATAGCGGGAGGACAGTAAATAAGGGTTGAGTGATGGATGGATGGATGCAGGAGCCTGAGGCCTGGGTACCTGGGGCTGAACTCGAGGAAGGAGGGTGGGTCCTGGGCAGCTAGGACTTGGGCTGGGACATCCTTTTCCTGTTAGCTCCATACCACTGGGACTCAGACCTTCCAGTCTCCCAGGCAGCAGGGACTGTGGAAAAGAATATAGATTAAGTCCAGGCATTTTCTTTTTTGTTTTTTAATCTTTTATTATAGAAACTTACAACATCTGCAAAAGTAGAGAGGAAGATATAATCCATACCCGTGAAGATGACACTTGCTCTGCCTAAAGTTGGTAAAATGCCATGTCACTGGATATTGTTTTCATTTAGGTTGCATGACTGTCCTGCCAAGGTGATTTTATTATTACTAAAGCTACAAAACTTCATTTTGAGAAGAAAATAACACATAGCAGCTTTGCTCCACATACTGAAAACTTTGGTACATTGAGATCTCAACCAACAGCTCTTTGCAATGACAGTCAGCTCCTTGGGTGCCCCAGCCCCCAGCTTCACACCAGGTGCCAGCATTGCCCTTGTCCTACTGCCCACAGAGGCTGCCCAGCACGAGGACTCACCTGCTTCTGGGGAAGGATCTGGCATCAGTCTGGATCCCCCAGCTCTGGGCTCTGGGCTCCAGTCCTGCCCAAGCCAAGACCAGCTCTCTGGCCAGGTTTCCCACTAAATGTTGTGGGAAGCTATGGTTAGATAGCATCACCAACTCAATGGACGCGAATCTGAGCAAACTCCAGGAAATAGTGAAGGACAGGGGAGCCTGGAGTGCTGTAGTCCATGGGGTCACAAAGAGTTGAACATGATTTAGCAATCTGGGAAGATCCTCACTGGAGGCCAAATCTTAATCCATCAGTCTTTGTTTGCAAATGTTAGTGAGCAGGAGAGTTGCCAGAGAGCTCAATAAAAATCCAGAGTCCTGGGCCCCCCATCCCAGAGGTTCCATGTCAGTATACAAGGGGTAAGGCCCCAGAATCTGCATTTTAGTAAACCAGCCTCAGTGCTTTTGAAGCAGGGATCCTCAGACCATATTTGAGAGACACTGCTGCTGCTGTGCTGAGAGGTCAAGTGTGGTGGTTAAAAGGCAGGGTTATTTGTTGTAAATCCTCAGCTTGAATCTTGGCTTACTATATACTTAGAGTTTTCTGAACTTTAGTTTTTTCCTTTTTCAATGGCGATAAAAATAATACTTACATCCTATGGTTCCTATGGGTTGTGTATGATAATACTTGAGAGCTCAGCACAGTGCCAGGAACATTGTAAGGGCTTAGTTCACGTTGGCTGCTGTTATTTATACTGTTATTTCCCACCAATTCTCAATGCACAGCTGCTTGCTCCCCCAACACACATCTTTTCCAAGAATACCATCAGCTGGATTTCTGGGTTAAACAAAAAGCCCCGATTTGAGGCATTTACCGATTCCTGTGGTGTAAATACTCCTGCCACGGCCAACTTAAGTTCCTAGTGTGAAGACATTGACCACGGAATTGGGAGGAAGAGGGCATAACTGGCTGGTATGTGCTGGGATGAACTGGCTCCCGGCGCTGGCGCTAAGTCTGTCTTTACTGTGAGATCCCAAGTACATTGTCCTGGCCTCAGCTGGAGCTGGTAAGTGCAAAGGGCTATGAGCAGAGTCTGTTGTAATTGCTACCTTCTGCTGCAAGGGGCAGCTGTTTTTTTTTTGCAGTTTCGCAATCTGTGTATACTCATAGCTAATGCAGGAAGTGGGAATTGTAGCCTCAAATTATTGTCACTGGGAACCCAGAGCAGACCTGATGTTCAAAGGGCAGAGATGGCTCCAACATGCTAATATTTACCATTTGCCGTGGACCGCATGAAGGGGTGTGAGGCCTCTGAAGCCGCTGCTCTCTCCTTTGCTGGTTCTGGTTTTGTTTTGATCACTGAGAAAAGCAGGCTTATGTTGTGAAACTAGTGTGGGTCTTGGAGCCAGATGGTCTGGGATCAAATTCCAGTTTTGTCACGTAGCAAATGTGTGAGCTTGGGCCAGTTAGCCAACCTCTCAAGTGCTCAGTCTGTTCCTCTGTAAAGTGGGCATATTCATGAATCCATTGCAGACTGTCCTGGGAATTAGCTGTGACATATGTCGTGTGCAGGTCCTACCTGCAGAGAAGAGCAGCTATTTATGGCTAGTTATGGCTATTCCTGGGAGGAAGGTGCAGTCCAAATGGCCTTTCTGGAGCTGTTCTTTATCTAGGAATTTAGACGCTAGCTGAGAACTCATCCTCATTTGTATGGATGAGAAGGATAGATAGTTTCCATAATAGCAAGTTTCAAATGTTTCATTCTCTCCTCAGAATGAGCTTTTCTACATGAAGAAGTATTAGTTCCTTTCCTATTAATCCATCATGTGAATAAAGCTGACTGGACTTTCTTTATTTGCCAAATTAGGAGCTGTCTTTGGGATGCTTATATAAAATATAAGGTAAATGGTTACATGCCACTTAGAGGCCTGGCCATGAAGTATAAAAGACTCAAAGATGGTGGAGCCGCACAGTGGAAGGAGCCCGATTTTCCTCTTGAGGACGCAATGCAAGAGAGCACTGTTTAGGAATATCCACTGTGGATTTTCTGTGAGTGAGAAATAGGCCTTTTCTGAGTTAAGCCATTGAGAGTGGACATATTCTGTTACAGCAACTAGCATTAGCCAACTCTGACTAATAGCATTTGTATAAGCAAAACAGACTCTGAGAAACCTGAGAAACACTCAAAGAGGTGGTCAGTTAGGGTCCAGGCAGCTGAACTGAGGTCTGAGAAGAGCTTTCATGTTACTGCATCATCTTAGACATGTAGCAGCAGTAAGAGATCTGGAAGAGGAAATAACTGGTGTATTCAAATAGGAACCCTAACGTGAAAGGCACAGGGTAGAATCCAATGAATGTTTTCTCCCTCACCAGGCAGGTCAGTTCAGTTCAGTTCAGTCGCTCAGTCATGTCTGACTCTTTGCAACCCCATGAATCGCAGCACGCCAGGCCTCCCTGTCCATCACCAACTCCTGGAATTGACTCAAACTCACGTCCATCGAGTCGGTGATGCCATCCAGCCATCTCATCCTCTGTCATCCCCTTTTCCTCCTGCCCCCAATCCCTCCTAGCATCAGAGTCTTTTCCAATGAGTCAACTCTTCGCATGCGATGGCCAAAGTACTGGAGTTTCAGCTTTAGCATCATTCCTTCCAAAGAACACCCAGGACTGATCTCCTTTAGAATGGACTGGTTGGATCTCCTTGCAGTCTAAGGGACTCTTAAGGGTCTTCTCCAATACCACAATTCAAAAGCATCAATTCTTCGGTGCTCAGCTTTCTTCACAGTCTAACTCTCACATCCATACATGACCCCTGGAAAAAACCATAGCCTTGACTAGACGGATCTTTGTTGGCAAAGTAATGTCTCTGCTTTTCAATATGCTATCTAGGTTGGTCATAACTTTCCTTCCAAGGAGTAAGTGTCTTTTAATTTCATGGCCGCAATCACCATCTGCAGTGATTTTGAAGCCCCAAAAAATAAAGTCTGACACTGTTTCCACTGTTTCCCCATCTATTTCCCATGAAGTGATGGGACCAGATGCCATGATCTTAGTTTCCTGAATGTTGAGCTTGAAGCCAACTTTTTCACTCTCCTCTTTCACTTTCATTAAGAGGCTTTTTAGTTCCTCTTCACTTTCTGCCATAAGGGTGGTATCATCTGCATATCTGAGGTTATTGATATTTCTTCTGGCAATCTTGATTCCAGCTTGTGCTTCTTCCAGCCCAGCGTTTCTCATGATGTACTCTGCATAGAAGTTAAATAAGCAGGGTGACAATATACAGCCTTGATGTACTCCTTTTCCTGTTTGGACCCAGTCTGTTGTTCCATGTCCAGTTCTAACTGTTGCTTCCTGACCTGCATATAGGTTTCTCAGTTAGTTTAGAACAAAACACAAAAGGCCTTTTCGTCATCCTGAGTCCTCTCCTGCTCTTCAGCCCGAGGGGAATTAGGGTGGCAGACATGAGGCTTGCATGAAGCTGATGATATTCAGCTCTGGTAGATTATGTGTGTCCCCAGCCCATGGGAGAAGTGCAACCCACCCCAGGTCAGCGTCCAAGGTTCCTGTGGCCTCCTGTGTGGGTGTAAACTAACAGTAGGTGGGTTCTCAGGAATGCCCTGTGGACTGCTGTTTTCATGCAGTTTGGAGCAAAGGAGGAAATCTTCAGTACTAAAGGACACTGGAAAGAGTGTCCCAGAGAAGCAAAGTTGCCAGCATCTCCTTCCTCTCAGCAGTCCTCTTCATTCACTTCAACTGGTTCTCTCCCTATAGACCCAGGGATGTATAGACAACAAACGGAGCCTGCTTCCAAATTGATATCAACCCTGTAGAGCTCTTCCCAGCATGTTAAAATCTGTCCATCCTTTTGTGACCTTTCCTCATTGCCTGGCCTGTATTCTTCAGTTACCTGGAGTTGGTGCCTCAGGATTGCGGTTGTCTCTGGACCTTCCTTCTCTACAGTTTATTCAGGGCCAAGTCCTGGTGGTTCCCCCTTTACAGACTTTTCCTCCTGGATCCCTCTTCCTAACTTTCACTCCTGCCCCCTCCATGGGCCCCGGGCTTTCTCACCTGTGCTGTTGCAACCACCTCCTTACTCCCCCCCTGCTCCCAGCATCCCCTCCCGCCTCTTCCCACCAGGCGTCCTGCAGGTTGTACTTTTCACAGTGCTCTCAGCTCCTCACAAGTCTACTTGAAAACTTTCCACGTCTTTCTTGGCCGTGACCCTGAATTGTCGATTTTCTGATGGAATCAGAGCATCCTTTGTTCCAAAGTTTTTTCATTGTTTTTTTTTTTTTTTTTTTTATTCCATGGGATTGTAGAAAACATCTCCCACCAGGCACACCCTACTGTTTTTGTGAAAATTATAGGCTGCAAATAACTGCTTAAGTCAACTGCCAGATGAGGTACTCTCTTCAGAGGGAAAATTCCAGCTGTTGAACAAGTTTATGGCTTTATTTTTGGAGCAAAGAGTTCATCAAGTGAAGAAGAGAATTTTCCAGGTGCCCCAGCTCCATTCTTACTGTAAAGCACATGTGTTTGACTGGGCTACTTCTTTCAAGGACAAATTTATGACTCCAGTACATAGCCACCCCCTCGTTGTGCGCCTTCTGCAGCCTTAACAGTAGACGCTTTGGAGAACACACAGACAGAAACAAAGACTTAGAGAGGGCCTAAAGAAGAGACTCGGAGAAGGCGATGGCACCCCACTCCAGTGCTCTTGCCTGGAAAATCCCACGGATGCAGGAGCCTGGTGGGCTGCAGCCTATGGGGTCGCTAAGAGTCGGACACGACTGAGCGACTTCACTTTCACTTTTCACTTTCATGCATTGGAGAAGGAAATGACAACCGACTCCAGTGTTCTTGCCTGGAGAATCCCAGGGACAGGGGAGCCTGGTGGGCTGCTGTCTATGGGGTCGCACAGAGTCGGACACAACTGAAGCGACTTAGCAGCAGCAGCAGCAGCAAAGAAGAGACTAGCCACCTCCCATCCTAGCTCACTCCTCCTGAAATTTGAGAGCTCCCTGCCTCAGGCTCTGAGTTGATAGTTTGTCCTGAAGGTAATATCTAGCCTCAGCCAATTTGTTCCCCGAATCTAAACAGTTTCAGATGAGACCCACCTAAGACCAGCTTCCTCCCCATGCACTCTTGCAGGGAGAAGAGGGTACCCAGAAGAAGTTGGCCAAGATCTGTGATCAATCCATGCTAGCCTCTCAGGTGGCCTGCCTTTCCACAAAGCATCCTGGACACAACCCAGGAAGTGTGTGCAGCTGTCCTCTCCCCCAGACCTCACTTCCTTCAAATGCCCCTGTGCCTCACCCCTGTGTCTTATAGATGGATGGACCATCCTCAGCGGCCACCATGCAGGGAAGCCCCATATTCTAGAACTTACCCATTGTCAGGCAACTCCCTCAAAACTCATCCATTCTGTGTTCTCCTCTCCCTAAATCCTACAATTAGCTGGTTGGATAAACTAATTTACATTTTGGGTTTAGTGAACTGTAATCACTCAGTGTTAACCTCATACCTTGTTACTCAAAATGTGGCCACAGACCAGCAGCAGCTGCCCCGAGAGCCTGTTAGACATGCAGAAGCTCAGGCTCACCCCAGACCTTCTGAATCAGACTCTCCAGTTTAACAAGATACCCTAACACACATGAAAGTCTGAGAAGCAGTGAGACTTAACAGATATTTTTCCCCTTTTCAGCGGATTACATTCAATGTGAGACATTTCATGTTAGTGATGCCAGTGGTTTGGCATTTTCACACACTTTTACTAAGCCTTTTCACCAATGTGAGCTTCTGTGGTTATCAGAGGAGCTGGACTATGCGTTTCTGGAGGCTCCAGGGACCTGGGAGATTTCTCCTGGCACCCGCCTTTAGGCCTGGCATGTGACCCCAGTTTAATTAGTAGGTGAACAAATGAATAAATTAACGGACCCCTGAGGGAGTAGACAGCAGACATTCTTTCCATTTTGCACATGAGGAAACTAAGGCTTAAATAGGTTGAGACTTGCTCGAGTTTAGTTCATGAGAACTGAAATTCCATCACTGACTTCTAACTTCCCGTCTCCAAGTGATGGAGACTTTCTGATGTCTGTTTCAGGGAGGTTTGTGTGGTCCTCACTCCCCCTGCCCCCACACCCCTTTCCTTGTCATAGCTGTGTAGTCTTTTGTTACTCAAAATGTACCTTCCTGCTCTGGGGCTGGGTGGGTGGAGAATACTGCGGCACTCTGCATAGTCCACCTGAGCCCCCATCCTGGCAGGCTGCCGCAGACCTGTGGGCACAGGGTTCTCCCCTCGGCACCCAGGTGGCCAGCTGTGGGAAACCATGCCGGAAGCAGTTCTAGGAATAGGAACTCCGGCTGCTCATCTCCCTCACTCCTCCAGGGAGGAGTACAGACAAGGCTTATTGAGAATGACTTCTCAGTTGTGAAGCTGTGAAGCTGGAATCATCTACCCTGGAACACCCCTTCCCTTTGAGGGTACTGGGCTCTGGCTATCCTTGTGGAGCAGGTCAGGTGTGACCTGGTGCACAGAGGCACATATTCACTTGCTTACAGGGCCCTTGGAGAGAGAGCAGAGTAAGTAATCAGGCAGAAGTCAGAAAACCCAGGGCCACAGGAATGCACTGAGCTTCCCATGGGGAATTACTGCAAAGGGTAGAAGCAGATGAGGGCTTTGCCTTTCCGCTGATTCCTCCAGCCCCCGTCCTTGACCTTACGAAAGGGGTACATGGGCAAGGAGGCGGCCAGGAGGATAGACATCAACTTTCATAATTTCCCTCACCTCGTACTTCCTGTAGGCACTCCAGCTCATCCGCAGCTGGAAGCCTGCCTTGATCTCAGGCTTGAAATGCAGACCAACCCCTATGGGGCTGGCTATCATCATCTTGCACACAGGGTAGCTTAGGTGCCCTGGCTGCCCAAGGCACCGAGGAAAGTTAAAAACACTAGTGAGAGTTGACACTCTTTTTTCCCCCCTCAATTTCTTTCTTTCTTTTAAAAATAGTTGTATTTATTTTTATTTTTGGCTGTGCTGGGTCTTTGTTGCTGCATGGACTTTTCTCTAGTTGTGGTGAGTGGGGGCTTCTTTCTAGTTGCAGTGCATGGGCTACTCATTGTGGTGGCTGCTCTTGTTGCAGAGCACAGCTCTCAGGGGTGCTGACTTCAGCAGTTACAGCACACGAGCTCAGTAGTTGCAGTCCCTGGGCTCTAGAGCACAGGCTCAACCGTTATGGTGCACAGGCTTAGTTGCTCTTTCGCATGTGGGATCTTCCTGGCCCAGGGTTTGAACCTGTGTCTCCTGCATTGGCAGGCAGATTCTTTACCACTGAGCCACCAGGGAAGCCCCTGTTTCTATTAATTTATTTTTGGCTGTGCTGGGTATTGCTTTGTGCATGGATTTTTTCTAATTGTGGTGAGCAGGGGCTACTCCTCATTGTGGTGCACAGGCTTCTCATTGCAGTGTCTTCTCTTGTTGCGAAGCACAGGCTCTAGGTACGTGGGCTTAGTTGCTTGACAGCATGTAGAATGTTCCTGGACCAGGGGTCAAACCCGTATCCCCTGCATTAATAGGGAGATTCTTAACCAGTGTACCCTCAGGGAGGTCCAAGAGTTGGCACTCTGTGAACACTTCCTACCCCCGGCACCTGGCATCAGGTCATCAGATCCCCACCACAGGCCAAAGAGATAGGAAGGCCCTCTGATTATCCCCATTTTTAAGATGAAGCAAAAGAAGCACAAAACGGTGATGTGATTGCCCAAGGTCACACACTGGTGGGTAGAAGACCCCTGTAACCACGTCTGGGGTTAGTGAGTTAGGTGAAGACAGCATGGCTTGGGGAAGGAGGGGTCCTTGCAGCCCTGGACACTATCAAGGTGACCTGCAGACTACACTCTGCCCAGTGCTCTGGGCTCAGGCCTGGGGTGTGTGTGTCGGGGCCAGGGGATGACACTGGAGAAATGATGCTGAGGGGCAGGGCAAAGGGTCTGAGCTTCCCCACAAGCAAAGGGAACCCTTCAAGGAGTATGGGAATCTGACCCATGTTGCAGGAAGGTAAAGGGATGGCATCATGGCAGCCCAACTGAAGAAGCAGAAGATTGGAGGCCAGAGGCTCGGGGCAGACAAGAGGAGGTAAGGGATGGACTGGGGCAGAGAGAGTGGGGCAGGGTAGACAGACCACATCTGAAAGAAATAGCAGAGGTGCAGTTAATAGAATGTGCCTACTGGTCCAGTGTTTGAAATGGTTCCTCTTCTGGGCTGGGCTTTTAGCCCAGAATGGGCATTTCTCTGTCTTGTCTCTCTGTGAATGTGGGAGTCAGTATGACAGGGATGAATTAGGTCGGGTTTGTGTTCAGGTTCATGGAGTGTGCCCAGGGGTCCCCACCCCAGCCAGAGTGGCACAGCTCTTCCCAAAAGCCTACCGTGTGGTGAGTGACTGATGGCTCCCATTGGCTTTGGTGACCTTTTCACCCCCACCTTCCCACTCCTCCCAGCTCTCCCCTCCCCCCTACCACTTGGCTGAGCCACCACCCCTTCATGGACTGACACAGACACTGCACCGGAGCTGCTGAATGGGCTGCTGCCCAGGAGGGTGTCAGGAAGCTGTGGCTGGCGGAGGTGACTTCACCTCTCAGGACTCTCTCAAGAGCTCCAGGGGAAGTATGAAAGGTTTGGATATGAGAGAGTTGGCATACAAATGCACTTGTAGGAAAAAGCAAATTTCTTAAATTACTAATCCATCCGTTCTGTGCTAATACCTCCTGAAAGAAAACTTTCAACTTGGATAACACTGCCTTTTCTTGCTTGGAATCAATCATACCTGTAATTAGGAAACTGTGCCCCATTGAAGCCATGGCCCTGGGTTACAGAGCTGACTTGACCAGGGCATAGCTTTGCGCCCTTGTCCTTGTGCAATCCCGTTTCCCTGGGCTGCATGACTCCTTCTTTGTGTCTCCTGGCATTTACTTGGTTCTCATAGATGCCTGTCAAGATTTATTCTTTAATTCCTAGCACTGTTAACTGTGCCAGTCTCCCAGAGTCTGTTCTCCAAGGCTTTGTGGTAGACATAGCTTGGGCCCCTTGTCACCAAGTGGCCTGTTTCCACTTTGAAACACAATTCTCAGTGCTGAGAAGACATTTTGACCAAACTGTCCTCCTTTCCTTAAGGTAGAGGCTGTTTCCTACAGGGAAAAGTCACCTTCAGTCTTCGCTAGCCCCCTACTCCAGGGCATCCCTCAGGATCCTCCTCAGGGAGGATCAGTGCAGGACCGAGCACATTCACTGAGAAAACTCAGGAGAGCTGCTCAAGCCCCCACCATGCACATGGTTGGTGCATTGACATAGACAGCTGAGGTTTTGATGAGCACCTTTATATGGGCCTGCGAGTAGGTGGTGGGCTGGGTTTCAAAGAAAGTGAGCTTATTGCTGACCTAAGCACTCAGCAGAATCTCCTGAGCAGCCACAGAAAAGGGAAACTGTTCAGTCATGTCTGACCCTTTGCTACCCAATGGACTGTAGCCCACCAGGCTCCTCTGTCTATGGGATTCTCCAGGAAAGAATACTAGAGTGGATAGCCATTCACTTCTCCAGTGGATCTTCCTGATCCAGGGATTCAACCCAGGTCTCTCGCATTGCACACAGATTCTTTACCATCTGAGCCACCAGGGTAAGATGAAATTCCCCACAGGGACCACTCTCTGATCTCACTGGTTATCATGTCTTTACACCCTAGTGTGAATGAGTCTGATGCTGTCTGAGGAGTAGAGTGTAAACCTCTCTTATGGTACATACTATGTCACTTCAGTCATGTTTAACTCTTTGTGACCCTATGGACCATAACACTCCAGGTTCCTCTATCCATCAGATTTTCCAGGTAAGAATAATGGAATGGGTTGCCATACCCTCCTCCAGGGTAAGAATACTGGAATGGGTTGCCATACCCTCCTCCAGGGGATCTTCCTGACCCAGGGATCGAATCCATGTCTCTTCTGTCTCTTGCATTGGCAGGCAGGTTCTTTATCATTAGCGCCATCTGGGAAGATGGTTGGCTTTGCTTTCTCTTCAAGAGGTTTCAGGCATCTGTGAGAGGAACCTTGTCCAGCTAAGAGTCTTTCCTGATATTGTGATAAAAAGGCAGTCCCTGAATTTATCTATATCAAAGGTTAATAAGGGATAGACCCATGGGTCTGAAACCTTAAGTTACAAGTGTGGGATCTGGGTTGTGGGAAACTCCAGACTAGGAGGAGTGGCCTTTGTGACCATTTACCCCAAGCTGCTGCCAGCATGACAGCCCCTCAGTAGCAGTGTTGCTCAGCCTATTTAGATATTCTCCCCATAACTGCTGCTGCTGCTAAGTCGCTTCAGTTGTGTCCGACTCTGCGTGACCCCATAGATGGCAGCCCACGAGGCTCCCCCGTCCCTGGGATTCTCCAGGCAAGAACACTGGAGTAGGTTGCCATTTCCTTCTCCAATGCATGAAAGTGAAAAGTGAAAGTGAAGTCGCTCAGTCGTGTCCGACTCGTAGCGACCCCATGGACTGCAGCCTACGAGGCTCCTGCATCCATGGGATTTTCCAGGCAAGAGTACTGGCGTGGGGTGCCATTGAAATTTGAGTATCACAGATACATCATAAATCTGTTTGTGTACTATGACCTTTTGGAGGGCCACAGCCATTGCAGTAGCTAAGACTTCCTGTTCCCCAAGAACCGATTTTGTTCTGTTGGTGAGTATCCCTCTCACTGAGAAAGCTTGTTCTCTATCCTGTCCCTGAGCAGTAGCTATGCAACTTCTGTTTGGATGTCACAAGCGTCAGGCAGCTCACTACCTACCTCCTTCTCAGGGTAGCCTTGGAATACTACTTGGCAAGAGAGAACTCTTGATACACACAACTTGAATGACTCTCTGGAGAATTATGCCAGGTGAAAAAAGCCAGTCCCAAAAGGTTACACACTGTATGATATCATTTATATTATGTTTTGGAAATGATAAAACGGAAACCAGATTAGTAGTTGCCAACGGTGAGGTGTGATTCTAAAAGGGCAAAGAGAGGGATGCTATGGCTTTGGGACTGTGCAGTACCTACACATGTAATAAAACTGTATTGAGCTGAACACACACACAAAAGTACAAGTTAAACTAGGGAAAATCTGACAACAATCAGTAGATTGTATGATTGTTGGTATCCTGGTTGTGATTCTTTTAAATTTTTATTGGGGTATAGTTGTTTCAGTGTTGTGTTAGTTTCTACTATTTAGCAAAGTGAATCAGCCACACATATACACATATCCCCTCTTTTCTGGTTCTGATATTGTGCTATAGTTTATGAGATGTTAGCATTGAGGGAAATAGGATGAAGGCACAGAGAATCCCTCTGTATTTCTTAAAAATTGCATGTAAATTTACAATTGTTTCAATATACAATGTTTGATTTAAAAAAATAATTAACTTTGAAAATAGAAATGAAACAAATTAAAGAGCCTATGTTTTCATTTTATAAATCTAGGATTTGTTTTTCTCCCTGGAATTTTCTCAGAGCCCATATCAACTGTCAAATCAGTCTGATGGACTTAAAAGACGTGTAAATGAGCCCACATATAAGTGAGCCACTCCTGTACCAGAGGCAGCAGAAGTGTGCATCCCAGTGCTCTGGGGGTGGGGGTGTTTGCTGGTGGGTTGGGGGAGCTGTTCAGGCATGTAGGAGAAGCAGGAAGAATGAAAACCTGGCTTCCCTCCCTGCCCATGAAGCCCCAAGGGGAGAGATGAAGGGAGGTGATGGGGGACAGGAAAGGATGCTCCCATGTCCCCCTGGGAATTGACCTTCAAAGGACCAACAGGAGAAAGAGGGGAAGGCGTTCAAGCTGCTACACGTAGAAGGAGCCAGGCAGAAGTTAGCAGCCCTCAGAGCTTTCAGTCTGGGAACTGCCTGGACCTGCTCAGGAATGTGGGAGGGGGTTGGGCAGCCTGGAGCTGTTTCTGTGGCTTGCACCCACCCTGCCCCTCCCCTCCTCACAAGGCCAGGACACGCACCATTTCTGCAGCAACTTGGAGCTCAGGGGTGAGGAGGCTCTGTCTAGCCCAAAGCAGAGAGGGCTCCGGCCCATCCAGAAAGGAACCAAATTCTAAAGGGGCTCATAGATCTGTTAGATCAACAGTCCCCTCCTCCCCAAATCATTTGTTTTGAAAACTGCATGTAATCCATTTCATTCTTAAAGCTGGCTGAGCTTGCAAAATGCAGTAGCCCAACGTCACTGCAGCCCCTGCTTATTTTAGTAGCTGAGCTCCTTGATATGAGGTGGGGTCTTTCCCCAGTATCCCCACCCCAGGTGGATCCAGGTGACTCAGACTAATTTCTTAAGTCCAGAGTGGACTGAAGTGGACAGCTGCCTGGACACATGCACGGAAGGGGTTAGCATTGCCCACATGCCCTTCTGTTGCCAGAACACAGCCGAGTTGCTTTTTAAGCATCTGAAAGCCTTGGCTGATGTGGAATCACTGCCCAGGCCCTCTGTGAAAGGAGGATATGGATTTGGTGATGGGTCCAGGCCCTGTACTGAGTACCTCATAGACACACACACAGCCCCACTCAAATGTGGGTCCTCCGCCCCACTTCAGATGAGGCTCACAGAGATGAAGGAGCTTGCCCAGGTCCCAGCACTGGCCATGTTCACCCTGAAACCCAGGTGTGCCCAATTCCAGAGTCGAGCTCTACACCACCTGGCTGTCTAATTTCTGTCTACAGGTCACACTCCCCACGGCCTCTTCATGCCCCTCTCTCTACCCCAGTGAGGCAAGGAAGGTGGCGATTATATCCCCTTAGTAGAGAGGAGCCCAGATCCAGAGGGGCGGCATGTGCTGAGAACCCCACAGTTGGCCGCAGAACTGTCCCCAATGCTGAACTTCACTGTCCTTCCAGCTAAACCATGAGGCTCCTCCTGTGACCTGAGAGACTTATGTGACTGTCACTTATACACATTTACAAAGGAGGAAGGCGGCTGTAATGGGAATCAGTGTTCTGTGACGCCGGTATTTCCTCTTGCTGGTACTTAGTGACAGTAGGTTCCTCAGATGGTTTGATGCCCAGAGGAAGTTTCACAACACCTTTGGTACAGGCGTCCATCTGCCCTTGCACAACCCAGCTTCGGCACCATCTTGGTGGATCCTGCTTGCCTGATTGCCCCACAATCCATTGCACAGAGATGCCAGGGTGGGGCAAGAAGGGAAAAGAGGAAAACCGCCCTAGGAATCACTAGACTCATGCCAACAAAAGTGAGGAGTGGAAGGAATTGCCTGGTGGTCCAGTGCTTAGGAATCTGCATGCCAATGCAGGGGACATGGGTTTGATCCCTGGTCTAGGACGATTCCACATGCCTCAGAGCAACTCAGCTGGTGAGCTGCAACTTCTGAAGCCCGTGCGCCCAGAGCCTGTGCTCTGCAGCAAGAGAAGCCACCGCAATGAGGAGCCTGCACGCCACAATGAAGAGTGGCCTCTATTTGCTGCAACTGGAGAAAGCCTGCAAAAAAGCAACAAAGACAGCACAACCAAAAACAAATTAATTAATAAATAAAGTGTTTTTTTTTTTTTTCTAAAATGGGGAGTGAAGCAGGGGGTATAGGTATGGAACAAGGCTGCTTTGTTTTCCTGGAGGTGGGAGAAGTGGACACCTCCAGTTGGAATCAGAAGGCCTGGGTTCTGGCTCCACCTCTGACCCTGACCCACATCCTTTTCACATTCTTGAGCATATTGGGGTACAAATGCCACCCTGATGAAGGGGTGCTCTTAGGAGCAGGTAGTAGAGGGGGACCTGGCCAGAAGGTTCTGAGCTCCAGTTCCCATTTCAGCCAGCTCCATCTGATTCAATTCACCTCTGTCTGATTATACAAGGGGGCCCAACCTAAGATTATTCTCCAGAGGATTCCACAACTAAAGCTGGTTGAAAGTTCCCAGCTAGATGGTCTGAGAACTGCACAATAGCAGCAGACCTCTGCTCTCCAAAACCGAGTGTAAGAGCCAGGAGAAATAAGAAGTAGGGATAATTCCTGCAGGAGGAGGAGACTCGTCAAGGGAGTGTGGGTCAGAGAAAGGGAGAAGAGGTGGAAAAGAACCGTGTGTCCACAGAGGCTGCTGACAGCTTTGCTCACTGACTGGACTGATGCCAAAGCTCTGGGATGATAACCTGGACTCAGCCCAAGGAAGATGTAGCTGTGATGCCCTGGAATTCCTCTCTGATTATTATAATAAGATGTGCTCTGGTGATGGCATGTTGCTGAAAACCAGAAAGGACCAGCAGGGAGGGCCTGCAGCCCAGGTGTGTGGGGCTTCTCCCAGCCTGGGCAGAGTTCAGTCTTCATCCTACAGGTTCCAGGTACCACGCTGGAGGGAAGTGGTACTGTGTGGTTTTGCCTTGGTTGTGAACAATTTCAGAAGACCCAGAGCAGAGCAAAAGTTGAAAATCAATTCTCCTCTCTTCCGAATCTCTGTGTGAGCATGTTAATTGAGCGGGCAGGGGTCAGGAGTCTGTATTTCTCTTTTAACTTTCTAACATTTCTCATTCACTTTTGCTTGACTTGAAGACAGCACTGTGTCGGGCTGTCTGTTGCCCCAGCCACCTGAAGTTCCATGCTGCCTGTCCCCAAGCTTCTCATGCTATTAATAGCAGTTGGTACCTTCTGGGCAGTTTGACCTTGTCAACCAGCTGTCTGAGGAATCCATCAGTGGTGTGTGAGCCCCGAGGGAATTTTATTTCCTTCCTCTTTCCAGGCACTGGGTTGCTCCTCCACATCATTCATTATGGCAGGCAGTCAGGAACATGGCGTGGATTTGCATCGCCGTGTCATTTACAAGGACATGTGGTCTTGGACCTTGGGCGAGTTACTTGTTTCTTCAGAGACTCAGTTCTGTCCCCTGGAGAGATACATTGAAGTTTATGGACTCTGCTTGGGAGAGGCCACAGGAGCCCAGAGCCTGAGCCCCATCGTGGCTCAGCCGAGGGCAAGGCTGGCATTCTAGGGCACCTTGCGAGATCCTCGACTGTCAGGACAATGATGGGGGCTCACTGCTGTTATCCAAGTGTGAGTGATTATTACAGGTCCTGCATCTCTCCACCGGCTGCCCATGCCACAGGGGTCACCCCAGACAGGGCCTGATGTCTAAAGTGCCCCCTTTGGTCACTACACAATATCTGCTTTTCTTCCAAGAAGCCTGCATGGCTGGGTATCTTCTGGCTGATGAAGCGGCCAGCCCTGTGGGCTCGACCTGAGGGTTCAGAGTTTCTTGATTCACAGGCTCCTTGAAGGCTTCTGTTGTCATGGTCTGGCTCCCCCCAAACTTTCCCTTTGCCCTATGTTTCTTTACCCATTATGCCAAAAGGTTTGATGACAAAGCCCAGCAATGCTTTTTCACTGGCCAGTCAATTGGCTATGCTTTCAGCTTCTGTAAATTTGCAAAAATCCCTCTTCAATAGGTCCTGTTGGGTCTGGAGTCATTTTGACTGGTAGCAAATGGGAAAGACATACTATCAGAGAAAGAAGAGAATGAACGAGGGGGACAGCTCTAGGGGGTGCCAGGGGCCCCCAAGCAACACCCACTCCCTTATGATCCTCCCCTCTGCTTTTTTTAACTTAAAAAATGGCATAAATTACAATATAACAACCGTAACAAAAATGTTGCTTTAATCACTCCTAATCCCATCAGTCAGGCAAATCAACTGGTTTTAATTTTCGCTTCCAGAGTTTGTCTGTAAGCAGACGTTTTTCTAAACAGATGTAATTGGAACACGGTTTTGCATTCTGTGTTCCCCCTTCTCTGCTAAGCCTGGCCTCACATTGCTACAATCTTCCTAGGTATCGTTTCTAATGGTGCACTTCATTGTGGCCTCTGGAATTCACTTACCACCCCCGTAAATAGCTATCACATCATTACTTATAAGAGCTAAAATTAGCTGGGAAACAAGTATCTGGGTTATTCTATAATTTCCCAGTGTTATTGAATTCTAGAAGTATCTGGCCTTAACATGCTTCTCTGGGAAGGCATGCCACTGTTCCCAGCCTGGAGCTGTTCTCCATGCCTCCTGTGTAAGTAATACATTTTATATTTTCAGAGGAGGCTCCAGCCCAACCCCTTTGTCTGTCAAGAGCACAACCAGAGGTTGTGACTTTTTTGAGTATGAATTTACCTTCTTCACCATTTCCTCCTCCATCATCAGCAGCACCACCTTACTAAGAGGTGCCATTTGTTGAGCTTTTACCCTGTGCCAGGCACTGTCTTTTTCATCATTATTTTGTTTCACCCCATCACTTACTACAGTCTACCCTGTCACGGATGAGCACAGTGAAGCTCAGGACGCTGAAGTGGCTTGTGTGAAGTCTAGTAGCTCTCGAGAGTGAGAGGCCTCGTCCAGCTCCCAAACCCCACCCTGGGAGGCATCCCTCTAAGGTGACCGAACCTTTGCACCATCTAGCTCCTCACGCAAGGGCCTTTCGTCCAGGGCAGACTTTGTTAAGGGCTCCCAAGGTGGGCTTCTGGGCCCAGGGAGCCTACTGTCTTAGTCCTTCTGGCTGCTGTAACAGAATACCACAGACTTGGAGCTTCTAAACAACAGAAACTTATTTCTCACAGTTGCAGAGGCTGGGAGGTCCGTGATCACAGCACTGGCAGATTCAGGGTCTGGGGAGGGCCTACTTTGCTGTAAACCTCACATAGCAGGAAGGCAAGGGAACTGTCTGGGTCCCATTATAAGGACACTAACTCCATGCTGAGAGCTCCACCCTTATGACCTCATCACCTCCCCACCTCCTAGAGTTGCTTTGGGCATTAGGTTTTGACATATGAATTTTAGGGCCACAAACATTGAATCCATAGAATGCACTTACTACAATGAACCTTTCTCTTGAGGTTTGAAAAGCAGAACTTTTCCCACCCCACAGGAACCCTGGGCAGAATGGAGAGCCTGTTGAAGATGGGAGTCCAGCGGCCATGTTTCCTTTACAGAAATCGAGGCCCAGAGATGCCAAGAGATGGAAAGTGCCTGGCCCAAAATTGTGGGGTGGGTCATTGGCACAACACCCACCCCACAGGAGCTGGGTCTCCTGACCCTGTCCTCCTCACTGGGAAGTGGTTTCAACACACTCCATCTAAACCTGAAGAAGAGGCCTTAGAATACTCTAACATCTCTGTTCTTAGAGCATGCTGATGCTGTCACATAGACCATGCAGGACAGGAACAGGAGAGAAGGCAGTCACTGAACCCAGCCTGCTGGCAAACAGCATCGACTCAGAGACTTCAGAAAAGCAACCCTGACTTGGCTTGTCAGACTCATTACAAAACTTCCTACCAAAGGGATTGCTGAAAAGATGGGGGCTCTTTGCTCTTTTGAGTTTCCCATAGGCAGCCAAACCCCTGAGAGGAACCTTTACTATGACCACAGCTTTTCCTGGGTAGAATTAAAGCTGCTACAGGAAGACACAGCTTCATTCACTGATTCTTTCACCAAGTCTTTGTGGAGACTTTCTGTGCCAGGTAATGGAATAATGGGGGAATAAGACCAGCTTCCTGTCCTTATGGAACATCCTATTTGGTGGGGATAACAAACTAGGACACAAGACACTTCCTGAAGATCCATGCTTAGAGGGAGGAGGGAGGCGTGATGGGGACAGTGGGTGGAGGTGGGGCAGGAAACCAATTTGGAGGGAGTGGTCTGGGGTGGACGGCCCTTCTGGGGAAGAGGCACGTGTGCTGAGACCCAACAGAAGCAGCTCAGAACTGGGGGCCGAGCACTCAGGCCTTAAGGTGGGAAACAGAAAGAAGAGCAACACGACAGGATGAGATGCTATTTTAGGTTCAGTGTTACTGCTGTTTCGGGCAAAGAGAGAGAGCCGCTGGGGTTCCTGGCCTGCCTCACCTTCTTTACTCACCCACCTGTATTCCTCCTTGGTGTCTGTGCATCACTCCCATCGTCACCTGTGTGCACGCTCCAGGGAGCAGCGTGTGGCCAGACGCTAGTGCCTGCAGACAGTAGCCCTTCGAGGTGCAGTGCTCCCTTCAGATTCTCCGTTCCCTCAACCTGATGGCTTGTGTACATCTCAGAGAGCTGCCTCCTCATTGGAGGCCGTTAACAGATTGAAACAGCTTTTCTTGGATTTTGTAGAGTAATAAGTCATGTTATGTTTACCTTTCGGAGAAGGCAATGGCACCCTACTCCAGTACTCTTGCCTGGAAAATCCCATGGATGGAGGAGCCTGGTAGGCTGCAGTCCATGGGGTCGCAAAGAGTCGGACACGACTGAACGACTTCGCTTTCACTTTTCACTTTCATGCATTGGAGAAGGAAATGGCAACCCACTCCAATGTTCTTGCCTGGAGAATCCCAGGGACGGGGGAGCCTGATGGGCTACCATCCATGGGGTCACACAGAGTCGGACACGACTGAACGACTTAGCTTTCACTTTTCACTTTCATGCATTGGAGAAGGAAATGGCAACCCACTCCAGTGTTCTTGCCTGGAGAATCCCAGGGACGGGGGAGCCTGATGGGCTACCGTCCATGGGGTCACACAGAGTCGGACACGACTGAAGTGACTTAGCATAGCATAGCATGTTTACCTTTTGGTTCCTAAGTGCTGGGGTTTGCAGAAAGACCACCTGTGGTTATTTAATTGCAGAAAGCTGCTCTTATTAAGGACTTGTAGCTCAACAGCCATTAGTTCTGAGACAGTCCTGACCAGGCCCTGCCTACCCATTTGCTGGTTCCTCATGGGTGTGAACCGACTCCCAGATCTCAGTGCCTGTGGGCAGGGCCCATCCAGGTATGCACTGCACTGAGGCTGTGCTGCTGAGGTCTGGGCCTGGCTCAGCACTGACTGAGGAGAGGCCCTGCCAGCCCGTCTCCTCCCATCCTGAGGATGCAGACAGGGCAGGGGATTGTTAGGGGATCCTTCCCCTTCCCACGGCCCTGACTCTGGCTGCCACTTCGACAGTGAGGCACTCCTGGGTATAGACAACACACTCGATCTGTGTCCCCTGCAGGATGCAAGGCCTTTAATGAAGACTGCAGTACACGGGCCCATGTCTGCTGATTTTCTGCCTCATCTACTTCTTATTCTAATTAAACCTTTTATTTCAGGATCATTGTAGATGTACATGCAATTGTGAGCAATAGTATAGAGAAATCCTGAGTACTGTTTATTCAGCTTCCTCCAACGGTAATGTCTTGCAAATAATGGTGTTAAACATCTTTTCGTGTGTGTTTTGCCCATCTGCATATCCTTTTTGGTGAAATATCTTTCCCTGTCTTTTGTCCATTTTCTGATTGGATTGTTTGGGTTTTTTAACTGGTCCATTTTGTTATTTGTTTACCTGCAGGGATAATAGTCCTTTGTCAGATAGGCAGTTTGCAAATATTTTCTCTCACTCTATAGCTTTCTTTTTCATTCTCTTAGCAAGGTGTTTTTCAGAGCAAGAGTTCTTAATTTTGATGAGGTCCAATTTATCAATTTATGGAACAATTTTTGTTGTTACATCTATGAAATCTTACTTGGCCTTGAAGACTTGTTTTGTTCTAAAAGTTTTATAGTTTTAAATTTATATCTGTGATACACTTTGAGTTAATTTTCAAAATACAATGTGAGACTTAGGTTGAAGTTCCTTTTTGTAACCCACAGATGTCCAATTGGTCCATCACCATTTGTTGAAAGGCTATCCCCTCTAATGATTTGCTTTTGCACTTTTGTCAGAAGTCAGCTGGGCATGTATGTGCTGTGCTTAGTCGCCCAGTCATGTCTGACTCTTTGCAACCCCATAGGCATGTACATGTGGGCCTATTTCTGGGTTCTTTTCTGTTTCACTGATCTATGTGTGTCTCCACCAACACTGCACTATCTTGGTTGCTGTAGTATTAATACATAGTAAATCTTAAAATCAGGTAGAGTGATTTTTCTCATTTTATTCTTTTTCAAAAATTATTTTAGCTATTCTAGTTCCTTTGTCTTTCCTTATAAATTTTTAAATAATCTTGCCTGTATCTTTAAATAATCTTGCTGAAGTTTTGATAGAAATTTTGAGTTGTCTTTTTACAAATAACTTTTGTGTAGCTAGCACATATTTTGTGTATTATTTTTAGTAGGACTGAAATTTTTAAATTAGCAAAAATGAGAGATGATAACATATACAAGTACACCAAAACATACGTATTCTGCATAATCTATTTCATAACCAAGCTGTCTTTCAGTTAATATATTATGACTCTTTTTCCATAGCAATGAACACATTTCTATGTTATAATTTTAAACTAATTCATAATATTTACCTGTGTGGATATAATATCCTTTATCTGACCAATCTCCCATTGTTCAGGTCAAATATTTGGTCAAATTTTTAGGGACTTTTTAAATTTTATTTTTCATAGAACTTATTTTGTTATAAACAACACTGTGATAAGTACCTTCAAGCCATATCTCTGAAAATATCTTCCAATTATTTTCTTAGGAAAAACTTTTTGAGTAAATAGCTGTTATCTTCTAGACTCATGTTTTCCTGAACTTAGATGGAGATCCAGTTCCCAGAACTGAAGATAATGTTTGTTTATTTGCTTGAAAGAGGGTTGAGCATCAACCATTTTTACCTCTGGCTTGCCTTCCATCCCCGTTTATCCTCTTGGAATGCCTCCCCCCCAATCTCAGACTTGGATTGCAGGGGGGAACAGATGAGAGATCCAAGTTCTCCACAACTCTCTGCTCTTAATATCTTCTCTGAGGCTCTTGCTGTAGTTCAGAGCTCTGTGTCCTATTTCTAACCCCAGATGTAAACCAGATGGGAAAACGGATCCTGTGCCTTCCTCTTAGATTTCCCCCACACCCCTGCATCTGCCCAGTGAGTCTCTAAAGGTGGTTCTGCCTTTCTGGAAAAAGGTGCACAGGGACTCATGGGCCCCCCTTCCACCTCCATTGTCACTTATAAGCCTCTCCCCCCAACCCAGAGTAGCCTGTGACTGTTTTCAGAAAATTCTTTATGGGCTTCAAAGAGTAATAGGATAGTTTTCTGGGATGCTTGTTAAAATTCTTGAATATATTTAAGGGATTTACATTTTCAAAGAGAGAATGTTTTCTGTTTGATGTTGAGAAGTTTCTTTTTTTTTTCTTTCCTGTGAATTTAAATAATTTGCTTGACTTTCTAGTGGAAAGACCACAGAGTTCTTACATTCTGGATATGGCATTTGTTAGACTCTTTAATGATTGACTGTGGGGAATGTGTGTGTGTATAAATGATTTTGAAATATGTTTTCAAACCAGTGGCCATCTGTAAGTTGTCAGCTTTAAAATAAAAAAAGATGTCTTGCATGAATAGAAGTTTCATTTCTTTGAAAGAAATAGTCACACACAAAAAAATCAGAAATAATAGTTTAAAATGATCTTTAATGATGACCCAAAATGTGCCTTCCAGAAGAAATGGAATCAGTCTTCCCCCTTGTGGATAACAAGGAAAGTACCTATTTTCCCCACTGAAAGTTACATTGAAAGAGTTCTGAGGAAACTGTAGGGCATACGATTTTTCTTCCTTCTCATTTAAAAGTAATAGTCAGTACATTTTATGTAAAATTTGTGTTGAAGTAATAGAATATCTCCATAATAGCTGATTGGCTTTATGACTGGTATTTTAAAATACACACACAAAATAAGTACAAAGGTTAATGTCAGATTATATGTATAATTTACACAATATTCCTTCCTATCTATCTGTTGGAGAAGGCGATGGCACCCCACTCCAGTACTCTTGCCTGGAAAATCCCATGGACAGAGGAGCCTGGTAGGCTGCAGTCCATGGGGTCACTAAGAGTCGGATGCAACTGAGTGACTTCACTTTCAATTTCATTTTCATGCATTGGAGGAGAAAATGGCAACCCACTCCAGTGTTCTTGCCTGGAGAATCCCAGGGATGGGGGAGCCTGGTGGGCTGCCGTCTATGGGGTTGCACAGATCTATCTGTCACTTTAGAGATTCCTGACCCATGTCCTCAGAGCCCTGGCAGCCCTGTGGGAGAGGTCACTCTTCATGTCCCCATCTAGGTCCTGTGAGCTGAGAGGTTTGGGGTACTCTGAGAAGTTGTGGACAAGGAGCCTGGGTACCCATGGGAGAGGTAACAGTAATAATTACTGTCATCTGGTAGGGAGGTTACTGTGTTCCAGGCATTCTTCTTATCATTTATGACTATTCTCTACATTAATTCTTGTCACAAGCTTAGGCTGCTATTATTCCCACTTCACAGCTGAGAACTCTGAGACTCAGAGAGGGCTAGTGGCAAAGTCCCTGCAGAGGACAGGGGAGCACAGGAGCGGCTCTGGGAATCCAGGGAGGCAGGAGGCCGTTCTATCTGTGCACAGTCTGTGAAAGGGGGACAGAAGAGGGATGAAGACCTGTTATGAGCCCAATTGTATCCCCCTAAATTCACATGTTACAGCCTAACATCTAGTACCTTCAAATGTAATTTGGAGATAAGTTCTTTTTTTTAATTTAAATTTATTTTTAATTGGAAGATAATTATTTTACAATATTGTGTTGGTTTCTGCCATATATCAACATGAATCTGTCATAGAGTCTTTAAAGAGACAGTGAAGGCAGAACGAGACCATTAGGAGGGGCCCTAATCCATGATGTCCTTATGTGTATGCGTGCTCAGTCATGTCTGACTCTTTGTGACCCCATGGACTGTAGCCCACCAGGCTCCTCTGTCCATGGAATTCTCCAGGCGAAAATACTGGAGTGGGTAGCTATTTCCTTTTCCAGGACATCTTCCTGACCCAGGGGTCAAACCCGCGTCTCCTGAATTGGCAGATTCTTTACCATTGGAAGCCTGTAGAGGCACATGATGGTGTCCTTATGAGAAGAGGGGACTAGGACATGGACATGCGCGTGGGGCGACACAGAGAGAAGGGACCCATCCGTAAGGGGAGGAGCAGGGCCTCAAAAGAAATCAGCCCTGCCTGCACCTGGACCTCAGACTTCCGGCCTCCAGGACTGCGAGAAAATAAATTTGAGTGTTTACATCACCCAGTCTGTGGGATTGTATTCTGGCAGCCCTAGCAGATTAATACAGCCTCTGGGGTCACCTAGGAGGTTTCTTGGAGGAAGGCTGCTGGCTTGCTCGGGTGGGAGTAGAGCTGCCATGAGACAGCGACACAGAGGGCAGCGTGCCACGTCTGTTAGGGGCGTCGCAAGTTCAGTTTCCCAGGGGGCACTTGGTTAGTGGAGAGAGGAGCTAGATGGTGAAGGGCCTAGAATGCCAAGTCAAAGAATTTGGATTTGGTTTCCTAAGCAAGAGGGAGCCATCCAAGGTATTTCAGCAAAAACAGTGATAGGATAAAATCAGAATTTTAGCAAGAGAGGTCTGGGAGCCGGTTGGGTTGGCAGGGGAGTATCTGAAGGTTGGGACCAGCTGAAAGAGGGTGCAGTTGTCTGGGTGAGAATTTTAAGGGTCTAAGTGAGCATGACTGGGAAACAGGTCAGAAGTAGATCCCCAGAAGGAACAGTTCATGGGTGACATGGCAGCCACACAGTAGGGCTCCACGTGGCACTGTCTGAGGCAAGAGGTGTAGGGGGAGGCAAGGGTCAGAGAAAGAGGAGGGCTTGGGTAAGAGCTATAGCGCCCCTAGTGGTACCTGTCCGTTACTGTGACTGGTGTGTATAAAAGTCTTTGTTTTTTTTTTGTTGTTTTTTAATTTTTTTTTATTTTTAAACTTTACAATATTGTATTAGTTTTGCCAAATATCGAAATGAATCCGCCACAGGTATACCCGCGTTCCCCATCCTGAACCCTCCTCCCTCCTCCCTCCCCAACCCTCCCTCTGGGTCGTCCCAGTGCACCAGCCCCAAGCATCCAGTACCGTGCATCGAACCTGGACTGGCGACTCATTTCATACATGATCTTTGATTTGACACTGAGCCATGTTAGCGTCTTGAGATCAGCCAGGTGAGAGTGTTTATACCAAGGAACCATCAGAGCTTGGTCGTGTTGTTTGTTTTTGAGAGCTGGTTTACTAGAACACCACTGAGCAAAAGGGATTTTAGGGGGATAATTAAACTGTTCTCTATTTTTTATTGACATATAGGAGATGTACAATGTTGTGCTAGTTTCAGGAGTACAGCACAGTGGTTCAGTTATACATATACACGTATACATATTTTTTAAAATTCTTTTTCCTTATAGGTTATTACAAAATATTGAGTATTTTGTAATGTTGCCTGTGCTATACTGTAGGTCCTTGTTGGTTACCTATTTTATATATAGTAAAGTGTGTATGTTAATCCCAAACTCCTAATTTATCCTTCTCTACCCTCCTTTCCCCTTTGGTAAGCATAAGTTGGTTTTTCTATGTCTGTGGGTCTATTTCTGTCTTCTAAATAAGTTCATCTGTATCTTTCTCTTTTTTAGGTCCCACATATTAGCAATATTATATATTTGTCTTTGCCTGGTTTACTTCACTTCTATGGTAATCTCTAAGTTCATCTTGTTGCTGCAAATGGCATTATTTCCTTCTTTTTCATGGCTGAGTAATATTCTATTGTATTTATGTACATCTTCTTTATCTATTCATCTGTTGATGGACATTTAGGTTGCTTCCATGTCTTGGCTATTATAAATAGTGCTTCAATGAACATTGGGGTGCATGTATCTTTTTGAATTGTAGTTTTCTCTGTATATATATGTCCAGGAGTGGGATTGCTGGATCATGTGATAACTCTATTTTTAGTTTTTTAAGGAACCTCTATACTGTTCTTCCTAGTGGTGATACCAATTTGCATTCCCATCAACAACATAGGAGGTTTAATGGTTCTATAGTTTGATTAAGGTCAGATTACATGTTGGTGTGTGTTTGTCAAAATTTGTAGATCTGTACACTCAATAGGGTACATTTTATTAACTAAAAGAGAGAGAGAGATAACTTAAAATATTTATAAATTAACATAAATTTATATGAAAATGCAAAGGACATACCATATGTTGATTTTTATATTTTAAAACTGTAAAATATTTTTTTTCAAGACTAAAGCTGACAGACCCCCATAGCTTATTTCAAGGCATATAATGAATTTATAGCAGTGGTTCACAACTGAAGACTATTTCCCCCCTCCCCAGGGACACTTGGCAATGTCTGTGGACATTTTTGGTTGTCACAACTCAGGAGGGATGGGCGCTACAGGTATCTAGAGAGTGGTGAAGTCATGAAGTCACTCAGTCGTGTCCGACTCTTCATGACCGCATGGACTGTAGCCCACAAGTCTCCTCCATCCATGGAATTTTCTAGGCAAGAGTACTGGAGTGGGTTGCCACTTCCTTCTCCAGGGGAATCTTCCCAACCCAGGGATCGAACCCAGGTCTCCCGCATTGCAGGCAGACGCTTTACTGTCTGAGCCACCAGGGAATCTAGAGAGTAGATGCCGTTAAACATCCTACAGTGCACAGAAGAACCCCCACAACAAAGAATCATCTGGCTCAAAATGTCAGTAGTGCCAGGATCTAGAAACTCTGATCACAGTAGTCGAGGCAGTGTGGTATGTATGGATCAACAAAACAGAACAGAGAGTCTAGGAAGTATGGACCTACTCATCTATGATTCATTTCTCACAAAGATGCTAAAGTATTTCAATGAGGGAAAGGAAAGTCTTTTCAACCAGTAGTGTTGTCATAATGAATATCCAAATGGAAAAATAAATCTTGATTCCTATCTCAAATCATATCCATTAACTCAAAAGAATCACAGACCTAATATAAAAGCTAAGGCTATAGAGCTTCCAGAAGATAACACAGAAATATATATTCACAGACTTGGGGTGGGCAGAGATTTCTAAGGATACCAAAAGCACAAATGAAAAAAAAATGTATTTCATCAAATTTTAAAATTTCTGTCCCCTAGAAAGATGTTGTTAAGAAAATGAAAAGGTGAGGCACAGCTTGGTAGAAAATATTCACAATTCCTATTTCTGACAAAAGACTTGCATCCAGCACGTATAAAAGCCCTTACAACATAACAGTAAGACAACCTTACAAAAATATATATATTTTGAAAAGGGGGTTTGTGTGCCTGCATAATAGCATAAGCTTACTATCGTTCATTCCTCCCATTGACTGTAATTCAAGATTCTGAACAAGGTACAAAAACCAACTACCTAAGAACTCTAAAAAGTAGAAACAGATTGTGAGAAGAGTCAAAACTTGGACAAGTGATCCATGCAGGGATGGTTTTACCACGTTCTTTTCTCTGTGTGTTTGTCTGTCTGCTTTACATAGAGGGCCAGCTACAGTAGCAAAAGCCGCAGTGGCAGGAGGTGGACCCTGGAAGGACAGAGAACATGGAGGAAATCTAGGAGGAGAGAGGGCCAGAAAAGAGGTCCTTTTTAAAAAAAATAAAATAATAATTTTAATTAGAATATCGCTGCTTTACAATGTTGTGTTAGTTTCTTGCTGTACAGCAAAGTGAATCAGTCATACGTATACACGTAGCCCCTCTTTTCTGGATTTCCTTCCCATTTAGGGCACCAGAGAGCACTGAGTAGAGTGCCCTGTGCTCTATAGCAGGTCCTCATTGGTTGTCTGTTTTATATATAGTAGTGTATTTAGTGTTAAGTCTTGACCTAACCCCTGAGCTACACATGAGTGGGACAGACCCAAAGCAGCACAGCCAAGCTTTGGGGCCAAACTCAGGTTTAAACCAGGTACATGAAAACTTTTTAAGATGAGTTTTATGCTTTCAGGGACCCATCTTTTTAGCCTGTTCACTAAATAATGTAAGCACAGGACAGACCCAAACCACCACTGCAAGACAACAAAGGCTTAGAAAACTGAACTCAGATTTGAACCACTGCATACAGAAGGTAAGACAGAACTTGCAGCTTGAACCTGAATTGATTGCCTTCTAAAACAAAAGCATCAGCCGTCTCCAGAAGATTCTATACAGGACCCAAATCTACAACATAATATTCATAACGTCCAGGACATTTCAAAATTACCTAGCATATAAAGAACCAGAAAAATGTGGCCAGTTCTCAAGGGAAAACAGATGCTAGTTCCAAGGTAACCCAGGTGGCAGTAGTGGTAAAGAAACTGCCCGCCACTGCAGGAGACATAAGAGACGTGGGTTCAATCCCTGGGTCAGGAAGATCCCCTCAGAAGGGCATGCCAACTCCGGTATTCTTGCCTGAAGAATCCCATGGACAGAGGAGCCTGGCGGGCTTCAGTCGATAGGGTCGCAGAATTGGACATGACTGAAGCAACTTAGGAATCAAGGTAACCCATGTGTTGGAATTATCAAAGACTTCAAAAGATGTGATAACTGTGTTCCAGCAGGTTAAAAAAATATTGGAAATGATTAAAAGGATAGAAGTTCTCAACAGAGAAATAAAACTATAAAAAAGAACCAGATGGAAATGTTAGAACGGAAAAATTCAAAATCTGAAATTAAAAAGTTCACTGGATGATTTCAGTAGCAGATTGGTGATGGCAAGAGGAAAAACCTGTAAACTTGGAGAAATCAATAGAAACTAAACAATCTGAGGAACAGAGAAAAAAATAAACTTAGAAAAAATGAACAGAACTCCAGGGATCTGTGGGAAAACGTATTTTTAAAAAATAACATGTGTGTTATTGGAGTCCCAGAAGGAGAGGAGAAGCAAGCTGGAAAGAAAATATTTAACAAATATTTGGCCTAAAGCTTCCCAAATTTGGTGAAAGAAACTGACATATTCAAGAGGCTCTACCAATTCCCAAAAGGATAAACTATGAAAAATAATCTATTGTGACAGAGAGCAAGTCAGTTGCCTGGGGATGGACCTGAGGGAGGGACAGAACAGAAGTGCAGGAGGAAATTTGGGGGGATGATAAAAGTATTTGTTAACCTGATTGTGGTGATGGTTTCTCAAGTGTGGATATAAGTGAAAACTTATCAAATTGTACACTTTGAATAGATTCAGTTTACATTAATTTTTTTTTTTTTTTTGCCATGCTGAACTTGTGGGATCTTAGTTTCCTGACCAGGGATCAAATCTGGGTCCCTGGCACTGAAAGCCCATGTCCTAACCACTGGACTGCCAGGGAAGTCCCACCAGGACTTTAACAATAACAATAGAGTTGTTAGAGTTGGCAAAAGATTTGGACAGAGATGAAGATAACATAAATGGACAACATGCCCGTGTTTGTTGTTCAGTCTCCAGGTCGGGTCTGACTCTTCAACCCTGTGAACTGCAGCACACCAGACCTCCCTGTCCCTCACCATCACCTGGAGTTTGCCCAAGTTCATGTCCATTGAATCAGTGATGCCATCCAACCATTTCATCCTCTCTTGCCCTCTTCTCCTGCCTTCAATCTTTCCCAGCATTAGGAAAAGACCATGCACATGAAAAGATGCTAAATATCATTAGTAATTTATGCAAATTAAAGCCATAAAGATATACCACTACATACCCACTAGAATAGCAACATTTTTAAATGATGGTGAGAACGTGTGATGGGCTTCCCTGGTGGCTCAGGCTTTAAAGAATCTGCCTGCAATATTCAGGAGCCTTGGGTTTGATCTCTGGGTCAGGAAGATACCCTTTGAGAAGGGAGCGGCAACCCACTCCAGAACTCTTGCCTGGAGAATTCCATGGACAGAGGAGCCTGGCAGGCTACTGTTACAGTCCATGGGTTCGCAGAGTCGAACACGACTGAGCGACTAACACACACACAACACACAGGAATGTGAAGCAACTAGAACCTTCATACATTGCTGTTGGGAATGTAAAGATGGCGTAACCACTTTGGAAAGTTTGGCCGTTTCTTATTTAAATATGCACTTGCTATGTGACCAAGTTGTGTTTTGTTTTTTTTTTTCATTCATTTGGTTTTATTTATTTATTTTTGGCTGTCTGGGTCTTCACTGCTGTGCAGGCTTTTTTCCAGGAGCAAGCAGGGGCTACTCTTTAGTTGTGGTGCGCAGGCTTCTTTTGCTGCGGAGCACAGGCCCTAGGGCACGAGGGCTTCAGGTGTTTGTGGTTCCTGGGGTCCAGAGCACAGGCTCAATAGTTGTGTCACTGTTGAGCTTAGTTGCTTTGCAGCATGTTGAATCTTGCCGGCCAGGGATCGAACCTGTGCTTCCTGCATTAGCAGGCAGATTCTTTAGCACTGAGCCACCAGGGAAGCCTGTGATCAAGCTATTTGAATTCAAAATATTTACCTGAGAGAATTGAAGACTATGCCCGTGTTAAGTCCTGTATATAACTATTCAGAGCAGCTTTTTATTTATAATGGAAACAATGGAAATGCCTCTACACAGATGAATGGATAAACACATTGTCATGCCATACAATGTTATACTGCTCACCGATAAAAAGGAGCAAACTGTGCCACAGTAGGAATGAGTCTTAAAATGTGGAACTAAAAGTCACATGTTAAAGAATACATATTGTGTGGTTCCATTTATTCTAGAATGTATCTTTACCATCAAAAAGCAAATCGGTGGTTGCTTGGAGTTGGGAAGCAGAGAGAGGATTACCTGAAAAGAGGTATTTCTGTATATTAATTTTAGGGTTGTCACATGGGTGTATAGATTTGTTACTGTTGTTCAGTCATGTCTGACTCTGCAACCCCATGGACTGCAGCCCACCAGGCTTACCTGTCCTTCACCATCTCCTGGAGCTTGCTCATACTCATGACCATTGAGTTGGTGATGCCATCCCAGCATCTCATCCTCTGTCTCTCCCTTCTCCTCCTGTCCTCAATCTTTCCCAGCATCGAGGTCTTTTCCAATGAGTTGGCTTTTTGCATCGGCGGCCAAAGTATTGGAGCTTCAGCTTCAGCCTCAGTCCTTCCAATGAGTATTCAGGGTTGATTTTCTTTAGGATTGACAGGTTTGATCTCCTTGCTGTCCAAGGGATTCTCAAGAGTCTTCTCCAGCATCACAATTTGAAAGCATAAATTCTTTAGCACTCAGCCTTCTTTATGGTCCAACTCTCACATCCATACATGACTGCTGGAAAAACCATAACTCTGACTATATGGGCCTTTGTCAGCAAAGTAATGTCTCTGCTTTTTAATATGCTGTTTAGGTTTGTCATAGCCTTTTTTCCAAAGGGACTTCCGTGGTGGCTCAGACCCAAAGAGCAAGTGTCTTAATTTCATGGCTGCAGTCACCATCTGCAGTGATTTTGGAGCCCCCAAATAAAGTCTGTCACTGTTTCCATTGTTCTCCACCTATCTGCCATGAAGTGATGGGACAAGCTGCCATGATCTTAGATTTTTGGTGGACCATGTATATAAATTAGACCTTGATTTTTTTTAAAGATGATTATAGCAATGGCAACCCACTCCAGTACTCTTGCCTGGAGAATCCCAGGGACGGGGGAGCCTGGTGGGCTGCTGTCTATGGGGCTGCACAGAGTTGGACACGACTGAAGTGACTTAGCAGCAGCAGCATATAACATGAATTAAAATTATTATAAAACTAAAGAGATCAAAATAATATGGCATTGGTACCAAGCGAGTCAAAGAGAGGGACAAAACAATAATTTCAAGAAACTGACTTAAGTTTGAAACAGTTAAGAATTTAGAATGTGGGTTATGCTTTGGTATTTTAAATCAGGTTGAGAGAGAAATGATGTATCCATAAATGATGTTGAGTCAACTGACTAACCATTCAACATATAAAAACTAGAGCCTTATCTGTTACCACTTACAAAAAATAAATTCCATATGGATTCAGGAATTGAGTCTATTAAAAGAGAAAAGCTGACAGAGAGATGGGGGAGTCCTGCCTGGGCCTAGGGGTCCACTGAGTCACACTTTGCTTGGAATCTCCCATTGGGTAAACCTGTGGTCCTGGAGACGCCCAGGCCTTGTGCCCCTCACCTCCACTCCATGGTAGGCTGGGGATCTCCTGTCTTGAGCCCTTAGGCTAAAGACTAACTCTGAAGTCTGCTTCTCCAGGCTGTCCTATTACTGAGGCTCAAGTCTCCAATCTGTACGGTGGCCTAATAGTGATGCACTTTGCAGCTTGAAAGTCTGTAGAGAGGACTGTGTGGGAATCATTCAGTGGGGTAAGAAACCAGGCAAGTGATGACAAATGCCTATCTCTTTTCTCTGAGCAGGAGCACCAGGCCTGGGAGAGAAGCTGGGGCTGCTGGCTCCACGGGAGAAGGTAGACGTTTGGCACAATCAGTCCTTGCACAGCCGTCTCACTTCGTGCTCACTAGTGACCAGGGAAGAACAACAGAGGAGGGGCCACAGAGATGGAGACCAGAGATTCAGGCTTTGGCTGCATTCCCAAGGAGCCTGAGGCATCCAGGTAAGGAAAAGTCCAGATGGTCCCAGGCAGCAGAATAGATACTTAAGACCCCTCCTCACCTTCTGCTGGAGGCCCTGGGGGACTCTGTGAGTCTCCGGGCACAAGTCTCCCAGTGAGTTCACTGGCCCCATCATGGAGAACTGATCTGATTTCCGGAAGATGCCTGCCTGCCCTTTGTCCCCCTGAGCCTCTGGGAAGGCTCTGGATTCAGCTGAATTAAGAGGCAGGAGATGATCAAGGTGTTGGGTGCTTGGGCAGGAGTCTCCATGGTAACAGCCATCTGGCTTTCTTGCCTGGCACCAGGCCTTGTGACTTCATGATGGAATCTTCTCTGCCAGGCACAGAGGTTTCCCAGGGGGAAGAGGAGGCCAGGAGGAAGGGACCTGCTGAGGAGGCTTTGTCTTTTCACCCAGAGTTTGAAGATGAAGCTTGATCTTATCATGACTCAGGGCTGCTGCTGACTCTCCAACGGCCGCTGGAGGTAGCATCTGGGGGGAGATAGTGTAAACAGCATTGTGCACTGGCCACCTTTGGCTGAGCCCCTTGGAGAGTTAGTGGAGGCAGCTCTGACCTCCTTCAGTCCAGGCTGGCTGGTGGAGTGGAGCCAGGACCCAGGTGGGAAAGACTGAGGTCTGGGAGAGCTGTTGGCCCACCACTGGGAGTTCCACACTGGGCCAGCAATACCGCATGGCAGGAAGGGCAAGGCCTAGGTGAGCCCAGCCCACAGAGGGTGATGGGCCTCTCCCCACAAGCTGCTCGCCAGAAGAGCCCTACCAGTCTTTATCCTTGTGTCAGAGCCCTTCATGCACACAACCAGCCATCCACCCAACCCGTGTGAGTAGTGTCTTAGGCCGCTGAAATAAGTCATTGCACACTGGGTGCTTCACACAGTGCAAACTGCTTCTTTCACAGTTCTGAAGGTCAGGAGCCAAAATCAAGGTGCGGGCTGGGTCCTTCTTCAGGGCTCAGAAAGAGAGTCTGTTCCTGCCCCTCTCCTAGCTTCTGCTGGTTGCTGGCGATCCTTGGCATTTCTTGGCTGTGTCAGCATTGCTCTGATCTCTGCCTCCATTGTCACGTGGCATTCTCCCTGTGTCTGTGTCCAAGTGTTCTTCATCTTATAAGGACACCAGTCATTGGATTTGGAGTCCACTCTAAACTAGGATGACCTCGTCTTAACTGGGTTCCATTTGCAAAGGGCCCGTTTCTAAGTAAGGCCTCATTCACAGCTACCAGGGATTAGGACCTCCTATCTTACAGGGGATGTGGTTCAACTCTCGATGCCATGTAAGTCACGGTGAAAAGGCTTCAGAGCAGGGCAGACTCAGGCTCAAACCCCGGCACCATTGCTAGTCTGTCCTGTTTTCTTGACCCAGCAAAGCTGGAAAGGCGAGTCTGTCCTCATGTGCTTCTAAGGACTCCCAGAGAGACAGGACTCTCTGGGAGTGCCCATGGGGTGTCTGGGGAGTGGCAGAAACTCAGAAAAAGTGGCTTGAGTGGGGCATGTGTGATTCAGAGGAGGGCCTGGTCCCCTGTCTCCAGGAGCTCACTGTCAGCAGGGTAGCAGGCACTGACCAAGGGTTAAGACTTGGGACGGGGACCTTGTGCTCAAGCTGTACACAGGAGTTGGGGCAAGCATGGACCACATGGCCTGTGGCAGAAGGTGGCACTCCAGGCCCAGAGGCCCCATCAAGGATCAAGAAGGCCAGGGTCAGAACACAGTAGGTCCCTCCTGTGTGACCCAGAAGCCACGTGCGCAACCCACAGACCCCACTATATACCCATGGTCCTGACAAACAAAGGTGGAACATGGGCTGGCCTTTCACTGACAGGTGCTCTGGGTACCTCTGTCCCCTCAGGGCCTGGACAGCAATTCCTCATTCTCCACCCCACCCTGCCCTAAGACATGGCTTCTCCCTCCTGGTGACATTGAGTCTGGAAAGGACTTTTTCCTGGCCAAGCCCAGGTCAGCATTCTTTCTTTTTTCCTCTTTCTTTCACTTCAACCTTCCTTTTATTCTTTCATTATTTGGTATCTACTGTGTGTCAGGGCTGTTGTAGACTCCAAGGATATAGAAGACAGATGGGCCTTGCCTGCTGCTGCTTCTGCCTAGGTGGAATTTATAAACAGTGAGATGAAAGGCATTAATCGAGTAATCATGCAGATAAATGTTTCACAGCAGAGGAATGGGTGCTCTGAAATGAGACGTCCCAGGGTGGTGGGAGTCAATGGTAGAGTGACACAACCAAGCCAGGAGTTAGGGAAGAGACCCTAAGCCAGGAGCTGGAGAAGTTGTCAGCTAGGAGAAAGGAGAGGGGAGAGAGTCCAGGCAGGAGCGTTAGCACATGCAAAGGCCCTGTGGCAAAGGCTAGTTGGCAAGTAAGAAGGACCTAGAGAAGGTCTGCATGGCTGGAGTAGACAGAGTGTAGGGCATGTGCACGTGTGCTAAGTCTCTTCAGTCAAGTCCAGCTCTTTGCGACCCCATGGACCATAGCCCACCAGGCTCCTCTGTCCATGGAGCTTCTCCAGGCAAGAATACTGGAGTGGGTTGCCATGCCCTCCTTCAGGGGATCTTCCCAACCCAGGGATCAACCCCACCTGTGACTCCTGTGGCTCCTGCATTGCAGGCAGATTTTTTTTTACCGCTGAGCCACTGGGAAGCCCATAGGGCATTCTAGATGCACTGAAAGTCAGCAAGTTAGACCCATCACTTGTTGGAAAAGTATCAGTTGAGTGAGAAAAGACTGCTCACACATGGAGCAGGCAGACCTCTGATCAAAAAAACTGTTTCAGTGTAGAAGTGAAGGGCGAGGTGATTCAGAGTCAGCTAGAGGAGGTGGGGGTTGGAAATGCTTCTCTTCGCTGAGAGGCTAAGAGCAGGTTTGGGCACAGGCTCTGGAGCAGGACCTACTTGCTATGACTGTAGGAAGGACAGAAGGCTGACTGGCGTCTCCAGGAGGGAGAAGGAGGCACTGTGAGACTTCGGGTCCAGCAGGCTGGGTGCCCTGGGGCTTGTGGGTAACCTGACCCTGGCTGGGAGCCACCCTGGGTTTAACCAAGCAGAGCTGCATTTGGAAAACCCCTCTAGCCTCTAGCGTTGGCAGGAGCAGGGGAGGGAAAGCTGGAGGGGCTGAGGGAGTTGGGTGCCATGACAGATGGAACACTCTTCTCTTCCCAGATGTCCCAGGAGAGCTGCAAGGCTAAGCCCAGAGTCTTGTCCTCTCCGAGGCTCCTGGAGGAAGACAGCCCAGAGTTCCCATCCCAGAAACTGCAGGCCACCAGTTCAGGGGGCAGCGAGTCCCTCAGCAACCTTGACCTCTCCCATGGGCCCCTGGTGGCCCTGGAGTACCTACCCTTCTTCCGCACCTACGGGCAGCTCCTGGCTGAGGAGGAGTTGGCCCCACAGCCTGAGGCCTTCAGGGACCAAGGAGGAGACCAGAGTGTCAGAGAGGAGGACTCAGAGCTGCCCAGCGGCTTCTTCCCCTACTATCGCTCCAAGGAGGAGAGTTTCCCCAGCCTGGCCCTCCCTGGCAGGTCATGTGCAGGCTCCCGGGGCCCTTCTACCAGGAGAGAGGTGCAGGCCTGCCGCTGCTGCACAAGGACAATCAGCAGCGACGGCTCTGTGAGTCAGGGAGACACAGGGTGTGTGGGGCAGCACTGGGTGCCCTGGGCCCTTCAAGTCAGGGAGACTACAGAGGGTGTGCAGGGCAGCACTGGGCGCCCTGGGCCCAGGGAGACACAGAGGGTGTGCGGGGCAGCACTGGGCACCCTGGGCCCAGGGAGACACAGAGGGTGTGCGGGGCAGCACTGGGCACCCTGGGCCCAGGGAGACACAGAGGGTGTGCGGGGCAGCACTGGGCACCCTGGGCCCAGGGAGACACAGAGGGTGTGCGGGGCAGCACTGGGCGCCCTGGGCCCTTCACGTCAGGGAGACACAGAGGGTGTGCGGGGCAGCACTGGGCACCCTGGGCCCAGGGAGACACAGAGGGTATGTGGGGCAGCACTGGGCACCCTGGGCCCAGGGAGACACAGAGGGTGTGCAGGGCAGCACTGGGCGCCCTGGGCCCAGGGAGACACAGAGGGTGTGCAGGGCAGCAGTGGGTGCCCTGGGCCCTTCAAGTCAGGGAGACACAGAGGGTTTGGGGGCAGCACTGGGCGCCCTGGGGCCCTTCAGACCTCTCCCAGGGCCCTGACCCCGGCAGGTTGGCCAGGCCCCCCATGGCCAGCTGGAGCAGTGTGTCATTGGTTAAGAGCACAGAAGCTAGAGGCAGACTGCCTCACTTAATCCTAGCTCGGCCACTTACTCGGAAAGTAGCCTGGGAAATGTGTTTTAAGCTTCATGATTCTCGGTTTCCTTATAAAGACAGATAATAGTGGTAGCTACTATTTGTTTAGTTCTTAGGATCCCAGACAAATGATTCATGTGTGCCATTTCATTTTTCCTAATAAGACTCCTATGAGGTGGGTGTTATTATTCCCATTTTATGGAATGAGACTTGGAAAGTTAAGCAACTTGGCCAGAGACGCCGCTATCAAGAGCAGTCCTGGGATTTGACCCAAAGCCCGTGCCCCACAGAATCCCTAATAGCCACTTCCAGCACCATGAAGCTGGCACTGACCCCTGTGCCTGCAAGATGGAGGTGGTGGGATGAGTGGGTTCTAATCCCATTTGGGAGCCCTGGGCGGGGGGTGGAGGGGGTGACCTGCACCGCTGAGAGCTTCCCTTCTGTAGATCAGGCACGCCTCTCCCTTCTGCTTCTAGTGCTACTATGGAGTGGAGGCCCAGGCCAGCCCTGGGTGTCAGGCAGAACCTGGAAGCCTGGCTGACCTTCTTGTCTCCCCCTGGCCCAGGCTGGCCCAGCAGACCTCACCGCTGGGCGCTCTCACTCAGCCGCCTGCTGCCCTATCCTGCTGGTCTCAGCTGGGCATTCCCATGACAGTGGCCTGGACGCCCCTCTCTCCAGCAACGCTGCCTTCAGGCCCCAGTTCCTCCTTCATGCTTCAGGATTTGTGCCTTACTACAGAAGCCCCGAGGAGGGGCTGCACATAAGTCCTGGGCCCCCTGCCTCTCCACTGTGGGGCCAGGAGTCCACAGGAAAGCTGCCCAGGCCCAGGGCAGCCACACTGTGAGGGAGCAGGAGCTGGTGGTGGCAGGAGCCACCAGCAGACAGCCCCAGCACCTGATGATCAGCACACAGGAGGGGAAGTGACTGGGGGCAAGGCTCCAGGGCTCAGCTTGTCGTGGGACTGGACCTGGCCTGGGACTGCAGCCCCCAGGCCTTCATTTTCCCCTCTGGAGGGAGGCACCCAAGCCCAGGCTCTCCTGTTGGTCTCGAAAGAAGACCCTGCACCCTACTAGTGGGTGGCTTGACCCTGGGGTCTGAGTCAGCAGAGGAGAGCTCAGCCTGCATCCCATGTTCAGCCACACCCCCAGGAAGTGACCCTGGCTGCTCCCACTCCTCTCTCCTAGCTGGAAAACTTGCCCAATGGAGGGCAGCTGTCCCAGGAGTGCGTCCACAAAGGGGAGGGAGCAGGGTTTGCCCGAACACTTGAGAGGTGCAGAGCTCAGAGACTGGTTTGTAAATAAATCATCCCACTCCCAGGGTTGGACTTGGCGCACTCACCTGATGCTTTGGAGTAGTACTTGTGGCTTCCATTTATGGAGCGCGTACTGTATGCTAGGCACCTCACTGAGATCATCTCCGTAATCCTGAGGTGCAAACACTGGTGTCATCTGCATTCTACAGCTGAAGAAACAAGCTCAGGGAGGTCAAGTAACGTGCCTGAGCTCACACAGCTCATAGAGAGCAGAGCTGGGAGACCTCACACCCAGGTCCATTTGACCTGGGACCCTGAGCACTTGAGCACTTGCCCTCATGCCCCTCCTCGGGGAGTCTTGACACAGCCAGGGGAGAGTGAGCTGCTGCCCGACAGGCTGCCCTGGACCTGCCCCCGCCTCCCTCCTCCTCACTGCCCCTCTGCCTTTCCTTCTCCAGCTCCCTGCTCTTTGGAGCAGCGTATGTCTGCCGAGCCCCTGCCTACTTGGACCATGTGGACATGTTGTCTGGTGCCCCGACTGCAGGTTCACCCCGTGTACCGCAGCAGAGGGCCCTGAGGCTGAAGCAGGCGGGTGCGGACCATGTGCTGCACCTGGGGCCGTGCACGTGGACGCTGGCCCCTGCTGAAACCGTCCTCTAGTGCCCGGTCACGCCCGCCATGCCCCATGTTCACAGCCACTCTGTCATGCAGTGCTGGCTCCCTGTCCCCTTCTCCTGACCCACACACCCTGGTGGCTGATTTCTGTTCCTGACCAGGGGGATGCCTGCACCTGCTCCCCACTCTTCCTGAGATTGGGGAAGTTGAGGAGGACGGGAAAGAAAGCAGTCACTCATACTTCAGGTACATGCAAGAATTTCTTCTTAAAAAAGGTTTCGTTTGTGTTTTTTTCTACGATTTCCCTTTGGGCTGGGAGACTTGGGGTTGGGAGTGTGGTGGATGAAATCTAGTGGCCTTTCTGGAAGACTCCTTGGCTTGGCCTGAGGGGATTGGCCTGACCCCTTGTGTGTTCCTCAGAGCTGGGTCTAGGCTGGGTCTGTGCTGGCCGGCATCCTTGAGCCCTCACTGCCCTCAAACAGTTAGGAGGTGTGTCTGGGTGTGTGTTAGAAACCAGGGCCATCCTCTCCTGTGCTTTCTGAGCTGGGCCCCAGGGATGACTCCCTGGTCCTGTGTGTGGGGCTTGTAGAGTGCACGTCAGGCTGGGAGCCCTGCCGCCAAGCACCATCATCTCCAGAGCAAGCGGGCGGGACCTTACTTGCTCATGGGGCTGAAGAGACCCTGGAGCTGTTCAAGACTGGGAGCTCTCTTGAGGGAGTGGTTTGAAGGAAGGATCTGGGACAGAGAGGTCCTGGGTGGGAGGGTGGGAGGGCTTATCTTCAAGAGCAGGTTGCTTCTCATCCATCCAGCTAGCACCAGCTGGGAGCTGCTCTGGGTCAACACAGACATGAACACACGTGAGAACACAGAGGCTGGAACAAGGTTGAGAAGTAACTTCCATTGAGTGCTTATTGTGGGCCAACCACAGTGCCAAGCACTGTACGTCACACAACATACTGAGTTTGGTGCCACTTCAGCTAGGTACTGTTAGCAGCTCCATTTTACAGAGAAGGAGGCCCAGGCACAGGGGGATTAAATGGCCAACTAAAGAATACAGAGATGGAAAGCTACAGTCCACAGGGTTGCAAATAATTGGACACGACTGGCGTCTGAGCACGCACAGAGCACAGACACTTAATACAAGCACAATAGTTATGAGCATGGACTCCAGAGCTGGGTAGTGTTTTGATCCTGGCTCTAATGCTTTCCAGCTCTGCATTCTTTGGCTGGCCATTTAATCCTCCTGTACCTGGACAGCCTCCTCTGTCAAATGGGGCTGCTAACAGTACCTAACTGAAGTTCTACCGAACTCAAAATCAGCATCTATTTCCATGTAATATATTGGGCTTCCCTGGTGGCTCAGATGGTAAAGAATCCACTTGCAATGTGGGAGACCTGGGTTCAATCTCTGGGTTGAGAAGATCTGCTGAAGGAGGGCATGGCAACCCATTCCAGTAATCTTGCCTGGAGAATCCCCATGGAGAGAGGAGCCTGGCAGGCTATGGTCCATGGGGTTGCAAAGACTCGGACATGACTGACCGACTAAGCACAGCACATGTAACATATTATCTCAAAGCTTAGTTATGTTTATGTTACGTTTGTTAGCCGCTCAGTGGGCTTCCCTGGTGGATCAGATGGTAAAGAATCTGCCTGCAATGCCGGAGACCCAGGTTTGATCCCTGGGTTGGGAAGATCTCCTGGAGAAGGAAATGGCTACCCACTCCAGTATTCTTGCCTGGAGAATTCCATGACAGAGGAGCCCGGCAGGCTACAGTCCATGGGGTAGCAAAGAGACACCACTGAGCGACTAACACTTTCAGTAGCTTAACATAACAACAAACATGAATTTTCTCCCAGCATCAAGGTTCTGGAGTCTGGGAGCAGCTTGGCTGGGTGGTTGTGGCTTGGCATCTCTCATGAAGCTGCAGGTAAGATATTGACCAGGGCTGCAGTTGCTTGAAGGCTTGACTGTGGACTGGAGGATCTGCTTCCTGCCTCACATGGTTGGCAAATCTGTGCTGGTTGTTGGCAGGAGGCCTCCGCTTCTCACCTGTGGGCCTTTCCACAAGGCTACCTGAGCAGCCTCACAACATGGTGACTGGCTTCCCCAGAATGATCGATCCCAGAGACAGAAGCTGGGATGCCTAATACAGCTGAGCCTTCAAAGTCACATAGTGTCACTTCTGCCATACTCTGTTGGCCACACAGGTGAGCTCTAATTCAGTGTGCAAAGAGACCTCACAAGGGTGTGAGTGGTCAGAAGACCATCATCTTGGAGACCGGCTACCATAAGATATAGTGCCAGATTCTGGGGGTTCATGGGGAGAAAGGGCTCATTCACCAGATCAGGCTCTGTAGTTAGGGTAGGAGAGTCAGAGGGAAGTAGTCTTAACTCTACACTTGGGAGGAATGTGCTAGATAATGATTGTATCCCCAGTCCCCAGATTATACCTAGTTTCTGGTAGGTTCAGTTCAGTTCAGCCGCTCAGTCACGTCCAACTCTTTGCAACCCTATGGACTGCAGCACGCCAGGCTTCCCTGTCCATCACCAACTCCCAGAGCTTGCTCAAACTCATGTCCATCGAGTCGGTGATGCCTTCCAACCATCTCATCCTCTGTTGTCCCCTTCTCCTCCTGCCTTCAGTCTTTCCCAGCATCAGGGTTTCTGGTAGGTACTCAGAGGTTAATTGTTGGATAAAGCCATCAATAAGGCAGAAAAGGGTCCCAGTGTGATTTTATGTGTCTAAAGTTAGGGGAGGAGTGGTCATTATGAGGCGCTTGGGTGGCAGGCAGGAGGGAGAAGGTGGGGGTCCCCTTAGGCAGTGTTCCTGCAGTGGAGAGAGGGCTGGAGCTTGCCTGCTTTGCCAGGAGACCTGGCTTCAGCAGAACCACATAACCATGGGGCAGCGGGCAGCTTCCCTTCTGTCCACTCCCCTGCAAATGAACTTGAACCTCATTTAAGGCTGGTTCTCTTCAGCCTTCTCCCTTGGCAAATCATTTGTCACTTAGGAAGTCTCTGTTTTGGAGAAAATCGAATCCATATGGTTTTGAGATTTTATTCTTTGAAGTCTTTTTCTTTGTAGTTGCATCAAAAATGAGATGTCCTAGGAGTCCTTCACATCTCCCCTCTCTTAAAAACAGGAAGTTGCTCTTTGCCATGTTCATGCTCACCCTGGAGCAGAGAGCCATGGGTTTGAGTGGGTTCAGAGCTGAGTTTGTTACCCAGACTCTTTCTTCAAGGTGTGGGGTCTTAAGTCTGGTCTTAAATTTCTTTTTTTACTTTTAAATATTTATTTATTTACTTAGCTGTGCCAGGTCATAGTTGCGACACACAGGATCTTTGATCTTGGTTGCGGCATGCAGGACCTTTAGTTGCAGCGTGTTGGATCTAGTTCCCTGACCAGGGATCAAACCTGGACCCCCTGAATTGGGAGAGTGGAGTCTTAGCCCCCGGACCACCAGGCAAGTCCTCATCAGGCCCCTGAGAGGTTCACTCTGGCACCCTCAGACTCCTCCTGAGCCTCCGTGTCAGCACCTCTTTCAGTGCCCAAGTGTATACTGGCTCTGACTGCCAGCCTAGCGCCAGGGAAAGTAGGCCAGGAATCCCTCCCCCTTGCCACAGGTAAGCCTTTCTTTTCCTCGAGAGCCCCAAATGCTGTGCAGCAGCGCCCTCTGCTGGCGTGTATTAGGAAGACATCCACCTCTGGCATCTTCGTGATCCAGAATTTCAGACTTCTGCTTTGCTACAAAAGGCAGAGGGGAAATTGAGGCCTGGACCCGCCCAAGGTGCCCCCAGTGAACAGCAGCACCAGAAGCAGAGCCCAGGCAGCCCAGCATCCTGGCAGCTGCTTGGCCCCCCTCACTTCACAGCCAATCACCTCTATTTTTTGACTTGGAGCATCAAATTGAATGGACCCTAGACCCAAATAGTCAGAACATGGCTTTGAATAGACTTTCTCAGAGAACTGTAAGTAAAGCAAGGAATCCTGCCACAAATGAAGAACTTCAGTAGCACCTTGAAAATCAGAACCAGACTCAGGGATGGGACCCCGGAATTCCCATTATCCGAGGCTGGCACAGAGTGATGCAGGAGGTACAAGCACCCAAAGAAGAAAGACAGCCATGCCCATGGCTACGGGGAGTTATTAAAGGTCCGTCAACAGAGGGGAGCAGGGCCATCTGAGCAGAGGTGCCGAGTAGAGGAAAGACAGGTGGGAGACAACGTTGTGGGGGTTGTGAGCTGAGAGATGACACATGTAGCTGGGAGAGGGCCAGATGAGGGCCCTGAGGGTCCCCAAATGGAAAGAGGAGCAGGGGATGAACTCTGAGGATAGAGAGAGAGCAGGGTCTTTGCCTTGGGGGGTCAGGCAGGAGCAGCAGCTGGCCCAGGTACAGTAGGTGGGCGCAGGCAGGGGACCTGGGCTTGGCCTAGAGTGTTGAGGATGTAGAGACCCGAGGCTGGAGAGACTCAGGGTGCAACCAGGAGGCTCCCATCCTGGGGGCCTTCCCTGAGTTCTGCCTGGCACACAGCTCACCCAGTGTTCTCACAGTCGCCCCCTGTGGCGCCTCAGGCGAACAGTCCCCTCTCTGACAGAGACCTTCCTGAGAGCAGAGACTGATGCCGACTAGAAAGGACAAGTGAGAAATGGGATGTGCACCACTGATTGTCAGAGCACCGCCTATCTGCATATCCTCATTGCCACTGTGGTGGAAGCTGCTCTGGGGGCTACCTTTGGGGAAGGAGCTGAAGAAGAAAGGAACTGGGGGATCTTTCTGGCCCTAGCACCCCAGGGAGTTGACATCTTTGCCTCAGTTGCTTTACCTGCTCTCTCCCAAGGGTGGCATACAGTGTGCACGGCAGCACCACAAACACTGCTCCAACGTAGGGATGCCAGGACCAAGCAGCAGCCCAGAGCCCTCCCAGACTCAGCGTCCTGCCGGGTCTAGGCTTCTCTGGCCAGCCCCCGGCTGCCACGAGAACCGGCTCCTCCCCACCTCCCTTGGTGGGGAGCCTCATGGGCAGATCTGTGGCCCACGTTTGGGGATGGAGCACAGAGCTTCCTTCTGGAAAGGAGCTCACACCCTTGGCACTGCTGCAGCTCATTAGCAGTTCAAGCAGCTGCTTTCTGGGCTCAGGAGGCTGTCCCGGGGCTTTGGGGCCTCTGCCTGCCAGCTCGGGACCTTCCCGTTTGGTGCCAAACTGAGGGACTGAGGGAATGACAGCACCCCCTCCCCCAGCACCTGCTGGGTGGTCCTCCAAAAGAGTGGACCTGGGGAAACTGGCAGCCTTGCCACCCGTGGATGGGCTCCAAGGTGAGTTCACAAAGTGACCACTCTTTGGAGACCTTTGATTTCTCATAACTGCCCTGGCATGTGTCCCAAGCATGGTGGGGCACAGTTTGGTTGATTGCTACTGGCAGCCCTCACTTGTCTCGGCCCTTTTAGGATCAAGCCTCAGTGGCAGACTCTGTCTTGCTTTGGAGGAAGGAGCCCTGGGCAGCCGTTGTGCCATGCTGGCCTGGAGGATGTGACATCGCTGTGTGTGGGGGAGAAAGGCCGGGCCCAGCAGAGGCCCCTCCTCCAGACCTTACCCCCTGCCATTTCCTGCAACCTCAGGTGCTAAGGCCAGGTGCCCTGCTGGAAACTAGCAGGACACTGGGGGTGCCAGGGAGCCCTCCCTCCACATAGCTAGATCATGATTCTAGTAAGCATGTACCTCCAGCTGGAGCCTGGCTGGGTACAAGACCTGCCTCCAGAGTGGGATTGAGAGAGAGATGACTGTCTCCCCCCACCCCTGCCTTTCAGGCTGGACAGTGCAGGCTTGATCCTGAGCCTGGAGGGAGCTGGGTCCCTGCAGAGTTTGACATGACCTTGGACCTCCAGGTCCTGCTGTCTCTGGGCCCAGGGCACTGAGTGGGACACAGCTGGGATGACAGTAAGCATCCTTGCTTGGAGATGGACAGGGAAGAGAGAGTCCGTGGCTGATGGGGCTCAGCACAGGCCCTGGGAGACATGAGCACCCCACTGCCATTTTGAGGCAAGGGACTGGACAGGAAGGTGGGAGGGATGAGAAATGTGTGCAGAAAGGTCAAGAGCAATCTGTTAGGTTGTTCCTAGAATGCCTCCCCAGCTCACAGCTCTGGGGTCATAAGACCCCTGACCAGATAGGGTCTCATTAAACCTCCCTACGCCCTCTATGAGCCGCCTTGTCTCTGTTTTACAGGTGTACACAGTAAAACCAGCAGGAGATTCTTTGTGACCTAACGGTAGGGTCTGGCTGGGCAATGTGAAATCTGCAGGGCATTCTGGGAGGCTGGAACCACTCGTCTCCCATGTGGAATTTCTTCCTCAGGGAAACCTCCATGTTGGATGAAGTTTGCTCATTTATCAAGGATAAACTCCCTGACCTAAAATCAGTTGGCCGCCACATCCACAAATTCGCTTCACAGCCACACCTAGATCAGTGTTTGATTAAATCACTGGGTACTGTCGCCAGCCAAGTTGACACCTAAGAGTGACCGTCGCTGGGGTGACGCCAGTGCCTCCTCACAGCTCCTGTGAGGAGAAAGTGAGACTGTGCATGGACTCTGGCTTGAGCATGTCTTCAGGGCAAGGCAGCACGGGCTCCATGGGCTTGTCTGGAGCGTGTGGGCAGAGACAAAGGGGTGTACATTTGGGGTTGGCAGGAAGTGTCTCAGTCAAGGTGGCTGAGCTGGGTTTGGGCCTGCTTGTCTGCTGGGGACGGGGACTGGTCCAGATGGCCTTGGGAGTGAGGCACCAGCAGCTTCTGGGACCTTCGAGGTTCACACTTCCAGAGGCACTGTGTGCTTGCTACCTGGCCACCCAGACGTCATGTCTAGGCAGCAGTCAGAGGAAACTTCCAGGCTCACCTCACCCCTCCTGAAGGCCTGGCCAGGGACAGGCTGAGAGTTTCCAGGGCCTTAGAAATTCCTACCTGGCCCAGGTGCTCTCAGCAGGGGACTCTGTGCCCTCAGCCAGAGGTGCTGCCGGACCTTCAAATCTGGTGGGTTCTCCCCTGGGTGGTCCACTGTGGCAGCCAGGTCTTTGGGAATAAGCTCAAATCTGTCCACGCACCGCTAAACTTATATTCAGGTGTGACAACTTTCATCTCCTAATTTGACCAGTTTTCTAAAAGATTAAAATCTATGTACAATTTATGTGGCATACAATCATTTTCCTAGGAATGGGGATAGTGGTAACACCTATTTCATAGGGCTGCTGTAGGAGTAAGCCCAGGCACAGTGAAGATGCCTGATTTCAGTGCTCAGGACATGTTGGACATTATTAAGATAGTATTTAGAGACGATTTGGAGCCCACCTGGGCTAGGTATTTTCCACACATTATTTCAGTGATTCAGGAACAGACCAGATTTTGAAACCTGGGGGCTTGCGAAAGATGTGGAAGGTGGGGCAGGATAGAGCCCCTGACTGCTAAAGTTGTTATGGAAAATTGTCCTTTGTATTTTATTGAGAAGCTGTCCATGGCTTTCAATCAGCTCACAGAATTGAGAACTTCCGATTTAGTTGATAGTTGGATGTGTGTGCATGCTAAGTCGCTTCAGTCGTGTCCGACTCCTACCCCATGGACTGGAGACCACCAGGCTCCTCCGTCCATGGGATTCTCCAGGCAAGAATACTGGAGTGGGTTGCCATTCACTTCTGCAGGGGATCTTCCCAACCCAGGGATCAAACCTGCCTCTCCTGTAAGTCCTGTGTTGCAGGCAGATTATTGACAACTGAGCCACCAGGGAAGCCCTGATAGTTGGGCATTCAATTACAATTATTTCAGCTCTGTTTTAGCTGAAAAGAAGATGTGTCCATCCAGCTAAATAATTCAGTCACAGAGTGACCTTTGTGTTTGTAATCAAATACTTCCCGACCTCAGATAGGGCCTTCCTCTTTACCTCTTGTCGTTTGAAAAACATCCCTGAAATAATTTTCAGTGTCTCAGAGACGTGAATAACTGCAGGTGGATACTCCCTCGCTGGCCCGCGCTCTGTGCCTTTAAGGTCCACTGGGGGCGTGATGTCAGCCGCCCGCGGGCACCCGAAGCGGGGAGTGGGGCAGCCCGGTGTGGAGGAGGACCTGCCTGCAGGGAATCCGTGTCCCTGACTTAACCCGTCTGGCGCGCTTGCCCGCAGGTCCTGTCCAGAAGACACTGAATGGGCACTGACCCAGCTCCGGGAAAGCGAGGCGCCGCGGCCGGGGCCATGGGCAACTTCCAACTGGAAGACTTTGTCGCGGGCTGGATCGGAGGTGAGCGCACCCCAGGACGGGAGGGATGGAGGGACCCCCAGAGGTGAGTGTGGACGGGGACAGCTCTGCGCGACAGGAAGAGAGCGAGGCGGCGGGCGCTGCACGGACGGAGTCTCCACGCGGTGCCTGATTTGGGAGCTCAGCTACTGCCCACACACTACCCAGGCGCGCGCCGCCCGCTGCCAGGCTGGTCTTGTGGCTCCTCGCCTGCTGCCGCGAGCCCCACTCAGATTCTTCCGGAGCCTGCGATTGCCTCAAACTTCAGGTTTACAAAACTTGATCCTGATCCGTAATGATTAAACCGCCCATCAAAGTGGACAGCCAATGGAGCATCCCGGCGTGTACACTCCCTTCGGCGCCCTGATGCGCACCTGAATTTGGGCACTCCTGGGAACTTGTAGGTGAGGGTGGCGCTTGACCACCGCACGCTCCGCGCGCAGGATGCGGAGCCCGGCACCACGGTCAGGCTGGCTTTCGGGCGTCCGGCTGTTGGGGGAGCTGGAGCGCAGAGCTGGGGACCCAGTACCGGCAGCAGACGCCCCCTGCCAGACGGGAAACCCTTACGGTTTGCAGCTGCTGCCAACTGTCACACCTCTCCTCTGGCACGGTTGGGCCGGCTGATCCCTACCTACCGCTCCTGGAGCCGCTGTCTGCTGGATGTGTTTGCTTGGGCAAGAGTCACATCCACTGCCTCCCTTCTTCATTCTTCTCTGTCCAGTAGGGGGTCGGTCTGTCCCTCCTCTTAGTTCAGCTATTGGAGGTTTGAGAGACTTCGCTTATTGTAAAATACAGTCTTTCTTTTGGCTCCATCTAAGAGGATCATTGGGTTTCCCTGGTGGCTCAGCGGTAAAGAATCCACCTGCAATGCAGGAATCACAGGAGACATAGGTTTGATCCCTCGGTTGGGAAGATCCTCTGGAGGAGGGCATGGCAACCCACTCCAGTATTCTTGCCTGGAGAATCCTACGGACAGAGGACCCTGGAGGGCTACAGTTCATGGGGTTGCAGAGTCAGACAGGACTGAAGTGACTTAGCATGCATGCACACAAGAGGATCATCAGAAAAGAAATGTTGATGAATGCAGCCGCTCCCCAAAGACAGAGTAAAATACTGACATGCTTAGGTAGAGGCTGTGGCCATCGTGTTTGTGCCCCACCAAGTGTCCTAGGTGTGGAGACCAGGAGACTTGTAGGAAAGGGAAAAACAGAAACAGCATCTGGAATGGGGGGTTCCTCTTCTGGTGGCCTCTCCCACCTAGCAGGAGGCCATGTCTGTCCCCCACAGGTGGCTGTAGGGCTCCTGTCTCTCACCCTCCCAAGCAGAGGTAATTTCTTTCACTGGGGACAGTTCTGTTGCACAGGCTCCCTTGGGTAGGGCTAAATTTACCAGTCAAGGGGCTGTGCCCAGAGACCCAGTGGGCACACCCAGGCCCTCTTCAGACAACCTTTCAGCTGTTGAGAGGGAGAGACTTTCCTTGACTGCCCCTTCAGTAGTCTGACCAACTTCAGTAGGGCTGCCCCGGGTGTAATTTGAGAAATGTCCTGGTGGGTGAGGCTACCAGAGTGGCTCAAAATCTCTGATGACACAAAGACTCTCTCCACCTCACATGGCAAGTAGTGGGTCATCCTTTATTCTGAGATTGGTCTTACTTTGTTTACGTCAACAGAGTTTTGCTTCCATGAAATGAAGATGAATGTAGTAGCAGGGAATACTTAATAAGTATCAGGTGCTGTCGGAGAAGGCAATGGCACCCTACTCCAGTACTTTTGCCTAGAAAATCCCATGGACGGAGGAGCCTGGTAGGCTGCAGTCCATGGGGTCGCTGGAGTCGGACACAACTGAGCGACTTCACTTTCACTTCTCACTTTCATGCATTTGAGAAGGAAATGGCAACCCACTCCAGTGTTCTTGCCTAGAGAATCCCAGGGACGGGAAGCCTGGTGGGCTGCCGTCTATGGGGTCGCGCAGGGTCAGACACGACTGAAGCGACGCAGCAGCAGCAGCAGGTGCTGTTTAAACACTATCTGTGTGCTCAGTTGCTCAGTTGTGTCTGACTCTTTGTGACCCCATGGACTGTAGCCCGCCAGGCTCCTCTGTCCATGGGATTCTCCAGGCAAGAATAGTGGAGTGGGTTGCCATTTCCTCCTTCAGAGGATGTTCCCGACTCAGGGATTGAACCCACATCTCCTGTGTCTCCTGCACTGGCAGGTGGATTCTTTACCACTGTGACACTTGGGAAGCCCCTAAATGCTATATGGTTACTTTTAAAGCAACTTTATTGAGGTTATTTTACATATCATAAAATCCACTCACTTCAAGTGTACAATTTAGTGATTATTAGTAATTTTACTAGGTGGTGCAACCATTACTGTAAGTTAGCTTTAGAACATTTCATCCCCCAGTAAGATCCCTCACACCTATTTATTGTGAAACCCCATTCCATTCCTCACCCTCTGAGCAACCACTAATCTACTTTCGGAATCTGTTATAAATCTATTGTCATGGAGATTTCCCTCTATGTTTTAGTATATGATTTCTGTAATTTTAGTGCTTCTGGATAGGTCTTTGGTTTCTTTTGAGTTAACTTTGTCTACGGTATGAAAGTGAAAGTCGCTCAGTTATGTCCAACTCTTTGTGACTCCCTTGGATTACAGAGTCCATGGAAGTCTCCAGGCCAGAATACTGGAGTGGCTAGCCATTCCCCTTCTCCAGGGGATCTTCCCAACCCAGAGATCAAACCCAGGTCTCCCGCATTGCAAGTGGATTCTTTACCAGCTGAGCCACAGGAGGAAGCCCAAGAATACTGGAGTGGGTAGCCTATCCCTTCTCCAGCAGATCTTCCTGACCCAGGAATCAAACCAGGGTCTCTTGCATTGCAGGCAGATTCTTTACCAACTGAGCTATCAGGGAAGCCCCTATATGGTATGAGGGAGAGGTCTAACTTTATTCTTTTGCATTGATACCCAGTTATCCCAGCACCTTTACCTCCCTTTCTATAGCGTACTTGTCCTGGAGGCAAGGCCCAAGTTTTACTCCATTCTCTTTGCCTTGCTCTGTGTGTGAGCCCATGCCTGAGGGTCCCTTCTGATGACTGGGCATGGACTGAGCAAGTGAATATAAGTGCCTGGGTCCTCTGTTCTGTCTTCGAACAGCTGGTGCAAGTTCGAAGTCCAGGGGCTGAGTAACCAGCAAGTCTTCTTGATCCCCAGGTGCAGCCAGCGTCATCGTCGGCCACCCTCTGGATACAGTCAAGGTATGGTAGCCATGTCACCACTACCTTTTGGAAAGAGGCCTGGAGCTAGTCTGCGTCCAGTAGTGTGCCTGCTGTTTCTGATCCCCAGAAGGTCTCCAGCCCAGGGCCAGCTCTCTGTGCCAGTCCATGGGGGTGGAGAGCTAGGAGGCCCGGCCTGGAATGCTCTACCCTCATTGCTTGGCAGTGATTTTGTTTTCATGAATGCTCCGTTTCTGCCTCTAGGTTCTCAGGAGCTTCAGGGGAGGGGGTGAGGGCACTGGGAGTGTTCTCCTGCAAGCCTCTGTGAAACTAAGGAACCAGAAAAGGCTTCCAGTGTGAAGTGGCATCTGAACCAGCATCTAAGGTCAGGCGATTGGAAGAGATATCCCAGGCACGGAGAACAGAACGGGCAAAGGCACTGAAGTGGGGAGGCCGTCTGGGGGTCACGCTTAGGAAAGGCCAACGTGGCCAGTTTTGCTGATGCCTCAGGTTTCTGAAAGCAGCTACGGATCAGAATCCAGGAAGGGTAGGTGGTCAGTCAATCCTTGTAGGCCTTGAATATCAGCTTAGGACTCTGGACCTAGGTTGGGAACGGGAAGCCACGGTAACTTGATGGAGCCAGCAAAGCCCCTTAGCATTGGAATCACCCACGCCCCTTGTTCTACAGGTGTGGAAACTGGCCCAGAAAGGGGAAGGGCTCACCCCAGGTCACGACAAGTTGAAGCACTGAGAAGTGAGGTGCTACAAAGGGACATCTGACTCCACCCCTACCCCTGCCTCCTGTCCCCTTGCTAAGCAGCACTCACAGTTATACCCTGAGAAGGTGGCCGCTAATAGTGCCTCCTCACCTTGACTTTCACGTGCGTATCTAATGCTCTGCCAGGATTGTGCACAAAGAGGAACCTCTCAGGCCCTCCTCCAGGGGCCGCTGCGGCCCCCTTTCTCCCCATCTTCCTCCCCATGTGACTCTGGGCCCCTCCTCCGTCAGAGCCCAGGCCTGCTCTCTTCTGATGGGGAGGTCAGCCTACATGTCTAAATAGTTGAAGGTATTTCCTGGCTCCTCGACTCCCTCACACAAGCCCAGCCTTTTGCTCATATATTAAACACATCCTGGATGCTTTCTCCAGGGCAGAGGTGGTGGACAAAGCAAGTCCGGTCCCTGCCCCTGCAGATCTAACAGCCATGTTTTTGACCCAGGCAACCACAGCCAGTGTGTTTCCCCGATAGAGTATCCTTCCCTCACCCACAGCCTGGTCAGGGGCTGGTAGAGCCTGTTTGGAAGCCCCATCCTCATCTCCTGCCCCTGGCGTGGCAAGCCTAGCCACCCTGTGCCACATGTCAGCTGTAAAGGATAAGACTCTCCTCCTTTTCTCCACTCGTCCCCCTGAACCTCTACAGGGAAGCTTTCCCAACACATAAAAATCTAGTCTTTGTTCCACCTAAGAACCTCTCTGTTGAGAGTACCAGCCTGATGATGCCACCTTCCATGGCTGGCCTCTGAGTCCAGCCCGGGGCTGGCCTGGGGCCCTTGTTTCTCTCTAGAACATTTTCTTTCCTTCTGGCTGGCATTTACTCTAGAGTTCCTATTCACTGAGAAAGGTCTGGGCCAGAGTCCTAGAGTCAGAATAGCCTGGAGTCCAGTTCCCACTTTCTGTATTTTCTCCCTGAACCTCGCCAAGCCTCAGTTTCCTCATCTATAAAGTGGACTGTGAGCCCCTTCCCCCAGTGGGGCTGTCATGAAGACTGTCACGTTGGCAGCGAGGGTAGAGCAGTGAGCGAGCCTTTCTGTCCTGAAGAACACACATGCTGGAGTGTGGTGATGCAGACAAGCGACTTGTCCCCAGGCTCCCCCTGAAAGAGCCAAGCTGGAAGGATCCAGGCTGCTGACCTGGGGCAGAGACTCCCACCCTACAGGTGGGAGAGCCAGGCTGGCTGCTTGGGGCAGCAGGGCTGGGGTCAGGGTTCACTGCGGGCTCCTGGCACACCTGGTATGCTTAAAGTTTATGTCTGATGCAGTGTGACCAGGGTTTTCTAATCAGGGCTCAGTTCTCTATAGACCAGCGAGAACACTGTAAGAAAATAAATTTGCATTGTTTTAAGCCACTAAATTTATCATATGTTGTTACGGCAGCAATCAGAAACCTACACAGGGAATCAGTTTTTTCATCAGTGAGGTGGGGATAATATCCACACCTCATAGCATTTGTGGGATTCTGTGAGATAAGTTCCATAAGATGCCCAGTATTTCCCCACGTATGCAGTAGGCGCATATTATGTGCTAGCTCCTGTTGCAACTGGAGAACCTAGAGGCTTGAGCTGTGCTGCTGGCATGGGTGTCAACTTCCTCAAGGGCTGACAGATCTTTGCTCTGGTCTAGGCCCAGGGTGGAATATGCCCTGGGCTTTTCTGTGGCCTTACTTAGACCCTCTGCCTGTCTACAGATACCCCAGTCAGCGGAGTCAGCCTCCATTAGAGTACGCCATCATCTCATCCTCCAGCCCCTCAGTCAGTAAGTGCAAAGGGCCGAGTGCCAGGGCCATGCTCTGCTCCAGGGATGAAAGGAAAATACAAGATGGCCCTGTTCCACAGGGGGAACCCAAATACCCTACAAAGCCAACGGAGGTGACAGAATTCCAGCAGAGCTATTTTATATCCTAGCAGACGATGCTGTTAAAGTGCTGCACTCAATATGTCAGCAAATTTGAAAAACTCAGCACTGGCCACAGGACTGGAAAAGACCAGTTTTGTTCCATTTCCAAAGAAGAGCAATGCCAAAGAATATTCAAACTCCTGTACAATTGCATTCGTTTCACCTGCTAGCAAGGTTATGCTCAAAATCCTTCAAGCTAGGCTTCAGTAGTTATGTGAACTGAGAACTTTCCAATGTGTAAGCTGGGCTTCAGAGAGGCAAAAGAACCAGAGATCAAATTGCCAACATTCATTGGACCATGGAGAAAGCAAAGGAGCTCCAGAAAAAACATCTACTTCTGTTTTATTGACTATGCTAAAGCCTTTGACTATGTGGATCACCACAAATTGTGGAAAATTCTTAAAGAGATGGGAATAACAGACCACCTTACCTGTCTCTTAATAAACTTGTATTAGGGTCAAGAAGCAACAGTTAGAACTGGACATGGAACAACTGACTGGCTCAGGATTGGGAAAGGAATATGTCAAGGCTGTGTATTGTCACCTTGCTTATTTAACTTCTATGCAGAGTACATCATGCAAAATGCCAGGCTGGATAAAGCACAAGCTGGAATCAAGATTGCTGGGAGAAATATCAACAACCTCAGAAATGCAGATAATACCACTCTAATGGCAGAAACTGTAGAGGAAGCAAAAAGCTTCTTGATGAGGGTGAAAGAGGAGAGTGAAAATCTGGCTTGAAACTGAACATTCAAAAAACTAAGATCATGGCATCCGGTCACATCACTTCATGGCAAATAGAAGGGGAAAAAGTGGAAACAGTGACTAATTTTATTTTCTTGGGTTCCAAAATCACTGTGGACAATGGCTGCAGCCATGAAATGAAAAAAAAAAAAAAAAGTTTGCTCCTTGGAAGGAAAACTATGACAAATCTAGACAGTGTATTAAAAAGCAGAGACATTACTTTACCATAAAAGGTCCATACAGTCAAAGCTATGATTTTTCCAATAGTCATGTATGGATGTGAGAGTTGGACCATAAAGAAGACTGAGTGCTGAAGAATTGATGCTTTCGAACTGTGGTGTTGGAGAAGACTCTTGAGAGTCCCTTGAACTGCAAGATCAAACCAGTCAATCCTAAAGGAAATCAGCCCTGAATATTCATTGGAAGAACTGATGCTGAAGCTGAAGCTCCAATACTTTGGCCACCTGATATGAAGAGCCAACTCATTGGAAAAGACCCTGATGCTGGGAAAGATTGAAGGCAAAAGGAGAAGGGGGCAGCAGAGGTCAGATAACATCACTGACTCAATGGACATGAGTTTGAGCAAACTCTGGGAGGTGGTGAAGGACAGAGGAGCCTGGCGTGCTGCAGTCCATGGGGACACAAAGAGTATGACATGACTTAGCGATGGAATAGCAACAACAGCAAAACAGATAGGCAGATCACATCACTGGAGCACTGAAGTTCAGACCCAAAAGATGAGCTGAAGAAGCTGAATAAAGAGCCTTCCAGGGGAGAAATGTAGGTGGAATGTTCTGGAAGCAGGAAGAAACTGATGGTCCAGGGTCCAGGAATGTGTTAAGTGATAGGCACAGCAGATGTGGAGGAAATTGCCTGGAGGTGGTGAGAGGCACCACAGAGGCACCACCCAGGACCTCTGTGGTGCTGGTTCAGGGTGGGATTTTTCCGATTTTGGAGGGAGGCCTCTGCAGAGCTTGATACAGCAGTGACAAACATTCATCGTTGTTTGGAAAAGATGTTGTGTCGATACAGAAAAAGGAGTGAGCAGGGGAGCAGGAGGCCATCGAGGAGCCCAGTGCATCACTGCGGGGATAGATACGGGGGTTCTGTATTTGTCAGGAGGTGAGGTGAGCAGGCCACTCCCAGGAGTATTTGGGAGGACAGGGTGCTGGACAGCAGACAGGCTGGAGCCACAGGTTAGCTCTTGTATTCAAGATGCAGCAAAACCATATGTCTCCAAACCAGTGTTGTTCTTGTGCAACAAACTGGCCTGTCTTCTTCTCTCAGCTCGAGGGGCCTCCTGCTGTATTTAGCAAGGGGTGAATGGGATGTGTAGGGAGGCGGTGCGGGTAGAAGACGGAAGGCCAGCCAGGCTGGGACGGGGTCACAGGGGCAGGCCTTCCCCTCTCTGGGGCCCTGTGCTGGGAGCCCAGTATCGTGGGAGTGGTGGGGACATGACCTGTCTCCATCTGGCCCTCAGGCCCTTGCCTTTGCCTCTCTCCGCAGGCTCGCCTGCAGGCCGGCTCTGGCTATGGGAGCACCCTCAGCTGCATTCGCACGGTGTACAGGAGGGAGAGTGTAAGTGCTCCTGGAGGGAAGGTTCTCCTGGGGACCAAAGTCACGTCCTCACCCCCTGTTCATGATGCTCATCACCTTTGGCTCAATGTTCCCTGTTCATCTCACACCACTCCTCAAATATTATGTATTACCTAAACTTAACCCTGTCCCTGGGTGCAATAGTATTGAGGGAAAAAACTGTGCGTCATCTCTCTGGAGAAATGTTGAGGCACTTAGAAACATGGAGTGGAAAATTCCTGCAGAAACAGGGTGACCTGTCAGGTTTTCAAAACCAGATGAGTGGCAGGTAGGCCATGTGTTCACGAGCTCCCTTTATCCCAGAGTGGGGCGAGGGGTGGGAGTGGGGTGATTCTTCTGGTCCCAGGCACCCAGAGCAGGATTGTATCACACGTCACTCCAGACCAGGGGACCCAGGGGTTTTCTCTGCAGAGGAGAAAATCTGAGTAACAGATTTTGTAGAAGCATCAGGTGCCATTCTTGAGAATGAGTATGTGCTTTTTGAAGACTTTCCAAGACTCCTCCTTGGGGAATTGTCAATAAATTTTAAAAGTTAGGATGAAATGAACTATTAGTTTAAAGAAATAGGCATAAGCAGAGAACAAATATATGGATACCAGGAGATAAAATGGGGGTGGGATGAATTGGGAGATTGGGATTGATATATATATATATACACACACACATTACTATGTATAAAATAGATAACTAATGAGAACCTCCAGCATAGAACAGGGCACTCTACTCGGTGCTCTGTAGTGACCTAAAATGGGAAGGAAATCCAAAAAATTGTAGGTATATGTGTACGTATAGTTGATTCACTTTGCTGTAGAGCAGAAACTAACACAACATTGTAAAGCAATTACACTCCGATAAAAATTAATTAAAAAAAAAAAGAAATAGGTGTAAGCCCTGTGGCAGCACTGGGCTTTTCCTTGAGTCACTGGGAACGTGACCCCCTTATTGACCTCTGTCCCCACCAGGCTCCCTCCTGGGAAGTGGCCTGGAGCTCAGGAGTCTCCTGCTTGCACCTGGAGTTTCTTCTCCTTGGTTGAAGTGTGTCTTGTGTCTGCATGTTGTTCTGATTCTCTGGATGGTCTGCTCAGGGTGAGCCCTGCAAACCCAGCACTAGCTGTTCTGGTGTAATGTTGTCCTACTCCTCCATCCTCTGAATGGCAGCTGTTGATTCTCCTTTTTGGGACATGTGCCCTGGGGTTTCTGTGGGGACTGTTGCCATTCCTCTAAGACACGGTGGTTCAAAGCTAAGCGATGTCCCGAGTTATCTGAGGGGCCTTGTAGAGGAGGAGTCTGGAGTATGGTGAGTGCATGCATGTGTGTTTGCATGCACATGCGTGTGTGGACGCTTGTGTGAGGTGGTGTCCAGGCTCTTGTAAACAGGGTGCAGGCATGCAGGTCAGGCTGAACTGGCTTGAGTACAGCCTGGAGTTTTTACAATTGCTTCCCAGTGCTTTTTCACCTTTGGTGCCCTGTATGTGGCTCTGACTCCTCCAAGGGCCTCTGGAATTTTCCAGGCTCAGTGGCACATCTGTGGTGTCTGCTGAGAATGCAGGATGTGTGTACAGAAGCCTTTCATGCTGTTCATTCGGGGATTCTCCCTCCAGCTCTGTCCCAACAAACGCACATGCTCAGGGGCACCCAGCTACCTGCTGGCCCAGGTGCCCCTGGCAGGGCTGTGGACCCTTCACACCCCACTACTACAGACTTAGCACATTATATTTTACTTGCCTGTCAGTCTGTCTGCCTGGGTCCCTTCCTCCCCCGCCTCCAGATTGTGAGCTCAGGGCAGGCGTAAAGTGCTTCTTTCTTGTCCTGCAGGGCCTGGCGCGTGCCCAGAGAATGCTTTTGTTGGAGTGGCACATGAGCAGGGAGCATGTGGTGCTTGGCAAGCCCACTGCCCACTGGGCCTCCATGGGCTGCCCTCGGCCACAGGAACCCTGCCGCTCTGGTGACAAATGCAGGTCCCAGGCCCAGCGCACCGTGGCTCAAGAAACAGCTTCATGTAGAAGCCAGTTCCTCCTCAGGGCAAGGATGCTCTCTTGCTCCCCTGTTTCTCCTTTCACATCAGCGCCCTCTTATTCTTTCCATCGACATACTGGCTTGCTTTTCCTGTGGTGTCTCCCCTACCAGGCCATGGGCTCCAGGAGGGCAAGGTCTGTTCCAGGGGTGGCATAGGCCCTCATGCATCCTCCTCCTGGGTCTCCCCACAGGTGTTTGGCTTCTTCAAGGGCATGTCCTTCCCCCTTGCCAGCATCGCTGTCTACAACTCGGTGGTGTTTGGGGTCTTCAGCAACACACAGAGGTTCCTCAGCCACCACCGGTGCCGGGAGCCTGAGGCTGGCCCACCCCACGTGCTGTCTGACCTGCTTCTGGCCAGCATGGTGGCCGGCGTGGTCTCTGTCGGGCTGGGTGCTCCCGTGGACCTCATCAAGATCCGGCTGCAGATGCAAACACAGCCATTTCAGGAAGGTAAGAGGCCGGGGAGGTGGCCTGGTGTCTGGGCACCTGTGACCCTCTCATGGCTTCCTAGATCTGGGATTTGGTTAATATCCTTTTTATGGAGCAGGGCATCTATGTCAAATCATTTTTATTGATAGTGGTAACTCTCATTGGTCAAGGGTTTACTATGTACCAGACGTTTGTGAAGAGCCCCACATATGTTCTCTTAATTCGTCTCAGAACAATTTCCTGAGGCGGGAGCTGTGGTTGTTTCCATTTTGCAGATGAGAAAACTGAGGCTCCCAGAGGTTGAGATACTTATTCAAGGACACACAGTTCATGACTGGCCAGTCAGCACCAGCTTTATAGTTTGTAGCCCCTGGCATGAAACAAAAATAGTATCTTGATTTCAAATTAGTAAGAATTTTAAGAGGGCAAGAGCAGAGCATTAAGTCAAGTGAGGGGCCCTGTGTGACTGTCCAGGTCTCAGAACCACACCTGCCCCTCACACCAAGGAGTGCAGCCAGGAGGCCTTGAGCTGGGTTGGCTGCTGCTTCATGAAGTGGGTGCCCCCACCGTGCCATCCACATTCCATTAGAGTTTCATTTCTTATCTCTGTGTAGCTAGCTACTCTGCCCCATGGTGAGCTGGAGCTGACATCTCCTCCCTGCTGGAAAGAGGTGCGTGCCTCTTCTCCTGGGACCAGTTTTGATAAAGGAGGTTGGAAAGAACAAGAAGGCACTTACTGTGTGGACAGAAAGGGCCAGCTGTAGAGAAAGGATGAGCTGGGGGTTCTTAGACAAATTCCAATACCTTGGAGTTTGGTCCTTGGCTCTCATTTTACTCTGCCTCCTCAGGGAGGATACCATCCCTTTCTGGGCCTCAGTCTCCTTATCTGTATGATGGAAGGACTGCGTCTTGGTCCTTCCTGTGACCTCAGATATATACCTGACAGATGTTGTGGATAAGACCCCTCTGCTTGGCCACCTTCTAAGTGGCCTCCCTGTGAGCCTTCTGCCCACAGAGGCTGGGTGGGGAGTCAGCTGTGCTGGCCCATGGCTGAAGCCCCAGAAGGTCACTCAGGAGCATCCTGGGCCAGTGCCTCTCCTCCCCCGACTGCTACCCAGGCTCCTTGGTTCACCTGCCCTCCCTGCTCAGCTGGGCAGGTGTCCAGGGCAGGTCTGCACACACTCCAAGCATGGTGCTGCTGCTCCTCACAGGGGCCCCTCCTACCCCAAGAACAGGAGTCACAGCTGCTAGGTGCTCAGTGCCCCAGGGCCCATGGTCCCTGTGAGCATGCAGAGAGATGCAGGGCAACACTGAGATGGTTCACCCAGAGAGTCACGGAGTGTGCCCCCCTGGGGGCCACCGAGGAGATGCAGCGCAGGGGCATCCGCACCCCCACCTGCCTAACACGCTGAGTCATGTCTTGGTGCCTTTCAGTTTGACCAAAGGGTTGCACCTCTGAGAAGAGTTCGAAGCTCACTGATATGGTCCTGTGTTAGAGGCAGAAGCAAAAATGTAGAGAAATGAAGGGGCATTGTGAGCAGGCCTAGAGCGCAGGAGTCCTGACCCCCAGGCTGGTTTTTTGTGCTCTCCTGTCTACTTTCTCAAAGTTGTGTTGGTCTAGGGTGCAGAGTAGGTTTCTCTCCATAAGGCTTGGAGCTCTTTGGGGTCCATGTGTTGGATGAGTCTCAGTGATGGGGCTCCTCGGTTCATGGGGGCAGCCCTGCCCACTTCACAACCAAGGCGCCTCATCCCGGGAAGGGGAGGAGAGCGGGGCAGGTGTGCATGTGTACCTGTGAGGGCCCCCAGCCAGCCTGGACACCCAGGGAGAGTGCTGGGACACAGGATGCCGGGACATTCGGAGACAAGTTCATCGGTGAACTTTCTTGACAGTGTTGGGTTCCATCCTCTGTTCTTCCCTCGCCCACCTACACTTTCCCTGAAGAGGGTTCTAGAATGGTGGCTGACTTAGCAGGCTAAGACCTGAGCTACAGGAGTCCTGAAGCCAGACTAGAAGTCTCCGTGACTAGAGGAAGGACGGGAGCAGCTCCAGAATAGCCAGACCCAAGAAAGGCCCCACCCCTGGGTGTGCAGGAGCCTGACTTTTAGGGAGCGGAGCAGCCTCCATTAGCAGCTGCCAAAGCTGCTAAGTGCTCATCGTGTCCTGACACTGTGTTAAGTGCTGTTTACGGATGGCCCCATTTAACATCCCCCCGACAGTGTGAGGTTCATTTACCCGATACACAGTAGTTATGCACTTGCTGTGTGCCAGGCCTATGGCTAAGTGCTGAGACCACAGTGGTGGACAGAAGACTCTGTCCTGTTCCTCTTGCAGCTCTCCGTCCAGCAAACAGGCAGACAGGCATTGGGCCACTCCAGATAGGGTGGGGGAGAGTGGAGGAGGTTCTCAGCCAGGCTGGGGGTCAGGAAGGGCTTTGGGGAAGGTGGTGGGAGGGGTCAAAAGAGGGCCTGGAGGTCAGGACTGGGCACCTGCTCAAGGCCACACTGAGGGCCACCTGTGCCTGCTCGCCTGGGCCCTGGGGGCCTGGGGCAGAACTCCCTAGAACTGCCATCTGGGACGTCAAGACTCTTGTGGAGCCCTTGTTAGCTGGATAAGCCCTCTGAGCAGGGAGGATGTGGGAACGTGCGGCTCTATTCCTCCCCAGCATCTCATCCTACTCCTGTATGGATGGGGACCATGGCCCAGGTTGTAAGTTTATCTGTGATACCAGAAGGAAACCGGTTCTTAAGCAAACCCCTTTAGGCAGCAACAGAAAATGAAAATGCACTTGTTCTGTCCTTTCCAGGGTGCCAGGAAGCTAGCCTTTAGGGAATTCAGGGAAGGCTCTTAAAAAGAGACCAGGGGAGGCCCTGCACACAGAAAAACTTTTCTCAGCCCTTCTAAGCTCGAAGTCATCAGCACCTGGTCCCAGCGGGTTATCTGACAGTGCAAACACAAAGGAGTTGACCCGAGTGTGCGGAGAGAAGGTAGAAACCAAGGCTGGAGGGTCCCCCTCGGCTGTGCCCCTAGAACCTCCAATCTGGACTAAGGCAGAACACTCCTGGCCGTGGGGGCAAGGAGCCAGTGTTTACTCAAGCTTACCTTGTGGCAGGCACTGTGTAAAGAGCTCATTGTGTTTAATAGTCACAAAAACCCAGTTCCTGGACATTTACAAAGGGGAGACAGAGGCACAGGGAGATTCCACTGCCTGCCCGAGGTCCCTGCCCAAATCGGGGGTGGAGCTGGGACGAGGGCCCAGGCAGGTGACTCAGGACCACTGATGCTGTTTCTGCTTCTGCCCCCAGGGTTTTGTAGAAGCTGAGGCTGCAGCGACTTTGGTAACATCTGGGCCTTTGCAGAGAATCATCATATACAAAACCAATTGCAAACTTTGAGGGAGGGAAGGGAAGTGGGAACTTGACTCTAAAATGACATTGTTCAAGTAGTGGGTGCAGCCCGTGGGCTCCAAGGGGTGGGTCTGAATTCTGTGGCTTTGGGCAGCTCTTCTCTGCATGGCCACTCTTCCTTACCTCCCTCGTCCCCTCAGATGCTTGAGAGAGGGGGCTTTGGTGACTGTGGGTGCTGGGCAGGATCAACTACTGGGGAAAAAGCAGGGGAGGCAGGTGGTGGGTCATCAGGCAGTTCTTTCTGCCCGGAATCCCTCCAGAAGTAGAGGAAGGATGTGGTTTTTCTTTCACTTGTTCCTCAGAAACCCTCTAGGCCAAAGGTAGGGGGTAGACTCGCTGGGCCCAGGCAGGAAGCATCAGTAAGCACGGGTGCCTGGAGAATGCACCCTTTTCCATTGTTTGAACACCTGCAGCCCTCCGAGCCTGTACTTCATTTTCCCCCTTCTTATAGAAAAACAAAACATGCTTACTTTCCATGTGACTCTGGTATTAGAAATGCAGTCATTTAGCCTTGGTGCCTGGGAGGCAATGGGGAGTGATGGGAAATAGTTGCAGGTTGCCCAAATCCTCTCTAAGGGGGTGGCTTCGACTCAGCTCCAGCCGACTATTGCCACACAGCCTGGATCTTAAAAAAAAAAAAAAAGAAGGCAGAGAGCTAGATTTTCCCAGGGTCTTTTAATTGGAAATTGTCAGATAATTCAATCAAAACCGAAGTCAAATGCAAACCAACATTAACACCATGCAGCCCAGACCATTGTGTGGACTAGACAGTGTAGGCTAGTGGTTAGCTGCCAGCTTGTGGTCTCTGCTCTGAGCCAAGCCCACTCTCCTTGACAACTGTGCTGAGATGGGTAAATTTAAGCTGCCTTGTGCGGGGCTTGTGGGATTGCTCATGGCTTGCAGCTTTACCCCAGAATTGCCAGTCTACTTCCTGGGTGGTGACAATGGGGGTCTATGAGAGACCACGCTCCATACTGAAGGCAGGGGCCAGAGGCCTCTGGCTTCCCTGTTTGGGGGCAGATGTCAGGTGGAATGCAGGCCATGCTGAGGTGAGAACCCAGCTCATCTGGTTGGAGACATGCAGATATAAAGCCATTGAGTTCATCCTGATTGTCTGAATGTGGAGGGAAAGAGTTTAGCCATCCAACCAAGTACAGTCACCATTAATACATTCGTGTATTTCTTCTTCCTTTTCAGTGTGCATAGATGAAATGTTTTAAGAGGTTTTACTCATATTATCTAGACAGTTTCATATCCTGTTGTTAACAGTGTAACGAACATTTTCCATGTTACTAAAATAACATTATAAAATGAAAATAGATGGATAATATTTAAAACAGATGTACAATAGTCCATAAAATACACACACGTATTTTGAGAGGGATGATATAGTGTGATAAGAATTCAGTTTCTGGGGTTAGACTACCTGCTTCTATTATCTTCACCGATCGTCAGGAAGCCTCAGTTTGTGTGCTGTGCTCAGTCGCTTCAGTAGTGTCAAACTCTTTGCAACCCTATGGACTGTAGCCCGTCAGGCTCCTCTGTCCATGGGATTCTCTAGGCATAAATATTGGAGTGGGTTGCCATTTCCTACTCCAGGGATCCCTGGATCTTTCCTATGCAGGGATCAAACCAGCATCTTTAGGTCTCCTGCTTTGGCAGGTGGGTTTTTTATTTGTTTGTTTTTTACTACTAGTGCCACCTGGGAAACGCAAGCCTCAGTTTCCTCATCTGCAATACGGGAATAACAAGAGTAGCTCATTCATAACTGGGATGGGATAGAATCATGCATAACACACGAAGATCTGAGCACAGTGTCTGATACATTGAAAACATGAGATAAATGTTAGCAATACAGTTACACTTATTATTTAGAAGTCTTCCTACTAATGTAAATATACGTTGTTTACAGTTTTTCCTGTTTTAAAAATAGTGATGTGATCAGCAAATTCGTGCATAAAGAGTTGCCTTCATTTGCAGTCATCTCCCTAAATGTGTGGGCTCTTTGATTCATGAGTAGGTCAAAGAGTATGGTCATTTTTAGGATTCTTGGTACATGTTGTGAAATTTGTTATATAGAGGGGTTTTACCAAATGATATCAGCATTTACTGAAGTTTAAAGGGAATGTCCATTTGGCATTGCCCACCCCTCATGAAAACTCCTCGGACGGCAGTTATCCTCATGAAAACGCCCAACTTCATGGAGGTTTTCTCCCCGGGGTCTCTGTCACTTGGCCTGAGTTCTTTCAGATCTGGCCTTGACAGTAAGGTGCCTGTGAAGGTGCCGTTTTCAAGTTACCATTCCCCGGGCATGAGCTGCACTAGGCGCCCTGCTGCGCCTGTGCTGGAATTCGGGGCTGAGGTCCAGGGCCAGCAGTTCTACCTGGGCCAAGTCACATCCGAGAGCCCAGTGGCCAGTGACACTCACTCCTCCCCCATCTGGGAGCTTTCAGGTCTGTCTGTGTTTTCATTAAGAACCTAATTAATGTGCAGATCACAAAGCCCTTAACACCACAGGAGGCCGGGGTTTGGGGGACTGGAGGAGGACTCAGCATTAACTCTGTGCTGACCTTTGCAGGAATTCCACCAGGCCCAGCTGGAGGCAAAGGGCTGAATGTTATACCTGCTTAAATCCTCTCTCCCATTCATTCACTAGCATTTTCCCAGTCTCTGCAATGAGCAAAGCTGAGTGGGCACATCAGGTATCAGACACACACAGGCCCTGTGTTCATGGAGCCCTCAGTCTGGCGGGGAATCAAATGTGCACCGGAGTGAGAAAGGCCTGTGGAAGACTCTGGAACCTCAGAATCTGGCTCTGCACACAAGGAAGGCTCCAGAGAGGAGTGGCTGTCAATTGGGTGCTTGAATATTGGCTAGGATTTGGAAGTGGGGAGGGGGAGGTCTTTTAGACTGAGGACCGATGGAGGGAAGGAGTCAGGGGCAGGAAGAGCGGGTCTGTGTAGGGATGAGTGGGGAAGGGTGAAAGATACAGGGTCAGGTATGAAGAGCTTGGATTATTAGCTAAGTGTGAGTTTCTGTGCTATTCTGCAGGCAGTGGGGTGTCTTGGACATCAGCATGACCTGAGCAAAGCTGTGTGTCAGGAAGTGATGAACCTGACGTTCAGAGGAATGGAAGGGGTGGGAATGGTAGAGGTAAGGAGGCTGCTGCCACAGACCAGGCGAGAGGCTGGGAACCTGTCTCAGGGCCATGGACTTTGGGAACACAGGGGAGCGGTAACTTAAAGAGGCATAGATAATGCAGAACCAACAGGCCAATAAGGAGAGAAGAAAGTGTTGAAAATGACCCAGGATTTCAAAGTTGGGTAGCGACGAGGGAGGCAGTACCACCTACAAAGGGAATGGAACAGCAGATGAAGCCTGCGAGACAGAACTTGGTGGGAGTGGGTCAGCACGCATGCTCGTTGTTGCGGTTGACGGTTTGGATCCCGGCTGGAGAGGCAGTCTCAAGTGAGAGTGTGGAGACTTGGCCTTGGTTCCTGTTCTTGGGGAGAGGGGAACTCCAGCTGAAATGTTAGGGCAGGAGATCTAGACAGGAATCTGACAGACGTAAAAGTGACAGCTGAAGTCATGACATTAAGTGCAAATGCCAAGATGAGCTGCAAAAACAAAGAGGGGACTGGCAATGAGAAAACGCTGTGAAGAAGTTTGAGAAGGAGCTGTACTGACGCTAATAGCTATAGTTAACAAGTGCCGTGCCTGGCCATGCGTTCTGTGCTAACACACACCCTGAGATTCAGTCGCCACAGCAACTCTATGAGATATGCACTGTCAGTCTCCATCTGGTGGGTGGGGAAACAGACGCTGGGTTTAAGTGACTTATCCGTGCTCTCTGGGCTATTCTGCCCCAGCCTGTGCAGTTCCACACCCTGGAAACACAGTCCTGAGAGACTAGTGTCACCATTGTGGGGAAGGAGAGGGAAGAAGGGAGAGCTGCTGAAGTCAGGGTGACAGTGAATGGAGACCAAAGAAAAAGACTCTTTTCCAAATTGGGAGAGAAGAAGGAAAGAGATAATTGAGAGAGAATTTTGAGGCAAGAGGAAGGAAGTTGAGGGAGCCTGACTACCATATTTAATATAATCTGATGGAATGAAGGGTAGAGAGTGTAGCCAGGATTCGAGGAGGAGAGGGTCCTAATATCTGGATGTGCCAAGAGGGGACATGCTGACAAGGGCTGGGTTGGATGGTAAGAGTGGGGAGTGCCAGCTGAGGGTGATCATCACTCACTCACCTGAACACAAAGCCCATTTGAGTCTGGAAGGCTGTCTGATGACAAAATGGGGTGAAACCATTTCTGCGATTTCCCTGGACCTTCAGAAATGTCTGACTGGGAAGGGCAGTAACTGTGCCTCAGAGGCCCTGACTACATCAGTTTGTCTCTTTAGCAACATAGTTTTATTGCTCCCATAAAGATGTGAGGCTGCTCAGAAGCATATTTATCTCTAGGCAGGTTAGCCATCTGATACTTTCTAAGAATTTCCCAGTTCAGGGCAGGAATGATTGATGCTAAGCTCTGTAAAGAGATATATGTTGCTCCATCAGTTTCTAAAGAAGGAAGCCTATGGGAAGGCAGGAATTCTTGGAATGTGACAAGTGGCACAGAAACCACAGTTGGGGCCTTCTTCTCAAGTAGTCTGTATGCCAATAGGAAGTGAGGGCTGGAGCAATGGCAGCCCAAAAGTGGAGGGAGGTGTTTTGTGAAGAGGCCAGGCATATAGCCATGCAGTTCAAGAGGCACCCTTGAGTTCTGGACAGTTTGAATCTTTTTCAAGCTGTGGTCTCACATAGCTTGCCAAAATTAATGAAGATGTACACAACGTAATGCACCATTGTACAAGTTGCGTACAGTAAATACAGACACACCCGTTTGTTCTTTCAATTGACAAGGGCAAATATTGTCTTGATTTCTACTTGATGCTAGTGTTGGTAGCTCTCAGTGCTGTATGGGTACCCACAGTCTTCCATAGGAGGCTTGGCAGGTCATGGCAGGGCACAGCAGGGCGCAGCTGCCTGAGATTGGCAGGTCTGGCTCTTCTGGAATCTGAAATTACATCAGGACAAGTTAATAAAGACAAGAGTGATAACTATTTGCCTCAAGTAAAATACATTTGTACAACACACATTTTGGTAAACTGTACTTGTCAAAGTGCGTTCTCAGTTAATTTGCACAAAAGCCCAGTGAGGATATGGAGAGGCCTCTTATTCTCCCCCTTTTGTATATGACAAGGAGACTGAAGGCTAGTGTTGGGGAGTCTTTTTCACTAGGTTGTATAGAAAATAGCAACTGAGCAGCAGAGTAAACCCCAGCTTCTCCTAACACAGAGCTCTTTCTAGTAAACCATCTGCCTATCATGGACTCTTTAGATCATGAGAAAACTGCCATACCCTCTACAAACAGGAACCAGGCCGGAGCTTCCCACTGGTAATATCCTGGGGAGGTGAACCCAGGGTCCCCCAGCCTGTTCAAATCCAAACCCCAGAGGTTATACCCAGCCTGTCTATTGGAGGATGTCCATCCATAGTACTGGATGCCTCCACAGCATCTTAGGCCATGTGGAAGCTTACACCGTGATTTGGAAATGGCTTTTAGTCTCTGGCACAAGGATCAGACAGGGCTGGGCTTGGAGGAACATCCAACATGGGAGATGCGGCTTTGGGAGGCCCCACTGCTAGAGCTGCTGATCAGATGCTCAAGTGTTCTCTGAATGGTGTCACAGTGTCAGGCACAGGGTCACAGGGCCTGGGACACATCACAGTGTGTGGTTCCAATACCAGAAAACTCACTGAGCCAGTTAGGGGAAAACCACATGCTCCAAAAACAGAAGCAACCAAAACAGATCATGACAGGGGTACAGCCTTGGCAGGCACTAAGGGTCCTGGTTTTTTCTATGAGTACCTTTTTAAAAAAATTATCTATTTTATTTGGCCATGTTGGGTCTTAGTTTCAGCCCTCTGGCTCGGTAGTTCCGGAACTCAGGCTTAGCTGCCCATAGGCATGTTGTGTCTTAGTTCCCGACCAGGGATCGAACTGAGTCCTGGAAGGTGGATTCTTAACCACTGGACCACCGGAAAAGTCCATGTATAATGGACTTAAGTATATGAAATGGAGTCCAACCCATAGAACAGTGGCTTTACTTAGTGTCCATGATTAAGAAAACGCATACGATAAGAAACTACTGTGGATTGTCAGTGTATTTAAGTAATTTTTATTGAGTTCCCACAACAGCACCTACACATGTGAGAAAAATGGTCAGACATGTGTATGAGATATTTGAGGAATTCTATCCGTCTTCAAGGCTTGTGGATTGGTGGGTCCCTTGAAGTAACCCCGTGCTCCCGCCTTGCACTTGAGAGCCTGCTGGCCCAGGGGTATTTGAGCACAGAACACTTGGTGAGCCTGCGCATTGTTGACTGGGGACCAGCAGGGCCTCATTTGTGGGTGGCTGACTTGCTAAGGATTTTCAGAAGAAACTGATGTGTTAAGAAATGGTGTTGTGTCCACCTCCAACCCCCACCGGCAAACAGAGGAGATCTGGTGTCCCTGAGGCCTGGGCTCTCCTTACTTCAAGTGGATCTGTGACTAGTCACTGTGCTTCACCTGACTTTCCTGTCTCCAAGGCCATGACCCACTGAAGACACTGAACAGCACTGCCCTAGGAAGGAAAGAGTTAAAAAGTGTTTGTGTTCGTCTGGGAAGGGTACCGTGGGATGCTGCAGCAGGTCCCTGGGTTCTCAGCAGAGGGGCGCCAGAGGCAGATCTACAGGGACCTCAGCCTGTGTCTGGGCCAGTGTAGCCTCTCTGAGGTAGGAGGATCCCCCAAGGAGTGACTGTGTGGGTACCTGTGAGGACTGGCTAAACCTGGACGCCCCCATTCCCTGAAGAGTTCTCTGAAGAGGCACCTGCCATCAGAGGGGCCTCCTGGCCCAGGCAGGAGCCAGCAAGCCAGGTGCCAGATGCTGCTGCTGAGCAGTGGGGCCAGATGGCCACAGCGTGTGGTCCAAGGAGCGATGCTGCTGCTGAGCAGTGAGCCACATGGCACAGCGTGTGGTCCAAGGAGCGAGGAGGGGACTGGGCCAAACAACACAGGGGAGCCCAGAGGAGGGGTCTTTTTAGAACTGTGGAGGCTTCCTGTGCTCTTAGGTGAAGGTGAGGAGCAGAGTGGGAGGTGATATTACTGACTTTGAATATCCTGCCTGTCATGTGGGCTTGACTTGATCCTAAATGAATTTAGGAAAACAAAGAAAACCACAGACATCATGAGTGTTACTGCACCTATTATAGTAAAAGGCTCTTAGTTTAAAGAGGACAGTAAAAAATGGCCTCAATAGCAAAGCAAATAGCAAAGCATTCAGGGTAAGAAATAATCAAAATTTGATTCATCATCTTATCCTTACTTCAGAACAAAAAGTTCTCATGAGGGAAACTAAATACATTTCACCCTAGAAGGAAATATACCTAATGTGAACCCCTTCACAGGCATGTGTGCACCCTCAAGCCCAAGCCCTGGAGGTTCCTGAACAATAGGCTGAGGGGAGGTTCAGTGTGAGCAAAGTACCCACCTCCTTCCTTGGGTTCCTTGCACAAAAACATACAAATTCACATGTATCGGTTGTGTATATTTCTGAGAGCTGCTTGCCAGCAACCTCCCAAGTCAGTTTTTCAGGGTCACCAAAATGTGTTTTACCCAGACTAAAACTGGTCCAGAGTTAGAGTTACCAGAGGCTCCGATTCAGCGCTTTTCTAAGTCTGGCTGCCAGGTCTCCCTGGCAACACCTCCATGAGCCATGGAGCATCTTGTGGTTTGAGCAACTGATCAGAATGCCTGCCGTCTTCTGCCTCATGGTCCTGTATGAACTGTCCATACCACTACGCTAAAGTAGGTGGGCCTGTGACAACTGTCACCTGAAAGAGATTTGCTTTTTGTCGGGTGACACATCGTTGACATCACAGAATCCTTTTACCTTGAAAAGCCGGAGAGGCTAGGTAGCCTTTAGAGTTTTGCTCTGCCTGAGTGACCAAAATGGCTTATTTCAAGCATCAGATGCCATTTTCTCAGTAGGATAGGGTACTGGTGCATGTCATGGTCAAAACTCACGAACGTGCACTTACAAGCTACAGATGTAAATTACACCTCAGTTGAAAAAACAAACTAATGAAAACAAGTAGAGGAGGCCAGAGAAGACAAAGGGAATCTTGAGGTTGATTGGTCTTCATGGGAAAAGAGATGAGACTGGAGGATGAGGAAGAAGTCCAGCCAAGGATGCATCATCTCAGTGTAATAACAAGGACACATCAAACAAACCTCAGATAAGAGGAGTTCTGTTAACAAGAAGGGGGTGGTGTACTCTTAAAAAATGTCATTGTCATCGTAAAAAAAAATAACAAAGCAAGGCTGTGGAAATGCTCCAGATGAAAGGAAGCTACAGAGACATGACAACGAAATATAATACCTGATGGACTGGATTGTGTCATGGGGGTGGGGAGAAACACTCTAAAGGTCAACGTGAGATCACTGGGAGCATGAGCACAGACAGTACATTAGATACAAAGATTGTCCGTGTGATTATGAACCTGGCTCCTTTCCCACAGCGTGTAGAATGGCATCCTGATTCTTAGGAAACACAGACTGAAGAATTCAATGGTAAGGGCTATTTTGTATGTAACTCACCCTGAAATGGCTCAGAGAATAAAGTTATATATTGTATGTATGGGCCAGAGAATTTCCTTCTTGCTTATTTTGGGAGAAAAACAATGAAAGTACAGATCTGGTGCTGGGTTGGGTCTTGATGACAAGGTTGGCTCTCGGTTTGGTCAAATGTTTTTCCCATTTTATCAGACTCTCTCGTTCTATCAGTAACTCCTGAAAGTCACATCGTACCCACAACTGATTGATGAAAACCTTGACTCCAGGTCGGGTCACTGTTACCTGGAGCTGAACCAGGCAAAGTTTAGGAATTGGGACAAAGGCATCTGTTCAGTTTAATTGCACACCCATGTTTGAGTGAGGAGTGGAGGAAGGGTATGGGCAGGGAGGGAGGGAGAGGACACACAAACCATAAAACAAATAAGGTAAAATGTTAAAAATAGGTGCGGGGGTAAACGTGTAAATATAGGTGCGGGGGGTTCTGTGTCAAATTTTCTCTCTTTTTTTGTACTTTGTTTTTTCAAATTTGAAATTATTTCCAAATAAAAATTTTATTTACAAATGTCAGGGGTGAGCTGCAAGAAGTTGAGGGCTTCACAGTATCACCTTGTGTCCAGAGGCCCTGACAATCAGCTCAGACTCATGTCAGTGTTCCAGGTCAGAATTATAATTATATTGATGTAATAGTTGTAAATGGATCATTTTCAAGCAATTAAAGCTAGATTGCTTATGTTATAACCCTAGAAGAATATGAGAGAATTTCCTTATTGCTTATTCTGAAAAGAAAAGGGAAAAAAAGGCAGATTTTTTTGACAAAGCCAGTTGGCGGTTGGACAGGTGTTTTTTTTTTTTTTTTCCAACATCTGTACCTCCAAACAAGCAGAATGTTAACAGGAGCTCTCCTTCAGTAAGTGACTTTTGAGCTCTACATCATACTCATAGTCGATTCATGAAAACTTTGACTTTGGGGACAAATCACTGGTACTTCCATGTGAGCATGGCCCAGGCAAAGTTTATATGTTGGGACAATTACAACTATTTGGTTTAATGCCAAATTTTCCCAGGATGACCCTAGTGGTATCCTAGTGGCTTTGGGAGAGAAACGAGTGTTCAGTGATCTCCCAGAGTGCTCTCAAAGACTGCATGCAGTATCTGACCTTGCCCTGAGCTCAGAGTGCCCTGTGCCCCTAAACGTGGCTGCCACACCTGCTCATTCCCTGCGGGATCCACTGTGAAAGAGAATGGGACTCGGCCTCCCGCAGTTGGCTTAACACACGTGGCCTTTATCCCTCTCTTCCCTCAACACAGGAAGAATATACGGGACTAGTTTGTCAAAGCAAATTTTCCAGGCAAATAGAAACCTCCCCCTTGACCTTGTCTACATCCAGGATAAGTGAAAAGGACAAGTTGTACTTAACTCCTAAATTTCCTGTTTGGACTGTGGCATCATGAAGCTGAGTATTCTTTCCTGACCTTCATCTGATAAAGATGGGGCTGTTTAGGGGGCTTGGAAGTTCACCTGTGTAACGAAAATGATCTGTCTCTTAGCCAGCATGCTGTAAAAACCCAAATGAGCTGGTGCTTCCGGGGAATTGAACCCAGGTGACAAAATGGGCATGTGGTCACAAGCAAGCTCCATTCTGTTTCTGTCCTGGTCATGTCACCTTAGTTCTCCAAGAAGGGAAAGTTGAGAATATGATCTGCTTTATCTGCACTGGGACTGGGAGGTCTCTCTGGCCACGAGTCAAAGCTATGCCAAAGGTCTGTAGCAGAGTAGATGAGCATCAGACAGGGAGATAAAAGGAGCCAGGTGGAAGGATTAGAGTCACTGCTTTCTGTCTACGTATGTCCTGAGAAGACACTACCAATGTAACAACCAGACCAAGACCAATGATCTGCCAGCAGAGATCCCAGTGGTCAAAGAAGGAGACAGCACTCTGTGCCCTGGACTCTGAGGGGCCAATGGCACAGGTCTGCCCTACAACTGTTTCAGGGCACCGCCTGGCCAGGGCTGGAGTGAGTCAGTGAGACCATGTCCAGCCTTCCAGCCTGTCATCTGGTCTCAGTAATGCTCTGGTGAGACCACTGCACCCCTACAATGTTCCTAGCACCATGCTGAGCTCTTTATAGGTATTACCTTGTTTATATTCACAACAGCCTATTCTCATTTTTATTTTAAAAAAATACAATTTCCTAACTTTATTGAGATATGGTTGACATATAGCCTTGTATAAGTTTAGGGTTCACAGTGTGATGATTTGGTGCACATATGTGTAGTGAAATGATATCAAGATAAGGTCAGTTTGCACATCCACCACCTCACATAGTTAGCATTTTGTGTGGGTATGTGGTGAGAGTGTTTAAGATCTACTGTGTTAGCAACTTTCAGTATGGGCTTGTCCTCTTTTCAAAGGTAAAGAAATAAAGACTTGAAAGGTGCCTACCAAGGTCAGAAAGTTGGTAAGCAGGGCCAGGATTTGGAGCCAGGACAGTTTAGTTTTAAATCTCATATGATTTTTAGCATGCTATGTACAAGTAGACACATACACACATACCCACACAGTGTGTTGGACTTTACAGCCTGTGCTTCAAGACAGAGCTTGGTCTGGCTCAGCATGTTTGTTCTGAGACATCGTGCAGTCACACCTGCTCAGAACATCATAGTGATGGTTGACGGAGAACCCCCGGGCATCCTAAGGCAACAGGTGTTTTATCACCTGGTGGGACTGCCTCCAGTCTGGCGGCACATGCTGGCAAGGGCTCTGCACTGGGACTTCAGAATCCCTATTTGAGCTGCCAAGACAGTCAGAAGGTTTGGTAAAAATCAATTGGTGACGTGAGTGGGAACTCTCAATGGGCTGGGCTGGACTGCCTCAGTGCCAGAGATGGCCAGTCTCCTGCCTTGGGCCACTTGCCACCTTTTTGCTCTGTCTTTGCAGCCAACCTCGGTTTGAAGCCCAGAGTGGCAGCTCTTGGGGAGCAGCCAGCCTACCAGGGGCCTGTGCACTGCTTCGCAACCATCGTGCGGACAGAAGGCCTGGCGGGGCTGTACCGGGGAGCCAGCGCCATGCTGCTGAGGGACGTTCCAGGCTACTGCCTCTACTTCATCCCCTACGTGTTCCTGAGTGACTGGATCACGCCCGAGGCCTGTGCAGGCCCCAGCCCCTGTGCTGTGTGGCTGGCGGGCGGAATGGCGGGTAAGGGCAGCACGGTTGATCCCTGACCCTGTGCTGACCACTGCAGCGGGACAGTGGGGCAAGGGCAGGGTTCATCCAGCCACTCTTCCAACAGTTCTTTGTTAAGTACCTGCAATGGTCAGACCTGGGGCTTCCTTGGTGGCTCAGTGGTAAAGAATCTATCTGCAAAGTAGGAGATGCAGGGGACTTGGGTTCAACCCCTGGGTTGGGAAGATTCCCTGGAGCAGGGCATGGCAACCCACTCCAATATTCTTGCCTGGAGAATCCCCATGGACAGAGGAGCCTGGCAGGCTACAGTCCATGGGGTCGCAAAGAGTCAGATATGACCACAGCGACTTAGCACACACGTGCACTCACACACACACACGCATGCACATATACACGGTCAGACCTAGCCAGGCGGAGGAAGGACTAGGGATGGGGAATGGCCCCTCTCTTTCTCCCCGCACCTTCTCTCTGAGTCCCTATTTGGGCTCTTTCTGTTTTCAGTTGGAAGGTATATTTTGAGCACTCACTCTGTGTCAGGTAGCGCTGAGCTTTGAAAAGAAAAATCTGTTATCGTGGTCCACCTTTTTAAAATATTGGCACCCTGCAAGTCTTTCTAACATGAGGATTTAATTCTCCCCAGAAGGTAGGAATTACTCTCCCCATTTTTCAGATGAGAAAACTCAGGTTCAGAGTGACCAACCCAAAGTCACACAGCTAATGCAGACAGTGGAGTGGGGACACTGCCGTCAGAAAGAGCCAAGTTCAAATCCACACTTAGTCACGTTGTGGCCATGGACTGGTTACTGAACCTCCCTCCTCAGAACCCACGCTGCATCTCCATGTCACTTCAGCTGGAAGTCAGTGACCTTGCGGTGGTTTCGAGGCCATCAGCAATCTGCTTGTTACCTTTCTGCACTCCTTTTCTGCTCATGTCCCTTACTTAGTTCGGTGTCAGTCACACTGGTCCATTTCCTGCAACTTGACCGTGCCTGGCTCCCTCTCCACCACAAGGTCTTTGCACTTGCTATTCTCAGGGCTTGGATTTAGCAACACATAGGCCACCAGTGACTTTGACAAGATTTGGAGGAAGAGAAGGGTGTGAGAACCTGACTGAAGTGGGATCAAGAGAGAACGGGACGAAAGAAATTGGAGAACCCAAGTACACACAACACTTCTGAGGGATTTGACTGTACTGGGGAAGAGGGAAACACAGCTATAGTCAGAGAGGGGATGGAAGTCAAGAGAGGATTGCTTCTTAAGAAGGCTGATAGCCTGGTATGTTTGATATTGACAGGAAAGATCCACTGGAGAGAAGAAAATCATCATGACGTCCCTGGTGGTCCAGTGGCTAAGACTCTGAACTCCCAGTGCAGGGGACCCAGGGTTCGATCCCTAGTCAGGGAACCAGATGCTGCAACTCAAGATCCCGTGTGCTGCAACTAAGACCCAGTGCAGCCAAATAAATATTTTTTAAGAAAAAGAAAATTGTCATTCTTTCTCCTCCTCATCATAACCAGCTGTGCTTGAAACAGGAAATACATAACAGAGCCTACATCTTAGCCACCAGACCCCAGTGTTCCCCATCCCCCTGCATGTCTGAGGCCCGGCCTGTGCCAGCTCCCAGTAAGTGCTCAGTAAGTGCCTTTTGGCTGAGAGGGCAGACAGGCCCCTACTGCTCTCATTTCTGGTGAGAACAGATGCATGTAGCCTGGCAGGCAAACCTGTTTTTGTAATGCCCAAGCCCATGGGCTGAGAACAGAGGGATATGCCAGGGCAGCACCTGGACTGACTCCAGGGAAAGCAGCCCCATTTATCCTGGCAGGAGGCAGGAGACACCCAGAGGGTTCCCAGAGGACCAAGGCTGGGAGGCCAGGACGGGCAGGGAGCTGGGGACAGGCTAAGGCCTCATTTGGGAGCTGCTGGGCACCAGTTACAAAACTTTGCAAACCAGCTGCCTTGGACTTTGGCATCAGTTTGTTTTTGTCTCCCCGTCAAAGAATGTGCCAATATCTGTGTTTACAGAATAACCTGGTGCTGTTTTCTTAGAGTCCTTTAAAGTCACAAAAGTGCTCAAACCGGGACACCTGAGCTTTATCCAATGAAGAAGATTCAGTGGCACATGGTCCCAAGGGTTCTCCTATTCCACGTCACTGCAAAAGATAAGAGCTCTTTAAAGACCTGCCCCTCCCCCTTCTCTACGATCCCTCAGCTGGCCAGCAGCCTATCTCCAAGTGTTTGTTTAGTGTCTCTGTGTTCAAAATAAATTGTGCCTGTGGGGAGCTACCAGCCTTCAGCCTCAGGCCTCACCCTGGACTCCCTCCCCTGTGTGTGCTTGGAAAGTACTGGGCCTTTTCTTCCAGTAAAAGCTGTCAATACAGGCTTCTGTTTACGAAGCACTAGCTACGCACCTGGCTCTGTGCTAAATGCTTCATTTGCGTTAGTTCATTTGTCCTCACAGCAATCCCACGAAGAGAGGTGCTGCTGGCGCATTTTACAGAAGACACACCCAAAGCCTAGAGGAGGCAGAAAATTTCTGCAGAGTCCCACAGCATGTGGTGAGGGAGGGTCAGAGACCCCTTTCCTAGGCCCTGACCCTGAGCTCTTTCCAGAAATCTACAGGGAGCCAGTGCCCCTCCAGACCCTGACCAGCTAGCCCCTCATAGCTATTTGTCTCTCTCTTTACAGGAGCAATTTCTTGGGGAACAGCAACTCCTATGGACGTCGTGAAGAGCCGACTGCAAGCTGATGGGGTTTATGTAAACAAATACAGAGGTGTCCTGGACTGCATCTCCCAGAGTTATCAGAAAGAAGGTCTTAAAGTAAGCCCTGCCTCAGTCACATGTCAGTGACGTCTGGGGTCAGTGTCAGTCCCCAGAGGGCTGCTGCTGCTGCTGCTAAGTCACTTCAGTCGTGTCTGACTCTGTGCGACCCTACAGATGGAAGCCCACGAGGCTCCCCCGTCCCTGGGATTCTCCAGGCAAGAACACTGGGGTGGGTTGCCATTTCCTGCTCCAATGCATGAAAGTGAAAGTGAAGTCGCTCAGTCGTATCCAACTCTTTGCGACCCCATGGACTGCAGCCTACCAGGCTCCTCCGTCGATAGGACTTTCCAGGCAAGAGTACTGGAGTGGGGTGCCATCGCCTTCTAGAGTTACACTATTACAATCATTGATCATATATCGAACTATACATTTGATCAACTGCTTCAAGGGCTGCTGCTGCTGCTGCTGCTAAGTCACTTCAGTCGTGTCCAAGGCAGGGTCAGACAAATGCAGGGACGTCAGACTTTAATAGAGAAACCAAAGTGCTGGTGGTTACCATTTACCGAGCACAATGAGCACTGCCTCTGGGGAGCTGCCAGCCTTCAGCAATGGCCTCACCCTGGACTCCCTCCGCTGTGCATGCTCAAAAAATACTGGGCTGAGAGGTTCAGAGAGGACTGGTAACCAATCGGAGGTCACACAGCTGACCTGTGATAGAGCTGGGGCCTGGACCCACCTCCAAGTCGCCAAGCTTGCCTCTTTATCCAGTCCTGTGGAAGCTCTATAGTCAAATCCCACTGGCCTTCGAAGGCAGATTCCCTGGGGATTCCCAGTTCTTTTGCCAGATCGCCAGGCTGGGAAGCCTGATGTGGGGCCTAGAGCCTTCACAACAGTGGGAGAAAATCTTTGGTATTATTGTTCTCTGGTTTGTGGGTCACCCACCCGGTGGGTATGCGATCTGGTTTTATCGTGATTGCACCCCTCCTGCCATCTGGTTGCAGCTTCTCCTTTGTCCTTAGATGTGGGGTATCTTTTTTTGGTGGGTTCCAGAGTCCTCCTGTTGATAGCTGTTCAACAACTAGCTGCGATTTTGGTGTTCTCACAGGAGAAGATAAGCACACATCCTTCTACTCCACCAACTTGAGCCAGTCCCCTGCCTCCTCAGCCAAATAGGCTGGGAACTCCTTCCTCACTCCCTGCTCAGCACCTCACCCTCACCCCTTTGCCAAGTAAGAACTCCCAGACCCGCCACAGTCACCACATCTCACAAGTTCCAGTTTCCCCATCTGTCTGCTGCTTTCCACCCAACGCCAGCCAGACTCCATCACCTCTGGTCTCGGCTATTGAAGTAGCCTCCAGCCTGGGCTTGTCTCCCTTCTCCTGAACCCAAAGGGCTTATCCTAAATCCTAGCCTCTTCTTGCCTCTAAACTATCTCAGAATGAAGATCAGGTTTCCGCGTCTAGTGTCTAAGGTTATAAACGAATTCATCCCTATCTATCTTGCCTCCCATGATACCTCCTAGTCCCCTCATACTTGCTCTTCCTCGAATGGGCCCCTGGCTTTCTTGTAGTGCTTCTTAGAGGCTTTCCTGGTGGCTCGGTGGTTAAAAAAAAAAAAATCTGCCTGCCAATGCAGGAGACGTGGATTCCATCCTTGGGTCAGAAAGATCCCCTGGAGGAGGAAATGGCAACCCACTCCAGTTTTCTTGCCTGGGAAATTCCACAGACAGAGAAGCCTGGCAGGCTATAGTCCATGGAGTTGCGAAGAGTCAGACATGACGTAGTGACTAAACAACAGCACAACTTGAATCATCAGACTTGAGTTCCAAACCAGGTCTGGCTACTTGTCAGCTAGGGGAATCCAGGCAAGCTTTATCTCTCAAGTCCTCAATTTCTCCTATGATAACCATCCCTACCATAAAGAGAAGAGACATTTGAAGGTTACATTGAATGAGGCATATAAAAAGTGCTCAGTTTAATGCATAATACATAAAGAACATTTAGAAAGAGTTAACTTTTTAGTATTAGCATTGGTATTTGTATTTATTAGTACTAATTTACTATTGACCTCAAGGCCTTATCTAATATGGCTGCCTCATCCCAAACCCTCCATTTTTTACTAACTGCCATCCAAGTGTGTTCAATTTTCTATTTTTTTGCTCCAGTGGAGGGCCAGAACTTCTCCTCCAGAAACCTGGACTTCCACAAAGGCTGTGTGTGATACTGCCCAAGTCAGTGTTCTCCAGGTCCTATAGCCAAGAGTGGCTGGAACCTTTTCACAGGCCACTGCAGATTTAACTGCCAGGACTGAGGTCTGTCTGCCTGTTAGCTGACGCACAGGTAGGCAGGATCCTGTTGGGTCCCTTGGTGTAAGGTGCTGGATCCCACAACTCCCTAGAGGCACCTTTGTTCATGGATGGTTGTTTAATTTTTGTTGTTGAAGTAAGGGCAAAACGAAGGGTGTCCTGTGCTGCCACGATGCTGGTGTTACTCTCCCTGTGTGTCTACCGATTGTGAGATTTTTATTTCTTCATACACCTTCAAATCACTGTCTAGTGATATTTTATTTCAGCCTGCAGGACTCTCTTGAGCTTTACTTACAGGACAGTGTTAGTCACTGAGTCGTGTCTGACTGTTTCTGATCCCTTGGACTGTAGCCTGCCAGACTCCTCCATCCATGGGATTCTCGGGGCAAGAATACTGGAGTGGTTTGCCATTCCTTCTCCAGGGGATCTTCCCGACCCAGGGATTGAACCCAGGTCTCTCGCATTGCAGGCAGATTCTTTACTGTCTGAGCCACAGGAAAGCTCTTACAGAATAGGTCTAGTGGTAATGTACTCCTTCAGCTTTTATTTATCTCTCTTGAAGGATAGTTTTTCTGGATATAGAATCCTTTTTCAACAGTTTTTATTTTCTTTTAGATCTTGGGATATATTGGCCCATTGCCAATCATCGAAGTCTCTGATGAGTAATCTGCTGAAAGTCTTATAGAGGATCCTTTGCATATAATGAGTCACTTCTCTCTTGCTGCTTTCAAGATTCTCTCTTTGTCTTTCAAAAATTTATTATAATGGGTCTTGGTGTAGATCTCTTTGAGTCCATATTACTTGGAGTTCATTGAGCTTCTTTGATATTTACATTCATGTTTTTCATCAAATTTGGGGAGTTTTTGGCCATATTACTTCAAATACTCTCTGCCCGCCCCCCTTCTTCTTGGACTCCCACAATATACTGTTCCACTTGAGAGTTTCCCACAAGTCCCTTAGGCGCTGTTCACTTTCCTTCAATGTTTTTTCTTTCTGTGTCTAAGACTCAATGATTTCTCTTGTCCTGTCTTTGAGTTTGCTCATTCTTCCCTCTACCTGCTCAAATAAACCTTTGAATCCTTCTGGTAAATTTTTTTCATTTCAGTTATTCATTCAGTACATTTCAGCTCCAGAATTTGTCTGGTTTCTTTCCAGGTTTTCTATTTTTTTATTGATATTTCTGTTTTGTTCACATGTCATTTTCTTGACACTCTCCACATCTTTAGTTTTTCAAGCATCTTTAAGAAGGGTGTTTTAAAGTCTTTGTCAAGTAGATATGCTATCAGGTCTCTATGGGGGACATTTTCTGTTGATTTTTTTTTCTTTGAGTCGACCATACTTTCCTATTTCTTACATGCCTTGTAATTTTTTACGTTGAAAACTAGACATTTGTGTCTAATAATGTAGTAATCTAGAAATCAGATTCTGTCTCTTCCCCAGGGTGTGGTAGGTTTCGTTTTTGATTGTTGTAGGCTATCTCTGTGCCAAAGATCAACCTGAGGTGTAAACTTAAGGTTTTCTCAGGTTTTTTCTGAGCCTGTGCCTTTCCCTGGGCATGCACGGTCACTTTTAATTTTCCCCATACATGCAGTTGCTTTTGAATTTCCTAGCCTTTAATGTCTGGCTCTCAAAAGAGGAAAAAGAGAAAAATGAAGGAAAAGGGGTCACCATTCCTTTAAATTCCCTGGAAATGACTTCAGCCAGAGGAGGAGGGGCTTGCAAAATGGAGGGGGATGTTAAACAAGAATGACTGTCTTCCTCTTTGCACCTCGTGGTCAGAAACAGCAATCAGTGGCCAGGAGCAGATGTCTAATATATTCGGAGGATGAGGTTTTCGCTGCCCACCCTGGTTCCTGCAAGCTGTGTGCAGGTTGCTCCAGGAACATGTGCACAGCTGCCTGCCAAAGGGCTTGGAGTTGGGGATAGGTAGCTGCTACTGTGCTGAAAGCTAACGTTGACCAAAATTAACCACTTCCCAAATGCTCCCCTGGAACTTGGAAGCCTTCAGTAAACTCCAGGGTTCTAAAGTAGTTACATCAGACAAATTCTGTCAGTGTAATAGCTGTCTAGGTGAGGAGACAGAGTCCTGACATCTTCTTAGAATTCTCACTTCAGTTTTTCCCTCCAGTTTTATTGAGATATAATTGATGTACAGCATTGTGGATGTTTAAGGTATACAACATAATGATTTGACTTACATAAATCATGAAATGATTAACACAGTAAGTTAAGTGAACATCCATCATCTCATACAGATATAAAACTAAAACATAGAAAAACTTTTTTTTTCCTTATAATAACAACTCAGGGTTTCCTTTCAATCACTTTCATGTATGATGTATAGCAGTGTTGATTATATTTATCTTATTGTATATTACATCCCTAGTACATATTTATCTTATAACTCAAAGTTTGTGCCTTTTGACCACCTTCATCTAATTTCCCCTCCCACCACCCTTCACTTCTGCTGCTAAGTCGCCTCAGTCGTGTCTGACTCTGTGCGACCCCATAGACGGCAGCCCACCAGGTTCCCCCGTCCCTGGGATTCACCAGGCAAGAACACTGGAGTGGGTTGACATTTCCTTCTCCAATGCATGAGAGTGAAAAGTGAAAGTGAAGTCTCTCAGTCGTGTCCGACTCTTAGCGACCCCATGGACTGCAGCCCACCAGGCTCCTCCATCCATGGGATTTTCCAGGCAAAAGTTCTGGTAACCACAAATCTAATATTTCTTTCTGTTTGTTTGTTTTAGAAGTATAATTGACCTACAACACATTGTTAGTTCCTGGTACACAGCATAGTGATTTGATTTTCCTGTACATTTCAAAATGATCACCATGATAAGTCTGGTCACCATCTGTCACTGTACAAAGATATTACATAGTTATTGACTATATTCCTCGTGCAGCACATTTTATACCCATGACTCACTTATTTTGTAACTGAAAGTGTGTACTTGGTAATTTCCCTCACCTGTTTCTCTCTTCCTCAACACTCTTCCCCCTCGCAACCACCTGTTTTCTCTCTGTATCTATGACTGTGTTTCTGGTTAGTCATGTTTGTTCATGTGTTGTGTTTTTTAGACTCCACATATAAGTGAAACCATACAGGTTTTGTCTTTGTCTTATTTCACTTAGTATAATACCTTCTAGGTTCATCCACGTTTTCACAAATGTCAGGATTTAATTCTTTTTATGGCTTGGTAATATTCCATTGCACATATATGTATCATCTTTATCCATGTATCAATTGATACACAATTAGATTTCTTCCATATCTTGGCTACTGTAAATAATGCTGCAATGAACATAGGAGTGCATATATCTTTTCTAATTAGTGTTTTATTTTCTTTATGTAAATACCCAGGAGTGGAATTAGTAAATTGTGTGGTTGTTCTATTTTTTAATTTATTTGAGGAACTTCCATACTATTTTCCATAATGGCTGCACCAACTTACCATTATGAACACTTTTCTCCACATTCTTGACAACATTTGTTATTTCTTGTGTTTTTGATAATAGTCATACTGACTGGTGTGAGGTGCTATCCCATCATGGTTTTAATTTGCGTTGCCCTGATGAGTACTTTCCATGTGTATGTTGGCCATCTATATGTCTTCTTTGGATAAATGTCTATGCAGGTCCTCTGTTCATTTTTAAATCAGGTTGTTTGGTTTTTTGATGTTGAGTTGTATGCGTTCTTTGAATATTTTGAATATTAACCTCTTATCAGATATATCATTTGCAAATATCTTCTATCACTCATTAGGCAGCCTTTTTCTTTTGCTGGTAGTTTCCTTCACTGTGAAAAAGCTTTTTAGTTTGATGTAATCCCATTTATTTATTTTTGCTTTTGTTTTCCTTACCTGAGGAGACTGCTCATAAAATATTGCTAAGACTAATGCCAAAGAATGTACTGCCTTTGATTTCTTCTAGAAGTTTTATAGTTTCAGGTCTTACATTTAAGTCTTTAATGTGTTTTGCATTTATATAGGGTGTGAGACAGTAGTCCAGTTTTTCCAAAACCATTAATGAAGAGGCTGTTTTCTCCCCATTTTACATTCTTGGTTCTTTTGTTGTAGATCAATTGCCCATATAAGTGTGGGGTCATCTCTGGGCCCCCTGTTCTGTTCCATTAATCTATTTGTTTGTTTTTGTACCAGTACCATACTATTTTGATTACTGTAGCTTTGTAGTATAGTTTGAAAGCAGGGCACATGATACTTCCAGCTTTGTTCTTTCTTAAGATTGTTTTGGCTATTCTGGGTCTTTTGTATTTCCATACAAATTTTAGAATGATTTGTTCTAGTTCTGTGAAAAAATGTCATTGATATTTTGATAGGAATCACATTTAATTTGTAGATTATCTTAAGGAGTATGGTCTTTTAAATAATATTAATTTTTTTAATGAGCATGAGCATGGTGTATCTTTCTATCTCTTTGTGTCATCACTGATGTCTTATAGTTTTCCAAGTACAAGTCTTTTACCTCCTTAGTTAAACTTATTTCTGTGTATTTTTTATGCAACTGTAAAAAAGACTGTTTTCTTAATTTCTCTTTCTTTTAGTTCATTGTTAGCAACAAATTTCTGTATATTAATTTTGCATCCTACAACTTTACTAAATTCACTGAAGAATTCTAATAGTTTTTTGGTGGCATCTTTAGGATTTCCTTTGTGTGATATTATGTCATCTGCAAACAGTGACAGTCTTACTGCTTTTCAAATTTAAATTCCTTTTATTTCCTTTTCTTCTCTGATTGCTGTGGCTAGGACTCCCAATACTATGCTGGATAAAAGTGGTAAGAGTGGATTTCCTTGTCTTGTTCCTAGTATTAGAGGAAATGCTTTCAGCTTTCACCGTTGATAATGAAGTTAGCTGTGGGCTTGTAATATTTGACTTTATTATGTTGAGGTATATTCCCTCTATACCCACTTTATTGAGAATTGTTATCACAATCGGATATTGAATCAATTGTCTTTTGTATTTTTTTTGTAGCAGAAGCACAGTTTGTGGTTCAACCAACAAGTACAAAGGGAAACATAAGAGAGATTCAAAAGAGATGCTCAATTTTTGAGATATTCTGTTTTCCCAAGTATTAATGTGTCATATTTCCAAAAAGTCTGCAGAAGCAAAATATATTGCTGATATCATTTCCTACAAAATTTACTGTGTTGTTAAACGCAAAGTCCTAGAAAACAACTGAGGTCAGATGATTGATTTCTTAATCTCAAAAGTGTCTGACCCACAGTGTATATTCAGACAGGTTTTAAGTCGTAATAGCAATATTAAAGCTGATTAACTACATTATTGATGGAGATTAATTATTTTTATTAATTGATTAAAAATATTATAGTATTTATAATATAAAAATAGGAAGCTTCAAAAGGTATAAGAGGGACACAAGAGTGTTCCTCCTGTGACCCCCAGTCTTTTCTCAAAGGCAATCAGTTATGAGTTTCTTGTGATATATTTTCAAATATTCACAAACTGTGCAAGCATATATGCATGTATATATATTTATGTGTGTTTGTATAAGTGTTTGCATATAAACATACATAGTAACATGAAAAAAATTCTACACATCCCTGGAAAGTTGGGTAGTCTAACCATCAGATCCCCAGAAGCAGCAGGAAGAGCACCTTTTCCTAAAGCCTGGGGCTGCCTCCAGTCCCAGTGTGCTTATTGCTGGCTTTATGGAGTCCCCATTCCCAAGGAGTTCTGCTGCAGCTCACTGAGGCTGCAACCTGTTCTCACTTCCCTATGGAAGAAGAACTCGATGTAGTAAAGAACTGGAAAGGAGTGAAATAAAGATGATGATGCCCAATTTTAGTAGCCCCTTATAACTCAGTGATTACCAGGAAAGCAGTCTTGATGACAGGGGAACTAGAAGTCCATGGACTTCGGGGGCAGCCCCAAGTCAGAATGGTAGAAAGATGGGGTAGTTTGGGATCCATTCTCTGCCTGCTTTGAGGATCATCCTGAACCACATGGGTCATAGCTCACACTTGGAGAGCTGTCATCTGCAATAAGGAGGCTGAAGGAGTGACTTGATGTCCTCTAGCTCCACAGAAGTGACTGCTTTGAGTGGGATCAGGACAGTTGGGTGAGACTAGATGACTCTAAGGAGAGATGGAGAGGACCATTTGTAAGTAGACAAGCTTCCTGAGGCATCAGGGTTGGTTGCTCTTTGGTTCTGCCACTTGGGGGATCTGGAACCTTTCTTCTGCTCTAGGAATCCCCCTTCGCCACTGCCACAACCACCACCAGGACTCTTTTGGCTCAGAGACTTGTTTTTTCTCATTAAGGAATTTGTTCATGTGTTCATTCACTCATTCCTTCACTCATCTGCCCATCCAACTAGCCATTGATTCGTTTAATAAGATTTATAGAGGATCTTCTAGACCAAGCACAGTGCAGGTGCTGGGGATTCAAATGGGAGCCATACACATAGCCCAGCTCTCACTACTCTGATTAGGACTCTTAATGAGTGGATAGACAAGTCATAGGTGATTGGAGGATGGTGTGAGAAGGGCTGTGATGGCAGAGATACTGAGGGCACAGAAGGCAATGGGTCATAATCCTACTTGGTGTGGCCGTGGCAGGGCTACCAGAGGGTAGAACCGAGTCTGGAGGCCATCCCAGCACCGGGGACCAGAAGAGGGTCAGTGGTGGGAGAGAGCTGGCCCGGCAGGAGGAATGGCAGGCCAATATACTGCCCACAGTGTCAAGTGTAAGAGGCAGCTCAGAGAAATGCAAGGAGCATGTGGGTCCTGGAAGGTCAGGGAAGGGTATGGACTTGATCTTGGGAAGTGGGGAGCCGTTGAGGAATCATGAGGAAAGACTGTCTAGTGATCTTGTGTTCCAAAGGCCAGGGTAAAAGCCAGCAGGTCTGCACTCTGCTTGCCATCTTTGGGCCTCACAGCAGAGCAGGCCACAGCCGGGGGGAGGTCCTCTCTGGCTGTCTGAAGTGGCCCACTGCTCCTGCATGGCCCAGTGCTGTCAGGGAGGAGGATCCCACTCCAAGCTGGGTCCTGCCTGGCCTGCCTTGCCTTGTGGAGGTGCACACGGGAGCCTCTGTGTACACCCAGCATGGAATTTTCCTCTCGGAGCCTGACCCAATTCCTTGTTGTTATTCAGTCACCCTGGGTGAATTCCATCTCTGTGGAATTCCAGAAAGGTTAGACATTAGAGAGGAGTGCTAATGTTACAAGGAGCCTGCTTGCCCCTACCTGAACGCTTCACTGTTTGTCTTGGCCACTTGCTCATCTCTGTGGATCTTGGCCCATCAGTTCCCTTCCCTGGGGCCAAGGCTTCCCCCCAACCCTGGGTATACTGGGGCCCTTCTCTCTCCTTCCTGACAAAGCTGCATGTCCCAGGCTTCCACGAGTGTCACGCTGCAGACACCTCTCCTGAAGGGATGTCACCTCATGTCCTGGCCCATGACAGTGGTCTGCACCTACCCTGACACTAGAGTCCCAACAACTAAGGAAACTGGGTCATGCAAAGGGCTGGACTTCTACCTTCTGAAAATTAAAGTACTGAGAAGTACTATTCACAGACTACAACTGAATAGTAAATTATACAGGCATCAGTTAACAGGTTACCTCTTACACCCGACAGTTCTCAGGTCATTCATGTGTGAGTAGCGATTTGCCTTCAGACGTGTCATCTCTTCCCAAAGAAGACATTTAATGACAGCTCCTCCCCACCCTGGGGCTTCCCAGGTGGCGCTACTGGTAAAGAACCCTCCTGCCACTGCAGGAGATACAGGAGATGCAGGTTCAATCCCTGGGTTGGGAAGATCCCCTGGAGGAGGGAATGTCAACCCATTCCAGTATTCTTGCCTGGAAAATTCCATGGACAGAGGAGCCTGGAGGGCTACAATCTATGGGATCACAAAGAGTCACTCATGGCTGAAGCAGCTTAGCACACCTCTCCACCCCACCCCTCACCAAGGCCTTTATTTGTTTTCATCATGTTATGGGTTACACTGCAATTATTCCTGAATGGGGCTTATGTCCCCAGTAGGTTATAAACTTCCCAAGGGCTGGGACCACATCATATAGATCAATGTCTACCCAGCACCAGGCAGGAAGAGTCACAGTGAAAGGGCAGCACTCCCTAGGGGTGATAAATCCAGTCTTCTTGTATTAAAGGCAGAGTTTAGCAGCTCAGCACAGAGACGCCTCAGCATTCATGACGGAAGTGCAGTGCTACTCTGTATGAAGTAGTGATTTCATACACTATTGTTAATAAGGATGGTGTGATTTGTCAACAGTTAAGGAGTGCTTACTGCAGGACACGCACTGTGAAAATGCCTTTAAAAGCAACATGTCATTTATTCCCTCAACAACTGTAGGAGGTCAATAGTATTATTGCCCCTATTGGACAGGTGGGAAAATCGAGTTCTAGAGCCTTGGCCAATTTCCCAGGTAACATAGCTGCTAACTGGCAAAGCTGTGCCTGGACTCCACATCTGCCGTCTGGAGCATGGCCTGAATTAGCTCCCCCTACCCTGCCCCTTCTGGGACGTCCTGTGAAGCACCAGTCACAGTGCTTGGTCAGGGCCTGGTGCCCTGTCTACCACTGCAGAGCGTATGGAGCTGTAACTTGCAGTCCTAGAACCAAGCATGTGTTCGCGTGCTCATGAGAGAGAGCACAGTTTTAAGCAAGCGAACGTGGTGTTCACGGGACTCACCTGTGAGCTGGTAGTATCTAGCGCATGCATACTGGGCCTGCAAAGAAACGAGCCTTCAGAAGTGATGTGGATGGGGGCGGAGGGTGCCGGTCCGTGTCGTGTGATAACCCCGCCTCCTGCCAAAGGTGTTTTTCAGAGGCATCACGGTCAATGCCGTGCGGGGCTTCCCCATGAGCGCGGCCATGTTCCTTGGGTACGAGCTCTCGCTGCAGGCGATCCGTGGGGACCACGTGGTGACCAGCCCCTGAGCGCCAGGTCAGTGCTCCTCTTTCCCTGCCACTTGTGCCCTCCCGGAACTTAAAACCCCTTCTTTGCGTGAGAGTGGTGTGGACTTCGGAAATTTCCCTGTTTGTTTCCTGTTTAATCTGTGTTAGTTCAGGACTGGAATTGCCACCCTTCTTGTCATCAAAAAGCTCTTCTGAAATGCCCACCTGTGGCTGGTCATGAGCTAGGCGGTCAGTAACTGAGGCCGGCCCAGAACTTACCTGTTTGTAGCGAGCTCATCTGTCTGTTTCCCATTCAGCCCTTGGAGAGAAGTGCATTAGCTTCACCATACAAATTCAGTAACCCAAGATAGAGGTCTCGAACCAGGGTGCCCACCCTCTGGTACACTGTCTCTCCACCTCACTACTGAATAGACTCCTAAAGAACAGCCTTTGCCACCATCTCTGCCTCCCATACCCTCTCCTTTTCCTGTTCTCATTGTAGAAAAGTCACTGCAACCAAAGGGATCTGAAAACTGAAGTCTGAATAAGTGACTGCCTCGCTCCACTGCCCTCGATGGCTCCCGATTGCCCTCTAGGTTAAGTGTCAGTCCTTAAAGCCCTCGTCCTCAGCAGCATCCTGAACACACCACCCTCACTCTTGCCTCCGGGCCTTTGTGCATGCTCTTCCAGCCTGACACCTCTCCTCAGACCTTCCTCTTGTCCTTGGCCTCGCCAACTCCTCTTTGTGATCCAGGCCCTGGTGTAGGAGCCTCCTCCTGCAGGAAGCCTGCCCTGATGCCTTGGCCAGGAGGAGGCACACCTGCTATAGGCTCTGCTCCCAGTCAGCTGAAGGTTCGAGGGGAGCTATAACTGGTTTTCTCCTTTGTATCATTAGTGCTTCCCATGAAACCTGGCGCACAAATGGTCGCACAGAAACATAATCGAGTAGATGGATGACCAGCTTCCAATATCCCCTCAATTCCTCCTCCTCTTCTTCTCCCTTGTTTTCCCCTTCTCTTGTTTCAGAGCTCAGAAGACAAAGTGGAATGAGTCACTGAATTTTCTGGAAAACAAGAGACCATTTTGCTTCAGTCATGGCAACTGCAGATTCTCTTAGAAAGGGTGGTTGGTCCTCACTAGGAAGGTCTAGCCAACCTGTCTGCTGCCTGTCCTGTATAAGAGCCCAGCTAGGATGCATGGATGGGGCCAGATCCTAGAGCCAGGGGAAGGGCAGGATGGATGAGGCTGATGAGAGTGAGTCCAGGCCCTGCCCCGGACGCTTGCTTTAGTCACATGCTTTAGCTTTTTATTAAAGCACCTACATCCACAGCCTTCCTGGCTTTTTGCCCTCTCTTACAAAAGGGAAAGGGTAGCAACACATTTTGCATAATTAAATACCCTGAGTAAAGAGTCACTGTTACTTGGGTCATGTTCAGGACAAGGAGGATAAATCTGGTTCTTAAAACTTTTCAGATACTGACCACATCCTCCTTTTAACAGATGAAAGTGGCTTTAAAAAAATCCTATCATAAAATCAATGCATTTTAATGTAGGAAAACATAGAAAATGCAAATAAAAAGAATAAAATAAAAATACCTTTAATCCCATGGCCTTGTTAATATTCTTCCAACTTTTTTTTTATCCCCCAATTGGGATCCAATGTTATACAATGTTTTATAGCTCACTCCTCCCATTTAATAGTTCAGGACCATTTTTCCATGTCATTAAACTTCAGCTGCAAAGGGTTTTAATGCCAAGGCTTCACAGATCCCAGAGTTGCTGGACACTTTCCTGAGCCATGGCTCCCTGCCACTCACGGCCACCCTGGTTTGGCTACTTCAGGAGGAAGGAAGACGTTTCCAGCAAGCCCAATTCTGATTGTCTTGGATTTGGCCTTTCAAAGCAGTGACTGGAAGTTTTTCCTTCTGAAAATGCTCTGATAAGACAAAGGGCACAAATGTCTGTGTCTTTCCTGTGCACGGGTGGGTGGGGCTAGTGCCTCTCAGGTGGAGGAGGGAGTTCCCAGGAACTCTTCTGGAGCCTTGTCTTGAACAAGCCTCACACAGAGAGTTCAGCTTCCTGCTCTAACCCAAGAACACCAAGGCCCTTCAACAAGTCCTGGATCTGAATTTACCAAGTAGCGCTGAGATCTCTGGCAGCAGTAGCAGCCATGCTTTGAAGACAAGGGAGTCAATTCCCTCCTTGTAGCCTAGACTGAGGACAGAGTGGGGTGAGGCAATTAGAGAATTAGGGAGCCCTGCAGTTCCTAACAAGTGGTGGGATGCTGTCTATCTCGAATGATGCTGGCCCACCATCTGCCGTGACATTCGAACTTCACTGGCCCTCTCTCAATTTCAAGAAAAGTTCATTTTCAAGGCAAGAAGATACATTTCCCCACCCCCCCAGCAATGTCTTTCATTGAACTTTTACAAAACAACCCTGGACAACCTCATAGCCCCTCCCCAGCCTGTTATCATGGTAATACTTTGCCCAGTGTTGCTTCACAGAAGCAATTTGACTCCTAGATCTTGCTGACTGATAATCCCAGTGAGATGACAGTCTTAACCTTTCCTCCTTTTTCCCCAGGTTCAGCATCACCTGACCAGAACCTCATTCCGCGACAGCCAATGCTGATGGTGGCAGCATCTCCAGAGCCTGAGGTGGTGAATTGACCGAAGAGAGAAAAGGCCTCTGCACTGACCCTAAGCCAGCCGGGCTCACCTTGAAATCCCTTCTTGCCCAGCATTGAGTGCAGGTGGGGTGGGCATTCTCTGGGCCTTCTTTTCACGTGGAGAGCAAAACAGAACAAAGTGAACTCCTGATCCACAGTCTGATTTCCATTATGATGTCATTAATCTAAATTTGACTTCTCACTGGAACCACGCTGGAACCACGTGGGGAGACCACTGCTCTTTTGCTATTATGTGTCCATGACGTCACTCCTGCTTCTGTGCCACCAGAGACTTCCCTCATCAGTCCTGCAGCCCCTTCCTCCTGAGGTGAATGCAGTTTCTGAATCCTTCTCAACACGGTGCCCTGGGGAGCTACCATCAGCCAGCCTGATGCATCCGTTCCCAGCTAAATCCCAGTGGGGAAGGTATCTTTAGATTCCGAATCCCCCACCCTTTTTCCCCCCTTGAAAGGGTCTTCCTTGATTTTTCCACAGCCCCCCATCCCCCTTGAGTGATTAAGAGCATGTCTCTGAAAATCCCCTCTCCTAACAGGCCCAGTGCCAGGACAAAGCATGGCTCTGGCGCAAAGTCGAAACGTTCAGTCTCGTCAGTTTATCCTGTTACTGTAGCAAAGGGTTCCCTGCTTGAAATAAAACCCTTAGTATGGTCTCCTTGATTTTTCTCCTTTACTACCGCTGGCCTTGCAGCATCCCAAGGCAGCTCTACGGGCTGTGGTCTAAACTCTCCCTCCCGCCAACACCAGGGTGTTTGCTCATTCTTTCAGTCATCAAACATTTTTGAGCATTTACTCTATTTCGACGCTATCCTTGTGTTGGGGACAGCCTTGAGGGTCCCCCGTGGTCCTTCCGCTCCGGCGTATGAGAGGCAGTTCTGTTTACACGAGAGTTGGGTCTGCATGCATCACTGGGCTGGGTGGGCACTGTGGATGCTGAAGAGAGGATGACTGGCATCTGGTCCATTACCAGGGGAACCTGAGGTGTTTTCTGTCACACAACCAGAGCACGTTAATTAAGTCCTCCTCAGTTGGATCATTGCCTAGTGCTGCTGCTGGTTGCCAGTTTGTTTCGAAGTAGTGTTGTATTCGCTGGGCCAGCTAGGGTATTCTCTTGGGTGCTCCTGATGAGCTGAGATCCATAATAGCCTTCTTCAGGTAGAACCTGTCCCAGAGTCTCTTGATCATCTTGGCTCTTCTCCATGATTGAAGGAGGTAAGTTAAAATGGAAATATGATGTTGGCAGTATATTAAGTGCAAAAATAAAGTAGCAGGATAAAACGTGATGTTTTTCATTTTTAAAAATATGTTATATAATATTTAAAGATGGATAATTACATAGACATTGAAAAGAATCCATAAGGAGACACATCAAACCTAATAGTGGCTATTTTGGAAATATGGAACTGGGGGAAGACTTTCAATTTCTACTTTGATGATAATGGTGATTTCTCTGTGCACCATTATAGAATTTACATTTTTTTTTACGAGTGTATATTGATTTTGTACTTTTAAAAAAAATAAAGGTACATTTATTTTCAGAATCAGGTTCTGTACTAGGCACTTACTTCTCAGGCTCCTGCTGGCTCGGCTGCACTGGCCAAGCTCACCCAGGCTCTGAGCAACAGCTGTCCTCTGCCCACCCTGTACTGTCCACCCCGGGCCAGTTGTACACAGCCTGTAGCACACTTTCTGTGTACATACACGTACACACACACACAGGAACACCTGGGCTGGGAAAGGATGCAACTCTACCTTAATGAAGGCACTTGACCCCAACCCAGACAAATCTGGTATGTAGCCAGTCCTGGGAGCAGTCACCAGACAATAGCCTTCGCTTCCTCTTAGATTCTCCTGGAGGAGATAATATTGGGGAATAATTGGGACCAACCGTTTGGGGGTTTTCCTTAGTCCACACACAGTAGCCTTTCTTTCACTCAACCCGAAAAAGCATGTGTTGAATCTGACTCTGCTTATTGCTTGTGCTAAGTGGTGGGTGACCCAGGCAGGGACCCTGCCCTCAGGAAACTTAGTACAGGTTGATTCTGTGTCTTCATTAGCAATATGTTTACCAATGAAATTCCATTTTTAAGGGAGGCTGAAGAGAGAATTTCATGTCACGCACCAGGTCTGGTGTCTGCATCCTGGGCTTGAAGAACTTCAAACTTGCCCTTTTACCTTCCTGGGGACAGCGAAAATAATGCCAGTGACTGTTCCTCGACAACAGAGGTTCTCCACCATGCTCCTTCCACCCTGCAAAACTATGGAGGGCTGCAAGGGATTTTTGTTTATGTAGATTATAACATTTGCAGGAACTAAAATTGATGATTAAAAAAAACTTTTATTGGAGTATAGTTGATTTAGAGTGTTGTGTTAGTTACAGGTGTATAGCAAAATGAATCAGTTATATGTATACATGGTCCACTCTTTTTTTTTAGATTATTTTCCCATATAGGTCATTACAGAGTATTAAGTAGAGTTCCCTGTGAGATGCAATAGGTCCTTATTAGTTGTCTATTCTATTTGTAGCTGTATGTAGTATTGTGTGTAGGTCAGTTTCAATCTCCCGATTTATCCCTCCTCTCCTTTCCCCCTGGTAATCATAAGTTTGATTTCAAGATCTATGAGTCTGTTTCTGTTATGTAAATAAGTTCATTTGTGTCATTCTTCTCAGAGTCTACATATGAGCGCTGGCGTATGATATTTGTCGGACTTATTGAATTTAGCGTACTAGTTTCCAGACTCATTCATGTTGCTGCAAGTGTCCTTGTTTTAGTTTTTATGGCTGAGTAATATTTTGTTGTACATATATATTGTATATATGTGTATACACGACATCTTCCTTATCTAGTCCGCTGTTGATGGACGTTTAGCTTGCTCCCAGGTCTTTGCTACTGTAGATAGTGCTGCAGGGAACATTGGGGTGCATGTGTCTTTTTGAATTATGTTTTCCTCCAGATATATGCCCAGGATTGGAATTGCTGGATCTTGTAGTTCTATATTTAGTTTTTAAAGGAACCTCTGTACTGTTCTTCATAGTGATTGTACCAATTTATATGCCCACCAGTGGTGTAGGAGGGTTCCTTTTTCTCCACACCCTCTCCAGCACTTACTGTTTGTAGATTTCTTTGATCATCAGCATCCTGACTGGTGTGAGGTGATAACTCACAGTAGTTTTGATTTGCATTTCTTTAATAGTTAATGATTTTGAGCATCTTTTCATGTGCTTTTTGGCCATCAGTAAAAACAGATTTTTTAAAGTATTTGTTTAAAGTATAGTAAGAATGTTAGCATCACATATTTTAATGAAACAGTTACTTTTTCCAAACAAAAACAAATAATGAAAAGGGTTGCACTGTTTTACATTTTTGCAAATCTTCTAATATCTGGCTTAAACAGAGGACAGTTGGATTCCATATCTGCTTCTGCTTTCAGTCAGTTGGGATACCTCTTGGCATGAAGTTTTCTGAAAATTCCACTGTACACTTGCAATGAGAGTAAAAAGGCAGATGACATCTTGGTGTCATATGAAAATAGTTTTGAGTACGGCTCTCTCTTTGAGAACACCTGATATGCATACACACACACACACACACACACACTTGATATGCACACGCACGAACGCACACACACACACACACACCCCCCCTGAAAGTGCTCTTGGCTGATAAACTGTGAAATCGCCACTAAGTGGCAGCAGAGATCAACTAAATGCACCATAGGTCGGCGCTTCTGGTACCTTGCGGCATTGGCGTCACTGGTGAGAGCAACTGGGCCCCCTGACACTTCTCTTCCTGTTTTCAGGGTTTCATCATCTCCATTATTGTCACTGTTCTTTTACTTCTCTGTGGTGGAACTAACTTCAGGCCAGGGAGACCTTGTCTTGGGTTCTAGCTCCAGGTCTGTAATCAGCTACCTTCATAATCTTGGCAAGATTTGGCCCTCTTGGACCTCAGTTTCCTCATCTGTAAAATGGCCACACTGGGTGGCTCTCCCTTACTTACCTTCCAGGGCTTCAGTAAGACTCTAGTGCTAAAGTGGTTTTGTAAAATGCGAAACACAGGGAGGTGGTGGTGGACGCTGGGCACTCTGTGATATTTCTTGTTCCTGGTTTCAGCCTGCCTTCCTCTCTCTGAGTCCGGGTTGTTAGCATTCTCCAGGGGGTGATATGGAGTGGCTACAAAAGTGATGCCTGGGCCTTGTCTCTGCCTGTAAAGCTCTGACTTTTGCAATGCTTGGCTCCTAGGCCTTTGGGACCCCCAAGTAGACATCTGGTTTGTGAGCTTGAGTGGGTGGATGCCAATGCCAGTGTGACCTTTCTGATGCCCAGGATATCTTTGGAGTCCTTGATTCAAGTCCTCTCGTGTTCTGACTACCAGTGCCTCTCTCTGATGGGCTGACAATCAAAGAAGTTTCCAGCAAACACTTGGCCGAGCAGCGAAGTCCAGCCTGTGAGCACCTGGGAACCAGAAAACCCACTCAGACTGACTGCTTCCCACCCTTAGCTGGGAGTAGGGAGGGCCCAGCTTGCTATGGGCTCAGTCACACCCATATCAGCCATCACATCACCATCAGTCACACTCACCCATCACAGGACCCAGCCCCAGTGCCCTGTGCTCCTGCTTCCTGTGGTTTAGGAAGACATCCCTGCGTCTTAGTCTCCTTTGTGCTGAGCCCAGCACTGGCACCCGCTGCATGCTTTACTGGTGTTTACTGATTGATTTAACCACATCCTCAGGTGTACAAAAGATTTTTTAAAAAGAAAATTGCTTTTTTTTAAATTTAATGAAGTTTAGTTTTCTCCAAGCTTTCATTCTACCTGGTGGAAGAAAGAGTGATTTTGCCATTTCAGGTGTAAAATTCCGGAATTCCAAGTAAAATTCAGGCAGTTCAGTACTTCCTCCTCCTCCTCCCTCTCCTGGGGTGACTTTCAATTCTTGGGGCTTGGGGTTTGAGGGAGAGGCTTCTGGCTCTTGGCAGATGCTCCATCCTGGGCTAGCACTCTTCCTGTCCAGTCCTGGGGCATGGCCTCCCCTGCACGGTGGCTTCTGTGCAGACATCTTCATTCCCGTCTGGTCCTGGCCTCATGGCCTCTGCATGCCGTATCTGCCAACCCGGAGGCCCCTCTGACATTACTGTGCTCCATGACACATCTACGCCCTTCTTGGTTCTGTGGGAAAAGCTTTGCTGTCAGCGCTGAAACTACTCAAGGGCCGGCATCAGGTCCACCTTCCTGGGGCTCCCTATGCCACACCATTTGGTGGGTAGTAGGAGGCAATTTGGGTTGTAATCTTCCTGGGTGCACAAGACGTGCAGCTCAGGAGCCCTCCCTTCTCAGGTCCTCAAGCCTCTCTGGATTTCTGCCACCACCACTCCAAGGTCATCTTGGGGCCAGGCACTCCCCAGTGTCTGCTTCCACGGTGTTTCTCTTCCATGGGTCATAGAGTTGTTACTTCCTCCCCTAGAACTAGAATCTCTACATTTGGAAATTCAAAAGCCAAGAATTAACGTCTATATTAATCAGTAAAGAACAGTCACCTCAACTGATGCAGAAAACGCATTTGACAAACTCCAATACTTGTTCATGATAAAAACGCTCAGTGAAAGAAAACAGAGTTTCCTCAACCTGATAAAGTGCATCTTCAAAAAGTCCACAGCCAACATCAAACTTATGGTGAAAGGCTAGATTCTTTCCTACTAAGATCAGGAACAAGACTCTGGCCATTTCTATCCAGCATTGCACTGGGTGTTGTAGACAGGGTAATTAGGTAAGAAAATGAAATATAAGGCATCCGCATTGGAAAGGAGAACTAAGCTATTTCTACTTGCAGATGATATGATATTGTACGTAGAAAATCCTAAAGAATTCACTAAAACCTGCTATTCAATAGACCCAATAAACAAGTTCAGCAAGCTTTCGGATGTAAGATCAACCTACAAAAATAAATTCTATTTTTATAACTTAGCAACGAAGATTCCTGAAATGAACCCAGATATTCAGCAAACAATTCTATTTACAATAGCATTTGAAAAATGAAATATTTAGGCACATTTTAATAAAAAGAAGTACAGGACTTCTACACTGAAAGCTATAAACCTTATTGGAAGAAATGTTTAAAGCTCTCAATAAACAGAAAGATAGTCTAAGTCAGGGATCAGAAAATTAAATATTGTTACGATAGCAGTACTTCCCAAATTGACTTACAGATTTAATTCAGTCTCTCTAAAACTCCAAGCTACTTTTTTTTCCTTTCAGAAACTGAAAAGCTAATCTTAAAATTCATATGGAAACACCAAGGACCCAGAGCAACCAAAACAATTTTGATAAAGAAGAGTAAAGTTGGAGGACTCACACTTCCCTGCTTCGAGGCTGTAGTGATCCAGGCAGTGTGATGCTGGCACAGGATAGACTTGTAAAGCGACAGGATAAAACAGAGTCCAGAAACACACCCTTACATTCGTGGCAAATTGGGTTTTGATGTGGGTATCAAGACCCAAGATGTGGGTATCAGTGGAGAAAGAATAGTCTTTTCAACAAATGGTGTTGGGACAACTGGGTATCCATCCACATACCAGAAGTTGGAACTTTATCTCATACCATATACAAAAATGAACCCAGGACAGATCATAGACCTAGATGTAAGAGGTAAAACTGTGAAACTTATAGAAGACACAGAAATATATCTTTGTGACCTTGGGTTAGGCAAAGATTTCTTGGAATAATGAAAGTACAAGTAACTAAATAGACACGTTGGATGATAACTTCAAACTTTTGTACTATCAGTACCTTGAAGAAAAGAGACAACTCACAAAATGGGAGAAAATATTTGCAAAACCTGTGTCAGATAAGGTATTTTTATCCAGAAGATACGAAGAACTCTTACAACTCAACTATAAAAAGACAACTCAGCCTAAAAATAAACAAAAGATTTGAATAGGTATTTCTCTACAGGTGGCCAATGAGCACATGAAAAGATGTATCAGTAGTTATAAGGGAAATGCAAATCAAAGCTACCATGGGGTACCACCTTATGTCCAACAGGATGGCTACAGTCAGAAAGATAATTACAAGTGATGATAATTAAGTGGAGAAATTGGAACCCTCATACATTGCTGAGTGGAAACGAAAAATGGTGCAACTTCCTTGGTAAACTGGAGAAGGCAATGGCACCCCACTCCAGTACTCTTGCCTGGAAAATCCCATGGGCGGAGGAGCCTGGTGGGCTGCAGTCCATGGGGTTGCAACCAGTTGGACACGACTGAGGGACTTCACTTTGACTTTTCACTTTCATGCATTGGGGAAGGAAATGGCAACCCACTCCAGTGTTCTTGCCTGGAGAATCCCAGGGACGGGGGAGCCTGATGGGCTGCCGTCTATGGGGTCGCACAGAGTCAGACACAACTGAAGCGACTTAGCAGCAGCAGCAGCAGCAGCAGCAGCAACCTTGGTAAACAGTTTGACATTTCCTCAAAAGTTAAACACAGCATTACCATATGACTCAGCAATTCCACTCATAGGTATATACCTGAGAGAAAGGAAAACATTCACACGAAAAACCTTTATGTGAATGTCTGCATGCATGTGTGCTCCATTGTTCAGTCATGTCCAACTCTTTGTGACCCCACGGACTATTGCCCACCAGGCTGTTCTGTCCATGGGATTTCCCAGACAAGATTACCAGAGCGGGTTCCATTTCCTCCTCCAGGGGAATCTTCCCAGCCTAGGGATCAAACCCATGTCTCCTGTGGCTCCTGCTTTGGCAGGCAGAGTTTAACCACTGAGCCACCTGGGAAGCCTTATGAATATTTATAGCAGCATTATTCATAACAGCCAAAGAACAGAATCAACGCAAATGTCTATCAACTGATGACTGGATAAACAAAATAGAGTATATCCATGCAATGGAATATTATTTGGCTATGAAAAGAAATAAAATGGGACTTCCTGATGGTCCAATGGTTAAGACTCCAGGCTTCCACTGCAGGGAGCCTGGGTTCAATCCCATGTCGAGGAACTAAGATACCACATGCTGTGCAGCATGGCCAAATTAAAAAAATAATAATAAAGAGATAAATGAACTACTGATGCATACTACAACATAATGAACCTTGAAAGCATCATTATAAGTCAAAGAAGCCAGTCCCAGAAAAACACATCATATTTCATTTATAGGGGAATTCAGAAGGGGCAAGTTTATAGAGACAGAAAATAGATTATTAGTTGGTTAGGTTGTGGGAAGGGAGAAGAAGAAATGGCTGCTAATGTGTTCAGGGTTTCTTTTGTGGGTGATGAAAATGTTTTAAAATCAGACTGTGCTGATGGATGCCCAGCCCTGTCAATATACTCAAAACCACTGAGTTGTACACTCTCAATGGGTGAATGGTTTTGCGGTTCTGCCGAGCACTCCCTTCCCAGAGGATGAAAGGTGTTGGTCTGGGATGAATAAGGAGGGGAGCAGCATAGAAAAGGAATTGCAGGGCTGAGACCGTACAGTATCTTCCTGCCTCACACTGGATGGATGGGCAGAGAGGGACAGACCAACAGGTGCATGTAGGCTGGTCAACTTTCAGGCCAGCAGTGTCTGAGCTTGGCTTTGGCCCTTGGCAGTGTGCCCTGGTCTGGAATCTCCTGAAAACCAACCCTGCCAGGGACCGGGCAACATGAACAAAGCAGCTGGCTGTGTTGAGAGCCACCGCCCTCCTGTGGGTCAGATTTAAGAATGTAGCTGTAGAGTCAGTTGCCTGAGTTGGAATCTTGGCTTCTCCACTTGTGAGCAGTGTGCCCAGGAAGTTATATAACCATTCTGGGTCTTAGTTTCCTCTTTTGTGAGCTGATCATAATAACCTACCTACACCTACCTTGGAGAAGGGAAAGGCTGCCCACTCCAGTGTTCTGGCCTAGAGAATTCCATGGGCTGTATAGTCCATGGGGTCGCAAAGAGTCAGATATGACTGAGCGACTTTCACTTTCACTTTTCACACCTTCCTCGTGGGCTTCCTGAAGTTTCAACTAGAGAGTGAACAAAACATCCTTCACCAAGTGCCTGGTACATAGTAAACAGTAAATACTAGTCCTTCTTCTCCTGTCTACAAGGTGACTTGTAGATCAATCTCAACTCCCCTGCCACAGGAAGGAGACTCATAACAGGTCATCTCACCGCAGACAGCCCTGAGAACCCTGCTCTGAGCTGGCTGCAGGGGTGCAAGCTGTGGGTAACGCCACTTTTGCAGAAAAGCCAAGGGAAACCACCAAGCTCTGCTGGTGACTAAGCTGTGACCGTGGGCCGCAGCTTATCTCTCTGCCATCTTCTCTGGCATCTGATTGTGTCGTTAGGTTGTGTTTTGAAACCATCCCCAGCTCCCAGCATGTGTCCTTGCTGTGATCCCCGTGTGAGGTGAGTGTTGCTGAGGGGGCGGCTTCCGAGGCTGCAGGCTGTAAACCTCATTGTGTAACACAACACAGCTCTGTGTCTGGGACCAGTCATTCAGAAAACCCAGATGGATGGAGAGACGAGCAGAGGCGGAGGCCCTGCTGCTGTGAACTGGATGCCTCGTGGTGGGCCATCCAGGGAGCTACTGAGGTCTCTGACCCTCCTAGAGGTGCCCCAGCAAAGCCCAGAGAGGAGCCTGAGAGAGTGTTCCCCAGTTTCTGTAAGTGGGGTCAGAGCTAAAGAAACACCCACAAATCCCTTATCACATTTCTGAAATCCAAACAGTCCAAGATTAATTGAGACTCATTTGTCTGCCAAGCCTGACTGCCTTGGTGATGGCTCTGTGTGTTTTGCAGAATATTAATGTGTTTAATTACAGCATCCTACCCCAGGCTCTGTTTGAATGTTGTGTAATATACGGCGTGTGAACAGCATAGTCTCTTTCTAAAAGGCTAAACAGTTTGAATTCTGAAAACCCTCTGGCCCCCAGGTTTTTGGATAATAGAATGTAGACCCATATTATCATGAATCTGTGTTACTGTTGGGCTGTCATCAGAAGAAGCACAACATAGAAACTTGATCTACACAGTGTAAGAAATGAGCAGAATGCAGAGAGCAAAGCATTTGGAATCAGAGACAACTGGGGCTGGATCATTACTCTGAATCTCAGAACCCATGGGACCTTGGGAAGGTCATTTAACCTTTTTGAGCTTTGATTTCCTCATCTGCAAAACAGAAATAATAATACCTGTCCCCTGCTGTTTACTAGGAGGTTAAATGCTCAGATGTAAAGAATCTGCCTGCAATGTGGAAGACCCAGGTTCGATCCCTGGGTTGGGAACATTTCCTGGAGAAGGGAATGGCAACTCACTCCATTATTCTTGCCTAGAGAATCCTAATGGACAGAGAAACCTGGCGGGTATAGAGTCCATGAGGTCACAAAGAGTCAGATGTGATGGAGCGAGTAACACAAATGAGATAATACATGCTTAGCACATACAGAAAGAAGGAAGAAAGTGTTAGTCGCTCCATCTTGTCTGACTTCACTGTTGCCCTCCAGGCTCCTCTGTCCATGGGGATTCTCCAAGGCAAGAATACTGGAATGGATTGCCGTTCCCTTCTCCAGAGGATCTTGTCAACCCAGGGATCAAATCCAGGTCTCCCATGTTGCTTGGGCTTCTTTACCATCTGAGCCACCAGGAATCCAGTCCATACCGTTCAGTTCAGTTCAGTTGCTCAGTCATGTCGGACTCTTTGCAACTCCATGGACTGCAGCATGCTAGGCTTCCCTGTCCATCACTAACTCCCGGAGCTTGGTCAAACACATGTCCATCAAGTTAACGATATCATTCAACCATCTCATCCTCTGTCATCCCCTTCTCCTCCTGCCTTCAATCTCTCCCAGCATCAATGTCTTTTCCAATGAGTCAGTTCTTCACATCAGGCAGCCAAAGTATTGGAGCTTCAGCTTCAGCATCAGTCCTTCCAATGAATATTCAAGACTAATTTCCTTTGGGATTGACTGGTTGGATCTCCTTGCAGTCCAAGGGACTCTCAAGAGTCTCCTCCAACACCACAGTTCAAAAGCATTAATTCTTTGGTTCTCAGCTTTCTTTATGGTCCGACTCTTACATCCATACATGACTGCTGGAAAAACCGTGACTTTGACTATATGGACCTTTTAGAGCAAAGTAATGTCTCTGCTTTTTAATATGTTGTCTAAATTTGTCATAGATTTTCCTCCCAGAAGCAAGCGTCTTTTAATTTCATGGCTTCAGTCATCATCCACTGTGATTTTGGAGCCTAAGAAAACAAAGTCCATCACTGTTGCCGTTTTTCCCCCATCTATTTGCCATGAAGTGATGAGACCAAATGCCATGATCTCAGTTCTTTGAATATTGAGTTTTAAGCCAGCTTTTTCACTCTCCTCTTTCACCCTCATCACGAGGCTCTTTAGTTTCTCTTTGCTTTCTACTATAAGGGTGGTGTCATCTGCATATCTGAAGTTATTGATCTCTCTCCTAGCAATCTTGATTCCAGCTTGTGATTCATCCAGCCTGGCATTTCACATAATGTGCTCTGCATATAAATTAAATAAGCAGAATGACAACATACAGTCTTGAAGTACTCCTTTCCCAATTTTGAACCAGTCCATTGTTCTATGTCCAGTTCTAACAGTTGCTTCTTGACCTGTGTACAAATTTCTCAGGAGGGAGGTAAGTTGGTCTGGTATTCCCATCTCTTTAAGAATGTTCCACAGTTTGTTGTGATCCACACAGTCAAAGGCTTTGTCATAGTCAATAAAACAGAAGTAGATGTTTTTCTGGAATTCTCTTGCTTTTTTCTGTGATCCAACGGATATTGGAAATTTGATCTCTGGTTTCTCTGCTTTTCTAAATCCAATTTGAACATCTGGAAGTTCTTGGTTCACATATTGTGAAGCCTGGCTTGGAGAATTTTGAGCATTACTTTGCTAGCATATGAGATGAGTGCAATAGTGCAGTAGTTTGAACATTCTTTGGCATTGCCTTTTTTTAGGATTGGAATGAAAACTGACCTTCTCCAGTCCTGTGCCCACTGCTGAATTTTCCAAATTTGCTGCCATATTGAGTGCAGCACTTTTACGCCATCATCTTTTAGGATTTGAAATAGCTCAACTGGAATTCCATCACCTCCACTAGCTTTGTTCGTAGTGATGCTTCCTAAGGCCCACTTGACTTCGCATTCCAGGATGTCTGGCTCTAGGTGAGTAATCACACCATCGTGGTTATCTGGGTCGTGAGCATATTTGTTTGTACAGTTCTTCTGTGTATTCTTGCCACCTCTTCTTAATATCTTCCACTTCAGTTAGGTCCATACCATTTCTGTTCTTTATTGTGCCTGTCTTTGCATGAAATGTTCCCTTGGTATCTAATTTTCTTGAAGAGATCTCTAGTCTTTCCCATTCTGTTTTCCTCTATTACTTTGCATTGATCACTTCGGAAGGCTTTCTTATCTTTTCTTGCTCTTCTTTGGAACTCTGCATTCAGATGGATGTGTGTGTGTGTGTAGTTGCTTAGTCGTGTCCAACTCTTTGCAACCCCAAAGACTATAGCCCATCAGGCCCCTCTGCCCATGGGATTCTCCAGGCAAGAACACTGGAGTGGGTTGCCATCTCCTTCTCCAAAAGGAACTGTAGAAAGAAAGAAAGTGAAGTCGCTCAGTCGTGTCCAACTCTTTGCAACCCCATGAACTATAGCCTCCAGGCTCCTCCATCCATGGAATTTTCCAGTTTCCATGAAACTCCCAGTATTGGAGTGGGTTGCCATTGGAGTGAGTATTGGAGTGGAATGGGAGAATGCCTTCTCCCATTCAGATGGATATATCTTTCCTTTTTTCCTTTGCCTTTTGTTTCTCTTCTTTTCTCAGCTATTTGTAAGGCCTCCTCAGACAACCGTTTTGCCTTTTTGCATTTCTTCTTCTTGGGGATGGTTTTGTTCACTGCCTTCTGTACAGTGTTACAAACCTTCATCCATAGTTCTTCAGGCACTCTGTCTATCAGATCTAATCCCTTGGATCTATTTGTCACTTCCACTGTTTAATTATAAGGGATTTGATTTAGGTCATACATGAGTGTTCTAGTGGTTTTCCCTGCTTTCTTCAATTCAAGTCTGAATTTTGCAATAAAGACCATAGAGAGTAAGGGCTTAATATTACATGAGTCATATTAAAACATAATAGTAAGTATATTATTTGATAGGCCTTTTTCATGGCGCCTTTTCTGTGGGACTCCACGGGCCAGCTGGGGAGCCCACACAGCAGCCAAAGCTGAACCGGGCCCTCAGTGCAGCCGGCAGGGCAGCCTCCAGTGCTGGGAGCTGGGCGCCAAGAGGCAGAGCCCTGGGGCCAGTAGGGGTCAGCCTTTGAGTCTCCGGGAGGAAATCATAGAGGAGTTGCTGGGAGATGCGCGTAAAAACAGTCATAGCTGGAGCCCAAATTCTATGGTTGTGGAAGATCCCGAGGAAGCCTGTACCCCACCCCTGCCACATGAAGTTTTCCGTTTCTCAGGGTCGACAGATTGTAACTGTCATCTGTATGGAGGTACGTGTCCCCTGCAACATGCCTGATGGCATTTGGTGCTGAGGGAGGACCAGGTTTAAAGCAGTGAACTGAAAGCCTCTGGATTTAGAGATCCAACTTGTTGCCCTTTGACAAACACAGCACTGAATTCATCACTGAGAAGCTTGTCTGTGTCAAAACCAAGACCAACATAGCCGTGATTGGATGTTCCCACGGACTCGCTAACAATAAAAAGCTCCCTTGACTTGGCCCCCTGTGCTAAAACTCCTCCTCTTTCCCTGTGTGGGAGGGGCTTGGATGCAGGTGGAGGGCGAAATCCAAGCCAACCCCATCGCTAACCATGCTGGACGGCTACGGGGACCACGCTGCCCACACCATTAGGGAACCTCATCTCTGGCCAAGGCCTGTTTGTCGTGCAGGTCATGTTGGATATTGCTTGACACTGTAACTGGTGGAAATTCCTTTGAGCAAATCCCTTTGAGGAATCCTGGCTCTTGCTGCTCTGAGCTTTAGGTGTTATTGACATCAGAAGTAGTGAAGGATGGTCTAGACTCATAGGAAAAAGAAACCATTTTAATTTTTTGCCAGTACCTAGAAAAATACTGCCCTGAGTAGATTCCTCTAAGATCTTCCCAAGCCTCTGAGCCTTCAGGCAGTGGGGAGAAAGCCATCCTGATTGCCACACCACCCCAACCCCAAGACACTTCGCCCTGCCTCCTTCCTGCCTGTCACAGAGCCAGGGAGGCCAAGCAGGAGGGCTGCTGGCTGGCTGCCCACCCTCCACCACCTGCAAGCGGCCAGGTCATGTGAATCCCATGCTGTTGGCCCTCCTGGGGATGTTTGAAGGGAATTCACCTTTCTGAGCTTGTATAGTATGCTCTGGGTACCGTTCCTTCTACAGGTGGGCACATTCCCTGTCCACATACAACTTTGTACTTTGCTTTTCACCTTAAAGGCCTTCATCCATTCACTCAATATTTATAGAGCACCTCCTCCAGGGCACGAGCAGTACAGGCCCAAGATAGGCATTCGGGACACAAACGTGAGCAACACAAAGTTCTCTGTCCTCAGGACAGTAAACAGTGACCATAATGAATTAGTACATGAGAGAGCATCCTAGAAGGTGGTGAGCACTGTGGCATAGAGACCAGAATCAGAAGTACTGATATGGGAGGGGGGGCAGGTTGAGTATTAAGGTGTGTGCATGCTAAGTCGCTTCAGTCATGCCTGACTCTTTGCAACCCTATGGACCATAGCCCGCCAGGCTCCTCTGTCCATGGGATTCTCCAGGCAAGAATACTGGAGTGGGTTGCCATGCCCTCCTCCAGGGGATCTTCCTGACCCAGGTATGGAACCCTCACTTTTTTAACATCTCCTGCATTGGCAGGCAGGAGATGGATGGTTTAATAGTCAGAGTTCCCTAGAGAAATAGAACCAGTAGGATTGGTGGATAGGTAGATGGATGGATAGATAGACAGGCAGATAGACAGATAGCTTTATTATAAGGAATTGGCTAATGCAATTATGGAGGCTGAGGAGTTCCCCTCTCTGCACTTTCCAGGCTAGAGGACCAGGAAGCTGGTGGTGTAGTTCTAATCCAAGTCAAAGGCCTGAGAAGCCGGGAAGCTGGTGGTGTGAGTCCTGGTCTGAGTATTAGGAGACCAGCGTCCCAGCTCAAGCTGTCGGGCAGAGTATAAGTTCTTCTTACCTTTCCTTTTTGTTCTCTTCAGGCCCTCAGTGGATTGGATGGGGCCCACCCACACTAGGAGAGCATTCGCTTAATCCGATCTACCAATTGAGGTGCTTACCTCATCCAGAAACACCCTCATAAACTCAGAATAGTGTTTAGTCAAATATCTGGGCATGCCAGGCCTGGTCAAGCTGACACATAAAATTAACAGATAGCTACAGTCATATCATGGCAGCCAGACAACCTAGTTCAGAAATTCCTTCGGTATACCCCCATGAAGCTCTGCACCCCAGCTTGGCACTGCATCTGGCAGAAGTGGGGGCTAACTGAGGGTCCTTCAAGGGAGTGGATGACTGTATTGATCCCAGGGTTTATCAGCTTTCTGCTCTGACCCAGATCATCTGCTTCTTCAGAATGGTCAAGGGCTTTCCTCTCTTACAAACACACATGCCCACATTCTTGTGTGTCCTTCATCTCCTGGCCTGACCAAAGTGCTGCCTTCTCCCATTTCAGATACATAGTTGGCTTTTCAGGACCCCAAATGCCTTGGCAGTGCCCTGGACATCCCTCCAACAGAACCCATAGATAGGGTACCTCAGGTCTGCCTTTGGCCTCCCCTACAACACCCTCAGACTGTCTGCCCACTCCCATGTACCCTTCCTAACAATCCCAGACACGGTTCATGAGGCTTCAAGTTTTTGTTCAGGGAATAAGCCTTACAATTATTACAGGAGTATTTGATCCATCAGGGGCTTCCCTGGTGGCTCAGACAGTAAAGAATTTGCCTGCAATGCAGGAGACCTGGGTTCAATCCCTGAGTCAGGAAGATCCCTTGGAGAAGGGAATGGCTACCCACTCCAGTATTCTTGCCTGAAGAGTTCCATGGACAGAGGAGCCTGGTGGGCTACAGTCCATGGGGTCACAAAGAGTTAGACACAACTGAGCGATCAACACTTTTCACTTTCACTTGACCCATCAGCTCATTGACAGAGCTTGTACCTTTCTTTCAGAGAAGGCAATGGCATCCCACTCCAGTACTCTTGCCTGGAAAATCCCATGGATGGAGGAGCCTGGTAGGCTGCAGTCCATGGGGTCGCTAAGAGTCAGACACGACTGAGCGACTTCCCTTTCACTTTTCACTTTCATGCATTGGAGAAGGAAATGGCAACCCACTCCAGTGTTCTTGCCTGGAGAGTCCCAGGGACGGGGAAGCCTGGTGGGCTGCTGTCTCTGGGGTCGCACAGAGTCAGACACGACTGAACAGACTTAGCAGTAGCAGCAGTAGCTTTCTTTGTTCTGAGCATCAAGGAACAAATAAGCACCTGCAGACCAGATTGAGCTTTTTTCCCATATCTATTTATTCCAAAATAAAGACATAAAATTTTAAACAAATTATTACAGCTGATTTTGATTTAACATGGCTTATTTGATTTTTTAAATTACAACAACTTAAAGAGGAGGCTTTCTAAATTCAATAAATAGAATAAATAACATTTCAGCTTCATGCTTTGCCTCTCATTCTGTCATTCTGGAAACTTTCCAGCAGAGCCTTCAGAAATGTCAGCGTATTGCCTGTTGTGGTTCGGTTGCATGGCTGTTCACAGGCAAAAGACTGTGGGGATAAAAGTTGACAAAGGCAGAGTGACTAAAACAGTCTGGAGCCCAGCAACCCCAGAAACTGCCCTGCCTAGAACCTGGTGAGCAGGAGAGGGTGGTCATTGGGAATGGAGGGTGTGCAGGCAGTAAGGGGGCTTGAGGTAAGGAGCAAATGAATGAGGCTCCAGGGCTAACATTTTGTGTAGGTAGCACAGGTGCTTGACTTTGTGGTAGGATTTCAGGTGCCTGCTTGCCACACACACACACACACACACACACACACACACACCCTTATCAAGGGGTCCTAAATCTTATTGGAGGATGTCTTCTTGAGATACTTTGAGGCTTAAAATTTTGTTATTTCATGTTCGGTTGTCCTTCCAAGGTTGTTTTATAGCACAATGACTAAGAAGAGGATTTGGCTGTTTCATAGACCAGAGTTCAAATCTCAATGCTGCCATTTGTTAAACATGTAGCCTTGGGCAAATCAGTTAACCTCACTGAGCGTCAGTTTCCTCCTTCACAGCATAGGGTATAAGTCTGACAGTTGTCATTAAGGTAGGTATTCACTGAAACAGTATAAATGAAGCACTTAGAACTGCATGCTGCTGATGGCAGAAGCCTCTGCAATCCAGTAACTGAGTGAGGAGGGGCCCTCGTAGCAATAGTAATGCAATAGTTTACCCGCTGCCCTTTCCTCCAGGGTCTAGGGTATATATATACACAGGCATTCAGGGCACGTGACAAGCTTCCACCTGGATATGGATGTGTCTGCCTTTAAACACCTCCCAGTTCAGTGGAAAGAAAACCTGTAACTCACAGGTCACATCGTCTACTCAGCTAACTGAATCTCAAGGATAATTTAGAATGGTATGGGCTATAGCCCCGATTCTCAAGATTTAGCTTCTAATTACAATGTGGCTAGATTCTTTCATTATTCAAGAGATGGAGAGAAGTAAAAGCCAACAGAGAGGTGAGTGTTTTTTAAAATGAGATGGAACGATGAGCCATGTGGGCAGTTTCGTTCAGTTCAGTTGCTCAGCCGTGTCTGACTCTGGGATTCCGTGGCATCCAGGCAGAGCTCACATTAATTCTCTTGTTCTGAATAAGTTTCTTAGATGTCTCTAATCAACTCTGAACTACCAGTTCCAACCTTATTACCCTTTCCCATTCAGGTGGAGTTGGCATTGACATTCTCACAGGAATAACTAACCAGAGCACATCACAGATAAAAACACACTTACTCCACACTTGTTGCTCTTGAGGGTTACGACTATTTTCTTCAGCTGATTGACAATCAGGTGGAATCTTGTGTTCACTGTGGAGCTGCTCATCTGTGACAAACCCTCTTGGAAGCATGCTGTGGAGCAGTCGCCCTGGTAAATAACAGGGAGTTAGGAAAAGAAACACCCAGAGGCAGCTTTGAGTAGGAATCACAAAGAGAATGCTTTTAGAGGTGATTTTAATTTAACCAATGTAATCTATGTAATTAAACCAATGTAATCTTGGGCTTCCCAGGTGGCTCAGTGGTAAAGAATCCGCCTGCCAATCCAAGAGATGCGAGTTCAATCCCTGGGTTGGGAAGATCCCCTGGACAGGGAAATGGCAACCCACTCCAGTATTCTTGCCTGGAGAATCCCGTGGACAAGGGAGCCTTGCATTCACGGGATCACAAGTGTTGGACACGACATAGCAATGAAACCACCACCACCATTGTTTCCGCAGTAGCTAAAACTGGATTACAAACCCAGGGGATGGGCTAGGCCATGAATGTGTGGTTCCTCCCCAGAAGGTTTCCTCCCCGGAAACCCCTTTTATTTCCCCTCCACCCGCAATCTCAGATGCCCTATCCTTCCGGAGGGCAGCCTTCAAACCTTGCAATAGCCACTATAAATCAGCTAAAGGGAAGGACAGGGAGGGAAGGAGAGAAGCAGGGAGGGACAGACAGAGGGAGAGGACAGAGCATATGGATAGCTGAGGCCAGAGGAAGGACAAAGGGCTGTCGACTTATCTACATTGTTTTGCAACCCTGGAGTTACCAGCAAATGCATTAGAAAATAATGCGCTATGAGCTACATCATTTATTCCATTCTCAGTCCCAGTTTGTGTACATGGCCACTAATCTCAAAACACATTCAAGATTCTTTTTATTGAAAAGTGTTCAGACTTCTCAAGGAGACTAAACGCAAAGAAATGTATACAGTATAGAATTTCAAGATTTTGAAAGGTTTTCAAAATTGTTACTAATCTGTAATGATTGTAATGAAGTCACACTTTCTTACTTAAAATACATCAAATAGAACAATTTTGACTTAAAAGCTTAAGAAAAAACAAGATCAAGATAATTCACTTTTACTATACTTACAGAGGAAATGGGCAGACACAAACAATCAGTCGCCTGCAAAAGAGAAATTTCAGATGTGAAGATCCCAAATGTGAATATTAAAATCAGTCTGAAAAGTTCTTAAGAGCATCTACTTACATTGGTGCTGCAGCTGCATTTTGAAGACGTGTCTTTCTAGAAAGTAGAGAAATAAGAACTCGTGAAGAGTGGCGTGTTTTTCATCCTTGTATATTTCACTTAAATTTTCAATCGCTGCCTTTCCCACTGGTGCCCCGCCTCTGCATCTTACCTGCAGGTTGTCGATGAGGTACACAGCATTCCTGATCCCTGTCAAGGTGAAACACCCCTGGCTGGCTGAAGAGCAGAGGAACAGGGCAGAGGCAAGGACCACAGCCAGGAGCATCTTGACACAGAGCTGGAGCTTAGTCCTCAAATGACTTCAAATGCCTTCAGATCACGTTGTATTTAAAGCTACAAACATGGGAAAACCCTGACATCAAACTGATACCAATGCCCACTTTTTCTCTGTAAGTTTGGGTCACTTGACATTGAAAAAAAAAATTGTGTATGTATACATATATCTCAAACTGAGTCACTTGGCGAAGACTATGCTACCTTGTCCCAGGAAGTATCATTCCTCAGAAATGATGCTTTTCAAAAAGTTTGGTACCACGATGCTGTAGGAAAAGCTAAAGATCTTAAAACGATAATTTTTTTTAAGGTTCTGGTTGTGAGAGTGAAAATACTTTCCATGAAGCCCAGGTCTGTATTTCCCCCTTTTTCCTTTATTGGAAATGCTGATATAAGAGCCAGTCATCAGTATTCTAACGAAGGGAGGGGGGGTGGGGAAGATGAGAAATAGCACAGGAGAGTTGCCATGTCATCAGGGTTTTGCAAGCTCAGTCACATCATTGCATCATTGCTACTTCAGTCTAACTATATTCTGCTCCCCAATCTTAACCTTGTCTTCCATGCTTGGGGCCAGATTCTCTACCTCACACAAATAAAATGCATCTTTGAACAAGTGACTGAAGGAAGAAATCTTCAACTAAGGCATAGGAATGCGGCAGCAACGCCTGTTAAAACTGGCCCGGAGGATTCCTTGGCATCTTTAAGGAACTTCCATAGCACTGTGCAACATCCAGTTAAAAACTCTGTGCTCAAAATAAGATAATAGTTAACATTTATTGAGTACTTAGTACATACTCAGAGAAGGCAATGGCACCCCACTCCAGTACTCATGCCTGGAAAATCCCATGGACGGAGGAGCCTGGAAGGCTTCAGTCCATGGGGTCACTGAGGGTCGGACACGACTGAGTGACTTCACTTTCACTTTTCATTTTCATGCATTGGAGAAGGAAATGGCAACCCACTCCAGTGTTCTTGCCTGGAGAATCCCAGGGACAGGGGAGCCTCGTGGGCTGCCGTCTATGGGGTCACACAGAGTCGGACACGACTGAAGTGACTTAGCAGCAGCAGTAGTACATACTAGCCACAATTCTAAGCACTTTATGGAAATTAAGCCATGTAATGCATACAACCATCAAATGAGGTTCGTGCTAATTTGTCATCTCCTTTTTAAATCTTTTAAAACACTGACTGCAGCTTACCTTCTTGATTTTTTGGCAAAGCTGTTCTTATCGCTATGAGCCAAAAAGCAGTCTTAACTGTATCCTTAAGAAGTACGTAGTATAATTATCCTCATTATTTTATTTTATAGATGGGAAAACTAGGCACAGAGAGGCAATTTGCCCAAAACCAAATTTGCCCAAAAGTACACAGCCAGAAAGCAACAAATTTTGTCTTTAAACCCAGAAGTCTGAGTTCCAGGTCCAGACCTTCATATTTTGACTCTCCTGCTGCCCTGTGTGTGCGTGTGTGTGTGTGTTTGTCCGCCTTTTCCATCAGGATATGTGCCGCTTGGGGATCTAGCTCACCCCTGTATCCTCAGTACTAGGAAAGTGCCTGGGGAACAATGAGCCATTACGAAATGTTTTGGGGTCAAATCACTAATATGAAAAGTTTTCGAAATAGTAAGGAAGGTGAACATAAACTGAGATTTTATAAGGTTTTTAGATCTAGTTTCCAGGGTACATATTTGGAGGTGTGTGCACTTAAGAAAACGCATCTTCTACACAACAGAGACTGAAAAGGCACTTTGCTGGGCATTTGTGCCATAGTGGCCAACGGGCACAAGTCCATACGTTTCTCACCACTCTTCCTCCTGCTGTAAGAGCGTGTGACATTTTTGCTTTTCTCAGTGCACGTTGTGTCTTAGGGGTGACGACGGATCATTGGTGTGTGGCTGCACTAGAGAAAAGGAGTATCTTGGTGGCAAACAATATAAAAAGAAATTGGCTTTCTGCTTAATTCCTCAAATCCCCCCACCTCTCTGACTTCCAAGCCTATGCTCTGCAGGCATGAAGAAGAAGGTTCAAAGGCCCCCTAGCCCCCTAGCCTATGTATGGAGAAGGAAATGGCACCCCACTCCAGTACTCTTGCCTGGCAAATCCCATGGACGGAGGAGCCTGGTAGGCTGCAGCCCATGGGGTAGCGAAGAGTCGGACACGACCGAGTGTCTTCCCTTTCACTTTTCACTTTCATGCATTGGAGAAGGAAATGGCAACCCAATCCAGTGTTCTTGCCTGGAGAATCCCAGGGACGGGGGTGCCTGATGGGCTGCCGTCTATGGGGTCACACAGAGTCAGACACGACTGAAGTGACTTAGCAGCAGCCTATGGTAAACACTTTTATTACCAAGCCTGGTGTCTATTCCCTTTCCCTGAAGGTAGGACCCTGATTAGTTCAGGGTGGCAAGTGCCCAGCCAAACATTCACTTTTTAAGGCTCTCTTGCTGCTGCCGGCCACCATGTGACATGTTCTGTTCAATGTGATGTCTGTATAATTCTTTTGCTTTCTTGGTAGAAGGAGAAAAGAGTAGCTGAAACCTCCCCTTATCTGTTTGGGCATGGATGTGATGGCAGGAGCTTCAGCAGCAATCTTATAACCATGAAGGAAAGAATAAGAGAATTGCAACAATAGCAACACTAATACTTTACATAAACAGAAAATAATCATAAAAACGAAACTGTGAAACAAGAGAAAGTAATGATAAGAATAGAAGAGTGGTCCTAAATTCATGCTAGGTTTCACTGCCTACTGAAGACCCTGAACCTTGAAACTCAGTAAAAATGGGAAGCTCTTAATATAAATGGAAACTAGCACATGCTGGAGAGATGTTAAAGATATGTGAGAGTCAGATTGAACCGTTTTCCCTGACATCATTGGAAGTTTTAAGAGACTTGAAAGGCCAGTCATCTCACTGCTTGAATCAACATTATTTAATGCTGTGTGTATGAACCATGGGAAGCATTTGCCATAGCATCAGGTATACCTCTCACACTAAGGAAGTCTTCACTTATTGCACAGATGGGGGTGAACCCAGAAAGAAAAATGGACTCGTCCAAAGTCAGTTACTGAGGGGATTGTATAGTGTCATGATTAAGACCAGGAACCCTGAAAACAGACTGCCTGGATTCAGATCTTACTTCTACCATTTGTTAAACACATGGCCTTGGGTGGGTGTCTTGACCTCTCCAAGCTTCCATCTCTTGACCATAAAACAGAATGAACTGGGGATGGGGTTGTCATATATAAAGCCTATCTCAGAGGATTCTTATAAAGATTAAGAGAAATATTTATGCAGCAGATAATGTAGACTAAGTAGCTTTAGGTTGAATTTGACAGGACAATGCAGTCTAGTTTAGGACTCAACAACTATTTGGCCAGATTCAGTGTAAGCTCTGCAAGCTAAGAATAGTTTTGAATCCTTTCGAAGGTTTGTTAAAACGGTACAGATGAAACTATTTGCAGGGCGGGAATAGAGATGCAGATGTAGGGATTGGATGTGTGGGCAAAAGGTTGGGCAGGGAATAAATTGGAAGATTGGGAATGATGTATGTCCACTGCCATGTGTAGAACAGATAGCTGTGGGAAGCTGTTGTATAGAGCAGGGAACTCAACTCAGTGCTCTGTAATGACCTAGAGGGGTGGGGTGGTGGTTGCAGGATGGGAAGCTGGGAGGGAGGGCCAAGAGGGAAGGGGTATATTAATATGTAAACATATAGCTGACTCACTTCGTGGTACAGCAGAAAGTAACACAAAATTGTAAAGCAACTATACCCCAGTAAAAATTATAATTAATAGATAAAAGAAAAGAAGAATTCATGACAGAGAATGTATGTAGCCTGTGATGTCTAAAATATTGACCCTCTGATCCTTTACAGAAAAAAAGTTGCCTACCCCTGGCCTAATTGACATACGGCATTCCTTATTTTCAGAAGACACCGCTGGCTGTCTCCCGCTGCTGAGAAGGGTACAGTTAGAAGCTGGTGGCCCTGTGTCTCTTCTCCCATTATCCTGCTTATTCAGGTCAGCCCTCCATACAGACAGAAAGGGACTGGGGGCCTTGGAATCTTTGGCAGCCAGATTCCCTGAAATGAAGAAGGCCCAAGCGTAGGACTTCCTACTGCTGTCTATGGAGTGAACTTGGTGGTCCCATGAGCAAAGCGTCTTCTCTTGGTATAGCCATGACCCACCAAGGAGTCTCAGGTAGGGCCTGGTTTACTGGGAAGAGCTTTACATAATGAAGTCAAAAGAAGTGGGTGAACTTACCTTCTTTTCTTCCCCTGGGCCTAATCCTGGCCTGACCAGCAAGTGAGCCTTGGGTCACCCACCCTCCCCCTGCCCTCTAAGAGCTGGTGCCGGGGAAAGGGGATCCGTGGACACTGGTGCTTCTTGGGCAGGTCATCTTGTCTTTCCAAGCATCAGTACTGCCCATGCTCACCTGCATAGGAGCCTGGGTAGATTACCTAGGCCTACCTCATGGAAGGACAGGAGTGTTCCATCTGGAATACTTCTTCAGGAACAAGCCATGTTTACATTTGGAGATTTGGTCTGATCTGATACAGACTCTGCTCATGCTCTGCTACTCTCACCTACCACCTACCTCACCTACCACCCTCCAGTCACATTGGTTCTTTCTGTATCCAGTCTCCAGGCCATTGCCTTGCTAAGCTCTGCCCAGAATATTCTTCTTCAGCTCTTCCATGTATGGCCCATTCTCATCCTTCAGGTTTCAGCTCAAAAGCCCCCTCCTCCAAGAAGCCCTCCCTGACTACAGTAACCCTTGCAATGTGTACGATTCTGTCTTAGGGTCTATTCCTCCTGGTGGACTGTAAGTTCCACGAGAGCCGATATGATGACTGAGTCTTGCTCATCTTTGTATTTCCAGGGTGCAGCCTATGTTAAGTGCTCAGGAATTACTGGTTAAATGAATGAATGATGAATATATTCCATCTTGTTAAAACTTAGCATTTATATTATTTATGAAATGACCAATGCATATTCTCCATGGATCAGTAACAAGAAAGAGTGAATATAACATTTTCAAAACCTGAGCCAGGAAAGACTTTGAAGAGTGATTTTATCAATGAACAAAACAAACCCTCCTGTTCAGTAGTCTCTTGAGAAATTTGAAGTACTGTTAAATCTTCTCCCTTTCAATTCTCATTGAACTACACGAGGAAGGCATGTCGGGTGTGGAAACTTCAGCTCTGTAGAGGATGAAACAGACAGAGAGAGAGAGGTGACTGTTCTTTACAATTCTTTCCCATATCCCCACCCACTCAGTTATAAAGAAGAAAAGAATTAATAATATTTAAATGGTAGCTTTGTGATTCAAAACACCAGTAAACAGCAGATGTTTATCTACGCAAAGTCTACAACTTTTGTAGTTTAGCTTCTAGGATTTCTTTCAGTATGAAAATGTAAATATGCAAATGATCTCTTACAGAGGAAATGCACCAAGCTCAGAAATTCATTACTCACCTACTTTATCAAGAAGGTTGGAGAGTAAGATGTTCACCAAGATGTAGCCTAGATAATATATTTTACAATAAATGACAAAAGACTATACTCAAACATTTATTTTGTTCTAAAGATAAAGTTTGACATTTTTATTCTGTGATTAAAAACCCATGTGTCATGGATTATTTCTCTGGGAATAAAACAAAATGGTTATTTGTTCTAGGAAGCCACAGTGCAAACTGGTACACTGCCCCCCACACCCCACAAAGGCACTCAGTTTCTAAGTAAAACCCATTCCACCTTTTTCTGTAAACAACCAAGAGATAACTAGTTATGACACTCCTCAAGCACTAATTTCTTAATCAGATAGTTATTTCTAGGTTGGTATTTCCTGGTCAAGTGTGATGGGGCAAATCCCACTGGATGCGCTGTGGTGCCTCTGGAGGCTTCTCCCCCAAGGAGGTGATTTCTAGCTGGGTGCCCAGCACCCCTTTCCTCCCACCCATCCCTCCTAAGGAAATTCTGGGTCCCCTGGACACAGAAGCTACTGCTCCCAGACTGGCTCCCATGTGGTTTCCAGAGCTCCAAGACCAGCATCCTCTCCCCCTTCCCCTCCCTGCTTCTCCTCCTCCTCACTGATGGTGACTAACAATCCAGGCTACCTTCTGTTTTTATTTATTTGGCTGCGCCAGGTCTTGGTTGTGGCATGCAGGATCTTTGGTTGCAGCATGTGGGGTCTCTTAGCTGTGGCGTGCAGGGGTTGAATTCAGGGCCCCTGCATTAGGAGCTTGGAGTCTTAGCCACTGAACCACCAGGGAAGTCTCCCAAGCTATCTTTATCAATGAAGTTTTTACATCCTCCCATCCACCTAGCCCATCAGTACCTGAAACCTGTCCCTATGTTAATTAGAGACTGTGGGACCCCTTTGCTCTGCCAGTTTATTAGTGTCCATCTAATTAAGAAAGGATAAGAGCTCCTGTTCTGGATCCTACTGCGGAAGGCACTAGAATTTGTTGAATTTGCTTAATGTGTACAGGGTAACATGCTAAGCACTTTACGTATGTTATCTGACAGGCCTCTAGACAATCCTTATTAGCCCCGTTTTATAGATGTGGAATTTGAAGTTCAGAGAGGCTGAGCGTCACCTTAGCCACACAGCTGTCAACTTGAGCTGCATTTATCTGCTTAGCTGTATTTCTGGACTCCTTGATTTGTCCTAGTGACTGGTCTACTTATACTGGTGCTATTGTACCATGATCTTGAGTTTCTGTGGCTCTTCTATACCTAAATATACGGCTGAGTGTATCTGCCTGCATCTTATTACTTGTCACTTTCAAAAGTGCCTTTGTTGCTGTTGTTCAGTTGCTTGGTCATGTCGAACTCTTTGCGACCCCATAAACTTCAGCATCCCAGGCTTCCCCGTCCTTCACTATCTCCCAGAGTTTGCTCAGACTCATGTCCATTGAGCTGATGTGCCATCCGGCCATCTCACCCACTGTCTTATCTCCTTCTCCTCCTGCCCTCAATCATTCCCAGCATCAGGGTCTTTTCCAGTGAGTCAGCTCTTCACATCAGGTGGCAAAAGAATTAGAGCTTCAGCATCGGTCCTTCCAATGAATATTCAGGACTGATTTCCTTTAAGATTGACTGGTTTGATCACCTTGTTATCCAAAGGACTCTCAAGAGTCTTCTCCAGCACCACAGTTTGAAAGCATCAATTCTTTGGTGCTCAGCCTTCTTTATGGTCCAACTCCCACATCCATACATGACTGCTGGAAAAACCATAGCTTTACTATATATATGGACCTTTAAGAGAAAAGGGATCTCTGCTTTTTAATACACTGTCTAGGTTCATCACAGCTTTTCTTCCAAGGAGCAAGCATCTTTTAATGTCATGGCTGCAGTCACCATCCTCAGTAATTTTAGAACCCAAGAAAATTAAGTCTGTCACTGTTTGCATTTTTTCCCCATTGATTTGCCATGAAGTGACTGGACCAGATGCCACGATCTCAGCTTTTTGAATGTTGAGTTCTAAGCCAACTTTTTCACTTTCCTCTTTCACCCTCATCAAGAGGCTCTTTAGTTCCTCTTCGCTTTCTGCCATACGGGTGGTGTCATCTGCATATCTGAGGTTATTGATATTTCTCCCGGCAATCTTGATTCCAGCTTGTGATTCATCCAGCCTAGCATTTCACATGATAAACTCTTATTATAAGTTAAATAAACAGGGTGACAATATGCAGCCTTGATGTACTCTTTTCCCAATTTTGAACCAGTCTGTTATTCCATGTCCTTTTCTAACTGTTGCTGCTTGATCTGTGTACAGATTTCTCAGGAGGCAGGTAAGTTAGTCTGGTATTCCCATCTCTTCAAGAATTTTCTACACTTTCTTGTGATCCACGAAGTCAAAGGCTTTATTCAGACATTTATAACTCTAGAAGGTTTTAGAATCCTTTTCATAAGTTTCCTCCAAAAAATCATGTTAGAATTTTATGAGACTGTGTTCAATATAAATTGAATTTGGGAAAAATTGCTGTCTTTAAAATATTGAATTTCTCCACCCAGGATGATGATATGTCTCTCTATATAGTCAAACCTTTTTTATTTCCCTCAATTCAATTTTACAGTTCTTTTTTCATACAGGTCTTTCTTGCAGAGTCTTATGAAGTTTATTCCTAGGTTTACCTATTTATGGGCTTCTCACGTGGCTTAGTGGTGGAGATAATTTATTGAAAACTTTTTATATCCTGGACATTGTTGTAGGCCTTAGGGATAAAGCAGTGAGCAAAACAAAGTGCATGATTTTGGGAAGCCTACACTCTAGAAGGCAGAGAAAGACAACAAACAAATGAACAGCTTGGTAATAGTCAGGTGGTCTTAAGTACCTTGAACATCAAAAGCAGGTGAGGAAACAATGAGTGGTAGAGGGTGAGAGCTAGGTTTTTACATTTTTTAAATTGGAATATAATTGATTTACTGTGTTGTGTTAGTTTCTGCTATACAACAGCACGGATCAGTATGTATGCATACATCGCCTCCCTCTTGGGCCTCGCCCCTGCCTCCACCCATCCCAGCCCTGTCGGTCATCACGGAGCGCCAAGCTGAGCCCCCTGTGCTCTGCAGCTGCTCCCCGCTGGCTACCTGTTTTACACATGGGAGTGTACGTACGTCAGTACTGTGCTCTCAATTCACCCCTTCCTCTCCTTCCCGCCCTGTGCCCACAAGTCCATTCTCTATGTCTGCATAGGGAGCTATGTTCTTTGAGGTGGAGAATGATTTCGTATCAAATCTCTGATACAGTGATTAGAGTAGAGGCCCAGAGAAAGTGGGTGAGTGAGTCAGGGAGATATCTAGGAGAACATTTTAAGGCAGAGAGAATAGGAAGTTTGAAGGTCCTGAGGATAGCGTGTGTCTCCCATGCCGGAGGAACAGCATGTAGGCTGGTGTTTCTCTAGCAGAACGACTGAAGAAAAAAATGGAAATGGGCTCAGAGAGAGGACCAGAAGGCAAGTCACAAAGAGCTTGACTGGCAGCAAGGAGGACTTGAGACTTTACTAGAAATAAAGTTGGCACTATTGGAGAGCTTTGAGCAGAGGAATGACATGATTTGACCTATATTTTAGGCCATGAAGAATAACTGCTGCCTGGAGAATAGCTGGGACCAAGAGTGGAAGGCTCAGTTGCCCTTTAGAGTTGGGTCTGCAAGGCTGCTATTGACCAAAGTGATATTAATAGTGGTAGATATATCAGAACATGGATGTATTTTTAAAATAGAGCCAATGGATTGTGCTGATCGCTGGCTAAATGATGAGAGAGAAGAAGAGTCATTAAGGACTGACATAAGGAAGACTGCAGAAGAAAGAGGTATAGAGTGAGAGGAGTTGAGGTGGGATGAATTTTGTTTTGGATGTGTTTAGTTTGAGATGCCTATTAAGCATCCAGGGGCCATGTTGAATAGGTAGCTGGGTATAAAAGGGTAAAGAAAGAGATGAAGTGTTTACTATTTTAATAGCTGTTGGGTACAGGGTTATGTTTTCTAACTGGTTATTGTTAATATATATGTATAATAATCAGCTTTTTGTATGTAACAAAAGACCATACCACCTTAGTGGCATGCAAAAATAATCATTAATTTCACCTACATTTACAGGGTTCCTGTGAGCTTGCCTGAACAGCTCTGCTGATCTTTGGGCTCACTTATACATCTGCAGGTTTGCAGTAGTAGGTTAATCTAGCTTGGGCCCAGCTTTCACACGCCTGAGACTATTGGGATAACCCCATGGGTTGTCCTCCTCATAGCAGTGGAAGATGTGTAGCAATAAGCCCGACGCTTAGTTTCTTCTAAGCCTCTGTTTGCATCACTTCTACCTACATGCCAGTGCCAAATCAAGTCATATGGCTGATCAGTGAGCAAAGCAGGACACCTTGTCCATAGTGAGAGGACAGGTTGCAGTTACTGACAAAGAGAGTAGATATGGAAAGTAGGGAGGACCTAGGCCAAATGATGCAATCCAACACAAGAGAAAAACGATTAACGTTTGTATCTTTATCTTGCACCCTGCTAAGTCGCTTCAGTCGTATCCGACTCTGTGCGACCCCATAGACGGCAGCCCACCAGGCTCCCCTGTCCCTGGGATTCTCCAGGCAAGAACACTGGAGCGGGTTGCCATTTCCTTCTCCAATGCAGGAAAGTGAAAAGTGAAAGTGAAGTCGCTCAGTCGTGTCCGACTCTTAGCGACCCCATGGATTGCAGCCCACCAGGCTCCTCCGTCCATGGGATTTTCCAGGCAAGAGTACTGGAGTGGGGTGCCATCACCTTCTCCGTATCTTGCACCCACCAACTACCAAATCCTCCTCTTAGTTTGAATGTTTTTCAATGGATTCTCTTGTTTTTATTCCTTAATAGATGTTTTCATTTGAAAATAATAATCCTTTTGTCCAGGGATAGCAAATTTTTCTTAAATATCCAGGAAGTAAATATTTCAAACTTTGTAAGCCATCTGGTCTCTATCCCAGCTCTTCAACTCTGTTGCTATAGCAGGAAAATAGTTAGAGACATTACACATTTATATTAACAGTTGTGGCTTTGTCCTAATAAAAATTTATTTAAAAATAAATGAGTAATGAGCTCATTTGCTGACCTCTGCTGCTGTAATTAATTCCTTTAGAATACTGTGTCTGATTTCTTTTTGTCATTATTTTATAGCTAGGATTAAGGAAATGCCATTGTGATTATAGCAAGCCTTGTGGGCATTCACTTTACTGGTAATGCTTTCAGTGTTTTTTATTTAAATATTATGTTAGCTATTGATTTCTTCATAAAGAATTTTAATTTCTAGCTTATAAGTTTTTATTAGAAATGATCACTTGGGAATGCATTTGAGTCAGTGCTAATGAGATGCATGACCCTAGAGCCTATTTTAAATGGTAAGGTAAGTCAGAAAGAGAAAAGCAAATATCATATTTTAACACATAAATATGGAATCTAGAAAGATGGTACAAATGAACCTATTTGTAGGGTAGCAATGGAGATACAGACATAGAGAAAAAACTTGTGGACATGGGGGTGGAAAGCAGAGGGTGGGACCAATGGACAGAGAAGCATGGAAGCATATACACTACCATATGTAAAATAGACAGCCAGTGGGAATTTGCTGTATGACTCAGGGAACTCAAACCAGGGCTCTGTGACAACCCGGAGGGGTGGGATAAGGTGGAAGGTGGGAGGGAGGTTCAAGAAGGAAGGGATATGTGTATACCTGTGGCTGATTCATGCTGATATCTGGCAGAAACCAACACAATATTGTAAAGCAATTATTTTTTCAATTAAAAATAAGTAAATTTAAAGAAATGAAATCATAGAAAAAGAAAAAAAAGAAATGATCACTCAGTTTTATCCAGTGTGTTTTTTAAGTTCCTGTCCAGATCGCGAGTTTTATTTTTTATCTTTTATTCATGTGATAAATTATTTCAATAGATTACCAAATGTTGAATCATTCTTACAGTCCTTGAGTGAATTCTATTTGGTCGTACTACATTACCATTTTAATACATTGCTGGCCAATTTGCTATTCCTTTTTTTGAATTTTTAATTTGTAATGCACACTGGGAGGTTTTCCTAGGCTCAAACGTCCAGCTAAATGTAGGCTCAACTAAACATTCAGACTCACAAGCCTATACTAGGTCACACTTACTACCTGACTTCTCTGAAGGGTAGAAGATGGACATAATTTGCAGGAGGGCAGCGTTAGTCACTGTTCTCAGTGGGAGCTGTCATCCAGTAGTTGTTCCTTTAGCCCTCCATATGAGATGGCTCAGATGTGAAGAAGCAAGATTCCCAAGGGGAGGGGATAGGATAAGAGTGGCTTAAAGGCTTTGTACCCCATAGAAGCCAATATCTCTTGGAAGAGATCCCTGGGGGAGTTTCCAAGTCCCCTGCATTCAGGGGACCCCAAGGCTGTGATGTCCCCAGGAGGAATTTATAGTTCATTGGTAGTCCTCCCCATCCACACACTTTGCCAGTTGCACCCAGTTGATATTTCACCTTCATCTAGCGTTCAGGGAAACAGAACTACAAAGTTAATGGAAAGGCCGAATTCTCTTTCCATACGGGAAAATGGTTGTGTTAATACATTACCCACATTACCACATCCACCAGCAAATTCTTAATGTTTCGTTTTTTTGTGCTTTCTTTTTCAGGTTTTGGTCAGGGTTATGCTATCCTCAGCTTCCCAGGGGGCGCAGTGGTAAAGAATCCACCTGCCAATGCAGGAGATCCAAGAAATGCATGTTCAATCCCTGGGTTGGAAAGATCCCCTGGAGAAGGAAATGGCAACCCTGTATTCCTGCCTGGGAAATTCCACAGCCAGAGGAGCCTGGTGGGCTATAGTCCACGACTAACACATACATACTATCTTCATAAAGTGCATTGGGAAGCTTTCCATCTTTCTCTGTACTTCAAAGAGTTTAACTAGTATGAGAATTTTCAGTGTTCCATCATGCCTCCATGGAAAGCAGGGGGTTTTTCTTGTTCATTTCCAAAAACCCAGTGACAACAGTGCCTGCCTGCATGCATGCTAAGTCGCTTCAGCCCTGTCCGGCTCTTTGAGACCCTATGGACTGTAGCCTGCCAGGCTCCTCTGTCCATGAAATTCTCCAGGCAAGAATACTGGAGTGGGTTGCTATGTCCTTCTCCAGGGGATCTTCCTGACCCAGGAATCAAACCCGTGTCTCCTGCATTTCCTGCATTGGCAGGCAGGTTCTTTACCACTAACTCCACCTGGGAAGCCCAACAACATTGCCTGCTGCTGCTGCTGCTAAGTCGCTTCAGTCGTGTCCGACTCTGTGCAACCCCATAGATGGCAGCCCATCAGGCTCCAACGTCCCTGGGATTCTCCAGGCAAGAACTCTGGAGTGGGTTCTCATTTCCTTCTCCAAACAACATTGCCTAGGACACAGCAATTAGACTGTTTGCTGTCCTTTCCGTACTACTCAGAAAGGGGTCCACAGCGTTTTTCTAGGTTGCTGTCCTAACTTAATGGGAAACTTTCACAGTGTCCAGAGCCCTTCATGTCCTATAAATGAAGAAGGAGAATGTCTTCAAATTTCTTGCAGGAGGAACCCACTTAGGTGGCACCAACCTTGACTTCCAATTTGAGGAGAACCTGGGAGAAGCTTCTGCTGGCAGCCCATGCCATTGCTGCCTTTGAAAGTCCTGCTGAGGTCATGTCATATCCTCCAGGATGACTGGCCAGCAGGCTGTGCTGAAGTTTGTTGCAGCCACGGGGAACCACTCCTATTGCTGGCTGCTTCTCTCCTGGAATCTTCACTAAGCAGATCCAGACAGCCTTCTGCAAATTGCAGATTCTGGTGGTTACTGATTCCAGGGCTGTCTGATTTAACCTGCCCAACGTTGCTGTGGATAAAGCAGACCCTGTGCCCTGTGGATGTTGCCATGCAGCACATGGGCAAGGGCGTTCACTCAATGGCTCTGCTGTATTGGATGCGGCTTAGGAAGGTCTGCACATGCATGGCCTCATCTCCCATCAGCACCCGCCAAAGGTCACACCTCCTCTACTTGTACCGAGACCTTGAAGAGATGGCACAGGAGGAGTAAGCTGCAGTTGCAAAAGTTGTGACCACGGAGGAACTTCAGGGTGAGCTGACTGTTTCAGCTCCCGAATTTATGGCTCCTGAACCAGAAGCACAAGCTGTGCTGCAGCTTCAGGTGCCCTCTGCTGTATTTCGCGACTCCCTGCTGAGGAGGAGCCAGCCCACCTCCTAGGACCACACTGCAGCCAGTCGGTAGGGACATCTTAAGCTCTTCTTCCATAGATTCTCTAACAGAAAATGCAAATAAGGTTGACGGAAAGCAAACCATTTCTTTAAAAAAAAAATTGCTGAATGAATTGAATTGTCATAAGAACTTGTCCATAAAATCTGGTTCTGATGACTTTGGGAGGTTTACACTTTGGCATTTTCTGTTTTTTAGCTTTTTAGTGCTCTATTAGGTTTTTCACAGCTTGATTTATCTTTTTTAATTGTGCATTTTCCTAGAAGATGATCCGAGGTTTGTGCTAGCAAAGTAGTGATACTGTGCATTTTGCCTACATTTTTTTTCTGAGGAAATGTGTAAGTAATTTGTATAGTTGTTTATTTTCAGAGAATCAAATTATGCTTTTATTTATTAATACTGTGTATGATTTTTCTTATCATTCTAATTTAGCTTTTTTGCTTCTTTATAAATTATTATTGCCTTTACTAATTCCTTCTCCTTACATGATTTAGATTTATTTTATTGTTCTTCTTCAAGCTCCTTGAATCACATGTTTGCTTCGTTTCTTAAACAAATAATAGCTCTGATTGTTGAGTACACCCATATGGAAGACACATGCCGCATGTTTTACTTCATTATCTCGCTGAATCCTCATAACACGTGTAAGGCCTCCTAAGTCTTCACAAGGCCTCCTAAGTCTTAGTGGTTATGAGTGCGGACTTGAGCTACAGTTGCTGCCGTGTATAACTCGTGACATGACTTCTCTATGCTCCTATTTCTTCATCTGTAAAATGGGAAGATTACATAGCCTACATTATAGGCCTGTTACAGGAGAGAAATAAATGTGTACACACAAAGCCCATAAGACAATGCCTGGCACGTAATTTTCATTGTGGAAGTAGCTGATCTTATTATCTTCAAATAATAAGGAATTGAAGCTTTAGGAAGTTAACTTGCCAGGATCCCGTAACTGTTACTAGATAAGAAGCCACTCTTTTGAACACAGTCTGAATAGCCTTTGTAGATTTGGGGGTATAGGTTGCTCATTCTCATTAATTTCTTCAGTTCAGTTCAGTTCAGTTCAGTCACTCAGTCATGTCCGACTCTTTGTGACCCCATGAATCTCAGCACGCCAGGCGTCTCTGTCCATCACCAACTCCCGGAGTTCACTCAAACTCACGTCCATCAAGTCAGTGATGCCATCCAGCCATCTCATCCTCTGTCGTCCCCTTCTCCTCCTGCCCCTAATCCCTCCCAGCATCAGAGTCTTTTTCAATGAATCAACTCTTCGCATGAGGTGGCCAAAGTACTGGAGTTTCAGCTTTAGCATCATTCCTTCCAAAGAAATCCCAGGGCTGATCTCCTTTAGAATGGACTGGTTGGATCTCCTTGCAGTCCAAGGGACTCTCAAGAGTCTTCTCCAACACCACAATTCAAAAGCATCAATTCTTCGGCGCTCAGCCTTCTTCACAGTCCAACTCTCACATCCATACACGACCACTGGAAAAACCATAGCCTTAACTAGACGGACCTCTGCTGGCAAAATAATGTCTCTGCTTTTGAATATGCTATCTAGGTTAGACATAACTTTCCTTCCAAGGAGTAAGCGTCTTTTAATTTCATGGCTGCAGTCACCATCTGCAGTGATTTTGGAGCCCCCCAAAATAAAGTCTGACACTGTTTCCACTGTTTCCCCATCTATTTCCCATGAAGTGATGGGACCAGGTGCCATGATCTTCGTTTTCTGAATGTTGAGCTTTAAGCCAACTTTTTCACTCTCCTCTTTCACTTTCATCAAGAGGCTCTTCAGCTCTCCACTTTCTGCCATAAGGGTGGTGTCATCTACATATCTGAGGTTATTGATATTTCTCCTGGCAATCTTGATTCCAGCTTGTGTTTCTTCCAGTCCAGTGTTTCTCATGATGTACTCTGCATAGAAGTTAAATAAGCAGGGTGACAGTATACAGCCTTGATGTACTCCTTTTCCTATTTGGAACCAGTCTGCTGGTCCATGTCCAGTTCTAACTGTTGCTTCCTGACCTGCATATAGGTTTCTCAAGAGGCAGGTCAGGTGGTCTGGTATTCCCATTTCTTTCAGAATTTTCCACAGTTTATTGTGATCCACACCGTCAAAGACTTTGGCATAGTCAATAAAGCAGAAATAGATGTTTTTCTGGAACTCTCTTGCTTTTTCCATGATCCAGCGGATATTGGCAATTTGATCTCTGGTTCCTCTGCCTTTTCTAAAACCAGCTTGAACATCTGGATCTTAATGGTCTATAATTTCAGTTTTGGTTTCTTCCTTGATGAAGTTTCTATTGGTTTTTCCTCTGTATGAAACCTTTTTATTTCTTCTTATCTATGTGATCTTCATCCTTGGAACTCATAAATTTCACCAGAATTTGTCTAGTTCTGGCTATTTTTTATTCCTGACCAGTACATACTCCATTTGACCTTTAGGTCATAATCTTTCTTCCAGTTAATATCTTTTCTATTCTTTTTTTGATCCCCGATCTTTGCTTTTCTCCTCCTATAATTCCTATTGTACATATTTTGAAATGCCTTAAACTTATTTTTCATGCCTTTGTTTTCCTCTTAACTTTCTCATCATTGCTTTTACTCCTGGTTTCTGGGGGAACTTTTGGATTGGTCCTTTAATTCTCAATTCAATTATCTGCAGAATCCAATCTGTTGTTTAGCTGCCTTTATTGAGGGCTTTTTTCCTTACCAGTGAGTATCTTAATTTAAAATTTTCAATGTGCATTTCAAATAGTATATAATAAGCTCATGAAGCTCATTATGCACCATTTTAATAAAAATGCTTAATTAAAAATTCCAGCCAAATGTTCATTTCCTTTAAAATTCTTCTGCCCTGGATACAACCATCCAACTTCTCTTCCTCCAAAATCTGACACACATTGCCAAACCCTAAAACAGATTTTTGGTTCAGGCTCCCCCTTACTTAAGCATCTTTCCATCTTCTTTTTTGATCTCTGGTAAAGTTTTTAATCTTAGATAGTGTAACATTTACAACACAATTGTGAATATAGTGCAGAAAGTTTTCATATACCCTGTAACGGGTTTCCCTGGCTATTAACACCTTACATATGGACATGGTACATGTGTTATGATTGATGAACCAATACTGATACATTATTATTAACTGAAGTCCTCACCTTATTCAGATTTTCTTAGTTTTTCCTTTATGTCCTTGTTCTGATCCTACCCACGACATCACATTACATTTAGTCATTATGTCTCTTTAGGCTCTCTTTGGCTGTGACAGTTTCTCAGACTTTCCTTGTTTTCAATGACCTTGACAGTTTTTTTGTATCATTCTTTTTTTTTTTTTTCTTAATTGGGGTATAATTGGTTTACAATGTTGTATTAGTTTCAGATGTACATCAAAGTGAACCTGTTAAACATATAAATATATGCACTCTTTTTAAGCTTGTTTTCCCATATAGGCCATTACAGAGTATTGCGTAGAGTTCCCTGTGCTGTACAGTAGGTCCTTACTAGTGATCTGTTTTATATCTGCTTATAGTCGTGTGTGTGTGTCAGAGAATTGATCGGGTATTTTGTAGAATGTCCATTAATTAAGATTAGCCTGATGTTTTTCTCATGATTACACTGAAGCTGCGTTTTTTGGGAGGAAGACCACAGAACTGTTATTTTTGTCACATCACATGAAAGTACATGCATCAGTATGACTTCTCCCTGTTGATGCTGACCTTGATCATCTGCTTGAGGTAGCATTTTTCAGGTTCTTATTATTGATTACTCTTTTCTCCTTTTCCCATACTGTACTCTTTGGAAGGAAGTCACCGTAAATAGTCTACACATAAGGAACGGGGAGCTATGTTCCATTTCCTTGAGGGCTGAGTATTTCCATAAGTTATTTGGAGTTCTCCTGCTTGGGAGATTATCTACTTTTGCTTTATGACTATGCCAAAGCCTTTGACTGTGTGGATCACAACAAACTGTGGAAAATTCTTCAAGAGATGAGAATACCAGACCACCTTACCTGCCTCCTGAGAAACCTGTATGCAAGTCAAGAAGCAACAGAACTGAACCTGGAACAACAGAGTGGTTCCAAATTGGGAAAGGGGTATGTCAAAGCTGTATATTGTCACCCTGCTTATTTAACTTGTATGCAGAGTACATCATGAGAAATGCTGGGCTGGATAAAGCACAAGCTGGAATCATGATTGCCAGGAGAAATATCAATAACCTCAGGAATGCAGATGACACCACCTGTATGGCAGAAAGCAAAGAAGAGCTGAAGAGCCTCTTGATGAAAGTGAAAGAGGAGAGTAGAAAAGCTGGCTTAAAATCCAACATTCAAAAAACAAAGATCACGACATCTGGTCCCATCACTTCATGGCAAATAGATGGGGAAATGATGGAAACAGTGAAAGACTATTTTATTGGGCTCCAAAATCACTGCAGATAGTGACTGCAGCCATGAAATTAAAAGATGCTTGCTTCTTGGAAGAAAATCTATGACCAACCTAGACAGCATATTAAAAAGCAGAGACATTATTTTGCCAACAAAGGTCCCTCTAGTCAAAGCTATGGTTTCTCCAGTAGTCTGTATGGATGTGAGACTTGGACCATAAAGAAGGCTGAGCATCAAAGAATTGATGCTTTTGACCTGCGGTGTTGGAGAAGACTCTTGAGAGTCCTCTGGACTGCAAGGAGATCAAACCAGTCCATCCTAAAGGAAATCAGTCCTGAATATTCATTGGAAGGACTGATGCTGAAGCTGAAGCTCCAATACTTTGGCCACTTGATTTGAAGAACTGATTCATTGGAAAAGACCCTGATGCTGGGAAAGAGTGAAGGCAGGAGGAGAAGGGGACAATAGAGGATGAGATGGTTGGATGGCATTACCTACTCGATGGACATGACTTTGAGCAAGCTCTGGGAGTTGGTGATGGACGGGGAAGCCTGGCGTGCTTCAGTCCATGGTGTCAGAGAGTCAGATACGACTGAGCAACTGAACTGAACTGCATGGGAGATTTGTCTCCTCATTTATTTATATTAGTACAAAGTCATGAAATTAATTTTACACTTTGGGTTACAATCCAATATGGCTTTATTTTGTTGCTCAGATTATTTCAGCTTTAGCCACTTGGGAGCTGTTTGTTTTTTTGGTCATACCACATGGCATGGAGGATCTTCCCTGACCAGGGAATCAAACCCATTGCTCCTGTACTGGAAACGTGAAGTCTTAACCACTGGACCACCAGGCAAGTCCTGGGAGCTGTTTAAATTGTCCTCTGTGTCCCTTTGGACCGCATCATTGTCGTTTTTTTGTTTTTTTGATTACTGTATTACTTTCGGTCACTATAAGATATTCCAAGCTTGTATTATCTATTTGCTTCCTCAATCCTAGAGTCAGCCATTTCTCCAAAGAGAGTTGATACCTTTTTGGGGGGATGGCATTAGAAAGCAAGATTGAAGCAAACTAGCTGTGTTCATTGCTGCTGTTTTTTTTTTCTTTTCCATTATGCAGTTATATTTTTATCTGTAAGAATTGTTATATATTGTTTCCTTCCCCTAAGAGCCTGGTCTTACTTTATCGATACAATGTAAGAATAAGAATTATTAAAAATACATACACAGGAAACAAGGAGGGAAAAGTTCTCTTATGAAGTGCTTTTCGTTCAGGGTTATTTGCTCTGATTGTTTCATTGAAACCACTGAGTATTTTTATATATCTGGTAATTTTTTGCTCTGCTGATGCGTATGTTGTATGCGTCAGTTGTTCAGAAAGACAATCAGGATGGGTAGCTGAGATGGGTCCCAACAGGCACTATGTAAGCCAATGTCATTTCTTTCTGTCCTTAACAAAAATAGAAGACAGCTTTAGATGTATACGTTTCCTTTAGTGGCTTAGCAACTGAACGGTTTGTTCAGGACAAGAATGGTGCTGTAAGCTGAGCTGAGCTGCTTGGGTAAAATTTCATCTTAGATCAAGAGCAAAGTCTCCTTCATATCTTGGAAGTTGGACATTACCTGACACAGAGCCTCCCTCTAGGTGACATCTTGGCCATCAGTGACCTCACAGAGTCTCCTTCCACCCAGAGGACAAGCCCTGTCCTCAGCAGCCTCAAGGATGCAGATTTTAAGCAAGGTTACTAGATTCTACTCCCCTTGGTCTCTATCATCTGCTCTGGGTACTTTACGTAAAAATACTCAAAAAAAAAAAAAAACCCAAAACGAACTTTGTCCCTTCTCACTCCTTTTCAGTAACCTGCTCTACCTCTAGCTCCCTGGGAGGGTATGATGGCAATCCTTTCACTTACCCAGGTGAACATCTTCTCGTGGTGGGATGCCTGACCAGCTTTCCCTTACTCCAGTCCTACCTGGACCATTCCAACTGAAAACTGATAAAACGACAAGGTTGGCATATTAGTTATGACTGCCTGTTGTTCAGTCGCTCAGTCGTGTCTGACTCTTTGTGACACCAGGGACTGCAGCATGTCCATGGGGCATCCCTGTCCTTCACCATCTCCCGCAGCTTGCTCAAACTCACGTCCATTGAGTCCGAGATGCCATCCAACCATCTCATCCTCTATCGTCCCCTTCTCCTCCTGCCTTCACTCTTTCCCAGCATCAGGGTCTTTTCCAATGAATCAGTTCTTCACATCAAGTGGCCAAAGTATTGGAGCTTCAGCTTCAGCATCAGTCCTTCCAATGAATATTCAGGACTGATTTCCTTTAGGATGGACTGGTTTGATCTCCTTGCAGTCCAACGGACTCTCAAGAGTCTTCTCCAATATCACAGGTCAAAAGCATCAATTCTTCGACACTCAGCCTTCTTTATGGTCCAAGTCTCACATCCATACATGACTACTGGAAAACCATACTGACTGCTGCATAACAAATTACTCCAAAACTTACCAGCTTAAAAATACACACGTTTATTATCTCATAGTTTCTGTCAGGAATCAGGAATGGCTTAGCCGGGTCCCCTACTTCAAGATCTCTCACAAGATTGCAGTCAAGCGTCAACAAAGGCTGTGTGGCCTCATCCAGAGACTCAGTTTTTGCGGGGGAAGACCTGCTTGCAAGCCCACATGGTTTGGGCAGGAAATCAATTCCTCAGGGGTGGCTGGACTGAGGACTTTGTTTCCTCTCTTGGTGAAGGCTGTCAGTTCCTTGTCACAAGGGTCTCCCTAATATAAGACCCATTGTCACCAAAGTGGCCTATAGAGAGCATCTGCTAACAGGAGTCCCAATCTGTTATAACCTAATCATAGAAATGATACCCTCACTAGGTCCAGCCCCTACTCAAGGGGAAAGGATTACATAAGAACAGGAATACCAGGAGATGGGGATCCTTCGGGCTATCTTAGAAGCTGGCCTACCACATGTAAGGCCTACTCCAGTCTCCAGCTAGGATACATAATTTTTTCTCTGGTGTAGTTGGGTTGATTCTGTGGGATGTTAGGAAAGAACACACATAAGACAAGTGGGCATAAAACATTGTCTTCGTCCTGGACTCCATGAGCTTGCTTTTTTATGTGCTGAGTTTGAGATTATGGAAATAGCTTCTGGTGAAAATGGTCATCCTGTTGTTCGCTTAATAGTAATTCTTTTAACATTTCCTATAAGCCAGCTGTAAAGTTAGATATTCTGTATATACTGTCTCTTAAAACATCACACCAATTGTTTGAGGAAGGCATTGCCAAGTGGAATGTGGGCTTCAGAAAGTTGAGAAATAGGGAATGGTGGTAAGTTCCCAATGTCTGAGCATCCTGACACCCTAAGCAGCTCCCTCCTAGCCCCAGGGCTGGCTGACTCTTCTCAAAGGGGACAGGGCTCTGTGCAGTAACACTTCTAGACTGCAGTAGAGTCCACTTCCTGTGCACCCCTCCTGTCTGTTAACTCTATCTAATCGGCCTCATATGCAAACTATTGCCTCTGTTTCTGGTTCCACCTCTCTATCTGGCTCCCTTGATGATGGAATGCATCAAGATGACCGTCTCAGTTCCTGACTCAGTCTCCTTCTGGTCATGGCAAGCCCTGCTCCTCCTCCACGACTCGTGACAGGTCTCAGAAGCTCAGCTCACCTTAGAGGGCTGGTTTCTCACTATCTACTCCATAACCCGCCAGATTACTTAGACCTCCAGGGTCACTCAGCTAGTGAGAGGCAGAGCCAGACTTCAACCCACACTCTGTATCATCTCATTTCGTCTCTCAGGTTGACCATTAAAGTAAACAGATAGTTCAGACTCAAGCACTATTTGTATGGTTCTCTCCATAGTCTGTGTGCACGCTGAGTCACTTCAGTCGTGTCCGACTCTTTGCAACCCCATGGCCTGTAGCCTGCCAGGATCCTCTGTCCATGGGATTCTCCAGGCAAGAATACTGGAGTGGGTTACCGTGCCCTCCTCAGGGAGATCTTCTGGACCCAAAGCAAAGAAACAGTCACCTTCCTGTTCATGATGCTGCCTCAGAGGAGACAGGAGATCCCATGAAGGACCTTTAAAAGTTCTCAGTGACAGTGTGGGTCTCCAATAGCCAGTGATCATCAGTTCAGTCATCCCAATGGGCTTCCACTTTGGCTCAAAGATTGCAGAAATTGCTGAATAGAGTATCATCTTAGTTAAAAAGGGCTACACGATATTATGAAGTTTTGTTACTACCTAATGGTCCTTTTAGATAAGGTATGTTTTATTCATTCCAACTCATTCTTATTATCCTTCTAAGGAAGAAGTTGGGGTCTGAGATAGGGCCGGGATCAGAGGGTGGAGAGGGTCCTTTCTTAGGCTTGCTCCCCTGGGAACGTTTGATTCAGTTGAACACTCCCTTTTGCTGAAGGCTTGCTCCTCTTGTGGGCCCAGTGACAGCACATGCTCCTAACTGTCTGCTGTTTCCTGCATGGCTTCTCAGTGTCCTTCACTGGCTCCTGCTGCCTGTCCAGCCTCTCTGTACTGGGTTGTCCCAGCACTCAGTTCTGGGCTCTCAGCTCTTTTCTGCATGACTTAAGTGCTCTCCCTCACTCCTAGCTTTATCCCATCCACATTGCTGGTTACTCTCAATTGTATCTCCAGCACTGACAGCTTCAGCGAGCTATACACTTGTGTTTCAAGTGTAATACATTTAAAGATGTCTAGATTGTGTTTCCCTCTGAATAATTACATCACCATTTCCCACAATCCCTTGGCCATAGCAATGTGACTGGAAAGAATTTTTATATCCTTCAACATATTAGAATTCTGCATATAGGGAGAAGATTTCATGTCCCCTACCCCATCTCTGCTATCTGGGCTGTGATGCTTGCTTCCAAGGGCAAGAGAAGAGTGGACCAGGATGAGTGAAACTTGGAAGCCCATTTCTTCTGGGACGAAGGGCTTGTTGGGGAAAGAAGATGGAGCAGAAGAGGCAAATAATGAAAATTTTTATTCAGCCTACTTTGGAGACTAAGAGAGGAGATTGTCACCCATCTGGTCCTTATGCCAAACCGGCTGATGGGAGGCAGGTGGTGGACAAGCATATCAGAGTAAAGTTAGTGCTGTGGCATAGCCAGGCAGAGACAGGGGTAGGTGGTAGCTCTCTACAGCTACCCTCAGTTCCCATGTGATGAGAATGGGACTCAGAAACGCCCACATGTTACCAAAGTGTCCATGGATTATGGCTGGATGGAGAGCTAGTAACCATGGTCCGTCTAGTCAAAGCTATGGTTTTTCCAGTGGTCATGTATGGATGTGAGAGTCGGACCATAAAGAAAGTGGAATGCCTAAGAATTGATGCTTTCAAATTGTGGTGCTAGAGAAGACTCTTAAGAGTCCCTTGGACTACAAGGAGATCAAACCAGTCAATCCTAAAAGGAAATCAATCCTGAATATTCATTGGAAGAACTAATCCTGAAGCTGAAGCTCCAATACTTTGGCTATCTGATGCGAAGAGCTGACTCATTGGAAAAGTCCCTGATGCTGGGAAAGATTGGGGACAAGAGGAGAAGGAGGCAACAGAGGGTGAAATGGTTAGATAGCATCACTGACTCAATGGACATGAGTTCGAGCAAACTCTGGGAGGCAGTGGAGGACAGAGGAGCTTGGCATGCTGCAGTTCATGGAGTCTCAGAGTTGGACATGACTTAGCGACTGAATACCATCCATCCATAGGGCTACAGTGTGCGTTTGGGTCAGGAGCTAGGCAGAGGTTATGGGAGGTACTCAGAGGGCCTTAAAGAGCCAGGTGACCAGAGGCTGAATCAGCCAGGGAGTCCCAGAGCCTTTACTGACCTCTCACCAGCCCCTGGCCACCAGTGTCAGCAGTGAGCGCCAGCAGGGCAAGCAGTGACCAGGGCCATACAAACAAGGTCCCCTGCTGTAGAGTCCAAAGGTGGCAGAAGACACCACAAGGTGCAAGACTCCTTCCAGGCACAGCTGAGTGTGCACCGTGGGCACCCACCACCCTGGGGGAGAGAGTGGTGTTGGAGCAGAAAGCTGAGAGGTTGAATCTGTTTAAATGCTTCCCTCGGTGGAAGAAGACTAGACCCAGACTGACTCTAGTTCTGTTCCACCTGTCCCCATCCCTCGGTGAGTGAGGAATCCCAAGGAAGATCTAAGAGGCTACGGTTTCTTTGCACTTGTGAGTTATATTTAATGGAATGAAAAATGTCCTCAACTCTTAAGTCTGACTGTTAGACATCTAACCCGTATCTTAGGCTAACGTTGCCTAAATTTAATTCTTGATCCCTGTCTAAAAATAACCTGGCCCACTCCCCAATGTCCCTAGCTCCATCATGACAGTAACATACCCCATGAGTTTAAGGATCACCATTGATTTCTCCCCGGCCCCTCACATCTAATCCATCAGTAAGTCCGGCCATCTCTTCATCCAGGCATATCCTAAACCCATTTTTTTTTCTTTTCCACCATAATTATTATCTCTGCAAAGGCTATTTCAATATCTTCCCCTCTGTTCTCTTTCCTGAAGGTGCTTCCTGCCCATATGATACATTGTGTGTGATAGAAAAAGATACCCCTTTCTCCAAGTGAATGTAGCCCCAAGCTGGACACAAGGCTTAGTGAATGGTGCAAAAGCTGGATTTCAACCCCACCCACCTACTCTGCCTGCCTTCCTTGCATAGGATCCAGCCTAAATGAACAGTACCAGCCACCCTTTTCACTCCTAAACTTCTCCCCATCATCCATACCCACCAGGAGCCAGAGTAATCTTTAAAAAACATGAATCAGATATCACTGCTCTGGAATACCCTCCATGTCTTACCCAAGCCCTTAGCACAGAACTTCAGCTTCCCACCCCTGTCACCTCTTGACCTACAGTGTCCTGTGTGCTGGGACCCCCGCTTCCCTCTCCAGCTTCATCATACTCCCTCGGAGTCACTCTCTCTCTTCCCTCCAGCATGATGCCAGAGCGTTCTCTGTGCTCCTACTGTTCCCTCAACCTGGAATATGCAGCCCGGCTCCTGCTTGTCATCCAGGTTCAAACTGAAATCTCACCTCAGTAAGGACTTCTCTAAATGCCCCTATTTACCCCACCCTCCTCCCACATCCTCTATCACATTACCTGTTTTGTTTCCTTGAGAGGATTAACCAACCTCTAAAAATCATCTTTTTAATGTTTTCATTTGTGTCCCCTCTCTCTGTCTCTCAAGAATAAAGGTTCCAAAAGCAGGAACCATTTTTGTCTGGTCTCCCTTCGTTTTCAGTCGTGAACAATGAAAGGCACATGTTTGTTGAATGAACGCTTGAAGAATGAGTGGTGAAGATGCATGTGGTGCTGTTGTAGATGTTTCATAAAAAAACTGCACTGTTGATCTGCAAAGCCAAGTCTTTAGTGTTTCTCTGAGAGACAGTGATGTGGCCCTACACACATACAGAGGGAAGAATAAGCACAAGGAATCGGTGAGCGGTTTGCTGGACACTGAACCATGCTATAAATTTCTCAGTAATAAATGATGTGGCCAATTGATACCAGTGACATTGCTGAATCTTTTTTGAAAAAAATAAATGTATTAATTTATTGGCTGCGCTGGGTCTTCTGTTGCTGTGTGCAGGCTTTCTCTAGCTGCGGAGGATGGGGGTCACTCTACTCTGTGGCACACAGGCTTCTCACTGTGGTGGTTTCTCTTGTTGCAGAGCACAGGCTCTAGGATGCTGGCTCAGGAGTTGTGCTCCCCAGCTCTAGCGCACAAGAGTTTCAGGAGTTGTGGCTCACGGCCGTAGTTGCCCCTCTGCACGTGGAATTTTCCTGGAGCAGGGATCGAACCCCTGTCCCCTGCATTGGCAGGCGGATTCTTAACACTGGATCACCGGGGAAGTCCCTCCATTGGTGAATCTTAACAAAGTCACACTTAGGTAAAGTTTTATCAGTATTTTAAAAGTTCTAGGAATAATTATAATAATGTACTCTGCTTGGAATACAAAACCTTTGATGAAAACTATTGTTGTCTAGATTACCATATGAGTTAAGGGAAAGCTTTCTTACCTAAAGAAAAACTTATTTGAACAAATGATTCACATACTATATTCTATTTTGCTAATATGATGAGGGTAAGAATGAAATCTCTCCCCTCTTCCTTTTAAATGTCTATATAACATGGTAGAAGATGCCCTTAGTTCTGTGTTTATGATACTAAGAAATCTTGATAGGTATTGTCTTTCATCACTGAATTTAAAACTAGAAAAGAGCAAGTTTTAAAGTGTCTGGGTGCTTTTACAACGTCATGCAAAACATATTCTCCTGGTGATCATCTTATTTTCTGACTCTGAAACTTTGTTTTTCATTATTTGTCTTCATCCTGTCTGTGGTTTAAAAAGTTTGATCACAAAGAATGATATAACATATACTAAATAATAATTCAAGTAGAGTAATCTTAACATCTATTCATCATCAAGTGTTCAAGTTTTCTAAAACATTATTCACTGTGTTACTAAATCCAGGAACTGACCACTTTCACACAGTTTACAGTTTACAGTCCTTGTAAATGAATATTACTCCTTGTGACTACTTACGTTGTAATCAGTTCATGGAACTACTACAGTTAGGGCATTTATCAAGAGTCAGCATCTTCTGTTACCTCATTTGCTCCTAATGTTCAATCCTCCACAGATGAGCTGTGGCCTGAGTCCTGACTTGACTCACAGTTTCTTCTGTTCAATGTAGGAAACACCGTAGTTGCATAACAGTCTAGGTTTCATGGTGTTTATTGAGATTACGGTATGATACTACTCATTAATACATACTCAGTTGAACAATATGAAAAGCAATTAACTTGTACTTGAGACCCACTCTCCTTTTCTTCTTCTTTCCTCTTTCTCCTCCTTACTGCCTGCTTTCCTTCCTTCTTCCATATGCATTAAGCCCGGTGTGAGGCAACTCCATATGAACACATTCATAAAATACCCTATTCTCTGCCTGGAGCACGGAAGATATTCCACTGGCAAAAGAAAAGAATCAAGTACACAGTTTTTGCTTTTGATCCTGACGTTACTGAATCTTTTATTTGGTCTTAACCTAGACAGAGGAGAAGGCAATGGCACCCCACTCCAGTACTCTTGCCTGGAAAATCCCATGGACGGAGGAGGCTGGTAGGCTGCAGTCCATGGGGTTGCTGGAGTCGGACATGACTGAGTGACTTCACTTTCAGTTTTCCCTTTCCTGCATTGGAGAAGGAAATGACAACCCACTCCGATGTTCTTGCCTGGAGAATCCCAGGGACGGGGGAGCCTGGTGGGCTGCCATCTATGGGGTCGCACAGAGTCGGACACGACTGAAGCGACTTAGCAGCAGCAGCAGCAACCTGGACAGAAATCAATTAGTCTAAACTCGCATATCTTATCACAGAATCTTTGGTCAATGGTCCTCCTTATTTTGCTTAAATAAATGAATTTTGCCATGATTTGGTATGGTATGAATAAGTTGGTTTAAAGCTCAACATTCAGAAAATGAAGATCATGGCATCCGGTCCCACCACTTCATGGGAAATAGATGGGGAAACAGTGGAAACAGTGTCAGACTTTATTTTTCTGGGCTCCAAAATCACTACAGATGGTGACTGCAGCCATGAAATTAAAAGACGCTTACTCCTTGGAAGGAAAGTTATGACTAACCTAGATAGCATATTCAAAAGCAGAGACATTCTTTGCCAACAAAGGTTCGTCTAGTCAAGGCTATGGTTTTTCCTGTGGTCATGTATGGATGTGAGAGTTGGACTGTGAAGAAGGCTGAGCGCCGAAGAATTGATGCTTTCGAACTGTGGTGTTGGAGAAGACTCTTGAGAGTCCCTTGGACTGCAAGGACATCCAACCGGTCCATTCTGAAGGAGATCAGCCCTGGGATTTCTTTGGAGGGAACGATGCTAAAGCTGAAACTCCAGTACTTTGGCCACCTCATGCGAAGAGTTGACTCATTGGAAAAGACTCTGATGCTGGGAGGGATTGGGGGCAGGAGGAGAAGGGGACGACAGAGGATGAGATGGCTCGATGGCATCACTGACTCGATGGACGTGAGTCTGAGTGAATCCCGGGAGTTGGTGATGGACAGGGAGGCCTGGCGTGCTGCGATTCATGGGGTCGCAAAGAGTCGGACATGACTGAGTGACTGATCTGATCTGAATAAAGACCTGAACTATCATTTAGAAAGTGTTGAATAATTCACAAGACAGAGCATATAAAGCACAGTGCAGTATAAAATGTGTTGGAATGGGAACCAATAGATCTGATTTCAAGTCCAAATTTTGTCCCCAATGAGCTATGTAACCTTTAGGCAATTACTCCCTCTGTGTGAACCTCACTTTCCCCATTTGAAAAATTAGAAGATGTGTTACTCAAGACTCTTTTAATCAAAAGTGACAGAAATCCAGATAAAGCTAATTCAGGCAAAAAAAGAGAAATTTCCAATCAAACATCTTCAGGCATGGCTGAATCCAGGAACCAAACAGCATCATTGGAACACTGTCTTTCTCTCTGCTCTGCTTGTCTCTGTATTAGCCCCACCTCTCCTCCTGCAGATGGGTTTCCATTGTGGACTCAAGGGAAGGAGCCACTGTAACCTCAGGTTTGTGCCATCCCAGCTTATTCACTCTAGAGGAAAGGACACATTTCCCAAGACCTGTATACCAATATGAGGAAATCGGAGACTGGGTCTGCTTTGGTCCTGTAGCTATCCTTTGGCCCTGTTTCTGTTGCTGAGGGAGTAGCTATTATCATCTTCCGTGTATAGATACCATGTCTACCGCTGAACGGAGAAGGCAATGGCATCCCACTCCAGTGGTCTTGCCTGGAAAATCTCATGGACGAAGGAGCCTGGTAGGCGGCAGCAGAGAGTCGGACATGACTGAGCGACTTCACTTTCACTTTTCACTTTCATGCATTGGAGAAGGAAATGGCAACCCACTCCAGTGTTCTTGCCTGGAGAATCCCAGGGACGGGGAAGCCTGGTGGGCTGCCGTCTATGGGGTCGCACAGAGTTGGACACGACTGAAGTGACTTAGCAGCAGCAGCAGCTACCGCTGAAATTGGCTTGGTGTGGGATCTTCTTGGCTGCCACCCTGATGTCTGTTTTCTGGCCCCAGAAAATAACTGGAAAGACGAGGGATAGCACTAGTGTGTGCTCTGCACTCAGCCTTTCCAGGCAATCTGTTTCTCCAAGTCTTTGCTAGATGAGGAGACCCTGAACCAGAAAGCCTTTAAAGTAAAACCTTTTCACCTTTAAAGTAAAACTATTGCTCATTTACTTTGCACATCTCTCCATCCCGCCCTCGTGGACGATAGTAAGTTTGATTGCTTACTAGGAGGGTTTCTATTGCCCAAAGATGTGAGTGAAGTGAAAGTCACTCAGTCATGTCCAGCTCTTTGTGACCCCATGGACTATAGCCTGCTAGGTTCCTCTATCCATGGAATTCTCCAGACAAGAATACTGGAGTGGGTAGCCATTCCCTTCTCCAGGGGATCTTCCCAGCCCCAGGATCAAACCCAGGTCTCCTGCATTGCAGGCAGATTCTTTACCATCTGAGCCACCAGCCCAAAGTGAAATGACTATACTGCGATGAAATCTGGCCTGAAACTGATACCTGCCTTCTCCCATCCAGTGTCCACTTCATACCACCATGCTTCTTTACTCATACTGATTTACCACTTGGTGCCTGGGGTCCTGGGCTTCTCTAGTTTGGAGGCAGATGACAAATAGTTCCTTCTAGGCCCAACTTGAAAATTGTATTAGCTTTTATGACTTGTATTCCTAGAAAACAGGCATTTTTGGAGTATCCTGGCTATCAAGCTCAATCAAATAGCACTGCTTTTGACTATAAAGATGTCCAGAATGACTGTGTTGAATTATGGGAGGTTTTGTAAGTCATTTACAAGTACACATAAATCAAGGCATGAAATGTGCCCCGAGGGGCCCACAGGACAGCAATTAACATTTAGGAACCTCGATTTTCTCACCTATAAAGTGGGAGTTAGACTAAATGACTTCTAAGGTCCTCCAGAAATCTGTGCATATATGATCTAAAGCTGTTGGAGTTTCTTTCAATCTTTAGACCCATGTCTAAATTTTTTTTTTAAAGTTTAGAGCAGCTATCTGCTGGAGATGCTTGCGGTGTAGGGGTTGTGGGTGTCCAGCCTGCTGCTACTGCTGCTGCTGCAAAGTCGCTTCAGTCATGTCCAACTCTGTGTGACCCCATAGATGGCAGCCTACCAGGCTCCCCTGTCCCTGAGATTCTCCAGGCAAGAACACTGGAGTGGGTTGCCATTTCCTTCTCCAGTGAATGAAACTGAAAAGTGAAAGTGAAGTTGCTCAGTTGTGTCCGACTCTTAGCGACCCCATGGACTGCAGCCCACCAGGCTCCTGCATCCATGGGATTTTGCAGGCAAGAGTACTGGAGTGGGGTGCCACTGCCTTCTCCGGGGTGTCCAGCCTACTAGACTCTATCTCCAGGGCACTAGCAGTCAAAGCCCTGACCCCCCAACACAGAGGTCTGGCTCGTTGATTCCTGAAGCTTCACTACTGGCACTTTATTCATTTGGTTTCTGGCTTTGATCTCTCCAAAAGGACATATAATAACTTTGGAAGAGGCAACTTGTTTAAGCTGTAATCAGAGGCTTTCCTGTGTGCTAGTTTGAAAGCAAGAAGAGTGAGTGTTCTGGGTACCAGAAGAGGGCATTCAAGGTGCTAGAAGCATGCTCTTAGGAAACCAGGGGCCAAAGCCACGTTCTAAACATTCGGCAGCTTTGTAGGGGCTCAGTCACATAAAGAACACTTGTCTTTACACTGTAATTGTGGTCAACACAGAGCATCTGTGTCACTCACACTTTGACCTCAGGAAAGCACTTTTGGTTAAGAAAAAAGTACCAAGAGTGAACCCCACTTCCTTTTCAGAGCCTTCTCTCAGCAATCTGCTCAACTCTGATGTGCTGAGTAGACAGGAAGAACCAAGTAAAATCAACTGAGGTCACTGGCTGGCCCAAGGTTAGCACGACACTCTATTGATAGTCTGCATGTCAGTGCACTTTTTTCTTATGCTAATGAGCAAGGCAACAATAGACTTTCTAAGGCTTAAATGCCATATTGTAAATGTCAGACTGCTGCTGGGGCTTTTCTTGCATTTTTTATTCCATTACAAAGGTGTCAAAAGCAGTGAGATCTTGAATCCATTAAGCCTGATTTTTAAAGTGATGTATAAGTACATGTAATTATGGTACTCTTTTTTAAAAAACACATTTTAAGCTGTTGCAATGAAAGGTATTATTTAACACTTAATTTCTAAGAAATATAAAATGTATAATGATTATATGCTATCCTAAGGCTAGAATGAGAAGTTCTCTCTGTGATTCTGTAGTGGTATTTGTCCTGCTTTTCCTGCAGCAGGAGTGGGGGAGTGGTAGTGACAAGTTGTACCAGCCTATCCCTATATAGGCTTACTCTGTCCATCCATCCATTCACCCATCCATTTTCTATCTGTTGGAACGATTTTGTGAGATGACAAGATGTTCATTTACTCATCCCCTTTACAATTGCTCATTGAGTACTTGCTACGTGCCAGGCGCTATTCTGAATAGTGAGGATACAGCAGCGAATGAAACAGACAAAAATCCTGCCTGCCTGGAGCTTACATTCTAGTGGGAACAATAGATAAGAAAAATGTATCTGTGGTTGTTGTTATTGTTCAGTGGCTAAGTTGTGTCCAACTCTTTGCAACCCCATGGACTGCAGCATGCCAGGCTTCCCTGTCCTTCTATTAGAGGAAACACACTGACTAAAACCGCCCACCCTGGCCAGGCACCCTAGTAACCATTTGTGTGAGTTATTTTATGACAGGTGGTCCTAGGAAGGAACACTGAACTAACAAGCCATCACCAACCAAAAGAGTTCAAGAAAGCTCAAAAGGACACACCGCATGTCTGACCACCTCCCAGAATCCTTCTCACTGGCATCCATCTTGGCTGAGCAATGCGTGCACTGCCAGAAAGGACTCTGAGTCAGCATGATTGGCTAAAGACAACCCAGAAACAAATCCCATCACCACAAAACCTGAGACCCCGAGCCACGTGGTAGAGCAGTTCTCCTGGTTCCTTTACCCTGTGGCTCTCTTCCCGGGCACCCTTTCCTAATAAAGTCTCTTGTTTCATCAGCACATGTGTCTCCTCAGACAATTCATTTCCCAGTGTTAGACAAGAGCCCACTCTTGAGCCCTGGGAGGTGTCCCTCTTCCTGCAATACTTCACTGTCTCCTGGAGTTTGCTCCAATTCATGTCCATTGAGTCAGTGATGATATCTAACTATCTCATTCTCTGCCACACTCTACAGTATATGATATAGTCATTAGTAACAAGGAGAAAATGAAGCAAGTGAGATTTGAGTAAAGCCCTAGGCTTTCCCAGTAGCTCAAATGGTAAAGAATCTGCCTGCAACGCGGGAGTTCAGTTCAGTTCAGTTCAATTGCTCAGTCATGTCTGACTCTTTGCGACCCCATGAACCGCAGCACACCAGGCCTCCCTGTCCATCATCAATTCCCGGAGTTCACCCAAACCTATGTCCATTGAGTCGGTAATGCCATCCAACCATCTCATCCTCTGTGGTCCCCTTCTCTTCCTGCCCTCAATCTTTCCCAGCATCAGGGTCTTTTCCAATGAATCAGCTCTTTGCATCAGGTGCCCAAAGTATTGGAGTTTCAGCTTCAACATCAGTCCTTCCAATGAACACCCAGGATTGATCTCCTTTAGGATGGACTGGTTGGATCTCCTTGCAGTCCAAGGGACTCTCAAGAGTCTTCTCCAACACCACAGTTCAAAAGCATCAATTCTTTGGTGTTCAGTTTTTTTTATAGTCCAACTGTCACATCCATACAAGACCACTGGAAAAACCATAGCCTTGACTAGATGGACCTTTGTTGACAAGGTAATGTCTCTGCTTTTGGGAGACCTGGGTTCAATCCCTGGATCAGGAAGATCCCCCAGAGAAGGGCATGGCAACCCTCTCCAGTATTCTTGCCTGGAGAATCCCATGGACAGATGAGCCTGGCAGGCTACAGACCATGGGGTCACAAAGAGTTTGACATGACTGAGAAACTAACATTTTCATTTTCTGAAGGAGAAGAGGGAGTAAGCCTTGTAGGTATCTATGGAAAGAGCATTCCAGGTAGAGGGGAAAGTGAATGGTGAAGGCCTGAGACAAGAGTATTCTTACAAGATTTGAGGAACAGAGACTAGAGTGAAGGATGGAGGGAGGAGGGAGTAGAAGATGAAGTCAAGGGGATGGCGTAGCAGAGGACAGATTACAGGGAGGGTTCTTAGGTCCTTATAAGGACTATGTTTTACTCTGAGTGGAAGGACACCATTGATGGGTTTCAAGCAGAGGATTGACATGAGTTGACATCCTTACAGGAGTCCTCTGGCCCTCCGCATTTAGAATACATTGTAGACCAAGAGTGGAGGCAGGGAGGCAAATGGGAGGCCCCCAAACACTCCAGGTGAGATGGTAGTGGCTTGGACCAGAGTTGTGATAGTCAGCGTGGGGAGAGGTATTTAGATTCTGGACATGTTTCGAAGATAGAGCTGAAATTTGTTGACATATTTTACATAAAGTGTGAAAGAAAATAGAGAATTCCAAAGTTCTGGGCCTGTGAAACTAAAAACACAGTATTGCTATTTAATGAGATAGGAAAACAGCAAGAGAAACGTGTTTTTAAGAAGAGAATCTAGAAGTCACCTTGGACACAAGTTTGAGATGACTATTGTAAATCCAGCAGAAGTCAAAGGGAGAATTGGATATAAAAGTCTGGAGTTCAAGAGAGAGGGGAGGACTCGAGAGGGAGATCTAGATTTGGGAATCAATAACATATAGACTGAGCTTAAAACCAGGAGGAGTGATGTCACCAAGAGAATCAGCATAAATAGAGACAGAAGTGCTCCTAGAACTGAGCCGAGCCGGGGCACCCCTGCAGTCAAGAGGTTGAGGTAATGGGAGAGGGGGCAGCCAAGGAGAGGAGTTGTCAGAGCAATCGGGTTTGGAAAGCCAGAGACTGCATCCAGACTCTTTGCTGTGGAATAGGACATAATTAAACAGTGTATTCAAACATGTATGTTCATTGTAGCACTATTTACAATAGCTAAGACATGGAAGCAACCTAGATGTCCATTAACAGAGGAATAGAAAAAGAAGTTGTGGTACGTATACACAGTGGAATATTAGAAGGGAACACATCTGAGTCAGTTCTCATGAAGTGGCTGAACATAGAGCTTGTTATACAGAATGAAGTAAGTCAGAAAGAGAAAAACAAATCCCTTGTATTAATGCATATATATATGGAATCTAGAAAAATGGTACTGATGAACTTTTTGCAGGGCAGAAATAGAGATGCAGACATCGAGAACAGACGTTGGACCCAGCAGGGAAAGGAGAGGGTGCCACGAATTGAGAGAGAAGAATTGAAACATACATACTGTGCTCAGATGCTCAGTCATGTCCGACTCTTTGCGACCCCATGAACTGTAGCCCACCAGGCTCCTCTGTCCATGGGATTCTTCAGGCAAGAATACTGGAGTGGGTTGCCATTTCCTTCTCCAACATATACATTACCATATGTAAAATAGATAGCTAATGGGATGTTCCTGTATAACACAGGAGTTCAACGCGATATATGGAGAGCCTGGAGGAGTGAGATGGGGTTGGGGGCAGGGGGATTCAAGGGGGAGGGGCCATATGTATACTTATGACCTGATTCACATTGTATAGAAGAAGCCAACACAACACTATAAAGCATTTACCCTCCAAGTAAAAATAAATGTTATAAAATAGTGTACTCAAAAAAAAAATCATTGTATGTTACTGTCCTATATCTAGAAAAGTGTCTGTGACTTGGGTTGAGAGTAGAAGAAACCAAAGCTAAAAGAACAAGCTAATGTGATGATTTCTGGTCAGAGAAAACTGATGCCTTCCCATCATTATTCCTACTTTGCAAGAGGCTGTGCATCAAAGTTTAAAATTTGAAGCATTTGGTATAAAAACTATTTGGGGATTTTTTTTTCCCTGACATAATTCAGAAGTAAAATCATTATAATTCTCAACATATTGCTATGGAATATTAGCCAAAAAAATCTAAATTAAATTTAGGCTTCTTGAAAATAGATTTTATACAGCTTCCAGAATATAGGGGAATCTGAGTTTGTGAAAAGGAACTTTTACTCAAATCCATTATCTTTTATGAATAATGTCTAGCTCTATATTGAGAACGGCTAGGAAAAGTGCTAGGGACGGCATGAATATTGTAGGAGAACTGCTGTGGTTCATTAATTAATGTTTTTAGCGTAGTTCTCTAGGTAGTTAATTCAAGGAAATGTAACTAAATTTTATGTGAGTTAGTGACATAGTTGCACATCATGACTGTCACTTGTCAAAGGGAACCTATATATGGCATTCTACAAGCTTGATGTTAGTTATTTTTTTCTGGATTCCAGATGAAACCTCTGCTCCAAAGGGAATACATCAATATATTAAGAGTTTGACTTGGTTCCTGTCTGAAGCACCCATAGAAGTTTTCTGTTAAAAAGAAAGAGTCACTTTCAGGATATGACTCAACAGTAATTTGTTCTTAATGAAACACCCTTCATTCAATAGTAGATGGTGTAGAGATTTTCCTTTCAAAGGTTTGAAAAGTTCCCTAAAGGCAGGAAGTTGTAATTGATGTTGATAAAGGAAAGTGAGTAACCAAATTTTCTCTGAAGAGAAAACTTCTTTTATTAAACGTAAGGGCAAAAATGCTCAGTAAGGATTTGGGGATCTAAAATACACTTTTTTACTATAATTCAGCCCAAACTGAATACACGCTCTGTGAATCATCATTAAAGGAAGAAAATAGCTCCAACTCACACATGTGATCTGCTTCCCCCTTCTGGAGGAAAATCATTGCCCCTAAACCCAAAGCTTTGTGCATTCTCAAAAGCTTCATGCATTCTCAAGACTCTTCCTCAAAGCCCAACTGAGAGCCCACACCATGCCATGTGCTGGGTATGCATGGGGTCCGGAAAGAGGTGTCACTTGGATTTTTTTTTTCACTTTGATTCTTATTCAACATGTTTTGCATACCTCATCCTATGTTTATAAAGCTCAAATAAGACTACTCATTTGAAAGAGTCAAAGCTGTAACACTCTCTGTAAATGCTGAGCTTTGCAATTTTACTCAACACAGGGAGTTCACACAGGGAAATATAAAAGCCAGACATGCTGTGCTTGGTTTGAATTTCTACTGAGGTAATACTTTCATTAACACCACCATCTAGAAGACGTGGTGGTAGGTGTGTGATTGATCGGCGGTGACGTGAGCAGTAGCGGACATTATGGTTGTGACATTGGCCTGTGTTTGACTGTGTGGCTCAGTTTTTTTTAAATTTTACCTAATCATTTATTTATGGCTGTGCTGGGTCTCTGTTGCTACGTGCAGGCTTTCTCCTGTTGTGGCGAGTGGGGATACTCTTTGTTGTGGTGTGTGGGTTTCTTATTCTTTGTTGCCAAGCACGGGCTCCAGGTGCAGTTGTGGGGCACACAGGTTTAGTTGCCCCACGTCATGTGGAATCTTCCTAGACCAGGCATGGAACCCGTGTCCCCAGCATTGGCAGGCAGATTCTTAACCACTGGACCACCAGAGAGGTCCCCCTGGGTTTGTTCTTGCTCTGTTCTCTGTGCTAGACTGCTTGCCATTGCTGTTGATAGGCAAACTCTGCTGATGTCTCTGAGCCTGTGTTTAGTGTCTCCTTGATACCTTGTAACAAAGAGCTATCCTATTTCTGTTTGCTTACTTATTGGTGTGTTTGCTGCCAGTCTACTGCTATCCTGTGATATTTAAAATATTATTTCCCTTAAATATTATAGTATCTTTTCCATTTCCTCTGACAGTTGTAATGTAATCAACTGGCAATACAGTGTATCCTTTATGATAATGAATAATAATTATTAAAAACAAAACCTACTTTGGAGCATTTACTTTATAAAGCCAGTACATCAAATTAAACTATTGTGTATTTAATTTCCAATCTTAAGACATGGCATTTTTCAACGATTTTAAATTGCCATAGGAAAACATAATAAAGGGGAAATTTTAACACATTGAAAGCACTTGCTGTTCTTTACAAGGAAAATATTTTAGTATTAAATTTTTCCTCTAATTAAACAGCTAAGAAATTTTCATTCTTGCTAATGACTACTTTTTGAAATGCCTTTAAAGATGGCTGATCACCTGAACAGCTATAAAACATGACCTACTAACCTACTTTTATCACATGATTTGAAATGACTGATCTTGTTTCTCTCTATAATCCCAGATTTGTGTGGACAGTCAAATTAATAATACACACTTTGCCTTTCATAGCTGACTACAGAAAATTATCTATAAATTAACTATTTCTATGAAATGTTTAGTTAAACATAGCAATAAATCAGTGTCCTTTTAAAATCAAGTATATTTGCAGAATCATTTACAAATTTATGTTACAGCTTTTAAAACTAGCTAATCCATGTTACAGCTTTTAAAATCAGTTGGAACACATAATTCAATGTTACAGAAAATTATCTTTAAAAATTACAAATTTATGTTACAGCTTTTCAAATCAGTGGGAACACACAGTTCAATGTCACATTTCATTTTAAAGACTTTGTACTATAAAAACTTGACTTACAAAAGCATTAGTGAAAAGGAAAAGGTCAAAATCATTTTTCTTCTCTGTTTTAAGAAATGATAAGTTCAGATCCACAAGATGGTACAAAACAAGGCTACCTTACATGAGACAGAACACAGTGTTTATGGAATCTTGAGCTCCACACAATCCCCTTGATTTTATTCACTTTTCAAAACAGGATAGTGGCTTTGAATCAGTATTGTCAGGGATGACTAGCCCTGACCCACTTAGAAATGCTCATTTCATAATTCCCTCTCTTTTCAGGGGCTTCATACTGTGTCTGAAAACACTGAAAACAGCAGCAAGTTCTTCCACATTCAGAGACGCACTAGCTGGCATTTCTGATTTTAAAATGAAAACCCTTAATTTTTACTTTACTAATTTTACATTTACTAATTTCCTTTGGGGAAAGCTTAATTTAAAGGAATATGGAGCAAAAGCAAAAAGTCTTAACTTATTTAGAATATAGATTATATATCTTTTAAAATACTAAACACCAACCTCTTTTTTAATTAATTATTTTAATTGGAGGCTAATTAATTTACAATATTGCAGTGGTTTTTGCCATACATTGACATGAATCAGCCATGGGTGTACATGTGTTCCCCATCCTGAACCCCCCTCCCACCTCCCTTCCCATCTCATCCCTCAGGGTCATCCCAGTGCTCCGGCCCTGAGCACCCTGTCTCATGCATCAAACCTGGACTGAAACACCAAATTCTTAAAAGAAAGGCAGAATAGATCTTCAGAGCATAATTATATTGGTAAGGCGATGGCACCCCACTCCAGTACTCTTGCCTGGAAAATCCCATGGACGGAGGAGCCTGGTAGGCTGCAGTCCATGGGGTCGCTAAGAGTCGGACACGACTGAGCGACTTCACTTTCACTTTTCACTTCCATGCACTGGAGAAGGAAATGGCAACCCACTCCAGTGTTCTTGCCTGGAGAATCCCAGGGACGGTGGAGCCTGGTGGGCTGCTGTCTATGGGGTTGCACAGAGTCGGACACGACTGAAGTGACTTAGCAGTAGCAGCAGCATTCAGTTGGGACAAACAATAACTGCTTTTATGACATGATTGTCTATGTAGAAAATCCAGTGGAATGTACTAGATGCCAATGGAGGCTTCTAGAACTAAAAGTGATTTGAGCAAGTTTGCTCCCTGGTGGCTCAGACAGTAAAGAATCGGCCTGCATTACAGGAGACCTGGGTACGATCCCTGGGTTGGGAAGATCCCCTGGAGAAGGGAATGTCTACCCCCTCCAGCATTCTAGCCTGGAGAATTCCATGGACAGAGGAACCTGGTTGGCTACAGTCCATGGGGTCACAATGAGTCTGCCATGACTGAGCAACAAAACACAGCACAGCAAGATACAAGATCAATGTACAAAAGTCAATTATATTTCTATATATTTGCACCAAATGATTAGGAATTAAAACATATAAAGCAATATTGTTTACAACAGCCTTGTAAAAACTATAAATACCTAGGGTGTGTGTCGCTCACTCAGTCATGTCTAATTCTTTGTGACCCCATGGACTGTAGATGCTAGGCTCCTCTGCCTGTGGAATTTTCCATGAAAGAATATTGGAGTAGGTTGCCATTTACTCCTCCAGGGGATCTTCCTGACCCGGGGATCTTCCTGACCCAGGGATCAAACTCACGTCTCTTGCATCTCCTGCACTGGCAGTTGGAGTCTTTACCACTGTATCACCTGGGAAGCCGAAAGATTAGAAGGCTAAGGATTTGTGCATGCTCAGTTGCCAAGTCGTATCCAACTCTTTGCCACGCCATGGACTGTAGACCCCTAGACTCCTCTAAAATACCTAGGGTATCTCTGGGGAGGAAAAAAAAGTGTGCAACACCTGTATAAAAACTCAAACATTGCTGAGAGAAATTAAAGAGGACCTAAATACATGAAAGCTATATTATGTTCATCAGTTTGAAGACTTGATATTTTTAAGCTATCAATTCTCCCTACACTGATTTCTAGATTCAAGGCAATCTCTAGCAAGATCCCATCAAGACTTTTTTTTTTTTGTAGATATTGACAAACTGAGTCTAAAATGCAAATAGAAATACAAAGAATATTGAATAGTCATAATAAAGCCTGGATGGGAGGGGAGTTTGGGGGAGAATGGATACATGTATACGTATGGCTGAGTCCTTTCACTGCTTACCTGAGACTATCACAGCGTTATTAACTGACTATACCCCAATACAAAATAAAATGTTAAACAAACAAACCAATAAAACAAAAGAGCCAATAGGGCCTTGAAAAAGAACAAGTTGGAGGGCTAAAATTACCTGATTTTAATAATTATTACAAAGTTACAGAAACAAGGCAGTGTGATGTTGGCATAAAGATGGGAAAATATATCAATTAAACAAAATAGAGACTCTTAGACCATGTATACATGAACAACTGTTCTGCAAAGACGCAGAGGCAATTCAGTGGAGAAAAGCAACAATCTTTTCAAAAGCTAGACATGAAGTAATTGGATATACATACCAAAAAAAAAAAAGTGAACTTCGATTCATACACAAAAGTTAACTCAAGGGGGCTTCCCTGGAAGCTCAGACAGTAAAGCGTCTGCCTACAGTGCAGGAGACCCGGGTTTGATCCCTGGGTCGGGAAGATCCCCTGGAGAAGGAAATGGCAACCCATTCCAGGATTCTTGCCTGGAAAATCCCATGGACTGAGGTGCCTGGTAGGCCACAGTCCATGGGGTCGCAAAGAGTCGGACACAAAGAGCATGAAGTAATTGGATATACATACAAAAAAAAAAGTGAACTTTGATTCATACACAAAAGTTAACTCAAATGAATCATAAACCTACATGTAAAATCTAAAATTATAAACCATATAGGAGAAAATCTTTGTGAACTTGGCTTAGGCAAAAATTTCTTAGATGGACATCATGATCCACAAAAGGTCAAATTGATAAACCAGACTTCATCAAAATGAAAACTTCTACTCTTCAAAAGGAGAGTAGAAAGACAACTTACATATAGACTGGGAAAAAAAAAAAGGTTGTAAGTCTTATGTCTGATAGGGGATTTGTATGCAGAATGTATAAAGAATTCTCAAAATTCAGTGAGAAAACAGACAACCGAATTAAAACTAGGCAATATTTTAACAGACACATAACCAAAAAGGTTGTACAGATGGCAAATAAACACATGAAGAAATGTTCAACAGCATTATTTACTAGGGAAATGTACATTTAAACTGTATTGTGATACCTCTAGATATCTATTAGATTAAAAAGTGGGGGTGAGGATGTGGAGGAAATGGAGCTGTAACACACTTCTGGTGGGAATATAAAATAGCCTTGTTGGAAAAGACTGGCAATCTTCTTTAGAAGTTAGTTCAGTTCAGTCTCCCAGTTGTGTCTGACTCTTTGTGACCCCATGGACTGTAGCATGCCAGGCTTCCCTGTCCATCACCAACTCCTGGAGCTTGCTCAAACTCATGTCCAACGAGTTGGTGATGCCATCCAATGATCTCATCCTCTGTCTTCCCCTTTTCTTCCTGCCTTCAATCTTTCCCAGCATCAGGGTCTTTTCCAATGAGTTGGCTCTTTGAATTGGGTGGCCACAGTATTGGAGCTTCAGCTTCAGCATCAGTCCTTCCAATGAATATTCAGGACTGATTTCCTTTAGGATTGACTGGTTTGATATCCTTGCAGTCCAAGGGACTCTCAAGAGTCTTCTCCAGCACCACAGTTCAAAAGCATCAATTCAAAAAAATAAAAAAAATTTTAAAAAAAGGCATCAATTCTTCGAGGCTCAGCTTTCTTTATTGCCCAACTCTCACATCCATATACGACTACTGAAAAAACCATAGCTTTGACTAGACAGACCTTTGTTGGCAAAGTAATGTCTCTGCTTTTTAATATGCTGTCTAGGTTGATCATAGCTTTTCTTCCAAGGAGCAAGCATCTTTTAATTTCATGGCTGCAGCCACCATCTGCAGTGATTTTGGAGCCCAGGAAAATAAAGTTTGTCACTGTTTCCATTGTTTCCCCATTTATTTGCCATAAAATGATGGGACCGGATGCCATGATCTTAGTTTTTTGAATGTTGAGTTTTAAGCCAGCTTTTTCACTCTCCTCTTTCACTTTCCTCAAGAGGCTCTTCAGTTCCTCTTGGCTTTCTTCCAGAAGGGTGATTTCATCTATTATACAGTGCAGCTCTTCCATACTAGGTGTTCACCCAAGAGAAATGAACATGTCCAAAGATGTGTACAGTAATGTTCATAGCAGCTTTATTTGTAATAGCCAAATGTCCATCTTCAGGTGAATGTATATATAAACTGTGTTATATCTGTAAAATGGAATACTACTCAGCAGTAAAAACAAATGAGCTATGATACTCATTTCCCTGGTGGTTTCCCTGGTGGTTAAGATGGTAAAGAATCCACCTGCAGTACAGAAGACCTGGGTTCAATCCCTGGTCAGGGAAGATCCCCTAGAGAAAGGAATGGTTACCCACTCAAGTATTCTTGCCTGGAGAACTGCATGGACAGAGGAGCCTGGTGGACTACAGTCCATAGGGTAACAAAGAGTCAGACAAGACTGAGCAACTAACACTATGATACTCAAAATAATTATGCTGAGTGCAAATAACCAGATAAAAAGAGTACATACTCTATGATTCAATTTATGTAAAATTCTAGAAAATGTGAACTAATCTGTAGTGTCAGAAAGCAGATGGGGAAAGTGTTGGAGGAGGGATTATAGACAGGCATAAGGAAACTTTTGGAAGAAATGTGTATGTTCAGACTTATCGAATTGTATGTTTTAAGTATCTGCAGTTTATTTTGTCAATTATACCTTAAGAGAGTTGTTTGCAAAAAAAAAAAAAAAAAAAAGTATGAGGGGGATTTGTGTTGATAGAGAAGTTTATAGAGAAATATGTCCGTGGTGTAGTAAGCAAAAGAAGTTCCAGAACATTATATATAATTTGATCCCAGAGTTTTTTTTCAAACTTAGCAAATGAGAGTAATAAAATCCTTGCTTCTCATTGGATACTTCTGTGTATGTACGGAAGGTCTAGTAATTTACACAAGAACAGTGTTATCCTCAGGGAGTGAGATGTGGCACAGGACGGGGAGTTGATATACACATATTTAACACTGAACTGTTAACACTCTCAGTATTTTAAGTTTCATGTATCTGTGTATTAATAAAGGGTGCACTTTCCAGGGAAGTTACGTTCTAGACCCTGGAACTGTGAATTCACTCCCATTCGGATGGGCTGGTCGTTAAGATTTCACCGCGCAGGTGTCACATCAATTTAGCTGAAGGCTAGCAGGCAGAAAACCCTCCCAGTCACCACTTAAGGAGATGCCCCTGAGCGGGTGGGAGCCCGCACGCACAGGTCCCCTGAGACAGTTGGAGCTATGCGCATGCGTGGCCGCCCGGGGGCGGGGCCGGGGGAGGGCCTGGGGGACGCCCGCGAGCTCTGGGGTCTTCGTCCCGGGCCCAGCGTATCCGGTTCCAGGGCAGCTGCCCAGAGCTCGGACGGGGGGGAATTGGGCCGACGCCGCAGCCCGGCCGGCGAAAGCCCGGGCGCACGGAAAGACACGCGTTTGTGTGTCTCCAGGTATCCTTTCCTTCTGGGGAGAGCGGAGGTCTGCGGGGGGCTGCGCCTCCACTAGCTTTGAGGAAGCCGCGGGCAGGAGCGCGGGTCCTGCCCGGGGCGGGTTGTTTGAGGACCCGGCTAGCGCGCTTTCTCCCGGAACGAGGAGGCGCGACCTGGCGTCCTCAGCCCGGGCACTGGGCTCCCCGAAACGGGGAGCGGGAGGGGGCACCCCCGGCTAGAGACTCCTCCCGACCCCAGGCCAGGCTGCCGTGGCCAACCCCCACCCCCGCATTTGCTTTTCCTCGAGGTGGGGTCTTCTGTCTGAGGTTTTACAGCCTCGGGTTGTTCGTTTCTTCCTATGGTGGTTTTTCTGCAGGGCCCAGCCCGGGACCCAGGTTTCCCGAATTTAGTCATTTTGTTCATCTTTGGAGGGTAAGCTCTGAACGGATTATATTCGTCTTAACCTCTCTCTTAAGCGCGTATTAGTTGATGTTTTCATTACCTGTATGATTACTGATTACGCGGTCTCTTTTGCACGACGACTTGAAGTGTTTTACCTTAACAGGAGGAGCCTGTTAAGAGTTTATGTTTACAAAGGCATGTCCTGGAGAAAAGTAGACACAAGCCTTCCCTGTAATTTGGAAGAATCTCTGCCCCTTTAGGTGTTATTGGTTTTGTCTTTAGTTACCTGTGCCCAGAAATTTCCCCCAAAATATGAAGTGGAAAAACTGATTATTTGCTCAGAAAAATGTTGCAAAGTGCCTTCTTGAAACCTTTGTATTAATTGTTAAGATCCCTTGGTGTAACCAACACTGAGAAGAGACTCTCCCCATTTCAGAAGCCTTCCCTGTAAGAGAGCCTGGCTTGCAGTCCTCATTCCCTTTTTCCTTCGGAGTTGGAGGAGAGGTGGAGAGGGTTAAGAGAGGGGAACAGCTGAGACTCTCCCCCACCCCAGTTTCAAGGATTTAAACACATTGCCCAGTTCAAGTTTTTAAGAGTCACAACAGTAGAAAGTTGGCAGTCACTGCTTTAAGAAAGATTTGTTTGACATAAATACATACCAGTTATTTATGTCCTGTTGGAACTTTGATGATACTGTAGTTTGACTTTCATATTTTAAAAAATTGTAGATTTTAGATTTAGAATGGAACCCAGAGGTCATGTGGGTTGCAAAGAACATAAATATTTTTGAAAACATTCTTAAAAAATTATATTTTGTCCTCTGGGCTATGTTCAGTGGGAAGACTTTGCCCTTTGGCACAATTTACTCTTCTATTAGTATTCTGTCAAGCAGTCAAGTTTCAAAACTATATTTTGAAATAAATCTTCCGCTCCCCTGTCCAGGCTACACCTCTCTGGCCATTGCACTGATGACTACTAGGATTTCAGACTCCTAACAGAGGTCCCCTGCATATGGGGGGAGCAATCTAATTTCTCAGTGTGCCACTTTAGAAGAGTTGCTTAAGGACATTTGCTCATTGTTTTTGTTCATTTTCATCTTGTTGCTTCCAACAAATATGTCTCATTTTTTTAGATAGTTTTAAATCTTTATTCTTTATCTGTAGTATTTACACAATATTTCTACTGTTGTGACTCATAAAAACTTGACGTCTTTAGAAGTGCCTTCTGTGTATTCATTTCATCAATCTGGAAGAACCTGGTGATGGTGCAGAAGATAGCTGCTTTCATTTCTGCTTCCAGGTGGGCTTTTAACGTTCAGTAACCTGTCTTTGATTATCTTTCCCTCAAGAATACTGTGGGAGAGTTCTTAGATACTTTTAGAGGCTCTGATTCACAGGGTCACCCATCTGCCAAATTAATTAACATATTTAAAAAAGGGAAATTGGGTTAGGGTGGTTAGTGAAGCCACCAAGTGGACTTTGAATCATCATTACGTTTTTTCCCCAAGTGCTGATAAACCTGTTTTGTGCTTGTGATCACTGTCAAGTTTGCTCATTTCTACATGTTTCAATTGTGGCTTACCACCTGATGGGGTCCTAAATTCTGGTTTTGTCTTCCACCAGTCCTCACTATTTGGTGACTCTTAAAACAACAGTCAACTCCCTTGAGCCACCAGGAAAGTAATTCATCCGAGTTTAAAAACTCCAGTGAGCCGATCTGAGTTAGGTACCTTCACAACGCCTACTTCTGGGTCTTAGGTAGAGACTCCCTATTTATATATCCTTTCCAGATCTCTTCAGTGTTTTCTAGCATAAAGCATGACCTGCATACATGGAAGTAGCCATATTGATAGCTCAGTAGAAAAGTTTCTGTGGTAAATAAAACTATGTGTCATTTGGTTGGGAAAGTATAAGTCACTTGACTTACCTCTCTCTTCTTTTGTGGTATTCCTCTGAAAGTGTCCCTGGTGGCTCCCATCTGCTTACTTCTGGAGTAGAATATAAAGGAGAGAGAGCTGACCTTGCCATTATCTGGAAGATAGGGTTTGTATGATAGTAGAGCAACACTTGGCAGTCTGGAAATCAAATTGTGGATATTGGGCTCTAATTCATTCTCCCTGTCTGTCTTCCAGAGCTCTATTTTAGGAGTAGGATTCAGAGAGAAGAAAGCTGGCTGATGGTGGGCATTAGAGATTGAAGATAAGGTTTTAGTGGATTATTAATAAGTTGTCTCCTCCACCTGCTGTGTGTAACTGAGTTAGGCTTACAAAAAGGAGCAGAGTGAATTTATTTAATTTTACTTTATGACACTTATTCATGATGCCCAGACAATGAGTTTTATTCTGGTATTGTTGTAGTTGTTCAATCGTGTCTGACTCTTTACATCCCCGTGGACTGCAGCACCCCAGGCTTCTCTGTCCTTCACTGTCTGCCAGAGTTTGCTCAAGCTCATGTCCATTGAGTCAGTGATGCTATCCAGCCATCTCATCCTCTGCCATCCCTTTCTCCTCCTGTCTTTAATCTTTGCCAGCATCAGGGTCTTTTCCAGGGAGTTGGCTCTTCCTATCAGATGACCAAAGGGTTGGAGCTTCAACTTCAGCATCAGTCCTTCCAATGAATATTCAAGGTTGATTTCCTTTAGGATTGTCTGGTTTGATCTCCTTGCAGTCCAAGGGACTCTCAAGAGTCTTCTCCAGCACCACAGTTTGAAGGCATCAATTCTTTAGGGCTCAGCCTTTTTTATTGTCCAGCTCTCACATCCATACATGACTACTGGAAAAACCATAGCTTTGACTATATGGACCTTTGTAGGCAAAGTAATGTCTCTGCTTTTTAATACGCTGTTAAGTTTGTCATTGCTTTTCTTTCAAGGAGCAAGCTTCTTTTAATTTCCTGGCTGCAGTCACCGTCCACAGTGATCTTGGAGCCCAAGAAAATAAAGTTCTGTCACTGTTTCCATTGCTTCCCCATCTATTTGCCATGCCTGGTGTAGACCTGTTTTTATTTTCTTCTGTATCCATAGACTGCTCCTAACTCTGATAAGTCACAGAAATTGATCAAACTTCAAAGAGAATACTAATAAATCATGAACAAATCAATTATGTCTGTCAATACAGGTGAAAAATTTAAAAACCACAGAAGCTTATGGTAACAGCAGACAATGGCACCCCACTCTAGTACTCTTGCCTGGAAAATCCCATGGATGGAGGAGCCTGGTAGGCTGTAGTCCATGGGGTCGCTAAGAGTCGGACATGACTGAGCGACTTCCCTTTCACTTTTCACTTTCATGCATTGGAGAAGGAAATGGCAACCCACTCCAGTGTTCTTGCCTGGAGAATCCCAGGGATGGGGGAGCCTGATGGGCTTCCATTTATGGGGTTCCACAGAGTCGGACACGACTGAAGCGACTTAGCAGCAGCAGCAGCAGCAGTCAGACTACATTCATATGGGAATGATAAATAATAAAAGTTCTGTCTGCTTATTTAATTATTATAACTGTAGAGGTGTTCAATTCAGTTCATTCGCTCAGTCGTGTCCAACTCTTTGTGACCCCATGGACTGCAGCACACCAGGCTTCCCTGTCCATCACCGACTCCTGGAGCTTTCTCAAACTCATGTCCTTCAAGTCAGTGATGCCATCCAACCATCTTATCCTCTGTTGTCCCCTTCTCCTCCTGCCTTCAATCTTTCCCAGTATCAGGGTCTTTTCTAATGAGTCAGTTCTTCACATCAGGTGGCCATAATATTGGAGCTTCAGCATCAGTCCTTCCAATGAATATTCAGGACTGATTTTCTTTAGGATGGACTGGTTGGATCTCCTTGCAGTCTAGGGGTCTCTCAAGAGTCTTCTCCAACACCACAGTTCAAAAACATCAGTTCTTCGGAGCTCAGCTTTCTTTATAGTCCAATTCTCACATCCATACAAGACTACTGGAAAAACCGTAGCCTTGATTAGATGGACCTTTGTTGGCAAAGTAGTGTCTCTGCTTTTTAATATGCTGTCTAGGTTGGTTATAACTTTCCTTCCAAGGAGTAAGCGTCTTCTAATTTCATGGCTGCAGTCACCGTCTTCAGTGATTTTGGAGCCCCAGAAAATAAAGTCTGTCACTGTGTCCTTTGTTTCCCCATCTATCTGCCATGAAGTGATGGAACCAGATGCCATGATCTTAGTTTTCTGATTGTTGAATTTCAAGCCAAGATTTTCTCCAGGATGGTGGAGTAGAGGGATGTGTGCTCATCTTCTCCTGTGAGAACTCCAAAATTACAACTTGCTACTGGACAACTGTCAACAGGAGAATGTTGGATCCCACCAAAAAAAAGATACCCCACATCCAAGGGCAAAGGAGAATCCCCAGGAAGATGGTAGGAGAGGCAAAATCGTGTTTAGAATCAAACCTCATACCTGCCAGAGACTCTTGGAGGGCTCAAACAAACCTTGTGCACACCAGGACCCAAAGACCCTGCAGAGACTGAGCCAGAACTGTGTTTGAGTGTCTCCTGTGGAGGTATGGGTCAGCAGTGGACTGCTGCAGGGGCTCTGGGTGCAGTAGACCTGGGTATGGCATGTGACCTCTTGGAAGAGGTCACCATTAACCCCACCATAGAGCCCCCAGAACTTACACAAGACTGAGGAAACAGACTCTTGGAGGGCACAAACAAAACCTTGTGTGTACCAGGACCCAGGAAAGAGCAGCAGGGACCCCACAAGAGACTGACTCAGCCTTGCCCGTGAGTGTCCAGGAGTCTCGGTGGAGGCGTGGGTCGGCAGTGGCCTGCTGCAGGGTTGGGGGCACTGAGTGCAGCAGTGCCTGCATGGGACCTTTTGAAGGAAGTCGCCGTTATCTTCATTACCTTCTCCATAGTTTGGCCTTAGGTCAAACCACAGGGAGGGAACACAGCCCTCCCCGTCAACAGAAAATTGAATTAAAGATTTACTGAGCATGGCCCTGCCCATCAGATCAAGACCCAGTTTCCCCCTCAGTCAGTCTCTCCCATCAGGACGCTTCCATAAGCCTCTTATCCTTCTTCTTCAGAGGGCAGACAGAATGAAAACCACAATCACAAAAAACTAACCAATCTGATCACATGGACCACAACCTTGTCTAACTCAAACTATGAGCCATGCCGTGTAGGGCCACCCAAGACAGATGGGTCATGGTGGAGAGTTCTGACAAAACGTGGTCCGCTGGAGAAGGGAATGGCAAACCACTTCAGTATTCTTACCTTGAGAACCCCATGAACAGTATGAAAAGTAGTGGTGGCATGTGCTTCTAAAAACTGGAACTGAAAGATTTACATAGCCTATTAACAAATGTAATCAGGGCTACCCTAATTGTTCTGTAGTAACTCCCTATATGTTTTTATTAAAATGTGAATTTTTAGAGCCCTCATTTGACTGTTTGATCCACAGTCTTCTATTTGAGTAGAGCTTCATGTGTAATTCCTGGTGAGTGTTGCTCTATTTCTATTGATGAGGCTAGTGGTATTTTGTTCTTGTTTTTGCTTTAATGGGCAGCTTTTCTTCTGAGTGGAAAATAGTTTGGGAATCAGTAATTTTCTGATAATAACTTTCAGCATATACAATGATATATAAATGCCCTAAGTATAAAAATTGCTGAATTTTTACTTATATATTCTGATGAATGTGTTTTTGTGGTGTTTTGCCAAGCTAGGAAGTGAAATCAAATGGATATTGGTGAGTACCCTATGGCAGCAGTTACTTCATTTCATTCATTCACCGTGAACTGTAACTTTGGAGCCTTCTTTAGGTAAGAAAGTTGGTAGTTTGAAAAAGAAATGATCAGTTTTGAAAAACGATTGTATATGCTTAGGCTGGAATTTCTATATCTAGGTTTTCAAGCTAATAAAGATCCCTTTGTCTTGCACTTGATCATATGTTCCAGATGTTCATTGCTAAAAAATTATTTCATATAAAATGTATGGTTTGTGGATGGGTTTTCTATTCTGAAAGTTGATGTACATGAGGAAAAAGAAAACTAAGATGTTATTTTTTGATAGAATTATTGGTACATACTATCGTTTAGTTATTTTTGGTGACTCTGTCAGTGAATTGGGAACTTAATTTTTTTTAACAGATACACAGGTTTAACATTTAATCCCTGTTACATGCGGTTTTAATATATAGCACAGTTCCTTTATTTAGAATCACAAGGTGGTTTTCTAACTGGGCATTTGGATGAAGTCTTTGTTTTATTTTTGGCTTCACTGCTTTTTTAATGAGGGATTATGTTAGCAATAACTTTTTGGTAATTCCTTAGTAAAATTTTAGCTTTCCATTCTGTAGGCTTCCTAATAAAACAGTTACAAGCAAAATGTCAATAAATGTGCTCAGCTTCAGAGGTGAGTGTCTGACGTCCATTCCTTTGCTTTCCTTGGACCGTTGTATTTCGTTTTAGGGAATTAACCCTTTAAAATAGTACATGCTTTGAATTATTGATGTCAGCAGCTGCGCATATTCTACATGGTATTGCTCAGTTACGTACGTAAACTGGTTTAGTCAGATTAAGATGTGCACTGGCTCTTCTGCCTAGTGCTCGAGATACAGTTTTTTCCTACCCCTCCTTCCCTTTCCCAAACCCTAAAGATGGCCTTTCATTTTGCTCAGTGATTTTATGCGTCATTCCTATTTCTGGGATCCATCTCTATGTTGTGGTTAAGAAATGTTTCCCATCAGACAGTGACTCGTGAGACAGGGATATTTACATATTAAATAAATATTTCATTAGATTTGAAGGTATGTTTCAGTTATGATACCAAATCTTCCACATACACATACCTAGCATCCAGGGATGAGAAGAGGGTTAAAGAGTCAACCAAAGTTAAATAAAATTCAGAACTACCCTTATTACTATTTTAAATTGTATACTTAAAATACTTTGAATTCTTATGTAAAATATATGTACAAGATAACCCTATATACTTGGCTATATCTATACCTGAATTTTGTCTGCACTTAGTTTTGTCTCCAGCTAATAGGAGTCATCCTTTCTTTCTGTTGGGAAAGAATGCTCGTTCCTTTGCTATGTTTACATCAGCTAGTGAGGACCCAGTATGCTGCTGTGGCTTCAGTCCCTGCCATATCCCGCTTCTCTAGATCTCCCATGTCCTGGGTGTCATCTGAAAACTGTCACAGGCCATTTGGCTTTTCGTTGGAACTGTGCTCCAGCTTAAGCAACATAATGAAATTTGTTCAGGAAAATGCATTAGATGATTTAACAACAAGGGCGACATTTATTGAGCACTTACTATGGGCTGGCACTTGAGTTACTTTAATCCTCTCAACAACCTTATGAGACGTAATGCATTTCTCCCTGCTTTTCAGGGGAGGAAGCTGAGGCTTATATTAATTTGCTCAGACAGAATCACATGGTTGGTAAATAACAGAGTTGGGACTTACCCAGATCCATGCTTTTAGTTATGTTTTCTAGCTCCCAACGATCCCCACAACCCCACCCTGCTTGGAGTTCTCAGCACAATTGCACTGTGTTAGTGAGAATACAGTAATTGACTAGGAATAAACCTGGCACATGCTCTGCTTCCTTGGACCTTTCTTCCTGGAAACTTACCCCGACTACCCCCTCCCACATACAGACTCAAGAACATGCCATTCCCTTAAACTTCCACCAGCTGGTCCCAGTTTCAGTGATGGCATTCATCACTGTATTTTGCTGTTTCACCATAGCTCTTTGAGAACAAGTTCCCTCCTATTTGGGGCTTCTCTGGTGGCTCAGATGGTAAAGAATCTGCTGGCAGTGTGGGAAACGTGGGTTAGGAAGATTATCTGAAGAGGGGAATGGCTATCCAATCTAGTATTCTTGCCTGGGGAATCCCATGGAAAAGAAGAGCCTGGTGGGCTACAGTCCATGGTGTCGCCGCGAGTCGAACATGACTGAGCGACTAACGCTTTGACTTTTCCCTCCTGTTTATCTCTGTATGTCTAGTGCTAAGTAGTGCCTATCAATGCATGAAAGTGAAAGATTCCTGTGAAAATTGTCTTAAACTGTTTCTCATTTTCTGATGTTGTTATTCCATACAATTAAAGCAAAGTATAGGATGGGAATGTGGGGAAAATGATCACTTACCATTGTTTACTGTTTACAGAATGAAGAGGAACCGTTTATCTTTCATGAATAAAGTTCTCCAGTCTTCACCTGCAGTGAAACAGCCAAAACTTGGGTGCCATTCTTCTCTCAGCCAGACTCACATGCGTGCTGCTCTTCTGGATTGGGGGAATTTGCCTCACCACGTAGTGTTACGCATTTTTCAGTATCTTCCTTTAATAGATCGAGCCCGGGCATCTTCTGTCTGTAGGAGATGGAATGAAGTTTTCCACATACCTGATCTTTGGAGAAAGTTTGAATTTGAGCTGAACCAGTCAGCTACTTCATATTTTAACTCCACTCATCCTGATCTCATTCAGCAGATCATTAAAAAGCATGCTGCCCATCTCCAGTATGTCAGCTTTAAGGTAAGAAAAATAAGCAGTACATAAAAGCGATGACTTAAGTTTTGTTAGTATTTGTGTTAGATCATTATACTGAAACAGTCAATGAATATTTCAGAATTCTTATCCCAATCTATTTCCTGTTTCTTTGTTGTTACTTGCATAGATTTAGCTGTAGTACTTGAGCTACAATTGAATAAACTTCAGCTTCCTTCATGTAGATGCCATTAATAATTTTAATAAAATTCAGGTAATGTTACAAGATTCGAAAGTATAAAGTGCTTAGAAAGTTCATTTGTCATCATCTCTGCTTTTCCTTTTTTGTCGAATATAGTGTATATTAGAGAAAAAATACTCATTTATAGTTTGAAGGGATAAGTACAGTTTTGTAGTTGAGTATTGAATTCTGTTAAATAATTATATTGCCAGTAACCTTCTAATGTTACATTCATGAAATTAAGATTTTTAATTGTCTCTGTAGGTTGATAGTAGTACTGAGTCAGCAGAAGCTGCCTGTGGTATACTTTCGCAGCTGGTAAATTGTTCTATCCAGACTTTGGGCTTGATTTCAACGGCCAAGCCAAGTTTTCTGAATATGTCCAAGGTAAAGATGATTTTTTTTGTGAGATTGACTACAATTCTTAAATATTATTGAACTAGACACACACAGGGCTTCCCAGGTGGTGCTAGTGGTAAAGAACTTCCCTGCCAGTGCAGGAGATGCAAGAGATGCAAGTTTGATCCCTGGGTTGGGAAGATTCCCTGGAAAAAGAAATGGCAACCCACTCCAGTATTCTTGCCTGAAAAATTCCATGGACAGAAGAGCCTGGAGGGCTACAGTCCCTGGAGCTGCAGAATCAGACACGACGAAGCAACTGAGCATGCATTCAGTCAAACATAATTCTTTTCCTAAAAATAGATCACAACCTTACTTGCATTCAAATAATTACTTAAAGCAGGTTTTTGTTGACTAGCACTTAGATACACATTAGATATTTTTGATGAGATATCTAATGCATGATTTCATTCTTTAGATCTATTTTGTAATTTTAATAATTGTGTCACAGCAGATGGCATTAATATAAAATCTAGGTGTTGTATTTAGAATTTCCAAGTGCCAGTTTACATAGGTACATTGAGTGTAGAGTGTGTAGGGCCAATAGTGGGTATCTTTCCTGAATTCTGTCGTTGCTCCATTGGAGGTGGAACAGTGTAATCTTTAACTAAATGTACTATACTGGTTAGGATAATGTTGGCATCCTTGCAGTAGAAATTCCAAAGTAACAGTGGCTTGAAAACATGCCTGAGGTTTATTTCTCTTACACTAAAGAAATCCATAGGCGCCGCAGTCCCTAGCTGTGGACTGCTGTCCACTAGGACTGTGGAACCCACATTCCGCCTAGGCGCTTCCTTTCTCTCCACGGTGTTGTCTTCATTTTCATTTCCCAAGATGGCTTTCTGTGCTCCAGCCATCATGTCCTTGTTCTAGACCGCTGGAGGGAATAAATGGGGGGGAAGAGTGTGCCCTCTCCCTTTCAAGGTGTACAAGGCTAGCCATAAGTACCACACAGGGCTTCTTACTGGGCAGCTTAGCTCTGTGGCCACAGCACATCTCTGGGAAGCAAGGGAAGTCTTTTAGCTGGGTGGCAATATGCCCAGCTAAAAATTAGAACCAGATTACCAAAGAAGAAAGGATGATGGTTCTTATGAAGCCACCAGCAGTCTCTGCCACAGAAATTAATGACTGCCTTCTCTTCATTCGGCTTTGACTTGAATGCCGTGTCCTCAGAGAGGCCCTCCTTGACCCATTTTGCTGAAACAACACCCCTCCTCTAGTTACTCTCTGCAGTGTTTTATTTTCTTTACATCATTCATCAGAACTTGAAATCACCTTATTTATTTAATGTTTACTCTTCTCCTCCTGAAACAGAAGACATCAGCTCCTTGAGGGTGGGGATTCTCTTTTGCTTATTTACCATAATAAACCCAGAATTAGAATAGTGCCTCATATGTAATAAGCACTAAACTCTGGTCATCAGTAAAACTGACTAATGGAAACCTTCCTGTAGAAGTGGATGGAGGAATAGCAGCATCTCCTTTCTCATTAACTGGGTCATGGCTCTCTTTTAGAATGCATTTCTGCTAGCCTGTTAATCTTTTTAAGAGGTATGCTGAAAGAAAATGGGTCACTTGGGGATTCAAGTAATCAGATGAAAACTTACTACTTCTAAATAGTTATTTTTGTTTATGAGATAGGGAAGCAGATTAGCCTGAAATTCTTAGATTCTGGGCTGTCTCTCTGCTGCACATCAGCTTCCAGGGCCAGCTTCTGGGTTAGCTGAGGCAGTTACCAGACGCTTCATTCTAAGCCACGCCTCCACACAAAATGAGCTCTGTGGCTTCTGGCAAAGTTGTGGATGTCTCTGTGCCTCAGTTCTTTGATTTGCAGATTGACGGAAAGTGATGTATGGATACAGAATGTTGATCTGCCTGAGAAGTACTGACCTAGAGACTTCCATGGCGGTTCAGTGGTTAAGACTTTCCTTCCAGTGCAGGGGATGTGATTCAATCCCTGATTGGGGAGCTAAGATCCCGTATGCCTTGTGGCCAAAAAACCAAAAACATAAAAACAGAAGCAGTATTGTAATAAATTCAATAAAGACTTTGAAAATGGTCCTCTTTTAAAAAAAAGCAATAATACATTGTTACTATAATGAAATATGTACTCTAATGCTTAAGTGTGTCCTTCAGGACTGAAAGAGTCCTATGTAAGTTGATTAAAAGTGAAATAAACCTTACATTTCTTAAGGAAAAAGAGTGAACTGTTTCTTTTCCTCTAATAATTTTTGGCACCATAAAGTTAAGTAGAACTATTCAAAACCCTGAAGGACGATGCCATCAAGGTGTTGCATTTAATATGTCAGCAAATCTGGAAGACCCAGCAGTGGCCACAGGACTGGAAAAAATCAATCCTCATCCCAATTCCCAAGAAGGGTAGTACTAAAGAATGTGCTGAACATCAGATAGTTGCACTCATCTCCCGTGCTAGTAAGGTCATGCTAAAATCCTGCAAGCTAGGCTTCAGCATTTTGAGAACCAAGAACTTCCAGATGTCCAAGCTGGCTTTAGAAAAGGAAGAGGAACCAGAGATCAAATTGCCAACATTCAGTGGATTATAGAGAAAGCCAGGGAATTCCAGGAAAACATCTACCTCTGTTTCATCGACTACTCCAAAGCCTTTGACTGTGTGGATCATAATAAATTGTGGAAAGCTCTTAAAAGAGATAGGAATACCAGACCATCTTACCTATCTCCTGAGAATCCTGTATGCAGGTCAAGAAGCAACAGTTAGAATCCTGTATAGAACAACTGATTGGCTCAGGATTGAGAAAGGAATACAACAGCGTTGTGTGCTGTCACCCTGTTTGTTTAACCTATATGCTGAGCATATCATAAGAAATGATGGTCTGGATGAGTTACAAGCTGGAATCAAGATAGAAGGGAGTAACCTCCACAATGTTAGATATGAGGATGATACCAGTCTAATGGCAGAAAGCAAAGAGGAACTAAAAAACGTCTTGATGAGGATGAAGGAGGAGAGGAAGGAGCTGGCTTAAAACTAAATATTAAAAAACTAAGATCATGGCATCTGGCCCCATTACTTCATGGCAAAGAGAAGGGGAAAAGGTGGGAGTAGTGTCAGATTTCCTCTTCTTGGGCTCTAAAATCACTGTGGATGGAGACTGCAGAAGATGATGATTGCTTCTTGGCAGGAAAGCTATGACAAACCTAGACAGTGTGTTGAAAAGCAGAGACATCACTCTGCTGACAGAGGTCTGTGTAGTGGTCTTCCCAGTGGTCATGTATGGTTGTGAGAGATGGACCATGAAGAAGGCAGAGCACCGAAGAGATGATGCCTTCAAACTGTGGTGCTGGAGAAGATTCCTAAAAGTCCCTTGGACAGAAAGGAGATAAAACCAGTCAATCTTGAGGAAAATCAATCCTGAATTCTCATTGGAAGGACTGATGCTGAAGCTGAAGCTCCAGTATTTTGGAGAAAAGGCAAGAGAATTCCAGAAAAACATCTACTTCTGCTTTATGGATTACACCAAAGCCTTTGACTGTGTAGATCACAACAAACTGGGAAATTCTTCAAGAGATGGGAATACTAGACCACTTTACCTGCCTCCTGAGAAATCTGTTTGCAGCTCAAGAAGCAGCAGTTAGAACTGGACATGAAACAACAGACTGGTTCCAGATTGGGGAAGGAGTATGTCAAGGCTGTGTATTGTCACCTTGCTTTTTAACTTATATGCAGAGTACATCATGAGAAATGCCAGCTTGGATGAAGCGCAAACTGGAATCAAGATTGCCGGGAGAAACATCAATAACCTCAGATATGCAGATGATACCACCATTATGGCAGAAAGTAAAGGAACTAAAGAGCCTTTTGATGAAAGTGAAAGAGGAGAGTGAAAAAGCTGGCTTAAAACTTAACATTCAAAATATTAAGATCATGGCATCCGGTCCCATCACTTCATGGCAAATAGATGGGAAAACGATGGAAACAGTGCCAGACTTTATTTTCTTGGGCTCCAAAATCACTGCAGATGGTGACTGAAGCTATGAAATTAAAAGATGCTTGCTCCTTGGAAGGAAATCTGTGATCAACCTAGACAGTGTATTAAAAAGCAGAGATATTACTTTGCCAGCAAAATGTCCTTCTAGTCAAAGTTATGGTTTTTCCAGTAGTCATATATGGGTGTGAGAGTTGGACTATAAAGAAAGCTGAGTCCCAAAGAAGTGATGCTTTTGAATTGTGGTGTTGGAGAAGACTTGAGAGTCCCTTGAACTGCAAGGAGATGGAACCAGTCAATCCTAAGGGAAATCAGTCATGAGTATTCATTGGAAGGACTGATGCTGAAGCTGAAACTCCAATACTTTGGCCATCTGATGCAAAGAACTGACTCCTTGGAAAAGACCCTGATGCTGAGAAAGATTGAAGGCAGGAGGATAAGGGGATGACAGAGGGTGAGATGGTTGGATGGCATCACTGACTTGACAGACATGAGTTTGAACAAGTTCTGGGAGTCGGTGATGGACAGGGAAGCCTGGCATGCTGGAGTCCATGGGGTTGGAAAGAGGTGGACATGACTGAGCGACTGAACTGAGCTGATGAGAACATCTGACTCATTGAAGTCCCTGATGCTGGGAAAGATTGAGGGTAGAAGGAGAAGAGGAGAGAGAATGAGATGGCTGAATGGCATCACTGATGCAGTGGACACAAACTTGGGCAAACTTTGGGAGATGGTGAAGGACAGGGAGGCCTGGTGTGCTGCAGTCCATGGGGTCACAAAGAGTCGTGCACGACTGGACAACAACAGCAAAGTTTAGTAGAGGTTCAGCTGTCCACCATTTGAGAATGTGTGTAACTCAGTTTACACTTGTATAAACCATTGATTTCTTGTAAAGGAATTATGATGTATAACCCATTTGGTCATTCTGTTAGGGACAGTAGAGCCTTTGATAGAATCCAAGTTGATTATGAAAAGGAAAAAATGTGCATAGATTTTGTTTTCTAGACTTTCTGTGTCAAAAAATGACCTGAAAAGTTCTGAAACTCCACCCATTATGAAGTCAAACTGTAACTAAACTTTTTTTGTCAGTCTTCAAAACAGAAAGTTTTCAAAATGTATCTTTGTTTAGATAATTTGCTAGAAAAAAAAGTCTCTGAAGAATATGACATCATTGATTCATCAACAGTAAATATTGACTTTTACTATGTACCAGATACTATTTTAGGTGCTAGAAATACACGAATGAATAAAACAGATAAGAATTTATTTATCCTAGACTAGGGTGTTGACTCAGTCCAGATAGTAAATTTCAGGCTTTGTGGGGCCTATCGCTCTGCTCACTTCTCGCACTGTAGTGTGAAAGAAGAGCAGTACATAAATGAGTCCCACAGTGCTCTTCTATGGTCAGACTTTAATTAGGGACACTGAAAGAGCTTCACTTAAGTTTTGCATATCACAAAGTACTCCTCTTTAAAAATTTTCTTTGAATTATTTGAAAATATAAAAACCATGCAGTGGCTTAGATGATAAAGAATCTACCTGCAATGCGGGAGACCTGGGTGTGATCCCTGGGTCCAGAAGATCCCCTGGAGAAGGGAATGGCAACCCATTCCAGTATTCTTGCCTGGAGAATTCCATGATCAGAGGAACCTTGTGGGCTATAGTCCATGGGATCTCAAAGAGTCAGACATGAATGAGTGACTAACACTTTTCATACTTAACTCATGAGCCGTACGATAAAGTGGAGTGGACTTGGCCAGTGGACCATAACTTGCCAACCTCTATTCTAGGAAATACATAAGATTATATCCTTTTAATGTTGAAAAATAAATCCTTAAGATTGAAAACAATTGGAAGATGTGTTTATGAAATCTTTGAGACTTCTTCCTCTCTCACTATTCCATTTAGCAATGATAAAAGTAATAAAACTGCACTTTGCTATTTCTCCTGGCTAATGGCACTATGAAAAGCAGTAATATGTTGATCACTTTTATTATGCTATTATAAGCATATGTTGATATATTAATAAATAGTTTTGATGAAATTATTGCAGCTGTAGATTTTAAAATAATGTTTTATAATTTTTTCTTATTGCCATGCTAGTCTCATTTTGTGTCAGCACTTACAGTTCTTTTTGTTAACTCAAAATCATTGTCATCAATCAAAATTGAAGACACGCCAGTGGATGATCCTTCTTTGAGCATTCTTGTGGCCAATAATAGTGGTACTCTAAGATGCCTAAAAATGAGTAGCTGTCCTCATGTTTCATCTAACGGTAGGTTTTATTTTTAAGCTCATATGATGTTTTATTATAGTAATAGTAGTAATACAATTTCCTGTTGAACACTACATGCTTATGAGATATAATTCATCAATCTTTCTTTCAAAAGAACTCAGTGTATTGATGTAAGCTAAATATAGTTTAAATTGCTTCTCCTAAGAGTATCTTACTTATATATATATTTTTTATTGTATGTATAATTATATATATGGGGCTTTTCGGTTGGTGCAGTGGTGAAGAATCTGCCTGCCAATGCAGGAGACGGAAGAGATACAAGTTCAATCCCTGAATGGGGAAGATCCTCTGGAGAAGGAAATGGCAATCCACTCCAGAATTCTTGTCTGGAAATTTCCATGGACCGAGGTGCCTGGAGGTCTACAGACCATGGGGTTGCAAAAGAGTCAGACAGGACTAAGTACACATATTCACATAATTATTTATATTATATATATATATATGCACACATACACACATACAAATACAGATTTGCATGCAAATTTTATATATATATATATATCAGCATCCATCTCAGAAATCATTAGATGTCTATTCTAGGAAATAATGAATAACTGATACAAATTTAAATTCACAAAATGTTGTGTTAGTATCCATACTCTTTGTGTTTAAAGATTTGTCCCCATTTCCTGCAGGAATCCTTTGTGTAGCTGACCATTGTCAAGGTCTTAGAGAACTGGCATTGAATTATTACATGCTAAGTGACAAACTTCTCCTGGCACTTTCAAACGAGACTCATGTTAACCTTGAGCATCTTCGAATAGATGTTGTGAGTGAAAATGCTGGACAAATTGAATTTCATTCTATTAAAAGACAAAGTTGGGATGCACTTATTAAACACTCCCCTGGAGTGAATGTTGTTATGTACTTCTTTCTATATGAAGAGGAAATGGAGACGTTCTTCAAAGAAGAAACCCCTGTTACTCATCTTTATTTTGGTCGGTCAGTAAGCAAAGAGATTCTAGGACGGCTAGGTCTTAACTGTCCCCGACTAACAGAGTTAGTTGTATGTGCTAATGGTATTCAGGTCATTGATACTGAACTTATTTGTATTGCTGAACACTGTAAAAACTTGACAGCCTTGGGCCTCAGTGAATGTGAAGTTAGCTGCAGTGCATTCATTGAGTTTGTAAGACTGTGTGGGAGAAAGCTAACCCACCTCTCTATCATGGAGGAAGTTTTGATACCTGATGATGTTTATAGCCTAGATGAAATTCACACTGAAGTCTCCAAATACCTGGGAAGAATATGGTTTCCTGATGTCATGCCTCTCTGGTAATTGACTACTGAACCAAAGATTCTTAACTTTTTTTTTTTTAATCTATAAGATTAGCTTCTTTCTCTCTATGCAAATGTAAATTTTAAGATGCGTTGCTGAAATGTGTTAGGTGAAATCTTGTATTGTTTACAAACTACCTTAATGGATTATAGCAGAAGCATTTGAGAAACTATGAGAGATTTGAAAAGACAGAAATCATAAATAGAGCACAGACACTGTATGGTGGGTTAGATAGTTGATAGCTGCTGCTGCTGCTAAGTTGCTTTAGTTGCGGCCTACTCTGTGCGACCCCATTGACGGTAGCTCACCAGGCTCCCCCGTCCCTGGGATTCTCCAGGCAAGAACACTGGAGTGGGTTGCCATTTCCTTCTCCAATGCATGAAAGTGAAAAGTGAAAGTGAAGTCGCTCAGTTGTGTCCGACTCTTCGCGACCCCATGGACTGCCCCCTACCAGGCTCCTCCGTCCTTGGGATTTTCCAGGCTAGAGTACTGGGGTGGGGTGCCTTCTCCAGATAATCAGTTTGTAGATAAGTTCCTCAGCCTTCCTTGAAGGCATATTTTGACTTGCTAAATAAATTTGTAATATTGAATTTTGGATCCCTTAAATTATGTCACTTACAATTTTATATTGTTAATTGTTTCTGTTTCATCTTGGTATTAATATACTTTACAAAATATTTAGTATTAGAAACTAAGAGTACACTCAAAGTAGAGATACAGAGGCTGGCTTAATTGAACTCTATTTTTTAGCAGTATATAAGATCATGTTATGATTCAGTAAATAACTTGTAATTTCTAGTGCATTTCGAATTCTACTTTGTTGTATTAACTTGGGAGAAAATGGGCATTAGATTAACATTAAATAATGCTAATTCATTTTATAAAGATACTGTGTAATTGGTTAAACACACTACTGAGATAAAAAGTAAATTTTTTAGAGGGTGTTTGTGAGGGAATCAGCATTTACTGGATATATTTACTATGTATCTGAAACTATGCCAGATCCTTTGCAGAAGTGGTTGTTTAATTAGTAACACAGCCAAAACACTTTAATTATTGTTTATACTTTATACTTTATAATTATACTTTAATGGCTACGATTTATTGCCTTTAAGATGAATATGTATCCTTAAAATGACCCATAAGACCCCACAGGTTCTGGCTTCTGGCTTCTCCCTGCTTCTTTGACCTTGTCTCCTCCCACAGGTGCCCTTTGCCCCTTCTGTTCTCATCCTCTTTCAGTTCCTTAAAATTGCCGTGCACCCTCTAGTCAGAGCGCATTTGTACATATTCTAGGCAGATTTTAAAGTCATATGTTAATGTTAATATGCCCTGAGTGTGATAAATGTTGTCACAAAAATGTAGTGATTCCTCCCTGTCCAGCTATGGCCTCTTAAATTGACCACTTACCTTGTTCTTTCATTAAATTACTTTCTTTCAGAAAACTCAAAACATTTTCTAAATAAAGATGGATTTTATAGTCATTTAAGCTAATATCTGAAACCAAAATTTTAAGTATATGTTATAATCACCTTCAATAAAGAAAATTAAGTTACTCAGTGCTGTTACCTCCCTGTCGTTTGAACCTGTGCAGTACTTTAGACTGAACATTTTAACACTCAAACCTAAAGGAAAAGGAAATTAAGAAAACAAAACAACCTTCTGATACAGTGCACTAGAGGGCGCTATATTCTAGTGATTCTGAGGAAAGAAGTCCTTTAGTCTAAAGTTTGCATTTATGTTCAACAGATATGAGAGTGCCTGTGGGAGGCGAGGCAGAAAGCAGCATTTTTGCTCTTCTTTGGAGAAGCCGTCTGTTCTGGGTAATGAGTGTGGTTTCTAAAACAGTCACTTCAGAAGGTTGATTATTTAGAAGACTAAATGTATATGTCATTGTTCAAACATTTTAGAGCTCCTTCTAAAATTGCCTTTGAAATCTGTATGCTGTTTCCTTTTTTGTGATCTCAATGGGAGCACAGGCTTTGTCTTTTGAAGAAAAATGTAATCTTTGGGAGTGACCTAAAATTACTTGGCACTAGGGAGATGAATAAGGTAGATGATCAAACCAGACACTGCCGCTGTTGCAGTTTTCTTCTTTTTAACCAAAACTTAAAGTCTTAATTTGCTAGCCTTGTATAAGATGTTATGACACAGTAGAGAATAGTATCTAACTGGATATGAGAAAGTACTGATGGTGTTTTATAGACTAAACTATCTGAGAGCCGTCAGTGAGTCTTCTTCCTGGATACCCACCCGAGTCCCGTTGCCTCTATAACATCTTATTCATAATGATAAATACCCGTGAAGTCACCTCCCAACCGTAAAACTACAGCATTGATAGTAACTTAAATTTTTCTATGTGGTCCTTCCCTATCCAGTCCTGAGATAACTAGTGTTTATTATTTGCTCGATTTCCTTTTTATATGTTTTTATCACATATACATGTGTTCCTAAAAATTCTGTTTTGGCTTTAGTTGTTTTGACTTTATAAAACAGTATCATGCTATATGCCCTTTTGAGCTTTTTTAATGATTCATCTATTTTGTTATGTTTAGCTGAGGTTCATTTATTACAACTGCTGTATAATATTCCATTCTGTACTGAAACCACAGTTTGTCCATCTGACTATTGACAGGCATTTGAGTTGTTCCGGGTTTTGCTATGACAAATAGTAATATTATGAGCATTCTTGTACACAGGTGCTAGTATACCAAAGCAGCCCCTTCTCTTTAGTAAAAAAGTTAAGTTGACTACATTTCCAATATCATAGCTACACTAGGAGTGGAGTCATTCTACTGGAGTTTTCTACATTCCAAAGAGTTTAAGCAAAAATTCATGAAAGTTTCCAGAAGGAGGAGTTCACCTCACTCATTTCTTAGTGACCGACTAAGATCTACAGAGCCGTATTATTTCTGGTCCTTTGAATAGTCGTATGGTCTTATTTCCCTTTTATACTCGTCGTCAGCATAACCAGGAAAGAGTCATAAGGATATACAATGATGTGTAAAAATAAGTAGCTGTTACGGGCATATGGCTCGATGAGGCTGACGGACTCAGTTGCATGAGATACTTCAGGTCGGGGTAGATCTCTTTCTCTTTTTAGTATTCTTTGTAATGTAGACTTTCTGAAATCAGTGTCCCACAGTACCTTGGACTGCTATCATTGATTACCTGGAAGATCGACAACTTACATCGAGTGTGGGAATGTATGGCTGTAAAGACTGGCAAATTCTGTCTTATCCGTGTAAACCCTTCACCCTCCAACCACTTTGGGTATTTCAGCAATTGGGTATACCAATACCAAAACCTAAGGGTATTCCTGAAATTCTTTACTGCCTCAACTCAAAAGAAGCCTTGAGTTTATTCACTTGGTATTTATGAACTTTTATGTGTCTAGCATTGTACAACACTAATCTTGTGCCCTAAAAACACTTAAGGTTTTTTTTAATATTTTCAAGCAGAAAGCTAGTTTTAGAAATGTCAACATTGCTGTTGGCACCAGTTTGAATTTGTATGTTTGTTTCTCCTATTTATTTAGAACTGAGAAATCTTTTAGAAAAAACACATCCCTGATCCCATAGGTTACAGATCAGACCTGAGAAATGAACTGACCTTCAAAACATCAAAGTGGCAATGAGTTGAAATCAAAATGCTTTTTTCTCTCTTTCATTCATCATGTTTCTATTTGAGCACAAATTTGTTGAAAAGCAGGATAGGTGCCTAGATTTTAAGAAGATGGCTGTCTTTTTAGAAGATCGGCTTGTCCTCCATCTATAGGTAGACAGTAGGATCACTCAAGTCACAGTTTTCAATATGTATGTGGGATTGTATTCCAGGGTAAACTTTTTGCAAGGGCAGCAGAGTGCCCAGTTTTTCTCCCTTCTTGATAGAACCTTTATATTTAATTGGCTTGATGTAGAACATTTTAATGCAGAAACCTGAAAGAAAAGAAGTAAAATTATTCATTATCTAGGTTTTAGTAGCCTTGAATCAGAAGTTTTCTTTAAAGAGCAGAAATGAAAAAAAAGAAAGGATGATTGATTGAACTCAATGAGCGAACAGAAGAAAATGACACAATCATATCAGAAATGAAGACTAAAATTACAAGATGCTGAAGGAAGAATAGACTCAAATCACTTTAAAAAGGCATTGACGAATAGCTGAGAAACACCAGCTAGCTGAAAACATTGACCCAGAACAATGTCAACTTCAAGACAGATTCTGATAAAACACTTTTAAAAACAAAGCAAAGTAGAAATAATAACAGGCACAAGAATACAAAGCTTTCTAAATACCAGAAGAAAAAAAGACCTGTCAGAGAAATAGAAATAATACCATTGTAATACCATAATTATAAAATAATAACAGTGCCGGGACCAAATATATGAGTTGTATCTATAAATGTTAATTCATGTATTAAAAAGATTTTCATATTGGCTTGAAAAGCAAAATGAAAGTCTGTGCTGTATACAATTAGACAGTCACTGAAAAGGTATAAAAATTCAAGGCTGGGAAAGATTTACCTTGCAAATGGAAGGAAAGGGAAAGCAAGGGTTATGATCTTGTTACCTTCAGGCCAAAAAGCATTGAAGCCAGACAAAGAATGACAATTATAATGCTAAATCCAACGAAGATAAAATAGTTAAAACTATCCAGGCACTAAATAACACAGAAATCATTATATAACACAAAAATCCTATAAAGGAGAGATTACAGGAGATACAAGGAGAAATAGAAACCCAGCAGTAGTAGAAGACTCCAACACATTTGGTGTCAGTGCAAACCGGTCGGGTGGACAGAAAGCATAGGCAGGGCTATAGGAGCATCCTGTCCAGCACAGTAGCTGCCATCCACTGACTAGTCAACACTTGAAATGTAGCTAATTTGAATTAGATGCACTTTATAAGATACACATTGGATTTTGAAGACAGTAGCCCCTCCAAAGTTAAACATTACTAATTTCATATTAATTGCATTTTGAAATGATAATAATTTGGAGATCTTAAAATATTAAAATTAAGTTATAGTTTCTTTTTACTTAATGTGGATGCCGGAAAATTAAGATTACATATGTGGCTTTTATTATACTATTGGTGGACAGTACTGCTGCAGAAAATCTAAGTGAAATCCGTAAGCTACATCTTATATACATAAGTTAAACAGAATATGTCCAAGGGTGCTGCTGCTGCTGCCAAGTCGCTTCAGTCGTGTCCGACTCTGCGCGACCCCAGAGACGGCAGCCACCAGGCTCCCCGTCCCTGGGAGTCTCCAGGCAAGAACTCTGGAGTGGGGTGCCATTTCCTTCTCCAGCGCATGAAAGCAAAAAGTGAAAGTGAAGTCGCTCAGTCATGTCCGACCCTCTGCTACCCCATGGACTGCAGGCTACCAGGCTCCTCCATCCATGGGATTTTCCAGGCAAGAGTACTGGAGTGGGGTGCCATTGCCTTCTCCAGTATAGCAGTGCAAGAAGACCTAAATAAATGGAAGATATAACATGCTCATTGATTGGAAGATCCATTACTTCTAAGACATCAATTCTTCTCAGTTTGATCTGTATAGTCAATGCAAACCCAATCCAAGACCCAGCAAGATTTTTGGTGGAGATTGACAAACTGCTTCTGTAATTTATTTGGAAATTCAGATAACCCAGGACTTGCCAAGGCAATCTGAAAAAAAGAGCAAAGTTGGAAGATTTATACTATTAAGAGATCAAGGTGTATTTTATAGCTAAGATAATTAAGACAGTGCAGTACTGCTGGAAGATTAACCAACTGACCAACGAAACACCGTAGAAAGACCATAAACAGACCCACATATATGCAGACCTTGATTTATGACAAGATACTTTTGTGCAGTGAGGAGAAAACGGTATTGGCAAGTTAATGGTATGGAGTCAGTTATCTATATGGGAGAAGGATTTGATTCTTCTCATTCCTTACAGAAAAGCCAATTCCAGATGGATTATAAATCTAAATATGAAAGGTCAAGCAATAAAGCTTGTGGACAAAAGCCTAGGGTGAATATCTTTAGGGTTTCAGGATGGGCAAATGTGTCTTAAACAGGTAATAAAAATGTGCTAACAGTAAAGGAGGATACTACTAAATTGGACTGCATTAAAAATAATAATTTTGGTTTATTAAAAAACAACATTTGAAAAGTTAAAAAAGGAGCCCAGAAGATGGGAGAAGATAGTTATAATACATATTTGGCAAAGAATTTATGTCCAAAATACACAAAAAGCTCCCACATACCTCTAAAACACTGGGCATTTTGCAAAATATGTGAAGAGGCACTTCACAAAAGACAGTATTGATGTTATCAATAAATATGAAAAATATCAATAAATATGAAATGCAGATTAAAGTTAAAGGAGATACCATTACACACTCATGAGAATGACTGAAATGAGAAAAGCAGATAACACTAAGTATTGTGTATGGAGCAACTGGAATTTTCACACACTCCTCATGGGAGTGTGAATGAATAGCACCACTTTGGGAAGCCAGGTGGCAGTATCTGCTAAGGCTGCAGATACATCTACCAAGTGACCCAGCAACTCCACTCCTCTAGCGTCTGCCAGTTGCTGAGTATATTGATTCCAGCTATGCGTTCTGGACTGGGGAAGTTACTACAAGGGGGTCATGTGGATGCACTTGGTCCACTTGTAAGATGGACCCTAGCGAAAAACTGTCTTGATCACCTGACTGCATAAGCCCTGATCAGGGACCGCAGTGGCCTTTTGTGTCTTTAGGAATTAGTGTCAGCTTTAAGTGTCTTCATCTCCAGTGTGCAGTCATCCTGCTAAAAGGCTAGAGCAAGTCCCTTTGAGAACAGCTATAAAGTAAGGCTTATAGTATAAATTTTTGGCTTTTGTGACAGCCCTTCCTTAGAAAGGCTCAGCCTCCCTTTCATTCAAGAGAGCCCCTGGACTGTAAACTGACTCAAGTCTGGGAATCAGTTGATAGCGCTGGGAGAAGATTTTCAGACCCAGAATTGATCGAGGTCAGAATTTTTTGTTCATCAGACCTAGAGTGTTTCCTTTTATACAAATCAAATAAAGTTTTAGTACACTGCCCATGTATTTGGTTCTAGGTCACCGTGATTAAGCAGACAGTGCCATAGATCCTTGATTCTGATGCATCTGATGACTGTTTGACCTCTGCTCCCCATTGGGTAGCCATGCCAACCTTGACTGCTCAGTGGAGTCCTTTCAATGGCAGTGGTTTCTCTTATTTCAAGCCTAGAGAAGATAGCCTCCAGATCGCTCCTTAAAGACTTGGGCTCCTTAGCAAAGTGTTTCTCATGGCCTTGGTGAGAGGAGTGTCACTAAACCCACCCCCAGCAGGCATGCAAATTTATGTTCATGAAAAGACATGTACTAGAAAGTTCATAGTAGCATTTTCCTAATTGCCTGAAACTGGATACTGCCCAAATGTCCATTTAGAGCATGATTAAATAAATAAACACACATGCATGCAATGGATACTATAGGTAAATAATGATGAATGAACCTCACAAACATGAATGAATCTTACAAACATCATGGTAATAAAAGAAGGCCCCCACTCAAAAGAGTGCATGCTGTTTAATTCTATTTAAATCATTTTCAAAAACTAGGCAAAAAAAAAAAAACCCTAAAAGGTAGTACAAGGGGTCTCTGGGCTGCTGCTGTTGTACTTTTTCTTGAAATAGTGTAATCAGCAGGTTGCCCTGGTGTGCTTACTTTGTGAAAATTCATTGAGCCAGCCATTTTTGCTTTGTGCACTTTGCTGTATGTATGTTCTATTGCAATAGATTTAAAACACCAAATAAGAAGCCTAGGACCTGAAGTACCAGGAGACCTGACTTTACCTAGAACATAGAGCTTTTGAAAATGTTGTTTTTGTTCAGTTGCTAAGTCGTGTCCCACTCTTTGTGACCCTTTGGACTGTAGCACACCAGGCCCTTCTGTCCTCCACTATCTCCCAGAGTTTGCTTAAATTCATGTCCATTAAATTGGTGATGCTATCTAACCATCTCATCCTCTGTCACCCTCTTCTCCTTTTGCCTTCAATCTTTCCCAGCATCAGGATCTTTTCCATTGAGTCGGCTCTTCGCTTCTGGTGGCAAAAGTATTGGAGCTTCAGCTTCAGCATCAGTCCTTCCAATAAATATTCCGAGTTGATTACCTTCAGGATTTGATCTCCTTTCAATCCAGGAGACTCTAAAGAGTTCTCCAGCACCACAGTTCAAAAGCATCAATTCTTCAGCACTCAGCCTTCTTTATGGTCCAACTATCACATCTCTACATGACTACTGGAAAAGCCATAGCTTTGACTATATGGACCTTTGTTGGCAAAGTGGTATCTCTGCTTTTTAATACACTGTCTAGGTTTGTCTCATTTTCCTTCAAGGAACAAGTGTTTTTTTAACTTTATGGCTGCAGTCACCATCCACAGTGATTTTGGAGCCCAAGAAAATTAAAATCTGTCACTGTTTACAGCTTTTCCCCATCTCTTTGCCATGAAGTGATGGCACTGGATGCCATGATCTTAGTTTTTTGAATGTTGAGTTTTAAGCCAGTTTTTTCACTCTCCTCTTTCACTTTCATCAAGAGGCTCTTCAGTTCCTCTTCACTTTCTGCCATAAGGGTGGTGTCATCTGCATACCTGAGGTTGTTGATATTTCTCCCAGCAGTCTTGATTTCAGCTTGTGATTCATCCAGCCTGGCATTTCACATAATATACTCTGCATATAAGTTAAATTAGCAGGGTGACAATACATAGCCTTGTCATACTTCTTTCTCAATTTTGAACCAGTCAGTTGTTCCATATCCAGTTCTAACTGTTTCTTCCTGACCCACATACAGCTTTCTCAGGAGGCAGGTAAGGTGGTCTATTATTCCCATCTCTTTAAAAATTTTCCACAGTTCATTGTGAGCCACACAGTCAAAGACTTTAGCCTAGTCAATAAAGCAGATGTTTTTCTGAAACTCACTTTCTTGCTCCATGATACAACAAATGTTTGCAATTTGATCCCTGGTTCCTCTGCCTCTTCAAAACCCAGCTTGTACACCTGAAAGTTCTTGGTTCATGTATTGCTGAAGCCTAGCTTGAAGGATTTTAAGCATAACCTTGCTAGCATGTGAAATGAGTGCAACTGTACAGCAGTGTAAACGATCTTTGGCATTGTCCTTCTTTGGGACTGGAACGAACGCTGATCTTTTCCAGTCCTGTGGCCACTGTTGAGTTTTCTAAATTTGCTGACATGTTGAGTGCAGCACTTTAACAGCATCATCTTTTAGGATTTTAAATAGCTCAGCTGGAAGTCTGTCACCTCCACTAGCTTTGTTTTTAGTAATGCTTCGTAAAGCCCACTTGACTTCATACTCCAAGATGTCTGCCTCTAGGTGAGTGACCATATCATCGTGATTATCTGGGTCATCAAGACCTTTCTTGTTTAGTTCTTCTGTGTATTCTTGCCACCTCTTCTTAATCTCTTCTGGTTTTGCTTACTGTTTCTGTCTTTTATCACGACCCATTCTTGCATGAAATGTTCCCTTGATATCTCCTTTTTTTTTGAAGAGATCTTTAGTCTTACCCATTTTATTTTTCCTCTATTTCTCTATTTTCCTCTATTTCCTGGCATTATTCATTTAAGAAGGCCTTCTTATCCTTTCTATTCTCTGAACTGTGAACTCAGTTGAGATTATCTTTGCCTTTCTCCTTTGCTTTTCACTTCTCTTCTCAGCTATTTGTAAGGCCTCCTTAGACAACCACTTTGCCTTCTTGCATTTCTGTTTGTTTGGGATTGTTTTTGTCACTGCCTCCTATATAGTGTTATAAACCTCAGTCCATAGTTCTTCAGGCATTCTGTCTCCAGATCTCATCCCTTGAATCTATTTGTCACTTCCACTGTATAATCATCAGGGATTTGCTTTAGATCATGTCTGAATGGCCTACTGGTTTTCCCTACTTGCTTCAATTTAAGCCTGAATTTTGCAATAAGGAGTTCATGATCTGAGCCACAGTCAGCTCCAGGTCTCGTTTTTGCTGATGGTATAGCACTTCTTCATCTTTGGCTGCAAAGAACGTAATCAGATTTTCGTATTGACTACCTAGTAATGTCCATGTGTAGAGCTGTCTCTTGAGTTGTTGGAAAAGGGAATTTGCTATGACCAGTGCATTCTCTTGACAATATTCTGTTAGCCTTTGCTCTGCTTCATTTTGTACTCCAAGGCCAAACTTGCCTGTTATTCCAGGTATCTCTTGACTTCCTACTTTTGCATTCCAGTGCTCTGTGATGAAAAGGACATCTTTTTTTTGGTGTTAGTTCTAGAAGGTCTTGTCAGTCTTCATAGAACTGATGAACTTCACCTTCTTCAGCATCAGTGGTTGGGGCATAGACTTGGATTAGTGTGATGTTGAATGGTTTGTCTTGGAAATCAACTGAGACCATTCTGTTGTTTTTGAGATTACACCCAAGTACTGCATTTCAGACTCTTTCTGACTATGAGGGCTACTCCATTTCTTCTAAGTGGTTCTTGCCCACAGTAATAGGTATAATGGTCATCTGAATTAAATCTGACCATTCCCGTCACTGATTCCTAAAATGTTTATGTTCAATCTTGCCATCTCCTGCTTGACCACATCCAATGTACCTTGATTCACGGACCTAATGTTCCAGGTTCCTATGCAATATTGTTCTTTACAGCTTTGGACTTTACTTTGACCACTAGACACATGTACAGCTGAACATTTGAAAACAGTTCACATAAACTCTTGCAGAAATGCCAACATTTTCCAGTTGTGGAACTGGTAAATGAAAGCATCCATTCATTATAGCTAATATTGCTCAAAGTGATTTTGCTTGGAGAATATTAAGCAAAGCCATGTGGACCTCAGGAGGAAAGTGCCCCAGTCAGGTATAGAGCTAGGTGGGGAGTGTATGTATAAAAAAGATGACTGTAGGGAAAGTGGTGAAACATCTTGGAAAATGTGTGGGCTGTTTTAGTACAGTACCCTTGTCCTTTAGTTCCTAGGTTTTGTTCCTTTGAAAGAAGAATGCAACTTCTCTGTATAGAATACACATGAAATAAGCATCAGAGATCTCCACTATATGCCCCAGGTACATACACCACTTCTTACCTCCTCCAGAGATCCGAACACCATTATTGATGGCATTTTTGTTTTTATAAGGTTTCTCCTGGCCCATGATCTTTCCGGTGAAAGGTGCGTAAACAGCAGAGCCATCTGAGCACAAGACATCTACACCCTGGTGAAGCTTCTGATTTCTAGGATATAAATAAGAATGAACAGACTGAAGAACTGCCCTGGGAATTTTATTGCCCAGGAACAGGGGTTAACCCACTGTTCCCAGTCCAGGGTATCAAAAATGTTGGGATGTCCCAGGTTTCCTCACTCTGTTTAGTCAGTTTTCACCTCCCTCTCCGCAGGTATTCATAATCATGTTGTAAAGGTTAAAGCATGTAAGATAGTATTTGGTACACAAGAAGTGTTTAAAAAAAATGTTAGCCATTATTAATATATGGCATCTGGGGGAGATGAGGCAATCAATGTAAGTAAATGTTATAGATACCTGAATCTTTACATCTGTAAGACCACTTAGAAAAGAGTTGACTTTTTATGGGAACCTATTTTATAAGAAGAATCATAGTCTTTTTTTTCTCTCAGTGATCCATACGCATCATTTATTGTGTATGACATTTTAATATGGTGACTGATAGCTCCTGCATTTATTAAACTCTGTGGGGCACAAATGGAAAACGATCCCAGGTTGTAAGGTTTCCTGAGGTTGTCTCTAACAGTCCTCACTCTTCCTGCTCTTACCAGGCTCTTCTCCTTCTAATAGGCCTCCTGAAAGTCAGATTCACCAGGATTGTTAGCATTATGTGTATAGCAACATAGAGCAGGTTCCACGTGAGGAGCCAGTAAGTTATTGAATGAGTCAAGTGCACAAACTGTAGGGTTTATGGACTGATTGAGCCTGAGTTTTGGCAATTCAGGGGCCATTTCCCCCTGTGTCCCATTTCTCAGCCCTATTCCATGTATGTGAGGTTGCTTTGTGAATAGTATCTGTGTGAGTGAGAGTTCTGTGATTAGAGTGGTGATTGGTAATGCAGTTGGTGCGTGTGCTATACACACTCAGTCGTGTCTGACTCATTGTGACCCCATTGACTGTAGCCCACCAGGCTCCCCTGTCCATGGGATTTTCCAGGCAAGAGTACTGGAGTGGGTTGCCATTTCCCTCTCCAAATGCAGTTGGACATGTTGCTATTTCATCAGAAAGTGGCACTCCCTAAGTAGTACTGGGAATTGTTGAACATTCATAGTATGTCCCTCACTGTCTGGAAGAGATTACCTGCTTAGGGCCAGCCTTTGGTATTTACCTCCCAAAGCCTGGGTCAGTAACACCACAGTCTGCTGGCAACAAGAGCTAAAAGCCTGAATCCTAGTTCCCCAGCCTTCAACCACCTTCACTGTGTTTGGCAGGTCCCTCAGCCGTTTGGTGCCCCAGTTCAAGTTCCTCTTCTATAAAATGGGATGGTAAAGTTTGGTTTTCACTTTGGAAAAGCCAGGTGAGATGAGTCAACATATGAAAACATTGAGAGAGAAAACATAGCTCTCCTCTCTGTGGTCCTTATTCAGTGCTCTGTTCTCAATTCAGAGCCCACATCTGAAGCCCTGTTCTTGGAAGTTGCTCCAGACATGGTAATGCAACTGGTTTTGCCTCTGAATTTTCCTGCCGTCAGAAGGGAAAGGATGGTGAGCACTTGTGGAAACTTACAGCGAGGACACTGAGCAAAGAGGTTGAGCTGAAAGAGTGTGTGTGTGAAACCCCATTACCTCTGAGCCGTGTACTGGCCACAGCCATGGCCATCACATGTCCTGATCTCATTGGAAGACTTGCCAGCACATATAATAGCCCATGGTCCAGCCAGTGCTGAAAAGGAAAAACATGAGAAGCAGGTTTCCTGACCACGTATTCCCAATATCCATTACCCTCATGTCTCCCAGCAGATTCAAAAATTCTTTTCATTATACTTTTTCTCTGATTTTTTCTGTAGTTTATGGGGTGGCCTGCCTTTAACTCCTGATTCAGCTGTAAAATGGCCCTTTTTTCCCTGGCCGTGGAAGTTTGTTTTCTGACGTGTAGAGTATTTGTAAGTTTATTTACAAGCACTCACCTTTATTGTTATTATTTGTTTTATATTATCCGCCGAACAATGTTGTAGATGGTGCTTTAAAATTTTTCTTTGCTTATGACTTGGCGTGGGGCCCTCTATGTTTAGGTTAAACAAAATAATTGAACAACATGGCTCAAAGAAATGATTCTAGAGTAACTTTGAAATGTTCTTTATTTTTAGTCTTGATCCAAGATGTTTGAATTGAAGGAAAAACAAACTATGAGTTAGCAAAGTGTATTTAACACTAAATGGATCTCTTTCATATCCACTGACATAGAAGAGGAGATTCTTAGAAATAAGAACATGTCAAACTAATTTAGCCTAGAGCAGAGTGTGAAGAGAAGGTGAGGAAGTGAGTAATAACAATTACTTGAAAAATTGAGAAGCCGTAAAACATGGAGGGAGGGGGCTGGCTGTCTTCATGTATTTTGTGCAAACTTTCCGTGCAACTTCTCGTTATTAGAGTAAGCACTTGATAAATATTCCTTTAAATTGTTTCCTGGATTTCTAATTATTTATATTAACGGAGAGTTGCATTAAGAAACTCATCGTTTTACTTCAAAGCAAACTAACAAAAATGGAAGCAAAAGCAGGAATCTGCTAATTTGGTTGTTGGTTATATTTAAAGGTATTTTGCTATTCATTAATATATGTGTTATGAAAAGAAGCTACAGAATATGACCATTAAGCATATTCTTGAATATACCTCTAAAAGGTATATTATGCCTTTGGACCAAGCTTCAAGTCACTTTGGCCCTAATATTTATCCTTCAGAATTGAGGCATATATTAGTTTATTAGTGTATTCATTTGCTCTTTTGCTATGACAGGGGAGTGTTCCCCTTGTCCTGCTGCTGCTGCTGCTAAGTCACTTCAGTCGTGTCCAACTCTGTGCGACCCCATAGACGGCAGCCCACCAGGCTCCCCATCCCTGGGATTCTCCAGGCAAGAACACTGGAGTGGGTTGCCATTTCCTTCTCCGATGCATGAAAGTGAAAAGTGAAAGTGAAGTCGCCCAGTCGTGTCCGACTCTTCGCGACCCCGTGGACTGCAGCCCATCAGGCTTCTCCATCCATGGGATTTTCCAGGCAAGAGTACTGGAGTGGGTGCCATCGCCTTCTCCGTCCCCTTATCCTAATCCATACCAATTTTTGTGTCAGGGGTTTTCTAAATCAGATTCTCATACAAACTTTATTTTCTAATTTTGTTCCAATTAATTCCAAACTAAGATTGTTTTTTCTTTTCTGCTTCTCTCATTAAAGAAATAGAACATTCAGGTGGAAGTCATTGATAACCACTCTTGACCTTGTGTATTCTTCCTTTTCTGCTTTAAAAAAAAATTTTTTTTTTATTGTGGTAAAAGTCACATAACATAAAACAGACTGTGTTAACCATATCTAACTGTGCATTTCAGTGGCACGAAGTACATTCATATTGTTGTGCAACTCTTCATCATCCAACTTCCAACTTGTTCACCTTCCTAAATGGAAACTCTGTCCCCAGTAAACAACAATTCCCCACTCCCCTCACTGCCCCCCACCCCCGACAGCATCCGCCAGTATGCCTTCTATGAAGTTGACTGTTCTAGTTACCTCGTATAAGCAGAATCAAATGATGCATGTCAGCACCTAGTGTTTATTGGAATGCGTTTCTAAAGTTAACAGTGTGTGTCCTACACACAGACAAAGCTGCTTTTCCCCTGTGCAGTACGGTAGGTTCTCATTCGATTTCTGTCTTATACATGGTAGTAGATATATGTCATTCTCAATCTCCCAATTCATCCCACCCTGCCATTACCCTCTTGGTGTCCGTATGTTCGTTCTCTGCGTTGGTGTCTCTGTTTAAGCTTTGCTTCCTATTCCACTGTTAATAACCAAATATACAAGTTTCTGTTGTGGTTGTAATGTTAATGACTTTCGAATCTATCCTTGGAATCAATTTTTAAAAGTCAGCCAGGATTCTAAGACAGTAATTTTGACTTACCAGGTGAAATCAGAGCAGCCAGAAGGAGGGTTCCTGTGGAAAACATTTGTCTTTGTCTCTCTAGAATGCTTCTTCCTCTGACCCTTAGGCTTGCCCCCACACACTCTGTGAAGAATATTCCAGTCTGAATTAGTATTATCTAGCTATTTAACCTTAGAATTCTGCATCTCTCATATCTTCAATTTGGTACAAGACCCAAAAATTTACGAGAATGGAAGGAGTCAGATTTTAATACTCTGTGGACAGCTATGTAGGACCTACGTAAAAGCTTTTCATCTGAAAAAGCTAACTTTATTGGAAATGCTGACTAAATATTAACAGAAGTGATAAGGCTGGGTGAAGAGTGGCTTTTCTCTGGGCTGTGACTGGTGGGAGGATATCCACATGAAGAAATGAATATTTAATATTGTCTGCTAGTAGATCTGTCTTTCATTCCCTGGATAGGGTATGTTTCAGAAAAGAAGATTAATAATGTATGACCTTCTATAGTATATTTTTTAGTATTTCCCTTGGGTTTTTTTGGAGGATCAGTTAATTTTATCTGTGTAATGTTTGCAAATACTTTTATAATTTTGAGAAAATTATCTTTCTTTAAATATGTGACTTTAGATGTTTGCTTGTTTGTAATAATGAAAAATTAACATCCACAGTACCCATAAGTAGAGAAAAGGATGAATGATATACGATGGAGTATAATAGCAGTTGGAATATATATTGTCATTCCAATTTTCCAGAAGAGAAAACAAAGGCACAGTTTGATTAGGTGAATTCACTCAAGATCACATAGGGAGGACGTAACAGATTTGGGATTCAAACCTATGGGGAAGAGGGGAAGTTTTGCTGTGTTCGAATCATCTAAAGAGATTCTCTCTTAGGCATTGGTCATTTATCCACAGCAGTGGTTCTCACCAGGAATAATTTTGTCCCCCAGGAAACACTTGGCAGTGTCTAGAAATGTTTTTGGTCGTCACTGCTACACAGACGCTGTTGGAACATAGTGGGCAGAGGCCAGGGCTACTGCTAAACATCATACCGGACATAGAACATACCCCAGGGCAAAGAATTATCTGGCCCTAAACGTTCATCATTCCAAAGTTGTGAATCCCTGATAGGAAGTATGCTGTGCTGTGCTAAGTCACTGCAGTCATGTCCGACTCTGCGCCCTATGGATGTAGCCCACCAAGCTCCTCTGTCTATGGGGTTCTCCAGGCAAGAATATTGGAGTGGGCTGACCCAGGGATGGAACCTGCGTCTCTTGTGTCTCCTACATCGGCAGGTTGTTTACATTTAGTGCCACCAGGGAAGCCCAATCTAAAGTATACCTAACAATTTCTTTGTAACTAGAATGGAGAACATGTTGAATTAAATTTGTCTAGGTGTTAACTGACAATTTTAAAAACATCATGATGGGAATCAGCATGTTAAATTACTTAAACCATATTCCTAAATTTACATCAAAAAATTACCAGCTTCCAATAATTATAATGTTAATTACTGAGTACAATAATTAAACTCATTATGTTTAAGGAAATAATATGGGAATTAAAGCAAATGTTGTTTATAAGCCGGCTAACTGAAGATTTGTTCTGAACAGAGCTGGCAAGTGTCCATTCTGCAATGGGCTCTCAGGACCAGAAGGCACAGTCATTGTTCTTTTGTATAGCCAGTGATTATAAGGTACGGTCAGATGGTTGCTACACGGTAGAAACCTTTTGATTAGTAACACTGATCTGTTAATAGACAGGTTTATCTTCTCTAAGCTATACTTCATAAAGAAATACATGTGGAATTACAAATTCTTGTTGGGCTACAATTATGGGTATTTAACTTTCGCAAGATGTAGTCAGCTACCAGCACTGTAAGTTGCTTTCACATTTCTCTCCTACTCACCCCCAGCCCCCTGACACCACCCCCTCCCCCACCAACTGTGCCCCGACCTGTACCTCATGCCTTGATCTTTTTATTTTTTTTCTTAACATTTCACTAAAGGTAGAGAAACCCGAGATGAGGAGAAATTCAAAACTCACTATAATTCAAATTTGAGGGCAGTGGTGATAAAACTATTCTTTTCCTATATTGATATGAACTAAGTTAGTTTCAGCACATTAGTCTCATCTCTTATTAGAAAAGCTTGAGATAAAGTCATGTAAGTGTGTTGTCGCTCAGTCGTGTCCGACACTTTGTGACCCTGTGGACTGTAGCCTGCCAGCCTCTCACCCAGTTGCAAGGCTCGATTGTCTCCTATCCTGTCTCTGCTTCTCTATAACTCTACCTTCTGCTTCTGATGAGGTAGGTGGTGAACATGTGCTGAAATAGCAAAGTGATAATGCTGGCCAAATGGCAGGAGGTTATGAACAAATTGATTCTGATATGTTAATAGTTTGTGTTCATCTTGGTCTGTTGGGCTGCTATACAGACCACCAGAGATGGGATGGCTCATAAACAACAGAAATTTATCTCTTACGGTTCTAGAGTCTGAAAGTCCAAGATCATGGTGCTAGTATGGTCGGTTAGCATATAAAAACCTACTTATCATCCTTGATTGAGGTAAATTTCCCTTAATCCAGAGTCTGACCGTTAGTCTTTTTGTTGTCTAAGACTTTGACTCAGGGAGAATGATTCGAGTTCATCAGATTATAGGAAGCTAAACACAGAGATCGATAGATGATAGCTAGCTAGCTATCTTGATAGATGATTTTCAACAGAGATGACTCCTCTCTAATGGGAGGATGTGCTCTCTTGGTGTTAAGGTGCTCACCTCGGGAAAGTGGCTTGATGAATGTGGAATGAGAACAGAAAAGATACAATTTTAAGTGGTTTTCCAACCAACCGTACCATCTAGTCAGAAATCTTTCCTTTTCCATGATAAAATGGACTAGAAAATGTATCCTCTTTGAGTGACACCAAATGGGTTTATAAACATCTTGCTCCTTGATTTCCTTCCTGGCTTCCCAGACCCATGTTTTTCAACCAGGATTACTTGCAGGGGGGCCAGATAACACAAAAAGCCAGAGGATAAGCATGGTGACATAGGTTGTCAATATTTCTTTTGGATTTGGAAATGGGGCAAAAGGAAGAGGAATAAAACAACATACTTTTTTCTATTTACATCATTCCTTTTACATTTATTAAGTGTAATTCTGTGTGATACACAGAATAACTCCCTCCCTCAACTTTACATACTAAACCCTAGACCCCATGAATTATGATGTTACATTGAAAGGAAGAAACAAGAGTGCAGATGAAATTGTAGTTGCTAATCACCTGACAACTATAGTTTTGTGTATATCTATATACATAGATATATCATGCATGTTTTATGTCTGCTGACATAGCTTGATCTTTTTTTAAATTGAGACTTCACATATCATAAAATTTACCCTTTTAAAATGCATAATTCAGTGGTTTTTTAGTGTATTCACAAAATCATATACTCACGCCTCTATCTAATTCTAGAGCATTTTCATCACCCCCAAACAAAAAACCTGACACATGAGCAGTGACTCCTCATTTCCTACTTTCCCAGCCCCTAGCAACTATTAGTCTACTTTTTCACTCTCTGAACCTGCTTGTTTTGGGTATTTTATATGAATGAAATCAGAGAATATGTGATTTTTTCATGTCTGGCTTCTTTCACTTAGCAGAATGTTTTCAAGGTTCATTCACATTTTACCATGTGTGAGTACTTTATTTCTTTTTTATGACTAGATGATATTCCATTGAATGAACAGACCATGTTTTGTTTCTCCGTTCATCAGTTGATGAGCAGTTGGATTATCTTCATTTTGGACTATTACAAATAACACTACTATGAACATTCATGTACAAGTTTTATCTGGACATATGTTTTCAGTTCTCTTGGGCATATACCTAAGAGTGGGATTGCTGGGTCATATGATATCTCTGTATTTAGCTTTTTGAGGAACTATTAAATGGTTTTCCAAAGTGGCTACATCAGTTTACATTCCTACCAGCACTAAGAGTTGCAATTTCTCTGCATCCTTACCAACACCTGTTATTATCTGTCTTTTTAATTATAGCTATCCTAGTGGATATAAAGTAGTATATAGTTGTGGTTTTGACTTGAATTTCTCACGTAACTAATGAAGCTGAACATCTTTTCACGTGCTTTTTGCCCTTTTGTCTATTTCCTTTGTCTTTTAAATGTCTATTTAAATCCTTTGCCCAGTTTTTAATTGGATTATTTATCTTTCTATTGTTGAGTTGTAAGAGTTCTTTATATACTCTGGACACAAAATCTTTGTTAGACAGATGATTTGCAAATACTCTTTTCCCATATGTGGGTTGTCTTTTCATTTTCTTGACAGTGTCCTTTGAATCATAGAAGTTTTTAGTTTTAATGAGGTTAAATATATCTTCCTCCTGCTTTGGCTACTCATGCTTTAGATGTCATATATAAGAAATGGTTATCCAAAGCATGAAGATTTATGCCTATGTTTTATTCTAATAATGTTATAATTTTATCTCTTGCATTTAGGTTTTTGATCCATTTCAAGTTAACTTTTTTGTATGGGATGAAGTAGAGGGTTCAAATTTATATTTTTTTGTATGTAGGTGGCCAGTTCTTTCAACATTATTTATTAAAAAGACTGTTGTTTCCCCCATTTAATTTTCTTGGAACCCTTGCCCAAATGAATTTGGCTGTTCTGGACTCTCAGTTCTATTTCACTGATCTATATATATATCCTGACTCATTGGAAAAGACTCTGATGCTGGGAGGGATTGGGGGCAGGAGGAGAAGGGGACGACAGAGGATGAGATGGCTGGATGGCATCACTGACTCGATGGACGTGAGTCTGAGTGAACTCCAGGAGTTGGTGATGGACAGGGAGGCCTGGCGTGCTGCGATTCATGGGGTCGCAAAGAGTCGGACACAACTGAGCAACTGATCTGATCTGATGGAAGTACCACACAGATTTGATTTTTAGCTTTATCATAAATATTGAAATCTGAAAGTATGAGTCTTCCAGCTTTTTCTGCTTTTTCAAAATTGTTTTGGTTATTCTGGATCCTTTGCATTTCAGTGTTAATTGTAGAATCATCTTGTCAGTTTCTGAACAAAATTGAAAGGTAGATGAAATTTATAGAGATTGAGTTGAATCTGTAGATCAATTGGGGGAATATTGCCATTTTAACATTATAAAGTCTTACAACCTTTGAACATGGCGGGGGGGTGGCGGTGTCTTTCCATTTATTTAGGTTCTCTTTAATTTCTTTCAAGAAGTTTTGCAGTTCCAGGGTATATATCTTGCACTTCTTTAGTAAAGTGTATTACTAAGTGTTTTATTCCTTTTGATGCCATTATAAATGAAATTGTTTTTTAATTTATTTTTTAATTGGAGAACAATGCAAATCAGCCATAATTATACATATATCACCTCCTTCTTGAGCCTTCCTCCCCTCACCCCATCCCACCCCTTTAAATCATCAGAGTGTCTGGCTGTGCTCCATGCATTATATTGCAACTTCTAACCACCTATGTATATCAGAGAAGGCAATGGCACCCCACTCCAGTCCTCTTGCCTGGAAAATCCCATGGATGGAGGAGCCTGGTAGGCTGCAGTCTATGGGGTTGCTAAGAGTCGGACACGACTGAGCGACTTCACTTTCACTTTTCACTCTCATGCATTGGAGAAGGAAATGGCAACCCACTCCAGTGTTCTTGCCTGGAGAATCCCAGGGATGGGGAGCCTGGTGGGCTGCCGTCTCTGGGGTCGCACAGAGTGGGACACGACTGAAGCGACTTGGCAGCAGCAGCAGCAGCAGTGTGTATATGTCAGTGCTACTTTCTCCATTCGTCCCACACTGTCCTTCCCCCACTGTGTCCACAGTCTGTTGTCTTTATCTGCATCTCTATTCCTTCCCTGAAAATAAGTTCATCAATACCATTTCCATTCCTAATATATAGAAACACAACTGCTTTTTGTATATATGTCTTGTATCCTGTGAGCTTGCCAAATTAGTTTCTTAGCTGTTACAGATTTTTTTTATGAATTCCTTAGAATTGTCTATATACAAGTTCATTTAATCTGAAAACAGTCTTTTTTTATCTGTCTGTTTACTGCCTTCTTTTGTGGTCAATCAGTATTTTCTATTGTACTTTATAATTTCCTTGTCATTTCTTGGTGCAGTGGGAACTCTTAGTTGTGGCGTGTGGGTTCTAGTTGCCTGACCAGGGGGTTCTGGTTCCCTGCTTGGGGAACATAGAGTCCTAGCTGCTGGAACACCAGGGAAATCCCATCCTTGTCATTTCTTTTGCTGTATACTTTTGATTTATTTCCTTAGTGCTTGCCCTGGTGATTATAAATTACCTCACAATGATCTAGTTCAGATTAATACTGAATTAACTACAGTAGTATACAGAAACTTTGTCCCTGTATGGCTCCACTCTTTCCCTCTTCCTTTGTGCTTTGTCATATAACTTATACCTTTATACATTGTATGCTAATCAGTATACAGATTTATATTTGCTGCTTTATTTACTTTTGTAGTTTTGTCAATACACTCTGTTTTTTCCAGAGATTCAAGTTACTGTCTGGTGTCCTTTGATTTCAGCTTGAAGGAGTTCCATAACATTTCCCTCGAGCAGATCTGCTAGTAACAAATTCTCTCAGTTTTTACCTAGGAAAGTCTAAACTTATCCTTCACTTTTTTTATCCTTCATTTTTTAAAGGATCAATCAGTTCAGTCGCTCAGTCGTGTCTAACTCTTTGTGACCCCATGGACTGCAGCACACCAGTCCTCCCTGTCCATCACCAATTCACAGAGCCTACTCAAACTCATGTCCATTGTGTCAATGATGCCATCCAACCATCTCATCCTCTGTCGTCCCCTTCTCCTCCTGCCTTCAATCTTTCCCAGCATCAGGGTCTTTTCCAATGAGTCAGTTCTTCGCATCAGGTGGCCAAAGTATTGGAGTTTCAGCTTCAGCATCAGTCCTTCCAATGAACATTCAGGACTGATTTCCTTTAGGATGGGTTGATTGGATCTCCTTGCAGTTCAAGTGACTCTCAAGAGTCTTCTCCAATACCACAGTTCAAAAGCATCAATTCTTTGGCACTCAGCTTTCTTTAGAAGACTGGATGTGAGAGTCCAGCTCTCACATCCATACATGCCTACTGGAAAAACCATAGCTTTGACTAGACGGACCTTTGTTGGTAAAGTAATGTCTCTACTTTTTAATATGCTTTCTAGGTTGGTCATAGCTTTTCTTCCAAGGAACAAGCATCTTTTAATTCCATGGCTGCAGTCACCATCTGCAGTGATTTTGGAGCCCCCTGAAATAAAGTCTCTTACTGTTTCCATTATTTTCCCATCTATTTGCCATGAAGTGATGGGACCAAATGCCATGATCTTAGTTTTCTGAATGTTGAATTTTAAGCCAACTTTTTCACTTGCTCTTTCACTTTAATCAAGAGGCTCTTTAAAGGATAATTTTGCCAAATACAGAATTCTTGGTTGACAAGTTTCTTTTAGTACTTTTGATATGTTTCTTCTGTATCATACCACTGCCTCTGGCCACCATGATTTCTGATGATAAATCAACTGTTAGCCTCTCTAAGAATTCCTTGTTTGTGAAGAATTCCTTCTCTCCTCTTGCTTTCAAGAATCTATTTTTGGCTTTGTTTTTTGAAAGTTTGATTATGATGTGTCCAATTTTTGCGTTTTTGAGTTTATCTTATCTGAATTTTGTTTATCTTCTTGGGTGTGTGGGTTAATGTTTTTCATCCAATTTGATAAACTTTCAGTTATTATTTCTTTAAATATTCTTTCTCCCCCTTTCTATCTCTCCCCTGTCCTCCTGGGACTTCCGTTGTGCATACGCTGGTGTTCTTGGGGGTTCCCCACGGTTCTCTAAACTTCTAAGTTCATTTTTCTTCACTCCTTTTTCTTCCTGTTTCTTGGACTGGATCATCTCAATTGACCTATCTTCAAGTCTCTTTAATTCCTTCTTCTCCCTGCTCAAATCTTCTTCGAGCCCCTCTAGAGAATTTTTTAATTCCGTAATTGTGTTTTCCAACCCTAGAATTCTTATTTGGTTCTCTTACATGTAGTTTCTGTTCTTTATTGAAATTCTCTATTTGTTGAGACATTGTTCTCATACTTTACTTCTTTATACATGATTTCCCTTAGTTCTTTGATTATTTAAAGTAGCTGATTTATAGTCTTTGTCTGGTATGTGGAATGTCAGGTTTTCCTAAGTATCTATTGGTTGTTCTCTGTGCACAGTCCCTACATGAAGTTGTATGGCCATGACCCTGGGAAAATGCTTATACCTATGAGGAATGTAAAGGTCCTCCTTTTTTCTGTCTACTGTGTGCTAAGGGCAGAGGGTCAAAAATGAGAAGGCTGCGCCTCACAACTCTTAATTTACCATGTCTGCCTTCTCTACTCACAGCCATTAATATTTTACCCAAGATTGCTCTCAAGAGCACTTGCAAACCAACTGATTCTCTGTCTCTTGCATACCTTTGTAGCTAAAAGACAGTGGTGGTCATCTATGCAAAACAAGATCATTCTAGCCTTTGAGATTTAAATTGGACTTGAACTTTTACCAGTGAAGCTGTTCTGTATCTCACTGGATACAAATATGCAAAAAACCTATTCTTTATTTAAATCTGCTCGTTCAAATGAGAGTCTGTTGATTTTAAAATCCTGCCAGAGAGTTTTGTGTCAGAACTGACCATTTGATTTTAAGTTTCCAGAATGTACTAAGCCCAGTCAATAGATGGTCCTCACTCTATCAAATACTTACAGACCCACAGTGGGCATATTTCCTCACCCAGTTTCACCATCTGCTAGTACTTTGACCAACAGAAAGCAAACATCCCAGGGCCACCTAAGGAAACAAAGACCGAGATTACCCCAAGCAATGGTAAACAGATGCGACTGGCCCACTGAGCTTTGAACCCTGAAATTGCACCACACACAGACACAGAGTGTTGCCAGAGGTTACAACACACACATTCTTGGCGCCATTGTTCAGATTGACTCAGAACAGCTGAACATCTTAAACTGAGTAATAAATGAATTATGACAATGGAAGGAATGATGCTCTCCTGTTTGGGGACTACGTTGTCTCTCTAGCTACTGATACCTTCTAAAAAAGGAACTGCCAACATAAATAGCTCTCAAAGTTACAGCACTGCTTCACTGTTCAACAACTCTAGCTCGTGTTTAGTGAGTGGTTTGTACAAGGCACTCAGCTAAGTGCTGTGAGAATGCAAAGATGATTAGAGAGGCAGGCAAGCCAGGAAAGACTTGAGAGCATGGAGGGGTCAGCCCTGGATGTGAGAATGAGGGGGAGTGCAGGTGTAGGTGGAGGGAAACGTGTAGGGGGAGTGTTGATGGTCCTGTCATTGGCCGAGCCCATGAAGCGTTTCAGATGGCCTTGTAAATCAAGACTAATCCCGCTGTTTGCTTATTTCTAATAAAAAAAGATGGAATTTAAAAATTTTATTTCATCCTAGGGAGATCTGGAATTGCTGCAGGAATACTTGTGTTGGATGCTGTGAGAGAGGACAGGGGAGTTGGGTGTTTAGATATTTGTGCAAAGACTAGATACACTTGTGTTTTCAAATTTTACTTTTAAATTGTTTTATCAGAACATGTATCAGAGACATAAAACAATTTTTTCCTGTTATTGCTAAATAGGAACTATCAAAGAAAGGAACTTGGTTGGACCTGATAGACATAAAGGACAGAGAGTGTGACCTTCAGACTAGATGACTCTACCTAAACCTTTGCCAGACAGCAGGGTAAATAGAACTTTTCAGGGAAAGTAAAACAGTCCTAGCCTGGAAAGTATCCTTTGTAATTCCAAATTCAGAGAATTTATTTCTGCTGGAGATGTTGTTTTCTGTCTGCAATTAACAAAAGGATATCCACTTTTATTAGGATTCTCCAGAGAAACAGCACTAGTAAGGGGGGAGGTGTGTACACAAAATAACAATATATTTTTTTCTATATATATATAAAATAACCCTCTGTATGCTATGGGATTCCCTGCTGGCTCAGTCGGTCAAGAATCTGCCTGCAATGCAGGAGACCAGAGTTTGATCCCTGGGTCAGGAAGGATCCCCAAGAATGTGAAATGGCAACCCACTGCAGTATTCTTGCCTAGGAAATCCCATGGACAGAGGACCCTGGCAGGCTACAGTCCATGGGGGTCACAAGAGTCAGACATGACTCAGCAGCTAAACCACCACTACCATACTATATTCTAAAAGAGAGAGTGTATGTTATTTTAAGGAATTGACTTATGTAGTAATGGAGGCTGGCAACTCCAGAATCTCCAGGACAGGTGGGCAGGATGGAGACTCAGGAATGAATTGATGCTACAGGTTGGAGTCCAGGGAAGTCTGAGGGCAGGTACCTAAGGTACCTTCTTTAGATACCTCTATCTTTTTCTCTCAAAGTCTTCCACCTGATTGACTCAGACCTTCCCACATTATAGAGTAAGTTACTTTACTCAAAGTCTGCTGTTTTAAGTGTCAATCTAAAAGATACCTTCACAGAGACATGTATATAGTCTTTTGACAAAATATCTGAGTACCATGACCTGTCCAAGTTGATATATAAGATTAACTAGCACAACATTGTAGCGCCGTTGCTTCAGGAATTAAAAAATTAACTCTGGTTTGACTTCCAAGAGTTGAACCAGGACAGAAGGAAAGCTTGGCATGCCGTGGGAGCTTTCAAGGGACTTCAGAAAATTTCATTCTGTTGGTTTAATTTATGGACACTTTATGTACTCAATTACAATCTCACTGAAAACTTTTCTTATAGTCTGTTCAATTTAAGACCTTTGATGAGGAGTTAGAGAAGAAATAAGACATAATGAAAATGATGGAGCCAGAGGGGGAAAATCCCTGATTCCCACGTCTCATTAGCATGTTTCGCATTTTGTGAGCACGCGGCACATCCTTCTGTTTTACCAGTGCCAGATCATACAGAAACAGAAGGGCTGTTAGAGCCAAGAGTGGGCGGTATGTGGAGCAAACAGAGACTCTCACAAGGGAGGGAGCGTGCATGGAGGTTAGCCTGCAGTCCCCGCATTTTCATAACAAATAGCAAGTAATACACTGCTCCAATTTATCATTTAAGAGCAAAAAAAAAAAGATTAGTTAAAAAAAGATTTTCTGCCCCATAGTTTTTGAAGCAGAAATCTGCTACATGAAACCAAAGTGAAGAAGTGAAGTGAAGTAGTTCAGTCGTGTCAGACTCTTTGCGACCCCATGGACTGTAGCCTACCAGGCTCCTCCCTCCATGGGATTCTCCAGGCAAGAGTACTGGAGTGGGTTGCCATTTCCTTCTCCAGGGGATCTTCCTGACCCAGGGATCAAACCCACGTCTCCCGCATTTCAGGCAGATGCTTTAACCTCTGAGCCACCAGGAGCAAAGAACCTAATTATAGTATAAACCTGAGGATGTAATGTGTGAAGGTGAGGGGGTGATCTGGAACATGGAAGGAGAATAAGTGGCAATAAAGAAACATTTTCAAGGGGGACAGGTTACATTGGAGCCCATGTAGAAGAGCCTCAATCTTCTGAGACGAGAGGCATAGAAAATGTGAGGGTGGCAAGGAAATGTCCGCAAGAATGAGATTGAACGTGGTTTGGACTGGTCACTGATAAATGGGAAATGAAGAAAAAGATTGCCAAGCAGCTGGGACCCAGGAGCTCAGTCTCTGTGATGCCCCAGGAGTGTCCGACTGCCCAGGACGGGGAGCAGAGGGAGGCCCCAAGATAGCTAAAGCATAGAGTTGACAACCTTGATTGGAAAGGCTGACTGTGAGATCTAGCCTGGATAGAGAGGCAAGAGAGAAGCCAGCTAGGGATTGGGAGAGGTTTGGGAAACTAAAGTCACGATGCGATGAGCCATGCCAGGACTGCTCTGAACACCCTCTTTCTCTCTGTGGAACTTCCTCCTGCCTCAGCCACCACCCTGCATCCTTGTGTGTTTCCCTTTTCTGAACGCTTGTCTTCCTTTCCCTCTACTTCAGTGCCCCTCCCATCCTTTAAGGTTGGGAGTCCTGTCTCAAGTCCTGTCAGCTCCATGAAGTTCTAGCTGTTTCTAGATTTGTCAGTAGCCCTTCTTGAGACTCCCTCCAAACTTTTCTCTGGGGCATTTAATTTATTTCAGAATTACAGTCACATACTGTATGCACTGTGTATATCTCATTTCCTTGTGAAGATGTGCAGCTTCTCAGGATATAAGAATTGAGTCACATGCTGCTTTTATTTTCCTAACATGGTTAAACACTGTTTGAACACAGATACTGTTAATGTTTCAAGTATTGTTAATTATCCAGAAAATAAATGGCATTACTACTGTCATACTTGGGGGCTTCCCTGGTGGCTCAGATGGTGAAGAATCTGCCTGCAATACAAGACACAGAGGTTCAATCCCTGGTTGGGATGATCCTCTAGAGAAGGAAATGGCAACCCACTCTTTCCCATGGACAGAGCCTGGTAGGCTATGGTCCATAGGGTCTCAAAGAGTTGGACATGACTGGGTGACTGACTGAGTAACACACACACACACATACACCATAATGCTTGAGATGACTTGGTGGATTTTGTCAGAATTTTTATATTTGAGAGTTAGTACTATGCTCTCCTGGTTACTCATAAGAAGTTCAAAGTATCTGTCAGTTGTTACTTCCAATATAATTTTTCTCTCTAAACGATTCTGATTCCAATAAAATATTCATGGGAGTTCTGATTCCAATAAAATATTCATTAATAAAATATTTATGGGATCCCAAGCATTTATTTGCACAGCCATTGAATGACAAAAATCAGAAGACCTAAGACTTTGTCCAGACATTTTATATTTCTTGGGTTAAGGATAGAGCAAGTTTGCACTTTCTTTTCATATGGCGATCAGGATCTTACAACAAATATGAAATGGTAGGTATGATAGAGAGCCATTGGTTGTTGTCCAAAAGATAACTTCTCCGTGTTGACCAAAATGGCTGCCAAAATGTCAGCTCTGTCTCTAGCTAGCTGATGGCCCTGGACAAGGCACTTTCTTTTTCTCCTGTTTTCCTAGTCAGGAGATGCACGCGTGGACTTTGGGCTTAAACAGTGTGGAGCTGTTGGAACCCCAGCAGCCAGCAAGTCTGCCTCGCTACAGTGTGGCCTTCCACTAGTGGGCGCCATGGAGCAGACTTCGGAGCCTCCACCTCTGCCCCCGACAGAAAGCCTGCATGCGATTCCCATCTGGACTGACGCACTTGGGTCTCACACAGAGCAGGATTATGAAAGTCGTTGGCGTAATTCGATTCCATCAGCTCTTCAAAAGGTCTTCCCTGGCCCTCTGGTTTTGAGTCATGCCCACTCTGGAAGCTTGCAGTTTTGCTACCACAGCCAGTTACCATCGAAACAAGAGTTGATCCTTTGTGGAAAATGCTGATCTTTTGGTGCCTGGCTCTCTTTCTTAATAGGGCGGTTAATCTTCTTCTACATAGTGAAGGAAGCTTTCAGCTTCCCTGGGCTCCTGCACTGGTTTCCTCAGGCGAAATTTTAAAGGTGACTTAAGTTGTAGAAATTCAGAGCAAAGGAAAAGTTTAGGAATCATTCCAGACAGAAGAATGTCAGTCCAGAGAGGGTAAGTGATTAGTCCAAAGCCACACAGCCTCTCAAGGAGTGATCCAGGGATGCTCCCCAGGGATAACTGTGAAGCAGTGAGTGAGTGACGTCGCTCAGTCGTGTCCGACTGTTTGCGACCCCGTGGACTGTAGCCTACCACGCTCCTCCATCCTTGGGATTTTCAGGCAAGAGTACTGAAGTGGGTTGCCATTTCCTTCGCCAGAGCATCTTCCCAACCCAGGGATTGAACCCAGGTCTTCCGCATTGTAGGCAGACGCTTTACCGTCTGAGCTACCAGGGAGGTGAGAGGTAGAACCAAAAAGGGACCCCTGACCAGGTTATCTTTCATTACCTTAACTGTCTTCTCAGGCATCGTCAGTGATGTGGAAGGTATGTGAGTTGCAATTTGCTTTAGTCTGTTTTTGTGTAAATATCCTTCATTTTACCTTTATTGGTAGCTCATTAGATGCCAGGTGCGTGACTAAGTTACCATAACATAGTGTGTGTGTGACCCTTTGCAGCCCCACGGACTGTAGCCTCCTTTGTCCATGGAGATTCTCCAGGCAAGAATACTGGGGTGGGTTGCCATGCCCTCCTCCAGGGAATCTTCCCAACCCAGGGATTGAACCCAATCCCCCATTTTGCAGGTGGATTCTTTACCATCTGAGCCACCAGGTAAGCCCATGAATACTGGAGCGGGTAGCCTATCCCTTCTCCAGGCAATCTTCCCCACCTAGGAATTGAACTGAGGTCTCTGCACTGCAGGTGGATTCTTTACCAGCTGAGCTACCAGGGATAGCTCAGCTCTAACTACTGTTATACCTATAACACAATATGTTTCATTTAATCCCAGGCTTACAAGGATGGGCTCTGGAGCAGGCAACCTGGGCTTAAGACCCAGCTGCACTTCTCAAGGGCCATGCGGGTTGGGGCAAGTGACATACCCTTCCTGCACCATCCTTTTGTCTGCTGAGCCTGGGGATAACTATAGGACCTTTTTCTGTTTGGTGAGATAAAGCATACTAACCACTTAGCACAGGACCTGGCCCATAGAAAGTATCCCGCCCAGAAATGGAAGCTGTCATGTTATCAGTCTTGGGCATTAGTTGTCTTCATACTGCTGCTCAACATAAGAACCATCTAACTGTTCCATCTCTTTTATAATGTGAATGAACTACTGTGTGTGTATACCTATCAGTGTGTTAACAACTGTATTGTTTTTGCTTCATCATACCAGTCATGTTTTTGTGAGATGAATATGTAAAACCAAAATGATATAATTATCCTTAAAAAATCTATTATTCAAAAACAGCTTATTTTCTCACAATGCCTTTCTTTACCCTCAAATTTTAAAAAGAGAAAAACAAAAAGAAGAAAATATTTCAGATAAAGGTCATCATCACACTGTTTTCTGGTAGCTGTTTTTTGTTTGTTTGTTTATTCTTTTAAGGATTGGCACTCTATGCCTCTTACCAAATATCCTTTTTGGCTTTGAGATTATATACTTTCTAATCTATAGCAGATAACTAATCACAGTTAACTTTTTTTCTTCATAGAAGAGAACAGCAAAGACTGATTTCCCACATCAGTTTATGTGGCGGTGTTGTCCAGAACCATGAGTAATAATAGACCCACGTGTTTACAAGTTACATAAGACTTTGCCTCCTGACAACCATCAAAGTTAACACCTCACTGCCTGAGGATTTTGCTTGAATTTTCAGTAACAGGCTCAGCATTCAAAGCAATAGCTGTTTGCAGCTTGATGCATTTTAAACCTGAAATCTGGGTTTCTAGATATAAACAGTATGAGCAGTTGGACAACAGCGTTACCATCAGGGTGAGATCACTTCCAGGAAAACACTGCAGCGTAGCAATGGGAATAACATCTGGTCTTCCAACAGTTGCGTTTGATTTAGACTTGGACATCCTACATGAAATAGAGGCTATGCTTATTAATGACTTCACTCACTTTTAATGTAGTCACTCACTTTAACTTGCAAAGCAAGACCTCCACAGCCTATTTATTCAACCTACTATGTTTAGGGTATCGATGCAAAGCTCCCTTGACTTAGTAATTGCTTGCTTGCCTGTCCCTCCCTGCTGTCCCCCTTCATACCATGCCAAAGGTACACAGACGGAGGGGATCCCACAGGGCAAATTCTGTCTTTTTTGTTCAATGGTGATAGGCTGGGGCTGGAGAAAATGTCCATTAAATAAGGTAAAATGTGAATATTTTTTATCCCTCTCTATTTCAATATCTGGATATCATTATAATTTTCCCTGTGTAACAATGAAATCTTCAAATTTTTTTCCACTAGGTACATGGCCAACCAAAATAGACTATTCCAGCCTTCTGTGGAGCTAGATGTGAAAGTAACTAAGTTCTGGCCAATGAGATATAAGTAGAAATAGTACTTGCAAATTGCAGAAAGTGTATTTAAAAGGAGGTTATGAAATCCTTCTTCTCCTTCCTGTGTTTCGAATGTGATCCTAATAGCTGGAGTTTTCAGCAGCCACCTTGGACTGAGGCAGCCTTCAAAATGGAAATATATATATATAGTGGAACCGCAAAGTAGAACAAGGCTGGGTTTCTGACACCATGAGGCAGCTTGATCCTAGGTGGAGAACCTCTATTGTGGAAAGTAGTACAAAAGCAGTAATATAAATAAAACTTTCAATGCAGCTCAATGACTGATAAAAAAGAAAGCTCTATATAATACTACTCGAGAGAATAAAAATGTATCCTGCAGTGTGAAGTGTGGGACATACGTCCACTGTGTCAGTTTGCTCATGTTGTTCAGTTCAGTTCAGTCCGTTCTGAAGGAGATCAGCCCTGGGTGTTCTTTGGAAGGAATGATGCTAAAGCTGAAACTCCAGTACTTTGGCCACCTCATGCGAAGAGTTGACTCATTGGAAAAGACTCTGATGCTGGGAGGGATTGGGGGCAGGAGGAGAAGGGGACGACAGAGGATGAGATGGCTGGATGGCATCACTAACTCGATGGACGTGAGTCTGAGTGAACTCTGGGAGTTGGTGATGGACAGGGAGGCCTGGCGTCCTGCGATTCATGGGCTCACAAAGAGTCGGACATGACTGAGCAACTGTTACCCATCCTGTACTTCTACCAGCTTTTTAATCTCCTTGTTCTTCCAGTTACTGAAATTGGTGTGCAATAGTTTCCACTATGACTGCACAGTTCTGTTTCTCTTCATGTTTGAAGCTTGATTTGTGCACTAATATTTTGAGGCTCTTTTATTATAGGCTACAGTTTTAGAATACTTACATTGTCCTCTGAACTAAAAGTGTTTTTAAAAGTATTCTCTTGATGTCTGGTAATGCATTTTATTTTGCAGTCCATCTTTGGAAAAGCCAAATATATGTAGTGACTTCCATATTATCTTTTTTTAATCCTTTCAGTCTTTCTGTATGCCTCTGTTTTAGATACAGCTCTTGTAAATGGTATGTATGTGGGTTTGTAGTTTTAATCAAGTCTTGTAATCTTGGTCTTTTAATTAGAGCTTGTTCAACTGTTTTAACCATCCTGAAGAAGCAGGATAGACCCCTACCCAGACTTTGGTTTGAAAGTGGAGACCAATGACAACATACATTCACATCAAGAGGATGTGAAAGATTTATTGCTTAAATAATTGAGACTGCCTGGGAAAGCAGATGAGACCTCCCACGCAAGCCTGAAATGACTTGAGAACAAGGAAAGGAGACTAGAGTTGGGAGATTGTGTTGGTCCTGGCATGTCCCCAGACGAGAGGGCTTGTGTGGCTTGAAGCTCCCACCGGCACCTTAGGAGGGAGCACCCGTATTTTCCTTCTCTGATGTAGAACAGAGGGCAAGAGGGAAGGCAGAGACTGAAGAGCTGTCAGCAAACATCCCCAAAGGGAGGCAGGCTTTTTCTACCTAAACCAATTCACTTAAGGTAAAAATTGATACATTTTGAATTAAATCTACCATCTTACTCCGTGTTTTCTATTTTCCTTGCCTATTCTATTTATTTCTCCCCATTCTGGCCTTCCTTTTGACTAATTATTTATGTATGGCATTTACCCCTCTATTAACTTGAAAGTCTTATATAATTTATAGTCATTCTTTTAATAGTTATTCATTGTAGAGATTATAATATATATCATCAAAATCCAGTCTTAACTGATATTTCTTTCTGGACATTATTGGTTTTATTTAATACTTCCACTCTGCTATTTGTATTTTAATGCTTATATCTTTTAAACATACAATGCATTATTATTATTTTGTGCCCTAGAAAGTAATTTTGATTTATTCACACATTTTCCATTTTCATTGTCTGTTTCCACATCTCCAGACTCCCATCTGGGATCATTTTCCTTATATCTGAAAGATACTTTTTAATATTTCTTTTAGTGCAAAGTAGCTGGAGAAGAACTTACCTCATTTTTTATTTGTCTGAATTTTATCGTGTCACAGTTTCTAAAGAACATTTTTTGTGGGTATAGAATTCTAGGTTAGTAGTTATGTTTTTCCGGAAAAGGCGATGGCACCCCACTCTAGTACTCTTGCCTGGAGAATCCCATGGACGGAGGAGCCTGCAGTCCATGGGGTCGCTGAGTTGGACATGGCTGAGTGACTTCACTTTTACTTTTCACTTCCATGCATTGGAGAAGGAAATACCAACCCACTCCAGTGTTCTTGCCTGGAAAATCCCATGGACAGAGCAGCCTGGAAGGCTGCAGTCCATGGGGTCGCTGAGAGTTGGACACAACTGAGCGACTTCACTTTCATTTTTCACTTCCATGCATTGGAGAAGGAAATAGCAACCCACTCCAGTGTTCTTGCCTGGAGAATCCCAGGGACGGGGGAGCCTGGTGGGCTGCCGTCTCTAGGGTCGCACAGAGTCAGACACGACTGAAGCGACTTAGCAGCAGCAGTAGCAGTTATGTTTTCCATCCTTTTGGAAGTATCATTCCAGAATCTTCTGGCTCCCAGTCTTTCTCTTTAGAAGTCAGTGTTAAGTTCAGTGGGGACTCCATTGAAGGTAACCTGTTTTTGTTTGTTTTTGTCTTTGGTTTTCAACAGGCTTATTATGATATATCTGGGTGTGGATTTTCTTTCATTCCAGTTTTGGGTTCCTAGAGCTTCTAGAATCTGTGGCTGGATATCTTTTATCAGTTTTAGAAAACTCCTAGCCATGGTTTCTTTGAATATTGTTTCTCCTCCGTCCTCTCTGTAACCCCCTTTGGAGACCACAGTTGTGCTTATGCAAGACTTGCATCTCATCGTCTATGTTCATTGTCTTTACTCTTCCTCCTATATTCTCTTCTGTATTTTTATTTATTTATTTTTGTTTATGCTTCCTTCTGAAAGTTTTTCTTTTTCTAGTCAACACCTCTCAAATTTTAATGTCTTTGAAATTACCCAGGGATTGTTTTAAAATATAGATTCTGATTAACTAGATCTGTAGTGGGGGCTAAGATTCCACATATTCAAAAAGTTCCTAGATGTTAAAAGGACCATACTTAAAAACTAAGGAAGGATGAATAAAAGTATGGGTTTTAGTCATTAGGAATGTATCATCATGCTAGTAATGAGCAGAACCCAGAGTCAAATTCAAGTCTATCTCTTTCTAGAACCTGTGTTCTTTCCATCCAGCTACATAATTTCATTAAATCCACATTAAGAAACTAATTACTAAATGGAAAAAATAGGAACATACTAATATTAACTCATTAATTGTAATTAATGTATCATATATAATAATTGGGTGTGGGTTATATGAGAACTTTGTACTACCATTGCAGCTTTTCTGAAATCTGAAACTATTCCAAGATAAAAAGTCTACAGGCATACCTTGTTTTATTGTACTTCACTTTATTATGCTTCAGAGATATTACATTTTTTTTTTTTTTTTACAAATTGAAGGCTTGTGGCATTGTCAGATGATGGTTAGAATTTTTAACAATAAAGTATTTTAAAACTAAATATGTACATTGTTTTTTTAGACATAATTCTATTGCATTATTAATAGACAACAGAATAGTATAAATAGAAGTTTTATATTCAATGAGGAACCAAAAAATTTGAGTTGCTCTCTTGCTTTATTATGGTGGTCTGAAACTGAGCCTGGAGTATCTCCAAGTTATGCCTGTATTTGAAAAAAAAAACACACACTCTTATGCCTGTATTTGAAAAAAAACACACACTCTTATGTCAGTGCTACTACTCTACAAATCATAGTTTAAGTAAAGCATTTTGTCAATTTTTGTCAATTTTCTCTTCAGTTATATCTAATCTACTGTTAAACCCACTCATTAAGTTATTGATTTAAGTTACTGTATGTTTCATTTCCAAAATGTACATTTGTTTCTTCTTTAAGAGAATTTTTAGTTATCTGACAAAATTCTCAAGCGTGTACATAGCAGAGTTTCCTTAAAGTTTGTGTGGTAACTCTAATGTCGAACACCTTTTCAGGTCTGTTTGTTCTCTCTATTGTTTCTCTCTCATGTTGTCTTGTCTTTGAGTGGCTCTGGTTAATTTTAATCTTGTGTTGGACATGGTGTTTGCAAAACCTTTTGTAGAAATAGAGTACTGAGATGAGGTTATAATTCCAGAGAGGAATTTTCTTTGCCTTTGCTAGATCCCTAAGCATCCCATCAAGTCAGGATGAGCTCTGAAAAGCTCAGTCCAAGACTGTGATGCACTCCAGTCCCTGCACAAACTTACCTCCTTTTCTTTCCCTCTTGGGGTACAACTCTTCAGTGTCTCAACCCAAAGTAAGGGGAATCACTTCCATCTTATTCTAGTTGCCAGGCCCTAGATTTCCACTGCTTGATGCCCTAGTCTGTGAAAAGTCTTTTCAGACTCTTAAGTGTAAGCAGTGGGTTGGATTAGTTCTACCGGAGGCCACTGAGAGGAATGTCCTTCCCTCATTTAAAATGATCTCGCTAATCCGGGGACTTCCCTGGTGGTCCAGTGGTTGAGACTCCATGCTCCCAATGCAGAGTGCTCGAGTTTGATCCCTGGTCAGGGAACTGAGACCCCTCATGCCACATAATGTGGCCAATACATAAATGAATGAAACAATCCCTCTAATTTTAGCAATACACTCCTCTCCCAATTCCTCGTAATGTATAAGTCTCTTTATTTAGCCCAAATACCAATGACTAAACAGGAGATTCAAGAAGACCATGGGTTTCATTCTACATCCATCTCCCTCCTTATCCCACAAAGGTACAAATTCACACTGAAAAATAAGCTTGGAGATGATATGAGCCTTAAAGGCAGAAGTTTAATTTAGCTGTGTGGTTCGCAAATGTTAGTGGACATCAGAATTCTTTAAAAATATATGTATTTATTCATTTGGCTGTGTTAGGCCTTAGCTGCAGCACACAGGATCTTTCATTGTGAAAGGTTGTTGTTGAATCACGCGAATACACCAGGATTCTTGGCCCCCGGAGGAGAAGAATTCAATCCGGGGCCAGAGACGAGGCTTGATCACTCAGAGCTTTTGTGTAATGAAGTTTTATTAAAGTATAAAGGAGATAGAGAAAGCTTCTGACATAGGCATCAGAAGGGGGCAGAAAGAGTACCCCCCTGCTAGTCTTTAGCTGGATGTTATATAGTCACTAGCAGTCTGTTAATGAAAGAAAGGAATGTCTTAAAATTTAGAATGGCACCAGGCCCCTCACCCATAAGATGCATTTTGGGATAATCTTGGCACCAAATGGTTTATCCTGGGCCATAAAATGATTAACTTGAATCTTGAAGAAGGGCAGACCACCATACAAATAGTTTCATTTACATAGATTAGGGGAACAATATCCATACTGGTTTGTCAATTAGGTTCTGGGCCAAGAGGCGGAACCGACTTGGAGACAGAGTTTGGGGTAAAGGCATAGTACATTAGCATAGCTTAAGACAAACATTTCCATAAGAAAAAGGCATTGGTTATCTCTAGACTCGAGAATAGCTAATAGCTAACTTCAGGCGGGTCTCATTATGGCAACACAGTATTTTAAGAGAAACCTCCCTTTAAATTTGTATAGAGAAGGAAAAAATATTGCTAGTTTGTTTCCTCCTGCCGCTTAAGAGAGATAAAAATGTCTGACACTTGCAGGCTATTTCCTCTATTTGGAGACCCCTGGCCTTCCTGCCTGTTACCCTCTCAATTGCAGCACGTGGGGTTAGTTCTCTGACCAGGGATCAAACCTGTGCTGCCTGCATTGCAAGGCGGATTCTTAACCACTGGACTATCAAGGAAGTTCCTAGAATTCTCAATAAGATTATTGCTGTACATATGTCTATGTCCTACCCCCCAAGGGTTCTGAGCCACAGTGCTTCGCTTCCCACACACTCTGTGGAGTTTTTAATGCAGATGGTCCCTGCATGTGGACAGCAGTGGGCAGAATTCGGAAATACTGAGGAGGGAATGCAGGCAGCAGAACGACAGTAACGTTTGTCTTTCCTGGGCTGTGCTCACTTACAGTCTCTGTCACAGGCCAGCAGCGGGTACCTGGATGGTTATGGACAGGCCTGTCGACCTCTCTGATGAGCTCAATGCAGAATCCAGAATGGTCCGTTCCCAGCCAGGGTTTCCAAAGAGACCGAAGGGCAGACATATCCATTTGACACAGCTCGGGTGTGCAGAGAAGCTGGGAGCTGAGCACAGGCCCTCTGCGTGTGGCACCATGAGACGGCAAGTGGTGGCTGGCGCGTGGCTCCCTCCCCCATGAGTAGAGACAAGGCCTCCCCCGTCTTCCCTCTGCGCCACACTCTCCTCCTGTCACCCCTGTCGTCGCTCGCTCAGTCACATGTGCTCATCCATCTGTTCTGTGCCCTCTCACAGGAAGTGGTTTTGATCAGACTAAACATGGCGGCTCCCCAAACTCTTAATGGGTAAAGTCACCCCAGGACATTGTCTCAGTGGAGTGGTGGCTCTCCACCCTTCTCATTGTCCTTATTTTATGTTTCCTCTCTCTTCATCACATTTTTTATGTTGCTTTTTCTCTGGATTTCCCATCCATGCTGAGAACAAATGACATGCTAACGTGTTCACTTGGTGTACGTGGTTGCTTCGAAAGAAAGAGCCAGCATGTGTGAGGGGTGATGTAGGGTAGTGGAAAGTATCCATGGCAGTGTGGCCCTGTTTAGCAAACATGTTAAGGAAACTTATGTTGGGATAATCAAAGCATGATTTAGAGGTACACTTTGGCAGGTCCACATTCGAAACTGGTATTTTCCACTGGTTGACTGCATAGCAAAAGTAATATTCATGCACTTTTGTGTCTTGAACTTTATAGCAACAGGGAGGCAGGCTTTCTCAGACTATGGATAATTACCAAAGTGTCTTGTGACTTAGGGGTGTATCCATGACTCATAACAACATCAAATTTCATTTAGGACAAGAACACACCTTTTTCCCTATGGTAAGATGACCTTTGGTCATCCCTAAATCACCAAATATTTCATTTTTATTTTTTTTTCTTTGCGAATTCTGCAAATATGGTTAGAGATAGAGACCTTTCTAAGATAGAGACCCCTCTATGAAATCCAAAAACACTGAGTTAGTGCAATCAGAATTTCTAAGGAGAAGTGCCTGGCCACCACTCACCAGAGCACATCCCCAGTGCTGCTCATCAGAGTCCTCAGGGTTCCAGAAGTAGGTATCTCTGCACGCCTCAGTGCCTTTGGAATTACCTGGAGTGGATGTCTCTTGTCTAAACTTGGCCCAAGTAAAAAGATTAAAAGCAATAGCGTGATGCAGTTTTCTGGTTGAAGGTCTGTTTTTTGTGGCTTTGAAACTGACGTCAGTTCAGTTTTCTTACACATACAATATGTCAAAACACATTTGGCTCTGACATATGACTTCTCTGGGATTTGAACCCTACTTGTCTGCCTAGGAAGTGTGTACTGCAAAGGAATTATGAAACGAGTCTAAGAGGATCTGAGCATGGGGACTTCCTAAGAGGTAGAAATCTAGATCAGCCAGCTTCCAGTAGCAGATACAGTAAGCGACCACTCAGTAAAAAGATTTGTGTCATTATGGCAACAAATATCATGCTGCTCTTGCTCGTTGTAGATGATTCATTGTCGGGAGGACTTTTTCCTGGTAGCCTGAGTTAGACATATCCTGGGTACTGGTACCTATTTTTTAAAATGCTGTATAAACATAAAAATTGCCCATTATCCAAAGAGCTATAGCTAACTGTGTAATTGTATATGTTCTTACAGTCTGTGTGTCTTTTTGTGATTCAAACTAGTTTGTTGCATCTAGCAATATATTATAAACACTACACTGTGCTGATGAAAAGAACATGAAAGTCTGCTTAGTTGGGATGTCACACAATTGCTGGGCATAAATGCTGAGTGCATAGTAAGCATTCAGTAAATATTTGAGGCAATAAAATGACAAGGGCAGTCAGGTCTAGTTTTGACCTCAATCGTAATAGACATGCCTAAGTCTCTCTGTATACAAGAGGTTGATAATGTATACTCTGTTTTCAGTGATTCTTGTAATTACCTCAATCAAAAGAGATTTTCCGACTCATGGCGTTTTTGTCATTCTTCATTGTCTATCATTCAGTCTGCCAGATTGAGCCCAGGCTACTCAGGGGGTGCAAGCCAGGTGCTGGGTCTGTGACTACCCTTCCAACCCCAGGGTGTTCCTGTGAAAACACAAACCATGGGGCCTCAGCCCCACAAGGAGAGGCCTATTCAGCAGCCACCATTCCTGAAACCCCACTGTGCACCGTGGGGGCACTTTGTACAGTCCTTTATCTTCTGCCCACCCACCTCATCTCTCCCCTGAAATCACAGATAGCCACTCAACTGAGGATGGTGTCTGCGATTATTCAGACACCTAACCTGACTTGGGATCAGCAGAATCAAACCACCTTATCCTGTGTTAGAAAATCTGAGTCACTATTTAAATCATTTTCCGATCCATTTATACACCAGACCTCCCATGCTGAATGCTGTATCTTTACCTCTTCATTTTCCAAGTTACACAAAAGTAGAAAATCTGGACTACAGCTCTGTGATGCTCAGTTGCATGAAAAGGAGGAAGAAAAACAGAGAAGCCGGAGGCCACATGAAGCAGACCACGACCTACTCTGTCTTTGAAGCACAAGCGTTTGCCTTCAGAATGACATATTGCAACCCTAGAAAATCATGTCTTGAAAATTATTCCAAACAACGTTCAAAACATCATCAGATGAAACAGACTCAAAAGAGTAAAACCCAACAAAACAGAGAAGTTAAAAAATCTTTGAAATGTACACAAAGAGTTGTTTTCTATATTTGGTGGGGTTTCAGGTTTAGCTTACATGTATCACTTCCCTCTCAAACAAAAGTTTCTGAGGCTGCAAGGCCATGGAAGGCTACTGTGAAAAGGCCCTGGAACGTCTCCATTGGCCAGCAAGAGGAAGAAGAGCCCAGGACACGTGGACAGAGAAGGCACTGTAAAACCTTCTCCCAGTGGCTCACTCCGCTCCGGCCGGGAAATGCCGGCACACCCCAACGTCTGATTTCCCCAAGACCAGACAGTAAGCAATCACATTTGTTGATTAAATGTCGACCTATCTAGAGTATAAACATTCCTTTCAAGTAGCTGTATCACTCCATCCATGAGACATGTAGGACATCTGCTCTGTGTCATTTTTCCATTAAAATGCAGTCTTCACAGAATTCCAGCCACCCAATACATCTGCTCCAAATTTTCCCATGATTTATATGACCATGTGGCCAACTCCATGTATAAATATAGATTTTGAGAGGGATCTTGTTCTAATACAAGTAAAAGTAGAAAGATAGGTATTTAATGACATCATCAGATTCGTTTTAGATCTTAGGGCATCATACTGTCAACCAGATGTCCATATATCCACATTTATTATTTCATGTCAGTGGAACATAAGAGTGCTTTGGACGTCTACATTCCTTGTGATTAATTCTGAATATTTTACAGAAGTTATTGCTGTGACAGCTGCTGGCAAGAGAAGAAGATGACCCTATGAACTCTGCTCTGTGGCCAGTGAAACTCAGTGGTCATGCTACAACTCAAGAACAGGTCACATCCCATTCTTTGATTCTCAGATTACCTCGGGTTGATGGTTTCATCTCAAAGTTATAAAAAAAAAAAGTAGAAGAAAGAAGGAAATATATGGTCGTATTTGATGGAGGGCAGAGGGGAGTGACAAGGCCATTGAAATATCAGGAAGTTCCTGTGTCAGGGTGGCCTTCTACTCTGGCCGGAAATTTTGTGTTTGCTTACTCTGGCTGCGGGCTTCCCTGGTGGCTCAGAAGTTAAAGTGTCTGCTTGCAATGCAGGAGACCTGGGTTTGATTCCTGGGTTGGGAAGATCCCCTGGAGAAGGAAATGGCAACCCACTCCAGTGTTCTTGCCTGGAGAATCCCAGGGACGGAGGAGCCTGGTGGGCTACAGTCCACGGGGTCGCAAAGAGTTGGACACAACTGAGCGACTTCACTTCACTTCACTTCACTCTGGCTGCAGTGTGGGGAGCGCACTGGACATTTGGGGAGCAACGGTAGAAATGAGGAGGTTGTGCCGCCGTTCCAGGAAGAGACTATACTTGCTTGGACTTGAGCGCTTGGGTGTTCACATGCAGATGGGGAGCAGGAGGCCGCCGGCTCAAGAGAGGTGGAGAAGGCTTGCTGATCCTCCTGGAGCTGAAGGAGTACGTGGGAAGGAGCTGGCTCTCAGGTCCCTGAGTGGTGGTTCCACCAGTCATTACAGGAAGAGACCCAGGCTCAGAACAGGAGTTCAGTTTTGAATGGACACGCTGATGAGACTTGGCTTCCCAGGTGTCTCAATGGTAAAGGATCGATCTGTCAATGCAGGAGACGCTGGCTCGATCCCATGGATCGGGACGATCCTCTGGAGTAAGAAAGGGAAACCCACTCCAGTATTCTTGCCTGGGAAATTCCATGGACAGAGGAGCCTGATGGGCTGCAGTCCATGAGGTTGCCAAGAGTTGGACACAACTGAGTGACTGAGCACACACGTACCCTGGTGAGACTTCAAGAGGAGGTGTCAGCAAGGAGAGCAGAGGGGTGCTGGCCTCACCCCCATGCACATCTGGTAAGCTCTGCCGTTTTCCAGGTGATGGGTGAGTGTCTGTGTAGATATTTTTTTGAGATAATAGCAACAGCAATGACAAAAATTACTGAAAAACACTGCGGTAAGTAATGGGGGGTCGAAAAAGGATTTTAATCAGGGAAATGAGTTGAATGGCTCTACAGTTAAGTCCACCTGGGAGCCGTAGGGAGACACTGGAAAGAGGTTTTAGTCGTCACTGGCCCCTCACCAGCTGTTTGGACTTGGATTAATTAAGCCAACCCTCTGAGCCTCTGGTGCTCTGACAGCCAAGTGGAGGCCAGGCTGCCTCCCCAGGAGGCTGCTGGGAGAGCTGCAGTGGACACGCCTAGCAGAGTACACACTCAACACGCCTGGGTTCCCTTCTCCGTGCCTGAGCACCTCCACACGGTGCAGCGAGTGGGCAGCAGAAGGTTCCTTCTGGCAGCGTCCTGTGGAGAGGCAGGTAAGTCTGGCCTGTGAGAAGGGAGCCGAGTCCAGGCACTGGGCTGTGGCTGGGTCAGGGAGGGGCTGGCAGTGTGGGTGGTGGTGACGGCTGGGGCGACAGGGAGGAAGAGGAGCATCTGAGGCTCGGTGAGGTGGAAGGTGGCCCGCAGCCCTGTGTGTGAACAGGCCCTGGGTCCCTTGCCCTGCATTGCAGAGCTGTCTCCCCTTCTTTCCTCTATCAGCCTCTCTTCCCCTTTCTGTCTCTGCTGCAGCTCCTGGCCTCAGCTGACCCTCTCTTTCTTCCTCTTCCTGTCTCCTTGCTCCCTGGCTCCCAGGCCTCTCTGTTCTTCAGTTCGCTTTTCCCAGAGACAGGACCGCTCTCTTTCTCTCTGGTCTCTCCAGGACTGAAACCTTGCTTTCTGCTCCAGTCCAGCTGCCCCCTCACCAAGACTCAACTTGCAGAGAGTGTCCTGAGTGACAGCAGGAAGGCGGGATCGTGGCTGGCTAGCCAAAGGCCACATAAGACAGCGTGACCCAGGCCGCAGCCCTCCAGCACTTGGTGCAGACAGGGGTGCCTTTCTTGGGTGGGGAGCCCCATGCCCCTTTCCAGAACTTGGCTCCTTTGGTAGTCAGACCATAAACGGGCTGGAGTCCATGGCATGTGGATTCAGAGCAGGGGCATGGGGCTGGACCCATTCTTCCTCTGGATCATGGTTAGGCCTCTACAAGGGCCCTCCAGGGTGGACAAGATACCCTTTGGACATCCACATCCAGGCCTCTCTTCCTGAACACATGCCCTCTTTTGCCCTCCTCTCCCCCTCTTTCTGGGCTTCCATTGATAAGTAAGTCCTCTTTAAGTTGGTTAACTCACCATTGAAGCTACTCTGCTGTTGGCCTGGGAGCTCATCTGTCTGGGAGAGAGGTCTTTACCTGCGTTCTAGGGACCAGTGCCTGAACGGGCCTCCATAGGCATCCTCCTGGGCTTGATCTTTACAGGTCACATGCAGACCTCCATTTCAGAAAGGTTTGTTCTGTGATGTTTCCAACAGAGTCTGCGTTGACTTAGAATATACAAAGAATTTTTGAAGTCAACTTTGAGGCCTAGTTTACATAGGATAAAATGCCTTCGTTTTAAGTATAGAATTTGATGTGTTTTGACAAATAGATACATTCATGTAGCCACGACCACGATCAAGACACAGAACATTTGTTGTTGTTCAGTCCCTCAGTTGTGTCTGACTCTTGGCAACCCCATGGACTGCAGAATGCCAGGCCTCCCTGTCCCTCATTATCTCCCAGAGTTTGCCCAAGTTCACGTCCATTGTACTGGTGATGCCAGCTAGCCGTCTCATCCTCTGACGCTCTCTTCTCCTTCTGCCCTCAATCTTTCCCAGCATCAGGGACTTTTCCAATGAGTGGGCTGTTCACATCAGCTGGCCAAAATATTGGAGCTTCAGCTTCAGCATCAGTCCTTCCAAATAGTTCCCTTGAGTCCCTTTGTTACCATTCCCCTGACCCTGGCCCCAGGCACCTACTTATCTGCTTTCTGTCACTATAGATTCATCTCACTTTTTCTAGATTTTTAGAAAAATAACTAATATAATGTTACTATAAATAATAAAGCATAATGTTTTTCAGATTCACCACATGATAGTCTGCTGTTAACAATTTATTCCCCCTTTTTAAAAAAAAACTGATCAGTGTTCAATTGAATGGAAATAAAAAAGTATTTATCTGTTCACCTGATGATAGATCTTTGGGTTGTTTGCAATTAGTTTTGCCTACAAATACCTTTTCAGATCCTGGATGTAGTACCTGGAGTGACCATGGTTATTACCCTTAGAGAACTTGAAATCTTGGCAGGAAGAAATTTAAATGATGTGATACTTGTGATGACTGATTATTGGATGGACTCAAGCGCAGAAACGCCTAGTATTTGTGCCAGGTGTGATGGAACAGTCGGAGAATGAGTACAGTGGGTGGGACTCACTGTGTGGGGGGCTGGTTATACCATTGAGGGGGAGGGTGTTAAAGACCCATCAGATGAACAGGGACCAGGGGTCGTGCCTCTGAGCAGGCTGCTGGGGATGAGCACAGAGTGGAACAATCTGGCCAGATCCCCTCAGACCTAGATGAGAATGTGTGTTCTGTGAGGGGAGATAAAGAGCTGGAAGGCCTTGAACACTGGGATTAGAAGCCCAGTATTGATGTTCCTGGGCAGGAGGTTGGAGTTGTTACAAGGTTTTGAGTGGGAAGAGCGTGGGTGAAAGCAGTGTTTTTGAAAGATTCCCTCGTCTTTGGTGTGAGATGGTTTGAATGAAACACAGGCTGCAAGAAAAGAGACTGGTGGCTGTTGGTTTGAGCTTCTTTTCCTGATGGCTTCATGGGTGAAGTCTGGTTGCCTCCCCAGGTGCTAAGGTGTGCCTGGTGGTGGAGTTCAGCAGAGAAGTTGCTAAACTTCTAAAAGTTCAGTTCAGCAGCTGGAAGTTGCAGAACCTGCCCCTGCCATGGCATATTAGTGTGCTATTGCTGCATAACAAATTAGTTCGAACTTAGCGGCGAAAATAATTTTGTTTTTTAATCTTGTGGTTTTCATGGGTCATGCCTAGGTTAGGCGGGTTCTCAGCTCAGGATCTGAAATCAAGGTGTTGCCTGGGGTTGTGTTCTCACTTGAAGCTCAGGGTCCACTTCCAGGCTCATTCAGGGTGTTGGCACAATTCAGGTCCTGCAGCTGTAGGGCTGAAATCCCCACTTTCTTGCTGCCCTAGAGGCTGCCCCAGGTCCTAGCCAGGTGGCCCCCTCCATAGGCCATTGACAGTATGGCTGTTTGCTTTCTTCCAGGGCAGCAGCACAGTGCCTGCTGCCACTGTGTCTCTTTTATAGGCGTTGAGGTTAAGTCAGGCCCACCCAGGATAACCTATCTTTTGGTTAACTCATGGGAGCTTAATTACATCCACAAAATCCTTTTTCATGTAGAGTAACATTGATTAGAGTGATGTCTTAGCCTATGTACAGGTCTGCTCATGTTCCCGGGCGGTGGTTCCCAGGGGAGGTAGTGGTTCCTGCAATGTGCTCATGATGGGGTGGCAGTCGTGGGGACCATCTTAGAATTCTGTCTACTGCACAGTGGTGGCTCTTCGGACTCCCTGTTTCTCCTCCTGTAAAGACAAGGAGGGATTCTGGGCTAGGTCCTTCCAGAGGTTCTGCCCTGTGTTTCCCTTATTTTATGATTATGGAGTCAAGTTGGGAGCACTGTTACCTATCACGTCGTCCAAAATGTGATTGAAGATTGTGGGGACCAGTTGGGTAGAGATGACTGAGAATCATGGAGAAGGGTTTGAGCTGCTGGGAGGGACAGCCGTGTGACGGGCAGGAGGGTAATTGTGGGATGGATGGCTGGTGTCGTGAGGGTGCTCACATGTACTCTTTCTTCCCTTTCTCTTTCTTCTTGTCTTCCATCAGCACACGGTAGGAGTGCACCTCCCCAGTTCCTGGTCGTGCTTTGGCCAGTGAAATGGGAGCAGGTGTGGTGGAAGTCATTCTGAGCAGACGTTTCACAAGGACGTGTGTGTGTTCTATCTCAGTCTTTTCCTCTGCTGCAGTGACTGGCAAAATTTGAAATGGCTCCATCTTCCTGGGTCCCTGACTAAGGGGGATGCAGAGCAAAGCCCCAGCCAACCTACCACGAGCATGAGAAAGAAACCTTTGTTGTTAAACTAAGCCCCTGAGATTTGGGGTTCTTTGTTACTGCCACATATCGTAGCCTATCCCTGACTGATACAAAGGAGGGTGTCACTGTTAATCTTGCTGTCTCGTCTCTTTTTTGATCGAGGTATAATTAACATACAACATTATATTAGTTTCAGGTGTACTACATAATGATTGACTATTTGTGAATATTGTGAAATGAGCACCATGATAAATCTAGCTGACATTCATCACCACAGTTACAAATTTTTTTCTTGTGAGCAGAACTTTTAAGACATGCTCTCTCAGCAACTTTCAGATATGCAAAATGGTATTATTAACTGTAATCACCATGTTGTTTATTAGATTCCCCAAGGCTTTTTTTTATTTAATAACTGGAAGCTTGTACCTTTTGGCCCCCTTGATCCATTTCACCCACCCCCAACTCCTTGCCTCTGGCAACCACTGATCTGTTTGGTATATCTATGAACTTTATTTTCTTTTTTATGTTTTTAAGATTCCACATATAAATGAGATCATATTTGTCTGTCTCACCTATTTCACTTAGCACAATGCTATTAAGACCCATCCATGTTGCAACAGTAGCAGGATTTCTTTCTTTTTATGGCTGAATAAGACCTGATTGTGTGTATAGATTACATTTTCCTTATCATTTTTCTGTTGGTAGACATTCAGGTTGTCTTCCCTGAGGACTCTTATCTTAGCCAGGCCCCTGATGTCGTTACTGCTGTGAGCTATAGCTGAGGATCCAATCCAGAAGAAACCTGGAAAAGCGGTCATGTTGCTCTGTGCTCATGTATTTTCTGGTACTCAAATAGAACCACCCACCTTCTCACTGAGGGAAGATGCTCACTCACACCCTCCTGACAAAGATGCTATTTTCATTTGAGAACAAATAAGTGTAATTTGCACATTGAGAGGAAGTTGCCAGTCAACATCGCCACACCTGATCTGGATGTGTTAGATACGGTTTACTTGTCGTCTCTTTCCAGAAATCTCAATTACCATGCAGTCTGCACTGAATCCTCGCTCTCTTCTTTCTTTCCACCTATCATTTGTCTGCCCATCATGTAAGCATCTTTTTTAAAAAATATTATTAACCATTTTTATTTTTATCATTGTGCAGTTACTCAGTGTGACTCGTGTCTGACTCTGTGCAGCCTCATGGACTGCGGCCCGCCAGGCTTCCCTATCCTTCACTATCTCTTGGAGTTTGCTCAAATTCATGTCCATTGGTTCGGTGATGCCATCCGACCATTTCATTCTCTGTCACCCCCTTTTCCTCCTGCCCTCAGTCTTTCCCACCATCGGGATCTTTTCCAATGAGTCAGCTCTTCGAATCAGGTGGCTTTATTTATTAATTTGGCTGCATGACTTGTGGGAATATAGTTCCCCAACCAGGAATTGAATCCAGCCCACTGCATTGGGGGCACCAAGTCCTAACCACTGGACTGCCAAGGGAATTCCCTAACCATTATAGTTTTTATTATTTTTTCAATCTTTTGGCCATGCTCACAGCATGTGGGATCCTAGTTCCCCAACCAGGAATGGAACCCCATGCCCCCTGCATTGGCAGTACAGAGTCTCGACCACAGGATTGCTAGGGAAGTCCCACGTAAGCATCTTGATGATTCTTGTTTTCCATACTTGCATGTTGAGGATGGCTTTCTTTTATGGTCTTTTCTGCCACCACCTCCAGAAGGTCACTCAGCTGCTCCCTTTTCCTGTGCATTGTGAAGCTTGGTCCCTTCTCTGATGTCTTCTCAAATCGCAGCCGCCTTCCCGGAGCTCAGATGCTGTCCATGTGCCCGCCTCCTCTGCGGACCTCTCCTCTTTTCCCGGAGCTCAGATGCTGTCCGAGTGCTCCCCTCCTCTGCAGACCACTCTTCTTTGTAGACTTGCCTTTGCAGCCCTCTGCTCCAGGCCTTCTTCTCATCCTCCTCCCTGTTACCTGAGGGCTTCAGGGTGGCTCCTGTTTACCGGGACTATGTACAGTCATTCTCTGACTCTCAAGGCTTTTGTCCCTGTTACGCAACAGCCGGAGGAGGGAAAACGCTGGACTTGCTGGGCTTTCCGAACTCATCCCAAAGACAGCATAAATCACTGGTGTCTGCAGGTGGGGACCCCCACAAGGAACACAGGCAGAGATCTCCCTGAAGCAAAGACAGAGCAGGTGCTGCTATGAGAAGAAACGAGGCATCAAAGCATGTCACCCTGTAAATTCCACCTCTGTGTAAAGTGAATGGAGAGAAGACAGAGAACCTGGCAGCTAGAACAGTGGTAACAGCCAACAGTTAATGAGCACTTAGTATGTGCCAAGCACTCTGTAGATGCTTCCTGTGGACCATCTCCTACAGTCATCATGTTTCCTGTGACATTGCGTCAGTCTCGTGCCCACCTGTCTGGTGGGAAACAGAGGCTCAGAGAGTTTAGGTAGCTTGCCTAAGGTAAAACAGCAAGTGAGCAGAGAGCTAGGATGAGATCCTGGATAGGACAGTTCCAGGGCCTGTGCTTCTACCCAGGGAAGGAGGGGCCCCACGTGCGGGAGGGTGGCCCCCTGGTTGCCAGTGTTTATAATGATTCCCTTGGGTGGGGGTTGAAGCCTGCAGCTCCCCAGGCCCTCCACCGTCCTCTCTAGCTCCTTTACACAATGCAGACTGAAGAAGCTTTGGACTCTCTTTCCCTGCTGGTCCTAAGAACCTGGATTCCAGCCTCAGGATCCAGGCCACAGGTTCCGGAGCTGGCTTGCCTCCCATCTACCAGAGGTAGTGAGAGGTGAGCTTGGGTTTACAGCCCCGCAGCCACAGGCATCCTGCTGGGTTGGACTGCCTTGTCTTTCAGAGTCAGGGAGAATTGAATTATTCTTGCATCAACTCCCCTGACACCCTGAAAACTCTAGCCTCCCTCCCTCCTTCCTCTGCAGCTTTCCTCTGCTTATAAAATGAAAAGCAGATTGCCCCAGGGGCTCAGGCAGGCCCAGCATCTGAGGTGTGTGAGGAAGGGAAGAGCCATCTGCTTCTCATTGACCACGGAGGAGCCTGGTTAGACAAAGGGCCAGTGTGCAGCCCGCACCCACCGGAGCAGCCGCAGCCATGACCCTGGGCCTGCTGCCGGGCAGGCTGGGGAGGGGCCCTCCTCTGCCCCACAGGCCGGGCTGGGAGCGCGTTTCCTAGAGTGTGGGGGTGGTTCCACCTCATTGGGCTGTTTCTTCTTTCTTTTCTTCCTAGAAAGATGGGTTTCAGCTGTTTCCCCAAGACTTCTGGTAACCTGATAAAGTGATACTTAGTATGTGTGTTTTAATGTAATGGAATGTAACCCACATTCAACGCAGAAATCCTAGAAGAATAAAAAGCAGCAAAAACTAGTGACTGTCCCACTGCCAAGGGTCTTGGTGTTTGTTCTGTCTGTTTTCCATGAGTATTTTCAGCATTGTTTTTAAAAATAAGAACAACCTAAAGCAGTGGTCCCCAACCTTTTTTGGCTCCAAAGACCAGTTTCACGGAAGATGATTTTTCCACACACTAGGGGCGAATGGAGGGGATGGTTCACGCACATTGCATTTCTTGTGCACTGTATTTCCATTCTTATTACATCAGCTCCACCTCAGATCATCAGGCATTAGATCCTGGAGGCCGGGGACTCCTGACTTTAAGGCATATTGCAGAGTTAGGCAACGTGCTAAGCTCTTTGCCCGGAGATCTAAAGGCTATAGGCTGTAAATTTAACCCTGTAGGGTCAGGACTTTTCTGAACACCATTTTTATAAAGGAAGACACTGCAGTGTAGAAGGGGCAGAAAATCCTCCCGGGGAGGTGGGTTGGGGTCGGGGCTCAGTTGCAGGCTGGATGCTCCAGACTGCACAGCCCCAAACTAGACCACAACACACCTGCGCGTGGAATGTGAACTAGTTTGTGCTATTTTCCAGTGAACAGTAGATCAGGACCACTTTCCCATTCAGTCTGTAGCCCTCTGTACGTGTTTATAGCTGTGTGTGTCCCATTCCATAGATTTACCTTGGCATGTTTAGCCAATCCCACGATTTTGGATTGTTCCGCATGTTATCATTATAACCACAAGATGATCAGTGCAGAGGTCTTTAAGCCCATCTCCCACGAGTTGGAAGTAATGGGATTTCTGTAAATGGTCATGCATACTAGGAAGAGTTTTGAAAGATTTGTCCAATTGCTCTTAAGAAAAGTTGTAATTGCAGCAGTGTGTTTTATAATTTTTCATCTATCATATAGGCAAGGGTTTTAAAATATTTTTATTTAGCTAGTTTTGGCTGTGTTGGGTCTTAGTTGCAGCTCACAGTCTTCTCTCTAGTTGTGGCACATGGGCTCCAGAGCAGCCTCTGGGCTCTGTTATTGTAGCGTGGCCCCCATGGGCTGAACTGCCCCGCAGCATGTGGGACCTCAGTTTCCTGACCAGGGATCAAACCCGAGTCCCCTGCATTGGAAGGCGGATTCTTAGCTGCTGGACCACCAGGGAAGTCCCCAGTAAGGATTTTTTTTTTAATTTTTCATTTTTTCTAGTGATCAAACTGCTCTTTCTCATTCATTCATTGCCAATTTTAATTTATTCTTTTGGAAAGTTGCTGCTCATGCTCTTTACTTAGTTTTTGCTTTAAATTGATTTGCAAAAGCTTGTTATGTTAAGGATGTTGGGTTAAGGACCCTCTGAATTATGCTTTTGAACTGTGGTGTTGGAGAAGACTCTTGAGAGTCCCTTGGACTGCAAGGAGATCCAACCAGTCCATTCTACAGGAGATCAGCCCTGGGTGTTCTTTGGAAAGAATGATGCTAAAACTGAAACTCCAGTACTTTGGCCACCTCATGCGAAGAGTTGACTCATTGGAAAAGACTCTGATGCTGGGAGGGATTGGGGGCAGGAGGAAAAGGGGATGACAAAGGATGAGATGGCTGGATGGCATTACCGACTCGATGGACGTGAGTTTGAGTGAACTCCTGGAGTTGGTGATGGACAGGGAGGCCTGGCATGCTGCAATTCATGGGGTCGCAAAGAGTCGGACACGACTGAGCGACTGAACTGAACTGAACTGAACTGATGCCTTTGCAGATACACGTCTCAGTTTGTTGTTTGCCTTTTCTTCTTGTGTTGTGTTTGTCTTTTTGTCAGAGAGGTTTAAAAATGCTGTGAAGCTAGTCTGTCAAACTTCTTTTTTGTACTTTCTTCCTTTGCAATTTTATTTTTATCAAACTTCCTTCTGCCTCCCCAACAATATTATATAAACATTACTATTGAATATAACTTTCAGCCTGTGGTTGAAAATCAGACTTGTCACAAAATGAGTTAAACTACTGAGACATCAAAATGGGCAACTCAGTGATGGAGAAGAGTGAAATGAAGAAAGCATATCAGCTCACGGCCCAGGAAAACAAGACTGAGAAGCCCACGGACAGTGACACCAAGATTTAGTTGGGCATAGTTCCCTGGGTTGGGAAGATCCCCTGGAGAAGGGAAAGGCTACCCACTCCAGTATTCTGGCCTGGAGAATTACATAGTCCATGGGGCTGCAAACAGTTGGACTCACTTTTCCCCAGTGAGTAAAATGGAACATGTGTGATGTGTCTGCCCAGGGAGTCCTATTAAAGACTTGGTTCTCAAGGTTTTTTATTGGTGTCTGATCGGAGAGGCACTCTACCTAGCATGTATCGGAAGTCCAGATTCCCAGCAGGAAAGCAGGTGTTCAGCTTAAAGCACAGTGTTTGTGAAAACACTTCAGGCACAGTGAGTCACTCTTACTTACCATTTAGGCTGCCCAAGTAGTGCAGTGGTAAAGAATCCACCTACCAGTGCAGGACATGCAAGAGACTTGGGTTCGATCCCTGGGTCAAGAAGATCCCCTGTATGAGGAAATGGCAGCACGCTCCTGTATTCTTGCCTGGAAAATTCCATCGAACAGAGGAGCCTAGTGGCCTATGGTCCATGGGGTTGCAAAGAGTCAGACACAACTTAGTAACTGACCATGAACACACCATTTAGGTCAAATTCTTTATCAGTGCAGGGAGCTATTTACCAGCCAAGTTCTCAGATCCCAGTAAGCAGCTGGAGATCTAAGGACAGCAGCTTTAGGCCTGTTTTGTGAAGTCTTTCCTATGCATCCCCATTTAAATTTAATTTTATTTACATTACAGTGAGCCTTTTCAACGTGCATACTGAAGTTGTCTTTCGTTATTGCTTTTGCTCCAAGTGTGTGTGTTTCTTCCTTAGCAAGTTCTGTACCTCTTGGGTATTTGACAGAAAAAGAGGACAGTATGAAAAGAATCTGTCTTTTCCTTCCTATTTTTGTCACCACTTCGCCTTTCTTCTCTGTGTTCTTCTGGTCTCTTGCTCATCCTTTGTGCTTGTGGATGTGTTATTTGCTCAGTTGTGTCCGACTCTTTGTGACCCCATGAACTGTTGCCCACCAGGCTCCTCTGTCCATGGAATTCTCCAGGCAAGAATACTGGAGTGGGTTGCCATTCCTTTCTCCAGGAGATCTTCCCAATCCAGGGATCAGACCCTGGTCTCCTGTATTGCAGGGAGATTCTTTACCATCTGAGCCACCAGGGAAGCCCTCTTGAGTGCTACTGATGCATTTTTCTTTGATATCAGCTCAGCTTCTTATGGACCTAATACAGGGCTTTTTTTTTTTTTTTCCAGTATTGCATGTAAAACTTTTTCATTGCAAACCTGAGTGCTTTTATTTCAGATGTTCCATGATTACTTTCTAGTTGTTGTTGTTTTTCCCCTTCCAATCATCTTCCAGCAGCTGGAACATCTTTCTAGTTCTATTAATTTCCAGTAGAGACGTTGTGGGGGCTCATGCTTGTTTCTGCCTCTGTCTTCAGGGGTTTCTGTTAAAAGCCCTGCTCAGTAATTGAGTCATAGATTGTGGCGCAATTTTCTGGCCTTGTTCCTGGTGGCCAGCAGGTTTTTATTTACTGAACATCTGTTAGCTGAAATCCTCCTTCTCCTATGTCACTGTATAGCTAGCTGTCTGACACATGAAAGAAATGAAGCCTGTAGAGAGGACTGTGTCCTGGCACTCCTGCCTCTAGGCTCTGCCATCCGTAGGCTGGCGCTATAGTGCCATGTTGGTGAAGGCTCCCACTTGGGCTGCTGTGGACCCCAGTTCCTCTACATCTGCTGTTCACAGGGCTTGAGGAGAGGGTGCCCTTGGAGGCAGAGAGCACTCTGGACACCGTCTTGGTGTTTTGGACTGTGTTAGCCCTCATGGTCCTGGTTTTAGGGGCTGGCTCCCCAATTTCTTGCCTCGCATTTGGTTGAGTATTGATCCCAATTCGCAGAATGAGATTTTTTTACTTTTTTCAGTGCTGTCTCATTTTCATGAGAAGTTGGGAGTGGCTCAGTAGGGGGCTATTAACCAAGCATTGTTTTAAAACAAAAAATTCTAAAGAAACTTCCAATTAAGGGACTTAATCAGGGATCCAAAGACTAAAGCACTGTAAGCAGCATGTGGAGCCCAGAGTCCCATTAGGGTGCTAGGACAGATACACGTGGACAGTGACTCACATCACCAGTGTATTGGGTACACCGGGAGCCCAATGGGCTGGGAGTCAGGGACGCTGGCTTCTCACTCCAGACTCCAGCGTGGACTTGCTGCGTGACCTCAGACAAGGCAGGGCTCCCTTCTGGAACTCTCTTGCCTTGTTTACAAATAAAGGGATTGGTCTTGAGAGTTTCTAGCATGTCTCTAGCTCCAACATTCATCATCATTTTAGACTGTTGGGATTCAATGGGAACACTGTAGAAAGGAGGAAGCTGCTGACCTTGGGCTGATTCACCTCCTCTAGGGACCAAAGAAACAGAAAGTACAGATGCCTCCCAGGATCCAGCCTGGCCCCTCAGGGCCAGGAAGTGTCCTGTGTCCCACCAGGGAGCCTAGCTCCAGCCTCTCCAGCTCATCTCTTTGTTGCTAGATTTTTTTTTTAAAAGAAAAGATGGTGCATAAATTGTATGACTTTGCAGTTTGCAACGGTCTTGTCTATTTGACTTATCAAACTTGTTTGTATATGTGTGTTTAATATGGCAGAAAATGGGTCTCAGGCTTTTTTTCCCCCAAGTGAAAAGCCCTTTCATGACTGATTCATAATTTAAGCATAAGGAGTTGGATGATGCTTCATGTTGACAATGAGCCATGATCGTTTTGTTAGACCAAGTTTAGACAAAGGGTCTAAGGCAAGAGTGAGTAACGTCTGGGACGTTAGGGTGTGCAAAGACCTCAGGACTGGGCCCAGAGCCTCCTGTGCTCCGGGGGGATTTTTACTTGTATTGGGAATTCCATATTCTCTGTGAGTGTCTGACGGACAGAGGTGAGTCAGCACCCATGGTGAGGAGTAAGGTGGCACCCTGCTATCTCATGAGGCTGGTCCTGGATGTGAACCCGCTTGGGGCAAGGGGATGGAGACCTGGAACCTTGGGGACTTGTGGGCTCTGTACTCCCTGCAGGGACACTGTGGGCTAGCTGTCCTCCTGAGTACTCCACAGGCACAAGATCCTACTACCTCCTGTAACATCTCCTTACCCTGAGCCAGGAGAGCAGGCACAGTTAATGAATCTAGCAGATTATAAAACACTGCCAAAACCAGATATTCAGGTTAACACAAAATCCACTTGAGAGGCATAAATAATCTAATTGGTGCTTGACATGCAAACAGAATAGATGATCACAAGCCCTTTCAAGTACATGGTGTTCCAGCTCTCCCTTCTTTCAGGACAAACTGCTGATACTCCTGCCATATATACTGGATTGGCCAAAAAGTTCATTTGGGGTTTTCTGTCACATCTTATGGAAAATCCCAAACAAACATTTTGGCCAACCCATTACATGTATGTGTGCTAGTCGCTCACTCATGTCCAACTCTGCAACCCTGTAGATCACCAGGTTCCTCTGTCCATGGGATTCTCTGGGCAAGAATACTGGAATGGGTTGCTATTCCCTTCTCCAGGGGATCTTCTTGACCCAGGGATTGAACCCCAGGCTCCTACATTATGGGCAGATTCTTTACAGCCTGACCCGCCAAGGAAGCCCATATATATCTCCATACTTTAGGGAGAGAAAGGGTGGAGGAATTGCTTTTCAGTTCATATCTGTGAGATGTTGCAAGAGAGGACAATATACACATTCCGTAGGATCTTCCTCCATGGCGTCCCTTGATGTCGCTGCCTAAATGTCTTGTGCAGCAGGAAGATGGTGCTCTCCTCTTTGTTTCCACAGCAGGAGCACAATATCTCCCGTGTCGACTCATGTTTGTCTATGTGTCTGTATTTCCCATCAGTCTGCACTCCTGGAGATTAAGAGCCACATCCAGTTATCACCTTGCAAAGAGCCTATACAGAGGGCATGCTCAGTAGTGACCTTTTAAGCCAGATAAATGTCAGCTCTAGACTTAGCTAAGGAGCTGGGAGGATGACATTCCCCAGAAGACAAGCTGTATCTGTCCGTCAGAGCACCCTGTGTACATTTGATTTATGTGATGGATAATTATTTATTAAGCACCTACTATGTGCCAGATAGGGCTTCCCTGATAGCTCAGTTGGTGAAGAATCTGCCTGCAATGCAGGAGACCCTGGTTCAATTTCTGGGTCAGGAAGATCTGCTAGAGATGGGATAGGCTACCCACTCCACTATTCTTGGGCTTCCCTTGCAGCTCAGCTGGTAAAGAATCTGCCTGCAATGCAGGAGACCTGAGTTTGATCCCTGGATTGGGAAGATCCCCTGGAGAAGGGAAAGGCTACCCACTCCAGTATTCTGGCCTGGAGAATTCCATGGACTCTATAGTCCATGGGGTCGCAAAGAGTCAAATATGACTGAGCGACTTTCACTTTCATGTGCTGGATATTCTTTTAGATACTAAGGATAGCGTAGTGAATAAGACAAATAAGATTCCCACCCACAAAGAGTGTAAACACAATGGGGAAACAGACAATAAACAACCAACAAAACAACAGTTGTTAAAGGAATGAAAATAGGATGATGGAGAATAATTGGGGTCCAGGAAGACCTATCGCCATTCAAGTAAGATGTAAGGACAAAAAAAATGTGAGAGAGAGGAAGGAGCATTACAGGGGAGGAGATAGCTAGTGCAAAGACCCTGAGGCAGAATGAAATGTGGCTTCCTAAAGAAACAGGGAAAAGTCCAGAATGGCTAAGGAGTGCAGAGTGGGAGTGGGGAGTGGATGGCATGAGACTGAAGCAGAAGGCAGGCTAGGACCACATCACACTGCTGCTGCTGCTGCTAAGTCGCTTCAGTCCTGTCTGACTCTGTGCAACCCCAGAGACGGCAGCCTACCACATCACACAGATTATTCTAAATGCACAGAGGTGCTTTGAGCTGGGTGGAGAAAGGTGGAACGCATCAGTTCCTGGAGCCACTTTGAGAAGATATCATCTGATATCTTGATAATGATATCAAACCAGGGTCTCTTCCTTCTATGGGGATGATCCTTCATACTCTTATGCTATTTTTCAGGGAGACAGGTGACTCTTACTGCACTTTTTCAGGGGCTTGCTCAGCCCCCGATGCAGGTTTGAACTTGTGCAGTAGTGGGATGGCCCTGGCTCTGGGACTGGGAGGAAGGAAATGGCTCTCTTGAGGATGGAAGCCTCAACTTTAGTCTTGAAATCACTGAACACTCTGCATTGTCCACGGCTGCTGTTTGAGTTGAAAGTGACAGAGGCACTTTGCAAACTTGCTAAAGTCAGAAAGGCAATGTGTTGCCTGCCAAAACTGACTTTTGGGCTTTGAACTGGCCTCCAGGCCTCAGCATCAGCTGTTGGTTTCCCCACTCTGTTTTTCTCTTTGTATTGGCTTTATTCACTCACATTCCAGGAGAGCTTGCTCCCAAATGCCGTTAGTCCTACAAAGTAGGGTTTGTGTCCTGAACACCATGCTTTGGAGTAACTTCCTTGAAACTTACTAAGTTCCCTCCCATGCCTCGGAGAAGGCAATGGCAACCCACTCCAGTACTCTTGCCTGGAAAATCCCATGGATGGAGGAGCCTGGTAGGCTGTAGTCCATAGGGTTGCTAAGAGTCAGGCACAATTGAGCGACTTCACTTTCACTTTTCACTTTCATGCATTGGAGAAGGAAATGGCAACCCACTCCAGTGTTCTTGCCTGGAGAATCCCAGGGACTGGGGAGCCTGGTGGGCTGCCGTCTATGGGGTTGCACAGAGTCGGATACGACTGAAGTGACTTAGCAGCAGCTCCCATGCCTGGGGCCAGCGGGAGCCCTCAGTTCTGTCTGTTTGAGCTCCGGTCCTCATTTCTTCTGTTTAGGGTGCTCTTTGACTCCTTCATCTTATATGGGGGAGACCACATGCTCTGAGAACATTCAGGACTCCCGTTCATGGCATTATCCTGAGGGCACCTGGATGGGCCCCAGCTCTAGGAAATGGTTTGGGGAATAGACCACTGTCTCAGGGCAACACAATATTTCTTCCATAGAATCTCACAGGACTGGGGCCCCAGAATGGTGCTAACATGCTAATTCAGGATGACTTTTACTCCCATCTTGACGTAGAATGAGTTCTGAGCTCTGGGCTATTCTGACTCTAGGGCTCTAGCTGCATTTGAAGGCCTGAGGGTCAGTCTTTCCTGTTCAGGTTCTGATTGTGGTGCATCTTTATTCTATAGTACCTGTGGGCAGCAGGTTGGTGGCAGGGGTCCTTCATCCTCTTTCCTGCTTTTGCACCCAGGTTGACCACTTCAAACTACATCATGTGTCAGGGCCCTTGCTGTGTGGCCATGCCTATCACTTCCACAGTTTCTTTCTTTTTTTTTTTTTAATATTTATTGATTTGACTGCATTAGGTCCTAGGGCTTCCAAGGTGGCACAGTGGTAAAGAATCTGCCTGCCATTGCTGGAGATGCAGGTTCAATCCCTGGGTCGGGAAGAACCCCTGGAGTAGGAAATAGCACCAAGGAAAGATCCCCACGGGACTGTAGGTTGCAAAGAGTCAGACATGACTGAGCATATCAGGTCTTAGTTGCGCCACAGTTGATCTTCAGCGCATCAGGAGGGATCTTCCACTGAAGCGCACAGACTCTCTAGTTGTGGTGTGCAGCTCAGCAGTTGTGGTATGTGCGGGTTTAATTTGCCCTGAGGCATGTGAGATCTTAGTTTCCTGACCAGGGATCAAACCCAGGTCCCCTGTATTGAAAGGCAAATTCTTAACCACTAGATCATCAGGGAAGTACCTCCTTCAAGGGTTTTGAGCCCATTGCTCCTTAGCACCACTGGGCCACAACAATTTATACCTTCTCTTGCATCTACTTGATGTGCTAGCTTCATGCCCTCCTGGGTCCTGGGTTGGTTGTGCCCCATACCAGACAGGGGACAGGTATTGCTTGTGCAGACGTAGGTAATATACATATAGCTCGCCTCTGCCCACACCTGCCAGCATCTTTCCACCCTACATTTTCATTTACCTCTCCCCCATCCATGACTGGAGATATATCCCTGGTAAATCCAGGACCTAGTGGTCCAATTTGAAGAAACACAGTCCATCTACCCACAGTAATTTCAAAATAACTCAAATACTTTATTTTTACATTTTGAAGAATTTGAAAGTGATCTCAATGTACAATCCACAGCTGTTCCCTACATTTCTCTGGCAGTGAACTCCTAAACCCATGGCTGCTGGGCTTTTCTTCTTCATTTCTCCTCCTCTTTCCCGGTAATTTCTTATCTTGATTTGTACTGTCCAGTATGGTAATCACAAACCATGTGTGGCTAGTAAGCACTTGAAATGAAAGCTACAGTGAATTGAGATGTGCTTTAAGTGTAATATGCATACAGGATTTTGAAGACTTGTTATATAAAATACAAGTAAAATATCTGATTAATAATTTTTTATAGTGCATACATGTTCAAATGATAATTTAAAAATATTTTATAAAATGTATATTTGAAAATGATTTTACCTGTTTCTTTTTGCTTTTTTGATATAGCTACTGTGTGTGTGTGTGTGTGCACACGCATACACGTGTGTATGCATGCTCAGTCACATCCAATTCTTTGTGACCCCATGGACTGTAACCCATCAGGCTCCTCGTCCATGGAATTTTCCAGGCAGGAGTACTGAAGCAGGTTGCCATTTCCTACTCCAGAGGATGTTCCCGACCCAGGGATTGAACCCACATGTCTTGCGTCTCCTGCATTGCAGGCAGATACTTCATGTTGAGCCACCAGGAAAATTTAAATTACATGTTTATATATGTTTATTACATATTTATAAATATTGTTGTTGTTCAGTCGCTCAGTTGTGTCTGACTCTTTGCAACCCCGTGGACTGCAGCACACAAGGCTCCTCTGTCCTCCACTATCTCCCAGAGTTTGCTCAAATGTATGTCCATCGAGTTGGTGATGCTAACCAACCATCTCATCCTCTGCTGCCCACTTCTCCATTTGCTTTCAATCTTTCCCAACATCAGGGCCTTTTCCAATGAGTTGGCTCTTCCCACCAGGTGGCCAAAGTTTTGGAGCTTTGGCTTCAGTATCAGCCCTTAATGAACATAGTTCCTGTTATATTTCTTTCGGACGATGCTGATTCAGATCAATGAAACCTTTCTAGTTTTCTCCTTTTCCTCCTCTTCTCTGGTTCTTTTTTCCTTGCTCTGATGTTTTGTTTCAAAAGCACAAAATTTAATGGTCTGGCAGAAATGAAACTCTCCTCAGATGGAGATGTCAAAGGGCAGAGGCTCTAAGAAATACAAACACATTAATTATCTTTGCCCCACCACACAGAGATTAAATAGTGTTTGGATCAAAATAGACATTTTAGGAAATAACAGACTTCACTGTTTATTGAAATTGCTGTCATAAAATTTTACAACATGGAAAACAACGTTGGATGGAGGAAAGACACTACATCTTTCCCTCCGAGAAGTCTTACCAGTCCACATTTCACTCTAGTGTTTAAATTCTTTCATTTACAAGAGAGCTCCTCTCCAACATCTGTTCTCTCCAGGCTCTCCCACCATCCCATACTTCTTAGCTGACACAACTCACAGAAGACAATTAGCTCTTTTGATTTAAAATCAGCAGGCAACATTTTCCTATGTCTTTTTTTCTTTCCTTGAATAAATGTCTGGTTCCCAATCCATCATCACCAATAACTTAAGACTGCCGTTTATTCTTCGTTCCAAGGAGACTGTCCCAAACCATGAAAGCAATGCTGCCATGACTCACACTTCACATAAAAGATGTCTGGGTGTTTGGGCAAACAGCCAAAAGGATTGTTTAATCTCACCTGGTGATAAGAGATACTAAGTACTTGGGAATACAATAAGAGGATTTGTTTTAAGCTTTGAAATAGTTTTTTGATAATCTTTTAAATCTTTAAAAAAACTGAAATGCAGTGCACAGTGACAGCTAGTAGGAAACTTTTTCCAATGTCTAAGTGTTCACACATGTAAAAACCTGAATGTGGACTGAATAGATGCATTTGAAACAAAGCATGGCTGAGAAATAACAGAGCATCTTTACTTGATAATTATTCTTTCTAGGTTAAGAAACAGTTTACTCTGGGGAGTTAGTTGTAGCCAAAGATATAAAAGCTAACTATTGTTATTAGGCTGTGGTCTTGAAAATCAGAAATAAACTTAGAAAACGGTCTGCTCGGTTCTCCAAGGAACTCAGAGAGGGTGAAGAATCTCTCCATGATCTAGTCTCTTCTTCCTATAGGCTTTTCTTTGCCCATAAAGAGCACATGTATATCATTTTAGGATTTCTTAGTTATTATAGGGTTTGCTGTGATTTTGTATATTTAATATTTAGGACAACTGCTTGCTCACATTAGATGAAGAAGAGGAAGTGAAGTATTGTGTAATTAAACAGAATCTCAAGAATTACGCTGATATTTGGTAAGCCATTTCCTCTTCTTACTAGAAGTGTCTAATTCATGCTTTTCCTGAAAAATAGCAAAATTGCAGTCTCATCAGAAACGTTGAACTCAAACTATAAATTTCTGAGTGCCCAGAGATTTTGAGGTGGCATTTTCTTTTTTTAATAATCTTTTAAAAATTTATTAGTTTTGGCTGTGCTGGGTCTTCATTGCTGCAAGGACTTTCTCTAGTTGTGGCGAACAGAAGCTACTCTCTAGCCGCGGTGCTTGGGCTTATTGCGGTGACTTCTCTTTTTGCAGAGCACAGGCTCTAGGGCATGTACGCTTCAGTAATTTGGCTCCTAGGCTCTGGAGCACAGGCTCAATAGTTGTGGCACACAGGCTTAGTTGTCCCAAGGCATGTGGGATCCTCACAGCTCAGGGGCTGAACCCATGTCTCCTGCATTGGCAGGTGGATTTTTTACCACTGAGCCGCGGGAACACGAGGTGGCATTTTCTTTAAATGTTTTTGGGAACAAGGAGCAGTTCAGCATTTAGATCTTTGGCGATTGTATTATCCATGAAGAGCTGAATGTATAGGCACACGCAAACAATGGTTTCTAGGTGTTTGGCCCAGGGGAACAAAGCTCAATTTCTTTCCCCCTCTGGGCTGAAGTTTCTGTGTGGAGTGGGAATTATACAGCATGCTGGAAACTTTTGTTGAAATACAGGTACTTGAGCAAAAGTTGGAGGACAGCTGCCTGACCTGGCTCTGGACAAGGCCAGTAGCACAGGTCACAAGTCTCAGGGTAGAAGGAGTCTTCAGAGGTCCCTTCCCCAACCCCTCTGCTCTCTGTGCTTGTCCTCAGCCAAGGGTACAAGGTGGCTGCATGCTCCTAAAGACCTCAGGACACCTCCCAGCAGCGTTTGCAAGCTGTTCCAAGCCTAATACTCAAGGGGTTCCTTTAAACACATGCTGTCAATTTGCCCTGCTGTAACCTGGGGCCCTGTGGGGGTGCCTTATTACCACATGTCTAGGTAAACCACAGGGAGAGACTGACTCATTTCCATTTTTGTCAAAATTCTTCCTCAGAAACAATATTTTTCTAAAACACCTCTTGAGATCTTTGATTTGGTGCTAAGCAGATAAAAATGCAAAAAAATTGCTAGCTCTTTTGTAAATCCTACCATACAGCCTTGTCAGTTCAAATTTGGATCTCAGAGAAAAGTGAACTTTGAATGTGACCGACACTGGTATGGGAGATCAGCCCTGGGATTTCTTTGGAAGGAATGATGCTAAAGCTGAAACTCCAGTACTTTGGCCACCTCATGCGAAGAGTTGACTCATTGGAAAAGACTCTGATGCTGGGAGGGATTGGGGGCAGGAGGAGAAGGGGACGACAGAGGAGGAGATGGCTGGATGGCATCACTGACTCGATGGACATGAGTTTGAGTGAACTCCTGGAGTTGGTGATGGACAGGGAGGCCTGGTGTGCTGCGATTCATAGGGTCGCAAAGAGTCGGACATGACTGAGCGACTGAACTGAACTGACACCGATATGTATCAAACTCTTATCTGAAAAATGGGCTGTTAGAGCCATAGGGAGAGTGGGGACCGAAGCACTAACTCAAAAATATGTCTGTACCCTCATGTTCACTACAGCATTATTTACAGTAGCCAAGACATGAAAACAACTTCAATGTCCATTGATGGTTGAATGGATACAGAAAATGTGGTATGTACATTTATGTAATATGATGGATTATCATTCAACCATAGAAAGGAGGGAAATCCTGCCATTTGTGAAAGCATGCATGGACCTCAAGGGCACTATGCTAAGTGAGATAAACACAGACAAATACTGTATGATCTTGTTTGTACGTGGAATCTTAAAATAAGACCAAAGCAACTCCTAGAAACAGAATAGATCAGTGGTTGCCAAACGTGGGGGCGGAGGTGAGAGGGGTCAAAAGGGACAAACTTCCAGTTATAAAAAGATAATAGTAAGTCCTGGGGCTCTAATGTACACCATGGTGACCGTAGTCAGTGACACTAGATTGCATTGGGTTACTAGTTCTTTACTGGATATGTGATTGCAAATATCTTCTCACATTCCGTGAGTTGTGTTTTCACTTTCTTGATATATTTGAAAGTTGCTATGAGAGTAGATCTGAAAAGTCCTTATCACAAGAAAAAAAGATGTAACTATGTGTGGTGATGGATGTTAACTAGACTATTGTGGTGATCAGTTCACAGTATATATGTGTGTATAGATATATGTATGTATATATATATATGTATCTCTCAAATCATTATGTTGTACACCTAAAGCTTACACATTGTTGTATGTCAATTATAGTTAAAAAAAAAAAGAGTGGGTGCTTGGCAAAGGGTGGGAAATAAAGGGAAGAAGGCCAACAACACTAAAGGAACAGAAGCTGGGACCCCGGTTCCCTGGGGAGGAAAGGCACGTGGTCAGCCCTGCTCAGAAGCACAGGGATGGCAGTGATGTGAGGTGGGGTCCCCCCATATCCTGTTTCTAGACACCGAATATCTGGCTCCCTGCCTGAATTTTATAAGAGCAAATCTCTCAGTGACTCCCATAACATGAGGGGAAAACAGAAGAGCAGTCCAAGCCCAAATGCTAATGCAAGTTTCTGCATTAAAAGAGCATTTATTCGGGTCTTGAACTGAGGCCAGGCCCAGGCTGCCAGAATGAGCTGGGCAGAAAGATGGAGGCTGTTTCTTTTGAAGTTTGGTGGTCAGATTTCTGCTGGCTGTAGTAGTGAGCCTATCTTATCCCACCAAAGTAAAGCTGTTATTTAGAAGGAAGGGAGCCCACATTTGAAGTTCTGTATTAACATTGCTACAGATGATAGAAAACTTTTTGTTTCTAGGCAACTTTTATGTTGCAGAGACCAAAACAGCTTGCCTAATATGGGTTTTGTCCACTCTCTTTACAGTAGTAATTTTAAAGAGCTCGAATTAAATGGAACAAATTGGCTCGCCGGACCATCCCCAGCTGTGATGGAGATGCCCTGCAATGCTAGAAAAGCTCTCAGGCCCAGTCTGAATTTTCCATGCTCTGGAGTTGTCCTGGGCTTGCCCTCTGCCTGGGAAAGGAACAGGGCAGGGGGCACAGTTGCGGACCAGAGGTTCTCGTGCCGAGCCAAGAGCCAGGATAAACAAGGATGCGTGCGACCCCAATCTGCCCTTGAAGCCTTCAGCCTAAGCGGGGCGGCTTGGAAAGGGGAAAGAAGATAGCTGAATGTGAATCCAAAGTACAAAATAGTTCAGGCCATGTGAAAGCCATAAAAAACATATTGGGGAGATGACCACCACACAGAGGGAGACAAGTGGAGGAGGTCTATTTCAGATGTGCCTCAAAAGATGGGCAGGATTTGGGTGAGCAATAGTACAGAGGATAGATCGAAGTGGGTGAGCATGTGGGAAATTTTGAGGTATGCCTGGGAAAGAGCAAGCCCCCAGTTTTGTTGGTAGATGGGAGATCCTTTGGAGCAAAGGCTGGGTGGAGAAGTCAGGGCCAGGTTGGGAAAGTCTGGCTTAGGGAAAGGGCTGTGGCCACCACAGTAGCCCTGGGGAGAGGAGGTGAGTGTGCAGATGTGAGGCCCACCACGACAGTGACTCTCAGCATTGACTACACATGGGGTCACCCTGGGAGCTTCGAAGCTGTGTTGGGACCACAGGACCAGAGCTCTGGTTTACCTGGCCCCAGGCAGTAGGATTTGTGGACCCCACCCCCCCACCCCGCCCCAAGCCGTGATTCAGAGATGCTGTCAAGGTGAAGAACCCCTGGATTGTGGCAGATGGTGATTCAGTGAGGTGGGGCTGAATCCGAATCTTTGTGTAGCAAGAGTCTGTAGAACTTGGCCACACCACATCAGCAGAGCACCTGCCTGCAGCTTACCCCTCCTGTGAGGAAAAAATGAGGAAAGCTTTTGCCTCTTTGACCATTTTGCTCTGGAATGCTGGGTCCCTGCCGAGGAAGGACAGTCATGCTCACTGATTGGGCATTGACCTTCAAGGGCAAATGAGGACTTTAAGCTGAAACATACAGACCTGTGGGTCCCCAGGAAGCCCTTCAGGGGGTGTGTGGGCACACAAAGTGTGAGCACAATCAATTTTCTCAGCTTCCAGGTGTACACTATCCAACACAGGTCTGCCTGAGCGCCCTCCTACACAATACTGATTCTCCCGTCCACCTCCCCGCTCCCACTGCCTTGCACATCCTCCAAATACAGTATTCTGCATCTTTGGCAGTTACTTAAACGTATGATAAAAAGAAGCCTTTAAATATCAACTTTAAAATTTGGCTCTGTGACTCTGCGGTCTTGGCCCTGTCCCACCCTTTCTGAGGTTCCCTGCCTCCTCTGTAAAGATGGGGCCAACCAGCTCTGCTCTGCAGGATGGTTGAAAGATCAAATGAGGGAGCCCCAGAAGTGGCCTGGCCTGCAGCCAGCCCTGGGTGAATGGCAGATGTTATTTGCATGGTTGGCATCTGGAAAACCATCTTGGCATGTGGTCGGGGCTCCTTCAATGTGAGCGCCCTTCCCCCTTATTAATGGCTCCCAGATTTTATCCCCATGGAGCCCAGCTGTCTCATGGAGGTTGGGAGTGTGAGGCAGGAAGGTTCCAACCCCTCTGGTCTCCCCTTTTCCAACTTTCTCCAAGAAGACCTCACAGTGCGTCTCCCCCAACAGGCCTCCCCTCGAGTAAGGAAGCCTCATGATGGACCTTTCCCCTCTTTGATTATTTGAAGGCTCACTCTAGGTACACCATAAATAAGTCAATGCATCAGTGAGTACTGGAAACAGGGGAGTGAATGAGGCAGGCATTTCCCCCACCCTCACCAAACTCATGGTCTACATGTCACCAGACAATTACAACACCAATAGATGCCACAGTAGTAAAAGAAAAAAAAAAAAAAAAAAATAGAAGCCATGCAAGCCCACAGAAAAGGCAGGCAGGAAGGGAAGGCTTCTTGGAGGAGGTGTGGTGTAAACTAAAATATAATGGGAAAGTGGAAACCAGACAGCAGGCTTGTTTCTGAGCAGTGGGTTCATGGGCCCGGAGGTAAGAAAGAGCACGCCAAACTCAGAACAGAAAAGGCTCCGTGAACTTGGCTGTGGAGATGAAGGCTGCCCAGTGTTTTCTTCCCTTTTGTTGGTCCACCCATATGATGGAATGCTCTGGAAAACACAAAGGGTCTTCTACATCTTCTGTTTATCCATATATGCTCCACTCTGCAGATCTTCTCATACCTCCTTGAGCCTGGGTAGCAGTGCACGGAACCCAGTCTAACCAGGAAATGGGCTAACAGAGCCCCATGCACTGGCCTCTAAGACTTGAACCCCTAGGAAGCCATGCTGTGAAATATCATTTCATGCATTATTCCAAGATAGGGATGATATAGGTACATTTCATCTTCAGGGAGTATACACCCCCAGTGGTCCTGGGACTCAGGCCAGGGGCCTGGGCGGTGGATGAAATGTGTGGCTTGCGTCAACTTGCCTCTCTGGGAAGGGCAGAGAGACAGCAGCAGGGACGGGGGAGCAGGATCATCAATTTAGCCTCTGGCTCCTTCCCTGGCAGGTCCGAACCCATTACCAGCAGACAGTCTCGGCCTTTCCTGCTTCCCCACACTGGCCCTGGACACACACTCTCCCCCTGCTCCCTCACACGCTTCAGGGCTTTCTGTTCAAGTCCTCACAATTTAGTCCTGCTGATGACTCAGGGAAACAAGTTCTAGGTCACTGACAAATCAAAGCCAACTGAGAACAGATATCTTTTGAGGCATGAAAGCGAGGATTTTCTGTGATCTTTTGGAGGATTCCCAGTCACGGCATTTTCCTGGAAATCCACAAGTAAGTGCTCCTTGCAGTTTAGAAAGCAATGAACTTCATTCTTACGGTTGTCTCCCAAGGTGGTCAACGACCACACAGTCCAGCTTAGTCCCTATCTGCCTGTGGGAGAAGGCCAATGGGATGTCAAACCAATTTATATGCTTCCAGCTTAAAATATTCAGAGTTGACTTTCCCTGTGGTTGGATGAGCAAGGTTGGCAAGTAAATATCAACAGAAGAAGGAGGCTTTCCCCAAAAAGTCGAAGAGGACAGATAGAAACAAGATGTGAGAAGCCTGGGCTCCACTGGCCTGGCCTTACTGCCTCGGGCCTCTTGGAACCTGACTGGTACCTTGACCATGATCTGAAGGTCCAAGGTGAAGTTCCTCGTGTGTGGAGACTGGCCACTTGGACTACGCCAGAACCTGCCATTTCCTAAAATCAGCTGTTGAAAGAGGCCCAGCTGTCCATTATGAGTCCTTCCATGAGCATGCTCTTTAGGATGTCCTCCCTGTTAAATCTCAACTGGCCTAGTCACTTCTGACTTAGTTTCAAGGTGTGTGCATGCTGCGTGCTAAGTTGCTTCAGTTGTGTCCAACTCTTTGCGACCCCATAGACTGTAGCCCACCAGGCTGCTCTGTCCGTGGGATTCTCCAGGCAAGAATACTGGAGTGGCTTGCCATGCCCTCCTCCAGGGGATCTTCCCGACCCAGGGATCAAACCTGCATCTCTTTACATCTCTTGCATTGGCAGGTGGGTTCTTTACCACTAGTACCACCTGGGAAGCCCTCGCCTCAGACTGTAAGCACCCTGAAGTCAGGAGCAAGCCTGCTTTCTTACCTCTCCTCTCAGTAGCTACAGAGGAAACATTTCATCAATGGTAAGGAAACGGTCCTGAGCTAACAACTACACGTGTGCCATTTCCCTAGTAATGAGATGTTTGTCCCAAATCCAGCTCCCATCGTTCTCCATCATTTAGGGTACTGTGATAAGGATGCAGTTCTTTCAAGAGATACCTTGCCCTGAGGTTCTCGTGTTTGACTGGAATAAACTCCATGGTCTGTGCCCACTAAACACCCTGCAAGGGCCATGCTTCCAGCCTAGCAAGTCCTCTGAAAGGAACACACTAGTAGGCCATTTTGCCGGGACCAGTAGCTGCGTGCTGAGAGCTAGGGAGGAAGGATTTTGATTAGTTACTGTCACCAAGCTGACACTATGCCAGCCCCCACATCTGGAAACAGTTACCAGGAAAGAAGAAACATGAAAGCCCAGGCCTCATGACCCTGCAGTCTTCCTTTCTGCTGCTCTATTTATTAATTTACTGGTTTGGAATGATTAGCTTGGGTCCCCAGTATAAATTATAGGAACCAAAGTTAAAAAGAGGCCACGACTGTCTCCGTACTCTATGAAAACAGGCCAAGGTCTTTTTTATGGGGTCTTGGATGAACTTTGTATCTAAATAAAAATGTTGTAGAAGTTGCGTGCTGTGTTGGACTTCAGTCATCAAGCCAAGCCTTTATAAACTGTCTTAAGCCTGGTGTCCCTCTCCCCAACTCGGCACAACTCGGCCACATCTGTCTCAAGGACTCCATAGGATCTGTACCTCGTGGGTCTGAACACACACAGCCCACTGTTTGCACATCACAAAAACACACTCAGAGATTCACACTTCTTGCCCTGCCCCCTGTCCCACCCCGCTTCCTTTAAAATGTAAGCAAGTAGAGGATTTGGAAGGAGCCTGAACACGTTTGCACGTCACCAGTGCCATTCGCTGCTGATGGTGCCCTGGAGGTGAAATGGAGCCCAGAAGCTAGGGCCCATTCCTGTGCTTATCGGTTTTGAAATGTGAAAAAGGCTCACAAAGAAGACCTGGTCTGTTTTTAAGAGGGACCAAACATTAAGCCTTAGGATATTTAGTCGATTTCTCAATAACAGAGGAAAAAACCCCAGGATGAGCTTAAATAGAATAATCAAGATGGCATTTTTCTTGGCCACTAAGAATGGGCCCACAGAAAAGCAGTTCTTTCAGGCTCTTCTGTCTCGGGCCCTGGAAAGCCCTAACGAGAACCAGAAACTACTAACGCCGTCTCCAGTTTCTGGTTTGATGAGTTGCAGTCCACCTTGATGACTTGGCCTCTGTTTCAACCAGATGATGAATCACCTCTTCTGGGAAGAATCTCTGATCCCCTGCCACCCCTCCCGCCCTCCGCTCCCTGCTCCTCTTCTGCCTTCTGTACCCCTCCCCCCGCCGTGTGGTTGGGTACTTCCCTTTGAAGTTCCTTCCATATAGAGCCATGTATTAAGCACTTATTTCATTGTATGTGTGCCTGGCTCCCCGACCAGACTGAGTGCCTCGTGTTTAGAGAATGAATGCCTGACTCATCCATGCCGAGCTCATAGCGTGCGTTTAGGGAGTGTTTGTAGACTATGCCCAGAACTACTGTCTTAGAGCGATTTGGTTGTCCGTACATTGTCAGAGGTATTTTTCTATATGATGTAAACCAGTAGGACTAACTCACACTATAGTTCAACTGTGACTTTAGAAATGTGCTAATTAATGTAGGCAAATCTTTTCTACAGAGCCTGGGGGTCATTTTAATTCTTTTGTCATCCTGGAATATTGTTGTATTAAATGTTATAATAATTAAAGCGATCATACCACTTGTTTAAAGAATTCTTGGGTACAGATAATTAATATTTTATCGGTAATTTAAAAGGGAATAAAAGGAAAAAAATTTTTTTTTAATGTGCCTTGCCAAAGTGTTGTCACATGGAGTTGTGCCAAATTACCAGAAGAAAATTGCCTTTCACTTCTTATTTTACACATTTTCAGGGTGCTTTAAGAGAGACAGTAATGCCTGAGTTCACATTTTGTCCATCACCAAAGTGAAATACATTAGGAAAGAAAGTGACCCATGGGTGCTTCCCTGGTGGCCCATTGCTTAAGAATCCACCTTCTATGCGTATCGTTGAGTCACTTCGCTGTTCACTTGAAACTATCACAACATTGTTAATTGGCTCTACTCTATAAAAAAGAAAAACAAAAAAAGAATCTGCCTTCCAGTGCAAGGGACTTGGGTTCAATCCCTGGTCAGAGAACTAAGATCCCACGTGACTCAGGGCAACTAAGCCAGAGACACAGCTACTGAGCCCATGTGCTCTGGAGTCTGCATGCTGCAACAAAAAGATCTCACAGTCAAAAAATTAAAAAATAAAGAAAATGACTCATCTTGCCCACCAGAGTCAGACAGGGGTCTCTGTGGAAGCATAGAAGGCTGTAAGAGAGGTCTAGATGGTTAAGGCAGAAGGGTGGGAACTTGCCAGCTCCTGCTGCAGTAGGTTTAAGACTCCTGTGTGAGCTGAGAGCATAAATGAGCCCTTGGAGCCCAGAGGAAACCTGAATGGGGTGTGGCTGGGGGGACCTGGGACAGAGCTGCAGGCTCCCTTGGGTATCTCTGGGATAAGACAGGGCTGCACTTCCCATATACTCAAGGAAAAATTTCCCCTGTTGCTGAGGCTAGCTGAGGAACATTTGTTATCTGTTTAACTCGAATCCTAGAGACTTCATCACAGGGAGACCCTGCAACTGGATGATTTGTAGGAGCTGAAAGTCAAGGCTGCCAGAACATCAGTAGCTGGGCTCCCCATCCCCTCCCTCCTCTGTGCCTGAGAAGCATTGGCCCCTCAGATCACTGAGCGGTAGATACAGAGTACTGTTTTTGCAGGCTGGGAGTGGCTGTGGCAAGATTGTTAAGGATTACTAAATAACTCTAGTTGATCTGTTCCAAGGAATATTGACTTCTTGGTGAAAATAAGTCGCGGTTCCAGCAGCTCAGTTCCCCTGCCTGTCTAGGAGAGTGGGCAGTCTCTGTGCCCACTGCTTCCCTCACCAAGGCTGCCTCCTCCTCCAGAATGGCTTCTGGGGACTTGGAGGGGTTTGCTCAATGAACATCTGTGCAAAGGAGAGAAGGTTCCAGGGTTTTCCAAAAATGTGCAACTACACTACCTGGAGAGGGGCGTGATGCAGTGATGGGGCAGTACTGGGAGCTGGGCTGTTCCCACTCAAACCCTGTCTTCTGCTTACTGTCTTCCTCACTGCTCTGGCAAGTTGCTTCACCTCTCCTGGCCTTGCCTTCCTCATCTGTAACAGGAAAAATAATGATACTCAACCCACAGGATTATTTTCAGAATGGAATGATTTAATGTATGAAAAGTACTTAGAAGAATACCTGCCACTGGTAAGCTCTAGGCTCAGATTCTTTGTGCACCTGTAGGCATGTGTCCACTCTCCTCTCTGATTGCTTCTCTGCATCACTGTCAAGCTCACAGCCATTCCTAGACACAGCCTTACCTGGGGGGAGCTCAGAGCCAGAGATCTCTCTGCTTTTGCAGTCCTTACAAACAGCCATCCAAGCCCCTTAATGTGCCTCCTTTTAGCACACACCCCATTCATATCGGTGAAATATCAGGAGCCCTCTGAATGAAAGAATAAGGAGGAAAATGCTGAAAGAGGCTGGGGAAGAAGTGTTGGCACTTGCTGATGCGGAAAGGCATGCCCTTGGGCCTGTCCTGTTAGAGGGCCTAGACCCTGCCTGCTGGGTGAGGGTGTACAGAGGGCGCAAAGGAGTTGAGGTCTGTATCATGGGACATACGTATGGGGTGTAATTTTGTCCTTTCATTCCAGGGTAAATGAGAGTGAGTTTGTTCCAAAATGTTAAAACCAGCAGTCTCAATTGTGTAGCTGTCACCTCACAAGCTGCCCAGCCTGCACAGATTGCTTTCTGTACCGTGGATTCAAATGTCTGGGCTTTTTGTTGTGGGCTGGGTGGTATCAGGTTAAGAGAAGTTTCTTAAGCACTTTCAGTGTGACTCTTAGAATGGCTGCTACAGAGCCAGCAGCTTCCTCTTTCTGTTCTCTGATGCTGGCGCAACTCTGCAGCTAAGGAAGCGGAGGCTTTCTTGCCAACTGACATGGGGGAATGTTCCGTAAACTGGGGTGCACCAGCCCCAGAGACACTGATGCCTTACTGCTAGGGAACTGAACACCTGGCTAGCGAAGGTGGAGAGATGACCCGGGACCAATGTTCTTTAAGGCCCATCAGAGTCTCTGCCTGACCCAGAGGGCCACACAAGTCAGTCTAGCCCAGGGTGTGGGGTGGAGAAGGCACCTAAGGCAATGCTGGTTTCTGTCTAGAATCCACTAGAAAAGGTGTGAACTGTACCAGCAGGGATTTAGGCTAGACCTTTCAAAACACAAATTTAATGAATCTGTAAATGTTAACTGGGCTCCTTGCTGACTTATAATGAGGTTATAAAAGAAGCACAGATGTAAATGCATGGGCCAACTTTTGATGGCAGACCCAAAGGCTAAAAGCTAGAGGTATTGGACATGGCAAAGGAGAGTCTCTGTGAAGTGGGAAGGTCATGGAAAGGCAACCAGCTGAAAGAACAGTAGCCCAGAAAGGTTAAGGAGTTTGCCTAAGGACACACAGCTCCACAGTAACAAAGCTGGTCTAGAAGGGGGAGAATTATATGGGTAAGGAAAGTAAAAGAGGAGTCCAGGGCTTTGCACAGAGCATGTAGAAAGGGGCTGTGTCAGCTGTGTGTGGGGAGGCTGGAGAATCATGTGCTCTGCAGGAGCCAGAGCTGACCCTGGGATGCAGGAGAGAGCAGGCAAGATGGATGACAAAGAGGAATTCTGCTGAGGACTTAGAGGCCAGGCACAACAGGGGGAGGCAACACATGGGAAATGTTTTGGTGTAGGGATTAAGGGTAGATCAAGTTTATGCTCTCATGTAGCCTTTTCAGCATATTCTAAGCTTTGTTTAATATGTGTGTATTTCTGTTTAAATCAGGGGAAGAAAGATGTTCATTTAAAAAAAAAGGAAAATAGAGATGTCTGGATTTTCTCTCATAAACAACAGAAAACTTTGGGAGTGTCCATGGAAAGCAGTGTTTTTGTGGAAGTGGTGTTTGGGGAAGATGAGACAGCAGTGTTGGGATAGATGGATGGCCGGGGGTCAGAGGAGGGGTGGGGGCTGATGTCACGGAGACTGGCTGGGGGCTGCTGGTGGTGAGAGGCGAGGCCTTGGGGAGCTGGGGATTTGAGTGCTCGATGAGGGGACAGAAACATCTAGGAGCAATTTGGAAAGGGTTTTGCTGACCAGTTGCACGTGGGGGTTAAGGATCAGGGGGTAGGGGAGAGGCAAAACTGGAGGCAAGCTTTCCAACCTTTGGCGCTGCCACTAGCAAGAAGAAAGAAATGAAAGGAGCTGGACAGAGGAGGTATGAGGATTACTGAACTTGGGGAGGTATTGCTTCTCTGAGGCCTTTGCCCTCCATGCTGGAAAACTTGAGGGGAGCAGAGGAAAGGCATGGGTAAGCTTTGCTTCTCGAGTCAACAAGCATCTGGTCAGTTCCCTACAGTGGGCATCACTCCCACTGACAGTATCTGTGGTCAGGCAATTGAAGCAACCTCAAAAGTGCCTCTGAAGTCTTCTCTCTTAAGATATTTTATATGAGCCAAATCAATGCAACTCTCTTGTGAAAAATCAATTTCCCTAGAAAATAAAGTTGGGTTCTGGCCAGCAAATAGCACTTGACAAGCCCTGATTAAGTAAGCCAGTGTTTAGAGAAGTTGTGAAAATGGCAAGTCATTGAGGAAAGTAAACACTGGGGCCCCTAATGCCATTTTCAGGCTATGACAGTGGTTCTGTCTCCATCGATTGTAGAGCCTGAAACTGCAGGTTTAAGTTCTTACTGTTATAAACCTGTAGATCACACATGCCCTTTTTGAGGACTTTGAAAGGGGAGATGAATTGAAGGTGACCTGGACTGAACACAGTTTCCTTTCCCAGGTCACTGTGTAGAAGCCACAAAGCACCCAGCAGCTGGACCTAGAGAAACAGCCGCTTGCGAGCCACCCAGGCACCTTGACTGCCATTCACAGGGTGAGCCAGGCTTCTGTGAGAACAGAGATTTCCAGTGTGGTCGCTGGTACAGATTTTCAGACTTTTTTTTTTATTTGGTCAATGGCTATATTTCTTAAAAAGTTTTACATAAATTGAATCCTATTTTAAACTCATCTGAGCTTTGGCTATTTAACCGAAACCTGTAGGCCTGTGCTTCTCAAACTTTGAAGTGCACACAGATGACTTAGCAACTCTTTGGACCCCACGGACTATGTAGCCCATCAGACTCCTCCGTCCATGGGGATTCTCCATGTAAGAATACTGGAGTGGGTAGCCGTTCCCTTCTCCAGGGGATCTTCCCAACCCAGGGATCGAACCCAGATTTTCTGCATTGCAGATGAATTCTTTACTGTCTGATCCACCAGGGAAGCCCATTTAAAATGCAGGGTCTGATTTAGTGGGGGCGACAGGAGGCAGTGTCTAAGATTCCACATCACTAATAAGTTCCAGCTTGCCACTGATGCTCCTGTTTGCAAATCACACTGAGTGGCAAGGTTATGGAAAATCCTTGAAAAGCCAAATCTGAATCCCTATAATCATTCCTTAATTTTAGTAAGCAGGGATATTTCTTGTATTTGTTTGTTAGCTGGATAGAATAATTGCAGTGTGTAAAGTAACGTTCTACGTGCTGAATGTTGTGCAAGGAATGGAAAATTTCCCCCCAATTTTAATCTAAGTACTCTTAAAAATTGGATATCTTGGGCCAAAACTCACCCTTCTTTCTCCCTGGCAAGTAGTAGGGAACTGAATTGTAAGAGCTCTCTGATTTACTACGTGGTGGCAGGTTAGAAAGGCTGAGTGTCCTCTGGAAAGTATTTCAACCATGTCATATATCTTCACTGATGCCCAACATCACCCACAACTTTGGGGAGGATGGCACAAGGGCGGCCTGAAGTCGGTCAGGCTGCAAATGCCAGCTGTCCTGCCCTCAGACCCAGAAGCAATTTCTTTCCGCATTTCCTTTGTGGAGAACTTGCTGGAACTGCTCACTCATCTTGAGGTTGAGGCCCTGTTGTCAAGCACAACAGGGTTATTTTCAAAAACTAAACTGTTCGTGGTGATCTCGTATGAGCCACAAGACGAGAAAGGAGTCATATTTATAAAGTGTCTGAAAAAGTCTAGTAATTATTGTTCCAGACAAGACTCTCTTTCTCTTTAGTTGGTCTAACATGGAAAGAGAAGGGAAACCTTTCCTAAATGAAAGTGAGCAGGGCTAGCCCTTGTTGGTGGCAAGCCATCTGAGATGGGGGACCCCTGTTCCTTCCCCCAGCAGCCATTTTTCCTATAGAAAAACAACCCCCAGAAGCGGTCTTTTCTGGTGGAAGAACGTGTTTATGTTCACAGGGCTCTGCATTTTCTGGTTTTGGAGGAGGGTGAGTGGTGGGATGTAGAGGCTGAATTTTTTTTTTTTTTAGATCTAAACAGTAAATGAAGTATGACTGTAATCTCTTTCCTGAGCTCGTGGAAAAACTCAAGTCATCGAATGTTAGTTTTACAGATGAGGGAGGTTTTACAACAAGACTACCTGACTTGCCCTGAAGCCTGTAAATCTTGCTAGAGGGAGAGCTGGGCTGGGGAAGGCTGGGCTCCCAGGCTTTTACACACAGGGGCATCTTTCCTAAAACAGTGCTGCTGCCAGTGCTCCCTCCTCGGGGGAGACATCAAGCCTGAGCTTGAACCTCTTTGAGCCCTTCCCAATGTCCTATGCCAAACAGTCGTGTTGAAACGGAGAAATGTTTTGCTTTCATTTAAATGATTATTTTCAGACAATTACACTTCTGTAGCTGCTAACCTGTCACATCATCTCAGTGATCTTTATTAAATAATGCAGGTCCTGGAAGAGGTAAGCGACTCATATCTGTTGGCCACTTTACTTGAATTATATCATGTAATCTACCCTAGAGTCCTGTGAGGTAGGTTTTAATATCAATTCTATGAGAAAACTAGCAGTTGAGGCTCAGAGGGGTTGAACAACTTGCCTGAGGCCACACAGCTTGTAAGTAGGAGCACTAGGATTTGGTCCTTTGCCTCCAGAGCCTATACTTGGCAACTTGGTTTTACCAATGCCATCACTCAGGCAAGGCTGGCAGTCTACCTGATGGACCCTGACAGGGGGACCCAAGCTGAATCAAAACCATCAAGCAAAGTTGCCAAAGGCTGCTTCCTCAATTCTCAGCATGTAACCTTCCCCAGAGCTTCTTTTCTTCCCTTACCCTGGTCACAATCACCTCGATTTTATAAAGTAGTTCTTTCACAGCAGCTTTGACTAGACTATTTGTGGGGGCTGCTGCATTCTTAGACCTCAGCCCAACTTCCCAGCTTATGATCTTAACAGCTACCCACCTTGACTCACTGAGGAGTCATTGTAAAGGCACCTCTTTCTTTGCACGATCAGATCACTGTCTAAGAACAAAGTCAGCAGATAGGATTTTTGATGTGGAAATCATCAAAACAGCTTTTCCTATCCCTGGCTTTGCTTTGTGAGGCTCCAGAAAACCAGAAAATGATGATAAACCCCACAATGAAGAAAAGGACTCATAGATAAAGTGAAGCTAAATCCTGGGCGCCTGGATGCTGCACTGAAAGCCACGAGAGAGACATCGTGCTCCCTCAGAAAGTTGTTTCCAGGGAAGTCCCCTCATTGCAGACTGAAGGATGTGTTTGACAGTCCTCATCAGAGGACTGTTCAGACAGAGCCTGTCTGAACAGAGACAAGCAAAGGGAACGTCTCCCCCAAAGTGGTGGAAGTCCCAGCCAGGGAGCAGCCTCCATAGGTGGCCAGGGGAGGGACTATCCCAGCCCTCCCTCCAGGGGAGAGAGGGGAGGGGAGAAAAGAGGGCGAATGTCAGGAAAGGACCTGCTTCTCTCCAAGGTCAAAACCACCCCAGAACATCTCCTAGTCCTCAAGGAGGAAGATACAAGCTGGAATTAGAATGTTCCAGAAAACATTCCATGGTCTCATGGTCTTTAGTTTCCTGAGCACCAACCGTAGCCTAGGAACTGCTCAGTGACAGGGTCCAGCTTGGACTCTGCCCCACCTGGTGGTGCTGGTGGCTCTCTGAAAGCCTCCTCTCCGGTGGCCTCTCGGGGTCTCCCAGGGCCTCCATCAGGGTTTCCACTCTGTTTCTGCTCAGTCTCTCCAGATGGGTGCTTCCCAAGGCCTGCCGTCTCTTTCTTCTCTTCTCCCACACACGTGCTCAAGGGAACCTGCAAGTCCAGGACTTCAGCCACCACCTGCTAGGGTGGTGACTCCAACCTGCATCCCCAGTGCTCACCCCTCTTCTGAACTCAAGACCTTTGAAGACAGCTCGTGCCTGCACATCTCCCCTGGGATGGCCTGTCAAGGCCATGTGAACACACCTGGAGACCCAGCTCGCTCCCCCAGGCAGCTAGTCTAGTGCGCACTTTCCCTTGGGTGCCCGTCCTGCATCTGATCATCCCAGCTAGAGACCTTGTGTTGTCCCTGACTCCCCGTTTCCCCTCCTTGCCCTCGGGTTTCCCAGTCCTGCTACCCACTGTAACTGCCCTGAAACCTGACCCATCCTCTACCATCCCCCCAAGTCAGGTCCTCCGGAGCTTTTACTCCCTCTGTACTCTGCCCCTCCTCCAGCCCCAAGCTGCTGTGTTCCAGCCCCCTCCTTGCTTCCCCTCTTCCCACTCTGATTATCTCTCTTTATTTTTCCAGTTGCGTTGACCCCCTCCTTTATCCCTCCTTTCCATCAATGTCCTAAACATGTCCAAGCCTCTGTGGACGGTGTCCCCTGTCTTCCACCTTGACTCTCCCCTTCCTTTCTCACATAGTCTTCTTGGAAGAGTCGTCCACACTCTGAACAACCCCATCACTCCATCAAACCACGATCATCTGGCTTTGTTCCTCCTGCTCCCCACAGCCAAGTCCCCAGTGCCTGTCTGCCTCACAGCATCCGCCTTCAGATCTCTCTGGTATTCAGCGGTACTCACTGCTCACAGCCCCCTCTTTCTGGGACTCTCTGTCAGCACTCCTTCCCCTCCTTGCTGGCTGCTCTCTGCCTTGCCTTCCCTCCATCATCTGTCATCACCCACCTCTTGCTCCCACATGCCTACCTAGAGGATCCACCCACTCCCACGGCTTCAGCTGCCTGTAGCTGAGGAGGACTCCCATGTCTGGATCTCTACCCCAGAACCCTCACTCTAGTCCGAGATCTTTATATCCGGCCACCCACAGGACACCTGGATGAACCACAAGCACTTAAACTCAGCGTGTCCAGAACCACTTACCTTCTCCTGGTGAATCTAAGCCCCCCTCCATATCTCTCATTTTAAGAAGGATACCACCAGCCACCAAGGTGGCCCTGCCAACAGCACCTTAGTCATCCGTGAGTCCTCCTCCTCCCACACTCCCTGGGTACAGCCTCCAAGTTCTGCCAAGGCTGGTACCTCCTAGACACACCTCAGTGTGCTACCCCTCTTCACGCCCATCTCCACTTCCTGCCTTATTTTATGTCATCTTCTCCTAGCCGGCTCCTGACACTGACCTGCTCCTCTATCACCCCTGCAGGACTCTGAGCTCAGGTCTGCGTCCTGTGACATGCCTTTCCTTCTCTCTATCTCTGTCTCCCCATGCTTCAGCCAATAGGACACCTTGAGAACCCAGAATGTCCCCATTTTGCCTGGTTCCTTCTCACCACTCCAGCTGAGAGAGGGAACAGGAGTCACTTCCTGCCCCTCCACCCAAGGCCGCAGATGCCCCTCTCCGGAGTACTTTGTTGACTGGCCCGCAGGTCTCCCAACTGTGAACTTTTTAAGAAAAGAAGCTGGATCTCATTCACTCATCCATCTTTGTCTCCTGGGGCTAGCAGTGCCAGATAATTGGTGGGTGATTAATAGGCACTTGAGTGAATTACCTCCCTCCCAGGTGACTATTTGTTTACTTGCTCTGAGCTCCTCCAGGACAAAAATCTTTGCTATCTCTTTGCAGCATCTTTCTCGCATACAGTGCTATACAGATGTTTAATAAAACAGACAATGAGTGTGTACTAAGGTGGCATTCCCGCCCCCTACCCCGCAGTTTCCAGTTGAAGTCTAACAAAACCTGTCTTTGTTTTGTTTTGCTTTGGCTTCTGTCAGTCATAAGACTTACTCCTTATCCGTCTTAAAGTTAGGAGGCCTGGAATGCAGAAGCAGACGTGATGGATAGACTATTGTGGAAATCAGCGTGGCCTGAGACCGGTGAGGCATCTTTGAGCTCAGGACCTTACAGACCTCGAGGAGGGAGTGAAGTAGTGAGGCCCTGTAGGGTCCTGGGTGCCGGGGAACCCGTTGGGGAACGCCGGGGAACAAGGGAAAGGGGCTGGTTGCGAACGGTCAGCGCCCGGGGGAGGGGAGGGGCGGCAGGGAGGCGGGGGCGTGGGGAGCCCGAAGCCCGCCCTCCTCCGCTCCCCGCCCCTCCCCTCGGGCGGCTCCCTGCGCTCCGCTTACTTAACCTGCCCGCGGCCGCAGCTGCACTCGCACTCCCCCACTACTCGCTTGCCCATAGGTTCCGCGCGTCCTCTCTCTCCATGGCGCTCCTCGGGCGGCTGTTGCCCCTGGCTCTGGCGCTGGCCCTGGGCCCCGCTGCCACCCCAGCGGGCCCCGCCAGGTCGCCCTACCAGCTAGTGCTGCAGCACAGCCGCCTCCGGGGCCGGCAGCATGGGTAAGCGGGCGCCCAGTCGGGATCGGAGGGACCGGGCGTCGGGGCGACCGTCGGAGCGGGCTGGGGGCGTAGGGGACAAAGCCCGAATCAAAAGCAGGCCTCTGTGTGGGACGCTTGGAGGGACCAGCCCTGCAGGAGATGGAGGGAGGGGAGTGGGGAAGGTGGAGAAAAGTCAGCAGGAGGCACTGTGTGGAGGAAACGGATGGAAGAGCTGACCTGGGACCTCCACTCAGGCCGAGAGCGTGAGCGGGATCCCGGGCTTTGAGCTTCTCCAGGCAGATAGGAGTTGGCGGCTGTCTGTGCAGAGTCACCGTGGGAAGGTGGCCAGGGCAGGCAGGGAGCCCACCCAGCAGGGCGCAGGTTCCAGTCCAGCCAGGTCCTTGTCCAGCACCTTCATATGTGACACTGGGACCACACAAGCTGGCAGCATCCAAGGCCCCCAGGCCCCTGTCACCCGGCCAGGCCCTAAACCCACCACCTGGCACCAGGCACACCAAGGGCAGCGTCTGCTCCCCTGCTGGATGAAGACAGGAGAGTGTGCTGGGAGTCACACGTACAGATGGGGAAACTGAGTCTGGAGTGGCCACATCACTTCCTCACGGTCCTGCAGTATGTATGGGAGCTGGGATTGGAACCGCTCTTAAAACACTGTCTGAGTTTGTAAATTTGGGACATTATCATTGCATGTATTCCTTTGAGACACTGAAGATGTGTTGGTTTTCTGGGGGCAAACCCAGGCAGCAGGTCCAACCTGGTAAAGACCCTGGCCCAGACCCAGGCAGAGGTGGGTTTGTTTTCATATCCCAAACTCAACGATCCTGCTTGACATATAGCCAGGGTTTGCTGCCTACCTGGGTGCACCAACTCCTCTGTGACAGTTAGAACTATATGTGGATAGGAAGGAAATGGCAACCCACTCCAGTATCCTTGCCTAGAAAATCCCATGGACAGAGGAACCTGGTGGGCTATAGTCCATGGGGTCACACAACTGAAGTGACTTAGCGCATATGTGGATAGAGTTGTGTCGCAGCCCAAATGCCCTTGGGTCTGGCATTTGCTCCCAGTTGGTGCCCAGACCACCCTTTGACTGGGCAGATCTGTACTTAGATCAGAACTCAGTGTTGGAAGTGATTGGAGTTGACTTCATAGGGTTCTAGAAAGCCTTGACTCCCTGCCCTTAGAAATGGCCCCTTGTTGGGAGTAGTGTCCTTGTTCCTCTGCCTGTGTGTGCCTGTGGTCGTACTTGGCCTTTCAGATGCCCAGGGCTATGGGGAGGGGACTATGTTGGCAGTGCGTCTGGCCCCTCTGCAGAGTGAAAGCCATCCAGGCCATGCTGCAGCCTCATACCCTGCAGGAGAGAGGAGAGCACGGGGGATGTCCAGGGGTCTTTCAGGAAGTGAGAGACTGACTTTTGACTTCTGCTGGGTACAGAAAGGTGAGGGGGGCAGGACAGAAAGACAAGGAGGGAACGAAGCATCAAGTCACAATATGAGCCACTGGCATGTCCATGGTCTCTGCCCAGCGCACTGTTGGCCTTCTGCCTTTCCTGCCAATGGAGTATGTCCTGTTTGGGTGCGACAGTCCCTCCTGGGAGGGTTCTGTCCCTCTGTGTCTTCTTAGGCACTCAGTCAGGAAAAGGCACCCACAGCATTCTCTGTCACCTGGAATGGTGGCTCCCGGCGCTCCACAGTGATGCTTCCCAAAGGTGCCGATGGGTCTCCAGCAGGAACCACCCCTGTAACAAACCTCCTTCCCTTTGAAGCCCAGAAAAGTCACAGACAAGCTGGAAAATAGTTGTGTGTGTGTGTTTTTTTTTAATGCAAATCTTTATTATAAGTTTCAGCTATTAGATCAGCTTTCTCCCTCCCCTCCCTTCCCCCACCCTGCAGGCTAATCATCTTGCAGGGCAACTGGAAAAGCCTATAGTGATCTGTGATGGGCAGGATGGGCTAAGCATTCCCAGGTGTGCTCCCCTCCTCCCCCAGTGAAGTCTGGACACACGGGCAGGTGGACTGTAACGAATGGTTGCAGATGCAGCTACGTTTACTCTGATCTAACGGTCCCTGAAAACTCACAGGCTGCCTGGCTTAGCCCATGGGGGTGGCACCCTGTGCAAAATGGACAACCTTGTTCAAACTCCAGCCCTCTTTCAAAGTGAGAACTGGTGGGAAGGGAAAGGGAAGCTCTTTTGTTAAAGAAATGTAGTGTGTGTGCTTCACAAGACGTCAAGGAAGAAATAACAAGTGGGTCCTGCTCACCATTTGGCTTCCCAGTTGGCACTAGTGGTAAAGAACTTGCCTGCCAATGCAGGAGACATAAGAAATATGGGTTTGATTCCTGGGTTGGGAAGATCCCCTGGAGAAGGGCATGGCAACCCACTCCTATTCTTGCCTGGAGAATCCCATGAAGAGAGGAGCCTGGCGGGCTTTAGTCCATGGGGTCATAAAGAGTCAGACATGACTGAAATGACTTAGCAAGCATGCTCACCCTTTATCCATCACACTTTTACTTTCATCTTCACCACAACCCAGTGAGCTCTGTGGTAGCTGTTCCCATTTTACAGATAGAGAAACTGTGGCTTTGTGACATGGAGTGACTTAGTCCCGAGACAGAAAGCTGTTGGGAAAGTAGAGACTGTGATGCTGTCTTTCGACTCCCGGTTGTTATCTGTGTTGCTATAGAGAAGGAAAACAACAATACTGAAAGAGAAGTAAAAATGCAGTCACACTTCCAAATGTCAGCAACCAGAACTGGACTGCATTTTCTGAAGCGCTTGGTTTTCAAATCCAAGTTGAATAGCAGAGCTGTTGTGCTTGAGGCAGAAGGCCCAGAAACAGGGTGCTCATGTCAATTAAACTTCAGTATAAATTTCCTATGTACACAGCCCACCCATCCCACCCTGATGTGAGAGGGAGTAGGTCACAGAGACCCCCAGCCTCTGCTCCTGTCTAAGAGGGCAGCAGCAGTGGAAACTCAGTCTGCAGAGGAATGTTGGAACCACATCCACCAGAGACTCTGAAGGTTCGCCAAACGCCTACGGAGAGTTGTGGAGAATTCATCGACAGTAATTATTTCCTGCTTGGTCAGATAGAACTTCTGAAATTGTACAGAAATAAATAGAACCTCCAGCTGGAGTGTGGCCAGCAGGGACTCTCTCAGGGTTATTTGGGGACTGCTGTAACCTATGAATACCAGGCAGCAAACTGAGAAACAAGGTGGCTTCTGTAAAAACCCTCTGGAGGCTGTGGGCGTTTGGTCAGATCCAACAGGGAGTAAGGGGGTAGGAGCTGTCCTCCCCCTTGGCTTGAGGTTTCCTCTCCAGCCTCCGCTTCTCTTGCCCTCAGGTCCCTACAGTAACTCACAAATATTTGCTATGCCTCCTTGGCCCACTCAGCTTTGCCTGGGGTGAACCACAGACTGGACAAGAGGTGACATCCACATGGTGGAAGAGACAGGGCAGAGAATTAAAGGGTCCGTGTGCCCTCCCTCCCATCCAATAAGCTGACTCTGAGTATTTGAGAGTTGACCAAGTTCCTGGAAAAGACCATGCATCTCAAATGATGGCTCTTGATTATATTTGTAAAGTATCAGAGGAATTGATATTTAGAATTGATATACCTGAAGTTCTCTGGTCTTTGTTGCTGCATGCAGGCTTTCGGTAGCTGCGAACAGTGGGGGACGATGCCTAGTTGCGGGGCGTGGGCTTCTCACTGTGGTGCTTTCTCTTGTTGCGGAGCTCAGGCTCTAGGCACACAGTAGCTGCAGCAGGCAGACTTAGTTGCAAGTTCCTGGCTCTAGGGCACGTGGGCTTCAGTAGTTGCGACGCAGGGACTCATTTGTTGCTATTCACGGGCCCTAGAGCTGGCTTGCTTCAGTAGTTGCAGCATGCGGGCTCAGCTGTGGCTCGAGGACTCTAAAGCCGGGCTTAGTAGTTGGGGTGCATGGACCCAGCTGCTCCTCCGTGTCATGTTGGAATCTTCCTGTACCAGGGATTGAACCCATGTCCCTTGCATTGGCAGGTAGATTCTTACCCACTGAGCCACTAGGGAAGTCCTGGGAGCAGTATTTTTGACAAGGCTATTCCAAGTTCCTCTGCATCCAATCTGGTGCTTAGCCCCACCCAGAATATAAAAGAAACAAATCAGAACACCTGCCCCCAGGGTTCTTTGCAGGATAGCTGAAAGGTCACACACACCCTGATTAGTTTTGGGTTGTGTTCTATACCCAGCATCAAACAATGGCTGTATCACACACAGGTCAGCAGTGGACAGAAGAGTATCACCTGGGGCACCGAAAGAGGGCTTTCTGGGGGGAGTGGGATGCAAACTGGGGCCCCAGTAATAAACGACTTAGTTCAGTGAGTGACTGTCTCCTTCCGAGGTCCTGACAGCAGCTAGCTTGGCCATGCCCGCTAGTTTCCAGGCTGGGCATACCAAATAGGCTGTGTTTGGGAGCCAGGCAGCTGCCTGGGGATGCAGAGGATGTCTGTGTGTGGAGCTGCCTGGGGAGTGCTGGGGCCTGGACCACAGGACCAGCGATGCCTGCTGGAAGGCCAGGTTCAATCCTGTGGATGTGCGGAGTGGGGGTACAAAGAAAGTCTGGGGGCCTCTCTCAAAGCTGCTGCTGTTCTTAGCAAACACCACTTTCTTTTTAAGGTGGTGTTTTCCATCTATAAAACATGTAGCCTAAAAATTTTAAGATGTTTTTATTTATACTTACTAAATGTCAGTGTCAAAGAAGAATGTTTAAATGAAATGATGTCACTGTATGATATATACTTTGACAGTTTTTGAATTTGGGATATTTTTGGGAGGGATGATGGAAGTCTGGATCATGAGGACCAGAATGTACCCCCAAGCTGACCGAAATGACTGTATCTTCTCCGTATCTAGAACGTTCTGGTGACCCAGGAGGGCCCACGTGGTGGGAAGGACGAGGAGGCAGGTGACATGCCGACCGTTTGCTAACACTGCAGCTTTTGTTTTCAGCCCCAACGTGTGCGCTGTGCAGAAGCTCATTGGGACCAACAAGAAGTACTTCACCAACTGCAAGCAGTGGTACCAGAGGAAGATCTGTGGCAAATCAACGTGAGTATCCGTAACCACCGATGCCCACCAGCCACCCAGGAGGCCACCCTTGGTGTGCGTGGGTTGCAGGTGCCCCCCGGGTGTGGGCCAGCCTTTTGGAAGGTGGCACCGTGTGCAGAGCCACAAAGATGCATGTGTACACATGTCAGAGAACTGTGTGCTTGGGAGTGGCATTTTCAGTAAGCTGGCTGATTTTGTTTTACACTTTTAAGGCGCCTAACAAGACTTGGATATGTTTTTTAGGGCCGACTTGGGATCGCAAGAAACATGAAACTGTGTGCGGGCACTTCTTAATCCTCACTAAATGATACAAATACAATGATTCAGTGTAGAAGCCACCAGCCTCTGACTCTGGGAAAGAAAAGCCATTGGTGAACTTATACAGGGTTCTTGCTCTGTGTTTCAAAGTGCGTGCATGCTAAGTTGCTTCAGTCATGTCCGACTCTACGCAACCCTGTGGACAAGCCCACCAGGCTTCTCTGTCCTAGCGATTCTCCAGGCAAGAATACTGGAGTGGGTTACCATGCCCTCCTCCAAGGGGTCTAACTGACCCAGGGATCAAACCCATATCTCTTATGTCTCCTGCATTGGCAGGTGGGTTATTTATCTCTAGCATTTCAAGGTAAATACCCTCCAAAAGACTGAGAGTGCCTAGAGATATGCACAGAATGAGGCAGCACAGCATATTAAGAACACAGGCTCAGACTCTCTGATTCGAAGGTTGGCTCTGCCACCTACCTGGGCAGTTGGCTTCACCTTTGGAAGCCTCAATTGCCTCATCCATAATATAACAATAGGACTACCTTACGGGATTGTTCATGTGAATGAAGTAATACACAGAAGAGGCTAAATTTGGAGCCTGGCACATAGTAAGTACTCAGTAAATGCTAGTTGCTGTTGTTTGCAAATCTTAGCTGCATAAACAGAAGTGAGACGCCAGGGGTTGTGGCCCCCTGTGGTTACAGTAGAGCTTTCTGGTGCCTCTAGCATCATGAACAGCATGGAGGGAGGTGGCATTCACCATGACTGCCCTGCAGCCTGCGTGTTCTGACAGAGTTCTGGGGAAGCCTAATCTGTTTTGGCACCAACCATCAAAAGATCGCAAAGCTGGCTCTCTCCAAAAGATGGAAAAATGTGCTGTGCAGAGCTCCCTGAGACACTCGTGAGGACCTGGGCTTCCTCTTGTCTGTGTAATAAGAGGATTAAGAGATGCTGAGCCACTATCTTGAACCCTTTCCCATATTAGAGGTTTTTAAACATATTGCTTGTGACTTGCTTTGGAGCAGATGTCTCCTCTAACTGAAGGAAGGGTAAACACTCTCTCCGTGAAATGCACATAGAAATAAATATCCCAGCTTGTGACACTGATTGTGTCCTAACACAATTGTCAATCCTAGTATGGATCAGGGAAATTGTGGATTGAGCAGAGGTGGGGCAAGACCAGTAGCATCCCATGAGCCTGTCAAGGGCAGGGCAATGACAGTTGGTTCCCTGCTTGACCAAGCCCAGCCCCAAAGCCAAGAGTTAAGTGAGCTAAGAGGATCCACCTCCCAGATTTAAGGAGGCAACAAACCCCCAGCCAGAATTCTTGCTGTTGTGGACAAGAAGAGATTATGCAAATTATATGCCACGTGTCCTTCTCTGGTACCCAAGTTAAAAAAAAAAAAATTTTTTTTCAGTACTTTTTGACTTTTCCCATGTAGGTATATTATCAACTAAAATAAACACTTAATTAAACACAGAGCCAGGCCCCACATAATTGCATCTTGGAAGATGACCGAGCCCTGGGTTTTAAGACGCTACCATTTTGTTTGTTCTGGCTTCCCTAAAAATGGGAGCCACTTGTAATGTCAGCTGACAGTGGGTGGTATTGGCCATGGTATTTCAGCGTGGCCCCGTGTTGAAGCATTTGCCTGACCAGTTAACAGTAGCTTGGGGACATTTTCAGCATTCCCCGGCTGACGCTGCTCTGAGTCGCCTTGGCTGATTGGCTCTGGGTACCTACCTCCTTCTCCACTGATGTGTCAGGATGGGCGCGGGCAGCATCCACGTGTTGGCCAAATGTTCTTGATGACGAGTCATCATGTTCTTGAAGACGTGATGGTGCAGCACCATAGAGCATAGGGGGAGCCCAGGTGCTGCAGGGGGAGGGGTAGACGTAGGTGTGGGTGGGGAAATCAGAGTGCAGAGTGGGGCCCAGGGCCCAGTCCCAGCCGTAGGGCGGATCTTACAAACCCACAGGGGATAATCTGAACCTACAACTCTACCAAGCAATCTGCTGTTGCTTTGGGCAGCTTATAAAAGAGGAAATGGGGATAGAAAATCATGAGTTGATTAAAAAAACCTTATGATCCAGGATAAGAAGGTCCCTCCCTGGAACATCACGTGCAGCAGCAGGAAGGTGAAGCTGACTGGGGGGAAGGCCAGAGAACTTGGGGAGGGAAAGGGGAAGTGGATGGACTCATCTCTGTTGTCCCCGAGAGAGCTGAGAAGAAGCAACCTCGCCGTTTGCTTGTGCGCCAGGGCTGAAACCCATGAAGGAACTGCCATCTGGGTCCTGGGAATTCAGTGCCCATAGGTGGTCAGCAGGGGAGGAGAGAGGCCTGTGCGGGCTGCAGATGATGTCATCCTGGTGAGAATGGGCCCTGTGGTACACTTACCTGGGTGAGGACCAAACTGTGAAATGGGAAGCACAGTGGTGGTTGGAGCAGAGAGCGCCATCTCAGCATGGGGCCAGCCTGGGCAGTAGGAATTTTCTCAGGGGCAAGGCTTGAGCCAGGGGTGTTTGTTGGCGTGAAAGGGAGCCAAGTGTCATGGGAAACGGGTTGCACAGGTCCCCAGGGGACCCCAGACCCACAGGAGAATGCAAACTTGGAAGCAGATAAGTAGCACTAAGTACGGGATCAAGGCATGAAGACTTTGCCATTTCAGGTCACACAGGGACCCAGGAGCCTGGAGCCAAGTGTCCGCTGCTGGAGGCCCTGACTTCACCTCCAATAGAGGAGGGAGGGGCAGAGTCACAGTGTGCGCTCAGCACGCCTGTCAGGCCACTGCATCCATCTTCTGCAGACAATAGCTTGTCTGCATTGTCCCAAAAGAGTCCTGGTGCTACTTGTCAAGCCTGATACATGGGTTTTATTACAGGAAGTAGTTACCAGTGGGCCCCTCTTCAGTGATGCAAGTGAATTTTATTACTTAGAAACTCATTTTATTTCAGATCCTAAAGAGCACCAGGCAAGCAAAGAGGGTGATTTCGGGTCTCCATCTGATCAGTAACCGTAACATTTTTATGTCCAGCAGCTGAAGCAATGGTGCAGGAAATGGTGCTCAGGAAGCCCAACAGGCCTCCTTTGTATGAACCCCCATGAAAGGGAGGCCCGTTTAACAGCCAAGTCAGAGCTGACATCATGGAGATGTAATAATCACAGCAGGAGTCCAGGCATCCTCCACGTGGCACAGGGAGGGCCAGCACAGGAGCCAGCAGGTGGGGGTGGCCATTCTGCACTCCAGAAGCTTGCCGCTGTGTCACAAGCAACATCATTCACAGGCAACTGTAGCCATTCTCTAGAGCCAAGATGAGCTGGCAAGACATTCCCGTTTGCCCAGTAGCAAGCGTGGCTTTGCCCAAAGGCTGAAATATTAACACTTCTTCAATACTGTGTTCAGGCTTAGGCATTTCACTTCTACTGAAGCCAGCCAGCGTATGGTCTAACTTTTCCATCAGTTCTATAGAAAACAGCAGAGCTATTTGCTATAGATCTCATTTGTGCAGGGCACCCAGGGACATCTGTGATGAAGCTGAGCAAGACCCTTCCTTTCCTTGCCCTCCTGTATCCTACAACCTTGGTCCCAAAAGGAAAAACAAGAGGATGGTGAGAAGCCATCTAGGGATGGCAAGCTGTCCCCTGGACCCACAGCAGCACCTCCTCCCCTGCTTCCTATTCCCTGTGCAGCCCGCTGGATCCCCATGGCCAACCTGCTCTGAAATAACTGAGATTTTACATACACCAAACTCCAGGGTTTTACCAAATGCCTCTACTGTGCAGGGTTTCCTGATGGTTCTGTCCCATTCTGTACTCTCCTAGCAGGCAGCTTTGTTGTTCTTGTTCAGTCACTTAGTCGTGTCTGACTCTTTGTGACTCCATGGACTGCAGCATGCCAGGCTTTTCTGTCCTTCACCACCTCCCAGAGTTTGCTCAGACTCATGTTCACTGAGTCAGTGATGCCATCCAGCCATCTCATCCTCTGTCATCCCCTTCTCCTCCTGCCTTCAATCTTTCCCAGCATCAGGGGCTTTTCTAATGAGTCAGCTGTTCGTATCAGGTGGCCAAAGTATTGGAGCTTCAGCATCTGTCCTTCCAATGAATATTCCAGACTGATTTCCTTTAGGGGTTGACTGGTTGTATCTCCTTGCTGTCCAAGGGACTTCTAAGAGTCTTCTCCAGCACCACAGCTGGAAGGCATCAATTCTTCGGAGGCAGGTTAGCTGACAGGAAACCTTGTTCTCCTGAGTATGTACGTGAGTCCATGTACCATTTGGGTAAGTGGTAGGTGGAATGATGTCACACTAATACTGTTTACATCCTCATCCTGAATGTGTGAAGATGTTGCCTTACAAGGGAAAAGAGACTTTCCAGATCTGATTAAGTGAAGGCACTGGGTGGGGGTGTGGCGGAAGGCAGGTTATCCTGAATTATCTGACGAGACGAATATAATCATAAGGGTCCTTATGTGATGAAAGCAGGTGAGTGAGAGTCAGAGAAGGCAATATGACAATGAAAACTGAAGTTGGAGTGGTGTAACTACAAGCCAAGAACTGTGGGCATCCTCTCAGATGTGGAGAAGACAAAAATAGATTCTCCCCTAGAATCTCAGGAAGGAATACAGCCTTTGATTTTAGCCTCATAAGGCCAGCTTTTGACACTATTATCCAGAATTATAAGATAATACATTTTTTTAAATTTTATTTTATTTTTAAACTTTACATAATTGTATTAGTTTTGCCAAATATCAAAATGAATCCACCACAGGTATACATGTGTTCCCCATCCTGAACCCTCCTCCTTCCTCCCTCCCCATACCATCCCTCTGGGTTGTCCCAGTGCACTAGCCCCAAGCATCCAGTATCATGCATCGAACCATTTTTGTGGTTTTGAAGTCACTATCACTAAACTTGTGATAATATGTTACAACCGCAATGTGCTTAGTCGCTCAGTTGTGTCTGATTCTTTGCAACCCCATGGACTGTATGTAGCCCACCAGGCTCCTCTGTCCATGGGATTCTCCAGATGGGCCCTATCTATTAACTTAGACAGCTGTGTTATGGGGAATTTATTTATTACATGTGATTTGATCAGTGGTTTCATGCCGGGCACGGCTTTCAATGAAATTATTAACCTAACTTTATAAAGTTTATACCTGGGATTTTTTAAGAAACAGCTCAATGACTGAGCGCCTAGTAAATAGCAAGCATCTGGTAAGTGTTTTTCACAGGTTAGCTTGTTTGGTTCTCACAGTCACCCTTTAAGATCAGTATGATCATTAGCCCATTTACAGAGGGGAAGACTGAGGCTCAGAAAGCCTAAGTCATTTGCTGGCAGGTGGAGGCAGCCCAGTTATTCTATTGATATGTGCTGCCCCCAAGGAGAACTGAGCACAGCAGCTAGCGTTGGTGACATGGGGAAAAGTCAAGTGAGCAGCCCTGGAGGACCTGGGTCATCTGCCCCAGGTCTCTCTCTTCAGCCCTGAAGCCTATGATTCTGGGTCGCAGGGAGCAGAGGAGGCCTCCTTGGAGTTCGCAGAGGCCCTCTGGCCCAGAGCCACCAACCTTTTCTTGGTTGTTCACCCCCAGCCTGGCAGTCATTCTGAACCCCTGTTGCAAGGGTGCTCCCTCTCTAATCAGATGGAGAGCATGGGAGCTGAAGAGACACAGCCAGCATCCAGGATCCCCCCAAAGACCCTCACATGCCACATACAGACAGACTGTCACCAAATATGTAAGTGTATTTTTCAGTGGCTCTATCTCATCACTCACCATCTGGACCCTGGTAAATGGGGTGAGAGTGGAATTTTTGTTGCTGGACAGCAGGTTAAAACAAACCCTTTCTTACCAGGAGTTCAAAAGTTTGATTTTCTCCTGGGAGGCTTAAGAGAGCTCAGTCGAGTGCAGAAAATGAACCCCCGTCCAGGCAGGTGCATGTCTAGACGACCTCAGTTTGCATTTGCTTTGCAATTCCCTTGGAAATCATGATGTGCTGGATGGTTTACCTTCGGTCACAGGAAGCTGGCTCTCAGGCCCCATTCCTTATTCTACTGTTTCAGAGTTTCGTCAGTCCCTGGGCATTTACAGCTGTCCCAGCCGCCAAAACTGTGCAGCATGCTTGGGAGAGAGTGATTGCTTTAACATTATGTTAACTCCTTAGACAGTTATTCTGAGGACAGAAAAAAAAAAATAATGCTTCTCTCTTTGTCCAGTTGTGAGTAGAACTTTGGAGGGGAATGGAGGAGAGCTCTCAAACTCTCTTTGAACTCTTAGACCTCGGATGGGCACTACTTTTTGTCCCCCCACCCCCTACCTCCCTCAAATTCCCTTCTAAGTCATGAACCTTCTCTGATTTTATTCCTCAAACTGCTCTTCTGACCTGAGAAGCTAGAACAAGAAAATTTGTGTCTCATTGCCCTAGAGGATGTTGTTTTTCTGAGGTTTCTGCTTATTGGACTGTTTCAGGCCAAGGAGAAGCCAGGAGTCTTTAGTCAGAGCAGCTTTTGCTGATAAGATTCAAGTCAGAGACCAGCAGATTGGTCCCCTCTATGCTGGAAAGCCAGGGAACTGGGGAGACATGGTTGGGGGCTCCCTGCGGTTCTCATGCTTTTCTGCACTCACCCTCAGACCCACAACTGTGTGACTACTCCAGCCCCGTCTCCCACAGCTCTGCGTGTGTGTCTCCAGGGCCAGAGCCCCAGGAAGGTGACACACAGGGCTGAGAAGAGGGTGTGCCAGTCCTGAAAGATTTGGTCAGGATCGTCTCAATGGGCTATCTTCTTGGGCTGCAGTTTCCAGCTGCCCTCTTCCTCTCCGGGGCCAGGTGGACTGGTTCTAAGAGCTTGTGTTGTTGGGATGGTCAAGCAGGGAACCGGCTAGATGTGGAGGTGTTTCAACCCAGAAGGCCACTAGGCTGAGGTGAGAGGCTTGCTCACCTCGTGCACCCAGAAAGTGCTGGGGATGCCAGGCTGTGGGTAGCACTCAGGAAGAGGAGGGAGAGGCCAGCAGCATGAGAGGATTAGGAGACGGTCAGAAGGTGTCCTGGCAGGAACCACCCACACTGGGCTAACCAGCAGACAGCCTTTGGCTGTGGGGGCGGGGGGTTGGGGGCCTGTGCCCCCACAAGGGTTGGTGTGTCCCCCATGTCCAGAGAGCCCACCTGGAGAGGAGAGGCAGCGAGTGCTGCCAGGGGTTAGCTTTCATCACATCGGAGAGACCCCCAGTGTCCTTTTAATGTTAGACTTTTCCAGTTAGTCCACTTCCCCCTGTATATGTACACTGTCAGCAGCAATGGAGAAGGGTCTTGACTTGGTGAACTGCGAGGAGAGTCCTGGATCTGACCCGCCCCAGCCGGAAGCCTTGGAAGTACCTTCACCCCCAAAACATTTGCAGCTTTCTGACTCCATCCCTCACTTCCTCCTTCATGCTGAGATGTCCCTGCTCCCCCACCTGTCTGACAGCCTCCATTTCTTCTGTCATCGTCACCCCTCCTTCCCCTCCACATATATGTGGCCACCCGTGAGTTTACTCTTGGGGAGCTGGTTTTCTGTTGTTCTCAGTGGAATCCCAGTGAGCCGTTGAGCTCTCCTGTGGTGAGCTCTTCTAAGCTTTGTGAGACTTGACCCCATCCCACTTCCTCAACCCCCACCACAGAGCCCCGGTATTTATCAGACAAAGCCTGAGAGTCCACGCATGCGTGTCCCCAGTCCTGTGGGCTTGAGGCTTGTGGCTCTCCCTACGTTTAACTATGAGATGCTGGCAGACACTCTCCTCCTTTGAAAGAGTGCTTTTCTGCTCCCTAGAAATTATCCCGTTGGTTGGAACTGTGAGTGTGAGATTTAAGGAGATCATCTAGTTTAGCTTCACCTTCTTCTGTAAATCAGGAAACTGAGACCCAGAGAGAGAAATGAACTTTCAAGGCCACCCTGCGAGTTACTGATAGATGACAAGCCTCGTCTCCTAATCCTTTTGCGTTGCCTTTGAAAGGCAATCAGATCTCACTTTTGTTGCAGAAGATGACTGGTTTCCAAAAATAAAACTGTGAGTCAGTCGAGATCAGTCCTGAGACCACTAGCCTGTTTCACCCTTTTAAGCAGGGCTGAAAGGTTCAAGAGGAATGGGATGGGAGGAGGGCTGAGAGAAAAGTGGAGAAGAAGGAGTCAGAAGGATGGAGAAAGAAGGGCAGAGAAGACAGCGTGTGATGTCGCTCCTCAGGAATGTCCTAGGAGCTTGTTTCTGGCACAGTGACACCTGTAGCTCCCTGGCAGCCTGAGTATCCTCATCTGTCTCTGAGACAGCCCCCTGGATGACAGATGAACCAGGCTTCATGTTCACATGACTCCCAGGGCTTCCTCGAGACAACTCCAGTGGAATTAGTGAGAGGAGAATTTCTCGGCTCATTGAGAGTAGCACCTGCTCCCTCCTACCCCCAAAGCCCAAACTTCTGCCCCATCTGCCTGCTTCTCTTCTATCTATGTCATTAAACAGCCTGTGAGAGGCTGTGGTGAGCAGTTCTGTAGTAAGCCCACTGTGACTCAAGGCTGTGTTCTCTCCTGTCCTGAAGGACAAATGGCAAGAAAGGAAGTGGCTGGACATGGCTGTTGGCTTCAGGTCCCAGGGTTGCCAAGGAAGAGTCTGTGCTCACAGCGTTGGTGCAGGAGTGGCCTTCGATGGGACAGGGGGTTTTGATGTGAAGCTAGTCTTTCTTGGAACACTTCCTTGTGTTGCTCTTTGAAATCCTCAGTCTTTTGGGTTTCCCTGGGATGTTGGGTTGACTGAAGCTTTACGTTTCAGACCTCCAGAAGGTGGTGAGTAAGCCATGATGGGCTGGTCTAAGTTTTAATGTCAGGTGACATCAAAGTTTAAAACTATAAACTGCCAGTCTTGTTCATCCAAATACAAAGAATCTCACAAACTGGCAATATCAGTTGCCTCCTGGAAGGAAGATTGAGGGATGAGGGGGGATGGGGAACACTTTACTATTGAACCCTTTGTAGATTTTGAAACCGTATAAAGATTTTCGTTGATTAAAATTTTGTTTTTAATTTAAGGAAACAGTAAGCATCTTAAAGAGCTTTGTTTTTATTGTAAAGTTTGGTTGAAGATGGAATAAGACTTGATCATAAATATGCTACCCTTCTTGGTTACTAAGTCAGAGAGCTAGAAGTTCATGGGCTATTTAGTTCAATGACCATCACACGGTACATGTCTACATCTTACAGATGAGGAAACTGAGGCCCAGAGAGGAGACAGGACTGGCTGGCGAGGCCTGGGTTGGTTAGTTAGTGGCGGACTCAGAACCAGAAAGCTCCGGAGCTCCTCCTGCTCCTTCCTGCTGCCTCTCAGCAGTTCTTCCTACTGGGTTCCTCGTGGATTATGCTGGAGATAAGTTTCAGGTGAGGACGTGTACTGCCACTGTGAATATGCTGCCGCAGTCCTCTGGCTGTATCCCAGCTGCATGACTGTGAGTGACCGTATCGCTGGCACCATGTGCAAAGCCGAGGAGGTGTGACAAGCTCCTTGCTGACGAGAGGTGAGAGATGACCGAGCATGTGATCTCCTCCAGGAGCAGGCTATGTGCTCACCGCATCATGTCCCTTCCCAGAGCGAGGACCAATGACACGAGAAGGGAGGGAAGCCCTGCCTAATACATGTGCGTGTCTTCATTGCAGAGTCATCAGCTACGAGTGCTGTCCTGGATATGAGAAGGTCCCGGGAGAGAAGGGCTGTCCTGCAGGTGAATAAGCCTTGCCTGTTGGCGCAGATGGAGGGGAGGAGGGAGGGAAAGAGGAGCACCCACGTGAGGGGCAGCAGAGTCTGAATGGGGGTCCAGAGGATGAAGGCTGGAAACAGCAAGTTTCCCACGCTGTCCTTCCTGTGCAAGCTGACCTCCTTAACACGCTGGGGGAACATACTCTGGTCCTGACCTGCCTGTGCCCTCCACACCAGGCACAGGCTCCTGCCTTTGTTGTTTCTGGCTGCAAGAGATTCTAAATACATCTAGCATTGCTGAGCAGCCCTGCTGGAGAGCAGACAGGGCAGGCCAGGCCTCCGGCTGGGCTGGGCACATCAGGCCACCCCACCTAACTGTCGGAACCTGGCCCATTGGAGCTTGTAGGGATGGGAGTAGCAGGCTGGCCTTCCCAGAGTCAGCCAAGGGTACCATGAGTGGCCATCGGGGCCCACAAACAGTGTGGTACCTGTGAATTCACCTGTGTGAAATCAGATCCTTTCCTTTGGTCCTGCACACCTCTGGGGACTGTGCTAGGAAGATTTTTTTTTTAACTTGGAAATCTTTGCTAGTTCATTAGTTGAGAGTGTGAGATTGAGGTTTAGGAGATAGGGGGTGATTTCGTTGGTACCAAGGTCACAAAGAGGGTGGCATGGACAGGGGCCATGGCCTTCTTACTGAGTAGCAGGACAGGCGGGAAGCGTGGGATGGGGAAGAGAAGGAACTGGGTGGGGGAGTGCCTCAGGGCCTTAGTTTCAGCTCCTTTAAAAGGAACAGGAGAAACTCTGGGTGTGAGAGGAAGGTCCTCCAGAGCTTCAGGCTATTTCAGGAAACAACATTTTATTACTTGGAAATACCCACAGCACTTCTGAGATTTCTTTCATTCCAGTGGAAGCCATTAGGGAACCAGTTTCAAAAACAACTAGATAAGTCCCTAAGACTAGCTTGTAATTGGGCTATCTGTTTCTGGTGTGTGTTCCTACCTGTGTTATCTGATTGTCTATGAACAAAAGCTTTGCTCTGCTGTAGTTAAACATGACTGATCCCTTGAGCTCACATAGGGAAGCCCTTGGCTGTGGAGTTGCTCTAAGAAGCAGGTGACTGGCCTCTCCGGTTCCCCATAGCAGGCTGTGTCTGGCCTCCTCCAGTGGGTGTGCTCAGATGAGGAAGGGTGTGATCTGGCCGGGGAAGTCCCACAGGCCATCCCTGCTCTACCGTCTGCCTCTGCAGCCCTGCCACTCTCTAACCTGTACGAGACCCTGGGAGTTGTCGGTGCGACCACCACTCAGCTGTACACGGACCGCACAGAGAAGCTGAGGCCCGAGATGGAAGGACCTGGCAGCTTCACCATCTTCGCCCCCAGCAACGAGGCCTGGTCCTCCTTGCCAGCTGTGAGATGACCTTCTTATGCCCAGGGCTTTCATCCTGGGGACCGTCTTACTGAGACTCTGTGGTGGTTTCTACCATCTCAGGACACATCTTCCTTAAGCCCTCAGATAAAGCCATGACACTTGAGCTAAAATATGCCTCCCCAGGCGGCTCCCAACGCTCCATCCACTTAAGTGGCCAGACAGGTCTCAGTGTTCACAGAGGAGAGGGCTCTGGAGAAATGGAAGTCCCCGGGGCACCTTTCCCAGGGTGGCAGGGACCCATCTGTTGAGTGTGGGGCCTGCAGCCCCCTCATGGCCACGCTGACCCTCCTCCTAGGAAGTGCTGGACTCCCTGGTGAGCAACGTCAACATCGAGCTGCTCAACGCCCTCCGCTATCACATGGTGGACAGACGGGTGCTCACAGACGAGCTAAAACACGGCATGGCCCTCACCTCCATGTACCAGAATTCCAACATCCAGATCCACCACTATCCCAACGGGGTAGGGAGTCCTGCTTCCACGGCTCTGCCCCGTGCCCACCCTGAGCCGCATCTGGTGCATGTGTGGGCGGGTTTCTGGGGTCGTGTCCTCCAGGCGGGGTCACCTATGGACAGTCTTCTGCCTCCTACACCTGCTTCTCCACATTCTGTCCTGTGGTTTCCCTTCCTGGGGCTCACAGGCTGTGCCTCCAGGGTGTTAACCGCTCACGCTCACTCGTTTTCTGGGCAGATCGTGACCGTCAACTGTGCCCGCCTGCTGAAAGCGGACCACCACGCAACCAATGGTGTGGTGCATCTCATTGATAAGGTCATCTCCACCGTCACCAACAACATCCAGCAGATCATTGAAATCGAGGACACCTTCGAGACCCTGCGGGTAAGGGACTACCTCTGGGCGGGGGAAGGCCTGGGGATACACCGCCTCCCATGAGGGCCTTCTTCTGTGGGAGAGGTGGAGCATGTCTCTATGCTCATGGGCATTTAGGTGACCATGGAGCAAGTTCCTCTGATGCCCATCAGATCAGATCAGATCAGATCAGTCGCTCAGTCGTGTCCGACTCTTTGTGACCCCATGAATTGCAGCACGCCAGGCCTCCCTGTCCATCATCAACTCCCAGAGTTCACTCAGACTCACGTCCATCGAGTCAGTGATGCCATCCAGCCATCTCATCTTCTGTCGTCCCCTTCTCCTCTTGCCCCCAATCCCTTCCAGCATCAGAGTCTTTTCCAATGAGTCAACTCTTTGAATGAGGTGGCCAAAGTACTGGAGTTTCAGCTTTAGCATCATTCCTTCCAAAGAAATCCCATGGCTGATCTCCTTCAGAATGGACTGGTTGCCTATAAACATGGTGAATTCACTAATCAGGCGGTCAGGTTGACCATAGGAAGACATCATAATCTTGTGCTGGGAACATTCCCCTGCCGGACTTCTCCCTTGTAAAGTTTCTTTTCCTTGACTCCCCTGGAAAGTTCCAAGATCGTGGCTGCAGCAGTTCTGCAGCCTGGGAATGCATTATGTGTTCCGGAGTGGGAAGCTCCTCCTGCCAGATGCTGGTGTTTACCTGTGGGACTAGAGAAATGGCCTTTCAGGCTGCATGGTCTTCTGGATCACATGTCCCCACCACGGGATCCTTGTTCCATTCATACCCCCTGTTTCCTTGGAGCCCAGACCAGCAGAGAGGCCACGAGTATAGACATGGGAGCCTGGGAACTGACATCTGGCTTGGCTTCTGCCTGCTCTGGGTCCCAGAACGCTGCTCCGGCCCTGCTGCCAGCAGACATTTATCTAACAGCTGTGGTGGCAGGCGGGCGTTCCTCTTAGCCACAGCTGCCCAGAGGAAGTTAGCACAGGCTGCCCCGTCAGGGTTTTTGCCCTGATTCAAGGACAACTTCCTGACCACAAAGGATGCCAAGTGGGAGTGGGGTGGTTCCTCCCCTGGAGATCTCCAACACAGAGAGACAAACACCCCCAGGCTGGGCTGGCACTTGAGTAAACTCAGGAGGAGGCTCTGGGGGTTCCTGGGGACCTCACTGTCCACCCTCTTCCCCTGCCTTCCTTCTGGGTCACTCAAAGGTTGGGGGTCTGCAGGGGGCTGCTGTTCCCACAGACTTGGTGGCACAGCTTTTGATTAGCGGCGGCTGGTCCCCACTGAGTAACCTCCTCTTACTGTTCAGGTTTTGCAAATATTCCTTGCTTTCTTCTTCCCTTTGGCTCTCCTTAATACCCGTCTTTCCTTCTGCTGACATGTACTCATTAAGCCCCTGCTACTTCCCTAGTGTGTTCAGAGGAATAGAGGAGAATAAGTCAAAGTTCTGTCTTCACTGGCATTTACATTCTTGGGGGACACAGACAAGAAACAGACAAGGCCGTCACAGATGGTGCTAAGTGCTGTGAAGTCAGGCGGTGAGTGGTGAGCAGGGGAGACCCATAGGGTCTAGTTGGTCCAGGAAGGTCTGTCTGGAAGAGGTGACTTTTGAGCTGAGGCCTGAACATTGGAAATGGCCAGTTATATGAGACATGGGGACAAAAGCTAAGTTGGTAGAAGGGAGAGGGGAAGTAAGGCTCAGAAGCAGGGCGAGCAAGGAGGCCTGCAGGACTGAGTGAAGAGCACTAGGGAGCCAACAGGTAAGGTAGGAGCGGCCAGGCTGGAGGGGCCAAACCCTGTGGGGCCTTGGAGACTGAGCGAGGACTGTGGCTTATCCTGATAGCAGTAGGATGCTTTTAGAAGAGCCATCTGCTTGCTCTGTAGAGAAGGAGTTATGTCATCCTTACGCTAACAGAGCTCACACAAATAATCATCACCCAACGACTGAATTGCAACATGAGGACAGCAAGCTGTGCAAGTGTGTCTAATAGAAAGGTACTTGTTTTCATCAGGGGGTAGTAGGCGGGGCAGGCTGGGGTAGGGATGGAGGGCAATGCCAAGCTGACCATCTAGAGAAATGACATTTCAGTCAAAGCCCAAAGAAGGAATAGGAGTCAGAAAAGCAAGGGAAGGGCAGAGGGAATGCTGCAGGTCCAAGGCCCAGGGTTGGAAAGGAGGAAAAGAGGGCAGCAGCCAAGGATGACCAGAGTGGGCAGAGCTCACCGGAGGGATGGGGAGAAATGAGCCCTGGTTCGGTCTTTACATCTGGGGCTTCTGCAAAAGCCGGGAGCCCTCCAGAGGGGCACTGGTGAGACCTCGTGTGCCTCTAGTGTGCGGAGATTCCCAGAGCCCTCAGGGAACGCACCATCTGCTCTCTGCCCACAGGCTGCCGTGGCTGCATCAGGGCTCAACACCCTGCTCGAAGGTGATGGCCAGTACACACTCTTGGCCCCGACCAATGAGGCCTTCGAGAAGATCCCTGCTGAGACCCTGAACCGGATCCTGGGGGACCCAGAGGCCCTGAGAGGTGAGCACCCCGGAGCTGCTGCTGCTGCCTCATTAGAGTAGGCAGACTGAGCCCCAGGCTGGTTCTTGTCCAAGTAGACGTGCCACCTGTCATCCTGTCCCATTGCTCCCAGCTGGCCCTGTTTCCACAGAGGTCAGAGCAGAACCCTGGTCAGAGGGGCCAATAAGGAGTCCAGCAGCCTTGTCTAGGGGGACAGCTGGGCTGAGGAAGGATGCATTGCTGGAGGTCCAAAGTAAGGTCTGGCCAGAGTCAGGAAGAGTTAAAGGCTCAGATGATCAAAGCCAGGGCAAGGCTGCCAGCGTGGGCAGCAGCTTGGAGATGTGGGGAGGGGGTGGTCTGTCCTGGCATCTTTGAAATGGAATCATCATGCTGACCCTTGAATTCTTCCTGTGTCTGGCCAAGGGCCTCAGGGATAGTCCAAAATTATAATTAAAAACCAGTAACAGTCAGCTCTTGATTCTTCTTTGCTTCGTCTTCATTCTTCATCCTTCCTCACCTTCTCAGGCTGGTAAGTTAGGTGGAGCATTGGTTACTCCTAGAGGAGGGTGAAGGACCAAGCTTGTGTGGGAGGTTAGAAGGGGAGGCCAGGCTCTGCCACCCTTCCCCAACTCCAGGACTCCTAAGACGCTGCCTGTGGGTCCCCGAGTTCCCTGCAAAGGGAAGTAGGCCCCCAGTCCCCTGTGTACCCCAACCCTCCAACCACACTTGCTCCTCCCAAATATAATCCAGGGATGACTTCACTTCTTTTGAATCTATTTAAACCCACCTTTGAAATGTGCTGTATAAAACACCTAATGCATTTCAGACACCCCATAAATGTAAAACGTTCTCCTTGCAGCTCTATAGGGATGGAAAAGGGCACATTTCTGAAAGCACAGATGGGGAGCTGTTGTGTCCAGACATTGTGGGGCCAGGAATCCAGGCTGCCAAAGTGAATGCGGTCCAGGTCAGGGAAGGTTAAGCCTAGTTGGTGTGACGGCTTAAAAGCAGGTCATTGGAATCTGATGTGCTGAGTGCATTGATGGAGATGCTCCCAAGGTCACAGGGATGAGGATGGCGGGGGGGTGGGGGTGGGGGTGGGGTGGCTCCCGCAACCTGAGGGTCCTGAAGGCTTCCTAGGAGATGGGACTTGGGTGCAGCGCAGCATTTTAGCTTTTTATTTAGAACTGTTTTCCCCCTAAAACATGTTTTGTACCAAGTACCTTTTTATTTTTGTATCAGAACACCTTCTTATAAAGTGAGAAAACTCCCCAGGTTTATCCCCTTTGCACTCCTGCCTTTTCCTGCTCAGGAAACTGCTCAAAGCCAGGGCCCGTGTGAGGGGCTGTGGTGGCAAGTGCCAAGGCAGGCAGTCCTGGTCCACCTTACAGAAGGCTGGTTATTAGCGGGCTAGCAGACAGGTGAGGAGTGGCCCTGGGGTGGTGTGCCCATTGGCAGACTGGCTTCCAGCCTTGGCCTGGCTCACCCTCTCGTCATGTGCCCCCACCCCACCCTAGCCTTCCCTTCCTTTCTGGAGAAACTCAATCCCCAAGGCCTAGTTCCCATAGCAGTATTGCAGTCCTTTGTCTTCCTCACCGGCTGAAACGGGTCCGTGCTGGTCTTCTTGGCCTTCAGCACTTGTGCTGGGTCTCAGAGCTTCCTCCTGTGTGTGACACTGTGGTTTTGGTTCCCACACTCAGGACACATTGAAACTTGCCTCTGTGTTGAGAACACAAGACAGAGGGCCCCCATGACCCCCAGTCCTGGAACGAGCTCTGCCTGGCAGGGGCTGGCCACATCTCCCTCCACCGTTCCTTGTAGCCTCAGCACCCCCAGCCCCTGCCCTAATGCCAAAGCGGCACTTGAACAAGCACGATTCTATTTTTGATTTACTGGTGGGGTGAGTGGGGCAGCAGAGACCATGGCTTGCTGATCACCACCCCCAACCTCTCGCAGACCACAGCAACTAAGCAGACCCTTGTGTTTGTGATTGTCATTCAGTCGTGTCTGACTCTTTGCAACTCCATGGACTGTAGCCTGCTAGGCTCCTCTGTCCATGGGATTTTCCAAGCAGAAATACTGTGGTGGGTTGCCATGCCCGTTTCCTGGGGATCTTTGTGACCCAGGGATCAAACCCGGGGCTTCCACATTGCAGGCAGACTCTTTACTGTCTGAGCCACCAGGGAATTGGGTTCAAATAAACACAAACAAGATCTTCAGATGATTCAGAACTTTCACATGCTACAGTTTTTCATCTTTTCCTACCACACTTCATTTTTATGAAAGATCAGTAGATAAAAAAAATCCCACGGTAAACACATTTGAGGTTTTCCATCCGGGTGGTTCAGATACACATAAGAGAATTCACCCTGAAGTTCAGGTGCGTGCTGTGGGCTAAGTTGCTTCCATCACATCCGACCCTTGTGACCCTGTGGACTGCAGCCCGTCAGGCTCCTCTGTCCACAGAATTCTCCAGGCAAGAATACTGGAGTGGGTTGCCATGCCCTCATTCAGCAGATCTTCCTGACCCAGGGATCAAATCCACGTCTCTTACCTCTCCTGCCTTTGGAGATGAGTTCTTTACCACTAGCGCCACCTAATCACTAGCATTTGTTAGGCATATACTCTGTCGTCAGGCACTGTGCTGGGTGCTTAGATTTAGCTTCATGTCATCCTTACACCAGCCCAAAGAGATGAATGCTGTGCATGCTTCCTGTTGACCAGTGAGGAAGTTGAGACTCAGAGAGACTCAGTGACTCGCCCCGGGTCCCACAGCTGCTAAGTGGCTGAGGTGAGATTCGAACTCAGGCAGTCTGACCACAGAGCCCTGGCTAGTTTTAGAGGCTAGGCTAGGAAGTGAGGAGGAGAAGGATCCAGTCTGTGTGGTGCCCCAGGCTCATCTGATTGTTAGCCTCAGAGATGATGGAATCCTCCCAGTTGTGGGCAGGCAGCGAGGTGACACCTGAGGTCAGCCTGGCTGGTACTGACTTGACCTGTGTCCTGTTCGGCCCCCAGATCTGCTCAACAACCACATCCTGAAATCGGCCATGTGTGCCGAAGCCATTGTGGCAGGGTTGTCCTTGGAGACCCTGGAGGGCACCACACTGGAGGTGGGCTGCAGCGGGGACATGCTCACAATCAACGGGAAACCCATCATCTCCAATAAAGACGTCCTGGCCACCAACGGGGTGATCCACTTCATCGACGAGCTGCTCATCCCTGACTCAGGTGAGCCATGCCTCGGGGGCCTTGGCCTGTCCGGTCCTCTGTCCCCTGTGCCACCCATGGTGGTGTGCCTAGGGGAATTCAGGGATCTTGGGAGCTGTTTCCCTGCCTGCACCTGGCTCACAGCATCCCAGGAGAGATGGCCTGGGTACCTGGCAGGTTTTGCCAGATTGTGAAGAATCTAGAGCTGCAGGCTTGGGAGTCCAGGCTTTATCTTGTGAGCCGGGGAGAGCCATGGAAAGTGTCTAGGGAGGCTCAACCACAGGAGCCTTTCAGAAGCTCTGCCTGTTCTGGTTGGGCACAGAAGGCCATTTGCTGACCTCAGAGCGTTTGCTTTCTCAGTTGTGCCCAAGCATCCTAGGGTCACTGGCCCAGGGAGAAAAGGATGAGTGGACTTTGGCTTGGGTTCCATTCAGCATCTTTGTGCCATCTTGGATTTCCAGGGAGTTCTACTCCTAAGAAATGAAAGGATTTCACAGAGGAAAAACCAACCCAGAAGAAAGCTTTCCATGGGTGTGGTCACTGGCATTGTCAGCTCTTCAGAAGCCATGGCACAGACCATGTGCTTTCTTCCTCCCCAGCAGCAGACAAGACCCTGACCAAGAGCTGGGACAGAGGCCCCCTGCCCACCCGAGCCTCATTGCACTTCCCCATCAAGCAAGGTTTTCTGGGGGACCATTCCCCTGATGTCACAAACCTTCTGTGCCCCAGCAGTGTTTTAGAGGGGTTGTTGACTCAAGAGATGACATTCCTGCTGATGTATGTCATACTCTGGGGTGGATGAATGGTAAATGAAAACAGTACTTTTAACTTTTGAACCCACTTTCTCCTTCCTTGTAGCCAAGACGCTATTTGAGTTGGCTGCAGACTCCGATGTTTCCACAGCCATTGACCTTTTCCGACAAGCTGGCCTCAGCTCTCATCTCTCCGGAAATGAGCGGTTGACCCTCCTGGCCCCCATGAATTCTGTCTTCAAAGGTATCATGGGGAAGGCAGCCTGGCACATGTGTCCCTGGGGGCAGCCGCCCCTCTGCTGTCACCTCCGTGGCACCCTGCCAGATTTATAGCTCCCCATGGACCGTTCGTGCTTCCAACCAGCTCAGCCGAAAGCAGATGTGACTTCACCAGAAAGTGAAGAGGCACTGCTGTTTCATTTGGCAGAGCAGAGGATGCATGTGGGGATCTGGTCCTCGGAATTGAAGTGTCCGTCTGTCGGGAAAGCAGAGTGCTCCCTTGTCATTCTCTTTGCAAGGTCGATTGCCACTGTGACAGTCGGGAGGTCATAGTGAGGATACAGCTGAACCATGGCCATGGAGAAGGCAGAGAAGGGCCAAGTTGTGTCCAGGCCTTCCCTTCCCTCTTAGGGCAAAATTCCAAACACACTTGATGAGCTCGAACTTTTTTTTTTTTTTTTTTTAATTCTCAGAAGATGCCAGATGTTAAGGAATATTGGCAGCCTTGCCGGATTTCTCAGTCTCCACTTCCAAAAGGGGGATCAGGCTTTCTGCTGCATGGTCTCTGATTCTCTTCATTTCCAGAGTTAGTTTCTGGACCTGACCACGCCTTCTCTTGCAGATGGAACCCCTCCGATTAATGCCCGGACAAAGAATTTGCTTCTGAACCACATGATTAAAGATCAGCTGGCCTCCAAGTATCTGTACCACGGACAGACCCTGGACACTCTGGGCGGCAGGAAACTGAGAGTTTTCGTTTATCGTAATGTAAATTCTGGGTCCTAAATCACGCTGTTTCTTTATCTCAGCTCCAAGCAATGGAAGTTATATTAGTGTTTAAAAAAACAAAAAAGTGCTTAATAAGTAGGAGCTTGCCTGAGAACTAGTTTCTAATAAGGAAGGAATGAATTTTAGAAAGACTATCTGATATCAAAGTATCAAAATGGGGTTTTGCCAAATGTGTCTAACCCCCTTTTGTGGAGGCCTTTGGGAATGAATTGCACATCTGACTGGCCTGGCTGGGTAAGCAGCTGTCCACCTGACCCCAGAGTGATGAACAAAGGGAGGAGGTGTGGAGGGTTTGGATCCTTCTTAGCTTTTGTGAAGAGAAGTCACCTGAACTAACCATACAGCCCTCCTTGATCCAAAAGCTTCTCTTCTCTCTTCAACTGTTTCTTCTCTCTCTTCAAACCCACCTATTACCCTGGCATAGCAAACAGGAAGTACAATACAACAGCCCTTGCTCAGGACCAGCCTGCACCATTTGGCTAAAGATGGTTGTCATTTGTTCAGATCAGTAGACTGTCACTTCATTTGATCACTGTCAATGGCCCTCTCGTGTCACATAATAATCTCATGATTAACCCTGTCTGTAAATTTCTTGGGGCCTCGATGGCTCTTCTTACCTTAAGGAACACCATTTTTATTTTTTTCTTTCTTGGAGAAAGCACATCCTTTTATCCTAGTCTTAAGGCTGCACCCCATATATATTCACTGATCTCTGTGGATGAAGCCACCACCATATGCCCTGAACAAATCGGGAGGCCCCTGCTTTGGGTAGCGGGTAACCTGGCCTTTCTCTGCCCCTTTTACAGAGCCTGTGCATTGAGAACAGCTGCATCGCAGCCCATGACAAGAGGGGGAGATACGGGACCCTGTTCACCATGGACCGGATGCTGACCCCTCCAATGGGGACTGTCATGGACGTCCTAAAGGGGGACAATCGTTTCAGGTAACTGGCCCTGTCCCCAGGGGATTTCTGCCGCATGGTCATGCTAGGGCAGGACGCTGGGTGCCAGTTGTCTGTCAAGCTTCCCACCCTCAGAGGTTTAATGAACACTGGCCATGCACTGATGTGACCTCCCTGGCCAGGGATTCAGAAAGGATGAGGGTCACCTTGAAAGCTTAGGTTGAGAAGGGTTGCTTCTGGAGGGTATTCTTCAAGTCCATGGGGACAGGGAGGGGCTGCCCTTTTATTCCCAAGTTCAAGGAAAGCTTCCCACTTCTGCCAGGGAAGCCGAGCATGCCTGGCCCTGTGCCCGTAAGGAGTTGCCCTGTGAAGCGTCAGCTTCCAGGCCCTGGCAGTTTCCTGGCCTCTCCTTCCCAGACTCCCTGCAGCGCTCTGTTTCCTTGCCTTGCTCCCTCCATTTCTGACCCGTTGACTCACCACTGGGTGCCGTGACATCAAGTGGTTCCTGCCACCGAGTTCAGCCACCTGCATAAGAACCTGGGAGACCACCCACCCTTTGCCACACCCCCAGCCCCAAGAATCACATCCCCCAGGGCCCTTGTGGCTCGATCAGTCTGTAGGTCAGTCCTGCTCTGACCTCTCCCTTCCTCCTTCCCCCTCTGGCTGATGACTTACGGCTTTTCACTGAGCTTTGCATTCATGGAGAGGAGATGCAGACTGGGATTGCTCCCTGTTTGTACAAAACCCAACAAGGGTATGAATGCCAATGCTGTGGGCTCCACCTGCCCATAGTGGTGTGGGATTTGGGCACATGATGACCCCCTGCGCCCACCGGCAGGTGACATGTTCCGTGTGTGTATCCACAGCATGCTGGTGGCCGCCATCCAGTCTGCAGGGTTGACCGAGACCCTCAACCGGGAAGGAGTCTACACAGTCTTCGCTCCTACCAATGAAGCCTTCCAAGCCCTGCCCCGTGGAGAACTGAACAAACTCATGGGTAAAGACCCACCTAAGTACATTTGTCAACTTTTCTAAATTAATCATATCGGTCAGGATTCCAGCAGGAGACCATTGGCAAAGGGTTTGACGGAAAGGAATTTAAGATTATTTGCAGAGGTGTGGGCAGGATTAAGGGACAAGGAAAGGGTGATGATACAAAGGGGTGATAAGACCTTTTGATGTTTATCACTGCAGACCTGGGGGTGCTTGAGGAAGAGGGTGACTAGGGGAGGGCATGACCCGGGAGACCCTAGGACGAGGGGCACAGGACAACCACATGCTGCTGGGGTCAGAGGCATGGCAAGGGGGCGTCTAGGTGCTACAGCCTCCCTCAGCAACCTCCTGGCAGCTGGTTGCATGAGGACAAGGGAGCCTGAATGATGCATTTCACAGTGGTCAGCCTGTCTGGGCAGCAAACAAGATGGAGAAGAGTAGAAAGGAACGGAGGGTAGGTGACAACCAGCCCAATCAGCAGGCATGTTTTCCCCTGAGGATCTGTGAGGAGCTGCTCATGAAGCCATTGCCCTACACCACCACGTACCCCTCCTGGAGATGAAAGCTTTACCAAGAAGCTAGTCAAGGCCCTGAGCAGTTGAGTTGGGATGTTTGAGAGACAGCCTAGTGGTTAGGAGCTTGGGCTCCTGGATTACCCAAAAGCAGGTCAAACCCTGGCTCTGGCATTTACCAGCTAAGTGACCTCTAACAAGTTGCTTAGTGTCTCTGGGCCTCAGTTTTCCCATTAGAAAAGTAAGAGTGGTAAGAATACCTTGCTTAGAGTGTTGTGAGGATTCAATAAACATTGCCTGTGGTGTTGAGCACGCGTCCCCCATCAGTAACGGCATCACGGCCATGATGATGGGAGGTGGGGTGGGCTTGCGGTGTGTATGCTGATGCGTGCCTGGGAACCAGACTTCCCCCCCAGCATAGAAAGGTGAGCCTGAGGAGGAGGAGGAAGGACCTTGGCCAAACTTTGGGGCCCATATCATCTATACCACCCCCCGCCCCCACTCCTGAGTGGAGAATAGAAAGCTCTGGCAGCTGTGAACTGAGTCTGTGTCCCGTTCAATTTTCTTTACTGCTAAATGAATGCCTGTGTCTACAGTGCTGACATGTGTTCCAGAGGAGACAGGAGTTCATTCTGAACGTAAACTTTCCATTCTCTCTCTGTTCAGCAAGAGTGGAATATTCCCCAGGTGGCCCAGCCTGCTCGGCTTGCCTTTCATTTTCGGTTGTGCAGGAGCTGAGGGAGGGCTTGGGCAAGGCTCCCCAAACGTGCCCTCCCCCAGGCTTGCAGGCAGGATTAGACCCCAGCATGCCGAGGGGTGATGGTGCCCACCCAGGTGTCCGAGGTTGACCCAGATGTTAAAGATCTCTAAAGAAGGAGACCCCTCCCACCCCAGGAGCCAACTCAGCTCGACACCTCCAGGCTGTGTTTTTGTGGAAGAGTACCTTGTCAGCTCGAAGTTGTGGGTGTTTGGAAATCACTTGGTACCTGATGACTCCATCCCATGGCACTCATGTGAATTTGTCAATAACCAAGTGAACTCCCCACAGTGCTTTCAAGCTTCCTCTGTTCTCAGTTTCAAGATGCTGGAAATAGCCATCCATGAGCCCTGGGGGTATCCAGCCACTTGGCTGGTAATATGAGTATTGGGGAGGCCATGACGAAGCTGCAAGGGCAGCTGGTGGCTTTAAGAATTGCCTCCCACACTTAATTGGGGAAATGCCTGTGCACCTTTATGAGCAATTGGCTGCTTTCCCCAGTTGGTGGAGAAGCTGATGTGGGCTGGAAAGAATGCTGAGACGTGATGAGGAGGGACGCCGTGGAGGGATACCCCCCTCGGCCCTGACCTCATCGGCTCCATAGCTCCTCCAGACTGCAGCTGTCGACTCTTTTTAAGTTCTCCCTTCAGGAAACAGCCGTCTCAGAATATGCATTTGAGGGCAGAATGTGTAAACATTTCACTGCTGTGTTATAACTGTTGGGAGCCATGCTGATGATGAAATGTCTCAGATGCCGGTGCTGGAAAGACCCCTGGCTTTCCAAGCAACTATTTAGTCATGGAAACATGAGTCACACTCATAGAGGAGTATGGATTAACTCCTTCTCAACATCGCAGAAGCGTGTACTTAACCTAGCAGCCCGTCAAATGCACGAGTAGCTTCATGGCCACTGTCATATGACTTGTTCCCCTGATCATTATGCAAATGATGGAGTAGAGGGCTGAGCAAACAGTAGGTGCTCAATAAGTGCTTATTACCTGGGCAGGGGGTTCTCAGTTACAGGGGTGACTACCTACATCTTCTCCTTTGGGCCCTCCTTGACCACACCAGTTACCAGCCTTAGGATTAACTCTGCTTTCTTTTCCCACATACCTGCAGGCAATGCCAAGGAGCTTGCCAACATCCTGAAATACCATGTTGGCGATGAAATCTTGGTCAGCGGAGGCATTGGGGCCCTGGTGCGGCTGAAGTCTCTCCAAGGCGACAAGCTGGAAGTCAGCTCAGTGAGTGTGTGTAACATTTAAAGGGCTGGCAGTGCCCTGCCACTGGGGCTCTGGGACACAGCTCATCCCTAGGATGGCATTAGACACACGCTGTGTTTAAGATGCATCTTGAATCTCTGAGTGCATTTTATCAGAAAAGAAAAAAGAGTCTTCCGAAGAAATTAAGGGAGATTGTGCTTAGGCATGAATAAGCACTTCCAGATTTGCAGGGGAAAAAAGCATCTGATTGGCATCTGAGAGAAGCTATTAAATATAACCCCCTCTTAAGGAACTGATAAGCAATACTTACATGTCTTGAAAGATCCATTCCCACTCCATCACCCCCAAGTCCAGGGCCTCACTGAGCTGTACCATGAACCTAACCAGCCCAGAAGAAAAAAAAAAAGAGGCTTTTCTTCTGATACTTGATCTGTGCCCCTTCCCTCACTCTGCACGTTGATGATACCCATTCCCCTTTGGAGCCGCCTCAGAAGGTCCCTACCTTACAGTGAAACTGCTGGGCCTCCCTGCCTACACTGGCCAAGGCCACTGACCGCCCCGGCCCGCCCCGCCCTATGGTCAGAGTGCCTTGCAGCACGTGGCCAGCTTAGCCTCTGCTCCTCCTGCCTCTCGCCTCGCCCCAGCTCTGCGTGTGCTCATCAGCTTCTCTCGGGAGCGTGGGAAGGCAGGTGGGGGCAGGGATGGCCTGACCTGTGACTTCTGCAGGCTGTCTGAGAGTCTCTCAGCACCTGGTTTGGGGCGTCGGGGTCCTGTCGGTCTCTGGCTTCACTTCCCCTGTCCCCCTTGGGTCTGATCTGTGGGTCTTTCAGGAAAGCCTGAGACAGATTTACCCTGTGAGAAAATCTGAAGTCAGACATGGAGGAAAAGTGGAAAGAGCCCTGCCCCCAGAGCTGGACACCTGGCTTCTGTCCCCAGCTGTCCTCCTCCTCAGCTTAAAGGTGGCACTTGGCCTCTCTCGAGTTCCCATTCTTTCAGGTGGGGCCTTAATAGCTCCCTCTTCACTATGCAGTGCTGTGAGGACTAAATGAGCCATACAAAAGAGCATTTGTGAATTGCAACGTGCTGAGTCCACATAAGGGATTAAACTGAACCCACCACAACAAGGACCTACTGTATGGCACAGGGAACTCTGCTCAGTGTTATGTGGCAGCCTGGGTGGGCGGGGAGTTTGGAGGAGAATAGATACGTATGTGTATGTGTACGTCCCTTTGCTGTTCGCTTGAAACTACGGCAGCATTGTTAATCAGCTATACTCAGGCACCAAATTAAAAGTTTAAAATAAATAACTACACTGAACCCACTAGACCAGTGGTCTCTCACTGGCAGGGTCTATTCCAGTTAGCAGAGTGTTCTCAGCAATTCGCATAGGATCTGGCATCCAGAAATGCTCAGTTAAGGTTTGCTCGGTTGAAGAGTGGATGGGATAAACAGGCTCCACGTTCAATCATTGTCTCTGTTTCTCCCAGAAAAACAACGTGGTGAGTGTCAATAAGGAACCTGTTGCTGAGGTGGACATTATGGCCACCAATGGCGTGGTCCACGCCATCTCCAGTGTCCTGCAGCCTCCAGGTAAGGCCCTAAAGGACCACATCCCCATTCAGCCTACCACTGGCCTATGTCTGCACATGGCTATTAGCACTCAGTAGAAACACTGCTGTCGGCAAAGATGAGAATGAATGTGGTACATGCAGACTGAGCATCTGTGAACAGCATGGCTGGGGCTGGTTGAAAAGCGACTTAGAAACTCTCGGCTCGGATGGGCTACACCAGTAGCTGAAGGAGAGACGTCTCTCTGCTGAATTGGCTCGCTGTCCCAGCCCCACGCAAACAGAGCCCGGTTGTTTTTCACATGCTTTGTGCTGTGAACATGGTGCAGAGCACACACCTCCTACAGCACCCCGCCCCGGCTGTGCTCTCTTAACCGCCAACCAAGTTACAGTGGAGCCCGGCCTCTCCCCTCACTTGTGCATTCACCTTTCTTTGAGCTCTTTCCCCACGGGCTAAATTCCTCTGAGAGTTAAGGAACATTATGAAGGCAGACTTCATCTGAGGATGTAAGCCAGAAAACCCAACAGTGCCCCTCAGTCCTGGCAGTTGTGAATGACATGCTAATCATCTCTCTCTCATCCAAGCTGCCTTTTCTTTTATCTGCAGCCAACAGACCTCAGGAACGAGGCGACGAACTTGCAGACTCTGCACTTGAAATCTTCAAACAGGCATCTGCATTCTCCAGGGTATGATGCCAGCTATGTGGGCCCCTGGCCTGAATAGCTATGGGTCCTGTGCTCGGGCCCATGGAGGGGACTCTCCTGTCTCCTTTGGCTGTCCAACCAGGGCTCTCCCGTCATTTCTTCCCAATCCCATTGGAGTATCCTTAGCTCTGGCCTTTGGGGAGTTTGGAATAAAAACCCAGGCAGCCTGTTTCCTTGGTGGGTGACAGCCCAGGCCTTCAAGCCTCTGTCTGTGGGGAAGCCGCAGCTGGTGAGAATCCGTCTGACCAAGGACAGCCCGTCCTGAACTTTGCTGATAGTGGGCTGGCCTGCTCTGAGCCTGGGCCTCCAGGTTACTTTTCCATCTTCTGTGACAGCCCAGCATGCTCTGCTGCGCAGTGGTGTGGGTTCTGGATTCGGGGCCAGCTCGAAGAACCTGTCTTCTTTCCCTCAGCCCCACCTCCCTCTCAGAGCCGCTCTGACTTTCTGTGCTGCTTCTCCTGCTCCCCAGCTTGTCCAGGGATCCCATGCAGGCTCCCTTGCTGCTTTGGGTCAGGTGGGAATATGGGGTATGTTGCAGGAAGTTTGCATTTTAACACAAGGCTGCAGAAGGTGGTCCTTAACCCAAAGGTCTGGAGCTGGAATATGTCACTTTACGTTTGGACAGAGGGGGGTCTCCTTAGTGCTCCCTGAGGAGGGTTCTTGGCCCAGAGTTCCTGTTCGTGATTGCCACCCACTGTGTGGGCCTAGCTCCCCAAGGGCCAGATGATAGTCTAGGGGGAAGCCTGGCTCTGGGGCTCCACAGGACCCAGCAATTCCACAGTTCCCCGTCCTCTTCCTCAGCCCCCCATTTTTTCTGAGTAAGGATGGCCATGGGCAAAGCCACTGCCATGAGCAAGCGTAGGTCTAACTGCCGCTAGAGAACGTGACACCTTGCGTTTTCGTTTCAGGCCACGCAGAGCTCTGTGAAACTAGGTAAGTCTGGTCTGGGTTTGACGTTCTCGTAGACTTATGTAAGTCTTATCCTGAAACAGGCCTAAACCTGCCATCTGCTGTCTGTAGAAAGAATATCATGGTGCCATAAAACATGGCCTTTGGGGTCAGAGGCGGAACCCCTGGTTTCCTTCTCCATAAGATGGAGATGATGAATACCAGCCTTTTAGGGTTTATGTGAGTTTTTGGCTTTGGGAACCTGGGAATATTGCACGGAGACTTGGCAGGAGCCTGTGGTGAGGATATGGTCCCAAGCTGGGAAACGGAGAATACCTCAGTCCTGATCATCACTGAGTAAGATCGGAAGTTTTACAGACCAGAAACATCTGCTCTGTGCAGGAGAGGGTGGCAGAGGAAGGCCGTTGGTCCTCGTGACAGTGTCCTAGACACGTGGGGAGTCTGCACCTTTCTCACCTCTGCAATGTCTCTCTTTCAGCCCCTGTCTATCAGCGGTTATTAGAGAGGATGAAGCACTAGTGTGAAGGACCGCAGGAGGAATGCATTTCAGCAGCTCCCTGCCGCTTTCTCTCGTTTTGCCAAAGAGACTGAATGTTTTTGAAACCAAATGATCACACTTTGATGCCCATGGGTCACACCGTAATGAGATCTGAGCCTTGGGAGGGTGGGGGTGGGGGGAGGAGGGAGAGAAATAGACTTTTCATTTTTGCCCCCTAAACATGGCGGTTAGCCCACTGCAGTGCAGAGTCCTGGATGTCACTGCCTGGCGTTGACTTCCAGCAAGGACCTGTTGGAATCTCCTGCCTGTGCCACGTACACTGGAAAAGGAAGCCAAAGTTTCTGAAGCTCACAAAACATGAATCAGGCCGTCCGGCGTCACGGGGGCGACGTGGCACGGTGTTTGTAAAGCTCTTTCACAGTTGGAGAAGTGGCATCCTTATAAGCCATGAGTTGAATGGCTCTGCCAAATGTTTTTCGCGCCTCCATGTGGCTTGGACCCTTCTGTGTGACCCTGTCCAATTAGAAAAGAGAGGGCTGGTGAGCACGCAGAGCTCAGGAGTCCCCAGGTGTGGCAGAGCCATGGTGTGTTTGTAATAATAAAACCACAGAAACATACGCGTACGTGGATGGGAACAGTGTGCCGGCCTGGGTATCCACAGGGTTGGGATTCTGTCTCTTGGGGCTGTGACCTTCCTCCCACTGAAATTCCACCAGGAGCAGCTAGGCGAGAAGCCCTGAGGGATGGTTTATGGGGGTGACCATGGCATCGACTTCATAGGTCCACCATGAGAATGAAAGGACATAGTTCTTATAAAATACTCAGCATAGCATTACGTATCCTTATTCTTACCGTGCTGTCTGGAACTGCTCAGGATTGGGGCAGCTGGGAGCCAAGTAGTGTCTTTCCCAAAGGCATCCTGCTTTTCCTGGAGACTGGGGCAGTCCTGCCCTCCCCCTTTTCACTCGGCCAAGGCTGACTTAAGGGACCTAACAACCCAGAGATAGTGCTGCCAGGGATAGGGCTGTGGAGGAGCAGACACAGCCCCTCCCCAGTGTGGCTCCACGTCTGGGGGAAGACAGCCGTTACACGTCATCCAATACAGTCATCCATGCCTTCATTCCTTAGATATGAGTGTTAGGTTTGGTCAGCAGACAAGGCCCTGTTCTCATGGGGCAGAGACTCATTGATCTGCTAATGGTACTCCCTGTCGCCTGCCCATCCACATGGACTCAAGGACTCCGTGACAGGCAGGAAGGAATCTGAGCAAGCGGGGGCTCCAGGAAGTGGGAGGAAGTAGGAGGAATTGAAGGAGCTGACCTGGGGGAGGAGGTCAGGCTGCGGGAGGCTGGGGAGATGTCCCAAGAAATGAGGGTTGGGCTTCTGCACGTTTGGTCCGGCCACCCTCCCCCAGGGGTTCCTGCAGCCTCGCTGCCTCTGATGCCCTGCTCATGCTGGGGTGCTGCAGCTGTGGTGCTGAGACTCCACATCCACACACCTGCATGTCACAAGATGCCATCAGAACCCAAAGAGGCTATTAGCGCAACTTCTAAAGATCCTTTTGATGGAAAACAAAAATCACCACACAATTCCTTAAAAATGTCCAAACCCCACCATCTGTCCCTGTGACCCCAGCCCTGTCCCCATCTCAGCCTCCTCCAGAAGGGGGGGCTCTGTCCATTCTACCAGCTGGATAGTCCTCCTTGTGACAGAACCATGCGCAGCCGTGGCCCTCCGCCACCCTCCCAGCCAAAGAGGATTGACTTCCTTTTTGGGTCCTAAACATCCCCATCCCTGCATTTCCCAGAGACTCAGGCTAAGCTTAGGTGCTGCCATCTGAGGATGGACACCCAGGGCCAAGGGGTCAGCCACTGGATGTTCCCAGGGAGGGTGAGCCCCGGAGAGAGGTGTGCACTGTCCTTACTGTGTCAGAAGGTAAGAGCAGCCAGGAGGGGGCTCAGGCCACTCGAGCCCTGCCTGCTGAGCCCCAACCAGGCAAAGAGGCAGAGGAGAAGGGAAAGGGGCTCCGCTTGGCTCCCTTCACTCCCCACTGTCACTCTGAGGCTCCCAGGCCTCTGAGCTGGAGAGGCCCACAAAGACCGTCAGCATTGAAGCCCCAGGGCTTTCCAGGCCTTTCCCACAGGAGGCCAGCTCAGTGATGGGGCAAAGGAGGGGCCGCTGCGTGGCTCTGCTCCTAAATGTATTATCGTTTCTGTTTCTTACATCAGCCCTGTGAAATAGGTAAGGACTCGTGTGTGTGCTAAGTTGCTTCAGTCATGTCCGACTCTTTTGTGACTTTATGGATTGTAGCCCACCAGGCTCCTGTGTACACGGGATTCTCCAAGCAAGGATACTGGAGTGGGTTCCCGTTTCCTCCTCCAGGGGATCTTCTGGGCCCAGGGAGATCGAACCCACATCTCTTGCTTCTCCTGCATTGGCAGGCAGGTTCTTTACCGCTAGCGCCACCTGAAAATGCCAAGGACGCATAGAATCTCTATTTTACTGCTGTGGAAAAGGAAGCTCAAAGAGGTGAAGTAGTTTGCCAGATCACAGTGTAGGTAGGGGCTGAAACATAAACCAGACCCTGCACAATTAATCACCCCTTGTGCCCCACCCACCCTAGAGTCCACTCAGGAGGAGCCCTGGCAGCCGTGGACAAGTGGGACACAGGTGCTAGGGGGCCTCCTGAGAAGCCCTGGGGCCTGGGAGCTCCTTCACAGCCTAGACCACCACTTGTTCACCTGCTGCTGGGGGGCCAGGAGTGAGTCAGTACCAGCTGTGGACGCCCTGGCCACGTGGATGTCAGCAAAGAAGGGGGACAAGGGGGAGTTCCCCTGTGGAGGAGAGCACCTCTGTGCCTGAAACCATAACTCAGTGTCATGGTCTGAGCGGAGCTGCCTGGAATCTTGCGCTCAGAAAGCTTTCTAAAGCCAGAAAAGAAGGCCTCAGAATGACAGTTGGGCCTGATGCCTTGCCCCGAAAAGCCAAATGGGGCCGCCTCCCTGGCGTCCCTGCCTGGCAAGGAAAGGAACACATCCGCTTGACGGGGTCCTCTGTTCACATCCCAGACTGAGCCAGTTCAGAGAATAAGTGTAGGGGTTGGGGGAGTCTGGACTAACCCCCTACACACACACCCACACACACACACACGCACCCACCCACACACACACACACACACACACACACACACACCCAGTGGACCGACAGGCCCAAAACGGAGCCTCAGGCACAGATAACTCGCTCTTCACATCTACTCCTGGGTGGTCAGAGGACTGGGTGAGGAGGAAGGGAGCAACTGAGGTACGGTTGCCCCATGGGAAACTTCCAGCTCTGGCCTGTTGGAGGCGGGCTCCATAGAGCCACCTGCACCCCCAGGCAGCTGCAAGGGCCCTGCCATCAGAGCTCCATTCATCACAGGGGTGGCCGAATTGACACTGAGACCTGAAGGGTGAAGGGCTAGGGAAGAGCATTTGAGCTGAAAAAACAGTGTGCATAAAGTCTCTGGCACATGTGGCCAGAGGGGAGTAGAGAAGAGTCATCTGCTGAGATAGATATCTGGGAGTCAGACCATGCCTGACCCTGTGGGCTGTGGTAAGGATTTTAGACATTATCCTTCAGACCATGAGGAGCCATGGAGGGTTTTAGTTGAGGGAGAGAGATGGTGAGAGGTGTGTCATGATCAGATTGTTTTTTTTTTTTTTTTTTTTTTATTGTGGTAAAATACATATAGCATGGAGTTTACCATTTTAACTGTTTTTAAGTGAATAATCCAGTGGCATTAGACACATTCACATGGTTGTGCAACCGATTTCCAGGATTCTTTCCATCTTTCATAACTGAAACTATATCCATTCAACAATAACTCCTCATTCTCCTTTTCCCTCAGCCCCTGGTAACGAATGCTTGACTTTTTGTCTTATGAATTTGACTACTTTAGGGACTTCATATAAATAGAATCGTACAGCATTTTTCTTTTTGTGACCAACTTCTTTCACTTAGCATGATGTCTTCAAGTTTCATCCTCACGGTAGCATGTGTCAGAGTTTCCAACATTTTTAAGGCTGGATAATATTCCATTGTGTATATACCACATTTTGTTTATTAATTATATTCATCAGCGGACAATTGGATTGCTTCTGGCTACTGTGAGTAATACTGCTATGAATGTGGGTGTACAAATGTCTGGCCTTGATTTCAATTCTTTTTGGTATATACCAAGAAATGAATAGAAGAAAAGCTGCCACTGGAAGGAAAGTAAGGTTTCTGCTTTGTATATTTTACATTGGAGAAGTCGTTAAACATCCAAGTGGGATGTCAAGGAGGCTTTTAGGTATTCAAGCCTCAGGCTCAGGGAAGAGGTCAGACCTGAGATGGGGTGTTGGGTGTCATCAAATCCTATAGGTGTTATTCAGAAACACTGACTGGGTGAAATCACCTAGTGAGGGAATATAGAGAAAAGACGGTGCCTGGGACAGAGCCCGGGGTTGGCTCATCAAAGGGAGAGCAACCAACAAAAGGGCCTGAGAAGTTGTGTGAGGAGGACTGGAAGTCACCAGCAGAGAGCTTTTCAAGAAGGAGGGAGCATCAGCCACGTTGAATCATTGGTGTGTCCATGGGATCTGGCCACATGCATGTCATCAATAACCTGAGCAGGAGGACCTAAATCTGGAGAGGTAAAGAGGGGTGAGGAGGATGCATTTTCTGACTTGAGTGCTTTGAGTGAATGCTGAATTTTGAATTTGAATTTCAATGACTGAGAAGCCTGTAGGAAAAGGAGAGAAACTGGAAGTAATCCATTTGTTCAGCCTCATCCTTTATGCTTGCATCAGAAGCCCCTCCCTCCATCCCTGTGCACCCACCATCACAGCCCTAAGGACTTATTTGGAATAACCCCCAACTTGCTTTTAGGCTTCCCCTGCTAGGGACTGAGCTGCTGTGAGGGAGGGCCTCTGTCGTACCCAGGGTCCCAGCACCTAGCACAGGGCCTGGCACACAGCATTCAAAAGGTGCTACCCCAAAGCCTGGACCCAGAGCTCGGATGGTCCTTTCACTCAGCACACTGGGCTTAGGCCCTGGTTGCTCTCTGAAGAGGAAGAGGAGGCTTCCTAGACCCTTGGGGGATCCTGGGTGTTTCTCCTGCGTGTGTGTTGAAGGAAGCCCGCATAGCATGCTCCTTGGGTCTCTTCCAGAAAAGCAGGTGGTAGCCTTGTGAGCATCACCATCCCTGGGGCAGCATCAGCCCACTTTGGCTGGGAAGAGAGCACACCCATGTGTCAGCAGTCCCAGGTCAGTGGGAACGTCTGAGTCCAGAGGACAGACAAATGGCTGCTTAATCACACTGGAGAGCCCATCACTTCATCTTGAGCAGGTGACCTGACCCTCTCCCAACTTTGGGAAGGAAGTGTTATGCTTGGAGAGCTACTCCTCCTTCCAGGATCTTCCTCCTCCAGTTCTGTTAAAAGGAAGACGGTCTGAGAATTGGGAGCAGCAGAGAGAGAGAAAGAGAGGATAAAGACTTCTGATTAAATATCCTCATTTGAGCAGATATGAGTTTTTGAGTGAACAGATGGAAAGCCACTTTCGCCCCTGTCAGGAGGGCCGGGGAGTCCCCATGGCTTCTTGATGACGGCTCATACAGAACTCAAGTTCAACGAAGCCACCTGCATGCAGGGCACTTCCCTGATGCCAGCTCTCAGTTGGGCATGCTTGGTGTAGGTGCCCACGTCCCAGATCACGTTCTCCAGAAACACTTTCAGGACCTCGCGGGTCTCTTCGTAGATGAGCCCAGAGATGCGCTTCACACCACCACGATGAGCCAGGCGGCGGATAGCAGGTTTAGTGATGCCCTGGATGTTGTCGTGTAGAACCTTGTGGTGGCGCTTAGTGCCGCCTTTCCCCAGACCCTTGCTGCTTTTGCCACGTCCAGACATGGCTTCACGAGAAGTGAAGCCCAGTTTCTGAGGCTGCAACACGGCCCCATGGCTGTCCCTCCGTGGAGCAATGGCAACCTGACAGCAGGAGAGGAGAGAACTCGTAACCATAACTGGTGTGAGGTGGAGAGGCCTTCAGAGAGATCTCATGGTGCAGCCCAGCTCGGCAGATGTGCAAATGCACAAACGTGCACCGGTGAGACACCCTGCAAGTGCCAGGAGTGCGGGAAGCAGTTGAGGGAAGCAGTTCTAGAGGAGGAGGAGGTGAGCCCCACCCCAGGGGGGAAGGGGAGGGAACTTGGGGCCAGGTGTAAACACCCTGTGAGCTCAGTCCCTCCGTCATCGTGCTCGGGCAGCTCCTCCAAACATGCCTGAGAACAGAGGAAGAACAGCCCCAGAAGTGCCAAGGTGCAACTTCCAAGCCCAGCCCAACCCGGGGGGGACACCTTCATTCAGACCCTAGTCGCTTCCAGTCAAGATCCAGGACTCCTAATTCCCATAAAGCAGGGACCCCTGACAGAAGCTGGGGACCCTCTCCTCAGAGAAATGCACAGGGACCTCCTGCACAGGCCTGAGGACCACTCCCTCTTGAGTCCTAGTCTAAATGCCTTGATACGGGTCTGAGTTCCACAGCACTGCACATTTCTTGAGGCAGCAAGCAAGTCCTCTGCCCAAAGCATCTAGCTTAGACACACAGTGAAAGTTAAAGTCTCTCAGTCGTGTCTGACTCTTTGTGACCCAGGCCAAGGAATTCTCCAGGCCAGAATACTGGAGTGGGTAGCTTTTCCCTTCTCCAGGGGATCTTCATAACGCAGGGATCGAACCCAGGTCTCCCGCATTACAGGCAGATTCTTTACCAGCTGAACCACAAAGGGAGGCCATAAGACACATAGGAGGCCGTCCGTAAATATAGACTGAGTAGGCCATCAAAGCACAACCCAGTTTCTGAGGCTGCAACATGGCCCCGTGGCTGTCCCTCCATGGAGCAATGGCAGCCTGACAGCAGGAGAGGAGAGAGAACTCGTAACCGTAACTGGTGTGAGGTGGAAAGGCCTTCAGAGAGATCTCGCAGTGCAGGCCAGCTCAGCAGATGTGCAAATGCACAAACGTGCACTGGTGAGACACCCTGCGAGTGCCAGCAGTGCAGGAAGACCTTGACTCAAAACCCACACGGCTTTCAACATGGGAGAATTCACACTGGTGGGAACCCCTGGGAACCTGAGTAATGTGGAAACACCTTTGAAAAAGTGGAAGTGTTAGTCACTTAGTTGTGTCCGACTCTTCGTGACCCCATGGACTGTAGCCTGTCAGGATCCTCTGTCCATGGGATTCTCCAGGCAAGAATACTGGAGTGGGTATCCATTCCCTGCTTCAGGGGATCGAACCCAGGTCTCCTGCATTGCAGGCAGATTCTTTACCATCTGAGCCACCAGAGAAGCCCAGAAACACCTTTATTTATGGTTTATAGTACACATTCTTGAGACATTGAACCAGGAGAAATACCCATTATAGGAAATAGATCTTTGAAGGTATATATCACCCTTTTTAGGAGATTATGGAAATCATACCAGTGGATGATCAAAAACAAAAGCCCTTTGTCATCTTCCTAACCATGTTTAGCTTTACATCATAGTTTTATGTTTAGTTTTGTTTTCTAATGTGTCTATCATTGTCTTGTTAACTTTTCAATCCAATTTGAATTTGATTTTCTCTAAGACAGGAATCTCACCTCCAAATTTTTATCTCACCCCCAGGAAGTCAACAGTTTCTTCCTTCCCTATTATCTTGTTTTGCCTTCTTGGAGACACATTTGATTATTCATATCAGCTTGTGTCTCAACCTGGTCTTTGATCCACATATCTGTGTCTGAACCTGGATCTCACCACTTAAATTGGTGTTAATTTAGTATCTTTTAACATCTAATAGAGTCAGGTTTCCTGGCTTTTGAAGTTAACTTTTCCCTTTTGTAAAATTAACACTTTCTCTTTGCCAAAAGGTTCAGAAAATTTAGAGAAGCAGAAAGGAAAAATAGAGATGACCTGTAACGCTAACAACTAGTAACAGTCTCTGTCGTGTTATTAGAACAGATTCTTCCTGATTTTGTTTTTGAGGAAAATGCAAGCATATGTCACAGACTGTAATCCTCCTTTATTGTGCCCAAATACATTACTGAAGGAAGTCTCGAAATAAAATAGGCATTGTGGGAGGCCAAATTGTAAGACAGCCTCCGTGACCTCATGACTGCCTCCATGGCGAAAAGGAGGCTGGACCCAGGTGGGCCCAATGTCCTCATGAGCCCTTCTCTGAGAAGCAGAGTTTCTCCAGCTGGTGGCAGAAGAGGCAGCCGGAGGTTAGCCATGGGAGGAGCACTCCATGCAGAGATGCCGGTTTGAGGATGGAGGGGGCCAAGTGAGAAGTCACACAGATGGCTCCCGGGAGCAGGGAAGAGCCCCGCTGCCAGCCAACAGGGCAACAGGGCCTTCAGACCTTCAACAGCCCCCACCTAAATGGGCATGACAACCAGTTCTCCAGAGCCTCCAGGTAAGAGCCTGCCAACGCCATCATTTCAGCACTGAGCAGAGAACCCAGGCAAGTCCACCCAAATTCTCACAAATTGTGAAATATCAATAGTTGGTGCTGTTTTAAGCTGCTAAGTTTGTAATAACTTCTTAGATGGCAATAGAAATTAGCATAGGCATTTAAACCAGTGAACCGTTGAAAATAAAAACCCTTTGATCAACTAACTGTATTTTCAATATTAGAAAAATCATATTTGGGGATAAGCCTGTGAGGTTAGTTTCATTTTCTTTACTCACTGTCTATGAGGGCCTCTAAATTGCCCTCGCTCCATGAAAAGCCTGTGTCCTGGCTCCAGATGGGGTCCCTAGTGCTGGGCTTCAGGAGGCCTCACAGGCTCTTTGGGGCCCCACTGGGCAGGTCCAGGCCCTTCCTCTGAAGGAGGTGATCCTCTGCCTCTAAAACTGTCCCAGAGCCACATGAGACCTGCTGAGAGCTTGGGGTATAGAACTGCCTTGGGTTGGCCACATCCCCTCCTCACATGTGCTTGGGCATGCCCCCTGGAGCATGTGGAATCTTCCCGGACCAGAACCCTTGTCCCCTGCATTGGTAGGCAGATCCTTAACCACTGAACCACCAGGAAGTTCCCGACTTTGCATTTTACACTTTTAACAGCCCGCAAGTTTCTATCCTATAGCAGCCCAGGCTGGCTGGTAAAAGGAAAATTGGATCACAAAGGGTCCTGGAGCTCCTCCAATACCATCCTCTGGTGCCAACCACAATAATCTGAATGCTAGAACACATTCTCTTTTATCATCTTATCTTTGCTTTAGTTTACAAAATGAGAAATGGGCTTAGAGAGGTTATGTAATTTACTCAAGGAGGCACCATTAATGGTTGTCAGAATTCTGACCCAACTCTGACTCTTGGCTCTTCTAACCACTACTTGGGGTAGCCAAGGGGGAACCCATACATTCAACAGAGACCCAGGGGCAGTGGGTTCTCAATCTTGCTGCCTGTTAGAATCCCGAGGGACTTTTATTTTTTTGAATATCGATTTAGTTAGGTTGCACCCGGTCTTAGTTGTGGCATTTGGGATCTTTGTTGCATAATACGGATCTTTTAGTTGCAGCATATGGGATCTAGTTCCCTGGCCAGGGACCGAACCCAAGCCCCTGCAATGGGAGCGTGGAATCTTAGCCACTGGACCACCAGGGAAGTCCCCTCGTGGTGCGGTTGTTCAGTCACTCAGTCGTGTCTGACATTTTGCAACCCCATGGACTGCAGCATGCCAGGTTTCCCTGTCCTTCATTGTCTCCTGGAGTGTGTTCAAATTTTGTCCATTGAGTTGGTCATGCCATCCAACCATCTCATCCTCTGTCGTCCCCTTCTCCTTCTGCATTCAATCTTTCCCAGCATCAGGGTTTTTTCTAATGAGTCGGCTCTTCGCATCAGGTGGCCAAAGTATTGGAGCTTCAGCATCAGTCCTTCCAATGAATATTCAGGGTTGGTTGACTTTAGGATTGACTGGTTTGATCTCCTTGCAGCCCAAAGGACTCTCAAGAGTCTTCTCCAGTACCACAATTTGAAAGCATCGATTCTTTGGCACTCAGCACTTTTTATGGTCCACTCTCACATCTGCACACAACTGCTGGGAAAACCATAGCTTTGACTATCCAGACCTTTGTTGGCAAAGTGATGTCTCTGCTTTTTAGTGCACTATCTAGATTTGTCATAGCTTTTTTCCAAGGAGTGAGAGTCTTTTAATTTCAAGGCTGCAGTCACTGTCCACAGTGATTTTGGAGCTCAAGAAAATAAAGTCCGTCGCTGTTTCCATTATTTCCCCGTCTATTTGCCTGAAGTGATGCCATGAACTTGAGGGATAGAGCTAGCAATTTGAACAAGCCTCCCAGGTGATTCTGATGCATGGGAGAGTTTGAGAACCACTGTTACAGAAACAGCCACATTTGCTGGGACAGCAGCTCAGGGCTGGCAGAGAAGTGGTGTCTGGTTCTCTCAGTCTGTGCTTTGGGCTCCAGAGGCAAAACTTGTTTCCCCAGGGGGCCAGGTTAGGATGAGCAAGAAGCAGACTAAGATTCTGCCGGCCACATCTGGAACCCAGCATGAATCCCCAGTTTCCAGCCTTGTTGGTATCATTATGCAAAATGCGAAAAGGAACATTCTTAAAGGGAAGCCATTGACTTTATGATTTTAATGAGATCTGGCTCAGCCTGTTCTCAAGATGTCTATTTATTGGTTCACCAACAGCTGCCAGGGAGATGCAATACAGAGTTTGTTTGTTTTCTCAATTTAATGCGTCAGTTTCTGGAGCCTAAGCATCCCCTTCTGGAAAGCAGTGGGATTTCCCTGGCCTGAGGACATAGGGGAAGTTAGTCCCTCTCTGAGAGGAGGGGGTGGGATTATCCTTCTGAACATTCATTCTTTCAATAAATACATACTGGATGCCTGTTGTATGCCAAGCAGTATGCTAGGAAACCAGGAGAAATAGCTCTGGTAGGAAGGCGAGGAAATTCTCCTGGATGTACATGAACTTCCCATCAGTTGGGAAGGAGATAGGGAATAATTCTCCTGTCCTTGGTTGCTCAGTTGTGTCTGACTCTTTGCAACACCATGGACTGTAGCCCACCAGGCTCCTCTGCCCATGGGGATTCTCCAGGCAAGAATACTGGAGTAGGTTCCATTCCCTTTTCCAGCATAATTCTCCTAGGGGTTCTTTAAAAAATGCAAATTCCAGGGCAGAACCCAAATGATCCTGACTCAGCTGTCTGAAGCGCAGCCCAGGAACCTGGAGCTTTAACCAGATCCTCTTCTGATGACTCTTGGTGGGAAGTCCTCTGAAACAGAGCAGTAAGGGTTTGTCGTTTGTTTTGCTTTAAGTAATTTCTGTTCTTTATGTAAAGTCAGACAATAAGGACTGAACAACATCCAGTTTAACACTCCTGTACCCCAACTTCACCTACCCTCACCACTGTTGATAGATCAGCTTCCAAGCTGGACTTAGTGCAACAGTTTTCTTCTCACTCCGTTTCTCTCCCTTGCAGGGTTCAAAGTCCTCTGGTTGGTTTGGGGAGGGGGATCCTCTTTCTGGGCCAGGACTATTTTCCTTAATAAGGATGTTTGCCTTCAGGCTGTCTGTCGTTCCCAGTCCCCTTTCAGGATCCTGCTGTCTATTGGGTAGGGAGCAGAAGGTGTGTGCGACCCTCTGAAGACTTTCTCCATTGGCCAGCTTGAGGCACGTCAGGGGACCACACAAGGCTTTGTCACCCACCGTGCGCAGCCCCAGAGGCTCCCTCCTCCTGAGCCAAGGGCTGAAAGGAGGTGCTCCGAACTCCAGGCCTGATCCGGGGCTGCAGGCTGAGCTGTGTGCAGTGAGGAGGGGGAAGCAGCGTCCCTGCAAAGACTTGAAAGCAGGATACATCGTGGTGTGAGCAAAGGTGCATGTGGTGCTTCAGAGCCAAGGTGGGTGGAAGGCAGGGTCAGCTGTCATTGGTCCCCACCACTCAGAGTTGAGAGGAGAGTCAGAAACATAGCCTGAGAGTGCCTCCAGGGGACCCTCTGTGTGGCCCTGAACCCCTTCCCCCAGCATGCTGTCTCCTCCTCCCTGGGGCCCACTGGAATTTCCTCCCCTGAGAACTAAAGCCCCTCCCCAAACCAACCCGGCCTTTCTAGAAGGAATGTCAGTAGGAGTTATCTAAAGCCCTGAAGATAGCAACTCCATGTCGAGGCATTTAATCTGAAAACTACATGTGTGTGATGTGTGTGTTTGTGTGCTCATTCTGGCCTACAAAGTGCTAGATACACTAGTGCTATCCACCAGTAGGGTGGAAGTTCCTACCAACGTGGGCTTAGTGAAGTGAAGTGAAGTGCAGTCGCTCAGTCGTGTCTGACTCTTTGCGACCCCGTGGACTGTAGCCTACCAGGCTCCTCAGTCCATGGGATTTTCCAGGCAAGAGTACTGGAGTGGGTTGCCACTTCCTTCTCCAGGGGATCTTCCTGACCCAGGGATCGAACCCGGGTCTCCCACATTGTAGGCAGACGCTTTACCCTCTGAGCCACCAGGGAAGCCCCACATTAAACCAAGTTGCATAAAATGTCTGGAGACCCTAGGAGTGCTAGAGAGAAATCAGGTGGAGAGAAGGTAAGAGTAGAAATCTATGGATTGGGAGGCAGGTGGCCACGCTATAGGAGTACCACCACGATTGCTGCAAGGGAGCGTGGCTGAGGCATAAAGAACTGGAGGTCTCAAGGCCTTGCTCTGTGCTCCACAGACCAAAGTGCACACACATAAAAAAGGCAGTAAGGATAAAATAAGTGGAGTGATTGTATTAAAGTTGCAGAGGCATTCTCATTGAACTTGAATATGTATGATATCTTAATCCACACCACGACCTGAAGGTCCTGGGGCTCTGACCTTGACTGTGAATCTCTAGTCATGCACTATTATATATGTATCTTTTGCTGGCACCATCCAACCTTGCAAGAGATGTTGGTCAGTCAGTCATCTAGGACCAGGCTGTGAGCCAGAAGTGAGCTGTTCCATACACTCCATCCAGCCATCAAATCTACCCCGATTTATATTACCAAAATTAAGTTACAATGAATTAAGTTATTGGGCAAAACGAGTGGTGATCGAGGACATATTTAATTTTTGAAGAGATGGAATTCATTTTTAATTCAGTAGACAAAAGGATCAGAAAGCACCCTCAGGTCTCAAACCTCAATATAGGTATCTGAAGTCCAATGGATCGGAGTAACTGCTTGCGCTGAATCTGACCAGGTAGCTGGTAGTGATCCTAACTCCTAAAGGATTAAGGAGTGACATGGAGAGGCGGGGCTACATCTGCTCCACGCCCCCAAGCTGTCTGCACCACCTTGTCCTTCCCTGCTCCCAGCTCTGTGCCCCAGAGCTTATCCGAGTTGTCAGAAGGCCTCTCAGCCCGACCTGTGCCCTGCTGGCAGAACCGCTGAAAGGCATGGGAATTCATGACTGTGGATGGAGGGTGTGGATGAGCATCTGATTTAGGACTGTGGGCCTAAATCAGAGCAGGCAGCCGAGAAGTCCTTTCCTTCTAGAAACCCCTCAGGATGTCCCTGAGCAGATAGGGGGAGCTGAAGGCCCTCCATAAAATAGTCCACGAGCAGTTGTGAGGCCTGCCGAGGGCTGAGGCCCAGTCATTTATCTCTGTGTCAGGCCTTGAGCTGGGGCCTGTGCTTAGTTGCTCAGTTGTCCAACTCTTTGTGACCCCAAGGACTAAAGCCTGACAGTCTCCTCTGTCCGTGGGAGTTTTCAGGCAAGAATACTGGAGTGGGTTGCCATTTCCAGTCCTGGGAACACAGAATTAGCGGTCAGCAAAAACTTGCATGGCAAGTTGAATGAATTAATTAGGGTTTTCAAGTCCAGGAGAAGGCTGAGATGGAACCTACAGGCCCAAGAGTTTAAAGCCCCACAGCTCAGGAGAATATCCCCACCCAGGATAAAGCAGCATGAATGGCTCCTGCTTTCCCCCACCCCACCCCTTTGTCTACCATTATTTCCTTTTGGAGAATTCAGAAGCTAGATGGAGACCTTACACATAAATTGCTAACACAGAGACTGAGACCTCGAGGATAGGACTGTCTCTGTTTATTGAGCATACAGCAGGCACCAAGCTCTGGCTTAAGCATTTTCCTCATTTAATGGCCAGAACCACTCTGTGAGGTTGTTAATGCTGACCCATTTTGCACATGAATAAACAGACTCAGAGTTTAAAAACTGACATGTTAGAAAATCTAAAAACATGACAAGATTATTCAGAGACAGAACCAATATTTGGACTGTCAGGAAAGGGGAAACATTATCTGTAGAATCTGTCTTTTAAAATATTTCAAATAGTAAGGTCCACTAGACAGAGATCTTCTATTGTGCTCTTTACTATTTCCATACACCTAGCACAGGACCTGGTCCACGGTAGAAACTCAGGAAACATGTGGTGAGTGAAGGAGGAGAACAGAACCCCGTTATGTTGGGTTGGCCAAAAAGTTTGGGTTTTCAGTAAGGTGTTACAGAAAAACCCGAACAGACTCTTTGGTCAACCCAATATAAACTGTAGTACTGCCAACCTGGGTTGAGCCCCAGTTCCCCCTACTTCCGAGCTATGAGACTTCAAGCTCACACTTTGCACTGTTTTTTTATTTTCATGCTGTATGGAAAAGACTCTGATGCTGGGAGGGATTTGGGGGCAGGAGGAGAAGGGGATGACAGAGGATGAGATGGCTGGATGGCATCACCGACTTGATGGATGTGAGTCTGAGTGAACTCCGGGAGATGGTGATGGACAGGGAGGCCTGGCGTGCTGCGATTCAAAGAGTCTGACACGACTGAGCAACTGAACTGAACTGATGATACAAAAGGGCTTCCCAGGTTGTTGAGTGCTAAAGAATCTGCCTGCAATGCAGGAGACACAAAAGACTCAAGTTTGATCCCTGGGTCAGGAAGATCCCCTGGAGTAGGAAAGGGCAAATTCCTCCCATTCTGGCTTGGAAAATTCCACAAACAGAGGAGACGTGGGTTACAGGCAACGGGGTCACAAAGAATCAGACATGACTGAGCACACGTCCATGAAACAAAAACCACGTGAAAAATTAAAACCAATACAGTCAATGAAAGCCATACTTGACGTGATCCCAGCTTTCAATCCAAACCCCTCCCCAGAGATAATAGCTATTTTTGAACAATGGGCTGTGCCTGCTTCTAGTTCTCTTTCTCTATATTGACATATAGTACTAAATACAAACACATAGCTTTGTTTGGGTTATGGCTCTGTTTTGCTTGATGTGATAGGACTGTACTGCACCAGCTTTGTGGGAAACTCCACTGTATGTCTGAGACGTGTTCCCACAACAGCATCCGGAGAGATCTCATTATTTATAATAGCTCCCAAAGAAGACATGAACCATGATTTATTTTGCCATTCACCCCATAGGACTGGACATTGACGTTGTTTCTGTTTTCTTCACCAGTTTATAGATAGCGTTCCAGTGAACATCTTTGCACAAGCCTCTTCACGAACAGAGACAAATACTTCTTGAGGATAAATTCCCAGAAGTGGAATTGCTGGGCTGAGTAACACACAATTTAAAATTGTAGTTGCCATCCCCAAATGGGCCTCTTAATAGTACGTACCTGATGGAGGCCTGGGAAGTTCTGCTGTAAAGATGTGCTTCATTCAGGCCGGGCACACAGTAGGCTCAGTAAGCACTTACCAAAGCAATTGCCGGTGGGTCACTTCTCTAGTCTGCATTCCCAGCCCCTGATCGGAGCACGCCCTGGCTTTGGCGCCTGGAGCCAGGTTGAGGAATGAGAACCGGCCAGCAGACAAGGGAGGACTCAGAGGCTGTGTTCCGGGTGCTCCCCCTGGTGGGCAAACATCCCGGACAGTAAGCCATCCCCCATCTTTGTAAGCCCTAAAGCAGATCACAGTCCTTCCTGCCCAGAACCCTAGAAGCCCTCCTCTTCTTCTTAGACTCCGACCGAGACTTCATCTGCTGGATGTTCTGGTGCCTGCCTTTCTTATAGTGCCTCGTGCCCCTCCCCTCTTCCCTTGTTTTGTTGCAACCACATTCCTTTCTCTGGCTTTCTCAAGCACATCCTTTCTAGCTCCTTCATTCTTTCTCAGTGATCTTCCCACCCTACAAGCTTGTCTTTAATACTAACTCATTCTCTGCCTCTTCAGAGGGCCCTATCAAATACACTCTGTCTCAAGGGCCACCTCTCTCCTCTCCACACACCTCCCCCGACCCCTTACTCTTTGTCGAATCAGCCTGTGTTTTTCCTCCATTAGCAAGTTCCCACGGAAACAAACCCAGACATTTCCAGGTGTGGCAGAGTACAGTGTCACGAGAACAGGGACCATTTCTGTCTTACACGTGATCCCCGTCTCCCAGCGCCTGCCAGTAGCACCCAGCAGTGCCAAGCATTCAACACACGTTGAATGAATGGATGAATGAGTAACTGAATAATACTAACAGGCAGGGACAGAAATGACACTGAGAGCTCACAGGGGCCGAGGCAGAACATATTTCCCAAGGTTTTGGCTCTGTTCCTCTGCTAGATGCCCTCCTATGATCAGTAAGAAACAATTTCCCTGGGGTAGGCTTTAGCCGGAGGTATCATCTTGAGTATAACGGAGTAGGGTGAAGGAGACAGAAGGCAGGGGTGGTTTCGACACCTTTTCCTTGCTAATGTCGCCTTAGACTGCAAGGTAGGTCATATTTTCTGGATGAGCAAACTGAGACTCAGAGAGGAGAGTAGGATGTACAGCTGGCATCAGTTCAAAGAATGACAGTATCTGGTAAGAGAAGGGCTAGGAAGCCATCGTTTCCTCTAATTCAGAAGGACACACAGTCTACAGGAAGTGTAGCCCACACTTACGGCATGGAGGCCCTTCTCAGTGGAGAGATCTACACCGGAATTAGGTGGTGGCCTCGTCCATTCAGCACACCCTTAAAATCATGCACTGTGTGCCAGGCAGCTCAACCATGATTAAGTGGTTAATTCAGCTTTCCAAAGCTTCACAGTCAAGAGATAAAATAGACCTTTGTTCTGTAGGATATCCAAGTGGTATGTTTGGAGCACAGACAAGCAGGGAAGCCATATGGCCAGCTTGTGCATACCTCAGATGCAGGCATTGCCCTTCACAACGACCACCATGTGAATGATGCTCTCGGAGCTGAACAGCAAACAACCTGAGCTCCTCAAGGGGATGAGATAAGTCATCCGGAATGAGATCTCAGAAGAGAGAGTAGATCTCAGGGGAGCACCAATATGTAGGAGTCCGTGGAAGAAGCAAAGGCCAGAGAGGCAGGAGGAAGAGCATGTTGTGAGAGAAATCAACAGAAGAGGAGTCGCGATGGAGAGGCAGCTGAGAGCACTGAAGCCTCTGAATTATCAAACAGAGAAGGGCTCCCAAGTGACTGGCAGCAGGACGTGGTGACCTTGACAGGAGTGTTGATGATGGGAGTCATGTTTGTTGAGAGGTGAATGGAAGATGGGGAGAAAGTGAGAGTGTTCAGCTCTTTCTGGAGGTTGGGCTGTGAAAGGAGAGAGGGAGCAAGGGTGGTGGGGCCTTTGGGACTGAAGGAGAGCTTTGTTTTATGGTTACCCTTTGAGATGAGAGCCTTGTGCTTGTCTCAATGCTGTTGGGAAGGAGGCAGTCAAAAACGTATGAGAGAGCATCTTTACCAGCATGATTGACAGAGGAAAATGGGAGAGAGGTTAGATTCAAAGTGGGTAAAGCTTCCAGATGATGGCTAGACAGGATTCCAGAAGGCTTCACGGAGGTGGTGGGCCCTGTGTGTGTTAGTTGCTCAGTTGTGTCTGAGTCTTTGCGACCCGCCATGGACTATAGCCGGCCAGGTTCCTCTGTCCATGGAATTCTCCAGGCAAGAACACTGGCATTCCCTTCTCTAGAGGCTCTTCCTGACCTAGGTCTCCAGGTCTTCAGCATTGCAGGCAGATTCTTTATTGTCTGAGCCACCAGGGAAGCTAGCCTTGGGCAAAAGGGACCTCTGCCCAATGCTTACTGCTTTAAAGAGCCTTGCCTACAGTGCTCTCCACAATGCAAGAAAGAATTGTCGAAGAAACCAAAGGAAAATGCATAGCCAGGACTATTGTAGATCATACTCTGCTGCTGCTGCTAAGTCACTTCAGTCGTGTCCGACTCTGTGCGACCCCATGGACCGCAGCCCACCAGCCTCCCCCGTCCCTGGGATTCTCCAGGCAAGAACACTGGAGTGGGTTGCCATTGCCTTCTCCGAGATCATACTGTAAGTAACCCAAATATCCAAATCACCTGCCAGAAGGGCCCTGATAATCTTCCAGGGTCTTTTTGGGCCCTTTTCTCAGGATATCCTCTCAAGAACAGACCACACCTAAGGGGAAGCCGATTTATTTTTATGTTGCTAGCATCCCTCTAATACCACACCAGAAAAACTCATTATAAGAAAGCAACAGACTAACATAGATGTAAAATGAACATATATGTAAAAATTCTAAACAAAGTCTTAGCAAATTGAATCTAACAATCTATAAAAGGAGTAATATATCATGACTAAATAGGATTTATCCTAGAAATGAAAGTTTTGTTTAGCCTCCCTGTAATTGGTTAACTAAATAGTTCACTATTAACAAACTAATACACACACACACACACACACCCCCCACATACATAGACAGATACACATACATATGAAATCATAGCAGGTGATACAGAAAAGGCATTTAAAAATCCGATGTCCATTCCTGCTTTTTTAAAAAATATACAGCAACCTAGGAAGAGCAGGAAACTTCTTCAACCTGATAGTGGGCATCTATAAAAGGCCTACATCCAATATCAAACCCAAATGTCAAAGACTGAATGGTTTTCCCCCTCTAAGATGAAGAACCAAGTTAGGAATGTCCACTTTTGTCATTTTTATTGAAGATTATACTGAAGGTTATAGTTGATGTAATAAGACAAGAAAAATAATTTATCTAATTCAGAAAGAAATTAACCTCTTCTCATTGACTGATGACACAATTGTCTATGCAGAAAATTTAATGGAATCTACAAAATCTACTAGACTTAATAAGTGATTTTGACAAGATTACAGGATACAAGATCAGCATACAAAAAGCAACTGTATTTTCATTTATTGCAATAAACAGGTGACATTTTCAAAAATACTATTTATAATAGCAACAATATTTATGAACTACTTCAGGGTTAATATAATAAAGTATGTGCAAGTTCCATAGACTTAAAACTGTAAAACAATGCTGAGACAAATAAAAGAAAACCTAAATAAATGGGAAAACCTACCTTGTCTATGGGTCAGAAGATTCACTGTTGTCATTCCTCTCCAAACTTTTCTATAGATCCAGTACTCCCCTAGTCAAAATCCCAGCTAGCTTTTTTAGGTTAAAAATTGATAATCTGATTTTTAAATTCATATAGAAACGAAAGGAACTAGATTAGCCCAAACAACTTGATGAAGAAGAAAACCCGAGCACTAACGCTACCTGATTTTAAGACTGCAATTGTCAAAACAGCATGATATTGGCGTGAAGATGGACCAACAGGTCAAGGAGACAGAACAGAGACTCCAAAAATAAACCTGTGCATATATAGACAACGGATTCTTGATGAAGTTGCAAATGCAATTCAGTGAAGAAGTCTTTCCACAGGATGAGGCTGAAATAATTGGTTATTCATATACAAAAGAGTTTGAGCCATTCTTCCCACCACATATTAAACTGAATTTTTTTTAATTAACTGATGATGAAGTATAGATCTAAATGTAAAATCCGAAAACCATAAAACTTTTAGGAGAAACTATTTTTGACCTTGAGTTAGGCAAAGGTTCCTTAAATGTGAGATCAAAAAGCATAATTCATAAAAGAAAAAAATGATCAATTGAATTTCATCATGATTTAAAGCTCTGCTCTTTGAAAGATGCTGTTAAGAGATTAAGAAAACAAGCCATGGACTGAAAGAAAAATCTTTGTAAATCATATACCTGATAAAGGGCTTGTATATAGAATATAAAAAACCCTTAAAACTCAATGATAACAGAATAAGCAGCTCATTTTATTTTAAATAGGCCAAAGATTTGGACAGTTCACCAAAGAAGATATGTGGATGGAAAAATAATTGTATGGTAAAACATTCTTTATATATACTTTTTTTTTTTTTTGTATTTACTTATTTTTGGCTGTACTGCACTTCGTTGCTGCTTGGGTTTTCTCTAGTTGCAGCTGGCAGGGCCTCCTCTCTAGCTGCGGTGTGCAGGCTTCTCATTGCAGTGGCTTCTCTTACTATGGAACAGGGGCTCCATGGCACGTGGGCTTAAGCAGTTGTAGCATATGGGCTCAGTCATTGCAGGTCTCGGACTCTAGAGCGCAGGTTCAGTAATGTGGTGCATGGACTTAATTGTTCTGTGGTCTTCCCATTGTCTATTGCATTGGCAGGTAGATTCTTCACCACTGAGCCACTAGGGAAGCCCAAGCATATGGTAAAATATTTTTCGTATTATTAATCTTTAGGAAAATGCAAATTAAAACTATGATAGAGTCCCTTGGACAGCAAGGAGATCGAGTCAGTCAATCTCAAAGGAAATGAACCCTGAATACTCAATGAAAGGACTGATGCTGAAGATAAAGATCCAATACTTTGGCCACTTGATGGGAAGAGCCGACTCATTGCAAAAAGCCCTGATGCTGGGAAAGATTGAAGGCTGAAGAAGAGGGCGACAGTGGATGAAATAGTTGGATGGCATCACTGATTCAATGGACATGAGTTTGAGCCAGCACTGGCAGATGGTGAAGGAATGGGAAGTCTGGCGTGCAGCAGTCCATGGAGTTGCAAACAGTCAAACACGACTGAGCAACTGAACAACAACAGGGTATCGCTACACGTTTATTAGAACGGCCAGAATGAAAAAGACTGACTATTCCAAGTGCTGGCAAGGAGGAGGGAACTGGCACGCTCATGTACTGCTGGGCAGAATGTGGAAAGGTGCAACCACTCTGGCGGGAAAAGAGTTAGATGGTCTCCGAAAAAAGGGAAACATATACATATCATATGATCCAGGCATTCCGTTACTAGGTATTTATTCAAGAGAAAAGAAAGCATGTACAGAAACAAAATCTTGTGCATGAATATTCCTGAAACTTTCATTTGAAATAGTCCCAAGTAGGAAACAACTCAAATATTCACAAATAGGTTAATGAACAGTCTGTCATATCCATACAGTAGAACACTGCTCAGCAATAAAAGGAATTGAAATGTTGCTACCTGCATCAACATGGATGAATCTCAAAAATAATTATACTTAGCTCAGTAAGCCAAAAGAGGTACATACTATATGGTTCTGTTTATGTAAAACTCATTTAAAAAAAAAAAAGGCAAATTAGTCTCTTTCAATAGAAAGCAGAACTGTAGTAGCCTGAAGGTGGTGGAAGTAGAGTGGGAGGTATGTTGTTGCTGCGTCGCTTCAGTCGTGTCCGACTCTGTGCGACCCCATGGACTGCAGCCTACCAGGCTTCTCCGTCCATGGGATTCTCCAGGCAAGAACACTGGAGTGGGTTGCCATTTCCTTCTCCAATGAATGAAAGTGGAAAGTGAAAGTGAAAGTGAAGTCGTGTCTGACTCTTAGCGACCCCATGGACTGCAGCCTACCAGGCTCCTCCATCCATGGGATTTTCTGGGCAACAGTACTGGAGTGGGGTGCCATTGCCTTCTCCCAGTGGGAGGTATAGGAGGCTGGAACTATAACAGGGGAGGTCTTTGGGGGAGTATTAGATGTTTTCACGATACAATTATGGTTTCATGGTGTATGCATATGTCAGAACCTGTCCTGTGGAGTTTGTTATGCCCACTATACTTCAGTAAATCTGTTTACTATATAGGCCCATAGAATAAAGGCCTCCCTTAATACTCTGCATTTTGGCCCATGAATGTTAGGAACGAGGTTAATGATGGCCATCATTAGATAAGAGTGAAACATTTAGAAAGATGAGAAGCACATAGACATTTCTAGGTGTGTATGTGTGAGTGTGCTGCATTTGTGAGTGAGAGAAAGCAAAAAGATATTTCTCTCAAATCCCCAAACAGCCAGAGGTTTCAAAAAGTCACCAAATATAACTTACAGCAAGTGCGTATTTTTCTTATTGAAGTATAGCTGATTTGCAATGTTGTATTAATTTCTGCTGTATAGCAAAGTGGCTCAGTTACAGACACACACATGTATTCTTTTTCATATTCTTTTCCATGATGGTTTATCACAGGATATTGATGATGGTTCCCTGTGCTATACAGTAGGACCTTGCTGTTTATCCATTCTCTCTGTAATAGCTTGCATCTGCTAATGCCAAACTTCCACTCCATCTTTCCTGTCCCCTTTGGCAACTACCAATCTGACAGGAACTATTTATTTAGCAACCACCATAATGCCAGCCTTGAGCTGTTCTTGACAAATATATATAGTAATCCTTTTGACCCTTTAAGCATTTACTTTGATGGTTTAGAAAACTGAGGTTCAGATACCTCAAGTCAGCTCTCCAAAATTGCACAGCAAAGAAGCAGCAGGGCCAGGACCCATGGGGCGCCACATGGCTGGACTGGCTCCCTTGCTGTCTTTGGGGACCCCTCCCAGTTCCCAGTTGGGCGGCTGTGGCTTCTGACTGCACGTGGGCGGGTGTTAAGACAATAGACCAAGCCTGTCCAAGTGTTCAGCCCTCTTCCAAGGTTAGCTATTGTACTTGGAACTATGTATAGCTAACTGTGGGGAAGAAAGAGAAAATAAGATTTACTTTTTGGAGGCTGAGAGGAGTTAGACAATTTGAAAGGTCCTGACAGCCTTTGCAGAGCAGGGCTGAAAGGGCATTGGCTAAGCACACTTGGAGTGCGGTTTTCTGGCAAAGGAGGAGATGTCCTGGCCCAGGGAGGTGTGACATGTCTCTGCTCAAAATAGAGACCAGCCATTTCCTGAATGAGAGTCAGCTGGGGGTGGGAAGGCAGGCCCAGCCCTAAGGCCTCTGACCACTGGAGGGGTTCGCAGCCCTGCTGGAGAGTGGGAAATGGGGTGAACATTCAGGGCCCTCAAGGGCCTCAGGCTGGGGTTGCTGTGCTGTGCTTCAGTGGTGTCCGACTCTGCACGACCCCATGGACTGTAGCCTACCAGGCTCTTCTGTCCTTGGGATTCTCCAGGCAAAAATACTGGAGTGGGTTGCCGTGCCCTTCTCCAGGGGATCTTCTCAACCCAATGATGGAACCCATGTATCTTATGTCTCCTGCACTGGCAGGCTTAGGGGATGGCAGACAAGGGCTGTGAGGAGGCCGCTGCGTTGCAGATGGGCAGCGCAGGGTCGGGGGGTAGACTGGCTCCACCTGGGCCTGGTATGGGGGGTGCTGGGGAGAGAAGGGTGCTTGGTTTCCATGGAGAGGCCAGTCCCTGCCAAAATATGATGGTGGAGGTGTTGCTGAGGCTACAGGTCACTTGGCATGGAGGGACATGACGTTTCCTGTGCAGCTAGTGATCAAAGAGGGTCCGGAGGAGCCAGAGGCTGGCTGATGACCCTAGCAGTGCCGCTGAGCATTCAGAGGGGCTTTTCTAATGGGGTGAGACTCAGCAGTGCCCTTGGGTTAAGATCTTCTACAAGATCTAACTCAGTACTGGCTCCAGGGCTGACAGCGAGCTGATTTGCCACCCTAGGGGCTAAACGTAGAAATACTTCTGTACCATTTGGTAACTAACGAGATCCCTAAAATGGCCCCCACCCCCAGCATCACAACAGCCCCTGCCCCTACTCCCCCCCGACCCATGTTAGCCTACTTCTCGTCTCCCGCGAATCCAACCACCAAAAGGTAAATGTTTAGCCTCCCTCTGTTTGGCTGCTAAATATCATCTTTGCTGGACCCCAAAGAATAACAGTAGTCAATTGCTATTTGCTATGTGCCAGACATCCACCATTCTAGAAGCTTTACCTGCTTTTAGAAGAACAGCAATAATGGGATAACAATAGCTAACTACTATCAGATGCTCCTTAGGTGCCAGGATTATACAAGGTGCTTTGCTTTGATCATGAAGTTTTAATGCCCACTCAGGCCCTGTAACCCTATGTGGCAGGTTCTGATGCTATTCCTGATATTCCTTCCTCCATTTTGGAAGAGGAAAAAAAAAAGCCCCAAGGCCCACCCAGAGAGGTTAAAGAACATGCTTTGGGTCTCATAGCTATAGTGGTAGGGCCTGATTCAAATCTAGGTCTCACTGACTCTAAAGCCCTTGCTCTGGCATTATTCTATATTTGAGAAATAATTTATAAAAATGCTCATAATATGGAAAATCTTGGTTCTAATATTAAAAATGCTCCCTTCCTTTCTGATCTGAGAGTCTAATGCCTTCCTTAGGCAGTTCCTCCAACTTTGCTGCTTAAATGTTTCTAATATATCCTAGAAATTCTCTTGTTGTGAAAACAAGTTTGTGCCAGGAATCTCCTAGTTAATTTGGCTGAACAGTGGCTCTAAAACACTCTATACAGAGGATGTGAGTGAGTCCTGGCCAATGTCTACAAGAGACAAATGGGAACACCGAGCCTTCCCCAGGTCCGTGCCATCCATTTGCTGTCCAGACTCCAGGCTGTTCCTGGAAACCCTCCTTCCTGATTCCTTTTTTATTGTTGGGCTGAAGTCAGTACAAAGGCCCTTAATCTATGCAATGTCTCATTGGCAAGCCTTATAAGAGATGCCCTGTTCCTGAAAATAGGCCTTCTTCTGACTGTGTTCCTGGAACTGTCCAGTGTTTTGATGGCTGGTCATTAGGCTGCAATCATCCATTCACCAACCATCTACGGAGGGCCAATCATGGGTCAGGCATTGTTCTAAATTCGAGAAATAGAACCTTGAATGAAATAGACCTTGCCACTGCCTTCATGGGGCTTGTCATCTAAGGAAAGGTAGAGATATTGAACACAGATGACAGAAATAGAGCTGTGTATTTATGCTCTGTGATAAATGCTAGGAAAGAAGGTAAAGAATATAAAAAAATTTGATGTAAGATCTTAGATTAGATTGTCTCAGAAGTAGGAAGAAGGAACATTATGAGTAATATTCACGTTGACACAAGAGTTTACCAAGTGAATGAAGGTGAGGACCTCTGAAGAAAGTAATTTCCAGGCAGGCGGAACAGCACAGATGAAGGCCATGGGGCTGGGTGAAAGCCTGGCACTTTTGAGATTATGATAAGAAAGAGAACAAAAGCACCGTACTTTAGTTTAATAAGCAGGGGGAAAAGTGAGTGAGTGAGCAGGGGCTAAAGTGAGAGGGGATAAGGCTGAACAGTGGTCGTGGGGACAGACTTTCTGTGAACAAGTTTCTTTATTTAGAAAATGCAGATGAGGACTAAGGGCCTAAGGAGAGCAGTGGAACCATCTCAAAACAACACACTTTGGCAGAACAAAGATAATGGTAAGAGGAGGAGTACATTCAGATTTTTTTTCAGCTGCTCTGTGTAGCATGCAAGATCTCAGTTCCCTGACCAGGGATTGAACCCGTGCATACTACAAGCGGAAGCAGGGAATCTTAACCACTGGAACACTAGGGTTTTTATTCATAAGGAGAATGAGGATGGCAGTTACTTCCATTAAAAAAAAATTATCTTGGGCTAAAATCATATCATACTGGCAAGGGAAAGCATTCCCGATTAAAACAAACCCAGATAGCTCTTGTTAGTAAAAGTATCCTGAAGTTTTAGGGGCTAGGACATTGCCTTAGGATTCTTTTAGTTAACAGTGACAGAAATCAACTGTAATTAGATGAAGTTAAAAAAAGAAATGGGGCTTCCCTGGTGGTCCAATGGTTGAGAATCCACCTGCCCGTGCAGAGGACACAGGTGGTCCTGGAAGCTACCACACGCTGCGGAGCAGCTAAGCCCAGGCACCGCAACTACCGAGGCTGTTCTCTAGAACTCAAGCTCCACAAGAGAAGTCACTGCAATGAGAAGCCCGCAGACTTCACTGAAGAGTATCCCCTGCTCGCTGCAACTGGAGAAAGCCTGCGTCCAGCAATGAAGACCTAAGCATAGCCAAAAAATAAATGTATAAAAAGAAATGCATGGATTCAAACCACTGGGAAGTTTAAGTAGTAAACTGGCAGGGTCGAGAGATTCAAACTGGTCACTTCTGTCCCTTTTGGTCTTTGCTCCCCTGTTCTCTCTTTCTTCCTCTCTGCCTGCTCTGAAGTGGTTTCATTCTAAAACAAGCAACGGGGACTTCCCTAGAGGTCTAGTGGTTAAGACTTAGTCTTCTAAGGTGGGTGCAGGTTGGATCCCTGGTTGGGGAGCTAAGATTCCTACATGCCTCATGGCCAAAAAAAATAAAAAGAAAAAAACCAACCAAACAAAGCATAAAGCAGAAGCTATATTGTAACAAATTCAATAAAAACTTTTAAAATGGTCCACATCAAAAAATCTTCAAACAAGCAAGCAATGATGATGTCATGCTATATACTTCAGATAAAAAGGCTAGATTGTTATGTACAATCTGGAGTTATAAAGCCATATACTCTTAGATTGTGTACCCATCCCTGAGCCAACTGCCAGGAGGACAGAGCTGTCCAATTGTCCAGGATCAGTTGTGTCTAACACATGGCTTAGGGAGTAAGTATGTAGAACTGAAGGAGTTAGTCCCCAAAGGGGTCCTGGCAAACCAAAACAGATCCCTAGTACTTAACAGGGTATAAAACTTGTCCTGCCTCCACAGGTAGAATTTAATGGTTCCATTATTTTTAGAAATTAAAAAAAAATAAATATTACACATAAACCTGCCATTGATTGTTGATATTTTGCTATATATCCTATCAACCATTCATGCACATAGACATATACACATTTCATTGGCTTCATTTTCCTTTTTTTTTTTTTTTGGTAGTCACTTGGTTGGAGAATTTAAGTCCAAAGGTATTAATTTTTAACTTTTTTTCCAAAGATTAAACCTCTATTCCTCTCATCAGTGATGTCCCAAATGAAACTCTTGTTGACACTCCTTGATGTAAACTTCAATCAAAAAGTTTACTCTTTCCATCTTTCCTAACATGTAACACTGATATCAAAAGCTCCAGTCACATTCTCATCATTTGATTTTAGATTCACTCATAAGGGCTACAATCGTCTTGTTCCCAAATATTTTTGTACTTTTTGTTTCACCATAGCTTGCTTTCTTTATTTTCTGATTCAAATTTGACCTATTAGAATACTTTCCTTAGTCCATTTTCCTAGAAAACATTAGTGTGCTTTCTGAGTCCCTGTGTATGTGAAAAAAATAGTCTTCACACATGAATGATAAGTTGTAGGATTCTTGGAATGTAGTCTTTTACTTTGAAAAGGGTTACTTTTTCACTGTCTGTTAGTTCCCAGTGTTGTAGATGAGATGAGACGTTTAATACCAGTCTGGTTCATTTTCCTTTGTAAATAAGCTTTCTCTCTGCCTGGAAATATGTTGGGTTTTAACCTCAAATCTGAGAAGCTTCACCAGGATGATTAGCATGGAGTTTTTTTGTGTGCAACCTGAAAGTTGATAAGCCCTTTAGTCCTGAAACTGCAAGTTTTTCTATATCTGAGAGCTTTGTTTCATTATTTCTTTAATTGTTATTTTTCGCATCTATACCTTTTGCCTTAAGGATCTCCTGGTGTTTGCATACCAGATCTCACAGAGCTGCCGTTTCTGAACTTTATCTTGTGCCCATGATTGACATGTATGTGGGGGATTTTTGTTTTGTTTTGATCTCTGGGTGTGTGTGTGCTGCTTCCCTCATTTGGTTTTCCAGAACACAAATTCCATTCTCAGCAGTAACTGGTGTCATTTTCCAGTTCTTTCGTTAATTAAAAAAAAATTTTTTTTTTTTTGGCAATATTCAGGTTATATCATCTATAACGTTTTCAGCGTTAGAGATTTCTTGTCATTCTTTTATTTTAACTGCTCCCATAGGTGCCTCAGTATCTATTCGGGACTTGACTTCTCTCCTTTAAATGGCTGTGAGCTTTCTTTCCTTGAAACAGGGACAGTTCCATTCCACTTTCTGCTGCCATATTGTATTGTTGAGGAATATTCTGATACAAGCCTGATTTTCATTACTTTGTAAGACACCAATTTTCTTTCGCTTGAGTGCCTAGAAAGCTGCGCCTATGCTGAGGCTGGTGATGGGTGGCTCCTGTCTTTAGTTAGGGAAGGTGACATCTAACAAGCTGTGGACCACACTAAGAGCAGTTAGAAATCCCCCATGAATTCTTTTTTCTTTCCTACCCATGATTCCATCAATCAACTGTTGGGCTTTAGCCAGGCTTTTACTGATGGAGAGTCCTCCTGATGTCTAGAACCATTGCCCAGTAGTCTGGTGTCTAATATTCAAGATAATTATTTGTTCACACAGTTAGTTCTGTGAGAAGATGGTGGGGAGTGGGGAGAAATGATTCCAGATAGTAGTTAAACTAAACTCTCTCTCAGTTGTATTATTTGAAAATTATTGGTGAGCTCCAAGAATTGAAGGATGCATTAGTAAAGCAGGCTTAGAAAGTGGGTAGAAACCAAAGGATGTAGGGTGATTGGGAAGGAGGCTGGGAACAGTCTGGCTACTACACTTTGTCATTTCTTCTCTCCCATCCTGCTGCTAGATTCTTAATCTAGCTACTGCCACTGTGAATCATTCCTGACTGCCCCTTGAATCTTTGCACTACTCATGCATTTCAAACACAGCAGGCAGGGTATAAACATTTCCCATTTGGGCTTCATGGTGGAAAGGGGGTTCAGCCTCCCTCCAGGAACTGTAGAATAAAGGAATCTCTCCCCAGAGGAAGGGGTTTAGATGTTGCCAACCACACAGGGGTCACGTGTCCATCTTCACGAGCATCAATAGGTTTCTTATTTCTTCCATTAAGTAGGAGTCTTTAGTTCTGTTTGGGAATTATAACACTTTCTCCAAAATGATAAAGTAGATGCTGTCTTTGCCCTGCCCTCTTGACACTGATCTATCCCCAGCCTCTGATTACTCCGAACATCTGCAACTCTTGGCCAGCTACAGGAGTGCATTTGACCTCTATCCAGGGCAGGTTGGAAGAGTCACATACTTAATGCCCCTTGATTCACTTTTCAACCAACAACAGGTCATGGCCGTAATGGTTAAGTACACCAGCTTCCAGTTCCATGGTTGGGGTGTCTCTGGGGTGTATTCTATACTCTTTTCTCATGCTTTCCAGCAGGATTCAACACCAGCTGCCCACAGTGGGACATGGTATGATAGATCAGATCAGATCAGATCAGATCAGTCACTCAGTCGTGTCCGACTCTTTGCGACCCCATGAATCGCAGCACGCCAGGCCTCCCTGTCCATCACCAACTCCTGGAGTTCACCCAGACTCACGTCCATCGAGTCAGTGATGCCATCCAGCCATCTCATCCTCTGTCGTCTCCTTCTCCTCCTGCCCCCAATCCCTCCCAGCATCAGAGTCTTTTCCAATGAGTCAACTCTTCGCATGAGGTGGCCAAAGAACTGGAGTTTCAGCTTTAGCATCATTCCTTCCAAAGAAATCCCAGGGCTGATCTCCTTCAGAAGGGACTGGTTGGATGTCCTTGCAGTCCAAGGGACTCTCAAGAGTCTTCTCCAACACCACAGTTCAAAAGCATCAATTCTTCAGCGCTCAGCTTTCTTCACAGTCCAACTCTCACATCCATACATGAGCTGGATCATAGAAAAAGCAAGAGAGTTCCAGAAAAACATCTATTTCTGCTTTATTGACTATGCCAAAGCCTTTGACTGTGTGGATCACAATAAATTGTGGAAAATTCTGAAAGAGATGGGAATACCAGACCACCTGATCTGCCTCTTGAGAAATTTGTATGCAGGTCAGGAAGCAACAGTTCGAACTGGACATGGAACAACAGACTGGTTCCAAATAGGAAAAGGAGTTCGTCAAGGCTGTATATTGTCACCCTGCTTATTTAACTTATATGCAGAGTACATCATGAGAAACGCTGGACTGGAAGAAGCACAAGCTGGAATCAAGATTGCCAGGAGAAATATCAATAACCTCAGATATGCAGATGACACCACCCTTATGGCAGAGAGTGAAGAGGAACTCAAAAGCCTCTTGATGAAAGTGAAAGAGGAGAGTGAAAAAGTTGGCTTAAAGCTCAACATTCAGAAAATGAAGATCATGGCATCCGGTCCCACCACTTCATGGTATGATAACATACCCTTTATTTCCTGTCTCACTTACCCATTTCCCTACTTGTATTTCTTGATACCCCCTTCCAAATAAACTACTTAGGGTCTACTCTCAGGATTATTCAAACCCAGACAGGTGGTGAAGCCCTATTTGGAATGGGGTCAAGAGTAAATGGAATGAAGGGACAGGACTGAGGAGTCTTGATCCCTTTCCCGCTTCTCAGAGCTGCTGAGGAAGAATTAAGGCTTTATCCTGCAATCCTACCCTCTATATGCCCTTTGACCCAGTGATTTCACTCCTAGCACTTTATCTTATAGAAGGACTCCTACTTGCGTGCAAAGACTACATAAAATGATTGTAGCTTTGACTGTGACATCCTTTCCAGGTTTCCATTTTGTTGTCTATCAGTCAGGTCAAACAAATTACATTGCCTCCCTACAACGTAACACAATGCAGCAAGGAACAATAATGCTACCAGTTTCCAGGAACAAATATGGAAGGAGGCCCAAAATATACCGTGGGGACAAAAAAATCAAACTGCAAAGCAGCACTCTAGTTTTATTTTGCAAAGAGATATCTCAATAAATATTTATGAAGTGTCTATGTGACAGGCTTTCATTGTCCTGTTATTTTAAAATTTCAACTGTTCTCTTACTCAGTTGTGTTTTTACTTTTAAAAATGGCTTCTCTTGGGGTACCTTTTGGAAGCTGTTTAGAGTTAATAGCTTGAATACCTATATAATAGACCATTTTCTGCCATTTATTTAATGAAAGACCTGATTTGAAGATAAACATTATATATGAGTATTTGTACATATATCTGAGTTTCAGACAAACCTAGAATTATATACATATACATGTACCCCTTCTGGGCTATATAAAATTTTTACCTCTACACACACAAACTCCAGTACTTTGGCCACCTGATGGAAAGAACTGACTCATTGTAAAAGACCCTGATGTTGGGAAAGATTGAAGGCAGGAGGAGAAGGGGATAACAGAGGATGAGATAGTTGGATGGCATCACCGACTCAACGGACATGAGTTTGAGCAAACTCCGGGAGTTGGTGATGGACAGGGAGGCCTGGTGTGCTGCAGTCCATGGGGTCGCAAAGAGTCGGACATGACTGAAGGACTGAGCAACTGAACTGAACACACACACACACACACACACACACACACACACACACACAGGGTTTTCTCTCTAAGCCTCCCTTCCTGGTTAGTGGCTCCCTACTCTTTGGAATCCTTGCCCCTTTTTCACTACCAGACTGCTCTTGATCTCCTCTGAACCATTTAACCGATGAGGGCAAAGAGCCATATTTTTTTTATTCTTTTTATTTTATATTGGAATGTAGCTGATTAACAACCCACTCCAGTGTTCTTGCCTGGAGAATCCCAGGGACAGGGGAGCCTGGTGGGCTGCGGTCTCTGGGGTCGCACAGAGTTGGACACAACTGAAGCGACTTAGCAGCAGCAGCAGCCGATTAACAAATACTGTGACAGTTTCAGGTGGACAGCAAAGGGACTCAGCCATACGTGTACATGTATCTGTTCTCCCCCAAGCTCCCCTCCCCTCCGGGCTGCTGCATAACATTGAGCAGTGTTCCCTGTGGCAAAGAGCCATAGTTAACCGTCCCGAGGGAGCTGTGTGCTTGGTTCTAGTGCCCTAACACTCTCTTCTCTTCCAAAGGTACTCAAAGATGAGGAAGAATGCAGGGGAGAGCGTTTTAGAAATGTTCAGGGTTCACAACTTGAATACCTTAAAGCTTTAAGACTATTTTTTTCCGTAAAAGACTTAAGTTGAAGAAAAATACACTGTGTCATATTTTCCCTGCGCCCCACCCTGTGCATGACTGGCATAAAGCTTTGCTCATTGTAAAGCAATTGGTTATTATGACTCCTTCCGCAAATTAATTTACCTCAGGAAGCCACGTTCCACCATAAAGTGGGAGAAACAATGGGGTCTTTTACATTCTCAATAATATGGTGCTCATTAGCTAAATGCTGACTTTGTTGCGCTCTGGAACAGAACAAAATATCCTAAAGCAAGGTCATGGATGTAGCAAACTGGAAAGAAAGGAGACCCTCATACCTGTGTCTGAGTCCTGGGTGGGGAAGGAGTGGGACTGGGAATCTGGGGGGCAGCTTGCTGTCCAGGTGGCCTCTTTCCCAGTGGTCTCCTGTTTGGTTTTTTTTTTTTCCTCTCCATACTGTTTTGATTACAACTACCTCTCTTGGTAAAAATGTCTGAGCATATTCTCCCAATATAATTATGATACACTATTGAGTATCTTCGGAGAAGGCAATGGCACCCCACTCTAGTACTCTTGCCTGGAAAATCCCATGGATGGAGGAGCCTGGAAGGCTGCAGTCCATGGGGTCGCTGAGGGTCAGACACGACTGAGCAACTTCCCTTTCACTTTTCACTTTCATGCATTGGAGAAGGAAATGGCAACCCACTCCAGTGTTCTTGCCTGGAGAATCCCAGGGACAGGGGAGCCTGGTGGGCTGCCGGTCTATGGGGTCGCACAGAGTCAGACACGACTGAAGTGACTCAGCAGCAGCAGCACTGAGTATCTTACAAATGAAAAGAAATCAACATTTTATAGGATGAAATATTCAAACAAAGAGAAATTGAAGTATAAATATAAGACTACTCAAGTGATAGACCGGGAGCACTCAGCCCTGTGACCCCCAAATGAATCATGAAATGATCCTTAGAACTTGCAGCTTTAAATATAAGCAAGCGGCCTCCTACCAACCCCTACCCCCAGTATCCCACCAAAATGTTTGTGAAGGTACAGAAAAGTCTCAGGGCTGACACTGCTCAAAAGATAGACTTCAACTGAATTAGTTAAGAATTTACACCAAATATAGAGTAGGACAGAGGGGGAAAAAATGGTGATAATTCTTGCCTCATCCATTATATAGAACATCCCATTTCCCTAGAAGGAAGGCAGGAAGAGTCTTCAGCAACCTTCGTTTTCTACACTTGAGGAGTTCTGAAACAGCCATGTTATCAGATAGGCATTTCAGAACACCAGGAGGCTGTCTTCTGCAGAGCCCTGAGGACCACTCCCCACAGACAATAGGTCTACATCCATCCAAAGACCACACATCACAGAAAGGAGAGCAGAGCGTTTGGGAGTGGGCGAGAGAGAGAGAGGAGGGGGTGGTATGGGGAATTTTAAAGGGTTAAGGTCCCAAGGTCAATGCTTTGACAACAGAAAAGAGCAAAGAAATCTTCACAGCAGCACCTGATGAGGGTGTCTGATTATTTATTCCATCAGTTCAACCCATCAGAGAGCAAGGGACTGAGAAGTAAGAGGAAAATCTGCCTTAGGACAAGAAGCATATGATATTGAGAGCCCTTATCCCTCTCTTAAACCAAGCTTTTATGATATTATAGATTTTTATGTCAGAGTTCCAAGTAAGATCTTTTCTGGAAAAAAAAATCTGCTGAAAATCATGACAGATATTCCTCCTGGACACTGGAAATTGGGTCATGAGCTTCTGCAGCCACCTACTCTTCTGCTGAATTGATGAGAAAAGGAGCTGGGCAATCACCCACTCATCTGCCCCTGTAGTTAGTTCTCTCTTTGTCCAGAACCAAGTAGGGGAGGGGGAGCCTCACAAGGGACAACTAAAACCCTCATGAAGAATCACAGAACAGAAATAACATCTTAAAAATTCAGAGGAAGAATGTAACAATAAAAATGGCATACAGCGAAACCCAGAAGAAAATTTTGGAAACCTGTTTGGCACCTTCCACAAGCAAAGCTTTTATGACATAGAAATGGAAAACCATAAGAAGAGAACAATACGAGGGGTAGAAGGAGGGCAAGGAAACTGTGGCATTAATGGTTAGATTAAAATCATCTGAATTGGAGGCAATAAATTAAATGCCCAGAAAATTAAATCATTGGCATGAAGGACATGACATGAATTCTAGCAGTCTACAAAATGCAGAGGAAGTGGGGAAAGGCAATAAAGATTATGAGAAAGGAAACAATCTACTTGGAAATAAATAATAGAGACTAATTCCAAGAACTGTAGGCTATCCTAAGTAAGAATCAAAATAAGTGGGTGTAGAACCAATAAAACATAACTGAAACATTACAGAGATTTTTTAAACTGTAACAATGTGAATCAAAAACAAAACCATAAAAGAAGAAAATGCAGGTGAATGTCCTTCTGAAGCTAGGAGGGTTAACAACTCTCTAAATGAACAAATAGCATTACTAATAGCATATATATTTATCAAGATCAATGAATTTAGATATATAATTTTTTACGTTAAAGAGCATCACAAAATTGAGGTGAATTATAAACTTTGAAAAAATGTCTGTGATAACTATGATAGAGGATTACTATATTTAATATATAAAGAACTTTTAAATATAAATAAAAATACAGATACCTACCCTGAAGATGTTGGGCAAAGATCATAAATAAAATAAAGACAAATATCTGATAAATATCTGATGACATATTTATTTATTGAACATATTCAAATATAAAATAATGCTGACATATAAATGTTTGCTTTTTATGCTTGTAGTTTTTATTTAAAGCTGCAACACTTAAGTGCTCAAGGCAATTCTAGTATAGTTGGTTTTTGAAGAGTACAATCAGATTAGTACCGACCCTCATTTGAAGAATTCTTATCGTTTGCTGCTGCTGCTGCTGCTAAGTCGCTTTAGTCGTGTCCAACCCTGTGTGACCCCATAGACGGCAGCCAACCAGGCTCCCCCGTCCCTGGGATTCTCCAGGCAAGAACACTGGAGTGGGTTGCCATTTCCTTCCCTTATCCTTTAGGTTTAAGTTTTATAGTCACTTCCTCCAAATTTTGTCTGACCACCCAGGCCTGATTATGCTATCCTTTGATAATTTTTCATTGCATTTTACACTTTGTGGCATTTATCTCAACCATATTGTGACCATTTGAATGATTTATTTATTCAATATCAGGCATCTCACAGAGATAGTAAAGTCTATATTGAGAATTCGCTTTGTGCTAGGCACTATTTAAGTGCTTTCTATGTGTTTGTCTCATTTAATCATCCCAATAACCATATTTATATATATATATATATACATATTTATATATATAGTCACCTTATTTATTTAATTTATATGCAGAGTACATCATGCAAAATGCCAGACTGGATGAAGTACAAGCTGGAATCAAGATTGCAGGGAGAAATATCAATAACTTCAGATAGGCAGATGACATCACCCTTATGGCAGAAAGCAAAGAGGAATTAAAAAGCCTCTTGATGAAAGTGAAAGAGGAAAGTCAAAAAGCTGGCTTAAGACTCAACATACAAAAAATGAAGATCATGGCATCTGGTCCCATCACTTCATGGCAAATAGATGGGGAAACAATGGAAACAGTGACAGATTTTATTTTCTTGGGCTCCAAAATCACTGCAGGTGATGACTGAAGCCATGACATTAAAAGATGCTTACTCCTTGGAAGAAAAGCTATGACAAACCTAGACAGCATATTAAAAAGCAGAGACATTACCAAAAAAAGTCCATCTAGCCAAAGCTATGGTTTTTCCAGTAGTCATGTATGGATATGAGAGTTGGACCATAAAGAAAACTGAGCACTGAAGAATTGATGCTTTTGAACTGTGGTGTTGGAGAAGACTCTTGAGAGTCCCTTGGACTGCAAGGAGGTCAACAATCAGTTGTAAAGGAAATCAGTCCTGAATACTCATTGGAAGGACAGATGGTGGAGCTGAAGCTCCAATACTTTGGCCACCTGATGCAAAGAAGTGACTCATTGGGAAAGACCCGGATGCTGGGAAAGACTGAAGACAGTAGGAGAAGGGGATAATAGAGGATGAGATGGCATCACTGACTTGATGGACATGAGTTTGAGCAAGCTATGGGGGTTGGTGATAGGGAAGCCTGGCACGCTACAGTCCATGGGGTCACCAAGAGTCAGACATGAGTGAGGGACTGAAGTGAACTGAACCTTATGATGCAGAGGTTTTAATTGTGCTTGTTTTATAGAGGATGAAACTGATTAAACGTAGAAAGGTTTATTATCAGGCTTGCTGCCCACCTCCACAGGCAACAATCCACGGCTCCTGATGGGAGAACTGCAGGCATCTTTTCTAAACCTTTTTCCATAGAGACAGATTGAACAGAGGCAAAGCTCCCTCCCTTCCAGGAAGTGGCTGGATCTTTCATCTTCTGAACCACAGGCAGCACTAAAACACCTCTGGGGGCTCCACCAGTCAATCAAAGTTGTATCTCAAAGATATAAAGCAAGATAGCTTAATTAGACAAGACTCAAAATTTGTCCTCTTTTTCTCATTTTAGTGAGCAAAGCTTTTCCCCATAACAACCACTTGCATATTTCAAGACACCACATTCCACCATAAAGATAGAAAGCAAAGCTGGGGCCATGGAAGAATTCACAACTCAAATGGGATCTGAAGGAAAATATCTTGCAGCTCTCACATGGTGAGATAAGCAACATGTTTTGAGGATACAGGACACAATGGAATTATTGAAAGTTTAATCAAGTGAAGTTAGGTTATTGCCTCTTGTTCATCAGCAATACCCAAGAGTTTCCGGGAGGGGTGAGCTGGTGCAAGAGACTTCCAGTTTAGGAGAGGGAGTGGAGGAGGCAACTGGTAGAGAGAGAGGGTTTTCTAATTAGCCTCTGTAACCAACAGAGAGCAGGGAAAGAATTGTTGAAGGTATGCTGTTTTCTACAGCCTGTATGAACTTCTAATCTGTTCCAACACCCTTAACACAGGATTCACATACAAAAAAAAAACCAATGCAGCTCAGGGCACTGAGAACCTAAGCTTTAACATTAGGCAGGCCTAATGGGTCTCGAATCTGAACTCTATGGCTTGCCTGTGTGCCAGTTTCTTAACCTATGGGGCCCAACTGTCCCATACATTCGTGATATAAAAGGGACTGTTTCATAGTGTCGCATGCGTGGTACATGAGATAAATAAGCAAAATACTTAGCACTGAACCTGGTGTGTCACAGGCTTTCCGTACATGTTAATCATTACTTCATAATGGCAACTTGATCTGCCAGTGAAAATAATCCATTCCTTTCGACATTCGTTATTTTTTTTATACCTTAATTATAATTTATGGAAACATGCTAAACCAAAGTGCATTATTTTCCAGGCTTTTTCAGTAGAACGTATGAAATACAGTGAAGGTTTTTTTTACTCTGTTGGGCTTTTGTAAGGCATAATGTACTTCTTTGTACAAACGTCAGCAATACAGGAGTCTATAAGTCGAAACTGGATGTCTGCTGGGTCTGCTCCTGTTCTCTAGGTAAAGACTCAGAGTTTGTGGCATGTCCCTTCTGATTTCGAACTTTCCTGAAAGTTCCATCAAATGCTGTAATGCAGAGCTGTTCTCATCTATAGCTGTGGCAGAGTGCAGCGCAGTGTGCTCTTACACGGTGCCAGCCTGCCAAGCTCTCTAAGCTCCAAACGTAGTGATTCTCCATCTTTCTGGTTCTCCTGTGAGCCTATGGCCTCCTGCTCCTTTCCAAACTAGGTATACTCTCTAATCCCATTTGTTTAGAAAACAAAAAGTCAAACCCATTATAAGAGTAGGCAATTAGGATAGTCATTTCAGCTGTTTCAGATGTATAATATGTTTCATATTATTTCTGAGTTTGTGATTATACCATAAAAACAAGGGTAGCATCCCTTATTAGGATTTAGGGAAAATCCTAAATGAGACTTCTGAAGATCTGATTTTTAGTCCTGGCCCTGCTATTTAACACTTGCATGAACTTGGAAAAGTCACTGAACCTTACCAAGCCTCTGTTGCCCCATCTATAAAATGGGATTCATTAATGAATTCATCAAACCTGTAGTTAATTATTGCTTTCTATGTGCTTAGGCACATTTCTAGGTGTTGTACATGCAGCAGTGAAAAAAAAAAACAGGGTTATTAAGCCTTCTAATAAGTTTCATCAAGGATTTTTTTTTAACAGACTATAGCCCATGATGTAAAATATAATTTAACTCTTAGAAAACAAGAAAGTACTCATATATTTGTAATACCAACCACCCAAGATTCTGTGATTCTATAAAGTGTGAGAGAGGGGAGGGGTATCCAGAAGGCACGCAGTTGAGAAACGTTGCTTTACAGTTGATAAAATGCTCTGTCCCCGCTTATTCCATCCCTTAGGTTTTCAAAATGTCTCCCAAATATTGTGGCAGGGAGTGATATGAGAAAAGGAAGAACTTTTGCCCTACATACAAAAGTCAACCTTGTTGATTATGTGAGCTGGACCCCTGCCATTAGCACCAGGATGCTCAACAACAGATTGGAAAGGGAACCTAGACTGAGGCTCTGCGGTGTCCTTTGGCAGTCCCCCCTCTCAAGTGTTTGTTTCCAGATGGTTTAATACATCAGTGACAGGAGGAACCCAGAGCAAGTGGCTCCAGCCACCACGGATGAAGACCAGCAAGACTTTATAACGGAGCACATCTGGTAACATGATAGAGGCAGATTTGCACACCTTGGGTTAGGATTTCCATTCATTGGGCTGGAACTGGATCCTTCTTTCAAATGTCCAGTGATGTTGGTTTGTTGTTGTTTATTTTCTAAGTCCTGTCCTACTCTTTTGCGACCCCATGGACTGTAGCCCACCAGGCTCCTCTGTTCATGGGATGTCCCAGGCAAGAGTACTAGAGTGGGTTGCCATTTCCTTCTCCAGGGGATCTTCCTGACCCAGGGATTGAACCCAGGTCTCGAGCACTGGCAGGCGGATTCTTCACCATGGAGCCACCAGGGAAGCCTAGTGATGTTGGTATCAGTCTCCAGCTTCATAGATGACAAAGCTGAGGTTCACAATGGAAGCCTCTTCCAGATTGTTTGCTGAGTATGCTTCTTGGTTTTGCAGCCCCCTTAGGAGTCTCCCAGGAGCTCAGGCCTCTCTGGATGTCTCTGGGTCCTAGGCTCCTGACAGTATTGCCTGTTTCCACATCTCTGCTCCTCATACCTCCTCTTCCTGGCCCTCTTCCCCATCTTGAATACAGATCCTCCTATTAATTTTCCTCTACCATAGCACTTTTCTTCTAGGCACTTACAAAGAGATATCATTACATTTTTGAATGTGTTAATCTGTGCACTTTCAGTCTTCATCATGATGTCAGAGTTCATGCCCGTTGGGTTCACTACTGTATTTCCAGCACCGGGTACATTGCTCAATAAATGCATGTTGAATGATGAGTGGAAGAAGGGCAGAAAGTCAGGCCAACTCATCACTTTTATTTGAAAATTCAAACATAAGATAAAAATGAGATTTCCCCTGATATCATATTATGAAAATATTCAAATGCATAGAAAGTTGAAAAAATTGTGTGGCAGTGATTCATCCATTGTTAACATAAATGAACAGCTATCAACTGCAGTTCTTTCAGGGAAAATGGAATTTCAAGTTGGGTGAGTTGGTTGTGACACAAATAGGCATCAGACCAGCATCACTAGCAAATGCTTTGGGGGTTTTCATTTTCTAAGAATTGGTTCTACACCTTGTGACCCAGAAACAGCACCTTGGACAGAAAGCTCCATGCACCCACACGTGGGGCTCAGGCCTCTTTACAGTTCCTTTACTCACCTGGTGTCTTACAAGGTCAGGCGTTGGGGGAACAAGGACAAGTCTGGGCCTGGAAGCCTAATTAAGGCTGAATTGCTTTTCTGAGTCTCCCAGGCCTGACTATTTCATCTTCCCTCACCAAGATGGGATGATGGGAATTAGATGTAGGACATTGTCCTTTGTAAGCAAAGTGCTGTTGTGATTAAGGGATTATTACAGTTGGGGGTATACATAAAGCATCCGGGTATCTGTTTATTTTCCTTCTTGCTAATTTGCACTGTTAATGAAGAGTTCCGGGTTGACTCCCAGCATCTGTTATCGGGCAGGACTTTGGATCGGAGCTGTATGGCTCCTCCTGCAAACATGAAATTGAGCCAAGGGCAGACCTGTGAGGGCCTCTCAGATACCGCTCACTCCCCGAAAGCCAGAGCCCTTTGAATGTTTTGCCAAGTCTCTACCCCACTCTTGGAAGAAGATTTGAGCTCAAAGAATACAGCAACAGTTGTTTTTGTCCACCCTTTCCCCTCCCCTGGCTGTAGGATTTCTGTCTCACATCTCCCCTCCTACTCTCTTTCTTCTCCTCTCTCCCAGACTCAAGCTTGTAGGGGACCTTTTGCCCTGAATTTCAGCAGGAAACACAGCTAGCAACCAGATGTCTGACTTTTTCACCCCATTGGCAAGGATTGGCCATCTTCCTTGTAAACTTCCGGCCTTTTCCCCCCTCCCCGTTAGATCTTTCAGCTTCTTCACGCCCCATCTCCTTTGGCTTATACACACGAACACCCTCGGAGGAGAAACAAAAGGTAGCCTGCAAAGTCGTGCAAATGTGCTGAGTATTTATATACCCAATTCAGGAAGTGAGTCTTGCTGGATGTCAGAGGAGGTGGGGGTGGGAAGGGTAGCCGGTCAGTTCTTGGATTCATTTGGTCCATCATTAAATTCAGATCCAATAAGGAATAGGTGGACTTGATCAAAGATGGAGGTAATTAAGTGAATTTGCAACTTAAAATAACACACAAGTGAAGATCAATGCAAATTCTGTTACCATCCAAGTGTTTGGGTGTGAAAAAATAATAGGTAACGCAGCTTTCTCAGCTTCCAGAATAATGAGAGCCCTGGAACTTCTTTGACACAAACCAGAGGACTTTGGTAGAGAAGGAAATGGCAACCCACTCCGGTGCTCCTGCCTGGAAAATTCCATGGATGGAGGAGCCTGGTAGGCTACAGTCCATGGGGTCGCAGAGTCGGACACGACTGAGCGACTTCACTTTCTTTTTTTCTATAGTTCCTTTTGGAGAAGGAGATGGCAACCCACTCCAGTGTTCTTGCCTGGAGAATCCCATGGACGGAGGGGCCTGGTGGGCTACAGTCTATGGGGTTGCAAAGAGTCTGACACAACTAAGCAACTAACACAAACACACAGAGGAGTTTGGAACTAGGAAAGACCTTAGGGAGAAGCCCAGCCCGTTCCTTCCATTTGCAGGTGGAGAATCTTCCGGGTTAGAAAGGGCCCCAGGTGCCTGGGTTGATAGCAGCTCTAGGGTCTACTAATACCTTCCCTTGAGATGTTTCTGGGTTTCCCTGGTGGCTCAGATGGTAAAGAATCTGCCTGCAATGCAGAGACCCGGCTTTGATCCCTGGGTGGGGAATGAGATGTTTCTGGTAAAGCAGAGTGGCAGTCAAAGGGCTGTGCTTTGCCTGCCTGTTGCCTGCTGCTTCCTGTCCCCCTGCTCTTGGGTCTTTTTCTCAGGGGTCACCCTGAGCTACAACCTCTGTCACATAGCAGCAGCACCTGTGAGGGAGCCTCCAGTCACCCAATAAACACCTTAAGGGGGAGGAGAAGCACAAGCCTTATATTTGTTTAAATACAAGAGAAAATAAACCCAGAAAATACTCTGGTTTTCAAGTCAGCACGCTTGGACTATCTACAGGCCAGAAGGATCAAGGGTTTCCTAAAGACAGCAATGGAAAGCCAGTGGGTTATCACAGGAAGCCTTTCACGTGGGCTGGTGAGGGATTTCGCTCAGCTGTGCACAGCGCTGCCCTGCCTCCTTTCCCGTGGACTTCTGTGCTTCCTGGTGTACATCCTCATTCCTCCAGCCCCAGGTGTGGGACTCTGGTCAGGTCTGGTCTCTGTGTGCCTTAATTTCCTCTCCTAGAAAAATGGAATGATTGCAACTAAAAAAAAAAATTTTATTGGAATACAGTTGCTTTAAAACATTGTGTTAATTTCTGCTGTTCAGAAAAGTGAATCAGCTCAACATATACATATATCCCCTCCTGTTTGGATTTTCTCCCGTTTAGGTCACCACAAAGCATTGAGTAGAGTTCCCTGTGCTGTACAATAGGTTCTCATTAATTTTCTGTTTTATACATGGTGGTATATATATGTCAATCCCAATCTCCCAATTCATCTCACCTCCCCCTTGGTATCCATACATTTGTTCTCTCTGTCTGTGTCTCTACTTCTGCTTTGCAAATAAGATCATCTACATCATTTTTCTAGATTCTACATATATGTATTAATATTCAATATTTGTTTTTCTCTTTCTGACTTATTTCACTCTGTACAACAGTCTCCAGGTCCATCCACATCAGAATGATAGTTCTTATTCGATATAGTTGCGCGGAGATTATGTGAAGTGAGAGTGATCACACTTAGCATGCAGTAGATATTTAATACACTTTAGTCCTCTTCCAGGCCTCTTCCTTCCATAAGGGAGGACTGTAAACATGGCCCTGAGGCTTTGGTCCCCCGAGGACAGCCAGATGCTTCTTCAGCAAGCACCATAGCATTCTGTCTCCTCACTCACCTGCATCTTTGTCCTGTAGCCCTGGCTGCCTTCAACACAGACTGCTCTGGGCCCTGAAGGATGTGTTTACCTTGTCTAGGTGACTAAGGCTCCTCATCCTGGCAGCATCACTGTGAGAAACCTGTATTCCTTCTCTCTTGGGCCCATAACCAGGGACTTTACCCTGATGTTTCTAATTGTTCACTTCACAAAACCTGAAATTTTCTTCTAAAAAGAGAAACCAAGGCCCCAACATTAATGTAAATGAATCCCAAGGGGTGCCTGTTAGCTTTGGGCCCAGAACAATGAGCTAATTGGAAGTGGTAATGAGAAAAAGCAGCTGACACTCATCAACCTATGCAGCAATGGGCAGTTCAGTTCCTGGGCAGTGGGTGACAGCCAGCCTTTCTAGCCAACCAAGGTGTCAATGGGTTCTGAAAATGATTGCCTGAGGAATACCAGGCTGCCAGCAGGGACAAGGCTTATCTGTAGATCCTGTCACTTGGCTGGGAGCCACCTGTGATGGCTGAGTGCCCAGGGATTCAAGTTCTGAGAATACCCTGTGCATTGAGGAAATACGTGAGATCTAAAGACAATCAACTGGAGTGTCATATGAGAAGCCCCAAAGTCAAGGGACTTGCTTCATGGATTTCTTTGGGTGCATCTTCAGGCTTCAGCCTTCCAGCCATCAAATAAGCACATTAATACCTGTCCCCCCAGACTCCCAGCACTGCTTTGTTTGGACATCAAATGAGACGATATATTTGGAACTTGGAACACTCTATAAAGTGAGAGATGTGATGTGCGAACAGAAGAGTTTCGCAGGGTGAGCTGAAGTATCAGACTACCTATTTTACTCAGGTTAGGCTCAAAAACTAATTCATAACACCTAAGACTAATGAGAGAATTGAGGTGTATGTATATAATATAAATACAATATAAAACATATTAAATGTATTTGGAATGGTACTGAATTAAATAGTTATGGGTTATTGTTTTCAGGGCTACTTTGTCTTGTAGTGACTGATCTGAGCTCATGGCCAGAGATCCAGTTTGGGCTTGTACTTTGCTTCTTTTTCTAATCATTTCTGGTCATGTGGATCCAATGTCCATTCTTCCCACAGCAGTCCTGCATTATACAAAGAGGGGCGGTAGGCTCAGTAGACAAAGCAGTGGAGGATTCTAAAGACACAGTAGTTCACAGTGCACGAGAGATCTAACCAGTCAAGCTGCCATTTCTTTCCAGAACCTGGCAATCACACTGCATTGCAGACTCAGTACACACTTGTCCACCTGCAGGGCCAAGCGGGGATGTAACATCATCTTCAGTGAGCCTTGGACTGTTTATCTAGATAACTGATGGAGTCCAAAACACAGGAAATTGGGAAGTGTGTGTGTGTGTGTGTTTCCTGCACAGGGAACGCAGAACATCCAACAGGAAAAAATGGTAAGCTCCTTGGATAAAAGAGAGGATACAGGGGGTCTCCCCAGCTGTCTCTCTGTCCACCTCCATCCTGCCTGTGTCTCTCTCAGGGTCTTCTTGGACCTTCTCATTAGTCACGTGCAGTCTCAAGTGGGACTTTCTGGCAGGTGCTGAGTGATGTCTCCCACACTGTGCTGAGCATAAATCCCATGGTAAGTCCAGGAACAGGGTCCATGTGGCTGCGTCTGAGCACATCCCTCAGTAAAGCACAACTGAGTACTTCACACACTGCCAGTAGGAGTGAAAACTGGCACAGCCTTCTGAGAACACAATTTGGCAGTCTTTCAAAACTAAAGATGCACCTACCATTTAACCCAGCTTTTACTTCGAGAAATCTGTCTTCTTGAGAAACAAGTACACACATGCATAGAGGAAGAGGCATAAACCTGTTGACTGCTGCAGATCAGTAAAAGTAAGGAATCAGAAACAGCCCACGTGCCCATCCGAATGCACAAAGATGGGAGCGCGCTCACTATGATATGTTTGGAATCGTAGAAAAGGGAGATCATGCAAAATCCATTTATAGAAGCTGTTTAAGATATTGAGGTGATTTAGTATGCAGACTAGAGTGGCACAGAAAGCTTCCAATTACATATTGAGTAGAAAAGGTAGACTGCAAAATATTAAATGTAGTGAAGTCCCTTTCATTAGCATATGCATAGAGACAAGGTCTTGATGAATAGATGTGGAACCATTAATGACTCTTACCTTGATGGGAGAAGGGGGTGGAGAATACAGGCGATCTATGCTTTCTTACGGAGAAGGCAATGGCACCCCACTCCAGTACTTTTGCCTAGAAAATCCGATGGACGGAGGAGCCTGGTAGGCTGCAGTCCATGGGGTCACTAGAGTCGGACACGACTGAGCGACTTCACTTTCACTTTTCACTTTCATGCATTGGAGAAGGAAATGGCAACCCACTCCAGTGTTCTTGCCTGGAGAATCCCAGGGACGGGGAAGCCTGGTGGGCTGCTGTCTGTGGGGTCACACGGACTCGGACATGACTGAAGCGACTTAGTAATAGTATGCTTTCTTATTTATTTCTATAGTGCTTGACTTCTTCAAGATGAAGAAATATTAATTTTGAATGTTAAAAAACCCAGTCAATATGATTAAGAAAATGCACATCAACAAACCTGAGGGTAAATAAATCTAAGGGGCTGAGGCTGCCTGTCCACCCTTGGGGTATTCAGAAAGGTTGGAGTTGCAGTGTTAAGGATCCAGAGAGGTGGTTTGATTCAGGCACTTCTGTGGGAGCTTTGGTAGGAAGTGATCATGTTTTGCTGGACTTGGATGGAGCACAGGCAGCTCAAGGAGACTGTTGCCATTGCCTTCTCCAGGGGATCTTCCCAACCCAGGGATTGAATCTGAGTCTCCCACATTGCAGGCAGATTCTTTACTGTTTGAGACACCAGGGAAGCCCCTTCCCATTGAGGGCACCAAATGCCAATCAGTTTCAGAGCAGAGGAGAAGTTGGCCCAGTGAGGATGCAGGGACAGCCCTTACCATTCTCCTCCCGCAAAGCTGGCATGCAGGGAGGCTACGTCAGAGCTGGCTCCCCATCAGAAGCAGTTCTGGGTCTGAGCCAGCTGGGAAGGAAGGGTTTCCTCAGGACCAACCCATCTCAAAGGCGGGGGACTCAGCACATCCCCTCTTTCCTTCTTCCTTTCCTCCCAGAGGTCCCAGAAAAAACTTTTTTGATCTCTTTTATGACTCTAACTCTTAAAAATGTGGTTCCGGGTGAGCTGGACTAGAAAACTCTGACGGTACACTGGGGAGCATCAGTTCTGGGAAATGACCTTCAGTCAGCATCCTGAGTGTACAGTAATTATCATCCTGAGTATATAATGCTCTGAAAGATGAAACTGGCTCTATGGGAACTTAGAATGAAGGACTCCCTCTAGTCTGGGGGTTGAGAAAGGCTCTCTTAAGGAAGTGGGGCTGAGCTCTCAAAGGTGAGTAGGAATGGACAAGGGTGGGAGGCTTGGGAGGGAACACTGTGGGAGACACCCCAGGCAGAGCAGATGGTGTTGTGAGCCAGGGGGACAGCAGGGATGGTGGAGAGAGGTGGACCAAGGGGAGAAGGGGGGCAGGGAGAGAGAAAAGAAATGATTTGTATGGAGATACACGTGACTACCAGCGTCACTAGCCCCTCCACACACGCCCCACCTCTGAACATCTTATTTGGAAACAGATGGAGGGCGAACTGGTCAACCCCAAAGGATGTCTCACAGGGTTGGATCCCTCTTTTTACTAATTATTTAATCCTTTACTGAGAGAGAAACTAAGAGTTGAATTGACTCAGGTGCCTGCTAATTAAGAAATAATGAGAAATTAAGATAAGAGGATCTGAACTGAATATGGTAAAAATACACACTTGACAGTCTAGGTTTTATCTTTGTCCTTTGTACTGGACAGGAATCCGAAATGCCAGACGGTCTGGTTCAAGGCCATGCACTCCTTGTCCGGACTCCTGGGCCTTCTTCCTTCCTCAGGAAACGCAGGCCATTGCCTGTGGACTCAGACGCCCAGAACTTTTCCCTCTTGAACCCAAAGAGCTCCCTACTGCAAGCCTCGGGGATTTCACTCTGCCAACCTTCCTCTCACCCTCGCAGACCCGGGCTCCTTTCTCTGGGTGACTGTGCACAGCCCCTTCCTGATACCACGGCACCCGACCTCCAGCCACCTCTGAGCCACAGAGTCCTCACACGCACCTCCTGAGCCCCAAACCCCCCCTCCCCTCACATGCTGGTCCTTCCTGGCCTTCACTTCACTCTACCATTTTATTTTCTTTGTCCCAGGCGGAACTCACAGGCCCCTCTGACCAGATCCCTTCAGGCTACCAGTAATGGGAGGGGAACAACAGTAGTGAAAGGGGAATGGGAAGGACTCTCTCTAGACCCCTGGACCTCCACAGCCACCCACACCCTGTCCCTCTCTCTCCACCTCTTCCTCAATAGCCAGCCTCCCATTAGATAGAGTGTCACCTTGGCACGCAAGGGTGCTGGGGATATCCGAAGACCCCTTCTTAGAACTGGAACCTTGGAGCTGTCTGGCCTGAGGAGTGGCAGAGGTGGGAGGCCTGGCCAGTGGGTGGAGAGCACCTTTCTGTGGGTTCTGCCTCACAGGAGCAGGTATTTCCCAGAGAGAAAACCTTCTGGTGCCCCAGGACTTCATGTGGAGCTAGTTGCCTTCATCACAGATTCGCTGGGCCACCATGGGCCTGTTCTCCTTGTGGAGAGATGGTCTGGGACTGTCAGACTGGGTTTCTGGAAAATGAACTAAAATACAAAGAATCTTGTTTATAAAGATAAGAGGTTCTTAGCATCTTGGAGATCACAAACACTTAGAATGGGGGTAAAGGGCCCAGAAAGATGTCTATGTACAAAGGTGCCCCAAACTCTGCACACAGCATGGGCTGCATCCTGCAGAGGGCCAGGGAGAGTGAGGCTGGCCACCTGAGTCCCCGCCCCCAGGCCAGAGAGGGCAAGGGCAACCAAGCTGCTCCTGGGTCCAGCCCCCAGGTCCTGGCTGCAGAGAGAGAATAAATGAACAAGCACCTTTCTTTTTTCTTTAGGGATAGCATCATCACACAGAGGCCCTTCCTGTCTCATGTCATTTCAGCTGCAGCAGAAATCGTCCTCCAGGTCGAGAGGTGAGCAAAGTGCTATTTCAACGCTTTCATTTGGGAAAAGTCTACAGAATTTGCCCTACAGCCTCGAAACAATCTGTTGAATCCTGACCAGCCAGCTGAACCTAGGGCCTTCCTAGGTCTCTAGAGAGGAGAGACCCTCCTAAACACACACACACACACATACACACGCGCGCGCGCACACACACACACACACACACACATACACACGGGTCAAGAGACCAGTCTCTATGGTAGAAATTTATCTGGGCTCCAAACTTTGCTGGAATGTTGACCAGGGCAAAATAAATGAGGTTTCTACAATTCAAATAAATAAGCTAACAAACAAACAAAAATCAATATCTCATAAAGGAATGAGAGCAAAGTCTGAAGGAACCCTGGCTTAGTCTGAGACTTCTCTATCCCTTAAAAAAATTTTTTTTAATGTATTGGTTTACAATGTTGTGTTAACTTCTGTTCAGCAAAGTGACTTATATATATATTCTTTTTCATATTCTTTTCCATTATGGTTTATCAAAGGATATTGAATATAGTTCCCTGTGTTGTGCAGTTTATACATCCTGTATATAATCGTTTGCATCTGCTAATCCCAAGCTCCCAGTTCTTCACTCCCTCACCCCTTTCCCCCTTGGCAGCATGAATCTGTTCTTTATATCTGTGATTCTGCTTCTGTTTCATAGATGTGTTGATTTGTGTTGTATTTTCAATTCCATATATAATTGATATCATAGGTATTTGTCTTTCTGTTTCTGATTTACTTCTCTTGCTGTGATAATCTCTTAGGTCCATCCAAGTTGTAGCATACCCATTTAAATTTGTAATGAACTCACCTTGCCCCAGTCTAGAGGACAAGAAATGAAATTGTTTTCCCTGTCTATTTGGGGTGTTCCTCCTAGATTTTTGCTCAAGGTAATAAGAGAAAAATTGCCTTTTGTTTATTTTGCATTAGGATTCAACCAGCACACATTTACTATGGGTCTTCAACGCACCACTATACATAAAACACCACAGCAAAGAATCGGACAGGTGCGCCCCCTACCTCTTCCCTACACCACAGAAATAAGTCTGGGTGCAGTAAGTCTTCCCACAGTCTCCCCTGGATGTCTTGTCATCTAGGAGTCATGCAGGAGTCCCCGCACTCCGGGAGGACATGACATGAAGTGCCCCCTAGAAGGGTGAAGCAGCACATGGGGCTGGGTCTTCCAGGGGCTGTTTACCCCAGACAGACTTTCCCAGCTCTTCAGTGTTCCATCTCACTCCCACCAGCGGGTGTGCAGGTTGGTGAGACGCGATCCATACAGTTACAGGGCCACCACAGCAAAGTGGCACAAAGCCCCAGGAGTGCCAGCTGCCGTGGGCCTGGGCTGGTCCTGCATAGAAGCCACAGGCGAGAGAGAAGTCACAGTCCTGAAACGTTGGTGGAGAGCTTGTCCTCTGAGCAGCCCCACCTTCCTCCTTCCCCTTGGTAGCCCCGTCTCTTCTCTGAGGGCCCCAGCCTTCCGCTTCCCTGGGAAGGCAACCACCTGGGGCCCAGTCGAGTGGTGCCTGTGAGGATGACACCGAACGCCAGCCACGGCCAGAAGCCCCGGCTTGTCTTGCTCGTCTCTCCAGGTGCAGCCCCACTGGTTTCTCTGTCCAGCGTTGGTCTCCCTTAGTTGCTCATTGCTGCCGCCTGTCCCTGGGGTCCTCACACACACTGTTCCCTCCTCTACCTGAGGGTTTCCCCTGCCTCTCTCTCCTCACCGGCCTTCACCCTCACTAAATTGCCTCTTGTTCATCCTTCAGATCTCAGCTCAAGCATCTCTTTGTCAGAGCAGCCTTCCCTGCCCCCTGGTTCTGGCTGCTCATTGGTCCTTGTTCCTTTTTATACAGCGTGGTTATTTGATCAATACCTATCTTCCCTACTAGGTCATACATACATCATCTGTGTGGGCAGGGACTGGCCTGTTTTTGCTCACTGTGTCTGACATCTATCACAAAGCCTGTGATTGCCTACAGAGTAGGCAATCAGTAAAAGCCTGATGAACTCTTGGATGGATAAATGGATCAATAAATGCCTTGTGTGGGGGAAGCTGTCCACACCAAGCAGATCCCCTGGCATTTACTTTGTGTGCCGGGTTGGCAGCAGTAGAGTCTAAGGAGCCCAGGGTGTCTGCCAGGCCCACAGCAAAATTGTCAGGAAAGTGGCCCAAGCTAATCCATTTCTAGAGAGGTTGCTGTGACTTGTGCCCTGTGGTTTGAATGGAAGCAACCTTATAGCTCTGGCCATGGTTGCTCAGATGAGGTCTGATGCCCCTGCCAAACTGCAAATAAGCTGGATGCGGAGAAGCCAATACTTTTCTGAGGAGGACTGGCATGAAATTCTACCCCGGATAATTCATTCTGGGTGATGGCAGATATGGTAGTTTCTCTTAAGAAGTCTAACTACCAGGAATTCTGGAAAAGGGAGAAAAGAAAAGGAGGGTCGGTCACTCTAGGGCTGGCTCGGTCCGCAGGCACGCCCTGAGCTATTGTTCTAGGAGACTGCTGGACAACCCAGCCTCGGTAGCTCGGAGACCACAGTGACTTTATGGCTAAGGAAACCACATCCTTGCCACACCACATGCCACATAGCCTTGGAGTATGCCTCTTTTTATCACTGCTGACTCATGTCCATCTCTTCCTTTCAGTTTTAAGGAGTAGGAACAGATCTAGTGACCATGAGGATGAGGAATAGTTTTCTCTGTATGTGTTCATCCTCAAAGTGTGGCGAGTAGAGAAAGAAAAATCTCTGCTTCCTTGTTAAGCTTGTCAGGAGTCTCTAGAGGCAGAAGTTAAGAACCACCGGCACAAAAACTTGTGTCTAGTGTCTTTTTCTCATGCTCAGAAAGCTGTGGCACATTAGCCTGCTGCTCGAGTTGTTCGTGGCATCCTAGTAGCTCCAGAACTGCTGGGGTCCTTAAGGTGACAGAGCATAGACCATGAGGACATGGCCTGTTTGTGAATCAATGCTAATCACCAGCACCCCAGGTGCTGAACCTCTCAGGAGTCAATGCAGATACGGGTGCCTGGAGGTCTGGGTGCCTCTTGTTACTCCAATTTGTTTGTGGTTATGTCAGTGCTGCAAAAACAAAAAAACCAAGCAAAGTGAGAGTGTATCCATGTCCATGAGATTGCTCATAGACCTCAAAAATGAATCCCAGCTGTGTAATGATGTGATATGTAGAGGGAGAGAAAGAAAAAAAAATTGCAGTTTAAAAGTTTAGTTCAGGCAATGCTGATCAGAATAAAAGGGTGTTTTGGGTCCACCTTATATAGGTGGATTGGAGAGGGAGCCATGTAAGCCTGTCTACCTAGCTTGATTGCAGTCCATGTGAGCAGGGGCCCTGTCTGGTTTTTGCACTCTAAGTCATTCCCAATGTCTGGCCCAAGGCCTGGCACATAACAAACCCGTCACAAATGTTTGTTGAGTGAATAAATGAATGAGAAAGGAGGTGTCAGTCATGAAGATCAAAATAGACAATTGACTAAACGAAGAAATATGGAGGGAAGGTCAAGGAGAGAGGCGAATGTTCTTTTCCACTATTTTTATCTCCGAATATCCTTATTTTTCATGAAAAAAATAGAGGAACATTTGGGACCATTCCCTTACCATCATAGTGCCTGTATATAATATTAATAGAAACTCATCCAGTAATCATAAGAAAATAAGATAAATATTTTAACCCATATGATAAATAGACTTCTTTCCTGTGGTCCTGGAAACCAGAAGCATTCCCAGATGGCTTTTGCTCAGACCCCAGAGACATCAGAGCCAGGACCACATGGGAGCTCAGACATCTCATTTTTGGCAGAATGATCTGGCAGGGGGCTCCCACTACCCCATCCATGATACGTTCAATGCAGGCAAATTGGTTGACTTCTTACCTCATTTTTTAAATTGTTTGAACTTTGATTTTAGCATACAGTGCGATAGCATTCTTACCAAAACAGGTTTGTGGAAGCAACACAGATGAGATCAACCCCCTTGGACTGCTTAGCACAGCTCCTCTCTGCAATGGAAACATTACACGCCATGATTCGGGTGGCCAGAGTTGACTTAGAGGAGCTTAACTGATTTGATTCATCAGTTCAAATCACCTTTAATGTGGCACATTAGTAATGCCACCATATTGTAAATGATACATCCACAGAGGCATTAGTCACTATACAAATAGAATTCATAGGTTTCACTACACTTCAAGATAAACATGTTGGAACAATAACTGCATTCACTTCGGACCTTTGAGCTTGTTCAGGGCCCTTACCTGACTGTTAGAATAAACACAGAGTTTTACGGCCTACTTGCTCTGGGTGACTTCACCACCACCAAGTGACACACATCCAGTTTAGAAATTACAACTGTGCCTGTCCACACATTTATTTATTCATTTCTGTGTTGGTTAATTCATTCATCATTCGTTCATTCTTTTATTTAGTCACTGAGATTATTTTCCAGCTCAGTTCAGACAGTATTGTGATTCCTTGACTATTATCATAGGATTCACAAAAACCATTTTGTCGGGGTGAGTCAAGAGAGCAGGCAGCGCGCATAATATTTAGAGCAGGAGTTTGGGTGTTGGACGCACCTGGATTTGAATTCTAGTTTCATTATGAACAATCTGTATGAACTCAGACATTGACTTCACTTCTCTGAGACTCCGTTTCTTTACTGTAAAGTGGCTGTGAAATCCCTCACCTCCCACCTTCCCTACATTGCCTATCTCTTCCTTCCTATGCAACTCTCACTGGATCAAGAATCACATAAAGGTCTGTGAGGGCCAAACAGACCTCCTGAAGTAGGCATTTAACTTGGCCTAGGGAGGAAAGACAGGTCCTGTGGGAAGGACCATTCCCTACAGAGGTTACTGTGAAAGCAGAGTTAAGTTGATGGGAATGTTATGGCGGGTTGGGAGTAGTGGGTCAGCTGACATCAGCTTAGTGATGGGAAAGGTGGTGGTACAGGGGCCTGGAGGGAGGAGTTAGAAGGGCCAGGGTGTGGAAAGCAGAGAGTGCAAGATATTCAAGAGATTACAAAATTCAAGGAGTAAGAAATGGGGCCTAGGTACAAAATATTTCAACCAAATTCTATTATACTTTTCAGTGATCCACAAAGCATTTTGCAAACATCAGTGCTTAAAACACACCCTCCAAGGTGGAGTCAGAAACATCTCTGGGAGTTGCAACCCCAAGCGGGCTGTAGCAATATGTCTATTCACAATGACTAATTCCTTAATGGCTTGTGCCTTAGTTTCTTCATTTAGAAAAAGGAATTTGATAATATTAGTAACACGAATTACATTGTCAGTTTTCTATGACATTTAGTAAAATATAGAAAGCACATTGTCCTGTACTTAGTATAAAGTCTGTGTTTGATCAATATTAGCTATTCTTATTGGGCTCCCCTGGTGGTTCGGTGGTAAAGAATTAGCCTGCCAATGCAGGAGATGCAGGTTTGATCCCTGGGTCATGAAGATCCCCTGGAGAAGGAAATGGCAACCCACTTGAGTATTCTTGCCTGGAAAATCCTACGGACAGAGGAGCCTGGCGGGCTATAGTCCCTGGGGTTGCAAAAGAGTCAGATATGACTTAGTGACTGAACAGCAACAATGTTATTATTATTGTTGCATGAAGTGATGTCTGGAAAGATGTTCCATCAACTTATTGACCTATTGACCATGGTTATTTCTACATGTGTGATTTCAAGTAACTTTTACTCTTTTATTCATTTTCTGTATAATTTGAAATTTTCTAGTAAACATGCAATATTTTTAAAAACTATAAAGCTCTTTTTAAAAAAGATTCATATGAAATATTTCAGGATATGTAGTCTAGAGGGATGCAACTCTGCCTGTAACAACTTTTCAAATGATCAAACTGCATAGTTTAACCCTTAGCACTAAAAACTCCATTTCAGAAAAGGGTCTTTGTTTTTCATTTTCACACATGAATGGTCTATAACATGTGTGAGCTTTCTTTTTTTCTTTTTTTTTTAAATTTTATTTTAGTTTTTAACTTTACAATATTGCATTGGTTTTGCCATATATCAAAATGAATCCGCCACAGGTATACATGTGTTCCCCATCCTGAACCCTCCTCCCTCCTCCCTCCCCATACCATCCCTCTGGGTCGTCCCTCAAGAGATCCTCAAAGGTATGAAAAATCTCTTCCATTGTAAATGCTTGGGCTTATGGCTTTGAAATGACAGATTTTATTTTCTGGCTTCTGATTTTCCATCAAATGTTCAAGTAAATTGAAGACAGAAGACCAGCAAACATTCGCCCTGGAGACTGAGCTTCACCAGGACAGAGAAAATACCACTCCACCTTAGTATTCTGAGTTCTTGGCCCAGTGCCGGAGGCACAGTAGGTACTACAGCAAGATTTAAGCTGAATGAATAAGTGAATGAATGAATCCTAAATCCAAGGGTTGAGTTTTTGCTTGGGTAGTGGGGGAGTGACACCTGTTACATATTAAAATTTGAGTAGGAAATTTTAAAAAATTAAGTGCAAGCGAAGTGATTTTACTAGGATCAAACATAAAGCTGAACTTGAAGCAGAAAATCCAGTGACTGTTTATTGAGGGTTTAGGGCACTCCAGGCCTGATGTAAGTGTTGAGGATTCAGTTGTGAAGAGGAGCTTAATTCCAGTGGAGAACATAAACTTTGATCAAGTCATGACATGTGAGAAGAGAGACCCATGAGGGAAAGAGCTGGATGCTCTGGAAGTGTATGTACACTGGGATGGAGGGGCAGGTGGAGTGGAGTGGCAGAGAAAGTTTTTGTAAGGAAGGGACCTTTAAGCTGAGACTCAGGTTGGAGAGAAGGAGTGAGACAGATGAGGAGTGGTGGGCAGGGCGTTTCAGAAGTTACCAAGGTGGAAGGTGAGCACAAGGAGAAGACAGCACAGCCATAAAGCTCCAAGTTGGAGAGTAGCTTGTGACATGTGAAGAACAGAAAGAAGGTTCTGTGTGGGCAAGGTTCGTGTGAGAGTGTTGGTGATGGCAGGGACCTTATCAGTTGGGGAGGTGCCATGGTAGAGGGTCTGGAGTTTATTCTAAAAGCAATGGGATGGCCTTGAAGAGCTTTACTTTGAGAGTTACCATAACCTCAACATTTACATTTTCAGCGTGTAGTATCTGTTCGGCGATCAAGGGACTGGAGCAAGGCTGAGTAGAAGCAGCCAATAGTCCAGGTGAGTAATGATAGTGACCTGAACTGGGATTAAACCTGACTATCAGTGGATGGAAGATGTGGAGAGAAGTGGATAGATTTAAAGTATGGTTTGAAGGTAGAACTGATGAGTCTTGATGCTAGATTGTGGAAGGATGACTTGATTTAATCCTGACTACTCCGTCCAAACAGGGGGCTTCCTTGGTAGCTCAGTGCTAAAGAATCCACCTGCCAATGCAGGAAGACACGAGTTTTATCCCTGGGTCGGAAGATCCCCTGGAAAGGGAAATGGCAACCCACTCCAGTATTCTTGCCAGGGAAATCCCATGGACAGAGGAAGCTGGTGGGCTGCAGTCCATGAGGGTGCAAGTCAGACAAGACTCACTGACTAAACAATAAAAACAACAACATGTGTCAGGCACTGTCCTAAGAGCCTAACAAGTATCTGTTCATTTAATCCAAATAATAATAACTCTATAAGTTGATATCGCTGTTATCTGCATTTTACAGACGCTGAGACTGAGGTACAGACTGGCTAAGAAACTTGCGCGAGGTCACACTCATAGTAAGCAAGACAGTCTGTGTTCAAACCAGGAACATAGGGTTAGCTTCAGAGTTGTCACTACTATGATTTTGTCCAGTTAAAGAGCATTTGGGAGAAGGAGAAGTTTCTGTCTCCTTCCCATCTCCCCAGTACCATAACACTTCCAGATTTTCACCTGCTGCTCTGGATTTGTGGCCGAGTGCACATGTGGTTTGGCTCATCTGAGACTATGTGTCTGAGGATGAAAACTGAGACTGTAGAACCGGGGAGGTCAGTTGAGTTAACTCAGAGGGCGTTTGCCGTCAAGAGGAACAGATGCTGTTTAAGTCAGGAAGAAATGAGTGTTCACTCCAAGCCTCACTTTAGAAAGCCTCTTTGTTTTATGACTCTGGGTGCAGGCAACCCTTTTAATTTCGTGTTTTGGATTCCAGCCATAGGAGGCCTTCTTTAATGTAGCAGATGGCTGGAGACAGGCAAGCCTGGTTTCTACTCTCTGCATGAAGCAGCCTTCCCTGGAGAGGAATCTCCCAATTATGTTGCTCTGAAAAAAGAGAAGAAGAAAAGATAACTTAAAATGGACACATTAAATTTATACCACACATAAAATAACCACTGCTTTAGGCATCTGCAAACATTTGGAGATCAGGAAACCTTTTGAGAATCTGATGAAAGCTACAGACCTTTGCTGCAGAAGATTTGAATAGAATTTTCTACACAGAAACGTGCATATTCATTCCATGGGGCTCATGGAGTCTCTGATATCCATTCCTGAAGCTTAAAAATCTCTGGCAGCAAGATTCCTGTGCTTCCAGCAGAGGCAGCTATTACTCTTTTACTTTCCTTTTCCTTTTTTCAGTACATTTTGTATTGATTCTCAATTTTGTGTTGTGATAGTAAAGGGTCTGTGGAATATTAAGGGCTCATTTCACACAAGAACACTCAAATTTTACTGGAAAAAAATCCTTTCAAATATTGGGTAAAGTCACTTTAGTGTATTCTCTGGTTGGCACAGAACCTTGGCTTGCTCTGTTAAACACTAATGTGAAGTTTCTTTTGAAAACTGTAACATGATGTTTTTCTCTCTGTGGGATCTTGGGGTATGTCTTTGCACAACATTTCTTTAGAACTTCACTCTTCTCAGCACTTTTCTCAGTTTAGCTCTGCCTTCTGCATTGCTTCCAATATTAAGGATGGAGGGTAGGGCTAATTTATCCATTGAAGAGCATACAATTTTCAGAACTTGGAAAGACAGGTTTATTGTTTCCCAGACATTGTCGAGAGGGGTCACACAAACTTAGACATTTCTTCCTTTGATGTCCACTTGCCATGGCTGTGTGAGAAAGTGAGATGTCTCTGAGGTGGCTACCAGATCCCTTTATGGATTTCTGTGATGTCATTCATTGATCCCTCTACACTGGGCAACTCTTTGGAACATCACCACATTCTTCCAATTCTACTGGAGGTCCACTGGTCATTTAGGGAGAATCTTCTGAGCTACAGTAAAGGGTCAAATTGAGACATATATTAAATATATTGAAACCAAACCCAATTTGCCCCAATTACCATATATTTAAAAATATGGAAAGACTAAGTTAAGTATTCCAGTTCTTCTTGTTTCATATATGTTCTCACATTTCCTAAAAATTACCTCCTTATAAAATTCAGGGTGTGAGTATGTCACTGACCAAATATTTAAGCTGGTTCTTTACATCAAATGAATAATTAACATAGTTATTGGAAAAGTTCAAAGAAAGGGCTCATTTTCTCCCTAAGCATCAACAGAGCTAGAAGGAAACTGGGGCTTAAATCAGGGTTGTGAACTTCAGCATGATTGATATTTGGGGCTAGATAATTCTCTCTTGCTTGCTTTCTTTCCTTCTGGCTGCTCTGTCTTCGTTGCTGTGTGTGTTTCTTTAACTGCGGTGGGCTGAGGCTACTCTTTGCTGTAGTGCTCGGGTTCTCACTGTGCTAGCTTCTCTCATTGGAGCACAAGCTTCAGCAGTTGTGGTACGTGGGTCAGTAGTTGGGGCCCGTGGGCTCCAGCACGCTGGCTCTGTCGTTGTGTCCCACGGGCTTAGTTGCTCTGTGGCATGTGGGATCTTAGTTTTGGGACCAGGGATTGAACCCGTGCCCCCTGCATTGGCAGGTGGATTTTAACCACTGGACCATCAGGGAAGTCCTGGGCCGGATAAGTCTTGGTAGAAGAAAACTGTCCTGCGTATCATAAGAGTGTTTAGATCCCTGGCCACTACAGAGTAGATGTCACCAGCACCACCTTCCTAGATGTGACAACCGAGATTCTTTTCAAATATTGTCAAATGTTCCCTTGGGGTCTTTGGCACCCCTGCTTGAGAAGCACTTGTGTGAGTTTTCCAGTATTAAGCTTCTCTATAAGTAACACAAAATTGAATTTTGAAGCTGCTTCAGTTTGACCTTTCTGGTCAGGTGAACGCTAAACTGAAAAGGCAGTTTGTCTCTTTTGATGCCCCACCAACTATTCTATCAGTTCAGGTTGTCCTGTTCTACATTTGCTTTTAGTCCCTGTCCCCAAAACAGGGACTTCCTACTCCTTTCCTATGGCTCTGACAGGCCTGTTCATTTGCCATCTGATAGTCTTTTTGACTATATAGATCTTTAATGATCTGATTTTTTTATACCCTTTGAATGCTGAGTGCTGTCTTGTCCTTTGGGAGGAGTTTCTCTTCCTGTATTCTATGTTAATATCTCTTTCTATTTAAGACCTAAGCTGAGCCTACACAGCAATTTGGAGAAGTTTGAGTCTCGGGTTGATTTAATCAGTATTTGGACACACAGATCAGGAAGCAAAACTGTTGGCTTTGAGATTAACCTGAGATTGTGAAAGGAATCCTGTAATCACAAATTGTTCTTTACATATGTGCAGTGACTACAAGACAGCAAACAGTTTGTTTTGGGAAGGATTTTACTGCCTGTTTGAAGGGAGGAGTGGCTGAAGTGTACAAAATATTTAAACCACATTTTTATGTCTTATAATGTTCAACAAACCTCTCTGCAAACATTAGTTCTGGGGAAATTTAAAAAAAAGATCCTCCAAGGCAGGGTTATGGGCACTTTTGGGAGTTGTAAAGCCATGCAGGCTCCAGAAATATGTGCTTTCCAAGGGCTGGAAACTTCTGAATTAACAGCAAATAGTCAGTGAGTGTGACAAAGAGTTAAAGTACACAGACTTTACTTTCACAAACTTTATGATGTAGTAAAGAGTTTTAAGACATAGACCTGAGATTACAAACTGATGGCCAGCAGGCTGAATCAGGACCACGGATTTGTTTTACTTGGCTTGTACAGGGTTGGCCTCCTGAATGTCTAAGAAAGAAAAAAGAAAGAATGAAAAAAAAGTTGCTACATACATAAAAATGAGATTTTGTATTGAAGTCCAGATTTCCAGCTGTTTTTGAAAAATCAGATCTCCCAAAACTGGGTCCTTATTTCCACATTTCCCCACGGTGACAGTTGGCTAGAGTGAAATAGCAGCTGCCCCCTTTGAACAGAGGAGGCTCTCTCTGGTTCTGCACCCAGGCCCACTACATTCCCTCACCAGGCCTCTGTCCACATTTGAGATGACTATCCTTAATGCAGAGACTTGGACAACATTCACCATGCCTCTTCCCTGTGGAAAAAGCCTGGAGCAAAACAGCTGCTTCCCATTTAAATTCAGGTGAGATGACCCTGGCTCAGGGCACCAATGCTGGTCAGATCTGGGATGTATTTGAAGGTAGTGTTAGTAAGATTTCATGATGGTTTGGTTTAGAGAATGAGAGAGAGGATTTGAAAATGACTCCAATTTTGATTTTCATTTAGGTTAATTTGTTTTTAAAAACAAACCTATACCAGACTATTGGAAAGTCAGCATTGAACTTTTAAAATAAAAACAAAATTATTTAAAAGTTTTTCTTCACTAGTACTCTCCAAATTGCATGCCCTAGATGGTGAAGTGAAGTGAAGTCGCCCAGTCGTGCCCGACTCTTTGCGACCCCATGGATAGTAGCCTGCACCAAGCTCCTCCATCCATGGGATTTTCAAGGCAAGAGTACTGGAGTGGGGTTGCCATTTCCTCCTCCAGGGAATCTTCCCAACCCAGGGATCGAAGCCAGGTCTCTTAGATTGTAGACAGACGCTTTACCGTCTGAGCCACCAGGGAAATCTATGTATTGACACAGATTCTCAGATTTATATTACAAATCATTAACAGTAGCAAAGTTATATCCGACGATATTTTTATTTACACTTCATACAGGACTGGGAAAATCGCCAACTGTCCATGTCGAAAACAATTGTTTTATTTTATTATAATGTGGGTTGATTTGGCTAGTGGAGACTTCCAGTGGCTATCGTGGCGGTGGGAACTAGCCGACTGCCAGTCCTGGGCCCGGCCATGGACGCGAGATGACTCTGGCAGATCGGAAGCTGGAGTTTGCGGGCGCCAAGCCAAGCGCGGAGGCTTCCTCCAGCCGCGGGAGCCAGTCGGCCCTTCCCTCGGTCTGTCCCGCAGCGGTCACTCGGCCGCTTGCGCGCATGCGCCGACTCCGCGGCGTCCTCCCCGGCTCCTTCCCTCCTTCATCCGGGTCCTGGACGAGCGGGCGCCGTGCGCGTGTCCCGCTGCCGAGCTGCTAATAAAGTTGCGCTGAGGAGAAGCGCAGCGACGGCGCCGGGAGAGCGCGCGCCGCCGGCTCGTGAGTGAATGTGGGGCCCCGGGACGGGCGGGCCAGTGAGTGGGACCGTGGGCTGCAGGCTTTGCCCGGACGCGGTTCTGCCCTAGCGGCCGGACTCGGGCCGAGGCGGGGGCGGGCGGAGCGGAAATCACCCGGGCCTGCGGGGCGGGAGGTAGGCCGAGACCCGGCCTGCCGGGGTCCAGGCGGGCGGCGATGGTGCGGCCCGTCCGGCTGCGGAGGCCTTGCCTGCCCCGGGGGCGTCCCGAGGCGGGGCCAACGCTGGCCCTCGTCCGGGCTCCGCCGTTACCACCCGGACTGTGGCGGGAGGCGTTCAGGACGCCCTCGCGGGGATCCCCGGCCCCACTTCTGTCCGGGGGAACGGTTTGCCCTCCCTTATGCGAGCGCCACCCTCAACACACACCCCTGGTGGGACTGCCGAGCTCGGCCGAGCAGCTTGGTCGGCTACATTGCAAAACCGTCCAGTGGCTTGATGAATCCGTGCCGCCGTCGTCGCTTTGTGTTTCAAAGATAAGGATCCACTCTTATCGGTGGGAATTACACCCCGGGCAGTTGTGACCTGCTGCTGCACTCAGCTGGTAGTTAGACCCGGTTTCTGCCACTTGCCATGCCAGTTTCCATCATTGCAAAGATTTCTTCTACTTTGTGTAAACTTTTGCTGCAAGGATAACGACAAGCAGTATCTGTTTGCCTTCATCATATTCAACCCCTGCTGGGGTCTTTCACTCTAGTGTCAGGGCTCAGATTCATATTCGGTCTGCCCCCTCCCCATGCTCTCCCTCTTTCCTCTCTTCCCCTTTCAGCTGCTGTTATTACGTGGAGTTTGGAGCCTAAGCTTTGAAAACTCCCATGTGGCGCCTGTCTTAAGTCGGAGCATGCTCAGTAGCCAAAACAGATTTTGGTTGCAAAAAAGAACTGGGGCGAGGATAGTCGGGTATTTGGACGTTCGCCCACTTCCTAACAAAATGTTCCAATTCTGGTTTGGATGGCATTGGAGAGTGGAGCTGTAGGCCAGCCCAGAGGTGAGGAATGCCTGAACACCCTGGGCCAGATCTCTATCTTGATTGTAGAGACATTGTTTCCTGACCAGCTGGAGGTCTAGAGAGAGACAGGGGGAAAAGCATTCCTGGCTGCCCGTGCATTTATATGGGTGTGGTGCTAAGTGTATCTTGTTTACCTTATCTTTCTGTGGAAAAAGTTTTGAAGTTTGGTCGGGTTTGTCACATCATGCCCGTTGCCTAGTACCCCCCCCAAAGTGTTCTTATTTAGCAAAAAGACTGGATAGGTGGGAGGTTGTGGCTTGGCCTCACAGAAATTGAGAGGAAGGGATACTGAAGTTGCTGTTTTCAAATTCTTTCGAAAATTCTGTTTCTAAACTTGGGTAGTTAAATTTCCTTAAATTAGAGCACCCATATTGCCCGCAGTGAATTAGTTTTTAAACTTTAATTTGAAAGCTAAATGGTTGAAAACCTTAGTCTCAATAAATTAGTAACTTGCCAAGCAGTTTAAAATTGTTCCTAGGTGCCAGTGTTGTGGAAGACAAAAGCTAGAGACAATGTGAACATTATGGATCTGAATACTTTTACGAGTGTGTTCCAAATAAGGAGTTGTTTTTTTTTTTTTTTTTTTAATAGTTTTAAGGGCTTCCCAGGTGGCTCAGATGGTAAAGAATCTGCCTGCAATGTGGGAGACCCGGGTTCGATCTCTGGGTCAGGAAGATCTCCTGGAGAAGGGAATGGCTACACACTCCAGTATTCTTGCCTGGAGAATTCCATGGACAGAGGAATCTGGTGGGCTATACAGTCCATGGGTTTGCAAAGAGTTGGACATGACTGTATGTTCAACTAACACATGTACACATATAGATCTAAACCAATTATTTTATATTCTTCCTCTTATTGGTACTTTGGTAACTTTTACCCCCCTCTAAGATGAATCCAAGATTACAGAAATACTTAAGAAACAAGTTTAAAGTGTAACTTTCATGAGAGTTGTGTTGATTACGTTTAGATTTTTTAAATTTAACTTTTGCATGATTGTCTCTGTAGCAGCCTCCTTTCTTCCCTCTCTCTACCTTGCTGCTCCCTCAGTGTGCCTTTCCTTTCACATAGCTGCTTTTATCACATAAACTGTACCTATTTATTTTTGTTAATAAAATCCATCTGTCATTTATGCCTCCATTTTTCAGATCATAGACTATAAAAGTTAGATGAACCTTCCCAGCTGACTTTCTTCTTAGATTTTAAATGCATCCAATGATATAGTTAAGGGAACAGTGAACTGGAAAGGAAAAGAGTAAAATATTTTTGTAGGTTCTGTGCAGATTTGGTGGAATTATCTACTTGTCTGGTTCACAGGGTTAGGCGCCACAAAAATGGGTAGATTGGTACGTGCTACATTTCTTTCCCCTCTGGCAAAGTCAGTTTTAATTTCAGTGGGAGACAGTGGCAGAATGTTGTTACTAATGAGGTTTGAATCAGATTGTTTACTGGTTATGTAACATGTTGCTGGGAGTATTATTAAAAGTTGCCTTCTGTATCAAGGTAGAGGCAAGTAAATTCTGCTTACCCTCTTCACTGGGTTTTAATTCTTGGCTGAGCCTGAAGCACATTAGACTATAACCATCATTATACCTGGGTAGCCTGCCTATTTCCCGTTTTCATCATGAACCCAAACATTATGATTTGCAGTGATGATCTTTTTTGTGCCTTGCGTTAAACGAGGCAGTATGTTTTCTCTTACTTCTGGAAAGAGATTTGTAACTTGGTCAAATCAAAGCTACCAGCTTCTTATCTTTTGAAGACTAGGTAGTAAAATATAAAACTTCTAAAAATTTCTTGGTAACTTGAAATACTATTTATAAAAATCTATTTAATACATATTGTTTTAGTGTTTTTATGTAAATTTTAATGTTACCAGTAGTATGTAGAGTCTGAATAAGAAAGCCCTTTTTGTTTATGACTTATCAGTGTTTATTATTACCAGATGTATATGTTGACTTAGCTGACTTGAGAACTCTTTAGGGTATAGCTGCCTTTATTCCCCTGATTATCAGTTTTCCCTGTTCTCGTTATTTCTAGAGTGACTGTATTCCTAGTCTGTTCGTGTGCTTCATACTAGCCCAAAGAAGAAACTGAATAGTTTATTTCTTCAAATGTTACAGCTCCCTTAGATCCTATGGGTTTGCTGGTATACTAATAAGGTCAAAGACAATGGAGAAGATTTCCTTTTATAAGGGACAGTCTTATAAAAGCCTGAAGGATGATTCTTATTTCTACCAGTCTGGATATTTTGGAGAAAAGATTATTTGGGAGTAGGACCCAAGAAGACTGCACAGAGGTAGAATGTTTTCCCCACCAAAGATGATGATGAACGTCCTCACAAAGCCTGCCCATGTCTTTTTACACTTTGATTTTCTGCTTCCAAAATTAATAGAACAATAGTAATTGAAACTCTCAGTGCTGGCTTATCCAATACATTGCCATTACCTAGAACTCTGAATCTTAGAGGTACATTTACTACTTGGAAGGTTAAAATATAAAATTCTTTTTTAAAAATTGTTAAAAGCTAGATTGTTGTTGCTGCTGCTAGGTCGCTTCAGTCGTGTCCGACTCTTTGTGACCCCATAGACGGCAGCCCACCAGGTTCCCCCGTCCCTGGGATTCTCCAGGCAAGAACACTGGAGTGGGTTGCCATTTCCTTCTCCAAGATTGTTGTTAGGACCAACTAGTTTTTCAGTCTCATGTTCTAACATCTTTGAGTGTGTGACAGCTTAGAAAAGATGGGGTAATTACACAGTTACTATTTTTTCGTAAATAATCAGCTAGGTCTTCACTCTGCAGTTTTGATACTTTTTTGCCCTGGGCACCTAGGTGGGGAGATATTTGGCCTTTTTCTATTAGAGAAGTGGTATCAGTGACTTTTCCTTCTGCTTTTATTGTATTCCTAACTTGGTTGTGAAAATATTTTAGAAGAAAGTTTTCTTTATTAGGTGGTTCCATGTGTGCGATACTGTAATTGTAATTCGTTTTTGGAAGTCAGTTGTTAAAGTGCCTTTTGTAAATAGGATTTGCTTTTGATTTCTGTGGTATACCAGTCTCTGCTTATAATGTGTATATATATAAATTACAGAATGGTATACTCTGGAAATTTGAAAATGGCCTAATCTGTTGTGAGGTTTAACTGGATTTTTCCTTTTTGATGTCCATATATATTGTTTTGTTATTATTGAAAATAATATTAATAGTAAGAAAAAGACTGGTATCACCTTCCTACTTTTCTTTGAACATAGCAGCTGGAGTCCTATAAACAGTCTTAAACTTTTTAAATTTAACTGTGGTCTCAGAATATGGCTGGTACTTTTTCAAGGCAAGCTTTGTTTTGGTCACTTCTGTTTTCATGATATGTTAGGATCTGCTTGGCATCCTATCTGGTAGACTATAACTTGAGATCTAGTTATTCTGGTTTGTGTGTTTCTAGGAAAAGAGGGGCACTGCAGAACTTTTTCAAAGCTAGTCTTTCATTTTCTTTACCTTCTTCACATCTTTCTGCCCACTCAAGTGAGTAGATGAGCTTATCTGGAAAGTGTCTTCATAAAGATTTGAAGTATATGTTGTGTACACAAGTTAGCACTTTGTACTCCAGAGAGACATTTTGTAACATACTGATTGGGTATCTGCTCTTGGTGATTTTATAATTTAAAGGAAAGTACTGTAAAGATTGACCAGCTCTGTGTCTATTCCTGTGCCTACAAGCCTATGCAGGTATTCTCAGACACATCTGGTAGCAATGTCAGAAATCTTGCAGGCTCTGTGGGGGTGAGTGATACATCTAGATCAGGCTCTGCTTAATTAGAGGACTTAGAGAAGCAGGTGAGGTTTAAAGAGTGATTAAAAACTGGGAAACAAAAGTCTGGATGTGGGAGATAAAAAAAGACTTGTATGGGCACAGAGAGAGCCTGGGTGAGAGTTCTGTGCTGTGAGAAGGGTCAGCTGGCAGCTGCTCAGCTCCTGAGTGGCTTTGAAATCACTGTGAGGACTTTGGATGTCTTTGGAAATTTGGGAACCGTAATTGGGAAAAGTGATGATTTAAGTGTTTCTCTAGGAAAATGATTTTGGTGCTCATGTGACTGTATTTCCTCTTCTTTCTAGATGATCTAGTAAAGAATAGGTTTTCTTAATCTAGGAGAGCTGTGGGGCCAGCTTGTTCTTGGTTTCTTTCTCTTACCTGCTTGCAGTCATGGATGTGGCTTAAACATTTTATAGTGATTATATACCTAGGTCTAGGATTGGTTTGATAGTTGTGGTGACGGATGTCTACTTTTGCTAATACTTGGTGACTAAAGATGTTAGAACCACAGGGGTAAGACACTTGTAAAGCTATACCCCCACCAACCACAAAAAAGTTACCTCTGAATGTGTATAAGCAAGTGACTTTCTCCCATTGTGGATGATTCTAAGGGCCTTGGTTCTCAAACCTACTGCAGAACCTGGGAGGTAGGGCCCTGATGTCAATGAATCTGAATTTTGTGGAATGGTTATGAAGGATTTGTTTCTTTAAAACCCCCATCTGTAGTTCTTCTGTATCGGTTTGGTTGAAGTGATGGTGGCTTTGACCCATATGCACATTTGCAAGGGTTAATGTGGTCAGGAGATTTCCTTTTGGCTAACGGTGTTGGGTGAAATTTTTGAATTGGTTTGTTTGCCTTTTATTTTGGATTGAAGCAATCAGAGAGATGTTGGACCAGAAGGTGAAGGAGCTGTTTTTTTTAATTTTCCTTTGAATCTGGGGCTGAGCAGTGTGTGTCTAAAAGTCTGTCTATCTCAGGGAGACTATTGAGGGGTGTTTGTGTGTATGTGTTTATGGCAGGTCAGGAGGTTCTACTCAGGTAACTTGAAGTAAGAACAAGACTTGGTTTCTTGACATTAATAACAATTCATTTGAATGGAAACCTGGTTAAGTTTAACAACATTTTCTTCATACATTCATTTTATGTAAAATCATCCTTTAGCTTCCCTATCAGCCTCCCCTAAATCAATCCCATTCTGGTAGCCCAGGTTGACACCTTGGAGTCATTTTTGACTCCTCCATTCTCACATTCCCCTTATCTCTTCCGCCAGGAAACCTTTTGTCTCCCAAACATGTGAAACTGTCTGCTTCTCACCACCATGCTGCAGTCATCCTGGTCTGAGCCACCATCATCTCTTACTTAAATTGCTGCAGCACTGAACTGATCTCGGTCTCCCTGCTTTCTACCCTTGCTGCCTCCATCCCCACCCCCTCCCCATTCTGAACATGTGGCCCAGAGTGATTGTTTAATAACATAAGTCTGAAAATGTCATATCTTCACTCAGAGCTCTTAAATGGGTCTACATTTCACTTATAGTAAAGGCCAAAAGCACTTATATTACTGCATGGCTCTCTTACCTGTTTGACTCCATTCCTGTTTTCCCTTTCTTATGTGCTTATTGTCAGGGTTCGTGGTCTTGTGGTTACTTGAATGTGCCAGACATGCTCCCACTTTGGGATTTGCACATTGCCTGTTGCCTTCGCTTGTACTAGTTTTCCCTGCCTGGCTCACTCTTTGGTGCCTTCTCAGTGAGGCTCAGCCCAGCCACCCTGTTTAAAATTACACCTCTTTCATAGCACTCCTGATCCACCTTCCACTGTTTTATTTTTCTCCATAGCAGTTTTCACCTTACAGCTATCCTGTATCATTCATTTATTGTACTTTATCTGTCTCCCTCCACTGGAATGCAGGCTTTATGAAGACAAGGATTTTGGTCCACTTTTATTCACTTCTATATTCTCAGCGCCTGTATTGTTCAGTTCAGTCACTCAGTCGTGTCCGACTCTTTGTGACCCCATGAACTGCAGCACGCCAGGCTTCCCTGTCCATTACCAACTCCTGGAGCTTACTGAAACTCATGTCCATTGAGTCAGTGATGCCATCCAATCATTTCATCCTCTGTTGCCCCCTTCTCCTCCCACCATCAGTCTTTCGAAACATCAGGGTCTTTTCCAGTGAGTTAGTTCTTCGCATCAGATGGCCAGAGTATTGAAGCTTCAGCATCAGTCCTTCCAATGAATATTCAGGACTGTTTTCCTTTAGGATGGACTGGTTGGATCTCCTTGCAGTCCAAGGGACTCTCAAGAGCCTACTCCAACACCACAGTTCAAAAGCATCAATTCTTTGGTGTTCAACTTTCTTTATTGTCCAACTCTCACATCCATACATGACTACTGGAAAAACTATAGCTTTGACTAGACGGACTTTTCTTGGCAAAGTAATGCCTCTGCTTTTTAATATGCTGTCTAGGTTGGTCATAGCTTTTCTTCCAGGGAGCAAGTGTCTTCTAATTTCACTGCTGCAGTCACCATCTGCAGTGATTTTGGAGCCCAAGAAAATAAACTCACTGTTTCCATGGTTTCCCCATCTATTTGCATGAAGTGATGGGACCAGATGCCATGATCTTAGTTTTATGAATGTTGGGTTTTAAGCCAACTTGTTCACTCTCCTCTTTCACTTTCATCAAGAGGCTTTTTTGTTCCTCTTCAATTTCTGTCATAAGGGTGGTGTCATCCACATATCTGAGGTTGTCTATATTTCTCCCAGCAATCTTGATTTCAGCTTGTGCTTCATCCAGCCTGGCATTTCATATGATGTACGCTGTGTATAAGTTAAATAAGCAGGGTGACAGTATACAGTCTTGATATACTCCTTTCCCGATTTGGAACCAGTCTGTTGTTCCATGTCCAGTTGTAACTGTTGCTTCTTGACCTGCATACAGATTTCTCAGGAGGCAGGGCAGGTGGTCTGGTATTCCCATCTCTTGAAGAATTTTCCACAATTTGTTGTCATCCACACAGTCAAAGGCTTTGGTGTAGTCAATAAAGCAGAAATAGATGTTTTTCTGGAACGCTCTTGCTTTTTCAATGATCCAGCAGATGTTGGCAATTTGATCTCTGGTTCCTCTGCCTTTTTTAAATCCAGCTTGAACATCTGAAAGTTCACAGTTCACATACTGCTGAAGCCTGGCTTGGAGTATTTTGAGCATTACTTGGCTAGCACGTGAGATGAGTGCCTTGGAAACAAACAGAGATCATTCTGTCATTTTTTGAGATTGCATCCAAGTACTGCATTTCTGACTCTTTTGTTGACCATGATGGCTACTCCATTTCTTCTAAGGGATTCCTGCCCACAGTAGTAGATATAATCATCATCTGAGTTAAATTCACCCATTCCAGTCCATTTTAGTTCTCTGATTCCTAGAATGTCGATGTTCACTCTTGCCATCTCCTGTTTGACCACTTCCAATTTGCCTTGATTCATGGACTTAACATTCCAGGTTCCTATGCAGTATTGTTCTTTACAGCATCAGACCTTGCTTCTATCACCAGTCACATCCACAGCTGGGTATTGTTTTTGCTTTGGCTCTATCCCTTCATTCTTTCTGGAGTTACTTCTCCACTGATGTGATCACTATAAACTGTGGAAAATTCTGAAAGAGATGGGAATACCAGACCACCTGACTTGTCTCTTGAGAAACCTGTATGCAAGTCAGGAAGCAACAGTTAGAACTGGACACGGAACAACAGACTGGTTCCAAATAGGAAAAGGAGTATGTCAAGGCTGTATATTGTCACCCTGCTTATTTAACTTATATGCAGAGTACATCATGAGAAACACTGGACTGGAAGAAACACAAGTTGGAATCAAGATTGCCGGGAGAAATATCAATAACCTCAGATATGCAAATGACACCACCCTTATGGCAGAAAGTGAAGAGGAACTAAAAGGCCTCTTGATGAAAGTGAACGAGGAGAGTGAAAAAGTTGGCTTAAAGCTCCACATTCAGAAAATGAAGATCATGGCATCTGGTCCCGTCACTTCATGGCAAATAGATGGGGAAACAGTGGAAACAGTGTCAGGCTTTATTTTGGGGGGCTCCAAAATCACTGCAGATGGTGATTGCAGCCATGAAATTAAAAAACTCTTACTCCTTGGAAGGAAAGTTATGACCAACCTAGATAGCATATTCAAAAGCAGAGACATTACTTTGCCAACAAAGGTCCTTCTAGTCAAGGCTATGGTTTTTCCAGTGGTCATGTATGATTGTGAAAGTTGGACTGTGAAGAAAGCTGAGTGCTGAAGAATTGATGCTTTTGAAGTGTGGTGTTGAAGAAGACTCTTGAGAGTCCTTTGGACTGCATGGAGATCCAACCAGTCCATCCTAAGGGAGATCAGTCCTGGGTGTTCATTGGAAGGACTGATGCTGAATCTGAAACTCGAGTACTTTGGCCACCTCATGCGAAGAGTTGACTCATTGGAGGAGACTCTGATGCTGGGAGGGATTGGGGGCAGGAGGAGAAGGGGACGACAGAGGATGAGATGGCTGGATGGCATCACCGACTCGATGGACATGAGTTTGGGTAAACTCTGGGAGTTGGTGATAGACAGGGAGGCCTAGTGTGCTGCGATTCATGGGGTCACAAAGAGTCAAACACGACTGAGTGACTGAACTGAACTGAACTGAGATGAGTGCAACTGTGCGGTAGTTTGAACATCTTTGGCATTGCCTTTCTTTGGGATTAGAATGAAAACTGACCTTTTCTGGTTCTGTGGCCACTGCTGAGTTTTCCAAATTTGCTGGCATGTTGACTGCTGCACTCTGGCATGTTGAGTGCAGCACTCTCACAGCATCATTTTTTAGGATTTGAAATACCTCAACTGGAATTCCATCACTTCCACTAGCTTTGTTCATAGTAATGCTTCCTAAGACCCACTTGACTTCACACTCGAGAATGTCTGGCTCTAGGTGAGATAAACACCATCGTGGTTATCTGGGTCATGAAGATCTTTTTTGTGTAGTTCTTCTGTGTATTCTTGCCACTTCTTAATATCTTCTGCTTCTGTTAGGTCTATACCATTTCTATCCTTTATTGTGCCCATCTTTGCATGAAATGTTCCTAAAATGCACCTCAGTAGTTTTAGATGAATAGCTTGAATGAATTTAACAAGTTCTCTAAATATGCTTAGTACTGTTTTTTAAAGATTACATTCTAGAGAGAGAGTCGAAAATACAAGAAAACCAACAAATACTTACAATTTGGTAGTACAGTGAAGGAAATGAACATAGTTTTAGATTAGAGATTGGGGAAAACCTACTTTATATAGAGTTAATGGGTTGATCAGGGAAGGTGTCAGGGATGATAGCTAAAGCTGAAACCTTGGAGAGCTAGACATTAGTGGTTGGAGCTTGAAGAAAGTGGTCCAGACAATAGCATTTGTAAAATATGTAAAGTAGAGAAAATATTCTAGTACAGGAAGATAAATGCTTTTCAAAAAATGAATTCTTACTATTATTTATTGGAACCCGAAAGTATTTGGCCCTATCTTTGATTTTTCTTAAATTTCAGCCTCTAAATTTGTATAACTTTAAAATTACTGGAGAGAATTCTTTTGAAATAAAAATGACTCTTGTAAATCCTCTTTAGTAAGAATTTTAATATGGTTGAGGTACATCTGCACTTGCATTTTAAAGTTGGTTTTCCCTGGTAACTATACAAGAAATTCATGTTTATTTTAAGATATGCAAAATTGCATGAAACAGAAAGTGAAAAGCACCCTGAATCCCTCCCCATCCCCTGGCTAATTCCTTTCAAAAGGTTTGTATTCACAGTCTCTTTCATTCGTTAGACTTAAATACTTATTGAGCACATGTATCATTCGGTTTACAGTGATGAGCCAAAACAGATATGGCTCCTCTCATTTACATTCTTGCCAAGTTGGACTGGTAAATGTAAAAACAAAGATACGTTAAGTGCTGCAAAACAGAGATACGCGACACAGTAAGTGTGTGTAATAGGGGAGTTTCACCTAGGTAAGGCAGTCTGGGAAGGCTTCTCTGAAGAAGGGATGCTTGAGCTAAAATAAAAGTATGATGTGTGTGTGTGTGTGTGTGTGTGTGTTTTGTAATGTGATAGATTCTTTTGTAGTACATGATAGTCTCTTAATTTTATTGCTGAGGTACTACTGTATTCTTTGGATTTCCAAGGTACTGCTCTGTATTGTTTTTGTCTGGTTGATAGTTGCAGTTTTTCAGGAGAATTTCAGGGAACCTGACATACACAAGGATTTCTAAAGCTCATAATTAAATACCACTTTTCTTTCTAGCTGTCTGAAATGACAATACCCATCAACGAAAGAATCAGCTATTAGGTTGGTGCAAACGTCATTGCGGTTTCAGACCGTGAATTTTAAATCATTATAACTAGGCTCAAACACACCTTTATTAGTCAAAATAATAACCATTATAATCAGTGCATTTTTGCCAGTGAGAAATAAGTTTATTCCTGTGGTGTAAAAATTCATGCCTCAAGATTCGACAAACTCTTGGAAAGCATTTTCTGCGTCCTGCTGGTTGTGGAAGCGTTTTCCCTGCAGAAAGTTGTTGAGATGCTTGAAGAAGTGGTAGTTGGTTAGCAAGAGGTCAGGTTAATATGGCAGATGAGGCAAAATTTCGTTGCCCTTTTCTTTCAACTTTTGAAACAATGGTTATGCGACATTAGTTGGGTGTTGTTGTTGACCAGGGCTGGCTGCAGGTGTTGCAGTTTTTGGTGCATCTCATTGATTTACTTCTCAGATATAATGGTTTCAGTGAGATTCAGAAAGCTGTAGTGGATCAGATGGGCAGCAAACCACCGAACAGTGATCATGACCTTTTTCGGTGCAACTTTGGCTTTGGGAAGTGCTTTGGAGTTCCTTCTCAGTCCAGCCACTGAGCTGGCCATCGCCAGTTGTATAAAATCCACTTTTTATCACATGTCACAATCCAATTGAGAAATGGTTCATTGTTGTTGCGTAAAATAAGAGATGACACTTCAAAGCATTGATTTTTTTTTTTTAATTTTCATTCAGTGCACGAGGCACCTACTTATCAAACCTTTCCAGTTTACTTCAAATGCTGAACTGCCATAGAATGATTGACATTGAGTTCTTTGGCAACTTCTTGTGTAGCTGTAAGAGGATCAGGCTTTTCACGTGGCACTAGTGGTTAAGAACCTGCCTGCCAATGCAAGAGACGTAAGAGATGTGGGTTCAGTCCCTGGGTTGGGAAGATCCCCTGGAGGTGGGCATGGCAACCCCCTCTAGTGTTCTCGCCTGGAGAATCCCATGGACAGAGGAGCCTGGCAGACTAGAGTCTGTAGGGTTGCAAAGAGTCGGACATGACGGAAGAGACTGAGAACGCACACAGCAGCTTCAGTGATGCTCTCAGTTGGTCATTATCAACTTCTGGTGCCTGGCCACTGTGCTCCTCATCATCAAGGCTCTTGTCTCCTTTGCACAACTTCTACAACCACCACTGCACTATTTATTCGTTAGCAGTTCCTGGGCCAAATGCAATGTTGAAGTTGCGAGTTGTCGCCACTGCTTTATGACTCATTTTGAACTCAAATAAGAAGATGGCTCAAATTTGTTTTTTGTCTACCATCATTTCCTTCAGTTCAGTTACTCGGTTGTGTCCGATTCTTTGTGAACCCCATGGTCTGCAACATGCCAGGCTTCCCTGTCTATCACCAACTCCTGGAGCCTACTCAAACTCATGTCCATCCAGTCAGTGATGTCATCCAACCATCTCATCTAATGTCATCCCTTTATCCTCCTGCCTTCAATCTTTCCCAGCATCAGGGTCTTTTCCAATAAGTCAGTTCTTCGCATCAGGTGATGAAAGTATTGGAGTTTCAGCTTCAGCATCAGTCCTTCCCATGAATACTCAGGACTGATTTCCTTTAGGATTGACTGGTTGGATATCCTTGCAGTCCAAGGGACTCTCAAGAGTCTTCTCTAACACCACAGTTCAAAAGCATCAATTCTTTGGTGTTCAGCTTTCTTTATTGTCCAACTCTCACATCCATACATGACTACTGGAAAAACCATAGCTTTGACTAGATGGACCTCTGTTGGCAAAGTAATGTCTCTGCTTTTTAATATGCTGTCTAGGTTGGTCATAGCTTTTCTTCTAAGGAACAAGTGTCTTTTAATTTCATGGCTGCAATCACCATCTGCAGTGATTTTGGAGCCCCCCAAAATAAAGTCTCTCACTGTTTCCATGGTTTCCCCATCTATTTGCCATGAAGTGATGGGACCAGATGCCACAATCTTAGTTTTAGGAATGTTGAGTTTTAAGCCAATTTTTTCACTCCTCTTTCACTTTCATCAAGAGGCTCTTTAGTTCTTCTTTACTTTCTCCCATAAGGGTGGTGTCATCTGCGTATCTGAGGTTATTGATATTTCTCCTGGCAATCTTGATTCCAACTTGTGCTTCATCCCGCTAGCATTCGCATGATATACTCTGCATATAAGTTAAATAAGCAGGGTGGCAATATACAGCCTTGACATACTCCTTTCCATTGTCTAAAATAAATATAAAATACAAACAAGTAATAAGTCATTAGCAAAAAAACATTAAAATGATGGATAACATAACCACATTTATTTAAGAATGTATTCCAATATCAAATGGCAAAGTTCAGCAATGCAAAACCACAATTACTTTTGCACCAACTTAATAGTCAGGTCTTTGTAAACCAGAGGTAAACTGTAAAAAGCCAAAGTAATAGCAGATAATGCGTTCACAGTTAAGTCCCTCCAGTTGTAAGCAGTAGTACACGTTCCTGTCTACTCAGTTACTGGCCTTCTGTGCCTGCTGTATATATTCTTTACTCTATTTTAATACTGCATCTCTGTTGACTTATCGTATGAAAATCCAGAGTAAAGCTAAGTGATATGGGACTTCCTTGATGGTCCAGTGGTTGAGTCTGCCTTGCAATGCAAGGGACACAGATTTGATCCCTTTTCCGGGAGGATCCCATATGCAGCAGGGCAGCTGAGCCTGTGTGCCACAGCTACTGAGCCCATGCACCACAAGTGCTGAAGCCTGCATGTCCTTGAGCCTGTGCTCCACAACAAGAGAAGCCATTGCACTGGGGATCCTGCATGCTGCAAATAGAGAATGGTCCATGCTCACTGCAACTAGAGAAAGCTTGCACAGTAACGAGAGACCCAACATAGCCAAAACCAAATAAATACATTAAAAAAACAGACCACCAAGTGATGTGCTGAACAGCACATGAAGCTCTTCATAGAATCTTCTCTTTTTTCTGGTTACTCTTTATGCTCTTTGAGATTACAGATCGTGTCTTTTAAGACTTAGTTCCTAGTACAGAGTATTCCTGGCTTATTGCTGCTGCTAAGTTGCTTCAGTCGTGTCTGACTCTGTGCGACCCCATAGACGGCAGCCCACCAGGCTCCCCTGTCCCTGGGATTCTCTAGGTAAGAACACTGGAGTGGGTTGCCATTGCCTTCTCCAATGCGTGAAAGTGAAAAGTGAAAGTGAAGTCGCTCAGTCATGTCCGACTCTTAGCGACCCCATGGACTGCAGCCCACCAGGCTCCTCCATCCATGGAATTTTCCAGGCAAGAGTACTGGAGTGGGGTGCCATCGCCTTCTCTGTCCTGGCTTATTAGGTACCCAATAAATTTGTCTGAATCAACTTCAAATCTTACTCCTCTTTGTATCATCCTCCAAATTTATATATTTATTCCTTCTCTCTTGAGCTCTAGTTACACATCTGCTTGGACCAGTACTTGCCTCCTTACCTTGTCTTGGCTATGACTAGAATCCCCTTTTGGGGTGAGTGGTGTCTAATTCTTTCAGCTTTTAAACCTTTACCTTTCTTAGATTGCCCTGTTTCTCTTCTTCAGTTCAGTTCAGTTCAGTTCAGTCGCTCAGTCGTGTTTGACTCTTTGCGACCCCATGAATCGCAGCACGCCAGGCCTCCCTGTCCATCTCCAACTCCCGGAGTTCATTGAGACTCACGTCCATCGAGTCAGTGATGCCATCCAGCCATCTCATCCTCTGTCGTCCCCTTCTCCTGCTGCCTCCAGTCCCTTCCAGAATCAGAGTCTTTTCCAGTGAGTCAACTTTTCGCATGAGGTGGCCAAAGTACTGGAGTTTCAGCTTCAGCATCATTCCCGCCAAAGAAATCCCAGGGCTGATCTCCTTCAGAATGGTTAGCAAATCCTGTGGATTGTCTGTCACGTCCCTCACGTCTCTTCCACCATTACTGCCTGGTCTATGTACCACTATCCTAGTGTGTCTTCCTCTCATAGTTGGATTACTAACATGTTTTCAGTTTACGCTCTCTGCCTCTCCTGGTGAAGCCTTTACTTGTCTATGTGCTGTTGCCATTTTTGTCTTCCTGAAATGCCTCTTTGAACGTACCTTTCTGCTTAGATAGAACTGTACCCTGCACACAGGATTACTTCTAGGAGCCTGATCCCTTTGCTTTTATATTCAGTCTTCCCTTGTTTGGCTTTCATTCTGTGGTGATGTCTTTCCCTTTAGCTTCACAGTCTAGCTGATTGTCTCCTCCCAGTCTCTTCTGCCTCATTTGGTTTAATGATACATGGGTTTTCCTTATTCCTGTCCTTTATTACCAACTGGGCTATGAGTTATAGATTGTCATGTTCCTTTTGGAATATGTTCCTAAAATTTGTGCTGATATAATGAACTGTTATCCATACCTCATCTTTAAAACTTTCTTTTTTCACTTAGGTGCTGTGTGTGTGTGTGTGTGTGTGTGTGTGTTTAGGTGGGGGAAACGGAGCCTGTCAGAGAAAGGTTACCACTTTTTTCTTTCACTTGCCATTTGCAGCACAGTTAATTCCTTCTTTAGGTGGGGGAAACAGGGAGCCTGTCAGAGGTAGGTTACTCTCATAGCTCAGTTGGTAAAGAATCCGCCTGCAATGCAGGAGACCCCAGTTGATTTCTGGGTTGGATTCCTGGGTTGGGACGATCCGCTGAAGAAGGAATAGGCTACCCACTCCAGTATTCTTGGGCTTTCCTTCTGGCTCAGCTGGTAAAGAATCCGCCTGCAATGCGGGAGACCTGGGTTCAATCCCTGGGTTGGGAAGATCCCTTGGAGAAGGGAAGGGCTACCCACTCCAATATTCTAGCCTGGAGAATTCCATGGAGTCACAAGAGTCAGACATAACTGAGTGACTTTCACTTCACTAATTCCTTCTTAAACAATCTTATTCATGACTGTGTAATCTTTCCATCTTTTCCTCCCCAGTTTCCACTTAGACTGTCATAATTCCGCTTCCTTTCTGTTCCTTTTAAGTTTCCCCTAGATAGAAATTTGAAAGTGTTTGATCACTAGATTCCATTGTAGTCACTCAAACTGCAGTATTGATGAGATTTGATCCCTGGATTGAGAAGATCCCCTGGAGGAGGGCATGGCAACCCACTCCAGTATTTGTGCCTGGAGAATCCCATGGACAGAGGAACCTGGCAGGCTATGGTCCATAAGGTCAGAGAGAGTTGGACATGACTGAAGTGACTTAGCACACATGCAAGATTTACCTTACACAGATTATCCTATGTATTTCCTAATGGAATGTTAGATTTGGGGGGATTCTGTGGGTTTTAAGGTAGAACTAGAAGTTCCCTGAAAGATATCTTAGGCATTATTCAACTTTTTGTTGGGGCAGTTTGTTTTATTAACTTCTTTGTTAGTCTACCATCTATTATTGTAAGAAGACTTGGCTTTTCAGGAGAAGGCTCAGTTTGATATTTAACATTCAAAAAGGCTGGGTTAGTGTGACTTCAGAAGAGCATAAAGAGAAAACGGAATTTTTCTTCTATCCCTGCTTATGCTATTGAAATGTGACTTTAACATTTTTAATAATAACTGTTTTGAAAGAGCTTCTCGTGGAGGTTTTTTGCAAAAGAAAATAATTCCATGATTTAACTTCCATGATTTTGGTTTTCATAGGAACTAATTAAATCACATTTAAGGAGTGATAATAGATATGTTATTCCCAATGGTGTACCTTAGGGTAGCTTTAATGTGTTAGGTGGCCCAGCATGACAGGCACACAGAATTTGCTCAGAAGCCAGTTTTCATGTGCGGCATTGTCTTACATATCTGGGCTATCGAATACATTTTCTCTTCTCCTTCGAAGAAAACTCGGAGGTGAGCAATCCCTGGTGCACATGAATATACCAAAGATACAAAATATGGACTCCATGCTGAGTAGGTCCTTTGGGAGTTAGAAGAAATGCTTATTTTCCTTAGATAGTTTATGCATCATTAGGCAGTAGCCAAGCTTCCCCAGAATCCACTGAGGAATGTGAGAGAAGCTGTGAGGATTGGCGAAAGGGGAGGCAGGAAAGGAGAATGAGCACAAGAGAGAAAGAGAGTAGATGCTGGTGGGAAGTGATGGGGGAAAGAAAAGGCTGCCTTGTTTCTTGTAAGATGTGCATTATTTTCACCTCATAACATCTCTGAAGTTGGGATGTGTCTAATAACTGTTGGCGTCTGAATATTGCTTTTCACTAGGTGGCAGTTTTGATGTTATTGTCATTGCACGTGCATGAAGTCTGCTTTTGCTGTTTTATTGCTGTCATTTCTCTCATTTACACCCTCTGGGAAGATCAAGCAAGGACCAGTAGCAAAACTTGCAGGATGGGTGTCAGTGGTTTGAACTATAATCCAGGAGTAATATTGGAACATTCTTCAAACCTGCAGTATTGATGGCAGAAAAATGATATTATGAAGAAAAAACTAAGTGATGAGAAAACATGGTGTGACAGTTTAATTTACAACTTTCTTTTCCTTCAAGGTTCATAAAATAATGGTAGATTGACTTTGTATATTTGATGAAGTAGCCCAGCTGTGTATTTAAAAATCCTGATCCTGATGTAAAAAAATTTCATGATTATTACAACAGTAATGACTACAGTTTCCCTTTGCTGAATATGTACTGTGCCAGGCACTGAGTTAAGTGTTTATCTCATTTAATTCTTAGGACTGATATTCATTATACAAAATAGAAATAAATGGAGGTTTAGGTGTGTTAGATCCAGAATTTGAACCCTAGTTCATTAGACCTCAGATCTAGTGTTTTTGTGTGTTACAATACATATATTAATATTAATGTTCCTGTGCAGGTTAGCCTTATTGTATATTTCTAGCCAGTTTTCTTGTTCTGCCACCTATGTTCCAGCAAACTGAGCTGTAATATTTCCCTGTCCTGGTAGATAAAGTCTCTGATTTTATGTCTTTCCAGGAATAGCATTTATGCCTAAGATACAGCTACTTCATGCCTTTTGTCTTCCTCCATTCCCTTCCCCAACGGCCATCCCCTGAATTTCTTTAACATCCTGTTCACCCTGAGGGTATCTGTCGTTCTCCATGGTGTATTGCAGAGAGGGATGGGCACTATTAGTTGATTAACTTGTAATTCTTTACAGTTAAGGTCTGGGCCTGATTTATCTTTTAGCCACTTAGCATCTAGTTTAGTGGCTTGCCCTTTTTAGGTATGCTTAGTAAACATGTGTTGGATAAGTAAGAGTATAAATCTGAGGTTAAGTGTAGCATGTTATTTGTGCCTTAGTTGACCCAGAAAGCATTGTAGAAAGGGAGCATAGAGGACCAGGTTTAACTACCCCACAATCTGTAACCTCTAAAGACTTAAGTTACTGAATGTAACCTTTTTGAAATTTTCTCTATTACTTTGATAAGTTTAACAATAGTATTAAAGAGTTTTGTGGATGACTGTGAACACAATCAGCTGATTGAATTGAGGATGGGTGTTCTCATTGTTTCTAAATTCATTTTATTTAGTGAAAGGTGAAGGGAGTGTGAAAAATGGAACTAACTTTTTAATGAGAGATATAAAATTAAACCTTTTGGGTACTAGAAAACCTAATCATACTCTAATTTTCAAAGGTATTGCAAGTTCACTTGGGGCTCATGTTGCATATGCTAGCATATGCAAATCAAAAATTGTTATTTTAGTTTATTTTTATATACATAATGAAAAAATTATTTCATAACGGAGGACTTTTGTGAGGATAGAGAATAAATCTATTGCTGTATCGCAAGCACTCTGATACTTTCATTTCAGTTTATGAGCCAATATGTTACTTTTAAATACATATTTTACAGAAAAGATGACAAGAGAAAATTGCTGTTACATGGATATCATAAACAGTTTCACCCACAGTATAACAATTTTCACTTAGAAATATAAATGCTAAGTATTAAGAAAGTGAATATGTGAAATAGAGTTGGGCATATTCTTAGAGTGTTAAATGGAGAGTGCAGAATACCAAGCAGTGCTGTGTTAAACCTCAGTCATGGCCAGAAGTTGGGGAGACTATATATATGCAGAGAAAAAAAATTTAAGGAAGTAAGTATACCAAATGTTAATGCAGTGATGTGGGTAAGTATATTTTATAATTAGAACATTTGTATCTAGAAAAAAATGTTTTAAAAGTAGTACATTATTCCATCATTTCTTAGATAATTATGTTCTTGTGATAAATGTGGCAAAAATGTCCTAATGGTAATTTAAAAGGCTTTGGATTAAGTCTGCTATAATAAATGTAAATTTTATACAATAGTAGAAACACTTAGACAGTCCTTTCATACCTCAAGAGTGACTGAGCTCAACAGAGAGAAGAGTGAGTTAAAGTAGATTAAGAAGCTAAAGAAGCATGGGAATTTGCTGTGTGACTCAGGGAACTCAAACAGATGCTCTGTGACAATCTAGAAGGGTGGGATGGGGAGGGAGATGGGAGGGAGATTCCGGAGAGAGGGGACATGGGTGTACCTATGGCTGAGTCTTGTTGATGTTTGACAGAAAACTACAAAATTCTGTAAAGCAATTATCCTTCAATTAAAAAATGAAGTGGCAAAAAAGAAAAGTTGAAAGAAAATTACCAGGCCCTACACTAATGTATTTGCACGTGTGTATTAAAATGCAGTTACGTGAAAGCAAAAAAAAAAAGTTGATGAGCTATATTAAGTGGTATAAAAAAGTCAGTTTGAAAATGAACACATTGGATTATCCTTGGTTGAAATTGTGTGGTCTTATTTTTTGATAATATGTAATGATTTGAATGTTTTGGAGAAGTCTAGGAGATATGGAAGGTATTAATAGTAGATCCTGAAGGGGAGAGCATTTCTTTGCAGGAGGCTTAGTGGGCAGTGTGTGCAGTCCTTAGGAACATAGGTTTCTGGAGCTGGGCTGCTAGGGTTCAGTTCCTGACTTTGTTTCTTCCTATCTTTGTAAATAAACATTAATTTATATAAGTTACATCTAATTTCCTTTCACCTATTCTCTTATCTGTTAAATGAAAATTATGGAATTTACCTTGTATGACTGTTTTGAGGTTTGAATGATTTTCAATTTATAGGTGCTCGATGGTGGTTGGCATAGTGAAGTTTCAATAAATGTTAGTGGTATTATTCTTCTTATCAGAGGAATATTATTATCTGCTTTAGCAGTTGCTTTTGTAGAAAGGAAACTATTCACATTCTTAAAATAGCTGTATTCTTTCAAGAAAGTTATATGTCTAAAAGTCTACCTCTGTGGGTAACTTTTTAAGATCACGCATGCACTTTTGTCTTTTCATCAGTAGCAGCACAGCCCACAGTCTACACTTCGTATAGAGGGTTTTTAGCATGACACAGTAACAGAGGTTCATAATAATAACTAAGTCATTAAGAAAAGCTTCTGCTATATTTAGGTCTTCATGAGCCAGTGATATTTGGTTCAGGAATGCACTCATTCAAAATGAAATCACTTTAAACGCAAACCAGTATTTTATAGTGGATTGTGAATAAAAGGTCTTACTGGGACTTTATCTTAAAAAAACTAAAAATGTGGAAAATCATTAGGTTATAATTGTAAACATGCATTAATCTTATAATAAAGACTGAATTGAATGTAGACCTAATTTTTCTTATAAAATAATTTAGTTGCATAATATGACATCCTACATGCTTGACATTTGTGATACTAATATTAAGAGCATTTTTATTGTTGTGAAAATACTCATAAAAATATGTATCAATTTCCCCAGGGACTTCTGTTAATCTTTTGATAGTGAAGTTATTGTTTCTGAACAGAGAATAGATTTCCTTACTGATCACTATAAAAGTGGTGGACTTCGCAGGCTCACTGTTCATCATCAGTGCAAACCACTGGAGTACGAATAAAGTTGCTATGGACATGTACTTGCCTTTAGGTTGACATAGCACTTGTTTCAGTTGGATACCTACCTAGGAATGGAATTGCTGGATCATAGGGATCCATGTTTAGCATTAGTAGATGTTGTCAGTCTCCCAAAGTGGTTGGGCTAATTTATGTTTCTGTTGGGCTAACAGAATATGTAAGAGTTGTTTTGATTATCATGAACATCTGCTTTTTTTTTTTTTAATTCTAGCCATTCTGGTGGATGTAGAGTGATACTTCACTGTTTTTTTTTAATTTTTTAAAAAATTTCTTTGATAACTAATGCTGTTGAACCCATTTTATCATCTAATGGCAGTTTTGATACCTTTTGTGAAAGTTCCTGATCAGGCCTTTTATTTACTAGTGAATTTTTATGATCAGTTTTGCTCCTTTTTTAACTTTGTAAGTTGAAACTTATAAAACAAATACTTGGATTACTTGTGGCACACACCAGCTATACAGTTTGGAAAGTTACAAAACATTTTTAAAAAGAATTCTGGTAAACGTTTAAAGTTTTTAATCATTCCACATTTAAAGAGGTGAGTGCAAAGTTTGTCCTTTCCCCTTTCCCAGTAGTAGAAATTCATGTGTGAATAGCATATTTCAGTTTATAAAACATTTATTACATGTGTGTTTAATTGTGTTTTTAGTACTTTAGGCACACATTATTTTATTACTTCAATATTTTAATGACTTAGGAACCATCATCCCTATTTTATAGAAAAATCAATGGAGTTAGAGTGATACCTCATCATGGTCATATATCTAGTAAAGGATAGAATCTGATTCTCTTCTATTTTCATTATGATACTTAAAAAATTAAAATAGTGCATTTTTGTGTTATAAAATATTTATACACATAGAAAAATAGAGAAAATAATATACTGATGATTTGTCAGATTTTCTTCTAATGTAGTTTTAAAAGAAACACAGCTAAAGCTTTTCCATTCTTTCTTCAACATTCTTTCCTTCTTTCCCTGAAAGTAATCAATATTCAGTATGCATGTCATTTTCATGCATACTTTTATTCTCTCTGTGCATGTCTGTAAAGAACTATTTTTTTTTTGTTTTAAATTTTATGCTGTTGCTCTTATAAAGGTATTTTATGTTTTTATGAATTGCTATTCTAAAACTCTCTACTCATTCATTTAATAAACAAGCACTGTCCTTAGGTTCAAGGTTATATAATGATGGATAAGAAAGACAAGGCTAACTGTCTACTAACATTTTTGTGAGGAAGACTTGTAGTTAATAAGTAAAATCAATATCATTGTTATGAATGCCATGAGAGAAAATTGAGCAGGATCAAGGGATAGAGAATGATGTGGGAATTGGATGTATGCTATTTTAGATAAAATAGTAAGGGACCTCCTTTTCAGGAGGTGACAACTGAGCAGCTAAATTAATTGAGAGAGAAAGCCATGTTAAAAATCTGGGAGAGGAGATTTCCATAGGAGGGAACATCAAGTGCAAAGGCCTTGAGGTAGAAATGACTTTGGAGTATTTGAGAAATGAAAAGCCTTCAGGTGTGGTTAAGTACAAAGTTAGCTAAGAGAAGGCTAAGAAATGAGATAGGAGGAGAAGCCAAAGGCTCAATTGTGTAGGCCCCATAAAGCAATGTTAAAGAATTTGGATATTGAGTGTAATGGGAAACAGCTGGATGATTTTTGAGCCGAAAGAGGACGTGGTTTGATATACTGTTTTTAGCTTTTTTTTTTTTTTTTTTTGGCTGTGCCTTTGCAGCATGTGGGATCTTAGTTCCTTGACCAGGGATCGAATTAATACCACTACGTTGGAAGCCCGGAGTCTTAAGCACTAGATTGCCAGGGAAGTACGGTTTGATACACTTTTAAGATTACTGTTTAAGATTCCAGATTACTGGAATTCTGTGTATTAGAAAACAGTATGATAGTTCTGTAGAGAGATGGAAAGAGCTTGATGATAACATTGTGTATACATTTTTCTGTGTGTTTTTTCAATATACCACTATTTATGTAAAAAAGGTTATGATTATTTATATACCTGTATTTGTGTAAAATTTCTCTAGAAAGACATAAAAGACAAAAGAGGGATTCCCTGTGAGAAGGGGAACTGAAGATGGGAGAAAAATAAGAAGGAAGCTGACCACTCTATACTTAACATGACAGGAAAATACTTAAAAATTGTAACAGAAATCGTACACGTCTTCAGTATTCAGTCAGCCAAATTTTCACAAAGTGACTCTCGCATAAAATCACTCAGAGGGAAATGAAGAGCTTTGCCAGGATGGCAGAAACCCTCAAGTTTCCTTCTGGTCAGTGCCCGCAGCCTTCCTTTTAAAGGGTAGCCACCATCCTGAGCGCTCATAGCATGAATTGGTTTCCCCTGTTTGTTTTTTGGTTTTGTACTGGCACTCTTAACTCCATTCTGTTCTATAGTAGATAACAGGTTATCAACTAGTTGTGTTTTAGCATTATGCCTCTGTTAACATATTATTGACCCCAGGGATTTTTATAGAAACTAATACCTGTAGCCAGCGATTTGTTATGTAAGTGAATATTGAAACATTCTGGTCAATAATGTTCGGGTGACAAAAGAAATATTACTATGTCTCTGGTCTATACGTTGTTAAAAGGTTAAAACAATACAGAAGCATATGGAACAAATCATGCAGGACCCCCTTTCTATTGCTTATCTCCCATTCCATGCTTCTCCCTAGAGGTAACTGCAGTCGGTAATTTAGTGTGTAGCCTTTTAGTCCTTGTTCTGGGTTTATATACACAAATAACTTTTCCCCCTTTTTTCTTGTTAGTAAATAATATGGTTAGTATTTAATAGTAGAGATGCTAGATTAGTAGTTAACATTTATTAAGCATGCTGTAGTGGTTAACTAAGTATCAGGTTTTCAAGCTCCTCTGCTTTTGTCTCCCTCTTCTTTAACATATCATTGCTTCGTACGTGCTGTCTCTCATATACATGCACTACTCTAGATTGCCAGGAGAAATATCAGTAACCTCAGATATGCAGATAACACCATCCTTATGGCATAAAGTGAAGAGGGACTAAAGAGCCTCTTGATGAAGGTGAAAGAGGAGAGTGAAAAAGCTGGCTTAAAACTCAGTATTCAAAAAACTAAGATCATGGTATCTGGTCCCATCAGTTCAGTTCAATTCAGTCACTCAGTTGTGTCCAACTCTTTGCGACCCCATGGATTGTAGCATGCCAGACTTCCCTGTTCGTCACCAACTCCCAGAGCTTGCTCAAACTCATATCCATCGAGTTGGTGAGGCCATCCAACCGTCTCATCCCCTGTCGTCCCCTTCTGTCATCCCTTTCTGATCCCATCACATCATGGCAAATAGATGGGGGAACAGTGGAAACAGTGACAGACTATTTTCCTGGGCTCCCAAATCACTGTGGATGGTGGCTGCAGCCATGAAATTAAAAGACGCTTGCTCCTTGGAAGAAAAGCAATGACCAACCTAGACAGCGTATTAAAAAGCAGAGACATTTCTTTGCCTACAAAGGTCCGTATAGTCAAAGCTATGGTTTTTCCAGTAGTCATGTATGGATGTGAGAGTTGGACCATAAAGAATGCTGAGCCCTGAAGAACTGATGCTTGGTGTTGGAGAAGACTCTTGCGAGTCCCTTGGACTGCAGGGAGATCAAATCAGTCAATCCAAAGGAAACCAACCTTGAATATTCATTGGAAGAACTGATGCTGAAGCTGATCCTCCAGTACTTCGGCCATCTGATGCGAAGAGCCGACTCATTGGAAAAGACCCTGATGCTGGGAAAGATGGAAGGCAGGAGGAGAAGGGGATGGCAGAGGATGAGATGGTTGGATGGCATCACCGACTTAATGGGCATGAGTTTGAGCAAACTCCAGGAGATGGTGAAGGACAGGGAAGCCTTGCGTGCTGCAATCCATGAGATCACAAAGAGTCGGATATGACTGAGTGACTGAACAACACTCTGTCTAGCCTCTGTTATATTCTAGTATTATGGAATTAAGGTCTTAGTCAGCTGGGCCTGTCTGCTCTTTATCCTGGGAAATGCCCTATTCATACCTGCCCATGTATTTTTTTATGTTCCCCTTTCCTTTGAAATTTCCCTTCTCATCTCAGATGACCAAATCATGCCTGTACTTTCTGACCCAGATGGCTTTTATCCTGTATCCTTAATGCTGCTACAACTGAAGACTTTTATACAGTTTAACTCATAACACTGTATACTCTGTGACCTGTTCCTAAAGCGTGCTTTTGTTTTCTTGTTATATTTCCCTGGTTTAGTGTAGGCAGTTTTGTTTTCCTGGTGAAAATTATCCTATGAAGTGTTGGGAAAGACATACTGCCTAGGCTTGGGCATATCCATTCCTACGTAAGGAGTATACCTTCACTTCCCTGCACCCTTCCTCATATGGTTCCAGCACGCAGTCTGTAGAGCCACTGCCGAGCATGTGTCTCACTTCCCAGTGACAGCAAATTACTTGGTGGAATTTGAATTTAGTGAAGTGAGGTGTGCGTTTTTCTCTGCACTCTGTGTGGTCTGGCCTTGCAAGTAGGGAGGAGTCAACATAATTGAAGATTGTGCAGTTCCTAGTGACAGGTGCCAAGAGGTTATGATACACATTTCTTGGGTGTGGTGTACAGTGAATAAATGCTTGCAGCTCTTGGCCCTTTTTTGATCAGTGAAGCACTTTTTAATTAATATTTTTATTTCTAGAGGAAGAACTGTAGTTTTCCATAGCTCTTCAACCCTTTTCTCCTAAAGAGGAGTCAGTGCTCCTTTTTCTCTCCTTTTCTGGATCAGCACCTAGAACAGTGCCTAGCACTTTAATAGGCTCTTAGTAGGCAGCAGGCATATGTTGAAAGAATAAATCAATTGGCTCTTAAGATGAAACTATTTGATACTGTTTTTTTTTTTTTAAGTACCATTATGAGTATTCATAGTACATGGCACGTAATGTTGTTGAATTTAACTCTATTTTATTTTGTTTACTCAGACTGTAAGTATCTGCAGTGTGAGAGACCCGGGTTTGATCCCCAGCTTGGGAAGATCCCCTGGAGATGGAAATGGCCACCCACTCCAGTATTCTTGCCTGGGAAATCCCATGGACAGAGGAGCCTGGTGGGCTATAGTTGATGGGGTCACGAAGGGTCGGACATGACTGAGCAACTAACACTTTCACATTATGGGACTTATTTTATTTTTTGGCTCTGCTGGGTCTTTGCTGCTGCGTGGGCTCTTCTCTAGTTGTGGTGCATGGGCCTCTCACTGCGGTGGCTTCTCCTGTTGTGGAGCAGAGGCTCTAGGGCACGCAGGCTCAGTAGCCGGAACTCCCGGGCTCTACAGGTTCAATGGTTGCATCGCACAGGCTTAGTTGCTCTGTGGCATGTGGGATCTTCCCGGATCAGGGAACAAACCTGCGTCTCCTGCAGTGGCAGGCGATTCATTACCTGTTAGTCACCAGGGAAGCCCTACTGGAGTTTTAACTGAGCACATATAGTCTTTTCTGGGAAGATCACCCCAATCCAGAATAAACTTGATGCTAGAATATTCTATTATTTGTCCAAGACAGAGTTGCAGCATTATTTAGGTCTAAGAAAGGAAGCATCTTTTGTTACTGACATCCTTTTCCAAGCATTACTCTTGCTATTTCACTAATAACTAATTGTATGGTTGACTGTAGTAACCACAGGAGATTGTACCCACTCTTATCAGTGGAATGCCACTCCATATCACTTCTTCAGGGTATACAATGGTGTTCTGCCTGGAGCAGGTTCATTAGCTTAACATACTTAAAATATCGGAGAAGGCAATGGGAATTATGAAATGATAAACTATTTTGGGGGGGATTAAACCTTGGGTTTATTCTTTGTAAATCTAACTTTCTTCATTTTAAACGTAGATACTTCCCAATTTTCTGCCAGTTGTAATGATTTATTTGAGTATGTCTTATGACAACTTCTAATACAATTTGCATCTAATAATGTGACTTGAATAGTACTGTGACTTTTGTGCAAACCTTACAAGTCTGTGAAACATTTTAAAGAAAGTAATGATGCTAGGGAAGCACTAGGTTTCTCTTAAGACCTTTGTTCAAATCAGGATACTATTACGTTCAAAACTGACACAGCATATAACATGGATTTCAGTGAAGAAAACTACTTCAGAAACTTGGCTTCTGACGGAAGGAAATAAAGGTCTAGGGGCTGTTTTTTGTGGGGTGATAATGTGTAGAAAGTAGAGCACCCTACTTTGCTTGTGGTTATCATTTGACATTGTCAATGAGATTCATATTATGAAGAAGGAAGTGAGTGGTCACAGGACTTAAGAGAAAATTTTTCTATCTAGACTTAGGTTTTTTGTTTTATTTGGTAAGGCTTTTCTGCTCTTATTGAAAGTAACATACTTTTCAAATTATATTGATTTAAATGTATGTAAATTTTGTTTATTTAAACTAGGGATCTTATCCTTTTTACCTTTTCTCTTTCAGGGCTTGAACCAATGAAAGAAGCTTCTGGCACTTATGAAGATAAATGTTACTCCTTCCTTTTAAATTGCAGCTTTTGCTTAGGGCCTGTATATGACTTTCCACCTGTCATCTGTATGTTCAGTAGACACTGACTTTGAGTTGCAGAAAGGTTTCTGAAGATTTAAATCAAATGACGTCAATGGCCAGCTTGTTTTCTTTTACTAGTCCAGCAGTGAAACGATTGTTGGGCTGGAAGCAAGGTGATGAAGAGGAGAAATGGGCAGAAAAGGCAGTTGATGCTTTGGTGAAAAAACTAAAAAAGAAAAAAGGTGCCATGGAGGAACTGGAGAAAGCCTTGAGCAGTCCAGGACAGCCCAGCAAATGTGTCACTATCCCCAGATCTTTAGATGGACGCCTGCAGGTTTCTCACAGAAAAGGCTTACCCCACGTTATATACTGTCGTGTTTGGCGCTGGCCTGATCTGCAGAGTCATCATGAGCTAAAGCCATTGGATATTTGTGAATTTCCTTTTGGATCTAAGCAAAAAGAAGTTTGTATCAACCCATACCACTATAAGAGAGTGGAGAGTCCAGGTAGGTTTTAATTCCCCTGGGAAGAATTATAAAAACTTCTGCCTCCTGATTTGCATTTGACTGAATTTAGTAATTAATAGATTACTTTAGTTTTATGCTTCCTTCTTAAAGTTTTTAATCTTGGGAGGAATACTGGACCAACCTCAAATAAAAGTTAAGAAAGAATTCCTGTCCTGACCTCAGCCACGTGACCCCACCTCCAACGTACCTTGTTCAGTTAGGAATCTCCATCTGTATTACCTCTACATTACCGTTCTTCCTGTTCTTTGTTGATACCCACTCTTGTTAGTCTTTCTTTTCTACCTTTTGACTTGTCAAATTCACTAATGACTGTGTTCTTACAAACAGAGGGATCAATCATTCTGGGTCCTCATCTTATTTGCACTGTCAGCATTGTTTGGTACAGTTGCTCTCCTTTCCTCCCACTCAAAACTTTTTCATATTGGCTTCTGAAGCACAGCACTCTTAGAATTCTCCTACCTCACTACCTGTTTTTGCTTAGTCGCTTTGTTGGTCATTTTCCTGTTTTCACAGGACTCAGTCCTTGACTTTTTCTCCATCTATATTTTTCCTGTAGGTACTCTTATGTTATCACATGTCTTAAAACCATCTATAAATTCATGCTCACATTTTGAACTCCAGAGTCAGCTTCTTCTGACTCTATCCAGTTGCCTACATAACATCTCCACCCGAATGTCTAATAAACATACCAGATTTAATGTCAAAATAGGACTTCGGATTTGTTTTTCCCACTAAATCATTTTTTCCTCCAGTTTTCCCTGTTGAAGTCAACGGCAGTATCATTCACATAATTGCTCCCTAGAAGTCATCTTTTATTTCTCTCTGAAATTCTGTGCTTAAGCTATGAGGAAATGCTGTTTGCTATACCTTCAAAATGTACTTTGATCATATCATCTCTCACCATCTCTAACACCACTGCTCTAGTACAGACCATCATCATCTTTTACCTTTAAGTAGTCTCCTAATTGGTCTCTGCCACTTCTCTGTCCCACAGCCCATTCTGTTTCCTGTTATAGCAGCCAGAGTGAGTGTTAGGAAGTATATATCAAATCATGTCAGTCCCTGCCCAGACACTTAAAGGCTTTCTGTCACACTTAGAACAGATTTCTACAAGGGTCTACATGACCTATCCTCAAGCTTCCTCTGTTCCCTGGACTTGTCATACATGCTCTTTCCTCTACTTAGAGTACTCTCCCTCAAGCATCTTTTCATGTCACATTTTCTTATTTCATTCTGTCCTTGCTTAAATGCCTCATCACTGCTTGACTGTTAGGTATTCATTTTGTTTATTGACTGATGTGAAAAGGACCTTCCTCTGTCTCATTCTGTACTGCATTCCCAGTGCCTAGAATAGTTTTATTACCTGGAACTTAGGAGTGAGTGCTCAGTAAGTATTTTTTTGTATTGAATGAATTATATAAGCTGAGATACTAGTTGGGTACATTACTTACCTATTGCTACATAACAAAGTACCATAAGCTAAGGGGCTAACACACATTAATTATCTCACAGTTTCTGTCAAGTCAGGAGTCAGGCATGGCTTTACTTGGATCCTTTGCAAGGCTGTAAACTAGGTATTGGTCAGTCTTGGGTCTCCATTGGAGGCTCAACTGAGAAAGGTTCTGCTTCCAAGCTCATGTGATTATTATCAGGATTCAGTTCCTTGCAAGCTTTTGGATTCTGGCTGGTTGTTGACTCCTTCATTTGCTTACCATGTGACCATCTCAGTAGGTAGCTCACATTCGTGGCTGCTTATTTCTTCAAAGCCAGTAAGAAAGGGTTTTCTTGCTAGAAGAGGCATTGTGTTCTGGTGGAATGTTAGTATATATATTCTGTTACTTTTGCCATATTCTGTTGCTCAGGAGCAAGTCACAGATAATATACTCAGATGGAAGGGATTACACAGGGTAAATAGAGGCAGGAATCATGGTAGCCACCTTAGTCTGCTGGCCACACTAGATTTCACATGAAGATAGTATATGCCGATATGGTTTAAAAAAAAAAACAAAAAACTGTAGCAATAACATTAGATGTGGAGACTAGCAAAAAAAAATAAAACAAAATAGGAGTAATGGTGCTGTCAGGGAAAGTTTATTTTAAGGGCTTTAGAGCTGCCAGTTGGTATTTGAGGTAATTCTCAATTTCTTATTGAATCCAAGGAGAGCTGTAGCCAGAGGAATTGATGAGGAAAGGCAAGTATGAGGATTTAAAAGAGAAGTATAGTCTGAAAATCCCAGGCTTGATATTTGCTGGAAGTTGTTGGCAAGAAAGGGACTTCAGTATATTCCCTCATAACCAGGGTATGTCTGATAGTCAATAGAAATGTCTTATTTTTGTTATCTGTTTTCCTTAGCTGTGATTCATTCTGTAGAAAAGATTGGGGCTTAGGCCTGGTATGCTTAAGCAAGTTAAACAGCTGTAACATGGGATGGATCACTTCATAATACCAGTATTAATAAAGTCATAGTAATTAACATCATTGAGCACTTAAGGACTAGATACCCTTCATGAATCACTGCCTTGTCATGGCTCAGGGGCTTGCATAACTCAATGAAGCTATGAACCGTGCTGTGCGAGGCCACCCGAAACAGGTTATAGTGAAGAGTTCTGACAAAACGTGGTCCACTGGAGGAGGAAATGGCAGCCCACTCCAGTATTCTTGCTGTGAGAACTCCATGAACAGTATGAAAATGCAAAAAGATATGACACAGAAAGATGAGCCCCCTTCATCAGAAGGTGTCCAGTATGCTACTAAGAAAGTGTTAGTGTTAGTTGCTCAGTTGTGTCTAACTCCTTGCGACTCCATGGATGATAGCCCTTCAGGCCCCTCCATCCATGGAATTCTCCAGGCAAGGATACTGGAGTGGGTAGCCATTCCCTTCTGCAGGGGATCTTCCCAACCCAAGGATCAAACCTGGGTCTCCTGAATTGCAGGCAGATTCTTTACCATCTAAGCCACCAGGGAAGCAAAAATGCTGCTGAGAAGGTAGTGGTAGTGATTTAGTCGCTAAATTGTATCCAACTCTTGCAGTCCCTTGGACTTTAGCCTGCCAGGCTCCTCTGTCCATGGGATTTCCCAGGCAAGAATATTGGAATAGGTTGCCATTTCCTTCTCCAGGGGATCTTCCTGACCCAGAGGTCAAACCCATTTCTTCTGCATGGCAGGCGGATTCTTTACCACTGAGCTACTAGAGTCACAGAGGGCAATTATTAATAGCTACAGAAAGAAGGAAACAGCTGGGCCAAAGCAGAAATAATGCTCAGTTGTGGATGTATCTGGTGGTGAAAGTAAAGTCTGATGCTGCAAAGAACAGTATTCCATGGGAACCTGGACTGTTAGGTCCATGAATCAAGGTAAATCGGACATGGTCAAGCAGGAGATGGCAAGAGTTAACATTGACATCTTAGGAATCAGTGAACTAAAATGGACAGGAATGGGAAAATTTAATTCAGATGACCATACATCTACTACTGTGGGCAAGAATCCCTTAGAAGAAATGGAATAGCCTTCACAGTCCTCAAGTCTGATATACAGTACTTGGGTGCAACCTCAAAAATGATAGAATGATCTTGATTCGTTTCCAAGGCAAACCGTTCAGCATCACAGTAATCCAAGTCTGTGCCCCAACCACTGATGCTGAAGAAGCTGAAGTTGACTGGTGCTATGAAGACCTACAGCATCTTCTAGAACTAACCAAAAAAGATGTCCTTTTCATCACAGGGGATTAGAATGCAAAAGTAGGAAGTCAAGAGATTCCTGAAATAACAGGCGAGTTTGGCCTTAGAGTACAAAATGAAGCAGGGCAAAGGCTAACAGTTTTGTCAACAGAACATGCTGGTCATAGCAAACACCCTTTTCCAGCAATCCAAGAGACGACTCTACACATGTACATCACCAAATGGTCAATACTGAAATCAGATTGATTATATTCTTTGTAGTTGAAGATGAAGAAACTCTATACAGTCAGCTAAAATAAGGCCTGGAACTGATTGTGGCTCAGATCATGAACTTATTGAAAAATGTAGGCTTAAATTGAAGAAAATAGAGAAAACCACTAGGCTATTCAGGTATGACCTAGATCAGATCCCTCATGATTATTCAGTGAAAGTGATGAATAGATGTAAGGGATTAGATCTGATAGACAGAATGCCTGCAGAACTATGGATGGAAGTTTGTAACATTGTATAGGAGGCAGTGACCAAAACCATTTCAAAGAAAAAATGCAAAAGGCAAAGTGGTTTTCTGAGGAAGCTTTACAAATAACTGAGTAAAGAAGAAAAGCGAAAGGCAAGGGAGAAAGGGAAAGATATACCCAACTGAATGCAGAGTTCCAGAGAATAGCAAGGAGATAGAAGGCCTTCTTAAATGAACAATGCCAAGAAATAGAGGAAGACAGTAGAATGGGAAAGACTAGAGATCTCTTCAAGAAAATTGGAGCTATCAAGGGAACATTTTGTGCAAGGATGTGCATGATAAAGGAAAGAAACAGTAAGGACCTAACAGAAGCAGAAGCGATTAAGAAGAGGTGGTAAAAATACACGAAGAACTATACAAAAAAGGCCTTAATGACCCGGATAACCACAATGGAAGATCATTCACCTGGAGCCAGACATCCTGGAGTGTGAAGCTGAGTGGGCATTGGGAACCATGAACTATGAACAAAACTATTGGAGGTGATGGAGTTCCAGCTGAACGGTTTAAAATCCTGAAAGATGATGCTGGTGAAGTGCTGCACTCAGTGTGTCAGCGCATTTGGAACACTCAGCAGTGGGACAAGACTGGAAAAGGTCAGTTTTCATTCCAGTCCCAAAGACACTGCCAAAGAATGTTCCAACTACTAGACTATTTTCACATGTTAGTAAGGTTATGCTCAAAATCCATCAAGTTAGGCTTCAGTAGTATGTGAACAGAGAACTTCAGATGTACAAGCTGGGTTTCAAAGAGGCAGAGGAACCAGAGAGCAAATTGCCAACATTTGTTGAATCATGGAGAGAGCAAGGGAATTCCAGAAAAACATTTACTTCGGCTTTATTGACTATGCTAAAGCCCTTGACTGTGTGGACCACAATAAACTTGAAAATTTTAAAGAGATGGGAGTACCAGAACACCTTACCTGTCTCCTTAAAAACCTATATGCAGGTCAAGAACAGTTAGAACCAGACATGCAACAATGAACTGGTTCCAAATTGGGAAAGGAGTATGACAAGGCTGTATATTATCACCCTGCTTATTTAACTTCTCTGCAGAGTACATCATGCGAAATGCCGGCTGGATGAATCACTAGCTAGAATCAAGATTGCTGGGAGAAATATCAACACTTCAGATATGCAGATACTATCATTCTAATGGCAGAAAGCAAAGAGGAACTAACGAGCCTGTTGATGAGGGTGAAAGAAGAGAGTAAAAAACTGGCTTAAAACTCACCATTAAAAAGAAACTAAGATCATGGCATCTGGTCCCATCACATCATGGCCAGTAGAAGGAGAAAAAATGGAAACAGTGACAAATTTTATTTTCTTGGGTTCCATAATCACCACAAATGATGACTCTAGCCATGAAATTAAAAGATGCTTGCTCCTTGGGAGGAAAGCTATGACCAACCTAGACAGCATATTAAAAAGCAGAGACATCACTTCGCCTACAAAGGTCCATATAGTCAAAACTATGGTTTTTTTAGTAGTCGTGTATGGATGTGAGAGTTGGACCATAAAGAAGGCTGAATGCCAAAGAATTGATGTTTTGAAACTGTGGTGCTGGAGAAGACCCTTGAGAGTCCCTTGGACTGCAAGGAGATCAAACCAGTCAATCCTAAAGGAAATGAACCCTGAATATTCATTGAAAGGACTGAAGCTGAAGCTCCAATACTTTGGCTCCTTGCTGCGAAGAGCTGACTCATTTGAAAAGACCCTGATGCTGGGAAAGATTGAAGGCAGAAGGAGAAGAGGGTAGCAGAAGATGAGATGGTTAGATAGCGTCACCAGCTCCATGGACTTGAATTTGAGCAAACTCCGGGAGATAGTGGAGAGCAGAGGAGCCTGGCATACTGAGTGAGGTCCATAGTGTCGCAAAACTTCAGAGATGACTTAGCGACTGAACAATGACAAGGACTAGACACTTTCGTAATCCTATGAGGTTATTCCTTCATGGGGTTTGAAATGGTATAAACATTTTATGATACTCTTAAGTTTACCAGTAAGTTACAGATAGGGAAGCCAAAAATTAATAGAAAAGTAGCTTATAAAAGGGGCTTCCCTGAAGGCTCGGTGGTAAAGAATCTACTTGCCAATTCAGGAAACATAGATTCAATCCCTGGGTTGGGAAGAACCCCTGGGGAGGGAAATGGCAACCCACGTAAGTATTTTTGCCCAGGAAATTCCATGAACAGAGGAGCCTGACAGGCTATATAGTCCATGGGGTCGCAGAAAGAGTCAGACACAATGTAGGGACTAAAAAACAACAACTTATAAAAGATCACGTAGTTAATATGTAGTGGAGCCAGCAAGTATTGCAGAGTTGGAAAAAAAAGAGTAAAAAACAGTTGGAAAGTGATAAAAGCAAAATAGAGAGCCTCAGCCTAGGTGATTCAGTATTTAATAGTGTTGTCCAATGGTTAAGATTACTTTCTTGAACCAGATTCTCTGGATTTGGATACTGACTTCACCAGTACTATCAAAATGACCATAGAGAAATTAACCTGTCTGTGACTTTGTTTCCTTATCTGTAAAATGGGAATAATGATACTTACCTCAGGTTAGTTATGAGAATTAGATGAGTTAATGTATGAAAAGTGCTTAGATAAAACATTAACTGGCTCAGAATAAGTTTCATATTAAATATTCTTATAAAATAATAATTCTTAAAGCATTGGAGATAATGTGAAAGAGAAATTATGAAAGAAATACTATTAGAACAATTCCCAGAACTGAAAATTGAATGGGCCCAATGACTGAGTAACCAGAAAAGGAGACAGAAAAAAGATCCATACGTGAAATTTTAGCATATCATGGATAAGAAGATTTTGAGAGCTCCCAGAGTAAAAAAGAGAGGGCACATAGAAAAGACTGGAAATGAGAATACTGGATTTTTCAGTACAATTTTGGATTCTAGAAAAAAATAAAGCAGTACCCTGTACATTCAGAGAGAAAAAGGTTATTCTGGAATTTGTCTGTAGATAAACATAAGACAGGTTACTTTCATATAAGCAAGGACTCAAAATTTATCTTCCTTACATCCTTCCTTAGTAAACTAATAGAGAATGAGGTCCAGGAAATGGGATCCAACTGGAGAGAAAAGAAGAGGAAGTCTAAAGACCTTGACTTTGTAGGGAACTTAAATAGCAAACGATGGAGGATCCAGGGGAGAAAATTGAATCAATAGATTCTTTATTTGTGGCACCTGGAAAATAGTATTGGTAGGAATTTATTAGATCTGTTGGACTTCGGGAAATTAGTGGTACAAACATGAGATTAAGCAAATGAAGGACCAAGGCAATAATTAAAAAAAAATTGTTCAAGAAAAAATATAATACAAATTTGGCTCAGGAATGAATTGTATTTATGTAATTTATATAATATATAAACTATCATAAACACAGGAAATTGAGTTAACCAAATTTTTATGTGACTTTATTAGGAAGAGAATGGGGAATAGAATGATTTAAGAAATCTACTTCATTTGCCATAAAAGTAAGTCTACAGATAATGTCTTGACAAAACAGTAACAGCAGTATAAGCATTATTATTTAGTAGGGCACAAAGTGAATTTTAGAGGAAATGGATAAGTTTAAATTTGTTGTTTCTGGAAGCAGTTTGGGAGCAGGCTTAGAAATTGTTCTTTTTGTTTATAATCTCTTGTAGCATCTATCTTTTTAAACTATCAGTGTATTATTAATTTTGAATGAAAATAATTTCCTAAAAAAAGTATGTGTATAGGTAATATACAAGTTAAAGAGAAATTAGTGATTTTAGTTCTGTCTCAAAAAATCCTTACTGGATTGAATTCCTAAGTAGTTATTTCACTAAGTCTTTCAGATTGCTAGAGAGCTGAACATAGACATTCTCAGTGTCGCATGTCCTTCTGTCCCGTGGCAGCTGCCCATCATTTTGTAAGGAAAACAGCAGTTAGTAATACATAGGAAAAAGCAGTCCTAATCAGATATTAACTGCATAGTCACAATACTAATTCAGTAAAATGAAAAGAGATAAAAAAACAATACAAATTACAGAGCTTCTGATCGCTGAGGTTCATCCCTACTTCAGGAAGCGGAGATACAACCTAGTTCATTTTAAAACAGTTTAATTTTGTCACTGCTGACTTGGGAAGATCCCTTGGAGAAGGGAAAGGCTGCCCACTCCAGTATTGTGGCTTGGAGAATTCCATGGACTGTATAGGGTCTCAAAGAGTCGGACATGACTGAGCGACTTTCACTAAACAGGTTTAGTGAAACTAAATGTTTCATTAAACATTTCACTAAGTGTTTCACTCTTTCACTCTGCTTAGATGTTAGAGTCAAAGGGAAATTTTTGAAAGTGAAATTACACTGACAAATACAACAAAATTATGAAAGAGATGAGTTAGTACCTTAAGTTTAGAGAAATCAGATTTTTCAATTTCCTCTTGGGAAAGGTGATCAGATGTTATTGATCACTTGAGTTTTTAGAAAAATTGAATGTTTGAATAAAGTGGATCTGTTAAAAAATGTGTTCTTTAAAATTGTTTAGTGAAAGTTGCTCAGTTGTGTCCGACTCTTTGTGACCCATGGACTATACAGTCCATGGAATTCTCCAGGCCCGAATACTGGAGTGGGTAGCCTTTCCCTTCTCCAGGGGATCTTCCCAGCCCAGGAATTGAACCCACGTCTCCTGCATTGCAGGTGGATTCTTTACCAGCTGAGCCACAAGGGAAGCCCAGTTTAAAACTGTTTATGCTTGTGTATATTTTTGTTACGGATGTGTTTAAAAAAATAATTTTGAGTGGAAGACCTCTATCTAGGAATTGTTACTGTTTTCAGTTGGGTAAACTTTACTGAAGAACGTAAAATATGGGCTTCCCTTGTGGCTCAGCTAGTAAAGGCTCTGCCTGCAATGCGGGAGACCTGGGTTCAATCCCTGGGCTGGGAAGATCCCCTGGAGAAGGGAAAGGTTACCCACTCCAGTATTCTGGCCTAGAGAATTCCATGGACCCCCATGGGGTTGCAAAGAATTGGACACACTGAGTGACTTTCACTTCACTTTACATACTATTTGGACCTTGCTAGTGGCTTCCCTTGGAGAAGGCAGTGGCACCCCCCAGTAATCTTGCCTGGAAAATCCCATGGACGGAGGAGCCTGGTAGGCTGCAGTCCATGGGGTGGCTAAGAGTCAGAGACGACTGAGCGACTTCCCTTTTACTTTTCACTTTCATGCATTGGAGAAGGAAATGGCAACCCACTCCAGTGTTCTTGCTTGAAGAATCCCAAGGACAGGGGAGCCTGGTGGGCTGCCGTCTATGGGGTTGCACAGAGTCAGACACGACTGAAGTGACTTAGCAGCAGCAGCAGTGGCTTCCCTGGTGGCTCAGATGGTAAAGAGAAAGAAAGAAGAAATGTTCAAAATTGGAAACATGGAGGCTTTTAGGACCTATGCATAGCTGCTTTCAACTTTATTCTCTAGTCTTACCTCCCAGTTTAGTGCTTAGCCCTCTGACTGTCCTTTGTTCTATCTTTCCAGCTCCTCTTCTACACTCTTGACACGCTCCACCCCTAGCACTTCCATGTGAAATGCTTCCCGTTCTTTAAGGTCCAATCAGATGTTGTCTTTTCCACAGTATTTTGTTTGCCTCCTTGCTCGCTGGGAATACTTACCTCTGTTGAACTCTCAGTGCATTAAATTCTCTGTATTATGGTTGTTTTCATCTATTTTTTAATTAAAAATTTTAAAGTTATATTAGCCCACTATTTTATTTCAGATTCATATGAACACCTTATGAAAATTACAGTCTTGGATGGTAAAGAGCAAACATGCAGAGAAGTAGGACTGTCATGGAAACGGCTATCTGGACTGCAAACTAAGGAATGATGCTTTGGCCCACATGGTTCAGGATGTGTTCCCTGTTTCATATAGATAAAGCAAGACCAACAGCAGTAACATCTAAGGAGATGATGACATACTTACCTTTTTTTTTTTTTTTTGGTATCATTGACATAATATTATATTAAGTTTCAGGTGTACAACATGGTGATTCATAGTTTTTAAAGGGTTAGGGTTATATACCAATTATAGTTTTTGTAAAACATTGGCTTTATTCCCTTTGCTGTAATTATGGTTGCTCTTAAATATGCTTACCACGATTATCTTCTCTGCTTGGGTATCTGTCGTCTAGAGTATATTATATAGGCTGAATGCTTAGAGAATTTTCGCTTTAATTATTATGTAAATACAGATTCAGGGTTCTAACAAAGCAGCCCTTCCTAAAAGTAAATTGTTTTAATAGGTTTACCATCTTCCCTCAATCCTTTCTTATCTGTCCCTTCATGTGTATGAGTTGTTTTAGTCATTGCTCACAGACGACTTTTGATTTTTGTCTTTCAGTCTTACCTCCAGTATTAGTGCCTCGTCATAATGAATTCAATCCACAACACAGCCTTCTGGTTCAGTTTAGAAACTTAAGCCACAATGAACCGCACATGCCACAAAATGCAACGTTTCCTGATTCTTTCCATCAGCCCAACAACACTCCTTTTCCCTTATCTCCAAATAGTCCCTACCCGCCTTCCCCTGCTAGCAGCACATATCCCAACTCCCCAGCAAGTTCTGGACCAGGAAGTCCATTTCAGCTCCCAGGTAAGAATTTATTTTATTGACACAAAAAATAACTCCTAAGAATTAGCATTTGTTCTAATACTGCTGATCCTCTGGGTCAGCTGTTAATATGTCAAGAACTAACTATTTTTGACTATTCTTTGGTAATTGTTTGATTTCCAGAAGAGTTTTGAATTTTATTTTGCCAAGTGCTGTATGTTTAAAAATGCAAGTAGATACATTTTTCACAAAATATAATAGTCCTAAAATGTGTATGGAACCACAAAAGATACAGAATAGCCGAAGCAGTTTTCCGAAAGAGGGACAAAGCTGAAGGCAAAGCTGAAGGCATCATACTCCCTGATTTCAAACTGTATTACCAAGCTGTAATAATAAAAATAATATGATATTGGCATACAAACAAACACATAGATCGTGCAACAGAGTAGAGTGTCAAGAAATCAACTCATGCAAAAATTGTCAATTAATTTACAACAGAGGAGCCGCAAATGTACATGGGGGAAGGACAGTGTCTTCCATAAATACGTTGGTGAAACTGGACAGACACATGCAAAAGGATGAAATTGGACCATTGTCTTACACCACACCCAAAAATTAACTCAAAATAGATAGAGTTTAATGTAAGACCTCAAATCATAAAACTCCTAGAAGAAAACATATATACTAAGCTCCTTAACTAGGTCTTGCTGATGATTTTTTTAAATCTGACACTAAAAGCAAAAGCAACAAAAGCAAAAATAAACAAGTGAAACTGTATCAGACTAAAGCATTTCTGCACAGCAGGGGAAACCATCAATAAAATAAAAGGGCAGCCTACTGAATGGAAGAAAATTTTTGCAAATGATGTATCCAATAAGGGGCTGATATCCAAAATTTGTAGGAAGAACTCATACGACACAGTGGCAAAAAAAAAAAAAAGTCTATTAAGATCTGAATACATATTTATCCAAAGAAGACATTCTTTTGGCCAATAGATAGATGGAAAGATGCTCTAGACATCACTAATGGTCAGGGAAATGCAGGTCAGAACCACAGTGAGATATTACCTTACCCTTATTACAATGACTGTTTATCAGAAAGGTGGACATAACAAGTGTTGGTGAGGATTTGGAGGAAAGGGAATTCTTGTGCACTGTTGGAATGAAAATTAGTGTGGCCAGTTTTGAAAACAGTAGAATTTCCTCAAAAAATAAAAAATAGAACTGCCATATGCTTCTTTAATTCTACTTTTGGATATTTATCCAAAGAAAACAAAAGCACTGACTCAGGAAGGTATCACCCCTCTCATGTTTATTGTGACTTTATTTATAGTCGCCATGATTTGGAAGCAACCTAAGTGTTAATTTATGGATAAAGAATATATGATAAATACACACACAAATATTATCCAGCCATAAAAAAGAATGAGATCTTGCCATCTGTGACAACATGGATGAATCTTGACAGCTTTATGCTAAGTGAAATAAGACTGAGAAAGACAAATACTGTTATGATCTCCCTTATATGTGGACTTAAAAAAAACAACTAGGCTCATAGATACAGAGGACAGCCACCTCTGGTTGCCAGAGGTAGTGAAAAAGCAGTTGAGGGAAGTGGGTGAACTGTTTTTATTTTTTTTAGTTTACATAAATGGAAGTGTTTAAAAAAGCAAACACAATTTGGGGGAGATTGGCGATTACCCTTTAAGAACAGTGACAATAAGGTAGATAAAATTTAAAAGTTGCACTCACTCCTCCAACCCACCTTCCCTTATCTCATTGCTTGATCGTTCTCTATGGCATGTATTACAATCCAGTGTAGTATATTTTGTCTTTACTTATAATCTGCCTCTTCCCCCTCCCAACTTGTCCATAAACTCCATGAAAAAAGGGATTTCATAGCATCTTTTGTTTATTGCTACATCTCCAGTACCTACGTCAGAGTCTAATATGCAGTAGATCCTCCAGTAAATATTTGTTAAATAAATAGATGAAATTACAGCAACACATAAATATATTTACTGCTAGCTATGTAGATATACCTATATGTTAAGTGGTTGCCAGTGCAGATTGAGAGTTTGAAGCCAAATGGTGCTAACTTGAATGATTTCATAGAGAGGAGTCCTATATACAGTAAAGGCAGAATGTAGTAAAAACTTATCAAAAACATAAAGACAGAAAATGACTCTGTCTGATGAATATGAAGGAAAGTAGATAATCGGAAACAAAGTGTCGTTAGATATCAGTTGGCCATATATTGGACCAAATGACTAAATCTATGTATGCCACTAGGCATTACAATTAAGTTCTGTCAAAGCAACAAAGGAAGTGGCTGTATCCGACTTGTTAAATATTTTCATAAAGTTTTTACTACCGAATACCATTTATCAAGTGCCTTTTATAGATGAAAGATATCACATTAAATTTAATCTTCAGAACGTCCATGTGAGATATTATTCTTATTTTACAGATGGAAGATGAAACTGGTATTAAGGTCACATAGCTAATAAGTGGGGGTTCAGGCTCAGGTTTCTCTGACTCTAGTCTGTGCTTTTTTAACTTTGCTACATTGCTTGTCAAATCATTTTATACTTTGATAGCTTAAAATGCGGAGAAGGCAGTGGCACCCTAGTCCAGGACTCTTGCCTGGAAAATCCATGGATGGAGGAGCCTGGTAGGCTGCAGTCCATGGGGTCGCGAAGAGTCGGACACGACTGAGCGACTTCACTTTCACTTTTCTCTTTCATGCATTGGAGAAGGAAATGGCAACCCACTCCAGTGTTCTTGCCTGGAGAATCCCAAGGACAATGGAGCCTGGTGGGCTGCCATCTATGGGGTTGCACAGAGTCGGACAGGACTGAAGCGACTTAGCAGCAGCAGCAGCTTAAAATGAACTCCAGTTATCTTTAATTAGATAACTGATGCACTGATTTGCCTGGAGAAGGATCATAAGCAGATTTTTAAAGTAGCTAAATTTTATTAATGGCATGCATGGTCTTGTATGGTTAAATCATTAGAAATATTGGAATGCCTCCTATTGCAGGCAGTCATATGTAAATATATACTTAGTGGTTTCTTCATTGCAATGAAATACCAATTGAAAAGGATTTAAGTTCCAGCTGTTTAACTTGCTCTTAGGTGTCTTTTCAGAAACTAATTTTCATCCTTTGTACTCCAGTCAGTGCCGATTGGTAGCTCTGTCTCAAAATACATCTTGTACAAACCTTGAGGTGAAAGACAAGTTATATATTCAGATAGATGTTCACTATTTATAGTTACTGAGACAAAGAAGTATGGCTATAGCTTTTGTAAAGGTTTGCAGCCGGAAATGTTTTAACAGAAAAGATTTTGTAGTTCATTTTGTTTCCTTAGAGCCATAGGACATAATGCCATTGTAAGACATCGTAAAAGAATTAGATAGCTGCTGTTAGTGTTGCAAATTTTGAAAGAGCATGGTTTTATTTTCCAGTTTTAAATAACAATACAGTGTGTAATGATCTTGGCAATTTAAGAATGTCTCTTTAGATATCTGAACGAGGATAATCTATGGCCTTCAGATTGATTTACAGTAGTTGCAGTTTCTCTGAGCATATGATTCTAAGCAAATGAAGGCAAAATTCTTGACCTTAAATTCTATTGTAGTGAATTTTAGCAGTGATAATACTATGCTGGATTGGACCAAATTCATGTGGACTGGTAGTAGGTTTCTGGTGGCTAAGGGGTATGCTGTCTTTTCTCCTTTTGCCTTGCCCTAAGGTAGCATCCTGCATTTTTGTGTGTCTGTGATGTTTGGTAATGAATCCTACTGGCAATTTTTAAGAACTTTCTGATACATTTAGATTTAACTTTGAGCAAGATAAAGATTTTAACTATTATTATTTTGGGACTCTAACTTGTCTTTTTTTCTTCCTGTTAGCTGATACTCCTCCTCCTGCCTATATGCCACCAGATGATCAGATGGGTCAAGATAATTCCCAGCCCATGGATACAAGCAATAATATGATTCCTCAGATTATGCCCAGTATATCCAGCAGAGGTAAGAAGTACAATGCTTATTTTGTTGTTTTTGCTCTTTAAAAAAACAACAACAAACAAACAACTTCTCAGTCACTTTTAGAAGCCAGCTTTATTGAGTTATAGTTTATATACCATGAATTTATCCATTTTAAGTATATGATTCAATGATTTTTTAAAAATGTATAAAATTTTAAAATTACCATGATCTAGTTTTAGAACAGTTTTACAATGCTTTAAAAATATCCCATATGCCTGTTTGCAATCTATCCTCTCATACCCCCAACTCCAGAAACCTTCTAATCTGTTTTCTGTACCTATAGATTTGCCTTCTCTCATTTCATATAAATAGAATCACAGAATGTGCAGTCTTCAAGATTCATCAGTTTTGTACCATGTATCAGTAGTTTATTCTTTTTCATTGCTGAATAGTATTTCATTGTATGGATACACCACATTTGGTTTACCCATATATCAGTTGATAAACATTTGAATTGTTGGTAGTTTTTTGCTAGCATGAACAATGCTGTTATGAATATTTGCAAATACTAAGTCTTTGTTTTTCTTTTTCTGAGTCATATGGTAAATTTAAGTATTTAAGAGAAACAGCCAAACAACTATAAATGGTAGTACCATTTTTACGAGTACCATATGAGTGTGTTAGTTTTTCCATACCCTTCTGACACTTGTTATTGTTTATCTTTTTGATTGTAGTTATTCTGTTGGGTATAAAGTGGTGTCTCCTTTGTTTTAATTTGCATTTTCCTACTGAGGAATGATTTTGAACATTTTTAATGTACCTAGCCATTCATACATCTTCTTTGGTTTATTTAAATCTTTTGCCTTTTTTTTGAAATTGAGTTGTCTTATTGAGTTGTAAGAGTTCCATATATTTGGACCCAAGTCCTTTATCAGACATATGATTTGCAAATATTTTCTCTCACTCTGTGGATTGTCTTTTCATTTTATTAATGGTGTCCTCTGAAGCACAAAAGTTTTTCATTTTGATGAAATTACCAGTTTTTTTTTTCCTGGATTATGCTTTTGGTGTTGCATCTAAAAAACCTTTGTCTGTCCCAAGGTCATAAAAAATATTCTCCTGTGTTTTCTCCTAGCAGTTCTTTAGCTCTTATATTTAGGTCTGTGATTGATTTTAAGTTTTTTTTATGGTTATGGTCTAAAGTCATCTTTGTTCAAGTAGATACCGAGTTGGTTCTAGCACTGTTTGTTGATAAGAGTATCGTGTTGTCTTCTCTTTTAGGAATCAGTTGACTATAAATGTAAGGGTTTATTTCAGGATGCTAAATTTTGTTTATTGTTTTGTATATCTTTTCCTTAAAATCTTGATCACTAAAGTTTTATAGTAAGTTTTGAAAACAAGAAGTGTTAGTCCTCCAATTTTGTTCTTTTTGAAAATTGTTTAGCAATTCTACATTCTTTGCATATTTCCATATCATTTTAGTATCAGTTTTTCAATTTCTGTCCCCCTCAAAAAAATTCCTCCTTGGATTTTGATAGAGGTCACTTTGAATCTTCAATCAATATGGGGAGGTATGCCATCATCTTCTAGTACACGGACATGGATTATACTCTGTGTTCTCCATTTGTTTAGACCTTCAACTTCAGTATAAGTCTTTTACTTATTTTCTTTTTAAATTTATTCCTCAGTGAGTGGAATTTTTTAAAAATTTTGTGTTTGGATTCTTCATTGATAGATAGAAATAAAATTGACTGGATGAAGGCTGTCAAAAGGCACAAACTTCCAGCTGTAAGATAAATAAGTACGAGGGATAAATAAGTAAGATAAATAAGATAAATAAATAATGTACAACATGATAAATGTAATTAACACTTCTCTGTGTTATATATGAAGTTGTAAAGAGAGTAAATCCTAAGAGGTCTCATCAGAAAGTATTTTTTTTCCTGCTTCTTTAATTTTGTGTCTATATGAGTTGATGATGGAGGATCTCCCAGGTGACTCAGTGGTAAAGAATCTGCCTGCCAGTGCAGGAGATGCAGGAGGCCACAGGTTTGATCCCTGGGTCAGGAAAATCCCCTGGAAAAGAAAATGTCAACCCACTCCAGTATTTTTGCCTGGGAAATCCCATGGACAGGGGAGCCTGGCGGGCTACAGTCTCTGTGGTCACAGAGTCAGACACGACTGAGCGCGCATGCATGAGTTGATGAGGTTCATTAAACTTATTGTGATAATCATTTCATGATGTATGTATGGCAAATCATTATGCTGTGTACCCTAAACATACAGTGCTAGTGTCATTTGTATCTCAATAAAACTGATGAGAAAGACTTAAAATTTTTTTTAATTAAAAACTACAATTGCCTGCATTGACAGGCAGATTCTTTATCACTGAGCCACCTGTCTTCTGAATTTGCTTATTCTAGCCACTGCATCTAAGTGGAATCATGTAATGTTTGTCCCTTTGTATCTAGTTTATTTCACTTAGCATAATGTTTTTAAGGTTTATCCAGGTTGTAGCATATATTAGAATTTCATTCCTTTTTAAGGCTGAGAAGTATTCTGTTGTAAGCATATATACCACATTTTGTTTATCCATCTATCAGTTCATGGACATTTGGTTTGTTTATGCCTTTTGGCTATTCTGAACAATACTGCTAAAAAACATTGGTATACAGGTTTCTGTTTGAGTCTCTGTTTTTTAATTCATTTTGTATTACATACCTGGGAGTAGAATTGCTAGATTTTATGGTAATTCTCTTTAGCTTTTTTGAGGAACTGGCAAACTGTTTTCCACAGTGGCTGCACCATTACATTTTCACCAGTATTGCAGTGGATTTCCAATTTCTCCATATTTTTGCCAACGTTCGTTATTTTCTTTTTTCTTTTGATAATAGTATCCTAATGGGTATGAAGTGGTATCTCAATTGTGTTTTTTAAAGTCATTTTGTTTTGAGACCTTAAACTTCTTAATTTGTCACAAGTTTACATGAAGTAAGGTATTGGCACTTTAGTTTCTTGAAAGAATGATGTCCTTGTGTGTATTTTATAGTGTCTGTGATGATATGGGATGACTGTATGTCCCATAAGCCCTGCATTCCTAAGAATAAATTTCAGGCCCCCTGATAATCTTGTTAATGTTTAAATAGTACCTTGGCTTTTTCAAGATTAGAATTTATCTAGGAATTTTGTCATACTAATTTGCTTAATATTCATAGTATCTGCCTTCATTTAGAGCAGACTGTCTCAGAACATGAATTTATGGATTTGAATTCCTGCATCTCCACTTATTTGCTTCGCAGCTTAGGGTGGCTTTTAAAATATATCTAAGCCTAAATTTCTCCATTTGTAAAATAAAGAGATAATAACTACATAGGATTATTAGTATGTTGATTGACTTTGACTGTATTTATAATGATCTTAGTATACAGCATCAGGTAATTCCCCAAAAATGATATTATCATCCTCTTTCTAAAAATTTGGAGTCTGTTTACCCCATCTATCATTTTCCTTTTTTCTTTTGATTCTCCAGAGATTGGAGAGTGCAGTTTAGTGGTGATGTATATTAAATATTTCTTGGATTATAGTTTCTTAGCCAAACAACTGAGACCCTTTAGAAGAACCTGGCACTCAAGTCTTCTCACCCTCCTAGATGTCTTTTTTCACCAGAGTTTCTTCTCACTTGGAAAATTAGAGTTAAATTGCAATGCTGTGAATCACCAGTTAACAAGATGTCCTTTGCCTTGAGCAGGGTCGCAGACCTTTTGATTTTCTTCTTTTCATTCTAAACAAAATTGTCTTTTTTGTTTTGCTTATCTTGGCTCTAGTCTTTCATGACATTGTTATAACTTCCTGCTACTCATCTATACATGTGTTTGATTATGAGTCCCTCCTTGTTCCATCTTTTATATAAACTTCTTTAAAATCTGAGCTCTTAGAACTTTGCTCTATAGGTCCTCATTGGTTTTTTTTTTCCGTGTACCTCCTCATCTGAATTCTTTGCAGCTGTATAATTAAAACTGAGTTTTAAAAGTCAACCAACTCTTTTGTGGTGTCTACATAGTGTGACTTACTCTTAACATTTTTCTTGGACATTTTAAAAAATTTCTGCCTTTCTTGAAAGAAAACTGACAATTCATGACTTTTCTTTCTAATTTCAGCTCCAAGACAGACACTCTACTAGTGCTGGATGAAGAACTTCCACGTGTCTCTTCCATCCATTGTGTCCATTAGGAATTGTTGATTTTTAACACTGATACGAATTTGGCTAATGTTTTATATTTTATACAAACCTTTTTCCATAGGCTATTCTGGCACTTAGAACTTCAAATGTATACCACCTTTTACCCAAAGATCACTCATTTGGTTGTGTTTTTTCCTTTCTTTCTTTTTTTTTAAACAAACTATTTTTTAGATTCACAGCAAATTTGAGCGAAAAGTACAGAGTTCCCACATACCCTCTCCCCCTACGCATGTACAGCTTCCCCCACTACCTGCACCAGAGTGATACATTTATTACAATCTATGAACCTACATTGATACATCATTATCACCCCAGATGTATAATTTACATTAGGATTCATTCCTGGTATAATACATTCCTTGAGTTGTAACAAATGAATGATGACATGTAGCCATCATTTATAGTATCATATAGAATAATTTCACTTCTTTAAAAGTCCTCTGTGCTCTGCCTGTTCGTTCTCCCTCTTTCCTAACCCCTGGCAACCACTAATCTTTTTATTGTCTCTATAGTTTTGCCTTTTCCAGAATGTCTTGTAATTGGAATTTTATAGTATGTAGCCTTTTCAGATTAGCTTCTTCACTTAGTAATATGCACCAAAGTCCCTCCCCTCCATGTGTTTTCATGGCTTGATAGTGCATTTCTTTTTCATGCTGAATAATATTTGGTTGTCTGGTATACTACAGTTTATTTGTCCATTCACACATTGAAGGATATCTTGGTTGCTTCCAAGTTGTGGCCATTATGAATAAAGCTTCTGTAAACATCTCTCTACAGTTTTTGTGTGGACCTAAGTTTTTGACTCCTCCAGGCAAACAGTGAGGAACACATTTGCTGGATTGTATGCTAAGAGTTTGTTGCTTTGTAGGAAGTCAGCAAATTGTCTTCCAAAGTGGCTGTACCATGTTACATTCTCACCAGCAGTGAATGAGTTTCTATTGCTCCACATCTTCACCAGCATTTGGGATTGTCAGTGTTTTGGATTTGGCAATTCTAATGGTTTTGGTAATTCTAATGCAGTAGTATCTCCTTGCTATTTTGATTTGCATTTCCCTGGTGACATACAATGTGGAGCATCTTTTTATATGCTTATTTGCTTTTGTGTATATCTTCTTCAGTGAGGTGTCTGTTCATATCTTTGACCAGTTTTTCTCATTGGCTTATTCATTTTCTTATTGAGTTTTAAGAGTTCCTTGTATTTGTGTAACAGTCCTTTACTAGATGTGGCTTTTGCAAATATATTCTCCCATTCTGTGGCTTGTCTTCTCATTCTCTTGACAGTGTCTTAAAGAGTAGAAGTTTTTAATTTTTAATGAAATCTAGCTTGTCAATTATTTCTTCAGTGATCATACCTTGGTATTGTATCTAAAAAGTCATTACCATATTCAAGGTCATCTATATTTTCTCCTCTGTTTTTTTGAGATGATTTTCATAGAGTGTCTACTATAGTTTTATAGCCAGTTTTTAAATTGGGTGGTGTTAGTCTTCTTGGTTTGGTTTTCAGTATTGTGTTGGCTGTTCTGGGTCTTTTGCCTTTCCATGTAAACTTCAGAATCAGTTTACAAGATGATTTGCTGAAGTTTTTATTGGGATTTCATTCACTCTTAAGTCATGGTGGGAAGAACTGAGGCTTCCTGCACATGATCATAGAGTGTATTTCTACTTATTTAGTTCCTTCTTTGAATTCTTTATTTAGAATTTCATAGTTTCAACATATATTTCTTACCTGTTTTGTTTGTTTGCTTTTTACCTAAATATTTCATTGTTTGAGTGCTGCTATGAATGATAATGAATTTTATTTCAAATTCTACTTGCTCATTGCTGGTATAGGAAAGTGATTGACTTTTGTATATTAACCTTATATCCTATAACTTTCCTATAATTGCTTATCAGTTTTAGGAGGTTTTCTGTCATTTCAGTTTTTTTGCATAGATAATCTTGTCATTTGTGAACAAAGACAGTTTTATGTCTTCCTTCTCAATCCATATAACTTTTCTTTTATTTTCTCTTACTGCATTAGCTGGGATTTCCAATATGCTGTTGAAAGGGAGTGGTGAGCACATCCTTGCTTTGTTACTGATCTTAGCAGAAAAACTTCTAGTTTTTCACCCTTAAGCATGACATTAGCTGGAAGTTTTTTGTAAATGTTCTTTATATCAAGTTGAAGTTACCCTCTATTCTTAGTTTGCTAATAGTCTTAATTTTTTAGTCCAAATTTTTGTTTAAAATAATTTTACAGATGCTGGTATAGTTGTCTTTCAGTTTGTTGAAACAGAGCTTTTGTCATCTCAAATTTAAACCTGGATTTGATTCTGCTAGAAAAGAAACTTAAAATGTAATGTTGCCCATCCTTGTATATGCATAATTTATAAAAAACTTTTATGATCAAAGGATTTCTGGGGAATTCCCTGGCAGTCCAGTGGTTAAGATTTCACCTTCCAATGCAGGGAGTGTGGGTTTGATCCCTGGTCAGGGAGCAAAGACCCCATATGCCTCCTGGCCAAAAAACAAAGCATAAAAGCAACAGAAGCAACAAATTCAATAAAAATTTCATTGTAACAAATGCAATAAAGACTTTTAAAATGGTCCATATCAAAAAAATCTTAAAAAAAGAAAAAAAGCACTTCTGATGGTTTTTTTTTTTTCTTTTTTGATACAGACTGAAAGCCAGAAAGGCAATGAGACGTCAGTGAAATATCTGAAAATTTTCTTTTTCATATAGTGCTTGAGTTGTGTTAAAGGAAACCCCAATATAGTTTTGAGTTTCTGATAATCATTAAACATTGTTTTTGTGTCTGGTTTGTTCACAGATGTTCAGCCTGTCGCCTATGAAGAGCCCAAACATTGGTGTTCAATTGTCTATTATGAATTAAACAATCGTGTTGGGGAAGCTTTTCATGCATCTTCTACTAGTGTGTTAGTAGATGGATTCACAGACCCTTCGAATAACAAAAGTAGATTCTGCTTGGGATTGTTGTCAAATGTTAATCGTAATTCAACAATTGAAAACACTAGGCGACATATTGGAAAAGGTAATGTTGTCATTTTCCTACATTCAGTTGAATTCAGTTGTGTGTTGTGCTTGCTATGCACCCTGCATTATGTAAGGGCATACAAAGAAACTTAAGGCATGGTCCTGCCCTCAGGTTGCAATACAGAAGAAGGTGTTAAGTAGAGATGTACTCAGACTTCTTTTCTTTATCCTGCCTATTTTTTCTTCATAGTACTTTGGATCTGAAATCATACTATTCTGTATTTTTTCATTTTCAGTCTTCTTGACTGAAATACAAGCTATACAGAAATTTGCATTGTTCATAACAGTATCTTTAGCAATTAGAACAATGCCTGGCTCATAGTACCTACACAGGAAATATTTGTAAAATATATGAATGCTAGTGAAGAATTAAAATTTTTAAATTATGATCTTTGTGGAATATTTTGGGTTGAGATGACTTGTAAGAATTTTCATTATGATGGAGGAGCAGGATTACTGGTAGAACAGTTTGAATAACTTAAGTCTTCAGTGGCTTCACTACCACTCTTCCTACCTTTAAATTCAGGTAACAGTGTTCTATTTATAATTCATCCTCCAAGACAGTTGCTACAACAAACAAGGAACTTTTCACATTGCAGTGAAATTGTCTCATGCGTTAAGTGGTCAGAGAGGAAACCTATCCCATGTCGGGCTGTTTGCCTATCTTTGAAGTTTTGTTTTTATTACTTTTTGCTGCTTTGACTTGAGAAGATCTTAGGAACAAAAGGTAAATAACTTTAATTGTAATATGATTTCTTATAGAAGAGACTCAGAAAAATACTGTGTCCAAAAATAAATTGGAAAGGAAGTTTCCATTCTTTTTTGACTGAACTATTAACTTGCTATAATTTTTTAGGTAAAAATGCCCCACTTCTATTCATTGATTTTTCATTCTACAGTAGGATAATTTAAGAGAAATCTGCTTGGTGAATTCTTAAATACTAGACTCATTTTACCCTTTTTTTCCTAGTATATAGTTCTAGGATCCTTTCTTCCAGGGGAAGTATTTGCTCAGAAACAGAACATACTTTTTAATGTCATAGCCTGATACCACTCTGTGAATCACACATATGTACTACGATGGTCTTTTTAGTACTACGTGCAGTAGTGAAAAGTTGGGAACAACTTGAGCTTTAGCTATATAGTTTGAACTTTTAAATAGTGAACATTCATATATTATTTCGGAGAAGGCAATAGCAACCCACTCCGGTACTGTTGCCTGGAAAATCCCATGAATGGAGGAGCCTGGTAGGCTGCAGTCCATGGGTTCGCTAAGAGTCGGACACTTCACTTTCACTTTTTACTTTCATGCATTGGAGAAGGAAATGGCAACCCACTCCAGTGTTCTTGCTTGGAGAATCCCAGGGACGGGGGAGCCTGGTGGGCTGCCGTCTATGGGGTTGCACAGAGTCAGACACAACTGAAGCGACTTAGCAACAGACGCAGCATATATTATTTATATATTTTTTAAAAATACCAAAAACATTTTTTAAAGGAAAAAGAATAGCAAGAAGAGATAAGAAAGCCTTCCTCAGTGATCACTGCAAAGAAATAGAGGAAAACAACAGAATGGGAAAGACTAGAGATCTCTTCAAGAAAATTAGAGATACCAAGGGAACATTTCAGGCAAAGATGGGCTCGATAAAGGACAGAAATGGTATGGACCTAACAGAAGCAGAAGATATTAAGAAGAGGTGTCAAGAATACACAGAAGATGGAGAAGGAAATGGCAACCCACTCCAGTGTTCTTTCCTGGAGAATCCCAGGGACGGGGGAGACTGGTAGGCTGCCGTCTCTGGGGTCACACAGAGTCGGACATAACTGAAGTGATGCAGCAGCAGCAGCGATAGGAAAGTAAGTGATATGAAACAGCTTTTCTATCCTGTGTGTTGACCTGGCTGTAGGTGTGTTGTATTATTTGAGCAAAGATAAATCTTAGGAACCCTTACCTCAGGCTTTTTAAAACACAGGGTACCACTTAGCCACCAGGAAGCCCATTAAAAGACAGGGAGGTCCAGTAATCAGTCTTTTAGGAAATTGGTAATGATGTCACCTAAACTTGAAACATTAAAAAAAAAAAGTGTTCTCAACTATGTAAAATCTTTCTCCTCCTACCTTCTCAAATGTAATCCTAGGAATTTTGCCTGTCAACAAAGCATTTCTGGGCCAGAAATACTTCTCTCTTTATAGCAAGGCTTCACATTATATTGAGTGCCACAGGTTCCATCATTTTTAAAGGACACAGACATAAATGATAAATAATGGATATAAAAATATTACAATCTACCACCTCAAAAAATATTGTTTATGGAGCTTGGAGATTCAAGTATTGATTGCAGTTTTATTTTGAAAAGAATGCTACAACTTATGTGGTTTTTCTTCCTCATGTTTATATTAAAAGAAAAGCTAATAAACTATTTTAATTAAAAAAAAAAAAAAGAATACACAGAAGAACTGTACAAAAAAGATCTCCACAACCAAGATAATCACAGTGGTGTGATCACTGACCTAGAGCCAGACATCTGGAATGTGAAGTCAAGTGGGCCTTAGAAAGCATCACTACAAACAAAGCTAGTGGAGGTGATGGAATTCCAGTTGAGCTCTTTCAAATCCTGAAAGATGATGCTGTGAAAGTGCTGCACTCAATATGCCAGCACATTTGGAAAACTCAGCAGTGGCCACAGGATTGGAAAAGGTCAGTTTTCATTCCAGTCCCCAAGAAAGGCAATTCCAAAGAATGCTCAAACTACCACACAATTGCACTCATCTCACACACTAGTAAAGTAATGCTCAAAATTCTCCAAGCCAGGCTTCAGCAATACATGAACCGTGAACTTCCTAATGTTCAAGCTGGTTTTAGAAAAGGCAGAAGAAGCAGAGATCAAATTGGCAACATCAGCTGGATCATCGAAAAAACAAGAGAGTTCCAGAAAAACATCTATTTCTGCTTTATTGACTATGCCAAAGCCTTTGACTCTGTGGATCACAATAAACTGTGAAAAATTCTGAAAGAAATGGGAATACCAGACCCCCTGACCTGCCTTTTGAGAAACCTATGTGCAGGTCAGGAAGCAACAGTTACAACTGGACATGGACCAACAGACTGGTTCCAAATAGGAAAAGGAGTACGTCAAGGCTGTATACTGTCACCCTGCTTATTTAACTTATATGCAGAGTACATCATGAGAAATGCTGGGCTGGAAGAAGCACAAACTGGAATCAAGATTGCCTGGAGAAATATCAATAAGCTCAGATATGCAGATGACACCACCCTTATGGCAGAAAGTGAAGAGGAACTAAAAAGCCTCTTGATGAAAGCAAAAGAGGAGAGTGAAAAAGTTGGCTTAAAGCTCAACATTCAGAAAACAAAGATCATGGCATCTGATCCCATCACTTCATGGGAAATAGATGGGGAAACGGTGGAAACAGTGTCAGACTTTATTTTGGGGGGCTCCAAAATCACTGCAGATGGTGACTGCAGCCATGAAATTAAAAGACCCTTACTCCTTGGAAGAAAAGTTATGACCAACCTAGATAGCATATTCAAAAGCAGAGACATTACTTTGCCAACAAAGGTCCGTCTAGTCAAGGCTATGGTTTTTCCAGTGGTCATGTATGGATGTGAGAGTTGGACTGTGAAGAAAGCTGAGCGCCGAAGAATTGATGCTTTTGAACTGTGATGTTGGAGAAGACTCTTGAGAGTCCCTTGGACTGCAGGGAGATCCAACCAGTCCATTCTAAAGGAGATCAGCCCTGGGATTTCTTTGGAAGGAATGATGCTAAAGCTGAAACTCCAGTACTTTGGCCACCTCATGCGAAGAGTTGACTCATTGGAAAAGACTCTGATGCTGGGAGGGACTGGGGACAGAGGATGAGATGGCTGGATGGCATCACCGACTCGATGGACGTGAGTTTGAGTGAACTCCGGGAGATGGTGATGGACAGGGAGGCCTGGCATGCTGCGATTCATGGGGTCGCAAAGAGTCGGACACGACTGAGCGACTGAACTGAACTGAACTGAAAATAAATCTGCCATTTAAAGACTCTTCCTATGACCTGAAATTAACATTATATGACTTAGCTTGCTTTCTTTTTTTTTCCAATGATGCAAACCCTTCCGTTAGCAAAAAGAGTGCAGAACTCTTTTGCCAACCAACTATTCATGATAGTTGATAGCACTAAACATTTCTTTGAAAGGACTCATCATAAGGTGCCTTCTTGGGGAATTTTTTTGGCCATTATTTCTCTCATAGAGATCATAAAACGTTGGAAAAGGGGGGAAAAAAGCAACTCTAAGAACTGATAATCTAATATGCTGCCAACTTGAGGCTTAAGTCTTAGTTATTTGAGGATCATTTTAGATTTAGGCAGTCATTCAGTTCAGTTAAGTCGCTCAGTTGTGTCCAACTATTTGCGACCCCATGGACTGCAGCAAGCCAGGCTTCCCTGTCTATCACAAACTCCTAGAGCCTGCTCAAACTCATGTCCATTGAGTTGGTGATGCTATCCAACCATCTCATACCCTGTCATCTTCTCCTCCTCCCTTCAGTCTTTCCCAACATCAGGGTCTTTTCCAATGAGTCAGATCTTCACATCAGGTGGCCAAAGTTATTGGAATTTCAGCTTCAGCATCAGTCCTTCTCATGAATATTCAGGCAGACATTAGCCTCGACTGTCTTCAGCAACATAAGGCCATCTAGTGGTAGTTTCTATTTGAAGACTTGCTCTATAGTAGTTATTTTGTCTTACCTCATGCAACCTCTTCAATTTTATTATACTGCTTTGTGAAGGTGGCTTTTGTAATTCTTGTCTTTTTAAGGTGTTCATCTGTACTATGTTGGTGGAGAGGTATATGCAGAGTGCCTCAGTGACAGCAGCATATTTGTTCAGAGTAGGAACTGCAACTTTCATCATGGCTTTCATCCTACCACTGTCTGTAAGATTCCCAGCAGCTGCAGCCTCAAAATTTTTAACAATCAGGAATTTGCTCAGCTTCTGGCTCAGTCTGTCAACCATGGATTTGAGGCAGTATATGAGCTCACCAAAATGTGTACCATTCGAATGAGTTTTGTCAAGGTGAGTGGGTTGAGACCTGTAGCTTAATTTGAGTCACTGTAACATATAACATGTGTATTATATGTCTGTAGGTTATAATTTTTAAAAGTCTGTGTTAAATGAAAGGTAGTAATTACTTCTGACCTGATTTAACAGGTTTCTAAAGAAAATTCTTAACTTCATAACTTAAACCACATGATTGGTCTGTGATTTTATTTTATAATTTAGACATTATAATAAAATGCTTGATATTGGTATTGAGTAGGGGCTGAGTTTATAAAGAATTTCAGTTAAATTTTAGCTAAATTGCCAAGAAGCATTTAATATTAAAACTGCTTTTTAAGTTCCTTTAGTTTTAGCAATTTCAATTATTACTAGATCCCTTAGATTGACTTAAAGAATTAATCACCATAATAAAATTATTTTTCCTTGATTTAAGCTCTGTTATTAAGGATTTGCAAAATTGAAAGAACTTTTCGAATTTATCATTTGCTCTTGGCCTGATTTTATTGGCATTGTAAATGATGATTCATGAGCAAAATTTAGAAAGAATTTTAGTGATCTCTTTTAGCAACCTGTGCTGCATCCACTTGTTCCTTAAGGATTTAGCCAAAGAAGAGTAATTGTCAGATGCTCTGGGTAGGATTTTTTCTTTCTGGCCCACAGTCCCACAGCCCAGTGTTTCCTTGCTGCTTGTTACAGGCCTTTTTGTGCAGCAGTTTATCAGTAGCCCTGAAGGCATTTCCCTTCCCTGTTATAGAAACATGGCTCTCATGTTTAATCTAGTTACCCACTCCGCCCTCATCACACCCCACTTGGTTTTCCTAGGCAAGGACTACTGTAAGCAGTAAAGCAAAGAACTTGATACATCCAGCAAATAAAAGTGAAAAATTCTGTTTTATTCTTTGGAGTTTTTGGCTAAAGTGGTGCTGCTCAGTTCATCCCAGTAGTTTCCCATCTTAAAGGATAATGATATATCATTTCCACTTTAACTACATTTGCATGCATTGCTCAGTTTTACAGTGCCTTATCTGATGTTTAAAAAAAAACCAAAAACCTAAAAATTAAAAATTTTTTGTTAACAAAATCTGATGTGAACTAACATGAGGCTATATATGGGTTTTATTTATCCATTAAAGAGAGACTATATAGCTCATTGCAGAATTATTGATGTTTTAATTACGAGGTATTGCACCATTACTAACTTTCTAAAAATTAAAAAAAAAAGAAAAAAGAATTCTGGAATGTATCTTGCCTCAAGAATTTCTATTAAGGGATTATATGTTGTTATGATGTAGCTATTGTTTTGCTTTAATTCCATAGTGAATGCTAAGGTTGGTTTTGAGAGTTTTTCTTTTAGGTTACATTCTGTGTATCTCTAACGTTAAAAGTTTATTTTTTTGTTCAGAGAAGGCAATGGCACCCCACTCCAGCACTCTCTCGCCTGGGAAATCCCATGGACGGAGAAGCCTGGTGGGCTGCAGTCCATGGGGTCGCTAAGAGTCGGACACGTGTGGAAATTGGTTTAGACTGGTTAATGATTTAAAAAATGGCTTGTTGTTTTATCTGTTCATTTTCATAGGGCTGGGGAGCAGAGTATCACCGGCAAGATGTTACCAGCACCCCATGTTGGATTGAGATTCATCTTCATGGGCCTCTTCAGTGGCTAGATAAAGTCCTCACTCAGATGGGCTCCCCGCTAAACCCCATTTCTTCTGTTTCATAGTGCAGAAGTGTTCTTTCTCAGTTACATTATTAGTGGACTTGTTTTAATTTTAGGGAAACTTCCAGTACAGATACTGTGAGCTTACATGGAAAACAGATTTTACAGCCTGTTTTTTTTCTACGTAATTGTGACCAATACATTTGTTTTTGTGATGAATCAACATTTGTTTGTATTCATGTTCATGTGATTAACTCTCAAAAGTGTTGTGAAAGATGCAGAGCAAGTCTTGTGCCCTGGTTCAAAAGTTTGGCATTGATCTTAAACTGGAACATACTTTTGCCTTATTGTCCCAACAGTTTTTTTATTTGTGAAATTTTTTTTGGAAAAGTAATGCATCACATGGTAAAGAATTTTAACAGTATAAGAGGGTGTTCATTGAAAGTCTTCCGTTCTAGTCTTGATTCTGCAGAACTGTGCTTTTACCAGTTTCTTAGTCCCACCAACTTTAAAAAAGTATATATCATTGTTTTATAAAAGCATATGGTAGGGACTTAAAAGAAACTATAAAAAAATCTTTTATTTGATGGAACACTATGCACTGCTCTAACAAGTAGTGTTCAATAAAAGCCAAGTGATAATTTTCTAAGTGACATCATAAAATTTACATTTAATACAGCTAAATGTCGTCAGTGTGTTGTGACTCCACTCAGTATATCTTTTGTAAAACTTCTCCTTTTATAAAAAAAAGTTTCTGCGAACAGCAGATCTCCATTGTATGTCTTTTACTCACATCTGTCACGAGTACTACTTAATGGCTAGTGACAGTGCGTGCATGGCCGTGCTCAGCTATGTTTGCTGCTTTTGGCCAATATTGCAAGAACTCTAATTTTGACATGCATTAATCTTTTATTTTGCACTTTGATGGGTGACAGTTTTTAGTGTAACCTTCGTGAAACACACTCTAGTGACTTGGACTTAAGTGCTCATCCTTGCTTCCTTGGTACCCCTTTTGTATTAAACACTGCAATTTATAGATTACAGTTATAGAAAGTTATGCTTTTTCTAGCTTTTGTTGTATTTTCAGCCTAGATTATTAGACTGTTATCCTGTAGCTCCAATTTAAGGTTTCTTTTTAATTCCTTGCAGTTTTATGGATGATATTAATGTTGGAAAATGTACTTAATCCCATTGCTGTTAACTTACATCAGTCTCCCATGCAGGGACCTGTGTCTTATAGCCATAGGAGCCTCTTCAGCCTGGCCCCAATGATGAGGCCACCTATCTGATGTGTGAATCAGCAGTGGTTGTTGAGCTAGCTGGTTTGAAAACATTCACATATCAAAGAATGCAGACTGTTCTCTCAGTTACCATGCACGCGCTTCCATTTTTTTAAGCACCTATGTGGATGCTAGTCTCAACAGTCCTTAGGAAAGACACACAAACTCTAAAGTATTCTTTTAATCGGTCATATGTAAGGGCTTTGAGTGAAGGACGCATAACCTCTTTTCCTAAGAAACAGTACAGTGGACACTTAGTTATGGCATGAAGAACAAAGATGTTACTTTGGAGGGGGGAAATCACCTAATTTACCTATTAGAAGAAGCTTATTTTTCAGTGTCTTTTGAAAATATGTGGAGCCATGTCAATCTTCTTTTTAAAATGTTAGTTTTGTTAGACTTTCTTCTTTGCCCTTTCTGCTTTTATGTGGGGAAAAAATGCATTTTTGAGGAAAGGAGAATGCAGTTTTTTGTTTTCCGTAACATTATTTACTGCTTTTATAAAGTGCAGCCAATGGATGGCTTTAGTTTTCTCAGATGCAGTGCCATTCATGTTTCAGCTCTCAGTCCTTTGCTAAGTGAAAATCTCTGATAGTAACCTGAGCCTTAAACATCAGTTTTATACGACATGCATTCTCAGTCTTCCGGAATTGTGTCAGCCACACAAAAGAGGATTATTTGCTTAGTGATAGAACTTAGCTATTTACATCATTGTACACTTAGCCAGGTTCATGGCACAATCTTTGAAACACATTTGTAGAAAAATCACCTAGGGTGACTGGCATATGCATGTAATCAATAATCAACATCAGTGGGCCTGAACTGATGGAAACTATTGTTTTTATTGATGCTTTCAACTGAGTTAATTAAAAATTGTTTTTATTCATGTAGCAACCTTTAGAGTTAGCAAGATTTTATGTGATTGGCTTTTTCTGTGTTTTCTCTAAAGAGTTGTGTTTCATGAATGACAGTACTGAAGCTATTAACTGGTAAGAGTTTCATGGAAAAGTATAAGCCTATTGTATTTCCTAAAATCTGTTAACTCCACACCCCTGGGTTTTACATGAAAACTTCATTCAATCCAGCAGATCCTGTAATTCTTGACGATGCTCAGTACAGGACTGGATGGGAAATAAAAATTAGCCAGTAAGATTAAAAAAACTAAAATTTTACCAATGAGAAAAGGACCTCTGAAAGAAACCATTTCATAAAATTACAGATCTAAGTTTTTATTTAATCTCCAGAATGGTTTATAGTCAAATTTATGAAAGCATCATCACACCCAAAATGATCTTGTTTTATAGCATTACAGCATATAAATATATGCCAACTGAAAAGACAGAGCCTGGGAATAATAAAACTACATCCAGTTTGGTAAATGAGAAAAAGAAGAATAGAATCAAAATTAATCTCAGTTATGTATTAAAGTAAGATTTCCCTGGTGGCTCAGACGGTAAAGCGTCTATCTACAATGCGGGAGACCCGGTTCGATCCCTGGCTTGGGGAGATCCCCTGGAGAAGGAAATGGCAATCCACTCCAGTACTATTGCCTGGAAAATCCCATGGACACAGGAGCCTGGTAGGCTACAGTCCATGGGGTTACAAAGAGTCGGACACAACTGAGCGAAGGCAATCAGTCAATCAATCAATGTATTAAAGCAACAAAAATATACTGACTGGAAAAAAAAAAAATAACAGCAGAATTTAAGAGGTGCATCTCACTATTGTATCTCTACATAATTACCTGGCTTAAGTTACGGAATATAAACTAGTAGGCATGTTATTGATCTACTGAAGTGAACTTTTTTCCTTTAGAGAAAATTTAAAGAAAACATCGATCTAAATGTCAAATATATACAACAGAATATAAATCATTTTTCCATTCTCTTGTTATATAAGTAAACTATGAGAATAGAATTGGCTGGGTTTCTGAGGTGAAATCCACAATAAGATTACTAGGTAGTTCAGTAAGTTATACCTAACAGTATGAAAAGAGGGTATAGCTATTTTATACTTTTCATAACATTTGAGAGTAAGACATTCTTTTAGGATGGAAAATGATCAGTAAGTATTTAGATCTGAAGTCTGTTGTCAAGATAAGGACTGGGGCTCACATTATGTAACCTTCAGTATTATCTTAGAGTACCCGGAAGAAACAGTTCCCCTGTCATAGTGTTCTTTTAAAGGAGAAAGTTTATGCAAAAATGAAATCATGCCAGTAACAGAGAAACTGTAAATTCAAGTTTGATAGTACCTGTTTAAGTGTTGTACTTCCATTGCAGAGAGCATCTAATATCCCAGTTTAGATCTGTTTCTTTATACTTTTTCTAGTTGCTTGCTTAATGTTACGTTAGGTCATTATAACTCTCCCACTTAAAATATATTAATATCTTTTATATTTTCTGAAGAACGATACATCTTTTATAATTATTAAATTTATCTTCTAATGATGATTAAAATTTTGGACCTACTAACTTTGAAGAGGCTCAGAGCTTTTCCTTATCTTATTATAATAGACTCTTACTTAAGTCTCTCTGGTAGGAATTATGAATGTGTCCTCATTATACCCATCAACTAGATAAGCAAGAATCTTTTAACATAGTAGATAGCCTGGTGGTTTTAGAAGTCTTTGGTGATTTTTATTGGCGGGAGTTTTCCTAAGTATTGGTTTAGGGACATCTCCTCAGATACTAGCACAGCATTTCTTGGGTGGTAATCACGGGTTTGATGCCTATCTCCCTCAGAGAATAGCGTTTTCCTCACTAACACAGGTGGGACTCTGAGGAGGTTTTCTTCTCATAGAAGATGCATGTGTGGAGAGAATCTGAGGCATTTCTTCTGCGTAAATGGTTCTATCTGCTAAACAGAAAGGTGGACCGTTCTTTGCAATTCACTGGATTACAGTTTAGCATGTCCTAATTACAAGAGGTAAGAGTATTTGTCAAGCCTTTGTTATATTGGCTTTTTCATAATAGAAACTTCTCTTTTAAAATGAATTATTATAATTGAAGTGTTACTTTAAAATTGGATGATTTATAGAAACATGAGAATTTTTTCAATTTTTCAAATTGAAAAAAAATAAATTTCAAAAATTTATCAATCTTTTTTTTTTTAAATAAGAGCTTATCTGTAATATTTGCTGGTAGCAATTGCTGTAAAACAAGTGATGAGTTGTTTTGTTGAAAAGATCCAGTCTCAGAACGGGATTCTTCTGTTATTTATGACAGAGTGAGAAAGGTTTGTTTAGTTCTCATCCAAATAATTCAGTTCTTAAAATTCTTAAAATTTGAAATTGTTGTAAACCATAGTCCTTTAAGGATTTATTTGAGGATACTGTTTTTTAAAAGTTTGAATTTTTGTGTAGAGGTAGATTTTTTTTTTTACCCTATCGATAGATAGTGCCTTCTTACTACTAGCTGGTGTTAGCTATAACAGAACTCCAGTGAGGCCAGGCAATCCCAAATAAAGAAGAAATCTTTTATTAGAGTCAGAAATCTTTTATAATAGTCTAATACCATTGGAGATGATGTTGCTTTGATTTATTCATAAAGTATTTTAACTGTAGGGACTCTTGAAGATAATAGTTGGGCAAGTGCTTTGCTTTTCAACGTGGTTGGTTAAAGTTGCATTTTGAAAATCGCTTACATTAAAATTGAGTAGAATTGTAATCATGAAAACTGGGTATATATGTGTAATCCTACCAGTGTTCTCTTAAAAAGATGCTTCATATGAGGATGATAAAGACCAAACCAATGGCTGCACTATAGGTCTGCTTCTTACTTGTACTTGTTCTCCTTCTGTTTATGTTGTAGAAAATGAAATTCTAGCAACATGCTTCAATTCTGTTATCATTTTGATACTTATAAATATGTATTAGGTTTTACTATGTTGTGCTTTTCAAAGCCATAACTCTTTTAAGAACTTTGTTTTTGCATATTGTTTGCTAATACTTTATTTTAATAAATCTCAAAATCTGCTTAATGTGTTTTTTTGTTTGTTTGGGGGGCTCTTCTTTTTTGATTGAACATGTTTCATTGAGTAGAGTCTTAAAAACAAGGAGATTATCAGTTTCTGTGACCAGCTGTGTTATCTGTTTGTGCACTAGTGGTAGAAAATGAATATACAAACCTTTCCAGCCAGCTTGAGGTTTGCTCAGAGTAATCAGTATGTTTTATTCTGTTTATAAGAGAGTTGATGTGTTTTTCTTTGTTAGTTTAGTTTTGTTTTGTTTTGAAAAGGGATTTGAATCTAGAGTCTGGAGTTTTTTAGTTTAACCACTAATTTCCCTTCTCTAGCCCTATCTAAAATTAAAGGTCTTGACCAGATGATTGAGAGAGAGAATAGCTTTTAGCTTTGGAGTCCGCCTGCCTGCATTTGAGCCCTGGGCCTCAGAGCTTTTTTAACTCTGTGCGCTTAGGCAAGTTGCTTAACCACTCTGTGCCTCAGTTTCCTGATCTGTAAAGTAAATGTCTATTTGTAGGAAGATTAAGTAAAATAATACAAGTGCTTAAAACCGTGCCTGCCACACAACTACACTTTTATTGTTATCATCGTCATCATCATCGTCTCTTAAATTTCTGCTACTTCTTTGAATCAGAGGAATTATTTCTGGTGCTACTTGACCTTAGTATTAGGCCAAAAAATTCATTTGGTTTTATTCTGTAGATGTCTCTAGTAGTGCCTCTCTTTAACGTCATTCAAAACAGTTTTGTTAGATTGTATTGTGAAAATTGTCATATCAGCATGCATTTTAAAAAACTTACCAAAATTGGTAAGATTTTGTGTGAAGTGAAAGTTGCTCTGTCGTGTCTGACTCTTCGTGACCCCATGGAGTATACACAGTCCATGGAATTCTTCAGGCCAGAATAATACGGGAGTAGGTAGCCTTCCCGGAGAAGGCAATGGCACCCCACTCCAGTACTCTTGCCTGGAAAATCCCATGGATGGAGGAGCCTGGTAGGCTGCAGTCCATGGGATCGCTAAGAGTCAGACACGACTGAGCGACTTCACTTTCATGCATTGGAGAAGGAAATGGCAACCCACTCCAGTGTTCTTACCTGGAGAATCCCAGGGACGGGGGAGCCTGGTGGGCTGCCGTCTATGGGGTCGCATAGAGACGGACATGACTGAAGCAACTTAGCAGCAGCAGCAGGTAGCCTTTCCCTTCTCCAAGTGATCTTCCCAACCCAGGGATCAAACCCAGGTCTCCCACATTGCAGGCGGATTCTTTACCAGCTGAGCTACCAGGGATGCTGAAGTTTTTGTGTAGTTATTTTAATATTGAAAATGGAGGGGGAAAAAGCAATGTTTTCGGTGAATTATGCTTTCTTGTTTCAAGAAAGGTAACTTGAAAATGCAACTGAAACGCAAAAAAAAAAGATTTGTGCAGTGTATGGAGAAGGTACTGTGACTGATTGCACTTCTTAAAAGTGGTTTGTGAAATTTCGTGCTAGAGATTTCTTGCTGGATGTTGCTCCATAGTCGAGTAGACCAGTTGGAGTTGATAGAGATCAAATTGAGACATTAGTTGAGACCAGGCAGTGTTATACCACCTGGGAAATAGCCAACATACTCAAAATATCCCAGTCAAGCATTGAAAATCATTTGTACCAGCTTGGTTATGTTAATCACTTTGCTGTTTGGGTTCCACATAAACGAAAAAAACCAAAAAAACAAAACCATCTTGACTTTGTTTCTGCATGGCAATTCTCTACTTAAATGTAAGGAAAATGTTTCATTTTTAAAACAATTTGTGATGGGCCATGAAAAGTGGATACTGTACAGTTATGTGAAATGGAAGAGATTGTGGGGCAAGTGAAAGGAACCACCACCAACCACACCAAAGGATGGTCTTCACCTATAGAAGGTGATGTGTATATGTGGGATTGAAAGGGAGTCCTCTACTATGAACTTCTTCCAGAAAACCAAATGATTCATTCCAACAAATACTGTTCCCAGTTAGACCAATTGAAAGCAGCACTCCTGAAAAGCATCCAGATTAAGTAAAAAAGAAAACACATACTCTTCCATGAGGATAACACAAGACCACATGTTTCTAGGATGACCAGGCAAAAACTGTACAGCTTGGTCAGCAAGTTCTGATCTATCTGCCATATTCACCAGACGTTGAACCTTCAGATTTCCATTATTTTAGTCTTTACAAAATTTTCTCAATGGAAAAAATTTCCATTTCTTAGAAGACTGTAAAAGGCACCTGGAACAGTTCTTTGTTCAAAAAGATAAAAAGTTTTGGGAAGATGGAATTACAAAGTTGCCTGAAAAATGGCAGAATATAGTGGAACAAAACTGAATATGTCGTTCAATAAAGTTCTTGGTGAAAATGAAAAATATGTCTTTTCTCTTTACTTGAAGAAGTGTTTTGGACAGTCTGACAGATTCATCCTGATTTCCCACTTTGTGAATTAGCCTTTTCTTTTTCCTTAATTTTCTTCTTTGAAAAGAAATTCAGAATCACAGATTAGTTTTGTCATCCCCACCAAGTGCCTACTTTTTAACCACCTTCTGTGTTGTGTATACAAGAAATAGAAATTCATTCTAATTAGAAAGGGACAGTGAAAATCCATGTGTCCCCACTAGAAAAGCCCAAACTAAATATTTTAATCAAGGGAATAAATATAAAAGCTCTTATTATTCTCTTTAGAGAAAAGCCTTCATCAAAAGAATCCATATCTGCAAATCAATTTCTTCTTTTTTAAAATTTTAAGTGTAAGGCATTAGTAAGGTATTTATTAGCAACTTCAGTGGCTGTTTTAGAAGCATATTTTGAAAACACTTGTTCTGGCAAAAAATAGAGGTGCTGGCATCTCTCAGATTTAAGATAATTAGTTTTCAAATTGCCATAGCGAAAATAGTTCAGGTGACAGAGGGATCAGTTGTGACATCTACTTCAATTTTCTTTTAGACACTAGACTCAAGGACTAATGCTATATTACAGCAGTTTTGATGCAATTCATATTTTACAAATATTTATAAGAAGGTGATCAGTGGGCTTTGAGAAAGTAACTTCCCACCATTTAACATTTTAAATATTACTGTTTTTTGTTGTTAAATTTGTAAGCCTATCTTTATTAAACTGACTTGTTAAAATTGTGTTCTTTTCATCTAAATCACTTTTTGTGGTTGTGTTTTAAAGGGTATGTGGCTATAGGGAAAATACAAAGAAGAGTTTTTAGCAACTGACTTAATCATCTCCATCTTAAAATTGCATGGGAGTGGACGGAGGATTTAGGTTGGTGGTTAAGATTATTATCCATATTGTTCCAAAGGGATGTGTGTATACTTCCCATGAGAGGTGTTTCCTGAGGCAGTTTTTTTTTTTTTTTATTTTGGGATGGATTTTGAAAGCCTTCTTACACTTTTTCTTAATCTTTTACCCTTTTCCTATCACCTGCTATTTCATTTAAATAATACTTTGAGATAAATGCTGAGGGTTTCAACAGTACAGAAAAGTATGAACTAAAAATCCTAAACCAGTAGTGAACCACTAAACATCTGTTCGTGTATCCTTGCAGCCTATTCAGGTATTCATTCTACATCAATCCTTTCCTTTTCTTTGACAGATTAGTTGATTGTGGGTGACACTCTAGCTCCTTTTTGGAAAGAGTTCTCAGGGAAACTGATTTGGCTCCGAAGTTTTTCTTGAATTCTGTATCCCCAAGAGAGCATTGTCCTCTGAGCTATCTCTTATTTTGTTGAATGGCAGAGCTTTCTAAAACGTATTACAGCAAGCTTAACTCTCCAGATATTTTAATGAGACTGCTGAAGTGACAGAAAAAGCCAGTTGGGATTAATCTGGGAATGCTTTCAAGAAGGAAAATAAAACTTTGTAAGATGAGAAAGAAAAAAATCTTTTTTCATTCTCCATCGTATTCATCACCATCTAACATCCTACATGTTTTATTTTCTTACCCTATTTATAGACTGTGTCATCTCATGGGAATGTAAGCTACGGCCAGACATGCGTTCCCACTGCCAGGACAGTTTTTGATATAAGCACTCGAATATTTGCTGAATGAATGATAGTACTGAAACCAGATGTCATTTTTTTAATACTAGAATTTAGCTTTAAATTATATAATAAGACAGCACTTAATTGAAGGGACTGGAGCTCAGAACTTCATTAGAGCTCTTTATTACATACCTCATAGGAGAAGAAAGGGGGAAGCTCAACTAAGAACACTCATATGTGTTCTTTGAGCTTTTGGACCTTTGCCCCAAAGTTACCAGGTTCCTGGATTGTTGCTTAGAGAACCTACAAAATTAACAGTCTACTTGGGGCTTTAACATGTTGACATTTAATATTTTCCCAGAGAATTGAAAGGGCACAGTTTTCTTGATGCATTTGACAAGAGAAAACAACAAGAAAAGTATACTTTTTGGTTCATAATTTTATAGGGTGGCAGTGTTAAGAACCCTGTAGTTTGATTTTAGTGCCCTGGTTTAGAGTCTGTAATATCGCCCCTAACTGTTGTACCTGAAGGTCAGGCCTGTAATTGCTTTCAGGTGGGGCACCCTAAGCAGGGCCTTTGAGAGACAGAACATAGTGATGTGTGTTTGTGCTTCAGAATAGAAGATTAATTTTGCCGAGGAGAGTGCATGTGTGATTCTGGAGGGGGATAAAAAGCAGAGGAGGGTTTGAAGCACTATGCAAACATTAGTTAAGATTAATAGTAAATGGTCCTTGATTGTCTTCTCTTTACATAACATTCTGTGAATTTTACAGAATTTGTTTAGGCCAAATTAATGATGGCAGTCAAGGTGAAGGTAATGAATGCAAACACAAACTCGTTATAAACCAGTATAAACGCAAGCCTGCAAAGGGGATCTTCCCATGAAAAGAAAGGTGCTTTCCTTTTCACTGTCTGTTTAATAAACTGCTAGGAGTTTACCATACCCATTTTCTCTCTCCTTAATCATTGAACACCTCTGTCCAGCTGCTTACCATGTTCCCCAGCTCCCTTTCAGCTGTAGCTGGTCATGCAGCTAAGTTCTGACCATTAGGATACGAGCAGAAATCCTATGTGTCATATTGGCATAATGCTCCACAGAGGAACACTCTGGCCCTTTCCCCCCTTCCCTGTGGCTAGAAGATAGATAGGATGGTAGGAACTAGAGGGGCCATATCAAAGTGGACACGAGAGCCAAGGGCTGAGGGTGACAGAACTGTGCTACTCTTGGAAGGTTATGTGAAAAAGACATTGGATGGATATGGGGAGCATTCTTTGTTGTAACAGTGCAGGCTGTAACCTGCTTAATCCTTACTTGCTCCTTCACTTAGTCTCACCAAACCTTTATTTTGTGCTCACTGCAAGTCAGGCTCTATGCTAAGCAGCAGAGCTGTCACAAGGAGTCATTCCTGTCCTCACAGAAAGCAAAACTATAATATAGTTTAGTGGTTTCAGTCTCTATCTAGATAGGGTTGTTTGATCAGCTTTAGAGGGTACAGGAGGGGCAGAAATGGAGAATCAGGAACTTTAGACTCTGCTCTTGTTTTTCTGAATACCTGGATTTTCTCTGGTCCTGAGAAGTATCAAGATTGTTCATTTGTTCCACTAATATTTGAGGGTCTATTAGATGTCAGGCTGAGGACAAACTAAGTAAAAATACATTCTCTCAAGCATCTTCATCTTCAAGCATATACACATAATGAGATAAATATAGGATAGTGGTAAGTTCTAAGGAGAAAGAGTAGGAAAGGAAGATAAGAAATGTCAGGGGTGGGAGGAGGAAGGTGGCTGATGGTTTTGATCCAGAAACCAGAGAAGATCTCATTAAGAAGGAAATCTTTGATCAAAGTCCGAGAAGAGGTGAGGGAGTCAGGGGTAGTGATTTGTTGTGATTTAGTTCATTCTTAGTCAAGGCAATTCAGAAATCATATGAATGATATGGTAAAGATCTCAGATTCCCTGCAGAAGAAGGAGTAATTCAAGCAGAAATAGCTAAAGGTACAAACTTAAATTGCATGTTCTTTAGTCTCTGCAGGAGCTGCAATAATAACTGAGGTGTTACACAGATGGAGACAAGAAATGTCAGTTGCTAACAACTTTGTGGATTATCACCTCCAGGAAATGGGCCACTTGGAGAACCGATCAATAAGGAGAGTTCAACTCAATATTTCATCTAATACAAGTTTAGTTTACGGCAGAAAATCAAAGGTGAAGTGTTCGGATGAAGAACCTACAGGCAAATTTACCTTAATCTCTAGCTCTGTCTTTCCATTATATTCCATTCAACAAATACTTACTCAGTGTCTGTTTTGTGCTTAACATTGTGCTGGGCATTGGGAAAGCAGCCATGAGCAGGCAGATGTTGTCCCTGACATGCAGCTTATATGTTAGTAGGAGGAGAGAATTTAGTCCACGAATTAAAGTTATTTAATAGCTCTGATAAGGGAGCTGATCAGGGGCTGTGAATGAATATAACTGATAGCTGATCTTCTCTGAGAACTCAGGCATATCCATTTTGAGGAAGAGGTATTGAGACCTGAAGAATAGGAAGGCGTTATTAGTTGGATGAGGGAAGGGAATCAAACACCTTAGGCAGACAGGCCCTAAGGGTCGAAAGGCCACTATGTCTCAAGCATGGAGTACAAGCGAAGTGAAGAATTGAGGCTGGAGAGGTTGATGGGGGCCAGAGGAGGCTGCATCTTGGAAGCCAATGTTAGAGTTTTTAAAAAAATACTGAGAACAGGGAGAAACTATTGGGGTGGAAGCTGGGGCTGGAGGCAGATACTGGGATCAGATGTGTGCATTGATTGGAGAGAGGCAAGTGAAGGCTGGACTTTGAATTCAGGTGATACTGGTGGAGGTGGCTGGGGAGTAGATGTAGTAGAGTGGTGTCTAGGAGGTGATGGATTGCATATGGGAAGAAGAGTTTGGGGTCAGGAATGACCACCAGTGTGCATTTTACTTTAGGCAACCAGATGATGGCACAGTTTACTGAGATGGAGAAAACTGGAGGAAGGTGTAACTTACCTGGAAAGGTAAAGAGTTAGTCATGAGGGAAAGCGGTGTCTATTTTTGCTGTCGCAAACACTTCTGAAATGATCATCCTGATTAATAATAATGATAGCTCACATTAAGACCACTTGCTGCTGCTAAGTCGCTCCAGTTGTGTCCGACTCTGTGCGACCCCATAGACAGCAGCCCACCAGGCTCCGCCGTCGCTGGGGTTCTCCAGGCAAGAACACTGGAGTGGGTTGCCATTTCCTTCTCCAATGCATGAAAGTGAAAGTGAAGTTGCTCAGTCATGTCTGACTCTTCGCGACCCCATGGACTGCAGCCCACCAGGCTCCTCCATCCATGAGATTTCCCAGGCAAGAGTACTGGAGTGTGTTGCCATTGCCTTCTCCGTAAGACCACTTACAACGTATTAAATATGAGCTGAACACTTTACCTACAGTATCTCCCACAATGTTGAAAATCCCATGAGCCAGGTACAACTATCATCTCCATTTTACAGATAAAGAAGCAGGTTTTCAGAAATCCAGAAGTATGATCGTGGCATAGAGTGGATGGCCAAGGTCAGGTTACCTGGCTCCAAGATTCTTAGACTTACGCTGCTTCACCCTAGCTCCTGACATCTGCAACCACTTCCCCTAATTTCCATCCTACCCACCCTCTTTGCCCCATCAGAGATGTGTTCTCAACCCTCTTGCCTGTTCCCAGTGACTGGTTGTGGCAAAGCTGCCCAAACACCTGTGTCTTGAATCTCATTCCTCTTTTCACCCTGCCAGACCCAGTTCTTCAAACGTAGCTCCAAGGCATCATGAGCTTGGTGAAAGAACAAAGGGCAGGAGGATGTGTGTGTGTATAGACCGGCCTTCCTGATACCATCTACATGTTCAATTACCACATAATAGTCCACTTAGCTTGCATATCAGCAGAAGACAGACATGAACTCAGCCCGATTCTTTCCAGGGGAGAATCTAGGGTTAGGTTCCCCATGACAAAGGACCCATTACTGCCCAACTAGTCAAACACTAGCCTAGAGATAGGTATGAAATTATTTAGGGTCCCAGTGCTGGCAAAAAGCAGAACTCAAGTCCAATTCCTCTTACCGATCCTGCTTGATTTCTAGATTCCAGCTCTAAGTAGGTCCAATTATTTAGGCATTTCTTCTGGAAGTATCTATTCAACCCTGTAGATACATCAGAAAGATGGCTTCCAAATTGCCTCCATCTTAGCATTTTTCAGCTTTAACTTCTTGATGCCTTGGGACAGTATTTTATTAAGACATCCCAATAGCCTCCTGGATCACTCTGGCTTCAACTGATTCTGGTCCAAGAACTTCAGGTAGCCTCTAAGCCAGCTGATAGTGCCCCTAACCCTGGCATTTTTTGTGGGTCAGCTTCTCCCTTAGGCAGCGCTGCCTCAAGCCTGAGGCTCATTTACAACACAGCTAACACTTGAGTGCTAGTGTTAACACTGGTTATGTCATTTGACATTCAACCCTGTAGAGCTAGGTGATATAATCCTATTTCACAGTTGAGGAAACAGACCAGGACAGATTAAGTAATTTGCAGTGCCACACAGCCAGTGAGCAGTAGAACTGGGATTTAAAGCCAGACAGACTTCAGAGCTGATCACTCTGCAAACTGCCTTGAGATCTATCCATGGGGAGCTGTGGAGGAGGAACATACTATGCTGCACCTGTATTAGTTTTCTACCCCCTCAGCCCCTAGATTAAAGCCGAAGGGTCTCCCATATCAGCAGTGTGTGATTCCATTATGCCAGTCAGGGTTCTCATACCCTCCTTAACATTTATTCCATTTAGTCTTCTCCATAGCCAAGGGTCACACAGATTAGCTGAGTTACCATTACTGTAAGATAGAAAGGTTTGGCTGCGTTTCCAAAAACCAAAATGTTGTATGAGGTTATTGTAGAATTAGCTCCATTAGGGCTTGGTTGTTGTTAGCTCTCTAAAATATGGAAGTCAAGCCCAAGACGAACTGTCAGATGCTCATCTCTGCTGCTTCAATGGGATAGGAGCAGGAAGAATCTTGGGCACTTCCAAGGATCCTTCCTTGGGAATGATGAAGGAGGAGAAGTGGTGGTAGGGAGCTCTGGCCTAAGCCTGGAGCTCTAGTAAGTCTTTTCTAAGCCTCAGCTTAGATCCTTACATAAGTTTCAGTGTCCAACAACCCTCACAAAAAGTTTGTAGGATTATGTGCCTGTATGCATTTGCCAGACAAGCATCCTTAGCATTCTTCAGAGTCTCAAAATCTGAGTGACCCCTACATGGCTTGGAACTACTTGATTAAATAATCTACCAAATCTCCTTTTAGTCAAAGGTTCTCTAAGCTCTAGTGCCCTAATGAACTAGGTGACTTCTGAAACTATTTTAAGCTGCCACAAAGAGACTCCCTAGAATTAGGTTAACTTTAATAATGGTCAAGGTTATTACAATTCTTTCTATTCCCTCCCACGTTCTTTGAAATCAGCTCCTCCAAGCTGGGCTTATTCATCCATTGCTTTCCTGCTGTGTTCTCCAGAGCGGGCCTCCTGTCTACTTTGGGAAGAAGTACTGAACAGCTGCCCCCATCACCTGACCCTCAGGCCCCTGCTTCACAAGGTGGTTCTGGTCCAGAAATGACTGCTGGAAGGGCTTAGGCCCAGAGAACCTCTGAGAGCCACAGAGTGGATGCCTGGTGGGAAGAACTGCCCCACAGGGAAGGTCTCCATGGAGCCCTATTACAGGGAGTTTTTTTTTTATTTCCCCAGCAGATGAGGCAGCAATTCTTCTCTGAGGTTGGCTCTGAAAACACTTGCCAGAGCAAGCAACTGATTGACCCTGGGGAAAGGTGAAGCTGGAGAGGAGCAAATGTCTGTTAAAACTGACTTGGGCCACTTGGAGGTGGGAGGCGGGCTGTGCTTAGGTCAACCTGCTCAGGATCCCCTTTTATGCCCCTTTCCCAAGTGGCGCAACCAATGACCAGAGCATCCTCAGCACTGGGTCTAATTCGGTGAGGTTTTATTGTAGAAATGTGGCCCCTGTTGACCCAGGACACCCTAACCACAGAGTGCTGCAGGTGGAACCCGGTGCCTCTAGACCAGCTTCCCCTTCCCCTGTGCGGGCAAAGAAAACTGGGTCCTCGGACCCGGGCGGCACCCGTTTAAACTCTGCGTCCCCTCACTTCCCACCCCAGGGACGCAGCCTCTGAGGGCCATCATTCCTAAGTCCAGCTGAGTTCACATTCGGATCCTAGTGGGACTCTCCAGTGCCAAAGAGTGGGAAAGGCGGTAGTAGCCGCAAGAAAACGGCCACAGGGCAAGGAGTCCAGACAGGCAGCTCGAACCTAGCTGCGCGCTTGGCTAGCTGCACGCTCCTCTCGCCTGCTCCTTCGGCAAAGTAGGGAAGTCAGCTGGCGGCGAGGAAGGCTCCCTGGTCCGGGCAGATGCGCTGTCTTCAGGAAGGCACCCCGGCTGGTCCCGCTGCCCACGGAAGAAAGCCTCCACCAGGGGAGCAGCACAGTTCCCCGCGACCAGGAGGATGGGGACCCTCTGCAGCCTCCTAACGCCTCCGACTCCCTTGATGCACACGGTGCTGCTCGAGGGCGGGAAGGGTGTGGGGGGGTCAAAGTGCAGTGTTCCCAGGGGCATCAGGTGCACCCTGCCCAGCTCATACCTACTGCTGGTGGCGAGACCCGGACCCGGTGTGGCTACACCGGCCGCATCTTCCAGGGCGCGCGCGCGTCCCGCAGAGAGCGGTCGTGGGGCAGAGCGGCGAAGGCCGAGTGGCGCAGCTGGCAGCCGATAAAGAGGATGACGAGCGCCACGGAGAGCAGCAGCAGGAAGAAGAGCAGTAGGTAGGTGGGCAGGTCGGGCTTGGCGGCCGCACCGTCCCGCATCCCGCGCGCGGTGGCCAGCTCCAGCGGCAAAGCGCCCTCCGCCTTGACCGTGGCTGCCAGTGCCAGCGCGCCGCCTACCGCCGCCTCGGGGCCGCCCGTGGTGTTGAACACGTCGCCGTACATGGCCCGCGGGGCTGCCGACCCCCGGCCGCCTCACTTCGCTTCCATGGTGCGCCCTGCCCGCTCCTCTACGCGCGACCGACCGCAAGCCAGGTGCCTGCGGGACCGCCGGGACTGCGAAGTCCCGGACTGCTTCCTTGCCACCGCACTCAGCTGCCCTCTCTGCGGGGTGGTGGACCCCAGCGCTCCGAGCTGGACGGCTCGGCACCCGCGATCCCCGGACTTTTCAGATCTGTCACCGTCGCCACCCACGGTTCTGAATCATTCACCTGGGTTTACGGCCGTCCTTTCAGTTCAAACCCCAGCTCCGGTGAGCTCCGGGCTCCAGGACACCCCTGGGCTGCGGCGCTGGCGGAGAGAGGTGAGTGGTGCGTGCGGCCGCAGCTCGGGGTTCCTGCTCTGCACCTCCAGACACCAGTGCACCGAAGGCTCAGTCTGGGAGTCCTCCGCGTCCTCCCGCTGCCGAGTCTCAGAGCAGTTCTGCAGCCTTGAGTCCCCGCTGAGACACCTGGTGTGCGGCGAGCCTGTCCCCGCTGGCTCCAGCTGCTGCGCTCCAGTCGAGAGCAGGAGACTGAGCTCCGAGGCGGCCCCGCGAGCTCCGGTCCCGGGCAGGGGGCGGGACTGGTGGCGACTGTCCCCGGGGAGCGGCTGCGAACCAATGAGAGCGAGAGAGGACAGGGCTGCGCCTGCCCCCGGCCCGGCCTCACATCACTCACGGAAGGAGGGACACACAGAGAGGGAGGGAGGGAGGAAAAACACAGGGTCACGGAAAGACAGATGGACGAGGAGCAGATTACAGACCTATGAACAGAGACAAGCAAAACGGACACAATATGGACAGCAAACCGATTCGGAGACCAGCCTCAGCCACGCATGGACACCTGCTTTCGTCCTTCTCATTCATGGACATTCTCCCTCCAGGCACAGCCCAGTTGGCTCCCAGCCCCAAGACTGAGTAGTTCTGGGAGGGCCAGAAGGCTGAGCGCAAGGGCAGAGGGCTCCCAGATGAGCTGAAGCTGCTTCCTGGGGCCCCGCTCCTCCCCAGTGGAGCGCACATGTGAGCTCACCTTCTCAGCTCACCTGGCCTGCAGTGCTCAGACACAGAGGGCCAGAGGCAGATGTGGCCCACCTGCTTGTAGCAGCCCTGGCAAACGCTTGGTGGCCAGGACAGAGGTGAGGGGTCAGCAGGACCAAGGGGGTGTCCCCTTTCCAGAAGTCCACACTGTTCACCTCCTTTGGAAGTTTTCCAAGCCTCCCAGATTAGAATGGGAACCAGTGCCAGCCACCATGGCCCCTGGGTTCTTCAGAAGCACTGACTGCCCTGGGCTGTCATGGTCTGGCATGGAACGGAAGCAGGCACTTGCCCCCAAGATTCTGAAGGACGCACTCCCTCACCAGTCAGGAGCGATGGTGCCTCCTTCCCTTTCGCACCGGGCACCTCACTTTTCACTTGAATCCCAGCTCCGAGACCCCTACAGGGTGAGCCAAGGGCACAACTCTGTCTCTCTCCCCCATCAAGGGGTACAGGACGTGGGAGAGCTTGGTGAGCACTGGCTGCAGGAACTGGTGGGAAGATGAGTTTATTATTCCCCTCCCCCCAACTGCACCTCATACCTGCCCCCAGGCTTAATTAACAAGGACTAGTAAGGTGTGCAAGGCTGCCCTTGGCCAGCGCTCATTCCCTTAAAGCCCAGCTCAGCCCAGAAGAAACACCTCTGCAAGCTCTTTGCCTAACATGAAAATTTGTGAGCCTGAGTCCTGACACTACAGAGAGTCTGACTGCTTGCTATGTGAGATGCAGGAGTGCTGCAAGGAGATGCAACCAGTCCATCCTAAAGGAGATCAGTCCTGGGTGTTCATTGGAAGGACTGATGCTGAAGCTGAAACTCTAATATTTTGGCCACCTTATGCGAAGAGTTGACTCATTGGAAAAGACCCTGATGCAGGGAGGGACTGGGGGCAGGAGGAAAAGGGGACGACAGAGGATGAGATGGCTAGATGGCATCACCGACTTGATGGACATGAGTTTGAGTGAACTCTGGGAGTTGGTGATGGACAGGGAGGCCTGGCGTGCTGTGATTCATGGGGTTGCAAGGAGTCAGACACGACTGAGGGACTGAACTGACTGACTGACTGACTGAAGTCCTGACCCTACAGAGAGTCTGACTGCGTGCTGTGTGAGATGCGGGAGTGCTCCAGAGGCCCCCCTATAGTTCCACAGATGGGCCTGTAGGGTGCTTCCCTGGGCACAGAGGGGGATTTTGTGTGGTGTGGGGTGGAGTGGGACCTGGCAGGACTCAGCATGACCCCATCTGCCCTTTACGGTCCTGGGGCACTGCCCAGTGTGCTCCCAGGGCATAGGACCTTAAGCCGCTGTGCCTGGCTTCTGCTTAGCCCAACTTCTCATTTTCCAGATGGGAAAGCTGGCTCTGAGAGGGGCAAGGCTTTATCCATGTTAGCACAGGGAAGCCTCCACATAACAGTGTGCAGCAGCCGTGGATGTGGGCTACTCAGGAGAGGGGCAGAGTCCCTTTCTCTGAAGGCCTGAGCCATTTGAGACAGCATTCTATTTGGCCAGCAGGACCCTAGGGACCTTATGTGAAACCTGAACAAGCCTTCTCAGGGCTGCCGTCAGCCAAGGGGAGAGTCAGCGTGTGGATTAACGGAGAGGGGTTTATCCAGGTGAAGCCCCTGCTGTCAATAACTCCCTGGGTTCTTTGTTTGCTTTTTAAGGTATAACAAAATTATTTTTAGTTGAATATTAATAAATTATTTTTCGTTAAAAACTGTGCCTGTCTGAAATATATACAATGAAGGAAAACATCGAAATGTTTTTGGTTTGTAGCCTCAGTTTGTGGTTTGGCCTGGAATTTCCCTCTTGAGTTTGGGGAATCATTCCTAACCCTGCTGACCCTGCTTCCTGTCTACTCTGCCCCTGAGGTCAGGTAAGACAATAGGCAGTGGTGGGAAGGCTGTGGCTCAGTCGGGAGGGCCTCAGCAGAAGCAGGGACAGGTTCCTGGTTTTGGACTATAAAGTAAGGGTTTATGGTAGGTGATTTCTGGCTCTGAAATAGTGCTGTGTTCCTCCAGGAAGTGAGCACAGAGCAGGGGGTGTCTGCAAGAGGGTCTGGTGTGGATAGAGAGTCCCCAGGGCTCCATTGCTTGTAGTAGGAGCAGAGAAATCTCTAGAAATGCTCATTTGTCCTCAGAGCTGTGGCTTTTCATCATCATATTGCATTTTGCGGAAGTAACACATGCACGGGCTTGCAGCCTGTGATTGGAGGAGCTGGGACTTGAACCTGGACAGTGGGCTTCTGTGTCCACTCAGTGAACCAGGACTGTGGGCCACCTCCGATTTAGAAGAGTCCTAGCAGCCGTGATTCACAGACCTCCTCTTTCCGCAGGCCAAGCACTTGCTCCTCACAGCAACCTGTGCGACAGACATGCTAGCACCTCCATTTCCCCAAGGAGCAGGCTGCAACCTCGAGAAGCGGTGTCACCTTCCGAGGTCACACGGCCGGCTCTGGGCGCCAAGGAGCCTCAGACTTGGCAGCTTGTGCTCATCCACTCAGTCTTTTTTTTTTTTTTTAATGGACTTAGAGTCTGTACTCGTTTTATTTTAATAATTTTATTTATTTATTTATTTTTGGCTGTGCTGGGTCTTCATTGCTGCACGGGTTTTTCTGTAGTTGCAGAGAGCTGGAACTGCCCTCTAGCTGTGGTGTACAGGGTTCTCACCGCAGTGGCTTCTCTTATTGTGGGGCACGAGCTCTAGGTCGCCTGGGCTTCAGTATTTGTAGCCCTCGGTCTCAGTAGCTGTGGCTCCCAGGCTCTAGAGCACAGGCTCAGTAGTAGTTGTGGTGGAGGGCTTTGTTGTTCTGTGGCATGTGGGATCTGCCCATCTCAGGGATCAAACCCGTGTCTCCTGCCTTGACAGGCGGATTCTTTACCACTGAGCCACCAGGAAAGTCCCCACTCAGTCTTAAGCTGCTTTTTCTACTGAGACACTTAGCAGAGAGAGTATGGTCAAACTGCCTTTCCTTTTGGTAAAGTTGGAGGAGGTCTTTTGCCCTTTTGGGTGGGGAGGGGGGTCCTTTGGTCCAAAAGTGGGCGCTGTTTCTTTTTGGAAAGATGTTCAGAGCCCTGGGAGGGCGGTCACGTTCCCTGAATATTCCCCAGCAGGAAATGAAACAAGACTGGTGCTGAGTAAATGCAGAGATGAAGTTTACACAGCTTTTTACACAAGCCAGAGCGACCTTCCATTAGGGAGCTTTGTGTACCCATACATTTAAGTCGGGAAAGATTATGAAGGGGCTTGGAAGTAGGCTTTGACAGGCAGAGGTCACAGGGTGGGACCCCGGCAGGACCTCTTCCCCATTATGTGGTCACTGAGTGACACAGGCTCCCTCCCCGCTGGCCTGTCTGCCAAGAGACCAAGAGGCAATGGTGCCTTTCCTGCCACGCTGGGGCCATTTGCTAGCCATTTAATGGAAACTTGAGAGACTGCAAGCCTTGTAGCCCCAGGATTTCATAAACTGTTTCTCTCCAGCCCTCCGTACCTGGTGAAGCTATTTTTGTTTCTTCCTCTTGCTAGGGGAATTATTATTATAGCACTCAGCATCACCAAGAGGCTGGGGTGAAGATCAAGGCTGAAATGCTGCCGTCTGAAGTTGGAGTTCATTGCTGCCGGTGTGGGTTTCCCTGTGATTACTGTGTGTATTCAGCTGCTGTGGAGTGGCCTCCGCATCCTCCATGAATGCTGGTGAAGTTGTTGCTCACAGACCTTTAATTCTATCACCCCGGCAACATTTGGTTTTATTGTTTTGGTTTTGTTTTTGAGATGACTTTGGCAACTGTTGTGGTCGGTAACTGAGGTTGCTTTTTAAAACGTCTGTTTTAGGAACTAAATAACAAGTAGGCCAAGCCCAAGCTCTGAAATGAAGTGGTTTTTCCAAATGGAAACAGGCAGCAGGGGGCTTGAGAATGGTCAGGCCGGGCCTTTCAAGGGTTTGCAGTCTGGTTTGTGGAGCGGGAAAACTGGAGAAAGGATGGGGAATGAGGGAGAGATGATTCTGGAAGGAGGGAGCTCACTGAAGGGATCGGATCCCAGAAAAGGGCATCTCCACCTCTGTCCTCTGGTTCCACGGGCCTGCAGGTCTCTCGGGATCAGAGAGTGGGATGGAGAGTCAGGGAAGCAATTCCTGGGCTGCCTGGGACCTGACGTGCAGGCTGGGGGCACTGTCTCTGACTCTGGTGGTGGGATGTCTCTGGATGTTTTTTGGACAGTCTCACTGGTTAGTGGAGAAGGCACTGGCACCCCACTCCAGTACTTTTGTCTGGAAAATCCCATGGATGGAGGAGCCTGGTAAGCTGCAGTCCATGGGGTTGCTAGGAGTCAGACATGACTGAGCAACTTCACTTTCACTTTTGACTTTCATGCATTGGAGAAGGAAATAGCAACCCACTCCAGGGTTCTTGCCTGGAGAATCCCAGGGACGGGGGAGCCTGGTAGGCTGCCATCTCTGGGGTCACACAGTCGGACACGACTGAAGTGACTTAGCAGCAGCAGCAGCAGCACTGGTTAGTGCCTCAACATCCTTCTCTTTGATCTCAGTGACATGTGACCTCACCTGCCTTTCTGGGTCCCTGTGTAGCCTCCAGCCAAGCGGGTTCCAGTGACATAAGACTTGCAGGTTACTGGGACATGTTGCCACCCCTGGGGTCCCATCACCTAGACTCCTCTGGGAAGGTCAGGGGTTTGCCTGAAGGTGAAACTGAACTCCTGCTGCTACCTGGCCTGGCCAGGTGTTGGGTGGAGTCACCAGTTGGGTCACTGCATGCTAAGGAAAGACCACTGCTCTGGTCAAGGATGGGAAGCAGGCTGAAGCCAAGTTGGAGCCAGTATATGCTGAAAGGGACAGGATTGTTGTTTGAAATCAGTAACCAGACTCAGGGACACCTGGCCTGGTGGGGTCCTGTGGTCCCTGTTCTGATATCAAGGCATGGGGTACTTGGCCTATGAGGTTGCACTTGGAGAAACACAGGGGCCCAGAAGTTGTGACAGGCAGCAAGGCTGGGCAGGTGTATGTTTAGTTAATGAAGAGGTACCCCAACCCACCCCATCTGTGGCATGTTGGAGAACTACTTCATGGAAGGGTCTGTGACTTGGTGAGGCCAGGGCAAAGGAACTCAGTCAGGAAGGGCTGGCTATTTTTTAATTGCATGTCCTAAGGTTTAGGATACGCTTGTCAAGTGGGATGCAAGATTATGTTAGATAGCACAGGGGTGTGATATTAAACAGCATTGAATCACACGATGCAAAAATTACTGTCTTGTAATCACCTTTAATTATTCTGATGATGGCTAGAAGAAAAATCTGTTTTGGTCCTGGGTCAGTTCAGATCCTCTGAGAAGCACGTGCAAGAGATTTACTGGTAGAAATGCCTGTGATGGAGAAAAGTCATAAGAGCTGGAGTCGCTCGAAGAGCCTTAGGTGTCAGTGCAGATCTGACACCTCTAAGAGGAGAGGGGGAAGCAACGGCTTGGTATGTCTTACCTACGCCAGTGGAGCGGTAGTGGTGGAGGGCATTGTGAGAAGAGCCCCATCAGGCAAGAGGTGTGCAGCTGTGCAGCGCTGGGCTCAGAGGATGCTTCAAAGGGTCATCTGGGGCTGGGGCTGGTGACCCTTTACACAGGGCTCCTGAGGCCCAGAGGAAGGGGCAGCTGCCAGGGTTGAAGTCCAGACCAGACTAACCCCCAGCCCTAGCTAACTCTTTCCCTCTGGGCTTTCTCCTGGATGGGTGAGACCAGGCAGCCTCCAGCTGTTTTCTGATGGCTTTGACTGGGTGCTTCAGATTCAGAGTCTTCCAAGAATGAGAGTTACACTCTCTGAGTCTGGGCCAAGGTCAGAGCCCAGGGTCTCAGCCAGCCCCCCTTGAAGACGGTGCTTTGTGTGGTTTGGGGTATAAGTTTATGCATGTCCTGGGCAGCCTATTGTGGCAGGACCTTCTCTCTCTCATTGTCACTGGTGTTTCCACAGGCTTCCTACTACCCGATGCTATCCTCTGTGGTCCATCCGTAGGGGCAGATCCAGGTTTTGTGGAGCCTGCAGCTCTTACATCTTAGGGGCCCTCTCTGAGAACAACAGCACAAAATTAGATTTTAAAGTAAATATTTATTTAGAATGAGAAACTGAATAAAAATAAATTTTAAAAAGATGACCGAGATCTAAAAATATAGGAAAACAATCCTGACTGGCTTCTGGGACCATACCCTTCCATCATCACATTTCTTGGTACCTGGTGTTGGGTGACAGCTCCATGCAGGGTCCCCCTTCTGACCTTGCACCTTTGGGTCTAGACTCCAGTGAGCTGAGGTGGTGGGAGTGTTCCTGAGATCCCCAGTGGAGAGGGCCGACAGTACCTTGCTTCCAAAGTAACTGGCAACCCCTTAGTTACATGTGCTAACATTTGGGGGAAATGTATTTCTAATTCAGCCTCCTCTTGGCTGGATCACCCAAATTTCCATGGTTTCTTCAGCACCAAACAGCCCAAGGAAAAGTGTAACTGGGGAATTTGGAGGGGAAAACAATAGTCTTAGCTGTTGCTTTTGCAAACTTTATAAACACGCAATAGGTCAGCATGAGCTGGGGGGGCCTGAAGCTTAAGCCTCATAGCCTCATAGTAAACCCAGCTGAAGCCATCCTGAATGTGTCCCCTGCCAGAGGCAACCCGTTATCCTTAGATCTTGCCTGAGTCAGTGACATACAGTGGCTCCTACTGAGCTTTTTGAAATAAAACTCATTCCCCTTAATTTTTATTCTGGTTGTAAAAGTAGTATTTGGGCATTACTGAGAAAATACACCCAAGGGTAAAGGAGACAGTGAAAGTCATCCTGGAATAAAACCCATCGGCAAACAGTAACGATTTAGAATCTCACTCTTCTCCCAGCCCCTGCCAGGGGTTTGACATGACACTGATGTTGACAGGTTGGAACCTCCGGACATCAGCATGTCATGGGCTTGCATTATGTTCCTCCTTTTGGTCTGGCTGGTTGCTCTAGAACATTCCTGATTGCCAGACTCCATTACTTTTCCTACCCAAAGCCCTTTAAGGCTCAGATGAGGGCCTGACCAGAAGACGTGACACAGCTGGGGGTCCTGAGGAGCAAGATGCCCATTTTGGCTCCAGCATGTTTGAGAGGGTGGGAAGGGGTCTCTACTTGTTCACAGACCCAGATCTGTGAGCTGAAGGCTGGTCCTGCTTCCAACTCTGTCTGAGATCCCTGGTATAGGGTGTGGGCAACAGTAGAGATGGGATTTACCACCAAGGAAGAACTGTGAAGGGTCATTAGGCATAACCTTAGGGTTCAGGTGTGGTTGAACCTTTGCCTGGGAGGTATAAGGGATGGCTCAGGTGATCTGTACCCCACCCATGGCCGAGGGCAGCACCAGCTAGAAAGACTTGGTCTGAGTCAGCAAGAAACCCTGGGTTTGGGGCCTGCAGGGAGGCGTGTCTCCAACTCCTATTGTCAGTATATCCTTCTCTTGGCAGCCCCAGAGTTAGCCTCCCAGGCAGCCTGCAGGGAGGCTGGGCTGGGATGGGGAGCTTCAGCTCACTCTGCCTCCAGATTCTGCTCCAGAGCTGGGGTCCCAGGTGAGCACTGAGGGGCTGACTCTTCTCTCAGGGGTTGAGTCCTGGCTCTGCATGGACAGGCATGCCTCCCTACTACCCTCCCATCTCAAGGGCCAGGCTGCAGACCTGGTTCTCTTCTAGAGGAGACTCTTCCATGGTGGCGGGACCCTGGCAGCTGGTCCGGGCTTCCCACAGACCCTGTCTTCATGTACGCAGATCCTGAAGCCACTTCCTAAGCTGATAGGAGATGGGAAAGGAGAGACATCCTCTGACAACATTTTCCATCCCTGACTAGAATGAGGCAGAAAATCCAGGTGTACACAATTTTTCAAAATTGTGTAATTAGAAAATTATTTCTAAAAGATTATTCCTAATTTCCATAAAAGATAATTATGTTTTCCTTTTTTTCTTCCAAAGTTTTAACAAAACAAAACAAAAAAACTAGGTTTCTCTCTCATCAAAGTCCTAGGGATCCCAGTTATCTTAATTTTGGAAAAGTCCCTCCCTGCAGCCAGTCACTCCTGTTCCACAGCTGCCCCTCAGGCAGGACCCGGGGGATGTGGGAGATGGCTTTCATTTCTTCCCTGTCCTTCCACCTCTGGGCAGTGTCATCTTCTCCAAGATCCTGGTCAGAGACCATGGGCAGAAGGAACCAAGGATGTGGGGTCAGGCCAGAGAAAGGGCCCCTGCCTGAAGAAACAGCACATTGATCATGAAAAAATCTGAGAGAATGTCCTTGATGGCGAAGGAGGGATGAATATGTCCACCTGATTCATGAGGAAATGTGATTATTTTTTAAAAAGTTTTAAGTGAGAGAACTGACGCTGTCCTTTAAGTGGCATTTTAAAACCTAAATTAGAAACTACATCAGCATTGCCATTTGATGCTGAAGTGCAAGAAATTTGACCTGTTCGTTCCCTGGACTCAGGCTCCCAGGTCAGAAGTTAGGGGGTCTCCATCTGGGAAGGTTTCTCCTGGGGAGTCATGTGTAGTCCCTATGCGCCAGTACTACTGGGGAAGGGGCTTCTCCCATCACTCCCTAAGGAGGCTGCCTGCGGGCTCTCTGTAAGATGGGAGACGTGGGCTGGATGACTGGGCATCATCTGGCCCCTCTTTGAAAATGACATCCCCAAAGATACAGTGTTGAGTGGGTTTTCTCAACTGGAACCAAAGAGGGAAAACAGGAAGATGCATGGGAGTGTTAAGGGCACTTGAGATACGCCAGTCCCCCGTCCAGCCTGGCTGCGTCTCGAGTTTACCCGCCCAGGCAAGACTGGCAGCGTCCTGCACAGCCCGTAAGGGTTGCTGAGCTATGCAGCGGTATGCTCAAGAGACCCACTCTGTTTCTCCTCATGGTACCCCTTCTCCCCAAACCCTTCTGAATCACCTGGGAGCTTTAAAAATGCAGGTTCTGTCCTCAACCCCAGAGATCTGAATCTAGCCTTTGGAGCTGGGAGTGTATGTGTGGGTGCACGCACATGTGTGTGTGTGTGTGTGAGAGACAGAGATGTCCTCAAGCACTGACCAAGGCGCCCTTCTGCGTGTCCTGACACCAGTGATCCTTGTAGGCAGATGGCAGTCAGACTGTCCAACATAAACTGCCTCAGGGAGTGGATGACAGATTTAACAAAGGAGTCGAATGATCGGCTTTTGAGTTTCAGGAGTCGAGGCCTGGATATAAGGTTTGGAATAAGACACGAGGAGGAAGGGGAAGGCTGTGGACAGCACACAGAATGCCTTTGGGTGAACTGTAAAGAGGTGTCTTTCTCCTTGGCAGGGCAAGGGCAGATTTTAGCCTGAGTGAGCCCTCACCCACAGCAGGCCACACACTGCTGTGCCATATGGGGTATTCCTGTGCAAAGGCAGGTTTCCCCATCCCTGAAACTGAAAGAGATCTCCCTGATCTTGGGGCAGGGTCAGGTTGGAGGTGAGGACAGCAGAGCTGGTGGGGACACGAGGCAACCTTAGATGTTTGGTGGGTCCCTGAGAGGGGGCACAGGGCCACTCTGCTTTGGAACAGAGAACAGAAACCCAGATAGTTTTGGGGAGCAGAGGGAGAGAACAGATACCTTTCTTAGGTAGAGCCCTAGGGAGGAGGCAGAGGCCCCAGGATGTGGACAGCTCCCCAGCCCCACTGGGTATGAGGCAGCAGAATGGTTCCTGAAAGCTCACCTTAGCACCCTGTGGTAGCACCAGGGGTGGGGTGTGGGGCACAGCTAGCTTCCTCCGGCTCCACAGTGGTTTGGAGACTGCAGGAGGGCTTGCGTGCCCGTGCTCTGAGAAGGCCATGAGAGTGGCAGGAGGTATCTGAGGATGGCTTTTGGATGGGAATGAGGGTCTGTGTAGCAGGGACTTGCAGGACTGACCTTTCAGAGGCAGAGAGAACAGTGGTGGTGGACAGAGAGGACCACCCACCTTCAGCTGCAGAACCGAGCTCCAGTTCCGTAGGTGTGGGGACTCAGAACTGAGACTTCTGTCACTTCAGGGGTCAGAGCCTCACAGAGATCCACTAATGGGAAACTAGCATGACAATCTAACACACTTGAGTTTGTGGATTAAGAATGATATACTATGCAAAGAAAACCATAAGTAAATACCTAATAATGATCTCTGCATGGTAGGACTAAGGGCAATTTTCATTTTCTTCTTTTTGAGTGCTGCGGCTTTTGACAATTTCTCCAGTGACTATGTTTGCTTTTTAAATGAGAATAATAATTTCTTTTGAAAACAGTAACTTGCTTTTTTTTCTCTCTCTCTTCTCTGGGGTTCTCATTCCTTAAGTGCCTCATCCATCATGCTTCCTTCCACCCCTTTGACCTTCCCTCCTTGCCTGGGCCTGGTAGACACTGGGCGAGGTGGGGCTGGAGTCTAGGAAGGCAGTGGCTCTAGTCGGGAGTCCTAGAGTCATGATGACACCGATGATATCACCACCAAGGACACTTTTCCGTCCTCTCTGCAGCCATTTAAGAGGACAGAGGCCAGGGATGTGGGGGGAGAGATGCTCTCCTCATTTTTTTGCGTTGGAGTGACTGTCTCTCCTCCCCCAGGCAGAAGGGTTCAGGCTGAGCTCTGCTGAGCCAGTGTGGGCTGGGCCTCTGCACTGTCCAAGCTCCCAAGTAGCACTCCGTCCCCAAATCTGCTCCTCAGGACCCTCTGAGCCCTTGCTCAGAGTCTCACTCTGACTCTCCAGGCGGAAAAGTCCTGTGCGGGCCAATCAGGCCGCTTTGAGAGAAAGGGAGATGATGACAAGCCAGTGGGGCTGGTTAAGGCATCCCCACCTGGAAGGGGGGGCCTGGATGAAAATAGAACAGAGGCAGGAGAGGAGGTGGCTTAGTGAGCTGGAGGGCAAAGCATGCTGATTATTAAAGAGCGAATTACCTGGGCCTAATTACGAGCGCACTTAAACATCACATTGCCTCCTGAAACACAACGGAAGTGGCTCAGATTCTATCACGAAGAGTCAGAAAGGGTGATAAAAATAAAAGATGGATCTCAGCCCTGTGTCCTCCCCCCCCCCCTTCCTTCCTGCCCGTCATTAGTTGTGGTAGGAAGAATGCCCAACCCCCAGCTGACTTGCTCAGCCTGGTGGGAGCTTGGCGTTTTCTCCCTGTCCTCTGTTGGCAGAAACTGCCTACACAGGGATGGGAGAGATGGCATGGTGAGGGGTCCCCCCCAGGTGGTCTAATGCCAGGACATCCAGGAAGCTTGCGTCCTCACTGGGGCAGGTTGTGTGCTCAGAGTTTTTTCTCTCTTATACCAGGTGGTCCCTGAGGTCCCAGGACAGAAGGGGAGGGGACCCTGCCTGTGGCCCTCTGCAAGCATGACATTTCCTCACTTCCAGGAAACTGGAGACCAAATCCAAACAAGGCCATCCCTGCAGAAGGTTGTCAGTGTTTCTGGTCCCTTGGTTGAGTTTTCACTTTGTAATAATGCTGTTTAATAATGGTTATGCAGCAGAAGATAGAGTGGGGTGGAGCTCCTCATCCCTACTCTGTTTCTTAGTGCCTGCAATGATTTATCCCCCATCTTCTCTACATGTCCAAATCTCACACATCTTCCAAAGCCAGATCAGTCCCGCCTCCTTGGTGCAGATCGGAGAGCTAGCAAGAGCACTGGATTCCTACTGCCCAGCCCCATTCCTACTGCCCGTCAGTCAGGTAACTTGATAACCATGTTGTCTGGCAAGGGGACTTCTGTGACAGTGTCCTTCACACTCGACCATCAGAGTCACCCAGGAGCATCTTAAAATAGCGATTCCTAGGCTCCACTCCCTGTCCATCCATCTACATTATCAGCGCGTGTCCTGGGGAATTCGGAGGCAGGGGTCCTACAACCGCACTGAGAAATGCCCTGCAAGCTGTGTCCCTCCTACCCCAGGCTGCCTCCAAGGACAGGGCTCCTACACGTGTTGTCCAGCCGGAAGGGCGCCCCTCCCATTCACCTGTGTTCATGGGCACTCACTCTGTACCCAGTCCCGTTCACTGGGCTCAGGGGCTCCCTGCGGTTAAACTTCCACTCAAGGGGGCCCTCGCATTACATAAGCTCTTTCTATGCAAATAGGACAACAAACCCTGCCCCTCCCACCTGGCTGGATTGTTGTTTTAATTAAGCGAGACAAGGGACCCGAAAGTGCTCTGAGAGCTATAAGATTGGGAATCAGAGGCAGAGTTATCTATGCCCACTGGGCAATGATTCACTGACTGCCTCGTGACATTTCCTCTGCACAGTCCACCGCACTTATTAAAAATCTCACAAATCTACTCAACTGCTCCCAGCTGAGGGCTTGGCTTTGTTGAGTGGCTGCATTCAGCTTGTTCAGCAAAGCCTGCCTCCTTCCACAAGATGGCCAGAGCTATTTTCTTGGTTTCTATTGGTGGACAGAAACAGGATCTCTTCCCAGGAGGGGCAAAACTGATCTGGGTAGTTGGGAATCCTCACTGTGGCTTCATTAACACCTGCTGACTTCATTCTTGGGCAGTTGACTGAGGCCCCAGGAGTAAGTCATTTTCTTGAGATGGATGGGTAAGGTTCCTCTCCTCTGGTGGGGGGTCCAGGCTTCAGTGCCTCTGTTTGAGTTATCTGTTGCTTGGGTGAGACGCCATCTGAAAGCTCAGACTCATACAGCAACACTTTATTGTTTCCCGTGATTCTGTGGTTGACAGGCTTCAGCTGGGCGGTTCTGCTCCCCGGGGCTGACCACCTCCCCTCCTGTGAAGCTGCTTGCAGCTGGGAGCTTGACCCCAGTGGAGAGGCCCAGAGGCCTCTTGTTCTCTGGGCTTCTCTCCACACAGCGTTTCAACACTGAGCTGTGCAGCTGAGCTTCTCTGCGAGGGCAAACCCATGAGCACGTGCTTATGGAGCCACTGTTGGTGTGGAACTGGCTGCCCCGAATCACAGGACCAAGCCTGGCGTCCACACAGGACGGGGGTAAGCAAAGGCAGGAGTCCCTAGAGGCGTGTGTCCTGGGGGCCCTGATTGCTCGTTCTCCACAACCTCACTCTTTCTTGGGAAGTCACCCCAATATGTGGTAGAGCAGGCAGCAGCCAGGCCTGTGTCCACCTGACCTTTTTCCACCAGCGTCAGTGCTGCTGGGCTTGGAGGCCTGGTGTGACCTGGGGGAGGTTACAGACCCCCGCTCCTGTGCTCTGGGTCAACGGTATCTTCTGTTCCTGGGCGACCACAGCCTGCAGGGAGGAGCCTCAGAGGCCTGGCAGGTAAGCAGTGTCTCCGAACCTTCCCCTCTGCAGTAGCGCAGCTTCACACACGTGGCCTCTTGAATGTTGGCCCTGACCTCTTTCTGGACGTAGCCTCCAGAGAGGCCTGTGGGAGCCCAGCACCGGTTCCCAGGCGCCATGAAGATGCAGCCACAGACACGGTCTCTCCCCACACCTGCTTGGGTTGCCTCAGGTCTCCACCACTAGGGGACCCATGTGGCAGAATGTGTGGGGCTCTGCCTCTGCCTCCTCTGGCCAGAGTGCTGGGGGCTTGGGCCCAGTACCATTCTCCCCTCCAGATACCTCTCATCATGTCTCTGACTGAGTGGTGGGCACCAGGGATGACCAGCGGAGGTCTTAGCATACCTTGGGTCGCTTCAGAGTTGTAGGCAATTGGCCAGAACCCTGTGGGTAGACGCGTACCGGGGCTGTGTAGGGACTGAGAGCTCCCTTGGTTTCCTCACGTTTCTGTGCTTTTGTCTTAAACCAGCAGCTCTGTTTTCTGGAAGAGGTCCCTTCTGTTTCACCTCAGGCTGACTCTTTCATGTCATATGTATGCAGGGAGAGGACAGACTGGAAGGTCTTTAAGAATCAGCAAAATGGCATTTCTACCCTTTGGGAGAAAAACTGAGGATGTGTCCAGAGTGACTAGAATACTGATCCGCACCAGCCTTCTCCTTGCAGCCTCAGCACAGTGGGAGTCATCCGCCTCTGAGCTGGTGCCTGGGAACCTGGAGGCTCGGAAGTGGAGAGGGTCTTCACAAGACACTCTGGCTCCCAGACCCAGGGCCTTTGCCGAGGCCCCGAATACATATTCTGTTCACAGTGCTGTGACAGACAGTGATGGTGCTCTGAGCACCTTCACGTGAAGACGCGTCTGAAGAAGCAGCGAGGTGTTTTTCTTTCTTTCTTTTTTTTTTTTTTCCAGAACATTCACCTTCAGCCAGGCTGCACAGGCCTTGGGGGCTTCTAATTTAGTTTGGCAGGCGGGGGAGCCACCAGAGGCTCTACTTTGCTGGAGTGTCTGTCTTGTGATTGATTGGAGCTAAGAATGAAACCCTGTGGCTCTGTTCTGTTGGCTCACTGAAATGATCAGGAGTTACTTCCTCCGTCAAGGAGAATGACCCAGCTGGGGTCTGGGGTGGCCACTGCTCCCCCGGCACCACCGGCCCAAAAGCTCTCGCTGGTATGGATGCTGGGCTTCATGCTACTCTCAACGGTCTAAGCTCACCGAAAGCAGGGTCAGTACCCCACATCCGATATTCAGCTGTATTGATGTCTATGTCACTTGAGTGTCCACTTCAATAGCCTGTACCTACAAATGAAGCTACATTTCCTATTTACAGCAGGAACCTCATTGGCTACAAATTGGTTATCCTCAGACTGTTTGCTGGGTATTTGTGGGTCTGAGTGGTAACTGCCTCCCAGATAAGCGTGATTACTGTAGCCACCATGTCTTCTCCCTTCCTGCTTTGCCCTCCCCGCCTGGCCTCCCCACTATGCACTGCTGGCAAAGCTGTTGAGAGGCGCCCCGCTGGGGCCACTGTCCACCGCAGAAGTGCCCAGGGGGTCGATTCTGGATCCTTCCAGAGTGAAGCCTGGGCAGGGCAGAGCAGAGCAAAGGGTCCTCTCCCAGTCCTGAGGCGCACCCATCTCCTGGCCACCAGAGCAGCCAGGAGATCCAGTGTCTTGGGGTTTCACTATTGAAGAATTTAGCCAGCTTGTTGCCATCACCCATGGTCCAGAGTCTCACAGAGTCTCAAGAAGAACAATCCTGGTAGTTTCTGGCCCTTGCTCCTCTAACTGCAGAATTGCAGAACAGCCCCCGGGGGGAGGGTGGGGCAACTACATCCTAGAGCTCCTTCTGTGTTTATCAGGATTCTGAGGATGTAAATGACATCCAGATACCCAATGCAAACTGGCCTCAACAAAAATGGGACTTTATATGGCACCAAAGGGCTCAGGTGGTAAAGTATCCACCTGCAAAGCGAGAGACCCAGGTTGGATCCCTGGGTTGGGAAGAACTCCTGGAGTAGGAAATGGCAACCCACTCCAATATTCTTCCACAGAGAATCTCATGGACAGAGGAGCCTGGAGGGTTACAGTCCATAAGGTCACAGAGAGTTGGACATGACTGAGAATGCACCCATGCACAAAGCTGAGAATGCTCCTGGAACAGGTCCCCAGGTGGAGGAAAAGCTACAGAAAGAGGGCCTCAGGGCGAGAATGTGGCACAGCTCCCCTCTCCACCTTTCCTCTCTTCCCTTCCCTCCTTTTTTCTCTTCTCCCCCACCTCCCTCTGACATTTACTTCTTCCGTCTCCTTAATTTCTCATCTTTGACCTCGCTGGCAGACAGCCTGTCTCTGTGTGAGGGGAGAAGTGTCTACTGGAGTCCCAGATTCACATTCTCCTGTTCAGCAACCTTATTGGAAAAAAGGAGCTCTCCTTCCCAGTGTGCACACAGATATCAGGGTCGAGGCAGGCGTGTCATTGCCCTGCTCGGAGCTGCACACAGACAGCCATCTCAGGGCAGACGTGTGATTGCCTTGCTTGGGGCTGTGTTGGCTTCAGGGGCACGGGGTCCTCTGGTTGGCTGGGTTGAGGTTAGGGTGAGATCTGCTTCCAGCCAAAGAGGGGGTCCCAGCCAGTATGAAGACGGCACGGCCATGCCCTCCCCTGCCCTGCATCTGCCTGCCTCCCTTCCTTGGCCTTACCCACCACAGGGCCCTGGAGGTGGTTATGTGAAAGTGGCTCAGAAGCGCTGTCTACTGTGAAGCTGAGTCTGCACTCAGACACCTGAATGGGTCCTGGCATGCTTTTCTTTGGATATATGAGGGCTTCTTTGGCCTTCTGCTCCTCCAGTGCACTGCGGGGTTAGGCAGGCCATTGGCTTGGGGTTGTGTAGAATCAGTGCCAGGGGACCAATGGCCTCGGCTGTTAGTGGGCACAGCTGATGGGCTGTTGCTTCCAGCTATACCTGATGCAGATGCTCTGAGGCATCTCACTTTTTAATCACATTGTAGTGAGAGTGCCCTCCTCCCTGTCTTGCTTGCTTGGGGGAGACCTGTCCTTGCCCCTCTTCCTCCTGCCTCCCTGGATGCCCCGGTGGGGCAGCTGGGCGAGGACATGGCCTTCCAGCTGTGGTCCCATCTCTATGGTCCACTTGTCCTCCACAGGCAGGGGCAAGCTGCCTCAGCCTCTCAGCTCTCAGATACTCCCCTACATCCCTCTCAGACCCCTTCTGGAAGGGGAAGAGTCCTGACTCCTCAAATACCACTTCTTTCAAACTTTTTTATTCTTCCCTCAATCCTTTCCTTTCTTTAAAGATTCAGGCCTTTGGGAACCTAAACTCTGGACACCTTTTTTTTTTTTTTTCCTGTCATTTTCTCCCTAAAGTGCAGGTCATGGGCCATCCCTATGGCTTGACTACGGTGGGGAAGCAGAGAGAGAAAGCTGGGGCATTTCTCCAGGAAGAGCCAGTGAGGTGGCCTCTGCTCCCAGGCAGGGAGGAGGCAGGGGACCTGGGGAGCTTGCTGTGTCTGCAGGGAGGGTGGAAGGGGCTTTGCTTCTTGGTTAACCAGCCTGAGCTGATTGACATCTGGGTGCTCCTCCTAGAGTCCCTTCCCTCTACTAGTTCAACCTTCAGGGGATAAGGGGACAAGATGGGATAAACATAGAATGGGGCGTGGCCTCCCTGCCCCAGCGGAATCAGAACTCCTGTCAGCCTCCAGGAGCCTGAGCTCTACCCTTTACATAAGCCCTAATGAACACTTTGAGGGGTGACAGGCGGTGGGGCTGCTTATTTTTAACCTGACACCAAGCAGGACAAGGTGTCTCAGCCTCCCCCAGGCAAGCAGACCTGAAGGTGTCTTGTCAGGGGCTCCCCAAGCCCGAGGCTGCTGGGAGCAACTTCTGCAGAGTCCCACCCATGTTTGGGAGTCTCCAGACGAGCTGCACTGGCCAGTTTTTCATCTCCCGGGCCTCAGTGGGACGGAGGGAGATGCTCTGTGATGGGCAGAGGGGGCCGGCTGTGCTTTCTCAAGCGTGTGAGCTCTTGTCCTTCAGGAATAGCTTTGGACACTAATTGGGGGTTTTTGCCCAGGAAATGTTACTAGGATCTGTCACGTCCTACTAGGAACCATCAGATGGTGACAAGTCGCTGGAGAACTTGCTGCTTAACCACTGGTTACCCGGAAACCTGGACAGGGCTGCATCTCCCGAGCCCCACATGCTCAGGTTACAAGCATACACTAAAGTCACAGAAATCTAAAGTCACAAGGGACAGAAGCGCAGCGGGCACTTTCAGATGTGAGTCTAGGGGCTCTTGGGCTCTTCCTCCTCCTCCTCTCTGTCCCTGTGCCCTTCCCAGACTCCATTCCTCTGCCTCCTGTTTCCCTTTTCCAGAACCGCCTCTCTTGCCTGGCTAACTCCAGAGGAGCCAAGGAACTGGGGGGAAGTGAGGGAAGTTGTCAGTGCCTGGAAAATCACTGCACGCCGGCTCCAGGCTGACGGCTCCACAGCCCTCAGTTCCCAGGCCTCTCCAACAGCCTTCCATGAAAGAGATGGCCCTCCCCCCACCCCATGAATCCATGGGGTCCGTTGAATCCTCTCCCCTGGCAGCCACAAGTCCATTCCTGGACTACCATCAACCCCAGATGTGGCAGCCAAAGCCTAACGGGTGCTGCTTGTTGTCCTTCCCAGTTTTCAATTACTCAGTGGGATTTGTTTCCTTTTATCTCCCGAAGGGGCACATTGGAGACTTAGGTTTGATAGGAAAAGGGCATCCCAGGATTTGAAAATGGGGTTGCCGGCTGTTGCTGGTGGAAGGCAGATAGGGAAATTGCATAATGCATCTTAAAATGTTGATTAGCATTTTGAAGTCAATACGTGCAGTCCCTGAAAGTGTTGGTCATTTGTCCCCAGGGTCAGGAGGCTGATGTGCTTTGTGGGAAGAGTAATTTATGTATCCTCCACTGGACACACACACGCCCCATCCTTGGTACTTGTCTGGGGACTTGGGAAATTCTACTGAAGGGATTCAGTCCTCATCTGCAGGCTTTGAGGGCCAGGGATGAACATTTGAGAAAAACTGCAGGTATTCCCTCCATAACAACACACATCACAAAGCCAAGCTCCTGATTTGATGGGAACTTCAGGACTGGCAGGTTCTTTGAAATCCATTCAGGGACCTCACATGGCCCCCAGGTGAAAAACTCCTGGAGCGGAGTTTATGTCTGTAGGGTCCCCTGCACACGCAGATAACCCTGGTCCCTGTCGGGTGCCTGTGTATCCTTCGTGCTGAGGGTTTTCTTGCCTGGAAGGCCTGGGTTGGAGTCACATTTCAGGACAGCTTCTCTAGTCTCCCATGTTGGCTGCCAAATGTAACCTTTCTCCCCCGCCACCCCACCCCTTAGAAACGGGGCAGATTGAGCAAAACTGGGCCTGTTATTCCTTATGGCAACAATTAGTTGGGCTGGGTGTCCACACCCACTTGAGGTAGGCTGTGCCTGTCTGGGTTGTCATGGCCTCTCCCTGATACCTCAATGCTGGAACTATTTCAGTTCTGTCTATCACCCCATTTGGTCTGCATTGTTCTTAGAGCAGGATGAAGTAAACAATTTATCTCTGAAGATATACTGCATATCACAGAACACAAGCCTGTCATACGTATACATATAGGAAACATTCATAGTCACACATGTATACACACACCCTGGATATCTGCAAGGCATCTGAATTTGAGACCTTGATCCTCTTCCTCTTCATAGGGTTGTTGTGAGGGTTCAGTGGACAGATGCCTGCAGAGTCCTCAGCACAGTGCTTGGTATGCAGCAAGTGCTCACTCGATACAACCAGCTGATGTTATAGTAAGTGATCCTTCCCGCCCAGTGGCATCTTCTCCAGCCAGCTCAGACTGGGCATTGCTCAGGACCAGGGCGCCCTCTGGTGGCTGCTGTCTCTACTCACACTTCAGACCCCTTTAGAAAGATCTGGGCTCCTTTCTCACAGCTCCCCTCCCCTGCCGCTCAAGGGGAAAGGGTGAGACGTAGGGTGGGGGAAATCGTTTCACTTTCCTCATCATTTCCTTTGTCTCCTTCCTGACCTTGGCGAGCTTGGGGGTCACTAGGTCTGGGGACAGGAAGAGATGCTTGGAGGTGGGGGTTCCTGGCTGCATGACTCCCCTGGGATTGCCCCCCTCTCACCTGCTCATTCTCCTCCCAGGGCAGCCCGGCTCTGTGGACGCCCAAGGCCACCTCCAGAGAGGACGCCAGACAACGGGAGGGCAGTGCATCCACAGAGTCTCCCCGGGCTATTATGAGGTAATTTTATTTCTTTCCATTTCAGGTAAAAATAGTAAATACAAGATAATTTTCATAAAGGTAAAAATACATCATTTGGATTTTGTTGTTGTTCTCTGAACAGTGCTACCTACAGTACAATTTTTGATTTAGGATTTTTAAACCTTTTTTTTTTTTAATATAAACAAATAGAACTGTTTTGCTAGTAGGCTATCTGTGTTCTCATCTGGCACTTAAGAATAGATCACAGGTCACCGCCCGGTTCTTCTGGGTGTGTGTGGGTGGCAGGGAGGGAGTGAGCAGGGGTGTGTGGGGTGAGGTGGTTTGTCTTCCTGCACGCAGACAGCATGGCGGTCTGTGTGCGGTGGGAGGGCACAAGTGTGCACCCGAGATGGCCTTTTCCTGCGCTGGCCACTGGGACATATGTCCCTATGACTGGACCGAAGGTGTCCCCACGTGTCAGGGGGCCACTTCCTCCCTTCCTCCTGTGGTCGAGTTTCTCACCCAACAGCCTAGATTCACAATCATTCTGGGTCCAGGCAGGACACTGGGCTGCAGATGCCAGCAAGGCTGGTCAGGACGGAGCCAGTGGGTCCCCTTAGAGTCCTAGAGGAGTGGGCCAGGACCCCTTCCCACCGGGGCTGGTGGCCAGGGCATCCCACCTGGCCTTGGAATGCTGGTAGAAGTCACAGGTGCCGGTGGTGCAGGCTGCTAAATGTCTTTGCCCTTGTTCACCCGCAGGTGGTCTTTGTTTAAGTTCTTCCCGAACTTCTCACTGAGCTGTTGGATGAGGTCGGCCAGCTCTCCGGTAGCTTGAGATTTCTCTTCCAGGAGCTCATAGCGCAGGCTGGAGATGTCTTGCTTGATTTCCTTCAGTTCACCTGCAAGGACAGAGGAGATTTCGGTGAGTATGAGCCTGCAGAAGGGACTCACCCTAGAGGCATTTGAGGCATGCCTTCTTCCAGCAGAATGTCAGGCTACTGATCCAGCCCCGGCAGGGTGGAGGTGAGGGGATTGGAGGTCTGTTTCGACCTAACTCTCACACTGCCCCTCCCACTAAAGGACACATTCGTCTGCTGAAGACCCTTCTCCTCCCATTCCCGGTCAAGCTCTCCCTGAAGGGGTTGAGGTAGACAGAGGAATCAAGACCAGGTTGAACTGCTTGCACCTGTGTTATCATCACAGAACGTTGGTCTTGGAGCCATTAAAGGCAGATTTCAAGACTCCGAGCGGCACCCTTGTTAATTTTAACATTTCTTCCTCATCATGCTTCGTGTTTTGTTTTGTCATCGTTATTTGCAGGGAAGAGGAACTCCTAGGCATCTGAGGCGATCAGCTCAGCTGATCAGTGGATGTGGCTATGGAGCCAGGCAGCCTCGCAGGAGCAGGGTCTGCCCAGACCACGCAAGCTGCGTGCCTCACTGGTGCACCATGGCAGGCCTGCCGCCTTCTCCTTCCATGGCAAGGGACCACCAGGTGGGGTTTTCCACTCATTTCCACAGTGAGCCACGTGGTTAAAAGTCCACACGGGCCTGGGCTGTGGGAACCTTCTTCTTAACCACAAAGTGGGGTCGAGAGGTTCTTGCCTGGTTTGGAAGATACTGGACTTGAACCTTGACTCAAGTGGGAGTCCACTGCCGGGGACACATTAACCATACCTGTTTTCCAAGTATCCCTGACACACAGAAGAGGCAGCAGTCTTAAAGCTATAGTCTGGCCAGTTTTGACAAAGGGGTGCATCTCTGTTTTCATGGGGGCTTCACTGAGCCCTAGTTCCATGCTGCCATTCCCATGGCATGAAACCTGGACAGCCCCACCTTCTATCATCAGTTACATTCTTGTCAGTCACATCACACTCTTCAAAGGGCTGGCTGCCATGGTACCCGGCTGTGTTGTATTTAAGACCCAACAGTAGGGTGGGCAGATGGGCTGCTACTCAACTCTTAGACAGGGTCAGCCCAGGGGTCGTTTGGCCATTGCTGACCTTGAGGCTGCACAGTGATGTTCCAGGATGAAGCGGAGGGTCTCTAAATGACTAGGCTCCTTCCAGAGGCTCCTGGTACCTTCACTCTTGGAAGATAGCAAATATTTGTCCCAGGTGTCTCATGAAGATTAATTACCTGGTGTATGGTAATTCGCTTTTCACTTAAGAGCTGCTTAAAATAGACTGGAGAATAACCCAAACAGTGAAAATAATGTAGTTGGCAAACTTCAGTTTGCGTCAGAATGAATGCCTGGTATGAGAATGCCTGGTACTGTATCGCAGGCAGACCCTCAGGCCATGCTGATTTATTAGATCTGGGGAGGAGGGGGGTTCTGGATCCGCTTTTATAGCAAGCACTTCTGAGGGGGTGGAAGGAATTCTTTGAGAAACTGCTGGTTGATAGCTTCTGAGAGCCAGGATGTGAGATAGGATGGAGCCAGCCAGAACAGGGGCTGTCCACGGCTGTCTGTCTGTGCGCTCTGGGCATGAGGAGCTCACGGCCGTCCTGAGCTCAAGGGATAGGAGGCAACTCGTGTCAGTCATGACTGGGGAGGCAGAACCATTCTGTGAGCAGGGCTCCATGTCCTGGTGCTGGTGCTGAGGTGGAGGGCTCTGTGGTCAGAGCTAAGGGCAGCCCCAGCTGACAACCAGCCAGGGGACAGAGACCCCAGTCCTGCAACTGTGTTCCCCTGCATTCTGCCACCACCTCCAGTGAGGCCCTCCAGGGTCTCCAGCCAGGGACTGAGCCCTGCCGCCGATAGCTTGACTTTGCAGGCCCAGCGAGCCCACATCTGGCTTCTGCCTTCCAGGAAGCAGATCCAGTCGCTTACCTTCATTGACTTCATCATTTTCTCTGTCCACCTGGGCCTTCAGGACATATCTTTTTATGAGCCGTTTCATGATTTTCTGAAACATGAACACAGGGAGGGATCAAACCAGCCCAGCCAAGCACAGAAGCAGCTTGCATCCTGTAGGCGTGACTTCTCCCTCTGGCAGAGTGCCTGGCAGAGTTGGGGGACCCTCCCTTGCCTGATGCCTCACTCTTGAGAAGTGACCTGCCTAATGGGGAGGTTCCAGTCTCTCTGGATTCAGTAGCACCTGAGCCGGGATGTAAGAATGGGATACTTGCAGTGGCAGGAGGTCCAGCCACAAAGAGAGACAGAAACACTTGAGATCCATGTGCACTGTTTGAGGGTCCTCAGCCTGACTTTTCCCTGCCCCTTGTGACCTTAGCCCACCACGCCGTCTTCTCTGGGCCTGATTTCAACAACCGATGCAAACTGGGGAAGTAAGAAAGTCCTCGCAGGCTGGCCCAGGTAGAACTGTCTCCCATGGAGCTGCTATGCAGGAGAAGAGGTCCACTGAGCCCAGTCAGGAACAGGCATGGAGGACCAGTCCACTGTACTTTGGAAAATTCCTACCAGAGGCAGAGAGAGATACAGCCGAGCCTTGGGAGGTTTTGCCAAGATCCCGCTTCCCTGAAACCTCACCACCCACCCAATACTGTCGGGAGTCACGCTGGAGGTCCTACTTATTATGCAGATACCAGATCCTTTCAGCAAAGGAGGCAGGAACAGACACTGAAGAGCCACCAAGAATAGAGCTAAGTGTAAGAAAGACCGCAGGAGGTGAACTTTAGATTCTGCCAGCTAGTCTGTCCTGGGTTACTGTGAAATTGCAGGATTTAAAAATACCCTTGTGGCCAACCCGTCTGAATCTGTAGGAGCCTAGCAGCACCGCAGAGGGGGATTCCCAGCTCCTCAGCATCCCTTCCGCTCACCTGCTCACCCTGAGGACCGAGGGGACAGAACTGGCATTTGCTAGGTTGAAGGGCCCTGAATTCTGTCCTCAGCTTTGCTGTGTGAGGTCAAGCAGGTGGTTACATCCTCTCTGACTACATGGGCTCAGGTAAAAGCTTCTTGCAAGTAAAAGAGAAGTGAGCTTCCAGGATGCAGAGAGCTGGAGGATTGAACACATTAGTATTATCACCGACTGGTGGTGCCACAGAGCCTCTAATGGTAGTGATCTTGCCAAGGGGGCATCTCCAGCTGTGACCCCATGGTTCACTCGATCCCAGGAAAGGCTGTTCATACTGAGCTCTGAGAGCTCATGGGGCCCCCCACTGGAGGTCTGCTGGGTGCTGTGGTTTGAGTCAGCCCCTAATTTCAGGCTGCACAGTTAAGCAGTGAATTGCCTTCACGCTGCTCCTTCTCTGAGAGGCCTGGGTCTTGTCCTGATGGTGGTTAAACTGCAATGCTAGATTGCTCACTGACCCTCTTGTAGTCAATGAGGCAGGTTACCTGAGTTTTAAGAATCTATGCCTTTAGTGGGAGTCAGTGATGCTCTTTTCACTTTGAATTGGAGCAACAGAGACAAAATAAACTTTGTCCTGAGCCAAGTTCTCATAGGGGGATAAAACCAACAAACCAGATACCCAAGTATCTAACACTCGAACTGAATAAGGAATTCAGAAATATTCTACTGTGGACTTTCAGGCTTACGCAAGACTGGGGGATCTATCCATAATTAAAGTTTGCTGTCATTTTAAAGAAAAAACCTCAAGAACTCGAGACCCTTCCATTTCTGAATCTATCAGTTACAGAGACTATATATTTACAGTGTAAGATTATAAGCCAGAGATGGAAGTGAAGAGCCCCCTTTTCTGGGATGTAGCTGAGTGGATGCGTTCGTAGCTATGACAGTCACCACCCTCCTGCTGGGATGTAGCTGAGTGGACGCGTTCGTAGCTATGACGGTCACCTCCTTCCCGTTTCCTGTGCACACTCTGTTTTAGTGCAATGTGAGTAGTCTGATCATTTAAAAATTTCATAGTATGTATTTATTATAAACACAAATGTATTGAGTCTTCCTGCAGTCCAGAAGCTGTGTTGGCCTCTTTGACAAAATGATCTCATGGAACCCTCCCAGAAACCAGAGGAGATGGGGGTTGTCATTTCTTTGTACAGAGGAGGTCACGAGGCTCAGAGGGGGAGGTGACTTCTCCAAGCTCATACAGCTGCGAAGTGGCAGATCTGGGATTTACCAAAATGGAAACCAAAGTTGGGGCTTTGTTCAAGCTTCAGGAAAAGTCTAAGTGCATAGCGGTTTCAGAGAGGAGATGCAGGAGACAGGCTCCCATTGGTCACAGGGGGTTTGGACCACTTCTAGGTTCCAGTTTATCCTTTAACAAGGATAAACAAGGATCCTTTAACAGAATCTTTTGAGCAAGAAGAGGCCTCAGCTAGTTTTTGGAGAATGGATCGCTGTCCCGCAGAAGAGAGTGACTGGTAAAGCATCGTCCTGAATGCCCGCAGCGCACGCATGAACCCTGGCAGACCTGGTCTGAACTGTGGTTTCTGCAGACCTGCAGCTCCAAGGGGAGAACAGCAAGGGTTTGCTTCTAAGCCTCTCGTTACAGACGGGGATGTTAGAGGTTTAACATGGAAGCAGGATCACGTGAGCATGGCAGACATGCCCAGACCCTTTAACCTTCCTCTGCTGCCCGATTCATTCCACGAGTGACAGGCACCTCCAGGGACAACAGTGTGACTGCCTTTCAGGTGCTTAGAGACGTCATGCCCTGATGAGGACCTAGCCTCCCCATACGCATGTTAGACAACCTGGGTTCTGCAGGAGTCTCATCTCCAGGAAGTCTCAAATGGTTAGAAAAATGCCCAAAGTTCTTTTTAACATGGCTGCTACAGAGGATCTCTGTCTGCAGAAAAGATGGACGTCAGAAGTCTGCCCTCCTTCACTATGTGGGGGAAAAGCATGGTCCTCTGTCATGAGTTTCTGCTCCCTCCTGCTTACCTTCCATGGAGTTTTCACTTCGCAGAGATAATAAACCTTCCCCACAGTAACATGTCCCTGTCGATGCAGCTTGACCTGCTCTGCCCTGATGCATTTAGCAAGGACTGGAGATGACTGTATTTAGCAACCTTACTCAGGCAAAATAACTAATACTGAGGTACCTAGTGGATAAGAATGGTTGTGACATCGAGGCCCATGTCCAGGAAGGGAGCCCCATAGTTCTCTGGCCCAGAGTCTGAGAGCCAGGTGACCTCTTGGCCGCTGCTGGTGTTCAGGGAGTGGGAGGGACCGCTCTGTGCAGCCAGGGAAGCTGAGGACAGAGCCAAGGAAGAGGACATGTGCGCAGGAGGTGTCAACCAGCAGCAGCCAGAGAGAAGTAATGCTGCGGCCCAGGAGCAGAGGAGTTGAGGAACATTGGGAAGAGAGTGGACAAAATGGATCGCAGGACAGGTCATGTGTTAAACTGGGGTTTAGGAGACCCCAGGAGACAAGAACTCAGCATTGGCAAGCTGTCTAACCTGTTGGCTTTGATCTCTGCAGAAAAGGTCATCTAGAAGGCAAGAAGGAGGATGCCCACTGGGTTTCAGGGGAAGGGATTACATCATAAAGAATTATTTCAGTGATGGACTGTGCCTGGATTTTTCAGTTTGGTTGGGACACGGTTTATTTGCTTTGCCCCGAAGGAGATGCATCCTCAGAGAGTGAGGATATGAAGTCTGTACATACCCCAACAAGGGGACGCATGTTGATCAGATCAAATGTAGCTATGATAGGAAACACAGTTTGGCCATTTTGCTGGCATCATGGTTTTGTTCCATTGTTTGGGCTTATGTCCACAGAACCCAGATTAGGAAAAAAAATTACAAAAGCAAAGAACCAATTTTGTGAAAAATAATTCAGACCCCTGGAAATCTGGAGGAACTGTCTTCCCTTATAATGGAGAACCCTGAAAAGCTGAAGTGATGGGAAGCTTAAACACCCAACATCTTGGACTGAAAGGAGATCAAACTGGTCAATCCTAAAGGAAATCAATCCTGACTATTCATTAGAAGGACTGATGCTGAAGCTGAAGCGCCAGTACTTTGGCCAACTGATGCGAAGAACTGACTTATTTGAAAAGATCCTGGTGTTGGGAAAGACTGAATGCAGAAGAAGGGGACAGCAGAGGACGAGATGGTTGGGTGGCATCACTGACTCAATGGACATGAGTTTGAGCAAGCTCTGGGAGATGGTGAAAGACAGGGAAGCCTGGCATGCTGCAGTCCGTGCGGTCGCAAAGAGTCAGACACGACGGAGGGACTGAACAACAAATGCTAAGTTTGAGCAACCAAGCAGATCTACTAGAGACACAAGGGAAACGAGCTTAACAGCTAACATGCATATCAACAACAGGGCTTTTATCTTATTGGGATTGCTCCAGAATGTCTCAGCACCTCGACAGTGAGAGGCTGACAGCATATGTGCTCCATGAAAAGGAGGCTCTGGGTGAAGCCTGCTCGGTGAGAAAGAGGGAGTGAATTGGGCTTCTCACAATTTCTTGGCACTTTTGAAAGATGCTTTGGGAGGAAAGCAGTGCAGCGTGGAAGGCCACCAGTGGGCTCAAGCAAAAGGCTGAGCCATTTTTAGATCCCTGCCCAAATGCTTCCTTCTGTGATGGTTGCTGCCCCGTGATAGCAAAAGCGCCTTCTGTTCCTCGCTTCCTTCCCCCAGGCCCAGATAGACCTCTTCCCCGGCACTGTCAGACACAGACAAGGCAGGTTCCAGGGAGGCCTGGGTGTGACTCTACAAAGAGGACTAAGGGGCTCTTGCCCGGGCTGTGTGGCATAGTGCAGACAGATCTCACTTCAACCCACCGGGTGACTGAGTTCCCTTGTGTGTTCAGTGGGGTTACAGGTCCTTCCTCTCTCACAGGCACGTGTGAAATTATACATACCCTCGTGTCTAGTCTGCTCCCAGCTGTCCGTTTGTGCTGGCTCAGGGTTTACTCCTATTTGAGCAGATGTTGGCTCAGGAAGATGCCCAGACCTGACCTTAAAGGGCTGAGCAAAATGCAAATGTACAAATGCAAGATGGTCTCTGCTCCGTCTGCTGTCCTCTCAGCCCACTCCCTCTGATGCCTATGGGCTCAGTTTTTCTGTCTCTCAGCTTCTCTGTCTTCTTTTGGGTGACAACGATCTGAGTAAGTTGCCCTAGGCTTTTCTTGGTGGAAAGATACAGGGTGGGCCTGCTTTCCCAGACTGCCTGAAGCTGCAAACCGGCTAATCCGCATAATCACAGCAGGAAGCTCTGGGGGAGTCAAGGTTGCAGGGACTCGGCCAGTAATGATGGAAGACAGAATAGGGATTGCCCAAGACCACTGTGGAGCACGGTCTCCTTCACAAAGGATTCATCTGGCTGTAGGTCGCTGACCACAGCGGCTGTCTTCTCTGATTGCAGCTGCTAATTGTGCTCAAAACCCAGGAGACATCTGGCCCTAATCCATTATGGTTTTTTATCTTTTCCGTGGCACAGATAATCTCTACTTCTCTCTAATAAGCAAAGAAATATAAATCCTTCCCCTGACTGAAGGATTTGTTCTATAAAATAAACTCAAAGCTGATCACACTGGGCAGGGCCAATTTAGCACACAATTAAATCAATGCAAGATTTGCCCTTTGCCAATTTTTTAGCCCATGTCATCCGATAAAACTATAAGTACTACAAGGGATGAGCCATTTCTTAATTGTACACTTAACTCCTCCTAACTGCAGAGTTAGCTTCTGAAATACGGATGGAGATTCAATTAGAGACCTGGGTCTGGAAGATGCTGAGTCTGTAATGGCTCCCTCGGGGATGCTGGCACCAGGGACATATCACCTTGGCCCCAAGGAACACTCAGGACAGCGTCAGATTTACATCTGATAGGAAATGGTCAGCGTGGATAAAACCGCTGGTCATTGGGGGCGGGAAAGCAGGAGGATGGCCTGCACTTTTATAATCAATAACCTGTAGTGACCATTTGACTGATTCAAACTGATACAGAGATTGCATTAATTTCTAAAGCAAAGCAAGATCTGCAAGCATAAAAGACCTAATTTTTATAATGACCGTGTGCAGGCTGGCAGTCTAAGGTCAAGTGCCTACTGAAGACATCGATACCCACCTGGGAGCCCTACTGGGTGCCTGCCTCTCCCCACCCCATTCCTGTTGGTTTGCATCATTTCCCTTTGGCAATGCATCCAGAACGTATCCTGAGTCAGTCAGCTTTTGTCCATCACCCTCCTCGCGTTTCAAGTCACCAGTCCTGTGTGCCTGGACTGTATCTTCCTCCCTGGTCTCCCTGCTTCCACTCTTGTCCGCACTGGTCTCGTCTCATTATAGCAGATAGGTAGTCTTCTTAAAGCATAAATAAAATAGAATCATCTTCTCCCTTCCCCAAGTTAACCTCCTTCCACTGCCTTTCTAGATACCTCAGAGTAAAATCCACACCCTGACCTTGCTTCAGTTCGGATTTGAATTCTGACCTCGTCACCTTCCCCTCCCCCACTGCTCATTGAGCTCCAGCAGCTCTGGACCTCCCAGGCATCTGCCCTCTGGCCTTGGCTTAACGCTTTTCCTCTGCCTGAAAGGCCCCATGTGGTTGCCTCCTCATTTACGAGGTCTTAGCTAGCTGTCCTCTCCTTAAAGACACAACTTCTGATAACCGTATGGAAGCAGGGGCTCCCTGGTTTTCTCCACTTTTGCACCTGAGTTTTTTCATGTTGGCACTTTGATCAATTTGAAGTTACATATTTAATTGCATGTTTGCTGATCCATAGTGTCTCTCCCTCTATGTCTGGAAGTGCCACTAAGATAGGAACCTTGTCTGTATCCCCAGGAAGCAGCGCGGTGCCTGGCATATAAATAAATGTTGACTGCAGGAAGGAATGAAGCTGTGTCTAGGGGGACTGACACAGCCCTGTGACCATATTGGTGTCTTAACGGAGTCCACTTCTGCCTATACCTGGGAAAGCGGTGGTTACCTGGTATCTGGTGGGCTTGCTGTAAGTGTTATTTGCTGTCAGGTTTTCAGAATTCCTCATGCCAGCCTGGTATCGAGTCTTCTGGGAAAACAGAAAATACAAAATACATAGTATGTGATACATATTACGTGAAACTTAATACATACCTACACGGTAAGACTTGAATAGCACCTGCATAGGGGACTACCTCTAAAATGAGGGCCCTCAGGAGGTCCCTCTACCCACTGTGGCTTGGCTTCCTGGGACATATTTCCTGGGGACTCTGGCTCTGCAGGTTGTCAGTGGATTACAGAATTATGGTTTGGTCAGCTTTGTTTGGAGAGCACTCAGAGTGATTGCCCAGAGATTTTTAATATGCTAACAATTGAGGATCTCCAGGAGGGGGAGATAATGGACGGGGAGCCTCCCTTCCCAGGCTTCCCAGAGTACAATCCAGCTACTTTCTGGGGAGAGCTATCTGCTTTCGAGTCCACTAAGGAGTCCCTCCGTGGGGTCCCAACTCAGTCCAACAGAAGGGGGGCACTAAGGCCGGTTAGCGGCCCCTGCTGGTACTGCAGCTGTGCTGAAGTGCCAGCTGATTCTGAAAAGCACGGGGTCCCTCCTCAGAGCTCCTGATTTGCCTGGTTTCAGGGGCATCCTGTGAATCAAAGACACACAGCTCCCCTCTCCCCCATCTGCTGCCCCTCCAGCCCCTTAAGTCCCACGCTACCTACCCTGAATTTAGAATTCAGCATGCCCATTTCAAGGTCATTTTCACAGCTTTTGGCCTTAGATTTGCAGAGTTTTATGAGGCACATCTTGATTCTCATTATGAGATAATAAAATGATTTAGGACTTGGCACTAGATTAAAAGGAGCAGGTAGAGTTCTTCCTTCATCAAAATAAGACAGCCAGAGCTTCGCTCGGGCAAACTTCCACTCCACGTCTGCATCCTCCTGCAGGGCCAGGAAAACAATAGCACAGCATCAGAGGCCACGCCCTCCAGCAGACTCATCCCATCAGCCACAGAGGGGGACCCTGCGGGGGCATTTAAATGTTCTAGGAGCCATATTATAAAAAGTAAAATGAAACAAGTGAAATTAATTTCAGTGATGTATTTTACTTAATGCAGTAGACCCAAAATGTTATCATTTCAGCATGTAATCATTATAGAAATGATTCATAAGATAGTTTGCATTTTCTTTGCATACCAAGTCTTCAAAATTGGCGTGTGGTCTATACTCACAGCACATCTCAGTTTGGACTGGCCACATTTTGAGTGCTTAGTACATGTGGTTTCGTGGCTACCATATCAGACACCACCGTGTATTTCCTACTAGAAAGTGGATTTGAGTGCTGCCAACAATGTTAAGAGGTCTAGCATAAGTCTAGAGAGCCAAAGAATTGATGCTTTTGAACTACGGTGCAGGAGAAGACTCTTGAGAGTCCTTTGGACAGCAAGGAGATCAAACCAGTCAATCCTAATGGAAATCAACCCTGAATACTCATTGGAAGAACTGATGCTGAAGCTGAACCTCCAGTACTTTGGCCACTTGATGCAAACAGCTAACTCACTGGAAAAGACCTTGATGCTGGGAAAGATTGAAGGTGAAAGGAGAAGGGGGCAACAGAGGATGAGATGGTTGGATGGCATCACCACTTCAATGGACTTGAACTTGGGCAGACTCCAGAAGATAGCGAGGGACAGGGAGGCCTGGCGTGCTGCAGTCCATGGGGTTGCGAAGAGTCAGATATGACTTAGCGACTGAACAACAGCAACAGCTAGCGTATGCAAGTCAAGGGAGCAAACCTGAATGTAGCTGGCAAGAGTCTGCTCTTCCCTGGTGGTGGCGGTAGATTTAAAGCCCAGATCTGTTACTTTGGACTTGGTGTCAATGCCAGAATGCTGATTGGGCCCCCTGAGAGGTAGCAGGGGTGTGTTCTCTATAGGTGGCCAGGCTCCATGGGCCCCTGTCCTAAGAGGGCCATCTGAGGCCAGGGGTTTGGAATCAACTGGACTGTTACCAGCTGTGTGATGTAGGTAGTGGCCTCGGGCTTCTTCCTCTGCTCATGATGATCACACTGCTGGCTTCCCATGGCCCTGGGGTTGGCATTGATTACGTGTTCCATGAGCAGTGGGTTTCTCTCCCCAAGGCACTGGCTACACTTCAAGGGGCTGTGAGCCCATCCGGGTCCCAGGAGAGCATAAGGTCACCACCAGCGAGCTTGACCAATTTGTCTGCTTTTGCAGAGACCCCATCAGCACCTAGCTTGGTCTATGGGGACATGCTCTACAGGCCTTTTAGACTGGAAGCTCTGTGAGGGCAGGGTCATTTCTGATCTCTGCCATACAACAGAGAGGTGTAGGCGGGACTCCCAACCTGAGAGGAAGGGTGATGTGGTGGTGGGAGCACAGGCTCCCGAGCCTGCCTGAGTTCATATCCTGCCTCTGTTCCTCACTAGCTGGGTCACCAAAGCAGGAGACTTAACTTCTCTGGGCCTCAATTTCCTCATCTATAAAATGAGGACAGTAACACCTACTTCACAGGCTGTTGTGGAAATTAAAGAAGTTAATGCAAGAAAACAATGTCGGATATTAATACTTAAATTAAAAGATGCTTACTCCTTGAAAGAAAAGTTATGACCAACCTAGATAGCATATTGAAAAGCAGAGACATTACTTTGCCAACAAAGGTCCATCTAGTCAAGGCTATGGTTTTTCCTGTGGTCATGTATGGATGTGAGAGTTGGACTGTGAAGAAAGCTGAGCGCCGAAGAATTGATGCTTTTGAACTGTGGTGTTGGAGAAGACTCTTGAGAGTCCCTTGGACTGCAAGGAGATCCAACTAGTCCATTCTGAAGGAGATCAGCCCTGGGATTTCTTTGGAAGGAATGATGCTGAAGCTGAAACTCCAGTACTTTGGCCACCTCATGCGAAGAGTTGATACATTGGAAAAGACTCTGATGCTGGGAGGGATTGGGGGCAGGAGGAGAAGGGGACGACAGAGGATGAGATGGCTGGATGGCATCACTGACTCAATGGACGTGAGTCTGAGTGAACTCCGGGAGTTGGTGATGGACAGGGAGGCCTGGCGTGCTGCGATTCATGGGGTCACAAAGAGTCAGACACGACTGAGAGACTGAACTGAACTGAACTGAAACTCTTAGTAAATATTATTTGTATCTCCATAGCTTAACCCAGTGCCTGATATTCAACCTTCAGTCACTCAGCCAACCTCCTACTACATGCCAACCTACAGTTCACCTACTGCATGCCTGGCCCGTGCTAGGGAGGCACTGGGTTTGGCAAATATGACCTCCTGGGAGCCTGGCACAGTGACATGAGTATGTTAACTCATCAGCTCTTTGTATCTAGATCTGGGCTCACAGCTGGGGAGGGGTTCTGCCCCTGGGGGTCGGAGAGGGCTGCCCCAAAGGCTAGTGTTTATGCTGAGATCCAAAGGGTGAGGAGTTCTCAGCCAGGTCAAGTGTGGGTACGCTGGAGTGGAGAAGAGTAGCAGTTAATCAGTGGAGAGGCAGAGAGAAGCGTAAACAGCTCTTTGTGGGCAGTAAAGAGCAGGAGACAAAGAGGTTGAGAGCTGCAAAGGGAGGTGGAGGGAGGGTTGTTTGTAGTTACTTCTTTTATTTTCAAGATCAAGAGATGCATTTAGATGCTGACAGGAAGGATTAGATAGAGAAAGAGAGGTGAGGATGCAGGCGGGGAGGGCTGCTTCTGAGGAGGGGAGGGCAGGGGGCCCAGGGACAGGGGAGGGGCTGCTCAGGGGGAGAAGGCATGTCTGCCTCCCGTGGGAGCCATGGCGGGGGTGGAAGCAGGCTCAGAGGCAGGCAGGTCTGTAGATTCAGATGTAGATGCTCAAGAGCTATTGAATAAATAAGTGTTCTCCTGCAGGGATTTACAGATTTACAGGGATTTACTTCACCAAAGTTCAGCGTGACCACGAACACACCAGGCACATCCCGGCAGCAGTCCTCAGGGTCCTCGTACAGGAGTCAGCAAGGAGCCGGTGGGCACTGTGCGCTCCCACCCCACAAAGAGAAGCCCAGTGCCCAAGGGCAGGTGTGGGTTGCAGTCTGCTCTCTCTGTCTCCTGGCACCACCCTGTGGTGGGTAACTTGACATCACAAGCCATGGGCTTGCTCACTCCTGTCCCAAACTAGTGGGCATCGCTCATGCCAGTCACATGACTTCCCATGCCATATTCATTTGGACCAACACACGATGTGCTCCATAGGATGGGGCAGAAACCTGGGGCGAGTGCTCTAGACACCCACGTATGCCAGGCACCATCTGGGGTCTCTGACACGTGGGGAAGCTGAGGCCCAAGAAGGTTAATTAGCAATAGTTCATTATCCACATAGGTGACCAAGTCTGTAAAACACACACACACACACACACACACATATATATATATATTGTTTGCTGATACAGTGCTGCCTTTTCCTGTAGGTGGCTGGGGTGTTAGAGCTGGGGGCTAAGACTAAGGCTTCATGCAGGATCACCTCTTCCTCTATCCTCTTGTCTTTTTCCTTGTTCAGTCTACACTCTTGAGCGCAGAGCCAAGTATTACAGGCATGCTCAGTCGTGTCTGACTCTGTGCAACCCCAAGGATCGTGGCTCACCAGGCTCTTCTGTCCACGGGATTTCCCAGGCAAGGATACTGGAGTGGGTTACTATTTCCTACTCCAGGGGATCTTCCCGACTCCAGGATCGAACCTGCATCTCTTGCGTCTCCTACATTGCCAGGCAGATTCTTTACCACTGTGCCACCTGGGAAGCCTGGTGCCGAGTATATACCACACTGTTTGACCCCTCTCTGTCTTGGTACATGCTGTTCCTACTGTATAGAATAGTGTTTTTTTGGAGTTTTATGGACCAAAGCTTCCCCCTAAAATCCATATGTTGAAGCCCTAAGCACCAGTATCTTAGAATGTGGTTGTATTTGGAAAGTCTTTAAAGAGATAATTAAGGTTAAAAGAGGCTTTAAGGGTGGCGTCCCAGTCCATCATGACTGGTGTGATCATAAGCCGAAGAGACACATGGAGGAAAGGCCCTGAAAGGGCGCAGCAGGAAGGCGGTCATCTGAAAGCCGAAGAGAGAGGCCTCAGAAGAAATCAAGCCCATAGCTTGACCCTGACCTTCTAGCCTCCAGGGCTATGAGGGAATAACTTTGTGTTATTTAAGCCACCCAGTCTGTGATATTTTGTTGTGGGAGCCCTAGCCAACTGATACATGACAATCAATTATTTTTCTATACATGAATAATTGTTTCTTATAAGAGATTTAAGTACCGAGGTATACCAAGCAAATGTGAAAGTCCCCTTTCAAAACTCCTTTCTTGTTTCACTTGCTGCCTCAGAGGGTACCATTTCCTACCTTTGCTTTCTGCATAGGCACATTTGTATTATTATGTAAATGGGATTTGCCCAAGGATATTTTTCTACAGCTTGCATTGTTTTCATTTCACAATATCATAGAGATTTGCTCTGTCAGCACAAAAAAAGTCTTATTGTTTATAAACAGCGTTTTAACATCTGTGCTATCTCCACTTATTTAAACATGTTGATGGGCTATTTCCAGCGTTTTCTTTTAATGAATGTCTATGTAAAATCATATTTCTGCACGGAATTGTTGTATCAAAAGCATCAGTGCATTTTATTTTGTTTTAATGTTGAGTTTATTCATTTAACTTCTAATAGGTACACAGTGATATGATTTTAAGCAGGAAAGGGTTTAAAGAAAAAGCGTTTACAGCCATCCTGTCCTCCAACCCCCACCTCTCAACAGTACACCCCTTCTTGTGTACCCTTTCAGGTTATTTTTCTTTTTCAAATGATTTTACAATCAAAAAGGAATACGTTTTCATTCTTCTTCCTCTCTACGTAAAGACAGTTCAATATATACATTGTTCTGAAGCTTGATTTTTTCTGCTTATCATTATAATTGGAGGTCTTTCTACATCAGAATATAGAGACCGTCCTCATCCTTTTTAGAAACTGCACAGGTTCCCGTGGTTCAGAAGCATCATAATTTATTTAACTAGATTCCTATTAACGCTCAGTTAGTTTGTTTTTCATTTCTTGCTGTTCCAAACAAGGCTGCAATCAATAGCTCATGGTTCATGCATTTTAGATTTTGATAAATTGCCTCCCGATACACTCTCGATGCCTTTGTCTGTCTAGCAGAATCAGTCTTTGAATGGCCTCTGCAAGCTTCCTCCCCGCACACTCACTCCCTGTCTCCGCCCTGCACCTTCTGCACCTGCTGGGACTTCTCTGGATGCACTGGCCCCCCTGCACTGGCTCATTGTTGGCTGGTGTGTCTGTTTTTCCTCACTGTACTGAGTGAAAACCTCTCCAAGGGCAGAGATTGTGTCTTGGTCATCTCTGTATCACCCGTGCCAAGGACAGGCTCAGCATACAGTAGGTACTTAATAAATAATACAGGAGAGGCAGAAGTGAATGTGGGTAGAAATAAATAGTCATTCCAATTTGCCATGGGTCACCTGCATGCTCTCCTGAGGGGGTACGTGTAGAAGAGGAAAGATTCATGACACCGACTCTTTCTGCCCTCATTGGGCCATTACAGATGCAGTGCAGCCATGCCTTGTGGCTGGTTGGCTGGAAGTGCTTCTTGGAGCAATCCAGGAAGAATGACTGTGGTTTGCTCTGGATTCACATTTAATAACCCATGGGCTTCTAATATCATTACCCTCATCATCCCCCAAACAGGGATGCAGATTAAACTCAGGGAGAGAGAGCATTTTCAATTAACTGGTCTTACCTCAATTTCCTGATACGAGTTGTTGATCATGGCTATTAGCATATTGAGCAGCACGACCACCATGGTGACATTATAAACGCCATAGAGAACATAGCCAATGTTCTCGATGAATTTGTGGTCATATTTCAGCACCACCGAGATCACTTCAGACAAGCCAAAGATGGACCAAAATAAGGTTTTGAAGCTTTCTTCAACCCTAGAAGGAAACAGACAGTCCTCTTAGGCAGTTTGCATCAACTGGCAACTCTCACCAGAGAACTGCCACCACTCAGACATCAGTGGTTATTCTGGAGTGGGGCTGGGGCTGCTCGCTGGTGCCTGGATTCTGAAACCATGAGATAGTCAGGTCCCTAAGAAAACTTGAAAGAACACAGTAGGGTAGGCTCTTTCTTTCCCAGTCAGTCCTTTCTTGGGACTCTTGGCTACAGCAGCAGTTCTTATCTTGCTGCAATTACTTTAACATTTAAAATTAACTGCCAGGGCAAATGTTTGTCCTTGAAGGTCATTAGCCTCAGAAAGCACACTCTTCCTTCAGTAGCCTCTCGAGTGTCTCTTTTCAAACTATCCAGCCCCATAGGAAAGGGAAGAGGATGGTGTTTGTGAATGGAGCCAGCGTCACTGGTGACTGGGGCTTGCTGGTCATCATCACAGGGCAGTGCACTTAAGCCCCATGACCACCGCTGCAATGGGCTGGCTTATTATATCCATTTGACAGGTGGAAGGAGTGATGCTAAGAGCTTTCCCTGACTTTCCCAGGAGCGCTCAGCTGGCAAGTGTGGGTACGAATCCAGGCACGCCTGAGATTTTCAAAAGTAGGTCCTTCAAACCACTAAGGTTTACCTCCACCCTGGCTCTGGGTAGTGAGGGCAGCCTCATATATTGGGTGCTCTAATCTGGGGATGAGTTTTCAGGAATGAGAGTGATGAGTCTGGTGTGTCCATATTGATCAAATTCACCAGGTAACTGCCTAAACCTCCCCCTGCAGCTCAAGAGGCTACTCGTGCTGTGAGGGCAGCCCAGGGGAGAGCTGGCTTTTAGGACACTGCTCTTTGATGCTTCTGAGATGATCAAGGTACCAAAATACCTTGGTTTAAGAGTAGGATTCAATAGTAGAGTACTATTCTATATGAATAGTATAGACTATTTCATAGTCTATACTTTGTGGCTCTGACCCTATATCAGGTTTGTGACACATGCTGCTGCTTCTGCTAAGTTGCTTCAGTCATGTCCGACTCTGTGCGACCCCATAGACAGCAGCCCACTAGGCTCCTCTGTCCCTGGGATTCTCCAGGCAAGAATACTGGAGTGGGTTGCCATTTCCTTCTCCAATGCATGAAAGTGAAAAGTGAAAGTGAAGTCGCTCAGTCATGTCCAACTCCTAGCGACCCCATGGACTGTAGCCTACCAGGCTCCTCCGTCCATGGGATTTTCCAGGCAAGAGTACTGGAGTGGGGTGCCATTGCCTTCTCCGTTGTGACACATAATTCAATTTAAAAGCTGGGTTTTGGTTGTGTGCTTTAGAGAATGCATGTGTGTGTGATATCTGAAGGGTTAAGTACAGGTATTTTAGTTTGCATCCAGATTTTGGGTACTCTTATGAGAAAGCACTTTCTTTTTTCTCTTTAACATTTCAGACTTTTAGCACTCACCCACAAATGGCCAGGATTAGCTAGGTCTTGGGGGAAAAAAACAGCATTTTTTAGAGGATTGGTATTTATTTGACAAGATGTACAAAAATACTGGTATTCGTCACTTGGGCTAAAAATCCAACACTGACTTGCATGAATTTTCAGCTTTCCTGTGTGTGTGTATGTTTGTGTGTGAAAGAGAGAGAGAAAGAGAGAGAGTGTGTGTGGCTGGGTGTGTGGGTGTACATGTTTGTGTGTCTAGCCAGCTGTTTGCTCATTCCCTGTGAATCCCAGAGTCTGAAGCCTGAGCACTAAACTGAGTTTTTGTTGCCATTATCTGTTTCTGGTTTCTTTGAAATCTGTGAGTTTGAAATATTTAATTTAACTTGGTTTTAGTAAGAAGGAGTTTAGGGGTTCATTGATAATGACTGGATATTGAGGGATCATGTTAGAGCCCCAGCACCTGATGCTAATTCTCCTCACATGAGATGCAGCATCCGATTTCTGTGAAAAAGATGCTGCTCAGTGTGTGGGCACGATTCACCGCAGGTGTTGCCTTCCATTAAGAAGCAATCTTTCAGTGGTCACCCTCGTGGAAGGGAACAGTGGCAGGGAGAACCTAAAACCACTGAATGAGCCACAAATCAAAACTAGAAGGAGATGGTAGGACGTGATTTCTCTGACACTTGGTCCCTGCCTAACAGGTCTGGTGGAAACCAGAGAACACGTTCTCCGAGGGACGGGGGCTGGGCAGACAGGTACTGGTCCAGGGTAACGCATTTAGTGGGAACAACTGAAGAAATGGACGATACATTTAACTGAGAGACACTTTACAGAAATTCATTTTCCCTTTCTTACCTTGAAAACCCCACTAACCTTTGGCTGTCATAAATGAAGCCGGCCATTCTGGAACACATCTGGGGAAAACCGTCTGCACTTTGATTGGGAAAATGGCCTAGATTCGGCATGAGTTTTGTTCTCATTTGCTTCTTGCTGTGAATTTTGTTACTAAGCTATGACTTACCCTGGTACCTTCACTTAGGCATTATATGTTATTAATCCGGAGGAGGAAGAGATTGCCCACTAAGCAGTATGTGTTCCAGTAAGAGAAGAATATTTACAGATCCCTAAACCTATGCCTCGGAGAAGGCAATGGCACCCCACTCCAGTACTCTTTCCTGGAAAATCCCATGGATGGAGGAGTCTGGTGGGCTGCAGTCCATGGGGTCGCTAAGAGTCGGACACGACTGAGCGACTTCATTTTCACTTTTTACTTTCATGCATTGGAGAAGGAAATGGCAACCCACTCCAGTGTTCTTGCCTGGAGAATCCCAGGGACGGGGGAGCCTGGTAGGCTACCGTCTATGGCGTCACACAGAGTCGGACATGACTGAAGTGACTTAGCATAGCATAGCATAAACCTATGCCTTGGTCCCTTCTCTAACACCCCACCCCCCACCCCCAAGGCTTAGAATGCTGATCTGTTCAATTTGTTGTCTGGCTCTCAGACAGTCTTCACATCAGTTTCATTTCTGTTCTACAGCTTTAGAAGTGGCCATGACCTCCAAGAGAATCTAATTATCGGTGGCTCAGACTCAATGGGACTGCTAGAGTGGAAATGAGCCCCTCCAAAGCAGTAAGCCTTGACGTTGGGCTGGGCAGGAAGGGATCTTAGCCCAACTATGCATTTTTAACAAATTCTTCTAAGCTCTTTAGGGAGTGTCTGTAGCCCTTGGTTCCTCTCATCATGGAGCAGAAGGCGTTGCAGTAATAAAGATTTCCATTAAGGAAAAGCTGGGTCCACTGTCTAAATCATCTATAACGGCTAGATTCATTCCCGGGATCTCTTGAGTCTTTCCTTTGTACTCATGCCCTGTGATGTGGACTAACTGCATAGACTGTTTTTGCTGTTGTTCCTCAGACGGGACCTTATGGGCTGAGTTTATGCCCAATTAGCTGGACTAAGTGGTAAATGGCAAACAATACAATATGTTGTCCACACATATAACTAAATCCTAAGCGGAACTGAACCATTTAATGTTTAAAAATTACATAGTCAAAAAGCCAGAATAAGATATTAATATTTATATAATCGTGGTCTGGGAGAAGCTTCAGAAACTAAAAAGGAAAAGATGGAAAGGCATGCAAACACAAAGCTTGACTTGTATATGTTGAAAACATATTAAGTAAAATTATAAGGCCAAGACTGAGGAAAGGATTTGCAGCACATATGACAATGGCTGATGTCTTTCTGACATAAAGAGCTTTTATAAATTGATATGAAATGACAGACATCCTTGCTGAAAAATAAATGGGGGACAAAGTCTTGCATGAAAACTCGATGCTTTTTGTGGTGACAACAGCTCCACAAGTAACTTGATAGATCAGGTTAGTGGCATCTTCTGGTTTAATATGTAGTTGGCAATAAATGAAATTGTCCTCCCTGCCCTGTGTTACCTTGACCTTGGAAACCCATAACAATACATTCTTAGAGAGAAGGCCGGTCTTGGATAGGAGTCAGGAGTACATTCTTAACCGCAAGATCTTGGGCATTGGAGCTAGCCCCCATGTGTGGTTATGATACTCTCTGAGTCATGTACCAATCATCACTCGTAATTTTCAGGAGCTATGGGATACAGGGCATGGGGCAGAAGACCAGTCACTGCAGAGGTCTGGGGCTGTCTTTCAAGAAAAAAGTATCTTGTGATTGATTTAGTTGATATTCACCATGAGGCCACTTGTTTCACAGAAACCCCCCCACTCTCAGATGGCTGGTCTCTAGGCTAAATTTGAGGTTCTTTACTGATAGGGGTGGGAGTTGCTGGTTCCTTATTTGCTCCCACCCACTCTGGCTTTTTACCAAGCTTGCCACAGTTTCCTGCAGTTGGGTCAGTCACAGGACTCTTCACAGAGATGGCTGGAGGAGTAAGAAAGCAAAGATGCATGCCTGGCTTCAAATCCCAGCCCTGTTGTGCACTGGCTGTATGAACTTGAGCATGTTACAAAACCTGCTTGAGCCTCAGTTTGCTCTGCTATGAAAGGGACTGCTGCTGCTGCGTCGCTTTAGTCGTGTCCGACTCTGTGCGACCCCATAGATGGCAGCCAACCAGGCTTCCCGTCCCTGGGATTCTCCAGGCAAGAACACTGGAGTGGCTTGCCATTTCCTTGTCCAATGCATGAAAGTGAAAAGTGAAGTCGCTTAGTCGTGTCCGACTCTAGCGACCCCATGGACTGCAGCCTACCAGGCTCCTCTGTCCATGGGATTTTCTAGGCAAAAGTACTGGAGTGGGGTGCCATTGCCTTCTGCAATGAAAGGGACAGTGATGCTTTATTATTAAGTTGCTGTAAGACTAAATGGAACAACCCATGTAAAGTTTAGAGTAAGGGTCCAATAAATGGTATCTATTATTTTTACTCATGTGTTTATTTGCTGAACATTCACTGAACTCTGCTTACTTGCCAGCCACCCTACAGAGCAGGATGCAGGATGCACAGAACTGGTTTGGTTTTGTGGAGGTTCCAGGCTAAAGCAAGCCCCCTGGTGTGAGCAAGTGCAACAGGGCTGTGGGCAAGGATGCGCTGGCTGCCTTGGCCTACCCAGGAACAACACATACAAGCCCATCAGCCCTCAGGGGCTTCCACCCAGGGCTGAATGGAGTTAATCCAGCAGCATATTGACTTTTCTGAACACGGTTCATTTTACTTCCTGTCTGCAAAGATCATCACCAACCCTTGATTTCATGCAAATGCTCTTTCTGACTTCTCCAGCCTGTGCTGTCTTTGATTGTTTGACTGCTGCCTTGCAGTAGAAGGGGCTGAGGTTTCACCAATAGGCCACCCTAGCATAAGAAGTGCTTCTAATGAAGTCAAAGGGGAAGAGTGCCTCGGGGTGTATTGAATAGACCCTGATTCACCCTCTTACTGGGCGGGGTGTGTGTGTGGGGGAAGGTTGGGGCTGATTTGTCATGCAGAAGGCAGGGAGGAGGTAATCCGTTCTCTACCAGGCTGTCTGGCCTGGATAATAGGAATGTAATAATAGGTTGCCTGAAGAGGCAGTTGTGTCAGGGTCTCAGAGAAGAAACAAGGCGAGGGTTTGGGGTGATTGTTATGGAAATCACTGCTGCTTTAGAATACCACAAGGCCTTTCCCCCCAGTGTCATGGAACTCTGTTCCCCAACCCCAAACAGTTCAGTTCGGCCACCTACCCAAATCTGCACGAGCATACATACATGCGTACTACGTCGCTTCATCTGTGTGCAACTCTGTGTGACCCTATGGACTGTGTGTAGCCCGCTAGGCTCCTCTATCCATGGGATTAAAAGGAACTTCAAATTAAGCAGGCATTTCAGCTCCTGAAAGGCTGTTTCTTAAGTTGGAAGACAATAAATAGCTGGCCTTGAGCTAGAGTTCTGCTGAAGCAGGAACAATGCTCTCCTGCCTCCCAGTGGGGGCTGCGAGAAGGTGCTTGGAATCCAGAAAGACCCCACACGAGGGCTATGCCTCTCCTAAGAGAAGCACTTGCACCAGGCTTGAGGGTGGTCGGGCAGGAGTGTCCAGTGCCTGAGGAAGTCTGGACTGCACCCCTGCCACGCTCCTCTGATTCACCTCTTGGTTTTGGTGATGTAGATGGTCCAGTAGTTGAGGAGTCTGGCCCCAGAATCAGGGCTGAGGAACTGGGGTGCAGAGCCTGGATTGATTCATACTGAGGGCCCACCCCTCTCCCTGGGAGCCTGGTTGCTCCCTGAGGGCAGAGCTGTGTTTCCTTGCTCCTTGAAGTCCCAGACCTAGTGCAGAACTTGGTATACTGAAGATACTCAATAAACCCATGGTCCTTTGAATGAATGAGTCCCCACTGCACATTCCGATTTCCTGCTACTGATCCCATTGTTGAGGGGAAGCTCTGATGAAGCAGTCAGAGTGTAGGTTCTGTGTCTGACTGTGAGCTTTTGGCTAAATAATGTAGCCTCTCTGTGGCTCATTTTTTCTAGCTTCAGAATGGGAAAACAATCTCTACCTCATAGGGTTGTGGTGACGATTAAATGAGTTAATGGAATGCTTGTGAGGTACACAAAATCCTGCCTGGCACCTAACTAATGTGCAACAAATGTGGCTAATGTTAGCATGGTTCCCCGCCCCCCCCACCCCACCGCCACCCCCCAACCCTTAGCTGCAAAGGCTCCAGCATCAGGTTGACTCTCATACCCTACCTTCAATTCTCAGAATAATCCTTTAAAACTATGAATCAGATCTTACCTCTTTTCCTTAACAGCTTTCCATAGGCTAACAATTTGTATCTAGTCACCCAACTGGGGCTCCTCTGACCTCATGTTGGCTTGCCCCTCACTCAGGGTCCTTGTCCCTCTGCCTGGATCCCCCTTCCCCTTCCTCCCCACATGGCTGTTCCCAGCATTCTTCTCAGCCATTAAACTTTAACCTTAATTGTCACCTGGTCAGGTCAGCCTTCTCTGACTGTGTCTGAAGGAGGTCTTTCCTGATTATCTCAGATGGTAAAGAATCTGCCTGCAATGCAGGAGACCTGGGCTCAATCCCTGATCAGGGAAGATCCCCTGGAGAAGGAAATGGCTACCCACTCCAGTATTCTTGCCTGGAGAATCCCATGGACAGAGGAGCCTGGTGAGCCACAGTCCATGGGGTCATAAGACACGACTGAGGGACTAACACTTCACTGTCATGATGTTTCTATTTCCTTCCTAGCTCTTAGCACTTAATTTAAAATGTTCTGGGACTTCTCTGGCGCTCCAGTGGTTAAGTCTCTGCCCTTCCGATGCAAGAGTGTGGATTTGATCCCTGTTTGGGGGACAAAGATCCCACACGCCATGTGGCATGGCCAAAAATGTTCTCCTTTCTTTTTGTTTATTTTTTATCACCACCAACATCATTTTACCTCTTTTCCCATTCACAGAGCATTGTGACCTCTGGGGGGTCATAACTTGCTCTCGGCTCTTCCCCCAATGCCCAGAACAGTGCACGGCTCACAGTGGGGTCTCAGGAGACATCTTTCATCAATGAATGATTGAAGCTGGGAAACCGAGGCATGCTGTGATATGTCTTAGCAAGCTTGCCTCAGACTCACCTCATAGCGAGCTGTTTTTCTGTTAATATTCTAGAGCGAGCCCTGGACAGTCCAGTTTTCTGTCACTCTGTCACTCTGAAGAATGACAGGTACACCTTATTTCCATCCTAGAGTTGCATTTTGGTGAATAAAAGATTGAAATTTCCTTGTTTAAGTTGTTGCAAGTCAGCCTGAGAATAAGATAGAGGAGTGCCTGCAAATACGTTCTGAAGGCGTCATCCAAAAAAGCACATTTCCTGTGTTCTGTCAAGTCTTTTTCCTCACAACTTTGCAGGCTCTTGGCCTGCTCCAGAAGCTCAAAGGTACCAGGCTTTAAGAATTCATGTCATGAATAAACATGAGGAGAGGGTATAAATAAACATTATACGATAGCAGAATGTCTGCTGTAATAGGTATAATCATTTTTCTAAAGTAGCTCAGGGAAAGATACATATTTTTATCACTTCTTGGAGGATTATGTGAAAATAAATTATATTAGGCCAAAATTATTATTTTTTTTTGACACATAAAGGTTATTCCCAGATGCCCAGCCTTTCTGAGCCTGACCTGAGCCCCAGCATTGACCACTGCCATCTCCTCCATCAAGTCTTCAATCACTCTGGGCTAGTTTCCCCACATGAAAATGGGTACAATGAGCTCTCTCATCCCCCCCAAACCCTTTAGCCTAACTTGAATGTATAAGATGAAAGGTGAGATGATCTTTCAAACATGATACAGTACGATGATAACACTTCCATACTGGGGGTGCCCGTATTGCAACATGGACCCTGCACCCTGGGAAAACCTCTCCTCCACGGAGCCCAGGAGGCTGAGCCCGCTCCACTTTCCCACCTGCAAATTCACTCCGCGTGCTCGGTACAAGGAACACGGCAGAGGCCACGGTCCCATGATGCTGTTCTGATTCTCCTGACTGGCTGCTGGTTAAGTGAGTTGCATGAGGGCAGACAATGCCATTCAACCTCAGCTGCCCCAGCAGGTCCTCCTCTGCAGGCAGGCCCTTCTTGCAGATGTGGCCCTTTGCTCTCAGGAGGCCCCTCTGGCTCATCAATCCCTTCTGGATGTTTCTGGGCCTATATGGCTCACCCGACCATCTCCCTTTCCTCCCTTCCTTGGGTCAGGGAAGTCTCAGGCTCTTCTGTTTACAAAGCACAATATGACACTTTTAGCTTAAGAGCCCTTTTCACCCCTTCAGCAGGTCTCTGCTTGTCCCTTGGTACTGAGGGTGGGCTCTCCTCAAGGCCCCCATTGCTCTTCCAGTCCTTTAGGATGTGGACCACTTCACCCATGCTTCTGGAAGGTAGTCTGGAGTGTCTTCCTTCAGCTCTGCTGGGTGTGGGTTCTGGGAAAGGCCAAACAAAGCCCCTATCGCTTTCCCCAGTTACTAGGAACTTACCCTCTTCCCCATGATACCCTCTTGATTCTCTTTCTACGTACTTCTAAGGCCTAATCAACATCAGAACCTGAGAACATCCTGCTTTCAGCCCGCCCACACACCCTGAAATGCAGGCAGCCTCCGTGACTCATCCACTCTAACCTCCTTCTCCATTGCCCTTCTCCATCCTGGCTGCCACCCCTTAGCGCAGGCTTGCATCCTCTCAGGTTGTGGTTCCTGCCACGGCCTCTTCATGGATCCGTCAGTTCCCTTTGGAGCTGCATTTCTTCCAGAACATTTGCTCGGTTGCACATATGCCCTCATTCCTGTGACTGATTAATATCTGTCTTCCCAATCAGTCTGCAAGTTCCATGAGTATTTCTGCTCATTATAAAACCCCCAGCACCAAGCTCAGGCCAAAAGTCCCTTCCTCTGCCTTCCAACCAACCCTTTACACTATTGTCACAGTGTTCTTGCTGGAGGCAGATAAAACCAGCTTCCTCTTTTTAAAAAAGGCCTTAGAGACGCTGACACCCTATTGGGACTTACTTCTAAAGACCATCACAATCTAGCTCCTGATGGATTATCTGATTGAATTTTCCACTATTTCCCCAAACTCTCACCTACTTGCCTACTTTCTTTTCACAAAAGTTTACTCTTCAATGTACCATAGGCTCTTAAGACAACACTTAGCATTCTAACTATAGGCTGCAACAGATGTTATGGCAGCAGATCCAGATGATCCAGATGTTTAAACAGGAAAGGAATAGAGATCACCACTGCCTCAGGCACAGGGAACATTTGCTCGGTTGCACATATGCCCTCATTCCTGTGACTGATTAATATCTGTCTTCCCAATCAGTCTGCAAGCTTACCTTTGGGCAGATTTCTTAATTGCTCCTTGACCAGGGGGCTCTCCCTTCTTTGTTTTTAGCTTCTAGAGTTTCTTCTGCTGCTCTTCCTGTTTCTGCATAAGTGCCTTATCTCATCCATCCCCTTGGCCTGTTTCTTGGGCTGCTTCAGGGGCTTCTTCTTGCCACCTTTTGTGGCCTGACATGCTATTTGTTGTCCCTTCCCCAGACCTCGCCTCTGGAAGCGGCTTTTGCTATTGTTAAGAAAATTCTCACCTATTATGAGGCATTGAAACATCTGAACAAATCCAAATCAGGGGAATGAGGCAGCTGCTTTCTCCACTTAAAAAAAATGCTCAGCTCCTTTACCTTAAACAGGCCTCCATGATCCTCTGTTTAGGGTCACCCCCTCTACGAAGCCTTCCCTGACCCTGCCAGGCAGATTTCAGTGCTTCCTCATCACTGGGCTGCCCGAGTACCCTTTGATCACATGGTGTAAATAACTGATGCTCCCACCCTTTGTTGAAATTCCATACTTGTCTATGAGTTCCTCAAGGATGGGAAGATTATATTATTAATCCTTATAACCTCAGGGCCAAACACAGAACTTGGCATGGAGTAGCTGCTCCATAACATTTGTCAAATGAATGAACACAGTTTGGAATAGAAACATACTTTACCCAGGGACAATCACAGGCTGCTTATTGAGAGTGGAGATATGTAGAATCATCAAGCTCCTAAGGACAATCCAAATCTGAATTTAATATGCCATTCTTTAGTATTTAGTGCCATAGGAAAGTGACCCAACTTTATAAAGACAATTAGCTTCTACCTTGGAGCACAGGCCCTGGTGTGGGAGTTGGGGAATTTTAGGTCAAAAGGTGGAAGACAGGCCTGAAGCCATGCAGATCTGGGTCCAAATCTCTTCTTGGTTCTGTGGTCTTGGGCAAGTCCATCTCACTGAGCCTCAGTTTCTTGGTAGTAGTGTCTGTGTTATTCCATAGGTGTGTGGATTAAATGAGAGGGCAGATCATTGGTTTGTCAAGAGCTGTTCAGCAGCAGGGTGGTACAGTGGTCCTAGGGTGTGGTATGTGTGGGCAGTGTCTCAGGGAGTCCTTCCTCAGCCCCAGGGCTCGCCTCCTGGCTCTCTGGAGGGAGGAGCTGGCTTTCCTGCAGCCCCGCTGAGCTGGCTGGAGCTGACTCAATGCCTTCTGCCCCTGGCGTGCATATGAGTTTCCGTACATAGAGTATGGAAAGTTTCCATGCCTATCATAGAAAACAGAAGCTTCTAATTTTGCCCAGCACTGCTCAAGTTCCTTTTGGTAAAATGATTCTTTAGAAATGGCATACCCTTAAGACAGGTATTTTTCGATTAGAAATGTCTCAACCCAGCTATGCTATGAAGTTGACTCCACGACAGCCTGTAGAAAAGATCGGCTGGGATCCCTTTTGAGGGTCAGGGCCTACACTGAATCTCCAATCAAAACTAAGTGGGGGAGGCCAAGTTCACCCAAAGGGAAGACCAGAGCCCATCCTGGGCCGTGTTAGCGAGCCCTTCACTTCCCTGCCCTGGGTCCCCTCGTTGCCCCCAGCTCCTTCTATTTTTTGGGTACCTGTCCTACCACAGTTGCCCGTTGGAGTATAGGGAAGCCCACCCTTTCCCCTGGCATTCTCATCCAGCTGTATGTCACTAGTGAGCCAAGGATTTTTATCTCTCTTTTTCCAACACTAAGTAGAGCACTGGATCCCAAGGTTTCCATATGATCTCTCAGCAGAAAAGCTTTGCCTTATGGAATATGTGCATTCCAACAAAGGGGGCTGCAAAACAAAACTCCAGAGAGCAAATCCTATGTGTCTACTGATTTCCATGATAACATCAAAGATATGTTCCCAATAAGAACACAATTTCAAACAGTTGGAATTGAGAACTTTAAGACTTTTTGAAAGAAAATGCATTTTCAGGCGATTTCACTTCCACTTCCTTACCCTTGTCTCAGGACACTTAGGTTTCATGCTCTGAGAGCATGAAGCTCATCTGCACACCTTCTCCTCCTCCCCTCTGGCCGTCTGCAGTATCTAACAGAAATGACTTAGACACAGTGAGCTGCCAGCAGGTGCCTGTCTGTCATGGGCAGACAAGCCCAGCTCACTACCCAGTGGCCTATGCACACATGCCTCTGTTCTTGCACCTCCCTGAATGCCAGCTTGTGATACTGAAGCCACTGTGAAACATAAGCAGACCTTTGGTTCTGAAGGTAAAGGAAGCAGGAAAGTTGGGAACTGCTCCTAGGATTTGACTGCTGACCATGCTCTCTGCTGGGATCTGGCTATCTATTCTGACTTCATAGGGCTTGAAATTCTCTTAGTAAGACTCTCACTTTGTTCAACAAGGGCTTTGCTGGTGGCTCAGACAGTAAAGAATCTGCCTGAAATGCAGGAGATCTGGGTTTGATCCCAGGGTTGGGAAGATCCTGTGGAGAAGGGAATGGCTACCCACTCCAGTATTCTTGCTTGGAGAATCCCATGGACAGAGGAGCCTGGTGGACTGTAGTCCATGGGGCCGCCAAGAGTTGGACATGACTGAGCACATAAGCACGGACACGTAACCCAGTGGGATTCGAGCGGGACTGGCTCTTATGAGCTGGCCTGGGCCCCATCACGAGGTGAACAGGCAGCTCATGGGACAGTGCTCTGTTGCTTCCTAATGGCTGACTTCCAAAGTGGAACCTGAACCCTTAGGGACCCACGCTGTCCTTGAATATGGCTGGGGTGGGGTTACAGGGGCAAAGATGGGGGGGGGCACCTGTAGTATGCTCCAGCCCAAATTTCCCTTCTGTAGGGGTGAGTCTTCTGACTATAAAAACAGATGAGAGGATCCATCCTACCCTAAAGCTCTAAAGTCCACAGACAGAGGGCCCCTGGGGGTGGGCCAAAGGGAGCATTCTGAGGGGGCAGAGTGGCCTGGGTATGGGTGGCTATGAAGCATTCACCAAGGGAGTCATTCAGCTTTATTATCAGTCTTGCAGGCACTCAGAGTAGCTCTGAGTCCCCTAAATCATGAGAATCCTTTATCCTCCTGTGGCTCTTTGCGTATCAAGAAAATCTTGGGTTGGGGGGTGGGGGGTGTGTGATATGCTCCAGAGAGCAGTCAAAAGGTAAGAGATGACATTTTAAAAAATCCATTCTTTCCTCTCCACTTCACTGCTCTATTGACTGTTTCCCTGTTCAATCAAATCCTATTCACAGCTTCATATCCCCTTTTAGGGGCTGCCAAGGCGATAAATATTCTGTCCTTTCTTCACTATGCTTGCCACTGCCATGCCTTTTCCTCTCCCTTGCCCATCTGGAGGGCCTGGGTCCTTTTTGTTTGGGTCTCTCATGTCTACAGAATCTCTCTTCAGTTCCCAGCACCTGAGACAAGCCAAGTGCTTTGGCCCCTCCTGCTCTCACCCTTCCCCATGACGTTTCCTGATGCCAAAGACTCCCTCCCTAGATTGGCTGTGTGCGTCCAGCTGAGAATTGTGGCCCCATCAGCCCTACTCTTGGACCTTCCCTGGTGGCTCAGCTGGTAAAGAATCCACCTGCAATGAAGGAGACCCCGGTTTGATCCCTGGGTTGGGAAGATCCTCTGGAGAAGGGATAGGCTACCCACTGCAGTATTCGGGCCTGGAGAATTCCATGGACTGTAGAGTCCATGGGGTCTTAAAGAGTTGGACATGACTGAGTGACTTTCACTCACAACCCTACTGCCAAGTTATGACCTTGTTCATGTCCCAGGTGTCATGATAGTGACTTTTGGAGGAACCGTGGGCCAACAGTACAGCTTCCTTGTAGGGGGAGCAAAGGGGGATTGCACAGAACACCCAGGGAGGAGAAAGGAGACAGTGGTACCCATGCTCACGTTCCCAGTTGATTGCTTACTCTACTGCTTTGAATTTGCCTTGCTTTCTCCTGTGGGTTCCCTCATGCTTGTTTATGAAGGATTTAGTGAGCAATGCTGTGTACAAGGCATCATCCTAGACTGAAAACACAGGAAGAACATCAGGGCCTGACCACAGAGGGTCAGAGCCCTTGTGTTATTGACTGACATCTTGACTTGATGTCAGTAAACAGCACATCCCACCCTGGGTGCATACAGTTAGCCTTGCCTCTAGCAGATCCAGAGCAAAATTTGCTTTTGGGTGATTCAAGCTTATTTCACCCCTTCAACAGCTCATCACCCAGTGTTGGACTGCTATAAAGTAGTCCACCTGACTCACTAATGCATTTGGCCTGATCTGGTGAATAGCTGGTAGGCTAGGTCCCTGTCCAGAAAGGGTCCTAGGAAGTCAGTACCCACGTGTCCTTTCTTGTAGCTCAATCCGCGCCCTCCTCCTCATCCACCCCCTCCTCCTCCTTATCCACCATCTCCACTATTATCACTGACTGAAGGCTTATTATATGCCAAGCACTATATTCACTGTCTTTGTTTTGGATCCTTACAACAATCCTGTGAAGATGGCCTTCTTGATGTTGTCCTTTCAGACCTGGGGACGTGAATGCGCTCGGGCCGGGGTGGGGTGGGGAATGAAGTACTCGCCCAGGACCACACAACCATAGAGAAGAGCTCAGACTGTCAGACTGAAACCTAGTCTGTCTGAGCCGAGGGTGCGGTGGGCTGAGACACACAGCCAGCCATCCTCGGGTACCTTTCTCAGCACTGGGCCAGGCCCCAGCTCTCTGTGAACACACACTGATTCTTTGCCTCAGAGAATAACAGCTTCTGTGCTTCAGCAGCTCCAGGGGACCCACCTTTCTAGGCAGTTCCACTTGGGCTGAGCAGTGCAGTCCGCGATTCAGAGCTGAGGGGCATGGGGTCCATCGCACTCTGTCTGGGTTCTTCAAGTCACGGACCTTCCTTTGAAGGGTGATTTCTCTGGGAGAAGGGTCAAGTGGAGGTCCTACCACAAGGTGGGACCTGCTCAGGGAGTCTGCATGGTGTGGCTCCACCCTTGTCACTGGTTGAAAAAAAAATTCCGGCCCCCTTGGGGCTTCTTGGGGACCTGTGTCAGCAAGAGTTTAGCCCTGTTGGTCCCAGCTGCCCTGCTTGTGGCTGGAGACCTGACTGTCCTTCCGTCCAGACTCTGGATGGAAGCCATGAAGGCTGGGAGCAATTCTGGAATGAGATGAGCCTGGGGCAGGGCCTGGACTGGACTTCAGGCACTTTACAGAACTGCTTTGTTTATTCGTGAAGGTATTTATGAACCTTATTGTGAGGTCTTTATGAGCCTTATTTCCATTTTGCCAGTGAGGACACAGAGGCTCAGACCAATCAAGTGACCTGGCTTAAGGTCATTAGCTACTAAAAGACCATGCCAGGATGTAAACTCAGATTTGCCAGACTCTTCTACTAGACCACTGCTCAGTGCTACCGAGGACCCTCCGGGAGACCACCCAGCATCCCCCAGAGGGGAGGAGCTCCAGGTCTTTGTGGACATCGGCTTGGTGAGCTCTGTCCCCACCCTGGGGTGGGGGCGGGGTGGGGGGAGGCCAAGGCATTGCTCGCTCTGCCTGCAGCAGCTCCTTTAGGACCCCGAGGTTAGTTGGCCTGACAAGCACCTTGTCTCAGGTCACTCCACCTCCTCTTGCCTCCCCTGCCTGGGCCTTCTGTGCTGCTGAGGCATGTGATGCTGCAGAACTCGCTCGCTGCCTGTACACAGCACTGGTCTGCCCAGTCAGGCATGGAGAGCTGTGGAGCTGTGCCCACAGGCAGACTTGTGTGGATATGGCTTCCGCAGGGGCTAACCTGGAAGTGTTAGGTTCGTGAATGTCCTGTTGAGTAAAGTTGACTAATGAGAGAAAGCAGGTGGGAAAGATGTGGCTGATAAATTTTCTAAATCTATCCTGATGGGCTCTTCTGCAATGCAGCACTGTATGTCTCACTGTAGAGGTCCTTCATGACCAAGTTGTGGGTCTTGGTAGATGGTGGCCCAATCGGCAACATGTATATGCTTTCCCTCCTCCCATATGCCATTTTCTTTTTTCCTTCTATCTTAGTTCATTTGGATTGCAACTCCTCCTCTCCAATGAAATGTTGGCATGCAAGACTTGCCCAGGGCTTTGCTTTCTAGGTAACACAGATTAAGCTCATTGTAATAGTAATAATTCCGTTTATTTTAGTATGTGGCAGCTAAATCACCTTATTGAATCCTCACACTATCCTTATTAAGCAGGTATTATTAGTTGCCTAATTTTAAAGAGGAGGAAACTAAGACTCAAAGAAGTTAAGGAACATGCTCTTGGCCACATAGCATGTAAGACGTAAGTGAAGGTTTAACGTAGCTCTTCCGTTCTTCCAATACCAGAACCTGAACTTGAAACCACCCTTGACTAAAGTCGCCTTTAACCTTTAGAAATGCCAAGGAAACCCAAGTCTCCTGCAAGGAATCACCTGCAAGAGGCTGCCAAGGATGCCTGGGGAGCCGGGGTGCTCCTCAGGAGAGGGCTCTGGGATACTCACGTTGTAAACGCTGGGTTGTACTTTGCACCTCGGTAGTAGGAGTACAGATTGAACATCCCAATCATGAAGGCCACAAATACCATGATGAAAATGACCATAAACTTGAAGATATCTTTCACGGTTCTCCCCAGGGAGATCTGCAGAGGCCCAAAACTCTCGTTGGCTGGCAGGATGTATGCGATTCGAGAGAAGCTCAGCACGACAGCTATTGCGTATAGCCCTTCTGATATGATCTGAGGGTCTGAAGGCCACCACTTGTCCCTGGCTGAAAGAAAACAAGCTGGGTTACTCACTGGGCCACGGGATCTGCTCTGGGAGAGAAACCAGTTAGGTATCTGTAGAGGCCTCTGACCTCATCACTTGTCTGCCTGCCCTTGTCTTTAATCCCAGTACACTGAAGGTGCCATCCTCCCTCTTGGAATATGCTGGCTCATCTGTCTAGAGCACCCTCCCCTCACTTCAACCCCAGTCTTCCTTTAAGACTCTGCTCTAGTGTCATCTCTTTTGGGAAGTCCTGTGTGCCCCCTCCACCACAACCCTGCCCCACCTCCTGGGCAGCCTCCCTGTCCCCCTCTCTGCTCCCACAGCAGCCTGTGTACTCTCTTGTCATGGCCCTGACCATGCTGCTTGTTAGCCTGTCTTCCTTCCCAGGGGTTGGAGCTCTATAAGCAGGGGCTGTCCCATCACAAGAAGGTGGTGGTGAGGAGCATAGACCTAGGCATGACCTAGGAAGACCTGAGGTTGAAAGTGGCATTTCTAGACAGTGGCTAACATTTTTTTTTCCTTTGAAATCTTTTATTATCACTTAAATTTTTCAAAAATATTTTAATTTTATTGGAGTATAGTTAATTTATAATGTTGTGTTAGTCTCAAGTATACAGCAAAGTGATTCAGTCATACATATTTTTTTTAATATTCTCTTCTCATATAGGTTATCACAGAATATTGGGTGGAGTTCCCTACTGTACAGCATCTATCTTATATATCAGTTCAGTTGAGTTCACTTCAGTTGCTGAGTTGTGTCTGACTCTTAGCGCCCCCATGAATCGCAGCACACCAGGCCTCCCTGTCCATCACCAACTCCCGGAGTTCACTCAGACTCACGTCCATCGAGTCAGTGATGCCAGCCAGCCATCTCATCCTCTGTCGTCCCCTTCTCCTCCTGCCCCCAATCCCTCCCAGCATCAGAGTCTTTTCCAATGAGTCAACTCTTCGCATGAGGTGGCCAAAGTACTGGAGTTTCAGCTTCAGCATCATTCCTTCCAAAGCAATCCCAGGGCTGATCTCCTTCAGAATGGACTAGTTGGATCTCCTTGCAGTCCAAGGGACTCTCAAGAGTCTTCTCCAACACCACACTTCAAAAGCATCAATTCTTCAGCGCTCAGCCTTCTTCACAGTCCAACTCTCACATCCATACATGACCACAGGAAAAACCATAGCCTTGACTAGACGAACCTTTGTTGGCAAAGTAATGTCTCTGCTTTTGAATATGCTATCTAGGTTGGACATAACTTTCCTTCCAAGGAGTAAGCGTCTTTTAATTTCATGGCTGCAGTCACCATCTGCAGTGATTTTGGAGCCCAAAAAAGTAAAGTCTGACACTGTTTCCACTATTTCCCCATCTATTTCCCATGAAGTGATGGGACCGGATGCCATGATATTTGTTTTCTGAATGTTGAGCTTTAAGCCAACTTTTTCACTCTCCACTTTCACTTTCATCAAGAGGCTTTTGAGTTCCTCTTCACTTTCTGCCATAAGGGTGGCGTCATCTGCATATCTGAGGTTATTGATATTTTTCCCAGCAATCTTGATTCCAGCTTGTGTTTCTTCCAGTCCAGCGTTTCTCATGATGTACTCTGCATAGAAGTTAAATAAGCAGGGTCACAGTATACAGCCTTGACGTACTCCTTTTCCTATTTGGAACCAGTCTGTTGTTCCATGTCCAGTTCTAACTGTTGCTTCCTGACCTGCATACAGGTTTCTCAAGAGGCAGGTCAGGTGGTCTGGTATTCCCATCTCTTTCAGAATTTTCCACAGTTTATTGTGATCCACATAGTCAAAGGCTTTGGCATAGTCAATAAAGCAGAAATAGATGTTTTTCTGGAACTCTCTTGCTTTTTCCATGATCCAGTGGATGTTGGCAATTTGGTCTCTGGTTCCTCTGTCTTTTCTTATTTTCATTCCAAGCTCCTGATTTGTCCCTCTCCTCTTTGGTAACCATAAGTTTGTATTTGATATCTGTAAGTCTGCTTCTATTTTATAAATAACTTGATTTGTATCTTTAAAAAAATTAGATTCCACATATGAGTGTTATATGATATTTGTCTTTCTTTGACATACTTAGTATGATAATCTCTAGATCCATCTATATTGCAGTAAATGGCATTATTTCCTTTTTTATGGCTCAGTAACAGTCCATTGTGTATATGTACCACAAAATCACTGCAGATGGTGACTGCAGCCATGAACTTAAAAGACACTTACTCCTTGGAAGGAAAGTTATGACCAACCTAGATAGCATATTCAAAAGCAAAGACATTACTTTGCCAACAAAGGTCCATCTAGTCAAGGCTATGGTTTTTCCTGTGGTCATGTATGGATGTGAGAGTTGGACTATGAAGGCTGAACGCCGAAGAATTGATGCTTTTGAACTGTGGTGTTGGAGAAGACTCTTGAGAGTCCCTTGGACTGCAAGGAGATCCAACTAGTCCATTGTGAAGGAGATAAGCCCTGGGATTTCTTTGGAAGGAATGATGCTGAAGCTGAAACTCCAGTACTTTGGCCACCTCATGCGAAGAGTTGACTCATTGGAAAAGACTCTGATGCTGGGAGGGATTGGGGGCAGGAGGAGAAGGGGACGACAGAGGATGAGATGGCTGGCTGGCATCACTGACTCGATGGATGTGAGTCTGAGTGAACTCCGGGAGTTGGTGATGGACAGGGAGGCCTGGCGTGCTGCAGTTCATAGAGTCCAAAGAGTCGGACATGACTGAGCGACTGAACTGAACTGAACTGAACCACAATTTCTTTATTCATTCCTCTATCAACAGATGTTTAGGTTGCTTCCATGTCATGACTATTGTGAATCGTGCTGCAATGAACATTGGGGTGCATGTATCTTTTCAAATTAGGGTTTTCTCTGTGTATGTGACCAGGAGTGGGGTTGCTGGATTATATGGTAGTTCTAAGGTATTTTTTTTTTTTCATTTTACCTTTGTTTTGTAATTGGAGGATAATTGCATTACAATATTGTGTTGGTTTCTGCCATATATCAGCATGAATCAGTCACAGGTATACATATGTCCCCTCCCTCCTGAAAACCTCCCTCTGCCTCCCACCCATCCGCAACTCTAGGTTGTTACAGAGCACCTGACTGGAGCTCCCTGTGTCATACAGCGAGTTTCCACTGGCTATCTAATTTTGCACATGGATATGTATATGTTTCAATGCTACTCTCCCAATCTGTCCCACCCTCTCCTTCCCCCACTGTGCCCACAGATCTGTTCTCTATGCCTGTGTCTATATTGCTGCCCTGAAAATAGTTTCATCAGTGCCATCAGTTCCCTATATATGCATTAATATACAATATTTGTTTTTCTGACTTACTTCACTCCATACAATAGGCTCTAGGTTCATCTACTTCATTAGAATGGACTCAAATGTGTTCCTTTTTATGGCTGAGTAATATCCCATTGTATGTACCACAAATTCTTTATTCATTCATCTGCATCTGTTGATGGACATTTAGGTGGCTTCCATGTCCTAGCTATTGTAAATAGTGCTGCAGTGAACACTGCAGTACATGTGTCTTTTTCAATTATGGCTTCTTCAGGGTATACGCCCAGTAGTGGGATTGTTGGGTCATATGGTAGTTTTACTCCTAGTTAGTGATTGTACCCATTTATATTCCCACTATCAATGTAGGTGGGTTCCCTTTTTTTCACACTCTCCAGCATTTGTTGTTTACAGACCTTTGATGATGGCCATTCTGACTGGAAAAGGTCAGTTTTCATTTCAACCTCAAAGAAAGGCAATGCCAAAGAATGTTCAAACTACTACACAATCCCACTCATTTCACATGCTAGCAAAGTAATGCTCAAAACTCTCCAAGCTAGGTTTCAGCAGTACATGAACCGAGAACTTCCAGATGTTCAAGCTAAATTTACGAAAGGCAGAGGAACCAGAGATCAAATTGCCAACATCCGCTGGATCATCAAAAAAGCAAGAGAATTCCAGAAAAACATCTACTTTTGCTTCATTGACTATGCTAAAGCCTTTGACTGTGTGGATCACAACAAACTGGAAAATTTTAAAGAGATGGGAATACCAGACCACCTTATCTGCCTCCTGAGTAACCTGTATGCAGGTCAAGAAGCAACAGTTAGAACCAGACATGGAACAATCGACTGGTTCCAAATTGGGAAAAAAGTACCTCAAGGCTGTATATTGTCACCTTGCTTATTTAACTTATATGCAGAGTACATCATGTGAAATGCTGGGCTGGATGAAGCACAAGCTGGAATCAAGATTTCAGGGAGATATATATCAATAACCTCAGATATGAGGATGACACCACCCTTATGGTAGAAGGTGAAGAGGAACTAAAGACCCTCTTGATGAAGGTGAAAGAGGAGAGTGAAAAAGCTGGCTTAAAGCTCAACATTCAAAAAACTAAGATCGTGGCATCTGGTCCCATCACTTCATGGCAAATAGATGGGGAAACCATGGAAACAGTGAGAGACTTTATTTTTGGGAGCTCCAAAATCACTGTAGGTGGTGACTGCAGCCATGAAATTAAAAGACACTTGCTCCTTGGAAGAAAAGCTATGACCAACCTAGACAGCATATTATAAAGCAGAGACATTACTTTGCCAACAGAGGTCCATCTAGTCAAAGCTATGGTTTTCCAGTAGTCTTGTATGGATGTGAGAGTTGGACCATAAAGAAAGCTGAGTGCCAAAGAACTAATGCTTTTGAACTGTGGTGTTGGAGAAGACTCTTGAGAGTCCCTTGGACTGCAAGGAGATCAAGTCAGTCCATCCTAAAGGAAGTCAGTCCTGAATATTCATTGGAAGGACTGAGGCTGAAGCTAAAACTCCAATACTTTGGCCACCTGATACGAAGACCCAACTCATTGTAAAAGATGCTGATGCTGGGAAAGATTGAAGGCAGGAGGAGAAGGGGATAACAGAGGATAAGATGGCTGGATGGCATCATTGACTCAATGAACATGAGTTTGAGCAAGCCCTGGGAGATGGTGAAGGACAGGGGAAGCCTGGCATGCTGCAGTCCACGGGGTCTCGAAGAGTCAGACATGACTGAGTGACTGAACAACAACAAAATTCTGACTGGAGTGAGGTAATACCTCATTGTAGTTTTGATTTGTATTTCTCTGATAATCAGTGATGTTGAGCATCTTTTTACGTGCTTTATGGCCATCTGTATTTTTTCTCTGGAGAGCTGTCTACTTAGATCTTCTGCCCAGTTTTTGATTGAGTTGTTTTTATGACATAGAGCTGCATGAGCTTTTGTATGTTTTGGAGATTAATCCCTTGTCATTTGCATTACTTGCAAATATTTTCTCCCATTCTGTGGATTGTGTTTTCATGTTGTTGATGGTTCCCTTTGCTGTACAGAAGCTTAACTGGGTCCCATTTACTTATTTATGTTTTTATTTTCATTACTCTAGGAGGTGGATCAAAAAAAGATATTGCTATAATTTATGTCAAAGAATGTTCTGCCTATGTTTTCCTCCAAGGGCTTTATGGTGTCCAGCCTTACATGTAGGTCTTTGATCCATTTCGAGTTTATTCTTGTGTATGGTGTTAGAGAATGTTCTAATTTCATTCTTTGACATGTAGCTGTCCAGTTTACCCAGCATCACTTATTGAAGAGGCTGTCCAATGAACCTTGTAAGCTTCATTTTCCCCATCTGCAAACTGGGGATAATATCATCAACCTTACAGAACTTTGATGAGGATGAAATAAAATCGTATATGTAAAGTGCTTAGCTGGAAAACAAATTGCAGACCACCCAGGGCTCCCTGGGGACAAGGGTCTAGCCTACAGCAGGTGCTGCTAAATACTTGTTAAATGATTGAATGAAATCCTAACCACAAGTTTAGCCATAAATCAGAACAAATGAGCTCACATGGGGTCAGGAAGGGGCTTCCCTGGTGGCTCAGTGGTAAAGAATGCAGGAGTCACAGGAAACGCGCGTTCGATCCCTGGGTCGGGAGGATCCCCTGGAGGAGTGCATGACAACCTACTCCAGGATTCTTGCCTGGAGAATCCCCACGGATAGAGGAGCCTGGAGTGCTACAGTCCATAGGATCACAAAGAGTCAGACAGGACTGAAGTGATGACACACACGGGGGACAGGAATCTGAAGGTTCTTGCCTAAGAAGATGCTCCTGGGTTTTGTTTCCCAGACAGTGTGTGTCTGGGAGTTGCTCCTTGGGTGAGCTAAGGACCCAGAAGTGGTGACCAGTCATCCAGGATTGCTATGGCATCCCTGTTCCTCGTGGCAAGAGTCCTGGGGCCTGTCCTGTGCTGGGGACATCCTGCTTGTGGTCACTGGAGAGGGTCTGCACCACCATGCGTGTGTTCCTACAGCGGAGCAAACTTGTACAGTATTCCTGTTGTAGTTTTGATGGTGCAGAGAGCAGCAGCTTTCTTTAGTAAGCTGCCTACTATGTGTCAAGACAGAAAACAGTGATTTTCAAGTGACAGTGGCACCTTCCTCCTAGGATGGTATGTGTTGGGGGGCATCCGTGGTCATCTCAGTGATTGACTGGGAGTTCTATTGGGATGCTAATATCCTGCAGTGTTCCAGACAGACCTGCTCCATGAGGACTGCCCTGCTGAACAAGTCAACTGCATCCCTGTTGAGAAATACTAAGTGAAACTTAAATGGAGAAACACAGAGAAACCTAAATTAGCCCTTACACTTATATTAGCTGTAATTTTCACAACAGCCCTGTAGAGTAGGTACTATTATTGCCATTCTAAAGATTGGATTTGGGGTATGGGGTCCTTTTCAGAGCCAGATAAATGCAAATAGTAAGGATATTACATACTGATTTTTGGCCCCCAAGGGAGATGGAAGAGGAAGGATTTTGTTCTTTATTTGCATAGACTCTGTTAAACAATTACAATAATAAAGGGCGGTAAGAGATCTTTAGTAAGGGAAGCCAGGCCTCTACTTGCCAGTTTCATGTAGTGCATTCTAAATTATAAATGGAAATAGATACATTTATGGACTTTGTGTCCTCATCAAGGTCATAACTCAGAGAAGTAGGGGACCAAATGATATTTTTCCAATACATCTGTTGCCCTCTCTATAGATAAATAGCACATTTGGATAGCATGAAATAGGACTCAGATTCTTCAAACAGACGCCAAAAGGAATTTTGTTTTTATCTCTCCCTAAAAGCATCTATTTCTGCTTTATTGACTATGCCAAAGCCTTTGACTGTGTGGATCACAATAAACTGTGGAAAATTCTGAAAGAGATGGGAATACCAGACCACCTGACCTGCCTCTTGAGAAACCTGTATGCAGGTCAGGAAGCAACAGTTAGAACTGGACATGGAACAATAGACTGGTTTCAAATAGGAAAAGGAGTACGTCAAGGCTGTATACTGTCACCCTGCTTATTTAACGTATATGCAGAGTACATCATGAGAAACGCTGGACTGGAAGAAACACAAGCTGGAATCAATAACCTCAGATATGCAGATGACACCACCCTTATGGCAGAAAGTGAAGAGGAACTCAAAAGCCTCTTGATGAAAGTGAAAGTGGAGAGTGAAAAAGTTGGCTTAAAGCTCAACATTCAGAAAACTAAGACCGTGGCATCCGGTCCCATCACTTCATGGGAAATAGATGGGGAAACAGTGGAAACAGTGTCAGACTTTATTTTTTTGGGCTCCAAAATCACTGTAGATGGTGACTGCAGCCATGAAATTAAAAGACGCTTACTCCTTAGAAGGAAAGTTATGTCCAACCTAGATAGCATATTCAAAAGCAGAGACATTACTTTGCCAACAAAGGTCCGTCTAGTCAAGGCTATGGTTTTTCCTGTGGTCATGTATGGATGTGAGAGTTGGACTATGAAGAAGGCTGAGCGCTGAAGAATTGATGCTTTTGAACTGTGGTGTTGGAGAAGACTCTTGAGAGTCCCTTGGACTGCAAGGAGATCCAACCAGTCCATTCTGAAGGAGATCAGCCCTGGGATTTCTTTGGAAGGAATGATGCTAAAGCTGAAACTCCGGTACTTTGGCCACCTCATGCAAAGAATTGACTCATTGGAAAAGACTCTGATCTGAGAGGAATTGGGGGCAAGAGGAGTATGGGACGACAGAGGATGAAATGGCTGGATGGCATCACTGACTCGATGGACATGAGTCTGAGTGAACTCCGGGAGTTGGTGATGGACAGGGAGGCCTGGCGTGCTGCAATTCATGGGGTCGCAAAGAGTTGGACACGACTGAGCGACTGATCTGATCTGATCTGATAATTTATTATTTTAAACCTCAGCTGTAATAATAAAAGTCACTCCTGTAACCTGTTAAGATAGCTGTTACCTATTAAGATAATCTACTAAGATAGCTGTTATCAGATCCTAGTGACCCAGTCAGAAGTTTTAGTGAAAAGTATTCAAAAGCATCTACTTTATTGACTATGCCAAAGCCTTTGACTGTATGGATCACAACAAACTGTGGAAAATTCTTCAAGAGATGGGAATGCCAGACCCACCTGACCTGCCTCCTGGGAAATCTGTATGCAGGTCAAGAAGCAACAGTTAGAAGTGGACATGGAACAACAGACTGGTTCCAAGTTGGGAAAGGAGTACATCAAGGCTGTATATTGTCACCCTGTTTATTTAACTTATATGCAGAGTACATCATAAGAAATGCTGGACTGGAAGAAGCACAAGCTGGAATCAAGATTGCTGGGAGAAATATCAATGACCTCAGATATGCAGATGACACCACCCTTATGGCAGAAAGCAAAGAACTAAAGAGCCTCTTGATGAAAGTGAAAGAGGAGAGTGAAAAATTTGGCTTAAAACTCAACATTCAGAAAACTAAGATTACGGCACTTGGTCCCATCACTTCATGGCAAATAGATGGGGAAACAGTAGAAGCAGTATCAGACTTTATTTTTTGGGGGGCTCCAAAATCACTGCAGATGGTGACTGCAGCCATGAAATTAAAAGACACTTGCTCCTTGGAAGAAAAGTTATGACCAACCTAGACAGCATATTAAAAAGCAGAGACATTACATTTTAACAAAGGTTCATCTAGTTAAAGCTATGGTTTTTCCAGTAGTCATGTATGGATGTGAGAGTTGAACTATAAAGGAAGCTGAGGGCCGAAGAACTGATGCTTTTTAACTGCGGTGTTGGAGAAGACTCTTGAGAGTCTTTTGGACAGCAAGGAGATCCAACCAGTCCATCCAAAAGGAAATCAGTCCTGAATATTCATTGGAAGGACTGATGCTGAAGCTAAAACTCCAGTAGTTTGGCCACCTGATGTGAAGAACTGACTCATTTGAAAAGACTCTGATGCTGGGAAAGACTGAAGGCAGGAGGAGAAGGGGATGACAGAGGATGAAATGGTTGGATGGCATCACCGACTCAATGGACATGAGTTTGAGTAAACTCTGAGAGTTGGTGATGGACAGGGAGGCCTGGTGTGCTGCAGTCCATGGGGTCACAAAGTGTTGGACATGACTGAGCGAATTTACTGAACTGATTCAACTTTGATTGGCTTTTAAGAGTTTTGATGGTTGTAAAAGCAAATTCGACAATTGAGACAAAGGGATTTTCTTCCTCTTGCAGCTGTTTCTAGGAAAAAAAATTGCAACCTGAAAAACACCTGCCTTTCTTGGTGCTGTAAAAGTTAGAAGGAACCACTGCTTGGATGACCACTAGAGGGCACTCTGCCTCCATAACTGGGGTACAAGCCAAGCCTTTGAGATGAAAAAGATTTCAAGGGCACAGGGTGAACCGCAACGCAAGGGCAATAAAGTGCAAAGCTTTGGGCTGGGTGCGACTTTAATACAATCCATAAAGGGAACAGAAGTCACGAGTGAACAGTACTGTGGCTTGAATCACCGCCCTAAGAAAAGTATTCAATGTAGTATCAAGATTCTCTCATCTTTCCTTAACGAACCCTGAGCAGCATAGAAGAGAAAATATACAAGCCCATGTTTTAAAAATGTCTGGATTTGCTAAATGAAGAGGGGATGATTTGTAATACTACAAGACTCCATTTCTTAATGGGGGGGGGGTGCGGTTTCCCACATTTACATTTAACATAATCTGCCTACCTCAATCTACATTGAATATGGGCAACAACTCCACGTTTATGTTAAGGGGGTAACCTTCTGCAGATCATTACTGCACTGGATCAAGACTCAGTGGTCACAGCACCATGTGGCTTTCATATAACAGGGACATTTGACACTCAAACCTTCATGATGTAGCAGCTGCCACTGTAATGTCCAGCTAATTGACTGGTAACAACACATATCTATTGTTTCTTCTCCCCCACTCATCTTTCTCCTTTAGTACAGAAGATATAATGAGCAAGAAAATGACCCCAGAGGTACTAGTGATAATAACTGTTACTATCAGTGAGCATTTAATATTTCAGGACACAGTGAAAAATTCTTCATGTGTACTATCTTATTTAACCCTCGACACAAACTTTCTGATATATGCATTATCCCACTTTTACATAAAGGAAAATTGAGGGTCAGAAAAATTAAGCAAACAAGTCCTTACAGTAAGCTGCAGAAGTAGGATTTGAGTTCAGGTCTCCCTAACTCTAAAGCCTGGGAACATAAAGGCTATGCCATTCTGCATGGTTTTCATTTCATGTTGAACAAGGATCCCTTGCTATCCAAGGCAATCCTGTATTTCTGGGAACATTATAAACCATGCCATGAAAACCTGTTTCTTCATCAATAAAATAGGAACAACAAAAATAACCTTTCCATGGGGCTATTGCAAGAACTGAAGTTAATAGTGTAAAATGTCTATACAGTTCCTGACATCTAAGTGGGTCCTCGATAAATGCTATAACTCTTGTAACTCTTTGCGACCCCATGGACTGTAGCCTATCAGGGTCCTCTATCCATGGGGTTCTCCAGGCAAGAATACTGGAGTGGGTTGCCATTTCTTTCTCCAGGGGATCTTTCCAACCCAGGGATCGAACCCGGGTCTCCCGCATTGCAGGTGGATGCTTTATCATCTGAGCCACCAAGGAAGCCATAACTCTTACTATTATTACTAAAAATTCAGTCTAGTATCTCACATTGTATGGCCTTGTGATTTGAAAGAATTAAGGCATCTTCTAAGAACATATCTTACCATGAGAAAATAACTTTTGAACTGGGAAAGCAAGACTTATTCTTACACAGAACACATGGATCCAATATGGAAGGAAGGACTCCGGAATCCACATAAAGAATGAGATTTCTTCAAAAAAAAAAAAAAAAAAGAAAGAAAGAAAAAAGAAAAGAATCCCACGGAGGCTCCAAGAGTCTTTCCAAAACAAATCCATCCTTTCCAACACAAATGGATACATTTCTCATAGTTATTAATTCCACATTCTATTGCTAGCTTATTGCAGGCACCAGGACTTCCTTGGGAGGTGGTGAGGCGTGTCTGCTTTGACAGCAGAAAAGACCAAAGTGGGCCACAGTGACCTTATAAACCACCAACTGCGGAGCACCCAAGCTCCTGGCCACGCCCTGCAAACAAGCCAATCAACGCGCCTTAGAACACCTGCAGACTCATCCTCACCGCAACTTCTGACTCACCGTAGGTGAAGTAGGCCACTTCCGGCGGAAGGGAGACGTTGTGTAGTGTGTCATCCTGCACGTGCTGGTCCACGTACAGCTGGGCCTCGCTGGCCTTCAGGAAAGCCATGAACCTCGCCGTGAAGGAGGCCACGAAGATGGACAGCATCCCGAAATCTAGCAGGTTCCACAGGTGCAATACGTACTCCCGTGGCCCCTCCTCCCAGATTTCCTTGCATTCGGACCAAATCATTCCTGCGGGGGAGTGAGAAGGTCAGGCTCATTGTTTTCTGTTCTCAGGGTGTGTGTGACCATAGGGACCACGGAAGGAACCAGGGTGCAGGTGTAAATGTAATAAGCTCTTTGGAGCTTGGAATGTTGAGAGCCAGCAGAGCACAGAAATATGCTTTCAAAAGGCAGATGTAGAGTTAGGAAAGTCTCAGGCTGCAAGAATTCATGCCACCTGTCCTGCGTACAGATAAATCATCTCCAGGTGTGAGGAGAGAATCCTCATCTGTTGATAGATTCTTGGAGGGAATAATTAGAAATATAATGGCTGACATTTGTATATTTTAAGAACTGGAAGGTTATAAGTAATCATACAGTTCTAAACTAAGTATTATGAAACTGACGTCCAGGAATGGGAAAGGGTTTTCTGAAGGTCCCACTTATGACCTAGAACCCAGTTCTCCTAATTCCCTGATTAACTTGCTTTCCTTTGTATTTCTGTGAATGTTTCAGGTTCTTCCTGCCTCTCCTGCAGCTGTTTAGTTTTTGCTTTTTAATTTTCCCTTACTTCTTTATAACTTCTTCATTGTTGCATAGGAAACAATGTAGAATTCAACAAGATGTTACTAGCATCCCCACCCCGCCTCCAAGTCAGCCTCATGAGGTTGCCTAGACTAATAACTTGAGTGTGTATATCTGTACTATCCAATATGGTAGCCACTAGTCACACGTGGATACTGAGCACTCCAAATGTGGCCAGTTAAATTGAGGGATGCTACACATAAAAGTGTAGACACACCAAATTTCAAAGACTCGATACAAAAAATGTAAAAATATTTCAACAATTAAAAAATCTCAATCACGTTGAAATACTAATATTTTAGATATATTGGGTTAGATAAAATCTATTATTAATTTCAGCTTTTATAATATAGCTATCAGAAAATTTAAAATTAAATCATGGCTTATGATGTGGCTTGCCTTATATTCGTATTGAATAGTGCTATTCTCTACCTTTATCTTCAATGATTATTAAAAGTAAATTGGTTTAGATGATTAAAAATAAATTATTCAGTAACATTTTGATAATAAACATTTTAAATACACATATTTATTATCATATATACATACTGTGTACATATTATATGTATGTGTATTAACTCCCTCAAATCTTTACAATAATCCTATGAAGTGCATGCTGTTATTATCCCAGTTTTATAGTTAACATATCCTTAGCCATAGTGAGGATATTCTCCAGATAGGAGGCAGGAGATCTGAAATTTGAGTCTGGAAGGTCTGGCCCTAGCGTCCATGCTCTTGACCATTATGGCCTTTGCTCCTCCAGGAAATAGAATTGGTGTTGAAAGCAACTAATGAAGGAAAAGTCTTCCCTGGTGTCTCAGATGGTAAAGAATCTGCCTTACAATGCAGGAGACCTGGGTTCAATCCCTGGGTTGGGAAGATCTCCTGGAGGTGAGAATGGCTACCCACTCCAGTATTCTTACTTGGGAAATCCCATGGATAGAGGAGCCTGGCATTCTACAGCCTATGGGGTCACAAAGACTCAAGACTGAGCAACTAACACTTAATGAAGGAAAAAGACTCTTGAATGTTTTCTGATTAACATCAAAGAGTTTATAGAAACTCAGACATAGGAAAGACTTGATGCAGAACTAGCCCACTCTGTGTTATGCCATGTTACACGTCACCTGCTTACTTAGGAGGTTAATCTGGTAAAAGAATCACTAACTGGTAGGTTAGTGAGACAATTCCAGATCATTGACCATGTTCCCTAAAGGTTAACACCGCCAGCCTCTTGGCACTCTCCTGGCTCCTGAGCATCAAACATGGATGGCCTGTCTTCTCAGATTCCTCCTGCCTCTCCCACAGCTGTTTAGAGAAGTTGTGGCTTTGTTGAATGAAACAGATTCTAAGATCTGCATGTTTGTATCAAATTGGAGTCTCCGCAAAAGGAAATGACCCAAAACATTGAAAATCTTTTTACAAGACTCCCACCACCACACACACCTTGTTGTTCCCGCTTTTTATCTTCACAAAGCCTTACTTCCTAAACTTATGCTTTGAAAATTTTTGTGGTAATTCAGTGAAGTAAAATTTCCTTAACACTGAAATGTACTTTCATCTGTGCCTGTTCAAATAGGTATTTAAAGTATGTTACAGGAAAAACCATTACAGCTGGAAAAAATAATGTTTGTTTCTTTCCTCTATGCGCCTGCCCCCTCCCCCTGATAATTAAAATTACTAATGTCTTGGTGGACTGCTTTTAGCTGAGCACTAGGAAAATTACAGGCTATCAATTACCTTAATTCAGGAAGCCCTTGGTTCAGTTCTACCTTGGTCACTTATTAGGTGTGTAACCTTGGATAAGTTCCTTGATTTTCTTGAAATTTTGATGTAATTTCCAGCACTAAAAGTTCTGTAAATCTGAAATGCAAATTATTTACAGTAAACTGACTTTTCTGACCAACATAGAGGCACCTCATTGGGGATTGCAAATCATTTCCTCCATGGTCCAGCGCCCACGTCAGTCTTCCCAGATTTGCGTATTAACTTACCCAGACTAATTTAAATTATTCCAAGGCCATGAGTAAAAGTAGCATGGGCCCAAGGGTTTGAGCAACAGGAATGCTTAACGAAAAAAGAAATGTGTGAAATTAAGTACTTTAGTGAGTGAAATTAGGTTTCCTGCTTCCAAGGTGCTGAGAGTAGTTCAGCATTTTATATCCAAGCTGAGCCCCCTGGACTCCTGCCCCTAGCATGTCAGTCCGATGAGTGTATACAGCCCAGGGGCTTAGAGGGTAAGGATATTGGGCACTGGAGCCTCCTTCAGGCAACCCCTTCACTCAGGGATGTCTGGAGCCCAGAGAGCAAGGTCACTGGTAATTAACGGGGATGACTGGCAGGGGAACAGATTGGGACCTGCTGGGAAGCCTTGAGGGAAATGAGTAGCTTTTCATTCAGGCAGGTTCTAAGTAAGGCCTGCAGGCTGCTGATATGGGGCTTGACAGTTCTAAAGACTGTTCACCCGGATCCCTGCCTCAGATGCTTTTCAGAAGGGATTCCCCCTTCAGATTCCTGTGAGACTTAACTGTGTGAACTCCGTAAATGGCCATAGCCCCTGCCTCTACATCGGGTTTCTCTACACTGTTCCCGGACCCCCAGACCACCTCCTGGGAGGCTTGTCTGTTCTTCTGGGTTACGTTCTGATTATTGAGTTGGGACTTAGGCATTCTGTTAACTCACAGGTGGTAGAATATGCCAAGAAGCCCTCAACCTTCAAGCCCTAACATCCAAACTCCAGCTCAACGGCAGGTCCTTAGCAGCAGATCTGGGCCTCGGGCTCATTTAAGGTTCATTTGTTTTCCAGGCAAGGAGATGATATTAATAGATTCAAAATTTTCCTAACAAAGCTCATCTTCTCCTCTGACTTTTAGTAGCTAATCATTGTTGAGCACCCTCTAGGTGCCAGGCCCTGTGCTAAGCCCTTTTCCAACTCTAAAGCTTCCTTACAGCCTGGTAGGTACCTACTCTAATTATCTCCACTTTACTGATGGACAGACTCGTGTACAAAGATGACAAGTAAATTATCCAGAGTCTCAGGGAGTTCAGGACCCTCTTTTCACTGCACTGTCACTCCCCACCTCCCACAACCCCCGCATGCTCTCTACTAGGCACAGACTTACGTCACTGTTCAGGAACTCATTCACCACTTAATGGACAGTGTTGAGCTCCGACTTTGTGCCAGGGACCATTCTGGGGGTACAGCAGCCAAGAAGATGCTGTCCCTTGCCCAGCAAACATGGTCTAGTGCTGGAGACAGGTGTGTCTACAAACAGTAGTGCTACAAAGTGACAGATGCTGTAGTAAGAATGTCCAGGAGACTGTGTGGACACACAGGGATAAGAGCAGTCAGTATTATAGTCATGAGACCCAACACAGTGTCTGTAATAACATATTTCTGACTGAATGAAGTAGGTGACTCCTGGCATGAGGAGTTAGCTGGGGGAAGGAGTAGGGGCGGAAAGGCCGTGGACATGAGGGAGAACAGACTATTCTAGGAAACTGCAGGGGGCTCGGAGAAGGCAGTGGCACCCCACTCCAGTACTCTTGCCTGGAAAATCCCATGGACGGAGGAGCCTGGTAGGCTGCAGTCCATGGGGTTGCTAAGAGTTGGACGCGACTGAGCAACTTCACTTTCACTTTTCAGTTTCATGCATTGGAGAAGGAAATGGCAACCCACTCCAGTATTCTTGCCTGGAGAATCCCAGGGATGGGGAAGCCTGGTGGGCTGCCGTCTATGGGGTTGCACAGAGTCGGGCACGACTGAAGTGACTTAGCAGCATTAGTAGCAGGAGGTTCAGTACGGCTTAAGGGTTGGTAGGGATAAGGGGATGGAGATTGTAGATCCTGAAAGGCCCTCCTTCAGGCCATGAGGGGGAGACCAGGCAGCTCGGTGTCTAGGTAGTCACCCTGAGCAGCCAGATAGCTCCTCAAGGTGATAAGCAGAGCAGTAACGTGGTCTGACTTACTGGGAGAAATTTTGGCAGTTTGGTTGAAGTAGTCTGTTTGGAATTTACCTAAATAAATGAAGAAACCATCAAAGGAATGACTTAGGTGAGAAACACAGCCCATTTTCTTTTGCAGTTTTATTCTTGGTCAAACTTACATGTGTGATTTTGCACCTAAGACTTAGCACTGCCCTCAGAGAGTTTGTAATCTGCGGTGGGTAGGGTGAGGGAGCAACTTGATCCTCACATTTTATGCACACGAAAGCTGAAATTTAGAGAGGCAGAACCACCAAGGAGGAAGGGACACAGTGAGGCCTGGGTCTCTTGCTAACCGGCCTCAGGCTCTTTCCTCCTCTTCTCTTTAAGCGTGTTTTCCTGCTTTGCTGGACGCTTACATCTCCCTCAGCTGGGCTTTCAGCTGGGGTGTCTGCTTAAGAAAACACTGCCAAGTCTGTAAGAGTTGGGTCGAGAGAGTCTTCATGACATAATTCTCTTCCAGATGGAGCAGTGACATGCATAGTGGAGAGGCTTCCTGCCCTCCAAGCTCCATGGCTGTCTGCAGACCACAAATGTTATAGTCCTCTGGTGAGCATTGGTATAGCCACAGTCTCTAACTCACACGATGGATTATCAGCTCTTTCCTCTACCCCAGAGTGACTGCTAATGAGATAGGGAAGAAAGATATGTTCCTATGGTATAAACTGATGTCGGAGAGTCTCCAGGCCAAGGATCTATGATCTCTGGTTTATTTGGTCCTTTCCAAAGCAGGTCATCTTACAGCTCTAGAGAACACACGTGTCTACTAGCAAATTCGTCTCTCCTTCCCATGTCATGCTCTTCTTGTGTCTTCCTTGATACTGTGTCCTGGTTTTCCTTCTATCTTTGCATGTAGTCTTAATCTCCTTGTGGCTTCCACCTCCTCTGCCCTTATTTTAAATCTCCTGGATTTATAATCTAGAAGGGTCTCAAAAGTCTGCTGGTAATCAAGTAAAGCATCTGGAGTTCAGGAAGAATATATTTCTGATTGGGTTTGACCGTTCCATAGAATTGTACAGCAGAAGAACAACCCACATGCCCAGTAGAGATTTGGAGAAGCAATAGATCATGGACACACTGCGTGGCCTCTGAAAGAGGTCATTGGGAATACCAGATATCCACATGGAGTGAGAGCTCCCAGAAGATGAAAAGAGCGACAATTTGTTTGATTACAGAAATGCTAATATTAATTGGGGCTTCCAGGTGGCACAGTGGTAAAGAATCTTCCTGCCAATGCAGGAGACACAAGAGACACAGATTCAGTCCCTGGGTCAGGAAGATCCCCTGGAGGAGGAAAGGGCAACCCATTCCAGTATTCTTGCTTGGAAAATCCCATGGACAGAGGAGCCTGGTGAGAAACAGAGGAAAGCGTGTAGAAAAAGAGAAGGGGGCTAGGGGGGCAGTGAGTGGGGGACCTTATGTGTTTAAACAGGTCAGTTAAAAAAGGGCTTCACTCAGAAAAGGATACTTTAGAACACAGACCTGAGGAGGTGAGGAAGCGAGCCATGGCACTGCTCGTGGGGAAAACTCTTAGGCAGAGGGACCAGCTTAAGTCAAGGTTCTGAGGCAGAAACAGTTTGAAGCCAGGAGGCCAGTGGGGCTAAATGAGAGCAAGGGAGGCTGGAGGTGGTGGAAGATGAGGGCACAGAGGTGGAGGTGTGAGTCCTTTACAGTGAGAGTGGCTCTCACGCTGGGGGAGCTGGGATGGCATTGAAGAGTTTGGAGGCAAAGTAACACGATCTGATTACATTTTCAGTGGATCTAGCTCCTGTGCTGAGCATCTGCTGGGGCACAGGGCTGATAAGGGCAGAAGCAGGGACACTGGACAAGGCCCCTCACCTCTTCGTGATCAGCCCCTCTCTCCATCTCTGCAGGAGCCAGTTGAACTTGTTAGGGTCCTGAAGTCCTGTCAAATGCTGGTGGAGAGGGAGTTATGTTTTAGGTGTTTGTATAGCCAGTCTGTCCAAAGGACCATATTCATGAGTCCTGGGGGAAGAGAACCGTGAGCCGTGTTTCTGTGTTTCTCCTGGCAGTGCCCGGGTGTAGTGTTTGAGGCCTTTTTCAGTAAGGGCCTGATGCCAAGTTCAGGCCTCTCCAAGTCTAGGCAGATGAGATGAGATTGTGGACCTTAGGGTTTGCTGCCCGAACAGCACAGTGAACTCCGCGCTCAGTGTGTTTCTCTCACAGGTTGTTAGTAGTAGTTGCAACGTCGAATAATTAAAGAGCTCCAGGAAGTATTTAGAGTCGAGATAATATTCGTCTTATTTTAGAGCTGCTTCCCTGGTATCTGGCACAGTGCCTGGTATATAATACAATGCTTAATAACTAGAATGGATTTGTGGAGGAAAAAACTGAGAAAATGGAAACAGTGCTAACTGAAAACTACCGAGCAAGTGCATTTACCACTGCGCTTACCAGGCTACCTGCTCTGTGCCCGCAATGCCGCCTTCCTCCTGGTCCCGTAGAGGAAGGGTCTGCGCTCCTGCTAAGGACCAGCCCTCCTCTGGCCTGCTGGGTCCCATCCCCTCTCACTACTCAGGAACTTCGCTTCTGAAGTCAGTGGTCCATCCTCAGGCCTCCTGTCACCTGATCTGTCAGCACCATTCGACATAAGTGATCAGTCCGTGGGTCTTGACACAGTGACTTTGGTTGGCTTCTCGGATACCACTCTTACTTCAGTCTCCTTTGCTGGATAAGATTCTTCTTGTTTCCCCATCCTTTAAATATTGCTGTGCCGGAGGGCTTGGTCCTCGGTTCATCCGTTCACATTCACAGTTGAGGTATTGCATATAATTTACTTTTAATAGACTGACACGCCCGAATAATGTTTCCAACCCCAGCCTCTCTGAACTTCAGCATGTATATCCAGTTTGCTACTTGACATTTCCACTTGGAGATCTAATAGATAATCTCAACTGAACTCTTGATTTCCATGTCTCTCTTCAAACTGCTCCTTCCCTGGTCTTTCCTGCCTTTGTTGTTGTTCAGCCACTCAGTTGTGTCTGACTCTTTGCGACCCCATGGACTGCAGCATGCCAGCTTTCCTGTCCTTCACTGTCTCCCAGAGTTTGCTCAAACTCATGTCCATTGAGTTGAGATCCCATCCAACCATCTCATCCTCTGTCACACTCTTTTCCTCTTGCCCTCAGTCTTTCCCAGCATCAGGTTCTTTTCCAGTGAGTCGACTCTTTGCATCAGGTGACCAAAGTATGGGGACTTCAACCTCAGCATCAGTCCTTCCAATGAATATTCAGGATTGATTTCCTTTAGGATTGACTGGTTTGATCTCCTTGCGGTCCTAGGGACTCTCAAGAGTCTTATGCAGCACCATAGTTTGAGATCATCAATTCTTCCAACTCTCACATCCTTACATGACTACTGGAAAAGTCATAGCTTTGACTTGCCAGACCTTTGTCAGGAAAGTGACGTCTCTGCTTTTTAATACGCTGTCTTGATTTGTCATAGCTTTTCTTCCAAGGAGCAAGAGTCTTTTAATTTCATGGCTGCAGTTTCTGCCTTCGAGGAAATCTCTGTTATGCCTTTTGAACTAAAACACTTGGAATTTTCCTTGACCACCTTCTTTCTCTTACACTCCACAGACAATCCAGTAGCAATTACTATGATTGATTTTACCTGCAAAATATAACGTACTCTACTACCTCCTCAAAATCAGCCATTTTCCATCTGAATTACTGTAGTGGCCTCCTAACTGGTTTCCCTGTTTCTGCTCTTGTCCCAGAGTCATCTGTTCTCTACCCAGCAGCCTGCAATCCACTAGAAAATGAAGTTGTGGGACGTCACTTCTGTGGTCAGAACTACCCAGCCGTTTCTGGTCCTCTCAGCTCTGTACCACGGCCTCCATGGCCTTGCGTGATTGGCCCTGCCTGGCCTTGTGCCCTCTCCTCTGCCATCTCTCCCTTATTTATTCTTTTGCAGCCATACTGGTTTCTTTGCTGTTGCTCAGACTCCGCCCGCTTGCTGCTGAATCCAAGCCGTCAACACATACTGAACTGTCTTTCTGGATGCTTTTCACCCAGATGCCTGCAGAGCCTGCTTTGTCTCTTCCTTCAGGTCTCTGTTCATATTTCATCTCATCAAAGAGGGTAGGTGAGAGAGCTTCCTCTTACCAGCTCAACTCCTCTGATAAGATAAAATGTGAACAGAGGCCTGAAGGAGGAGAGAAAGGAAGCTAGGCAGGTATTTATTCAATTTATCTTCTCAAAGACATTTGAATACTGACTGGGTATTTGAAAATGGATTATTCATTTTCTTTTATGTTTATAGTTCAGTTTTAGAAAAAGAAACCCGATTTCTATTATCTGTCATGGTGAAGCAGTAAACTGGGGAAAAAAAGAAACTATTTTCAGATGTTGGAAATAGCACAGCACTGTGATCCTTGGTGAAGAGAAACAAGCAAGATAAGTCACATGATAGCCCTGTATTTTTTTTATCGGAGGCACATTTCAATGTGCAGGGTGTAGAGAGGGATCCTAGAAGCATAGAAGCAGTCCCAATGAATTGAAGAGACAGAGATTGGAGTTCAGGAAGGTTAAAGTGGTTAGATGTTATATGGCAGGGTTCCAGAGAGAAAGGTACTATGCATAACCAAAAACACAAAACCAAACACAAAACTAGTCCAGAAATTTACATAAGTAAATTACATAAGTAAAATCCTTTTGAATGTTCCCATAATATTAAGTCACGAATGCATTGAGTAAAACACTATAAACAACAGCCAGAGAGATGTAAGCTGAATCATTTCTAAGGCTCAGAAACTGTTCACCCAGAGTGGAGACATGTTTGAGTTCTGACCCTCCAGACTTGAGAGCCTTTGTTGATTACTGAGGCCATTTAGTAGTGACCCCAGATGTGTGTCTCTAGTACAAGGATAATCAATCCTATTGTAAAGCTTCTCCAGGTCCACTCTGTGAAAGTCTGAAAAGGACCAAACTCATCTGTAAGAATTTAACAACCTGTCAGAATAAAACAAAGTATCTCTTTGAAGACAATAAAATCTAGATGCTGAACAATATTGCATGTGATGTGTCAATCATTCAATCAGAAATTACTAACTCACTAAGATATAGGAAAAAATGATCCATGTCTGGAGAAAGTTTAGTCAGTAACCCAAAAACAATAGAAATGATGAAATTAGGACTTTATAACAGTTCTTACTATAAATACATACATTATGTTCAAGGATTTAAAGTAAAATATAAATACCACAAAAAGGGAAATGACAGTTATAAGAGGGAACCAAGTGGAACTTAAAGGGTTGAAAAATACAATATTTGAAATGAAAAATTCATTGGTTGAAAATCAAAATCACAGATGATTCGGAAAAAATGTCAGTGAACTTGCAGCACATAAAGATTGGAAAAAAGTAAAAGAGAAATTTTCTTTTAGGATTCACACAAAATGTTTGTAAATGAAATTTTATGATACCTAGGATTCGACTCAAAATTTTACAGGGTTGGGAGAAGGGAAGTAAGATGAAACAAAGATTAGTGTTGATTTACTAATTGTTGAAGATGAGAGATTGGCCCAAAGGGTTCATTATAATCTTCTCTTGATATTTCCAATTCTTAAAATTATTTACAATAAAAGTTTGAAAAATATAATCTAGTAAGAAAAAGTAGTTAGAATCTTTCTTTTGTCTCAAATGTAACAGGAAGTAGGTCAATGAAAAATAAGCCTTCCCCTTCATAATACTAATGACGTAACAGTCTTGAAAATTCAGCTTTGCTTTGATGGGTAGAAGCTGGAAGCTGGGACCTCTGTAGCTAGAGATACTTCTCTCTTATTGTGATAATGCCCTGACACCCAGGAAGAGAAATATGGAATCAGGACGACATCATGACCTAGTAGGAGAATCACTGTAACATATGATAGGATACCCATTTAAGGGGGAATATGCTTGCACTCGTTAGTCTTATACCTGCTGTCCAGGTGGGGTTATGAGGTGAGTGAGTGAGTGGTGCTGTAAATCCTTTGTTTTATTCATAAACCCAACATATGAGGTTTTTTTTTTTTTTTTTTTTTTTTTAAAGAAAACGATGTTTTAATTTGAGTTGCTATAACAAAGCTGCACAGACTGAGTGTCTTATGAACAGAAATTTCCTTCTCATAGTTCTGGAGGCTGTAAGTCCAAGATCGTGGTGCCAGAATGTTTCAGATTGCAGATTGCTTGCTGTATCCTCATGTGGCAGAGTGAGGGTAAGAGCACACTCTGGGGTCTCTTTTAAAGGACACTAATCCTATTTATGAGGGCTCCACGCTCATGACCTAAGCACCTCCCAGAGGCCCTACTTCTAATACCATCACATTGGAATTAGGGTCTTAACATATGAATTTGGGGAGACACGAACATTCAGACCATTGCAAAGTACCTAGTGTTAAAGTGCTTAATTTAGTTAAATTGGAGGTGGGGGCGTTACGCTAGGGAGAATGAGGATAGACTCTGAACAGTGGAAGGGCCACAGAACTCACTCTACAACAGGCTTTACTGTTCCTTTGCAACTTGAGTGCCGGCAAGTCCACCAAGTGAGCCTTTGGTTGCAGACTTGCCGGTTGATTAAAAGCTCCTGGGAAGCATGGCATGCTTTCCTGCTTTTGCCCTTTGGGTCAAACCATTCTTCTCATCATTACCTTGTTATGACTGAGAGATGCAGCTTAAAGGCCGTATTCCAAGTTGTTCCCAGCTTGGGGGTCTATGGGATCTTCTTCAGTGGTTCAACTCTTGTGCTCTTAGGCCAGAAAGGTTGAACCTGTGGCACTGTGCAGTCATGTAATTAGTGCAGGGCAGGTGTTAGGCTGTCTTTTCAAGTATTCGTTCTTCTGTGAATTTGTTGATTGGTAGTGCAGACACTTTGACCCTGAATATGTTTTGACTCAATGTTTGTGAACATAAACATGACGAATGCTATGCCGATACTGAATTGTTGTTAAGAAAGGCAATTAGGGGTGGATGGGGTGGTGGGTGGTGGTGAATATCATTAGGACAGTTTAATTAATTGATCAAATATTGATACTGCATAAATTTTTTGTCTTTTTTCGGTTTAGTTTTACTCAAAACATTCTTATCAAATTCAAATCGTTTTGATGTAAATCTTATAGTTTATTGATCAAGTTTTGGTTATATACAATATCACTGGTTGTAACTTTTGCAATTTTTCATTGTTTCTTACAAAGTCTGATTTTTTTTTACCAATCAATTCAGTGTTAGAAAAATCTGTAACACATTTGACCATGTACAGTTTTAGCCATTGTCTGTTTTATTTTATCTTGCTTATTTCTACTAGTAATAGTTCTTGTGAGTTATGGAAAAGGAGATACCCTGTCTTGGCTAGTCATTGAGATACCTGGGAATAATTTCCTTGGCAATTCTAGTGGCGGACCTTGGCAACACAAAATATCACCACAAAGAGGAATTTCACAGCTTCATTATGTTCATTAGCACAGATAATGAGAATATGTTAGTCCCCTAACTTTTTAGATTTTTGTTATTGGTAATTTACTATGTATCAGTATTCAGTGGTAACAAAAAATATCTTTTAAACTTTCACTCTTATACTTTTTTCCTAAGGCTACTAGTGTTAGTTGCTCAGTCATGCCTGACTCTTTGGGACCCCATGGACTGTAATCCAGCAGGCTCCTCTGTCCGTGGAATTCTCCAGGCAAGAATACTGGAATGGGTAGCCATTCCCTTCTCTAGGGGATCATCCTGACTCAGGGAATGAACCCAGGTCTCCTGCATTGCAGGCGGATTCTTTACCATCTGAGCTGCTAGGCTTCTAGTAGACTATATTTAAATGAGTAAGACCACATGTCCCCCCCACCCCCCCCCCCACACAGACACTTTATAGTCACTTTCAATACACATATAATAAAAAGTATGGAATGAATTCCCCCCAAACAAATCCTTTCAAAATTGGGATTTATATTGCAGGTCTGTGCACCTTTTATACCAGCACAGACAGAGGTTGACTTTGACTTCTGTGCTGGTCATCTCCTCACCATTTTGTCTGTCAAGAGTGCATTCAAGAGAAGAAGAGCTTCTGAAGTCAGAGTTTAATAAGGGCCTAAAATAACTAGAGGAGGAGAGAATAAAAGACAGAGTGACTTGCTTACCCAAGACCCACTTCATGATGAGCATTTCTGTCCAGGAGAATTGTGTAGTTTTCACTCTGAAGATCTGTTTTGGATAGTCTGTGAAGGTTTCGTTGGGCAGGGTTTTCACGCCTTCAAAGCGGTCTGATGCGTTCACAACCAACAATCCCAAGAAGATGGTGAAAGAAACTGCATGGGCTACAAATTTCATGAAAGGGCTCCTCAGTGTCCGTCCTAGCTGGAAACAAAATGTGTATAAGACACGTTAATCTGGCAGCTTCAGGCAGGTGCAGGGCTCTCTTTAAAAGGCGTTTGCTGAAAGTTGAACCAGAGAATTCTTCATTTTGGACAGAAGCTGCTCACCAAACCCAGACATTTTCTAGAGTTTTTATGTGAGAGGCTGCTTGACTGAATCCATTTTCTAATGACTTTAATTTTTCCTGTTTAGAAAATTCAGTGGGAGTGGTAAGAGAAAGGAGTGACACACACTGATGTAACATCATGTTACAGTCTGGCTGCACAGCTACCCACGGCCACATGGATAAGAATTTTATGCTTTTTAAATCTAGAAAAAAAAATCAGTTTCAATAGAGTTCAGAATTTTTCTTTAAAAAATTACACTTTGGATATGCTCTGTTGTTCTTTGGTCTATTTTCTTGGATTTTAGGTGAGATGATTTGTTTTCAGCATTTATTCTATCCTGGTAAATTTATTTAAAGCTGTACAGTTTGCACTAGGTTCTGCTTTAGCCATGTTCTATATATTTTGACTTGTAGCATTTCCCTTGATACTCAATTATAAATATTTTATAGTTTCCCTTTTGATTTCATTTTAAGTCAGAGGTTATTTAGGTTTTAGATACACAGGACTCTCCCCCCTTGCTTTAAAAACTCCTAATTTTATCGCAGTATGTTCAGATCCTAGCCTCTATTATACTACTCTAAAACTTACTGGGCTTTTCTTTGTGGCCGAGAACGTGATTCATTTGTGCAGTTCCATGTGAACCCGAAGTGCTCCAAAAGATGCCTGTTAGGGAGCAGGTGTTGGTCACATCTTCTTATCCGTGGCTTGCCATGCAAAGGCCACTTGGGTCTCTGAGATGTAACTCGAGGGCTGCCTAAGGGGTCTTTGGTAACTCTTGTGAATTAATTCACTTGGGTCTCTTCCAGGTCACCGCTGTCACCCTCACCTAATCTGACCCCTCAGCCAGGTGTACTAATAAGAGCAAAGAGGAGGACCTTTTCTGGAACACAGTTCCTTCTCCAGGGCGAATGTTCATTTACAGTCGGTGACCAATTAATGTTCATGTTCTGCTTTATTCAGGAGTCCCAGAGTGAAATGTCAGCCAGCATATCGAGTATTGGTTCAGCAGAAGATCAACTATAGGGTTTCTCCTGGTGAAACTTCCCTAATCATGACTATATTCAGCATAACATTTATAAGTCAGATGGCTTGATAGTGTTTTTCAACATACTTCAGTGTGATAATCATCTACTTTAACAGTGCTAGTTATTACTGTAACATTCTAATGCCATAGAACCCATCTGTTGAAATTAAAAATTATAGTTTTTTTAAAAAATCATTTTTTTAAAAAATTGCATTTTAAGTCTGAACATTGGAAATCCCTACTTGTGCTGGAAAGGACTTGTTTGGAGTCACCTGTCTTATCAGATTGTCAGATGGCACTAGAATAACTTCAGAAGTGGACAGAGAGGTTTACCTGAAAACCATGAGGCCCTCAAACGTCCTACGTATGACATTTCTCTATGAAGTTTAACCTTGTTATTAACAAAGTACAGACTGTAGATAATTTTTAGCCATAGGTAGATGTACTAAATTCAGGATGCAGAGACTAAATATAAGGACAAATAAAATACCTCATATAAATTCAGTGGGGAAAAAAAATGGAATTTAACCATGTTTCATGTTGACTTATGAATGTGATGTCATAAACCTACTTTGAGTTTTTCAGCATTTTATCTGACTGAGTTGGCATTTTGGAGCCCATTTCCCAGCCAACAAGCTGGGATAATTTGCTGTAGACAGGAGACATTCTTACATAGTCACTGCATGGTTTCCTGTCACTGTGCCCTGGCTGGGGTAGTGGAGAGAGGGGAGGGAAGTGGGAGAATGACTGCAGAGTGGGGAGAGGAAGGGTTGAGAGGGCAAGGGACACCAGGTCTGCATGTCCCAGCAGGGTCCCAGAGATGCCAGACAAAGGTGGGGAAGATGGAGACAGACACAGCTGTTAAAAGGATTGACAGCCAAGTTTCCCTACTCCTTAATCACTGGGCTCTAAGTAACATCTCCCGGTGACTACCTGGATGAGGACATGGGACATCTCTCCATCTTCTCATTGAGGCAGGTACCTGACTGCAGGGATCTGCCACGCAGGTGCACCCTTGCTGGCCCTGGGATTCCCCACAGGAGCTGCTTTGAGAAATTTAATGTTTTCTTTGTCCCCTCACTCAAATAGTTGTCTTCTGGCAGAAAATGCACCTGTCAGAGTTACTGTACTTATTGCAGACCATAAGGAAAATCCCTGATAAGGCCCTTCAGAGTTGTGGAAGGTTACCCTGAACTCAGTCCCCCTTGATTTAAGCCATAGGGAGGAAAAGCGAGGTTAGTAATTGATGCATTTTTCCTATTTTTCTTCTGGTCTTGAAAGCATCTTTTTAGCAGGTAAACATTATAAAGGTCAGATGAGATCAAATCATTTCAGTGATTTCCTTTGTCTTTTTTTGGTGACATTTCCTATTAGTCTCAATTTTTTGAAGCAAATTATGCTTGGGGAAAATTTGCTCCTTTCACAAGGCCACCAGGTGAACCAAAATAAAGGAGAAAAGTTAACCAATATATACCTGCTGCTCTTAGTTGTGGAGTCATTAAATCTGGGTCAGGTAGCAGTGTTAGGTGTAAAAAGAGGTGGAAGAGCTTCAGAAGACATAGGCCTTGATGTGCTCTGCTAGAAGGGCACAGCTGGTGAGACTGAGATGGGGGCTCAGGCATCTGCATCATTACTTGGCCCTGACGAGTTGAAAACATATCAGGAAACCCAAGCTTGCAGCCCTAAGTCTCTGGCTCACCCCAGACTTTCTGGGTGCAATTCTTTTACTTTGGGAAACAGATGAATATGAGAATAACTGAGTAGTTCTCCCGAATTAGCTCCAAGTGAACTTCATTCTCCAGCCCTCAGGGTGGGCACCTGCTTTTACCTGTCGACACCCCTCTGTGTTCAGTGGCACTGGGCTCTTAGCCCACAAGTGGGAGCAGTTAATGGAGACCTTGCAGCCACAAGCCCACGAGACAGGCCATGACTGCAGGACAGCATGCAGAGACTGTTGCCAGCATCTCTCCTCACTCAGAACCCCCAGTCTTTCTCATCAGATGCCACCCTCACTCGCTGCCTGCTGCCAGTGGCCACAAGCAAGGGCTTAGTGTCCAAGCTGTGCAAAGCTGAATCAGCTGAGGCAGGCTTTGGATCAAGCGTTTTCCAAAAGAAACATACAAGGCTGGAGTAGTTCTCAAATTTTTCAATGACCTTGACTAAATTCGTGGCAGATTACTCAGAATGCTCCCTCAAAAATTCTTTTTAAAAATCTCTAACCCAGGGCTCAGGAATCTTCTTTCTTTGAAGTGGGGAGTATATGTTCACTCAGCACATGGTGTCTCTGATCATCGTGTTTTCACATTACCATGTGATTCTACTCTTTGTCCTGGGGGCTGAAGAGGTGCTGAGTAATAGTGGGTTATAAAGGTAGGGCTTCTACGGAAAGAAGAGGAATGAGTAGTGAAAATCACATGTTGATTTTGACTCTTCCCTTCTAGAGAAGCCCTGCTAACTATAAAGCTCTGAATCAGATTCATTCCAAGGTCAGTAGTCAGCAGCTAAGACCTTTCCATCCAGCACTGAAGGCTGTAATGCTGCCAATGTGACTGGGTGATTGGGAATGCTGGGGTGTGTGTGTGTGGACATGGACAGTCTCTGCAGCAGAGACCCTGGATTTAAATCACAGCTCTGTGGTTTTTGGCAAGTTTCTTAATCCCTTTGTGTCTCAGTGAAGGCGCCTGTAAGATGGGGATAAAATAGTACTTATCGCATACAGTTGATGTTGGGAATGAATTATTTAACATGTGCAGTGCAGCATAGCTGCTGACCTATAGGAAATACTATAGTATGTGGCACTGGAGAGCCTCAGGCAGTTCTCCTAAGGGGGAACTTAAAATCGACTGACTAAAAAAAAAGACCAAGGGAAAAAAAAAATCAACTGACTCTTGAAAAGCTTGTGTGCAAGGATTCACAAAGGGAGACCTCTATAGCGTCCTTATGTATTTATGTTATGAGCCCTTTGGGGAACTATCTATGGACAAGTTGATGATGGACACTGCAGGTGATGGAGCTAAAACAAGCTGTAAGAGTTGGGTCTTCCCTTCAAAGTGGCTGGCTTTCTAGTGGAGACAGAAACAAGAAAAACCCTGGTAGGAAATGGGTGGAGAGATGGGGAGAGAATTTTGCAGGGCTCAGACTTGGCTAAGGACGAGGTGGTCAGCCGTCTGGCACTCGTAAGTCCTCTCCCAGCAGGGAGACATGTGATGGACCCTCTGTCTGGATTTGAGGGCAGCAGCTATTGGAACAGAAGAGCAGAAAATGCTCTATTTCCTGGCACAGATTTCCCCTCTGTGGCAATGCTTTAAACATTGCCTTAGGATTTTTATTTAATCGTGTGTCACTCCAGTATTCTGGCCTGCAGAATTCCATGGACTGTATTAGTCAATGGGGTCGCAAAGAGTCAGATGCAACTAAGCGCCTTTCACTTCATTTTCGGCTCTCTGGTAGCTACAGATGAGGAGGATACAAAGACCTGTGGAGGCACTGTCCTCTCTCTGTCTTGTCTCTGGACAACATTGCAGCTTTGTCAAGGCTGGGCCTTCAAAAGCTGTAGTCTCTCGTTCCTTTCTAACGAGATGATTTTGTTGGGATGAGGCTAAAGGAGGTTTAGGGAAATGACTAACATTTTGATATTTCTACATGCAAGAGTTATGAACTGTTACACTGCACAGTGCAAAGACATCAGGTAGGAGTCTAAAGTTGTTTACAGCTCTCGCTTTCCAAGTCTGTGTACTAATTTATAAGGACAGCTGGACCACAAGGGTTAACAGGTAACAGAGGTAGACAGCTTCCCCTCTTGTACTTGTATAACTAGAACTTGTGCAGTTCCTCAGCACTCTTGATGCCGACTTCTCCCATCTACCTGCTGCTGAGAGGTATTTTGAGCCCTTGAGGATGATGGTTATTTTCTCAGCTCTCAGATTTTAATAGACAGACAACCTAAATTATGCATCAGAATGGGAAATCAAAGGATGGAAAACAGTGCAATCAGTCATACAAGCTCTTTGGCATGGCAAAAGAGCTTTATCCTTGCTTAGAGGATAAAGAGCTCTCTGGGAAGAGATTTACCTGAGAGCATCCATGTGAACGAGAACTCACCGACCCTTCAGTGGTGAAACGATGAAAAATCACTATTCTCTTTATTGACCCTGACAAACCAGTGCCGTGTTCCAGACCTGTAGTTATTACCATATGTACGTGTCTATGACTTGGTTACCCTCTTTAGTCTCCGTGTTAGGAAGCTCAACTCCTGTTGACACTCTTCACCTATATCATCTCCTTATTCAGCTATCTTTTAGGGACCCTCAGAAACTTAAAAATATAATGGACAGCCTTGGGAATTCAATAGGAAAGATATGATGAGGTTATTCTGGCAGGCTCAGAAATTTTGGTCCCTGATAGTTGTTAAATTTGGACAGCAACTATTAGGAGGTAAATGCACCATTAAGTTGGAAACAGAAATCTCAACATTTGCTAGACATGGACGGACATTAGCAGATTGATGAGGTTTAGCAGTGACATTTTATGAATACATTTATAAAAGCATCAAAAGTCTAATTTCTTTGAGGGAAGTATAGTAAGGCTCTTAGCACATGGAATTGCTAGAATGACTGGCTTTTCTATAGAATTACTGGACAGATATAAAGGCACAACCCGTGGGTGGAGAGACACCAGCACCTTAACAGAGTTCCCCACCGGGCCACTCCTCTTGGGGACCAGGGGCCTTTAGAGAGGACTGGTTTCTCTACACAGAAGATGCGACTTCTCTGTAATCCTCAAAAATCTAATATCTCTGCCAAACTTGGAAAGACTTCTTTCTAAATGGTGAAAGAAAAGACTAAAATATCTTGACTGTTTTATCTGTCCTTTGGCTGCCTCGGAGTGAGTTTGACAAGTTCTTTAATGAGGAATCTTTCCTTGGAATGAGCATTGCCACAAAAAATTATCTCATGCTGTGCAATAATGCTTGTCACTTAGCTATGAACACACCCTCCACTGCACTGAGCTCAGAATTGGAGCCCAGAAAGTGCAAAGAAACCACAAGTGGCTTAATGGCAACCTCATGTTTATCTCAAGTGCTGTTTTTGTTCTTTGTCTTGTTGGACATTTCAGGAACACAAAATGTCGATCAGACAAGTATTTGAACAGAGGAGAGGAAGCTCCAGCCATGGGGCCAAACTTTGCTGTAATCATTACTTCTAAAATATTCCAGAGGACTACCATAGAACCCCTGTGTTCTATAGTGACATCTGTCCCTTGAATTTACTGGGTTACTGGGTCCACAGAAAGTCCAGGATTTCTCCCACTTCCACCATCCTCCCCTTTTTTTGGCATCACATCTGCATAATATTGACTTCTCAGATCTACTGAAAATGTAAAAAATGTAGTCATCAGCTGGCAGATCATCCTTTCTGAATGTTTCCTCAGGTCGGTTGAGGCAAACTGTCACATGTAGTTTAATGACAAAAGTCAGGGTAGGCAGTGTTTGGCTATAATTTTAATGACTGATGTTCTAGAATTAGTTGGGGGCTTATAAAGGCAAAGTCCCCATCCGTCTCTGGATGAAGGCAGTGATCTAACTTGCAGTACAGACTAGATGATACCAATATGAATACAAGTGCCTAAAATCAGTGACCAGCGCTGATCCAGTTTTAAATCTGGCTAGTCTTTTTTCATTCACTGTGCTTTTTCCAGCTCATGATAAAGGACAGAAAAGATTGTTTTCCCATCCATATGTATCATTTGGGGAATACTGGTTTAGCAAATCGGAGAAGGCAATGGCAAATCTGTGCCATGGTAGAGGTGCAGGCATAGAAACAAAATCCTCAATAGATATAAGATTGGACACCACAAATAATCAGTATGAGGACTTTTATTTTTGATACTATTCTACAGGAGAAGGAGTCTGAGTCCTGATTACATTCTCTGATACCCCTCCTACTCCAAGGCAGTCACTCCATTGCCCCCCTTTTTATTTATCACATCTCATTAGCAGATGTGAAGCCCATCTTCCTGGCATGAATTTTCTCACGGTGGAGCTGACAAGAGGATCCATTCACCGATGACACTTTTATTAACTGCATTAGCTGACCAAATTCCCCATGGAACTAATCTCCCTGTAGTCATATTTCTACCGAATGTTGATTACCTAAGCTTAGTTCTTTTTGTAATAAATCACTGAGTAAATGCAGCTTTGGAACCTCTGATGACCATGTAACCCACGAAACATATTTCAGAATTTCTGCACAATTAGTCTTAATAGGCACTTGCTCTTGCCTGAAGCTGGAGTGACCACTGGTGCCTTCTGTGGCTTTGAATCAGAAGGGCTGTAGGGATGGTGGAACAGGAGGTGTGGCAGCTTGGAACCTGCAGATCTCACTTCTTCCGTTCCAGGCAGGAACCAGACAGCCCCCTTTCTGAAGCAAAGAACCCAGCATGGCGCCTTTCCAGCTCCCCTCCATTTTTCTTTGGCTGTTTTTCTTCTCATGACCTAATTAGCTGCCCATGTGGGCCAGAACCCAGACAAGGAAGCTGGGAAACAAGGAAGATGTTGAGGTGGATCTGCAGTGCCCCAATATGAGAAGCCTCTGATTCTTAGCAACTAGTCATTTCTCTTTCCTGAATCTGCTTGTAAAGTGTATGCATCCTAATTGAGAGTGTGAAATGAGGTGTTCCATGAATGGGGCTTAGCAAAGAGAAAGTACTCACTAAGCACTGGCTGTCCATGCTCTGATAGCCCTCCTACTTGAAGGCAGTCAGTTCATTGTCCGCCTGGCTAGACAGCCTCATTAGCAGACCTGAAGTCTCTGGCCCATCGTCCTGGTGTAAGTTTTCTCTTGGTGGATCCGACAAGAGGATCCATTCATTGATGACACTATTGACTGCATTAGCTTATCAAATTCCCCATGGAACTAATTCCTGTCATCATTATTATAATTATTATTACTATGGGTTTTTAGGGTGTGTTTAGGACACTGCATAATTAGAAAAGGAAAAGTGCCTTTATTCCCCCTCTATTCTGTTATTGATCAGATTATGCCTCATGTATATAAAAGTTTCCATGTTATCACTCTTCTGGCTTTTAAGAAAATGATTTTTAAAAGCAAACCTTAACATTTTCCCTCTTAAGTGGTTTTCTACTTTCGTTAGGTATCTCAGGGCTATTTTCTTCAAATGTGGGAAATGATGAGCTGCATATTTGGACAAAATGGACTTCACGTTATGCTAAGTAGAGAGAAGAAATAACCGCAAAGACATGCACCTTAAGCAGTCTGTACCTTGCTGCACGGAGCAATCCAATAGGCTATGGCGAGAAAAGGGAGGCCTAGGGAGACTCCAAAGACAGCCAGGAATTTCACAGCGATAGACTGTTGACGTAAGCCTGAGAGATTTTCATACCACATGGTAAGCAATTGCTGTTGACAGTTAGGATGAGCAACGAACTGTAAAAACAAAACAAAAACAAAAAGAAAACGCAAACAGGAAAATGGCATCGGTAGCACTTGAACAGTACATGGCCTCTGAGTAGCTCAGGGCTGACATGTTCCCCTGGGGCGGGGGTGGCCTGCGTGCTAGAGAGGGAGCAGCTGGTCAGGTACCTGCTGGGCCCCTCGGACTTGGGGATGCTGGGGCCTTTGTGCTGTGGCCAGAGCTCTCACAGGGCTGGCTGCATCAGGGCTTGGCAAACCGAGGTCCCTGAGAAGTCTCAGGCACAGAAAACAGTAAACAGTAAACAGAAAACAGTAGCCAGCTTTCTGGGCAAATGCTTGTCTCTAATCCCAGGAGACTTATCTCTGGGCAGAATTCATATGGGAGTCAACATGTTGGAATAGATGGAGCCTGAGTAGGGTTTTAGAGTCAATATGAGTTTGAATTTTGCTTCTACCATTTACTAGCCAGGTGGCTTTGGGCCAGCTACTTAACCTCTCTGAGCTTCAATACTGTCCTCTGCAAAACAGAGTCTGTCACATTGTTCTGTAAGATTGCATGAGATACTGTAGAAGAGTTGCTCTCTCATTTCCTAACCTTGTGTGTTTCCGGACGACACGCTCACCCTCCTCAGCGTTCCCTCCCTGGATTTCAGTGGAGTTGGGCTTGGGTCCATGTCGCGTGCTGTGGCATGCTGGATCCCTGACACGCTGCGTCCCCACACAGCAGCTTCTCCCTGCCACCTCCTTTCTCTTGGAACTGCCTTGCCCTAGTGGCCGGGTTACAAGATGGGACTTTTGTGGACTTTTTGTATTGTGTTGATCTTACCCCTCTTGACAGATGTTGGACCAAGGGTAAAACCCAGACCTAAACTGGATCCATTGGGTTTTCTCAGCTGTGTATTTGAGCCTGTGATCAAGAGAGGCAGTCTTTTTACTTACTGAGGAGTTAATGTGTGGCCTTGAGAGATCTGGGTGGCTATCTTCCACTGTGTGGACTAAGCAGCAAAACAAGCCAGTTAAAGACCAAGAAAGAAGAGTGAAGTTGTCTAGAAAGATGCTCCTACCCCCTCTGAGGCCTGGCTCCACTTTGCCCACATGGTCCACGAGACACCTGTAGATTCAAATACAGCATCTTCCTTTTTCTGTTTGATTCAGCAGGTTGACTTGAGTTGCTGCAATCAAACATCCTTTACCTAAAAATATTTGGTGCTACTTGGCCATTTGTCCATTTGATTCTGTCTTGGCCAGTAGAAACTGGCAATAGGCAACATTTAAGTAACATTTATGGGAATAAAGTATACAGTTGAGAAAATTATGCTCCTTAGCTTATTTCCTCCCTGTGACAAAGGTGAGCCAGTATTTGCTTTAGGCAGCCCTGCTCTTTGGCCCCATCAGGATAGCCATGTGCCATTAGAGCTGAGATTAGAGCAGATAGACTGGACATTCTTCAAAGAGAGTGACTTTTCAGTGGATCATAATGTCCCAATTTTTATCCTGTTTGCCTTACTGGACATATACAACAATTTCTGGGAAATGCAAAACATTCCCTTTTCATTATAAGAACAATAAAAATAGAGCTATTTAAAAAATTCTCAACGCAGATGGCAACCACTGCTTGTTTCCAGTTTCTGGGAACTCACAGTAGTGGCCAAATGATTTGTGAGGATGCTATCAAAGCTTTATTTGGCCCTGCAGCAGCCCCTGGTGATACTATTACTCAATCATTAGCTGCAAATGAGGCTTTTTGGGAGGTAGCATTATTAGATTCATTGCAACCGTTGTGGTTTTTCCCTTCAACAACCAGAGCAACAGATTCTCCTCAACCCAGGTAGGAACCCTCAGGTCATGCTATGGTTTCCTGTGTCCTTGCTGGATCACCACAAAGTGGAGCAAACAACAGAACATCCTACACGTGTTTTGGTAATTCTCAGAGCCTGGTCACACACGGTCCCATGACAGGTCGACTTGCGGACACGAGGGGCAGTCAGTTTTGTTTTTCAGCAGTTAACCTTCTCTGGGTGCTGACGTGGCCCTGCTCAGGAGCAACGCACAGCACCATGAAGTAGCGGAGATTGCTTGGCTCACTCTGTGGCTCCCTGCACTGTGGCTGCTCTGGGAGGACCCTCGTCCTGACCCCCACCATTGGCCTGTCTGTCTTTATCTGGGAAGGGCCCTTCCATGCACCTTCTGCTGCCTCCTGCAGACAAACCAGCATAACAGATTGGGCAGCAGTGCAGGAAGGGGAGAAATTCTGAGAGAGGACATAGTGGGAACCATTCCCATTCGCCCTCACCTACTGCAGAGAAGGACAGTGGACCCAACTTAAACAAGAGAGGCTTTCTTGAGACTCTGTTCTCCTCTGATTAGGCTTTTGTTAATTTCCACAGTGTCATTTCTTCTTCCGTAATAAAGCAACCTAGCTCCAAACCTGCTATTTATTTGTAGACAGACTTTATAACATAATGCTCCCAAAAAGCTGATGGTAGCTGATAGCCAAAGCCCAAATTGTTATTTATCTTTACATGGGCACTTTTCTGTATTTGTAGCAGGACTTAGAAGACAACCTCATGACAAATAATTCAGTGTGTATTAGAAATTTTTTTCCCACTGTGCTTTTGAAGCACAGAGAAACGTTCCTAACCCAAGGGAGATGAGAGTAACATGAAGCACACTGTCAAGACACAACGAACACCCTAAGCAGAAGAGCACTCAGCCAGGGAACAAAGGCAGGAGCAGGGGGAGAATTTTCAAAAGCAGCGTCAGAGAGAAACAGAGGAAGAAAAGCCCACAGCTAGATACGATAGAACAGGAACTCAGAAAAACAGTGTAGTTGTGGCCAGCTTTTTTTGCCATCTGGCCCACAAGAGGGTGGATTGATCAAAGGATGGGTTGTCCAGGCCATTCCTGCCCCTCAGTCATTCTGGATTGAGAGTATGCTACGCGGTTATGAAAGTTCTTCAAGGGAAGAACTGGTTTGACCACCTCAGCTTTCCCGTCTATGTGATTCATACTCTTCCTCACAGGGAGTAATGACCTGGAGCTGAAAATATGAAAGATAGGCTTACGTGGAGTGCAGCAGCCTGTCAAGAGAATATATGTCAGACCGTACCCACGACTGGGTTGGGTTGTTCCAGAGAACTAGGCTGAGGCCAGGAGCTAAGAAATTAAATTGGGAAGAGAAATAGAAGGGAGCTCTGAGACAGAATTCCCTGTACTGGTAAAGGAGACTGGGAAACAGGACCTGAAGGCCGGGTGGGACTAGAATTCATGTGGCTCCCGGTTTTTGAGTCCATCTCAAGCCAGTTATTGTGGTTGCATGTTTGACCAGCCTTCATGTTTAGTATAATATTTATACCCAGAGCTGGTTTTCTGTAAATATCTCACCTAAACTTCCTATTCCTCCCAGCCCCTGGTGACTTTTTAGTGAGAATACAGTACTGGCATATGGGGACTCTCGGGCGTATTGGCCAAATCCTGGCTCTTAATTTGCTTTCAGTTGACCCATTCATTGTTATTTTTCTTTTATAGCCTGAAGGAAGAGTATCCCCTTCACTCTTTTCCCTGCTTTATATTCATTTACAAGGAAATATCTGATATTTTAAGAATAAATAGTTGAAGACTATCAACATTCCTTAACTAACTGTTGAGTATTTTTTCGGACTGTTTCATGGAATGTTAGCACCCTTGGCCATGTATTCCTGTTACAACAGACTTTCCTGACGGGGGTGTGTTTAAGTGTGTGGGTTGGAGCAAGGCTGCCCGGGATCAAGTTCAGGTCCTGCCACACACTGGCCACATGATCTTAGATCGTCGACGCTTCCCATGTTTGGTTTCTTTTTTCTGTAAAATGAGGCTAATAATGAAGATTCAGTGAGTCAGTATTTGTAAAGTGTTTAGGACTGCTGATGCTGCTAAGTCGCTTTAGTCGTGTCCGACTCTGTGTGACCCCATAGACGGCAGCCCACCAGGCTCTGCCGTCCCTGGGATTCTCTAGGCAAGATCACTGGAGTGGGTTGCCATTTCCTTCTCCAATGCATGAAACTGAAAAGTGAAAGTGAAGTCGCTCAGTCGGTCCGACCCTCAGTGACCCCATGGACTGCAGCCCACCAGGCTCCTCCGTCCATGGGGTTTTCCAGGCAAGAGTACTGGAGTGGGGTGCCATCGCCTTCTCCGATGTTTAGGACAGTACTTGGCAAATAGTAAGTGCTGTAGTGGTATTTAATACATAAAATCAAGCCCATGATTCTCCTTTCTGAAATTTCCCATTTTCCTCCCTCCTTCCTCCTCTTGTTTCTCTGCTCTCCTCCTCTCTGGCTGCGGTTCTACTCCACCCTCCTATTTTCATTCTGTTCTCTGCGTGGTTTGAGTGGAGTCTTTTGAAGTGTTGTTGCCTTTGGAAAGGTTCGAGTAGCCAGGCAGATGAGTGAGGCCACGCCTTCTCTAGCCTATGCCTCCCTCCTCATCCTCCAGTGAAAGCGCAGTTTAGTTGATGCAGGCAATTGGCTGAAAACGAACTGGTCTCCACGAGGGCAGTCAGGGTCACTGTCAGGTCTGTTCAGCTCCGTGCTGACACTGCCCCCACCATGGACTGCAGCACCCCAGGCCTCCCTGCCCCTCACCATCTCCCAAAGTTTGCTCAAGTTCATGTCTGTTGCATCAGTGATGCCACCTTAAAGACTGTTATATCTTACATTTGCCTCTTTTAGGGGTAAGGGAAAAGGGCTACGTTTGAGCTCAGAGGCTTTGAGGCTGTGTGATCTCCATATCCATTAAACCCAGATCTTTCTGACACTAGGTCTCATTTACAGAATAATGAGATGTGGCAATGCATGATTTGATAAGCCAAAGAATAACTTAGCTAGAGAAAAAATTTATGAAATCCAGTGTTTATAGAGAAAATGACTTTATTTTCTGCAGAAAAGCCATCAAAGGCTGATGTCCAATGTGACTGTGATCAGGATTTTTCACTTAGCTCATCACTAGCCTTTCCTTATAGAAATCTTTTTACCCTCTGCCCTGGAAACTGTCTACACAGGCAGAGAGAGACAGGTACTATACTAGTCAAGTGGCTTTTTTTAGTGTGGACAGTAAAATGGAATTAGAATAACTCTGTGTTGCCACTGCCTATTTGAATCTTCTCATAGGCGTGGACATCTCATAGGACGGGGAAGCCTGGTGTGCTGCAGTCCACGGGGTTGCAAATAGTCGGACAAGACTGAGCAACTGAACAACAAGAGACAATAGGAGTGGATCCAATGGTGCTAATGTTACTCTGTCCCATTTTTGTCTTGGCAAAGTTCTCAGGTCATAGAAATTGAGGAGGGAAGAAGAGACATGGAAATGTTGATTGTTGACTAGTTTAGCTTGTTGGTTCATTTGTTCATTCATTCATTCCAGCATACTTCTCCCCACTGCCACCTCTTACTAGTTGCCGTGTTCAGTACTGGAAATAAAGAGCAGTTGCAGTCCTTGTCCACAGGGAGCTCTTGGCTCTGTGACCGTGTAAGTGGAGTAGGGCTTAGCAGGAACACCATCAGTTCCAGAGTAGGCCTTCCATGAATAAGCAAACACGGAATGCTCATCCCATCAATGTGCTTTCTCCTGGATTTCTCCCTTTTGTGAGACCTATTATTGAGAGTCCCACATCCATGGCACAGCTAGTTGCTTTGCCTTCATAGATAACTTAACCTTCACTTTGTTCTCTGTGCAAGCAGTTAGCAGAGTGGTTACGTGCACAAGCTCTGAGGTTGGATGATCCTGGTTCAAATCCAGATACGACCCTTTCTAGTTGTGTGACCCTGAGCAAGCCCCTTCACTGCTTCTAGCTTTGTGGTCCGTGAGAGAGGAAAGTGTGTGTTGGGTGTTCAGTACCTGGCCTGGTGCTTGGGATTTAAGGTGGGCATTGGTGTTCCTGCTGTTCCTGCTACCCCTTCTGCTCCCCGTCCAGGGCTTTCAGTAGTTCTCTTTGCTCTTCCCTTTGCTGAGTTTACCCAGCAGCAGAGTTTTGAGTGACCATGGTGATTTTAGAGTTAAACATTCCTGAGGAAACTTAGTATGTTTGATTACAATAAAAAAGAAAGCAGAAGTTGTCATTGTTTTATTAAGTTTTAAATCATGGAGCATTCTAGTATGGAGTCAACACCATCACCATGCTCACTGAACCTATTTACTTAGCCACGCAGCTCTTGAATGGCCACTACAGGAGGATAATCTGTGATAGTTCTAAATGATGGTGGAGAGTGAGAAGGAAAAGGTGTGGGGCTTGGAGCTTCGGGTAGGGAGCCTCAAAAGTCATACCTCTTTCAAGGAGCCTCTAAGCATGGGCACTATCAGGGGAAGGACTGATGCTGAAGCTGAAACTCCAATACTTTGGCCACCTGATGCGAAGAACTGACTCATTGGAAAAGACCCTGATGCTGGGAAAGATTGAGGGCAGGAGAAGGATGACGACAGAGGATGAGATGGTTGGATGACATCACTGACTCGATGGACATGAGTTTGAGCAAGCTCCAGGAGTTTCTGATGGACAGGGAAGCCTGGCGTGCTGCAGTCCGCGGGGTGGCAAAGAATCAGACATGACTGAGCGACTGAACTGAATTGAACTGAAGCATGGGCACTAGACAGTAAAATGTTTTAAAATCACAGCTTGAGTGTTTTTACAGTTACTAATTGAGGACCTAGTATATGAAGGAACTTTGGTTACGCTGTCTGTAATCTTCACAATAACCCTCCCCAAATGGATGTGTTATTTACACCCTCATATACAAATGAGGGTGTGTTATCAATCCCATCTTTCAGTTTAGGGAACTGAGGCTCGGTGAGTTCAGGTTGCCCACAGTTCCACAACTGGAGAATGGTGTAGTCGGAGTTCTAACTCATGTTTGTCTGATTCCAAAACCTGGGGTCCTTTCATGTGTAAGCTCCCTCTGGAATTCTCTTGATTTGGTTGGCTTGGAATATAGTCCTTCCTGGTCTTAGTTCTTTGTCACAAGTAAAACAATAAAAAGCAGACACGTACTGAGCACTCATATGGATCAGGCCCTGTGCTGAGCACTTGTGAACATTCTCTCGTTTAATTCAATATGCCCATTATAAAGCTGATGGTGCTGTGACTATCAGATCTGACTCCAGTGTGAACATTTCCTAACCACCTTATGCTGCCTTTCTCAGCTGAAGTTTCTTGCATCTTTTCTGGGTCAGATCCCTGTCAGATTCTATCTGCCAAGCAGAAGGGCCTCTCTGTGAGCCTACAGATTTCGTGTGTGCCGAAGAGATGCTAATATGGTTTTCCAGCCAAAGTTCTAGGTGTTTCCGTTCACCCCGTGGCGGTAGGCTGCATCCTCTTGGAAAGGACAGTTGACCTCTGACTTTCTTCTCTAGAGCAGTAGATGTTCTATGCTAATCCCACACCCATTCCATTTGCATTGTTCGGGTTGGATGGAAGGATGGAGGGTTAGATGGAGGGCATTTGGGCTGAGGAGAAAGGAAGCATGTGAAAGAGAAGGAAAAAGAAGAACAGAGCAAACGAAGGGAGAGTCAGAGAGTTTAAAACCTGACTTTCAGCTGAGGTTCCCTCTTCCTCTCTTTTTCTTTCCATTTCCAGTTTCTGGCCAAACTCTGGCAAAGCTGTTCTCAGAGCCTTCCCAGAGTCGACCATCTCTGAGCTCTGCTCAAGGTGTCTCTGCTTGCTGGAGTGCTTTCCTTCTCATTTCCACACATCCAAGTTTTGTCCAGCCCAGTAACCATCTCTTCCATGAAAGTTTGCCCTGCTCAAGTAAGAATCTCTCTTTCTCTCCTCTCAAGTAAGTCATGATCTCTGTCTGTAATCATAGGTAATATGCCTGTATAATCCTCTGCTAGAGAGAAGACCCCTTCTGGAGGGTTCTTATGGTACTCCTCATGGCACTCACTGCTTGGGTATTTAGGCAGTGTTAGGTATGAGTGAGTGTGCAGCTAGAAGTTCAGACTGCAAACCAGTGCCATGTGCAGGACCAGAGTGGCTTCCCTACATGGTCCCTGTGGTGCAGCAGAGTCTAGCACCTCTGGCCATGTCACCACGTCTGGAAGAGACACATGGGAACAAGAGGCTGAAAGCTGGCTTGCCCCCCAGGAGACACAATGAGTCGATAGATGACTGAATTCACATCCCCACTGAAGTTATTTTCACTACAGAAGTTCCAGGAGATTGGAAGACAGTGACGACAGCACTGTCAACCACAACAAAACTTCATTCTCAAAGGTAACCAGGCTAGGAGTGGAAAGAGCTTACCAGGAGAAAGCTCATCATCATCTGGAAGAGGTGCCCAAGAGCTGAGCCAAGGAGTCAGAGGGGGATTGGAACTCAGCTCAGGGGAGTTTTGCTTCTTTGTTTCATATGTGTCGCTTCCGCACACTGCCTCCCGCCCCTCGCCTTTTGGCAGCACTGTCTTCAAGATTCTTCATTTGCTAACCAAATAAGTGTGCTTTAAACGGAGAAGGCGATGGCACTCCACTCCAGTACTCTTGCCTGGAAAATCCCATGGATGGAGGAGCCTAGTAGGCTGCAGTCCGTGGGGTTGCGAAGAGTCGGAAACGACTGAGCAACTTCACTTTCACTTTTCACTTTCACGCGTTGGAGAAGGAAATGTCAACCCACTCCAGTGTTCTTGCCTGGAGAATCCCAGGGACGGGGGAGCCTGGGAGGCTGCCGTCTGTGGGGTCGCACAGAGTTGGACACGACTGAAGCGACTTAGCAGCAGCAGCAGCAGCAGTGCTTTAAACACTCCCCTCCCTGCCGGGAGATTCCCTTTGGATGCCTGAACAGGTGTCTCTCGCTCGACTCCAGCTCCCCCAGCTCCTCCTCCACTTGTGCGCCTGCTGGCCCAGCCAGCCCTGGCATCCCTTTAGTCACGTCCACAGCCGAGGGTCCAGCCAGGCAGCTGCTGATTGAATGATTTGCGAAGTTTGCAGGGCAGCAAGAGGAGATGGGTGCTTCTGAAGGCTCTTGGCTTCCCACTGAGATTTGATATCATACCTTCAGTTAAGTAGCTTTCTTGTTGTTCCCAGAGATAACGTCTCTGTTCTTGTTTCCCAGGGACAGCAGGACATGAAAAATTCTTCAACCTCAAATTAATCAGACCTTGAAATTTCCTGATCAATAGGGATTACTTACACAAACACCTAAGGTTTGTAGGTTTTCAGGACTGTACCTGTGACTCAGCCCCATCTCTCTTGCCAGGGAAAGAATGATTTTGGGCTTCTCCCAGGATAAGCCAGTTCTTGAGTGCAAACACAGTGGCAGTAGACTTTGGCTGGCTCTCCTGGAGATAAATGCTGACCGTGATTTTTCAGTGTTCCTGGGAGTACTCCCACAGCTGTGAGCCCAGAGGGTCCTGATGAGCAGACTTGGTTTCTAGTCTGGCTAAGCTGTGGACTCAGCTTCTAGCTGGCTCCAGATGTGGGCCTCTGCTCTTTCAAAAGTGTTACAAAGAGGCCATTCTCCATACCTGGGCAGTGATTGTCTCCACCCCACTTACGGCTATGCTGTAGCCTAAAGAGAAATGGGAGCAGCTTCTAGCAAACCTTCTTGGATTATCTTCAACTACTCACCTTCCTGAGCCCTCCCCTCCAGCCAAACTGTCCTGCTTACTGTTCCCAGACATGGCCTATGTTGCCCTCCTGCCTGTTTCAAGGAGGTCCATCTTGCTCCTCTCTGGTTCAGTTCCTAATCAACCTTCAGCATCCAAGCTTGTCTTTACTTTTAAGTGATTCCAAGTCCCTCAATCCCCTGAGATACCTTGAACTCCTGGGTCTTGTACAGCCCACTCAGGTGACAGTCATGGTCTGGGGTCAAGTTGTGAAGAGCTGGACTATTGTGTTTACGTCTGAGCTCTTCTGCTATTTTTAAGCTCTTTGAGGGAACCTGCCTTTGTATCCTCAGGAGTATACAGCCTTATGTTTTGCACATAGCCAGTACTCAGTAAACATGTTGAATGATAAATTGTACTCTTCTGAAGCCTCTAAGATCTGCTACATCATTTTCTCTGACTCATAATCCTAGAATGATTTCTAAATATAACACGTCCTTTCTTACTCAGGATCTGATGAACACTGAACTGTCTTCACATCTTTAGTAGAGGGCAGACAGGGAGAGGTGATGAAAACGAAATCAGCCTCGTACCTTCTTGTGCCAGAGAAGATTGAAATGAGAGGCTAAAATAGGGTGTGAGGATTCTCTTTTGGATTGAATGAGGATTGTTTAATTTCAGTGGTCTGCCATTACCACTGCAAACACATCAATCTGGCAAATATTTATATAATATAGTAATTTCTGTTATTATAAAGAATAGCTAATGTTTATTGATTATTTATTCTTTGTCAGGCTCTTTGGTTAACAACTGTGATGTTATTTAACCCTCACATCAATTCCTTGAGATACACATTGTTATATCTCTACTTTAAGTTTGGCAGCATGAGACACAGAGAAATTAAGTAACTTGCCTATAAACACACAGGTGATTATTACAGAGTATGGACTTGAAGCCAAAGACAATGTTTTGAACTATTATCCTGTATTTCCACAAGGTAGATTTCAAACAGGCAGACGTGCCAAAGCATGAGGATCCACAGTGATTTCTCCAAGCTTACAGAGGCCAGGGGACCTCACAATTCAAGTTGTTAAAACTGTTATCTCTCTGTGCTTCTGCCTGTGGGATAGCAAAATCCCAGCAGAGATAAAAAATCAGACATACGCAATGGGAAAGGCTTGAAGCCAGTTTCCTCGACAACTTCATCTTGCTAAAAGGAGTGAGTCATCGTGCTAAAGATGAACTCCTGGGCTCTCTCTCCTGAATGCACACAAGAGTAGCAGCAACTGATTCAGCTGTCACTCAGCTGCCTGGTCACCACTCTGCAAGGACAAGTTAATGTGGAGGTACCCAAGTCTACATTTATAGCCTTGAAATGTAAAGACTCCAGCCAAAAACTTGCTTTGCTGAAGGTCCTTCTAGGATCTTTGGCCTCTTGCCAAATCTCACCTGATGATGATACTTCACTAGGAAAAGCTGTAGTTTCAGATAATTCTTTGAGCCTGGGATCTTCATAATATTCCCAAGTTGGATCCATTACTCTTGTCCTTTAGGTGCAAGGTCATAGAGTGTACACAGGCTCAGAAGTCAGCCTGCCTGGCTACCAGTCTTGGTTTCACCATTGATTATTGAAGACAGGGTGGATTCAGTTTTCAGGCCTCAGTTTCTCCATTTATAAGCATGACTAACTTAGAGCGGTTTTCAAGGCTTCAGAAAATGCAGTCCTACATTTTGGTTCAGTGGTTTCATGGCAACCCACTCCAGTATTCTTGCCTGGAAATTCCACGAACAGCGGAGCCTGGTGGGCTACAGTTCATGAGGTTGCAAAGAGTCAGACATGACTGAGCAACTAACATACACAATACTGTTTTTTGTTATTGGTGTTGGTATAATATTATATTTCTGTAATAAAAGTCAGACATGTAAATCATTATAATCTTAAGCCCTGTCTGAAGAGTTGTGTCATGCATTAAAGTTTTTAATAAATTAAAAGTATGCTCACTTACAGAGTTTTCATCTCTATATTTTTTAATGGTTCTTAATGAGAGAAAGAAATTCAATTGTCTGTAAAAACAAAGTTTTCTTGCAAGAATAATTCTACCTTCAGTTCAAAGCTTTTATCAAATAGGAGAATATACATCCAAAGGTGGTGGTTGTCGTTCAGTCACTCAGTCACGTCTGACTCTTTGTGATCCCATGGACTGCAGCATGCCAGGCTTCCCTGTCCTTCACTATCTCCCAGAGTTTGCTCAGACTCATGTCCATTGAGTTGATGATGCCATCCAACCATGTCATGTCGCCCCCTTTTCCTCCTGACCTCAATCTTTCCCAGCATCAAGGTCTTTTCCAGTGAGTCAGCTCTTCTCATCAAGTGGCCAAAGAATTGGAGCTTCAGCTTCAGAATCAATCTTTCCAATGAATATTCAGGGCTGATTTTCTTTAGTATTGACTGGCTTTATATATTTGTAGTCCAAGGGACTCTCAAGAGTCTTCTCCAACACTACAGTTTGAAAGCATCAATTCTTCGGCGCTCAGCCTTCTTTATGGTCCAACTCTCACATCTGTACATGACTTCTGGAAAAACCATAGCTTTGACTATATGGACCTTTGTAGGCAAAGCGATGTCTCTTTTTTAATAGGCTGTCTAGGTTTGTCATAGTTTTCCTTCCAAGGAGCAAGTGTCTTTTTAATTTCATGGCTTCAGCCACCATCCCTAGTGATTTTGGAGCCCAAGAAAATAAAGTTTGTCACTCTTTCCATTGTTTCTCCATCTATTTTCCCTGAAGTGATGGGACCAGATGCCATGATCTTAGTTTTTTGAATGATGAGTTTTAAGGTCAGCTTTTTCACTCTCCTCTTTCACCTTCAAGAGGTTGCTTAGTTCCTCTTTGCTTTCTGCCATTAGAGTGATATCATCTGCATATCTGAGGTTATTGATATTTTTCCTGGAAATCTTGATTCCAGGAGAAATATCATCCAAAGGTATTGATATTGATATAGGAAATCAACATTTATATTTAACTAAGCAGAAGAAGGCAAAGATAGATCAGAAATGCTTTCTTGAAATATAAAACACAGCTTTCAGCCAATAAAAAATTATAGTCCTAGGTTGATGGAGCTAGTAGTTAAGTGGTAAGCTGAAGTGATCCTACATTTTTCAAGAAGATTTTCTTCTCCAATTATCAAAAGTATTAGGTCAGTTGCAGATGAAGGAATCAGAGGGAGATGTCTTGAGTTTACCTGTAACTTTTTTGTCTGATTCCCGAATTTCCAGGGTTCTCTTGCAGAGAAATGTACATATAACTCTGCAGTGATTTATTTAATACACTTTACTTTTTAAAGTCACACTTTGCATTTTACTCTTATGTAATTATTTAAAAATAAGCACTCAAAGTTAATTTCTATTCTACGAATATATTGCTGATATACGTGTAACATGTATTTTGCCCATATATTTACTTGATACTTTTATTTGTATGTAGTTTTATCTTTGAAACATACTTAGGATTTTGTCACTTTTTTTAATTTAAAATTTTGAATTCTTAACACTTACAGAATGTTTGGGTTACTGGTATTTTGATGATAATGAGAAATGCTGAAATAATGACATAGCCATTGGGTCAAGAATTAGAAATAGCACGTTTGTAACCCCCGTGTTCCAGATGTTGGCAGCTGGTGACTGCAAACCTAGCCTCAATAGGAGGCGTGCTTGCATCTAACTACCAGACAGATAGTAAGTGCTGACTGATCCACGCACCAAGCATTTTCAGGCATGGAGAGCACAACAGTGAGCAGTATGGTCAAGGCCTTTGCCCTTGAGGAACTTGTGAATTCCCATTTCTTTAGCTACAGCTAAATCTGTAGCCCTTTCAAGCTAGATGGCAGGGTGTTTTTTTTTTTTTTTTTGATCACCTCTTCTATGTATTTCTGTTGGATTCAAGTATTCTACACAAGTCACTCTGCTGCTGCTGCTGCGTTGCTTCAGTCGTGTCTGACTCTGTGCGACTCCATAGATGGCAGCCCACCAGGCTCCCCCATCCCTGGGATTCTCCAGGCAAGAACACTGGAGTGGGTTGCCATTTCCTTCTCCAATGCATGGAAGTGAGAAGTGAAAGTGAAGTCGCTCAGTCGTGTCTGCTGTCACTAAATGTGTTCTGAACTGTCCCTCGGTGACTGGTTCAGTGCATGGCACTGCAGCCCTGGGCCTCTGTAGCCCTGCTCTGGCTGCCCCACCAGCTGCTCTCTGGCCTCTTGTTCTGCTCGCATGGATCCCTCCTGGCTGGTCCATGCCTCTGAAGAGTGAGTCTGTCCTTCTGTTCTCTCCTCTGCTCTGAGGGGCTGACTTTTTCCTGTAGTTCTGCTGCTGGGCTCCCACAGGGTGGTGGGTGCTAAATTCTTGGGGCCTGGGATGTCTCCTTCTCATGTGAGGCATCTGCTTTCTCAGCAGAGAAAGATCTCCATCTTTTGACCTCAGAAATGGCTGTCTCTTCTCATCTTTTCCAAGGTCAGCACTCCGAAAGAGTCTTTGAAAAGTGACCCGAGGTGCAGTAATGTCTTCCGTTGTTCTGTAGTTTCTCCTTCTCAGGGTTCAGGCCTGCACGATTCTGCTTCTGACGACTCTTAAGCGGAGGATTCTTTCCTTCATTTGTGTTTGTGCTTAGTCGTGTCCAGCTCTTTGCAACCCCATGGACTGTAGCCCGCCAGGCTCCTCCATCCATAGAACTCACCAGGCAGGAATAATCGAGTGGTTGCCATTTCCTTCTCCAGGGGATCTTCCCCATCCAGGGGTTGAACTTGGATCTTCTGTGTCTCCTGCATTGCAGGCAGAGTCTTTACCCACTGAGCCATCCAGAAAGAAGTGGAGGATTACTTGTTATATTTCATCTCCATTTGACTTTGTGAATTAGCCTTCTGAAAGCTGGATGGAGAGAGGTGTTAAATCCTGAGTCAGTACTCTTTGCTCCCTACACACAGCTCATCTTGGCTTGTGGGGAGGCCAAGGCAGATCCAAGGACCACCACTGCTGAGCCCTGATCCTCTGCCTATCCCTCACACTCAGTCTTGGCCAGACTTCTCCCTTCTAGGAATTTTTTTCTCAGGCTTTCCTTAAAAATTAACCTTATTTTCTACTCTTCCACCTTCTAGCACCAACTTGACCAACAAAGTTAAACCCTGTGTAGACATTCTTCAGATTCTTTTTCATGTGGTTCTGGGCCCTATGCAAACAATAGGGTGTGTCTATTATGAGCACCCCCTCCCCAACAACCACCATAATTTTCCCCATCTAGAGCGTACATTAAACTTTTAAAGGGTGTCTCCTAATCTCATGTGTCATACTGCTTATTTCTACCCTCTGATACTTTAAAGGACATTCAAACATAGACAAAGAGCCTGGCACATACCTTTGCTAGATAATTAGTCAATGTTGGTTTCTTTTCTCTTGGTGCCTGCTGTCACCCAAGACTTCCAGCCTTGCTGCTTTCACTTTGCTCAAAAATGTGGATATTCGTCACACCTCAAACACTGGGAAACATGCAGCATTTACTTCTGGCAGAAGCACAGTCTGGTTAGGCAGGTGACTGCTGGCTCTCTGTTCTTAGATGTCACTGATTCAGTTATCAGTGCAAAGTTCCCCTTAGTGAGAGCTATGAATATTCAGCAACAAGTGCACAGGTCCCCTCGACACATGTGCTTGGTATTTGAAGAGGCAGTGGTCTCCTTTGTCATTCAGGGGCTCATGATATACATAGAAAATTTCTTCATGGGTTGAGTTAATTTTGGTCATACTGGTTTTTATCATGTTCTGACAAATAAAATCTTTCTTTAACTATGTTCATATTCTTCAGAAATGGAAACTGAGTCTCATAAATTATCATGATCTATTATATCTGTGTATATATAAATTTATGTTCATCCATTCATCCATCCTTCCATTCACCCAGAAAATAATACCTACTGAGCCAAATACCAGGAACACACAGTTTGCAAATAATGTCTCTCAATATTGTTCTCATGATTCTCAACATCTACATCAGGAGAGATTAGCAGGAAATTCAGTGTAGTTCAATCAGTGCCATAACAGGGTTAGCCCTTAATGCTGTGAAATAGCAGAGAAGAGGCACCCAACCCAGGAGGGGATGTGGAAGGATAATGAAAAAGGCTTCCTGGAGGAGTGATTCTTGAGCGGAGCCATGAAGGCTATAACCAGGCCACTGAGAGGGCCAGGAAGGGCATGCTGGGGAGAAGTAGCTGCAAAGAGATTGGGCTTGAGGGTTAGATAGATCTTAGGGCTCAACCCTACCTCTGAACTGAATCTGTTTCATCTGCAAATAGGGATGACAGTATTGATGGTTTAAACTGAATGAATGTATTCAAAACACTTGACATGGTGAAGGGGACAGATGAAGCACTTAACAAAATATTGTTGTTATTATTATTAGTGATGCCTTAGTGCCTGGTGTGTCAGGAGAGGTGTAGGCATCTCACAGTGAATGGACCATTGGGGAGTGATGGGAAATGGGTGCTCCTGAAGAAGTCTTGCATCATACTGAGATGGAAACTAAACATGACTTGGAAACGCAGAGTACCTTGGGAGCTAAAGAGAGTTGTAGTAGACGTTCACGATTAGGAATCAGGGCCAGTCGCCCGTAGTGTAGATTGTATGCACACACACACTTCCCCACTTCCGCCCCTGCTGTCCTCTCATTTACCAAAGAGCAAAAACAACATCATTTAAATTACATCATCAGACAGTCTCAGAAGGCTCCGGGGCACCTGATTCATGGAACCTGCCCAGTAGACAATGATAATTTATTGCAGTGTCCAGGATTCATTTTGCAACCTCTTCAAATGTTAATGATCAATAATGTAATTATGATGGGGAAAGTTCCTGGGCCAGTTGTGGGTTTAATTTAATTTACAAAGCCATCTGGAGCTATGCAGGAGACTTTTTACATTTCTTCCATGCCAGATTTGAATAACTTCAAGTCACTGTAATGTCAAATGTATAGCAAAGGCAATAGCCCTAAGCTCTGAGGGTCTAGAAAGGGAGCCCATGACTTGGGTAAAAGGATAGGAAGGGACTGAGTGGTAAGCAAAGGAAAGTCTCCGGTCAGGGTGGTTATGGAAGACTTTGGTGTGTTTCAGGAAGAATGAGATTGCCAGTGGGCTGGATCACCGTGAACTAAGAAGAGAGAGGCAGGATGTGAAGCAGGCAAGGACAGATTATCAGAAGTCTGACAGACATGGAAAGAAATGTGATGTCTTTCTAAGCAGCATGGGCACCACTGGTCTGGCCTCTTGTTCAGCTGAGGGAAGCTCAGTTCTGAGCAGAAATCCATCCTCTTGAGCCAAATAATGCCCCTTCCTTGCTCTTGGGGAGATGGGAGAGGAGAGGTTACAGAATCCACCATCATTCTCGAACACTCTGACTCATCCCCAGATCACTGAGCTGTTGGACAAGAGCTCCCTGCTTGGTCCTCACTCTTCTCTGCCTTGATGCTTATCCTACACTCCCATCCTTCTGAAGCATCCAATCTAATCTCAGCCAGCTCTCACCTCTGTTCTTGATCTTCCCTGTGGCTCCCCAACCATCTGAAGCCTGGCTCCTGAACCCTACTGAAATGGCTGTCTCAGAATTTCTTCTGATTGTCAGATCCACGAGTCTATTCTATGTCTTCCTTCCCTCTGACGGTTCCGTAACCCAGGTGCTGCCTATTGAACCATAAATGCCTTCTCCCTTAACCCACTCTGTACCACTGGGTGTCTGAATAACCTGCCTGGGAGAGGAGCCTGTCTTGTTTTGTTGGCTAAAGGCTCGTCACAGGAGAATGAGTGGTGGTTTGCCTTCTGTCTCCTGTGGATGTGGCCAGGAAGGCTCTGGAAGAGCCAAGCAGTCCTGGCTCAGGAGGAAGTTCACAGTTTCTGGGGGCTTTAGGAATGGTTCTGCAGCTCCTATGCTGACCTTTTTCTCAGAATAAGGCCCAGTGAAGGGGAGGGGAGGGTACCTGGTGGTGAAGAAATACTTCCTGAGTCCAGGAGAGGAGAGTGGGCTTTGGGAATTTTCTGTGGAGTGTAGATATCAGAGTCTGCATGAACTGTCTGCACTGGAGACAAAAGGACCCCCAAATAGGGACAATCAGAGTGCTATGCGTACTGACCCAGGCCAAGGGGCTTCTTTATGGGAGTTCAGGAGAGGGTTCCGGCACCAGTCTGGCCTAGCAATCTTGCTTTACTGGAACCTCCATGAAGGCAGAGATTCTTGTCTGTTTTGTTTTTATTATTGTATTCCCTGTACTGGCTATAGTATCCAGGATACAGTGCTCAAAAAACAAAGTGTTGGATGAATAAGATTGAGCCACAGCTTGTGGACAGATGGAGGTGGTCAGTGGGTGTTAGGGGTTTCAGGAGTGTCCACACAAAGACGGGCACAGGCCAAGAGCCCTCTTTGGGTGCACAGGTAAGTCTTTAGGACCGTGATATGACACAGAGGAGGGTGCCCTGGACTGACTGAGGCAGGATATCCTGGCAGCCTGGGTAGGAGACATGTCTGCATGCTCAGTTGCTAAGTTGGATCCGACTCTTTGTGACCCCATGGACTGTAGCCCACCAGGCTCCTCTGTTCATGGCATTTCCCAGGGGAGAATACTGGAGTGGGTTGCCATTTCCTTCCCCAGGGGATCTTCCCAATGCAGGGATCAAACCCCAATCTCCTGTGTCTCCTTCATTGGTAGGGGGATTCTTTACCACTTAGCCACCTGGGAAGCCCCGGTAGGAGACACTGGCTTAGATTTGACATGTTTTAGAAAAATTGATAAAAGCCAATATTTATTGAGCATTTATGATGTACCAAACATTTTAAAATGATTAATATTCACAGTAATCCTAAGACATAGATATAATGATTAGCTTGAGGAAAGAGGCATGAGAGAGGCTAAGTGACTTGTATAAGATCACACAGCCAGGATGTGAAGTGCTTAGGCGCTCTCACTCCAGAGCTTCATCTGTACCAAGTAGCAGTTAAGATGAGAGAGTCATGAAGCAAATTCATACTGGTTGTACGTGTTTCTTTACTAATTGCATACTTAACATTGTTTATACATTCATGTATAATATGTAACATTTTAATAATATAATAATACTGTCAGAACAGATTATAGTTAGATAACTTTTTTTTTCTAGTAATTGTATATAACAACTTGGAGTGAGCTGTGCCTTGCCTGCCAACCAGGTAACATGCAGCCAGTTCCTCACTACTAGTACCTGCTACAGATCAGAGTAACTCCTGAAAGATAACATTTGTAATGTGCTGCTGCTGCTGCTGCTAAGTCGCTTCAGTCATGTCCGACTCTGTGCGACCCCATAGACGGCAGCCCACCAGTCTCTGCCGTCCCTGGGATTCTCCAGGCAAGAACATGGAGTGGGGTGCTGTTGCCTTCTCCGTTGTAATGTGCTAGTGGCCCACATTTATCCGATGCTTACTATGTACTGGAAATTTGTAAGCAAGTATTATTACCCTGCTTTACAGATGAAGGAAAAGCAAGCTTAAGTGACTTGCCCAGGCTCACCCCAGCTGTCTCATGCCACAGCTCATAACTCTAACTACTGCTGCACACAAAGTATTTTTTCCCTGTCATGTGGAAAGGTCTGGTTTTCAGTGCTTTGATTATCTGAAAGGGAGTCAGTTATTTCAGGAAGAAGTCTTTCACAACCATGTAACATACCCTTTAGGATACGTGTGTACTGTTTATGAATACACAATTATAATAGACCTTTACAGGTCTGTATATGGATGGGCCTCCCACCCTCATGTCAATTTTCCCTGGGCAGTGGTCTATTATCAGCTAAAGACCTATAACTAGTGCTAATGGATTTGGTTGTTGGAACTTTGTTTTTATAAATCCTCCCTAATGGGTCTTAATTTTATTAAATTTAAGCCTGATGGTCACTAAAAGCAGCTTCTGAATGAGCAAACATTAAAAAATTTCCTTTCGCCCATTGAATGAGGGTCCTTCCTTAGAAAATTAAGTGTTATTGTGCATCCCCTGAAAATAATCTGGGGAAACTGGATGGGAAGGGGTAGCCGAGGAACTGGAGAGACGGTGAGTATCCCTGGAGATCCTGGCCATGGTAGCTTATGTAGCCAGACCCCTCTTCCAGTTTCTCGTGCTGCTCTGCCTTCATGCACAGGGCGTGTGGACTTGAGCAAGGGTGTCCAGTTCTTTGGGTTTACTGTCTCCCTTTGTCTTCCTCTTTGGGGAACCCACTCACAGCCTCCTAGGCCAAGAGAGCTGGTCTTAGTCCTGAGGGTCCCAGCACATTGTGGTAGTTAAGAGCACAGGCTTTGGGACCAGGCGTGTAAGTTGAACTCCCTGCCTGCTGCTTACCAGCTGCCTCATTTTCAGTGGCTTGTTATCCCTCTCTGGGCCTTGTTTCCTTTGTCATTAAAATAGGGAAAAGATGACTGAGACTGCTCTGAGGATGCAGCATGCAAATGGTGAGCAGGAACAGGACTGGCACTCAATGCCAGAGAGCATCTCTAAGATGTTCTGCATGCCTTCTTTCTGAGTATCTCCTCGCCTTACCTTCTGGGTCTTGGTTCTTCTTTCCTTGCCCTCTGCCCGGTCCTCCCTCCATCCATGTGGGCTCTGAGCTATTCCATTCTTCTCCAGAATCCTCCAAGCTCCTAAAGAGCCTCCAGATCCATCCCTCACCTAAATGAAGTCTCTATTAGGGCAACTTAGAATCCGAGTAAAGCAATTTATCCTTTGGTAGACTCCTACAGAAGCTTCTAGGCTGAGCTTGTGCCATGGATTACAAAGTCCTATTTTTTACCTCCAAAGTAACAGCTGTACAGATTCCATCTTTATTGATCATAGCTACTGCCTGGTTATATTTAGGCCCTCATCACCTCCCCTGGAACCCCTGGACTCCTCCAGAAGCATCTTAGCTAGTCCTTGTTCTCGTATAAACATCATCGTGCTCCTAGAACTGTCTTATGGAAGCAAGGCTACCTACAGTCCTGACATACCACTGACTTGGCCACAAATGTGTAAAAAGTTCTATATTGCTCAGGAGCCATCCACATCAATACGGAAAAGATCAAGGGTTCAGTATGGAAATACTAAAGGATATTGGTGGTGTGGTATAATGAGTACTGTGCACAGGGGGAATTCACATAGAAAATGCTCATCTGCCTGGTGACCAGAGGAATGAATTTTAAAATTTGCATAAGATAGTACTTTACATCTCTTAGAGGAAAAATCCTAATGATACATAATGCTTCAAAGTATTGATGAAGCCAGTTTAGTTGTAGAATATTGTTGACTGAAAAATGGTGTAGCCCTCCAGGAAAATAATTTTGCAGTGTGTTTCACAAAAACATCTGTGACACAGTGGCCTCGCTGTCAGAAACCCAATTCTCAGAAATAACAGAAAAGAAGGAAAGAAAGTGATATATATGGAAATGAAATATATATGGATATTATGTAAATATATGGAGTAAAATATAAATATATAAAAAGTGAATGTTTATCAGTAGAGAAGATTGAAAGAATGATATATCAATTTTATGCTGACATAAACATGATAATTAAATAAAAAATAGAAAAATATTTATTTTCTCATGCTAGGTAAATTCAGTCACAAGATTATTTACCCTATAGCTGTAAGTATGTAAATACGTGCCTACTCTGGCAAAGAATGGGAAAGATGTAAACAAAAGCAATTGATACGTGGGGCATGTAACTGTAGACTATTCTTTTCCTTTTAAATGTTCTTCTTCTTGTTAAAATGCTATTTGTATAATAAGTAAAATTGTGAAGGTAAACTGCAAAGACAACTCAAGGATCCCCTTTCCATTACAGAATGAAGGCTGTGCATTTCAGCACGACTTCTGCACAGCCCATCAGAGGTGGCCCTGCTTCCCCAGTGGGTTGTACTTCCTTCAACTCCTAACCTCCCGCCCCCCGATCCTAGCCCCCGCTTTGGTCCCCTCTACCACAGCCTCTCTTCCCCTGTGCCTTTACCTGACCACCTCTGATTCTGCAGACATTATCACAGCTTTGTCCTCTGCTCCACTGTTTTCTCCATCTGGAATCCCTCTGACACACCTTCCAAGGTCTGACTAAGCATCTGCCTCCTCTGCCTCTGTGAGGATTTCCCACAACACTTTTGGCCTGAATGAATCTTTCCTTTTCTTGTTAGACAAAGGACTGGACTCAGAGGTGTGGAACCCTTGAGGATGTAAGCTTCTGATGACAGGGACTGGGGTCTTAGCTTTTTAATGTCTACAGATTTAGCTGATAATAGGCGTCACATGATTATTCCCTCCTTCAGGCTCACAAGTCTGCCTTGTGAGTTCAGGAAGAGCTAACACCTTACCAGAGAAGAGAGCAAGCAAAGCAGTCAGATGATGATATATCCGGTGGTTTTATTATGGAATACTAAGTATAAAAAGATTAATTGATTTGTAATTTCTTCAGGATGCAGCTTGCTGGCCAAATTACTATTAACTGTATTAATCAAACAATGGTATTTTGTATTTAAATGGCCTTTCTTTCTTTTCATTTTTAAATAAAATAAGGCCATTAATCATGCTGTTGAGTTGCCATGGACTCTGTGCCCATAGTTGTAGGAGTTTAGGAATGAGACAAATAATGCCTAATGTGTAGCAGGTCATCATGGGCTCATTTCCTGTTCATCTCATTTTATTTCTCAAGAGAATCCTGAGAATTTCCTCAACAGCTTTTAGGAATGTATCTCACCTTAAACATGGGGTTTTGCTATATTTGAGAAAACTAAAAACTGGAGGAAAACTCATTCAGTAAATCACTTATTTAGTAAATATTTTTGAGAATATTCTACTTGCCTGGGTCTGCTCTAGGCTAGGAATACAGTGGAGAGCTGCCACCATAGAGCTTACTGTGGCGAGGGAAATAGTAAACAAGTAAATAAGTGACAAATGATATTTACTCTAAGAGAGGGCATGGCGATGGAGAGTGACTGATGAGAGGAGGAGTCCCATGGCAACACGCCTGCAGGGCTCCTCAGTGACGCTTCACTGAGGCCACACCTCAGCTTAGCTGCTCCTGCCGCAGACTGCTTCTGCCTTTCATTGCAGGCTTCTCACTTGCACAAGGACTCATGTCTCCAGCTCTGCTTCTGGAAGTGATGCTTATTAGACTCAGAACTCCCTGGAGGCAGGGACTGTGCCTTTCTTGTTCACTTTTAGGTAGAATATTTAAGTGGGGACTGATGAGATCTATTTCAGAAAGTTCTCTGACTGCTGCTTGTGTGCGTTGGTGAGGAGAAGGTGGGCGGGGGGTGGGGAGGGCAGAGGCAGGTGGTCAGCTAGAGGCTGCTGTAGTAATCCAGACAAGATAGGACTAAGGCTTGGATTATATAATCAAAGCATCTCTATTAAGTAAAGATTTTTATTCACAATTATACTCACAAAACTCCCCTTCCATCAAGAAATTTGCAAGTGACCTTAGGCAGATGAATGTTAATAAAAGAGTAATGCATTATGGTATATAATGGGAGGAATATATAACAGATCAAATGCTCATTAAGACTCTGAATCCATATATGAGCATTTAGTACAGAAATAATGAGACAGAAATGTGTAGTTGGTCTTGAGCTTAATTACTCGAGTTAGTTACAGGTCCTTGGGTGGGGGGTGGTGGTGACTAATTTCTAAGATCTATTAGACTCTGGGATAAAGGTGACAGTTTGAAAATTGCTTTTGTCCTTTCCACAAGACAGGCTGGCTAGTAAATGCATCTGGTTTGCATCTATTTCTTGGAGGCAGTGGGGATTTATATTCCTTCCTTGAGTGCTCCTCCAATTCCTTTCTTCTTGTTAGCCCCTAAATCAGAATGTAATAAATAATCAGCTTCTGAATACCTTAACAGATGCAGTTCATGATGGGCATAAGGCAAGGCCCACAAGCTAAGGTTACATGGCACCGAGAAGAAGAAAAATGCTTAAAAGGATTATCCTTTCATGCAAATATTTATATATTCAAAGAACTGAACAAAAGGCAGCAAAATAGCCCAAAAGACAGTAGTTTCTTGTCTGGTTGTGTGGACTTGGAGGAACTGAAATCTCTTTTGCAATTGTGCAGTAGTATTTGCTCTCTAGAGAAAGCTGTGTAAGAGATCGCAGCAGGCCTGAGGAAGAGCAGAGAGGACGCATTGGGTGCTCTGCTTGTTCATCTCAAAGCTGAGCCAGGCACGGTGTGGGGGCAGGTCAGAAACTCAGGCCAGGGAGCAGAGGAGTGCTCCTCAGACCCAGTCTGGAACTCTTTAGTGATCTGAGCTCCCCTATGGAGGACAGAGGCCCCACTACTCTCCCTGACATGTGGGTCCACCCTGAAGCCACCCACCACTCTTCTCTATCCCTGAGACTGCCAGGCCATGAACCACTGTTAGGGCTTCTCTGCAGTCAGAGCTCTTTTCCAGAGTTACAAACCCAGAAGGGACACAGGCGAGCAGTAGAGGGAATGGGATGATGGCCCCATATTCTCAGGCCAGCCTGGAACATCAGCTGAATTCTGTTGTATGGATTTTTGGTCATAAGGGGAATTACAGATGTCTGGAGTGCAGTAAGACCTGTGTCTTGGTACTGTACTCCCATCTGTCTATTCATCTGCTCACCACACAGCCTGCACATTATTATGTGCAGAGGGAGTACTAGTTCTGTCTTCAGAGACCAAGATGCATGAGAGATCCCACCTACCAGGAACTCAGTCTTTACAAAATTTAGAATCATTAGAGAGTCTTTCAAAAACCACAGTCTCTGGGCTCCCACCCAGGAGAACTGGATTAGAAGCCCTGTGGCTGGGGCACTGACATTGCTGTTTTTTACAAAGTAGCCAGGTGGTTCCTTTGTGCAGCTAAGTAGGAGAACTTAGTTTCTTCCAGAGAGGTACACTGCATTTGGTTTTGATCTATTTGGTCTACAAATGCCGTGCATCCTCGGAGAACTGCAGTTCCTGCCCTCAGTGGTTTACAGTGAAGGGGTTATAGCCTTGATCCCAAAAACCATCCCAGAGATTCTCAACAGGGAATGATTTTGTCTCTACGCCTTCCCCCAGGGATTTTAGAGACCATGTCTTGGAGACTTTTTGGTTGACACGACTTGCGAGGAGGATGCTACTGGCACCTAGTAGACAGAGGCCAGGGATGTTGCTAAGTATCCTGAGATACACAAGACAGGGCCCATGGTGAAGAATCATGTGGCCCCAAATGTCAATAGTGCTGAGGTTGGGAAAAACTGGTTTTGTCCTATGGATAGGTTCTGCTTGTAAGAACAACATGGCATATAGTTTCTATTAGCTAACATTATGTACTGTGTTCTAAGTATATTAAGTTCAGTTCAGTCACTCAGTCATGTCTAACTCTGTGACCCCATGGACCGTAGCACACCAGGCTTCCCTGTCCATCACCAACTCCCGGAGTTTGCTCAAACTCAAGTCCATTGAGTCAGTGATGCCATCCAGCCATCTTATCCTTTGTTGTCCCCTTCTCCTCTGGCCTTCAATCTTCCCCAACATCAGGGTCTTTTCCGATGAGTCAGTTCTTTGCATCAGGTGGCCAAAGTATTGGAGTTTTAGCTTCAATATCAGTCCTTCCAATGAATATTCAGAACTGATTTCCTTTAGGATTGACTGGTTTGTTCTCCTTGCAGTCCAAGAGACTCTCAAGAGTCTTCTCCAACACCACAGTTCAAAAGCATCAATTCTTCGGTGCTCAGCTTTCTTTATAGTCCAACTCTCACATCCATACATGACTACTGGAAAAACCATAGTTTTGACTAAGTGGAGCTTTGTTGACAAAGTAATGTCTTTGCTTTTTAATATGCTGTCTAGATTGTCATAGCTTTTCTTCCAAGCAAGCATCTTTTAATTTCATGGCTGCAGTCACCATCTGCAGTGATTTTGGAGCCCCCCCAAATAAAGCTATATTGGTAAACATAGATTATTATTTAATAGGTACTGTTATTTGTTCCCATTGTATAGAATAGAAAACTGAGCCCCGGAGATGAAATATCTAAAGCCACCTGTTTGGTAAATGAAGGACTTGGGATTTGTGGTCCCACATATGTGGTCAGGTTTCCAGCCACAACAGTAAGCTGCTGCCCAACAGCACTTATTTTTCTTCTCTTGAGAGTTTTTCCAGGAAGAAAAGGGGTACACATACTTGCATTAGTCCTTCTTAAGGTTGCTGCTTGAGAAAAACAAAACTGCTTTTCCAAGGCCAAAGATAGCCCCTCTGAGCCAAGAGATGAATGGACGCTGGTCATTTTTGTGCTGTGTGACCAGGCTAGGACCTCCAAAGTGCTGAGAAGAATCCCCAGAGAGGACACTGATTGATGTTTTCTATACCAGTGGATTCCAATAGCGTTTGACAGCTCCTGGGCATCCTGCAGCACAGTCTGGGGTGGTGTCTGACCAGCCAGACTGTGTTTGTGACAGTTCTGGTCTTCTTAACTCTGAGCATCTGTTCGCAATGATGCCTCAGCAGGAAAACACAGCGGGAGAAAGTCTGCTCAGAGCATTTGAGTGTCTGATTGGCCTCTCAGACGTCCTTTAGAAAACCCTGGTGTCTGCACATTCCCTGTGCTCTCTGCAGACGGAGGAAATGACTCTGAACCTCAGTAGAGGTCAGCTGCCCTCTCTGGTGTCCCTGCCGGTGGTCATCACACTAGGGGAAGGGGTTTCAGTCAGTTGTGCATCTGCTGCTGGGCCTCATGGTTTCTCCCAGCACAGATTTAGACCAGGAGGCTCTTGAGGGTTGGAGGAGCATCCGCCTTATCCACAGGGCTCCTGCCAGCCAGCTGATTAAGTACCTTTGAGTTACTAATGCCACATATTTAGTAAGTGGAGGATGTGAGCAGGTACACTCCTGGCCACTATAAATTGCTATGCAACAGTTTCTGTCATCTTCTCATGGGAGTTTTTCCAGGTGGAATAATGGGCCCACGTACGGCAGAACTGTAAAATGTGCACAAGATGGTGAATTTTTGAAGAAAGAAGCAAAAGGGACTTCTGGTGTTGTTAGAGGCCCTGGCCCAGATTTAGACAGGGCAGTGATGTGGGTGGGATGTTCCCCACCATGCCTCTCCCCTCTGAGCTTGTTCCTCCCACCTTGGCATTCCCTGAGGGAACCTGTGTGCTGTGCCCTGTGGGCACATTTTGTGTACTTCTGGGCTCCATGTCCATGAAAGAATCTTGAGGTTCACAGCAGGGAATTGAGGTTCGTGGAGGACATTGACTTCGTATATTTCCATTTTTTTGTAGAGATTTTTCATTTTTTTTTTTTAAGAACACAGGCTATTGCCAAATAATGTATAATCTCTAATGTTGGCTGAACTGTTGGCTCTGTTGTTCAGCTCTCTCTCCCATCACCTACAGAATTTTTCCCAAACTTTTCTTAAGACACTTTTTTTCAATGTGGACCATTTTTTTCAGTCTTTATTGAATTTGTTACAGTATTACTTCTGTTTTATGTTTTTTGGTTTTTTGGCTACAAGGCATATGAGATCTTAGCTGCTTGAGCAGGGATTGAACCCACACCCTCTGCACTGGAAGACCACTGGACTACCAGAGAATTCCCTTCCCAAACCTTAAAATTTTTTTTTCTTTTTTCAGGCTGCCTTCTACTTCAGAGGGTGATTCTGCTTCCTAATATTTACAGAGATGAAGATGCTCTTCATATGAATTTCCTCAAATTTTTTCCTGTTGGTAGTCTTTAGTGCTATTTACCAAATAGCTCCTTTATTTTTCTCCTTTCAAATGCATGACAGGAATATTCAATGCTTTCTGGCCCTGCTTACGGCAGGGAGGGTTATGTGACTAATTGCTGTCTCTGAGTTGTAAGCAGAAGCACCATATGTCCCTTCCAGGTGGAAGTGTTTAATTGCTGATATGAGACCCTCCAGGGCTGGATTTCCCTTTGGCAGGGTGGAAATATTTGAGGTGGTGGCTATTCTATCATTTTCGGTTCCTGAATGAATTCCTCTGAATTCTGTTGCAAGATGGAAGTAGGATGAGCGATTATTGTTGTCGCTGTTCAGTCACTCAGTCGTGTCTGACTCTTTGCGATCCCATGGCCTGCAGCAATCCAGGCTTCCCTGTCCTTCACCAACTCCCGGAGCTTGCTCAAACTCATGTCCATCGAGTCAGTGATGCCATCCAACCATCTCATCCTCTGTCACTTCCTTCTTCTCCTGCCTTCAATCTTTCCTAGCATCAGGGTCTTTTCCAATGAGTTAGTTCTTTGCATCAGGTGGCCAAAGTATTGGAGTTTCAGCTTCAGCATCAGTCCTTCCAATGAATATTCAGGGTTGATTTCCTTTAGGATTGACTGGTTTGATCTCCTTGCTGTCCAGTGATGAGCGATAAATAAATTTTTTTTTCTGGTTAACAGCCCATATAGCTTTGGTTTTGCTTGTTAACACAGCGTAACTTCACCTGCCTTGATTAATAGTCTGTCCCTTTTGCTTAACAATTACGTGGCATCCACACCTACCCTTTTTGCCTTCCAGCATTTCTCAGAGGCTTTCTGTCCTAATCTTTACAACCACCTTGATTAATATCCTCAAATGGATTCCTGTTATTCCTAAAAAAGGAACAAAAACAAAATCCTTTTGCCTGGTCTACAAGCCTCTGTCTGGTCTGATTCCTGTCTGCCTCTCTAGACTCACCCCACTCCCCATTCTTCCTCATGCCTCTGAGTCTGCCACATTCACCACATTTTATATGCTGTATTTCTTCTCACCACTGGGCCTTTGTGCATGCTCTGAACAGCTTTGAACATGTTTTTTTTCTGCCAGAAATACCCTCCCCACCTCTGGTTAACTTTTGTCATGAGTTCCTCCAAGAAGTCTTTATTGACTTCCCCAGTTAGGTTGTATCTGTCTTTGCTGCTAAGTCACTTCAGTTATGTCCGACTCTGTGTGACCCCAGAGACGGCAGCCCACCAGGCTCCCCCATCCCTAGGATTCTCCAGGCAATAACACTGGAGTGGGTTGCCATTTCCTTCTCCAATGCATGAAAGTGCAAAGTGAAACTGAAGTCGCTCAGTCGTGTCCGACCCTCAGTGACCCCATGGACTGAAGCCTTCCAGGCTCCTCCGTCCATGGGATTTTCCAGGCAAGAGTACTGGAGTGGGGTGCCATTGCCTTCTCCGGTATCTGTCTTTAGAAGTTGTAAAGTCATGTTTGTGTTTTGTAACACTATTTCAGTTGGAATATTACAATTTTTTGGTGTGATGTTTTGAGTAATACTGGAGAAGGAAGAGGCAACTCACTCCAGTATTCTTGCCTGGAGAATCCTGTGGACAGAGGAGCCTGGTGGGCTGCTGTCCATGGGTCGCACAGAGTCGGACACGACTGAAGCGACTTAGCATGCATGTCTTCCTCACAATGGTTAGCCTCATGTCAATTCCAGTCACTATAACACGTCCTCAGTGATTAGCACAGCATGCTTTATAGTCACTCAGTGCAAACTTGTTGACTGCATGAATGAGGACATACCATCATACCGTCTAGTTCGGTAACCACTGGCCACAATTGCCTATTGAAATTTTAATTAATGAATGAAAAATTAAGAATTCTGTTTCATAATTACATTAACCACATTTCAAGCTAAGTAGCTATATGTAGTAGTGGCTGCCATATTAGACAGCAGGAAACATTTCCATCATCATAGAAAATTCTATAGGATAGTGCTGGCAGGATAAGGCCCAAGGGCTTGTGCATGGCATGTAATACCCTTGAGGATCTGCTTCTGACAAGCTTTCCAGTTTGTTTCTTTCCCACAGTACTATAGCCTCAGTCACATCCTCCTATAAACATGTTTCTTTCCTAAATGTGCCACTCTTTCTTAGGTGTCTGTGGCTTTTCAGCTTTCACCTCTCTCTACCTAAATTGCCATCCCATCCCATCCAGCACCTCTCATCCTTTAAGCCCCACTTCAAGTATGTCCACTTCTGGGAAACTTCTTCATATGTCCAGACTGAGCTGGTCAGTGCTTCCTCTGACCCCCATGCCACCTCCTTCTTAATCCTGTGTACCTTGCTCAGACAGGATGGTGGTCCTTTGTTCACACATCTCTATCCATTGCTGCTGTGTACCCCTCAAGGGAAAGGCTTGGGGGCTTCTCAGTCTCTCCAGTGCTGGACTCAGAGCTGGTAATGTGGTAGACATCAGAAACGCTAGTGAAATGATGTGAGCCAGTGGATGCAGGTCACAGGGGGTATTATTTCCTTAGTATAACATGCTGAGTGAAGCAAAAGGGAACAGTGTTACTAAGTGGGGCTAGTGAGGGTTCTACCTGCAGTCTTCTCCATCTTCCATGGTCCTATTCTAGGTCTTTATTTTATGTGATACTAGATTTCTGGGCTAAGACTCACCCAGGAGCTTGGCAGAGTCTGGCGGGGGGATACCTCTGAAATTCTGGGATCTGGAAGCTCAGCTGAGTGGAGCTACTTCTAGAGGAGAGTGGGTGGGTCTCATAAGTTGGAAGGACCATGATTACATCCTTCAAATCAAGCCTTGTGTCAAGAGGCTAGAACTGAAGGCCACCTGGAAGTCCGAAAAAGGTGACTGCTCTGAACTGTACTTTGTTCAGCTAGCTGAGTACAGAAGCTGTTGCTTTTATGGTCATAGCATATCTATCTGTACCTTACCCACTGCACTGATAGCTCCTTAAGGGCAAGATTGTGTCTTTCTTTCCTCAGGGTCCTTGGCAGGCTAATCAGCGACTATAGGGCTCATAGACTGGGGCTAAAACAACCTGTCCGGTTAAATGAGCCACCCTTATTGGTGATATTGCCTAATAATAGACATGCTTTCTGCAATGACACTAATATAATTTTGGACAAAATATTCATTTGTTTCTTTTTTTTTTTTTGTAGCAGTCTTTTGCTTAATTATGTCCAAGGGGGCCTGCATCTCTCCTACAGGTGGAGTTAAGGTCTCTCTTCTGCATAGTAGGACATTCTGGGTCTCTTGTCTCACTGTCCATGGGCACTTTGAGCTGGGAAGGCCCATGCCTACAAAGTTCTTAGAGTGAATGGAGATTTACCTGATCCTCATCAAGGCAGACCTGAAGTCAGGAAGAAAGAAGAGATGACACAGGGGGAAGAAAGGAAAACAGCATCCCTGTAAGACTAGAAATGAAGTGATAAAGAGGAGAGATGGGTGGGGGATGCGAGTGAAGGGCCCAGATGTGAGTCTTCAGTTGGACATGTTAAAAGGAGCACTAAGGATTGTGTCTCAGTCTCTTTGACCAGTCACTCAGCAGTGACTATGTGCCAGACAATGGGCTTTCTTTACGGATGTAGCCTGGGCCCAACTGAACCTGAATGGATTCAGAGACTGATTAGGTCCTTCCAGTTGGTGAGGCTCAAAGTCCCTAAGCATTTATTTAGAGTTGCTCTGCAAGGGGAGAGGAGAGTCTTTAAGAAGGACATTTATGCATAGTTCCCGGGGGACAAAGATAGAAATGGAGGAGACAGCCAGATCGACTGTGGGGGAGAAGATGAAGGCCTGTATGTATACTGTATATGTATACTGCATAACCTAAGTGACCCCATTAATGAGTGGTTGGACAGTGATTAACCTATAAGGGTACCCTTACCCACTTCTCCAACACTGCCTTTCTAACACAGTGGGGATGCTGAGTCCCCTTATTAAGGCAGAAGTCATGGAGAACAACCATATCCTCACAAGGCCTTTTGGTCTTTGGGAGAGGAGTTGTAGGCTATAGGGATGATGTCCTTCCCCAGGGGGACATTTCTAGCATTCTAGAAGATAGAATGGGCTTCCCTAGTGGTTCAGACGGTAAAGCATCTGCCTGCAATGCTGGAGACCTGGGTTCGATCCCTGGGTTGGGAAGATCTCCTGGAGAAGGAAATGACAACCCACTCCAGTACTCTTGCCTGGAAAATCTCATGGACAGAGGAAACTTGTAGGCTACTGTCCATGGGGTCACAAAGAGTTGGGGAGATAACAAAGGATAAGCTAGAGGGTGTTTCTGGGGATAAAAGAACCCCTCCAGTTCCAAAGAAGGGGGAGCATTGCTGATTGACAACAATGATGCTTCCTTGAGGAGCTTCCTTGAGGAGACCTTTTCAGTTTACAGAGCATTTCCTCTCATATCAGTTCCATAGAAAATCCTGTGAAGCAAAAGCTTATACACCTATTTTTTGGAAGGGGCCCAAAGAGCTTCAAGGACTTATCCAAGACCGTGTGGCCATTAAATGTAAGAATCATGCTAGAAATCTCCTGACACTCTCTTCATCCTTTTTTCCTTTGTATCATGGTGGGATAATTGTCTTTATCTCATGGAGGCTGATGTTATGGCCGAGGTAGCCAGAGGACCAGATATTAGGGTGATGCCTGAGGAGAGGCTAACATTCAGATGAAGGATGTAATCTGAGGTGCAGTACCAGCCACAGAGCAGCACCCATTCCACTCAGATTTATGCATTTCATAAATATTGAGGCTGTTACATGGAAAACCAGTCTTACCAGATGGTCCATGAGAAAGAGAGTATTGTGGTCCAGTAATACATATTGCACTCTTCTTCATTTAGAGTAGCAGTGCATGATCAATGCTCTATAATGTCTTTAAGCAAAGAAATCTCTTTGACTCTATGTAACTCAAGGTCTCTAAATTGAATGTATAGTTGTTTTTTTTTTTTTTTTTTTTTTTAAGGTCAGACCTATTAGCAGCTCATGGAACTGCCAAGAATAACTAGTTTGTTTTAATCACTGAATTAATGGTTTGATTTTATATATCGCAAGTCCTAGGACTTTTTTTTATGGTTTTATATTCTAGCCTGAAGACTCATATATATGTCAGGTGTAAATAGGCCTTGGTGCTGGTCGTTTCATAATTCAAAGACCCAGGGTTAGACTGTGCCCATGCAAGCATGCTAAAGTTCATAAATTAAAAATGAAATCTCATTACAATATTAATAAGATTTTAAAATATTAGGTATTTTTGCTGGTAGTTCACGATAGAATAAATGTCAAGGAAAACTCTGAGTCAGTCAATGTAGCACGATGGCATCTGTGATTTGAGAGAATTTACCTATTGGAGATTTTTGAAGGGAGCAAGGTTGACATTTTATGCAGGTCATTTATTGTCTTCCTGCCTATGGATTGCAGTAGACTCTTGACATTCATGATAGGTATTTCTTGAGACCTCTATGACTCTCCTAATATCGCTAGAATAAATAATTTCCCTCACAAAACCTTTTTATTCTGACCAAAACTGTCACGTTTACAGTGTTTCACTTTTTCTTCTCACTCATCGCCAGGGCCATTTTGTTCTTGATAGCTGACAATGAGGAGGAACATTATAGGCTCTGAAGTGGTGGCCATACTCTGGACTAGCTGAAGGATTCACCCTCAGTGACTGGTTTGCTAAGAGATTTGAATCTATGTTTCAGAAATATGGTGAATGCTTGAATTTCCTGGGCTTCTGGGATTGTTTGTGAAGAGCCCAAACTGTGAACGTTAATGTACACATATCAAGCATCTTCTTTTCTTTGGGGTGTCAAATATATCTTCCCCTTTCACTCTGTGCTAGAAGACAGGATAATACCACGGCTTGGGGAAGAAAGGAAATGCCAGAAACTCAAGCCTGTTATCACCATAACAAGCAGTCTACAGCAGGGTGTCTCTGAACTCCAAGACCGTGAATATCTCAGCACCTTCAGGAAATGCTTGCTTGCTGTACTTTGGTGAACAGTCTCAGCGAGCTCTTGAGATAAGCTAAAATGTGAGTCCCCCTGCACTTGGTCAGTAGGGTTGTACATACTTGAAACTACAACCTGACTCCTCCCCTCCCATAGCTCTATGCTTTTGAATATTTATCGAAGGCTACCTTTCCTATGGTTTATCAATTTTATCTTCAGGACTTACAGTGTTTGAAAAAAGATATTTTTTCCTAGAATTTTTGATTATTATTAAAATTAAAAGGACAGGAAGATTTTTATCACACTTGGAGGCTCTCTCTAGATGAATACCACATACTGTTGTTGAAGAATGGTTCACCCCACACAAATTAAGATAAGCAGACAAGAAGAAAAATGCCAAGAAGCCAATCTGGGGGTATTGGGAATACCCCCAGTAGTCACCCTGTAAATAGATGGGAAAAAACAACCCTTGAAGACTGATCAACCATTTTGCTTCTTTGGAAAGCACAGTTGGTACTAAAGCACATGGATCTTTGGAGCTCTGTGGTTTTCATCAGGATGAATGATGTCATCTAACATAATAGCAGATTCTACAAAATCCAGAATACATCCAGAGTGGAACTATAATTGAGTCTTGCTCCTTAGGACCTCAGTCTGACCAGCCACTGTGGGTGTGAGGGCTCCTGGGTGCCAGTGGCCATTAAAGACACCTTGAGGTTGGTTGAGGAGGTAGGACTTACTCTTTTGGAAGTCTAATCATGCTTCCTATTAAAGCCTTTCATAAGCCTTGAGAGTGAACTTCCTCTAAGCCACCCAGAACCATGGATCCCACAAAGCCTCTGCACGAAGACATTTTCTACACAAGTCCTCAGGCACACAGAGAAAGCTCAATAAGTGCTGTTGAAAGAACTGAGGGGTATGTTTTTTCATGAAAACTTGGGAATTGGCCTGCTAGCTGATGGCAGCATTCACTGTGACCTGGTCCTCGCCAGTAGTTTGGAGGCTGAAAATCCCCTCTTTTATTCTCCAGGCTCGAAGCCTGTTCATAGAATGATTATCATCATCTCTCTCTCCTGATGGGCTGGGGGTGAAGGCGGGAGCTCTGAGCAGTCCTGTAAGGCTGGAGGTTCCCCTGTCTAGAGGTGGGTCGGGTAATTGCTATTGTCACCATCCTCTTGTGGGAACAAAATATGTGTGAGCACAAAGGTCGGCCAGCAACCCTGGAGGTAGGAAGGCCAGGAGAGGTGGGGAAGCTTACCTTCTTGACTTCGTACTTAATGGCGAGTTTGATCCGGCTCAGACTCGGACGGTGGTGGTCGGACCAGACTTGGAAGTTCACATCACCATTTAAAATCGCTTCCACCTCTTCTGTGTCTCGGCATAGGTCCAGCACGCCCACCACAAAATCCTTGCATTGCATAGATAACTTCCTGTAATCGTTCTAACAGAATAAAGAGAAATCAGGGGTGTGTCACACCGAACCCCACAGATGGGCTTGCCTAGCTCAGCAGTGTTGTTCAGCAACTGTCCACCAAGTGTGAGCTTAATAGAGCACTCTGGAACCAGGGAATGCGCTGGAACCAGAAGGCAGGGCTGTTTCTCTTGCTACAGTAGTCTAGAGGACATCTTCTCTAAGCCAGGATTTGTCAGGCTGTGTTCCATGGCCACCTGCATCAGAGTACCTTGGGTGTGCTAGAACTGTGATTCCCAGGCCCCACTGCAGACTTACAGACTCAGAATTCCTGGGGATGAGACCCAGGAAGCTGTCTTTAACCTGTCTTTTAATCTTAAAAGGTTAACCTTTTAACCTTGTTCTCTGAGTGATTCTGATGCCTGCCAAAGCCCACCCTGGGCTCTTTGAAAGCAGCAATTCCCCTTGCCTGCTCTGAGCGGGGAGTCATAAGGAGATGTACTTTTAAGGCTGATGGGAATATCACTTCACTCACTTACCACCAATCTGTGGTGGTAACTGTTCTACGCAGGAAGTTTGCTGGAAAGATATGGCTGATAGACTAAATTTGGAGGGAAAAAAAATGTACACAGATGTGCTTTCTTTTAATGTGCTGGAAAATCTGCTTATAAATTTAAAAATCAAATGTAATTTAAATCTAACAGTATCCTTTCCTTAGCACAGATCCTTTTGTACAGCAAATCATGGCATATTAAATTACTCGCCTGTTGAATAATCATTTTCAGACCTTGACCTCTTTTTTGTTGTTGTTTAATGAATTGCCTCTGGGTTTCTCTCTTCTCCCGAGGCACACCTTTCTGAATTATCTTGAAAGGCTGACTGCCTTTCCTTGTGACGTGCCGATTTCTCTCTCTCCTTAAAACACACTGCTTCAGTTCCAGATAATGATCCAAAATGTTGGACAGAAGAATGTTTCATGTCACCCTCAAACTACTCCTCCCCAAAAATATTTTCCCCTATAGGGTTTCTTATTGGTTTCTTAGTTGAAATGAGTCTATTTGAAAGCAGCACAGAGCCAAATGTCACTTTCAGTGTTAATCAATGTCAAAAGCCCAGAGAGTGATAAATAGTAGTTGGTAAACAGGAGTGCAGTTTTGTTTTTCCAGAACCCGGATTCCTCAGCAAATAGATGGGAGCATGGCAAACTGTAGAAACGCCACCATTTTTCTAAATTAATGATTTGTTTCTCCTTGCAGCAGTGCTGCATCAAAATGTCCTTTTGTGTTAAAGAAGCAAGTGACTGATAGCTAAGAAAAGGACAAGCATCAAGAAAATGTGTTCCTACAAGAGCGGCTGCTCTTCATTTTTATATATAATTTAGGGATAACGGTGTTTGGGAAATGCTGGGTAGAAAGATGACTGCTCCAGCAGACTGTCACGGGCGACTGAGACTGTGCTGTCTCAGAGCCTCTGTGCATTTCTGGGTTCAGTGCAGTTCAGGATGGAAGGTACCATTAGAGACTTGGAAGGTACCATTAGAGACTTTCACTTCCCTGGGCTCTTCTATTAACTGGGCCATAAGAAACAGGGAGAAACAGCAGGGGAGCCAAAACAGTTAGTTTGCTTTTTGCCTTCTATATTAGACAGTCTGGAAGGCAGCGCACCTGGTGCCTGCATGTGGGTGGAAGAGACGAAACCAGCCTGGCAGGAAGATGGAGATGACATGGGTGTGGATAGCTGCAGTCACGCCAGGTGCAGCCTCCCACAGAGAGTGAGAGCCATGGGCGCACATCTGGGGAATTATGATGATTATGAAAGGTGGGATAGTCCTGAGCTCAGTGAGCCTTTCAGCCACACTTTTTACCTTTAGTTGGAGAGATGCGACATACTCCCAAGACTTCACAGGTGCCCTTTTAAGTAATTCCATATCCCGGCATACTGAAGTCTGCCAGGTCCACTGGGTGACAGGTGTTCTACCTGTATCACCTTACTCAGTCCTTACAAAATACACATGTTAGAAGGACTGTCAGCATTTCCAACTCATGAGTGAGGAAACCGAGACTCAGAGAGATAAATTAACAGGCTAAACCCACTTTTCCTTATACTGGACACTCATCTTTCTGATTACTTTCTCACTTTCCTCGAAGATTTTACCTCCTGTCTCACTGTCACTCACCCAACTGCTGTTCTTGGTGGTTTCAGTATCCAAGAAGATGTCCCTCCCATTACCCTGCCCTCGTATTTCCATGATAACGTTTTCTTTAGTCATGTTATTCTCAGTGCCAACTCAGCCATTCATTCTCTTAGTTATTCCCAATAACTGAAGCTCCTCCCTGACCCCAACTTTAGGTCTCCTTCTCTCTGACCACCACCTCCTATATGTCCAGCTTTCTCCATCTGGAACCCCAATTCTAGTAATCCTATGATTTCACCAAACCTACAAGCCATGGACCATACCATGTTTTCACTGGTTTTCAGCCCTGTCAGGTCCCTGTCTCCCCCCTCGCAGAGCTTCCGTTTTGCGGGCAATCTTTATTATCATCCTTGCACCCATCAGTTCTCTTGCCCTGCTCTTGTTTTGTTCTCATTGCTGGCTTAAAGCCTGACTTTGGTTGAGTCTGACTCTCTGCTGCACTGCCCCCGCCTGTGCTCAGTGAATGTGGCTGGAGAGCACACCCCTGCATTGTAAGCTCACCCCCTCCAACCTCAGGTAGTCCTCAGTGCTCCCATCGCAAGCAAGCATTTCAGGCCTCTCTTGCCCTGCTGTCCAGCCTCCTCCCCCTCCTAGTTTCCATTAACTTGGAGAATAGAACTCATCAGGAGAGAAGCTCCACATGCTCACATCGTCCCCATCACTTGCTGTCATACATCTGTGCTTGTGGACTCTCTTCCCTCTTCTTACTCTGGGTGGACTGCCCCTGCTTCTGTCTAAGGCCAGCTCCTCCTCCTGATATCAGTCCCTTGTACTGCTCTCCATTTCTCTTTCCTGCATTGTTAATCTCTCCCTTCCTCTGTTGGCTTAGTATGCAAACGTGTTGCTGTTTTCTTGTCTTAATAAGAAACTCCTCTTGACTCTACTTCCCTCGCCAATTCCTACTCTAGTTTTCTGTTCCATTTTGTAGAAAAACTCATTAGACTTGTGTACACTCACAGTTGCCCTCCTTACATATTTCTTACCCTGTTCTTCCTACCCTGTTCAGCAAAACTTTCACACTCTATCCATTGCTTCCACTGAGACTGTTCTTGTCAAGGTCACACATGGCTTTCATGTTGCTAAATCCAGTGGTTGGTTCTCAGTCCTCATCTTGCAGAACCTGTTAGGTGCTTTGACATAGCTGATCACGTCCTCTTCCTTAATATACATTCTTCACTTGGCTTCCAGCATAACATACTGTTCTGTGGTTTTTCTTCCTGAATGAGTACTTTTTGCATCTTTGTTGGTTAATTCTCATGTCCCTGATGTCTTAGTTTTAGAATGTCCTATAGATGTGCCCAGTCCTTTGAATTCTCCTGTCTTTTTACGCTCATTGCCTTAGTGATCCTATCTAAGATCATTAGATACTATCTATATGCTGATGACTTAAATTTTATATCTTTAGCTCAGCCTTCTCTCCTGAACTTGAGTCATATATCCAATTGCCATCTGGTATTTCCACATGAATGCCAAATAGGCATTTCAGAGTCAATAAAACTAAATCTGGACCTAGTCTTCTCTGCCTTACTAATATTTCCTGACCTATCAGTTGTCAAGGACAAAAAAATCTTGAATTTATCCTTGGTTCCTCCCTTCCTCTTAAACCTGACATACAATTTAGAAGCAGATCCCACCAGCAATACCTTCTAAATATATATTGATCTAAACCATCAGTTTTTGCTTAGACTAACCAAGAGGCTCTTAACTGACCTCCTTAATGTCCTGGTCTTCTATGGTCTATTTTCCATACATCAGTCAGAAAGATATTTAGAAAAGGCAGTCAGTTCATGGCACTGGTCTGCTCAAACCCTCCCATGGCTCTCCATCCCCTCAAAGTAAAAGCAGGCTTATTATACTGTCCTGTAGGGACATATGTTGCCTATCCTCTCCATTCATTCACTGATTTGCTGTGGTTCTCTGTCTCCCTCAGTCTATTCCAGCCACCCGACCCCCCCGCTGTTCTTCAAACACACTTGACATGGACTAGACCTTTGTACTGGCTATTCTCTTCTTGTAATGGTCTCTCCCCAGGTATCTACATGAACAGATTTCTCAACTTCTTCAGGTCTTTGCTCAAATGTCACTTTCTCAGAAGACTTCCTTGAGTAGCTTTTAAAAACATCGTGACTCTTTTCCATTTGCATTCACCTTTCCTTTTTTCTTTGTTTTCTTCACAATACTTATGACTATATGACATCTATACATATTATTTATTATATTTATTGTCCATATATTTCATTGGAATATAAGCTTATTGAGGGCAGGAATCTTTGCTGTTTTGTTCACAGATATATCATTAGTTCAGTTCAGTTCAATTTAGTCGCTCAGTCATGTCCGACTCTTTGCGACTCCATGAATCGCAGCACGCCAGGCCTCCCTGTCCATCACCAACTCCCAGAGTTCACTCAGACTCACGTCCATCGAGTCAGTGATGCCATCCAGCCATCTCATCCTCTGTTGTCCCCTTCTCCTCCTGCCCCCAATCCCTCCCAGCATCAGAGTCTTTTCCAATGAGTCAACTCTTCGCATGAGGTGGCCAAAGTACTGGAGTTTCAGCTTTAGCATCATTCCTTCCAAAGCAATCCCAGGGCTGATCTCCTTCAGAATGGACTGGTTGGATCTCCTTGCAGTCCAAGGGACTCTCAAGAGTCTTCTCCAATACCACACTTCAAAAGCATCAATTCTTTGGCACTCAGCCTTCTTCACAGTCCAATTCTCACATCTATACATGACCACAGGAAAAACCATAGCCTTGACTAGACGGACCTTTGTTGGCAAAGTAATGTCTCTGCTTTTGAATATGCTATCTAGGTTGGACATAACTTTCCTTCCAAGCAGTAAGCGTCTTTTAATTTCATGGCTGCAGTCACCATCTGCAGTGATTTTGGAGCCCAAAAAATAAAGTCTGACACTGTTTCCACTGTTTCCCCATCTATTTCCCATGAAGTGATGGGACCGGATGCCATGGTCTTCGTTTTCTGAATGTTGAGCTTTAAGCCAACTTTTTCACTCTCCACTTTCACTTTCATCAAGAGGCTTTTTAGTTCCTCTTCACTTTCTGCCATAAGGGTGGTGTCATCTGCATATCTGAGGTTATTGATATTTCTCCCGGCAATCTTGATTCTAGCTTGTGTTTCTTCCAGTCCAGCATTTCTCATGATGTACTCTGCATATACGTTAAATAAGCAGGGTGACAGTATACAGTCTTGACATACTCCTTTTCCTATTTGGAACCAGTTTGTTGTTCCATGTCCAGTTCTAACTGTTGCTTCCTGACCTGCATACAGATTTCTCAAGAGGCAGGTCAGGTGGTCTGGTATTCCCATCTCTTTCAGAATTTTCCACAGTTTATTGTGATCCACACGGTCAAAGGCTTTAGCATAGTCAATAAAGCAAAAATAGATGTTTAGACCATTTCCTGGAACATAACAGGCACTGAGTAAATGCTTGTTGAGTCTGTCGGAGCAGTGTACTTGTCTAAGGTGACATAGCGATGTAAGTGGTAGAGCCAAGATTCAAGACAGATCAGTCTGACCCCAATCCTGTCCTCTTCCCTCTCACCATATTGCCTCTTGGTGGGCAGCATGTTCCCTTCTGCTTAGCACACTAAAACTAGAGGCTTAATTGGGGCTGACACTCAATTAATTTGGAGAAATAAAGGATGAGCTGGGATATGGATATCTGAATACTCAACAGATTCTGTAGTGTACTAGATGAGTGCACAGGTTTTGAAGTCAGAAAGGCCTGGAGTTTGAATTTCTTTTTCTTTTTCTTTTTTTTTTTTACTACTTGTCAGTTGTGGGAAATACAACAAGCCATATAACTCTTCTGTATCTCAGTTTTTAATCTGTAATACCATACATATCATTTAATGATTGGGGAAAGCAATACCAAAACAATGTAAAATGCTTAGTATAGTTAACAGTAAATAACACAAATAACAAAATAAATAAAAATTTAGAATAAAAATAAAGCCTGTAAATGGCAATTTTAATGAATTAACACCTTAATTTGACCATCGATTTCAAACTCTTGACCTGTTGCTTTTTTATGGTTTTTAATTACTGGATTGGGAGCAAGACTGGCTTATGGAGTGGTGAACACAAAATGTTTGAGAAATCTTTGATTCTTCTTCTCTCACTCATATATAAGCCATACATTAAAAAGATACTCTGAATTTCTTAACTTCTTTTCATCTCTGGTGATTATACCAACCCTTCCCAGGGATAGTATCACCACCATGGCTTACCAAATGAGGTATCTTTTTTTGTACCCATAAAGCTTTTTCTCATTTTGTACAACTTATATTTGGCTTCTCTAGGAGTAATACAGTGAACCAACTAAGTGACCCTTGGTGTCAGAGTCAGATGGAAATTCTCTCTAGTCTTGTCAGTGTTGATGATATCCAAAAGCCAGCAGTGTAGGTTGTATCAGTGTAGACATTGCCATCTGTTTCAGTGAAATGCTGTATGCACATCTTCATTACTTAATCTCCTGCTAGGGCATACTCAGGTCTGTTCTTAAAGAAAGAAACAAGAGACAGCCATTCCTAGCTCGTGGATGGGCGTTAGCACAACAGTCAGTTTGTCCAGGTTCAATGTTTTGAAGCTGCTACAAGTGCAGTGTTTCTTGGGACCATGAGCTGTAGCTGTGCTGGGCATGGGACGAGAGGCCCTGGAGTCCTGCCTTTTCCAGAATGTCATATAAGTGGAGTCATACAGTATGTAATCTTTAGAGACTGGCTACTTTCACTCAGTGTAATTCCTTTGAGATTCATCCATAGTGTTGTGTGTATTAATAGTTCATTTCTTTTTACTTCAGATCTACTGCATGCATGTATCAGTTTGTTTATCTGTTCACTCATTGAAGGAGTTGGTTGTTCACATTTTTGGCAGTTATGAATGAAGCTTCTATAAATATTAATGTAGAGGTTCTTATATGAAGATAAAATGTTAGTTCTTCAGGGTAAATATATAGGTGTGGAATTGCTGAGTATATGATAACTATACATTTAACTTCATTGTTGTTATTGTTCAGTCGCTAAGTAGTGCCCTACTGTTTGTGACCCCCATGGACACACCACACTCCTCTGTCCACCATCCCCTGCAGTTTGCTGAAATTCATGTCCATTGAGTTGATGATGTTATCTAACCATCTCTCCTCTGCCGCCACCTTCTCCTTTTGCCTATCTTTCCAATCATCAGGGTCTTTTCCAATGAGTCAGCTCTTTGCATCAGGTGGCCAAAGTATTTTAGCTTCAACTTCAGCAACAGTCCTTGCAGTGAATATTCAGGGTTGATTTCCTTTAGGATTGACTGGTTTGATCTCCTTGCTGTCCAAGGGACTCTCAAGAGTCTTCTCTAATACCACAGTTCAAAAGCATCAATTCTTCGGGGCTCAGCCTTCTTTATTGTCCAACTCTCACATCCGTACACATCTAATGGAAAAGTCATAGCTTTGACTACATGGACCTTTGTTGGCAAAGTGATGTCTTTGCTTTTTAATATGCTTTTTAATTTGATTTTTAATATGCTTTTTAATATGTTTAGGTTAGTCATAGCTTTCCTTCTAGGAGCAAATGTCTTTTAATGTCATGGCTGCAGTTAGTGTTCACAGTGATTTTGGAGCCCAAGAAAATAAAATCTGTCACTGTTTCCATTTTTTCCCCTTCTATTTGCCATGAAGTGATAGGACTAGATGCCATGATCTTAGTTTTTTGGATGTTGAGTTTAAAAGGCAGCTTTTTCACTCTCCTCTCTCATCCTCATCAAGAGGCTCTTTAGTTCCTCTTCACTTTCTGCCATTAGAGTGGCATCATCTGAATATATGAGGTTGTTGGTATTTCTCCTGGCAACCCTGATTCCAGCTTGTGATCCACCCCACCCTGCATTTCACATGATGTACTCTGCATATAAGTTAAACAAGCAGGGTGACAGTATACAGCCTTGTCATACTCCTTTCCCAATTTTGAACCAGTTCATTGTTCCATGTCCAGTTGTTCCTGTTGTTTCTTGACCCGCATATAGGTTTCTCAGGAGACAGGAAAGGTGGTCTGATATTCCCATCTCTTTCATAATTTTTCAGTTTGTTGTGATCCACATGGTCAAAGACTTGAGCATAGTCAATGACACAGAAATAGATATTTTTTCTGGAATTCCTTTGCTTTCTCTATGATCCAATGAATGTTGGCAGTTTAATCTCCAGTTCCTTTGCTTTTTCCCAACCTGAACCTTCTACATCTGGAGGTTTTATATTTAGGTCTAGGAGCCATTTTGTATTAACTTTTACATAAGGTATAAAGCATAGCTCAAGGTTCCTTTTATTGGATCTTCATTTGTTCCAGCCTCATTTGTTGAAATATTATTCTTACTCCATGATATTGATTTGTATAGCTGTCAAAAATTGTTAACCACATTTGTTTGGGTTTAATTCTGTGCTTTATTTTCTGTTTCTTTGATCTCTTTATCTGTTTTTCACTAATACCAACTATCTTTGTTTCTGTAGCTTTATATTAAGTCTTAAGATGAGGTACTTTGAATCCTCCAACTTTGCCATTCTTTTTCATATTTGTTTTTGAATAAGCTTGCTCATGTCTTTAAGAAATTCAGCTATGAATTTTATTGGAATTATGTTAAATCTATAGATAGTTTGGGGAGAACTGACATCCTAATTGTGTTGAATCTTCCAAACCATGACCATGGTATATCTCTCCATTATTTAGGTCTTCTTTGATTTCTTGCATTAGTGTTTTATAACTTACAGCCTGTAGAGTCCACATATGTTTTGTAAGACTTATGTATAAGTATTTCAATTTTTTAGCTATTGGAAATATTTTAAAAATGATGTCTACTCACTCATTATTGTATATAGAAATATAATTCATTTTTATGTGTTAACCTTATATCCTATGACCTGGCTGAAGTCACTTACTCATGCTTTGTATAGCCTTTGGAATTATCTACATAGACAAGGATGTTGTTTGCAAATATGGATTATTTACTCTTGAACCCGTAGCTTAGATGTATTTATTAATATGACAAATAAGATGGTCAGTTAGATGCTCTTAAACTGGTTTGAAGATTTACAAGTTTTCTTTCTAGGAACAAAATTTTGCCAGCAAGTTTTTTTCAGCTTTCAACCCAAAATTACTGGTTCAGAGTGTTTTATTTGGTCAATGTACTGAACAGATTTTAGAGAATTTATCTGCCATTATTTTTTGTGTTCTGCTCAACAGAGATATTAATAGAGATTCTTTGATTTTTTTTTTATTGGCCCAGAATTTTTTTCTATTCCCTTTGGCCCAAACTCACTTATTATTGAGATGAATCTCTGGCTTTAACATAGAGAAGGACAAACCAAAATGATGTAATATGGTATTCTGATACCTTGAATTTTGGGTGCTGAAGCTATTGTTTTGACAACACAAATTTTAGGAAATTATTATTTTGTTTGACTTTGGTTAAAAACACCAACTCTCAAACTTTTTCAGAGTTATGGAAAAACTTAAATCAGGGGACAGAGAGAAGCTCATTATTCTGATAGGTCAAAAGTTAAATGAATCTCTCAGATTGATGCTGTGGAGACATGCACACCATACAGGATAATCAACACTCATTCCCCCATGGAGACCTTAGAAATTAGATTAAAAAAGAGTGTGGGTCTTGAATCCATGGCCCTCTCTCTTCCTGTCAGAGACCCAGTTATGAGGAAGGAGTGTTTATTGAGAGCTCCAACCGGAATGCAAATGGAGATAAATCAACATGTTCATGCTGTAAACCTGGGAGGTTTTCTTCTTTTGATATTTAGGCTGAGTTTTTAAGATATAATTACAGTAAAAGGTTCCTAAACATTTTAGTATTTCATTAAATGATCACCTTATAAAATTGGTAGTATTATTTTCCCCACATATAATAAGAGGAGGATAGAGAGTTGATCATTGGATATAGCAACTTGGAGGCCATTGGTCTCCTTGATGGGAGCAGTTTTGAGTGAAGGGTATAATAGGTGAGGATCAAGGAAGGGAAAGAGAGAGATTTGAAGACTTCTATCTATATTACTGGGGCTTCCCTGGTAGCTCAGCTAGTAAAGAATCCACCTGCAGTGCAGGAGACCCCGGTTTGATTCCTGGGTCAGGAAGATCCCATGGAGAAGGGATAGGCTACCCACTCCAGTATTCTTGGGCTTCCCTGGTGGCTCAGATAGTAAAGTATCTGCCTGCAGTGTGGGAGACCTGGGTTTGATCCCTGGGTTGGGAAGATCCCCTGGAGGAAGGCATGGCAACCCACACCAGCATTCTTGCCTGGAGAATCCCCAGGGACAGAGGAGCCAGGAGGGCTACAGTTCATGTGATGGCAAAGAGTTGGCTGTGACTGAGCGACTAAGCACATCCACACACACACCCACCCACACACACACACCCACACACACCTATATTATCATAGACAGCCCTTTTGAGGAGTTTTGTTACACAGGAGGGCACAGAAAGTAGCTGGTGTGAGAAGTAGCTGGAGTGAGAAGTGGGGTAAAAACAGAAGCTTCCTCTTTCCTCTCACTGTTCTTCCCTTCCTGTCTGCTTGAAATCCTCCTTTCCTCCCTTCTTTCCCTCCTTCTCTTTATGGGAGAAACCACAATATTTTGTAGGTTGATGGGAATTTTCCAGTAGATAATTATGTTGATCATTACATATGATACCAGTATGCTGCTGCTGCTAAGTCGCTTCAGTCGTGTCCGACTCTGTGCAACCTCATAGACAGCAGCCCACCAAGCTTCCCCGTCCCTGGGATTCTCCAGGCAAGAACACTGGAGTGGGTTGCCATTTCCTTCTCCAATGCATGAAAGTGAAAAGTGAAAGTGAAGTAGCTCAGTCATGTCAGACTCTTAGCGACCCCATGGACTGCAGTCCACCAGGCTCCTCCATCCATGGGATTTTCCAGGCAAGAGTACTGGAGTGGGTTGCCGTTGCCTTCTCCGTGATATCAGTATATCATTATATGAATCCTATAATTCAACAGCATATATGACAGAAGATTGGGTGTAGCATATAAATAGAGGAATGAACTTGAATCACATACGTCTTATCTGTAGTGGGAGGGAATGTCAGATATGTGGGTGAGGATACTAGTAGATGGATGCATTGGTGTTGGGCTCTGTAGACATTTTCTTTGTATTGTTTCAAATTTTTTTTTCTAGTGAGATAGGAAGAAAAATTACCAACTGAGAGTAAGAATTGGGGAGAAGGTGCTGGAAGCTTGAGGGGAGGAGGTCTGAAATAGACTTTAGGTCAATTAAAGAGTGAATAGATTAGGGAGACAGGATATTATTGCTAAAGAACAGTAAAAGCCCATTTGAGAGTCATGTTTAGAAATTGAAAATGAGACCAGCTAGGGATGTGAAAATGAGACCAGCTAGGGCTGCGCAGGCACAGGAGGGCCTAGAGGAGCTATCCCACATTGAAACTCAAGAAGAGTGGCGGTGAGGAGATACCCCTCGTCCAAGGTAAGGAGCAGCGGCTGTGCTTTGCTGGAGCAGCCGTGAAGAGATACCTCACGCCCAAGGTAAGAGAAATGCAAGTAAGATGATAGGTGTTGCAAGAGGGCATCAGAGGGCAAACACACTGAAACCATACTCACAGAAAAGTAGTCAATCTAATCACACTAGGACCACAGCCTTGTCTAACTCAATGAAACCAAGCCATGCCCGTGGGGCAACCCAAGATGGGCGGGTCATGGTGGAGATATCTGACAGAATGTGGTCCACTGGAGAAGGGAATGGCAAACCACTTCAGTATTCTTGCCTTGAGAACCCCATGAACTATATGAAAAGGCAAAATGATAGGATACTGAAAGAGGAACTCCCCAGGTCAGTAGGTGCCCAATATGCTACTGGAGATCAGTGGAGAAATAACTCCAGAAAGAATGAAGGGATGGAGCCAAAGCAAAAACAATACCCAGCTGTCGATGTGACTGGTGATAGAAGCAAGGTCCGATGCTATAAAGAGCAATATTGCATAGGAACCTGGAATGTCAGGCCCATGAATCAAGGCAAATTGGAAGTGGTCACACAAGAGATGGCAAGAGTGAATGTCGACATTCTAGGAATCAGTGAACTAAAATGGACTGGAATGGGTGAATTTAACTCAGATGACCATTATATCTACTACTGCGGGCAGGAATCCCTCAGAAGAAATGGAGTAGCCATCATGGTCAACAAAAGAGTCCGAATGCAGTACTTGGATGCAATCTCAAAAACGACAGAATGATCTCTGTTCAAAGGCAAACCATTCAATATCACAGTAATCCAAGTTTATGCCCCAACCAGTAACGCTGAAGAAGCTGAAGTTGAATGGTTCTATGAAGACCTACAAGACCTTTTAGAGCGAACACCCAAAAAAGATGTCCTTTTCATTATAGGGGATTGGAATACAAAAGTAGGAAGTCAAGAAACACCTGGAGTAACAGGCAAATTTGGCCTTGGAATACGGAATGAAGCAGGGCAAAGACTATAATAGAGTTTTGCCAAGAAAATGCACTGGTCATAGCAAACACCCTCTTCCAACAACACAAGAGAAGATTCTACACATGGACATCACCAGATGGTCAACACTGAAATCAGATTGATTATATTCTTTGCAGCCAAAGATGGAGAAGCTCTATACAGTCAACAAAAACAAGACCAGGAGCTGACTGTGGCTCAGACCATGAACTCCTTATTGCCAAATTCAGACTGAAATTGAAGAAAGTAGGGAAAACCACTAGACCATTCAGGTATGACCTAAATCAAATCCCTTATGATTATACAGTAGAAGTGAGAAATAGATTTAAGGGCCTAGATCTGATAGACTGCCTGATGAACTATGGAATGATGTTCGTGACATTGTACAGGAGACAGGGATCAAGATCATCCCCGTGGAAAAGAAATGCAAAAAAGCAAAATGGCTGTCTGGGGAGGCCTTACAAATAGCTATGAAAAGAAGAGAAGCGAAAAGGAGAAAAGGAAAGATATAAGCATCTGAATGCAGAGTTCCAAAGAATAGCAAGAAGAGATAAGAAAGCCTTCCCCGGTGATCAATGCAAAGAAATAGAGGAAAACAACAGAATGGGAAAGACTAGAGATCTCTTCAAGAAAATTAGAGATACCAAGGGAAAATTTCTTGCAAAGATGGGCTCAATAAAGTACAGAAACGGTATGGAACTAACAGAAGCAGAAGATATTAAGAAGAGGTGGCAAGAATACACAGAAGAACTGTACAAAAAAGATCTTCACGACCCAGATAATCATGATGGTGTGATCACTGACCTAGAGCCAGACATCCTGGAATGTGAAGTCAAGTGGGCCTTAGAAAGCATCACTACGAACAAAGCTAGTGGAGGTGATGGAATTCCAGTTGAGATATTCCGAATCCTGAAAGATGATGCTGTGAAAGTGCTGCACTCAATATGCCAGCAAATTTGGAAAACTCAGCAGTGGCCACAGGACTGGAAAAGGTCAGTTTTCATTCCAACCCCAAAGAAAGGCAATGCAAAAGAATGCTCAAACTACCACACAATTGCACTCATCTCACACGCTAGTAAAGTAATGCTCAAAATTCTCCAAGCCAGGCTTCAGCAATATGTGAACCGTGAACTTCTTGTTGTTCAGGCTGGTTTTAGAAAAGGCAGAGGAACCAGAGACCAAATTGCCAACATCTGCTGGATCATCGAAAAAGCAAGAGAGTTCCAGAAAAACATCTATTTCTGCTTTATTGACTATGCCAAAGCCTTTGACTGTGTGGATCACAATAAACTCTGGAAAATTCTGAAAGAGATGGGAATACGAGACCACCTGACCTGCCTCTTGAGAAACCTGTATGCAGGTCAGAAAGCAACAGTTAGAACTGGACATGGAACAACAGACTGGTTCCAAATCGGAAAAGGAGTACATCAAGGCTGTATATTGTCACCCTGCTTATTTAACTTCTATGCAGAGTACATCATGAGAAGTGCTGGGCTGGAAGAAGCACAAGCTGGAATCAAGATTGCCAGGAGAAATATCCATAACCTCAGATATGCAGATGACACCACCCTTATGGCAGAAAGTGAAGAGGAACTCAAAAGCCTCTTGATGAAGGTGAAAGAGGAGAGTGAAAAAGTTGGCTTAAAACTCAACATTCAGAAAACTAAGATCATGGCATCTGGTCCCATCACTTCATGGGAAATAGATGGGGAAACAGTGGAAACAGTGTCAGACTTTATTTTCTTGGGCTCCAAATCACTGCAGATGGTGACTGTAGCCATGAAATTAAAAGACGCTTACTGCTTGGAAGGAAAGTTATGACCAACCTAGATAGCACATTGAAAAGCAGAGACATTACATTGCCAACAAAGGTCTGTCTAGTCAAGGCTATGGTTTTTCCAGTGGTCATGTATGGATGTGAGAGTTGGACTGTGAAGAAAGCTGAGCGCCGAAGAATTGATGCTTTTGAAGTGTGGTGTTGGAGAAGACTCTTGAGAGTCCCTTGGACTGCAAGGAGATCCAACCAGTCCATTCTGAAGATCAGCCCTGGGATTTCTTTGGAAGGAATGATGCTAAAGCTGAAACTCCAGTTCTTTGACCACCTCATGCGAAGAGTTGACTCATTGGAGAAGACTCTGATGCTGGGAGGGATTAGGGGCAGGAGAAGAAGGGGACAACAGAGGATGAGATGGCTGGATGGCATCTCTGACTCGATGGACGTGAGTCTGAGTGAACTCCGGGTGTTGGTGATGGACAGGGAGGCCTGGCGTGCTGCGATTCATAGGGTTGCAAAGAGTCAGACACGACTTAGCTACTGAACTGAACTGAGGGACTTCCCTGTTGGCTCAGTGGTAAAAGAATCCGCCTGCCAGTTCAATCCTTGGTCTGAGAAGATCCCACATTCCACAGAGCAAGTTAGCCCATGTGCCACAACTATTGAAACTATGCTCCAGAGCCTGGAAACTACAGCTAATGAGTCCATGTGCTGCAAATACTGAAGCCTGCATGTTCTAGAGCCCGTGCTCCACAAGAGAAGCTATTTCAATGAGAAGCCCGTGTACCATAACTAGAGAGTAGCCCTGGCTTGCCGTGCTAGAGGGAAAAAACCCCACACAGCAATGAAGACCCAGCACAGCCAGAAAAAAATAAATAAAATTATTTTAAGATGAGACCAGCTAGTATGGTTGACTCTCTGTAACCACATTCACCTCCCTGGCTGCCAGCATGAGTAGGTGGACAATTAGATTTTACCAGGATTGTATTTTTTGCCAAAAACTACAAGAGGTTAGGGGAGATTATGATAGTCCATGAATTGTGGCTAGCATGAAGGGAGGCAGGACTTCCATTTTAAACATGAAGTTGATGATTTCTTACAAAATGAAACGTACTTTTACCATGATGCAACAATCACGATCCTTGGTATTTGCCCAAAGGAGTCAAAAGCTATGTCTACACAGAAACTTGCATATGAGTATTTATTTATAAATGTCCAAACTTAGAAGCAACCAAGATGTCATTCAGTAGGTGAATGGATGAGTAAACTTTTGTACATCCAGACAGTGGAATAATATTCAATCCCTGAAAGAAATGGGCTATCAAGCCATGAAAAGACATGGGGGAGCCGTAAATGCATGTAACTAAGTGAAAGAAGCCAATCTGAAAAGGCCACAAAATGCTGTGTGATTCCAACTATGTGACATTCTGGAAAAGGTAAAACTGTGGAGATAGTGAAAGTCGCTCAGTCGTGTCTGACTCTTTGCAACCCCATGGACTATACAGTCCATGGAATTCCCCAGGCCAGAATACTGGAGCGGGTAGCCCCCCTTCTCCAGGAGATCTTTCCAACCCAGGGATTGAACCCAGGTCTCCCGCATTGCAGGCAGATTCTTTACCAGTTGAGCCACAAAAAAAAAAAAAAAAAAATCATAGTTACCAGGGGTTGGGGAGTGGGAAGGATGAATAGTAGAGCAGGGGATTTTTAGGGCCGTGAAACTACTCTGCATGATACCACAATGGTGGATCTCTGTCATTATACATTCGTCCAAATTCACAAAATGTATGAAGATGGGAGTGAGCCTTGATTTGAAGTATGGACTTGGCTGATAATGATGTGTCAGTGGAGGTTCATCAGTTGTAACAAGTGCTCCATTCTGATGGGGGAGGCTGTGCATGTGTGGGGGCAGGCGGGTATATGGTAACACTCTGTACCTCCTGTTCAGTATTGCTGTGAACCTAAAACTGCTCTAAAAATAAAGCCTGTTTAAAAACAAAAACAGTGTTTAGGTTAGTGAGTTGGAAGTCTTGGGGGTAGGCAGAAGATCGACAGAGCTGGGACATTTGAGGGAGATATAAAAATTTGAGCTAGTAGTCAGAGATTGTGATGTGTGATGCTTAGATTATGGAGAGTTTGCATTTATTGATCATGAGACTTGTAGGCTCAGTAGGCTAATGATGACTAAGGTAAGACCACTGGAGGAGACAGCTCATAAAACTCAGTCAAGGTGTTAAAGTGATGGTCTGCATGTAAAGTGTCAAGAATTTAAGCAGCAGGAACTAACACCATGGAGAGATGGCAGGGAGTGCCCCATTGTTGCAGAGTCAAATGGTGTGGAATAATGGGTGATGTAATGTGATGCAAGGTGGCTCAGAGCTCGGTGTTCTTAGGGAGGAGAGAAGGAGAAGGTCTGGGAGTGGTAAGGAACAGTAAGAGAGAGATGCACACCCTCCCTCAATTCTCTCAGCCCAGTGGTGTGAGGACTGTGGGAGCAGAGCCAGCCCCACTTGAGAGGACAGCAGGGGAAGTGTGTCTTAAGGGGGCCAGGCTTAAGAAAGAGCAAGAAGGTGAGGCGTCTCTAAGAGGAGGGGGCAGCAACACAGGGGATTTTGCTGAGGACAGACTATGACTTTGGCAGGGTGAAGTGTTCTTGCCTGGAGAATCCCAGGGACGGGGGAGCCTGGTGGGCTGCCTGTCTATGGGGTCGCACAGAATTGGACACGACTGAAGCGACTTAGCAGCAGCAGCAGCAGCAGCAGCAGTGGGAGGGTATCTGGAGATGAAGAAGCCGGGTGCAAGGACAGAATGGGGCTTGCGAGCCTTGTGGAGAATCAAGTTCAGGTTCTGAGGGGTGACCTGGGAGGCAGTGATGACATAAGGGGAATTAAAACACCTACTGAAATTACATTGTGAGGATTTAGTGAGGTAAGGCAGGTGGAGCATGAGGCACGGTGCTGGGCACGTAGGTCTGGATCGGTACCTTTTTTGCTAAGAAAGGGCTTCAGAGCCTCATCCTGGCCTCCAGCACAGCCTTCTGCACATTCTGCACTCAGCTGATGGATGAGAAAACGGAATGTTAAGATTTAACACACACGGCTGAGTCTTTATTAATTATAACTGTAGTCCCTGAAATAATTAATGGATGTGAAATGCAGGGCAAGAGCCTGAGCCTAGTGCTCATTATTGCAGATGAAAATTGAAAAGTTTCAATCCATGTTTTAGCTTCCACGCATACCACTTAATCGTTTCATTAACCGTCACCATGTAAATAAGCTCGTGCTCTGGCAGGTCATATTAATAAAAGGCAAATATCCTCCAGCATTTAATTTCCATTTAGGAACTCAGGTCCAAGCAAGGTGGTACATGAGTCTGTCAAGTCCAGTATGTGAGCCAGAGAGCCAGCATTTGTTGCCTTGGCTTTCCCAGGGGATGTAGACAGCCCCGAGTTCCTCAGAATTCAGGGTTCAGGGTTGGGTGGGTCAGGCTGGCTGCCTGCTCCAGTGAGCCTCTTAAGGTGTGACTCTCAGACTGTGCCACTGGTCACCCGCTGCCGACTTGATTTTATCATCTGCTCTCCGCAGGAGGCCTTCTTTTATTCATCCCAGACTTACTCCCTGCATTTCCTAATGGGTTATCTGTGTCCTAGGTGTTTAAGAATTTGGGAAAGATGACTGTTTATGAACCACTGGTGATCTTAGAATTTCTTAGGACAGGCCTGATGAGCCTTTTTGCATGAGAGAGGTGACTGGGTAGTTAGTACTTCATTGGCTCTAGAATCGGAGTATCTGAGGTCAGATCCCAGCTCTGCTGCATGCAGTCAATGGGATGTTGAGTGTTTAACTTAATCTTTCTCTGTGTTCTAGCTTAATCTGTATAGCGGGAATGATACGGTTTTTTGTTGTTGTTGTTTGTTTTTTACCTTATGGGTAAGGAGAAAACCAAATAAGGTAATTCATGTAAGTTGCTTAATACGATATGTGACAAGTATAAATGGCAACCCACTCCAGTTTTCCTGCCTGGAAAATCCCAAGACAAAGGACCCTGGTGGACCACAGTGCAGGGGGTCACAGAGTTGGACAGGACTGAGCAACTGAACACATAAGATAATCCATCTAAGTTGCTTAACACAGCGTGTGACGAGTATTAGCCACATTATGACACGCGTGGCTTGTGGCTTAGCAGAGAGTGTAAACATGGACAGTTTGCCTCTTTTGGGGTGTTGGTCTTCAAGCCCCTTTCTAACAAAGCAGAGGCGCCCATCAATGGCTTCACTCTTGCAGCTTCATCTTGTGTCAGGCCTCAGGTGGAAGGCGCAGGAGCAGGACAGAAGCTAGGCCGGGTTTGGACCAGAGTCCTCGATGATTCATGGAGGAGGTGTAGGCCCTGGGTGCTGAACTGTATCTGCAGATGACTGCACCACCTTCCTTAGCCAGGCTGTGTTGACAATGCCTTTGTTGATACTTTGGTTTCCATTCTGATTTTGGATTTACTTAATTGGCAGGTACTGACATCATAAGGGGCTCCTTAAGCCATCACCATATGACATTGTGAAATCCCAGAAGGAAAGGATTGCTCTGCTTGTTGATTTTATAACAAGTCCCCTCTGATAATAAGGCAACCCTCTGATTCAGAGTCTGTCTTTCAAGGAAACACATGAGCAACTCGAGTTGTTGTTGTTATTCAGTCACTCAGTCATGTCTGACTCTTTGTGACCCCATGGACTGCAGCATTCTAGGTTTCCATGTCCTTCACTATCTCCCAGAGTTTGCTCAAACTCACATCCACTGAGTCAGTGGTGCCATCCAGCAATTCTATTCTCTGTCGTCCCCTTCTCCTGCTGCACTCAGTCTTTTTCCCAGCAACAGGGTCTTTTCCAGGGAGTCAGCTCTTCACATCAGGTGGCCAAAGTATTGGAGCCTCAGCTTCAGCATCAGTCCTTCCAATGAATATTCAGGGTTGATGTCCTTTAGGATTGACTGGTTTGATCTCCTTGCTGTCCAAGGGACTCTCAAGAATCTTCCCCAACACCACTATTTGAAAGCATCAATTCTTTGGGGCTCAGCCTTCTTTATGGTCCAACTCTCACCTCCATACAGCAACTCGAGTATTTTATTCTAATTCAGCAGGTGTATTTGAGCACTCACTATGTGCCAGGCATTAGGGATGGAAACTGAAATAAAATACAGTCTGAAGAACTCAGGGTCTTGCTAGACAGCATGACAAGTGACCAGGTAAGGACCTGGTCTTGGGTCTTGGGATATGCTGCCCAGCTGCAGATGTGGGGAACTTCCAAGAGGAGGTGGGATATGAGCCCTGAGGATGAGTAGAAGCTAGGAGGGATAAGGACATTCCAGAAAGGAGATGGCAAGGTAAAGGCCCAGAAGGCAGAGAGCATTCACCAGCAGGAGGATTGTGGTGGCTGTCAGCTACTTCAACCACAGATGGGCACGTGCGTAAGTTATGCACATTTCCAATGTTTTATGTAACTTATTATTGAATAGACACGAATGCACTCATGTATCCAGAGAGGAGTTCATGTACACTCTCTGTGCATCCTTGTTCAGATTGAAGGTGCTGCTTGGTTTTCTCTCGCTGAGCTCCCAGAAGAGCTTTTCCTAGGCTTCCTGTTTTGTTTTTTTTTCCTGCTTTGACCACAGGGAACAGACACAGGAGGGCAGATGTGCCTGTGTGAGCCTTGCCCCATCTCCACACCTCACAGCTCCAAGCCTCCCTGGAGGCCCCAGGCCCCTCTTCCCTGTCTCTGTCTCCTTCTCCTTTCCCTTTCTCTTGCTCTCACACATTACTCTGTCAACCACAGATCAGGGCTGCACAGTGGAATGATTGCTCAAAGCTGTGACTAAGGTGATCAGTCAGGAGGTGTGAGTTGAAAGAGTAAGAGGGGCCCTCAGGAGGCCCTGTGTTTCATTCACATAGAAGCAGCCCCTCCTTTCCCCTGCCTCCCTGCCCAGCCCCCGCATGAGGTCTGCCTATGTATGATTGTTTGGTCTTTGTGTCCACTGGAACGGGACAGTGTTAAAGAAGGCAACTGTTACAGTTTCTACCACTATGATTTATTATTTACTGAATGCTTACTATGTGCCAGGCCCTGAGCTGAATGCTTTACATATTTAGCTCATTGAATGCTCATGACAAGCCAAGGAAGTAGGTACAGTTATCATTCCTCTTTACAGAAAGGGGAACCAAGGCCCAGAGACTTCACTGGCAGCTGTGATTTGAATCTGAGTATGAAGAAAGGAGTGAAAGTGTTAGTCGCTCAGTCACGTGTGACTCTCTGTGACCATGGACTGTAGCCCACTAGGCTCCTCTATCCATGGAATTCTCCAGGTAAGAATACTGGAGTGGGGGTATGGCTGACTCCAAATTCCATAATACTAACACTGAGAAGTACTCGTCTCACAAAAATACCAACTGCCCTGGCATGTGCTCTGAAACCATGAGCACCACCCTGAAGGGGCAGGTTCAGGGTCTTTCCTGGTGAAGATGGAGAGAGAGAGGAGGATGTGTTGGTAAGAGGCAAAGGGCAGTACCCTGTGCGTCCCAGGGCCAGGCTGGGAGTAAGACAGCTGAGCTCAGGCAGCTGAGGGTACCCCATGCTCTAAGTTACCAGCAGATGCGTTGGCATCAGAATGTTCAGGGAAGTCATCGTCAGTGAGGAAGGAAGTGTGCTCATCTCAAGGAGCCGGGGAAGGAGGGAGGAAACACCAGCTGAGCAAGGAACTCCTCCTGCACAGTGTTCACCTCATAATAACTGTCTTTCCAGTTGCTTGAACCAAAAGCTTCATTCATCCTTCCCTTTTTCTTGATATCCATCAATAAATTCTCTAAGCTCTATCTTTCAAAGATATCTAGAATTCTGTGTTTCTCTTCCACCTTGACCATTTATCTTTCTGGTCCAAGGCCACCTTCATCTCTCCCCTGGGTAATTAGACCCACCTCTCACTTGGTTCTCAGGCTTCTTCTCTTGCCCCTTACAATTCATCACATCCCAACAGCCAGCGTGATCCTCTTCAAGTGCACATCAGATCTGCCAACTCCACTTCCTGAAACCTTCCAATGACACCCCATCTCACCAGAAAAAAGTCTGTTAGGGCTCTGACCACCTGTTGCCTGCAGTTCCTCTGGCCTAACCTCTTCCTGTTCTCCTCACCCACTCTGCCCCAGTGACTGGCCTCCATCCTCAAAACACCAGATGCTCTCCTTCTTCTGCTTTGCACTCTTCTCTCTCTTTGTACTGGTGACCCTCTATCTGGAGACCTCCTCTCTCATGTATCTACATAGCTAGCTCCCTCGTTCACTCTCACATCCATTCATGATTACTGGAAAAACCATAGTTTTGACTAGTTGGACCTTTGTTGGCAAAGTAATGTCTCTGCTTTTTAACATGCTGTCTAGGTAGGTCATAGCTTTTCTTCTAAAGAGCAAGTGTCATTTACTTTCACGGCTTCAGTCCCCATATGCAGTGATTTTGGAGCCCCAAAATAAAGTCAGCCACTGTTTCCACTGTTTCCCCATCTTTTTGCCATGAAGTGATGGGACCGGATGCCATTATCTTAAGTTTTCTGAATGTTGAATTTTAAGCCAGCTTTTTCACTCTCCTCTTTCACTTTCATCAAGAGGCTCTTTAGTTCTTCTTCGCTTTCTGCCATAAGGGTGGTGTCATCTGCATATCTGAGGTTATTGATATTTCTCCCGGCAATCTTGATTCCAGCTTGTGCCTCATCCAGCCCAGCATTTCTCATGATGCACTCTGCATATAAGTTAAATAAGCAGGGTGACAAAATACAGCCTTAGTGTACTCCTTTTCCTATTTGGAACCAGTCTGTTGTTCCATGTCCAGCTCCTGGACCTGCATACAGATTTCTCAGGAGGCATATCAGGTGGTCTCGTATTCCCATCTCTTTAAGAATTTTCCAGAGTTTGTTATGGTTCACACAGTCAAAGGCTTTGGCATAGTCAATAAAACAAAAGTAGATATTTTTCTGGAACTATCTTGCCTTTTCGATGATCCAACAGATGTTTGCAATTTGATCTCTGGTTCCTCTGCCCTTTCTAAATCCAGCTTGAACATCTGGAAGTTCATGGTTCACGTACTATTGAAGCCTGGCTTGGAGAATTTTGAGCATTACTTTACTAGCATATGAGATGAATGCAACTGTGCAGTAGTTTGAGCATTCTAAGCATTGCTTTTCTTTGGTATTGGAATGAAAACTAACCTTTTCCAGTCCTGTGGCCACTGCTGAGTTTTCCAAATGTGCTGGCATATTGAGTGCAGCACTTTCACAGCATCATCTTTTAGGATTTGAAATAGTTCAACTGGAATTTCATCATCTCCACTAGCTTTGTTTTTAGTGATGCTTCCTAAGGCCCACTTGACTTTACATTTCAGGATGTCTGGCTGTAGGTTGGTGATCACACCATCGTAATTATCTGGGTCATAAAGATCTTTTTTGTATAGTTCTTCTGTGTATTCTTGCTGTCTCTTCTTAATATCTTATTCTGTTAGGTTGATACTGTTTCTGTCCTTTATTGTGCCCACCTTTGCATGAAATGTTCCCTTGGTATCTCTAATTTTCTTGAAGAGATCTCTAGACTTTCCCATTCTATTGTTTTCCTGTATTTCTTTGCATTGATCGCTGAGGAAGGCTTTCTTACCTCTCCTTGCTATTCTTTGGAACTCTGCATTCAGATAGGTATATCTTTCCTTTTCTCTTTTGCCTTTCACTTCTCTTCTTTTCACAGCTATTTGTAAGGCCTCCTCAGACAACCATTTTGCCTTTTTGTCTTTCTTTTTCTTGGGGGTGGTCTTGTTCCCTGCCTACTGTACAATGTCACGAACCTCCATCCATAGTTCTTCAGGCACTCTATCAGATCTAACCCCTTGAATCTATTTGTCACTTTCACTGTATAATCATAAGGGATTTGATTTAGGTCATACCTGAATGGTCTAGTGTTTTTCCCTACTTTATTCAATTTAAGTCTGAATTTGGCAATAAGGAGTTCATGATCTGAGCCACAGTCAACTCCCAGCCTTGTTTTTGCTGATTGTATAGAGCTTCTCCATCTTTGGCTGCAAAGAATATAATCAATCTGATTTCAGTGTTGACCATCTGGTGATGTCCATGTGTAGAATCTTCTTTTGTGTTGTTGGAAGAGGGTGTTTGTCATGACCAGGGTGTTCTCTTGGCAAAAGTCTATTAGCCTTTGCCCTGCTTCATTCTCTACTCTAAGGCCAAATTTTCCTGTTACTCCAGGTATTTCTTGACTTCCTACTTTTGCATTCCAGTCCCCTATAATGAAAATGACATCTTTTTCTGGTGTTAGTTCTAGAAGGTCTTGTAGGTCATCATGCTGCTAAGTCGCTTCAGTCGTGTCCGACTCTGTGCAACCCCAGAGACAGCAGCCCACCAGGCTCCCCCATCCCTGGGATTCTCCAGGCAAGAACACTGGAGTGGGTTGCCATTTCCTTCTCCAATGCATGAAAGTGAAAAGTGAAAGTGAAGTCGCTCAGTCATATCCAACTCTTAGCGATCCCATGGACTGCAGCCCACCAGGCTCCTCCATCCATAGGATTTTCCAGGCAAGAGTACTGGAGTGGGGTGCCATTGCCTTCTCCGGTAGGTCATCATAGTATCATTCAATTTCAGCTTCTTCAGCCTTACTGGTTGGGGCATAGACTTGGATTACCATGATATTGAATGGTTTGCCTTGGAAACAAACAGAGATCATTCTGTCATTTTTGAGATTGCATCCAAGTACTGCATTTCGGACTCTTTTTGTTGACCATGATGGCTACTCCATTTCTTCTAAGGGATTCTTGCACACAGTAATAGATATAATGGTCATCTGAGTTAAATTCACCCATTCTAGTCCATTTTAGTTTGCTGATTCCTAAAATGTCAACATTCACTCTTGCCATCTCGTTTGACCAATTCCAATTTGCTTTGATTCATGGACCTAACATTCCGTGTTCCTATGCAATATTGCTATTTATAGCATTGGACTTTACTTCCATCACCAGTCACATCCACAACTAGGTGTTGTTTGTAAGCAAGACAATTTTTGAGTGAGTAATGATGTTTCAACCTGCCTGTTTTCCTTTGGGTGAATCAGCTAAACCCTTAAATCTCAGTGATGGAGACAGGTATGTATCCACCCTTGGTGCTATCCTGACCAGGACTGCAGTCTTCTCTACTTTGTATCTAATAACTTTGTTTATTTTAAGATCACATTAAAAGAAGATCTGAAATGAGATTCAGAGTAAATATGACCTTAAATATGCATCTTATTTGTGCTTACTGTATATTGTGAAAGCATTTCAGAGAAATACTAATATAGAATTGGCATCACCAGATAACATACCCTTCCAGAGGATTATGTCATGACTCCCCTGATTATGGATTCAGAATAGTAAATGTTCAGGAAACTTTTTTTCAAAGAGTAATTATAGTATAGCATATGTATAGAGTTGAGTTTTTAAAAATTGCTTGTGATTGCTGAAAAATGCTATTGATTAAGAGGGGCTAATGACTAGATGGCACAGTAGCAATTAAAAACTGTAGAGCCCTGCTAATTATAAAGGGGAAACCCCCAAACCAAATTAGGCAAATCAGTACCTATGATTTCTGTGGTCAGAGGAGCAGACACCGTTCTCTTCACCTCGGCACCTTTGTCCATTGTGTTTCCAAGCCTAGACTTATGCCCCTCTCTTCTTCCTCTAAGAACTTCCACCCTTCTCAAGACCAGCTCACAGCTAACTCCAGGATGGCTCTCCTGATAGCCCTGAGGAACTCCACTGTTTCAGGCTTGGGCACCCACTGCGTTTTATTCTCAGGGTCCAATAGCCCCGTTAAAGTGCTCTCTGTAGTCCTGACATTTTCATACTTGACTAATCAACTTCATTCATTTGTATATCTCAGTCCAGGGCATGCTACATTGTAGGACATAATAAATATTGCATAAAATGACCATACATCTACTCTGATTCGAGAATTGTATTTATGGGAAGCTGGGTACTGGTGTGTGGCTACCAGGGAACAGATCCAGGAGCAACAAGGTTGGGTATACTTGGCCCTAAGAGATGGTCTTGGAGCCAAGCCTGCCTGTTAAAGGCTCATTATCTTGTGTATAGAAAACTGCACTGAGTTTCTGAAAGTCCTGTAGGGCATGGGTAAAAGATTAGTAAGTGATTGCATTTAAATAAGTTCAAATATAATCAAGAAAATAAGATTCTAGTTTTTTTGCTGATTTATCCAAAGAATAACTAAATAAAACTGGAAAGGATTTAAAGTTGTTATTAACAAAAAAAAAAAAAAAGAGAGAGAGAGAGACTGGGGCTATAATATGATTTCATTTATCTCTACAACTTCCATTGTTACCTATGTGCTGATGACCATATGTTTTTACCTCCTACACCAACCTGTATTCTAAGAAGCTGATTTAAATCTTCAGCTGCCAAGTGGTCATCTATACTGGTAAGTCCCACAGACTCTTCAAACTCTGCATGCCCCAAACTGAACATATGGGTCTTCCAAACATTCAAACTTGATCTTCTGCTTTCTGCTTCAGGAAATAGAGTCCCTATTTATTCAGCCTTCTGAGCTAGAAGTCCTGGGTTCATCTTTGTCTTTGTCAGTTAGTTACCAAGATCTCTGGATTCTGATCTAAAGAATCTTTACTGTCTGACCCCTACTGCCCACACTCACACTCGCGAGATCTTAATTCAGTGAATTGTGAATTAGCTTCCTGATTGGACTGTTTACCAACAACAGTTCCTTCTGCCTGGTTGCCAAGTCCCTAACCCCTTGGTTTAAAAGCTGCAGGGTAAAATCCGTGCATCTTTTTCATCATATTTCAATATACCTCTTAAAGATTAGCCCCTTTCCTTTAAACTCCTCCAGCTACCACTGTCCAACAAGCACACTGGGCTCTTTGTGCCCCTGCACATGCTCATTTGTCTGCCTTACTCCATTCTTTCTAAATCTTCTTCATTTGCCAAACTCGGCCTTCAAGAACCACTTCAGAATATCATCTCTTCCAGGAATCCTTTTCTCATATCACCAGGCAGTTTGCTGCACTCTTCTTTGTGATCCCATCGTGTGCTGCCCCTTCTCTACTACATCGTGTTTATCTCTCAGCACTCCAGTCTCTCCCATTGCTTTGAGGGTAGAGTCCGGTTCTGTCCCACACTTGTAGACCTGGTATCTCGTACCATATCTGGCCCACGGTAGAAAGAAGACCACCATTTGCAGAAAATCATTTAACCACTCAGTCTGTTTCCTCATCTGTAAAATGGGAATACTAATCTCCTCTTAAATCTCAACTTAGATGTCCTTCATGAAAATGCTCTATAGGAATGAGAAGCAGAAGGAGCTGGAAAAGTGGAGACTCAACAAGGGAGTGTTAGTAAAAGTACCTGGCTTTATGCGTGAGGAAGATGGCTGCAGAGAAGTAAACTGACTCAGCCACGGTCACATGTCAGTTCCTGGTGGAACTCTGGGCCTCCTCACTCAGTGGCCCCATTGCCCCAGAGGACTGTCTTTTATGGCAGCGAATCACATGTGCCATAGGCCACCTCCGGGGCAGAGTGTGACCATGGGTCTCTAAGCTGTTTGGTTCCCTCAAGTTGTCTCTGAAATCTGACTACCATGAGCACATTCCTCACATAGTTGCTTTAGGTGAAGATCCAGCTCTGTGTTTAAAGTCTGGTTTCTACATTTGTAATCCTAGAGGAGATACTATTTGGGGAAATAAACTCTTGCTCCTAGTTTTTTGCAGTCGAATTAAAACATTTCCCCCACATTTCTTGGAGCTTATCTCCATGCTTATGTTAAAACATTGGGTTTAAGCACATAAAACATCAAGTTTCTGATGCGCTGTGGGAAGGTATTAGATGAATTCTTTTAAGTATAAACTTTAAGCAAAATGCATAGTCACCAGAGAGGAGATCTTGTCATCAGAAAGATTCCTGGGCTACTGTTTTCAAAGTATATGTAGGAGAGGCTGGAGAGCTATTACCAGGCAAAGCCCTGGTCTTCCACATGCATGAGGTGTGCTGTTCTTCCACAAAATGCAAACAAGAGTTCTGATTCCCCCAAGCAGCTGTATTATTGGTAAATAGGAAGTATATTTCCATGGTGTGTGTGTGTGAGAGAGATACAGAGAGAGAGAGACAGAAAGACAGACAGACAGAGAAGGGGAAAAGGAGAAAGAGAAACAGAAATAGCATTTCAGCATGTTTGTGTACCTTTGTGCTCAACCACTCAGTCGTGTTTGACTCTTTGTGACCCCATGGGCTGTAGCCCACGAGGCTCCTCTGTCCATGGGATTATCCAGGCAAGAATACTGGAGCAGGTTCCCATGCCCTCCTCCAGTAGATCTTCCTGACTCAGGGATTGAACCTCTGTCTCTTGTGTCTCCTGCATTGGCAGGCAGATTCTTTACCACTGCACCACCTGGGAACCTCAGTTCATCATGACCTCTCTTAATTTTCAAAGCACTTATTTATCCATCAGTAATTAGCAAGCCTGCCCTGGAGCCCAGAAAAAACAGGTCATTGTTATTAATTTCTGTTATGGGAGGTGGAAAGATCATTATAATATGAAATGTAATCATGCTACCAAGCATTTGGGGAGACTTCATCTGTTTGAGAATTGATAGTATTTAGAAAATTTTAGCCTCAATCATTCTTACATCACTGTAATTTTAAGACTAGGTATACAAGTTTAGTTTCTTTATTTTTTCCTGGCTCTTATACCATTCTGCATCTGCAGTGACCAGAGCTATATTCTAACTCCTCCAGGTTCCTAGGGCTGGCAGGAGTACAGATGGTACCATACTACTTAATCTGTCTTTTTGACAGCTGGTGGAAAAGTCCATGGCCTCCTGGTCCTAGGATAACGTACATTTTGAAAGGAAGCCTGTGCCAGGATATTAAAAGAGTGTTTATTATAGAGTGTTTATAATCCCTACACTGTATTTGAATGTATAACGCTTGTGGTACGTACTGATCACATAGTTTATAAATGAGAAAGAAAGAGAAAGAAACACAGTTCATCAATGCCACATGAGATTTCTGAATGATGGAAACTTTTTCCCATTTGCAATCAAATGTAGTTCTCTCTCTTTTCTACTCTACCTGGAATCCAAGAGCTGCAGGGATATTTGCCAGCTCCTACAGTTCATGGGCTTGAAAGGTAGCAGAAGCTGCCACCCTGAAATATGCCACTTTGTCACAAGAAATCTTCAAGCTAAAGGCAATTAAGAAGAAACAGAAGAAAAACTCTCTTGGCTCCTCCTCCATTTGGCTAAAAGCAGATCATAAATTTGTAAAGGGTGTCCCTCCTCTGCTCTTTACCAAGGGAAACAGAAGTTAATCATCAGAGACAGCACCAGCAAAATCTACACCACAGCCTTGTTCAAACCAGCTCTAAGCTACCATTTGGTTCCCCATATATTTACCTTCTACAATTTGGTTCCGTGGAAGCTCAAAGTTTTTTTTTGTTGTCTTTTCATGTGTCTAAAAATTCATGCTTTTGTTAAGATGTTATATAAGTCCAAGTCCTAACCACCACTTTGAGTTACTCACCTCTTAAAAAAAAAAAAAGCAAATGTAGAAAGAGGCTTTCTCTGAATGTCCCTTATCTGCCTCAAGACAGATCCTCCAAAAGGAACTTGCTGGCCATAAATCCCTTCCCTTGGAGCTTCTTGAACCAGAAAGATGGGCTCTTATCACAGGAGAAGGGGTACCATATATATCCAGACAGGCTTTGTCACAAACTATCATGCCTCTCTTCTGTTCTTCTAAGTGCCCCTTCATGTTTCCTGAAAATCAGTTACTATCTCCTAAAAGGCCTCCACCCTCCATCCTTCGTACCTTTCCCCATTAAGATGGCATTTAATCCTGAATACTAAGCCACCTCAGAGACTTACTCATTTTTCCCCTGGGCATTCTCATATATACAAGAAGTATTACATGCTTCTATACTTCTGTTTGTTTTTCTTCTGTTAATCTTTTTTACAGGGGTCTCAGCTATGAACTCAGAAGGGTGGCGAGAAAATTCCTCCCCTACACAAGCCTGTCTGTCTCTCCCGTGGCAGGGCTCAGTCACTCTGCCCACCCTTAATTCCTGGTGTTCATTCTTACCATATAATGGTTCACAGGAATTCTGTGATGGGGCTTAGAGATTTCGTTTTCATGATTATGTGTAGTGACTGTCAAAATCATCAAAGTGGCATGAAGATTATTTTAAGTTAAAAACATCCAAACAAACAGCAGTGAAATTTCTTTTGCTGACCCAAGCAGAGCCTCCCCAAAATACAGTTGCTGTAAATCCCCTTAGTGGGGACTTGGGGGCACGGATTACAGCTAGAAAGGAGACTGACCCCCTGGATAAGAACAAACATCACTGACTCTCAAGCCTCCATTTGTTTCCCTAAAACCCATGTGTTTCCTCTTTTTCCTTAAAATTCCTTTCTTCCTTTACCTTTTCTTGCTAAGTTAGTATATAAACCCCTGTCTTTAGCTTTTGAGGGAGCCAGCCACTTCTTTCATGCACTTCTGTGTGCATATGAATAACTCTTGTCTTTTCTCCTATTAATCTATCTTTTGTTAGTCAAGTCACAGGCCACCCAACCATTGCAACCTAAGATGGTAATGGAAAAGTTTTCCTCCCAACACATGACACTAACACTTCCTAGGAACAGTTATTTATAACATGTTGATATCACATGGGGAAATGCCTTAAGTGCATGAATATTATTGAAGTGGGTGATTTTTGGGGGGTGGGTGGGGGGGTAGAAATGAGGATAAAGTGTGAAGGGAGACAAAAATGAGATGGTAAGGATCCATCACCTAAGTCATAGTATTAATTCAGTCTTTCTACTTGGGGATAGAGGAGGTACTGAGAGGAAACATACCAAAATATGTTATTCTTAGATGGTAGAATGAATGTGACCTACTTGTTCCCTCTACTTTTCTGTATTTTCTGAATATTTATAATCAATTTGTTTTATTTTCATTATTCCCGAATGCAACACTTGAAAATGTTTTTCTACTACTTGATAGAGGTCATACCCCAGTACCATTTCCCCAATTGCTTCTGTCAGCTGCCCCCACTTCTTACCTTGCTGTCTCTTCTGGACAGACAGACAGACACACACACACGCATGCATGCGTGCGCACACACACACACACAGACACAGGCAGTTACAGAATTCCTATCTGTATCTCAGCTTGTGCCTGGGTCAGTAGAAAGCATCAGTTGTCTCTCTCCTTTCTCCCAGAATGACCACCTAGTTTTAGGACTGTCTTTGGCTTCCCAGAATAACTAACCTCTGCCCTTTTATCTTGCCCTGCTCTGCGGGTCTGCCTGGATTCCTGGTATCAGCCTTCCTCAGTGTCTCAACCTGGTGCTACCCCATGGTATAGGGTTGAGTAGTGTGTCTGCCAAATTCACATCCTTCCTAACACTTCAGAATGGTATCTTATTTGGAAATTGGTTTTGCAGTTATAAGTAAAGTCCTATTGGAATAGAGTGGGCCCTTAATATAAAATGATTGGTCTTTATTAGAAAATCCTGCTGCTGCTGCTAAGTCGCTTCCGACTCTGTTGTGTCCGACTCTGTGCGACCCCATAGACGGCAGCCCACCAGGCTCCTCCATCCCTGGGATTCTCCAGGCAAGAACACTGGAGTGGGTTGCTATGTCCTTCTCCAATGCATGAAAGTGAAGAGTGAAAATGAAGTCGCTCAGTTGTGTCCGACTCTTAGCAACCCCATGGACTGTAGCCTACCAGGCTCCTCCGCCCATGGGATTTTCCAGGCAAGAGTACTGGAGTGGGTTGCCATTGCCTTCTCTGATTAGAAAATCCTAAGGGAAATGAATCCTGAATATTCATTGGAAGGACTTATGCTGAAGCTGAAGCTCTGATACTTTGGCCGCCTTAAAGTGAAGAGCCAACTCATCGGAAAAGACCCTGATGCTGGGAAAGATTGAAGGGAAGAGAAGGGGACAACAGAGGAGATGGTTGAATGGCATCACTGACTCAATGGACATGAATTTGAGCAAATTCCAGGAGATAGTGAAGGACAGGGAAGCCTGGTGTGGTGCAGTCCATGGGGTTGCAAAGAGTCAGACACGACTGAGTGACTGAACAACAAAAATGACCTTAGAAGAAGAGGGTAAGAGGCACAGAAACACACAGGGAGATCACTATGTGACCACAAAGGCAGAGATTGGAGTGACGTGTCTTTCAGCAAAGGATTGCCAAGGAAGCACCTGTTGTACCCTGGAGGCTTCAGAGTGAGCAGGGACCCTGCCAACACCTTGGTTTTGGACTCCTAGCCTCCAGCACTGTGAGAAAACAAATTTCCGTTGTTTTTAAGTCACCACATTCGTGGTGCTTTGTTTCTGCAGCCCTGGGAGACTAATATATCCACCTAGACTGAACTGGGAGTTTGCCAGGAAAGGTTCCTCATCTGCAGGGAGGTTTCATCTGCCCCCAGCATCCTCCTGGCCTGGTAATCCCAACATCCAGAGCCGTGGAGGACAACAGGGGAGGTCTCCTGCGTGCCTTTATTTATGCTGAAACCAGCTCCAGTTGAGCATTAATCAGACATGAGATTAGACATTTTCTCTGCTTTTATGCAGCATACACAGGGAGAAAGATGTTTTCCGAATCTAGAAAACACAATGGAAAGGTTACAGTCAAGTGGAATCCTTTTTATACGGGGCTGTCACCTCTGAGTCCACTTTGCTTTGTGCTGGCCGTGCAGTGAATAGTTGGACCAAGCAGGGGGCACAAGCCCCTCTGCACCTCCAGAGTTCAAGGTAAAAAGTCAGACTTCTCATCTTTCTCCTACGCTCCTGCTACTCCACAGGGCCTCCACCTTGGAGGAGAAAAGGAGAGCAGGCTGTGTTCTTCCTTCCCTCCCTATGCCTCTCCGGAGAGCAGAGAGGTCCCAGGGACAGAAGAAGTTCCCAGGAGCTCCTAGACGAGAAAGCAGTCCTGGAAACAGCCAGGAGCCTTCACCTTCTCCGACTGTGCTGTCGCTCCAGCTCTAGAGAGTCACCTGCAGGCTGAGGTGTGCTGGTCCCTCTGCCACTCCCCCCTCACCCCCTCCCGTCCAGCTTCCTTCCTGTCCAACTCCTTCCAGTCTTGTCCCCTCCCAGCCGTTTGGTATACTAGTGCACCAGGCAGAGTGTACGACCTGCTGAAACGTTCAGATAGCTCCCCTTTCACCCTGCAGTGAATTGAAGTCCAGCTTCTTACCAAGGCTGCCAAGTGGGAAGGCCATGGCCAAGGGGTTCTTCAGCACCTCTGTCACCTGCTCTCTCTTGTTTCCTCCCTGTGACAGGCAGCTACTCAGAGTTCTCTCCAAAGGCCTCTCTTTTCCCTCTCTGCTCTGGGCTTTTTCATGTACAGCTGCTGTGCCTGGAACCATCTCCCCCCTTCCCTGCTGTCTGTTTATCTCTCCCATACCCTCCATTTTCATTTAAATATTGTCATCTCTGAGAAATCTTTAAGCACACGCACACCCGCACACAGAGTCAGCTGTCCCACTAAGGCAACGCTTTGCAAATTGCTCTTTTACTGCTTAGCACTCAGCATGATTTGTAAAGCTCTGTTTGTGTGAGTACATGAAGAACGCCGGTCTCCTCTGCTAGACTGTGAGGTCCTGAGGGCAGGAACTTCATCTTTTCATCATTGCATTCCAGCACCCAACCCAGAGCCTGGCTCATACTAGAGGCTTAATTAAGTATTTGCTGCATGAATGCTGAATTTTCAGATAGCTCTGTCACTCGGGTCCATCTAGTTCTGACATTCTGTGGGTCTACAGGCCTTATTTTCATCCACCCTCCTGACATAAGAGTTTCCACATTTAATCTGCATGTGAATTTGCTGCTAGAAAAACACATGCCTCCCTGTTGATGGTGTGTGCAGCACACTTGATTGGTTTTGCCCTATCGTGATTAATTTATATACAGAATTTAACTTTTTTTCAGAGAAAAGCCCTACATTTTCATCATTTCCTTTTGATGCAATTTGCGCTACTGCTCATTGACTGATATCCTCCAAGAACTGCCTTCATTTTTTCTGTATCTCTGATATTTCAGACTGATAGTTGCACTTGTATAGGAAATGATTTTTTTCCAGCTTTTTTTTTTTTTCGTGTGTGTGTCGTGATGAATCTTCCACAGAGATATTTTTCAAAAAACAATCTCTGTCTGTACTTGGCAGGAGCTCTGCCTGCCCATTTCCTCCCTTCCCCTCCTTTGCAGCCTCTGTCTTTTCTGCTCGCATTGCTTCTTTTCACAGCAGTACTGTAGCAGCATGCCGGGAGTCTTCAATTTCAGTGGTCTGCATTTTTCCAATTGGAAGATACTCTCTTGCCCTTTTTTTAATCATAAAGCTCACACAGACAGCTTGTACTCTGGGCTTGGGGAGGGAGGCTTAGCAGAAATCAGGAAGACCCTCTGAATAGAGGAGGTGTTGAAGCTTAAGTTGTGTTTATTGGGAAGAAAAGTTGCAGTGCTAAAAATCCAGTGGGCTTTGAAGAACAAAGTGGGATTGCCCACTGCCATGTATGGGGAAAATTATGTACTTACTATGGGTCAGGTCCTCTGCAAAGAATTTTATATTCTTCATTTCATTTAGTCTTCACCAACTCCCTTGGAGGTCATTAGTCATTAGTTCACTCACTGACTCTATTTATTTGTTTACTGAACTAATATTTACTGAGTACCTGATACATGCCAGGAACTCCTGGAAGCTGAGTGGGATGAGGCATTGAAAGCTCTTAATAATGGGATGAGTCGAGATGTCATTTACAGAGATTAGGGTGAGGGCAAGTGTTGGGGTAGGGAAGACATGTTGCAATTCTTCTCTAACACCTGTTCCCTCCCCCCAGCCTCATTTTCAAATAAGAATACTAACTTCTAATAAACGCCCAAGATTGTATGATTGCTAGGAGATGACTCTGACCCGGAACCCAGGTCATTTCAGATCCCAGAGCCATGCTCTATGTTCTTCCATAGCTTTGAGAAAATGAAGCATGGCTGTTCCGGGTGCTCACCCAAAGCCTGTCCCCTATCCTTGTCCTGTCTTCATCTAGCAGAGTGGCCTCCTGTATCCCATCTGAATACCAGTCACCCTGCTGACTCTGTCTCCCTGTATTTTAGAGGCTAATACTCTTGGCATAACGAGCAGAAGCAGAAAGTTGTGACCAATGAAAAGTTGTCATTAACGGACACATGAATTCGTTCATTTTCCTGTGATGACTCATTAATGAATGCTCGGGTGAAAGTGCTCCTCCAGACACTTAGATAGAAAAATAGACAAAGACAAAGCTGACATGGGCAGAATCATCTCCGTCTCTCCTCCTGAAATCAGTCAATCCCTGGATCTTTCTCTCAGGTATGGAGACCAACAACATGTGATCTGACCGCCTTTTACCTGCGTATGTGTAGCGAGGGGCTTCCATTACAGTTCCTCACCTGACATCTGTGATCTGTCTCTTCTCTGCTTACATTCTGCATCTCAGATGCTCAAGCAGAGGGCTGGGCTGGCACAGTCACATCCCTGAGGGTCTTTGGATGATATAAGTGACCGCTTTGAGGGGTTTCTGCCCGATTCTCTTCAACAATGACAACCACTCACTTTTAAGACCTGCAGCTTTCACAGCTTAAAAATATTTTCCCAAAGGAAAAGGAAACAATTTTCAAGTCATTTCCTGCCTGTTAAGCAGGCATTTGTTTATACTACCAGCCAAGGTTTCAGGCTTCAGGGAAATGTATTTTCCTAGGATGTTGGTCTATAAAATTTAAAAATATTAGAAACATTCAAAGCACATGAGAAACAGATTCTACCGGAGGCTGGGGGCAGTGGGTTTGGTGACCTTTCGGTACTGCCCCAGACCCAGAGTAGGCCTTTACTCCAGCTCCCTGGCTCCAGACTCCAGACTCCAAAGGTGTTCCACAATATCAAGTCACTCCTTCCCCTCCTCTTCCCTCTTCCATTTCGATAAGTTTGCAAGCAGATTGCAAACTGTCATCTCAACATCTTTACCTTTCACAATGGGATCTCACTAGAGATCGTAGCAGGTGGCAAATTGGTCCGATTTATCATTATTTGCATTTTTAATTTGTGGTATTTTAGGCCTGAGGAGATTTTTTTTATGGGTCTTAAAATGGCAACACAAACATTGATACATAATTCATTATCTATTTCTCATAATACATGTCGTTAACAACCCATCGACAAACAGAAAAATCATCAACACTTTAAGCAAGATGAAGTTACCGCTTTAGCTTTCTTGTCCCCCTACTCTTCTCCTCTGCGGTGTCTGAGAATAAACTGCTTGTCACTGAAGCACAGTTTACAGCCTTGAAAAGCCTTCTAAGTTGGAGCTTGTTTTTACTCAGGATGATCAAATCTTAAATACCTAGGGTAAAGTGTTTGTTGAGCTTCCACAGTTTCTTGACTTGTGAACATTGAATACTTTTCCAATTTAAGCAAAAGGTGAGAAAACAAGAAGAATATCTCTAGTCCCCATTCTGCTTTCTCTTTCCTTCCAAAGCCCTAAACATCCCTCTATAGTATTGCCTAGGATGTTGGTCTATAAAATTTGTAGCACTTTATAGCACTTTGCTTGTAGCACTTTGCTTCCTCATCCCCTTCCTATCCCCACTAGATGTTGCTGTCGGCATGACTCTTAAGTTGGAAGAAAGGGGAACATCTGTAATCCTTTTGAAACAACATCTCTATGTATAAACAACTCATATAGACAGAATGCCCAGGAATTTGACCGAAAAGACACCAGCATAATATAGGAGACCCTGAGCATTTTTATCAGGATGAGAATCCAAGCAGGAGAAAACCAACAAGGCTAAGTCAAGAGCAGTGTAAAGACCTTATTGTGTTCTTGGTGACAGAAGCTGTAACTCAGCTGAGATAGGCAAATCTCTTATTACTCCATGCTAATCCAGGTACCTTTACACAGAGGCCATTCCATCAAGATGAAACACCTCTGAAAAGCCCATCCGATAGATTTCCCCTTCTTTTCTCTCCTACCGTGTAGATAAATCAGTGAACCAAACGTCATTTGTGGGCTGTGCCTCCCAGATGCCACATGTTCTGTACTGTGTGGTAAGACCAGGAAAACACTCTCTGCCCTCCAGGAGTTTAGTGGTCACCGACGCCAGATGGCGCAGCCCAGGATTGGTCTTCACACATTTAATGTGTTAAGTTTTGTCCTTTCAGCCACCTTGTAGCCTTTAGAGTGTCCCCATTTCTCCAGGTCCATCAGATACCTCTGTGAAATCTATAGGTGTTAGAAGAGTTTAAATCATTGATAAAAGTAATCACATGCTTCATCAGTGAAATGATTATCTTTCTAGGGTTTCCTTTATTCAAATATTTATGGAGTGCTTTATTAGATTACTAGGCACCATTCATGGCATTAGGAAGGCCTTACTGGCCATGTCAAGTTTTGATATCTTTCTAGACCCAAGAAGATTAGAAAGACATAAGAAAATCTGTGTATAATTCCTACACTAAAAATAATGGCTTGCAGGAAGACATCTGACTCCAGCCAGAATTTACTGGAGACCTTGACATTGGCTATACTTCTTGCTAATGACTAAACTTTCTTCTGGTGATAAATTAAAAAGACGCTAGAAACAATAGCTTGGGCAACCAGATCCAGGTTTTCATGCATGCTATTTTCTAGTCAGGAAGAGTCACTCCCAGAATGAGTGTTTTAGAGGATCTGGAGGATGACTTAGGTCATCTCCAGTGAGAACCTGAGAGCTTTTTCACACCATTGATGGCTTTGGGTCATCTCCATGACACATGGTCCCACTAAAGTGGAAGAGACTCTTGAAGAGTGCATTTGAGAACACATTCTTTTTTCTTTTTTTGTGACTTGACCTCCCTCTTACTAATAAGCTGCTCTCTTCTCTGAGAGGATTCATGATGTCAGGAATGCACATACAAGGATAGCTGAATAAGTAATAAAGTTCTAAAGGAACGCTTATGTTAATTTGTAAGGCACCATTTGTTGACAATCTGAAAGACATTATTTCAAACAAAGGTAACTTGGGGGATGTTAATAGCCATGAAATGTATTTATCATGCTCTTATTCATTGCATTGTAGAAAAGATTTGTCATCATGTTAGTCATGTTCTTAATTGTACATGATTTTCACAATTTACTTGTTAAATCAAAATATCATAGTGGATGGTTTCAACAAACTTCCAGTTTTAGATACTGAATATTCTAAAATATGCTAGACTTTGGGTTTTAGTAAAGAAAACAAATGGTTCAGATGTACTTCCAAGTGTTAGTCTAGCATCATTTTATTTAGTAAAGCTGGCACGCTCCCAGATTCCAGATAAGCAGAGAATTGTGGCATTATCCATATAATCTGATCCAAAAAATTAAATTGTTTTTTTCTTGGGCAGAAAAATCTAAGTTAAGTGTCTTAACTTAGATTAAGCATTTCTTTTAAATGCTTGTGTGAATTTAGTCTGAAGCCTAGGGAACAAGCAAAATTCCACTAAGCTTCCTTGGGACATCACTGACCTTATTGCTGGTAGATGGTTTATTGTATAGGAACAAGGATTTGAGAGGCAATAACTGCATTCCTTGGGAGTTTCTTTGGTTAATTTCCACATCTACAAATGCCAAGTCTCTCTAGATGAGGCTATGTATGTTACAGGATTTATGGAAGTGGCTCCAGTTCAGTAGATGGATCCAAGATAAGGGGACAGATGGAGTAAAATTAGTTTAATTACAGGATTTTTCATCTATTCATAATTTGCAGAGCCCTGCAGCTTCCTGTAAGCCTGGTGCTCTGTGCCTGACTGTGAGTGATCCCGTTCCTACAGAGAGGCTTCACTGGCCTCATGCATGCACAACTAAATTGTCCTTCTCTTCAGTCTCAGTGTCTCATACCCCAAATCCTCTAACTCATGTTACCCACCAGTCAAGTAAATTTCCAAAACCCTAGCTTTAATTTCAGTCTCCTAATCACAAACTTTCAGCGGCTCACCATTTCTAGGAGGATAATATCCAAACTGCTCAGCTTGATACACAGAGCCCTCTGAGATATGCCCACTCATCTCTTCAGCCTTCCTCCTGTGTGCCCCTAGAGGAAGTCTTTATTGTAGTCACATGGAGCTTCTCATCAGTCCCCTGCCTGCTATGGGCCATTCTGGCCCTTGCCTCCACTTTCCTCCTCTGAATGCCTGTATCTCTCTTACCACTGATTCAGTTCTTCCTGCTCATTAAAGCCCAGCTCAGTTCTGTTTCTTTTGAGATCTCTCTGAACAACATGGTCCGTGGGGCCTCCTTTGCTGTGAGTTGGTGCCCACTCTTGGGCACTAATTGTGTCCCAGGCAGGGGCAACTCTTGCACTGACATCCTGTTTGGACAATGAACTTTTTTCCTGCCAGTGACATCTTGTGCCAGCTTCATTGTCCGCCCCACACGTGACACTTTTTTGCTTGCTTCATGGCATCACAGGCTCTGATTGAATGACAGGATGAGGAATTATGAGCCCAGGTGTAGTTTCTTCTCTTTCAGTCACACCTCTGCATTGGAAGGTATCTTTCAGATAGAAACAAGTGAAACTCTGAGAAACAGTGTATGAAAAAGGGCTTTGACTCATAACTTCCTGGAATGGCTAAGAGCTGGCTCTGGGGTCTGAGTACCTAGATTAGAACAATGGTTTTACCATTTATCTGCTTTATGTTATGGCTCTACCTCTGTGCCCTCATATAAAATGGGCACAATAATGGTACCCATACCAATGGTCATTGAGGGGGTTAAACATCATATAGGTAAGGAAGTTAGTGCTTGGCACATAGTACGTGTCCACTAAACATTCACTCTTAATTTACTAGTAAACTGTTAAAAGAATTAGGTCAAGTTTTCTCTTTCGGGAGGAGTGTCCATTGACAGTAAAAGTGCAGGACCAGTATTGAATAATGAACTTTGGAGATGGGTCTCCATCCCTTGGGCTGACCTGGTAGTTCTAAGTGTTCTCAGGGGCTTGACAAGGGCCCACCTACTGAGATGACAAGTCCAACTCTACAGAGAGAGTTTCATTTTTATTTTGGTGTACTGCCTCCTCAGCCCTTTGACATAACTGTAAGCCTTTTTCAATTCAGCAAGCTATTGCTATTGACTCTAGGATCAACACAGTCCAGGATGGGTTAGAGATGTGAACAAGACAAACGAAAATTGACAAATGTAAACTTGGCGAGACAATCAAGAAGTCCAAGACCTGGACTAGGAAACAACGAAAAGTATTGTAGACATTCTCTTTCTGAGCTGCCTGGGACAGAGCTGGGGCATTTACACCAGAACCACAGTGTAACCTTCCCTGTGCCCTGCATGTCTCTTAACTGTTTGGATTTGTGTTTGTCAATATGTCACCTAATGGGGCTGCTTTTCCATCAGGCCTATATCTGCCACAGGTTGAGGAAGTTCCCCTCCTCCCCAGGAGCCTGAACGGGAGAGACCCTGAGTTAGACAGTTAGATCGGCAGACAGCCCACGTGGCTCCTGGACACACCCAGAAGAGCCCACTGGGCCATCTGCCGGCAGGGTGGGAAGTGGGAGAGTTACCTTGAATTCAGTCTCAATGTTGGCTAGTCTGGCTAGCTCGTTGCTGAGCTCCAGAGCCGTGAGGACTGGGTCTTCGCTGGACAGGGACAAGTACGCAGCACTCGCTAGTCCCTTGTAGGCGTTCATGCGAGAGCGCGAGTGGCTGAAGGAGTCCTTCCGCTGCTTCTCGGTGCACTCATTGCACTTGCAGAAGTAGTCGTGGGGCCGCTCGATGCGGGCGCCCTTGAGCAGGAGGATGTGCACGATCTCGTACTCCTGGCAGTGGGCCGCCAGGATGATGGGTGTGATGTCGTGTGAAAAGCGCGTGCCGTCCTCGTCGTAAGCGTAGAAGTCGTCGTCGCGCAGCTCCTGCTCCAGCGGGCTGAGCGCCAGGCGCTGGCCCTGCGCGAAGGCCGGGTGGCTGAGGATGGCCTCCACGATGCGCACGTAGCCCTTGCTGATGGCCAGCAGCAGCGCGTCCCCCACCCGCGCCAGGTTCTCCTTCTTGAGCAGCAGCTCTGTGACCTCCAGGTGCTCGTTGCCCACGGCCAGCTGCAGCGCGTTCTGCCCCATGTAGTCCACGCAGTTGAAGTTGAGGGTCTTGGACTCCTCCAGCATTTTCCTGACCACCGGGATGTTGCCATACTCGGCCGAGTCCAGGAAGCGCTCCTCCTCCGGCGTCAGGCTCGTGCCCTTCTCATTAAACATATAGGCAGGACCCCTGATGGCCTGGCGGCGGCCCTTTTCCCTCAGTGTCGTGTGCCGGCGCTGCATGTTTTTGAAGGTGCTGCTCCCAAACCTGTGGGGTGACAAGGCAGAGATGCTAGTTACTCTCCTAGGATCCGACGGTTCCCCAGGGAGCAGAGCAAACAGACATCCTTGAGATGAAAAAGAAAGTCATAATTGGAATATTTTGAGAAGTTATGAAATCTTATTAGAAAGTATTGTCCTAGCACTGAGATTAAGACAAACTGAACAACCTGAACTGTTCTTATACTTAATGGAAGAGTATTGGCTTAGTTACCCAGAAGTCTGTTCTCCTTCAGTGGAGAAGTGTCTAAAGAGCTGAAATGTGGGTTCAGGGCAAGCTAAGGGTGGAGGTGGAGAGGGTGGGGTCATGATGTGGCTGAAACAGGCTAACAACTGTTTTATTTCCTTTGTGCAAAGTTGAGAATGTCACTTAACTTCTCTGTGCTTTAGCGCTGTGCTTTTCTGTGCTTTTACCAATATAGCATGGATAACTTTTTGTGTGCCCTGAAGTCGGTAGGAGGATTAAGTGAGGTAGCGTGCTTGTAGCACGTACTCAGTCCATGTTGTTCCCCTCCCACCTGTTGGTGTGCCCACTTCTTCAGGGCTTCTGCCATAGAAATGGCCACCATGGATACTAAGGCCTTTGCTTCAGGTGTGTTACCCCAGTTGAGCTCCTGCACTATGACAAAACTGCAGCAACACACAGGCGTGGCCACACCTCTGTTTCAGTCCTCTACCATATTGGGATGTGCTTTCTTCTCATCCCCATGAAGCCTGAACACCTACCAAAGGTCACGGTGTTGCATGGAGCGGGCCTAGACTCGTTGCGGCTTACTGATGGCCACTGATGCAGCCTGCCTGAAGAAATTCAGCTGTAGTTTCTGGATTTTTATATGGATGGAGAAGCAGCTTAGTTTATACGCTGGGTTTATTTCTAGCGTGTTGTTCTTCCCCATTGTGGCACAGTATAGACGTTAATACAATACCATTAGTAGTAGTCAACATTTATTAAGCCCTTCTGATATGCCAGGAACTGTACTAAGAGGTTTATATACTTCACATATACTGCCTGTGGAATTTTTGTATCAACCCTATGATGTAGATACTATTATTATCCTTATCTTGGACAATGATCTTGAGACAAGTGAGGCTGAGAGATAGGCTTTCAAGTTAGAAGATCAAGACTAGGCATCCTGGCTCCACCTGTTGCCAGCCTTGTGATTCTGGACAAGTTACCTACTCTTTAGTTTGTCGGGGTTTTAAAATGGCAGACTGGAGAAAATAATAGCCAGATATCCCATCTCTAGTTCACCTTGGCTGCTTGAGCAGGTCCCCAGTTCAAGATGCTTTAACTGTAAAATAGAGAGTCTGGACCAGGTGTTCCCTAACTTGAACCTCTCAAACTATTTATTCTCCAGTTGGCCCTACCCATATTTTTTCATTTTCTCCCACTTGTATTATTCAAATAATATTAGCATGGTGTGCATTTCAATAAGAAACTTTCTGTTCTAAAGAGTACATACTTGGGGATTGGTTTTGAACTATTTCCCATGTTCCCAATTGTCTTTTTGTTATTGGTCATGTCTCGATGCATTAAGAGTACTCAGTATTTCATTTAAGTCATCTGTAAAAGATAAAAATAATCACAGAGGATGGTTTTTAAATTATACTTAGTGTTTTGAGGTTTTAAAAAAATGTAGTGCCATTCAGTCTTGTGATTTTTAAAAATTTGGGCTCTATTTAGTTTTCTGCTAATTTTACCTTTTGACATGCTCTAGTTTTAGCTCTTTTGGGGGCCCCAAATCTGGTGGTAAGCAGAGACTTGAGGTCAGACTATACTCTGATCATGCTTAGGCCTGAGTCACACTTCTTGGGAGAAGCTGCTAAACTATTCAGTGGAACAGCTTCTTTATCTGCAAAAAAGAGAAAGCAATAATGATGGGCAGCTCCCTCAAAAGGCAACTGTGGATGATAAATCCTGATGGAGTGCTCCTTTCTTCTTTAGGAAGAACTTTCTGAACTGCCATCCACTCTTCTAAAGTGCACGTTGATAAAAGATTTTTGGGGAAAATGTTCTCAAAATTCAACTTTATGAGCTCCTTCTTAGCTCATTTCTCTCAACAATGCTATCATCCCAGGGAGAAAGGGTGCTTGTTGATAACAATGCTAACCATATATTGGGAGTCCAAAAGAGAACTTCAGATGAGAGAGAAGGACTCACAAATTGGGCACAGACATTTATTGTTATAAGTTTTCAGAAGGAGAGGCAATAACTGAGTTGAAAGCTAAGCAGTCACCTCAGTTGTGTCCCCAAAGGGCCTTATTTCAGATGATATGAACTCAGTTTCAAGGTCTGTTGTCTGGGGACACACACTCAGGTGGGAGTTAAGCCCACAAAAGACTAACCCTCTTTCTTGTGGGATTTCTCAGCCTGTCCTCTGATGAGGCTTCTCCCCTCTCAGGAGGACCTCTCTGGACGTGCCATCACAACTCAGCCTGAGAATGCAGCCAAGAGCACCTGAGCAGTGTGTCAGAGATGCAACAGTAACTGTCTTGGAACCAGAGCTAGAGCTTGATTCCCCATCACTCTTATGTTAGAAGTCTGCTCAGGTGGGAGAATAGGTCAGGCACCAAGGTCATGATACCAAGAATACACAACTGTTACACAGTAATAAGCCACGGAGAGAGTAATTCAAAGGAAATATAATGATACTGAACCAGGTCAGAGCAGAGAAACATCTCACAAGGAACACAGAAGTACCCAATCTGAATTCAGAGTCCATGTGGATGCCTACAAACCTAAAGAATGTTAAAGCATCATTTGTTAAACCCCCTCGTTAAACAAACAAACATAAAAAGCAAGGTATTAATATTTTCATTTTTAGTTGAAGAACCTGAGGTAGATGAAGCAAAAAGACTAAACCTTAGGGCAAATAATTTCTGCACAAGAGTAGTGCATTATATAAACCCTGATGTTTCTATAATAATCATGTTTTATCAAAGAAAAAAATACAAGTGTGGCTAGAATTTATCAGAAGTTAAAATGTCCTCTTCATTTGGCATGTATTTTTCTGAATGACCTTGAAAGCAGACACTCAGATGTAGTAAGAAATAAACAAGCCTGTCTTTCCCATCCTTAAATCCCTCAGCTTTGAGATACATTTGGATGCTCAAAGAATTGTCAGTTCTGCTCCTCTTCTTACAGAATCTGACATTGATGAAACGTTATGGCCCTTCAAATCATGTTTGCAGACAGGCATATAGTGGGACAGGCTACTCCATGAAATAGCTCTCAACATAAGGTTTTCATAGCAGACCCTAGAGCTCTGTGAATTGATTCTCATATTGATGAGGACTTTTAACCTCATTGGGAGTCCTTATTAGCTCCGACTTATAGTCTAATGATGCTTTTAAGACATTTGTTTTATTTTTTCCAGCTTTATTAAGGTATAATTGATAAAATTGTATACATTGAGGTGATTTGGTATGTATGTTTTGGTTAGAACATTTACATTCTATTATCAGCAAATTTCGATTATATTTTACAGTGTTATCAACTATAGTTACCATGTTTTTTACATTAGATATTCAGACCTTTTTCATCTTGTAACTGAAAGTTTGTAACCTTTTTTTGTGTGTGTGTGCCTGCGTGTTCAGTCATGTCTGACTATTTGTGACCCTTTGGATTGTAGCCCACTAGCATCCTCTGTCCATGGGATTTTTCAGGCAAGAATACTGGAGTAGGTTGCTATTTTCTTCTCCAGAGGATCTTCCTGACCTAGGGACTGAACCTGTATCTCCTGTGGCTCCTATATAGGCAGATTCTTTACCCACTGAGCCATCAGGGAAGCCCTTTTACCAACCTCATTTCCCCCCATTTAAGCATTTATATACCTATGAAAATATTTAGCCATTGGATCCTTGCCATTTAATCTTGATCTTATAGATAATCAGGCTCTAGCCATATTTTTCACATGGGTTGGAAAGAATCCACAAAAGATGATATGTCAGAAAGATAAAGTCATTTGATCCATAATAGCTGGTGGCCAAAGCTCACACTCATGAATCAGATGTGTTGCTCTGCTGGACTCAGAATCTTGTCAACTGAGCAAAATGATTCTCTTTAAAATGCAGTTAGCATTTGATTGCCCTTTATTTAATATTTTTCTTAAAAATGAACTTTGAATGCAAATGCATTTTTATTTGCATATATTATTGAGATAACAAGTGATCAAATTCATCAAACACCTCAATTAAGATACTGTGTATCTTTTTCATTTTCCATAAATGCATACATTGACATTTGATGTCATTGAGAAGGAGGATTTCAGTGGAAACAAAACCATATTTGAAAGGAGGACTGATTATTAAACTCCCTCTTGATCCCTTGGTTGCTATTTTTATCAAGCTGCTCTTACAGATGCCTCAGCCAATCTGAAGGAAGCCAGATGTCAGTGATCCTTAAAAAGTATAAATTCCACACCCTAAGTCCCTCTGCAAAAGAGCAGGACCACAGAGCCTTTTGAAGACAAGGACTGTGGTTAACTACTGATGAAGCAAAGGCCATGCTTAATCAAAATGTCTTTTCAGAGATTTTTGTAAAATTGCTACATGCATCATATGTCATTATAGAAATTACCCAAGCCTGAAAACAATTCAGTCAGTAACATTCCACAACTAAATGTAGCACCAGACAATATCCTGGAGTCAGGTCATTCATCCAGGAAAACCTGGCTCTGATCTGTGCATCCTCTCAAGTGTACATGTTGTGAGTTTTAGTTCAAAGCAACAGTGATGAAATACTCAAGTGATTTCAAGTTTTCTCATAAACCTCAGTTCTCTTACCAACAGAAAAGAAGTATTAAAATCTACCTTCTATGGGCCTTAAGATGAAAGTCATGATAAAAAATGTGATTCAGATGCCCTGGATACTATAAAGCCTTATACAAATTTCCATCAAAATAATGATGAGCACTTTATATATCAGTACGCTTAAGTAAATGATTACATATTGGCTTACACTTTACTCTACACTGATATGTAAAGCTTAACTATTTTTCTAAATGACTATAAAATAACTTGACTTAACATATATTATACATTTTCTGTGTGCCAGACACTGTGCTAACTGCTTTATATGAACTGTTTTAAATTCGCACCAATCATATGATAAGGTTGGCTATTTTCCTTAATGACTAATTGTAATGATTAACACCTATTACACATTAACCACATTGCAGGCACCATGCTGAGAACTTTACATGCATTTTCACTTTAAACCCTCATAAACTATATGATATACTTGCTATTGTCATTCCCATTTAACAGATGATAAAGTGAAGCTCAGATAAAATAACCACTTTTGCCTACACAATTTGTGAGGTGAGGCTACATAATTTGTGAGTGTAGGCTATTGTTAAGAGTCTAATCTGTCTGATTTCAAAGCATGTGCTTTTAGCTGGTATGTCACTGCCATCTGTCTTATTCCTGCTTTTTTTTTTTCCTGTTTCCTTAGACTGTAGAATTTCCCACTAGAGTGCAGGACCCATGAGGGCAGGGGAATTACTTGTTTATATGGTATATGTACCTGGCACCCAGTACCCCTCATGCTTGGTATATGATGCATGGTCAAATATCTTAATTCTTAAATACTTGAATTTATTTAGGAAGGCCAATAAAACAGAATTCCAGCAGTGATGAGCTGGAGAAGGCAATGGCACCCCACTCCAGTACTCTTGCCTGGAAAATCCCATGGACAGAGGAGCCTGGTGGGCTGCAGTCCACGGGGTCGCTAAGAGTCGGACACGACTGAGCAACTTCACTTTTCACTTTCATGCATTGGAGAAGGAAATGGCAACCCACTCCAGTGTTCTTTTCTTTCCTTTTTTTTCCAATTCACTCCAGTGTTCTTGCCTGGAGAATCCCAGGGACCAGGGAGCCTGGTAGGCTGCCCTCTATGGGGTCACACAGAGTCAGACACGACTGAAGGAACTTAGCAGCAGCAGCAGTTAATGTTTACTAGTATCCTCTTCCTTATAAATACAGGAGCTACATAATCCTTTAACTACTATTTCCCATTTGTAACTGACAACTTTTAAAATAAAGTATGAGTTCCAAAGGAAAACTAGTTTCCAGTTAGCTTCACTATAAATAATGACCAGAAGTTGAAAGGTGAGACTGCTAATATCAGAGTGTGTATTAAGTCTTGTGGGTAACTGAGGCATTCCCACATCTTCAAAATAAAACATTTATTTCCAAAGGCACGCAGTTTATTTCTAAGTATCATCTCCTTTATTTTATTAAAGTTGAAGTAAGGTAGTACATATAAATTACAGTGCTTAGTAATAATTGCATAATATTAACTATTTTAGTTTAATACAATTATAATAATTGTGGATCCAAAGCATGCAAATTCCTACCTAAGCTAGTGAAAATAATCTGTGCAACACATATATTTTGAGTAAAAAAGATATTCACTATTTACTCCATGAATGTATATTCATGAATGAATAAATAGTGAATATCTTTTTTATTCCCAGAAGAATGAATTAATATACCTTGCCAATCATGTCCTATAGGAAAAAAGCAAAGTATCCTTATGCTATTCAGTAGTATACAAAGTACAAAGTGAAAGTCGTTCAGTCGTGTCCAACTCTTTGTGACCTCATGGACTATACAGTCTATAGAATTCTCCAGGCCAGAATACTGGAGTGGGTAACCTTTCCCTCCTCCAGGGGATCTTCTCAACCCAGGGATCGAACCCACGTGTCCCGCATTGCAGGCAGATTCTTTACCAGCTGAACTATCATTACAATACATCATATTGAGATATTGAGATATACTTTCTAAACACTTAAGCTAATGTGGGATTTTTTTTTTTCTCCCATTGCATCTTGGAGTGAAAACATTATCCAGTGTTCTTGAATGTTAATAAATGATTTTGTCAGCAATTTTCACCAAATAACATCATTTAGAAAAGCAGTTATTCTTAATATTTTCAAACTACCTTATATATTAGCCGTGCAAGTGTAACTAGTGCTTTGTGTATGCTTCTTTGATTTTTCTTTTTATTTCCTTATTGGTCTATTAAGAATTAGGGAGTTGTGAAACAGATATCTTATTGTGTATAGCACCAATAAGTTCTAATAGTTATGTACTTTTTTTCTTCCAAAGATTTGTCTTGGAATAAAATAGATATGTGTATAACCTTTTGTTTATTGACCTCTGTGATGAAAGAGTCTAAAATAAAACATCTAGTACCACAAAAGTAAGAAGAAGCCCTTAAATCATGAAATGCAATGCTGAGAAAAGTACCATGCTGAATATTCATCTTGGGGTGGGCGGGGCTGATTGCTTTTCCTAAGCAAGAAATCCTCTCATCCAGGATACCACACACATGTGCAATTAGTCTCAGTGAGGCTTCACATAGTTTTGAATTTTTTCTGGGTTAATTACTGCCTAAAGGAGTTAGCTAGTTTATATGCCCCTAAGCTTAGGAGCAACAGTATTTAGAAATACATTTTTTTAAACTTCTAATCATGACATAGAACCTTGGTAAATTGTTAAATAAGTGAATCAATGTCATTGTTTAAAAGATCATAGAGAGTTTGAATCATATCCATAGTGAATATTCTGGATTTAATGTGAATTCATTCATAAATCTGATGTGTGCTTCAGAAATAGGACCCACCAGCAGGTGGCATTCTGAGGCAAAAATTCGCTGAGTGCCTCCAGAAGGGTCAATCATTATTGCCTCTTTCAAATCTACCCTAAATCCATTAAGCCTTTAAATCACAATTAATGGCAGTAGCATCCTGGTTATGTCTACTCAATCATACTTAAGTGAATTTATTATGCGACTTCAGACTTAAAGAGGGAGATGCTGTGTTCCAGAGTTTCAAAGCTTGTGTCAAAGCTCTGCCAGATTACATCTCTTTTATTAAAAGCATATTCGTTATATTTAGATGGATGTCTAAAGCTCACATTTTCAACAAAAAAAGGGAAAGAAAAATACTAATCTCCTTCTTCTCACCTGTAGTTCTTTAATAGTGGCAGCTTATTAGAATGTATCATCTTTCTCCTCATACCCCTGTATTTATATTAAGATAACCACAACCACCAAAAAATATCAAATTAAAAAACTGTCAGTAGTGAAGTAGGAGGCGATGAGACAACACACATACTCTCTTCTGGCAATAAAACTGCACTCTAGCATAAAAGGACTGGGATACCAGGATGCGTTGCTTATTTCTAAAAGGCTTTGTAAACTTAGACTTTCAATGAAAAGTAAAAGAAAAAAAAATCTCTACTAACCTAGCAAATAATAAAGACTGTAAATCCAGATTTACATCTAAAACCACAAGCAATGCATAAGAGGGAGAGGGCTAATAAATAAAAGTTTAATACCATATTTCAGCGAGAAAACAACCTCTACTGGAAAAATCATTATGAAAGAATCATCATAGCTGCTTACATTGAGGGTGAAATACGCAGGCTTGTCCCTTCTCTAGATGACCGGAATCCGGTGTTGAGTCGCGGGAATCTGGCTCCCCATGGGTGGTAGCCGAACAGATGCCACTCTCCGTGGTGCTGAAGTATGAAGCTGGTCGAGTGAGTGAAGTTGTGAGAATGTGAAAGCGCACTCCACTGTCCTTTGTGTTGCAATAGTGAAAACTCGCCTTCCGTGGTGGCAGACCCGCTTTACTGTTCTTTTCCTAGTCCGGGGGAAATTTCCCACGGAACATGACGGAGAAGGATCCGTGTGTGAGACAGGCATGCGGTGTGGTGATGGGTTGTTACAGTCCCCACCCCCTCTCCCAGTAGCTTTGAAACGGAGATAGCAACTCTGCCTTCCTACCACAGCTCCTGAGAATTTCTGCGTGCCCCCACTCAAGCTCCAGAGCGGTGCATAACACACACACACACCCCTCTCAATTATATAAGGTAGCGGATTCTGGCTCCTGAAGCAGAATATTCATCTGTTAAATGAAAAATGAGGGATGAACTGGTTTTCTACCTGTTGTGTCTATGTGTGTTTACAGGGGGAAGGAGTTGAAAAGAAAACTAAAACTAGAGGAACCTTAAGAATAACAGAATCAGTTTACTTTAATAAGCTTTAAGGTCACACTCCACTTTGTCTTCTGTGAGCAATGCATTTTGTAACTTTAACCTTTTGTTTCATGATCTTTTACCATTGTCTAGCATCAGAAAGAGAGCAGTGACGTAGATCAAGTCTGATGCTAGTAAAAATGCTTAAAAAGGGTTAGCTTTCATTTGTAGTGTTCCACTTTTTGAAGGGAAATTCCTAATGTAAAACCCATTTCCCTACAGTCCCCACTGCCACCAGTTGCTGTGTTAACAAATGATCTATGATTCTTAAACACTAAGGTATTTTGATGGCCTCACTGGAGAGAAACCTCCTTAATTGAAATATTACCTGTGTAAGAGAAATACCAGGATTAGTCCCAGGATCTACCTGGGTCACTGAACAATAAATCAGAGTACTTTGAAACCAACTCATGGTTGACAACTAACAGTCTAAATACTTAGGATTAAAGAGTTGGCTTTAATATATTTTGTACAATGTCATTCTAGGTTTATATGCAAATCAGTTGCATTGGTTCATTAATGTGCTACTAGCATTTTCTCTGCATTTAACATGGTATGTGGGAAAAAACCCTGAAATTTTGTTTCACTTATTAACTGTGTGACCTTCAGCATAATACTTAACCTCACGGAATCTCAGTCTTCTCATATGTAAATGGTGGGTGAAAATGGGTAACAATGCTTTTTTCCAAATGTGTGCATTTAAGAGATGCATAGTAAGTTTGAATGTTCTTCCTCCCTCCTTGTTCCAGAGAAGTTAAAGTAATGATTTAGTTAAAACTCTAAAAAGCTTGACAAGAAACTAATTTGATTCCTATAAGCCTCTCCACAAACTCTTCCTTGTTAATGATTGTGGTTTATGGAATGAAATGCTATTTTAAAAAGAAATTTCCTCAACATTAAGACTTTCTCTTTAAAAATTTTATGGTCTTGAAGGACAAGCGAGTTTTATTTTTAATTAAAATCAGCAACAAATACATTTAATTCATTTTGAATAAAGTGTTAATGAATTAAGAGCTATTTAGTATTACACTGAAGTGTAGGAAAAAAATATGTGAAGCCAACAAAAGCGTCTTACACAACCCCAGAGTTAGATTAGCTGTGACACTGATCATATCTCTTTGATTGGGCTCCTCATCATCATGATTAGTGAAGCAATACAGAATAAAATATTCTTAATTTTAGAATATTTTTTGAAGACTACTAGTTTGTGGCTTTTAGTTGATAATGATAGAGATGAGTTCTTATTATATTCTGATTTTAATAAATAACCGAGAGAAATTCTAACACGAACCATGTTGTTTCCATTCATGATGAGCTCATAAAAGAACAAACCATATTTTAAGAAATGTTCCAATAACAGTACAACAGCCATATATATGGAGGAAATGAGCTAATTATTTTATAGATAAATAAATTGAAGATAGGTCAGAATCAGCTCTTCAAAAGTGATAGGATAAGATGATGTTTTATGAAGAATCCAGCCTTCAGTATCCACATTATTAGGGAGTTTTTATCACTTCTGGAGGATATTATACACAACATTTGGTTCAATTGGTACATTCTTGTAATACGAAAAAAGTTATATACATATCAAAGTATTCTAATATATAAAATGCAGAAATAATTAGATTCTTACTATCCACAGCAAAAGTTCAGAAGATGATAGATTTCTGAACAAGATCTTGAACTTTGATTTTTCTTAGGCTCATAGTGGACTACATAGCACTTCTTGTCAAACTTGTGTTTCAGTTCCAGGTGTTCTATTCCCCAATGTGTCACTTAGTTTTATCACCTATAAAATGAAGTAATAACAGCCCCTCACTGAGTTACAATGAAGATAAAATGAGAGATCTCACATAAAGTGCTTATAGCATTGCCTGGCAGAGAGTCAGAGCTCAGCATATGTCAGCTTTCATTCTTTTTTAAAAAAATTTTTTTTAGTTATAATTAACATACAATATTATAGTAGTTTCAGCCGTACAACATAGTGATTCAGTATTTTTACATGAAAGGTCACCACAGAAAGTCCAGTTACCATTCATCACCATACAAACCTGATACATTGCTCTTGACTATTTTCCCTGTGCTGTACATTATATCCCTGTGACTTACTTTACAGCTAGAAGTTGTATCTCTCAATCCTCTTCACCCATTTCACCCATTCCTCTATCCCCATCCTCTCTGACAATCAGTGGTTTGTATCTGTGAGTCTGTTTCTCTTTTGTTTGTTTGTTTTGTTTTGAATTCTACATAAGGGAAATCATATGGTATTTGTCTTTCTTTCTGACTTATTTCACCTAATAACTTGTTGGTCTCCTCATGTTGTTGCAAATGGCAAGTTTTCATTCTTTTTTATGGCTGAGTAAATATTCAACATATATATAGACACACACACACACACATATATCATCTTCATTTATTGATGGCAGAATACTTTCATATTCCTGACTATTGTAAATAGTGCTACCCTGAACATAGGGGTACATATATCTTTTGAAAGTAGTGTTTTTTCCTTTGGATAAATTCTCAGAAGTGGACTTGCTGAACCATATGGTAGTTCATTTTTAGTTTTTTTTTTAAGGAAACTCTACTGCTTTCCATAATGGCTGCACTAGTTTACATTGTGACCCACAGTGCATGACATCCTCACTAAAACTTGATGTTTCTTGCCTTTTTGATAGTATCTATTCTAGCAGGTATGAGGTGATTTTTATTTGCATTTCCCTGGTGACTAGTGATGTTGAGCATCCTTTCCATTTAGTAGGTTGCCTTTTCATTTTGTTGGTGGTTTCTTTCACTCTGTAAAAGTCTTTTGGTTTGATGTACTTCTATCTGTTTATTTTTAGTTTCGCTGCCCTTGTCTGAGGAGACATATCCAAAAAATATTACTAAGATTGATGCCAAAGAGGTTATTGCCTGTGTTTTATTCTAGCAGTTTTATGGTTTCAGGTCTTATTTTTAAGTTGTTAGTCTATTTTGAGTTCACTTTTGTATATGGTGTAAGAAGGTGGTAGTTTCATTAATTTGGAAATTAGTGCCCAGTTTTCCAACACCATTTATTGAAAAGACTGTCTTTTCCCCATTGTGTATTATTGCCTCTGTTGTAGACTAATTGACTATATGAGCATGGGTTTACTTCTGGACTCTATTCTATTCCATTGATCTTTGTATCTGTTTTTGTGCTATGTTATACTCTTTTGGTTACTGTGACTTTGTAGTATAATTTCAAGTCTAGGAGTGTAATACTTCTTTCTCAAAATTGCTGTGGCTATTTGGAGTCTTTTGTAGTTCCATACAAATTTTGGGATTATTTGTTCTAGTTCTGTGAAAAACACCATTGCTATTTTGATAGAGATTGCATTGTTATCTGTTAGCTTGCTTTGGGTAGTATGGGCATTTTAATGATATTGATTCTTCCAATGCATGAATATGATATGTTTTTCAATTTATTTGTGTTAGTTTCAGTTTCCTTCCTCAGTGTCTTATAGTTTTCAGAGTAAAGGTCTTTCTCCTCCTTGGTTAACTTTATTCCTAGGAACTTTATTCTTTTTGATATAGCTGTAAATGGGATTGTTTTCTTCATTTCTCTTTCTGATAGTTCATTATTAGTTTATAGAAATACAACAAATTTCTATATATTTTGTATCCTGCAACTTTACTGAATTTATTTATTAGTTCTTATAGTGTTTTCATAGAGTCTTTGGAGGTTTCTGTACACAGTATTGTGTTATCTGCAAATGACAATTTTAATTCTTCCTTTCCAATTTGGATGACTTTTATCTTTTTTGTTTTGCCTAACTGCTGTGGCTAGGACTTCCAAAACTTTGTTAAATAGAAGTGGTAAAACTGGGCATCCTTATTTTGTTCCTGAACTTAGGGGAAAAGTTTTCAGCTTTTCACTATTGAATATGATGTTAGTTGTGAGTTTGCCATATATTGCCTTTGTTATGTTGAGGTATTTCCCTCTACACCCACTTTGTTGGGTTTTTATCATACACAAATGTTGAATTTTGTCAAGTGCTTTTTCTGCATTTGTTGAGATGAGCATGTGATTTTTATCCTTTGTTAATGTGCTGTGTTATGTTGATTGGTTTATGGATATTAAGCCATCCTTACTTAAAGCCCTAGAATGAATTCCACTTAGTTATAGTTTATAATTATGTTTATGTAGTTTTGAATTTGGTATGCTAATATTTTTGACAGTTGTTGCATTTATGTTCACCAGGTATATAGGCCTATAATTTTCTTTTCTTTTTTTTTTTTTTGATGTCTTCATCTGGTTTTGTTATTGTGATAATGTTGATCTCTTGAAATGAATTTGGAGGTCTTCCTCCTTCTCCAGTTTTTTTGGGGGAATAACTTGAGAAGGAGAGGTATTAACTCTGGTATAAATGATTGGTATATTTACCTGTGGAGCTGTCTGGAGGGATTTTTTGTGTTTTTTTTATTACTGATTCAATTTTGTTGTGAGTAATTCATCTATTCAGAATTTCCATTTCTTCATGGAAAATTATGTATTTCTAGAAATTTAAATGTTTCATCTAGGTTGTATAATTTGTTGGCATTGGCATATAATCATTCATGATGTTCTCATGTGGTGTGTTTTTTTTTTTTTTTTCTATTTTTGTGATGTCAGTTGTAATGTAATTTCTTCTCTTTCATTTCTGATATAATTTATTTAGTCTTTCTCTTAATTATTTTTAAAAAGAATTAATTAATTAAACAATTTGGTTGAACTGAGTCTTAATTGCATCTTGTGGGATCTAGTTCCCTGACCAGGGCTTGAACCCAGGCTACCTGAGCCCCTAGTCTGTCTCTTCATTCTTAGTAAGTCTGGCTAATGATTTGTCGATTTTGTGTATATTTTCAAAGAATCAGCTCTTACTTTCGTTGATCTTTTCTGTTGTTTTTTAGTCTCAATGGCATTTATTTCTGCTTTGATCTTTATTATTTCTTTCCTTGTACTAACGTTCATTTTTGCTTGTTCTTTTCTAATTTTTTAAAAATCATACAGTTACATTGTTTATGTGAGTGTTTTCTTATTTCTCAAGGTAAACTTTTACCACTGTGAACTTCCCTCACAGAACTGCTTTTCCTGCATACTATAGATTTTGGAAAGTTGTATTTTTCATTTGTCTCAAAGTATTTTTTTGATTCCCTCTTTGATTTCTTCATTGATCCATTGATTGTTCAATAACATGTTGTTCAGTCTCCACATTTGTGTTTTTTCTAGTTTTCTTCTTGTAGTTGATTTCTAGTTTCATGCTGCTGTAGCCTAAAAGTATGCTTGATGTAATCTCAGTCTTCCTAAATGTGTTGAGAATGTGGCTTATCATGTGATATTTCATGATGAAACTTCCATGTGCACTTGAAAAAAATGTGTATCCTGCTGCTTTAGGATGAATGTTCTACATATATCTATTAAGTTCATCTGATCTAATGTGTCATCTAAAGCCAATGTTTCCTTGTTGGTTTTCTGTCTGAATCATCTGTTCAATGATGTAAGAGGCATATTAAAGTTCCCTACAATTATTGTATTGTTGTCTCTTTATCCCTGTATTTCAAGTAATATTTGATTTATATATTTAGATGCTTTTCCTCTGGGCTCATAAATGTTTACAGATGTTATATCCTCTCGTTGGATTGACCTATATATCATTATGTAATGCCCTTCTTTGTCTTTTGTCTTTGTCTTTGTTTTAAAGTCTATTTTGTCTGATATGAGTATTTCTACTTTTCTTTTCTATTTGCATAGGGTATCTTTTTTCATTCCTCTACTTTTAGTCTCTTTTAGTCTCTTTGTTTTTATATCTGAAGTGTCTCTTGTAGGTGGTATATAGATGGGTCTTATTTTTTTATTCATTCAGCTGCTCTCTGTCTTTTATTGGAGGAGTTAACCATTTATTATACTAATTAAATAACATTTAGGGTTATTGACAGGTATGCTCTTACTGCCGTTTTGTTAACTGTTTTCTGGCTGTTTTTGTCATTCTTCTTTGTTCCTGTCTTCTCTTGATTTTTTCCTTTGTTGTCTGATGGATTCTTTAGTATTGTGTTTGGATGCCTTTCTCTTTATTTTTTGTGTATCCATTATAAATTTTTGGTTTGTGTTTCATATGTATAGACTTGTATAGATTGCTATTTTAAGCTGATAGTAACTTAAATTTTAAGGCATTGTAAAAGCAGTGCATTTTTACTTCCTTCTCTTTACGTTTTTGATATAATATTTTACATCTTTTATTTTCTGTATCCTTTAATTGCTTGTTGTAGCTACAATTGATTTTTCTACTTTTGTCTTTTTACCTTTAATCTAACTTTTTAAGTGGTGGATCCATGCCTTTACTATATACTTACTTTTACCAGTGAGGTTTTCTCTTATATATATTCTTATTTCTAATTGTGGCCTTTTATTTTCTACTCAAAGAAAACCTTTTAGCATTTCTTATAATGCTGGTTTAGTGGTAATGAACTGATGCAATGTGCGACTTCCTTGTTAGGGCGCTTGATCAAGGGGAACTGAAATAAAAATTGGGTAGTAAAGAGTTTATTGACTCTTTAATTATAGAATTTAACATTCTGGCAAGGATCCAGGAGATGGTATTAAGTACCTGCTAGGCTGGTCCCTGGAAACATGAAATAAGCAATGGCTCACAATACCCAAAGATGAAATGATAATTTCCGTGGCAGAGGATGGAGAAGGGAAATTAAAAGCTTGTAGATGTGGCAATGCTGGAATTATTGTTTCCATAGAAGGCTCATGATGATTAAGTTCATGGGACCTTAGGTTAGGGTAAGGGAGAAATATCAATAACCTCAGATATGCAGATGATACCACCCTTACGGCAGAAAGCAAAGAACTAAAGAGCCTCTTGATGAAAGTGAAAGAGGAGAGTGAAAAAGTTGGCCTAAAACTCAACATTCAGAAAACAAAGATCATGGCATCCGGTCCTATCACTTTATGGCAAATAGATGGGGAAACCATGGAAACAGTGACAGACTTTATTTTTTTGGACTCCAAAATCACTGCAGATGGTGACTGCAGCTGTGAAATTAAAAGACACTTGCTCCTTGGAAGAAAAGCTATGACCAACCTAGACAGCAGAGACGTTACTTTGCCAAGAAAGGTCTGTCTAGTCAAAGCTATGGTTTTTCCAGTATTCATGTATGGATGTGAGAATTGGACTATAAAGAAAGCCAAATACCAACGAACTGATGCTTTTGAATTGTGGTGTTGGAGAAGACTCTTGAGAGTTCCTTGGACTTCAAGGAGATCCAACTAGTCAATCCTAAAGGAAATCAGTCTCGAATATTCATTGGAAAGACTGATGCTGAAGCTGAAATTCCAATACTTTGGCCACCTGATGCGAAGAACTGATTCATTTGAAAAGACCCTGATGTTGGGAAAGATTGAAGGCGGGAGGAGAAGGGGATGACAGAGGATGAGATGGTTGGATGGCATCACCGACTCAATGGACATGAGTTTGAGTAAACTCCAGGAGTTGACAATGGACAGGGAGGCCTGGTGTGCTGCAGTCCATGGAGTCGCAGAGTTGGATGTGACTGAGTGACTGAACTGAACTGAACTGACCTAGGGCACACGTCTTTTACTAAGAGCATAAGAAATGCTTTTTTAAGGAGAGCTCCATTATTACTAAAATTTTCAGTGTAATTCTTCTCTGTAGGTCGGGGTTAATAGTTGTTTTTGTTTAGTCACCAAGTCATGTCTGACTCTTTGTGAGCCCATGGACTGCAGTGTGCCAGGCTTCCCTCTCTTTCACCATTTCCTGGAGTTTGCTCAAACTCATATCCATTGAGTCAGTGATGGCATCCAACCATCTCGTCCTCTGTCATCCCCTTCTCCTCTGCCTTCAATCTTTTCCAGCTTCAGGGTCTTTGCCAATGAGTCAGCTTATGGCATCAGGTAATCAGAGTATTGAAGCTTCAGCATCAATCCTTCCAGTGAATATTCAGAGTTGATTTCCTTTAGGATTGACTGGTTTGATCTCCTTGCTATCCAAGAAACTCTCAAGAGTCTTCTCTAGCACCACAGTTTGAAAGCAGTAGGATAGTTGTTATAGAACTTAGCTCAATAGCAGTGGTCTTAATAGATCCCTGAAACAATGGAGTCAGGTTTACTTAAACATCCTAAGCCAGACTGTTGTAATATTGTAATGATGAGCAAACTGGATTGTCAGTCAAGAGTATAACCTATAGAATTTTAGAAATCTTAATAGAAAACAGTATCTATAAGAACAAAATAAATGGGCAGCTAACTGATATACTATTCCGTTTGTGCTTGTAGAAAAATTAAGAAAGGATGACTGGTAGGCTGAGAGTCTATTGCTTTAATAAAAAGTCATGATCCTAAATGTATATTACTTAAAGAAGCCAATCTGGAAAGTCTATATATCATACAATTCTAATGATACGATGTTCTTGGAAAGGCAAAGCTATATTGACAGTAAGAAGATCAGTGGTTGCCAGGGGTTAGCAGGGAGGGAGAGATGAATAGCCATAGTACAGAAGATTTTTAGGGCAGTAAAACTATTCTTCATAATACCATAAAGATGGATATTTGTCATTATACATTTGTCAAAACCCATAGAATATACGACACCAAAAGTGAACCCTAATGTAAGCTGTAGACTTTGAGTGATAACGATGTGCCAGTGTAGGTTCATCAGTTGTAATAAATATACCACTCATTTGGGCATGGTGATTGTTGGGGAGGTGGTCCATGTGAGGGGACAGGGGATATACGGGAACACTCTGTACTTACTGCTTAGTGTTACTATGAACTGCTAAAACTGCTTTGAAAAATAGTCTTTTTTTTTTTTTTTAAGGTCATGATCTTGCCTAGTTCCTGGACCTGATCCAATTTTTATGCCTGGAAATCACTGATTTAAAAAGTGGGAAAGAACACCTAGGATCTTTATGATAATGATTTCTCTAGTCCTTCCCCACAGGATCCTATGGTCATTTACTTGAACAGCTTTGCACTAGGAAAAAGAGAAAGGGGAATGTCAAGGCGTTTTGAGATACAAAGTCTGAGTTGACATTAGAACCCAGGGCCCCAAAGCCTCATTGTGGCCCACTTGTTAGAATGGTGGCATGCAATGGCCAGGTGATAAGTGGCACGCTGGCCAGCATAGAGCTTAAAGGAGATCCAGTGTGTCCGTGAATCCACCTGATGGCCAGTTCTCTGGTCCTGGAATATTAAGTGAATTTGGCATACTTGGCAGATGTAACCTCTTCATTGGGTTCTAGTTATATGGGCTTCCCTGGTGGCGCAGAGGTTAAAGCGTCTGCCTGCAATGTGGGAGACCTGGGTTCGATCCCTGGGTCGGGAAGATCCCCTGGAGAAGGCAATGGCAACCCACTCCAGTATTCTTGCCTGGAGAATCCCATGGACGGAGGAGTTTGGGCTACAGTCCATGGGTCGCAAAGAGTTGGACACGACTGAGTGATTTCACTTTTACTATGTCGGGTAAGAACTGTCACAGTGGGGAAGATCAAGTGAAAGGCTCCTGAGGCTATCCCTCATACCTCCTACACAGTAATGTAAAAAAGCAATAGGGCATCCTGGAGAAGAAAAGTAGTGGGGATTAATAGCACTCCTTAGGATTTAAAAAATACAGAGGTATAATTCCCAAGATACTTATATTTAATTGGTCAGTCTAACACCTGCAGAAACCCATGGTCTGAGGGTGATACCTGTAGATTACTGCAGGTTCAAGCATATAGTAATCCCAATCATAGCCACTGTACTAGATATGGTATCTTTATTGGTGTAAATTAATAGGCCTCAGATACATTGTCATTGTTTTGGAAAATATATTGTTTTCTATTCCCAACCATGGAAGAGGATCAGATATTTACCTTGGATGAGACAACAGTATATGTCTAGTTTTGCTTAAGGATTTTTATTAACTTTCCTGTTCTTTATAACAGCATAGAACAAAGTAATCTGGACTGCCTAAGCATACTGAAGACCATTATATTGATTTATTGGGTTGGTGATATTATATTTACTGGGCTAGATGAGCCACAGGTGGTCAGCACACTGGAGGTCCTGGTAAAACACATCTATTCCAAAAAGTTGAAGATGAAAACTTGAAGATTTATGGGTTTTCCTTGTTTATAATATGTTTAGGGGTCCAGGAATCAAGAGCATGCTGATACATCCCTTCTCAAGTAAAAACAAGTTATTGTGCCTTACAATCTTCTATCCAAAGAAAGAAGCACATTGACTTCTAGGCCTCTTTGGATTCTGGAGGCAGCAAATTCTATATCAGAGGATTCTGCTATAACCTATACTCCAGGATGCATAAACTATTGCCAGCTTTGAGTACATCCCAGAGCAGGAAAAAAACTCTACAGTAGGACCAGGTTGCAGTGCAAGTAGCCCTGCTCTTGAGCCACACACTCCAGCAGACCAAATATGATTAGGGAGTATAGTTGATGGGGAAGGATGTCATATATAGTTTGTGTTAAATCCCAGTGAGACAATCATAATGTAAGCCTCTGGGGTTCTGGAGCATGGCCTTGCCATTTCCAGTGGAAATTTTTATACCATTTGAAAAACAACTTCTGGCCTGCTACTGGGTCCTGGCAGAGATGGGTCATTTGACCAAACTAATTGACTATATGTCTAGAACTGTCCGTCATGTTGTTGTTCAGTCACTAAGTTGAGTCTGACTCTTTGAGACCCCATGAACTGAAGCATGCAAAGCTTCCCTGTCCTTCACTATCTCCTGGAGTTTGCTCAAACTCAGGTCCATTGCATTGGTGGTGCTGTCTAACCATCTCATCCTCTGCCACCCTCTTTTCCTTTTGTCTTCAATCTTTCCCAGCATCAGGGTCTTTTCCAATGAGTCCTTTCTTCCAATGTTGGCGCCTACCATATCCATAAGTCAGAAAGTCAGATGAGTCCTGGGACAATTCTAGGGTTGTATCTAGGTTATAGATACAACAACCTAGGTTGTAGGTTCTAGGGTGTATATAGGGTTGAGTAATATCAGGACCAGAAGATACAAGCAAAATACATGAGCATGAGCAGGTAGCTCAGATCCCCATGGCACCCAGCACTGTGGCACCAGTGATCCTCCCTTAGCTCATATGCTCAGCTGTGTCTGACTGTCGGTGATTCTGTGGACTGTAGCCCCCCAGGCTCCTCTGCCCATAGAATTTTCCAGGCAAGAATACTGGAGTGGGTTGCCATTTTCTTCTCCATGGGTTCTTCCTCACACAGAGATTGAACCCATGTTCTTGCATCTCCTACACTGACAGGCAGATTCTTTATCCACTGAGTCATTGGGAAAGCCAGCAACAGAGAACAACCATTAATCAAGAAGACTAACTGTACTACCGCTGGCAGATTGTCTTCATTGAACTCGTTTTATCCTGGTAGGATTAATTGTTCATTTTCACATCCCACAGGAATGGACATATATTTAGGTATGAGTTTGCCTTTCTTATCCATTGGGCCTCAGCCAGCACTATTGTCCAAGGGCTTATAGAGGATTTGATTGAGTTTGAGTAACCTCCAGGAGTTGGTGATAGACAGGGAGGCCTGGCGTGCTGCAGTCCATGGGGTTGCAAAGAGTCGGACATGACTGAGTGACTGAACTGAACTGAACTGAACTGGTTCACTGGCATGGGAACCCTGTGTAACATAACCTCAGACCAAGGGACTCCCTTTTCAGCAAAGAACGTTTGTGATTGGGTCTGTGACCATGAAATTCACTGGCCATATCATTATTCATAAACTGCTAGCCTGAAACATCACTAGAGGCTCAGAGGGAATGCCCTACAGGAGTAGATGCCATCTTTTACAATGCTTTGAACTAATGACCCTTATATGGTGTTATGTTCCCAGTAGGAAGAATACATGAACACAGGAATCAGGGTTTGAAACAGTAGTGACCCCACGTATTATCACTCTCAATGACCTGCTGAGAGTCATTGTGTTTCTTTCCCCTACTCTTTTGGGTTCTGCTGGGTTAGAAGTCTTGCTTTCCACAAGGAGCATACTTTCTCAAGGGCACACAGGAAGAGCACTGATGAATCATAAATTTTAGTTTTCACTTAGGCACTTCGAGTTTCTTGTGCTAGGCATCAAAAGCAAGAAGAAGACTCCCAATCTTGATAGAGTAGTTGATCATTTGGAGGAGATAGGGCTGCTCTTACACAGTGGAGGTAGGGAGGAGAATGGGTGGAACTGAACTGGTCCACATGCGCCTGTATTTTTCTCCCTTGCCTAGTTGTGACTGTAAATAGGCTGGTATGGTGGCCCCAGCCAAAGAGCATGGGGTCTTTATGGCTGAAGGTCTGAAGCGTATTAACGGGTCAGCACCTAGGCCAACAATGACTATTGTTCAGTCGCTAAGTCGTGTCCAACTCTTTGCAACCCCCTGGACGGCAGCACACCAGGCTTCCCTGTCCTTCACTATTTCCCAAAATTTGCTCAAATTTATGTCCATTAAGTTAGTGATGCCATCCAACCATCTCATCCTCTGTCACCCCCTTATCCCCCTGCCTAATAGGATCTAAAAAATTAAGTGGAAGAAGAAAATAATGAATATCTGTTGGGACCCTGAGAACCACTTCTACTTTAGACACTGTAGTTATCTCACTAATATCTCTCTTCTAAGCTGCTTTTAAGAAGAGAGGTACACCAGACCCCTGGAGGGGCTTCTCTTCCATCCTGTGTGCAGTAGGATTTTGGAGTAGAAAAAAGGTTGGGGTGGAAACCAGCTCCCCTATTAAGGAAAGACTTGCTGCCAGCTGAAAGGATTAGAATCAGCAGATAATCTCAGCTCCATCAGAGTCTGCCTTGGCTTGGAGGCCCACCTTGCCTGAGCCCCCATCCTTGTGGAGGGCAGGGGGCCCTATTTCTGGTGACTAATCGAGGAGGGAATATGCCAGCTATTATGGGGTGGCCCAGGACTGTACTAATTTCACAGAACCCTTCTAGGCTGGCCAAAGTTTGATCAGGCCTGTCTTTTCCCTCTTTCCAATCTTACTTCTTCCTTTTTCTTGTCACCAGTATTGATTACAAAGAAACATCGTGGACCCCAAATACCATCTCTGATCTGTTTCTAGAGGACCTACAACAGATGACTTACAGGGATAAATAAACCACGAAGCAAAATTAGGGACAGTTGAAAAAGAATAGGACAATAATAAGAATAGGGACATAAACTGCTTGATTTAAGCTAGCATGCAGATATCTCCCTGAGTCCTATCCATAGGTTATAGACAGATTCCAGGTTTTTCTAGAAGCCAAAGTGAAATAAAAAGCCAAGTAACCAGGGGAAACCATGAGATCAGGTGAAGGGAAACAATTCTTCATCCAAAGAACAGAAAACATTTTTTTTTTTCTTCCTGAAAAAGGGCACCATGTAATGAAATGAGCAACCTTAACAATTATAGTTGTGCCGCATGGTTAACTTGATAGCGCATCACCATTTGTTAATTTATTTTAAATGGAATTACAACCAGTCACATTATCCTAAGCAGGTTTACTGTTTGTCATTCATACTCCTCAGGCTCTGGATCAGTGAGCATGTATTAGTCACTGGAACCAATTATCTAAGGGTGTTGGATTAAGATGGTTTCATTGGAGATGGAGTGTGCAGAACCATGATGACTAATGGCGCCTCACACACTATTGTTGATTTCATCCTCCTGCGTCCCAGAAAGTTTTTGCTTGAGCTGACTTATTTACCCTTTTGATTCTCCTTCCCCAGAGTGGTTATGCTACTCAGTGCAGAGGAGGACACTGGCAAACAGGAGACAAGAGGAAAGAAGAGACGAGAAAGGGGAAGAAATAAGTTGCACAGTGAACCTTACAGCTGGAGAGTCTTACAGCTGGAGAATTCTTTCTTGAGTAACTGAATTGCAAATCAGCAAAGCGTTTGATTTTGAGCCCTTGATTTTTCTAGGATATTAAACAGAGATACATTGCTGATTTTATTACAAGAAAGTGGTCTTGTCTCATTGGACTAATTCTGAGAATAAATTATTCCTTCAAAAAATCAGAATATTTCTTTCTATAGCAACTAACAGACTTTCAAAACTGGGGTTATATTTGGATATTGCTAGATTAAGATGTATAAATAGTATAATGGGTTTGTTGAGGTATAAAATAGATTGTTAGACTCATTAAAGTTCACATTTCTAAAAACATTAAGTTAAAATACAACCCCTAGAGAAATTTTAAATGATTAAAAAGATATTTTTGCCTCCTTTGTATCTAAACTCCTGTGTTCATTGTATCTGGCTCATAATTTTTCTTTTTAAATTCAATTTTAATTCTTTTAAAATGAAATTTAAATCTTTTTTATTCAGTTGCTTCCAGCTATTACTTTATTTATCACATTTTCTATCTCTTGGATGCTCCTTATTTCTATAGAACTATTTCTGTTTTTTAAATCTTTCTAGTTCCATCCCCACAATCTTGAGTTCCTCAATCTTTTTTTGTTCAAAACACATGCAGTTATCCCTTGGTACTCATAAGAGATTTGCTCCAGGTCACCCATGGTTACCAAAATCCACATATGTTCAAGTCCCTTAGATAAAATGGTGAGGTATTTGCATATGATCTACATATATCTTCCCATGTACTTTAAATCTCTCCAGATTACTTATAATGCCTAATACAATGTAAATGCTAGGTAAATAGCTGTAAGTACAATATAAGACCTTGTAAATAGTTACCTGAATGCCGCAAATTCAAATTTTGCTTTTTGGATCTTTCTGAAATTTTCTTTTGGGGTATTTCTATTCTTGGTTGTTTGAATCTGTGATTGTGGTACCAGAGGATATGGAGGGCCAATTATATGTAATAAAAATCTCAGTGATTCAGATTAATTTTAGGAGAGATGGTTTGAACTTATAAGACTGTATTACTGTCTGTCCTTAGACTCATATATGCCTTTACATTTATTTACTGTACTTACTGCTGAAATGTTAATAAATTATGTGGTATCTTCTGGGAATTTATTTTAATGAAAAGATAAAGAACTCTTATGAGTGTCGTGCTGGCCCTTTGCCAGCACTAACTGCACAGAGAACTGCACAGAGCAGTTCTTCCCTCTCTGCCCTCTCTGTTTTATTTCACAAGGGGTCTAAACTTTGCAGGGTGCATTTCCCAGTCTCCCATCAGCTGACGTCCATCTGGGTTTGGCCAATCAGAACCACTGGTGGGAGATTGGAGGGCAGGAGTAAAGGGGTGTTTTTAAGCTTGTTTCCATGCTTAGGCAGCAAGGGCAGCTCATGGAGGGCTTCAGATTTCACTGGACAGACTGCTGTGATTTCTGTTATTTGCTTGGAGGCTGTACACCCTGGGTTTCAGGAATATTTCCTTTTCCCTTTGATACTTTAGCACAGGGCTGATGGTGGTTTCCTGTGGTTACCAATCTGTGAGCTGTTTCATTGCCCCCTGTTTGACTTCTCAGCTCATCCATCACTCATAAAATAATTCTCAGATTCCCTCTGTTTTCAAAAATGTGGACTTCTAAAATAATTGGCTTGGCGACCACTGAATAGTCATTTGGAAAAAGAAAATTTTTCTTCTATCTCATACCAATTGCCGGAAAAAATTTCAAGTGGATCACAGATCTAAATGTGAAAAATGAATCCATATAAAAATAGAGGAAAACAAAGATGATTTATCTCTTGATCTGGACATGAAGAAACTTTCAAACTAAAGTCCCAAATCTAGAAACAATAAAAGAAAACATTGATAATATTCATTAATTAATAATAAATAATGAAAAAAAATTTTTGCATGGCAAAATACCACATGCAAAGTCAAAAGACTAATAAAAAATCAAAAGCCTATTTATCTAACAAATAATTCTTAAAAATCAAAGAAGAAACCTCATAAAATATGGTATAAACTGGACAAAATCCTCAAAGTTCACAAAAATATAAAATGGCCCTTAAATACAAGAAAATATATTCAACTTTACTCAAAATAAAATGCAAATTAGATCTTTATTGAGATGCAATTTCTCATTTATCAGAATGAGAATATTTCAAAATCTAGATAACATGTTTGTCAAGGCTATGGAAATTCAGATACTTTCATACATTTGTGGTGGAAATGTAAAATAACAGCAACCCCTCTCAAGGGCATTTGATGATATCTAAGAAAATTATATATGCATTTACCTCTTGAACCAGAAATTCCAGCTCTGGAAATTTGTCCTGAAGAAGCACCTCCACAAATATGCATATGTGTAAAGTTTTCATTCAGGAGTAAGTTGTAATAACAAAATGTTGTAGTCAATCTAAATGAGAGTAATTGAATTAAACATAGTGCTCCAGACAATGGTATATGATGTAGCCAAAGGGGAAGAATAAGGACGCTGTCTATGAATCCAGCATATAATGGAGTACATATAATAGGCTACCTGTCACACAAAATGAAGGGGAAATTCCTTGTTCTTCCAAAATGAAACAGGATATATCAACCAGGTATCAGTGAAAATGGTATGTTGTTGCAGAGGATGTAGGGATGGTGCAGAGGGTATAGGGGTAAATGTGCGATTTCTCTTAGTAGACCATTTTTATGTGGTTTCAACTTTGAACATGTGAAAATTGTAAATATTCAAAAATAAAATATGAAAAGGCAGACATTACATTTGAATATAAGCAAGAAATAACCTACTGTATGTCAGATTGATAATAATCACACAGAGAAAAAATTAAGTATCTTCAACACAGAGCTTTGACTGTACACCCTAGATAAAATGTATCATAACGAAGAACTACCAAGAACTCGTGACATTTGCTTAGTAGCTTTGTTCTTGGTGGTGGTATTTGGTGGTGTAATTCTGATAGTGTATTGTGTGTATAATAGGATTGAGCAATTGAGTAAATGTGTTTATGTTTTGGGGAAGAAGAGCTTTTACTTTCATAAGTGAGGACAAATAATGCAGTGTTGGATTTCAGGGAGAAGTCTCAATCTGAGCTCATTATATGTTATGTTATATATTTTGATAGATAACATGGACATGTATGTACACTTGCTGGCTCTGTTTGCCGAAAGGGATTTAGGCAAATCAGCATTAGTGGCAATCAGTACAGCTGGCACCTAGATCTGGATTTCTAAATATCAGTCACCACTAAAGTGTTTCCTAGGGAAATGGCTATTTCCAGGCCCAGAGCAGGGAATTCATGAGGTAAACCTGAAAAATCTCATATCAAAAAACAAGTGTACAAAGACTAACATCCACTAAAAGGAAAAGTACAAAAGTTGGCTTGGGATAAATTACACATCAAAAAGAGCCATGGTAAGTGATTATACCATGTTGAGTACACTGAATTCTTGAGTTTCTCTTGTTGAGATAAGAGAGAGAATGAGAGAAATATAAAGAGAACGACTGAGAGAAAAGAAAAGCTTTTTTATTTAAATAAAGGAATGCTAGCTAATAAATGTAGGTGGGATAACACTATTAGGAAATAAGCATTTTCACTCCCATGTAATCAATTATTTGGTATCAGTTAATTATTGATTACTCAAACTAAGATGATAAGTGAATGCTGAAACTTGGGTTAGAGGAATAGGATATTTTGAGGAATAGGATATTTATGTGGTCTCAAAGTATACGCACAGAGATTATTTAGGGTAAAAGGAAAAGTATAATTTTATAATGGACATACCTGATGTTTCACACCTTAACCAAATAATCAAACGTGGCATCTCTAAAAATGGAATAAACTTACATTATGTGCCTCTTCAACTAACGAACTGAGACATAGAAAACATCATCTAGGTAGTATATTTGCTAAAAACATTTAATCTAAATCTGAGGTCAGTTTTGGTAAGTTGTGTTTTTTGAGAGGTTTGTCCATTTCATCTAAATGATCAAAGTTCTTTATAATATTCTCTTTTCATTCTGTTTAACATCAGTAGATTTTTCTGTAATGTACTTTTTATTAATAATATTGGTAATTTGTAGTCCCTCTTTTTTCTTTATCACTCTTAGGAAATGCTTATCAATTTTATTTTATTTTTTCAAGAAATTTTTGATTATTAATTTTCTCTTCTAATTTTTTCAATGTCTATTCATATTTATTATTTTGTTCTTTCTGTTGACTCTGGGTTTGACTTGTACTTAGCTTACTGATCTGAGACCTTTCTTATTTTCTGACATAAGTATTCAAAGTTACAGATTTCCCTTTCAGCAGTACTTAGCTGCATCCCACCAATTTTGAGATGTATATTCAATGTTATTCAGTATATGTTCTGTTTTTTTCTTAGAATTTTGTTTTTGACCTGTGGATTATTTATCTGTATTGCTTAATTTTAAGATATTAGAGAACTTTTGAAATAGCTTTTTGCTGTTAATTTCTAATTTAATACCAGTGTGGTTAAAGGACATTCTGTGTAAGATTTCAGTCCTGTGGCATTTTTGAGACTTGTTTAATGGCCTTCACATATGACTTAACTTTGGCAAATGTTCCATGTGTACTTGAAAAGAATGTGTATTCTGCAGCTATTGAGAAACTTGAATCTAAAATGAGGAAAATAATAGGCATATTTAGAATCTGGTTTATTCTACCAATAACTTGCCTGGAGTCTTTTCAAAAGTTGGTTATAATAAGCAGCTAATTCAAAACGCACAAAAAATTCAGACTTGTCTAGATTTAAAAAGGCCAAAACAGTATCAGTTCAGTCGCTCACTCATGTCTGACTTTTTGGGAACCCATGGACTGCAGCACGCCAGGCTTCCCTGTCCATCACCAACACCTGGAGCTTCCTCAAACCCATGTCCATTGAGTCGGTGACGCCATCCAACCATCTCATCCTCTGTCGTCCCTGTCTCCTCCTGTCTTCAATCTTTCTCAGCATCAGGGTGTTTTCAAATGAGTAAGTTCTTCACATCAGGTGGATAGGTTCAGCTTCAGCATCAGTCTTTCCAATGAATATTCAGGACTGATTTCCTTTAGGATTGACTGGTTTGATCTCCTTGCATTCCAAGGGATTCTCAAAAGTCTTCTCCAACACCACAGTTCAAAAGCATAAATTTTTTGGCACTCAGCTTTCTTTATGGTCCACCTCTCACATCCATACATGACTACTGGGAAAACCATAGCTTTGACTAGATGGACCTTTGTCGGCAAAGTAACGTCTCTGCTTTTGAATACGCTGTCTAGGTTGGTCATGGCTTTTCTTCCAAGGAGCAAGCGTCTTTTAATTTCATGTGCAGTCACAGGCACTATCTGCAGTGATTTTGAAGTCTAAGAAAATGAAGTCTCTCACTGTTTCCATTGTTGCTGCATCTATTTGCCATGAAGTGTTGGGACCGGATGCCATGATCTTTGTATTTGGAATATTGAATTTTAAGCCAACTTTTTCACTCTTCTCTTTCACTTTCATCAAGAAGCTTTTTAGTTCCTCTTCACTTTCTTCTATAAGGGTGGTGTCATCTGTGTATCTGAGGTTATTGATATTTCTCCTGGAAATCTTGATTTCAGCTTGTGCTTCATTCAGCCCTGCATTTCACATGATGTACTCTGCATATAAGTTAAATAAGCAGAGTGACAATATACAGCCTTGACATACTCCTTTCCCAATTTGGAACAGGTCTGTTGTTCATGTCTGGTTCTAACTGTTGCTTCTTGACCTGCATACAGAGTTCTCAGGAGGCAGGTCAGGCGGTCTGGTATTCCCATCTTTTTAAGAATTTCCACAGTTTGTTGTGATCTACACAGTCAAAGTCAAAGGCTTTGACCTAATCAATATTTTTTCTGGAATTCTCAAACAATATAGAGTAGTATTTGAATGGATCCTGAATCAAAAAGTTTTTTTTAAAAAAAGACATTTTGAAAATAGTTGAAAGCATTTAAATATGGACTGAATAACATGATATTATTGAATTTTCTAGGTGTGAAGATGCATTTCAGTTATGTAAGAGAATGTTTTTATTCTCTGGAGTTGGATGCTAAAGTATTTAGGGTTGAAGAATTTAAGCATAATGTCTACAACTTATTTTCAAATAGAGTATATGTGTGCACACATTCACACACATGTGCACGCGCACACACACACACACACACACACACACCAAGTATAAACATTAGTGAATCTAGGTAGAGATTGTGGTTATTCATTTGACCATTCTTTAACTTTTCCTTGGGTTTGAAATATTTCAGAATAAAACTTTGGGGGAAAAATCTCCCTCTGTGTAAATAATTAGGATAATTTTTTTTAATTTCTAGCTAGACCCTACTTAAAAGAGCATCAGGTACATTGATTTAGCTCTCAGCACAACCAGCACCATTGTTACCATTGTTTGGCAGTGCCAAAGAGAAAAATAAGGTTAAGAAACATTTCCAGTTTTGCGGGAATAATAAAAACAGTAAGAGGTGGATCAAGGGCTGAAACTTGAGTCTGATGAACTCCAAAGCCTGTGCTCTAAACCTCTACCCTGCCTTTCTCTCACTTTGACATCCAAAGTGCTTAAATTCCTCATTTTATTTGGTTGATGCTATTATATTCCTTAGCATAGTGTTTTCCCCACTGAAAGTGAAAGTGAAAGTAGCTCTGTTGTGTCTGACTCTTTGCAACCCCATGGACTATACAGTCCATGGAATTCTCCAGGCCAGAACATTGGAGTGGGCAGCCTCTTCCTTCTCCAGGGGATCTTCCTAGCCCAGGGATCAAACTGGGGTCTCCTGCATTGCAGGCGGATTGTTTACCAACTGAGCTATCAGGTCTACCACTAGGTAGACCAAAGTTAAAATTCTGCCCCTTCCATCCTGGGCTTATGACTGTCAAAGCAAAAATTAAGCACATAAAAGAAACTTTATTCAAGGTTACTGCAGTAAGAGAGACAGGCTGAAACCGAATGAGTTCTGTTCCACTGAAACAAAGGGTTGGAATGTTTTTTAAGAACTGGGATGGTGGGTGGAGAGGATCATAGGGCACCCTTGTTTGTTAACTGACCACAAGGAAAGGAAAAGTAAACTTTCTGTATCCTCATGGCAGGAAGTGGTTTTACACTTTGAAACAGGATGTCCACGGGAAGTTAGACTGCCATCCTCCCCCAGAAACTAGGACATAAGAGAACTGTCTCCCTTGATGTTTATATTTCAAAGGGATAGCTCCCAGGTCCTTGAGAAAATTAGTACAGGGTTGTAAAAATTGGTTAAGAGGCTTTTAAAAAAGATTTACATCTCAAAGAAGCAGAGGAAGGGTTGCAATTACAAATTTTCAGAAGTAAATGCTCTAAGAAAAGGGAAGCCCGTCTGAAGTTTAGTTAAGCTGAAGGAATAAGGCCATTTGGGTCCTGATAGTGCATGTTCGGTAAAGAATATGCTTGCAATGTGGGAGAATTGGGTTCAATTCCTGGGTTGGGAAGATCCCCTGGAGGAGGGCAGGACAACCCACTCCAGTATTCTTGCCTGGAGAATCTCCATGGAGAGAGGAACCCAGTGGGCTACAGTCCATGGGGTCGCAAAGAGTCGGATACGACTGAGCACATTTACACAGTCAGACACACAGGACGCATTTACAGAGGTCTGAATGAGAGTGGTGCAAGGACATCCTCACCCCACTTGTTACTCAGATTCCTGACTTTCCCCTGGTCTGCTCATGACACTACACAAGTCCTGCTTTTCGTTTGAAAATACGCAAGTACTCCTCCTTCCTCTGCTCACTTATCTTGCTTCTTCCCACCTTAGTTTGCTGGAGGATATTCCCTTTATAAGTCAGTGATCCTCTTCTCTTGCTTTCTTCCTGAACTTTTAGTCCTCATTTTTCCTCTTCTGCTTCCTTCTTCCCAGGCGTGGGTCATCTCTTGGCTCCCTTCCAGTTCTGATTCTCTATCAATCTTTGGCTGTCTCTCAGAGTCCACTCAGGAAGAAGTAAGTACGGTGCACCAGTGCAATAAAGAGTCTAGCTCTTCTCAGATGTTCATAAAAGGCAGCATTTGAAAAGATTTTCTCCAACTAGTGCCACAGGAGTAGCAGAGTGAATTGCAGATGAACAGGGGTTACAGAATTTGTAACATTCTGTGTATCTTTGAGTAAGCCTAATAATTTCTCTGAGCTTCACTGCATTTCTTTGCGAAATAGGATTAATATAATTATTGACCATAAGAGTTAACTAAGGTAGCGGATATAAATCCACAGTGTCAAGTATTGAATATTTAGTAAATTATCACTACTTTGAAAAAAAGTCTTTGCTTACATAATGGTAATATTAATAACTGTGTTGAAAAGAGCCATGGTAACATTTTCTCAGGTGGAATGTGTGATAGATCTGCCCGCCAAAGTAGGTGTGGTATATTTGTGTTACATCAATTTAGATAAAACTAAAGTTCCCAGAATTCCCATTCCTGAGTAATTCTAAATCACTGGGGCACTGTGAGGCATTTCACAGGAGCAGTGATGGGTGGAAATGGAACAACAGACATGTTCTTCATACCTAGAAGGTGAGTGCAGGGCATGAGTGCAGCCTGCTGCATGCTGTATGCTGCAGCTGATCTACTGATTCACGTACAGCTCCTGTTGCATTTCCGCCTCATGTTTCTCTAACTCCTGGATCCAGACGTGATTGGTTCTTTGATGAAGGATGCAGGACATCTCCACCATCACAGTAGGAGCGTGGAGGCAGTGAGAGACTGCACGGGGCACTAGTCCTTTCTACTCATCCTTATAGGTTCCAACTTCTCCATGCTTCCAGATTTCCCATCTGTCTTCTCTTTCTAATTGCCTGTCTGCAGATTTAGGCTCTAGTACCAGAAAGAAGCAGGTGGAATAGTTTCACGTCAGCTCTTTAACTTGCTTTCCTAAATTTGACATAAAGTCAAATCCCCGATTCATCTTCTAATGTATCTAATCTGTCGTATTGCTTTTGCTTCTCTAATAGAACCTTGTCAGATGTAACAGGCAGTGAGTTTCATCAGAGACCAACATAGATCAAGCTTGATACCTCTCAGCTATTAGGACAGTTCAGTAAAAGACTATCATTTTCCGGGGCATAAGAAGTGAGGCTCTGTGCTCAGACCTTCAAGTTCTCCTTGCTTATGGAGTGTGTGAAAATATATCTATTTATAGTTATAACTCCTTTGAATCAAACTAATTCTAAGATGGTGTTTTCAACTCCTTCAATGATTACAAGCTATAATGATAGCCTTTCCTAATGTGGTGACAAAATACCACATAATTTTGCAGATGTTGCTTACTTTGGAAATTTCTAATACAGGCATTGCATGATTTGTAGAAATCAGTGTATGTCAAACTGCCAATTTTCACATTTTGAACATAACATGTAAAAATAGTACCTTTTACAAGATAAGATATGCAATATAAAATATAATAATAATAATTAAAAAAAAAAACCTGAGTGGAAATACAAGCTCGGAGAGACAGTTGGATGTAGTAGTTTAGAATGTAAAACAGTACCACACAATTTGGAGTGTTGCTTATTAGCTCTGAGCTTGCTAATTATGTGATGTTGGGTGATTACTTGGCCTGTGCTTCAGTTGCCTCATCTACTGTCCCAGGGCATGATGGGAGTGGTTCTGATAAATGTGCAGCTCTTGGAGTAGTGCATGGCACGGTGCAGGCAGAAGCTTTGGGGACTGATTCTCCCTTATGAAGGAGACACTATTTGTTTTCCCATTCCGTGAGGGCAGGGATCACATCTGTCTGCTCTTGTGTCCCTTACTTGACCCATTGAAGGTGTGTGTTGCGGTGCCCCGCCCAGATCCCTTTTCAGGATGCAGGTACTCACTCTTGGGACTCCTGGGATGTCACCTCTTGGGGCCCGTGACTGAGTCTGTCACTAGGAATTGCCTTGGGTCAAAGGGAGATGGCAAGATTAAGCTCCTCCCTGGGGGGAAATCCATATCCAATGACTGGTGGGAGTGGCGTACAAAGGACAGGCTCCCTTGTGAGGCAACCCTGAAATGCTCCCCTGGGGTCGGCTGAGTTGGAGCCTCTGTTGTGTCTACATCTCAGTTCAACGCTGCTCTTTCCTCTCTCTAGTCCTGCTGTTCTCACTTCCTGCCTAGGTGTTGTTCCCAAGAGCACTCTTGGATAATCCTACACACAGGCCTTCATTTCAAAACCTGTTTAAAGGGGGTATAAGGAGAAAACTTTTAGGGGTAATTGATGGTGGTGGTGGTTTAGTCGCTAAGTCACCTCCAACTCTTGCAGCCCCATGGACTGTTACCTGCCTGGTTCCTCTGTCCATGGGATTTTCCAGGCAAGAATACTGGAGTGGGTTGCCATTTCCTTCTCCAGGGGATCTTCCCAACCCAGGGATCTAATGGCTTTTCCTGCATCTCCTGCAAATCCTGTAGGCAGATTCTTTACTGACTGAGCCCCAGGGAAGCCCCCAGGAGTAATTGAAGTGTTCATTACATTGCTTTTGCTGATGGTTAAATGCAGGGAGAATGGGGAGAACAGACATCAAAATGTGTCAAATTGTTCAATTTAAATATGTGTGGTTTATTGTATGTCACTTATACTTTAATAAGGAAAAAATCAGAGGGACAGTGGGAGAAAAAATAAGTGCATTTTGGTCACATCCTACCAGCAGCACTTTTCTAATGTATTGTTTCCTCTTCTTCTCAGGATGTTCTTACCTACGAACCTTATTGTTCACCATGTCAAATTCCTCTTTACTCCTTCGTGTATTGTTATAGTCATTCATTCTCTTGAACAGACATTCTCTGAGCACCCTCCATGCCCAGATCCTTTTCTATGAATAGGTACTTGGGATAAAAAGACAAACTAGGCAGTCTTTCTCCCCGTTGAGTCCATTGCCCCATGGAGGAGACTGAACTGGAGGCAATTCCAATGATAACTTCGGCATTCATGACCCTCTTAGGTTGGCTTCAGCCTATGCCAGCAGAAGTAGCACATGTTTGTGACACAAAATATGACAGGTACAGAACAAAATAAAGAAGGAAATATGATCACACTCCAGTGCGCTTACAATTACTTACCTATCATTTTATCCTACGTTTTCTCCCATATCACCAAATTTTTACAGAAATGATTTTTCACTAGGAAAATTATTTTGTTCCATGACTATGTACATTATGTTTTAACTGTTGTCTCATATAACATCTGTTTGGGGGCTTTTGTTCTCATCGTCACCCATGTTTCTTTGTCATTATTGTCAGAGATGTCTGGAAAAGTCCTGCAACAGATCCAGTGATCTGTGCCCACCTTTCGGGTTCCCTGGGCCCTTTCTCTTCCCCGTGCTTCTACTGATTTGATTTGTAACACTTCCCACATCTTCTTGAGCTTTCTTCCCCTAAATCACTTCATTTCCTCTCTTTCTATTTTAATGGCATGGTATGAAAGGAGCACAACTGCCCACTGGGAGCTGGGTACAGGTGTGAGGGCCAGAGGCAGGGAGAAGGAGCTGATGACCTCAACCAGTGGCTAAAATTGTCATTCATTTGCTCTCCAGAAGTGCTCACCATCTCACTGGCAAAGGGGGACTTTCCCTGTTAGACTTCTTTAGGGTCACCAGGAGACCAAACGAGACATAGCAGGATTTCTAATCCCAGTCACTTTGCTGGTAGTTGATCATCATTTTGGGTGTCCCACAACTCCATACTCATCCATAAAGGACTTCTAAAGGATTTCAAAGAAGAGATAACAAGGGCAATAGAGGGAAAAAATCATTAGTCCATATGTTTGGTAAAAGGTATCAAATCTGAATGATTGCTATAGATGTTTTAAATAGGGAAATTAGAAAAAGAATTTCCTTGGGAGCCATGAACATCCAGAGAAACCAAGTGTGAGAAACTGGAAGATAATTATTTTGGTTGGCCTCTTCTACTGTAATGCTGTGTTTGAACTTTAATCAGTGGTTCAGATTTGGAAAAGGGCACCTGTGCCAGGACAGAAAACCTAAGAGAAAATCACTTTGTGATGCTGAGAAGTGAATGTTCATAAATTAATAATACCAACAATAATAACTAAACAATATAAAATAAAGCCTAAGAACATTGCAAACATTAGATATTTCTTTGTAGTCTTTATGCATATTGCTGTGTATTATCTCATTTAATCCTCATACAACCCTATGAGAAAGGCACTTTCCCTTCTAACTATGAGGAAATAGGAGGACAGAAAGGCTGTATCACTTGCCCGAGGTTGCAATGCTGGTAGTGAGCTAGAATCCCTACTGGGGTCTGGTTGATTTCATAGTCTATATTGTTAACTCATTTTCTTTAATCTCAAGGGAGAGACCATTCCTCTCTGGCTCTCTTTCCAAGAGCTTGGCAAACTGAGAAACCTAGGAGAGCTGTAGGCATGGACTTTGCAAAGTTGTCCTTTTGCTATTGATTTTTGATGTTGTTGCCTTGTAGTTAGAGAATTTGCTGTTCCATATCAGTTGCTTGGTAGAAACTTCCTTTGTGGTTCAGAACATGGTCAATTTTTGTGAATTATCCATATATACTTGAAAATAAAGCATCTATTTGTAGGGTATATCTGCTGGATCAATATTGTTTATTTTGCTGTTCAAGTCTGCCTGCTTGATCTATCAGCTTCCAAGAGAGATGAGTTGAAATACCCATGGTGATTCTTTGATCAATTTCTCATCTTAAATCTATTTAGTTTTCTTTTACATTTTGAGACTGTGTAGTTCATTTATACTAGATCTGGATTGTCCTATCTTCCTGGTGAATTTTAAATTTCATCATTAAGTAAGATCCTGTTTTATCCCTAAAGATGCATTTTTCCTTGGTATAATTTGATATCACTACTATCATAGCATGTTTCTGTTAATATTTTCTTACTTTATCTTTCTTTACAAACTTTAAGAAATATTATAATAACAGGACTCTGTGTGTGTGTGTGTGTGTGGTGGGGTGTTTGCTTGCTTCAGTTATTTCTGAAGTTTATGCAGAGCAGCAAAAAGGCAATAATAGCTAAAACATCCCAAAGGAAAAAATATGGTGGAGGGGATTGGCGTAGCAGATATCAAGATTTATCTTAAAGCTATAAATGTAATTTAGTGAGTTATTGGTATATGGATATAAAAACAGGCCAATGAATCTGAATAGGAAATCCAGAAATAGACTTTGTTTTCAGATAAACTGCAGTTGCAAATCAGTGGGTGAAAGGATAAGGTTTTCAATAAATGATACTGGGCTCATTTACATACTAAAATATATAATCAATTTCCTTTCTGAAATATGACAACAAATACAGATAAAAGTTTAAACCATATAACTTTAGGAGACAATGTTGCAAAATGTATTATGCCTTTGGGATAGAAAATGACTTAAAAGGTGGCAGCAACTCCAGAAAAATAAATGACCCAATCAAAAAATGGGCCAAAGATCTAAATAGACATTTCTCCAAAGAAGACATACAGATGGCTAACAAACACTTGAAAAGATGTTCAACATCACTCTTTATCAGAGAAATGCAAATCAAAACCACTATGAGGTACCATTTCACACCAGTCAGAATGGCTGCGATCCAAAAGTCTACAAATAATAAATGCTGGAGAGGGTGTGGAGAAAAGGGAACCCTCTTACACTGTTGGTGGGAATGCAAATTAGTACAGCCACTATGGAGAACAGTGTGGAGATTCCTTAAAAAACTGGAAATAGAACTGCCTTATGATCCAGCAATCCCACTGCTGGGCATACACACTGAGGAAACCAGAAGGGAAAGAGACACGTGTACCCCGATGTTCATCGCAGCACTGTTTATAATAGCCAGGACATGGAAGCAACCTAGATGTCCATCAGCAGATGAATGGATAAGAAAGCTGTGGTACATATACACAATGGAGTATTACTCAGCCATTAAAAAGAATACATTTGAATCAGTTCTAATGAGGTGGATGAAACTGGAGACTATTATACAGAGTGAAGTAAGCCAGAAGGAAAAACATAAATACAGTATACTAACGCATGTATATGGAATTTAGAAAGATGGTAACGATAACCCTGTGTACGAGACAGCAAAAGAGACACTGATGTATAGAACAGTCTTATGGACTCTGTGGGAGAGGGTGGGAAGATTTGGGAGAATGTCATTGAAACATGAAAAAAAAAAAATTTAAAAAAAAAAAAAAAAAAAGACGACACAAAACAGGGAGTCCCCTGATGTCCTAGTGGTTAGGATTCCAGGCTTTCACTACTGTGACCAGGTTCAACCCCTGATGGGGGAACTGAGATTCCCACCAGCCTCACAAAAAATTTTAAAAGTAAAAAGAAAAGGAGACACAAAACTTCAAAAGGAGAAAAATGTTTGCCTCCCTTTTCCTAAGCTTTTCTCCTTCCTCCCTGTACTGAAGACATGGTGGTCTGAAATGGAGAAGCCATCTTTGCCACCAAGGGTGAACAGCCAAATACTAAGGATGGAGCGGAAAGGTAGAAGAAGCCTGGATAGAAGAAGCAGGGTCAAGGCTGGTGTATTACCCAATAACATAAAAAAGTTTTTTTTAATCTATCTGTTTAAGCTATTATTATTTGAGTATTCCGTTATGTGAAGCACTCCTGAGTCATATAGTTGAGATACACTCCGTTTTGAGCCTGATGACATGACTTGTTCAGTGAGAAATTAAACTTCCATTTAAACCCGGAAAAAAAAAAAAAAAAAAAAAAAGGTGGCAGCATTTCCAAACTAAATGGAAAAACTGTTACATTTTGCTATAATTTATAAAAGTAAAATTACTACAATTTGCAAAAGCAAAATTAATGTTTTTGTTCATCAAAATCTGGTATAAATAAAATTAGAGACTATTTACAATACATGTCGGAGAAGGCAATGGCACCCCACTCCAGTACTCTTGCCTGGAAAATCCCATGGATGGAGGAGCCTGGTGGGCTGTAGTCCATGGGGTTGCTAAGAGTCAGACACGACTATGTGACTTCCCTTTCACTTTTCACTTTCATGCATTGGAGAAGGAAATGGCAACCCACTCCAGTGTTCTTGCCTGGAGAATCCCAGGGACAGAGGAGCCTGGTGGGCTTCCATCTATGGGGTCGCACAGAGTGGGACACAACTGAAGCGACTTAGCAGCAGCAGCAGCAACAATACATGTACTTGACAAAGAATTAATATCTAGAATATATAAATAACTTCTCAAGAACTCAGTAGGACAATGGACAAAAGATAAACTGACATAGCACAGAAGAGGAACCTTAAACTGGCCAATAAGCATATGGAATGATGATCAGACTTCCCTGGTGTTCCAGTGGTTAAAATCAGCCTGCCAATGCAGGGGACACGGGTTTGATCCCTGGTCCAGGAAGATCCCACATGTCATGGGCCAACTAAACCCATGCATCCCAACTACTGAGTCCACATGCTGCAACAAGAGAAACCACCACAGTGAGAAACCCTTGCACAGCAGCTAGAGTAGCCCCCACTTTCTGCATCTAGAGAAAGCCCATTTGCAGCAACCAAGACCCAGAGCATCCAAAAAAAAATAAATAGTTAAAATGATGATCAACCTTATTAGTAATCAAACAATTGCAAATTACTAGCACAATAAATACCATTTTATACCCATCAGTTAGTAAAAATTAAAACAATTGAAAACATCACATTTTGTAAAGAACTTACCATACCTTATAATCCAGCAATTCCACTCCTAGGCGTATACCCTAAAAAGACTTGTTTTTGTGCACCATGTGACTTGCATAAGGCTTTTCATAGCAACAATGTCTGTATTCATAAAAATCAGAAATTACCCAAATGTCTGCCATTCAGAATGAGCAAATAAATTTTGGTGTAATGATTTAGTAGAATACTAGATAGCAGGAATTCTTTAAACCTGTGACAGCTCTGTTGCATGGAATACTGTAACTCTATAATAGGGGGTTATGTCCGATATGACCCTGGATTCCTAAAGGGATCTTAGAACCCCAGCTCCCAATCCCTGGAGCCTATGTATGGTCCCACACTCCCTTAATCCTCCATGACAGTACCTTCCCTTACTGCTTTGACTGTTCATTTCTGACCATTGGGGATTTCCTTTTGTTTCTTTGACACTGAATTTTGTGAAAGAATTTTACATTTTGTGAAGAATTTCACACATTTCTATGATTTCATAGGAGGTTTCTCTGCACCAACAGTATCACAAGAAGCCACTACCACCCATCTGTACTGACTCTGCCTGTTCAAGAATTCAGTGCCTTGCTAAATTGTGTTGCTTTGCCTAAGTTCGGCAGTTTTGTCTGCTAGCAGACAGGAATATGTTCTTCATGAAATCTTTTTAGAGTTCTTTTTTTTTTTTAATTTATAAGTTTGTTTCTCTTACTGAAAAAAGACATAAAAAGCCTGCAATTTAGAAATATTATTATTTCCCCTTTCTTTTAGACTTAGCACTGTTATTTCCACACAAGCCTATATGATGACTTACCACAATAAAGGCATTTTTAAAAAGCCTTTACTTATATCAGGTATCTTGGTGCATTTGAAGAACCATTTTCAGCTCTTCTAGATGGCTGAATGTAGACTTGTGAAAGGAGACCAGGAATGACAGCAGAGATATTCTTAATTTACAGTCTGTAAAATCAAGATGTTAGAATGCAGTCATAAGCTTGAACATTTGCCCTGCCGAAGCTGAGCGCCAAAAAATTGATGCTTTTGAGCTGTGGTGTTGGAGAAGAATCTTGAAAGTCCCTTGGACTGCAAGGAGATCCAACCAGTCCATTCTGAAGGAGATCAGCCCTGGGTGTTCTTTGGCAGGACTGATGCTAAAGCTGAAAGTCCAGTACTTTGGCCACCTCATTCAAAGAGTTGACTCATTGGAAAGACTCTGATGCTGGGAGGGATTGGGGGCAGGAGGAGAAGGGGACAACAGAGGATGAGATGGCTGGATGGCATCGCCAACTCGATGGACATGAGTTTGAGTGAACTCCGGGAGTTGGTGATGGACAGGGAGGCCTGGCGTGCTGCGGTTCATGGGGTTGCAAAGAGTTAGACATGACTGAGTGACTGAACTAACTGACTGACTCCTCCCCTTTATATTTTTCCTTCACCTCCTCCCCCTTCTTCTATTTGCATTAAGATTTTTTTTAATGCAGTCTAAAATCTAAAACTCTTGGAAAAGGCTAGATCATAGAACACATTAACCTGGGAAATAATGTAAGTTTAGTCTTTCTAGGGAAGCATTTTTGAGACATCACTGATATAATAAACTCCTTTTCATTTGACATTTCATTCCAAATTTGGTGTGTCAAATGCTGAAACTCTCTCATTTCCTTATGTATGTGTGCATACTAGGTCACTTTAGTTGTGCCCCACTCTTTGCGACCCTATGGAGCATAGCCTTCCAGGCTCCTCTGTCCATGAAATTCTCCAGGAAAGAATACTGGAGTAGATTGCGATGACCTCCTCCAGGAGATCGTCCTGACCCAGGAATTGAACCTGTGTCTCTTAAGTCTCCACATTGGCAGGCGGATTCTTTACCACTAGTGCCACCTGGGAAGCCCCTCATTTCCTTATACTCAGTCTGTAATCTTTTCTCCACTGTTACTTTTTTTATGGTATAATATCACTTGAAGATAAACTGGGATAAGTTAAAAATGTGTACTGTAAACCCCAAAGAAACCACTAAAACAGCAAAGCAAGAGTTAACAGCTAATAAGCCAGCAAAGGAAATATAACTATGTTATGAAAAAATAATCCAAAAAATTCAGAAAAAGAAGAAAAGCAAGTAAAGAACAAAGAGGACAAATAGAAGTCAAAAAGCAAGATAACTAAACCCCAATGGATTAATTATCATATTAAATGTAGCTAGTCCAATAAAGCAGAGATTGTAAGACTGAATAAAAAGCATGGTCCAATAATACACTGCTTACAAGAAATGTAAAGACACAAATAGATTAAAAGTAAATGAATGGGAAAATATGTATCTTAGTAATAATAGTCCAAAGGAAGCTGGAATGACAATATTAACATCAGGCAAAATGTATTTCAGAACAATGAATATTACCATGGATAAAGGATAAAGAAGGTAATTTCATAATGATAAGTAGGTCAATATATCAGGAAGACACAACAATCCTAAATGTTTTTGTTATGCCTAACAACACAGCTTCAAAACACTTGGCAAAAACTGATAAAACAGCAGGAAGAATAAATAAAACATAATTATTGACAGAGATTTTAGTACTCCCACTTGAACACACAGGCAAAAATTCCTCAGTGACAGTAGTCTTGAACAGCACTATCAACCAACCTAACTTGACTGGTATTTATATAGCTCTTTCAATACCAATAGCATACACATTATTTTCAAATGCATAAAGAACATTTACCAAGATAGACTACTGGGCCATACAGTAAGTCTCAATAAATTTAGAAGGATTACAATATGATCTCTGATAATAATAGAATTAAATTAGAAATCAGTAACATAAAGATCTATGGGAAATCCCCAAATAGTCGAAAGCTGAATAACATACTTCCAAATAACAGGGATCAAAGAAGAAATTTAAAGAGAAATTTGAAAATATTTTGAAATTTATTTAAAAAAAAGACACTGAGAGAATTTGTGGGATGCTGCTAAACAGTATTTTATTTAGTACTATTTATTGCACTAAATATCTGTACAAGAAAAAAGAAAACTCACACATCAGTGATCTTAGCTACCACCTTAAAAACAAAAGCATTTTAAAAGAGCAAATTAATTTTTCACCATTGAGGATAATGTTTGCTGTGGGTTTGTCATATATAGCTTTTATTATGTTGAGGTATGTTCCTTCTATTCCTGCTTTCTGGAGAGCTCTTATCATAAATGGATGTTAAATTTTGTCCTCTAAAGTCAGGAACAAGACGAGGGTGCCCACTTTCACCATTACTATTCAACATAGTTTTGGAAGTTTTGGCCACAGCAATCAGAGCAGAAAAAGAAATAAAAGGAATCCAAATTGGAAAAGAAGAAGTAAAACTCTCACTGTTTGCAGATGACATGATCCTTTACATAGAAAACCCTAAAGACTCCACCAGAAAATTACTAGAACTAATCAATGATTATAGTAAAGTTGCAGGATATAAAATCAACACACAGAAATCCCTTGCATTCCTATACACTAATAATGAGAAAACTGAAAGAGAAATTAAGGAAACAATTCCATTCACCATTGCAACGGAAAGAATAAAATACTTAGGAATATATCTACCTAAAGAAACCAAAGACCTATATATAGAAAACTATAAAACACTGGTGAAAGAAATCAAAGAGGACACTAATAGATGGAGAAATATACCATGTTCATGGATTGAAAGAATCAATATAGTGAAAATGAGTATACTACCCAAAGCAATTTATAGATTCAATGCAATCCCTATCAAGCTACCAACGGTATTCTTCACAGAGCTAGAACAAATAATTTCACAATTTGTATGGAAATACAAAAAACCTCGAATAGCCAAAGCTATCTTGAGAAAGAAGAATGGAACTGGAGGAATCAACCTGCCTGACTTCAGGCTCTATTACAAAGCCACAGTTATCAAGACAGTATGGTACTGGCACAAAGACAGAAATATTGATCAATGGAACAAAATAGAAAGCCCAGAGATAAATCCACGCACATATGGACACCTTATCTTTGACAAAGGAGACAAGAATATACAATGGATTAAAGACAACCTCTTTAACAAGTGGTGCTGGGAAAACTGGTCAGCCACTTGTAAAAGAATGAAACTAGACCACTTTCTAACACCATACACAAAAATAAACTCAAAATGGATTAAAGATCTCAATGTAAGACCAGAAACTATAAAACTCCTAGAGGAGAACATAGGCAAAACACTCTCCGACATACATCACAGCAGGATCCTCTATGACCCACCTCCCAGAATATTGGAAATAAAAGCAAAAATAAACAAATGGGACCTAATTAAACTTAAAAGCTTCTGCACAACAAAGGAAACTATTAGCAAGGTGAAAAGGCAGCCTTCAGAATGGGAGAAAATAATAGCAAATGAAGCAACTGACAAACAACTAACCTCAAAAATATACAAGCAACTCCTACAGCTCAACTCCAGAAAAATAAATGACCCAATCAAAAAATGGGCCAAAGAACTAAATAGACATTTCTCCAAAGAAGACATACAGATGGCTAACAAACACATGAAAAGATGCTCAACATCACTCATTATCAGAGAAATGCAAATCAAAACCACTATGAGGTACCATTTCACACCAGTCAGAATGGCTGCAATCCATAAGTCTACAAGCAATAAATGCTGGAGAGGGTGTGGAAAGAAGGGAACTCTCTTGCACTGTTGGTGGGAATGCAAACTATTACAGCCACTATGGAGAACAGTGTGGAGATTCCTTAAAAAACTGGAAATAGAACTGCCTTATGATCCAGCAATCCCACTGCTAGGCATACACACTGAAGAAACCAGAAGGGAAAGAGACATGTGTACCCCAATGTTCATCGCAGCACTGTTTATAATAGCCAGGACATGGAAGCAACCTAGATGCCCATCAGCAGATGAATGGATAAGAAAGCTGTGGTACATATACACAATGGAGTATTACTCAGCCATTAAAAAGAATACATTTGAATCAGTTCTAATGAGATGGATGAAACTGGAACCTATTATACAGAGTGAAGTAAGCCAGAAAGAAAAACACCAATACAGTATACTAACGCATATATATGGAATTTAGAAAGATGGAAACAATAACCCTGTGTTCGAGACAGCAAAAGAGACACCGATGTATAGATCAGTCTTATGGACTCTGTGGGAGAGGGACAGGGTGGGGAGATTTGGGAAAATAGCATTGAAACATGTATAATATCATGTATGAAACGAGTCGCCAGTCCAGGTTCGATGCACGGTACTGGATGCTTGGGGCTGGTGCACTGGGACGACCCAGAGGGAGGGGAGGGGAGGGAGGAGGGTGGAGGGTTCAGGATGGGGAACGTGGGTATACCTGTGGCGGATTCATTTCGATATTTGGCAAAACTAATACAATATTGTAAAGTTTAAAAATAAAATAAAATTAAAAAAAAAATAAAAGAGCGAATTAAACTAAAGTAAGAAGAAGGAAGGAAGTAATAAAGTTCAAAGCAGAAATCAATGAAAGAAAACAAAAAAGAGAGAAATAAAAATGAAATAAAATACATGTATTTGAAATAATCAATAGAATTAAGCCTGTAGCCAGATTAATCAGAGGAAAAGAAGGCATATATTAATGGTATCTGGTATGAGAGAAATGACATTACTACAGGTTCTATAGCTATTTAAAAGGATAATATGGGAATGTTATCAACAGGTTTATGCTTATAAACCTGACGGCTTAGATGAAATGGACAAATTTCTCAAAAGACTCAAAATATCAATGCTCACTCAATAAGAAACAATAAACTTGTATAACTCTACAAAAGATACTGAATTTTTACTTTAAAACTTTCTCATAAAGAAAAGTTAGTGCTTGGATGGCTTTCTGGTGAATTCTACCAAACATTTAAGGAAAAAAGTTGTACTAATTTTACATGAACTCTGAGAAAACTGATGAGGAGGAAACACTTCTCAACTAGTCTCTAAGGCTAGCATTAACTGGTTAGCAAAGCAAGTTCTCTTGTTAGAGAGAGTCACAACTTTATAAATTTATTTGTCTAAATAAATAAATAGTCTAAAAATGGAAACCACCCAAATGTCTATCAATAGGCAAAAGGATAAGTGTACTGTACTATATCTATCTAATGGAATATTACTTAGCAACGAAAATAACAAACTATGGATACACACTATTGTGACTCTCGAAATAATTATGCTTGAAATAAATGCAGTTTTTACTGTATGTCAATTATGACTCAATAACAGTGTAAAAAAACAATTTGGAGAGATTATTTTCATCCCCAATATACTCATTAAGAAATTGATGTTTAGAGGTTATGTTGCTTATTGTCACATGCTCACATAGGGGAAAAAAATCTAGCTTATGTGCTTTGCGTACTTTAACTCAATCCTTATGTCAACTCATGAGGATATGTTTTCTTTGTTACATTTTACAAAATAGAGAGAGAGAGAAAGATGGAATATAAGTAACTTGCCCATGGTCACATGATTTGCAGTTAAACTAGGCTCTGAACCCATATCCCTTAGCTTCCAATGCCTGTGTCTTCTTGACATCTTTGGGCTCTAGACATGATCCCCAAGTTATTACATTTTAAAAAGAAAGAAGAATCACCACTAAACCTTGAGAATTTCATTCCTAAAAAAAAAAGCCTTTGGCTTTAGGCAGAGAGGCATGTCTGAATCCTCCCCAACACATGATGAATGTTTATGTGGGCAAGGCTCTCTATTTTATATTCCTGAGATGGTGCGCAATTTCCCACAGCCTCACTACACCTCCAGCCTTTCTTTGTCATTCAGAAATGCATTTCAGAAGTGGGTCAGTGAGAGTGAGGCCTTGTTCATTTAACTTTTTTAAAGCAAATTATGTATAAACTTCACTAATTAAAAGTAACAGCTAACATTTGTTGAATGCCAGATACTCTCAGCACTTTTATATATATATATATATATATATATATATATATATATATATATATATATATATAGTCCTATTGTCCTACTTCTCCTCAAGATGTGTAAAAGGCAGGTATTGATATTATCTTTTTTTAAAAAATAAATGAAGAAACTGAAGCTCAAGGAGGTTAAGTCACTTTTCCAAGGTCATGCAGCAGATCAGAGGAGAAACCTAGGATAATAGTTGAATTCCAGAATGTGCTTATCATCTATGCCAAACTGCCCTCTAGTATTTTAACTCTTGCTTAAACTATTTCCCCTAAGTGATCTGAAATATTCATGATAGTATATTGTGGCAACCCAGGTTGTTTGATGTCTATCATTGAAAGAACCTTGATGGCCCACAAATCCCAACAGTCCTCAAATGGAACTCCATACACCTGGCAACATACTGCAGGCTCCTTAGGAGGAGGAGGTCTGGAGCATCAGTTTGATTAAGAAGAGCTAGCTAGCCAGGAGAGGTGGAACATGAGTGGCCCCTTTGGAATCACTGACTCTATCAATTGTTGGCATGGATTCAGGGAACAGAGCAAATGGACATCATATCTGTAAAAGCTTGGCGAAGGATATCAGCATCTTTCCTGTCCTCTGTGTGTACACTCCTTCAAAGTGAGCGATCTAGGTTCCCAAATTGGAGAAAGGCAAGGAGAGCTGGATTGCCTCTGTCAGAATGACAGAATGCCTAGCCTCAGCTCTGCGCTGCTTCTGGAACTGAACTCAACTTCTATAACATTAAAGAAAAAAAAACACTACAATTAATAATGAATATGCAGTCAACACATAATGAAAGTATAATAAAACCATGCCAGAAAATTATTTTTAGAGCATTAAGAGTTAATTACCAGATGTATGATAGGAAGCCGTCTTTTTCAAACTTATGTTTTGTTTTCAGTGGTGGGGCTCATTTTCAAACAAGATTGCACACATTTTAAGATGGATAAAATCTTTTGATTAATACAGATTGATTTTATGTTTATACATTTACACAGTCAATCAAGGGCTTCCCAGGTGGCTCAGTGGTACAGAATCTGCCTGCTAGAGCAGGAGATGCAGGAGATGCAGGTTCAGTCCCTGGGCTGGGAAGGTCCTCTGAAAGAGAAAATAGCAACCCACTCCAGTTGCCTGGAGGATCCCAAGGATAAAGGAGCCTGGTGGACCACAGTCCACAGAGTCACAAAGAGTGGGACATGACATAGTGACTGAATAACAACACCACCACAGTCAATCAACGTGGCCACTTTGATGAACATAAATATTTGCAATTGGATGTTTTGGTTGTGCTCCCAGACTCACACTTACTTCAGCCTCTTATGAACCTGAAAGTAAACCTTGGGACTTTTTACATCAATACAGAATGTTGTGGGTTAGTTTGGAAGCGACAGGTTTTGACCAAAAGGGTTGAATGATCCTGAGAGGGGAGCAGTTTTCTGTGACTGGAAAATACAGAAAAAGCCTACAGCAGGGGTCGGTACTGGAATGGGTCTTGGAGGTGGGGAAAGGATTGCTGGTGAAAGGCAGGAGAATGGCCTGGAGGTTCACATGGACTGTCTGCCTCTTCTCTGCCCTCTTGCACTCTGGGATCTGACGTAGGTGGGTTCTGGCAGTTGGTACTGGTTGAGCAAGAGTCTGTTGTTCGTGTGCGAACTCCTCCCTGCAGTCCCTTGGCCCCTTCAGGCCAGGGTCTGTGACTCATTCTTCTTGGTCCTGTGTTACTGTCTGTACTTGGTTAGGTGCTCAGTGTTCTTACTTAATGAATAGGCTCCCAGGTAAGGGAGACGGTCACGAGGTATGAATCAAGAGTTCATTTCTCCCCAGTTTCAAAAGGATGATTAAGTCAGGCCCAAGGGTGCCATTTTCCCTTGGCTAGCAAACCGTTTCTGGGAGCTGTGCTGTGAATTCACAGGGGCTCACTGGGACTCAGTTTCATTTGGGAGCAGCCTGGAAAATGAGCAACACATAGGTGTGAACCACCTGCTTAGACTCTATCCATACAGACCCCCTGAAGTAGACATTTTGATCAACTGAAGTGCTGATTCTCTTTTTGCAAATTTCTTTATAATCATCCCAGAACATTTCACAGGCACTTTGCTCTCAACTCTTCAAGTCACTACCATATCTCATCTCATTCTCCAAATGAATACATCGAACTCCTTCTTAGGTGCCGGATACTGGACTTGGTGCTTCAGGAACACCCAAAAGTTGGTGGTGTGGTGGGGACACAGGCAACAGAAAGGGATAAGACAGATCAGCATCATCGGTTTAACTGCAGTAGGGAGCTGTGACAAGGTACAGAATGACTAATTGCCAAGTGAATTATCCTGACAATTGATGCTCTGAGGCTTCAGAAGAAGAAGGCAGAAGTTGTCAGGGAATTTACAGAGCATGCAGGAACTGAAGAGGAGTGTGGGGCCTGGGAAAGCTTTAACACTGGCGGTGTATGAGACAGGCCGATGAGAAACGTGGAAAGGCATTGCATACTCCCTAGTCAACCGGCAATGGGCAAGCTGGTTTGGAAACAAACAGAAAAGGAAACCGTTTTTTTTTTTTTTAACTGGGCATTAAACATCATCAACAACAACAATAACATAATGTCAGTGAACATTTACTGAACAAATAGTTCTTATTAAACACTGAGCTAAACACAAGGATTCTAATCTCAGTTCATTCCTACAAAACTTCATGAGGAAATCAGGACTCTGCTAGCCAATGCAGTAGCTTTGAAGAAAGAGAAGATGGCAGACACCTCACGGGAACGTGACTTGGAGTGACTGGACAGCACTGTGCAGTGTACAAGTACTAACAGTACCGGCGGCAGAAAGGATCATCATGTTTGCGGGCAACCAGGAGCAGGCTCCGTGCTGAGCGCTTCACACACGCAGTAACTTTCTTACCCCTCATAACCACCCATGAAGTATGTGCTATTCGTTTCCCCATTCCAGGCAATTCCACTTTGTGGGGGTTGATGCCTCTACAGTAAGTTGGAGCCAATTATGAAGGGTCTTGACTGTAGGTTTGGGAAATAGGGACTTATTTGGTTGGCTTAGGAGGCTTTTACTCTGGTTACTTGGTGAATTCCTCATAAGGTTGTTCCGTTGCCTGGACCTCCAAGGCCTAGCCAGACAGGCTTCCTCCCCCACTTACTGTATTCTTGCCGAGAGCCTGTCCACCCATTCGTCTCTCTGCCCGTTCTCTCTGGGGTCCACCCTTCAGCTTCCTGCTTCTCATCATCGCAGTCACCGGGCTCTCTGGGTGCCCCCACCTCAGGCTGGGGCAGTGGGCTCTTCGGTCCCTGTGCACAGGAGCCCCACTAAGGCAGGGGTAATGTCACTGCTTTGGCCCCCACAGCACTAAGCACAGACCTTTGGACTAACAGCAGTTGTGTAGATATTTTTTGAGGAACCCCCTTCTCTTTCCATTTTCTCAGTTTAAAGAGTACCACCTCTTTGGTTGGTCTGGCTTATGGTACTTGTAGCTGCAAACTTTATGTTCCTGCCTTACAAGTGTCCATGTGTATCGGAACTTTCACACACTGTTTTCCTGGTCCCTCTGATGCTCAGCTTCTCTTGCTACTTCTTGACTGCTGTTTATCTTTCAGCACTGGCTGCCAGACCATTGGATGTAATTTGTAGAATTGTACTTTTGTTCCCTGGTTGGAATCATTGCTGGGTATCAATTGGGTTTTAGACCCCAGTCCTTCAGGCAGGAGGGATACGATTTTGGCTCCTCTCTTCCAGGCTGGCTGTACTAAGCAAACTATCTGCAGAAGAGGGGCCTTGGCACTTCTTGGCCTAGGTAAGGCTCTTGTTTTAGCTGGTCCACACTTGTGTCGCCATCCTTGGGGTTATAAGATTGGACTCCTTCTGTATTTACTAGTATGTAGCCACTGCTCCAAGCCCTTCATAGGCTTCCATGCCACCCTGCTTGCCCTGGCATTGTGCCCGAGATCTCCTAAATCTCTCCCAATCCAGAAACTGAAGGGTTAATGCTCAGCACGGCAGAGCCCTAAGACTGGCTGTAGTTCTGCATGGCTAGTCCTGGGCCAAACAGGTTGTTCAGTATTTTGGATCTCACTCTTGCTTTCTTGCCAAGTAAAGCCCAGCCTTCCTTCTACCATGAAGATAGGAGGCACATTTTCATTAGAAGAGAAAACTTACATTCTGAGTGAAACGGGGGCTGTCCTTCAGTAGGTACTCACTTGTTACCAGGTTCTGTGCTAAGCACTTCATCTGAAGCATTTTGTTTCATTCTCACAAAAACCCTTGGGAGGCCCCTAATAATATTATGCCTATTTTGTGCTTGAGAAAAAAAAGGATCATAGAGGTGACGAACTTGCCAATACTAGCAAATAGCAAAACTGGAATTTGAACCCATGGCTGTCAGGCTGCCAAGCGCATGTACTGGGCTCTGAAAAATAGCCCTTATTTCAGTCCACTCATCAGGGTGGACCTCAAGGAAGACCTTCTTCAGTCATATCACTCCATTTTGACTGCTTTGATTCTGGTGGGCATGCTTGATGAAATGCTCCAGGTCACCTCTCATCAGGATTTGGCAGAGTCCCTCTTACTATCATCTGAGTGATATTATTCCATCTATTTGGCCAGGCTACATGTAGTGGAGTCCTTAAAATAATGTCTTCTTGTGTCTATACCACTTTGCAATGTGACTTGCTGTCTCAGCCATCAAGAGGTGGAATCTGTTTCTCTACCCGTTGACACTGGATTGACCCTGGGGCTTGCTTTGACTAAGAGGAATGTAGTAGAAGTGATATTCTGAAATTTTGCAACCCAGACCTTTAACAGGCCTTATGGCTTCCACTTTTACTTTCAAAACCCAATCATCATGTAAAGAAATCCAGGCCATCTTGCTCCAGAGAGCCCACTTGGAGCACGAGGTCACCTGGAAAGGAACTGAGGCACCCCTGCCCTCTGCCAGCACCAAGTTCCCAGGCTTGAATGAAGCTTTCTTGGATTTTTGCTGCTAACTGAGTCTTCCCAGCTGATTCAGTGTGGAACAAACCCAAGTTATCCATACAGAGCTCAGCCAACCCATATTGTGAACTTCAGCATGGCTGTTGTTTTAAATGAGTTTTGGAGTGGTATGAGATACAGCAGTAGATAAGTGATGCAGTATATAAGGGGAGAGGCAAATTCTATGAAAAGTCAAAGCCTAAAAAAATCATTTATAATTGTTTATAACTTTTTATAAGTATAAATAGACTTTACAACAATTCCACCATTCATTCTTGGCTGATAATTAAACAATTTATTACACACAAAAAAGTCATAAACAACTAGAGAAATCAAAGAAGACCTTCATCTGTGAAAATTATTAAACCATTTGGTACACAACATCTCTCCAAAGTCAACAGCTAAAGAGCCAGAATAAAGGTTGTCCTTGAGAAAATCTACAAATGATTTTCTTTACTTAGATACTGTTTTGATAATTACCTAATTTCTTACTCTCTCAATGCAGTTGCAAGCTGAAAACGTAAATGTTAGAACCTACAAAGTAAGGTGGATACACTTCTACCTTGTCTTCCTTGCTATAGACACTTGGACACATCATGGATCATCATACATATGTACATCATACCTCTATAACCTTTAATTCAATTCACCAAAGGCTTATTGAACACTTGCTCTAAGTCAAGGTACAATCATATTTGTATAAGCAGAGAGAGAGGGAGAGTCTGAATGAATCAGATCTATGTAGATTTCCTAAAGGCTTCCAAATGATGTACTGAGTCTCTACCTTGTTCAGAACTACTAAACAGTCCTAATATGTTTTGACCCAGCTTCTGGAGTATCAGCTATTTGGTTGACTCTCCATAAATATTTGTTGAATGAATGAATGTCTAGAGAAGTTGAAAAAAAGAATTTATAAAGGAGAATGAGAGTAATAATACTGGAGCAGAGTAATCTAAGGGCATAATAATCAGTCTCTGGGTGATGGGAGTTGGCTGAGCCTTCCTCAGTCAGGAAAGTTGTTCTCTGCAGAAAGAATTTTCATACCTTAAGATTTTCAAACACCAGGCTGGAGGGAAGCTGAGCTCAGATGGCTATAGCAGCATGGGAAAATAAAGCATGATTTTTAGCTGTGATTTAGTGGGTGGGGTCATGGCTATAGGAAATGGCAGTCCTAATCTCTGTCCTGGACAGACTGCCCTTGCAATTGTAAGTCCAGTCATAGACAGCCTATTTCTAGGGGAGAATATCAGAGGAATACAGAAGTGGGCAGTGAGCATCTGGAAAACTCCTTTGACTATTCTATAAAGGGATAAAGAATTGAAGAGTCATTTAGCTTTTAGAAGAGATTCATGGTAGAGTTGAGGATTATCTTTAGTATTTGAACCGCTTCCATGCGAAAGGGGCTCACCTTGCTCTGCATGAGCTTAGAGGGCAGAGGGAGGACCGAAAAGCAGGAATTAATCTTTGTAAGATACATAATATAATAATAAGTGGGGAAGAAGCGCCAGATCCCAAGGCAGACTCTGTTCTGGAGAGATGTACTTCTTTTAGACGTTTTATGGCCCAAAGAAGTATGGCTTTGCAGTAAGATCAAAGGATAAAAATGTCTGAGTGGACGCTTGAAGGTAGACCGGAAGACATCCTTGCTCGTGCTCAGTCACTAAGTTGCATCCAAATCTTTGCAACCCCATGGACTGTAGACCCTGTGGGCAGGCTCCTGCGTCCTGGAATTTCCCAGGCAAGGATACTGGAGTGGGTTGCTGTGCCCTCCTCTTGGGGATCTTTCTGACCCAGGGATCGAATCTCTGTCTTCTGCATTGGCAGGCAGATTCTTTACCACTGAGCCACCTGGGAATCCTGGAGGACATCCTTGCCAAGGCTATTAATAGCAGAGATTCTAGAGCCAGGTAGGCCTTCCTCAGAATCTCAGCTTTACAGCTTACTTTCCTAGACCAGTGACTGAGCCTCTCCTTGACTCTGTTTCCTTATCTATAAATGGGAATAATAGTAGAACCTACCACAGTGAGTTGTTTGAGGACTAAATAAGTTAATATCAGCTATCACACAGAATGGCACTTGTACATGGTGAGCACTGTAGGGCTGCCGTCCAGTGTTGTTCTCCGTATTCTCTATTTCTACAAGAGGGATGGGAAGCATAAACCTGTTAGCCAGGTTACCTTCTCTCGCTTCACAAGGGCATGATGCTTCACAAAGTTCTTTCACTTCTATCAACTAATTTGGTCCTCCCTGCAACCATTTGCTATAGAGTCAGTATTGTTATCCCCAGAAGATGAGGAAATAGGATCAAGGTCGTAAGTGACTTAGCAAGTGAGGCAAGAGGGTCTTGGCTTGAGTTCAAGCCTTTTGTCTGTGTTGAGTGGTGATTCCCCTGCACCACATTGCCTCCTTCTTAGTTTCCACTTGGGCAGTACACCTGGACAGCAGGCACTTTAGGATGAATCTGGATAAATGACCCCATTTGATTTCAGAGAGCATAGTCATCTCCACACTCCAGCCAGACCCTGAGCAACAATGCACCTGTGATTTACATTGTAATATTTTCCCTTTAAAAGTAAATAATTAACTCATAAAGGAGGTTACCTCCTGGCACTCACATTTTCCTTTCGCTATAAAATTTTCATGCCATGTATTTCAGCTCCGTTGATTGAAAGTCAAATTATGAGCCTCAGGGCAAAGGCAATATGAGGTTTCCAAGAGCCTTCCTGAAATTATTGCCAGTTTCCCTGTATTAACTTCCATGAATTTATCTCAGTACGAGGGTGGTAATACAAAACATGAGATGATAAATACGTTCCCTGATTTCTCACTTGCAGATCTAATGAGGTCAGAGCCACAGATGCCGGGAAAGATGCTCATTTCCTGTAGCTTCCTATGTTCTCCCTCTCACTATACCTGGACTGACAAGCCTTTGAGCTTGATGGCTATTCTGTGGGAAAGAAGAGCCTTTGTATTTCTAGTGAAAAAACTAAGCCTCAAGCACTAGGTGTTACTGCCCAGAAGATTCCACATTCTTGTTTCTAAGATCGAGTGCCTCTCACATGCATGCTCAGTTGTGTCCCACTCTTTGAGGCCCCATGGACTGTAACGCACCAGGCTCCTCTGTCCATGGGATTTCTCAGGCAAGAATACTGGAGTGGGTTGCCATTTCCTACTCCAGGGGAACTTCCTGATCCCAGGGATTGAACCTTTGTCTCTTGGGTCTCCGGCATTGCAGGCCGATTCTTTACCACTGCGTCATCTGGGAAGCCCCAGTGTTAGTCGCTTAGTCGTGTCTGACTTTTTGCGACCACACAAACTGTAGCCCACCAGGCTCCTCTGTCCATGGGATTCTCCAGGCAAGAGTACTGGAGTGGATTGCCATTCCCTTCTCCAGGGGAAGCCCCAAGATAGAGGTAAATGAGATAATGTATGTAAAATATCTAACAGTGTCTGATCATATAACTGCTTAGTAAATGCTGGGGGCAAAGTGTCTCTCAGAAGAGTCAAGATGATTTGTTCAGTTGGCTTTACCATTCAGCTGAAGAGAGCTTTGTTACTTCTGCATCACTTTTCCACACTCTAGTTGATAGTCCAGTATGTTGTTTATTTTCTGAAATTCCAAACACTGTGAACAGAAATAGATGTATTATTTAGTCAACTAAAATTTATTGAGCATATGCTAAGTATTAGTGAAAAAAATGAAGTAATTGCTTTCAGAGAGAGAGCTCAGTTTTGTGTACAATAGAACAAATTAAGAGGAGTGAGATGCTGTTTTGATGTATTCACTACTGTGTCTGGATAGTTTTTTTTTTTTTTTTTGTAGGGGGCGGGGTCCTGTGGCACATTTCCTATTCAGACTAGACCTTGAGGCATTCTTTGCCTCAGGAAAGGATTTTTTTTTTTGGTCCTAAGGCACTTCCCTATTCAAATTAGACCTTGAGGCATTCTTTGCCTCAGGGAAGGGTTTTTACAGAAGAACACAGAATGATAGCAATCAAGTTGCTTTTGAGTTTCAAAATTTGTTTGAAACATCAAGGCATAGACAGTAGTTTCAAAGGAAAGACTTGGGGCTTCCAAAAGCTTAGGAATTCGGGGTTCTAAAAACCTTTGCCTTGAAGAGACTCAGAGGCTAGAAGGTATAAAACCAATCAGAGTTTGGGATTTTTCCCCCCTGCTCTATAGAAGATCCGCATTTTCTGGTCTAAAGGAGAATGGAAAGGAGTGCAGTAGAAGAGGATGCTGGTGGCATATGGGGACTGTTCCCTTAGATGGGGTCCGTGACTCAGGGTTGAGTTCCAGGGAGGATGGTGAGAGAACTGCCAGGACGTCCAGGTGGGTTTGGGGACAGCCTGGAAGGAGGGTGCATGCACTTAATTTTCTTGGTGGAGACTGGGAAGATGACAGGACTCCTTGCGTTGTTCCTTGACACTCAAGGGCACGGGGCAGTGGAAATGGGGCTGTGGCCTTGAGATGGCCTCTTAGGGCCCAGCATCGCATGTAGAACAGGAAACTGATTCCCTTGTGCCCAGAGAGACACAGAAGGAACCCGGCAATGCTAGACTTGGAGAGGCAGATCGTGGGCCAGAGCTGAGACCTCTACAGAACGATGACAGAGGATCAGAGGTGGGTTGGGCTTCATGTCAGCAGATGCCAACGTGAGTTACCAATGTCAGCTGAGGTAATGATGGCAACTGAGGAGCAGATATCACACCCATCTCTCTCCCTACCCCCACGGGTGCCTCAGCACTGTATGAGATGCTCAGAGCCCAGACTCAAGCTGGGGAAGTGGGGGGATGGGGAGTGGGGCCAAATGGCCTGAGAAAATTTAAAATTAACTAATATTACCCGACATGGCTGAGATTAAAATTTGGGAGCTTGAAAGAAAATTAAGTTCAATTATCAGGCAACAGATGAAAGGTGGGTTTTGTGTGTGTGTATATGTGTGTGTGTGTGTGGACAATTTAGATTGTAGACTGAGATACTTACCTGCCACATAGGCCATTCTGACTCAGTGTGATACTGGCAATGATGGGAGAAGGACAAGGTCTAAGGAAGCTCATAAGAAGTCACTCAACCCAGCTTGGGATGGGAAGGAGGGGATGTCAGGGGAGACTTTCAGAGAGAGAGAGAGAGAGGTGCTCAAATGAAAAGCAGTGGGAGTAAGTTAGCCCAAGAAACTAGGCAAAGATATTCCAGGCAGAGGAGAAAGCCACACAAAGGTACAGAAGCATGAAACGTAACCATTTTCTTTCTGGAAAAATGTAACTTGTCCTGTGGAGTGAGAGTTAAAGCTCTGTGTGTCAGGGACAGGAATGGTGAAGGTCTTATGGGTCACAGTAATTTGGGAAGAGGAGAGGAGGAATCTTTTGTAGATGTTTTGAAGCTTGAGTATCTGTACCCGCACACATGGAGGCCCAGAGGGCAGTGAGTAATGAAAATATAGACTTACCAGTCACCAACCCACGTGAGGAGCTGGACACCTTGAGAAGTTATCAACCAGCATGAAATGGATGGATATCAGCTTTGTGTGCTAACTCTGTTCCAGCCTTGTGCTAGTTTCTTTGTGGTCATTAAATCACTCAACCATTGCAGCAACTCTTTGAAGTAGGATATATTATTTTCTCCATTTTCTAAGTGAAGAAACGGAGGTTCAGAGAAGCAACAAGAAGCAAAGCAACTTGTTTGAGGTCATGTGATCAGCACATGGCCTCGCTGGAATTGGAACTTGTTTTATCTGGTTTCAAATCTCTTGTTCTTAACCATAAGTCACCCAACCTTGGGGCCTCCCAGGAGAGTAAGCAAGGAATTGGAGTGCTGGCTCTGAGGGGAGAGGAGGAGGTCCCTTAGTGGTTGTGTCTTAAGAGAAGCTGCTTGTGAAGACTGCTCCTATGACTGGTGGGCTCCTCCTTGTTTTGGAGAATGATCTGATTTACCATAGACAGCAGTTTGTGGCCATCACCACGGGGTCGAACCATCCATTTCTAAACATACCAGGCTGAGGGGGCCAAAGTCAGATACTCAGGCTACAGAGTGGCCCAGTACTGCCAGGAAAGCCCCGGGCAGAACCCTCGCAGTGTGGACCAGCAGAAGAGCAAAGGTGTCTACCGCATAGGCTGAGGTAGTGTGGAGAAAGCGGAGGGTGCAAGCTAGAGTCATACCTCTCAGTCCAGGGCCACTGCCAGGCGCAAGTGCCCTGATGAGGCCTGCCGGGGTCCAGCCCCCGTGGATCCAGGGAATTCCAAGGGGAGACGGCTTCGGCGATCAGGATATGATAGCTTTAATTCAATATTAATTAGAGATATAAAGAGTAATAGAATGAGGATAGCTCAGCAGGAAAATTCAGTGGAGAAAAGAGGCTGAATAACTTGGTTTATGTGGAAAGCTAATAAAATTCCAAGGCAAGGAATTTACGTCACCTATGTAGGCCGCAGGCATCCTCCTGTTCTCCCAAAGGAGAGGAGACACTAAGGCCTCCCCGGTCAGATCTTGGAAGCCCAGGCATAATTAGTAGGCTTGACGAGCCTCCACGTTCCAGATGGGGGTTCAGCCAGAAGGTGAGAGAAAGAACGACATGGGGAGACCAGTCTTTCGAGGAACTGATCCCAATTCTTTATTTTCCAGGGTCTGTTTTTATACACTGAAATGTTATACAAAAGTCACGTGGGGTCAGCAGTTCTGACTTTTATTAAAGTCAGGTGCTTCATACAGATGTATACAGAGGTCTTAGGGGTGTTACATCATCTTTTGGCCAGGGGGCCTGCTGACAATTTATGACCCTCTCCTTGTGACAGTGGTCAGTCAACACTTATTTCTCCAGGGGTGATTATTCTTAAAACAGATGCCACCCAAATAAAGTTACATTCCTATAGGGTGAGGGTGTAGTGGGTTTTAATTAAGGAAAGAGTTTACTTAGCCTAATGTCTAACGTGATTAATATCAAAGGTTAATACTTATTTCTTCTATATATTCATTAATGTGTATAAGGGCAGGGGATGTGGAGACTTAGCAGTAAACATTGGCTCAACAAATGAAAAACCCTTCACCAATACAATTTCTAATCAGCCCACTATACTTATGCTAATAGTTTTCTAACTTCTCTAAAGAACCTGTTTTTAGAAGGTTTAAAGCATCTCATGCCTCTCATGGCTGGGAGGCTGGGAGCAATCATGTGTGGCCGGACAAGCCTGTCAGGCAGGCTAGAGAACCTTCAGAGGAGTTTGTAGGTTGAAACACTTCTATCACGCCCAGGAATGATTATTAACTGGAGCTCTAAGTTAACTCCTTCTCCGAAAGAGGTGGTGGGGGACAGCCCCCCGTAAAGTCAGAGGTGTGGGTGAGAGCACAAAGTAGTAAAGTAGGCAGACTCTGGTTTTGGGGGTAGATGCTTGAGAATTTCCAGGGGGACTCCTGAGGCTCGATCCCACCTTTGCGTATGTCGAGCCTCCTTCCTCATGACCTTTGCCATGGATGGAGGTCCTCACGCCAGCTCCTGGCATCGGCCCTTGTGGGCGATAGGCAGAGTCCAGGTGGCGCAGTGGTAAAGAATCCACCTGCCCATGCAGGAGGCACAAGAGATGCAGGTTCGATCCCTGGGTCAGGAAGGTCCCCTGGAGGAGGATGGCAACCCACTCCAGTATTCTTGCCTGGAGAGTCCCATGAGAGAGGAGCCTGGCGGGCTACAGTCCGTGGGGTTGCAGAGTCAGACACAACTGACTGCACACACATACAGAGACACTGGGGAAGAAAGGCAGGCATGGCGTGGAGGAGGATTCTAGCAGACTGCTGAGCTTGCACAGCTGGCCTGATGTTTTCCAGGGGGAGCTTTGCTACTGCTGCTGCTGCTGCTAAGTCGCTTCAGTCCTGTCCAACTCTGCGCGACCCCAGAGACGGCAGCCCACCAGGCTCCCCCGTCCCTGGGATTCTCCAGGCAAGAACACTGGAGTGGGTTGCCATTTCCTTCTCCAATGCATGAAAGTGAAAAGTGAAAGTGAAGTTGCTCAGTCCTGTCGGACTCTTAGCGACCCCATGGACTGCAGCCTACCAGGCTCCTCCATCCATGGGATTTTCCAGGCAAGAGTACTGGAGTGTACAGTTTATCTCTTTGGAACAGACTCATTCATTTAACTCAATTCTCTCTGAAACATTATTTGCTTGGACACTCCACGCTTCAGTCTGATGAGCTCTGAAGAATTCTCTGGCAGTTTCAAACCAGCCAGGAAGACATGGGGCAGGGTCAGTGGTGGGTCAAAGAAACGAAACATATTGTTTAGAAGTTAGATGCACAGACTAAAGGGGAAAATGGCCTTGTAAGCACCTCAACTTGGTCAGGTCTTCTGGAGCAGGAGAGAGGAGACTTACAGATTCTAGAATCAGATGACCTGGGCCCTCTCCCCTGCTTCACTACTCACTAGCTCTAGGGCCTTGACAAGTATTATAACTTTGTTTCTGCATCTGAGTTTCATATTTGTAAGATGGGTGTATTAACAATGTTTTAGGGTTATTGTGAGGTGTATATGAGATGATGCATGTCAGTTGGTCAGTTGTTCAAAATAGCTCCCTGCTCACAATAACCCCTTCAGTTAGCTCACATTTCCATGTGTGATAACCACTACATTTGTTGTTATGTTGTTATAGTTACTGTTCTTACTGCTGATCTGTGGACATAGCTGTGGTGTTAGGTCGAGGGATCACCTTGTCCTCTGCCCTGCCCGAGTCTCTCTGAGTTGTCCCCGGAGTCAAAGGTGGTTTTCCTTTCCCAGGAAAGGAGGCCTGGCCAGAGGAGAGCAGGCTCCAGGAGCTCAGGTTTTCTTTGAGTCACTTGGCACCGAAGACAGGAGTGCTTCCCAGGGAGGGACTCTCCTGAGTCAGAGGCTGGAGTGGACCAGATGGCTCCAGCAGAAATGGTGGTGTGGCTCCCACCGCCCCAGGACAATGTGCTAATTGTTAGGCAGCGGAGTCCTGCCTGACACTCCACCTGCCCAGCCCCAGATTTTGGGGGGACGTTGATGGGAAGACAGATCTTAGACAACCTCTTGGAGGGATAGTTCTCCAGAACTTGATTTGGAGAATCAGGATGGCAAAAGAGCCCAGGGCATGGGCTTCAGAGTCAGACAGCCTGGAGTTGGCTTCTGATTTTGTCACTTATCAAACATGTGATCTAGATGAATTACTTTCCTTTTGGAGCTTCAGTTTCCTTAGCTGTAAACAAGAGACCATTTTAAACTGCCTGCCTTTTGGAAAGAATCGTTCGTTGTGAGAACAGTGCTTGGCACACAGTAAGTACCAATTAAATGGTGTTAATACTGAAATTGATAGTAACTTAACAAATACTTTTGTGATGCTTCCTATGTACCAGGCACTGTTCTAAGTACTTTGCAGATATTATCCTGTTGAATATTCTTATGAGGTAGGTAGTATTATTGTTTTTGTTTTCCAGAGGTAGAAACTGAGGCACTGAGAGGTGAAATAGCTTTTTCAAAATCCCACAAATTGCGGATTCCAACTCAGGTAGTTTGGCTGCATATCAGTCTGTGAAGCCTTACAGTTATGATGTTCCATAAAGGTCGATGACAAAGAGCCTTGAACTATTTGTTAATGAACTATTAATACAATGATGTTCTCTCCCCACCCAAACAATATATTGCTAGCACTCACTATAGTGAGGTTCTGTTCCTTCAGGGACAGAATTAACCCACATTTCTGGTGACCAAATGGATGGCCCCCTGCAGACCTAACTATCCCCTACCCCTGATTCCCCTGTAAGAAGCTATTGTTCTTAAGTGGATCAGAGAATAGAGGACCAAGGGATTGGTTTGTGCATTTCACTTTGTGTATAACCTCATTTGCTAGTGAGTTGGATGGATGCAGCCTTAAAGCCTCATTTCAAACCCCCCAGCCCCGGCCTTGACCCCATGCCATACTTGCACCCCAACACACAGTTCCTCTGGGTTTAAAACAGTAAGAAAGCCCAATATGCAGGACAAGCCTGACTTGGTTCCAGCGACCAAGTTTCTGCTTTGTTCTTGAGCTTAATGCCCACCTCTGCGGCTGCACACCTCCCTGTACACACATTGCCCTCAGCACAGCCCTTTTCAGAGCAGTTGGAAATGATCTGCTTATGTGAGTGAAATGAGGTGGAGAATTTTTTGCAAGAAAAGCAATCACATGAGAAAACAATCTCTCTGCTCCTCTCTGGGCCAAGAAGACTGCAGCTCTGGAGTTATTGGGGTCTCTGGCCTTTCTGAAATGACCCAGGAGAAAGCTTTGTTCCAGCAGCCGCTTCTAGTTGGGAAATGGTGCTACATGTTTAGGGAAGGGAGAAGGCAGAAGACACCTGCATTTGGGGTGCCAGGAAACCTTGGGGAGGGAGCTAGGTGCAAGGATGGCCCCAGAGGCTCAACTACATTGAGGTTTAGAGGAATTTGGAGATGAGATGAGATGAAAGGGGGATTAACAAAAAAAGGGGAGTGTGGATGGTAAACTGGATCTCCTGTGATATGGTGAGAGGCATGAGTAGAAATTAGAACTGTGTTTTAATTTTAATCGTTGAACTCATTTCTTTGAATTCGCCACTTAATGAAACAGGGTTACGCTTTGGGCCCAGGACTTGTTTTGGTTGCCCGTTTGCTTTCCCTTATGCCGTGAAATTCTTGAGGGCAGGAACTGTGTTTTATCCATCTCCGTATTTTTAGGCCCTAGGAGCCCAGCACAGAATAGGTGCATTTGTCGTAGGTTGAACTAGGGTGACCACCTCTTTCTGGTTTATCTGGCACCCTCCTACCACCTTTCTTCCCATGTTCTGAAGTCCCGAGTCCCAGGAAAACTGGAATGATTGCCACAATAGGCTGAATCAATAAAAACTGAACCCTAATGCTGACTTATTCTCTTGCCCTTGGCTATCAAGAACTTGAGAGAGTAAGTGGAATGCCTGGGGGAAATTCAGTCCCACCTCTGGTCAGACCCTCTATTGGGAAGTGTCTTGGTGGCTGTATCAGAGGGAATATTGTCTTTTTCCTGCCTGATTCATTCTCATTGGGTGGTAAGTGTACTGAGAGTCTACCCTGCTGCCCGGCCCAGCCTGGTGGGTCTCTTTTAAGGCCCTTGCTATGCTTCACACAAGCCTCAGCAGCTGTGGAGTGCTCATCGCTGCTGCTGCTGCTGCTGCTAAGTTGCTTCAGTCGTGTCCGACTCTGTGTGACTCCATAGTCGGCAGCCCACCAGGCTCCCCTGTCCCCGGGATTCTCCAGGCAAGAACCCTGGAGTGGGTTGCCATTTCCTTGTCCGATGCATGAAAGTGAAAAGTGAAAGTGAAGTTGCTCAGTCGTGTCCTACTCTTAGCGACCCCATGGACTGCAGCCTACCAGGCTCCTCCATCCATGGGATTTTCCAGGCAAGAGTACTGGAGTGGGGTGCCATTGCCTTCTCCAGCTCATCACTGCTGGAAGTCTGCAAAAGCAATTCTTCTGCTCTGAAAAAGGCTGGATCCATCTCAGCATAGAATAAACAAATTCTTTCTGGTATCAGAGTATTAAGTAAAAAGATTACTGACTGTCCACCAATCACAGAATCTCATAGAATTGTTCTTTTCTCGAACCCAGTCTTACTCTCACCCCTGGGCCTTTCTGTAGGCTGTCTCCTTTGTCTGGCTTTTATCCTTTTCTGCACCTGCTGAGCTGCTCCTCAGCATAATTCCCCCCAGGCAGCTCTCCCTAACTCCCTCTTCCATGAAGATCAGCCCTCCTGCCTGATGCTCCCCAGAAGCCTGGATTTGTCAGTTTGTGGCCTGTGCTGTCTGTCCCCTGTACTGTGAGTCCCCGAGGCCCTGGTCTTTGTTGGAGGTGCTCTTCTCTAAGCCTGACCAGCCAAGGGGGTGGTAAAGGGAGCCCCAGGTGAGTGACAGGACAATTTGTGAACATGTCACCTCTCAAATCTCTGTTGAGTCACCTGGAAATGAGTTTGCCAAGATGATTATGATTTGAACACAAGCCTTGGCTGAGCAGGTGCTGCAAATGGATCATGGAGATGTGAAAAGATAAGGGCCAGTTTGTCAGAGGGAGCTTAGAGTCCAAAATCTGATTACTAAGGTCAAGTGCATAGAGGTATATTATTATTATTTTTTAATACAAGTAACCGATACCTGGGGCTTCCCAGGTGGCTCAGTGGGTAAAGAATCTGCCTGCAATGCAGGAAATGCAGGCAGGTGCAAATTTGGTCCCCAGGTCAGGAAGATCCCCTGGAGAAGGAAATGGCAACCCATTCCAATATTCTTGCCTGGGAGAATCCTATGGACAGAGGAGCCTGGTGGGCTCCGTAGGGTCTCAAAGAATCAGACAGGACTGAAGTGACTGAACACACACACGCAGGAGATTAAAAGCTCCCCTCAAGTCTGTCTTCGGCTGGTGTGCTGTTACTCTTTCAGTTTCTGGGGATGGAAGGAGCAACTGGTTGCTTATGAGGTCTCTGCTTGTTCCATAAACATAAAAGGTGGTTTTACTTCTTTCCTTCTCTAGGGATAAGCTAAAAACGTGCCACGCAGTTCACCAGCTGCCCAGCCAAGTCCTCGAGGATAGAAAATTGTCACATAGAAAAGTCTTCATGCATAAAGGAGCACTGCAGAAAAAGCCAGTAGCCCGGGTCTTAAACCTGTCTCTCTACCATATGTTAACGATCTTGAGTAATCTTGTCTCTTTTGTGTTAATAATCATTGTGGATGCTAATCAGCTCATACTTTATCTCATTTGTTATAAAAAAAGAAAATGTCTTGAGAAGTAAATCCCCACACCTGGCCCCTGTCACTTTATAGTTGATGAACCTGTGATGAAGTGATTCTCTGAGCAGGGTTTGTTATACAAGTAGGATGAGAAATTGGGTTCAAACCAAGTCCTTTTGACTGTACAGTTGAGCCCTTAACCGTGACACAGTGTTTCTTTTGGCCTGTTTATCTGTTAAATGAGGTCTCTTCTATTTATGTCATTCTCAGATACATGAGGACAAACAGGCCATTCATATTTTTAGCCATACTCACAGATGGAAGCCCTGTTGGAAGAGAAAGCACCACACAGGTGCCTTTTGACTTGGATGTTTCATGGAAAAAGTCTTAAGATGACATCTTTATTTCTCCCTCTAAGCACACCAAACCTTTAGTTTTTGTACATGTCATTACTCTGCCTGACGAAAACAGGAGTCAGCTCTGTATTTCTGAGATGTCTTAATGAAGTCACCTGAAAGGCACTTTGCAACTGAAAAGGCAATGTGTGTGGGAAAATAGAGCGAAATTCTTCAAAGATGATGAAAGACGACTCCCCTCCCTGAAAAGGACTGGTCTTTTGGATGAAAAAACTACTCCTCCAGTGCTTGCTGGGGATTCTCAAGACTGTATCAATGCCAAGAATATTCCCAGGAACCTTCAGGTTGTTGATGGTATTCCACATACAAAAAAGGATTACTGTTACTCTCAAAGCCCAGTAGTGTGTGATGATTAAATCAGGGTTGATGGAGTCTGATAGATAGGGGTTCAGATTTCAGATTCTCTCTGCTGCTAGGAATCAGCTATGTCCTTCTGGACATGGGTAAATAATGTTGCTGCACTCCAAACCCTTCATCATCTGGTGAAGCCCATGAACTTCTTTTCAAACATTGATTTTTAAATGATTAAAATAAAAAAAAAAATAAGATTTCATAGTAAACAAATTATATTGGCTGTGAAACTATAAAATAATAAATTGTGGTATAGTAATACATATACTTCTTTATTAATGCCTTAAATAGTGAGATGTAGGAATGAATCAAATAGCCACTGATTTTTACATGGGATGCACTATTGAAATATATCAGCCGTGCAGTTCACTTCAGTCGCTCAGTTGTGTCCGACTCTTTGCAACCCCATGGACCGCAGCACACCAGGCCTCCCTGTCCATCACCAACACCCAGAGTTTACCCAAACTCATGGCCATTGAGTCGGTGATGCCATCCAACCATCTCATCCTCTGTCATCCCCTTCTCCCTCCTGCCTTCGATCTTTCCCACCATTAGCGTCTTTTCAAATGAGTCAGTTCTTCACATCAGGTGGCCAAAGTATTGGAGTTTCAGCTTCAGCATCAGTCCTTCCAATGAACACTTAGGACTGATTTCCTTTAGGATGGACTGGTTGGATCTCCTTGCAGTCCAAGGGACTCTCAAGAGTCTTCTCCAACACCACAGTTCAAAAACATCAATTCTTCGGCGCTCAGCTTTCTTTATAGTCCAACTCTCACATCCATGCATGACCACTGGAAAAACCATAGCCTTGACTAGATGGACCTTTGTTGGCAAAGTAATGTCTCTGCTTTTCAATATGCTATCTAGGTTGGTCATAACTTTCCTTCTAAGGAGTAAGCATCTTTTAATTTCATGGCTGCAGTCACCATCTGCAGTGATTTTGGAGCCCCCCAAAATAAAGTCAGCCACTATTTCCACTGTTTCCCCATCTATTTGCCATGAAGTGATGGGACCAGATGCCATGATCTTCATTTTCTGAATGTTGAGCTTTAAGCCAACTTTTTCACTCTCCACTTTCACTTTCATCAAGAGGATCTTTAGTTCTTCACTTTCTGCCATAAGGGTGGTATCATCTGCATATCTGAGGTTATTGATATTTCTCCTGGCAAACTGGATTCCAGCTTGTGCTTCTTCTAGCCCAGCATTTCTCCTGATGTACTTTGCATATAAGTTGAATAAGCAGGGTGACAATATACAGCCTTGACGTACTCCTTTTCCTGTTTGGAACCAGTCTGTTGTTCCATGGCCAGTTCTAACTGTTGCTTCCTGACCTGCATACAGATTTCTCAAGAGGCAGGTCAGATGGTCTGATATTCCCATCTCTATCAGAATTTTCCACAGTTTACTGTGATCCACACAGTCAAAACCTTTGGCATAGTCAATAAAGCAGAAATAGATGTTTTCTGGAACTCTCTTGCTTTTTTGATGATCCAGCGGATATTGGCAATTTGATCTCTGGTTCCTCTGCCTTTTCTAAAACTAACTTGAACATCTGAAAGTTCACAGTTCACATATTGCTGAAGCCTGGCTTGGAGAATTTTGAGCATTACTTTGCTAGTGTGTGAGATGAGTGCAATTGTGCGGTACTTCGAGCATTCTTTGGCATTGCCTTCTTTGGGACTGGAATGAAAACTGACCTTTTCCAGTCCCATGGCCACTGCTGTGTTTCCCAAATTTGCTGGCATATTGAGTGAAGCACTTTCACAGCATCATCTTTTAGGATTTGAAATAGCTCAACTGGAATTCCATCAACCGTAATGTTATATAAATATACCTGTGTGTTCTATAGGTAAATATATTACTGTACTATCAGTTTTTCTGTGGATAGTTACCTGGGCTCACAGTTTAAAGATATGTTAAGTTTCAGTAAGAAATTAGTGAAAATGATGATGTAATTATTTTCTCTCATCCAGGTTTGTGGGCCCCCTGAATTCTACTCATAGGAACCTGTTCCTCTGTTCCATAGGGGTGAAAAGTCAGTAAACTACATTTTCCAGTGAAGATCTCCTTTATGTTCTTCCAGTGGGAGAATGCTTGAGTACTTAGGTGCAGGCAGGGAGAAATGGACTTCTTTATCTAGAACTGGTAGCAGTGGCATCAGCCAGTGGCCAAGGAGGTCTATGAGCTCCTGAGTTAGCTGTACTGGCAGCTCAAGGGTTAAGGGCCATGGATCAAAAAAGGATGGGCTCTGGGTGGGGCGTGGGGATAGGGGGGCAGTTACTCCCTATAGTTTATCTTTGGATCATAGCATGAACCCCTCTTTGCTCCTCCAGCTCTCCCAACAATGTTGTAATTTAGCTCATCATATTTAATCCCTCTACTTAAAATGTCTAGAGGGGCTTCTGCATTTAGATTGAATTATGACTCAAAAAACAAACAAAACAATACATCCCCACTCTCTGTCTTACCAGTTCTGGTCCTCTGGTAAGTTAATGGATGTAGCTGGGCCTTGTCAGCCTAGTACCTATCTCAGAGTTTTGTTGTGAATACCTAATGGTACACGTGGAAAGATCTCTGACAGTACTAGCCTGGGGAAGGAAATGGCACCCCACTCCAGTATTCTTACCTGGAGAATCCCATGGACAGAGGAGCCTAGTGGGCTACAGTCCATGGGGTTGCAAAGAGTCAGACACAATTTAGCAACTAAACCACCACTAGTCAGGAACCTTTGATCTGATCAGCAGTATATATGTTAGGATATTTCAGAGAAAGTAGGTTCACCCCCTGTAATTGATATGGAAATCATATCTACATTGAAGTAGCCCTTGAACATAAGTAGGATCATATTCTTGTTTAAAAGAACAGTGTTAAAGATTAATAAAAAGTGTCATTAGAAAAAATAATGAAAACTGTTATCTCTGCTGTTGTTCAGTTGATTTTGCTAATCTCCAGTGTGACCCCTTGGGCAGTTAGGGTGTAACATCCATGTAATGAAGAAGCGGATAGGTGCATACAGCCAATGCATCTTGGCTGATGCCAGTAAACATTGGCTTCATTCCGATGTGCAGACCCCCTGCTCACCGAGCAACACTATGCTTGTGGTGAGGCTTTCCCAGGTGTCTTCGCTTGCAGAGACAGAATGGGAGGATATAAGTAACATCAACAACAATAGCTGATATTTTTTGAGTGCTTCCTATGTGCGAGGAATCATTCTAATGTGTGATTTTATATTGAATAGTATCTTCACAATAATCTGATAAGGAAGAAGATTTTATTAATATTTTATTACTATCTGCATTTTACAGATGATGAAACAAAATGGAAGTCGCACCACTAGATCCTAGAGCTTGTTGAAGCTTGGGACAAGGAGAAGTGTTCCAGTTGTTTTTGCTTTCATCCCCTTGTTTGTTTTCAGGTTTTGATCTCAAATTATTTTATTCTTTTTCATGCTTTAGCATGTGTGGAAACACTAAATCACCAAATTTGATGGATGAAAGCTGATTTTGCTTTCTTGAAATACAGATTACATTTCCAGTTGGCTGCTTCAGAAATCCATTTAGTCAGTGGAATTGGTGAGTGGAAGCCCATACAGCCTATATTTTGAAATTCCCTTATCTGTAATTTCTAAAGCAAACCCAGCAGGCTCATTTTTGTCTCTAATTAAGGCTTGTTTTTATCCACTCCACATGACCACCTCTAGCCATGTCTTACTTTAAATGATGTCACCTCTTTTATGGGACAGCCTTCCATCTAGGTAGCCCAGGACTTGGTTTTTGTCACACTGCAGAGGCTTAGCTTTCTATCCAGACAATGTTCTCAATGGAGCCCTATTATGAGAAGGGGCTTAAGCCTGGTGATTCTGAAGGTGAGAAGATCAGCTCCTACCTGGTGTTCTGATTTTCTGAAGATGCACATAATTATTGGCTGTTCACTCAGGGGCAGGCAGAGTGGGGAATTTAATGGAGCATGGATGAGCAATGATGGAGCCTGCAACCAAAGCTATTTGCAATGGGCTATTTGTAAAATAGCTAGAAAGCTCAACTTTATTTTCTTGGCCATTTCCAAAGGTTAGAAATGATGTTGTTCCTAGGCAATTTGAAGACTTGGTTAGCATGCCACAAATAAGCAAAGGATAAAACTTTGGTTGCACAGTGATAGACCTGTCATGAGTAATGAAACCTGTCCCTCATTCTTCTGAGAGGACTGGAGTGGCTTAACAGCCAGAGAAGGGAGTGCGACACGGGGATGGGACAAGACGAGCAAAGGGGATGAGAGAGAAAATACCATGTCCATCTTCCTGCCATGTACATGGCCTAAAGAACACTCACTCTGTCTTATCATAATAGTAGTCCCATGATAAAAGCCTTGAAATTCCCAACAGAGTTTCTAAGTCCACTTCATTAAAGCAACTTCTATTCAGTAAAATTCCATGGCCACCAAATAACCCAAAGAGGATTTCTGTGTCTATTGTTTTAGGATTTTATCCCTGTATAGATGTTTCAAATAATTTGTCCACATGGGGTAAGGGGCACACTCCTGAGAATTGGACTCAATTTTCAGACATTTAGGTCTTTTGTCTCTGTCACCTCTCTGACATGTTTTTAATGTCAGTTTGCATTTCATTGGACTGGAAAATCTCTTGTAGCTCAAAGTTAGAGACCAAGAACAAAGCAATTGAACATTTTCTTTGGTGCTGTAGCTGCATGGGGCTTTCCTGGTGGCTTAGTGGTGAAGAATCCGCTACAATTCAGGAGCCACGGGAGATGCAGGTTTGATCCCTGGGTCAGGAAGATCCCCTGGAGAAGGAAATGGCAACCCCCTCCAGTATTCTTGCCTGGTTCTCCAGAAGAACCAGAGGAGACTGCTGGGCTTCATTCAGTCCATGGGGTCACAAAGAATTGGACACAACTGAAGCGACTTAGCATGCACACAATAGCTGCATACATCATTTTGCAGCAGCATATGTTCATGTCAGACAAGTACACCGAATCTTTGGTGATTTTGTCATTTTTCTTTTACTTCTCATTAGTTTGTTTGCTTTTTAGGCAAATGGAACTAACAGCAAAGGTTAGTCTGAAAATACCCATTAACTTAAACCTTGGAATCAATGGGCACCTGGCAAAGAAGGACTCTGGGGAGGGAGAAGTGTAGGCCAGTTTTCGATTAAGGGGGCAGCATGGAGAATAATTAAGGAAAACAAATAAGGTAGCCCACCTGCTATATCTGATTGTCATTGTGGGATGAGCCTCTTCCTGCCAGGTAAGGCCTAGGTGCTGTGGTTAGTCACTCAGTCATGTCTGACTCTTGTGACCCCATGGACTGTAGCCCTCCAAGCTCCTCTGTCCATGAGGATTCTCTTGGCAAGAATACTGGAATGGGTTGCCATACCCTCCTCCAGGGGATCTTCCCAACCCAGGGATCGAACTCAGGTCTCCCACATTGCAGGCGGATTCTTTACCAGCTGAGCCATGAGGAAGCCCAATTAAGGCCTATGTTGTTATTCAAACTAGCAGTTTAAAGCAATGAATGTTTATCTCACAGGTTTTGTGGGTTAGGAATTCAGGAGCAATTTAGCTGGGTGCTTCTGGTTTGGTGTCTTTCGAATCATGCTGTGGGCCAGGGCAGAAGTCAGTGAAACGTGACTGGGGCTGGAGGTTCCTCTTCCAGGCTCATTCATGCAGCTGTCGTCCAGAAACTGCCGTGGTACCATCTCCTTCAGGCTTCGCACGGCATGGCTTCCCTCACTGTTCTAATCTCCGAAATGGCATGCTGTCACTTCGTCTCTCTTCTCTTTGTAAGGAGCCAGTCACTTAAGTCCAGCCCATGCTCAGGAGGAAGGAAGGTAAGCTTTTCTTCTTGAAAGCAGCAGCAGCAGAACACTCATGGGCATAATTTTAAGGCCAAGATACTGCCTGTGTTTAGAGTCAACTGCAAAAATATGAGGAGTGAATGCTTAGTAGGCTCTGAATGAGGAACAGGACAGACTAGCCAGGAGAGAAGCTGTCCTGACCAGTGTGGGCACAAGGGTTAAAAGAATCAGAGGGATAGTCAGAAGTCTGATGAAAGAGGAAGAGTCCCGAAGCGGAAAGAGTTGAGATCGGAAGAGGCAGAGGGCAGCTGTGATGGAGGCTTGGTGTGTAGAGTGGAGAGCAGCATTGATGAAGGCCACAGGGAGCAGCAGGTGGGTGGTGGAGGCGCGGCCAGCTCTGAGGCCATGTGAGGAGCCACAGTCGGGGCAAAGGGCTCCAGGGGCACAGCTTGGCTTGGCTACTGGGGAAATAATCAACTTGCCATTTTACCAGACAACTATAATTGAGTATTGTTCCTTTCAGGGGTCACATTGCACCTTCTGTCTCCCTGAACTTTGATTCCTTCAGTTCTAAGATGTGGGTGATAATCATCATGTACCCTGAAGTATCAACAGTGAGATTAGAGCTCATGTGTGTCGAAGGCCCAGTTCCATGCCTGGCAGGAAGGGGACACTCAGTAAATGGCAGCCACTTTCATTATAGAGTTAGTCTTGGTGGGCGGTGGCTGTAAAGTAATAGCCCGGAGGAACTCGGGACCATTTAGCTTAGAAGACAAAGGACCAGATTCATTCCTGATCATCACTCATTCACTTAAGCAGCCCCCTCCCCATCTGGGCCTCAGTTTCCCCACCTTTCAAATGAAGACATGGGCCTAGAAAAGCTCTCAATGACTCTTGAGATGCAACTGAGAAATTTAGTGAAACAGCAGAGTCCTACTGGTATAAACAGCTTTATTTTCACCAGCAAAAGGGAGTATCTAACTGACAAAAGAAATAATGGTAATTCTAGCTCCAAACCTTGTTATGAACAGAAATATGTCTATGTGTGTGTATGTGAGTGTGCATGTATGTGTGTATATGTGTGTTTCTGAGTCTCTGTGTTCACCTGCACATGTCAGTGGGTGTAGGAGAGGGGTGATGCAGTCTGTGGTCAGAAAGGAGTCTCCCCAGACAATCACTGTGCTTCTGCTCAGTGCCAGGGCAGCAGGCTGGGGATTCCTCAGTGATAGATGGGGTGTCTGCCTTGTGGTACTGTTGGCTGGCGGATCCTGGCCACTGCTTCATTCTGCACTCATTTTCTCAGTCTGGAAAATGGAGTTTCCAGAGCTTGGAAATAACTTCATGCCCATATTATAAATGTTGATTATGTAGTCAGGAGCTGTTGGCACCAGGGGAGGTCAACATTTATTATTCCTCTTCTGGGTGTCTACTAGGGAAGCCTCATCTGTTGGGTGGACTAGAGGCTGCAGTGATTGATGCAACACAGGAGCAGGGGGCAGGTGGCCCTGAGCTTGCATGCTGCAATTAACATTTTATGACTCCTCTACCCCCTGCCCTTCATTCAGAAGGCAACACTTGGCTCCAAGCCAAACTTTCCAATTACTCCATCAATAAATGTAGTGACATTGGCGAGAAAGGCAAAGGAAGAGGGTGTTTGCTGTGCTCAGGTCTGATTTCCACCCTCACAGCCTACCACTCCTGTTGGTAGTTACCTCATGGAGCATTTGAGGAGAAAATAGGAAATAATCATTTCATGGTCACATTGGAGATTGTTGATGTAAGAGAGCTAACATATGTTCCCATATGTACTTTTTTTAATTGAAAGATTATACCTCATCAGCTCATTTCCTTGTCAACCCTGGGAGGTGCTGAAGGGCACCTTGATCTGTAAATGAAAGGGGTCAAATTAAATTCAAACTCAAATTCATTTGGTTTACCAAAGAACTGGATGAAGCTGGGCCTGGAACCACACGCCCAGGACAGTGGCTACTTCTAGTGTGAAGGAGAACATTCTGGCTGTGCTGAAAGTTGCTTGCTTCTCTTGAAGATGTCTTCCTGATGTTTAAATATGTTTGTGAGGTTTTGTCTGTGTTTCTTATTTTCCCTTTTCCCTTAGGCTGGGACTTCATGTGATATGGTACCACTGGGGCTTAAGAAATGCAAGAGATATCTGAATAAATAGACATGTTCCAGTTTGGGCATGTTAAGGTCGGTGCGGGAGAGGGCTTGTGAGCTCATTGTGCTGAGGTCACTCTGAGTAGAGTCTTACTTATCTCTTCCTAAGGCAGCCACCATGTAAGTGGAAGTCCCCCGGAGAGTCAGTAGAAGGGAAGAATGGCTTGATTCCTGCCCCCATCGCTCGGCCAAAGGATCCTGAGGAAAGCAATGCTAACTCTTGGCAGAAGGGACATCCAGCAATCAGCCATCTCTCTTGCAAGTGTTTTGGACTTCTCTATTAAAAAACAGCCTGTTCAGCCAGCATGTGTCACTGTGTCATATTCTGAGGTAGAAATGGGCTTCCCTGGTGGCTCAGATGGTAAAGAATTTGCCTGCAATGCAGGAAATGCAGCCTTGATCCCTGGGTTGGGAAGATATAGAAATGGTCACAACAGCAAGTGGGGGATCATTGAGCTTGACACATTTCAGATGACTACACGGGGCCAACGCAGCAGCCCCACCCTCCATGCTGGTGTGTTGTATATGAGATGTGTCCATGGAGCATGGGAGCTTAATGTCCCCTGACTGTCAGTCTCATATCAACGTGGCTGCTAGATTGGTAAGTAATTGGCTAAAATTCCCTCTTCCTGAGGGGCTGAGGAGCCTCATGGAGAGAACGCACCCTGAAGGCAGAAGGAACCAGGCAGGGCAGACTTCAGATGTCAAGGGCTTTTTCCCTTGTTCATCTCTTGGTTCAGGTCTCTGTTTGATGAATGACTAAGTTCTGTGGTGAGCCAGAGATGTGTCTAAAGGAGGCAACCAAGGGGCATTGTTCTGGACCCCTGTGAGAACATACAGAGCCGTGCTGACTCCATAATCCCGGTGCCATTTTGAGCACCCCAGGAAATACTCAGAGGGTGGCAGCCACTTAGAAGTGGCAGCCGGGTCTGGGCAAGGCATTGGGATTCTCAGAGGCCACAACTATACCTAGCTACTGCCCAGGGGGTGTGGTAGTCCAGGGGAAGGAGAAGTGGATGTCACAGGGTGGTTCTTGGCCCAAATCACAGAGTTGTGTGGTCCGATAATGAGATTTGACTCTCCCCTGTGTTTAAGTGAGCATCTTCCTAATATTTGTAACATCAATGAATCCTGTTTTTTCTATTATCCTAGTTTTATTGAGATATGATTGACATACAGCACTGTGTAAATTTCAAGTATGCAGCATAATGTTTGACTTACATACATCATGACATGATTACCAAACTGGGCCATCAGATTTATTATACTGTTTTTACTTAAAGGCTTCAATTTACCAAAAACTACACTTTAATACCTGTTCCTGCCATCTTGTGACCTCATTTTTTTTTTTTTAACACCCAGCTGCATTTCCAGCAACCCATTTGGATTAAAGAACCTCGAAACGCCCGTGTTGGGATCTCTATGTGATAGCATTGAGAGTGTCATCTGAAGGCAGCAGGAAGTCTGGCAGTCACTAAACTTGTTTTAGAAGCTAGAAATTCTACCATTTGTGAAGTTGAAGGCAGTTTGAACCTTTCTGGATGAATGCTGCAGTTTGTTTTTGGAACTGAATCCCTGACCTTCCTGGAGGACTGTCTCTTTGGTGAGCCCCTTTCAGTCATGCAGATGTAGGGCAATAATAACCCCTCATTTTCCTGGGGGAAGCCCCACATGCAGCAGAGAGCTCAACGGAAGTGCTGTAGACTGAGGTTGGAAGTGCTTTGTTCTCAGAAGGCAGCCGGCAGTATGTCTTGTCCCCAAAGAGGCAGAGACCTATTTTATTTCATTTTACCTTGCTCTTAAACCTCTTGATGTGGCCTGCTCATGCCTGTTCTTAGAAAACACAATCTTCTCACTCTAACATCTGCTCACAGAGGAAGGATAGCTCCAGCCAGAACAGGGGCAGGGACACAGGCATCAGTGCCTCTCCTTCTGGTGAGGCAAAGTGGGGAAGAGGACTGGGATCAGGCTTGGACAGGGCGCATGGGACCCTTGGTGCGTCTCATGCTGTCCTTTCATCTAGTAACGTGTGTGCTTAGTCGCAGTCGTGTCCAGCTCTTTCTGACCCCATGGGCTGTAGCCTGCCAGGCTACTCTGTCCATGGTATTCTCCAGGCAAGAGTACTAGAGTGGGTTGCCATTCCCTTCTCTGGGGGATCTTTCTGACCCAGGAGTTGAATCTGGGTCTCCTGCAATGCGGGCAGATTCTTTACCATCTGAGCCACGAGGGAAGCCCAGTAAAAGGCTACATGTTGCCAAATATACCTCTTATGACTATCCTGACTTTCTTTTCCAGGGTACACTTAGAGGTTTCCTCCTGAAGAAATAGTCAACCTGAGGATTAATTCTAGAGGAGGAAAGACGCTGGTGTTAGGTGAGAGTGTGGAAGGACTTCTTTAATTCGGTGTCAGGAGAGAAGAGAGTGTTGGGGAGGTTATGGGTGTGAAGATGCTTGGAGCTTCCTACTGAAGGCAGTGAGTTGGGCTCTGCCACCTGGGACAGGCTGGAGACAGGCAAGGACCAGCTGGGATAGGCATCGTGCATGAGATAGAGTCCATGCATCTTAGCTCAGGGAGAACAGAGTTACCTTTCAGGAAGAAGTTATGCTTCTGGGAACCTGCACTGCCTTGTTAACATCACAGCAGTGCTTTGGGAAGTTAGAAAGCACTGTGCTCTGCTTCTGAAGTTGGGAGGGTGTGGTGACCACTGGCCCAGACCAGGGGGAAGAGGCAGCTGTGTCTGACCAGACCAGCAGGTTTCAGAGAAGAGGGAAGAGTTGGAGAAATAGCTGGGAGTTTGCCAGAGGGACTTACATTAAGTGGGGTTTGCATTGCAATAATCGGAGGGTTTTGTTTTTTTTTTTTTGGGTCACTTTGCTTTATAGTCATAAGTCAGTGGAGAATGTAAACTTGGTGGTCTCTGGGGGGGTCCCCACAAATATCCACAACACATGGCTTCTCTTTATAAAAATAAAAATCACATTAGTGTGATGGGTTCATGCCAGGGCCCCAAAATCCTGAACTCTGGGCAGGACCAGACACACGAAGACTGACAGGTGTTAGACGGAGATGTGCTGTGGGTCAAACCTAGGCAAGTGGACATGCGGCGGGGGCAGATGTACACATCTTTGAGTGCCTCCATGCTTCTCTGCTTTACTGCAAACCATCGTTAGTGGGGTGAGTTTGTAAAAGAGAACCCAACCATATGGTGTTATTCAAGATAGGATTTTGTGGGAAATGTAAGAGCCAGAAGATGTTACTGTAAGAACAAGTTCATAAACATTTTGCCTTTTCAGAGAGTCGAATGTGAGGAACGAGTAAGAAAATAGAAATAATGGGTTTCTAAATTTAATCCCTGAACTGAGAGCACTGATGTCTGCTGCTTGTCTGAGATGAGACTCCAGTTCTCTGAGATCTGGAGGAGGGCTCAGTTTTCTCTAGACCTGTTGAGAAGAGGTTAATAAGAGGTCAGGCTTGGCTTGCACCTGGTCCTCTCCAGCTGTGGTGCTCCCAGCCCACACTGTGGCACCACAGCTCGCTGGACATACTGATCTCTCACAAATTGTTATGTTAGAGCACTGCCCTGGCGACACACACACTGCTGGCTTGAGTAGGCAGGGCCTGGCTTCCAGGGGCCCCAGTGTGACAGTGAAAGGCCTTCATGACTCGGGCAGTCTGGATGGATGCCTGATGGCCCTTTGTCTCTACAGCGCCCCCTGTTGTTTCTGGGCTTGGTACTTAGGCATCTTCCCAGGATGCTGTACAAAACTGGGGATTCGTTTTGAGGGTGTCAGGATTGCTGGGTCATTTCTCTCCACTCAACTTTTCACATCAAACAGAAGTATTCAAATGTTGCTCATTCCCAAAAAGGAAGCTGGAAAGGGGCATAAGCAGTGCTGTCATTTCTGCATGATTCCAAATCCTGAGCAGGGATGGGACCCAACAGGAAAGCACAGGAGGAGCAGAACTTTCTCTGGAAATGGAGCTGTTTTATCATCAGCTTTGAGTTAAAAGTGTGTTCTGAGCAACCTTGGCCTTCATCTGCTAGTGTAGTATCATATTCTGGTTAGCTGATGTGTGATTCTGAGTATAATAGTTATCTGTAATTGAAGTCATTATAAAACAAATCCACCACCCTCCCCCACCGCCGCCCCCAACCTGCGCTGACTGAGACAGAAATCAACATCAGGAATGCTGTGTATACAGCACTCAGAACCCATAAAATATGCAAGATTAATTTGCTGAACTTCATTCAGGCTTCCAGCAGTGCTGTCACCTGGGACCAGAGAAGCAGCAAATTAATTCTGAACCTCTGCTAGTTTCAGAACATCAAGAGCAGCCGCCTTTGTGTAGATGTCTTCTGCAGTGCTTCTCTGCCTTTGCAGATACTTTCTGGAACCATCAAAACAGCTAGAATGCAAAATTCTGTTTAGCCACAGAGGGTACCCTGATGCCTCTCCTGGTTCTCATGACTTCTTCCTTTCTTCCCATCTCAGTGACCCTCATTTCCTCCTTCAAATCCCTAAAACCACAAACAAAAAAAGAGGAAATCCTGACTTTGGTTGGCACATTGGAAAATCCCTCTTAGGTATCAAATGGAGGAAGAAGAGACATCTAATGGCCAAGAATTAGGATTTGCGTCAGAAAGTAGATCTAGTCCCGACTCTGACACTAACTGCCACGTCTCCTTGCACAAACTGCTGCCCTTCTTAGGCCTTAGTTCCACATTTAAAAAAAAAGAACTCTGAATTGCTAAAATTTCTTCTAGTTGTTTGATACTTTGATTTCACAAGGAAGGCTGGCTAGATGCTTTTATGTGCCGCTTTCCTCTCTGCCTAGTCCAGTTTGTTAGTTTCCTTCCACAGTATTAGACATAATAAAAATATTATTGATAACTCTCTGTCTACTCTCTATTCTTTTAAGCCTTGCATATCATACTTCTTTTGTTTCTTAACTATTATTTTTAGTTTTGGTGAAGGTGGCCATCAGTTTATTATTCTTGTTCAATCCACTGTGTTATCCATGACAGTTAATCTTCCAAATAAGGTGGTACTATTAAGATCTAACTCTTACTGAGGAGGAAAGAAAGTTAAGAAAGAAGTTAACATAGCCAAAGCCACACAGTGACAGCAGAGATTTGAACCCAAGGCTGCCTTTTGCCAAACCCATGTTCTTGGTTACAAGGCTGTCCTCGCTTCATGGGTTCTTTTGCAGATGTGCTGGGCCTCTTCTTGGTGCACTGAAAATACCAGGATTATGAGCTGAAAAACTAGGAAAGACCAGGGACCATGGTGAAAAGCCCAAAGCAAAGGATACTGTGACAGGAGAGGGCCTGTCTGCCAGCCTTTCCCTTTGTGCATCACCACATGTACAGAAAGAAATGCGTCTTTTGTCATAATTTTAATTTCTGTATGTAAAATACATGCTCGTCTGAGCCCCTTTGCAGTAGTGATTGGAGTCAGAGTGAAAAAATAATGCAACATTAGATTTAAAGCACATTCTTTCTTATTATTCTCTTTTTAGTTTGAGATTTCAGTTGAGATACATATAGGTTACATGTGCCTTTTACTCAGTTTCCCCTGATGAAAACATCTCACACTTAAAATTTTGTTTTGGAGTTCCTAAATATTACATTCACACACTTTGTTGCGATAGGTTCGAGTAATACTGAAGTACACAGAGCAAGGCCGAAGTTCCGTTTTGAACCCTGTTCTCCTGGCCTCTCTCCTCGTCTGGGCCCTACTCTGCTTTGCTGTACCTCCTCCCCTCACCTTCCCCCCCGCCCCCACCCCGTACTTCTTCCTCATTGTGTTACAATGGTCAAGGTCATCCTGGCACGAAATTGAATTTGGGGATTTCTGGCTGACGCATCATTTTGTTAATGGTGCACATAGGTGACATCAGCAACTCTTGATCTCGTCTGGTCCACTAATAACCTAATATCCTCTGATTTCCTTGTTTCCATGCTTTTTTACATACCCAGTCAAAAATAAATAATACATGTAATATAAAATAGATGTTTAATATCTATTCTATGTTTATTAGTATTAAATATATGTACGACGTTTTCTATAGTAGGAAACGTTGATTTTATTTATCTTATTTAACACACCATCAGGCATTTTATAAATATTAGTTCATTTAGTTCCTATAGTAACTCTATGCTGAAGGCACCATTATTGTTTTATAGGTGAGGTACAGAGAGGTTAGGTAACTTGTGCAAGATCACACAGCTAGTAAATGATGGGGATAGGATTCACACCCATCATTCTGGGTCCAGAGTCTGAGCTCTTAACCACTTATGCAACTAACTCATCAATAGTCAAATGGTTCATCTCTTTTTGTTCCTTTCTTAATATTCACATGTTCCCTCTACATTATCTCCTTTCTTGCAGGCTGCCAGCGTGTTCTGATATTTGACACCTTAAAAGACAACACCCCACCCCACCTCTGGACACATAATTAGCCTTTGTTCTGTGGCCTTGTCTTAAGCTACCATCCCATCTCTCTTTTTCCTGTGTTTGTTCTTAGCAAGCCTTGAAATACTCTTCTGGAACTGCTGTCTCCACTTCATCATCTAATTCACTCTTGGACCCACTCCAGTCAGAGCTTCTCTCTTAACCGCTCCATGGAAACTGTCTCTGTATCCATATGTTGATGTGATTAGTTATATTAATACATTCCCTAATATGGTGTCATTCTGGCACTGACAGCAGTTTTCACTCTTTAAACTCAGTGCTGGATTTGGTTTGCTAACGTTTCATTTACAACTTTGGTTAGTATCAGATGGACGTGCTATTTCCTTAAAACTCAGGAACGCAGGAAGATCTTTCCAGTCCATTTAATTTCCTTGTTAATTTATAGAGGTTAGTTTCCTTGTAGAAAATAGTTTTGTCTCTATGTCATTCATGTCTCTCCCCATGGGATGTCTTTTATTTGCCAATAGAAAGAGAAATAAATGTGCTTTCTAATAGTCACATAAGTCACTATCTTTACACTGGGGCATGATTTAGGAAAGCTGGAATAATCTGGTTGGCTTTTGCACAAGGTTGTCTTTTGAGTCCCCAGAAAATACAAGTTGGTAGAAAGAACATTGTTCAGAAAGCCGAAATGTGATAATGAAGAGAAAAAAGTTGTTGTTGTTTGTTTTTAGTTTAGTTTTGTTTTTTGAAGAGGGAGAACAGTTACCATATTTTCAGAATGTAAACTGTGCTAGTCACTTGATTGATAAGATGTATCGTGTGTTGTTGTTGTGTCTTACTACGCAACCCTATGGACTGTAGCTCCTCTGTCCATGGTATTTTCCAGGCAAAGATACTGGAGTGGATTGCCATTTCCTTCTCCAGGAGATCTTCCTGATCCAGGGATCGAACCCATGACTTCTGCATTGGCAGGCAGATTCTTTACCACTGAGCCACAGGGGAGCCCCCATGTGTCATTTACTAGGATGTGAAATCTATGAGGGCAGGACTATGAGCACTGTGCTGATGACTTTGCATTTACAACTCTATGAAGTGGGTGCTGCAGTTATCCCCACATTACAGATGAGAAAACCGAGGTTCAGAGAGATACAGTAACTTTTCCAGGTTCATCCAGAAAGACTAGAATGGGTTGTTGGTTTTTCCAGGTGGTTCAGTGATAAAGAATCTGCCTGCCAATGCTGGAGATGCAGGTTTGATCCCTGAGTTGGGAAGATCCCCTGGAGTAGGAAGTGGCAACCCACTCCGGTATTCTTGCCTGAAAAATTCCATGGACAGAGGAACCTGGAAGGTGGCAGTCCATGGGGTAGCAAAGAGTCAGACATAACGTAACAGCTGAGCACTTTGGTTTTTTCCTAATAAAATCATAGCACAGTGTTTAAAAGGTACCCTCAGGTTCCTTTATCCCCTGTACTCCTTAAGTTCCCACTAACCCTGCCAGGCAGACTGACCAGCAGTTTGCAGTATGAACCATTCCTTTCCCATGTTTTTGCACATGGATGCTACTTCCTGTCTCTATGCAATGCCTTGAACCCTACTCACCTAGCTGTCTTCCACTTGCCCTTTGAGGTCTATCCAAGTATTCTCTCTTCCTTCTGTCATTCACTGCACTCCTCCCACCCCCCAGAGCTCATTTCTCTTGTGATCGTGGCCCATTAGCGATCCTCTAGATCCTTATTTGTCTCCTGTGTAAGACAGGGGGCTTTCTTATTCCCCACTGGGGCCAATGGCCCCTGGAACCTCTCAGAATGTGTTTGTCTGGTGAATAAAGGATGAGAGTCTCCAGATGGGTCCATCTCCAATGTGAGCCCTGTCCTTCACTGGACTGTGGTTGGTGACCTCTAATACCCTCTCCCACCTCTAACCTGTGCCCTCCTTCCATAGTGCTGGCAAGCTTGGCTTCTATATTCTTAGACTCACAGTCTCTGAACCTCTGGCCATTTTCTGTCTCTCCAGGGAACCACTCATTATTCCAGAAAGCATCTCACATTCCTAACAAGAAAATAAATTTACTTCATTTATTGAAGATTAAGCAGTCATATAACTCACTGAACAGGAGGCTGAGAACAGCTATAACAAAATCAAGCTGATGTCAGAGCCTCTCAAATTTGGGGGACTACAGCCCTGGAAAACGATATGAATGTCTGAGAATCCCTTCACTGTATTTTCTTGATTTTCTCTGTATTTTCTTAAAGAGAAGCCACATCCAAATAATCTTTTTTCCCTCTGTGATAAATACTGTGTCATCAACTTGGTCAAAATAATCTAGCTCATCAGTATTTCCAGGGGCTATCTAACTGATCAGTAAACAAACATTTTGTTTGGAAACAAACATTTCTTTTCTGTGGAGAAATAAATGGAAAGAAATCCAGAAAAAAAAATACATCCTGCTATTAGCTCTAGAGATATATTACAATCTCTAAGAAGATTCTTATCTAGCCTATAGCAAGAACAGAAAAGAAAAAGCCTTTTTTTGGGTATCAATATATAAAAATAGGATAGAAATTGTGGTTCTCTCTGCCATACGCAAATCCTGTTGTGTCTTGCTATTAATCTGCTATTAAATCCCACTTCTTTGCCTGAGATTGAACAAGCAGGTCAAGATGACACAGATGCTGCAGTTGCCAATGCAGCAGAACAGTTTTCTGAAAGCAAGTGTGTTAATGTGAGAAGGACCAGTGCTTATTCCCTTGCCTGCCTCTGTAGTCATGTGTAGGTCAGGACCATGTCAATAAGGCCCCCGACTGAATTCTCAGCCCTGAGCATTGAGCCTGGAACCTAGACAGAGTTCAATAATATATGCTGAGTGAATGAACAACTGAGTGACTGTGTTCACTCCTCCCAGAATTCACACTGAATGATCCTTGTATATATTTTGTGTACGTAATTCTTTCAGAATACTACCCATTCTTTGAGCTACAGTGCCACCATCTCCATGACATACAAGACTCCTGTGAGCATAGAGGATGCTCCATCCTCATGTTCATGAAGCATCAGAAATGCTTCATGGAGGAAGTGCTGTTTGAGTTGGGTCTGGGTGGATTAAGAGGCAGTGAAGAGAGAGAAGGCTCTCTGGGAGGAAGGAGGGGAACTGCTGCAGGTTAAGAAGGTCAGGGAAGGGCTTCTTCCCAGAGTCCAGGAGATTGGAACCTTGGGGATCAATGATCATCTCCCTTGAAGGCCTTTGAGAACAGAAGGGTCTCTCTGCTCCTACATGCATCAGAAACCCTGAGCTGAGAATCTCCCCCAATCCAAGAGCCAGGAGCATCCATCAGGTCTCTACTCTAATCTGCCCAGCGGTCCCAGCTGGAGCTACATTCCACAAGAGCTACAGGTGGCACTTGGTGTGCCCTCAGAGAGCTGTGATGTGAGCATGCAATATGCCTTCTCCTGCCCTTCGTCATCCCTCAGGATCCCTCCTCTAGAGGCCTCACAGCAACCAGGATAGGCCCTGGCATATTGTTGGGCTCAGTAACTATTTCTTAGATGGATGAATACTAGAATCTTGGAGGTGAGGTCATTACCACATTCCCCACCTAAAATAATCCTGGATTGTGTCTTCATTCTCTGAACTCTCAGTAGGGGGATAACTTGCAACATTTCCATCCTCACTAAATATTCAGACAGTGAGTGCCCAATCTGTCCTTCTAATTTTCCTTTGAGTAGTTAAACATGCCCTACATGAGGGTTTAGCTTTTTGTCCAGCCTGCCAATAGACACTAAATAGAGTGGCTTGCTCTGCAATTGGATCTCATTAGGATAAGGAGAGTTGATCTGGCCCTGGAGATGTAGGAGACAGATGAATCGCAAGGTTAAGTGCACAGGAATTATAATTAACTCAAAAAAAGATGAAGCAGCATGGTCATGAACAAAAGCATCCTAACCAACATGTTGTAGAAAGGCAGTCACTCCCAAGAACTTAAGGACAAGCATTGTTGTGAAACTCGTGCCAGGAGACTTGAGTGAGCTAAGTTCAGAGGCATATTTCTTTCTACCAATCACAAAGCTCTGGTGCTACTTATAGTTTTATACTCTGATACATTGAATTGGCTTTTTTTGGGGGGAGGGAATATAGTTGCTTTACAATGTTGTATTAGTTTCTGCTGTGTGAAGTAAATCAGCTATATGTATACATATATCCCCTCCCTGTTGAATCTCCCTCCAACCTATCTAGGTCACCATAGAGCACCAAACTGAGCTCCCTAAGCTATACAGCAGTTTCCTAACAGTTATCTATTTTACATGTGAAGGCAATGGCACCCTACTCCAGTACTCTTGCCTGGAAAATCCCATGGACGGAGGAACCTGGTAGGCTGCAGTCCATGGGGTCGCTAAGAGTCGGGACTGAGCGACTTCACTTTCACTTTTCACTTTCATGCATTGGAGAAGGAAATGGCAACCCACTCCAGTGTTCTTGCCTGGAGAATCCCAGGGACGAGGGAGCCTGGTGGGCTGCCGTCTATGGGGTCACACAGAGTCAGACACGACTGAAGTGACTTAGCAGCAGCAGTGTATGTATGTCAATTGCAATCTCCCAATTCACACCACCTCCCTTCCCCTCCCTCCTCCACGTCTGTGTCTCTATTCGTACCCTGCTGCTGCTACTGCTGCTAAGTCACTTCAGTCACGTCCGACTCTGTGCGACCCCAGAGACGGCAGCCCACTAGGCTCCTCCATCCCTGGGATTCTCCAGGCAAGAACACTGGAGTGGGTTGCCATTTCCTTCTCCAATGCGTGAAAGTGAAAGTGAAGTCACTCAGTCGTGTCCAACTCATAGCAACCCCATGGACTGCAGCCCACCAGGCTCTTCCATCCATGGGATTTTCCAGGCAAGAGTACTGGAGTGGGGTGCCGTTGCCTTCTCCGTCATACCCTGCAGATAGGTTCGTCTATACTATTTTTCTACCACACTGTGTATGTGTTAATATACAATATGTTTTTCTCCTTCTGACTTACTTCACTCTGTATGACAGACATCCACATCTCTACAAATGACCCAGCATTGCTCATTTTTATGGCTGAGTAGTATTCCATTCTATATATGTGCCACTTCTTCTTTGTCCATTCATCTGCCAATGGACATTTAGGTTGCTTCCGTGTCCTGGCTATTGTAAATAGTGCTGCAATGAACATTGGGGTGCATATGTCTTTTTGGATTTTGGTTTTCTCAGAGTATAAGCCCAGTAGTGGGACTTTTGTGTTATATCGTAGTTCTATTTTTAGTTTTTTGAGGAACCTCCGTACTGTTCTCCATAGTGGCTGTATCAACTTACATTCCCACCAAGAGTGCAAGAGCATTTCCTTTTCTCCACACCCTCTCCAGCATTTATTGTTTGTAGATTTTTTGATGATGGCCATTCTAAACAGTGTGAGGTGATACCTCATTGTAGTTTTGATCTGCATTTCTCTAATAATTAGTGATGTTGAACATCTTTTCATGTGCTTCTTGAACATCTGTATGTCTTCTTTGGAGAAATGTATATTTAAGTTTTCTGCCAAATTTTCAGTAGAGGTTCTTCAAAAAACTAAAAATAGAACTACCATATAACTTAACAGTCTCACTGCTGGGCATATACCCTGAGAAAACCATAATCCAAAAAGACACATGCCCCCCAAAGTTCATTGCACCATTATTTACAATAACTAGGGTTTCAAAGCAACCTAGATGTGCATCAACAGATGAATGGGCAAAGAAGATATGATACATGTAGAATGGAACACTTCTCAGCCTTTAAAAGGAGCAATGTTGGGTCATTTGTAGAGAGGTGAATGCCTCTTCTGTTGTTGCTGTTGAGTTGTATGAGCTGTTTGTATATTTTGGAAATTAAGCCCTTTTCAATCACATCATTTGAAAATATTTTCTCTCAGCCCATAGATTGCCTTTTCATTTTGTTTATGGTTTCCTTTGCTGTACAAAAGTTTGTAAGTTTGGTTAGTTTATATTTGTTTATTTTTGCCTTTATTTCTGTTACCTTGGGAGGCTGACCTAAGAATACGTTGGTACAATTTATATCAGAAAATATTTTGCCTATATTGTCTTCTAGGAGTTTTGTGGTGGTGTGTCTTATATTTAAGTCTTTAAGCCAGCTTCCCTAGTAGCTCAGATGGTAAAGCATCTGCCTGCAGTGCAGGAGACCTGACTTTGATCCCTGGGTTGGGAAGATTCCCTGGAGAAAGAAATGGCAACCCACTCCAGTGTTCTTGCGTGGAGAATTCCATGGACAGAGGAGCCTGGCGGGCTACAGTCCATGGAGCCCCAAAGAGTAGACACGACTAAGTGACTAACACACACACAAGCCGTTTTGAGTTTATTTTGTGTTGGTGTGAGGGTGTGTTGGTTTACACGTGGCTGTCCAACTTTCTGAACACCACTTGCTGAAGAGACTGTCGTTGTTTCCACTGTATATTCTTGCCTCCATTGTTGAGGATTAGTTGACCGTAGGTGTGTGGGTTTATCTCTGGGCTCTCTCTCCTGTCCCATTGATCTTCATGTTTGTTTTTGTGCCAGCACCACATTGTTTGTTTACTGTAACTTTATAGTATTATCTAAAGTCTGGGAGGGTTATATCTCCTGCTTTGTTCTTTTTCCTCAAGATTTCTTTGGCAGTTCTGGGTCTTTTATGGTTCCACACGTTTTGTGTTTTTGATGGCATATTTAAAATATTCATACTTATACTCTTACTGATTATTATAGTTATTCTTGATTTTATGGGCTTCTTTTTTTATCTTTTAATCGTCATCATCATATTAGCTTATTCAAGTGGTTGGTCCTCAGCCTTTACTGTATATGTGCCTTTACTGGTGGAATTTTATTTCTTAAAGATATTTACTTCTTTTTATAGGCTTTTCTTTCCGACTTAGAGAAGTCCATCTAACATTTCTTTTTGGGTTGGCTTAGTATTGATGAACCCTTACTTTTGGCTTCTCTGAGAATTTTTTTCTCTTGCCTTCAATTCTAAATGATAATCTTTCTGAGCCTGCTAAGTTTCAGGATTTTTCCCTTTTAGCACTTTAAATATATCATTTGACTCTTCTAGCCTGTGAAGCTTATGCAGAATAATCAATTCATAGCCTTATGGGAGTTCCCTTGTACATGACACTTTTGAATTCTATCTTTGTCATCAACTTCTGCTGTTTTAATCGTAATTAGATCATCATAATCACACCATCTCTTGGTGTGATTGTGTTTGGGTTCATCTTGTTTGGGAGCCTGTGTGCTTCCTATGGCCTGTTTTCTTTTTCAGGCTTGGGAAGTTTTCAGCTGTCATTTAATTAAATACATTTTTTGGCCCCCTTCCTCTCCCTCTTCTTCTGGGAGCCCTATGTGAATGTTCATATACTTGACATTATTCCAAAGATCTCTTAAACTTTTCTTACTTTTTAATTTGTTTCTCTTTTTTGCTATTCTCATTGGGTGATTTTCCGTATAATATCTTCCATATCACTTATGCCTTCTTCTTATGCCTAGTCTGCTGCTTATTCCTTCTAGTGTGTGTTTTATTAAAATTTCAGTTATTGTATTTTTCATATCTGATTGGTTATTTTTTTTTACATTTTCTAGTTCGTTGTTAAAATTCTCAGGTTGTTTATCTATTCTTTGCTTAATTCAGCTGGCGTTCTTATTACTAATGGCTTGAATTCTTTGGTAAATTGCTTACTTCTGTTTTATTCACTTTTGGTGGTTTTCTCTTGCTGCTTCAGTTGAGAGGAATTCCTCTGTCTTCTCAGTTTGCTTATCTTTCTCTATTTCTATGAAATTAGATGAAACAGTTACCTGTGGAAGTCTTAAAGGGTACGTGGGAACATCTCTCTACAGTCTGCATGTGCCCAGTGGCTTTGGCGGGAGAACTGGGTTTGATGTGAACACAAGTCACGTCTTCCATAGGATGTACTGTCAGGGGCTTGCCCTCTGCTCACTGGCTATCACTGTCATACTTGGGCTGGGGTTATGTCCTAAGTTGCTGGAGGAGAAGTTCTTAGGGTTGGATTTGAGCTGATTCAGTTTTAAGTATATGCTGTTCCTGCTCCCAGCACCAGCACCCTCACCCCAGAGGGGCTGGTTTGGAAGGGCTGGGGCATGGATTGTTTTGGTCTGACCAAAGTCAAAGATCCAGAGTGCCTCTGATGCGTCACCTACACAGTAGGCAATACTGGCTATCTCTTTCCTGCTCAGATGCTGCTTAAGGTTTAAGCTACCTCAGCATTTCATGGCCGTATTTTCCCCTTGGTCATGGCAGCCTTTGTTCTAAAATGGATTTGCAATATGAAGCATGTGATGCTGGAACATTCACTCCGTTGAGGTAGGGGTGCATGTGGGGGAGGTTGTTAAGAAATAGATCAGCTACCTGCATTGTGTCAGTCTGACCTCTCTGCCATTTTTTTGAATCCTAGTTTCTTTAAGCTTGCATATAAACTTTAAGAATCAGCTTGGCAATTTCTAGTTTTGAAAAGACTTCTAAGATTTTTATTAGGAGTATATTGATTGCATAGGTCAATTTCTGTCAGAAGCGAGTTTTAAATTTTAGATTAAAAGTCTTAAGATATCTTTTCTTGAACTCCAAAAAATTTTATGATTTTGATGCTGTTGTAAATTGTATTTATAAGAAATACCTTATTTTAGAATAATAGCAAAGATAGTACAAAGAATTCCCATATACCTCTCACCCAATTTATTCTTTTATTAATATCTTACCTTAGTAGGATGAATTTGTTACAGTTAACAAATAAATTTGATTCATTATCATTGAGTAAAGTCTGTTTACTTAATAAATAGATTTCCTTAGTTTACCTGACTTTTCCTTAGTTCCAGGATCCAATTGGGATACCATAGTATATTTAGTAGTCATATCTCATTAACTAATCTTGCCTGTGACAATTTTCAGACTTACTTTGTTTTTAATGACTTTGACAGTTTAGATGAGTATTGGTTAAATAGTTTATAGAATGTCCCTCAATGGACATTTGTCTGATGTTTTCTCATGAGTAGTTTAGGGTAATGTGTTCATGGAAGAAAGACCACAGAGGTAAATGGCCGTGAAAATCACATTTTGCCAAGTGTACCAATGATCAACATATTTGTCACTGTCGATGTTGACTTTGCTCCACTGGCTGGGGTAGTGTGTGTCGTGTGTGTCAAATTTCTTTGCTGTAAAGTTATTCTTTTTTCCTATTTCCGTATTGTACTCTTTGAAATGAAGTCACTATTGTAGCTGATATTTAAGGAGTAGATATCTTTGCTCCCTCTTGTTCAGGATAAAGTACCCACGTGAATTATTTGGAACTGTACTGCACAGGAGATCTGTGTCTCATTATGTTTATTTCTTTAACCCCTTTTTTTCAGTATGAACTTATAGATACTATTTTAACTTAAGGTTATAATCCAATACCATTTTACTTATTTTGCTGCTCATATTCATTTAGTCTTGGGTTTTGGGATCTCTTTCATTTGGCCCCCATATCCCTTTGACAAACCTCTCTCATTGTGTACTTTTTTTTTAAAAGTACTTCCTTATGTTCTGGTGCTACAAAATGATCAAGGCTCATTTTATGTATTTCTTGCCTCAGACATAAAATCAGACATTTCTCCAAAGAATACTGGTTTCTTAAAAGGAGAATATTAAATTCTGATATCTGGGTGCTTGATGTGTTCATTGCTGCTAGATGCTGTTGTTTATAGAGCCTCTCAGCTAATAGAACAAGAAAATATATGTGTGGATAGTAATGTGTATATACACATATCTATAAGTATTTCTGTATGTGGCCATGTCTACATGATTTGCCTCATCTTTAAGGCAAACATGACTTTGTGCTGATGCCTCTAACTCTGATTCATTACTTCATGGAACGTTCTCTTCTTGTATGTCTGTAACTTCCAATAGTCAGAAACTTCTATCCCACAATCCACCAACCATTTACTTAATTGTTCAGTTCCAATATGCATGTGTAGCAGTCAGTCAGTTCAGTTGCACAGATGTGTCTGACTCTTTGCAACCCCATGGGCTGCAGTATGCCAGTCTTCCCTGTCTATCACCAACTTCTGGAGCTTGCTCAAACTCATGTCCATCGAGTTGGTGATCCCCTCCAACCATCTCATCCTCTGTCATCCCCTTCTCCTCCTGCCTTCCATCTTCCCCAGCATCAGGGTCTTTTTCAATGAGTGAGTTCTTCGCATCAGGTGGCCAAAATATTGGAGTTTCAGCTTTAGCATCAGTCCTTCCAATGAATATTCAGGACTGATTTCCTTTAGGATTTACTGGTTGGATCTCCTTGCGGTCCAAGGAACTCTCAAGAGTCTTCTCCAACACCTCAGTTCAAAAGCATCAATTATCCAGTGCTCAGCTTTCTTTGTAGTCCAACTCTCACATCCATACATGGCTGCTGGAAAAACCATAGCTTTGACTAGACAAACCTTTGTCGGCAAAGTAATGTCTTTACTTCCATCACCAGTCACATCCACAACTGGGCATTGTTTTCACTTTGTCTCTGTTTCTTCATTCTTTCTAGAGTTATTTCTCCACTCTTCTCCAGTAGCATATTGGGCACCTACCGATCTGGGGTGTTCATCTTTCAACGTTCTATCTTTTTGCCTTTTCATACTGTTCATGGGGTTCTCAAGGCAAGAATACTGAAGTGGTTTGCCATTCCCTTCTCCAGTGGACCACGTTTTGTCGGAACTCTCCACCATGACCCATCTGTCTTGGGTGGCCTTACATGGCATGGCTTATAGGTTCATTGAGTTAGACAAGGCTGTGGTTCATGTGATCAGTTTGATTAGTTTTCTGTGATGTGGTTTTTCATTCTGTCTGCTGTTTGGTGGAAAAGGATAAGAGGCTTATGGAAGCTTCCTGATGGGAGAGACTGACAGTTGTGTAGCAGTTTCATAACTATTAACCTGAACTCCCTGGGGAACAACTGTATCAACTGGAACACAATACTTAGGTATAGTTTTCTTTTGCCTTTAGGCTTAAAGATTTCACTCATTTAAGGGTTACTTAAATGAGGTCAGTGCCATTCACTCCTAACCCCTTCAGTGAGGTTGTTACATACATTTGTAAAACATTTAATTATTTTGTCATATTCTACATTTCATCCATTCCTAACATTTCATCTTGGGAATCTGCCAGTTTCCTACATGAATTTTTGAAATTTACAGCATTAAAGCTCATACTTTGTGCTGAAATGTTTTATGGGTTTTGACAAATGTGTTAATGTCATGCATTCAGTGTAACAGTATCATACAGAATAGTTTCACCACCTTAAACCGTCTCCTTTTCTTCACCTATTTAACCCTATTTCCTCCTCTTGGATGTAACCATTGATATGTTTACCACCTCTATAGTTTTGTCTGATCTAGAATGTCAGATATTGGAATTCTTTAAAAACTGGCTCTTTTCCCTTAGCGATACTCATTTAAGATTCATCCATGTCTTCTTATAACTTGATAACTCATTTCCTTTTATTCCAGTTGTATTGAGAGACAATTGACATACATCACAGTATAATTTTAAGGCATATAACATGATGGTTTGATTTTTATATATTATGAAATGATTGCCCAATAACTTTAGTTAACATCTGTCATTTCATATAGATACCATAAAAAGAAAAGGAATAAGGAAAGAAAAAAGGAAAAATTTTTCCTTATGAAGAGAATTCCTAGAATTTACTCTTAATAACTTTTATGTATATCATACAGTAGCATTAACTATATGCTTTGCTAAATTTGTTTCTAAGCATTTTATTATTTTTGATGCTATTATAACTGGAATCAATTTCTTTATTTTTCAGAAAATACATTCTTAGTGTATAGAAACACTATTGATTTTTGTATGGTAATTTTGTTTCCTGCAACCTTACTGAATTGATTATTTACATCTAACGGCTTTTTTCATTGAGTCTTTGATTGTCTATGTATAAAATTATGGCTTCTGCAAATAGAGAATTTTTCTCCTTCTGTTTTGATTCTGATAATTTATAATTTTTCTTGTCTAATTGCTGTAGCTATTACCTCCAGTACTGCATTGAATAGGAATGGCAGAGTGGGCCACCCTGATCTTGTTCCTTATATTAGAGGAAAATCTTTTAACCTTTCACCATTGAGTATGATGTTAGCTGTGGGCTTATCATACCTTGGCCTTCGTTATGTAGACATGTGTTCCTTCTATGCTTAATATGTTAAGAATTTTTATCATGAATGTATGTTAAATTCTGTTGAATGGTTTTTCTGCATATATTGAGATGATAATATGATTTTTGTTTTAATATATTGCCGGAGTCCAGCCCCAGCAGGATCCAGGGTACCCTCGGGAGGGACAGTGTCAGTGATAGAGATGACACGGGTCTTATACTGGATTGAAACCTGATGGTCCAGGATCGAAAAGATAAGAGAATAAAGGAGAAAGAATAAAGAGAAAAAAGGAGGCTGATATTCCTTGGTTTACACAGAAAGCCAATAAAGTCCCTGACATGGGACTTGCTCTGTTCATGGAGGCCACAGGCTCCCTCTCAATGGGGTGAAGACGCAGAGCACCTTCTCCCCGGAGCGAAGATGCAGAGCACCTTCTCGATTGCGTCCTAGAAGCCCGGGCAAAAAAGTGAACTCAGAGAGCCTCTGTGCTCCAGGGAATCTGCCTGAGAAAAGAGAAAAAAAGACACAGAGACCAGAGCTCTGGTGAAGTGGGATCCGTAGCTTTATTTTCAAAAGGAACTTTTATATTCTGAGTTTCACATTTCTCAAAGTAAAAGATACAGAGTCAGCTCAACATTCCATCAATTTTACCTTTATCCAAACCATGACATTTTCTGTACACCTTTTCATAAACAAAGGTCTTATGTTATGCCTGGCCCTGTGGCCTGTTAACATTTCATGACTCTTTTCTGATAAAAGTTGATCAGCCAGAAAACTTGTTTTCCCTTAAAGTGTTTTTTCTTTATTTCTCCCATCCTCAGAAAGTACTAAATAAAATTACATTCTCACAGAGCAAAGGTGCAGTGGGTCACAACAAAGAAAGAACTTATTAGCTCAAAGGTCTGATGTGGTTAATACCAAGGCTACTACTTGCTTTTCTTACATTCCAACTACATTAACTAACGCACTCCCAGATACACAATGGATAAGGGATATGGGAACTTGGCAGCAAGCATTGGCCCAATAATGAAGCCCTTTACCAGTACTATTCTAATAATTTTTCATCCCTCAAAGGGCTGTATGCTCATTAGGACTTTTAGAAAATTTAGGCTTCCCGTGCCTTTCATGGCTGGGGAGTTGTGAGCAATTATGTGCGTTAGTTGCAAGGATATGGATAAACCTGCCAAGCAAGCTAAAATGCTAACAGAGGGTTAGAATTGAAATACTCCTTTCAAGCCCAGGAGACTTATTAATTAGAGCCCTAAATTGATTTTGTTCAGAGAAAGATGGCCGGGGATAGCCCCCTACTAATGTCAGAAGAGTTGGTGAAAAGCATAATAAACAGTAGACAGATTTTGGTTTCGGGGTAGATGCTCAAGCAGGTCCAGGGAATCCCTTGAGTCCTGATCTGCCTTTGCCTGTCAGGTCCTCTCCGCATGACCTTTGTCATGGTTGGGACTTCCCGTGGTGGCTCCCAGCAATATATTAATTTAATGTTTCATATGAATTGATTTATGTATGTTGAACCATCCTTACATCCCAGGCATAAATCACACTTGATCATTATGAATGATCCTTTTAATGTGCTGCTGAATTGAGTTTGGTAGTATTTTATTGAGAATGTTTACATCTATTGTCTTCAGGGATATTGGTTTAGTTTTCTAGTAGTGTCATTTTCTCATTTTGGTATCTGGGTGATACTGGCCTTGTAAAATGAATTGGTAATGTTCCATCTTGTCAATTTTTTGGAAAGAGTTTTAGAAGCAAAGTTAATTTTTCTTTAAACGTTGATAAAATTCACCAGTGAAGCCATTCCAGTCCTGGGCTTTTCTCTGTTGGGAAATTTTTGATTATTAATTCAGTCTCTTTACTAGTAATGATTCTATTCAGATTTTTCTTTTCTTTTTTTCCTGTTACAGTATTGGTAAGTTGTACATTTCTAATTTTTTTTTCGTAGTTGTTCAATTTGTTGACATACAGTGTTCATAGTAATCCCATGATCTTTTGTATTTCTGTAAAATACATTGTAATGTCTACATTTCATTTATAATTTTATTGATTTGGATTTTCTCCTGTTTTCTTGGTTAGTTAGCTATGGATTTGTCAGTTTTATTTATCTTTTCAAAGAACCAACTTATCAGTTTGATTAATCCTTTCTATTATTTTTTCTTGTTCTCCATTTCAGTTATTTCTGCTCTGATCTTTGTTATTTCCTTTCTTCTGCTAACTGTGGGCTCAGTTTCTTCATCTTTTTCTAGTTCCTTAATATGTAGTGTTAGGTTTCTTTGGGACCTTTCTTGCTTCTTAATGTTGGCATTTAGTGCTATGAATTTCTCTCTCAGAACTGCTTTTACTACATCCTATAAGTTCTGGTTTATTGTGTTTCTATTCACATTTATCTCAGGAAACTTTTAAATCCACCCCCTCCTTTTTTTTTTTTTTTTTTGATTCATTGCTTGTTCAGAGCAGTGTTTGTTGTTTGATTTCCACATGTTCATGACTTTTCCAGTTTTTCTCTTGTTATTGATTTCTAATTTCATGCTACTGTAGCTAGAGAAGATAATTGGTATTATTTCAGTCGTCTTTAATTTGCTAAGATTTGTTTTGTGACCTAACATATGGTCTGTCATAGAACTTGTTCTCTGTGCACTTGAGAAGAACCTGTGTACTGCTGTTGTGGATGGAATGTTCTCTGAGTCTTTCAGGTGCCTGTGGTCTATAGTGGTGTCCAGTCTTCTATTTCCTTATTGATTCTCTGTCTAGATGATCTATCCATTATTGACAGTAGGATACTGAAGTCATCAGTTATTATTATATTACTATTTGTGTGCTTAGTGTGCCAGTCACAGCCGCCTGTGCTTAGTGCAGGAGGGCCTAGAGGAGCTATCCCATGTTGAAGGTCAGGAAGGGCGATGATGAGGAGATACCCCTCGTCCAAGGTAAGGAGCAGTGGCTGCACTTTGCTGAAACAGCCGTGAACAGATACCCCACACCAAAGGTAAGAGAAACCCAAGTAAGATGGTAGGTGTTGCAAGAGGGCGTCAGAGGGCAGACACACTGAAACCATACTCACAGAAAACTAGTCAATCTAATCACACTAGGACCACAGCCCTGTCTAACTCAATGAAACTAAGCCATGCCCGTGGGGCAACCCAAGATGGGTGGGTCATGGTGGAGAGATCTGACAAAATGTGGTCCACTGGAGAAGGGAATGGCAAACCACTTCAGTATTCTTGCCTTGAGAACCCCATGAACAGTATGAAAAGGCAAAATGATAGGATACTGAAACAGAAACTCCCCAGGTCAGTAGGTGCCCAATATGCTACTGGAGATCAGTGGAGAAATAACTCCAGAAAGAATGAAGGGATAGAGCCAAAGCAAAAACAATACCCAGCTGTGACTGGTGATAGAAGCAAGGTCCGATGCTGTAAAGAGCAATATTGCATAGGAACCTGGAATGTCAGGTCCATGAATCAAGGCAAATTGGAAGTGGTCAAACAAGAGATGGCAAGAGTGAATGTCGACATTCTAGGAATCAGCAAACTAAAATGGACTGGAATGGGTGAATTTAACTCAGATGGCCATTATATCTATTACTGCAGGCAGGAATCCCTCAGAAGAAATGGAGTAGCCATCATGGTCAACAAAAGAGTCCAAAATGCAGTACTTGAATGCAATCTCAAAAACAGCAGAATGATTTCTGTTCATTTCCAAGGCAAACCATTCAATATCAGAGTAATCCAAGTCTATGCCCCAACCAGTAACGCTGAAGAAACTGAAGGTGAATGGTTCTATTAAGACCTACAAGACCTTTTAGAGCTAACACCCAAAAAAGATGTCCTTTTCATTATAGGGGACTGGAATGCAAAAGTAGGAAGTCAAGAAACACCTGGAGTAATGGGCAAATTTGGCCTTGGAATGCAGAATGAAGCAGGGCAAAGACTAATAGAGTTTTGCCAAGAAAATGCACTGGTCATAAAAAACACCCTCTTCCAACAACACAAGAGAAGACTCTACACATGGACATCACCAGATGGTCAACACCAAAATCAGATTGATTATATTCTTTGCAGCCAAAGATGGAGAAGCTCTATACAGTCAGCAAAAACAAGACCAGGAGCTGACTGTGGCTCAGAACATGAACTCCTTATTGCCAAATTCAGACTGAAATTGAAGAAAGTAGGGAAAACCACTGGACCATTCAGGTATGACCTAAATCAAATCCCTTATGATGATACAGTGGAAGTGAGAAATAGATTTAAGGGCCTAGATCTGATAGATAGAGTGCCTGATGAACTATGGAATGAGGTTCGTGACATTGTACAGGAGACAGGGATCAAGACCATCCCCATGGAAAAGAAATGCAAAAAAGCAAAATGGCTGTGTGGGGAGACCTTACAAATAGCTGTGAAAAGAAGAGAAGTGAAAAGCAAAGGAGAAAAGGAAAGATATAAACATCTGAATGCAGAGTTCCAAAGAATAGCAAGAAGAGATAAGAAAGCCCTCCTCAGTGATCAATGCAAAGAAATAGAGAATGGGAAAGACTAGAGATCTCTTCAAGAAAATTAGAGATACCAAGGGAACACTTCATGCAAAGATGGGCTCGATAAAGGACAGAAATGGTATGGACCTAACAGAAGCAGAAGATGTTAAGAAGAGATGGCAAGAATACAAACTGTACAAAAAAGATCTTCACGACCCAGATAATCACGATGGTGTGATCACTGACCTAGAGCCAGACATCCTAGAATGTGAAGTCAAGTGGGTATTAGAATGCATCACTATGTACAAAGCTAGTGGAGGTGATAGAATTCCAGTTGAGCTGTTTCAAATCCTGAAGGATGATGCTGTGAAAGTGCTGCACTCAATATGCCAGCAAATTTGAAAAACTCAGCAGTGGCCACAGGACTGGAAAAGTCAGTTTTCATTCCAATCCCAAAGAAAGGCAATGCCAAAGAATGCTCAAACTACTGCACAATTGCACTTATCTCACACGCTAGTAAAATAATGCTCAAAATTCTCCAAGCCAGGCCTCAGCAATATGTGAACCGTGAACTTCCTGATGTTCAAGCTGGTTTTAGAAAAGGCAGAGGAACCAGAGACCAAATTGCCAACATCTGCTGGATCATCGAAAAAGCAAGATGGTTCCAGAAAAACATCTATTTCTGCTTTATTGACTATGCCAAAGCCTTTGACTGTGTGGATCACAATAAACTGTGGAAAATTCTGAAAGAGATGGGAATACCCGACCACCTGATCTGCCTCTTGAAAAATCTGTATGCAGGTCAGGAAGCAACAGTTAGAACTGGACATGGAACAACAGACTGGTTCCAAACAGGAAAGGAGTACGTCAAGGCTGTATATTGTCACCCTGTTTATTTAACTTCTATGCAGAGTACATCATGAGAAACGCTGGACTGGAAGAAACACAAGCTGGAATCAAGATTGCTGGGAGAAATATCAATAACCTCAGATATGCAGATAACACCACCCTTATGGCAGAAAGTGACGAGGAACTCAAAAGCCTCTTGATGAAAGTGAAAGTGGAGAGTGAAAAAGTTGGCTTAAAGCTCAACATTCAGAAAACGAAGATCATGGCATCTGGTCCCATCACTTCATGGGAAATAGATGGGGAAACAGTGGAAACAGTGTCAGACTTTATTTTTTTGGGCTCCAAAATCACTGTAGATGGTGACTGCAGCCATGAAATTAGAAGACGCTTACTCCTTGGAAGGAAAGTTATGACCAACCTAGATAGCATATTGAAAAGCAGAGACATTACTTTGCCAACAAAGGTCCGTCTAGTCAAGGCTATGCTTTTTCCTGTGGTCATGTATGGATGTGAGAGTTGGACTGTGAAGAAGGCTGAGCACTGAAGTATTGATGCTTTTGAAGTGTGGTGTTGGAGAAGACTCTTGAGAGCCCCTTGGACTGCAAGGAGATCCAACCAGTCCATTCTGAAGGACATCAGCCCTGGGATTTCTTTGGAAAGAATGATTCTAAAGCTGAAAGTCCAGTACTTTGGCCACCTCATGCAAAGAGTTGACTCATTGGAAAAGACTCTGATGCTGGGAGGGATTGGGCGCAGGAGGAGAAGGGGATGACAGAGGATGAGATGGTTGCATGGCATCACTGACTCGATGGACATGAGTCTGGGTGAACTCCAGGAGTTGGTGATGGACAGGGAGGCCTGGCGTGCTGCGATTCATGGGGTCGCAAAGAGTCGGACACGACTGAGTGTCTGAAGTGAACTGAAGTGAACTGATTTGTGCTTTTAGTTCTATTAGACTTTGCTTTTATATTTAGGTGCTTGATATTGAGCATACAAATGTTTATAGTTGTTTATCTCTTCTGATGGGTTGACCATTTCATCATTATATAATGATCTACTTTGTCTCTTTTTGCCATTTTTAAAGTCTGTTTTGTCTGATAGATTGACAGACTATCTTGCATTTTTATTGTTCTGGTTACCATTTGCTTGAAATGACTTTATCTGTCCTTCACTTTCAATCAATGCATGTCTTTAAGGCTAAAGTGTGTCTCTTGTAGACCATGTATTGTTAGATCTTGAGTTTTTTTAAAAATTTATTTGGCTGTTCTCTGCCTTTTGTTTGGAGAATTTAATCTGTTTACCTTTGAAGTATTATTGATAGGTAAGAACTTACTATTTCCCTTTAAAAATTATTTTCTGGTTGTTTTTTAGATCCATTTTTCCATATTTTTATCCCACTGTTTTTTCTTGTTTTGATGTCTTCTGGTGTCATTATGTTCTAACTTCTTTATCATGTTCTTTTGTTTAGTTGCTATAGGCTTTTCCCTTGTGATTACCATGAGGCTTACATAAATTATCTAAAAATTACAACATCCTATTTTAAGCTGTTAGCAACTTAAACTTTAGTAGAATTCCCAAATCTCACACTTTTACTTCTCTTCTCCCTCACATCTTAGGTAATTGTTAAATTTTATGTAATTTTATTTTGTGTAACTAATAACAGATTATTATAGTTAGGGTTATTTTTCCTATGTTCATTTATTAAAAAAAAGTTTTAAACTAGAGATGTAGGCAAATTATGTACCACTATTACTAAATTACAGTATTTAACTTTGGCAGCATATTTACTATTTCCGTAAGTTTTACACTACCTTTTTATGCTTGTATGGTGTTAATTAATGTCTTTCTACTTCTACTTAAAGATCTCTTAAGTATATCTTATAAGGCAGGTCTAGAGGTTATAAACTCCCTGAGATTTTTTGTTTGGGAAAGTCTTTATTTTGCTTTCATTTCTAAAGATCAGCTTTGTCATGTGTAGTGTTCTTGGTTGACACTTGTTTTCTTTCAAGCTTTTGAATACGTCATCCCATTCTCTTGTGGCTTGAAATGTTTCTCCTGAGGAACCCAAGGTGTTCCCCTGTGTGAAAATTCTGTTTTTCTCTTGCTGCTTTAAATTTTTTATTTGTCTTTGACTTTTGACTATTTTATTATAATGTGCCTTATAATAGGTGTAGCCCTAGTTAAGTTAACTTATTTAAGCTTCTTTATTTATAGTCTGTTCATGGATTTGGATGTTCATTTCTTTTTCCAGGTTGGGAAGTTTTCAGGCATTATTGTTTTACATATACTTTTTGTTCCTTTCTCTTTCTTTCCTTCTGTCATTTCCATAATGTAGATAGTGTTTCTTTTCATTGCGTTGCATGCATCTGGTAGGCTTTCTTCACTCTTTTTCATTCTTTTCTTTCTTCTGACTGATTAATTTCTAATACCCTATCTTCTAAGTCACTGATTCTTTCTTCTATGTAGTTGAATCTGCTTTTGAAAGTTCATTGAATTCTTCAGTTCATTTTTTTTATTTTTAAACTCTAGGATTTCTCTTAGGGTTTTTTTTATTATGGTTTCTATTATATTGTTGAACATTTTGTTTTGTTTATGCATTATTTTCCAAAGTTTGTTTAGTTGTTTGTGTGTTCTTGTAATTCATTAAATTCTTTAAGAGGATTATTTTTAATTTGCTATCTGCAGTTTATGTGGTAGTGGTGGTTTAGTTGCTAAGTCACGTCTGACTCTGTGGCCCCATGGACTATAGCCCACCAGGCTCCTCTGTTCATGGGATTTCTGAGGCAAGAATACTAGTGTTGGTTGCCATTTCCTTCTCCAGAGGATCTTCCTGATCCAGGGATTGAACCTGGGTCTCCTGCATTGTAATTGGATTTTTTATTGACTGAGCTACCAGGGAAACCCACGACAGTTCATATGTCTCCATTTTCTGTGATCAGTTTTTAGAGCTTTATTAGTTTTTTTTTTTTGATGTCATATTTACCAGTTTTTCTGTAATTCATGGTTTCTTATATTGTTATCTGCACCTTTGACTAATCCGCTTTCTCTTCCTCTTCCAGACTTTACAGATTTGCTTTAGCAGAGCCAGATCATCATCAGTCTACTCAGTTTGGATTTCCAGACATGTCTCCTGGTAAGTCCTTATGCAGGTAGGACCTGCTCTTATAGAATATATTTGGTCAAGGAAACTGAGCTCTGAGATTGGGCATAGTGGGGAGTGTGCCCTGGCTGGTAACAATTGGATGGGACTTCTGGCATGATTCCCTTCACAAGTGAGGCTGTAGGATGGATTTTTTGGTTGTGTGGATTCTCTGGTCAGACTTAATACATGGTTAGAACTGGAAACTGTATTCATTGGTAGGTAGGACTATGAATTAGATTCTTTGCCTTGCCAGGGCATTGGGACCAAACCCAGGGCTTCTACAGTTTGTCATTTGGAGATCTGAATCAGATAAGAGTGTGCACTGAATTCCCTGATCAGGTGAGGGCACTGGAGTTTTACTCTGCAGTTCAAAGAAGCCATGGGCTGTGCTCTCCAATCAAGTGCCACTGTGAGCAGGGCTGTTGCATGGCCTGTGCAGTTTCCTGTGTGCTCTGGTTTGGTTCCTTGGTCAGGCAGACTGGAGGATATTTTCAGCGATGAGTAGGGCTAGAAATTAGCTTCCTTTCCTGGGGGCAGTGGGGGAAGTAGCTCTAAAGCTAATATAGCTCTTTGCTTGTCTTAACTCAAGTGGACCCATGTCCCAGGTTTCCTGATCAATGGACCTATAGTCCACTGGATTTACTCTATAGTCTGTAGGCTAGCGTCTCTCTGCTTCAGTGCCACTGGGCTGCACAACTTCCAGTTCTCACCAGCCTTTCTGGTCAGAGAGGAGCCCAAAAGCTGCAACAGTGGGGTTCTGTCTCAGTTTCCTTGCTTGGGTGGGAGAATAGTTGTTCTAGGCAACTGTTCCAGGCAACTGTTAGTTTCCCAAACAATCTCTCCAGTTGTGGGAGCCTGGGAGCTACCCTCATTTCTTTTTATTGTTGAGTAATATTCCATTGTATGGATATATCAGTTTGTTTACCTATTCACAAAAAAATGTCCCTACCTATTGAAGGACATTTTTGGTTGCTTCCAGTTTGGAGTGATTATAAATAAAGCTACTAAAAACATTCATGTGCAGCTTTTGTGTGGATATAAATTTCCAAATCAGTTTGGTAAATGCTTAGAAGTATAATTGCTGGATTGTGTGGTAATTACGGTTAGTTTTGTAAGTTGTAAGCAGTTGCTAAGGTGTTTTCTAAAGTGTTATGCCACTTTGATTTCTCACCCGGAGTGAACGAGAGTTCTTTTTACTCCATATCCTCAGTAGCTGTCAGTATCGTCAGGTTTTAAAATTTTAATTTCAGTTTTTTGCCACTCTAGTAAGTGTATAGTGGTATCTTACTGTTGTTTTAACATTCAGCTCCCTAATGGCATAAGACGTTAAATATATTAGTAATTTCTTATGCTTATTTGTTATCTGTGTTTTTGGTGTTCTAATTCCTGCCTGCTTTTGCATTCGGTTGTTTCTTTTCTTTTTTTGGCTGTGCCTCATGCATGGCTTGTGAAATCTTAATTCCTACCATGGATCAAATCCATACCCTTGTCATGTCCTGGGCAGTCAGAGTGCAGATTCCTAACCATTGGACTCCCAGGGAATTCCATTACTGTAGTTATTTATGTTCTTGCTGTTGAGTTTTCAGAGTCTTTGATATATTTGGAATACAAGTCCTTTACCAGATACATATTTTTAAAATATTTTCTCCCAATTTGTGGCTTATCTTTTGATTCTCTTAACAGTGCTTGATGCCAATTGATAAGAAAGAATTTTGTTTTCTAACAGGAGTTGATATTACTAAGACAGTATTTCTTTAATTATTTAAACATTTTTATTTAATTCTCTAAACATATCAATCATGTGTGTTTTAATATTTTTGTGTGCTGAATCTCACGTATCGAGCTGATTTTTATTGGTGCAGTCTTTATTTAGTATGGGTTACACATTCCTGTTTTTTCTCACCCACCTGCCTGCCTTGGGTGTGTAAATTTTGGTGGCATGCTGAATATGGGTGATGATACATTTAGCCCACTCTTGGGTCTTATCTTCCTTTGAGGAGTGTTAATTTTGTTCCATTAGATAGTTCACTTACTGGTTGATCACCTTCAACCTTGTAGACTTGATTTTATGATTTATTTAGTATGGATCTGTGCAAATCCTGAGTTGTTTGCTTAGCTGCTCTAACTTGACAAGACTAAGCCTCCGAACTTTATTTTTCCTTATAAATCTCGTCAGGTCCTGGTGTTAGGCTTTGTTAGGATAGGTTTAGAATATACTTTATTTTAGGATACAGTCTTTACTTATTATGCTCAGTTTTTCTTGTGTCTTGGCTGAATATCTGGGATGCTAATGAATTTTGTCCTCTTAAGCTAGATTTGACCAATGTTCTCTAGCATGCTTGACTGCTATTATCTTTTTTTTCTGATTTTGATTGTGTAGCAACCAGTAAGCCTCATTTTGTCTACCTTATATAATCACAGAGTAGTCTTCAGGTGAAGCCTGTGGAAGACTCTCAAAAAGGCTTCCTAGGGGCTCTTCTGCACAATTCCCATGTATATGGACTCTGCTCTTCAGATTTCAGTAGCTGTGTATGCCCAAACTGTGATCTCTTTCTCATCAGCTCAGTGAAATTGCCATGCTCTGCTTGTGCAGTGGTCAGGATATCGTTCCTAAGCAGATGATTAGGGCTTTCATGTAACTCATCTCATAAGTTCTCCTTCCCTTATGAATCACAGAATTTCACTACTTGTCAGTCAGTGTCTGTAAACAGTTGCCTCATAGATTTTGTCCAGTTTTATAGTTGTTTTCAGTGGGGAGGGGGTCCACTGAAATTCAGGGCCAATAACTTCATCATAGCAAGAGAAAGAAATCGCAGCATGACAATGTGTTTTGATTCTTGTCATCTTTCAAAGACTCTCTTAAATGCCACCTCTTCCTTGAAGAATCTCCTGATAAGGTCAGAATTAATCCCTTCTTCCCTTACACTTCCATTGTTTTGCATTTCTGTTATCACCATATCACCATTGTTTTATCACTTCCTTTGTGGAAGTGGTAAAGAATACACCTGCAATGCAGGAGACTTGGGTTCGATCCCTGGGTTGGGAAGATCCCCTGGAGAAGGGAAAGACGACGCACTCCAGTATTCTGGCCTAGAGAATTCCATGACTGTATAGTCCATGGGGTTGCAAAAAGTTGGACACCCTGAGTGACTTTCACTTTCACTATCACCGTAAATCTGAAAGTTACAGCAGCTCCTGCGTCTAGTTATTTGAGGTGTGCTATCATTGTATCACAGCTGACTACTGTCTTTGGGGGCTGACAGGATTGGGGAGGGACTGTCGTAGTCTGGTTCTACTTTCAAGGTCAGTGACCAGCAGGATGCATTCTCATATGCTGCATGTTTTACTCCCTCACTAACGGGAAGCTCCTTAAGTGGAAGAACTATGTTTTTCATCTTTGTTTCTTCTCATTATGCCTAGCATAGTGCCTGAGATGATGATGATGGCAGTGATATACAAAGACAGAAACATAGGTCAATGGAACAAAATAGAAAGCCCAGAGATAAATCCACGCACCTACGGACACCTTATCTTTGACAAATGATAAGGTATATTCTTATACATACCTTATACATAAAGTATATATATTCTTATATATACCTTATAGATATTCTTGCAAGAATATACATTGGAGTAAAGACAATCTCTTTAACAAGTGGTGCTGGGAAAACTGGTCAGCCACTTGTAAAAGAATGAAACTAGACCACTTTCTAACACCATACACAAAAATAAACTCAAAATGGATTAAAGATCTAAATGTAAGACCAGAAACTATAAAACTCCTAGCGGAAAACATAGGCAAAACACTCTCCAATGTAAATCATAGCAGGATCCTCTATGACCTACCTCCTAGAGTAATGGAAATAAAAGCAAAAATAAACAAATGGGACCTAATTAAACTTAAAAACTTTTGCACAACAAAGGAAACTATAAGCTAGGTGAAAAGACAGCCTTCAGAATGGGAGAAAATAATAGTAAACGAAGCAACTGAAAAAGAATTAATCTCAAAAATATACAAGCAACTCCTGTAGCTCAATTCCAGGAAAATAAACAAACCAATAAAAAAATGGGCCAAGGACCTAAACAGACATTTCTCTAAAGAAGACATACAGATGGCTAACAAACACATGAAAAGATGCTCAACATCACTCATTTTCAGAGAAATGCAAATCAAAACCACAATGAGGGACCATCTCATGCTGGTCAGAATTGATGCTATCCAAAAGTCTACAAGCAATAAATGCTGGAGAGGGTGTGGAGAAAAGGGAACGCTCTTACACTGTTAGTAGGAATGCAAACTAGTGCAGCCATTATGGAGATAACATAGCTCCACTATAGAGCCAACAGTGTGGAGATTCCTTTAAAAAACTGGAACTAGAAATGCCATATGACCCAGCAATCCCACTGCTGGGCATACACAGTGAGGAAACAAGAATCGAAAAAGACACATGTACCCCAATGTTCATCGCAGCACTATTTATAATAGCCAGGACATGGAAGCAACCTACATGTCCATCAGCAGACGAATGGATAAGAAAGCTGTGATATATATACACACTGGAATATTACTCAGCTATTAAAAAGAATGCATTTGAATCAGTTCTAATGAGGTGGATGAAACTGGAGCCTATTATACAGAGTGAAGTAAGTCAGAAAGAAAAACACCAATACAGTATATTTAATGCATATATATGGAATTTAGAAAGATGGTAACAATGACCCTATATGCGAGAGAGCAAAAGAGACACAGATGTGAATAACAGACTTTTGAACTCTGTGAGAGATGGCAAGGGTGGGATGATTTGAGAGAATAGTATTGAAACATGTATATTATCATATGTGAAATAGATCGCCAGTCCAGGTTCGATGCATGAGACAGGGTGCTCAGGGTTAGTGCACTTGGATGACCCTGAGGGATGGGATGGGGGAGGGAGGTGGGAGGGAGGGTCAAGATGGGGAACACATGTACACTTATGGCTGATTCATGTGAATGTATGGCAAAAACCACCACAATATTGTAAAGTAATTAGCCTCCAATTAAAAAAAAAAAACAAATAGCATCAAGCATTTATTGAATGCTTTTTATCTGTCAGGCACTTGTTGTTCAGTCGCTACATCACTAGACAAAGCATTTTATTTAATAAACAGTCATTTGTGTGGCATTTTCCATGTGCCAAGCATTATTCTAAGCACCTACAAATATTAATTTATGTACATAGATTATCTCACTTAAGCCACAAAAAACTTTATGAGGAGCTCTATTTTCTCCATCTTATAGATGAGAAAATTGAGGATTGGGAAATTTGGGTAACTTTCTCAAGTGCTCACATATCTAATAGGTAATGTGGAGTGGAGATAGGCAGGGCTGTAAAGCTTGCACCTGGACAAATGTCTCCTCGAGCTACAAATTACAAAGAAACTCTATGGCAGTGTTCCCCAACCTTTTTGGCATGAGGGAGCGGTTTTGTGGAAGACGATTTTTCCACAGACTGGAGTTGTGTGAGGTGGTTTTGGGATGACTCAATCACATTACATGTACTGTACACTTTATTTCTATTATTATTGCATCAACTCCACTTCAGATCATCAGGCTTTAGGTCTCAGAGGTTGGGGACCCCTGCTATATGGGACTAGAAATAACCGCATGCATGTGCCGTTAGGGCAGATTCTGGAGAAAAAGATACAAAAAGGCCAAAAACCCCAACTGCCACTTCTGAAAAGCTGGGAGCAAAAGCAGGATACTGCACATGCCTCCTCCACTTAAGACCACCGAATAACCTAAGCCATCCGTGGATGTACCCTTAGTCTCACCCCAGCTCACCCCCATTCAGGGAGGGAGTAAGGGATCCTGCTGCTTGTTCTCACTGCCCCCTGCAACAGCAGGGGTCCCAATAAAGCCTTGCCTGAATTTCTTGTCTGGCCTCTAGTTAATTTCTATTGATTAGGGAAGGCTGAGAACCCTGGTTAGCATATTCAAAAGCAGAGACATTACTTTGCTAACAAAGGTTCATCTAGTCAAGGCTATGGTTTTTCCTGTGGTCATGTATGGATGTGAGAGTTGGACTGTGAAGAAGGCTGAGTGCCGAAGAATTGATGCTTTTGAACCGTGGTGTTGGAGAAGACTCTTGAGAGTCCCTTGGACTGCAAGGAGATCCAACCAGTCCATTATGAAGGAGATCAGCCCTGGGATTTCTTTGGAAGGAATGATGCTAAAGCGGAAACTCCAGTACTTTGGCCACCTCATGCGAAGAGTTGACTCATTGGAAAAGACTCTGATGCTGGGAGGGATTGGGGGCAGGAGGAGAAAGGGACGACAGAGGATGAGATGGCTGGATGGCATCACTGACTCGATGGATGTGAGTCTGAGTGAACTCCGGGAGTTGGTGATGGACAGGGAGGCCTGGCGTGCTGCGATTCATGGGGTCGCAAAGAGTCAGACATGACTGAGCGACTAAATTGAACTGAACTGAAGAACCCTGGTGTGTATCAGAGCTAGTAGATAATCATCAGATATTTGTTAAATTACAGACAATTTATGGCTTCTACTTGGTAACCTTTAGAAGCTTCTAAAGGTTTCACTCCATCTTTATTGGGAGTAGTATTTTATCAATGTAGATAATGTGTACCCACCTTGCAGGGATTTGTCTGGTCATTCCAGTTGGCTGCATATAGTATCCTGAACCAAGACGTTAATGCCAGAACTAAAATATTTTGGAAAAGGAAACCCTGTGGGGATTAATGGCCACCCTTCCACAATCTTCCATCTGATGGATTCTCAGCTGCCTGAGTAAGTTATGGCTATGGAGCTGGCCCAAAACTACCAAGGCCCAATTCTTCCTAATTGTTTGCAGTCACTGCTTCCAAATTAGGTTGCTGTCAAAACAAGAGAGTTTTGAAATGTCCAGGAAGAATGTTGCCCTTCTCCAGGAAGATGGATCAGGAAGTGAGCAAGTAGTACTCATACTTTTAATTCAGGTTTTATGGAGCTATAAGATTCAGTAAAACGTTCCAGCTTAATGTATTGAGATTTCAGCACAGTAGTTCTCCAAAGAACTCCATCTTTTTCCTGCCAGTGGGTACAAAAAGGGAGGGGTGGGGGGAAACTCCTGTGGTTAAAATAGACACTGCTGCTGCTGCTGCTGCTAAGTCACTTCAATCGTGTCCGACTCTGTGTGACCCCATAGATGGCAGCCCACCAGGCTCCCCCGTCCCTGGGATTCTCCTGCTGGGCTGCAAATTGAAGCAAGTTAAGAACATGGGAACATCTTTTAGGTAGTGTAAGCTCTTCCCATTTACCATTAGCAATAGCTAATGACATTTTTCCACAGCAGAAAGATGTTACTTTTATATTTTCCTACAACTTATTATTTATCCTAAAGGCTGAAGGATTTTTAGAGGAAATTTAGCTGATTTCCAGAGTTCCAGTAGATTGTATTCATTTCCTATATATACCATTTTTGATGAGTTCAACCAGTCCCTACTCCTTGTTGTGTGTTTGTGGCGGGAGGGGGATAGGTTGCATCCTGGTGCTACCCTGATTTTGAAAGCAGTTCCAGAGGTTCAGAAAACCCTTTCCCAGCATGTCTAGAATAGACCAGTTGTTAGATATAATATGATAATGATACACTTCACATACCCAGAACAAGGGACAGACACATCTTTTATACTTAATCCTATGATAAGATTCAGTGAGAAAGTCCTGGTATGCACACTCCCCTGGTCCAAAGATTGATATTGATTTCAGACTGAAGAAATTTCATAGAGGATGCCATTCAGAGAATCAGTCAAATGCCTCATGAATCTATTGTTTTAGACACTGAATCATACTGTGACCCATATTATTTAAGGGGTCAGGAGAGGTGGTGTAAGGAGTGGGTAATGTACACTGGCCTTTGGAGTAAGACAGAGTGGGTTCAGTTTCTAGTTCTGGTGCCTATGAGCTGTGTGACCTCAGATGTGGAAATTAACTTTTCTGAGTACTCATTTCCTCTCCTGTAAACTGGGAATGATATTTAGTAGTTTAAAACATTAAAGAAATAATGCAGGTATCTCTTATTATAATGCTAACAAAAGGTTACAAGAGGGCTTGACAAAACTTTGTTATCACTGTTCTTGGTTCTTTATGTGTATTATTTTGATCAGTCTTCATGACATCTCTCAGAGACTTTCCTCATTTTCACAGATGAGAAACCCAAAATTCAGATTTTAAGTGACTTGCCCCAGGCCTGGAGCTAATAAGTTACCAGCAAAAAGTGAATTGAAACTAGCGGGTGCCACATTTCTCAAATGCTAGAGGTGGCACTCCATAGAGTCTGTCTGCCTTGATCAGACTCTGAAACAGGAAGGAAGGACAGGATGATTGGAGGTGTTCATGAATATGCCTGCTTGATTTGTAGCCAGCCTGGTATTTCGCAGATATTTAAACAAACAAACAAGCAGACATCAAATAAGTAGATATATGGCATTTCTTAAGCACTTGCCACATGCTAACTGGAGAAAGAAATGGTAACTCGCTTTAGTGTTCTTGCCTGGAAAATCCCATGGACAGAGGAGCCTGGTGGGCTACAGTTCATGGGGTTGTAGAGTCGGACAGGACTGAGCAACTGAGCACATATGCTAACAGATTCCCTAAGTTTTATCCTGTATTATCTCATCTAATTATCATAGTAACCTTGTAAGACTACCAACATAATACCCATCAGGAGTGTGAAAACTGGCATTTAAATATTCATTTGCTCAAGGTCACAGGGCTTGTTAGAAGCACAGCCAGGCCTGTCCAACCTCCGAGTACTATCTACTTGCTGACTATGTAACATATTACTCTTTAGATATGGGGACACCTTTCCAGTTGCAAAGCCCAGAGCAATGTTGAGAGCTCCACAGATGTTCATCCTTGGCAGTCACTTTCATTCTTGCCCTGTTCCTCTGTTCCTTGAATTTTCATGATGATTTCTAATGTCAAGTAACTTGACACTTCATTTGGCTATTCTGCAATGAAATTGACCACCAATAAAACCGAATAGCCCACAGTGGACTCTTTTTATTATTACCTATTAGGCATTTCTTGTGAGCCTATTAGAGTAATATTTTGATTGAATTAAAATGATTGCTAAAATATCCGGCAGCACAAATTTTCCCTAATTCAGTATCAGGCTTAGGAATCAGTTTTTTGAATTAAAAAAAAAATCACAGCTTTTTTTTCCTATAGGAAAATAAAAAGCTCTATGCATCTGCTTTCTGAATTAAGGACAAGTTACTAAAAACACAAAAATAATTATATTCCGGGCTCATGACTAACAAAAGGGGGTGGGGGGAGCCTGAAGTACAGTTATCCCTTTGTATCTGCAAAGGGTTGGTTCTAGGACCTCCTGAGGATGCCAAAATCTTCGGATGCTCAAGTTTCTTATTAAAATGACATAGTATTTGCATATAACTTAAGCACATTCTCCTATTTACTTCAAATCAATCTAGATTACTTAAAATATCTAATACAATGTAAATACTATGTAAATAGTTATCAGAGCATGGCAAATTCAGATTTTGATTTTTTGAGCTTCCTAGAATATTTTGGAGAAGGCAATGGCAACCCACTCCAGTACTCTTGCCTGGAAACTCCCATGGATGGAGGAGCCTGGTAGGCTGCAGTCCATGGGGTCGCTAAGAGTTGGATATGACTGAGCGACTTCACTTTCACTTTTCCTTTCATGCATTGGAGAAGGAAATGGCAACCCACTCCAGTGTTCTTGCCTGGAGAATCCCAAGGATGGGGGAGCCTCGTGGGCTGCCGTCTATGGGCGGGTCACACAGAGTTGGACACAACTGAAGCGACTTAGCAGCAGCAAAATATTTTTTCAAATATTTTGGGATCTGCAGTTGGTTGAACTGGTTACAGAAGGCCAACTCTATTTCAACATTCTGAAAACAAAGAACAAAATTATTTTAAATATAATCTATATATTATTCTTTCTTAAAAAAAAAAACACACTAGATTGACTTTTTAGATTGAAAATTGCTAGGATAAGATACAAAATGTGCTCTACTTCCTGTCAGAAATTGAGAAGGTGCAACAGGATAACAGGGGCTTCCCAGGTGGCACAAGTGGTAAAGAATACACTTGCCAATGCGGGAGATGTGGGTGTTGTGGGCTTGATCTCTAGGTTGGGGAGATCCCCTGGAGGAGGGTATGGCAGCCCACTCCGGTATTCTTACCTAGACAGAGGAACCTGGTGGGCTAAAGTCCATAGGGTCACAAGGAGTCGGACATGAACGAAGTGATTTAACACAGCACAACAGGATAACATGTGAACACAGAGTTGGGAGACTTGGGTACTAATTCCAGAGGGGCCACCTCATGCTGTGTAATAGAGGAAGCCACATGTCCTCTCAGGATCCAGTAATGAGAACTCCAGGCACTGCATTATTTCATTTAATACTCACAGGAATTTTATAAGGTTATGTTGGTCCTAATTGACAGCATAAGAAATTGAAGCTTATAGAGTTCAAGTGCTTTGTTCACAGTTGAGTTGTATTTTGGCATTCAAACAACATAAATAAAATTTGCTCTGGGTATTGATTCTAGGTGCCTAATGCAAACATATGCAGGTGCAGACGTCTAGCCTTGTCCTCAACACACATGGAAGCACCAATCTATGAGAATTCAGTCAACTCTGGTCTTTTCTACAGTCCCAAAGTCTCTAACAGAAATTGCATGGAGGAGTATTTCCAATGAAGTTGCTCCAAGGAGCTGCTTATGTGAGATGACTATAAATACTGTTTGGCATTGTTTAAATTGAATTGGGAATGTGCTGAATTAGGGACTGACTAAAATGTTAAACCACTTTCACTTGAACCATATTCAAGGACAGGGCTGAAATAAAAAGTGTGAAGCCAGCTGCAAAGGAGTAAGACATAAGGTCAGCTGCATCAGTGATGGCAGCTTGCCCTGGACTTTACTCTGCTTGGCAGCAGTCCTGTCCCAGTGGGCAGCTGTAGGGAAGGCAAGTGAGAGACTGAATGGGCAGCCTCAGGAGAACAAAAGAGCCTGCAGAGTCAAGACTGTCATAAGGGAATCATCCCTCCAACCAGAATGAATCCTTCCCTAGCCAGGTCCCTTCTCCAGGGGATCTTCCCAACCCAGGGATTGAACCCAGATCTCCCGCATTGCAGGTGGATTCTTTAACCAGCTGAGCCACCAGGGAAGCCCAAGAATACTGGAGTGGGTAGCCTATTCCTTCTCCAGCAGATCTTCCTGACTCGGGAATTGAACCGGGGTCTCCTGCATTGCAGGAGGATTCTTTACCAGCTGAGCTACCAGGGAAGCCCCTAGCCAGGTCATCTTTTAGCAATTAATTATTTTGGTGAACAATGTTGATAATGTGCATGTTTTGCCATTTCTGAACTCTTGGCAAGCCAAGACACAGCCACCCAGTTTTGATGGGTTCAATCTGCAACCTCTCTGGAGACTCCACTCAAGAATAAAGATGTAAGATTGTTGATGTTTCCATGCCAGTTGTAGTTTTATCTTGATTAGTTCATTTACTCATTCATTCAGCTAACACTTTCTGAACACTCACTATGTGCATAGTGCTAAATGCTTGGTATACACTGGTAAGCAAGTCAGACAAAGATCCCTGCTCTCATAGAAATTCAGTTCCAGTGATTTACATTAAGTGGAAAGAGCAGTAGCTTCAGAGTTAGCCATTTCTAGTTTCTGCAGTCAGTTCCATCTATGTCTTAGCTGTGGGCCCTAATGTGTTTGAGCCTTATTTTCCTCATGGGGAAAATGTGGACCATAAAAACCATAATTCCACCTCCTAGAAAGAATGTGAGATTTGGAACACATGATACAAGAAGCCATGCTTGGCACTGACAAGGGTCTCAGTATAGCTACCTCCTTCTCAGTGGCATGCTTCCTTCCCTGCTGTCTGCTGTGTACCAGCCAGCTGCATACCCTAGATTTTGTTCTGTGCTCATTGTGCAAAATTCATTTATCCCTTCTTCAAAGTTGTATTTTCAACTACAACTGACTAGAAAGTAGCAAAAGGAAGGGTGAGTGCTATGATCTGAATATTTGTGTCCCCTCATATTAATGAGTTGATGTCCTGACTCCTGGTGTGACAGTGTTAGATGATTGGGCCTTGAAAGGTAAATAGAATTGGATGAGGTCATGAGGATGGAGCCCTCATGGTGGGATTTGTACTCCTATAGCGAGAGGAGTTTGAGCAAACTCTGGGAGATAGTGAAGGACAGGGAAGCCTGGCATGCTGTAGTTCAAGGGGTCTCAAGGAGTCAGATATGACTTGATTGAACAACAACAGTAAGAAGAGGCACCAAAACTTTTTCTTTTACATGCAATGAGCAAAAGTTGTGAGCACACAGAGAGGAAGTGGCTGTCTACAATTTAGGAAGAGTGCCTCCACCAGTGGAAACTGCCAGCTCGTTAACCCTGAACTTTTAAGCCTCTAGAATGTGAGAAAGAAGTGTTTGTTATTTAAGCCACCCAGTCTATGGGCATTTTGTTACAGTGAGTGAGTGTTAGTCATTTAGTCATGTCTAATTCTTAGTGCTCGTATGACTGTAGCCCACCAGGCTCCTCTGTCAATGGGATTTCCCAGGCCAGAATATTGGAATAGGTTGCCATTCCCTTCTCCAGGGGATCTTCCTGACCCAGGGATCAAACCCATGTCTTCCTCATTGCAGGCAGATTCTTCACTGTCTGAGCCACCAGGGTAGCCCCACGCTAAGACAGTGAGCTTGATGCCATCTGGTAAGAAAGCAAGGCCATTGGTGCTGATCCATCTATTTCATTGGTCTGAGCACAGTGATCCTCCCACATAGCCACCAGGCATCTTAATAGCGGTCTTCACAGCCACATCTCCCTACCAGAGGCATCATGCCCCTGTAGGTGGGGACTTCAGATCCTGGCTAACGACAGTGGATGCTCTTAGAATGTGCCACACAAAGTAGTCTTCCCTTCTTCAGCTCTCTGAATTACAGTCAAATCTCCTTTTGTTTGATTAAATTTTGGCTTATTACTATGTTTCCCAAGGGCACCAAAATTTTTACTTGACTTCAGAAGTGCCATTTCTTAGTAAATATTAACACATTTGTCCGTATGTACCTTTTGAACTCTTGGTCTTTCTTTGAATTTTTTTTTTTCTAAACTAAACAAATTAATAAAACTAAGAAACTGATTAATGACCTCTGATATAGCTTAATAAGTGGAGGTATTAATTTCAGGAATCATGGTGCAGTTTTGAGGTGAGAGGTAGAGAGAGGTGGAAGATTTTAAATTATATTATACCTTTAATAATATTTTATTGCTACAAATATATACATAATACATATTCATGATATTTACAGAAAGTAGAGAATAAACAAAAATGAGGAAATATTCTAGGATCCTGTGATAGATGCTGTAGTCATTTTTGATAAATCATATACTTGTTAAAAGTTGGTAATCTTTTATCAACCTATTTCATCTTTTTTGTCATTAGATACTTTAATATTGATACCATTTTAATAACCTTGCTAGCACCCTATTATACAGATGGACCATTATTCCCACCCCCAACCCAATTTTTACATTTATCCCTCATACAGGGATCATTTGGACATCATTTACAGCATCACAGTAAGACTCTGCATAGCTGAATCTTTGATCTCATCCATGTTTATTTCTTTAGACTAGCTTTCTAAAGGCTAAATGGCGGGTCCAAACTTACAGCCGAACTCCCATTGATTTATGTATGTATTTAGCAAATATTTCTAAGCACCTGTAATTTTCAGGCAGTAACAGACACTGGAGAAAAATCATGTGAACAAGGCAGTTTCTATCCTCACAAAGTTTATAATGTCATGAGTTTGTACAATTTATCCTCCCACAAGCAGACTATGAGAGTGCCTTTTATCTAACACAAATCCACTCCTTCCAAAATGCCTTTAAAAATCTGTCATATACATTTGTTGAATTGCAAAACAGAATTATTCCCAGTGTTCTAACACTGTGCTGTATGGGGATGCAGTACCAAACTGTATCAGTCTGTTGGAATGACTGATCACAAAAAGGTGTCCTTTTACCACAGTTCTTGGAAGTGAGCATGAACTCTTGAAAATCAATAAACCAGTGAATTTATGCCTTGACTTGACATATGTTTTATGCCCAAAGCCTCACGTGCCCCTCATTTTAGCACCTCTTGTATTTGGGTGTCTGAAGCAGCCCGGACGTGGGTGTTGTGTTTGAATGTCATGGCATTTATGTCCAAACGAATTAGTGACCGAAATGGCTCAAATGGCTTCCTTCTACACTTGGGGAAGGGGACTGGACAAGATGGCTTTGAAATGCCATCTAACCCTATTTTTTTCCTCCTCCTTTGTCATTTTAAAAAAGAACAAAATCTGTTAGAACTCAGATGAAATTTATTCTAAATCATTAACAAAGAAAGACATCTATCTTCCCTCAACACAAAGAGATCCCAAAATGTCACACCCAAATCTGCAACATGGAAAATCTGAACCATTGAAAATCATGCATTAACTATGGTTATAAGATAGTCATCTCATCTCGACAGCTAAAAATACACAAGGACAGTCAGAAATATTGCCATTTTTTTTATATCCAGTGAAATAGCTTCATTTTCATTCCACAAAGAAAAAGCCTTCTTTGAACACTGTGCAATATTAAATTTGCTGTTAACCCCCATTATGCCACATTCTGTCTTAAGGTCAATACTCTCAAGCCTCCCCTGGTCAGGGTGTCTTCTTTGTGTGAACTCCCAGGATCTGCCCACATTCCTCATTCTCAGTGAACTCCAGCCCATCTCCCCGAGATTCAGGCTCTTTATTCTCCCCATCTTTCTTAGCTCCTAAGTACCCCCCTTAATGCCCGCCTGGGTTATTTATTGTCTAGCTGAGCCAAGGGTACCTGACTGAGTTAACAGCAGCCTCCTGAATAGGTGACTTTTGCAGTGAGCAAATAGAGACCAATGTGTTTTCCTGACATTTTCAAGAAAGGCTTCTGGTGAAAGAAAGTGACATTGGAAAGAAGAGGTGTGAAGTCAGTAACCTCAACATCAGAAGTGAGGGCAGTGAGGGGAGGAGATGTGAGACATCAAAGGATCAGTTAATTTGGCAAAACAACACAGGCCTTTGTAGTAATTACTATGTTTTCATCTTAGGAACTTCATATTTGGGGAACTGTAAACATCTAGTTCCCTAAAATGCCTAAATCATTTTTCCTTCATGTCGAGCCAGTCGCTTTCAAAATACTCAGGCTATGTTTTCCTGTAAGTTTGCCTAACTCTAGATCAGTTGGTGACATACATGAGATCAGAGGTCCTAGGGGCCTTGCTGTGATGCAGAGTCCCAAGACCTACTTCCTATTCAAACTACCCAGGAGGTCTGGGCCAGGGCCAGGTAGCCTGATGCAGGTGCAGCTTAGGATAAAATGCCTGGTGCATGGCTTTGGGTATGTTATGGCACAAGATGGACTCAGAGTTAGTGAAATGCGAGGGTTTGAAAATCAGGCCAAGGTTTTAATCCACGTTGTCTTTAAGTTGTGTGACCAGGTGTTGAGGCAAAAGGAGGGAAATAAATCTTCTCTAGTATTCCATGACCAGTTGGGAGACCATACCATCGTGGAGGATGGGACAGGTTTGGTGCTGAGCTAATCAAGTATCTCAGACAATTAAAAGCATGCGTCAAGCAGATTAGATAGGACAGGAGCAAGTGAGTGGAAATGAGTTATAGATGTTGAAAGCTTCTGGTGTTTAGCATGATTGATTGCTTAACTCAAATTCTTATTATAAAAGGGCCTGAGGGCCAAGGGATAGCATATGAGTTTAAAAGTAAAGAAATTCCTTCATTTCAAAGCCCTCTCACCTTTTGGATCCTTTTAAGGGACTGCCATCACCTATAGGTTAGAGGCCAGACCACCCAATCTGGCACATGGAAGCCTTAAATATCAGGCTTACCTACCCACCCAGCCTCCTACCCCAGCTCAACAGTGCTCTTCCCACATGCTCAGTACTCTATTCCCATTGACTGTTGGAAGTCCCCTAAACATACTCTCCTGGAGAGTGAACCTTGCCCCGTAGTACCCCTTCACCCACTCAGACTCTGCTCTCACCCGAGCCCTGCATTGTAGCAACCATTATCATTTCTCAAACCTTCATTCTGGAGCTGTCTCCTCTTTGGACTCTTTGCTGACCCTCTAAGACACCCTGATGAAGTATCTGAGTTTTCCTTAATGGCCCATGGCAACCTGAACTGTCTATGTTTTCCAGGACACATTACTGTATTAATTTGTTCACTTGTCTGTTTCCCCTTACTAGACTGACAGCCCCTCCTGCCACATGGTGGTGGCATCACAGGGCTTGCACTTGGGGGCAGATATTGAATAAATATTTTTATGTGAAATACCAAGACCACCAAGTTTTTTGGGGTAAGCTGAAAAGCAGGGTAGTCCTACAGCTACTGTTTTAGCCTTGGCTCCTCCTAGTACTTTTCTCTGAGTGAGGAAGGACTGTGTTGAGGAAGTCTGTCTACTTCTCCAGAGAAGTTGGTGGCTTCCCAGCTTCAGGACGCCTTGTTAGGGTGCTTCTGAGCTGGCCTCTCGTCTCTGTGTCCCATGTCTTCTCACCAGCTTCCATGTGCTCTCAGGGACTGTGGCTTGAGAGCCACAGAATCAAACTCCATGTGAATGCCTTTGGCCTTCATTTTTCAAGACTCTCATTTTTGGCCTAAAGTTATTCATATTAACAGTCCTACAGCTGAAATTCTATTTGTGTGTGTGTGGCTCAGATGGTTAAGAATCTGCCTAAAATGCAGGAGACCTGGGTTTGATCCTTGGGTTGAAAAAAATCCCCTGGAGAAGGGAATGGCATGATTACCCACTCCAGTATTCTTGCCTGGAGAATTCCATGGACAGAGGAGGCTGGTGGGCTACAGTCCATTGGGGGTCACAAAGAGTTGGACACGACTGGGCAACTAATACTTTCACACCAATCTGTTGAAGATTTGAATACATATTTTTTTCCCAGTGAACAAAATGGGACAACTTAATTACCCCAGATTGAATTCTGTTCCATTTCATAAATTAGTTTTTTCAAACCTATTCAGAAAAGAGAGGGTCGGCTTTGGCCTCACTGCCACAGACCCCTCCCTGATAGCAACTTCTAAGGTGGTCTGACTATTTTTTGGGAGAATGGGAAAAGATAGTGGTATCACAAATCCTCAACTGCCCATACCAAACTGTCTACAACAGCTTTAGCTCTATAAAGCACTGGTGCTAATGCTAATTTAAGGAAGGATAAAGACAAACCCAAATCTTCGTATTACTTTATGGAGATAGATTTTATACATAAATTTGTATTCATTGATTAATTCATTTACATTAATTTATTGACTGAGGCTCTCTCTGTGTCAAGGTTATGCTAGATCCTAGCACGGGGAGGTGACTATCTCCAGTCTCATGGGGAGACATAAGTGAATATTTACAGTTATTGGGCTGACAGGGTTCTGAGCTCTGAGAAAAGCATGGCACTGGGTACCCCGGGGAGAAAGCAGGGAACAAGGAACTCTTTGTGGGGAGGTGAGGAAGGCCTCTTGATGGTAGACATGTACCTGGCAAGAGAAGATGCTTGTGGGTGGGGAGGAGGCCAGCCAGGAAGGGGAAGCAGCTGCTGAAACTCTCAGAGGACATGTCTTATTTGGAGACCACAAATTTGTCAGTCTGGCCAGAGTGTAGGATGCAGATGTGAAAGTAGGGACAAGAGACTCTAAAATGGGAGAACCGTCCTACATTGTAAGAGTCTCGGCTGCCAGATGAACAAAGGTCCCCAGGAGATGAATTTGTTTTAGAATTTTACTTCCATTGCGGCTTATCTCAATATCAGCATACAAAAATATATCTATATAACAGATAAAAATAAAACATTAAAACAGCTGGGTAATAAAAATCATGAGACCACCATTACGCTGTCATGTATTTAAAATCATCCCATACCAACTTGGCTGATTTGATCATTATTTTTTCCCTTCACTAATATGCTCCTGGCACCTGCCTTAGGGCAAGGGCACCTCAGTAGTACCCCCCAAAACTACGGCTTCCCCAGACTTCCCCTCAAGCTTCTAATTGCTGGAGACACCTTTGTTCTCTCCACAAAGGCGAGCTGCTCCCAGCCCTTTGTACTGTCATCTCAGTCTGTTAGACACTTTCTGTTGGGTGTGGATTTTGCCATGATGGGTTTCTTTAACAGGCCTTGCTGCTGCTTTTTATCTGAAAGAAAGGGCTGCAAGAATTCAATGGATTATTTATTAAACAGCCAGTCCTGCTTTGAGAGACCTTTTTTTTTTTTCCTCCCCCTTTTGAGTGTTTAATAATGGTTCTCCTCTCGCATACTGTCTGTATAAAAGAAGTTAAACTATAGAAGAAATGATTTAACCATTTTAAAACTAATACACTTTAGAATTCTGATTTGAGATAAAGTGGAATTTTATTAACAAAGGGCAAATCTCATTTTCACAAAGTGGATATGTGTTCCTACTGGGAGGACAAAACCAAGTCTGGAAAAGTGTGGCTCCCTCTAATGATCAACAGCCCAAGATGAAATTAATACAGTGCTCAATGTCCTATTCATGAAACCCAGAAGGATTTCCTTGCCCTCTGACCCCTTTCCTCCCCTGAAAGGAAAAAAACCCAAGATGACCCAGAAAAAGATATATGTAAAAGTAATATGCCTCATATATGACTTTTGACCACACCCTTGTATAAATGAGCAAATATCTCCAAGTTATTTATTCACAGTATTAGCTCACATCCATTGAGCACAGGAACTATGTAGGGCATCTTACAGGTAAGACTCCCTTTTCCTCTGTAGAACTCTGTGGGACAGGTATAATGTCTTTCCTCATTTTTACAGAGGGTCAGAGGAGTTGAGTAACTGCCAACATTAAACAGCTTCTAAGTAGCACTGTTGGCATCCAAATTCTGGTCCATTTTCAAGGCACAAGTTTTTTTCTTTTTCCCCAAGCAATGCTTTGTGGTCTCCTAATATTTTTATTAGTTACTTTGATAAAACTGTAGCAACTATCAGTATACCTCTAGTCATCAGTCCTAAAATGCTTAATAGTTGTGGGCTTTTTATTTTTTAAAACTTTTTATTTGGTACTGGGGAGGGGTTTCCCTGGTGGCTCAGATGGTAAAGAATCTGCCTACAATGCTGGATACCTGGGTTTGATCCCTGGGTCAGGAAGATCCCCTGGCGAAAGAAATGGCTACTCACGCCAGTATTCTTATCTGGAGAATTCCATGGACAGAAGAACCTGGCGGGCTACAGTCTATGGAGTCACAAAGATTCAGACACGACTGACCCTTGTACTTTTCGTAGCCAATTAACAATGTTGTGATGGTTTCAGGTGAACAGCAGGGGGACTCAGCCATACCTATACATGTATCCATTCTCCCCAAACTCCCCTCCCATCCAGGCTGCCACATAACACTGAGCAGAGTTCCCTGTGCTGTGTGGTAGGTCCTTGTTGGTTTTCCATTTTAAATATAGTAGTGTGTACCTGTCCATCCCAAACTTCCCAACCGTGCCTTCCCCTCATCCTTCCAGTGGTGAGCTTTTTAAAAGGAAAGTATGAAGAAGTTTATTTAACAAAAATTTTGAGTTCCTACCACCACCTCTAGCAACGATAATGACAGCACCACAATGACTGTTTTGTTTATTATAAACCAACACAAAATACTGATGTACAATTGCAGCACTGAAATAATCATGTATAGTAATTATTACAGTCAGAAATTTTACTTAGGATTTTATAATATATAAATTTAGGGGTTTTTTTGACATTTGCTATACCACCAACTCTCTTTCAGGATGTTGGTCCAGAGAACTGTTTGTTTTATTTTACAAAAGATGTAGAAAAACAGGAATAAATTGAGGCTAAGACACCTAGGAAATTTTAGAGCTCCCTGAGAATTATAGCCTTTGTAAAAAGGAAATAAAAAAGGGAGAGGAGTCGTTGTACTATAGTCAATACTGACTACATAAGATTGGCTCCAGAGAGTGCTTGTTTTTCTTTATCTAAACACTTTAAACATCTGGATTAAAAGGGATAAAAGTTTTTACTCATCTGGTAGTCAACATCTGGATGCAATATGTTTTTTTTAGAAGGGTGCTATTCATGCAGAGACAGGTTATGAAGACCTTTCACACAGTCATTTCTATTAACCTTCTTCTCATCATCATGTACCTATTTTAGGTGATAAGAATAATTGCAAGATCCTTTCAGCTTCGATCCTGTGCTGTCTGCCCACTTCTGCATTATTCCAGTTGATGATTCAGTGTTTATTATTCCACAAATAGAAGCCAGCTTAGACGTGTTCGTGCTATATGTGTGTATATTCTCACCTTTATTAGAACTTTCTTTCTGCCCTTTGAAAATGCTCTTCTCCTGCCTCAGGGCTCTTGCACCTGCTGTTATGTTTCCCTGGACTGTTCTTAGCTAAGATACTTGCATCATTCTCTTCCTCATCAACTTCAGGCATGCTGTTTAAATTGCACTCCCTAGCAATCCTTATTTCTCCTCTCCTTTCTTTCTTTACTCCGTAGTACTTACATACCTCTGACATATTTTCATTATCAATTTCCTCTTACTAAATGCAGGCTCCAAGAATGTAGAGATTTTTGTTGGTTTTATTCACTGCTCTATCTCCAGCATTTCAAACTACTAAGCCTGTCCCATAATAAGTGTTCAGTAAAGGTTTGTTTAATATATTATAAATAAATGTGTATTATGGGTAGAAAAACCAAGATGAAAGGTGATGTGTGTACTCATTAGAATGCAGTTTCCATGAGGGTAGGAGCTGAGTTTTGTCACTTGCTTCCTGGTGTCCTGAAGTGGGCTTGATACCTAATAGACATTCAGTATACCTTTATGGATTGGATGGATCAGAGCTCACTAATAAAATAATTGGAAATATTATTAAGTTTTTAAAGGAGAGATGAAAAGAAGAAAAAAGAAGACACAATGAATATGTATTTGTATTTCAGAGCTCACTTTCATTTTACAGTGGCTTTTACGAAGATTATATGTATTTTATTAGGTTAGAGCCACAATTTCAAATAAAATTTACAATTCCCCCATGACAGAAAATCACATTGTGAATAAATATAGCTTATCATGAAAACTCTTACACAGTCCTTGTCAGCTGCCTTTTTAAAAAATGTGCCAGTTGGTTTGAAGTGAGGTGCATTTAATGGTATGCCTTGTAAGTCTTAGCTTTACTGATCATATTCTCTATGGATGTATTAGAGTCATATATAATCCAACACCTATTTACTCAGCAGAGAAAATAAGAAAGATTACTCTGGCAAAGTTCATTCTTTGTAGACCCAGGACAAAACAGACACGTCAACTTTATCGTGAACCAACTATCATCTGCCTGGGAGGGTGCAGGGAAAGGGAAAAATGTAAGATGAATTATAATGGTGAACAGGACACTAGCATTTGAAGTGCCTGTTTATTACAAAAATGGGAAAGCTTCAAAGTTATTCTTTCTGCTGGCTGGGAACCAGAGCTAAACAGAGAGAGGAAAATTGCCTTTGATTGAAGCATGTGGCCAGCAGCCACTGGTATGCTGTAAAAGCAGAAATAGACATTGTAAGATACAGAGGATCACTGTCTGACCCAGAGTTATCCTTAAATATATTAAAGCACATTTCTTAACATGGGGAAATATTAACAATGCTATAAATTTCTTTAGAATTTGAAATTTAGACCCTTAGATGTTTAAATAATCAAAGCATTCAGCCATAAGACAATACAAGGTAGAACATAATACCTGAAGAAGATACTTAAATTAAAAGTGGGAGGGCATTATGGGTGGCAAAATACTAAAATTAGTCAGCAGATAATTAGTTTGAAGAAGGAATCTTAGTTAGCCCAGAAAAAATGGACAGTTAGACCTACTCAACACTTCAGATGAGGTCCCTGTGATCCATTCATTCTATCATTGTGAAAATAAGCACGAGAGCTATTAGCTCCCAGCCTGTTTCTAAGGGAGGAGTTTACTTTCTGACTCCTTATCAGCAAGCTTGGGAATCTGATTTTCTTTGGTCAGTGAAATGTAAGCAGAAATGACATATGACATTCTTCCCCAGCAAAAGCTTAAAGAGCCATCATGGGATTCTGCCATCTCTCTTTTCCCTCTACGGTGACATCATGATATCCCACATAGAGACTGTTCGTCAGTCTTGGTCCCCAAATGAAAGGGGAATGTAGTATATTCGTAGCCAGTTCATAGAGATATAATTGTGAGTCAGTGAATCAGCCTTCGCTTTGTAAGCCAGTGATGCTGGGAGTCTTGTTATTGTTGCACAACTTACCCTAAGCTGATTGACGTTGTCTCTATATCTGTGAAAGGTATTGAAAAATAGTCTGGTTTTCTCTGAGAACATTCTCAGAGGAGTAGTGTCATGGCTTAGACAGAGAACAGAGTTATAAGAATTCAAGTTTTCTCCTGGTGTGCCACCATATCAGAATTAACTGGGAGCTGATGAAACCTGCAAATTCCCAGACCTTATGCCGGAATTAGTAAATCGGAATCTCTGAAGCTTGGACCTGTGTAACTGCATTTTCCCAGACTACTTAGATGATCCTTGTATAAACCCAAATCTGAGAACTGCTGTCCAAGATGTTGACCAGAGTCTGAACGGCTAGAGGAGAGAGGTAGTGAATAAGAAATTAGAAAACTTATGTTCAGAAATCTTGAGATTGGGCCCGGTTCTGCCACTCATTAGCTTTGGGATCCTGAGCTAGTCAGTTTAGTTCCAGTACTTGGGTTTCACATGGCTTTCCAAGGTGCTGTGATACAATAGTGTGGAAATGCTTTGTAAACTGAAAAACACTTTGCATACCAAGATACTATGTTCTTGTCAAGATATTATTTGCATGGGGGAGGGAGTAGCTTTGCTCTAGTGACATTGGGAACTTCTGAGACCATATATTGAATCAAGATTGAAATCAGCAGCATAGCATTGGAAAGCAGGCACAGCTTAGTCAATGCTAATTTTATTTTGCTCTTTTAATAACAAGTAGGAAAATGAATTAGGGATTATTCATGTCTAAAAGGTGGCTTAATGTCTAGGGTACATCAGGTTTAAGCTGCAGAACTGAGAAGACAGATGCATCTCTGCTATTTCAGTTGAGAATCCAAGATACTTGGAGAAGCCAAGAAAGGAGAACCTGCCAAGTTGTTCTTAGATAGCTTAGTAAAGGAAGGGTAAAAACTCCTCTAAGCTCCTCCCCATCCCTGCTAAGATAGGGCATTTATTGAGTACTCATCAGTGCTCAGCATGTGCTAAGCACTTTAATTGAGGCTTCACAATAATTTCAAGAGATAAGTATTTTGGCCCACTTGTACAGATAAAGAAACTGAAGCTTGGCATAGTTAAGTTACTTGTTTGTCTAAAATAACTCCCCTAATAAATGATGGGCATGATTGTAACCACATTTTTGCCTGACTCCTGAATTTTACTCTCAGTCATTATAGTTAGTTCCTGTCTATGAAATATATACAATTATTGTTGGTGAAAAGGTGAATACACAGGCATGTATTGCTTGTATAATCAGAAAAAAATAAAAGTGACATTTGGGACCAATGAAACTCAGCGCTCAAATACCAGGACATTCTACCTAGCTAGAATAAACAAAAACTGTAGTACAATAAATTGTAAAAGTCCAATAACTCTCATAAAAATTACCTTATATTATCATAAGTGTAAAATAAAAAGACGCCCCACATAATGGGAGAAAATATTTACAAATGGTGTGACCAACAAGGTATTCACTTTCCAAATATACGAACAACTCATGCAACTTACTATAAAAAAATAACAGCCTAATTAAAAAATGAGCGAAAAAGCTAAATAGACATTTCTCCAAAGATGACATGCAGATGGCCAACAAGCATATGAAAAGATATTTAATATTGCTAATTATTAGGCAAATGCCAAACAAAAGTGCCATGAAATATCACCTCGCACCCGTCAGAATGGCCATGATCAAAGTCTACAAATAATAAATGCTAGAGAGGGTGTGGAGTAAAGGGAACTTTCCTACACTGTTGGTGGGAATGTGAATTGGTACAGCCACCATAGAGAACAGTATGAGGCTTCTTTAAAAAAGTAGAACTAGAACTACCATATGATCAGCAATCCCACTCCTGGGCATATATGTGGAGAAAACTCTAACTTGAAAAGATACTTGAATCCCAGTGTTCATGGAAGCAATATTTACAATATCCAAGACATAGAAGGAAACTAAATGTCCATCAAGAGATGAATAAAGAATATGTGACTATATATATACACATATATGTATATATATATGGAATGGAATGTTGTTGTTTAGTTGCTAAGTTGTGTCCCACTCTTACAACCCCATGAACTGTAGCTCACCAGGCTCCTCTGTCCATGGGATTTCTCAGGCAACAGTACTGGAGTGAGTTGCCATTTCCTTCTCCAGGGGATCTTCCTGACTTGGGGATCAAACTCTCATCTGCTGCATTGGCAGGCAGATTCTTTACCACTGAGTCACTAGAAAAGCCCTACTGGAATATTATTCAGCCATAAATATTTTATATATATATATATATACACACACACACACACATGTGCAAACACACACACACACACACACACACACACACATATATATATATATAAAACAGAATATTGTGCCATTGTGCTCAGCTGCTTAGTTATGTCCAACTCTTTGCAACTCCATGGACTGCAGCCTGCCAGGCTGTTCTGTTCATGGGATTCTCCAGGCAAGAATACTGGACTGGTTTTGCCATTTTTTCCTCCAGGGGATCTTCCTGATGCAGGGATATAAGCCACATCTCCTGTGTCTCCCGCATTGGCAGGCGGATTCTTTACCACTGAGCCATCTGGGAAGCCCATAATGAATATTTGTTGTTCTTCAGTCACTAAGTTGTGTCCGACTCTTTGTGACCACCATGGATTGCAGCATACCAGGCTTCCCTGTCCTTTCCTCTCTCCTGAAGTTTGCCCAAATTCATATCCAATGAGTCAGTGATGCTGTCTAACCATCTCATCCTCTTTCGCCTCTTCTCCTTTTGCCTTCAATCTTTCCCAGCATCAGGATCTTTTCCAATGAGTTGGCTCTTCGCATCAGGTGGCCAAAGTATTGAAGCTTGAGCTTGAGCTTCAGCAGTAGTCCTTCCAATGAATGAATATTCAGGGTTGATTTCCTTTATGATTGACTGGTTTGATCTCCTTGCTATCTAAGGGACTCTCAAGAGTCTACTCCAGCACATTAATTCTTTAGCATTCAACCTTCTTTATGGTCCAACCTTCACATCTGTACATGACTACTGGAAAAAACCATAGCTTTGACCAGACCTTTGTCGGCAAAGTGATATCTCTGCTTTTTAATATGCTGTCAAGGTTTGTCATGGTCTTCCCTGATAGCTCAGTTGGTAAAGAATCTGCCTGCAATGCAGGAGACTGGTTCAATTCCTGGGTCAGGAAGATCTGCTGGAGAAGGGATAGGCTACCCACTCCAGTATGCTTGGACTTCCCTTGTGGCTCAGCTGGTAAAGAATCTGCCTGCAGTGCAGGAAACCTGGGTCTGATCTTCACAACCCCTGGAGAAGGGAAAGGCTACCCACTCCAGTATTCTTGCCCAGAGAATTCCAGGACTGTATAGTCCATGGGGTCACAAAAGAGTCAGACACAACTGAGCAACTTTCACTTTCTAGGGTTGTCATAGCTTTCCTTCCAAGGAGCAAGTATCTTTTAATTTCATGGTTGCATGTGATGCAGCCATGAAATCCATGGTGGTCAATCCATGGTGGTCACCATCTGCAGTGATTTTGGAGCCCAAGAAAAGAAAACTGGTCACTGTTTCTACTTTTTCCCCATCTGTTTGCCATGAAGCAATGGGATTGGATGCCATGATCTTAGTTTCTTTCATGTTGACTTTTAAGTCAACTTTTTCACTTTTCTTTTTCACCCTCATCAAGAGGCTCTTTAGTTCTTCTTCATTTTCTCCTATTAGAGTGGTATCAATTGCATATCTGAAGTCATTGATATTTCTCCCTGCAATCTTGATTCAAGCTTGTGATTCATCCAGTCTGACATTTCACATGATGTACTCTGTACATCAGTTAAATAAACGGGGTGATAAAATATAGGCTTGTCATACTCTTTTCCCAATTTTGAACCAATCAATTGTTCCATGTCTGGTTCTCACTGTTGCTTCTTGACCTGCATACAGATTTCTCAGGAGGCAGGTCAGGTGGTCTGGTATTCCCGTCGCTTTAAGAATTTTCCACTGTTTGTTGTAATCCACACAGTCAAAGGGTTTAGTGTAGTCAATAAAGCAGAAGTAGATATTTTTCTGGAATTCCTTTGCTTTTTCACTCAGCTGTAAAAAAAGAATGAAATAATGCCATTTGTAGCAACATGATGGGCCTAGAAATTATCATATTAAGTAAAGTCAGACAAAGACAGTTATCATATGATGTCTTTTATGTTCGGAATCTAGAAAAAATGATACAAGTGAACTTATTTACAAAATAGAAGTAGACTCACAGACATAGAAAACAAACCTAGGGTTACCAAAAGCAAAAGGGCGAGGAAGGGTAAATTGAGAGTTTGGGATTAGGATATACATACTACTATATATAAAATAATCTTCCCTGGTGGCTCAAATGGTAAAGCGTCTGCCTACAATGTGGGAGACCCGGATTCGATCCCTGGGTTGGGAAGATCCTCTGGAGAAGAAAATGGCAACCCACTCCAGTACTCTTGTCTGGAAAATCCCATGGATGGAGAAGCATGGTAGGCTACAGTCCATGGGGTCACAAAGAGTCAGACATGACTGAGTGACTTCACTATATATAAAATAGATAGAAAGCAAAGACCTACTTGTAACACAGGGAATTATATTTAATATCTTGTAATAATCTATAATGAAAAAGAATATGTATGTGTATATATGCAACTGTATATGTACAGGTGTGTGTGTGTGTATATATGTATGTGTGTGTATGTATATATATAAACTGAATCACTATTAGTATACCTGAAAGTAACACAACTTTGTAAATCAACTATAGATCAATAAAATATAATAGTAAGTGCAGAAATGCATGGCTATTGTGTAACTGCCTTTAGATGTGAGTTGAAGAAATAAAAAATCAATGTGTCCTTCAAGGTTTTTTAATGTCGTTGGAATTTCGACTCAGCTCTAATGAAGGAAAAGAAAAACACATCCAGTGGAGCCAAGTCTTTTTACTGTAATTATAACCCATTTAAAATGGGCATCCTGTGTCTTCTTAAAATGCTTTCCTTGATTTTCTCATCACTATAACTCAAAATAATTCCTAAGGAAGGCATGCCAAAGAAAACAAAATGCCCTTTTAATCAGGAGAATAAAAATACTCACATTTGTATTTTAAAATGGCAACATTCTGAATTATAGTTAAGTACTTAAACATCTGGTTATCTGTTATATTCTATACCTAATACAGGGCCAGGGCAAAGGAACTGTTCTTGCAGTAAAAAAAAAAAAACAACAACAAAAAAAACCAAACACATCATGTGCTAATATATCAAGACATAATTAATAAAATATGAATTCCCTTTATATGATCCAATGCACCTTCATTTTTGGACCATTCTCTATCCACCAAACTCCTGTGACTCGAAATCTTTAAAATTCACATAAAATAAAGCTAATGCACAATACAGGCTACCATGCGGGAAAGTCTATATTGTCAAGAAATAGAGTACATAAAGAAAAGTAATGAGGCCAAGCAAGAGCTTTACAGGACTTTAAAATGAATCCAAACTCATAATGACTGGTGACAGTTTGAGTTCTTGGAATTACTTAAGAATTCATTTAACCATTTTATTAGTCATTTTCTCAGACATATTTCAAAACATGCAGAAATTGGTTTTATTTTTCTCTCCTTTTCCCTTCCCCTTCTCATTTTTCCTTCCTCTTTCCTCCTCACCTACCCCTCTGTCCCACCTGTCCTTCCTTTCTTCCTTCCATCCTTTCCTCCTTCCATTCTTTCTTTTATTCTTCCTTCCTTTTATTTTTACCAGCAAAGGGGGAAAAACATGATTCCTTTGATAAGTATTACAGCAGAGGTAAAATGCTGCTAATACAAATAGTCCCTTGCTCACACTAAATAACGTCAAGAATTCTGAGTGTCTACTGTTGCTTTTTCAAAAAGAATATCGCAGACTTGTTACTCATTCGGTTGCTATTTTTTGAGCTCCTACTGCGTGCTAGGCTGTAGGCATTTTCCCCCTCATATCCACACCTAGAGGGAGGTAGAGTCTGGGATTCTTCATTGTGGAACTCTGGCTTTGGCACTCCTGAACCAAGACCTCTCTTGCTGAGGGGAGTCAGAGACAGATTCTCAAGGTCAAGAAAGGAGATTGTTCCCCTCTTTTTCATTTCAGTTAGGTTCACTTCTCATACCTCCACAAGTTGACATTCCTCATCTGAACATTCCTGATCCTGAATACTGCTGGAGATCGGTAACCTATCCACTTGTCTTCTCTAGACTTGTATCTGAACAGTCATGAAATCATACCATCTGGCAAGTTAGTTCCATTATAAATTCATGGTTACAGCTTCAACTGGACCTTTAATGTGGACTTGTCTTGGCTCATCCGGTTCTTGGCATTTGCAGAAGATGTCTAAATTCCCTTCCGTGCCCTTCATACTCTTAGCAATGATGTTATCTTAAAAAGAAAGTAGAAGGCATGGTCGAGCAGTGCCTGGCTCCTTATCTGCAAGCCTCTTTGCTCTCCTCCTCTCAACTCTACTTGTACTCTTCATTCCCTCTCTTCCATCTTCTCAGGAAGCATATGCTGTTAATTATTCTTGCTCTTCTCTGTATCATCAATGTGATATATTTTGATCTTCTTGATAATACTTTAATGTGTTCTGTTTTCTCCCAAATTAAGAACATCTCTTCCTGAACAGCCCTCCAGCCTCACTCTACTTCCTCTAATTTTCTGTAATGCCATGTAAGGGATGGTGACTTTGTTGAGATAGCTAATGCAAGCTGGACTTTGAGGAAAACATGTGTCTTTAACCCTTTATAGAAGAAGGCAACGGCATCCCACTCCAGTACTCTTGCCTGGAGAATCCCATGGACGGAGGAGCCTGGTAGGCTGCAGTCCATGGGGTCACTGAGGGTTGGACACGACTGGGCGACTTCACTTTGACTTTTCACTTTCATGCATTGGAGAAGGAAATGGCAACCCACTCCAGTGTTCTTGCCTGGAGAATCCCAGGGACGGCGGAGCCTGGTGGGTTGCCATCTATGGGGTCACACAGAGTCAGACACGACTGAAGCAACTTAGCAGCAGCAGCAGCAACCCTTTATAACACCTGGGAAGAACTATAAGGCTTCATGGACTGCGACTTGTATTAAAATGTTTGTTAATGTATTCTGAAATGACATTTCCATTCCTATCACAAAATTAACAAGCCCAACAAAATAAGTTATTAAAGGCTGCTAGAAGTTTACTTTCATGCAAGACATTGGCTGCATGCTCAGTCATATCCAACTCTTTGTGACCCCATGGACTGTAGCCCACCAGGCTCCTCTGCCCAGGGAATTTTCCAGGCAGGAATACTGCAGTAGCTTGCCATTTATACTCCAGGGAATCTTCTAACCCAGGGATCGAACTCACATCTCTTGCGTCTCCTGCATTGGCAGGCAGGTTCTTCATCAATAGCACCTAGAAGTCAACCTTTATGCAAGACATGTCTTTCTTTATTTCTCCTCAATTGGCACATATTGGACTGGCCGAAAAGTTAGTTTGGCTTTTTCCATAAGATAGGTCTAGTAGTACTTAGTTGTCTTTAACGTCATTTGAAACAATTTTATTAGATTGTATTGTGACAACTGTTTTATCAGTGTGCATTTTAAAAAACATCGAAATTGGTGAATTTTTGTATAGCCATTTTCATATTGAAGATGGAAGATAAAAAGCAACATTTTTGGCCTATTATCATTTATTATTTCAAGAAAGGTAAAAATGCAAGTGAAATACAAAATAAGAATTGTGCAGTGTCTGGAGATAGTGCTGGGACTGCTCAAACTTGTCAAAAGTGGTTTGAGAAGTTCTGTGCTAAAAATTTCCCAACTGGACAGTGCTCAATGGTCAAGTAGACCAGTTAAAGTTGATAATGATCAGATTGAGACATTAAATAAGAACAATCAATGTTAAACCATGCAGGAGATAGCCAACATACTCAAAATATCCAAATCAAGTGCTGAAAATTATTTGTACCAGCTTGATTATGTTAATCACTTTGATGTTTGGGTTCCACAGAAGTTAGGAGAAAAAAAACCTTCTTGACTATTTCTGCATGTGATTGTCTACTGAAATGTAATGAAAACATTCTGCTTTTAAAACAAATTGTGTCAGGCGATGAAAAGTGAATACTGTACAATAATGAGCGGAAGAGGTAGTGGAATAAATAAAATGAACTACCATCAACCACAGTAAAGCCCAGTCTTCATCCAAAGAAGTTGATTTTGTGAATATGGTGGGATTGAATGGCAGTCATCTGTTATGAGCTCCTTTTGGAAAACCAAACAATTCCAACTGGTACTGCTCCCAGTTAGACCAATTCAAAGCAGCACTTGACAAAAAACATCCAGAATTTGTCAACAGAAAACACATAATCTTCCACGAGAATAACGCAAAACTGCATGTTCTTTGATGACCAGGCAAAAACTGTTATAGCTTGACTGGGAAGTTCTGATTCATCCACCATATTCACTATACATTGCAGCTTCAGATTTCTATGTATTTCAGTCTTTAAAAATTCTTTTAATGGAAAAAATTTCAATTCCCTGGAAGACTGTAAAAGACACCTAGAATAGTTCTTTGCTCAAAAATATAAATTTTGGGAAGATAAAATTATGAAGTTGCCTGAAAAATGACAGAACGTAGTGGAACAAAATGAATACCTTGTTCAATAAAGTTCTGGTGAAAATGAAAGATGATGAAAAATATGTCTTTTATTGTCACTTTAAAGCCAAAGAAACTCTTGGTCAACCTAATATTTGAATGACAATTATTCATTTCATCATGGAGAAAAAGGAAGAATTTAAGCTGAAGAATGCATAAGAAAAGACAGTGTCAGGGTACACGGTTCATGGCCAGCCTGGACTCAAAAGATCTGAAGAACAGAACTTTCGAAATCTAATTTCCAGTGAGTCAGTAGAATAACATTTTGTCTTTCTACTCTGAACTCTGGTAAAAACCTATAGCTAACTTTGTTAAAATCGTTCTAGTGAGGACAAATAAAATAAAATGGAGAGAAAAAAAAATCTGAGTACCAAAGTAAAATTGCTTCTGATGGTTTAGAATGAGCATTGGATTTGGGTATGTTCTGCGACTCCATTTCTGTACCCGTAGCTTCACCCACTTAGCTGTGGCTCTCAACTGTAGGAAGCCCAAGCTCTAGAGCTCAGTTGACAAAAGCCTCAGTCCTCTCTTTATACCTGCAGCTGGAAGCTAGAGCACATGGAGAAGATGAATGTTTATAATTTGAGGCTGAGATCTCATTCCACATCGGAGAATTGGCTTTTTTCAGCTATCAGGATCAAACACAGAATAAATGGCCTCATAACACTTTCACTGTTGCTAATAGTAGTAATAAATTCAGATTTTATACTGACCTCTGTCCCAAAGCACTTCACAAGCATTAAGAGAAGTACAAACTTCCACAAAGATTGCTTTATACAGTTAAAAGCCATTTCCTATGAAATGAAAGGCACTTGCTGTTTAACAGCCCACGGATACATTAGACAACAGTTTAAAGCAGGATTATCCAATTGTAACCGAAGGCAGAATTGATTTAAGTCGAGAATGCAATTTACCTCTAATGCTCCTGATCTCCATTTTACATCCCGTGTGAAGGGACATTAAGGAGTCCTGTTATTACACAAATCTCTGGGTTCCATCCTGAGTCCTTTTTGGGGAACCAGTGCAAGTGGTCCAAGTCCCTATGTGGAAAGGTATTTATTTGACTCCTGGTCCCAGACTGCTGGGTTAACAGATGATTTTACTCTTTGCTTTTGTCTTGTTTTGCTAGTCAGTCAGTTCAGAGGCACAACTAATTTGGCTGTCTTTCCCTTTTCCAGTCCTCAGCTTTCTCCTGGTATAATCCCTTTACATTTGGGATAGAGCAGCATTTCTTGCCCAACATTTATCAACAACCACCATGCTAAGAAACAGTTATAAAAAATGGTTTTAATTGTGACACTGGGGTATTCTCTCTTTTGGAGATTTTTCATCATTTACAAACAAATTAAAGACTCTGAGAATTCCTGTAGTAGGTACTGGGTGAACTTTGCTTAAATCAGCATTTCCTAGACAAATTCAGTGACATTCTTTTCTCCCTCTTTTGTAAAACAAATATTAACATCTGGCAAAAGTTAGGCTCCAAGGAACACTCTTTCAAAAATGCTGTTTTACAGTGTCTCACACATTGATTTAACTACTTCCAGGTTTTCTCATCTATAGACAAAAATGTTATTAGACTGGAACTTTTCTGATTTCCTTGTCAGCTTCAAAATAACCTGCATATAATACAAAATGTAGTGCTGGGGGAATTCATTCTCAAAGTGACCCTACGTGTATAAAATAGAAAAATTCTCAGTGTACACTTTCCAGTAAAGTCTTACCAGTATTTCAATTGCTTTTTCTCTGCTAAGAACTAGAACTCTATTGTCAATAAAATCTAAGATGTATTGGTAGAGGGATTTTGCCATTGCCATGCCATGTGTGCGCTTAGTCGTGTCTAACTCTTTGAAACCCCATGGACTGTAGCCCGCCAGGTTCTTCTGTCCATGGGCTTTTCAAGGCAGGGAACTGGAGTGGGTCGCTATTTCCTTCTCCAGGGTATCTTCCCAACTCAGAGATCGAAACTGTATCTCTTGCTCCTCCTGCACTGGCGGGCGGATTCTTTTATTAGCTGGCAAACACAGGAACTGAACCAGAATTCTCCTGAGGAGCGTATGTTCTATATCTTTTCTCTCCTAGATTTTAATTTATCAAACCTCTGGATATTAGTGATACCAGTAGACTCCGTACACTACCTAAAATTATCTCAATGTACATCCTGAATTAGTAATGGATACAGACTAGAATTCTCATTTTGATCTTTAGCAGTCATAATGAGACAAAACCTCTGTCTTTGGCATATAACAAATGAACACATCAAACAAGCCTAATAGGATAAAAAGAGAGACATCTCAATTTTTTCTTTAGATCTCTGGATTATTTCGACACATGCATTCCGGGGATGATTTGGGGAATTTATACAGATATTTTCTTCAAGGATAATGGAAGACTGGGCCACGGAGGGTCCACATACAGCAATTGCTACTCACTGAAATGTGAGAACCGCTAAGAGATCCTCGGCATTTAAAATACATACTTCACTTGTCTTTTTCCTTCCTTTCTTACCTCAGATTTGACATTGATACTGAATTGGTTGGCAAGAAATTTTCGAAAGGGTATGTGAGAAAGGAAGTACCTTGGGCCCATCAATCCGTTTAACAAGATTGTACTGGGCCTCTATGGCAGACTAGGTGCTTAGTGCTGGAGACACAGAAGTGGATGAGAAGGCACATACAGGCATGGTTCCCTCTTGTGAGTTAGGAGTGTGAAGAAGGAGGACAGTGATGGTGATAACCAAAACACATTGCCACCTCTGTGACTTCAAACTAAGACAGTCTCTGAAGGGAAGGGGTGTGTTTCTCTAACAGCATACATTCAAGGGGCCTGATCTAGAACGACAGGGGCATAGACTTCTCAAGTAGGATACCCAAGGGTTTTGTGGATAAGTAAGAGATCCCTGAATTGGAAAGAATATTCCAGGTAAAGGAAAACGTGAACCAATGTGCAGTGGAATGAAGGGTACTTACAGTATGTGCAAGGAGTAACATGTTATTTTGGGGTACATCGTTCTTGGATAAGTTTGTACATCTTTTGAGGTACATTTTTAATTGGGAAAGAGGACAGAAGGTGGTTGAGAGGAGACTGAAAAACTTGGAAGCGGTAGATCAAGGAAGTGCTTGGGTTCTGTGCTGAGGAGAGGCATAGCTGCTGCATGTTGTGTTCAGCGCCCATGCGGAGATGACCAGTCAACTGCAGTTATATTTACTGCTGAGTCCAGAAACTTCAGCCCAGAAACATGCTGTAATTTACTTAGGAATGGTTCTTGAGGTTAAGCCTATTTGCTATTCCTGTTGTAAACAGTGAGATAAGATTATTATTTTTTAAGCACTGTGGGTATATGATTAGTAATGCTTTAGGAGGATCATTGACCACAGGATTGATTGTAGAGGAGAGACGAAGAGTAGGAAAACCAGTTACAAAGAACCTCTAGTAATTCTGTTAATTATTGAGTCATTAGTATTGAGTATTCATGTATATTTATGTGTAATAATCTCATTTAGACTTCCTCATAACATCATTGAGGTATTGTTATCCCTGTTTTATAGATAAGGAAAGTGAACTTAATAGTGGTTTACTAGTTAGGCCCTGCTCATGTCGGTAGAAAGTGGCAGAGCTGGACTTGAATTTTGCAAGACTGGAAATTCTACGGCCTTTGCTCATTTATTTGGCCTCATTTCATACCACCTCCTCCCTACCTTTCTGTGTTGTAGTCATAAGATGTTCTTTCGGTATGCACTCCCTTACTGTAGAGCCTTTGCAAAAACACGCATTTCTCTTTCTCTGGAACAACCTTTATCCTTCATCGTCTCACCTCCTTCTGATCACTTCTTCATGGAAGTCTTCCCTAAAGATTTACGCAGCACTCTTCATTTCCTGCAAAATCCTCACCTCCTTTTATGCAAACACATTTACTGATGTCATAGTATAATTAAGGTCTGTCTTCCCAGTGATCTAAGTTCCTTGAAAGCAAGAACTGCAGTGACCACTGGTCCCAAGAGGACAAGATATGATTTAGGGGAACAATATTCATGTGTTAAATCAATTACTCTATATCACCTTCATTTTATAGTTACCATTATACCTCCACTCTCGTAAGAAATAAAAGAAAGAACTGATAAATGGTTATAGAGTTGTGAGCCCAGAAAATAAGAGTGAAAGTTTTGGGTAAAATATATTGATTTTCTTCTGTTCAAAAAAAAAAAAAAAAAAAAAATATATATATATATATATATATATAAAATTAGCTGGATGCTCCTGGTAGCCCATAAATACAAGAAAGGCATCATTACACTTAGGTGATAAAAGAAGCTTTCTGGGATATTATTAAAAGAATTTGATTATGCCAGATTTCCTTAGGAAACCACTGGACAAATTAAATCACTTTAAATTCATTAAGTAAAATGAAAGGAGAGAGAGAGAGATCAGGCAATTCTTAAGCAAAAAGCATCAACCAAAATATTCTAATTCAGAAATAAAAACAGGCAACACAAATCCAAAAGAGCAAAGAGGTCTGCCAAAGAGAATCATAACAGGTTCTTCAAGTAATACTTAATAAATACTTAATACTTTTATCTACCACCAGAATATCAACCAGCCCCTCCAGTGTCTTCAGTTGTGGTTCTTAGACCAAAGAGTGAAAACACAAGGATTGTTTTATGGCTGTACACAATGTTTTCAGATTTGAATATGCAAAATGAATCTTTTTTAAAAAAATATAAATTTATTTATTTTAATTGGAGGCTAATTACTTTACAATATTGTATTGGTTTTGCCATACATCAACATGAATCCACCATGGGTGTACACATGTTCCCCATCCTGAACCCCGCTCCGCCTCCCTCCCCATACTATCCCTCTGGGTCATCCCAGTGCACCAGCCCCGAACATCCTGATTCATGCATCGAACCTGGACTGCTGTTTCATTTCACATATGATATTATACATGTTTCAATGCCATTCTCCCAAATCATCCCACCCTTGCCCTCTCCTACAGAGTCCATAAGACTGTTCTATACATCTGTGTCTCTTTTGCTGTCTTACATACAGGGTTATTGTTACCATCTTTCTAAATTCCATATATATGTGTTAGTATACTGTGTTGGTGTTTTTCTTTCTGGCTTACTTCACTCTGTATAATAGGCTCCAGTTTCATCCACCTCATTAGAACTGATTCAAATGTATTATTTTTAATGGCTGAGTAATACTCCATTGTGTATATGTACCACAGCTTTCTTATCCATTTGTCTGCTGATGGACAACTAGGTTGCTTCCATGTCCTGGCTATTATAAACAGTGCTGCGATGAACATTGGGGTACACTTGTCTCTTTCAATTCTGGTTTCCTTGGTGTGTATGCCCAGGAGTGGGATTGCCCAGTTCTATTTCCAGTTTTTTAAGTAATCTCCACACTGTTCTCCATAATGGCTGTACTAGTTTGCATTCCCACCAACAGTGTAAGAGGGTTCCCTTTTCTCCACACCCTCTCCAGCATTTATTGCTTGTAGACTTTTGGATAGCAGCCATTCTGACTGGCGTGAAATGATACCTCATTGCGGTTTTGATTTGCATTTCACACCAGGCCTCCCTGTCCATCACCAACTCCTGGAGTTCACTCAGACTCACATCCATCGAGTCAGTGATACCATCCAGCCATCTCATCCTCTGTCGTCCCCTTCTCCTCCTGCCCCCAATCCCTCCCAGCATCAGAGTCTTTTCCAATGAGTCAACTCTTCGCATGAGGTGGCCAAAGAACTGGAGTTTCAGCTTTAGCATCATTCCTTCCAAAGAACACCCAGGGCTGATCTCTTTTAGAATGGACTGGTTGGATCTCTTTTCAGTCCAAGGGACTCTCAAGAGTCTTCTCCAAAACCTCAGTTCAAAAGCATCAATTCTTCAGCACTCAGCTTTCTTTACACTCCAACTTTCACATCCATACATGACAACTGGAAAAACCATAGACTTGACTAGACGGATCTTTGTTGGCAAAGTAACATCTCTGCTTTTTAATATGCTGTCTAGTTTGGTCATAACTTTCCTTCCAAGGAATAAGCGTCTTTTAATTTCATGGCTGAAATCACCATCTGCAGTGATATTGGAGCCCCCAAAAATAAAGTCTGACACTGTTTCTACTGTTTCCCCATCTATTTCCCATGAAGTGATGGGGCCAGATGCCATGATCTTCATTTTCTGAATGTTGAGCTTTAAGCCAACTTTTTCACTCTCCTCTTTCACTTTCATTAAGAGGCTTTTTAGTTCCTCTTCACTTTCTGCCATAAGGGTGGTGTCATCTGCATATCTGAGGTTATTGATATTTCTCCCGGCAATCTTGATTCCAGCTTGTGCTTCTTCCAGCCTAGCATTTCTCATGATGTACTCTGCATATAAGTTAAATAAGCAGGGTGACAATATACAGCCTTGACATACTCCTTTTCCTATTTGGAACCAGTCTGTTGTTCCATATCCAGTTCTAACTGTTGCTTCCTGACCTGCATACAGATTTCTCAAGAGGCAGGTCAGGGTGTCTGGTATTCCCGTCTCTTTCAGAATTTTCCAGAGTTTATTGTGATCCACACAGTCAAAGCCTTTGGCATAGTCAATAGGTTAGGCAAAGCCATTTTAGGTATGATACCAAAAGCACAGGGTAGATGTAAGACAAAAAGACCAGTTTTAATCCATCAAAATTAAAACAGCTATTTTCAGATTTCGCATGAGAAGACATGGAGTCAAGAAGACAGCAGACTAACTTTCAAATATTGAAAGAAAACAACTGAAGACCCATAATCTTATAAACAATAAAAATATCCATGAGGAATAAATCCAAAGTAAAGTCATCATGAGATGGAGGAAAGATGGGAGAATTTGTTTCCTACATCTTTGTTCTGCTAGAAGCACTGAAGGAAAATGACCCTAGAAGGAAGCTTAGAACTCCAAGAATGAAGGAACAGTAACAGAAATGGTAAACAGGAAAGATCATTTTTCTTCTCTTAAATTCTTTAACATTGCCATTTGAAAATTAAAAAACATAATACTGTCCAGTGGATTTTTTTTTGATGTAATATATCTGACAGCCATAAGATGAAGGAGGATAAAAGAAACTATAAGGTTAGAAGGCGTCCATATTTTGCTTGAACCGGCTGAATATTAACCCTAAGTAGAACTTTGAAAGTTAAATTTGTTTATATTTAATCCCTGAAAAAACCCCACTAAAATTAAAAATATTCAGATTCATAGTCATATAGCTAATAAATAAATATGCAATAAAATATTCAAATAAGCCAAAAGAAGACAAGAAATGTGGAACATAGAAATAAAAGAAGGGGGAACAAACAGAAAACTATAAATGGTAGACCTAAATGGCAACCCACTCTAGTATTCTTGCCTGGGAAATTTCATGGACAGAAGAGCCTGGTGGGCTACAGTCCTTGGGGTCGCAAAGAGTCAGACATGATTTAGTGGCTAAAACAAACAAAACAAATTCAGTTATATCAATAACTATATAAAATGTAAGACATATAAATATCAATTAAGAGGCAGAGGTTTTCAGAATGAATAAAAAATAAGATGAAAAGATCAGATGGTTTTTTACTAGGAATGAAAGGCTGAATCAACAACAACAAAAATCAATATATGTTATTCATCAATTAACAGACAAATTAAGAAAGAGTTTCTAATCATAGAAACAAATACAAAAAAAGTATTGGATAAATTTCAACATAAATTCTGATTAAAAAATTCTCAGCAAACCAGGAATAGAAAGGAACTTGCTCAATCTGATAAAATGCAACTACCAGAATCCACAGATAGTATTATACCTTTTGGTGAAAGATTAAATATTTTCCCTCTTCTGCTGCTGCTAAGTCGCTTCAGTCGTGTCTGACTCTGTGCGACCCCATAGACAGCAGCCCACCAGGCCCCGCCGTCCCTGGGATTCTCCAGGCAAGAACACTGGAGTGGGGTGCCATTTCCTCCTCCAATGCATGAAAGTGAAAAGTTGTGTCTGACTCTTAGCGACCCCATGGACTGCAGCCTACCAGGCTCCTCCGTCCATGGGATTTTCCAGGCAAGAGTACTGGAGTGGGGTGCCATTGCCTTATCAGGAAAAAAGGGGGGTATGTTTTTTCTTGTCCTTTCTGTATAACATTATACTAGAAGTTCTTGTCAACTGCAATAATGCAAGAAAAATAAAAGACATCTTGAATGGAAAGCAGGAAATAAAATTGTCTTTATTAATACATGATATAAAAAATATGTAGATAACACCTCCCCCCCAAAATGTCTTAGAGCTACTATGTGAATTTATGGAGTTTACAAGGGCTTCACCAACTCAGTGGACTTGACTTTGAGTAAACTCTGGGAGTTTGTGATGGACAGGAAGGCCTGGCATGCTGCACTACCGTGGGGTAGACACGACTGAGCGTCTGAACTGAACTGAACTGAACAAGGGCTTCCCAGGTGGCGCTAGTGGTGAAGAATCTGCCTGTCAATTCAGGAGACACAAGAGATGCGAATTTGTTCCCTGGGTCAGGAAGATCCACTGGAAGAGGACTTGGCAACCCACTCCAGTGTTCTTCCCTGGGGAATCTCAAGGATGAAAAAGTCTGGCAGACTACAGTCTGTGGGGTCACAAAGAGTTGTACACGACTGAGCACAACACAGCATGGAGTTTACAGGATACAAAGTTGATACATAAAAATAAATTGTATGGTCAATAAATTGACTGTGTACTAGCAATGAACAAATGAACATTTAAAAAATATACTGTGATTTACAAAGGCATCCACCCCACTCCAGTACTCTTGCTTGGAAAATCCCATGGGTGGAGGAGCCTGGTGGGCTACAGTCCATGGGGTCGCTAAGAGTCGGACACGACTGAGTGACTTCCCTTTCACTTTTCACTTTCATGCATTGGAGGAGGAAATGGCAACCCACTCCAGTGTTCTTGCCTGGAGAATCCCAGGGATGGGGGAGGCTGGTGGGCTGCCGTCTATGGGGTCGCACGAGTTGGACACGACTGAAGCGACTTAGCAGCAGCAGCAGCAGCAGAAAACAAGAAATATTTATGTATAAATTTAACAAAATGTACTAGGACTAAAGCTGTAAGGAACCATAACATACACTTTTCTCTATGGTCCCCTACATTGACATATATGAGTGGATTGTTTTCTTGAAAAAACCTCAGGGTTTTCTTTTGATTGTGCTGGGACTTTGTTGCTGCACACAGGCTTCTCTAGTTGCAGCAAGAGGGGGCTACTCCTCCCTGCAACTCATAGGCTTCTCATCGCTGTGGAGCATAGGCTGTAAGCATGTGGACTTCAGTAGTTACAGCGCAGGCTTAGTTGCCCCTTGGGATGTGGATCTTCCCAGTCCAGGGATCAAACTCATATCCCCTGCAATGGCAGAAAGATTCTTAACCATTAGACCACCAGGGAAGTCCAAAATATCAGTCTTTTAATTGTGTTATTTATTTCTGTCTGTCACTGAAAATACATTTCCTGGTATAAGTCACTCTAATTAAGCCAAATAGTTCTGGTAGAAAATAAGAGTTCTTCCCAAACAAGAGGATTAATTACATCATTAGCAGATTTAACAACAACCCTTTATGCTAGACAGCAAAAGCGACACAGATGTAAAGAACAGACTTTTGGACTATGTGGGAGAAGGCAAGGGTGGGACGATTTGAGAGAATATCATTGAAATATATATGTTACCATATGTAACATGCTGCTGCTAAGTCGCTTCAGTTGTGTCTGACTCTGTGCGACCCCATAGACGGCAGCCCACCAGGCCCCGAGGTCCCTGGGATTCTCCAGGCAAGAACACTGGAGTGGGTTGCCATTTCCTCCTCCAATGCATGCAAGTGAAAAGTGAAAGTGAAGGCGTTCAGTTGTGTCCGAATCTTAGCGACCCCATGGACTGCAGCCTACCAGGCTCCTCCGTCCATGGGATTTTCCAAGCAGGAGTACTGGAGTGGGGTGCCATTGCCTTCTCCATATGTAACATAGATGGCTGTATATTGTCCCCCTGCTTATTTAACTTATATGCAGACTACATCATGCAAAATGCTAGGCTGGATGAAGCACAAGCTGGAATCAAGATTGCTGGGAGAAATATCAATAACCTTAGATATGTAGATGACACCACCCTTATGGCAGAAAGAGAAGAAGAACTAAAGAGTCTCTTGATGAAAGTCAAAGAGGAGAGTGAAAAAGTTGGTTTAAAACTCAACATTAAGAAAACTAAGATCATGGCATCTGGTCCCATCACTTCATGGCAAATAGATGGGGAAAAAATGGAAACAGTGAGAGACTTTATTTTGGGGGGCTCCAAAATCACTGCAGATGGTGACTACAGCCATGAAATTAAAAGACACTTGCTCCTTGGAAGAAAAGCTATGACCAACCTAGACAGCTTATTAAAAAGTAGAAGACATTACTTTGCCAGCAAAGGTCCGTCTAGTCAAAGCTATGGTTTTTCCAGTAGTCATGTATGGTGTGAGAGTTGGACCATAAAGAAAGATGAGCACCAAAGAATTGATGCTTTTGAACTGTGGTGTTGGAGAAGACTCTTGAGAGTCCCTTGGACTGCAAGGAAATCCAACCAGTAAATCCTAAAGGAAATCAGTCCTGAATATTCGTTGGAAGGACTGATGCTGAAACTGAAACCCCAATACTCTGGCCACCTGATGCGAAGAACTGACTCATTTGAAAATACCCTGATGCTGGGAAAGATTGAAGATAGGAGAAGAAGGGGATGACAGAGGATGAGATGGCTGGATGGCATCATTGACTCGATGGACATGTGTTTGAGCAAGCTCTGGGAGTTGGTGATGGAGACAGGGAAGCCTGGCATGCTGCAGTCCACAGGATAGCAAAGAGTTGGACATGACTGAGCAACTGAACTGAACATAGATGACCAGTGCAAGTTTGATGCATAAAGCAGGGCACTCAAAGCTGGTGCTCTGGGACAACCCAGAGGGATGGGGTGGGGAGGGAGGTGGGAGGGGGGTTCAGGATGGGGGGACACATGTACACCCATGGCTGATTCATGTCTATGTATGGCAAAACCCACTACATTATTGTAAAGTAATTAGCCTCCAATTAAAATAAATAAATATCTTTTTAAAAACACTCCACTACTGTTCACTGAAGCTCTATTCCTTACTTCTAGGGAGGTGAAGTTTCTGGGATATCCACACTGATCTAAGAAATAATATATGAGGCAGGGACTCCTGTGACATGTGGCAGAGAGGTAGATTTCCTGAAGGAAGTGAGGGAGAGAGTCACCTTTTTGCTAGCTGTATTTGTCAGACTTCTCTGTACTGCTGAGACATGACCAGGCAACAGCTGTACCTGAGGTTTTGGGGGGAGGAAGTGAGAGAAACCTTTTCCTTGCTTCTAGAGAATATGGGATGACTGGGACCTGGGCCTAACTGTGAGGAAACTGATTTGGAACAGGTGTTTTGGGACCTTAAAATAAGGCACAGTATTGAGGGGAAGATTGTTTTAACTTAATGGGGTTGCTGTTTACTGAGTCCCTGTATATTATTGATAATGTTTTATATGCTAATAAGATGTATTATGGAATGAGAGACCTTATAGTCTTATTGAAGCAGGAAGAACTAATCCAACCATGGAGAGTGAAACACTCATTGCAGATATTCAGACTTTAAAAATATGTCTACTCCTTAAAGAAAAAATGCTTGAGTACAGGAGAATTCGAGACAACCCTGTTCATTAAGTAAAGGCAGTGGCAGTGGTAAACTGAAGCAAAGCATGACTGAAATTTCTTGGGGCAGGTGCATGTTCGTGTCTGTCTTTAAAGCACCTCTGCCTCCCAAGATACTTCTTTACCTGCTGCTGCTGCTAAGTCGCTTCAGTTGTGTCCGACTCTGTGCAACCCCATAGATGACAGCCTACCAGGCTCCCCTGTCCCTGGGATTCTCCAGGCAAGAACACTGGAGTGGGTTGCCATTTCCTTCTCCAATGCATGAAAGTGAAAAGTGAAAGTGAAGTCGCTCGGTCGTGTCTGACGCTTAGCGACCCCATGGACTGCAGCCTACCAGGCTCCTCTGTCCGTGGGATTTTCCAGACAAGAGTACTGGAGTGGGGTGCCATTGCCTTCTCTGACTTCTTTACCTGAGCCCTTCTGATTCCTGTTCAAACTCTGCAGGCACCTTAAACCAGGGAAGGGCAGGGAAGGGCAGGAAAGGTAGTAGTAGAACAAGGAGAGTGAGTGATAGTTGCTCAGTCACACCTGACTCTTTGCAACCCCATGGACTGTAGCCTGCCAGGCTCCTCTTCCATGGAATTCTCCAGGCAAGAGTACTGGAGTGGGTTGCCATTTCCTTCTCCAAGATGATCATGGGAGAGAAAGGAGAACAAGGTGTCAAATGACACTATGACTGGTGTTACCTAGTATCCATAACTGTTTTATGAACTTCCAAGTACTCTCCCATGTAACAGTTTTGCTGGCCCTTCCCAAGTCATCTACTTTGTCCACTCATATTCTGGGGGATGGAACATGCCCATTATTTAATTCTGAGTGTGTATCAAGTTGTCACTGTAGGCTGCCAATCTAGATTTCTGGCACAGGGTCACAGTTGGGGTACACAATGGATGGTCATACAATCTGTATCTGTTTGCTTTTCCTTCTGAAAATAGATCACTAAAACCTCAAAACTTATTATTAGACACCCATATATAGACAACATGGACTCCTGAAGGTTATTGGAATGGAAAAGTGGGGGGAGGTTACAATTCTATGCCTCATTTGCAGAAATATCTTTCTGATGGGATTTGTAAGTTAAGCCACCCTGGAGGAATACAGTTGTGTTTTTTTTTTTTTTTTTAAAACAGGTTCCATTCTGGCTTGCTAGGTAAACAGAACACTTCTCAGAGAAATGTATGTATTTATATGTAGGCTGGAGATGAAATTGTTTTTGAAATTCACTACTTAGTGGGCAAAATACAGCTCTAATTCATTCTAGATACAGAATTTACAAAGACGCTGTCTGGGGAATTGATGGAAGGTCATCTTAAAAAACAGAAAACAGAGAAGACTGTGAGATGTGAAAGCGTCCACTTACAGTGGACACTGCCCATCCCCACATGGGCAGTGGTGGGGATGAGAAGATGCCTACTTTGCACAGGACGGTGAGCACATGGGTCTCTTCAGACTCGGCCACTGGGATATGCCTTGTCGTTGTCTCTGACTTTCATGGTCTCGTGTCTTCCTCTGCTTCTTAGCCTGCAGCTTTCCTGAAGCACTAAGATGTTGTTGTTGGAAATAAGCAGCAGTGAGTTGGACAACAGAAGCAATGGGCAAGAACTGTCTCACTAGTTTTGAATTCAGAAAGAAGATAACCTTTACTAATGTGACTACTTTATGGCTTTCCAGTGATCTATACAAAACATTTGATCATCTTAGCTTTTTAAGTTTGGTTCTGTCACTAGTAAAATGAAGGTCATTAAGTTGCAGTCCAAATATTTCCTGAGCATCTACCACATATGGGGTCTTCTGCTGGGTTTTTCAAACTATGGAGTCATTGATAATGTTCTAAATTTGTTGAGGCAGCAACTACTAGAAAGGGGTGGCTTTCCAGGCACTACTTTATCTCACATAAATCCTGAAGATTTTTTCTAAATGTAAAGTGTGATACAGTCATTTCTGAGGTCTAGGTTTTCTGGCTGAGGTGGAATGGATGGTTTCCATTGCTTTGTTTGTTGTGCAACTTTTGGCTCTCCTCCAACCAGTTGGAGTCATGGAAGGCTGTTCATTATATATACTTAACAGACAGGAAATTAACACAATGGAAAAATATGTATTGCTACCCAATCTTTGAGAGTTCTTTGTTTCAAATCAAGTACAGAGAGGAAGTATTGTTATTTTATAACATTTTTTAATTACTCCAGCAATGCTTGTTTACTATAGAAAAATTAGAAAACTACAGATAAGCAGAAAGAAGAAATTGAAAGTCATCCTTGATATCCAAAGATAACTGTTATTAACAGTTTGATATATATCTTTTCAGATTTATTCATTGTTTAGATTGGATCATGCTGTTCATGTTTTACAATATGATGTTTCTTTGGTTTAATAATATATGATTAATATCTTCTGTGGACAAATATATTTTTACAACATTTAAAAGTGGTTGCACAGTTAATTATGGTACTTTGTTCATTGAATTACGGTACTTGTTTATTGAATTGAACCATCCATAGGTAAAATACTATACATTTGTAGTATTTTCAATTTTTAGATATACTAAGTTGCATTGCAGTAAATGTTATTGAAATAATTTTTTATACATATTGATTTCTTCCTTGTAAAAACCGCTTAAAGTTTAATTGCTTTGTCAAAGGGTCTGTGTTTTTTATGTATTTTGTTATATAGTGTCAAACTGTCCTCCAGGAAAGTTAAACCAACTTACACTTATAATAGTATTGTATAAGAGTGATTTCCTGCCACAGGTGTACACGTGTTCCCCTTCCTGAACCCCCCTCCCACCGCCCTCCCTGTACCATCCCTATGGGTCATCCCAGTGCACCAGCCCCAAGCATCCTGTATCCTGCATCGAACCTGGACTGGCGATTCGTTTCTTATATGATATTATACATGTTTCAATGCCATTCTCCTGATGTATGGCAAAACCAATACAATATTGTAAAGTAATAATAATAATAATAATAATAAAGAAATGATAAATGGTTAAAAAAATAAAAGTATTATCAAAAATAAAAAAAAAATACTGATTTCCCTACATTCTTGACAATTTTAGGCATTATTACTTAAAAAACCCTTATCAATTCTGATAGGTAAATACTAGTATCTCATAGGTTAAAATTCTTTGGTTACTGGAGAATTTAAGCAGTAATTGTATGTTTATTGTCCATTTTTACTTTTTGTTTTTATAAGCTACCTGTTCGTGCCCTTTTTCCATTATTGTATTTATGTGTTTGCCTTTCTCCTTTTGAAGTAGTCATCATTTGAGGGGATCTCAATAACAATTTTCTATGTAATATTTATGTAATAGTTGAGTTAGTAAAAAAAAAAGGAAGAGAGGAATTATGTGAGTCAACCATCCTGGACTCATAGTTAATGAACACTAAGGATGTTTATATTAATACTTGAATTTTAATAACTGCCATTCATTTATTAAGCAAAGTCTACAAGCAATTCTCCATAGCTTACCATCCCAGAAAATATCTGTACCTGCCTCCCCATTCCTTTTTCAGTAGGCATGCCATAGCATGATGGACGAGAACCACAGATATTTGGTCTTCTCCCATATAGGCTTTTTGCCTCAAGCTGAATGGAGGGAGGCTATTAGTACTTCTTCCTTATCCCATTAGATGCCTTTACTTTTTTTTTTTTTTTTTAAGTATTTATTTTTAATTGAAGGGAAGAACACTTGTTTTACAATATTGTGTTGGTTTCTGCCAAAAATCAACATGAATCAGCCATAGGTTTATATGTGTCCCTTCCCTCTTGAACCTCTCTCCCACCTCCCACCCCTCTAGGTTGTTACAGAGCCCCGGGTTGAGTTCCCTGAGTCGTACGGCAAATCCCCGTTAGCTCTCTCTCTTGCACAGTGTATGTGTTCCCATGCTACTCCGTTGTTTGCTGCACTCCAAATAACCAGCACCTGCGTCTCTCAGTGGGCGGGCTGCCCTCTTGCTCTAACCTCCTTTCCCTGCAGGGACCTGTGGACACGTGCCTAGGGGCATTCCTTAGCCAACAGTTGGGCTCTGCAGCCCCTTTGTCACCAGAGATGGGCAAGTCTGTGGTGTGACCTGTCCCATCTTAGGAGCTCTGCTGTGGAACTGCCAGAACTATCCTACAGGGTACTTGGTTTGATTTATATCCTAACTTGACCTCTTTCCTTCCCAGTTTCCACATTCCCTCCCCCACTTTCTGAGAATATTTTACCAATACATCAGTTTTACACAAATGCTGGTTGTTGGATCTGCCTCTGGGAAACACCCCCTAAGGCATATATAGCAACATTTAGAATTAAACTATTATATCAAGGAAGGTCCCATCATGTTGTAAGCTCTAATGGCTAAAGATAGCTATAGTAACTAACATTGTTGAGATTTTACTATGAATCTAACACTATACTAAATGCTTTTTCATATAATAATTCATCCAATCCACATCATACTATACCTTTGTTTTTATCTCCAGATGAGAAAACTCAAGTTTAATTTCTTTATGTCCACATAGATTCTCAGTGGCTAAAATGGGATTCAAAGCCATCTAGTAGGCTCTGGAGCCCAAGCTCTGAACCCATGGTGCTACTCTGCTTTGTAAGAGGCTTAGTGAGCTCTGTAGCAGAGTCAGAAGCTCTTCTCAGGACCCCGGGGCATTCCTGGGCACAATCTTAGATCCATGCACACTGGCCAGTCAAGACAGTATGAGACAGTATCCTTCTGGGTCATTCTCCCATTTGCACACATTGCCTTTAAATGACTACCCTTGTTTTCAGCTCAGCACAGTTTTGTAGGAGAAAGAAAATATGACAAAACTTTCTGTTGGGCAGAAGGTCAGGATAAAGACATATATGGATAGTATAAAATCTGGATCATCAAGAATTTTTTTTTTTCATTTAACTGCCTAAGTCTTTCCATGAAGTAGAACAAATAATAATTATTTATATGCACATAAGCATAGCATGTGAATAATTTTAACTTACTTCTAACTTCAGTGACATGATGCTTTCATTTTGACTTTAGCCTACAGACCCAGACCAAAAAGAAATACTGAGATTTTAGAGATTTCTGTATATTCCAATTATTTTTTTATTAGCTAACTTGGCCTATTTATTGAGAAACCTTTACTTGTATGTTGCCAGACATGGAAAATAATAACAGGGTGCCCAGTTAAATTTGAATTTCAGATAAGCAATGGATAATCTTTTTAATATAAGAATGTCCCATGTAATTTTCCTCCATGCAATATTAGTGACATACTTATACCAAAAAACTATTTATTGTTTATCTGAAATTCAAATTTCACTGGGAATCCTATATTTTATCTGGCAAGCCAACTTACTTGGACACCCACCCCGATAGCAATATTCCTTACATTTCAGCCTCTCATAGATTGTCACTGCTGTTCTCATGTGCTAAAAAGTGTCCTTGCTCAGGACAGGTGGCTTGGTCACCAGAGAGAATCTCTTACTGGGTCCCATGCTTTGAAGTTGCCATCTACAAACTAGTTTCCATCCGGCTGTCTGAATGATTGTTCCAAAACATAAATCCCACCACTCTCCTCCTCAAAACCCTTTGGTGGATTTCTGTCATGTGTAGAATATAATCTGAAGGGCTATGCACATGCTCTGGATTGGGTCCTTCTTCCCTCACTGGCAAGGGGGCAGTTTCAGGTTAAGCCTGAGCTTTACCTGATCCCCCAGCAGAGCGATAGGAGAGGCTTTATGTCCTCAAAGGAGCTGGGCTTCCATCCTCTTACCACAGTCAGTCATTGGTTTACTCCAGGGATATGTGAGATGGGTTTTAGGCTCTCAGTACCCAGGTGAAGCAGCATCAGTAACCAATAGCTAGTTTTCTGATGATTCCTAGGAGATATGAGCCACTAGGAGCAAGCAGGACAGAAGCTGAGGAATGGGTCCGTGGAACCAGTAAGGGAATCTGAGGAAATTTGGGGGTTTCAGCAGCATCCACTCAGGATCAATAGGACTCAGGGTCTTAGCAGCACATTGCCTGGACAGTTGGCTGCCTTCATTGCAAAAATGTCCCCAGCAGTTGGTGGCAGCTGTTTGAATAGTTAGGGTTCTTGGGCTGGTCAGGGAGTAAGAACCTGATGGTCCGGTCACACCCAGGGTCAGGGAAAAATCAGTGAATATCTGACTGGTTTGGTTGTGAGAAAGAATGACCTGCTCTCTGGCTGGGATTCTTTGAGGGGATAAAAGCAGAAGTGAATTCTGTCCTCTTGGAGCATAGCATTCTCAAAAAGGCGTTTGACAGTACAGGGCAAAGAGACAGAGCATTAAGCAGGGCTTCTGATGAGCAAATCTTTAAGCAAGAAACAGCAGAAAGTAGTGCCCTCAGAGGTCTGAAAATGATGGTTGATAAATTTCAAAGAATATTCATTATTTTATAATGGAATAACCACATGTAAGAGACCAACAGATATAACTCTATGCTCTAGGGAGATTTTGCTTCAGCCCTAAGGTGTGTCTAATCTTAAAAACTGTAGGGGTGTGTATTCATCCCTCCTCAGAATGTGAAAGCCAGTTTAATAAATCATGACTTTAGTCACAATTGATAAGATGTGGACAGCATCCTGGGCTATGCACTGAGTCCCCCTCATTTATTAGCCCATTTATTTGAAGTGGATCGAAATTAATGATCCTCTCAGAATGCTAGTTAAGTGGCTTGGGGCAGAATTCTGTACAGTGTTCAAATGAGAAATTCTTTCCAGGCTGAACTTGAGTTTGAGATATTTTATCTGAAAACTCTTCTCCTCCCCATCTCTTCTCATTTAGGGCCTGGAGTACACCCAGCAATGCACCCATCATCTAAATAGTATGCTGTGCACCCCCAAGTGTACTGAGGTAACTCATACCAAACTGCCTTGATTCTAAATAACGCAAGCATTTTCAAGGTATAAGGTCCTTTGGAATGGACTTTTTCAGAATTGAATAGACTGGTTTCTTTGACTTTTCTTCTTGAAAAAATCCTCTCAATCAAAACAGAACTAAAAGTGTAGGCTGCTCTCTTTAGGAATCAATTTCCTAACTTGTTCTCTTAATCAGAATCTTTGATTCTTTATTTTTATCAATTATTACTATTTCAAAAGGCCAGATGTCTGAAAAAATTTCTCTTGGTTTATGACCATCAGACAACTTCATATGCTTGTTACAAAATATTTTTTTCTACCGTTGTCTCTGTGCATATGGCTCGTTTAGAATGGTACCAAATAGTAGAGGCGTATGTTTAAAAACGAGAGATATGTTTTCTAATGAATAAAATTCACTAGTAAACAAATCAAGAGGCCCTCAACCTTACTGGTATCAGAAGAAAATAAACTGAAAACACAATGAAATACTTTAAAAGTCTGACTGTGCCAGGGGTGGTCAAGGCAGCAAAGAGACAGGACTCGGCAATCTTCCCTTCCACTCCAGACACACCAGAGTGCAGGTTCCATAAGGTCAGGGGGCTTGCTTGTTCAAATGCAAATGTGGATTGGAACAAGCTATTTTGCAATAACTGCTAAAATTGAAGATAAATAAAGTCTATAAGCCAGCTACTCTACTGAGAATATATTATAGAGAAATTCATTCTCACATGTACTAGGAAAACTATTCATTACAAAATTATTTGTTTCAACGAAAGCAGGTAAAAATTTAAATGTACTTTATTAGAGGAAAGGAGAAATTAACTCTAGTATATTCATAAAATGTCATACTATGATGCAGTAAAAAAGAAGAAATATATCTATTTGATCAATAGAGGTAGATCTCAAAAACAGTATTAGTTTAAAACAGAAAAAAAAATTGCAAATGCTATGCACAGTATAATGTGCTTTATATAGAAATATTATATATCGCTAAAACATGAGGTATGTATGTATACATAAGGTATACATATGTATGTATGTATACATGAGGTATGTATGCATACATGAACCCAGGCCATAGGTATACAATGGCCTGGGTTCATGCCATATTTATGATAAGGGTTACATCCAGAAAAGGGGAATGAGAATGTAATATAGAGAACAGGGGAGACATCAGTTTTATCTTTAGAGTTTTCTTTAAAAATCATGAAGCAAATATGATAAAAATGTTACATTTATTTCTCTGAGTGGCAGGTACATCGATGTTTGTTATCCTTTGCATTATTCTATATTTAAAACATTTCATAGTGAAATAATCAATATGAATATAGCAATTACCCTGAAAGAAAAATGGGCAAAGAATATAAAAACATGGAATTTCTAACCTTGCATAACAAAATACAAATTAAAAGATAAGTATTTCACATGAGACTGGCAAAGATTAAAATGAATGATAATATTTGGGACTGTAGAATATAAAAGGAAGTGTGAACTCTAGTTGCTGCTGCTAAGTCGCTTCAGTCGTGGATGACTCTGTGCGACCGCACAGATGGCAGCCCACCAGGCTCCCCCAAGAACACTGGAGTGGGTTGCCATTTCGTTTTCCAATGCATGAAAGGGAAAAGGGAAAGTGAAGTCACTCAGTCGTGTCCGACTCTTAGCGAACCCATGGACTGCAGCCTACCAGACTCCTCCGTTCATGGGATTTTCCAGGCAAGAGTACTGAAGTGGGTCGCCAGTGCCTTCTTGTGAACTCTTAAACATGGCTAAAATTAAAGGAAGTTAGATGCAGTATTTCTGCAAGGTAATTTGACTGTGTATTAATGGTGAATAGGTATGTAGATAATTAAAGACACTCAATCTTGTTGCTCCAATAGTTCTTTTAGAAGTTTATCTTATAAGAAATGTGTTCAAAAATGTATACAATTATATATCCTTGAAAATGCAGAGACTATGTATTGAATGACCCACAAAAAAGTATTGACTGTGCCTGTGGGAAAGAGGAGGCAATACAAGTCTGAGGTGGCATCAGGAATTTTCATTGTGATATTTTTATAGAATCTGATTTTTAAAGTCAAGTTCATGCTTTTATTTAAAATAGCTTTATTGAAATGTAGTTCCTATGCATTAGAGTTCACCCTTTTAAAGTATATTATTCAGTGGGTTTAGTATATTAGAGTTGTAGAACCATACAGTTCAGTTCAGTTCAGTCGCTCAGTCGTGTCGAAATCTTTGTGACCCCATGGACTGCAGCACACTAGGGTTCCCTAGTGTGATGGATTCACCATCTAGGTGATGGATTGGTGATGGATTCACCAACTCCTGGAGTTTACTCAAACTCATGTCCATCAAGTCAGTGATGCCATCCAACTATCTCATCCTCTGTCATCCCCTTCTTCTCCTGCCTTCAATCTTTCCCAGCATCAGGGTATTTTCAGATGAGTCAGTTCTTCACATCTGGTGGCCAAAGTATTGGAATTTCAGCTTTAGCATCAGTCCTTCCAATGAATATTCAAGACTGATTTCCTTTATTTTGAGTGGTTGGATCTTCTTGCAATCCAAGGGATTCTCAAGAATCTTCTCCAACACCACAGCTCAAAAGCATCAATTCTTCAGTGCTCAGCTTTCTTTACGGTCCAACTCACACCCACACATGACTACTGGAAAAACAATAGCTTTGACTAGAGGGACCTTTGTTGACAAAGTAATGTCTCTGCTTTTTAATATGCTGTCTAGGTTGGTCATAACTTTCCTTCCAAGGAGTAAGCATCTTTTAATTTCATGGCTGCAGTAATAACCTGCAGTGATTTTTGGAGTACCCCCAAAAAAGTTTCTCGCTGTTTCCATTGTTTCCTCATCTATTTTCCATGAAGTGATGGGACCAGATGCCATGATCTTCATTTTCTGAATGTTGAGCTTTAAGCCAGATTTTTCACTCTCTTCGTTCACTTTCATCAAGAGGCTTTTTAGTTCCTCTTCACTTTCTGCCATAAGGGTGGTGTCATCTGCATATCTGAGGTTATTGATATTTCTCCCGGCAATCTTGATTCCAGCTTGTGCTTCTTCCAGCCTAGCGTTTCTCATGATGTACTCTGCATGTAAGTTAAATAAGCAGGATGACAATATACAGCCTTGACACTCCTTTCCCGATTTGGAACCAGTCTGTTGTTCCATATCCAGTTCTAACTGTTGCTTCTTGACCTGCATACAGATTTCTCAGGAAGCAGGTCAGGTGACCTGGTATTTCCCTGTCTTTAAGAATTTTCCACAGTTTGTTTTCATCCACACAGTCAAAAGCTTTGTCATAATCAGTAAAGCAAAAGTAGATGTTTTTCTGGAACTATCTTGCTTTTTCGATGATGCAACAGATATTGGCAATTTGATCTCTGGTTCCTCTGCCTTTTCTAATCTAGCTTGAACATCTGAAAGTTCATGATTCATGTACTGTTGAAACCTGGCTTGGAGAATTTTGAGCATTACTTTGCTAGTGTGTGAGATGAGTGCAATTGTGCAGTATTTTGACCATTCTTTGGCATTGCCTTTCTTTGGGACTGGAATGAAAACTGACCCTTTTCAGTCCTGTGGCCACTGCTGAGTTTTCCAAACTTGCTGGCATATTGAGTGGAGCACTTTCACACCATCACCTTTCAGGATTTGAAATAGCTCAACTGGAATTCCATCACCTCCATTAGCTTTGTTCATAGCAATGCTTCCTAAGGCCCAATTGACTTTAAATTCCAGGATGTCTGGCTCTAGGTGAGTGATCTCACCATTGTGGTTATCTGGGTCATGAAGATCTTTTTTGTATAGTTCTTCTTTGTATTCTTGCCACCTCTTCTTAATATCTTCTGCTTCTGTTAGGTCCATACCATTTCTGTCCTTTATCGAGCCCATCTTTGCATGAAATGTTCCCTTGGTATCTCTAATTTTCTTGAAGAGATTTCTAGTCTTTCCCATTCTATTGTTTTTTTTTGACTTGGGGAGTTCATCTTTCAGTGTCATATATTTTTGCCTTTTCATATTTTCATGGGGTTCTCAAGGCAAGAATACTGAAGTGGTTTGCCATTCCCTTCTCCAGTAGACCACGTTTTGTCAGAACTCTCCACCATGACCTGTCCGTCTTGGGTGGCCCTACACAGCATGGCTCATAGTTTCATTGAGCTAGGCAAGCCTGTGGTCCAGGGGATCAGTTTGATTAGTTTTCTGTAATTGTGGTTTTCAGTCTGTCTGCCCTCTGATGGATAAGGATAAGAGGCTAATGGAAACTTCCTGATGGGAGAGACTGAGGGGGAAACTGGGTCTTGTTCTGATGGGCGGGGCCATGTTCAGTAAATCTTTAATCCCATTTTCTGTTGATGGGTGGGGCTGTATTCCCTCCCTGTTGCTTGGCCTGAGGTCATACTATGGTGGAGGTAATGAAGATAATGTAACCTCCTTCAAAAGGTCCCCTGCAGACACTGCTGTACTCAGTGCTTTGGACCCTGCAGGAGGCCACCCTGTTATCTAATCTTAAAATATTTTCATCATTCCTAAAAGAAACCCTGTGCCCATTTCCCCTTTCCCTTGGCATCTATCAACAACTAATATACTTCCTGTCTCTACAGATTTGCCTATTTTTGGTATTTCCTATAAATAGAATCATATAATATCTGGTCTGGCTTCTTTCACTTAGTATGTTTCCAAAGTGTAGTATGTAGCAGTACTTCATTCCTTTTTGAGCCATCGTAATATTCCATTGTATTGATGTAGCACATTTTATTTATTCATTGAAGGCAAAAGCAGAAGAGGCAGCAAAGGGTGAGATGGTTAGAAAGCATAATTGACTCAATGAGCATGAGCTTGAGCAAACTCTGGGAGACAGTGAAGGACAGGGGAGCCTGGAATGCTGCAGTCCATGGGGTCTCAAAGAATTGGACATGACTTAGCTACTGAACAACATTTATTCATTCATTGGGTTGATGGACGTTTGGGTTGTTTCCCTCTTTTTGGCTGGAATGAATACCTCTGTGAACATCTATATACAAGTCCCTGGCCAAATGTTTTCATTATCTTGGGTACGTAACTAAGGAGTGAAGTTGCTGGGTAATATGCTAACTATGCAGGCTTCCCAGGTGGCTCAGTGGTAAAGAATCTGCCCACCAATGCCAGAGACACAGGAGACGTGGATTTGATCCCTGGGTTGGGAAGATTCCCCTGATGGAAGATGTGGCAACCTCCTCCAGTATTCTTGCCTGGAGAATTCCATGGACAGAGGAGCCTGCAGGCTATAGTCATTGGGGTTGCAAAGAGTTGGATGTGACTGAGCACACATACATGATAACTATATGTTTAGTTATTGAGGAACATCCGAATTGTTTTCCAAAATGACTTGTACCATTTGCATTCTCACCAGAAATATATGATAATTCTAACTTCTCTAAATCTTTCACCACATTTGTTATCATCTGGCTTTTTAGCCATATTGGTGTGAAGTGGTACTTCACTGTGGTTTTGATTGCATTTCCCTGATAGCTAATCGTGTTGAACATCTTTTCATGTACTTATTGATCTTTTGTATATCTTCTTTGGTAAAAATATCTGTTTAGATTATTTTCCCATTTTAAAATTGGATTATTTGTCTTTCTGTTGTTGAGTTGAAAGACTTCTTTGTATATCCTGATTACAAGTCTCTTACTAGATATATGATTTGAAACTATTTCTCACCATTCTGTGGGCTGTATTTTCATTTTCTGGTGATATTCTCTGAAGAATAAAAGTTTTAATTTTGATGAAGTCCAACTTATTTTTTTCCCCTTTATTTCCTTGTGCTTTTGATGTCTTATCTAAAAGGCTTTCACAACCCAGGGGACTTCCCTGGTGGCTCAGATGGTAAAGAATCTGCCTGCAATGCAGGAGACCTGAGTTCGATCTCTGGGTTGGGAAGATCCCCTGGAGAAGGGAATGGCAACCCACTCCAGTATTCTCGCTTGGGAAATCCATGGACAGAGGAGGCTGGTAGGCTATAGTCCCATGAGGTCACAAAAGAGCTGGACACAACTGAGTGACTAACACTTTCCATAACCCAAGATTGCAAAGATTTACTGATAAGTTTTCTTCAAAAATTTTTAGTTTTACACTTCGGTTTATCATCCTGTTTTGAATTGATTTCTGTATGGTGTGAGGAAGGAGTCTAATCCCATTCTTTTGTGTGTGTATATCCTGTTCCAGCTGTTGAAAAACTTTCCCCCATTGAAGTATCTTGGCAACCTTGTCAAAATCAATTAACCGTAAATGTATGGGTTTATTTCTGGACTCTTAATTCTATTCCATTGATAAATATATGTTTATCTTTGTGTCAGTACCACACTCTCTTGATTATTGTAAGCTATTAATAATTTTAAAACTGGGATATGTGAGTTCTCCAACTTTAGTTGTTTTTTTCCCCCAAGAATTGTTGGGCTATTTGGTATCACATGTGTTTCCATGTGAATTTTAGGATAAACTTGTCAGTGTCAGCAAAAATTCTAGGTGAGATTTTGATAGGGATTATAGTGAATCTGAAAATCACCTTGGGGACTATTACCATCTTAACGGGGCTTTCCAGGTGGCTCAGTGATAAAGAATCTGCCTGCCAAACAGGAGACATGGGATTGATTCCTGGGTCAAGAAAACCCCCTGGAAAGGGAAATAGCAACCAGCTCCAGTATCCTTGCCTGGGAAATCCCAGGGACAGAGGAACCTGGTAGGTTATGATCCATGGGGTTGCAACAGAGTCAGACATGACTGAACCAGTAAACAACACAACCACCATCTTAACAGTATTAAGTTTTCCAATCTATGTTCATGGGATGTCTTTCTATTTGTTTATTAGGTCTTAATTTACTAGTGGTTTATAATTTTCAATTTACACTTCTTTTGTTAAATGTATTGCTAAATATTCTATTCTTTTTTGATGGTATTATAAATGAAATTGTTTTTTTAACCTTTATTTTGCATTGTTCATTGCTGTGTAGAGAGAGACAATTGTTTTTTGAATGTTGGTTTTGTATCCTGCAGCCTTGCTGGAGGATACTTGTTTATTAGCTGTTATAGTTGTGTGTGTGTGTTGCTTTGTTTTTTCTTCTTGAAAAAAGATAGTTTTACTTCTTCCTTTCTAATCTGGAGGTTTTTTTTTTTTTTTTTTGACTCATTATCCTGTATGAAATTTCTAGTATAATGTCGAATAGAAGTGATGAGAGCAAACTTAGACATCCTTGTCTTATTTCTGATCTTGGCAGAAAAACATTCAGTCTTTTATTAGTTATAATTTTAGCTGTGGCTATTTGTGGATGTCCATTATCAGGTTGAGGACATTACCTTATATTCTTATTTTTTGAGGATTTTTATCATAAGAGGGTGTTGAATTTTATCAAATGTCTCTTCTGCCTCTTTGTCCTTTTGTCTATTAATATGGTGTATTACACTAAATGATTTTGGATGTTAAGACAACTGTGATGGTTAGTTTTATGTGTCACCTTGAATAAGACATGTCCAGACAGGTGGTAAAACATTCTGGGTATGGCTATGAGGGTGCTTAGGGAGGAGATTGGCATCTGAAGAGGTACACCTGTAAAGAAGACCATCCTCATCAGTGCGAGTGGGCATTGCCCAGTCCATTAAGGGACGAAATAGAACAAAAAGGTTGAGAAAAGGGAGATGTGCTTCCTTTGCCTGAGTCTGGAAATCCATCCTCTGCTATTGGACAGAGATGCTGCTGGTTCTTGGGCATTTGGTCTCAGCCTGGGAATCACTTCACTGCCCTGTAGCTCCTGTTGCAATTCTTGGGCCACTGGGCTCAGACGTACACCATTGACTCCCCTGGTTCTTGGACTCAAGTTGACTTGTATTACCAGATTTCCTAGTTTTCCTGCTTGTAGACAGCAGGCTGTAGGACTGACAGGCCTTCATAATTGTATGAATCAGTCACTATAATCAATCATGTAATATATATCTGTAAATATCCAATTGCTCTGTTTCTGTGGAAAATTCTGGAAATTAACCAGAGACTTAGAACAGTACACCAATTTAAGAAGGATGACTGAATCTCATGAAGAACAGCAAGCTCTGTAGAGTTTACCTTGCAGTGTTCCCACCCTTCTCTCCATATCTGTTACGGTAACCTTGATACAGCAGCCTCACAGCCACAGATGCTGAAAATCCAGCAGCCTAGCAGCCACTGGAGGGGTGATAAGGGTTTGGAACTCTCCAAAAAGCCCTATCACCAGAGATTGTCATGATTTCACCTATTTGGCTGCTCTTTGGAAAATCCCCCTTCACAGCATTTGTCCTTATTAGACCTGACTCAAAGCTTGATCAATATCCCCAGGGTGTTTATTTCCATTCCAGAGGTTCTTCTCTACATGCAATACTTTCACAGTGAAGAAAGTACTTACTTTTAAAAATGTTTGTACAGGAAAATAAAGCGTTATTTATAGGAGTGATCAAGTAGGAACAACCTAAATGTTTAAACATTGTTTTAAAAAGAATGCTATATCCATAGCCTTTAGAATGAGTGCATGTATATAGTGTGTGCATACTATGTTAAATAATAATAGATGGTAACTTTACATATGTCTATAAAAGTGACAGGTAAGCATATCCTGAAATATTGACGTTGGCTGTTTGTAGAAGAAAAAAAAAAATAGGATTGGACTATGGATGATTTCGGAGAAGGCAATGGCACCCCACTCCAGTACCCTTGCTTGGAAAATCCCTTGGACGGAGGAGCCTGGTAGGCTTCAGTCCATGGGGTCGATAACAGTCAGACACGACTGAGCGACTTCACTTTCACTTTTCACTTTCCTGCATTGGAGAAGGAAATGGCAACCCACTCCAGTGTTCTTGCCTGGAGAATCCCAGGGACAGGGGAGCCTGGTGGGCTGCTGTCTATGGGGTCGCACAGAGTCAGAAACGACTGAAGTGACTTAGCATGGATGATTTATTTTTTTTTTAAATTTGTATGTTTTAAAATGTCTATCTCTGTGTTAAATTTTCTGCATTAAACATGTATTATGCAATTAAAGTATGATTGATATATCTAAGATAAATTTATTTCCTAATTAAAATAATATATTTTCATACAATAGTTCTTTTAAAATAAATTGGTACAAGCTTGCTAGCTAACTGTATTCCATAAGTGGACACAGAATACTTTTTGATAGATAATTTTCTAACTATCTTGTTACTTTGGAAACCTGGGTCAAAAAGAAGGAAACATTAAAAAAAAAAAATACTGCTTCCTGGCTGTTAGGTAGAGCATGTCACTTTCTCAGTTGTATTTAGCTGGGTTCCGGAGACACTAACTTATTCCCAGAACTACTTTTGCTTTTAGAATCTGCACAGTCCCTGGGAATGTATAATTTCTCCATTGCTTAGCAACCATTTCATTATTTTCAGGAACTTGTTAAATGAATGAATGCATTTTGATGACAAGACAGCTTTATTCATGCTATACTCTGGGCCACCATGCCATAATAGATAACAAAACAAAATATTGCAAAGATCATGTCCCTAGTCACTCTGTCACAAAAACCCTCAGAAGAGCTGGGTTGGAAAAGAAACTCTTATGCAAACCAATTTTAAAAGCTAATAGAAAAAGCATATTGATTCTGGACTAATTATATTGTGGACACACATTCACATTTTCTCTTTATCACTTGTTGGGTGACCCTCCATGCATTTTTAAAATACAAACAAATGCTATGTCGACATCAGCCTTTGACAGTTTCAAAACCCTTACAGTACCTCTGGTTTCCCTTTTACTCGTACATATTAGAAACTCAGGCCTGTGTTGGAAGGTAACTGATAGATGATCAACGTTCTCATTTTAGGGGCTTCCCTGGTGGCTCAGTGGTAAAGAATCCACCTGCCAGTGCAGGGGGCACAGTTCTGTTCCTTGGTCCAGGAAGATCCCACAAGCTGTGGAGCAACTAAGCCCCTGTTGAGCCTGTGCTATAGAGCCTGGGAGCCCCAGCTCCCGAGCCCACATGCTGCAGCTACTTGAGCCCTGTGCCCCGGAGCCTGTGCTCTGCAACAAGAGGAGCCACCACAGTTGGAAACCTACACAGCACAACTAGAGAGTAGCCTGCACATCAGCGAAGACCCAGCAACAGCCAAAAATTAAAAAAAAAAAAGAAAAAAAGATCCTCATTTTAAACAAATGCAAACATTTGGCCAGGATATATTACAGACAGAAACAACACATCCTATAGAACCAGTTCCTTTGTAAGAAGCAAATGCTGTTGTGTGTTAATACCCTTTGAATAGAAATAATTCTAATTTGGCTTAATATATTCACATTTTGGGTTTGACTCTCAGAAAACAGCAAAAATTTTTGGTGCTAAATTGCAGTAACAAATTTACTCTGAGGCCCTGACAAATCTTATTTCTGCCTAAGAATGTTGAAGGAAACATACACACACACACACACAAACACACACACACATGCACACAATGAATAGCATTGACAACAAATATGAAGGGCCTAAAATGTACTAAGTGACATGCACAAGAGTTCAAATATACTCACATCCTTGCCAACATTTTTTCTTTTTTGATGTGTATGAAAGTTGCTCAGTTATGTCTGATTCTTTGTGACCCCACCGACTGTAGCTTGCCAGGCTCCTCTGTCTGGGCTTTTCCCAATTAAGAATACTAGAGTAGGTTGCCATTTCCTTCATCAGGGGATCTTCCCAACCCAGGGATGGAACCCGGGTCTTCTGCCTCAGAGGCAGATTCTTTACTGTCTGAGCCATCAGAGAAGCCTGTTCTTTTGACAGTAAGCCATCAAAAGTGTGTGAAGTGAATATCATACTGCTTTTGATAAGGTGCTTAGAACACCTGATGCAGAGTAACTACTCTCTCCATATTTGTCCTGCATCAGAATGTTTTGGTTCAGAAGCAGCAGCACTGTACTATCCCCTACACTTCCCATCTCTGGCTTTAACCTGAGTCATAGGGGCATAGCATATTAACTTTTTTTTCCCCTTGGAATTTATCACTTTTTGCTTTTCATCATAGGATATAGTTATATGTATATATATCCCTTCTTCCCTACGGGGTAATATTTTAAGATATATAACCTTGATTCCCTGCAGTGGCAAGTACTCAATAAATTTGTAATATGAAAAAAGTTATGGGATTATATCACCTAAAATATGTATGAATAATGAAATTTTGAGACCTAAATAAATTCTTTGGCTTACAATCAAGGAGCAGGAGCGACACTTCAGAGTCTCTGTACTCAGTCCCTTCTCTTTAGCTCAGGGAAGCTTTAAACCTTGTTCAAGGTAGAACCAAGACTGGGAAACAGCATTTCTACTTTCAGTTCATGCTCTTCCAACTCACTACACTCCTTCCTGCCAGAAACTTTAAGCTCAGGGTTGAAAATAATGTTGAGGTTTTTAAAAAAATTTATTTGGGTGTGCTGGGTCTTCGTTGAGGCACCCAGGATCTTCTGTATTCGTTGTGGCATGCAGGACCTTCGTTGGGGCACGTGAGATCTTTAGTTGCAACTTGGGAACTCTTAGTTATGGCATGAGGGATCTAGTTCCCTGACCAAGGATAGAACCTGGCCCCCCTGCATTGGGAGCACAGAGTCTTAGCCACTGGACCACCAGAGAAGTCCCTTGAGTTTTATAAGTAACACTTTTGCCATAAAAATCTAAATAACACAGAGGTATATAGAGTACAAATTAACCTGATTCCTCACTTGTGAAATTGTTATGTATGGTTATAGTTCTACTTTTGGTTCTTAAGAAAATAGTAAAATATGCTTTAATTATTCAACTGAATTCCGCTCAGCAATTAAATTCCACTCCTTGTGTTTGCAAGCATTGCCCTTTGGGAAGTGAAGCAAGGTGGGGCAGAGGGTGTACAGACAAGTGTGCCACAGCACTTGTCTCCAATGAGCTTATAGACTGGGGAGATAATGCAAAGACAAGATCATAAATATTGTCAGGATGTATAATTTGAGATGATAAGTAATTCAGGGAAGGATAAGTCTATTAATGAATGGTTCCTGAAGGAAGTGGAATTTTAGGTCGATCTTGAAAGATGGGTAAGATCTGGATAAGCAAAGGGAAGAAAGAAAAACTTAGAGTAAGTCAAATTTGCACACTACATTCTTTCCTAAAGAACTGTGGAAGTGAAAGTGAAGTCGTTCAGTCGCATCTGACTCTTTGTGACCCCATGGACTGTAGCCTACCAGGCTCCTCCCTCCATGGGCTTCTCCAGGCAAAGAACTGTAGTGTGGGTTAAATAAGACAAACTACTTAACTTCTCCATGTCTTACTTAGTTTTGTCCTTGGTAAAATAAAGTAATAAAAATAGAACAGACTTCATAGGTTTACTGTGAAGATTAAATGAAATTCTCTGTTTAAGTGGCTCAGAGCAAGTACCTCAAAGACAGTAAGAGTTCAGTCAGTGTTTACTCCTTGTCCTTCTGTTATTCAGAGTGAAATAAGAATAAACATAGAGCTTTGCAGAAGTTTCATTCCTTCCTGTTCCTCACCACGGAGAACAGTGCTACTAAATTCAGTTCAATTAGGCAAGTGAATGAGGAGGTGATAACATAAACGGAATGCAAATCAGCCATTCTCAGAATGTGAGAGGTGGTTTCTTACTACCACTCAACTTTTCGCTGTTGTTGAACTTGGAACTCAAAAAAGAAAAAAAATCCTGAATATGTCTTGAATTCTCCTAAGTTAAAAGTCATGTCCTTTAGAATTGGAATTTAGGGTTCTCCAAATGAATATATGCAAGGAGATCCAACCAGTCCATCCTAAAGGAAATCAGTCCTGAATATTCATTACAAGGACTGATGCTAAAGCTGAAACTCCAATACTTTGGCCACCTGATGCAAAGAAATGACTCACTGGTAAAGACTCTGATGCTGGGAAAGATTGAAGGCAGGAGGAGAAGGGGATGACAGAGGATGAGATGGTAGGATGGCATCACTGACTTGATGGACATGAGCTTGAGTAAGCTTCGGGAGTTGGTGATGGACAGGGAAGCCTGGCATGCAGCAGTCCATGGGGTCACAAAGAGTTGGACATGACTGAGTGACTGAACTGAACTAAACTGAAATGAATATCTTGATATGCTATCTATTTAGACCGTTGAAAGCCATAGAAGCTTGGCTCCAACCCATTGCATACTCTATCCTGAAGTTCCTGTGCTGGTCATTTGTTGGGACTTGACTCAGTCCCTCCTCTTCTCCCATCTCCATCCCAGCTCTGTCCAGTCTTTACTAATGTCATGGATGCCTGCGTTAGTAGTTCTGATAAGCCTTTATTTAGATGTGTCAGTGAGAATGATAAACCTTGCTGTTGCCATTTTCCTTTTGTAGAAGCATCCTTAAGTCAAGGATGATGCAGAAAGGTCATGATTACTCCTGCAAGAGCAGACCAGAAAAATCAATCTCTTCCTCCTTAGAGAAATAATACCTGAGCTCAGTCACCTACAATATGAGCAAGGAAACATTTCTTTAATAAGAAAAACATTAATGATTAAAAAAAAACAGGAGTAGGGGAGCTTCAGATCAGGAAAGAGAGTGGCACCAACTCCAGAGGTGGCAGATTCTATCAGTTAAAATTTGTCTTAAAGTGGGCTGCTTATCAGGATATTATAGCCTGAAATAGTAAAAGTTATACCTTTCTTGCCTTTTCCTTTTAAACTTGCTTTAAAACCATTTGTATTGTAGAATGTTGTACATATACATATAGGTTTAACACATTATTATAGAGCAAGCCAAAGTTCTCAAGCCAATCCCCCTGGAATACTGCCAGCACCCCAAAAGCCTCCTCTAGTCTCTACCCATTATGACCACGTTCCTCCTCCTGCATACTTTTCTGACTTTTGCGGCAATCATTTCCTTGTGCTACTTCATAATTTTATCCCCTAAGTGTGAATCTGTAAACAGTGAACTAGTCTGTCTGTGTTTGGAGTTTAAATGAATTGAGTCATACGACACTCAGTCTTTGTGTCTAGCCTCTCAAGCACAACATTCATCCATGTTGTGTATAACTGGTCTCATTACCTTTTATTGCTGTATGGCATTCCACTGTGTGAATATACCCCAGTTATGTTTCCTTTCTCCTGTTGATAGACTTCTGGGAAATTTACAGTTTAGGGATATCACAAATAATGCTGTCATGAACATTCTTGTGCATTTCTCCTGATGCTCATGTGCACACATTTTTCTTAGGCGTATATCCTGATGTAGAATTGCTGGATCATAGAATATGAAAATCTTCAACTTAATAAATAATGGTTTTCCAAAGTGCTTGTCCTAATTTACACTCTCATCAGCAGTATATGACAATTTTCTCTTAACTATTAAGAGAGGAAAGTTATATTAAAATATATTTAGCTACACAAAATCTATACATTTGACTGTTACAAAAACAGAGTGAGTTTTGTAGATTAATTTCCCACAATGGTATTAGTACTGTGCTCAATCAGTGCTCCTGCTCTGGGCTCTGACAAACCTGAATTCACATGTTGGTTCTGAAACCTATTTTATGTTACATTAGGCAAAGCATTCAACATTTCTATTTGTTTTCTTATCTGTAAAACAGGGATGAAAATAGTATATAATTCATAAGATTGTTGTGTTGAGATACCATATTTAAATTAGGGTGCTTAGTATATTGTCTGGCCCAGAGAAAACCTGAATATACTCATGGCTATTATATTTTTATTATTACTATTATTTGTACTCAGAATTTCCTTTCTAATCATAGCAGCAAGGAGATGATAAAGCAGAAAGTTAGCCTTGAGACCGTCTATGTTTGTATATTTTTCCAAATAATAGGAAATGGTCTCACAAAATGAAGAACCAAGTTGTTTATAAGCCAAGACTCAGTTTTGCCTGAGTGGCATAGCCAGTTGAGCAGACGTTTTCCAGGAGAGGACCTCCCAGGTCACTTTGACAGTTCTACGTTTCTTGGCACCTCAGACAAAGTAGTTGGAACCCTGAGTTCTCCACCACCTGGCTGGGGCACTCAAGGGCTCAGTTGCCTCATTGCAGGCATAGCCCCTGGCATGCTCCTAACTTCCAAGACCACAGGTGTGGTCCCAGCATGGTAGCCATATCCAGTTGGGCTTCTGTTCACCATTGCACTGGGATGCAGCTGCCAAAAGCTGCTCCCAGAGGATGGTAGTGGCTGGCAGCCAGCAACACGGAGAAATAGGACTCAGAATCCAGAATACAGGGTATAAATTATTGTAAATATCCTATAGCAAGTGAGCAGGAAGCCTGCCAATGCAATTCGGCACCAAGGTTGACTGATCCCACAGCACCTTCTCTTCAACACCTGTTCCTTTTGTCCATTTCTCTAAGAAGATGCCTGGCAGGCATCAGGAAGATTTCTGAGGGCTCTGGTAGCTCTCTGCATGAAAGGTCAATCACAGTTTCATGGGTAGGGCCCTGGGCTGGAACTCTTGAAGGTGGGAAGAGATATGACCATATTCCATCCTTTTAAGGCCAAGCTTTCCCACTCCTGACAATTTTGTTTTAGAGAAAAGATGTATTGGAAAGGAGTCTGCTGGATAAGGAACTTAAGTCTGGGCTAGCCAAAAATTGAAATCAGAGTACACACACACACACACACACACACACACACACGTGCATGCGCACATGTGAGTTCAGTGAATTTAATTGACTCAGTGGGGTCTTATATTAGAGAATCTATTTACTAAATCTTAGAATCACTCTAGCCTGTTCATTCTTTGCATGCTGCATATCATATTCCTCCACTCGAGTCAGTTCTCTCTGAAATGTTCCCATCTGGTGTTTTCTTTCTTCTTACTTTGAATTTTGCTACCTTTATTCCTTTGTTATTGCAAAGATTTCCCACTCCAAACAGTCCTTCACAGACCTGTCAATTTAATATCTTTTAAGTGATTTTTTTATCATTTCATGATGAAATGCTCAAAAAGGCTCTTATGCAATAATTCAAAAATACTTCACCCTGGAATTTAAGGTCCTTTACAGTCCATCAGTTCTTTAAATTCTCATTTCCCACCATTTCTCAGTGAGTTCTTCTACGCAGTCAAAGTAGGGGACTCATCTTTCCCTGTAACGAGCTACACCTCCTGCTCTTCCATGGCTCACCCTCTAACACTGTTCATTCTTTGCCTCTTCTTCTGTCAAGCTCAGTATTGACCGCATGTGGTATGTGTATTTCTGGTATCCCACAATATGAGTAAGTGGTAGGCCAAACTTTTAAATACTTTAATATGTAAACTTCTAATAAATATGTTTTATAGGATAATCACCTCATCACCTCACACCCATGACTGTGGATATCATTGTCCAGGATGGCCTGGAGCAGGTGATGCCACAGTATCTCACTTACGCAGGCTGAGTAATTATAGGTTTCCTGCATCATTAGAATATAAATGGAGTAGTCAAACAGGTTCAGGGAGGGAGGCCCATGGTTCAATTCAGTTCCCTAAGAAGAGATCGACTGGGACTTAGAGAAAGAATTTCCTCACTCTGAAGAGCCAGCCAACAGAAATGGCAGCCTCCCCTCTGTCTCTTTTTTTTTGGATGCTGAGGCTGCAGATAAGACTGAAACTTTTACAGTTACTTTGGTACCATAAAGACAGGCAGCCAGAGGACAAAGCTAGCCCCCACGGTGAGGATAAAGCTGAGAGAAGTTCAGAGAGATCTGCTTTAAATATTAAACCAATTCCAAGCAGACTTCGAGCTATATGAGCCAATGCATTGCCTACCAGTCAAGCCATTTTAAGTTGGTGTCTCTGCAACTTCAGTCCAAATGTGTCATGACTGATTCAGTATGAATGATATAGATTGCTAATATAGACCCATATGTCCTTATTTTTTTTTTTTGATCCCGTGGCCATAACAGAAAAAAGGGAAAACCTGAAACATGCTGGTGTTTCAGAATTAGAGGGAAAGGGTCCCAGAGTCTTTGGCAGCATCAGCTCCACAGAAAGCCAAGGGGCTGATATCTTGGGATCTTCTAATCTATTTGTGGTGAGTGTGACAGTATTTGGGATGCTCAGCATTGGGATGCTCTGTGTCTATGGTTCTTTCTTTTCAGAAATGTGTGGAAATTCCACTTCTGGAAGCTGTCATTCATTCAGCAAGTGAAATATAAACATTAGAGTTAGGATTTTACCCTTTGTTTTTCTCTTGTGTTGGGCCCATTAGAGAGCCCTTGTTAAAAGTGAGATTTTTCCAGTGTAATGGTGAACCCATGTTGGAGATCTAAGTACTAGTAGTGACTAGGGCATGAATGATTGCATTGGAAGTTTTATCTGCTGACCACTGAGGTCTGAGAAGCTTTATGGAAAGGTGACTGCACACTAAAACAATTTCTGCTTTGTTCTGAAGTTCTTGGGCTTATAGATAGAAAGGCCCTGAACATCTGGTGCAAATCAGTTTTCCTCACTCACAGCTCGGCAGTCTTTCCCAGTAAGTCTGCCTCCACAAAATAAGGAAAATGTGTATGTTTTTGGCAAGCCATAAACTTCATTTGTTTAGAAGGCTCTGGTCAAAAAGAAGATGAAGAATTGGGTAAATGAGAAAAGTTTATCATCTTTCTCAGCTACAGAGATAATTCACTCCAGAAAATAGGTATGGCTCCAAATAGCTGTGAATGAATGCAGCATTCCTGGGGAATAGAATATTTAAAGAAGCCCCATTTATCATATTATTTAAAATAGCCAAGATGAATGGATAGAGAAAATTTGATCTATGCATACAATTAAATAGTATTCATCCTTTAAAAAGAGGGAAATCCTGCCATAAGGGACAACATGGGTGAAACTGGAGGACATTATGCTCAGTGAAATAAGCCAGCCACAGGAAGGCACATACTCCCTGGTTCCATTTATACTTATAATGGTCAGACTCATAGAAACAGAGAATACGGTGATACCTTCCAGGGGCTAGGGTATGGTGGAAGTGGAGTGTGGTTGTTCATGGGTATAAACAGTCATGCTAACTGAGCAAGTTCCAGAGATCTGCTTTATAATGTGGTGCCTATGGTTAACAACATTGTATGTGCATTTAAAAACGTGTTAAAAAGGATAGATCTCACGTAAAGTGTTCATGCATGTGTGCTAAGTCGCTTCAGTTGTGTCCGACTCCATGTGACCCTATGAACTGTAGCCCGCCAGGCTCCTCTGTCTGTGGGATTCTCCAGTCAAGAATTCTGGAGTGGGTTGCCATGCCCTCCTCTAGGGGATCTTCCCCACCCAGGGATCAAACCCATGTCTCCTGCATCTCATGCATTGTAGACAGATTCTTTACCACTGAGCCACCAGGGAAGCCCAAAGTGTTCATACCACAATACAAAAACAAAAAGGCAGAAGGAAACTTATAGAAGTGATGGATATATTCATTATCTTGATTGTGGTCATGTTTTCATGAGTGAATGCATCTCTCCAGACTCATCCAATTGTATATATTAAATACATCCAAAAAATTTGTTTATCAATTTTTTTAAAGGAATCCCTCTTAGAATCTTTTTGCATATAAGCATACTTTAAAATAGATATGATTGCTTCTTATAAATTATAGAATTTTTACACTTAGCTTGTTTCATACCCAGTTGACACGTAGAAAAGTCTGATTATAACAGGTCAAGGCTCTTAAGGGAAATGCTGTGTTATTAATGGTGAATAAGTATAGCTGCTGTGACAGATAACTCTGAATTCCCAGGGACTTTACACAGGACAGTAATATTTCTCATATTGCAGTCTGGTGCAGATTAGAGAGGATTGATCATTTAGGGACCCAGCACCGCACTCCTCTGGGTTCTAAGAGTCCTTTCAGTCCTTCAGCCAATGGAGAGGGAGGGAGGAACACGTGGGAAGTGAGGGTTAGGTTGACAATGGCACACGTTATTCCCACTCACTTTCTCTTGGCCAGAGTTTAGTCAAGGACCAGATTAGCTCCATGCCAAGCTTTATACCAAGGGAGTAAGAAGCTCATTCTGGTTGAGGACCAGCTTTCTCATAGTTCTAACCAAAAGGCATTGACACAGTTATCCAAATTAGCAAACCTCTCCACTGCTCTGGCAAGAAGACCCTGTGCTGAAATAGTCAAGAGTCCATCGTGTCCTGCGTCTTTTCACCACTAGAGTGTTCTGGGGACCCCAGCATCCTGTTTGTTTGAGTCCTCCCACAAAGTGACAGGATCCCAGAAGCTTCCTCTATGAAGGAAATGAAGGCCTCAGCTATGATGTAGCCCTTGAGTCCTGGCCTGCCTCACATCTTTTCAACAACAGCAAACATTGTTCAGTGTCAGGCTTAGGCACCAGGGATATGAGAACATAGTTTGTTTTCAGAATATGAAACATTATAAGAAGGGATAGTGCTCTGGAGTTTTTCTAAGAACTTGAGAAAATAGGCTCTGCACAGTCTGCAGTGTGCTCAGCTTGAAGCCTTCCTAGATAAACTGTGACTGTTTTTCTTTCAAGTACTTCTTGCTCAAAGATGTGTTTCCTCCTGCTGCTTGAAAATAGACACCTAAGAAAGAAATGAGAATGGTTTTGCAATGAAAGGGTGAGGCAGGAAGCAGTTGTTGATGACGGATGTAAGCTGTGACAATATGAGACTGTGTTTTCACCATTTTCTTACTTTATGGAGCATAATTGACTGAGGGCCTCAGATGCTACTCTTTCAGAATCTCCTTGGTTTTGCACTGAGGCCACATTTTCCATGAGCAGCTCCCTGCTTCTGATAGTCACCTTTGTCTCAGGAACTCCCTGATGGGGTTTTTGAACTTTCCTTCGTGAATCTCAAACACGTCTGCCCAGCTTTCTCTCACTCTCTCCCCCAGGGTCTGACTTGCCTCACAATCTGATGCTCTTCTAGCCTATTCTGGCTTCTTTCCTATTGCCTTTTACATGGGCATTTTCCTCATACAGTCCCTGCACATTCCTTCTTGGCATCTTCTTCTTGGAAGACCCAGACTGATACAAAACCTTTTACATGGGCATTTTCCTCATACAGTCCCTGCACATTCCTTCTTGGCATCTTCTTCTTGGAAGACCCAGACTGATACAAAAGTTTATGCTCAATATTACTTTGCTTTCATTTACAAAGAAAACACATATACAAACATGCACACCACACCTTCCACAGAGGTCAATTCTAATACATTTTTCTTTAGAACTCCTGTGAATTAAGACAGGGACTGAACAACCAAGAACTTGCAGAGAGAGTTGTTGCAGAGATTGTGATGCCTGGGGCACGGTTAAGTGGTATTTGACTAGGGAACCAGGGGGCCTGGATTCTGTCTCTCTAGGTCCTTAAGAGAAGGATATATACAGGAAACGGCACCAAGTAGATGATAATGTACTACTTTCTGTGTATGTGTGTGTTCAAGTCACTCAGTCATGTCCAACTCTTTGTAGCCCAAAGGACCGTAGTGCACCAGGTTTCTCTGTCCATGGGATTTTCCAGGCAAGAGTACTGGAAAAGTGAAAAGTGAAAGTGATATTGTTCAGTCGTGTCCAACTCTTTGTGACCCCATGGACTGTAGCCTACCAGGCTTCTCCGTCCATGGGATTTTCTAGGCAAGAGTACTGCAGTGGGTTGGCATTTCCTTCTCCATGGGATCTTCCCGACCCAGAGATTGAACCCGGGTCTCCTGCATTGCAGACAGATGCTTTACCATCTGAGCCACCAGGGAGTAGGTGGCTATTTCCTACTCCAAGGGATCTTCCCAACCCAGGAATTGAACCCGCATTGTGTCTCCTGTGTCTCTTACGTTGGCAGGCAGGTTCTTTACAAGTGCCACCTGGGAAGCCCAACCTACTACTTTACTATTTACTATGTTTATTTCTGATCGGCTTGAACTCAGTGAAGAGCTTTCTAGTAGTCTGAGCTGGGCTTGAGCACCCCAGCTAGTCTAAAGACCTAACGCAGTCTTCAAAATTTAACTCTAGAATTTAATTCTAGAATCCACCTATGTTTTAGCCAGACATGTGGGACAAGAAAGAGACCAGTGCAGAAAATACCCAAGCCCACGTGTTTGAAGAAAAGAGAGAGAAGATGGCTGAGTATTCTCCCACATGGGAGTGGACACTGCCTTACGTCACCACCTAAGCCATAAGGAGAAATGGAAGAATAAAACGGCATCCCAGAAATTCACACTGACCCCACACACTAGTGAACAAAACCTAGTCAGAATCTTAGAAACGAATCCAATCAGATCACTCTTTCCTTTTCACGGGGGAAGAGAGGAGAGAATACGGAGGAGCAGATGATATTCTTCCCCCTCAGGGAGCAGACCTAGATCCTCACTTGAATGGACATCAGTCAGCTAAGAGCTCCATGTGTGTCTGTGTGTCTTATAGGAGCAATCTCTTCCCATGAGGAGTTGAAAATTTAATTGGGAGATGTAACACATGCATACAGAGCAATCAGATAACAGTTGAGGACTCAACTCTGTGGCTCTGATTGACAGGATGGATAGAACCACATGGGTCAGGTTGACCAGCCTGAGGCCTCCAAGACGAACTGGGCCTAAGCCAGACCATGGACGTTGCACCAGGGTCAAGAGAGATGAGAGGAGAGGCATTGGTTAAGTGCTCATGTCCTGGCATGCAACAGACCTGGGTTCAAACTCCAGCTCCATGTCTTGTGAGGGTTAGCGGGTTGATGAATCTTTCTGAACCTTAATTTCCTTACCTATAAAATAGAAATAATAATTGTATATGACAGGTTGTTACGGAGATTTAAGTGGTAGATGACTGCTTATGGTGATAGCTGGAGGGGAGGAACCATTCCAGCAGACAGAAGCAGCAGTAGCAGAGATGGATGCAGGGGACCAGGAGGAGACCAGCTAGCCAGAGAGAAGAATGCACTTGGTAGACTCTTAGAAAGTCAGGCTGGCTCATGTGATGGGCTGAGTAAGGCTGCAAGACTGGCTGATATTCCAATCTGATGCAGAAAGAAAGGAGGCTAAGAAGGTTTGTCAGTAAGCAGTGGCATTTGGGGGTGAGTATTTAAATATTTAAATCCCTGGGAACAGTAGGGTAAAAGGGTTCTGCTGGATTTTTTTTTTGTCAGAAATGAGACTTATATCCTTCCTCCTCCAAGACTCCACACACAGGATCTGCAGCCTGGAAGAGAAGATTGTATTTTCTCCTACCAATCAGGGAAACTTCCATAAGACCAAGTGGATATTTTGCCTGTTGTAATACTAATTGCAAAATTGTGTTCCCTTCCCATAGCTACAGCTGTGTTTGCAAATAAGCATGTAAGGAAGCTAAATGCAGAATGACAGCATGGAGCCTTACTGAAAATATTATTTCTCAGAAATCTAAAATTTACATTTTTTTAATCAATCACAACAAAACCAGATAAAAGGTACTTGGTCTCTAATTTGTATTCCAACCTAATTACAAAATGACTAATCTATTTACTAAGCTCTTTAATCTTTACCTGTATTTCCATATTCCCCCTGCCTGTTGAGTTTAATACACATCCAAGCCTACACAGATGTAATTTTCTATGTTTTTTTCACATTAAGTTAAACACTCCTAGTTCTTATGGCCTTTCTCCTCCATTGGTTTAACCTTGCCTTTATCCCAGACTCGACATGCATGGTGATCTGTTTTTATTAAGATGTTTTGATCTGCCCTAGAAAACAAAAATTGCGTGTGATGTCGCCCATTGGGATTTTAATCACAGCAAAAATGACAGCAGGATTAAAGACTCACAGCTTGATTTAAACAGCCTTGTGAATAAGCACTCCCTAACCCCCAAGATTCATTCCAGCCAAGGAACACAGGCAATAATATTGGCCAGCCCACATTGTTTCATCAAGCGTTAGTCTCCCGTCCGTTTTCCTCCTTCTGATCCAGTGGAAAGAATAAGATCTTCAGGCCCCATGACTCCTTTGCTTTCCAGTGTGTTCTGGCTTGGTCCAATTCTAAGGCAGCTTGATGGCTGTTTTCGTGTCTAAACTGGAGGGTCACATTTCTTTCCTGCTTGCTGCTGCTGCTGCTGCTAAGTCGCTTCATTCGTGTCCGACTCTGTGCGTCCCCATAGACGGCAGCCCACCAGGCTCCCCCGTCCCTGGGATTCTCCAGGCAAGAACACTGGAGTGGGTTGCCATTTCCTTCTCCAATGCATGTAAGTGAAAAGTGAAAGTGAAGTCTCTCAGTCGTGTCCGACTCCTAGCGACCCCATGGACTGCAGCCCACCAGGCCCCTCTGTCCATGAGATTTACCAGGCAAGACTACTGGAGTGGGTTGCCATTGCCTTCTCCATCTTTCCTGCTTATCTCAGTCTAAAGCCACAATACCACTCCCTATGCTGTGACCAGGGATGCTCCCGAGCCAAGGAAATGGCAGAGGTAGCGCATGGATCCCTTGCCCATGGCTTAAAAGGGACATCAGAACTGGATGCAGAGAGTTCCTTTTTCTCCACACCCTCTCCAGGATTTATTATTTTTACACTTCTTAATGATGGCCATTCTGACTGGTGTGAGGTGATACTTCATTGTAGTTTTGATTTGCATTTTTCTAATAAGTAGCAACATGGAGCATCTTTTCATGTGTTTGTTGGCCATCTGTATGTCTTCTTTGGAGAAATGTCTGTTTAGGTCTTCTGCCCATATTTGATTGGGTTGTTTGTTTTTTTGATATTGAGTTGTATGAACTTTATTTTGGCAATCAATCCCTTGTTGGTTGCATCATTTGAAAATATTTTCTCCTAGTCCATATGTTGCCTTTGTTATTTTAGCTATGATTTCCTTTGCAGTGCAAAAAGCTTTTAAACTTAATTAGGTCCCATCGGTTTGTTTTTATTTCCATTACTCTAGGAGATGGATCCAAAAATACTACTGCAATATATGTCAAGAAGTGTTCTGCTTGTGTTTTTCTCTAAGAGTTTTATAGTATTCAATCTTACATTTAGGTCTTTAATCTATTTTGAGTTTTTTTTTTTTAATTTGTGTGTGTGTGTGTGTGTGTGTGTATGTATGTGTATGGTGTTAGACAATGTTCTAATCTTGTTCTTTTACATGTAGCTGTCTAGTTTTTCCAGCACCACTTGTTGAAGAGGCTGCCTCTTCTCCATTGTATGCTCTTGACTCCTTTGTGGTGCATTAATTGACCACAGGTTGTTGGGGGTTTGTTTCTGGGGTTTCTGTCCTGTCCACTGATCTCTGTTTTTGTGCTAGCACCTTACTGTTTTGATTACTAAAGCTCTGTCGTATAGTCTGAAGTCAGGGAACATGGTTCTTTCAGCTCCATTCTTCTTTCTCAAGATTATTTTGGCTACTCGGGGTCTTGAAGAGTGTTGTTTGCATCCACCCACAGCATGTATCAGAGTAGTGTAAGGATAACCATGTACCACTATTTTTCAGTAATTTGCTTCCCAAGTGCTTGATGAGGAAGCAAGGAGCTATACATGATGGAGCTGTTGGTTACTATGAGGAGAGGAGCATGAAATTTGATCTAGTTGCTAACCATACCCAAAGCTTCTCTGAGAACCTGCATAGCTTCATGAAGGGCTTCCACAACCTTAGAAATCCCTAGCAGAGAAATCTGTGCCCAGGATCAGCTATGCACTAGGAAAGGGAAAGAAATGTAGAGAAAACAGAAGGGCATGGAAATAGGAATGAGGCACAGAGGGAGAAAAAGAAGGGGAAAAAAAGACTCAAGTCATTAGGAAGGCTAGGGAAGGGATGTGTTGTAACCTTAACTTGTCTGGCTTCATAAATTAAATAGACCTATGTCTTCGATCTTCCAGGGAGATTTTGATTTCAAATCATTGTTTTTATTGTCAGACTGTGAATCTTTAAATTCAGGAAAATGGCCATCTGATGGAAAGTACATGAAAATAAATGCCTCCAAGTTACATGGACCCTGAAGACATATTTAACAATCAACTTCTGGTCCTGGTGAGCATATTGAATGTAACCTATTATTGAGAGTGAGTGAGCTATGTATTTTACAACAGACAACATTAGCTCTGGTGATTTCTTCTCTGAATTAATTATGGTTGGCAGGGATTTCTTGGAACTAACTTGGGGTTTAGGATTATTTTTTTCCTTAGGGACTGTGTGAGCCTTATTTAGCTGGCATTTCTAATGCCTCTTAAGTTTTAGAAGTTAGACCCCTGGTAAGATTAGACAATTACTGGCATTTAGCCATTGGTACTTTTGGTTTGCTTTTTAATCCAATAAATGCCATTTAAGGAATACCACTTTTAAAAAATTTTACAAAATAAAATTTTGTAAATTTTATTTACATCTTCACTGTAGAAAATTTTTGACATATAGAAAAGCACAAAGGAGAAAAACAATATTATCAGTAGTCTACTCAAGAATACTGACTACTCACATATTGAATTTTTAATCATAGCCATCTAGCCTTTACTCTAGATTTTTTGAGAGTGAGTACATACTTTTTCTATGCCTATAAAAGCTGGGCTCACATCCTACATACTACTATTCTGTGGGTTGTTCTTTCACTTATGATTGTTGTGAATTTATCTCCATATCATTAGCTTTGTTTCTACAGTATATTTTTAATAGCTGCATTTTATTTTATTTTAACTGTATGTTATATTGAAACAGTTCTCTGTTATTTGACATTAGGTAATTCCAAGATTTATGTTTAGAAATACTGATATAAATAAAAACAGACTATCTGTTTGAGGTCATACTATAATTATTTCCTTAGAGAAAATGCTTATAAATGGACTTTTTGAGTCAAAGTTTATTGGCATTCTAGGGGCTTTTTATATATATTATATAATTATCCTCCAGAAAGAGAATTAGACCTCAGTTTCAGACTCGCAAACAATGTGAGCAACCATCTGCTCACTGAACCTTTGCCGACTCTGGATGTTGACCATTGGGACATTTGCCTTTATTGGAGACATATTAATTTAACTACACTAGAGGATTATAAAATAATAATAGCTGTACCCTTCTTAATGCCAGATCCTAAGCTGAACACTTTACACACAAATGTCTCCCTTAAAAGTCCCATCCATCCTGGGAGATGAGATGATGTTATTAATATCACCATCCTCCTGATAGGGATATGAAGATAAGAATGGTTAAGTAACTTGCCTAAACTCTCCCAGCTAGTATGTGGCAAATTGAAACTAGGACTGTCTGATTTCAAAACTTGAGTTTTTACTGACAAAAACATTCTGTTTCAATAGCGTAAGTTTTTAGATGCTGCATAATCTGCCTTTTGGGTTGATTCCCCAGAAAGGAATTCAGACTTTGAGATCTGTGTGCAGGAAGATTATTGGAAAGTACTATCAGGAACATCCTTATGGGTGCAGAGTAGGGGCAGAGAAGCAGGGTGGACAGAGGGAGAAGTTAAATAGCAAAGCCATTATGACAAAGGCCTAATGAGTTCTGGAGCCAAGGTCGTGGTGGGAGTTGCTTCAGTGTCCTGAGTTGGGGCAAGAAGGCCAGACATTTGTAGCCTTGTCATTGAATGTGGATCTCACCATATGGTGACTTCATATTGAATAAGGGAGCTCCATGTGTCCAAAGGCAAGTCCCAGAGAGACTCAGCTGTGAGTGGTCAGGCAGACACGACCCCTGGCAGCTGGGGGAATGGGTGCCTTGGTACTGAGTGGGGTTGTGAGCAGCACACCACACACCTACTCAGAACTCAAAAACAGCTGTTCAGGGGACTGGCCTGATGAATCACTCATAAGCCCAGAGTCTTGCCTGTCTTTAAGTCCTTCTAGGAAATGTAACTTTTCTAAGGAATTTTACCTACTTTTTAGGACGAGCTGGGGTAGTTCATTGTCTTAGGAATGTTTAACTTTAGATTATTGGCATTGGGGGTGGAGGAAAGAACTGAGGCTGTGGTCAGTAGGAGTCATTAGCTGGTGATGTCATGAAGGGCCTTGTAAGAGACAACTTCAGGTGCCTGCCCTGTGCCAGTACCCCTCTTTCACTTCAAGAATCACCTCACCTGCTTTTCAGCTCAAGTGATTTTATGGGGCTGATCCTCCCCCCCGCCTGAGGAATGTGCACAGGACCAAATACCTTAGGGCACTGTGGTTGGTTAAAGGGTAAACAGATGACTTCCACAGGCCAATGGGAGTCAGGCCTGGGACTTTGGGTGGAACATTTGAAAAAGAGATTCTTTTTCTACAACAGTTGCTCCAGCCTGCAGTTGCTAGTGGCCCTGTTGACCTTTACTTACAGAACTCTCTCTGAGAGAGCCCTGGAGAAGAAAGACAGAGAGACAGAGACAGAAACAAACAAACGTGGAGACCAAGAGGGACTGATGTCAATGACATGGTTTTCACACTTAAATTCAGACAAGCCTGTGGTTATACTTTCCTTAGCATCATTCTCCAAACTTTTCAATTACCATAGCAAATAATTTCCTTTTTCTCCCTCTTAAGAAAGTTTTTGACAGAGGATGAGATGACTGGATGGCATCACTGACTCGATGTGTGTGAGTCTGAGTGAACTCTGGGAGTTGGTGTTGGACAAGGAGGCCTGGCATGCTGCGATTCATGGGGTCGCAAAGAGTGGGACATGACTGAGCAACTGAACTGAACTGAACTAAGAAAGTTTGACTTGGGTTATGGCCTTTGCTTTTGACAGAGTTCTGATGATAAAAGAGACAGCAGAGGGCTTCAAAGAACAGAAAACAGGGCTTCTTGGCTGCCAGCAGCAGTTTGGGGTGGAGGATGTCTATTATCCTTGAACATCATAGAAGAATGTACTAATGACCAGAGAGGGGAGATCACTTACCCAGGATCACACAGGTGCTAGAAAATCCAGTTGGAGGATATACCTCTCCAAATGACAGAAGGGACTAACTGTACATTGACCTTCCTCCAAATTTTTGTGAGATAAATAACATGGGTATTGATGGCTGGCTAGGTGAGATGGTCTGTGTTATGTGCTGAGAGACACAAAGATGAATCAGTCATGAACTCTGGCCTTGAGGGGCCACTATCAAAGTTTTTTATTCAACTCAATATATTTGAGGTACAATTGACAAGATTTGCATATCAGTGGGTATATCTTTCCTTTTCTCCTTTGCCTTCGCTTCTCTTCTTTTCACAACTGTTTGTAAGGCCTCCTCAGACAACCATTTTGTCTTTTTGCATTTCTTTTTCTTGGGGAGGGTCTTGATCCCTGCTTCCTTTACAATCTCATGAACCACCATCCATAGTTCTTCAGTCACTCTGTCTATCAGATCTAATCCCTTGAATCTATTTGTCAGTTCCACTGTATAGTCATAAGCGATTTGATTTAGATCATACCTGAATGGTCTAGCGGTTTTCCCTACTTTCTTCAATTTCAGTCTGAATTTGGCAATAAGAAGTTCATGTTCTGAGCCACAGTCAGCTCCTAGTCTTGTTTTTGCTGACTGTATAGAGCTTCTCCATCTTTGGCTGCAAAGAATATAATCAATCTGATTACGGTGTTGACCATCTGGTGATATCCATGTGTAGAGTCTTCTCTTGTGTTGTTGGAAGAGGGTGTTTGCTATGACCAGTGCGTTCTGTTTGGCAAAACTCTATTAGACTTAATTTTCCCATTACTCCAGATATTTCTTGACTTCCTACTTTTGCATTCCAGTCCCCTATAATGAAAAGGACATCTTTTTTGGGTGTTAGTTCTAGAAGATCTTGTAGGTCTTCATAGCACCATTCAACTTCAGCTTCTTTAGCATTACTGGTCAGGGCATAGACTTGGATTACTGTGATATTGAATGGTTTGCCTTGGAAATGAACAGATATCATTCTGTCATTTTTGAGATCGCATCCAAGTACTGCATTTTGGACTCTTTTGTTGATTATGATGCTACTCCATTTCTTCTAAGGGATTCTTGCCCACAATAGTAGATATAATGGTCATCTGAGTTAAATTCACCCATTCCAGTCCATTTTAGCTCTCTGCTTCCTAAAATGTTGATGTTCACTCTTGCCATCTCTTGTTTGACCACTTCCAACTTGCCTTGATTTATGGACCTAACATTCCAGGTTCCTATGCAACATTGCTCTTTACAGCATCGGACTTTACTTCCATCACCAGTCACATCCACAGCTGGGTATTGTTTTTCCTTTGACTTCATCTCTTCATTCTTTCTGGAGTTATTTCTCCACTCTTCTCCAGTAATATATTGCGGACCTATGGACCTGGGGAGTTCATCTTTTAGTATACTATCTTTTGGCCTTTTCGTACTGTTTATTGGATTATCAAGGCAAGAATACTGAAGTGGTTTGCCATTCCCTTCTCCAGTGGACCACGTTTTGTCAGAACTCTCCACCATGACCCGTCCGTCTTGGGTGGCCCTACAGAGCATGGCTCATAGTTCCATTGAGTTAGACAAGGCTGTGGTCCATGTGATCAGATTGGTTAGTTTTCTGTGACTGTGTTTTTCAGTCTGTCTGCCCTCTGATGCGGAGAAGGCAATGGCACCCCACTCCAGTGCTCTTGCCTAGAAAATCCCATGGATGGAGGAGCCTGGTAGGCTGCAGTCCATGGGGTTGCTGAGGGTCAGACACAACTGAGCAACTTCACTTTCACTTTTCACTTTCATGCATTGGAGAAGAAATGGCAACCCGCTCCAATGTTCTTGCCTGGAGAATCCCAGCGATGGGGGAGCCTGGTGGGCTGCCATCTATGGGGTCGTGCAGAGTCAGACACAACTGAAGTGACTTAGCAGCAGCAGCAGCCCTCTGAAGGAGAAGCATAAGAGGCTTATGGAAGCTTCCTGATGGGAGAGACTGACTGAGGGGGAAACTGGGTATTGTTCTGTTGTGTGGGGCCATGCTCAGTAATTCTTTAATCCAATTTTCTTTTGAAGGGCGGGGCTGTGTTCCCTCCCTGTTATTTGACCTAAGGTCAAACTATGGTGGAGTTAATGAAGATAATTGTGACCTGCTTCAAAAGGTCCCATGCAGGCACTGCTATACTCAGCGCCCCCAACCCTGCAGCAGGCCACCGCTGACCCACGCCTCCACCAGAGACTCCTGGACACTCACAGGCAAGTCTGTGCCAGTCCCTTGTGGGGTCACTGCTCCTTGCTCCTGGATCCTGGTCACACAAGGTTTTGTTGGTGCCTTCCAAGAGTGTGTTTCCCCAGTCCTGTATAAGTTCTGGCGGCTCTATGGTGGGTTAGTGGCAACCTCCTCCAAGAGGGCTTATGCCATACCCTACTGCACCCAGAGCCCCTGCCCCCACAGCAGTCCACTGCTGACCTGTGCCTCCTCAAAAGACACCCAAACATAGTTCTGTCTCAGTCTCTGTGGGGTCTCTGGGTCCTGGTGCACACAAGGTATGTTTGAGTCCTCTGAGCGTCTCTGGCAGGTATGGGGTTTGATTCTAAATGCAATTTCACCCCTCCTACCATCTTGCTGGGGCTTCTCTGCCCTTGGACATGGAGTATCTCCTCATAAATGTTCCAGTGCCACACAGCCACAGCTCCAGCACTGCTCATTTGAATACAGAGTTCCAAAGAATAGCAAGGAGAGATAAGAAAGCCTTCCTCAGTGATCAATGCAAAGAAATGGAGGAAAACAATAGAATGGGAAAGACTAGAGATCTCTTCAAGAAAATTAGAGATACCAAGTGAACATTTCATGCAAAGATGGGCACGATAAAGGATAGAAATGGAGTGGACCTAACAGAAGCAGAAGATATTAAGAAGAGGTAGCAAGAATACACAGAAGAACTATACAAAAGAGATCTTCATGACCCAGATAATCACGATGGTGTGATCACTCACCTAGAGACAGACATCCTGGAATGTGAAGTCAAGGGGGCCTTAGGAAGCATCACTCTGAACAGAGCTAGTGGAGGTGATGGAATTACAGTTGAGCTCTTTCAAATCCTGAAAGATGATGCTGTGAAAGTGCTGCATTCAATATGCCAGCAAATTTGGAAAACTTAGCAGTGGCCACAGGACTGGAAAGGGTCAATTTTCATTCCAATGCCAAAGAAAGGCAATGCCAAAGAATGCTCAAACTACCACATAATTGCACTCATCTCACATACTAGTAAAGTAATGCTCAAAAGTCTCCAAGCCAGGCTTCAAAAGTACATGAACCGTGAACTTCCAGATGTTCAAGCTGGATTTAGAAAAGGCAGAGGAACCAGATATCAAATTGCCAACATCCCTTGGATCATCAGAAAAGCAAGAGAGTTCCAGAAAAACATCTATTTCTACTTTATTGACTATGCCAAAGCCTTTGACTGTGTGGATCACAGGAAACTGTGGAAAATTCTTATAGAGATGGGAATACCAGACTACCTGATCTGCCTCCTGAGAAATCTGTATGCAGGTCAAAAAGAAACAGTTAGAAGTGGACATGGAACAACAGACTAGTTCCAAATCAGGAAAGGAGTACATCAAGGCTGTATATTGTCACCCTGCTTATTTAACTTACATGCAGAGTATATCAAGAGAAATGCTGGGCTGGAGGAAGCACAGGCTGGAATCAAGACTGCCGGGAGAAATAATAACCTCAGATATGCAGATAACACCACCCTTACAGCAAAAGCGAAAAAGAACTAAAGAACCTTGTGATGATAGTGAAAGGGGAGAGTGAAAAAGTTGCTTAAAACTCAAAATTCTGGAAACTAAGATCATGGCATCTGGTCCCATATCTTCATGGCAAATAGATGGTGAAGCAGTGGAAACAGTGGGAGACTTTATTTTGGGGGTTCAAAAATCACTGCAGATGGTGACTGCAGCTATGAAATTAAAAGACACTTGCTCCTTGGAAGAAAAGTTACCACCAAGCTAGACAGCTTATTAGAAAACAGAGACATTACTTTGCCAACAAAAGTCCATCTAGTCAAAGCTGTTTTTTTTTTCCCCAGTAGTCATGTATGGATTGTGAGTGTTGGACTATAAAGAAAGCTGAGAGCCGATGAATTGATGCTTTTGAGCTGTGGTGTTGGAGAAGACTCTTGAGAGTCCCTTGGACAGCAAGGAGATCCAACCAGTCAATCCTAAAGGAAATCAGTCCTGAATATTCACTGGAAGGACTGATGTTGAAGCTGAAACTCCAATACTTTGACCTCCTGATGAGAAGAACTGACTCATTTGAAAAGACCCTGATGCTGGGAAAGATTGAAGGTGGAGGAAAAGGGGACGACAGAGGATGAGATGGTTGGATGGCATCACTGACTTGATGGACATGAGTTTGAGTAAACTCCGGGAGTTGGTGATGGACAGGGAGGCCTGGCATGCTGTAGTCCATGGAGTCACAAAGAGTCGGACATGACTGAGCAACTGAACCTAGCTGAGTATCAGTGGAATGGAGGAGAGGAAAAAGATGATGGAATGAATTAAGTCAGAATGACTAATTAAGAGGGAGGGTGGTAGTGGAGAATACCTGAATTCTAATTACTGAGTCTTTCGCGTTGTAGGAAGAGCTGTGAGCCATGCTTTTCTCTTTTTTCTCCCTTTCTCCCTTCTTTTCCCCCTTCTTTCTTTCTTTCATTCCTTCCTCCTTCCTTCCCTTCTTTCCTTTCTTCCTTCTCTTTCGTGTGCCAGAGGTACATAGTGATGAAGTCTGAGAGGCGGGAACTGGGAGTGTAACATGTGACAATGTAATGACAGTGTCCTAAAACCACCACTGTGCTAGATTCCAGGAACTAAATAGTGTGTATTTGTACTCATTTAAAGTTATCTGTGTTTATTTGCTTTTTTCTTATCACTTGCCATTTTAAATGAAAGAAATACTTAATGTGTCAAAGATTATTTTCCTTAATACATGCCTCCCTATTTACCACTCTCTTTCATCTCCTCTCTTTCTCTTTCCCTCTTACTAAAAGCGAAACATTGATAAGAAAGTAAAAGAAAATATAGAAGTTGTGTCTAAATAAACTTAAATTGTGTTCATTTTTTCCCATTTTTAAAAATTGCCCAATTTCATCAGACAATGACCTCAATCTAGCCTAGAATAATAAAGGCAATTATCAGCTACTCTGCTGCATGAATAAGCCCTAGTTTAACTTTGTCAAGCATTCCATTAACTGTTTGCTGGATTCTTCTATTTCCTTTCTTTGTGTCAGAATCAAGACAAGCATCACAAGCCAAGTAGCCATACTGCAAACTGGAAGATAAGTGGAGAGCCCAACAAGGAAAACAAACTCAGGGACAATTAATTTTCCCCGAAAAAGAACAACGTACTCTGATCAGAAAAGCCCAGCGTCACTTAACATTGACCAACCACTATCCATGGAATGAATTACCATGGTAACCAGGGCTGTGGAGCACAAAAATTCTGGATCAGCCACATTTTGTGCTCATTGGTCATATCGTGTACCATCTGAATCTTACTGCATGTCTACTATGTGTGAAGCATGTGGTGAACCTCATCATTACTAAATGGAATTTGGACAAAGCCCAACCATCCTTTCCAATTCAAAATGTATCTTAGGAATAAGATTGGGCAGAAATATAATTCCACTCCCATGTTCAGAGACTATGCAGGTAACCACTTGAAATGGGACAATACACATTAGGCTTAGTCCTGATGCTCCAGGCAGGCCTGCTTCAGCTCACACTCAGGGCTGAATCCAGAATACTAGGGTGGATACAGCCTTGTGTCCGACTGCCTACACAGTCAGAGAAAACAGTGGAGCACTAAAAGCACCTTTCCAGGTCAGCGCTTATATTGTCTACTGTGTTGTGCTGAGCCGCTCAGTCATATCCAAATCTTTGTGACCACATGGACTGTAGCCCACCAGGCTCCTCTGTCCATGGGGATTCTCCAGGCCAGAATATTAGAGTGGGTTGCCATGCCTTCCTACATGGGATCTTCCCAACCCAGGGATCAAACCCAGGTCTCCCACATTGCAGGCAGATTCCTTACTGTCTGAGCCACCAGGAAAGCCCATCCACAGGTAGACCTAAGCCGGTCTGTCTATGGACTGTGGAATTGGAAAGGATCCTTAAATTGGACTAATGTGCATGAAGCTTAAAGAAGCTGGAAGAGATTAGGATGACTTGGCAACAGTAGCCTCACCTTTAGGGAGATCCACAAAGCTTACTGGTTGTCAGAATTCCCACAAGGAGCTCTTGCCCTGCAGGACTCTTGCCAAATACAAAACTTCAGAGCTTACTGAAGACTCTCTATCCTCCAATCACTCTGCCAAAAGCTTTGTAAGAAGTATCTGACTTAAACCATCCAGTGACTCTGTGATACAGTTTTTAGTTAATCCCATTTTATAGAGGAGAAAACTGAGGCTCCAAGAGGTTAGTTAACTTGACTAGAATCACCAGCTACAAGGAGGGAGAACCAGAGCAATCTGACCCCAGAGCCTGTGCTCTTATCTCTCTACTTTGCTGCCTCAACCTCCAGCTTCTTCACCTGGCACGGAGAACTAGAGACTGTGTGTATGGAGGGCGGGGCCTGCACAGAAATGTCTTTCTTGGCCTGTCCTTTCATATTGCTCCCTCTGATTTGCCAGAATGTAAATGAGAGACTAACTTGGCTGAACCATGCCCTTATATCATTGTAGAAATCTGGTAAAAGGCATTGGTTCCCTGCTGTTCTCTAATGTAAAGAAGGATTGATTTATTGCTAAATTCTTCTACAAATTAACTTGGAGGCAGTGTGCTGCAGTGGTAAAGAGGACAGCCTTAGAAATCAGCCTCCCTTGGATAAGTATCAGCTGTATGCCTTACAGCTAACCTGCCTGACCCTCAGATCCTTTATCTGTAGAATAGAGGTGATCATGATCCCCACTTCACACGATTGCTGTGAAAGGTAAAATAAAGTACTTAGAAGTGTTCTGAGCATAGAGGTAGCCCTCAGAATTAGATATGATAATTATTTCTGTTTGATGTTTTTAGAAAGTAAGTGACATTCCCACAATCACTCTCCTAGAAGTCTTGCAGCAAGGTGTGCTTTGGAATTAAGAATTTGGGGGATTTTAGAGAGGTAACATGGAGAAGGCAATGGCAACCCACTCCAGTACTCTTGCCTGACAAATCCCATGGATGGAGGAGCCTGGTAGGCTACAGTCCATGGGGTCGCTAGGAGTCGGACATGACTGAGTGACTTCACTTTCACTTTTCACTTTCATGCACTGGAGAAGGAAATGGCAACCCACTCCAGTGTTCTTGCCTGGAGAATCCCAGGGACGGGGGAGCCTGGTGGGTTGCCATCTATGGGGTCGCACAGAGTCGGACACGACTGAAGCCACTTAGCAGCAGCAGCAGCAGAAGCAGAGAGGTAGCAGGGCATCTGTACTGTATCTGCTTTATGATGTATTAAATATCCTCCTCGGTGGGCCCTTGGACAGCACACCATGATCAAATGCAGGAATATTTCTTCACAATATATGACTTCTTACTCTCAGTTGGATAAGTAGAGATGATAAGTCTTATGTCTTCTGTGGCCAACTGAGCTTGCCTGGGACTACAAATGTCATAAATAAATGGGCTTGTTTTTCAGAACTCTTTGCCTTTTAGGACTGCAGGCAACAAACTGTGGAACTTAAAAAAAATCTATTTATTTATTTGGCTGCAGTGAGTCTTTGTTGTGGCACGCAAGTCTTTGATTTTTGTTGCAGCATGTGGATCTTTTAGCTGCAGCATATAGAATTTAGTTCCCTGACCAGGGATTGAACCAGGCGCCCTGCATTGAGAGCACAAGTTTTAGCCACTGAACCACCAGGAAAGTCTGGAGACCATAGATTTTAACTATAGGACAGGAGTTTCATGAGGCATTCAATCTCACTCCCAGCTTCAGTCATCCCCTCACTGAAATGGATCCCCCATCAGCACTTCCAGGACTCACTTGCATGTCCAAGTGCAGAAAGAATAGCTCCTAGTCACTTCCACTTGGGATGCCAGCCTGACCTGTTTTCTTTTCCGCCAGAGCCACTCTTCCTCCTGTGTGTGTGCATGCTTAGTCATGTCCAATTCCCTGCAATCCCACGGACTGCACCACACCAGGCTTCCCTGTCCATTACCAACTCCCGGAGTTTGCTCAAATTCATGTCCATTGAGTCGGTGATGCTATCCAACCATCTCATCCTCTGTTGCCCCCTTCTCCTCCTGCATCTATCCCAGCATCAGGGTCTTTTCTAATAAGTCAGTTCTTTATATTGGGTGGCCAAAGTTTTGGAGCTTCAGATTCAACATCAGTCCTTCCAATGAATATTCAGGACTGATTTCCTTTAGGATGGACTGGTTGGATCTCCTTGTGGTCCAAGGGACTCTCATGGGTCTTCTCCAACACCACAGTTCAAAAGCATCAATTCTTCGGCGCTCAGCTTTCTTAACAGTCCAACTCTCACATCCATACATGACCACTGGAAAAACCATAGCCTTGACTAGACGGACCTTTGTTGGCAAAGTAATGTCTCTGCTTTTTAATGTGCTGTCTAGGTTGGTCATAACTACCCTTCCAAGGAGTAAGCGTCTTTTATTTTCATGGCTGCAATTACCATCTGCAGTGATTTTGGAGCCCAAGAAAATAAAGTCTCTCACTGTTTCCATTATTTCCCCATCTATTTGCCATGAAGTGATAGGACCAGATGCCATGATGTTCGTTTTTTGAATGTTGAGTTTTAAACCAGCTTTTTTACTCTCCTCTTTTACTTCATCAAGAGGCTCTTTAGTTCCTCTTCACTTTCTGCCATAAGGGTGGTGTCATCTGCATATCTGAGGTTATTGATATTTTCCCGGCAATCTTGATTCCACCTTGTGCTTCATCCAGCCTGGCATTTCACATGATGTACTCTGCATATAAACAAACAGGATAACAATATACAGTCTTGACATACTCCTTTCCCAATTTGGAATTTGTCTGTTGTTCCCTGTGTGGTTCTAACTGTTGCTTCTTGACTTGCATACACGTTTCTCAAGAAGCAGGTTAGGTGGTCTGGTATTCCCATCTCTTTAAGAATTTTCCAGGACTTTTTGGTCCACATAGTTAAAGGCTTTGGTGTAGTCAATGAAGGAGATGTTTTTCTGGAACTCTTTTGCTTTTTCTAATGATTCAATGGAGGTTGGCAATTTGATCTCTGGTTCCTCTGCCTTTTCTAAATCCAGCTTGAACATCTGGAAGTTCTTGGTTCACATACCGTTGAAGCCTGGCTTGGAGACTTTTGAGCATTACTTTGCTAGCATGTGAGATGTGTGCAATTGTGTAGTAGTTTGAACATTCTTTGGCATTGCCTTTCTTTGGAATTGGAATGAAAACAGACCTTTTCCAGTCCTGTGGCCACTGCTGAGTTTTCCAAATTTGCTGGCATACTGAGTGTAGTACTTTCACAGCATCATCCCTAAGATTTGAAAGCCCATCAGGTACCTCTGGCCATGGGAATCTCAAGGCAAAAATACTGGAGTGGGTTGCCATGCCGTTCTCCAGGGGATCTTCCCAACCCAGGGATCAAACCCAGGTCTCCTGCATTGCAGGTGGATTCTTTACCATCTGAGCCACCCAGAAAACCCTTCTCTCATATGTCTTCTCATTATTAGCAGTATCTCAGCTTCCAGTTACTGTGGAGTCCTGCCTCTCCAGCCAGTTGACTGTACTGCTCTGCTGCTGGTTCTGCCTTGCTCCCCTGGGGTCTCTCCCACCACGGTCTGGTTGGAGCCTCTCTCCTTCAATGGTTGTCCCAGCCTGGCCATCAGATGCACACTGTTCAGCCAGTCTCCCCTCAGCACCATTCAGATCCTGGCCTTCCACATTAGAAGACCCTTCTTGTTCTCAAGAGAGTCCTAGTTCACCAGCCAGCCCGCAAGCATCTGTGTGACCTCTTCTCAGCTTCTTCCAGTCTTGCCTGCCCTCGCTCCACCAGACTGTTTGTCCCACACCCCATGCCGTTGTCTGTGTGTGTGGCGTGTCTTCGCACTGTGCCTAATTCACGCTTCCCACCTCCACCTTTCGAAACCTCCCTCAAGCCATCTGCCACTCTTTCTTGGAGACTGTTCTGATTGCTCCAGTGGGAAGTATTCCCTTCCCCTGCCATCGTGCGTTCATTGTTGCTCCGTTCACCCTGCTGCCTGTAAGGAGGCTGCAGAGCATCATGGGCAGGAGTCTGGGCACTGCCTCCCTCATCAGGTTGTTTTTAGTACGTCTGCTGCCTTGCTGTATGTAGATGAAACCATTTAGCAGTGTGCCTTGGGGACAGTGAGTGCCCTAATCAGTGTTTGGTTTTCTTTTTCTTATTCTGTACTTTATACCATGAGCTCCCTCATGGAAGAAACACGTCTAATACACTGTTCAAATCTTCTGCAATGCTTTCACACACCATGGTTAAAGTGGACACTTGTCAAATGAACTTCTTATGCCTTTGTACTCTTCCTTTTTAATATTTAACTTGACTACAGCCCTTCCTGGAGTAAAAGTCTCAGAAGCTCAAAAGAATGAAAAGATAGAGCCAAAGTATGAAGATTGTGTCATATATGCATGCGTGTGTGTGTATTTTTAGTATTTGTCTGTATATATATAGTAGGAAGACCTGGGTTTGATCCCTGGGTTGGGAAGATCCCCAAAGGAAGGCATGACAGCCCACTCCAGTATTCTTGCCTAGAGAATCCCCATGGACAGAGCTGCCTGGCAGGCTACAGTGCATGGGGTCACAAAGAGTCGGACACAACTGAACAACTAAGCGTATGTAATGTTTTAGTATATACCTGTTTTTAAGCATGTACTTGTATATGCAGTATTTGTATTTAAATATACATGAGTCACAGGGACTATATCCATTTCTGTGAATAGCTCAACCTAAATAATCTGGAAAAGTCTGTATCCATCAGTGCTTCTGAGGAATAGTGTATGAAGAATGAAAGAGAAATAAATCCGTTTGGGGTATGAAAGAAGGACCACCTGGCAGAGGCAATGGGAAACCTCATTAAGGTCTGTTAAGCCCCCAGTACTGGGTCAATAATGGTGGGATTTGTTTTGAGCTCCATTAAACTGTAAGTATGTTTAATTACACTGTGTAATCCAGGCAAACCACTGACCCTTCTCAGATGCTTTGCTGTCAATCCAGCTGTTGTTGCAGCTGTTTGCCTTCATCCCAGAGCTGCTCCCCCCAGCTTTAAGTGTGCCAAGGCTCCCGAGGAGATAAAAGCCTTTCCTCTCACTAGACTTGGATATCTGTGTGACAGACTCTTTGCCACAGTCCGGAAGTATCTGATTGGATCACCCTCTACAGTGGCTGTGGGAGGGGGCAATGGGAGATGAGGATAGAGGCGTTATAGAGACCAAAACAGAAAAACTGCTTCTAGTCCAAGTTATCAGATCCCTTTACAGATACAGGGCTTTCAGGTGTACAGTTGAGTTGCAGTGTGAGCAGAGGGGGTCTGCTGTCATCCACCATCTTCAGACCTGGAGGTAGGTGGACACTGCCAGGACTCACCCTGAGATTCCAGGCTAGACACAGTTGGGGCCTAAATATGCCAACCTGAATGTGTGGGGCTTTTGCTTGGGGTTTTCTGCATGCATAATTCATGCATAAGAGCACCCTACTTTCTTCTGGGAAAGTACTGCATTCCGCAGTGTGCCATCATGATATGGTGGTAAATCCCAGGCATGTGTCCTCTAGTTTGTGGTTGAATATTCCATGCCAAACCCTTCAACCTCTACTTTGATCCCACAAGTGCCCCCTTACCTTCTAGAAAATTCCCTTACTGCTGAAGTTTGCCAAAATGAGTTTCTGTGGTTTTTAATCAAACTGCCCAAACTCAGAGCCTGTGTGATTGATGGGCATCTGAAAAGGGATTTTTTATTTTGGCCTTTCTACAAACACCATTTCCATTCCTTTTGGTCCTTCTCCAGAAGGCTTCCAGACATAGGAAACATTCCCTAGAGAAGAAGAAAGAAATGAAAAATGTCCATAAACAGATAAGCTCAGGAGCCAGCTTTAGGCAGGGCAGCATGAGCAGGGACCTGGGCTTGCTCAGTGTCTCTGGGGCAGTGCAGGCTGGCTGGACCCCATGGGGAAGTGTGGGCTGAGCCAGTCAGCTCATTGAAGGCTCACCCAGCTAAATATCCAAACCGAGTTATGCTTTTTGGTTGAAAACCTTCCCTAAAATGTACTGATATGTTTAACATTTCTACATTAAGCTATAATGCCCGCAACGCCCATTTCGTTGTTGTTGTTGTTCACTTCTATGTCCTGTCCAACTCTTTGCTACCCCATGAACTGCAGCATGCCAGACTTCCCTGTCCTTCACTATGTACTTGAGTTTGCTCAGACTCATGTCCATTGAATCAATAATGCAATCCAATCATCTCATCCTCTATTGCCCCCTTTGCCTCCTGCCCTCAGTCTTTCCCAGCATCAGGATCTAAAAGCCATCATCAGATCATCAGATCCCTTTACAGATACAGGGCTTTCAGGTGTACAGTTGAGTTGCAGTGTGAGCAGAGGGGGTCTGCTGTCATCCACCATCTTCAGACCTGGAGGTAGGTGGACACTGCCAGGACCCACCCTGAGATTCCAGGCTGGACACAGCTAAAAGCCATCCCATTGGAAAAGATCCTGATGCTGGGAAAGACTGAGGGCAGGAGGCAAAGGGGGAAATAGAGGATGAGATGGTTGGATGGCAGGTAGCCAAAGTATTTGGAGAAGGCAATGGCACCCCACTCTAGTACTCTCGCCTGGAAAATCCCATGGATGGAGGAGCCTGGTAGGCTGCAGTCCATGGGGTCGCTAGAGTCGGACACGACTGAGCGACTTCACTTTCACTTTTCACTTTCCTGCATTGGAGAAGGAAATGGCAACCCACTCCAGTGTTCTTGCCTGGAGAATCCCAGGGATGGGGGAGCCTGGTGGGCTGCCATCTATGGGGTTGCACAGAGTCGGACACAACTGAATCGACTTAGCAGCAGCAGCAGCCAAAGTATTGTAACTTCAGCTTCAGCATTAGTCCTCCCAATGAATATTCAGAGTTGATTTCCTTTAGGATTGACTGGTTGATCTCCTTGCTGTCCAAGGGACTCTCAAGAGTCTTCTCCAGTACCACAATTTGAAGGCATCGATTCTTTGATGCTCAGCCTTCTTTATGGTTCAGCTCTCACATTGGTACATGACTACTGGAAAAACCATAGCTTTCACTATACAGACCTTTGTTGGCAAAGTGATGTCTCTGCTTTTTAATATGCTGTCTAGGTTTGTCATAGCTTTCCTTGCAAGGAGCAAGTGTCTTTTAATTTTGGGGCTTGTGCCCCCAGAGATGTCTGCCTCTGAACTAATTCCCATGCTACTCCGGTGCGTCTGTAGTTTTCAGTTGTTCTCCCTTCCCCATTTCTTGATTTTGAATAGTTTTCTATCACTTCTCACCACTAAACGTGTCTACACTCTGTATCACTCTTTTGATTTTCTATCAGCTTAGAAACCAAAAAGTTAAGCTGGTTAAAACTAAGTATAAAGAAAGAGTGAAAGCTTTTGTTGTGAGTAAAGTACATCCCAGAACATGGAGTTCATGGCATCACCTTTTCTCCTAAAAAAAAAAAACAGTTTCCTCTTATATTCTGAAATGTTATGTGATTGTCAGGGCTGGACTCTGGACACAAGGGGTGTTACTGTGCTCATAAAAAGTTTTATTTCTCACTGATTCTACTGAACTTCCTCAGCTGCTTTTCCTCCCCCAGTGAACTTGTTAATCACCTTGACAAAAAAAAAAAAAATCAGTGGAAATCACTGAGTTCTTACAGATTGTTCTTGATTAGATGTTTACATCAGAGTCCACTCTTGTCAGAGAGCAGGAGTGAAAGATGTTATCAGGTAGTTTTTGTTACATAACATGTCACTCTGAAATCTATGAGTTTAGAATGACACTCTTTGTCTGTTTATTTGTCTATGATTCTGTGGTTCAAAAGTTAGAATCAGCCTCAGCTGGGGTGGGGCATTCCTGCTCCACTTGGTGTCACTTGGAAACTTTAACTAGGACACCAGGGATGGCTGGGGAGGCTGGCCCTCTCCCACCTCATGGTTTCATCCTCCAGGAAGCCAGGAGGTGATTTCTACTCCTTTCTGTGGATGCTGGGTTACACGAGAGACAGGATGAAGCTATGAGGACAGTAGGCTCAGAAGTCCCAGACTGTCACCTCAGCCATACTTTGTTGGTCAAAGCAAGTCACAAGACTGGCCTGCACTCAAGGAGTAGAGAAATAGACTCCATCTCTCGATGAGAGAACCTGCAAAGGATTTGTGGTCATTTTCAATCTATAACAGCAACCCTCCCCCAAATTCATCATCTTATAAAGGACCAATTAGGCATAAACTCTTCTGATTCTAAAATAATCATCTTTCCCTGGCCCTGTCCAACCTCTTGTTATCTGATTAGTGCTTGTCAATTAACAAATTGCTTTCATGTTCTATATTTCATTTATCTACACAGCAAACTTTTGAAGTATGTCATTTCCTATTTTCAGATAAAGAATTAGAAGTCCAGCACCCCACAGCTATGAAACAGGGGTACCTCAAGTCCTGTTCTTGTCCTCTGTGCTCTTCTTATGAAGAATTCATTTATTTCAAGAGGTCAGTCTGCTTATTTACTATCATGTTTGAGATCAGATTGAAGCTAGCTCTTCCCCTGACTGAAGACTTCTGCTTTCATGCTACCATTGAATCTTGGGAGAGGAGCACACATTTGTCTAGGATGCCCATCTCCCTAACCATAGAACTGTGCTTACAGGTACCACATGTGCTTCCTGGGGGCTCTTTTACACCAACACTTAGATTGACTGACTGCAAGGAGAAGTATATGTAGCTGGTACCTCCTCAGAAGAGCAGGACTAATAGCCATCTCATTAAAAAATGATAGCAACAGACTGGGAACTTTTATGGCTTCTAAGCATATATAGTGAAATTCTTGAATTTCCTTCCAAAGTCTGCAGCCTCTAGCTAGCTATCCTATGAAATGAGGTGTGCATGCCATGGTTCTCTAGCACAAATGAAGTTTTTAATTTAGCTAGGAACAAGTTTTCTTAAAACAGAGGAAGTTTCTACCCACACTCTTAGAATCTTGAAAATTTACTAGGGAGATGCTTTAGAAATGAAATGTGCATAAATTAAATCATTGAACAGAATATCCACACTGGACAGAATGTTCAGGGATACATAGAGGGATCAGAGATCATTACAGCCAACTGTGAGGGAACGGTGTTGTGTGCAGTTGTGTCTGACTTTTTGCCACCCCATGGATGGTAGCCTGCTAAGTCTCTTTGCGCATGGCATCTTCCAGGCAAGAATACTGGAGTGGGCTACCATTACCTCCTCCAGGGGATCTTCCCGACCCAGGGTTGGAACCTGCGTCTCCTGCATTGGTAGGTGGGATTCTTTACCACTGAGTCACCTGGGAAGTCCAGAATGATTAGTGATACATTACTTATTTACCTATTGCATTTCAATGCTTCCTCTAATTTTTCAATTCAAATGCCAAGGAATCCAAGGCAGGGTTCTTGGAAGGTCTTTAGTTTTCATATCTTGTGACACTTAGTGGTATGTTGTCATTGATGCTACTTTCAAAGCTTCACATTTTTTTATGTATATGGAGCATTCTTACTTGTAATTTCTTTATTCCCAATTCTGTGAGAGAACAGAGCAGTTTCCCAAACAGCTGAGTGAGGAAGCTGAGACCATGAGGAGTTAATTGTCTATTCTAAAATCACAAATCTGCGTGTGTGTGTGCATGCTAAGTCACTTCAGTCGTGTTCAATCTTTTGTGACTCTATGGACTATAGCCTACCAGGCTCCTCTGCCCATGGGATTCTCCAGGCAAGAATACTGGAGTGGGTTGCCATGCCCTCCTGCAGTGGATCTTTTTGACCCAGGGATTGAATTTGCACCTCTTATGTCTCCTGCATTGTCATGTGGCTGCTTTACCACTAGTGCCTCCTGGGAAGCCCCAAATCACAAAGAGACAGAAATACCAGACCACCTTACCTGCCTCCTAAGAAACCTGTATGCAGGTCAAGAATCAAGAGTTAGAACCGGACTTGGAACAATGGACTGGTTCCAAATTGGGAAAAGAGTATGTCAAGGTTGTATATTGTCACCCTGCTTATTTAACTTATATGCAGAGTACATCATGTGAAATGCTGGGCTGGATGAAGCACAGGCTGGTATCAAGATTGCCAGCAGAAGTATCAATAACCGCAGGTATGCAGATGACACTACCCTTATGGCAGAAAGTGAAAAAGAACTAAAGAGCCTCTTGATGAAACTGAAAGAGGAGAAGGAAAAAGCTGGATTAAAACTCAACATTCAAAAAATGAAGATCATGGCATCTGGTCCCATCACTTCATGGCAACTAAATGGAGGAAGAATGGAAACAGTGAGAGGCTTAGTTTTTTGGGCTCCAAAATCACTGCAGATGGTGACTGCAGTCATGAAATTAAAACACACTTGCTCCTTGGAAGAAAAACTATGACCAACCTAGACAGCATATTAAAAAGCTGCTGCTGCTGCTAAGTCGCTTCAGTCGTGTCCAACTCTGTGCGACCACATAGACAGCAGCCCACCAGGCTCCCCCATCCCTGGGATTCTCCAGGCAAGAACACTGGAGTGGGTTGCCATTTCCTTCTCCAATGCAGGAAAGTGAAAAGTGAAAGTGAAGTCGCTCAGTCGTGTCTGACTCTAAGGGACCTCATGGACTGCAGCCTACCAGGCTCCTCCATCCATGGGATTTTCCAGGCAAGAGTACTGGAGTGGGGTGCCATTGCCTTCTCCGATATTAAAAAGCAGAGGCGTTTATTTACCAACAAAGGTCCATCTAGTCAAAGCTATGTCAAAGCTAGTCAAAGTTTTTCCAGTAGTCATCCCTGATAGCTCAGAGGTTAAAGCGTCTGCCTGTAATTCAGGAGACATGGGTTCGATCCCTGGGTTGTGAAGATCTCCTGGAGAAGGAAATGGCAACCCACTCCAGTATTCTTGCCTGGAGGATCCCATGGACAGAGGAGCCTGGTGGGCTACAGTCCACCGACTCGCAAAGAGTCGGACACGACTGAGCGACTTCACTCACTCACTCATGTATGGATGTGAGAGTTGGACCATAAAGAAGTCTGAGTACTGAAGAATTGATGCTTTTGAACTGTGGTGTTGGAGAAGACTCTTGAGAGTCCCTTGGACTGCAAGGAGATCCAACCAGTCCATTCTAAAGGAGATCAGTTCTGGGTGTTCGTTGGAAGGACTGATGCTGAAGCTGAAACTCCATTACTTTGGCCACCTGATGTGAAGAACTGACTCTTTAGAAAAGACCCTGATTCTGGGAAAGATTGAAGGTAGGAGGAGAAGGGGTCGACAGAGGATGAGATGGTTGGATGGCATCACTAGACTCAAAGGACATGCGTTTGAGCAAGCTCTTTGAAATGGTGAAGGACAGGAAAGCCTGGTATGGTGCAGTCCATGGGGTCGCAAAGAGGCAGACATGACTGAGCAACTGAACGACAATGACTCAAGTCAAAAGTGAAACTAGGGACTTCTCTGGTGGTCCAGTGGTTAAGACTCTGTTCTCCCAATGTAGGGGGCATGGGTTAGATGCCTGGTCAGGGAACTGAGATCCTGCATGCTGCATGATTGTGGCCAAAAAAATGAAGTGAAGCTGAAACCCCTATTATACATCCTTCTACAGGTCATGTTGCTGGCTTAAAAATATACAATAGTGTATCAATTGTTTTCTGAGTATCAAATAAATGCACATAAAAATAGAAGTCTAAACAAGAAAATAAAAATTATTTTAGATCCCACCACGTAGAAATAACCACTGCCCTTCTATCATCAGCTGGCTTTATCTTTGGCATTACTGGAATTAGTTGTGTATACAGAGTTTTTTGTTGTTTCACTTGTTTTAGTTAAACTTACGAGTATTTTTCCGTGCTATTTAAAAATCTTTGGAAATATAGCTATAAAATGCTCAGTGACACTATGTCGTATGCATAGTCCATAAATCATTTATTCAGTGTCCTGCTGTTTGACACTATCAGGGATACTATTGTATTTCTACTCTAGTAAGTAACAATGGAATGAAAAAGTTTATGTATAAATGTTCTTTTGTATTTCTGAAGTTTTCCTTAGGACATATTCTTATGGAACTGTACGGTCAAAAGCCGTTACGTTTTTTAAGGCACTTGACATTTCTTAAATATTAAATTTCTCCATTAAATTCAAGTGAAATTCATACTGTGCAAGAGAACGTCTCAACAGTAAGCACTAGTGTTCTCTAATGGAAATTTTCCCCTAGGAGAGGCAGGAACAGAATTGGTGGATAGTAGCTTGGTCTCAGAGAATAGACCCTACACAGAGATTGGAAATAAAAATTTTAATGGGCTTCACTGTTTTACGTTTGCTCTCTCTGTCCCTGTTCTAAGGTTCTGCTATCACTTAATTTTCCATTATGAGATTAAAAATCGGGAGTGACAGAAATAAAGCGTAGGACTCTAGTGAGAAGGCTGTGTTGCAGTTAGCCTGGGTTTGCTTTCCTTGGCATCAGTACACCCTTTTCATTCAGCTACTTCAACTCACCTTCAGTTCTTACTTCTTCTGGGAAGCTTACTCTGTCTTCCTCCCCATTAAATCTCATTTTTATTATGACTTTGTCATACTTGCTGCTTAATTGTGGTATTAACACATTTTAAACTTTACATTTATTTGAAGACTTATATTTGGTTAGTATCTGCCTCACCTGCTTATTGAGAAGCTCAATCACATCTAATTTTTGCATATTATTGCATGTTCAGTACAGTACCTGACATATAAAGATTCAATAAATATTTGTTGACTTAATAAATGATTGAATGAATGGATAAGTCAATACACAGCTGTATAAGCATCAAAATAGAAGTTAGGCATTAGGAACAGTAGAGGGAAGGAGATGAGTGTGGCCTTAAAAGGGAGCCTTATGGTGATGGAAACATTCCCTAGCTTGGCTGGGTCAGTGTCCAGATCCTGGTTTGGCAAGATGTGGATAAAATATAGATAAGATCTCTGTATTATTTCTTAGAACTGCATGTGAATCTAAATTCAAAATAAAGTTTAATTAAAAAAAATAGAAATAATGTTCAGTCTGTGGAGGTTGGCCTAAAACTCTTTTCTCTACATTGAATTAAAAGGTGAGGAAAGCTCCAAACTACTTAATGTGGTTGCTGGAGAACTTCTCCACTAAATCATAAGGATAAGAATGTTGGAAGAGCTGTTCATGTCACTGTACTCCTGCCATAAATGTATGGCTGGGGAAAAAACAGAGGTACATTTTCTGAGACATACAGAGGGTATCAAATGTGAATAGAATATTTAAGAGCTCTATTTTATAAGGTGTAAAGGGTGGCCTTTTTGAAGATGCTAAACTATGTAGTTATGGTCTGGCCTTTCTAGCAATGCAGTAAAGAATCCACCTGCAGTTCAGGAGACTTGAGTTCAATCCCTGGGTTGGGAAGATCTCCTGGAGAAGGAAATGGCAACCCACTCCAGTATTCTTGCCTGGGAAATCCCATAGACAAAGGGGGATTTTATATGCAAAGAAATCCTATGGCAGGTTACAGTCCATGGGACTGCAAAGAATTGAACATGACTTAGCAACTAGACAACTATGATATATGAGCATACTTTTCAGGCCTATACTTAAATATCCTGGAGGAAAATATCTTCTTATGCTTTTTTCAGTACAGATTTGTAAATTTATGGTGGAAATGACTAATACTAAGCCCTAATCAGAATGCTGCCTGTGATCTACAGAAGCCAAGATATTTGCTGTTGGTTTACAGAGCTGAAAGAAGAGAACTTTCAAGATGTAGTGGTAGCTGGGCTCTGTTCATTCCCTAAGGAGGGAAACAATTATTGCAAAAATCCTTAATTAGTGAGAAAGTAACTTGGGGCCAGATAAAATGAGAGGGAGACCTTATCAATATTAGGGTCATATCCAGAGACTATCTTTTGATCTTTCTCTTTAAAAAATATATAATATGTATTCTTTAACTTATGTGTGTGCGTGTGTGTGTGTGTGTGTACTTACGGATCTTTCTTTAAAAACACATCAGATTTTTCTCTTTAGATTTGTTTAGTAGTTGCAGGAGGATTCCTTTTAGATCTGGACAGTGTCCGGTTAGTATAAATGTGCATGTTTCTAAAGGACAAAGAAAATTTTGTCTTCAGTTCTGATAAACTATATCTTCAAAGACAAAATTTATTTGTATTGCTTATACAGTTCTTTGAGTATTTAAAATTTTTTTCTCCCAATTCATACCCTGCCTTTTCTTCTATTTTCTCTGATTACTATCTTCCCATAGAATTTGCAGAACAAAATAACTCTGCAATTATAGGTTGTAACTGCTCAATAATTGCAAGCACGGTGCTTGAGTGCTTCACACAACGGGTTGGTACAAAAACAGGACCCCTTCAGGTCATCTCTGCTGGAGATATTTATCATCAGAGAGATGCAAATACAGTCATCTGGAACTTTTCTTTTTTAATTAATTCAAAGGATGTTAGATGAGAATGGCCAAAATCTTATGATCCACAACATACTAGAAAATGAGAATAACTGAGTACAAAACACACAGAAACAGCACTTGATTCATGCTAAAATGAAGGCAGGTTTTTGGGAAGGAGACTAAAGAGCACAGGGTAAGTCAATTCTTGTTTGACAATCTGATTACTAAGAAATAAGAGGAAGTGAACAGCCTGTTGGGCTTCCCTGGTGGCTCATACGGCAAAGAATCCGCCTGCAATGTGGGAGACCTGGGTTCGATCTCCGGGTCGGGAAGATCCCCTGGAGAAGGAAATGGCAACCCACTCCAGTATTCTTGCCTGGAGAATCCCCATGGATAGAGGAGCCTGGCGGGCTATAGTCCATGGGGTTGCAAAGAGTCAGACATGACTGAGCAACTAAGCACAGCACAGCAAACAGCCTGTTGTTTAATCCAAGGGCTGGTGGGGACTAGTCAGCTGCTCTCTGAGCATAGTTGCCAAGGTGGTAATAAAACCCTTGAGATGCACAGAGAGATGGGCATGGATCTTCGAGCAGGAGAGACAGTAATAAAAATGGAAGTGAGTGTTGGCAAATATTTTCTTGCAACCTTGAAGAAGCTCTGCTCTTTGTAACTAATGAGTAATGTGTTGATGTTTATAAAGCTGTCGTTGTTGTTCAGTCGCTAAGTTGTGTCTGGCTCTTCTGTGACTCCATGTGCTGTAGCCTGCCAGGCTCCTTTGTCCGTGGGATTTCCCAGGCAAGAATACTGGAGTGTGTTGCCATTCTCTCCTCCAGGGGATCTTCCCAACCCAAGGATCCAACTTGTATCTCCTGCATAGGCAGGCGGGTTCTCTATCAGTGAGCCACCAGGGAAGCCACTTATAAAGCTGAGCTCAAGGTAAATGTTATTTTCCTTGTATAATGAGATACTGTAAAAGATGTGGCTAGAAAACAAAACATCACTAAGAAAAGGACTAGAAAAACTTGAGGTGGGTAAGATTTCAGACATATCTACACTTTTGTTGAAAATCTCCAAATTTAGTAGTTTAATAATGATAAGGCTATAATACCAAGTATTTAGAATGACTGTAGACCAGTTGAGTTATCAAGTCTGAGAAGAAATGAAATTAGGAAATACTTTGAGATGAATAAAAATAAAATGCAGCATAGCAAAACTTACAGACGGCAGTTAAAGCAATATTTATGGGGAAAAGTATAGCTGCTGATCACTGTATTTTTTAAAAGAATATAGACATCAAATTATTAACCTAAACTTTCATCTTGAGAAACTACAAAATGAAGATCAAATTAAGCTCAAAGGGCTTCCCTGGTGGCTCAGATGGTAAAGAATCTGCCTGTAGTGAAGGAGACCTGAGTTTGTTTCCTGGGTCGGGAAGATCCCCTGGAGAAGAGAATGGCTTATTCCAGTATTCTTGCCTAGAGAGTTTCATGGACAGAGGAGCCCAGCAGGCTATAGTCCACAGGGTTTCAAAGAGTTGGACACATCTGAATGACTAACACACACGTATCAAGTATGGAAATAATGAAGATTAGAGCAGAAACAGATTAAATAGCAAATAAAAATATGACAGAGGAAGTCATTCAATAAATATAGTTGAGCATATTTATGTGCCAGGCATTGTACTAAGTATAGCAAATATCATGTCTTTCTCTTCCCCATGACTGTGGGTTCCTTGTGGGAAAGAGTTTGAGTGGGTTGCCTCTGTGGCCTCTACAGGGGTTTGTAGGTAGTACCCAGTACTAGTTGTTGAATGTTGGTCCACTTGAATAATTAGTACTTGCACATCCTTATTTCAACAAAGCTCAGAGGTTCATACAGTTCACTGGGCCTCTTTGTGTAATAACATCACTAGCTAGAAATTACTGAATATTTTCAGAGAGGTACACTCTACCTTATCATTGATGTTCACAGAAATTCTGTAAAAAGTGTGATTTCCTCTTTATAAATGAGGAAACTGAATGCTGAATTGTCACACACAGTACTGTGTGGTAGAGGGGAGTTTTGAACTAAAGTCTACAGTACTCTTCTCACCATACCATTGTGAGTAGTAATATAAAGCTTCATTTGAATTGGACTGAATATTACATGAAAGCAAGGTGCTAAGGAGTCCATGTCTCAATGTGCTGAACTCTGTGACCTCTGAGAACAGTGACCCTTCGGCACACTGTCCAAGAGGGGAGTCTGGGAATGTCCTTATCCAGTAGCTGCTGCCTTTCATGGAAAGTGAGCTTTCAGATTTCAATGCTGAGAGCTATGAAGGCCTCCCCAAATTGATTTTTTTTTTTTTCCTATGATGGCTTTTGTACCCTTTAGCAACCCAGGCTTATTTTTTGATTGAACTAGACCCCAGTAATTTCCAGACTAAATGGATTTCAGAAGTTCCAAAAGGCTGAACTCTTTGAAAAATACACAGCCTACAAGTGGTCACAGAAGGAACCTTCCTCTTGAGCCAACTGTATTCTGAATATTGAAATGTCATTTTTATCACTAATGCAGTTTTTCCAGATGGATTCTTTTTCAGGTTTGCTCGACATTCGCAGAAGGATAAGTTCTTGTTATTAAAAAATTTCTTTGAGTTTGAAATAAACTAAAATTAGAAATAATGTTCTTTGAGAGGAAATGTGAATTAAGATGCCTCACATTTCACTTATTCCTGATGTGTTTTCCCTGAGAATGTTGTCAGCATTGCACTGGCCTCCTGATGCAAAGAACTGATTCATTTGAAAAGACCCTCATGCTGGGAAAGATTGAAGGTGGGAGGAGAAGGGGATGACAGAGGATGAGATGGTTGGATGGCATCACCAACTCAATGGACATGAGTTTGAGTAAACTCTGGGTGTTGGTGATGGACAGGGAGGCCTGACGTGCTGCACTCCATGGGGTCTCAAAGAATCGGACATGACTGAGCAACTGAACTGAACTGTATTAAGTAGGGAAAAAATGCTTAGTAATCTCCACAGAGTTAATTCCATAGGGGACAGTAAGTACATCCATTTAGTCTAATAACTACAGCACATGGTAGTTACTTGAAGTAAGCACATTTTCCACCTGGAAGGCAAATTTGGAAGCTAAATTCTGTATTTTATCTTGTTGATGTCACATTTTATAGTGTCCCTGTGATCTGATTATCAAGTTGCAAGGTTTTGTTTTTTAACTTCTTAATCGAGGCATTATATGTGTGTATATATATATTATATTGTATATGTGTGTGTATATATATTATTTCTATATGTGTGTGTGTGTATATACACATATATATATATATATGTATAGTTAAGCATATAAATCTTCTGTGAAAGATCCAATAAATGTTACCATATGTATACATCTGTGTAACCACCATCCAGATCAAGATGTAGAACATTTTCAGCACCTCCAGAAAGTCCTCTTGTGCTTCCTTTTAGCCAATAGCCTCTTCAGAGATGACCACGTTCTAACTTTTGTCACTATTATTAATATTTGTTTTGCTTGTCCATGAGCTTTATAACCATGAAATCAGTGTGTACTCTTTGGTTTCCAGTTTATTTTGTTCAGCGTTATCTCTGTGAGTTTCATGCATGTTGCATGTAGCACTAGATCATTCTTTTTTTTTTTTTTTTTCTGTGTGGTATTCCATGTACCACACTTCCTTTGAAGAATCATAGTCAAGATGACCATAAATTTACTCAGCAAAATAGGCAAAGAACCTATCTATCAGAGGAAGGTATAGTAGATTAACAAAAAAAATCCTGTGATCTTATCTCATCCTACAGGGAGGGAGGGAGGGAGAGAGGGAGGGAGAGAGAAAGTGCCATCATCTAGTCAGAAAACGTTTATCTCACATGAGCAGACTAGTCAGCCTTTTATTGGGTCTGCGAAGTTTTACTTCTCAACTGCCTCTACAATGGTTTGCACTATTCAGTAATTCCTAATAAGATGATATTGTTAATTGACATGGATGGAAGAAAATATTCCTTTTTGGTTCATAGTAAAGTGTATTTAGTCATGTAAGTAGTGTCATCTTCAAGAAGAGGCAGTTTCTAGGAGCAGCACACTTGGGACAAGCGTTGATGGTAGCCTGAGTCATGTTGGTGCTCAGTACAGAGAGCAGTGTGTAGAGTGTCTTCAGTACACTCAGTCCATGAGACTATGAGGACCTAGAGAATGGAGGCTCTTTAGGTAGTGCTCACCATAGATGTGAAAGAGCAGAACAAAGTGAGATGGGTGAGGAATTTTAATGGAATAAAACTTGAGACTCTGGTGGTTTTATGTGGAAATACAACAGTATGGGGCATCTGAACACATACCACATTTACCAGGGAGTGGCGATGAATAGAGCCATGGGAGCCTAGATTGTCTTTCAGCGTTTGAGGCTCTTCTATGATCTTGTAGGGGACTGAGGCATTCTGAGATAATTCCAGCATAAAGTGTACAAAGCTCCAGACCTTATCAATTGTATTGTCTTGGGCCAGCCATCTGAATGGTCAGGACAACTAAAATCTGAAAGGCATTTGATAAGATAATAAAAAAGGTAAATGATATAGAATTCGTATATCATGAAAGGAAGAGTTTGAGGAGAGAGCACAACTTTTAAACTATTTCAGCTTCATCATTCCAGGTATATCATTAAAATAAATATGTATTTTGTCTATAATTCATTTATTCATTCATTCAGTTAGCTTTTGTTACCTCCTACAATGTGCTGGGATACTCCCAGGCAGCAATGCCCATTGTCATTGAGCCTACACTGAATCTTTTCCAAGGGCATTTTGTCCTACAGCTGTTTTTGCTGCTTGAACTTTCAGGTTTGTGACTATATTTACAGTTTCCTTTTTGCCTTTGACATTTGTACTTCTCAACTCAATGCTTGAGTAACTTTCCATGCCCTTTACATATCCTGCAGCTAATAACTATGCTGCATACCTAAGAAAAAGGAAAGAATCTTGATTTGGGAATTTGTTGAGAATTATGAGCCAAAAGCTTCTACATCCTGACTATGCATTTTCTGAGCATGGTTTACAAAGGAAAAGCATCTGGGTTTGTTTGGATGTGGAAGGAAGAGAAAAGTAGGCATCTGCTAGAACTTTGGGCTATCTGTAATGAAGTTCCTTTACTATCAAGGGGGAATTTGTTTTTTTTCATCCTTTAGCTTCAGATGGTCTGAGAAATGTTTCTGACGTGTAAGGTGCTCATGCCAGTGCTATGACAAACCTAGGCAGCATATTAAAAAGCAGGACATTGCTTTGCCAACAAAGGTCTGTATAGTCACAGCTATGTTTTCTAGTAGTTCATGTGTGGATGAGTCAGGTGGGTGAGATTTGGACCATAAAGAAAGCTGAGCACCAAAGAATTGATGCTTTTGAATCGTGGTGCTAGAGAAGACTCTTGAGAGTCCCTTGGACTGCAAGGAGATCAAACCAGTCAATCCTAAAAGAAATCAGTCCTGAACATTCTTTGGAAGGACTGATGCTGAAGCTCCAAATACTTTGGCCACCTGAGGTAAAGAGCTGACTCATTGGAAAAGACTCTGATGCTGGGAAACATTGAAAGCAAAAAGAGAAGAGGGCAAAAGAGGATGATATGGTTGGATGGCATCACTGACTCAGTGGACATGAGTTTGAGCAAGCTCTGGGAGATGGTGATGGACAGGGAAGCCTGGCATGCTGCAATTCATGGGGTTGCAAACTGTCAGACATGACTTCAGTTCAGTTCAGTTCAGTTCAGTCACTCAGTCGTGTCCGACTCTTTGTGACCCCATGATTGCAGCACACCGGGCCTCCCTGTCCATTACTAACTCCTGGAGTTCACACAGACTCACATCCATCGAGTCAGTGATGCCATCCAGCCATCTCATCCTCTGTCGTCCCCTTCTCCTCCTGCCCCCAATCCCTCCCAGCATCCGAGTCTTTTCCAATGAGTCAACTCTTCACATGGCCGAAGTACTGGAGTTTCAGCTTTAGCATCATTCCTTCCAAAGAAATCCCAGGGCTGATCTCCTTCAGAATGGACTGGTTGGATCTCCTTGCAGTCCAAGGGACTCTCAAGATCATTCTCCAACACCACAGTTCAAAAGCATCAATTCTTCAGTGCTCAGCCTTCTTCACAGTCCAACTCTCACATCCATACACGACCACAGGAAAAACCATAGCCTTGACTAGACAAACCTTTGTAGGCAAAGTAATGTCTCTGCTTTTGAATATGCTATCTAGGTTGGTCATAACTTTTCTTCCAAGGAGTAAGCGTCTTCTTGGAGCCCCAAAAAATAAAGTCTGACATTGTTTCCACTGTTTCTCCATCTATTTCCCATGAAGTGATGGGACCGGATGCCATGATCTTCGTTTTCTGAATGTTGAGCTTTAAGCCAACTTTTTCACTCTCCACTTTCACTTTCATCAAGAGGCTTTTGAGTTCCTCTTCACTTTCTGCCATAAGGGTGATGTCATCTGCATATCTGAGGTTATTGATATTTCTCCTGGCAATCTTGATTCCAGCTTGTGTTTCTTCCAGTCCAGCGTTTCTCATGATATACTCTGCATAGAAGTTAAATAAGCAGGGTGATAATATACAGTCTTGACATACTCCTTTTCCTATTTGGAATCAGTCTGTTGTTCCATGTCCAGTTCTAACTGTTGCTTCCTGACCTGCATACAGATTTCTCAAGAGGCAGGTCAGGTGGTCTGGTATTCCCATCTCTTTCAGAATTTTCCACAGTTTATTGTGATTCATACAGTCAAAGTCTTTGGCATAGTCAATAAAGAAGAAATAGATGTTTTTCTGGAACTCTCTTGCTTTTTCCATGATCCAGTGGATGTTGGAAATTTGATCTCTGGTTCCCCTGCCTTTTCTAAAACCAGCTTGACCATCAGGAAGTTCACGGTTCACATATTGCTGAAGCCTGGTTTGGAGAATTTTGAGCATTACTTTACTAGTGTGTGAAGTGAAGTGAAGTCGCTCAGTCCTGTCTGATTCTTGGCGACCCCATAGACTGTAGCCTACCAGGCTCCTCCGTCCATGGGATTTTCCAGGCAATAGTACTGGAGTGGATTGCCATTTCCTTCTCCAGGTACTAGTGTGTGAGATGAGTGCAATTGTGCGGTAGTTTGAGCATTCTTTGGCATTGCCTTTCTTTGGGATTGGAATGAAAACTGACCTTTTCCAGTCCTGTGGCCACTGCTGAGTTTTCCAAATTTGCTGGCATATTGAGTGCAGCACTTTCACAGCATTTGAAAGAGGATTTCACAGGATTTGAAAGAGCTCAACTGGAATTCCATCACCTCCACTAGCTTTGTTCATAGTGATGCTCCAAGGCCCACTTGACTTCACATTCCAGTATGTCTGGCTCTAGGTCAGTGATCACACCATTGTGATTATCTGGGTTGTGAAGATCTTTTTTGTACAGTTCTTCTGTGTATTCTTGCCACCTCTTCTTAATATCTTCTGCTTCTGTTAGGTCCATACCATTTCTGTCCTTTATCGAGCCCATCTTTGCATGAAATGTTCCCTTGGTATCTCTAATTTTCTTGAAGAGATCGCTAGTCATTCCTATTCTGTTGTTTTCCTCTATTTCTTTGCATTGATTGCTGAGGAAGGCTTTCTTATCTCTTCTTGATATTCTTTGGAACTCTGCATTCAGATTCTTCTATCTTTCCTTTTCTCCTTTGCTTTTTGCTTCTCTTCTTTTCACAGCTATTTGTAAAGCCTCCCCACACAGCCATTTTGCTTTTTTACATTTCTTTTCCATGAGGATGGTCTTGATCCCTGTCTCCTGTACAATCACGAACCTCATTCCATAGTTCATCAGGCACTCCATCTATCAGATCTAGGCCCTTAAATCTATTTCTCACTTCCACTGTATAATCATAAGGGATTTGATTTAGGTCATACCTGAATGGTGTAGGGGTTTTCCCTACTTTCTTCAATTTCAGTCTGAATTTGGCAATAAGGAGTTCATGATCTGAGCCACAGTCAGCTCGTGCTCTTGTTTTTGTTGACTGTATAGAGCTTCTCCATCTTTGGCTACAAAGAATATAATCAATCTGATTTCAGTGTTGACCATCTGGTGATGTTCATGTATAGAGTCTTCTCTTGTGTTTCTGGAAGAGGGTGTTTATTATGACCAGTGCATTTTCTTGGCAAAACTCTATTAGTCTTTGCCCTGCTTCATTCCGTATTCCAAGACCAAATTTGCCTGTTACTCCAGGTGTTTCTTGACTTCCTACTTTTGCATTCCAGCCCCCTATAATGAAAAGGACATCTTTTTGAGGTGTTAGTTCTACAAGGTCTTGTAGGTCTTCATAGAACCGTTCAACTTCCGCTTCTTCAGACATGACTTAGTGACTGTAAAACAGCAACAGTGCCCAGGAAGGAAGTTCAGTAAGAGATGTCATTCAGGAGATGAATTGGGTTCACTCATGATTGAGAAAAAAGGACCAAGGAAAAGGAATGAAGGAGATAAAGTGGACCAAGAAAACAAATCCAGAGGAGAGAAAGCATTTAACCCTAGCTGAGCTGACAATATTACACCCAGGCTCTCATTTTTTGATCACTTACTGTTTGTCAGAGCCTCTGTAGCTCCCCAGGGCTGGCAGTGTCTAATTTAAGTGTTCCAGCAATCCCATCAGATATCTATTATTGATTTTATCATGTTAAGAAAAGGAAACTGAAGATCAGATGCTTTGTCTAGATCACCCAAATGACATGCCACAAATCTGGGATTTGAACTCTGGCATGAATGGCCCCAGGAGCTATGAATCTAACCAACTGGCATGCTGTCCCTGAATTCAGATGTGCACAGCAGTAAGGGGCAGCTTGCAGCAAGCAGCAGTGAGCAGTAGCTGGAAGCAGGGTGTTAGTTTTCCAGACTTGGAGTCCTAACCACCTGACCACACGGGCCAGCAGTTAGGGCCAAGGCCCATAGTCTTGCCTGCCTAGTCAAGAACAAATTCAGGCCAAGAGGCAGAAGGTAAAGAGTAAAGTAAAAAGTTTATTGAAAAGTACATGCAGGAAGACGCTTCAGCGAGCTCAGAGAGAGAGTTGTGCCTTTGGGAAGTATAAATCCTTTATAAGGGGGCAGCTCTCCAGGTCTTTGTCTTCCCTCAGGCAAGTCACCTTCCTTTGTTACCTGCTGGTAAATTTGTCTCAGGACCCTCCCTTGGGGTGTGCCTGCACACTTTAGCCAAAATGGATCTCAGAGTAAAGGCTTCTGCGAGGAGCAAGACTCATTATGACCTGGAATTATCCTCTGACTTTTGACTCCAAAGAGCCTTTCTGTGCATGTGTAGTGTCTCCCTTATCTTTTACTCAGACAGGGTTTTTTTCTGTCTCTTTGTCCTTGCCATGATTATTCCCTTGATATGTTAACAAGAGACAAAGACTGGCTATTTACCCTGTTTTTGTTGTTACTTGCAAATGTAAATACAAATAGGGGCGAGCTGTGAATTCCTCAACTGGAGCCTACCTAGCTCTTGTCTCAAGAAATATAAAGAGGAAGCTGGTGGATTGTTAAAGTCCAGCCTCAGTTCAGTTCAGTTGCTCAGTCGTGACTCTGTGAACCCATGGACTGCAGCACGCCAGGCCTCCCTGTCCGTCATCAACTCCCGGAGTCCACCCAAACCCATGTCCATTGAGTCAGTGATGCCATCCAACCATCTCATGTCTGTCGTCCCCTTCTCCTCCTGCCTTCAATTTTTCCCAGCATCAGGGTCTTTTCAAATGAGTCAGCTCTTCACATCAGGTGACCAAAATATTGGAGTTTCAGCTTCAACATCAGTCCAGCCTGGAGCCCATCTATTTCCTACCTCATCCCCATCTCTATCTGTAGATTGAGATAATGAAAGGTGTGTAGGACAGAGTGCTGTTTACTAGGAGGTGAAAGTAATCAGAGGCTGTCTGGAGACAGAAGGATGTGTCCTTGAGTTTAATAAAACTGGGTTCTCTTCAAACCTCAGAATGCTCTAATGCTTCACGTGGCTCTATACATGGAGGAGTGGCGTCACAAATGTGATGCTCTAATGCTTCAAGTGGCTCTATACATTGGAAATGCTCTCAAAATGGTGTCACAGGAATACAACAGACAATTGAAAAAGGTAGTCTTTACTTCTGTAGAAGGATGTGCTACAGTCAAAGGTTTGGGAGCAAGCACAGGAAGCAGGAAATCCACTCCATTTTTATTCCTAAAATGCAGATTCTCTCCTCCGGCTCCTCATAGGCTAAGTCACAGAGTTCCAATCTTCCCAGATATTATCTAAGTTTTTGATTGAACTATTTATATTAACTATTTTCCCTATGCTTTTAATTTTTTGTGTGCATGTCCAGGACAAAGCCCGTGAAATTAGCCCACCAAAACGTTCTTCTGAGGAAGGAGAATTAGGAAGTGAAAAGACCAAAGGATTGGCATCTAGCCACCATTTTAGGAATCTTATTTATAAGCCAACTATGTATCTTTTTGTTTAACTATTCTAAGAATGAATCACTTCTTTATTTCTTATAACTTCTCCTTTGATAGAAAAGATCATATCCTTCTTAAAGTGGGAATCACTGCCTGTCAAACCTGGGTGTGTCCTTTATGGAACCGTGATTGTCTTGTCTTCATTTGTCAATCACTCTGGAACTAAACCAGAACCTCTGCAACTGGGAGAGCTCATTAACCTTCCATAAGCTCTCTTCTCATAATGTCTCATCTGCATCTCCCCCATGCTGCTGTGAAGTATGATGCAGATGTGATTACTTGGTGTTTCCAGGTAAGGAGCCTGGACTGCAGGAAACTACATGGAATCTGGACTACCTGGGTCCCTGCCCCCTCCCTGTGCTCCAGGCTGATTCAGTTGTTTGGGCTTCTGTCCGTGTCGTCCTAGATCAGAGAACTAGTGCTAGTCTTATCAGAATTTAAATTAAATTTCAAAGAATTCTCAGGCTTGCTTTCTTTTTCTTTTTTTAAGGAAAATGGTCTCAAAGACTTGATGTAATCAGTCATTCGAGTCCTTCCTGCTCTAGAGCCAATTCCACAAGCTGTTTCTGGGAAATGTGGAACAGCAGCTCACCCAGGCCTGCTGAAGCCTGCAGGGTGGGCAGAGCAACCAAGGGCCCCATTAGTGATTCTGGAACCATTAAGAAGGACTGTGCAACCTTCACAACTGGCTGTATCCATGCTACTTGGGCTCTATTGTATTGCTTCCTAAAAACCATTAGCTCTTTATTATGCCAGGCATTATGCTGTGTGCCAGGGTTTTAGAGTTAAATGAAACTCTGTCCTTATCTTCAAACAATCATAGCTCAAATGAAGTGTGTATTGGTGGGGGTGGTGGTGGTAAACATGTTAAGACTTAATATCTGTAAGTCATGCTTAAGCATGAGACCAACTGCATGAATAGTGTGCTTCAGAATTTCTGAGGAAGAAAGAATTGATTGTGCTTGGGTAAGGAGAATGAGTGGGGGAGGCTGTTTGAGTTGGGCTTTGGGGCCCCAGAAGAATTTTATAGCAGAAACATTATGAGCAAAAGTGAGAAAATGTAAGAATAGTTTGAAAATAATAATTCCAAAGAGAGTTCTGTGATTTTAATTACTTCCTTAAAGCCTTATCCACTTACTTGTTTATTCAGCAAATATTTGCTGGGTTGCTACCTGTGCCAGGGCCTGGCTCAGCTTTAAGGATGCAGCAGTGACTAAGAGCAGCCAGGTCCCTGCCCTGTGGGAGATGAGAGTCTCATGGAAGGAGGGAAAAGCGAATTGGCTGATTTCACAGGGATTTCTTTGGTAATAATAATGGTAAGGAGAAGTTCAAAAGGGCTAGAGAGGAAATGGCAACCCACTCCAGTATCCTTGCCTGGAGAATCCTGTGGATGGGGGAGCCTGGCAGGCTACAGTCCCTGGGGTCACAAAGAGTTGGACATGACTTAGCAACTACACACACACACACAGAGAAGTAAAAGGGCATCACAAATGTGCCTGAAAAAGAGGCCAGAGCTTGACTTTGGATACTGAGGAGGCAGTCAGGATGGGTTTCTTTAAGGAAGTAATGTTTTAAGTTGGAATCCAGAAGATGATTAGGAATTAAGCGAAGGTGGAAAGCATTCCCAACATAGGAAGTCATTATGGGCTGCATTGTATCCCCCTAACCCATTTATATGTTGAAAGCCTAAACTCAGTACCTCAGAATGTGACTGAATTCAGACCTGGAGCCTTTAAAGGGGTGATTAAGTTAAAATGGGGCCATTAGAATGAGCACTAATCCAATCCGACAGGTGTTATTCTAAGCAGAGGAAATTGTGATATGCCAAAAGATATCAGGGGTGCATGGGCACAGAGGAGGGATCCTGTGAGAACACCACAGGAAGACAGTCACTTGAAAGTCAAGGAGAGAGGCCTCAGGAAATCAACACTGCCAACACCTTGACATTAGACTTACAGCCCCCAGAACTGTGAGACACATTTCTGTTGCTGAAGTCACCAAAAATGGGTGGCATTTTGCTTTGGCAGTTCTAGCAGCTAATGCGGGGGTAGGATGTGCCGAGGCCGTCGAGTGTGCAGGAGCCCTGTGGAGAACCGGAGAGGCGGCAGTGTGGCTGATGGCACTTCCACTGCTGACCTGGTTAAGTCTGTCCCCTGTCCCTGGAACTTGGAGTGGTCTCCCTGTAAGGCAAAGGTCTTGGGCTGATTGACTATCTCTGGGGTCCCTCCTGGGCCTGTGATGCTGTAAAGTCAACGTATAAATCCATATAATCCTGGAACCTTAGAGAATAAATGGGCAAGATGATTATTTAGGAAACTTTCAAAACATTCGTTTTTTTTCCCCTCAGTTTTATTGAGGTATAATTGACAAATAAAATGATATACTTTAAAGTGTACAGGGTGATGATTGAACACACATATACTTTGTGAAATGCTTACCACAATCAGGTTAATTGTCATATGCACTGTTTCACATGGTTACTACTCCCACCCTTTTGGTGTGTGTGTGGTGAGAGCACTTACTGCTTTCTTAGCAAATTTTAAGTATGTATTATTATTAACTGTAGTCACCCTGCTGTACACTAGATTTCCAGAACTTATTCATCTTATAACTAAAGGATTGTACCCTTTGACAAGCATCTCCCCATTTCCCCCAACCTCCAGCTTCTGATAACCGCTGTTCTGTTCTCTACTTTTTGTTTCTCTGTGTTTGCCTTTTTTTTGGGGGGGGGGCCGGATTTACACATGTAAGTGAGATCACAGACTATTTGTCTTTTCCTATCTGACTTATTTTGCTTAGCATGATGTCCTCTCAATGCATCCACTTTGTGGCAAGTGGACTTCCTTCTTTATCGTGGCTGAATAACATTTCATTCTCTCTCCCTCTCCCTCTCTCCCCCACCCCCTTTATTTACATCTTCTGTATCTATACCATAATGTGTTGGCTTTGTGAATAATGCTTCATTGAACATGGGGTGTGGATACCTCTTTGAGATACTTATTTCATTTCCTTCAGAAATGCACCTCAAAGAGAGACTACCAGGTCAAATATAGTTTCATTTTAAAACTTTCGAGCAGCCTTCATACTGTTTTCCATAAAGGCCATACCAATTTATATTCACATCAACAGTCCAAAAAGTCTCCCTTTTCTTCCCATCCTTGTCAACAATTTATCTTTTGTCTTTTTCATAAGAGTCATTCTAACAGATCTGAGGTGATAACTCATTGTGGTTTTGTTGAGGTCCTTTAATGGACTGGAACCTGGTGGTCTAGAGTTGATGATAAGAAAGTAAAGGAGAGAGAAAGAGGCTGATATTCCTTGGTTTACGCAGAAAACCAATAAAGCCCCTGCACGGGACTTGCTCTGTTCACAAAGGCCTCAGGCGCCCTCTCGATGAGGTGAAGGTGCAGAGTGCATTCTCGAGAGGGTCTTAGAAGCCCAGGCAGGAAAGTGAACTCAGAGAGCCTCTGCACTCCAGGGGATCAGCCTGAAAAAGAGAGAGAGGGAAAGAGAGAGAGAGAGAGAGATAAAGACAGACCCAGGGACCAGAGCTCTGATGGAGCAAAGATGTTTTAATCAACATGGTGTGGGCATATATACTGTCTTATAAGGTAGTTATTCTCAGCAAAGATAAAGATTAAAATTCCAGACTTACAAAACATAGGCGATCAATATTAAAGACAGAGAGAGTTGTAAACAATCACTTTTACTGTATGGTTCATAAGAAGGAAGAGGGTACTTATCACCATATAGAAAAACTAAGGAAGGAAATGCCTGGATTCCTCAGCCCCCTGGAAAGGCTTGCCTCAACTCTTAGGAACAGAGGATTCCTGACAGATCCAAAACAGCACACAGGAAGCCTCCTGTTAAATGCTTCCTGACATGGTTTGATTTCCATTCCCCTGATGATTAGTGATGTTGAGCATCTTTTCATGTATGCATTGGTCATTTGAATATCTTCTTTGGGAAAAAGTCTACTTGGGTCCTTTGCCCATTTTTATATTGAAATATATTCTTTGTCTACTGTTGGATTGTATAAGTTTGTTATGTATTTTGGATATTAACCCACCATTAGATGTATGGCTTGAATATATTTTTTCCTATTTCATGGGTTACCTTTCTATTTTGTCAGTTATTTCTTTTGCTTTCTGCAGAAGCTTTTTAGTTTAGTGTGCTTTCCATTGCCTGTGCTTTTGGTGTCATATCAAAAAAATTATTGCCGTGGCCAATGTCAAGAAGATTTTCCCTACTTTCTTCCAAGAGTTTTTCAGTTTCAAGTCCTACACAGTAGTTCCCCATTATCCACAGGGCTATGTTTTAAGATCTGTAGTGAATGCGTCGGAGAAAGCAATGGCACCCCACTCCAGTACTCTTGCCTGGAAAATCCATGGACGAGGACCCTGGTGGGCTGCTGTCTATGGGGTCGCACAGAGTCGGACACAACTGAAGAGACTTAGCTGCAGCAGTAGCAGCAGCAGTGAATGCCTAAAACCACAGATAGTATCAAACTCTATATATGCTATGTTTCTTCCTATACATAGATGTCTATAATAAAATTTAATTTATAAATTAAACACAGTAAGAGATTAACAACAATTATAATAAATAGAAAAATTATAGCAATATACTAGAATAAAAGTTATGTGAATATTATTTCTCTTTCTCACAATATCTTATTATACAATATTCTTCTTGTGATGATATGGGATGACAAAATGCCTATGTGATGAGATAAAATGAGATGAACGATGTAGGTATTGTGATACAGTATTAGACTACTATTTGCCTTTGACAATATGTCAGAAGGAGGATCATTATCTGTCAGAAGGAGATGTTTTTGGATCACTGAGTCATGATGATGTCAATGGTTAGATGTCAGGAGCAGACAGCGATGGCAGTTTGGGAGCCCAGGTAGGGATAACATGAGATTTTATCATGCTACTCAGAATAGCATGCAGTTTAGAACTTATGAATTGTTTATTTCTGGAATTTTCCACTTAATATTTTTAGACTGCACTTAACTACTGGTAACTGAACCATGGAAAGCAAAACTGTGGATGGGGAGACTACTGTGTTTAAATCTTTAATCCGTTTCAAATTAACTTTTGTGAATGGTGTAAGATAGTGGTCTAACGTCATTCTTTTGTATGTGGATATCTGGTTTTCTCAACCCTATTTTTTGATGAGATTTCCTTTTATATGTTCTTGGCACCCTTATTCAGTATTAGTTCACTGTTTATGGGTGGCTTTTTTCCTGGGCTCTTTATTCTGTTCCATTGGTCTGTATGTCTAGTGTTATGCCAGCACTATACTGTTTTGATTACTGTAGCTTTGTAATATAGCTTAAAATCAGAAAGTGTAATGCCTCCATCTTTGTTCTTTCTCAAGACTTACTTTGGATCCTTGGAGTCTGTTCCTGGTTCCATATAAACTTTAGGATAGTTTTCTCTATGTCTGTGAAAATATCAATGGAAATTTGATTTGTTTTGTTTGTTCATTCACTCAGTTGTGTCCTACTCTTTATGACCCCATTGACTGCAGCACACCAAGCTTCCCTATTCTTCACCATCTCCCAGAGCTTGCTTCAGCTCACGTCCATTGAGTTGGTGATGACATCCAACTATCTTGTCCTCTGTCTTCCCCTTATCCTCCTCCTTCAATCTTTCCCAGCACTAGGGTCTTTTCTAATGAGTCAGCTCTTCACATCAGGTGGCTAAAGTATTGGAGCTGCATCATCAGTCCTACCAATGAATATTCAGGATTGGTTTCTTTTAGGATTGACTGGTTTGATCTTTTTGCAGTCCAAGGGACTCTTGAGTTTTCTCCAACACTGCAGAGACTTTGATAGAGATTGAATTAAATCTTTATATTGCTTTGAGTAGGCTTCCCAAGTGGTGCTAGTGGTAAAGAACCTGCCTACCAGCACAGGTGACATAAGAGACAGGGGTTCAACCCCTGGTGAGTAGTGTGGACATTTTAATGATGTTAATTCTTCTAGTCCATGAATGTGGGAATATCTTTCTATTTACCAATTTATATTTTCTTCAGTTTCTTTCGTCAATTTCTTAATAGTTTTCAGTGTTTAGGCATTTTACCTTCTTGGTAAAATAACATTTATTTCTTGGTATTTGGCTGTTTTTGGTACTAGAGTGAATGGATTATTTTTTTAATTTCTCTTTCTGATAGTACATTGTTATTGTATAGAAATGCAACTGATTTGTGTATATTGATTTTGTACACTGCAACTTTATTATATTATTATTAGATAAAAGACACGTTTATCTGCAGCCAACAAGAGCCCACTTGCTGGCTGCAATTTGCAAGTCTCTATTATCATGCTCCATGTCATGTTCAAGCACAGAATAGCCAAACAGTGACAGATAACAGATACATTGACACTCCCATGTCTAAGAAGGATGGAAGAATGTGTGGCACTATATTTTGAGGGGTTTAGTGGGGACAGATCTTGAAGACTTTGTGGGGAGCAGGCTGCTTAGGAAGATGAGCAACCAGGAGCTCCTGTTTCCAGACACCTTCAGGAGGTCATTTTCTGGTCTTGCCTAAATCTTGTAGGCACAGGCCTGATCTCTGTCGCTGCAGCCTAGCTTCCGAGTTTGTGTTTGGCTTGGGCAGACTCGCTCGGCACCTTCCCAAACCCCCAATCACCTTTCCACTCTGTCTAAATAGACTTGATATGATGAAAGACACAGACAGAGTTAAGCTATTCCCCAATGATATCAAATAAATTGGCACAATTAGGGAAACTGGGTGACCAGAATAGTGGCATAAGAGATACTTGTCCCTGTGTACCTTTTTCAGTCTTTTCGCTTTATAGCCAGTGAATGTATTATTTATTCCCACAAAATGAAATTCAAAACTGATGCATAAATAAGCAAATACATAACTCATATTCCCTTGGTGGTTCTGCTGCACAGCCAGGTTTGAGAACCACTGCATTAACTCATCATAAGGGAGGAAAGTAAACTCAAATTGCTTAGCCCATTTATCAATCTTCTAGTGTAGGCATCTGCCTTGTATCCCCAATGCTTAGTACAGGGCATGGATGAAGGGTACTCAGTAAATATTCGTCGAATTTAAATTGTTATTCACTTGACCTCTATAGGAGATTGAGTTGAGTTGGCCTGATGTTCTGTGTGTATCTTTACCTGTCACCCATAACACTAAGGGCCATATCATCATGTCCCACATGAAAAACTGATCTCCAAATTTCTAGCTCTGAAGTGCATGTCACTGGGCTAGCCCCAAGGAGCAATGGGGCTCCTTCTCTAACCCTTTTCAAAATCGTGACCTTTCCAAGCTGAATTTGGAAAGAATCTCAGGGCAAAAGTCAGAATTCTGTATCAACAGGGCATAATGCAAGCTTGGGAAAGTCTTCATGGAGGCAGGCACACCTTGACCTGTTCTACGAGAATGGCTAGGATTTCACGGAACCGTGCTGTCACAGGAGACGTGGATTTGGGGATTAGGAGCTATGGAAATGGGACTGTAAAATGGGGAAATGCTTTGAGTGGGAAAGTGGGTAGGTGTTTAGGGGAAATTGGGAGCAGCCTAGCTCTGAGAAAGGCACACCAGGAGATGCAGGCTGGAGAGAGGAGTGGGCCAGATTGTGGGAGGCCTAATGAGAACAGTTAAAAGTATTTGATATGATACACAGAGGAAATTATAATTGTTATCTCATTAGGATTATTAAGACCTGGTTGAAGAAATACTGCAGATTATGGCTTTGTAGCCAAATCGGGCTGCTATTTTAAGCAAGAAATATGCCCCAAAGCTTGCTGCAGAAGCAGACAGTATCTGTGAAACCACGCTCTCCAGAAAAAGAATGAGTTCTGGGACAGATTCAGACAGGTTTTTGATGTTGAACCTGCTGAGAATAATGAGGAGAAGAGGTAGTGAGTGGGAAGAATAAGATAATCATTCCTTGAAGAAAGAAATATAGAAGCAGAGAAAATAACTGTTTTCCCCTCTCTGTGTGACAGGGAAAGAAAGGCTGAATAGGGTGATGATAAAAGGTGGCCTCAGATGAAATTGAGGATCAAGTGACAGAAATGGATTCCCTGGCAATTGTATATCCATCCTGGGCTGAGAGGCAGAGCCACCCTGGACTTTTGTTCCATATTCTCAGCTCGGTAAATCCCTTTTCCTTTTCCCTAAAGCTCTTCTTGCCGAGTCTTTGTTGGAAAGGATGGGGTGTGTTCTTCCGTCTCGTCTGAAAGCTGCCAGGCATTCTGAGTGTGTGCCATGTCAGCACACCTCCCCACAGATGGCAGGGAACTCCAAACAATGTGAAAGAGTCCAAATTAATGGGAAACAGTGCAAAATAAAACACTCTGTATGTGAGCCCTATTTGCCCACAAATGGTTTGAGGGAGGAAATAGGAAAGAAATCAAGCAAAATTAACTTCTTTCAGGAAGTCAATTTCATTCTTCTAGGAGAGCAGGAGAACCTGGGGCGTACAGGTCGTAGTTACACATTCCACCCTAAACTGGAAACCTATTTGTTTTACAGGCTGAAAAGGCTTGACATGTGGGAGTTACCTTTTTGATACAATCTGATGCAAAATATCCACTGCCCAATAAGTTTCAGGTCCTTTAAATCAAGGGACATTTCTTAATAGGGTTATTTTTTTCTCCCTTTCTTATTTTTAATGTTCAAATTCCTACTAACAGCTCTTTTCAAGGGAGATGGGGATGAATTTAGAAAAGATGTTCTTCAGGGACTAGATGGAGCCCACACTGTTGCCCTGTCAGGCTTGTGAAATTTCCCCTTAGGCTAACACATAACTAGCTTACTCCAACTTGGTTTATAGAGGGCTATGGAATGTAAATTTGTATGAGAAAAGGTCTAGGGGTGAAATTAAGTATCAAGAGAGTCCATTTGCTGTTACAACTGGAAGATCAGCCCCAGCAGGGCTAGCACAAGGTTGAGGTAAGCAAAGTACTAAGGCTGAAATTTAAGGAGGCACTCACTCTCAGGGTTATTTACATGTGGGGTAAGCTCCAGGAGCCTCCTTAAATTTTGCTCCCCATGTGCCTCACTCTAGCCCCTGTCCAGAACCTCAGTGCTCCAGTCACAAACACCTTGACAGTTATGCTGCTGAATCACCATTTATCCAGCAGTTATGTTCCTAAATACTATTCACAAATATTGAGAAGCTTCATCTGTTTCTTAGGATCTTCCCCTGGCAAGGGCTCCAACCCTGTTAACTTTCTATTTCCTTTATTGCTTAATACAGATTACCTTAAATGTCAAGAAGTTGACATTGAATGAATTGATAAAAGAAAAATAATCTTGGGGTGTTAATGATCACCTCCCAAATCTATTTTACATTTTTGTTTTCCTGGCTTGATTTTCTATAATATGAGACCGCCTGTGATAAATTTGGATTTCAGTAGTCCCACTAGGAGGCTAGACAAAATGAGAGTAACCATGACTCATATTACTGCCCATTCATCATGCATACATTCTAGGTCAAAGCTATATGCCGTATTGAAGTGTCTTAAAGTACCCAGTAGATTCTACATTCTCAGGGTTAAGTTAGTTGGGAACCTACTGTTAACCACCTAGAGAAATGGATTCTCACATTCTATGGTCCTTGATCTAGCATCTTGCTAATAAACAAGGGCATCTATATCAGCCTGCATAACAAGATTCAGATCATTTCATTTTAACCTTTTTTGTAAATCATGAGATCAGTTTTGGCCAGTACAAGCTTGAATCCAAGACAATTTTAAGACCTTGGTCAACAGAGGACATCTTCAGGTCATTTCATCCTAAGTATCAGAAAAGTTGTATCTGCATCATTCATTGCTGAATGATATGGAAATATAACTGGATATCTAAGAGGGATACTTCTTGCAAGGGCAGATCTATCAATATTTTTTTTTTTCAGTTTCCATTGCTTTTATGATTAGAAGATCCTTTACTGTTAAAAAACAAAATTAAAAAATCATATTGATTTTATCCAGTGATTCATGCATCAGACAGCATCCAGGCTAGCAGACAGAAAGTTCCAAGGAGCTGTACAAAATGAAAGACTTATGGCAGAGGGAACAGAAACAAGGAAGTCATATTAGATTTTAAAAATAAAAATAAACCCTATTGGTTACTGTAAGGTTACTTTCCTTTAGAGGGTAAGACCCCTGGAGAAGGAAATGGCAACCCACTCCAGTACCTTTGCCTGGAAAATCTCATGGACAGTGGAGCCTGGTGGGCTGCAGTCCACGGGGTGGCAAAGAGTCAGGCACGACTGAGTGACTAATACTTACTTACTTATACTTAGGAGTCTATTGGACAGATACCTAACTGGTAATGATTAGGTGATCCCTGATTGACTGGTTCAGAAGGGCATTTCTTGGAAAGCTGTATCTTTAAGATTTGGTTTGGTGATGTGGGGCATCCATTTGGGGCTTGTTGTCTTGTTTATAAAAATTTCCCCACCAATCAGACTCTCGGCCTTTCTGAGAGATGTGATTAAAATAATTAAGGCACTAGCTTAGCAGCTAAGTGATTCCCAGCTAACACTCTGGAGTCCTTAGAAGTTTTGCTGAATTTTTGTGTGGTGTTCACCGATCACAACATCTCAGGTTCGCATTCTTTGTGAGTCATCCTCTGTTCCTTTTCTAAGGTGCTAACCTTAGGGAGATCATTGGCTCCTATGTTCTAGACTTAGACCTGTTTGTCTTTGGAATGTTTTCTTCTCCTCTGGGTACATGGTTTCATTTAGCGTAGAGGAGAAGGTCTAAGAAACGCTCCCATTTGGCTCTGAATATCAACTTTCAAAATGGCCAACTTCTGACCATAGAGCTATTTTTAAGAAAAGTCCTTTTAAATATCTTGTCAGGTTTCAGCCAGAACAAACGTTAAATATTCCTAGAAGTACTGAATAGCCTTTTGGACAAAGAGGCATCCCCAAAGAAGATACAAAAGGAGACTGTACTCCCAGGGTTCAGAGCCATCCCCCAAAGACAGTCAAAAGAAAGGAAAACTTAGTTCCCCTGACAGCTGGCAGCAGTTGGTGGGACCCTCTCTGAAAAAGGAGTGCAGCCCACATTTCTGTCTGGCCATATTTTTAGGCCCTCAAAACTGATGGTTGATCTGCCTGTGTGTGCAAGAACCAACAACTGGAACATCCCAGGCAGGCAGAAAGCCAAGCCAAGTTCTCAGGATACAAAATAAGACAGACAAGAAGGAAAGGGCTGTCCCTGAGAGCTGTCAACAACCAGTGGGTGCCCTGAAACTGAATTTGTAAGAGTCTAAATTTGTAAAGGAAGTGACAGCCTGAAATTCTGTTTCTCTCTCTCAACTGGCCACTCACAACAGAGAACCAGGAGAGCTGACCAGAAGGGTAAGATTTCTCACCCTTCACTGACTTTTGCCACTGTTCCCAGGATCTCATCTGCAGGCTCCAGAGAGTAGGGTTTCAAGTAAAGAGGTAGCCCTAGTTTCTACCACAGTTTGGCAAGATTTAGTGCTAATTTTACTTTTGGTTTACCCTTGACTCTTTAGGGGAGTCACGGGTAGCAGTTTACCAGGGAATCCCTCAGAGTCCCAACATCCCTGGGAGGGGCCCATATGGGGTCCCTGCTTCAGTGGTAGATATGGGGGCATATGTAACGATGCTAACTTGGCAGCCTTTTACTTGCAGTCTTGTAACCTCTTCATTGTGGGAAGGTGACTCAGGTAGAGGATTAATGGGGTCTGAGGATGGAGGAGAGTTATAGGAGCCATGTCAGTCTTACAGTCTTTTGTTTTAGCTTGCCTCTTCTGTCTTTAGTTTTCATTAGCTTTTCGCAATGAATGTTTCAGTGAAGCTGTTTTGAAACTTTGAAACCTTTTGGAAATTTTTGCATGCCAATTTAAATAGGTATCCCATTCTGTTTGTTTGATTTGGGAAACTTGCTCTCAAGTGCACCTCTTAAAAGAACGATCATGTTTAACTGGAACGTTCCCCTAAAGGCCATTGTCATTCTAGGTTGTCCTAGTGAGATTTGGCCATTTTTGTAGATATCCACAGCTTCTGGGATGACAGTTCTTAAATGGAAAATAAGTAGGTGTGCCAGAAGGTGGCTCATTCACTTCTTTGAAACCCGAGGATCTTATGTCTTCAGATGAACTTTGGTCTTTCAGAGCCAAATTAAAACCTCAGAGGTATTAAATACAAACAGATAAGGACAAGCCACCAGTGGCCACAAGATCTTCACACTATTAGCATTTTCGTGGAAGAAAAAACAACAGGGCCGCATCTGATAGAACTGAGACCAGGAGAACACGAAACAGTCCATAGGTATTCACCGGAAAGCTAGGGAGGCTGGTTTGAGAGCAGCAGATGAAATGAGGAGGCATTTTTCTTTCTCCAGTACTGGCTGAGTGCTAAGAGTCCACATTAAAAAGGTTTGAGGGAGCTACCTTAGTCCAGACCCTGTGAATTCTTAAAACCAGCCAGCTGGAGCGCCCATCAGGACAGCGTCCCACCCTGAGGAGTCACTGCTGGGAGTAGAATGAAAACCGAACAGGAGAGAGATGACAGGAACAAGGAGAGACAAAACCCGGGAGGGGAGGAGCCAGGAAACCTCAGGATATGGGTTGCCCTATTTTTGAACATTACAGAACAACCACGAGGGTGCTCTGACAAGTTATAAACGCTATCCCGAAGCACGTCTCATTCTAAAAGTTCAGGAATCCAATTTCACGCAAAAGTCAGCAGCAGGAAAAATGGAAGTCAAATCCATACCAAGTTGTTCTAAGATAAAAGAGAATAAGGAGAACAGCATCCCTACAGACAATGAAAGCATACCAGAAAGGTACTTTCTCAAATGGAGTAAAATCGTAGCCTATTAAATATTTTAAAACAAGCTTAAAGTGATTAAGAAAAGGGTATAAGACATTAAGGAACAGTACAAGTCAGAATTTGAAAAACTCAGAAATGAAGTGGCAAGACTCAGGACAGGACTAAAGATAATATAAAACCTTGTGGTCTTCATATAAACATTTTTTTAAACCAAATCACTAGAGAGATAATAGATCTAAGATCTGCAGTGAGTTTTGGATACATAGGTGCCTACAGAAGTAAAACAAAATGAGCGTTAGGGAGAGGTTGGAGTTTATAATTACTACATGCCATAGCAATGTAGATACAGTAGAACTGCAGCTAACGTGGGGGGGATGTGTAGAGCATGTGCAAAAATCATTTTAATGTTTTCACTAATCATGTCATCATCAGTATTAAAATTAGTATTTGCATCAGTATGGTCATTCCAGTACTATCATGTGTATAATATGTGAAAAAACAAATGAGTGATTATCGAATATTCTTATTCTATCACCCCTGCTGTTGCTGAGAACCAGGACTCTCAGTGTGAAGTTTCAAAAGGAGCCACACATATAATATAGAAAAGGTTAAATAAAAGTTTTACAGGCTCAAATTTGAATTCTAAGTAGCAAAATGAACTCATGAAGCCCATGTATGTGTGTGCACATATTTCCTAGTCCTGTGTACCTTTTAAAAGCCTAGAGATAATTGAAATACAACTTTTCTCTAAAAGTAACTTGGGCTTCGTAAAGAGATACCTGATTCTAGATCTGGAGCAGAAAAGCTAAGATGGGCATGGGCCAGCCTGTCTCACACCCAGAGGGGGCGGCTTGGAAGCTGCCAAATCCTACTTGGGTCATGACAAAAGGACTCTCCAGGGAACTCAGCAAGGGTCCCACTGGCTAAAGGTGAGACAAATTGTGTTTCAGTAATGATGAAAATCGCAGTGGGTTGAAAGCCAATGAGTTCAGTTCAGTTCAGTCACTCAGTCGTGTCCAGCTCTTTGCAACCCCATGGACTAGAGCACGCCAGGCTTCCCTGTCTATCATCAACTCCTGGAGCTTGCTCAAACTCATGTCCATCGAAGCCCAATAAATATATTTAAGCCCATGATTTTATAACATTAAAAAATAATCACCATCAGAGAATGACAGGAAACCACTTCATTGTCTGGAAAACCAGTAAATAAATGAAAAGAACCAAGCATCTTCCTAGCTTTCCTGTGTGAACTGTATTGCAAGTAGTCAAAGAGTAGAAGAGGACAGGTTGAATATAAAATATTTCAACAAATAAACTAATGAAATGTCTGTTTTTTTTTTTTTTTTTTATGTTTGATGGCTATCAGCTTTTAAGCTTCAGTCTTCTTTGACCTTTTGCCCCACACCTGGGCAAGCTGATAAGACTGGATGTTCTCTCCTTGGGCACCTATTGAAAGTTCAAACCACACAAGTCCTATCCAGGCACAGAAACCCTTACCTCAGTCTCACCTTCTTATCAAAATAAAAACCCTAAGCCAGTGTCCTTTCTTTGGTCTCTCAAGTCATTTTTTGGGTTAGCTGAGAAAATCAGTCATGCTCTTCCAGAAGCTTCATTATATAAATAATAAGCCTTTTTATTCCCTCTTGGTGTGTGCATGTGTCTGTGTGAGTGTGTGTGTCTGTGTGAGTGTGTTTGTATGTGTGTAATATGTTATCAGTCTTGACATCCAAACCAGTTTTGGATGGATATTCATTCTTTCTTTTCAGAATGAGCTCATCATAAACTAAAAGGAAAAAGTAAACTTAGAAGATTGCCATTTATAACGCATAATTTAGAAAAATGTATCTAAATCCTGCTGCTGCTTCTGCTGCTAAGTCGCTTTAGTTGTGTCTGGCTCTGTGTGACCCCATAGATGGCAGCCCACCAGGCTCCCCTGTCCCTGGGATTCTTCAGGCAAGAACACTGGAGTGGGTTGCCATTTCCTTCTCCAGTACATGAAAGTGAAAAGTGAAAGTGAAGTCACTCAGTCGTGTCCGACCCTCAGTGACCCCATGGACTGCAGCCTTCCAGGCTTCTCCATCCATGGGATTTTCCAGGCAAGAGTACCGGAGTGATCTAAATGCTAGCATAAAATTAGAGACACAGCAGACATGTGTTCCTCCTATAGTTTTGGTAGAATCTGAATCTCTGTTTGTGTGAGTGTATACTCAGAACAAGTTAAGACATGATAAATCTGGTACTCATAACCCTGCTTGTGGAAATATACACTTGTACTATTTTTCTGGAAAGAAATTTGGGAATAAATTTTAAGAAACTTCAGAGTTGTAAAGTTCTGTGTCACATACCTTGCAGATATAAAATCTAAGCAATGATTAGTGGTGGTAAAAACTTATGCCTAAATAGTTACAGCATAGTAATATAGGATCATTTAAAGTAGTTAAAGGAGAAGGATATGCAATGTCTAAGTGTAAAGGAAAAGAGTGAATGACATGCAGCAAATTAAAAGAAGATTTTGAAAAAACGTAATGAGCATAAATCTTTAAAAACATGCCATAGTGTTGTGTTTTTTTTTAAAAAGCAAGAAACAAATAAGTGTTTAAAATGGTTACATAGATGAATAGTAAAAAACCTGGGGGGAAATTCAGCAATGCAAATTCTATGACTCCTGATGAAAACAGCTGTTTGGGAACCCTTCTTCAGTCAGCCTGTGAGAAATGAGGGTTCCTTAGCAAAGTCAGCAGGCAGCACTTACCACATTCTGAGGTTTCATGTTCACTGAAGACTGGGTCTAGAAACCTCATTCCTTCGTCCAAATACTCTTGCAGTAAGTAGGGAAAGGAACCTTAACATTCCCCAAAGGGGATGATAATAGAGAATGCCCTCAGCTTTTCAAATAAAGGATGCAGGTCAAGTTATCATCATCATCATCTTTGATTCTGTGCTTGTCAGGGAGGAGCTCATCCCAGTCCCAGGGCCCCTGAGGTGCTGAAAGGCAACTTTTCATATCACATAAGAGCACACACATGAGAATTTTAGTGTCCTGGCAAGACTCTAAGTTCTACAGTAGTGAGTGTATATCTGTCCTAATCCCTACTGGAGCCCTGGCTCCCAGCCCAGAGCCTGCACACAGAGAGGATCAGATTAATACTTGTCAAATGGATGAACAAATGATCCTGTAACAGATGTGCTCCTTGGGAACCAATTCTCCAGTGTTTAAGTTTTCTTTATCTAGCTAGAGATGGACTGAAATTATCTCTAGGAAAGGATTCTATATGTCCTACACCAACCTAATGGATTGATATTAAATGTGGGCAGCCTTGGAGAAGGGAATGGAAACCCATTCCAATATTTTTGCCTAGAGAATCCCATGGACAGAGGAGCCTGGTGAACTACAATCCATGGGGTTATAAAGAGTTGGAAACAACTGAGCTACTAACACACTGTGGGCAGCCTACTACTTCAATATTAATGCTATCTACCATTTATTGTATGCTACAAGGCATATAAATAAGTGCTGAGTATTTCATATTCATTATGTCTAATACTTGAACCATAGAGAATTTAAGTTGCTGGACTGAGACCACAGAGCTGCAAGCTTCCAAGTCAAGGTGAAACTGTATGTTTCCATAGCCCACATGCAGTCATAGGGATAAAATTAAGAAAAGAGAGAAGATGAAAATTATCTCTAGATGTCTCCACCGAAGGGAATGAATAAGTAAGAATATCATCAACAGGCAGTGAGATTAAGTTGGTGGGAAATTCAGAAAACTCCCTGATATTTCAGTTGGCTTGTTCATTTTCATTTGAAAAGGAAATAAGAAAAAATGGAGTTCTTGAATCAGATACCTTAATCCTATCTTCAGGGAAGGCAGAACATGGTGTTAGAGATGAGAATAGCTTTTTTAAAAAAGGGTGAAGCTTTTCTTGAAAAGATGAAGCACAGAGATGCTGGGGAAAATGGGGATTTGAATCAGGCAGATTTTTTTTTCAGGTTTTTTATAAACTTTGGCTGTGTGGATATTCACTATTAAATGTGAAGAGGAATGAAAAATTAATTAATGTATTAATGGGACAAAATGTTAGCAAAAATGAAACAAATATGCAAATGATTATAAATTTGAATATTTCATCTAGAAGTGTATACACATGGAACTTTAATTTGATTATTGACACTAAAGAAAGTGAAGTCGCTCAGTCATGTCCGACTCTTTGCGACCCCATGGACTGTAGCCTACCAGGCTCCTCTGTCCATGGGATTTTCAAGGTGAGAGTACTGGAGTGGGGTGCCATTTCCTTCTCCAGGGGATCTTCCCAACCCAGGGATCAAACCCAGGTCTCTTGCATTATGGGCAGACGTTTTACCATCTGAGCCACCAGGGAAGTCTGACACTAAAGATGGAAATTAAAGGATAGTTTTTATTCTTAAATATTAATCATTTAGGAGAAATGGTTAATAATGGGGAATTGAGATGTTTTCATAAATGGGGTTCAAAACCAATAATGAAAGTAAAAATTTTAAGATTAAAACAATGAAAACCTGATTGTTAAACAGAATTTAACCAGAGAATAGTGATAAAAATAATTCAAGGGTTTTATAGATGCTGACATTTTTAGAGAATTTGTAAAGTACTTACTTTTATAAGAAGAATTTATTTTGCCACCACAAGATAGAAAATGTTCTAGGTATCTTAAGGAAAGCTAAATAATATACAGATTTGCAAGACTCTTATTGACTATTACTGGCCGTTAGTTCTCAATACTGGCCGCACATTAGAATCACCTGGATAGCTAAACAGTGTTCATCTTGGATCCCTACCCTAGACTAATTAAACTAGAAACTATGGGAATGAAAATCAGTACTTTTTAAAAGCTCCCAAGATGATTATATTTTGCTGCCAGGATTGAGGATCACTAATTTAAACAATGATGAATAAGATTATGTACCTAATGAAAGTAAGAACCATGCATGATTTATTCAGCACAGTATCTGGAACATGATAGATACTCGATAAAGACTCGCTGAATGAATTGAGTAATTTAGTAATCCTGTGGCATATCTATAATTAGGGAAGCATATCAATGCTTCTCTCCCCATAATATAATTTTTTAAAATTGCCTGTGCTGAGTGATAACTTATTTTCATTTCTCCATGAGTATGTATCCAAATAGTATTTTCTGATTCATAGTCTAAAAAAATGAAAGGTCCTTTGAAATAGGGCTGAATTTGAATGTGTCTATTTCTCTCACTCAAAGGAACCAGCTAATTGTCTTGCCATCATCATAAATGGTCCCTTAGCATCTCATACAGAGTGGGACAATACTGAGATTCTGGCCCCAGGAGGCATGCATTGACACATTTTTGATGGTGACCTGCTGGAAGACATAGTCTACATCAGAACCAGTATATCCATACATGAAACAAAAAATCAGTACTTCTCTTTAATATGTAAGGTAATCTTTGATGTTTTCTGTTCTATTTTATTCATTTAAAATGGTAGTAAAATGTAATTTCATGACCCACTAGGGGATCTTCACTCACACTGAAAAACATTGCAACAATTGGACAGTACAAATAGCGTGGCCAAAGCAGAATAACAGTACTTTCCTTGCTGTGGAAGAGAAAATACATTCTCAGTGCTTATGACTAACTCATAATATCCTGGCTCATTACACTTGACAGAAATGTATATTTTATTATTTACTGTCTATTTCTTGCAATGTGAATGTATGACTCCTGAGGGGAGAACTCCCATCTGCCCTGTACACCATTGTTATCAGCAACCAGATAGAAACACAGTGCCTGGCTCATGTTAGCCACTCAAAACACGGTCATTAAATTGCTGAACAAATGAATGAATAAGTCCCTACTATAATGATTTCTCAATAACATTACATGAAATTTTCAGTTATTTTCCAAACAACTTTCATTTCCAGAGTCCTTGTCATAAAGTTTTTCATCCTCTTGAATACCCAGCTATGTCATTGTTTTAAAATATCCACTCATCCCAGGGTTCTAAAACTCATCCTACAGTTTAAAAAGTTATCTTTTTTTTGTTGTTGTTGTTGTTCATGGCCCTAAGACCTATGAAGCAAGAGAGAGAGAAAATCTATCTTTTGAATATTTTTCTAGGAATAATAATTTCTAAATATCTCGATGGAGAAGTAGGAGCCTTTGAAAGTAATTTAGTTTCCTATCAGTGTGCTGTCATGTCCCACTCTTTGCAACCTCATGGACTATAGTCCGATAGGCTCCTCTGTCCATGGAATTTTTCCAGGCAAGGGTACCAGAGTGGGTTGCCATTTCCTACTCCAGGGTGTCTTCCTGACTCAGGGATCCAACCTGCCTTTGGAAGTAAGAGAGCCATCAAATAAGGAAGCTAGGCGCTATGAACGGTGGGTACAAATGAGGCCACCAAATCACAGGGAGGTCTGGCTTGTGAGGGGGGAGACAGAAAAACTGAAAATGACCAGTAATTACGCACACAGTGAAGGGAATGAAGAAACAAAGGGCTACATGGTAGGGGACCTGGGAGCACGAATGCAACCCAGGGAAAGAGAGAACAGAGGAAAAGATGAGAGTATAGATCTATGGCTGTCCATCCATGTACACATAGAGCATACCACAGATAATCGCATAAGTCTGTGTCAGCCAGTTCTCATGGGGCTGAGTGATTCATGAGATTCATCTCAGAGATTTGTTGCACTTGGAGATTTATAGACCGAGTTTCTGGTGTTGATGGAGGTTGCAAATCCATTCATTCACATAGTCAGTGAATATTTATTGAATATTTGTCTTGTGTAAGTATTATAAAGAGAATGGCCAGTACAATAGATGCATTACCTGTCCTCATGAAATTTTTATTCTAATGAGGGATTTATACTGATAACAGTAATAAATTAATTACACAATTAACCATGGATCACAATTTAAAAGATTATGGAGATAGCCAATGGTACTGTAAATATTTGAACTATGATCTGAGGCATGAAGAGGAGCAGAGCATTCCAAGTAGAGAGGACGGTATTTGCAAAGGCCCTGTGGCAGTGATGTCTGTTCTATGTGAGGACAGTGTGGCTGGAACGTAGCTAGTGAGAGCAGGATCACTAGGGAAGTGAGCAGGGTCTGGGCCATGCGGGAACTCGCAGGCATACTGTTGAGTTGAGTCACTCACTTGTGTCCGACTCTTTGTGACCCCATGGACTGCAGCACACCAGGCCTCCCTGTCCATCACCAACTCCTGGAGTTTACTCAAACTCATGTCCATTGAGTCCGTGATGCCATCCAACCATCTCACCCTCTGTCATCCCCTTCTCCTCCTGCCTTCAATCTTTCCCAGCATCAGGGCCTTTTCAAATGAGTCAGTTCTTTGAATCAGTGGCCAAAGTATTGGAATTTCAGCTTCAGCATCAATCCTTCCAATGAATTTTCAGGACTGATTTCCTTTAGGATGGACTGGTTGGATCTCCTTGAAGTCCAAGGGACTCTCAAGAGTCTTCTCCAACACCACAGTTCAAAAACATCAATTCTTCAGTGCTCAGCTTTCTTTATAGTCCAACTCTCCCATCCATACATGACCACTGGAAAAACCATAGCTTTGACTAGATGGACCTTTGTTGGCAAAATAATGTCTCTGCTTTTTAATAAGCTCTCTAGGTTGGTCATAACTTTCCTTCCAAGGAATAAGCGTCTTTAATTTCATGGCTGAAATCACCATCTGAAGTGATTTTGGAGCCCCCAAAAATAGTCAGCCACTGTTTCCACTGTTTCCCCATCTATTTGCCATGAAGTGATGGGACCAGATACCATGATCTTCATTTTCTGAATGTTGAGTTTAAACCAGCTTTTTCACTCTCCTCTTTCACTTTCATCAAGAGGCTCTTTAGTTCTTCTTCACTTTCTGCCATAAGGGTGGTGTCATCTGCATACCAGATGAGGTTATTGATTCCAGCTTGTGTTTCTTCCAGCCCAGCGTTTCTCATGATGTACTCTGCATATAAGTTAAATAAGCAGGGTGACAATAAACAGCCTTGATGTATTCCTTTCCCAATTTGGAACCAGTTTGTTGTTTCATGTCCAGTTCTAACTGTTGCTTCTTGACCTGCATACAGATTTCTTAGGAGCCAGGTCAGGTGGTCTGGTATTCCCATCTCTTTCAGAATTTTCTACAGTTTGTTGTTATCCACACAGTCAAAGGCTTTGGCATGGTCAATAAAGCAAAAGTAGATATTTTTCTGGAACTCTCTTGCTTTTTCGATTATCCAACGGATGTTGGCAATTTGATCTCTAGATCCACTGCCTTTTCTAAATCTAGCTTGAACATCTGGAAGTTTACAGTTCACATACTGTTGAAGCCTGGGTTGGAGAATTTTGAGCATTACTTCACTAGCGTGTTGCCTGGAAAATCCCATGGACGGAGGAGCCTGGTAGGCTGAAGTCCATGGGGTCGCTAAGAGTCGGACACGGCTGAACAACTTCACTTTAACTTTTCACTTTCATGCATTGGAGAAGGGAATAGCAACCCACTCCAGTGTTCTTGCCTGGAGAATCCCAGGGACGGGGGAGCCTGGCGGGCTGCCGTCTATGGGGTCGCACACAGTCGGACACGAATGAAGTGACTTAGCAGTAGCGTGTTAGATGAGGGCAATTGTGCAGTAGTTCGAGCATTCTTTGGCATTGTCTTTCTTTAGGATTGGAATGAAAGCTGACCTTTTCCAGCCCTAAATTGGGGACAACACTGGGCAGCAGCCTCGCTGTCTGCAGCATGAGCTCGAGCTGGAGCTACACCACCTTTTTGACCAGTGGAGGCCAGGTGCAGCTGTCCGGTGCGGTGAGTGGATGCAAAGACGCGTGGGTGTCAGAGGAGCTCCTGGTGCTGCTGCACGCGGGGCCAGGAGCTGGGTGGAGCTGCAGGCCTGGGCGCCCGGTTTGGCACTCTGCCGGGAGCCCCTCTGGGCCCAGGCCGTGCTAGAGGTGGAACACGGACCCAGCAGTGATGAGACCCAGGCAGGGCTGCTGTTGCTGCTGCCCTGTACTTGTGCCTAAGTGAGCCCGCTGCCGCCCTTCTACTGGTCTCTGGCCGGAAGGCTGCGGGCGTGTAGGCTGGAGCTGGGCGCCAAGCACAGGTTGCTGCTGGATGCTGCGGGCCAGGTGTTCTCCTGGGGCATGGGCAGGCATGGACAGCTGGACCATGGGACCCTGGAGGCAGAGCCAAAGCCGAGGCTGTTAGAGGCCCCATGGCTGAAGGGCATACTGAGAATTTTCTATTTTCTCCTATGAGAAATGGGAATCCACTCAAAGGTCCGGAACAGAGTTCAGAGGGGCGGCACTATGGAGGGATCAGGAGCAGGATTTAATACGAGTATATCTGTGTCAGGCTGATTCTGTGGCAAGTATTCCAGCTTGCTAGTTGTCAGGTGCTGCGAACCTCTCATTCTTATTCTAACTTGTATGATTTTGTTAGGGACAGCAGCTTTAGTTCTGTTACTGAATGATCTTTCCAGCATGTCTCTGAATCTGTCCAATTTACTGTGCAGAGAAGTTCCCCAGTTTAAACCACTTCTCATTAGAGAATGATTTAAAAAGAAAAAAAAAAAAAAGAAGAAGAAGCTCTGCCTGTCTGTTACTACTGAAGAAAATGTTCTTGAGAGAGGCTCACCTTAATCTTGGGTCTGTAACTCCTGCACTCCAGTAATGATTTGCAATAAATCTGCTTAAATCCTCATCGTGTCTCCCTTTTAATCCTCGGCTCCATCCCTACATATCAAGCTTGGGAAGACACAAATCCTCTCATTTATCAAAAGAAACCCACAGCTCTATAACCTGAGAGTGTAGTTCCATCTGTACAGGAGGGTGGTTAAATACAGCTTTGTGAAATTTTGGTGAAAATGGAATTTTACTTTGCAGATGAGGAAAGTAAGAGGCAGAGGGTTTGGGACTCTTTAACAGTCCATAGGGCCCTGTCTAGACAGCTAAGATGCATCCTTCTAGGGTTTTTATATTGCTTTGCAGATTAGATCAAATTTGATTTGATTATGAACCATTCTTTCTTAAAAAAAAAAAAAAGAAACATTCTTGGAAAAATTCAGGTGTGAAATCTGAACATTAGTGGGAACATTTGAGTTTAGTTACCACATCTAGCAATGAGGAAAGAGTGGGGAAACTTCTTTTAAATATTTATTAAGCAGTTATTGATCATCAGGTACTGTGCCAAAGCTTTAGAGGCACTACCTTATTTTACCCTTGTTACTGTTCTATGAAGTAGATGCTATTAACAGTCTTCATTTTACAGGTGAAGGAAAATGAGACTCAAAATGATTAATTCAGTGCCTGGGATTGGTAGAATCAAGATCTGAACACTGTCTAAACAAACTAAGGGGCATCCCTTGTGGCTCATCTGGTAAAGAAACTGCCTGCAATGTGGGAGACCTGGGTTCAATCCCTGGGTTGGGAAGATACCCTGGAGAAGGGAAAGGCTACTACCTACTCCAGTATTCTGGCCTAGAGAATTCCATGGACTGTATAGTACATGGGTTCACAAAAAGTTGGACATGACTGAGTGACTTTCGCTACTAAACAAACCAAACACCCTCTCTTTTAATTCCAATACATACCATAACATTAACTGCCTAAAATGTATTAATACCAGGCCAGTTTTGACAGGCTCCTAGTATTGTCTAATAATGTAATGTTAATAACTCAGGCTGGCATCTAGGAAAGATAGTGACTTGACCTTAGAAGTTGAATCCCCTCCCTTCCATTTATTCCCTCCCTTAAATTGACCTGGTGGCTCAGACAGTAAAGAATCCACCTGCAATGTGGAAGACCTGGGTTCGATCCCTGGGTTGGGAAGATCCCCTAAAGGAGAGCATGGCAACCCACTCCAGTATTTTTGCCTAAAGAGTCCCCATGGATTCTTCATGTAGCCTGGCGGCTACAGTCCATGGGGTTGCAAAGAGTCGGACACGACTGAGCAACAAAGCACAGCACACACTAACCAGAAAAAACAAAGAATCCCGAAACGGGGAAGAAACCGGCATCAATACAGGAAATCAGAGTTGACTCCATACCCATATCAGAAACCTGCAGGAATTTCTGATACAGTATGGAAATCACACATGAAAAGAAGTAGGACAGTTATAAGGGAACTTAGCAGAAATGAGTCTGCCAAATCCTTAACAGCCTCTAATTTGGACTCTCAGTGGGAGAGGACGCGGCAGCCTACAGGACTGAGGAGTCTCCCTCAGAGTCCCTCCCACACTGGGGATCAGGCAACAGCAGTCAGCTCAGCAGGCAGAGGTTCCATCAGAGAAAAAGCCCTGGGGAGGTGAACTACATATTGAGAGGAAATTCAAGAGCAGCTAGGTTGGAGAAGGAAATGGCAACCCACTCCAGTACTCTTGCTTGGAGAACCCCTTGGACAGAGGAGCCTGGTGGGCTACAGTCTATGGAGTCGCAGAGTTGGACACGACTGAGTGACTAACACACACACAAAATTGAGGAGATACTTGGTGCCAGAGCACACTTTATCTACTCTCCCATCTCCTGCAGGAAGCAGGATGGGCTAGTCAGCACCTGGGAGGCAGGATGGCTTGCCCCGGCCCCCATCCCCTCTGGAAATCTTGGGGCCTCAGTGCCTACAACAGCTGGCCTTGGGCAAATAAAAGGCTAAGTTGTTTAAAACAAAACAAAAGACAAACAAAACAAAAGAACAGCTAGGTGTATTTTTTTTTCTCTCCATCCCTAATATCAATAAGGTAACAAAACATTACCTACAGCAAACATTTCGATCAGAACACCATATTCATTCGGAATACAATCTTCCTAAGTAAGATAGTTTGTTTCAAGGAATGGAACATGCATTTGTTTCTTAGCCTTGGGATAACACAGGGAAGATTCCATTGGCATTCGTGGTGCTTGGTTTTGAAAGTGTGGAAATTTGGTTCATATTCCTTCTTTTTCCCCTATCTGTAAGTTCTTCCCATGCCCAGGTTATAAGACCCAGCTCAATTGCCCATTTTTTCATAAAACCATTACTAACCTCCTTAATTTTTATCTCCCTAAGCCAGGAGTGCTATCTACATCCTTTTATGTCTCTTTGCTAATTGTTGTTGTTGTTTTATAATTCCTAAAATTATAGTTCTATAGGGTGAAAAATCAAAACTAAATACTAGGGGTGGGGTGCAAGATGAAAATATATCTCCCGGCACTCCAGAGATAGTCATCTACATCAGCAGATAGAAGTTCTTTCTGCCATTCTCTTCATTCAGTTCAGTTCAGATGCTCAGTTGTGTCCAACTCTGTGCAACCCCATGGACTGCAGCACGCCAGGCCTCTCTGTCCATCACCAACTCCCAGAGTTTAGCAAACTTATGTTCATTGACTCGGTGATGCCATCCAACCATCTCATCCTCTGTCATCCCCTTCTCTCACCTTCAATCTTTCCTAGCATCAGGATCTTTTCAAATGAGTCAGCTCTTCGCATTAGGTGGCCAAAGTATTGGAGCTTCAGCTTCAGCATCAGTCCTTCCAATGAACACTCAGGACTGATCTCCTTTAGGATGGACTGGTTGGATCTCCTTGCAGTCCAAAGGACTCTCAAGAGTCTTCTCCAACACCACAGTTCAAAAGCATCAATTCTTTGGCGCTCAAGTTTCTTTATAGTTCAACTCTCACATCCATACATGACCACTGGAAAAACCATAGCCTTGACTAGATGGACATTTGTTGGCAAAGTAATGTCTCTGCTTTTTAGTATTGTAATTATCTTCATTACTTCCAGCATAGTTTGGCCCCAGGTAAATAACAGGGAGGGAACACAGCCCCACCCATCAACAGAAAGTTGGATTAAAGATTTACTGAACATGGCCCTGCCCTTCAGAACAAGACCCAATTTCCCCCTCAGTCAATCTCTCCCATCAAGAAGCTTCCATAAGCCTCTTATCCTTCTCCATCAGAGGGCAAATAGACTGAATACCACAATCACAGCAAACTAACCAATCTGATCACATGGACCACAGTCTTGTCTAACTCAATGAAACTATGAGCCATGCCGTGTAGGGCCACCCAAGTTGGACAGGTCATGGTGGAGAGTTCTGACAAAACATGGTCCACTGGAGAAGGGAATGGCAAATCACTTCAGTATTCTTGCCTTGAGAACCCCATGAACAGTATGAAAAGGCGAAAAGATAGGACACTGAAAGATGAACTCCCCAGGTCGGTAGGTGCCCAAATGCTACTGGAGAAGAGTGGAGAAATAACTCCAGAAAGAATGAGGAGATGGAGCCAAAGTGAAAACACCACCCAGTTGTGGATGTGACTGGTGAAGGGAGTAAGTCTGATACTGTAAAGAGCAATGTTGCATAGTAACCTGGAATGTTAGGTCCATGAATCAAGGCAAATTGGAAGTGGTCAAACAGGAGATGGCAAGAGTGAACAGCAACATTTTAGGAATCAGTGAACTAAAATGGACTGGAATAGGTGAATTTAACTCAGATGACCATTATATCTACTACTGTGGGCAAGAATCCCTTAGAAGAAATGGAGTAGCCATCATAGTCATCAAAAGAGTTCGAAATGCAGTACTTGGATGCAGTCTCAAAAATGACAGAATGATCTCTGTTCATTTCCAGGGCAAACCATTCAGCATCACAGTAATCTAAGTCTATGCCCTGACCAGTAATGCTGAAGAAGCTAAAGTTAAACAGTCCTATGAAGACCTACAAGACCTACAAGACCTTCTAGAAGACCTACAAGACCTTCTAGACCTCCTACAAGACCTACAATACCCAAAAAAGATGTCCTTTTCATTATAATGGACTGGAATGCAAAAGTAGAAACTCAAGAAATACCTGGAGTAACAGGCAAATTTGGCCGTGGAGTACAGAATGAAGCAGGGCAAAGGCTAATAGAGTTTTGCCAAGAGAACCCACTGATCATAGCAAATACCCTCTTCGAACAACACAAGAGAAGACTCTACACATGGACATCACCAGATGGTCAACACTGAAATCATATTGATTATATTCTTTGCAGCCAAAGATGGAGAAGTTCTATACAGTTAGCAAAAACAATTCCAGGAGCTGACTGTGGCACAGACCATGAACTTGTTTTTACCAAATTCAGACTTGAGTTGAAGAAAAAAGGGAAAACCACTAGAACATTCAGGTATGACCTAAATTAAATCCCTTATGATTATACAGTGGAAGTGACAAATAGATTCAAGGGATTAGATCTGATAGACAGAGTGACTGAAGAACTATGGACAGAGGTTCATGACAATATACAGGAGGAAGGGATCAAGACCATCCCTAAGAAAAAGAAATGCAAAAAGGCAATATGGTTGTCTGAGGAGGCCTTACAAATAGCTGAGAAAAGAAGAGAAGTGAAAGGAAAAGGAGAAAAGGAAAGATATACCCATTTGAATGCAGAGTTCCAAAGAATAGCAAGGAGAAATACGAAAGCCTTCCCCAGCAATCAATGCAAAGAAATAGAGGAAAACAATAGAATGGGAAAGTCTAGAGATCTCTTCAAGAAAGTTAGAGATAACAAGGGAACATTTTATGCAAAGATGGGCTCGATGAAGGACAGAAATGGTATGGATCTAACAGAAGCAGAAGATATTAAGAAGTGGTTACAAGAATACACAGAACTATCAAAAAAATCTTCATGACCCAGATAATCATGATGGTGTGATCATTCACCTAAAGCCATACATCCTGGAATGCGAGGTCAAGTGGGCCTTAGGAAGCATCACTATGAACAAAGCTAGTGGAGGTGATGGAATTCTCTTTGAGCTAGTTCAAATCCTGAAAGATGATGCTGTAAAAGTGCTGCACTCAATATGCCAGCAAATTTGGAAAACTCAGCAGTGGCCACAGGACTGGAAAGGGTCAGTTTTCATTCAAATCCCAAAGAAAGGCAATGCCAAAGAATGTTCAGACTACCGCACAATTGCACTCATCTCACATTCTGTAAAATAATGCTCAAAATTCTCCAAGCCAGGTTTCAACAGTACATGAACCATGAACTTCCAGATGTTCAAGCTAGATTTAGAAAAGTCAGAGGAACCAGAAATCAAATTGCCAACATCCGTTGGATCATCAGAAAAGCAAGAGAGTTCCAGAAAAACATCTACTTCTGCTTTATTGACTATGCCAAAGCCTTTGACTGTGTGGATCACAACAAACTGTGGAAAATTCTGAAAGAGATGGGAATACCAGACCACCTGACCTGCCTCTTGAGAAATCTGTGTACAGGTCAGGAAGCAACAGTTAGAACTGGACATGCAACAACAAACTGATTCCAAATAGGGAATGGAATATGTCAAGGCTGTATATTGTCACCCTCCTTATTTTATTTATATGCAGATTACATCACACGAAATGCTGGGCTGGATGAAGCACAAGCTGGAATCAAGATTGCCGGGAAAAATATCAATACCCTCAGGTATGCAGATGACACCACACTTACAGCAGAAAGCAAAAAAGAACTCTAGAGCCTCTTGATGAAAGTGAAAGAGGAGAGTGAAAAAGTTGGCTTAAAACTCAACATTCAGAAAAGTAGGATCATGGCATCCGGTCCCATCAATTCATGGCAAACAGATGGGGAAACAGTGGCTGATTTTATTTTGGGGCTCCAAAATCACTGTAATTGGTGACTGCAGCCGTGAAATTAAAAGACGCTTGCTCCTTGGAAGAAAAGTTATGACCAAACTAGACAGCATATTCAAAAGCAGAGACGTTACTTTGCCAACAAAGGTCCATCTAGTCAAAGCTATGGTTTTTCCAGTAGACATGTATGGATGTGAAAGTTGGACTATAAAGAAAGCTGAGTGCCGAAGAATTGATGCTTTTGAACTGTGGTGTTGAAGACTCTTGAGAGTCCCTTGGACTGCAAAGAGATCCAACCAGTCCATCCTAAAGGAAATCAGTCCTGAATATTCATTGGAATGACTTATGCTGAAGCTGAAACTCCAGTGTTTGGCTACCTGATGTGAAGAACTGACTCATTTGAAAAGACCCTGATGCTGGGAAAGATTGAAGGCGGGAGGAGAAGGGGTCGACAGAGGATGAGATGGTTGGATGGCATCACTGACTCAATGGACATGAGTTTGAGTTAACTCCGGGAGTTGGTGATGGACAGGGAGGCCTAGAGTGCTCCTGTTCATGGGGTCGCAAGGAGTCAGACACGACTGAGCGAATGAACTGAACTGTACATTGTTCTGCCTCTTGCCTCATTTGTTTTAGCATGTATCTTGGAGACTATTCTACATCAGACATAGAGATCCTCCTGGTTTATTTCCTTGGCTATCTAGCATTACAGTCATGTGTCCTTTTGAATCCCACTGTTGTAACTGTATTGCTGCTGTATAAATGCACATCTTATTGACCTTGAGATCTAGTGTCCACATACTTCTCCACTTGATTTTATTTTATTAATAACAGAGACTATCTGTTATCCTTTGTTACATTTCCTTAGGGTTATTATCATCTTAGGGCTTCCCTGGTAGCTCAGCTGGTAAAGAATCGCCTGCAGTGCAGGAAACCCCAGTTCCATTTCTGGACTGGGAAGATCCCCTGGAGGAATGTGTGGCAACCCTCTCCAGTATTCTTGCCTGGAGAATCCCCCTGGATAGAGGAGCCTGGCAGGCTACAGTCTATAGGCTCACAGAGAGTCAGACCAGACTGAGAAGCTGAGCACAGCAGGGCATTATCATCTTAGGGTAGAAGTATGAAATAATTAAATTGTGAGCTCTGTCAATGTGCTATTTTGTTATAGGGTAACAGGGTTGGTTTTTTTTTTTTTTCTATTGTTGTTAATTTCAGTATACTTTATAAGCAATAACATGGTCAAATCTTAAGTGTTCAGTTTGATAAGTTCTGACAGTTGTCACTACTAGGCAAAATAAGATATGAAGTGTTTTTTTCACCCTGGAAAACTCCCTCATGCAGCCTTCCAGTCAATTTTTAACTGTCTCCCACACCAGAGGCAATGATTTTCTGATTTCTAGCATCATGTATGAATTTTCTATGTTCTTATACTTAAGTGAAAAAACATAGTATGTATTCTTTTGTTCCTTTTCATTGCTGAGTAATACCAACTTTCATGTGGAACGTACAGCAGTGCTAATTATATTTTTCATGTTCATTATATTCCTAGTACTTGTGTATCTCGCAATGGGAAGTCTGTAGTACCTCCTGACCCCCATTCATCCAGTTCCCCCTCCCGCACCCGCCACCCCATCTTTGTTGTTGTTCGGTCACTTCAGTTGTGTCCAACTCTTTTGCGACCCCACGGACTTTAGCCTGCCAGGCTTCTCTGTCCAAGGGCTTTTCCCAGAAAGAATACTGGAGTGGGTTGCCATTTCATTCTCCAGGGGCTCTTCCTGGACCAAGGCTCAAATCCAAGTCTCCTGCATTGGCAGGTGGATTCTCTGCCACTAAACTACCAGGGAAGCCCTACACCACCTTTGGTAATCACAAATCTAATCTCTTTTTTTATGTTTGTTTGTTTTTGAAGTACAACTGACCTACAATACAAGTTAGTTCCTGTTATAAAACATAGTAATTTTTACTATGCATTTTGAAATGATCACAATATTAAGTCCAGTCACAATATGTCACTATATAAAGACATTACTTACTGCCTATATTCCTCACCCCCTTCACGGGTCACTGCCGTGTTGTGGCTAAGATGTTTGCAGAACTCAATGAAGCTATGAGCCATGCCATGTGCATGGTTGGGCAACATCACCAACTCAATGGACATGAACTTGGGCAAACTCTGGGAGATGATGAAGGACAGGGAAGCCTGGAGTGCTGCAGTCCATGGGGTCGCAAAGAGTCAAAGATGACAACTGAGCAACAGCAATAAATGTACCTCACACTGTACATTTTTAAATCATGACTCATTTATTTTGCAACTGGAAGTTTGTACCTCTTAGTCTCCTTCAACTATTTCTTTCTTCCCCATACCTTTCTCTCTGTTTGTTTGTGTAAATAATTCTGTTTCTTTTCTGTTATATTGGTTCATTTATTTTGTTTTTTAGATTCCACATGTTAGTAAAATAATAGTGTTTATTTCTTTGTCTGGCTTATTTTACTTACCATAATACTCTCTAGATCTATGTTATGGCAAATGGCAACATTCTGTTATTTTTGTGGCTTAGTAATATTCCATTTTTTGTGTGTGTATATGTGAGATATATATATAATCTTTTCATACTCTTTATCTATTCATCTGTTGATGGGCACTTGGATTGCTTCCATAGCTTGGCTATTATAAATACTGCTTCAATGAACATAGGGGTACATATATCTTTTCTAATGAGTGTCTTTGTTTGGATAAATATCCAGAAGTAGAATTGCTGAATCATATGGTAGTTCTACTTTTCTTTTTTTAAAGAATCTTCAAACTGTTTTCCATAGTGGCTGCACCAATTTACATTCCTTCCCACAGTGCATAAAGGTGACTTTTTCTGCACATTCCTACTGACGCTTGTTATTTACTATCTTCTTGATGATAGCCATTATGACAGGTGTGAAGTGATATCTCATTGTGATTTAGATTTGCATTTCTCTAATCATTAGTGATTTTAGTCTAGAAATTTTATGGTTTCATGTCTTAAATTTAAGTTTTAAATCCATTTTGAATTTATTTCTTTGCATGGTGTGAGAAAGTAGTCCAGTTTGGTTCTTTTGCATACAGTTGTCCAGTTTTCCCAATACCCTTTACTGAAGAGTCTGTCTTTTCCTTATTTCATATTCTTGGTTCTTTTGTCATTAATTACCAATGTCAACGTGGGTTCATTCTGGGCTCTCTTTTCTGTTCCATTGATTTATGTGTCTGTTTTTGTTCAAGTACCATACTGTTTTGATGACTATAGCTTTGTAGTATAGTTTTAAACCATTTTGCTTCTGTAGTCCATTTGTTTCTGTGGCTGTAGATACTTTTACTACTCTTGTCTTTTAATGGTCCTCCTTTTTTACATGATTGATTTACTATCTTTACTGTATATTTGCCTTTAACAGTGAGCCTTCCTCTTTCATACTTTTTGAGTTTAGTGTTGTACCTTTCTTCATTTAGAAAAGTTCCTTTAACATTTCTTATAAAGCTGTTTTGGTGGTGCTGAACTCTTTCAGCTTTTGCTTGTCCGTGAAACTTTTGATTTCTCAAATGTCAAATATGAAATAAAGCTTTGCCAGGTAGAGTATTCTTGGTTGCACATTTTTCCCTTTATCACATTAAATATGTTGTCACTTTCTTCTGGCCTGCAGAGTTTCTGTTGAAAAATCAGCTGATAGCCTTATGGGAGTTTCCTCGTGTATAACTTTGTTGCTTTTTCCTTGGTGCTTTTAATAGTCTCTTTTTTAATTTTTGCCATTTCAATTAAAATACATCTTGGCATGGACCTCTTTGGTTCATTCTATTTGAGACCGTCTGTGCTTCCTGGACGCGGATGTCTGTTTCCTTTCTCAGGTTAGGAAAGTTTTCAGGTATTATATCTTCAAACATGTTCTCTTCTTTCTCTTTTCCCTGCTGAGACTCCTACAATATGAATGCTAGGACACTTGATGTCCTAGGCAGTCTCTTAAACTGTCCATATGTATCTATTTCTTTGTTTTCTATTCAGGTTCAGTTATTTCCACTACTCTGTCTTCCAGCTCATTGGTCTGCTCCTTTATATCTTATCTCCTGTTGATTTCTTCTTTGTTGTTTAGTCACTAAGTCATATCTGAGTTTTATGTTACGCCATGGACTGTAGCCCATCAGGCTCCTCTCTCCATGGGGTTTTCCAGACAGGAATACTGGAGTGGGTTGCCATTTCCTTCTTCAGGGGGTTTTCCTGACCCAGGGACTGAACCACATTTCCTGCATTGGCAGGTGGATTCTTTACTACTGAGCCCCCAGGAAAGCCCATTGATTTCTTCTAGAATAATTTTTATTTCAGTTATTGTATTGTGAAGCTCTACTTGGTTCTTCTTTACATCTTCTGACTCTTTGGTAAACTTTCCACTGGGTTCATAGTCTTCTCCCGAGTTCTCTGAGCATCTTTACAGTAACTGCCTTGAACTCTTTATCAGGTATGTTCCCTATATGCACTTCACTTAGTTCTTTTGGGGCTCTAGCTTGTTCCTTCCTTTGGAAAATGTTCCTCTGTCTCCTTATTTTGCCCAATTTGATGACTTTATTTCTATGTATTTGGTAGTTTGTTTATGTTTCCTGACCTTGGAGAAATGGCCTTGTACAGGAGACATCCTGTATGTCCCACCAGCTCACTCCCCTCTGGTCCCTAGAGCTATATGCTTTAGAGGGACCCCTTATTTTGGTTGCATGGGTCCTTCTGTTGTGCAGGGTTACTACAGTGCATGATCAGATGAAAGCTAATCTCTCATCTGGTTGATTGCCAGATCCTGCCTTGTGTGGAGGCTGCTGGCTGCCACTGGGTAGGAATGGGTTACAAGGCTTCTGCCTATGGGCCTGGAGTGGGGGTTCCTGAAACAAGTGCAGACCCACTGGTGGGCAGAGGTGGGTTCTGAAGTGGGCGGATGTAGGGTTTGGGGTCTCAGATCAAATGTCAGTCTGCTGATGGGCAAGGGTATTTCCTGACATGGTTGGTTATGAGTCTGGGGAGTCCCAAAGTTGGTATTGCCTACTGATGGGTGGGGCCAAATCCCAGCATGGCTGACTGAAGGACTCCAGTGGTCCTAGGGCTGGTGTCTGCCAACTGGTACAGGGTCAGGGCCCACGGGTCTCAGGTGCCTGACCACTGGGGAGTGGGGCTTATTCCAGAGCTGGTATTAGCGTGTGGAGCTGGGTCCCAGGGTTTCTGTCTGCAGGGTCTTGGTGGTCCTGTGGCTAGTTTCAACACACTGGTATGCAAAAAACCTGAGCCCTTTCGGGGATGTGGCCAGGCCTGGGGGCAGTTGTGGGCTCAGGCAGCCTTGGGGAAGTGGGCCTGTTGGTGGGTGGGGCTGTCTCTGCCCAGGTAGTTGCTTGGCCTGGGCAACCCAATACGGGTACTGAGAGTCTGTTGGGTGGGGCTTGGTCCTGAGGTTTCTAAGCTAAAGAGAGGATTCCAAAATGGCACTTGCTCGCATCAGTGTCCTCATATTAGTGCATGCTCCCCAGAATGTCTACCACCCATGTCTATTTCCCCAGAGTGAGCCCCCAGCTATTTTTTGCCTCTCTAGGAGTCTCTCAGAGATCAACAAGTGGATATGATTGTGGCTTCTTTCAAAATACTATTTCTGCTCTGGGTCCCAGAGCCTGTGAGATTTTATGTGCACCCTCTAGGAGTGTAGTTTCTATTTCCCACAGCCCTCGAGCTCTCCTGAAGGTAAGCTCTACTTGGCTTCAGATGTCCTGGATGTTCTTCATTGTGTAGGACCTCCATGCTGTGGAGCCCAATGTGGGGCTCAGACCACTCCCTTCTTGGGGAGAACCTCTACACTTATAATTATCCTGCAATTTGTGGGCCTTGACTAGACCATGTCTCTGCTCCTCCTGCCCTCTTGTTATGGTTCTCTCTTTATATCTTCAGTGGTAGAAGATCTTTTCTGAGACTCTCTTGGTTTTTATCATCAACAGTTGCTCTATAAATAGTTGTAATTTTTGTGTGCCTGTGAGAGGAGGTGAGTTCAGGGTCTTCCTACTCCACCACCTCGGCCACTCCTCTGTGACTGAAAAAGTGAAAAGTCAAAATCACTCAGTTGTGTCCAACTCTTTGTGACTCCATGGACTGTATAGTCCTGAATTCTCCAGGCCATTTTGAACTCATAGAGTGTAAGTTTTACCACTTTGTTCTTTTTTAAGATTTTTTTTTTCTTATTTTAGACCCTTTGCATTTTTATATAAATTTTAAGATTACTTTGCCATTTTGTTCAACAAAACCTCCTGGGATTTTGCTTAGGACTATATATAGAGACATGGTCTAGTCAAGGCCCATATCCATGGGTTGGTGACCCACAAATAGCAGGATATTTATAAGTGTAGAGGTTCTCCCCAGTGTATAGGTCAATTTCAAGAGAAGAGACCCTTTAACATTTTTTAGGTGTGTGATTCAGGAAAACTGGATACTCCTCCATTTATTTGGATCTTACATATCTTCCACTGGGTTTATTCTAAGGTGTTTGATATTTTGTTTGTTGTTAAAAATTTGATTTTATATTTTAATGTTATATTACCAGAATATGCAGTACAATTAATCCATGTATATCGGTATGTATTGTGATATTTATGTTTTGTCAGTGAATCTCTCTTTTAATCATTATATGTCCTTATTTTTCCTCTTGTAATTTTCCTTGTTCTGAAGTCTAATTTTTCTGATATAATATGGCCATGTCCCTCTCTTGTATATTTTGGTATGCATGTATCTTTTTCAACCCTTCTACTTTCAACCTGTCTGTGTCTCTATGTTTAATATATGTTTCTTGAAAACAGCATATTGTTAGAGCTTGCTTTTCTGTTCAGTCTGACAGTGTCTGCATTTTACATGTAGTACTAATCTATTTACACCTAAAGTAAGTACCAATATTGTTGAATTTTAATTTTGGCTTCTTGGTATTTATTTACTATATGGCTGTATCACTTTACTAGGGCTGCCATAATGAAGTACTGCAAGCTGGGTAAGTAACAGTCTAGAGGCTGAAGATCTGAGATCAGGGTGTTTGCAGGGTTGGTTCCTTCTGAGGGCAGTGAAGGAAGGATCCATTCCAGGTCTCTTTCCTTGGCTTGTGGAGGGCCATCTTGTTTCTTTGTTTTCACGTGTCTTCTCTCTGTGCCTGCTGCTGCTGCTGCTGCTGAGTCGCTTCAGTTGTGTCCGACTCTGTGCGACCCCATGGACTGCAGCCTATCAGGCTTCTCCGTCCATGGGATTCTCCAGGCAAGAACACTGGCGTGGGTTGCCATTTCCTTCTCCAGTGCATGAAAGTGGAAAGTGAAAGTGAAGTCGCTCAGTCGTGTCTGACTCTTAGCGACCCCATGGACTGCAGCCTACCAGGCTCCTCCATCCATGGGATTTTCCGGGCAACAGTACTGGAGTGGGGTGCCATTGCCTTCTCCTCTCTGTGCCTATCTGCATCCAAATGTCCCCTTCTTGTATGGATATCAGTCATATCAGTTTAGTTCTCACTTTTAACTTGATTACCTCTGTAAAAGCATTAACTTAGAGACTTCCCTGGGAGTCCAGTGGTTAAGACTTTGCTTCCCAATGCAGGGGGTGCAGGTTTGATCCCTGATTGGGGAACTCAGATTCCACATGCTTCAGGGCCAAAAACCAAAACATAAAACAGAAGCAATATCGTAACAATTTCAATAAAGACTTTAAAAATGGTCCACGTTAAAAAAAAAAAAAAAAAGGACCCTAGTTCCAGATGAAGTCATAATCTGAGGTACTGGTGCTTAGGACTTCAACATATGGATTTTGCAAGGAGACACAATTCAACCCATAACGATGTCTCAAAGGTTCTTAGTTCCTGTGTTCCTCCTTTCCTGTCTTCTTTTGGATAAATCAGGTATATATTTAGTATTTCATTTAATACTTTTTATTGACTTCCTAGTTATACCTCTTTGTGTTATTTTTTAGTTGGTTGCTCTCAAGATTACTATCTGCAACTTTTAACTTTTAAAAACTACTTTAAAATATTATATACTTATCAACATTCTGAGAATGTTACCACATTTATCATTTACCCCAAGTTGACCTTTGTGCTCCTTTGTTATTTTACTTTTGCATCTGTTATAAACACTCCAGCACATTGATATTAATTTTACCCTCAATAGTCAATTATCTTTTTAAAGTTATGTGAAAATGAGATAACATTAATTGTCATTAAGGAATTATGTATTAAAACATAATTAAAAGATATATAGTATTTGAAAGAAATATAAAAATGCATAAACATTTGTTTCTACATACATGGTTGCCATTATTAAAAGTAAATACAAATATGACATTGTATCATTCAGCAGCTTGTATGTACTATTCTATTGACTCTGGCATCATTAAAGCAACAGTTTCTAACCTTAGCTGTTACAGCCAGCAAGATGAATGCTTAGGGTAAAGGGAAAGTCCCTGTAAAGGAAAGAAATCAGTCTTCTATGTAATACTGGGGGGCTTAAAAATATTACTCCCTGCTCATAGGCATATTGCATTTTTTCTCCACAGTGGTACCAGGAAGCTCTTTGTTAAGGCTCATCGGGGCTTTTGCACACTAGTAGAAAGATAGATCTTCTGAATTTTACTATCAAGGAGTCTGTATAAGAAATAAACAATGGATCTCTATACCTCCTGTCACTCACCTTTTGCAAGGAAAATGGAATGGGGCAGAGGTGAAGAGAGAATGAGGATTTCTGAAAACAAGAATGGTCAGGTTTACAGGAGGGACTGGTGAAAACATTGGGACTTGTAGAGGCTGAGAGATCTTTTTGGTAATTGTAGAGCTTCTAGTGAGCATGGGATGGTTCTGATGGTCCTCTCTGTCCTCCATTCTTTCCATCACACAGCCTTATGGTTTTGATGGCAGAAATGAGAATGAAGACATGATGTCTGAAGTGTGGGTATCTGGGCATTAGCAAGGGCAGTGTTTTGCATACTTGTTATCTCTCTTTGCTTCACATACTCCTGGCTGTCACCCTGGTAGTGCTGGCTCATATTCTGAACTGAGATTCTCATTTGAGGAGACCCTAAGGGCTCTAATATCAGGCAAGGTTCTACTGCTTGAATGAAAAGAGAGTCACTAAATTTAAAATGAGAATGAGTAGTGGTATGTGCTTCATCTAAATTATTTCATAAGCCCAGTGCTTTAAAATTTGCCACATGTAAATGTAATTGAAACCTTATTAGAACATGCCATTGTGTAGTAATCATTATGATCTGATATATTTGACAGGTATTCTCAAGTTACTTTTTTCAAATATCATGTGGAATTGCAAATATCCATAGTGACTTACGCCTAGAAAATATTGGTAGATATTTGTTTTACACAAACGGTTGATACTTGGAGTGAACATTCCCAGGCAATAAATTGAAATAAATTGAATGATCTCAGAGCTTGCTTGGCTGTCATCACCAAGTTATGAATATTGTGGTTGTAAATAAGAAAGAAAAAAAAAAACCCCACTGAAACCAAACTAAGCAAAAAATGGGAATGAGGAGGGCAGTTCTTGGATCACAGATCTGAATGATACAGAAATGGTTCAGGCAGTGCTTGATCCAGTAGCATATACATTGTAACCAGAGCCCAGTTTTTCTATTTTGCTCCATCTCTTGTATCGTTGGCTTCATCTTCAGGCTCCATGCATTGCCCAGCCCCTGCCACATTGCCAGCTCTCTTTTTCACAACTGACTGCTTTTAGCTGCAAGCTGCTGACCAGCTGCATTGTGCAAGAGAAGAGGATGTGTCCCCTCTGATTGTTCCCGCATGGACCCTTAGGTATCCAGTCTCTTATTGGGCCACATTTGCTCATGAGTCTCTCTTGAATCAATCATGGTGGGCAGGGGAAGAGGAGATTGTGACTGGCTTAATTCCATCAGGACCTGGCCATGGAACATGGTGTGAGTCAGCACTACCTGAATCGCACAGCGTCAGAGGAAGGGAGAGAGGCGTGGCTCACCACTGTGGTCTGGGGACTCTGGCCTGGCACCTGTGTTAGGCTGTCACTTGCTATCTTTCTATCACTGTCTGGAGGAGGTTACCTAAGAAGCTTCATATTGTACCACATTCAGTCCTTTCCTTGTGTTATAAACCCCAGGCTCTGGGATTTTCCTTATCACATAACTGATGCCTCCTTTTAGGGCATGTAGGGGTACAATCGGAGAAGGCAATGGCACCCCACTCCAGTACTCTTGCTTGGAAAATCCCATGGATGGAGGAGCCTCGTAGGCTGCAGTCCATGGGGTCGCTAAGAGTCAGACACGACTGAGTGACTTCACTTTCACTTTTCACTTTCATGCACTGGAAAACGAAATGGCAACCTGCTCCAGTGTCCTTGCCTGGAGAATCCCAGGGACGGGGGAGCCTGGTGGGCTGCCGTCTATGGGGTCGCACAGAGTCGGACACTACTGAAGCGACTTAGCAGCAGCAGCAGCAGCGGGGGTACATTTTGTCCTTAGCAGGGGCCTCCTACTTTTGTCAAGTATAAAAGTACCTCTGATTCAAAGATCTCTAGCTACAAAATTAAACAGTCTGTGTTTCACTTCAAAATGTGTACTTAGCTCTTTGTCAGTCTAGTACTCTAACAAGAAGTGTACCTGTCTACAAGCTGCAGAATTGCTTTGACTACCATCATCATCATCATTTTCACTGTAGACAATGTACTAGGCACATTGCATATTCTATTTTGCTCCAGTCTTGGGAGACACTGCTTTTTAATCATATACACATTTCGAGGCCCAGTTTCAGGTATTTTTCCTCCAGGAAAACGTCTATAATCACCCTTACCCTTAGGAACATCTTCCTTGGGTAATCTTTTTTGTGTGAATTATTTATAATGCTCTGCTTTAATCCATCTTCCCAACTGGATTGTTAGCTGCTCCAGGGAAGTGGTCTTAGCTCATGCTCCCTGTATCCTCAGAGCCTAATGCAGTGGTCTTGAACATCAGGGGCTCAGTAATTATTGATTATTACTCAAGATCATGGAACTCTCATTCCTTAGAGAAAATCAGGAAACCTTTGTGCCACATGAAGAAACTATTTATTTAGGCCATATCCCAGGACAGTCCCCTTCATCTGAGCACTTGCAGGCTTATCCTGTAAAACTACATTTTTCTGAACATTTCTCACACTTAGGAGACTGAAGACCTAAGACCAGAAATGTTTCTCTTAGCAATTCTATTTTCAGCACCATTCCTGGTAATGGCACTGGGATAAGCATTTGTAATATCTGACCTTTGTGAAAGTTAGAGCAGGTTGGCATAAAGCAGAAGACTCACAGAACTTGGAGACTCATCGATCTGCGTTTAAATTCTAGATCTTTTCACTTACTCCATGTATTACCTGATGAGAATTACTTACTATTTCTAAGCATTAGCATTTTCCCCTGTAGGAAATATAATTCCTACATCACAAAGTTAGGAAGTATTCCTGTCTGCATCCCATCTGGAAATACTGCTTGAATTCTGGAACTCAGCTGGAACTCAACTGGAAATACAGTTGAATTCTGACAGTAACCACCGGAAGTTAGTACCTGACTCCACAAGTTTAGGACATGATCCACAACAAGACTTCCCTTAAGATACTAGCCGCTTGGATCCCCAGGTCACCTACACCTCAGACCAATAGGGTATAAGTCCGTGAGGTTCCTGCTGTGCCCCTCATGTTTGAGAATTTGTTCAGATCATTCAAAGAACTCAGGGGAACAGTGCTTATACTACCATTTTGTTATAAAAGATACCCACAGGGTGAGGCCTGGGAGGTAACTCAGATCTTCTGTGCCCTCTCCCCATGGAATCAGTGTGTGTCGCCCTCCTGGCACACTGATGTGTTCACCAGTCATCAAACTCCACTGTGCTTTGGTGTCCAGAGATTTTATTGCAGTTCCATTATATAGGCATGATTCATTAGATAAATGGTCATGTGATTGAACTCAGTCTCTAGCTCCCTCTTCTCTCCAGAGGTTGGGCTAGTTCAAATCCCAACTCTCTAATGACATGGTAAGTTGTTTTGATGACCAACCCAACTAGCACAACTGAAGCTATCTAAAGGCTTCACCACAGAGGTACCTTATTAACATAACAAAGATACTCCTGTTGCTCAGGGAATATCAAGGGTTTTAGAAGTTCTCTACCAGGAAATAGGACAAAGACCAAGCAAGCTGTTATACTTGAGTTTGTGAGCTAATGAATGAAACCATATATTTATGGTAAGAAAAACTGAACATGAAACTCGTTAAAGTATTGAGTTTAAAGGCTGTGTTTTATGATTATACCTGTTGTCCTTTCCTCCCTTTTCTTTGTTTTTGAGAACTACAAAGATTCCAGCCATGCAAAGACACAGAAAATCTAGTGGGTTGAATAATAATGGCTTTACTCAACATGAAAAGTAATCTGTTGTAACTTATGTTTGGATTTAATTCATGAAGTATAGGACAACTTCTGAGTAAAGAAGCTATTAAGGCCGCTCTCTTTTTTTGTTTGTTTTCGTTTATTCTAGGGGATTTGTTTTATTTTGTTGTTTCAAAACTTTTTTATTGGGATATAACTAATTAACAAATAACATTGTGATAGTTTCAGGTGAAAAGTGAAGGGACTCAGCTATACATATGCATGTAGACATTCTCCTCCAACTTCCTTCCCATCCAGGCTGCCACCTGACATTGAGCAGACCCTGTGATATACAGTAGATCCTTGTTGGTTATCCACTTTAAATATAGCAGTGCGTACATGTACATCCCCAATTTCCTAACTATCCCTTCTTCCATCCTTCCCCCGACCCCCGGCAACCATAAGTTCGTTCTCTAAGTCTGCAAGTCTCTTTCTGTTTTGTAAGTAAGTTTGTTTGTATCATTTCTTTTTAGATTCCACATTTAAAGGATGTCATATGATATTTCTCCTTCTCTGTCTGACTTACTTCACTCAGTATGACAATCTCTTGGTTCATCCATGTTGCTGCAAATGACACTATTTCATTCTTTTTAATGGTATTTTAGCCATTCTTCATAAATGTTACCATAACAAGAACATAGAGAAAGCTGAGTGACCTGCTTAGAATAATGTCAGGAGGAAGAATGACAATGGAAACAGCCTCAGATATCATCAAGTTACAGACATGATGAGCACACATGCTGAAGACTTAGGCGTGACAGAGTAAAATGCTGTAATTTTCACATTCTATAATGCAACTTTGGATCTCTGTCCCTGGATGAATTCTTTTGAGATTCCACTAGGTTTTCATATCACAACTAGCCTTGAAATAGGCAAAAAAAAAAAAAAAAACACTTTAAGAAAGTCTTTGTGTGGGACCACTGTGGTGAAACCATTGAGAGCCGCACATCCATTTTCCAGCCATGGAATACTAGAAGAGGTCAGAATGAGTGATGTAGAAAAATGTTTATATTATCATACTCAGTGGAAAGAAAAGTTGCAAAATTGAGCATGAATATGATCCTATTCTTATCCTCATGCACACATGCAGATGGGCACAAAAATGCTGGGAAACATGTCAGGATATTAATAGTTAGAAATTTCTGAATCATGGCATTACCATTCAATTTCATTCTCTTCTTTATTCTCTTCAAAGTGTTTACATTACTTATACCTTCATTTTATCATAAGCACATGGCATGCTTGTGTATGCATTTCTCTGTAATTATTTTCACTTTATTCCCTATGTGCCTAAATGATAATCTTAGTTCCCCAAGTGGAATTTATCTCCTGGAATAGGCATAATGCCACCTATTTTAGGCACACAGTTACCTTTATGTCATGTGCTCACTGTTCATCAGTTTCTAGGTGGACACATCTGCTACCCAAATCTGTTTTCTCTGAACAGTCGAAAAAGAATCCTAGAGACCAAAAATTTAGGATGAATGTGTAAGGTCAGCAGAAATATTAGTGGCTTAGTTTTATCTTAAAACTCTATACACCATCTTATCTAACCTCTTTCTCCATAAGGCCCATATGATTATAGAGGGCCATCCATCCATAAAAATTCTCTGCTAACTTTGAACTTGGCACATCACATTCCTTAAAGTAAGGCTGATGATTCCACCAAAGTCCCTTTAATAGGTGCTAGTTCATTTTCAGAAGTAGAAGCCTGGGAGGAAAATAGCAGATGAGGTCTTCATTTCATGGAACAAACTCTTTCCATGCAGAGAAAAATCTTTTCAGCAAATATGTAATTTAAGGGCATTTTCCCTGATCCCATAATGTGTCTTTGGCAACAGGGGCTGGCTATTGAAATGACCATGTTTGATCCTAAAGACACTTCATTTTTTACTTTGCTGCATAATTCATCCATTTATTCATTCATTCACAAACTTATTGTTACAAACAAAATTCAAAATAATCTGCAGACACCTTCACTATAACCCCATGCTATGCACTGAGAGAATGTAGAGGGCAGAGTATTAGGTCTTACATATTTCTGTTGAAAATCATCACCCAATAGACACCATGCTTCTTATCAATAATGCATATTACCTGGATTTCAGATTTTTTTCCAACCCTCATAGTCCTCAGCTTAAAATAACTGAATCACCCCCCTCTTTTTTTTTTTTTTTTGCAATATACCAAATTTTAGGCCTTCTCCAAGCCTTCTCCCCTGCTATTGCCATGAATTAAATACTGACAGTGGAAATCTTATGATACAGAACCAATGAAAGAATTCAGAAAAGTTAGAGAGACTTTAAGAGGCCCAAAGGTAAAATACACATATTATTAGGTGAAGAAACAAATTTCCTAGAGGTGTTGTTTAGAAATATGCTTTCTTGGTGAGCTCCAGAAGCTTTTTCTCCCTTTGTGATATTAAAAAAAGAATAGGCTCTGGCAGAAGATCTTGCATCATTTTTCCTGCCAAGGTGAGTTCTAAGATAGGCGTTTTCTAGTAAATGTCCTTGTTTACAATAATTGCTTTCCTGGCATTGTGATATAATGCTGCTGTTTCCTTTAATCTAAGTCATACATGTTTCAGTATCTGTGACCATTCAAGCTTTTGTAACAAGAGACACAAAAAGAAATTACTTTGGCTGGTTTCCTGAGATGTTAGGATAGATGCTATCATTTACAGCCATAGTTGAGGAGAAATCTCTTTAAAGCACAAGGGAATCTGTCCCTGAGACTTTATCTGTTTTATTATAATATGATGGAATATGAACAATATCACATATTTTGTGTCCATCCATTGATTGACTAGGTCTTTAGTCTTAAGTGATTGTGACCAATACAAATAATCAATGACTTACTGACAAGATGAAAAGGGATTGCCATAGATCATCTTATAAAAAACCCCAAATGAAATCTGAAACTAGAAAAAGAAATTTAAGCAAAATAGATTCCTCATGGTGCTCATGGGCCCATCAGTCACATCTTTGTGTCTCTACTAAGAGGTACATCTTTCTCTCCAAGATGGGCAACTGGCTCATTTCCCAAGGCCTTGGCTTCACCAAGCCTACTTCATCCCCATTCATGGCCTCAGGGATTTCCCTTTCTTGCAAATATAATTTGTCTAGGAATTGATTTAGTGTTTAATTTGAGATTTACTCTACTGTTATGCTGTGTACATAAACAACTTGGTGATTTTCTTTAAAGTTAAATAAGTCAAAGTCATTTCAACAAACAGATCTTAGGACTGATGTTGGATCAGCATTTATTTAAACTTAGCACAATCACAGAGAAATATTTCTTTTATTTCTAAAAGTTTATTAAGGCCTTAGTTTATACTAGGTGATGTTGTAGGCCCTGGGATTTTGGTGGTAAAAGGACAGATAAACTCCCTTCTCTCATGGTAGGTATGTTGTGGGGGCAGCCCACAACAGTGAATGAATTAACACAAATAAAGAGAGACGGAAGGAGGTAGAAGAAGGGAGAGAGAGAAAGAGGAGGGAGAAAGAGAAGGAGAGAGGGAGAAAAGGAAGAAGGCAAAGACTACAAAGAAAGGAAATTACAAAGAAAGGGGAGAAGGGGGAAGGGAGAGATGTTAGGAGCAATAAGAATTCTGAAACAAGCAAGAGATAGAGTATGTGTGTGTAAACCACAACCTTTACAAGTATCACAGCTCTAGTTCAATGGAATGTACAAATTAGAGCCATGTGATTGTAAAGGTCAGGAACCTCTAACAACCCAGCGTTATTTCATTGATGGGCTATGGCCATGTGGGTCTTTGCAGTGTTCCTGAAAGAATGTGATGTGAAAACAACTACTCCCTACTCTCACAACAGAAAAGAGTACTACTGCGTTTCAATTATACCCCCTTCTTGAAGACTCATAACCAATATTACCATATGAAAGATTCTGGAAATTTACCCTGGTCTTCTGCATTGCAGGCAGGTTCTTTACTGACTGAGCCACCAGGGAAACCCAAAATACTGGAGTGGATAGCCTATCCCTTCTCCAGGGGATCTTCCCAACCCAGGAATCGAACTGGGGTCTCCTGCATTGCAGGCAGATTCTTTCCCAGCTGAGCCACCAGGGAAGTCCTAGTTTATTAAACTGATTTTGACAATGGAAACTTTTTTTTCCTGTTCTACTTATTAACTTCCACCTTACCCATGTTCTAATGGTTGTCACATGAGTAGGATGGCTAGTGGAAGAGGCATCTGTAAGCAGAAAGCACTATCACTTGGACACTCAGCCTTACTAGACAGTAGTCAAAAGATAGTAAAAAGATGATACCTACATGCTAAGGATTTATAGTGTGAGTATGGGCCAGCTCAGTTCATTAACACCTGTTCTGTGCCAGTCCTGGGAATCAAGGTATGAGTAAGGCATCGTCTGCCTTCAAGAAGACCCAGGAAGGTATGGTACAATAGAATAGGTATTTACATGTAAATTAAAATTTAAATCAGTATTACTTGCTCCAGTAGAGAGAAAGACACAAGATACCAGGGAAGCACAGAGATTACCTGGTTAAGGAGTTACAAGGGATATCATGGAAGACTTCCTAGAGGAGGTGACAGGAATTACATATGTAACATCACTGGAGAATAATCCATGCTGTACAGCTATCATATGGGCGATGCTCTCAGTTCCCAACCCTAAATCTACAGACTTTTTTCTGCTTGCTCTCTCTCTCTCTTCCTTCTCTCCATTTTCCCTTTTCTCTGGGACTGCATGTGGACTATAGATTCTTCTTTCTCCTTTCAGTCTTTTTCTTGAAACCACCAGCATCTAAACATGCTCTGCTGCTGCTAAGTCGCTTCAGTCGTGTCCGACTGTGCAACCCCATAGACGGCAGCCCACCAGGCTTCTCCGTCCCTGGGATTCTCCAGGCAAGAACACTGGAGTGGGTTGCCATTTCCTTCTCCAATGCATGAAAGTGAAAAGTGAAAGTGAAGTCGCTCAGTCGTGTCCGACTCTTATCGACCAATGGACTGCCGCCTACCAGGCTCCTCGGTCCATGGGATTTGCCAGGCAAGAGTACTGGAGTGGGGTGCCATTGCCTTCTCCGTCTAACCATGCTCAAATCCCTGTTATTAAAAACAAAACAAGTGAAATCAATCCTCTACTTAAAAATTCCTTTCCTGATACTATGTCTCCCTCCACTTCCCTTCCCTTTACAGCCTGTCCTTCTGCAAGAGTTACCTTTACTCATGTCTCCACTTCCTCACCACTTACTGCTCACCAAGTCCAAAATGCCTTATGATCAAGCCAGTGTTTGCTAAGGTGACCAGTAACCACCATGTTTCTAAATCCAATGACCATCTTTCAGCTCTCCATTATTTAACATCTCTGGAGTATTTCTTCATATTAACTGATCACTCCCTACCTTCTTGAAATACACGCTCTCTTTGGCTTCTGTGACATGATACCTTCCTGATGTTCCTCTTACATCTCTGTTCAATCCCTATTTAGGTCATTAAATATTAGAGTTAGTTGAGACTTAGTCATAGGACCCCTGTACTTTGCACTCTGTATTTTAACTCTATTTTCTGCCTTGGTTTCATTGATTACCATAGATTCAGTTATTACTTACACATGATGAACCATTGATATAAATCTTCAGCTCAGCTTCCAGAACATAGATCTGTCTATCTGGCATGTACACTTGAATGCTTTCTAGGTACCTTGATCTTAGCATATCTACAATGTCAAGTTTAGTCCTTTTTCATCATCCTCTGTCTCAGTGAATAGCATCCCCATATGTCCAGTTCCATAAGCCTCAATCACAGGAGCCAAACTTGACCTCCTCTTTCATCTCTGCATATCCAATCTGTCAACAAGCTCTCCCAACTTCCAAATCTGTACATATCTCTTTCCACTGTCACAATCTTAGTCAAAGTAGCCACCATTTTTCATTTGTGTTTACTGTATGGTTAGCCAAGTATTTTTTAAATGCAAACTGACCAGACCTCCTGCCGACTCTTAGCTGGAAGACCAAAATCTTTAGAATGGTCTACAAGGCCCTTCTTGTGTTTATTCTTGCATTGCTTGACTCATTGCTTTAAGAACATGTTTTGAATACACACACTGTTCAAAGTACCATGGAAACATGCATGTTAAGTCACTGAGTTGTGTCTGACTCTTGGCGACCCTGTGGACTGTAGCCCTCCAGGCTCCTCTGTCCATGGGATTCTCCAGGTAAGACAACTGGAGTGGGTTGCCATGCCCTCTTCCAGAGGATCTTCCTGACCCAGGGATTGAACCTGCATCTCTTACGTCTCCTGCATCGGCAGATGGGCTCTTTCCCACTAGCGCCACTTGGGAGGCCCACGCACTTCTCAAAGCACCAAGGAAACAGTGGTGAACAAAACAAATAAAGCTCCTGTCCTCATCATGGAGCCATGAATATATATTCTAGTGGGGGAGATTAACAATTAAAAAGTATAAGAAATAGAGACTTATTTTCAGGGGTGATAAGGACTATGAAGAAATATTAAGTCGTGCAGGGATTAGAGAGTAACCAGCTAGGAGCGATTTTAGAAAGGTGGTAAAAGAAGCCTCTTTAAAGAGAGGATTCCCACACAGAACACTAAAGGAGGTGAGCACACACTTGAGGTTCTGGCTTTCTGCTCTCTCTTGTTGGTGCTGTAGACCGGCTCATAGTGTTTATATTTCCCAAAGCCTCAGGCTACTCCAAGACCTTTACACAGACTCCCAGTGCATCCTCTTTACCTCTTCGTGTTCCCCTGCTCCTTCTACTCCATCTCCTCCTGCAGTACTCTCCTCTCCTCCCCGAATTTCTTCTGGAAGAATCTTTTTGGCCCCCTGCTGCTGCTGCTGCTGCTGCCAAGTCACTTCAGTCGTGTTCGACTCTGTGCGACCCCATAGACGGCAGCCCACCAGGCTCTGCCATCCCTGGGATTCTCCAGGCAAGAACACTGGAGTGGGTTGCCATTGCCTTCTCCAATGCATGAAAGTGAAAAGTGAAAGTGAAGTCACTCAGTCGTGTCCAACTCTTAGCAACACTATGGACTATAGCCCACCAGGCTCCTTGGTCCATGGGATTTGCCAGGCAAGAGTACTGGAGTGGGGTACCTAGACTAAATCAAACTCTGTGTTCATGTATTCTTGCTGATTATGCCCTTATCTTCATGTTGTCAATTGAGTTTTGTATTGTATGTGGGTGGATTTACACATTCAGTGGAATATTTACTGTTCCTTATGTTTTAATTAACACTAAATTACAGAAATTTAAATTTTTTAAAGTTAGCTGTAAGTTTTAATCTCAAGAGTGAATCACTTTTTAAATTTATAAATCTTTAGTCATGAAATAATAAATGTTTAATTTGTTATATAATTAATATACTTTGATTAATAGTGATGTTAGTTGTAAATTTAACATATTCTATTTTCCATAACATTTAATCTAACTTACTTAATTAATCATATCTTCTTAGATGTTTCAAATTGCAATCATACATGTAATGGATCTGATTCTCTCAGGGCACAGTTTTAGGCAGAACTAAACTCAACCATAATTTTCTTAGACACTTGAACTCTGCTTTCGAAGCTAATAAATGTCAACTTTTGGATGTAAGGGATCCAATTATCAATTAAACAGTTTACAAATACAATCAAATTATCCTATATATTTCAAGTTAAAATCACAAGTTACCAGTTAACCATTTAAAATCAAAGTAACAAACCCCATGGGTCAGTCAACTTACCTACTTCATACAATGTAAATTGCTATTTATCCCTTAGTTTGCCCAGGGTGTGTCAAGAATTGATGCCCTCAACTGTGAGGCAAGAATGTGAGACTTGAGTTGGCCAGAATCTGTGGCCTGATTGCATTCTGCAAAGAACAGCCACAGATAGGGTTCCAAATCCCTCCAGTTAGCATAGCAACCCCAATATTCTTTTAAAATATGATTTGTCTCATGTCATGGGAAAGGTTGGGAAGCATTGCCACAGAGAACAAATACACACACATGTTCTTATGATTGCAAAACCTGTCAAAACCAGATACTGAAGTGTTAATACTTATGGGTGTGTTTTACATACTTCACCAGCTCTTGACTTATTTCCAGACCTCTCAGAATGCTAAGACGCTTACCCAAATAAAGACAGACGATTTGCCATCTCTGGTCAACTGAGGTCACTGGGCTAGGACACAGGATATTGATGGATTTGGCTACATGTCCAGAATAATTCTCCCTGAGCCTCAGATTTAGAAGCTGAGCCCTATTTTGTAGTCAGACTCTGTGTCCTTAGTTCTTAGTAAACTGCACCCTCTTTCACAGTTGTGCTGGCTGATTTGAGTCAGTTCTATTGGACCATGTGGACTGGAATTAACTCCTTTCCTATCATGTGGAAGATGACTACATCCATATTTTAGCTTCTCTCTTGCCACCATCACTCATATATATATATATATATATATATATATGTAGCATGATCACAGTTGCAAATTTACATATGAGTCCTTAATTACTTGATTATCTTTGTCTCCTCTCCTGGACTGTGAAGGAATTCACAGTTAGAGACCTTGACTGTGTCTGCTTTTTGTTCAACATCTTACCTCTACTCTGTGGGACAGGACACCTATATAATCAATTTACCAATGAGCAAATGAAGAATAAATAAAGCATTGTCCAGAGATGTGTGGCCACTAGAATATAAGAGAACTGCTTACAATGTACTCTCAGCCTGTTATGTTTCAGTGGTTGTCAGATCGAGAACAATCTTCCTTATAACTTGCAAGAGTCATCATATAGGTAATACATAGATGTACATCAAGGAATATGACCCCTGAACAAACAACCTGGCCATAAGAAATATCTAATTGCCTTCTGAGAAATGAGCAAAAGACCGAAACATAATAGACCGGAGTAGATGTATACAAAGTCAAAGATAGAAAGTATTCTAGGCCAGTGAGGTTAGTTTGATTTTTTTCAACAAGAGAATGTTACTCAGTGGGATACTCACCAAGGGAGACACTGAAATTAGCCTTCTGAGTGATGTCCAGAGGTAACGGTATCCAGAACTGGTCTGGACTTTGAGCAAACTATATGTCTACTGTGGAAATAGTATCTGTCTTCAAACAACCCAGCAGAGCAAAAGGTCTGTGGTTAACAAGCCAAGATAACTAGGACTTGGACACTCTTCCCTGCCTCCCTCTCCTTACCAGCCTTCTCCTATGTTCATCTGCCACTTTTAAGATGAACCACTCCAGCCCCTCTTAGTGAGAGAGGCCTGTTCCCCAGGCTCCCGTAGCATCATATACTTTGCCATAGCATCATATCACATTATGCAAGTTCCACATCATTTCATACTCACTTCTCCACCTGTTTATGTCCTTTCTTAGACCGTGGATTATACAATGGGAGAAGTGAAGTATGATTTGCTTTATCATTCACAGTGCCTTGCACAGAGCCAGACTCATAGCAGCTGTTCAGTAAGCATTTACTGAATGAATACGTTGTTCTGATCCCCTGTTTAGGAGACACTTTCTGGTTATTATTGGCCTTCACATGTCAAGAGGGTGTGTATGGAGAGGAGTGTGAGTCATAGGAAGAACATGTGTAATCATCTTAGAATTTCTCATTTCCCTGCAGGTTGGTACGTTGGTGTTCTAACATATACGTTGTTTTTTTCTGAGCACTTAGAGAGAAGTCTAGTTTGGCCAGGTTCTTTCTACCATTTCTTAAGCAGCCTCCCTCACACAAATCCTCTCTCCATCTGCATCCTTCTGATCCCAGGTTTTGCTTTTGAAACATTCATACATGGGAGGAGAAAATAATTCAAGACTCAACCTGAAGGCAATTCGGCACTTAAAAAAAATGAGCAAGTAAATGATAAAAAGCGGCTTGCACAAAGGCTGCATTCATCAGCGGTGCCCTGATGTTAGATTTTTATTCAATTTAGTGGCTGTGTAGCTGTTTAGCTATTGAATGTTATGATCTAAATTTATGCTACCTTGAGTCTGAAAAGAATTTAACCTATGATGAAAAACAGCTTGTCTTACTGGTTTCATCCCAGGAAAGGGATGAAATATCGATGAAATATCATGCAGGGTTTTACTCTCTTCTCTTTTTCCAGAAGCCATGGGGTTTAGTGAAGGTGAAGCTTGAAGCAGAGGTGGGGGGAATATGGATGGTGCTCTCACTGCTGCCTTGGGAAGGTGGTGTCTGAGGGAGGGAGCGTTTTCTGTGCCAGGCCAAGGTCTTGTCTCTTCATAGTATTGTTCTGATCTTAGCTTCCATGTGTATCAGCTGACCAAAAGGAATGGATAAGTAGCAGATCTTTGGAAGCCATTTGAAACCCTTGGTGCCATCTTTGTTTCAGGAGCGGACCTTGGCTTTACAATTACTTTAACTTGTAATTATGATTTAAAAAAAATATTTATGTATGTATGTATTTTTGACTGCATTGTCTTCATTGCTGGGCGCAGTCTTTCTCTAGTGGCACCAAGTGGGGGCTACTCTTAGTTGTGCTGCGCAGGCTTCTCACTGTGGTGTGTTCTCTTATTGCAGAGCACGGGCTCTGGGAGCAGGGGCTTCAGTAGTTGCAGTTCGTGGGCTCCAGAGCACAGGCTCATGAGTCGTGGCACACTGGCTCAGTTGCCCCATGGCATGCAGGTTCTTCCTGGGCCAAGGATCAAACCAGTGTGGCTTGCATCGCAAGGTGGTTTCTTAACCCCTGGACCACCAAGAAAGCCCCTGTAATTACAGTTTGAATGATTGCTACTTTTATGGCATGTTTTCAGTATCCCAGACCCTGTGTTAAACCCACACTCTGCATCTATCCTCTTTAATCCTTACAATGACCCTATAAATTTGGCACTCATGCTATCACTTTCTAAGGTTTAGAGACATGAAATGACTTGTCCAAAGTCACAGAAAAGGAACTGGCAGCACCACGACTTATACTCATGCCTGTCTGATTCAAAGTTCATATTCTTTACCACTGTGGTGGCTCCCACGGGAGCAGGTTAAACATTTCTTGGTAAGCGCTGGCAGTTCTGACTCAGTGACTGCTGCCACCAGCCTCTCCTACACTGTAGTCCATTGTGGTTTCCATAGCTCTTTGAAGCCACAGCCTCCAGATTCACCATGGATAATACAGTAGAGTGATCATTACTTATAGGACAGCCTGGCCAAAGTAAGAGTGACATGTCGTAAATGCTTTCCAGGCATTGAGACAAGAACCATTCTGGATTCAGTTCAGTTCAGTTCAGTTCAGTCACTCAGTCACGTCTGACTCTTTGTGACCCCATGGACTGCAGCACCCCAGGCTTCCCTGTCCATCACCAACTCCTGGAGCTTGCTCAAACTCATGTCCATAGAGTTAGTGATGCCATCCAGCATCTCATCCTCTGTAGTCCCCTTCTCTGCCCACCTTTAATCTTTCCCAGAGTCAGGGTCTTTTCCAATAAGTTAGTTCTTTGCATCAGGTGGCCAAAGTATTACAGCTTCAGCTTCAGTATCAGTCCTTCCAATGAATATTCAGGACTGATTTCCTTTAGGATTTACTGGTTGGATCTCCTTGCAGTCCAAGGGATTCTCACGAGTTTTCTCCAAAACCACAGTTCAAAAGCATCAATTCTTTGGTGCTCAGCTTTCTTTATGGTCCATTTCTCACATCCATACATGATTACTGGAAAAACCATGGCTTTGGCTAGACAGACTTTGTCAGCAAAATAATGTCTCTGCTTTTTTATATGCTGTTTATGTTGGTCATAGCTTTTCTTCCAAGGAGCAAGCATCTTTTAATTTCATGGCTGCAGTTACCATCTACAGTGATTTTGGAGCCCCCAAAATAAAGTTTGGGGCTCTCTCAATGTTTCCATTGTTTTCCCATCTATTTGCCATGAAGTGATAGAACCAGATGCCATGATCTTAGTTTTCTGAATGTTGAGTTTGAAGCCAACTTTTTCACTCTCCTCTTTCACTTTCATCAAGGGGCTCTTTAGTTCTTCTTCACTTTCTGCCATAAGGGTGGTGTCATCTGCATATCTGAGGTTATTGATATTTCTCCCGGCAATCTTGATTCCATCTTGTGCTTCATCCAGCCAGCATTTTGCATGATGTACTCTGCATATAAGTTAAATAAGCAGGGTGATAATATACAGCCTTGATGTACTCCTTTCCCAATTTGGAACCAGTCTATTGTCCATGTCCAGTTCTAACTGTTGCTTCTTGACCTCATACAGATTTCTTAGGAGGCAGGTCAGGTGGTCTGACCTATTCCCATCTCTTTAAGAATTTTCCACAGTTTTTTGTGATCCACACAGTCAAAGGCTTTGGCACAGTCAATAAAGCAGATGTTTTTCTGGAACTGTCTTGCTTTTTCGATGATCCAATGGATGTGGGCAATTAACCTAGGGAAAAATGCAAGGTCTTTCTTTGCTTTCCAGGTTAAAGGTTTTGAAAGCTTTGAAGAACGAGAAGATCCATGTGACAGAGTATGTCATGTTCAGGGTAAAATAGAATTACTAACATTCATATAAGGTCAGACATTTGTGTTCAGTAGAGATAAAAACAGGTAGCACTTAGTAAAATGAAACCCAATCACATGAAATCAGTATGCAAGATATCAATCTTTTATTCAACAAATATATATATTGAGTATTTAGTTTACTTTGTGGAAGGCTCTGTCCTAGATGCTGGAGATGTTTTCCTCTACTTAAGCTTATGTTATGGTGCTCATATCATAATGTAATTAAAGACAACTCTTGATGATTAAAGCATGACATGGGATCCACGTCAGCTTTTCCCCAGAGAGAGAGCCAAAGCCTCCCTCTTGATTCAAGGAGTCCTGCAGGGGGATATGTAAACAAACAAGGATGTCTTCAGGAGAATCAGATAAAGGAGCATTGGCAGGTCATGACCCTGACCTCTGAATAAGGATTTGGGAGATGGGGAAAAGTGGTTGGTGAATTACATTTAACTTTTTATTGAGCATTATCCTGAAATGCTTTTCATGTGTCTTGAATACTCTGAATTTGCTCTTTTTTTTTCCCTCTTGGTCTTCTAAAAATGAGCTTTGTAGATAAGGTCAACTGAAGTTCAGTGCTTCTTTTTTCAGGTCTGTGTGCCTCTAAGATATGCAAATCCTCTCTCCATACCAGTGGATTGTGTGGCCTATCCTTTCTTTTCAAACTTCTGAGAGGATTTGCCTAATATAAAATATAAGATAGCTAACATTTTACTTATGACTCGCTATGAGCTAGGACAGATATGAAACATTTTTAAAGATTCAGTGTTTGGCTGGTTTTCTTCTTATGCCCATTGCATGGACGAGGAAGACTGAGGGTTAGCAGATTTAGGTAGTTTGTCCAAGTAAGTGACTGAGGTGGGGTCATACCCAGATCCAACTTCAATGCCCTTGACCTTAAACAATTATGGTGCTCACCACTCAACACAAAAGTATGGCGTGCCCGCTGTGTGCTAGTTCCTCTGGACACTGGGGATATGGAGGGCAGGAGAACAGACAGAGGTCTTGCCTGTAGATATTTCTTCAGCTATGTGGGGGGAACCATGAACAATGAAACAAACATGAAATGTACTATGAAGGAGTGAGAGTTGTATGGGCAATTCGATCCTGTATGGATAGTTACATGTGGATATGTGTTGATTACAAACGTGACTGAAAAAAAGACTAGAAAGACACATACTGTAAGGGTGATTACCTCTGGGTGGTCAGATTTTTATTTTCTTCTTCTCATGTTTTTGAACATTTTCAAATATTCCGCAAGCAGCTGTATACTTCCAATATAATCAGATGAGATCCATAAAGATTATTAAAAACAGAATTTAATCTTAGAAAATCCTGGCAAACTGCATAGAGTTTAGGCACACCCCTCTTACCCTCTTTTGTTTCAGTCCTTGAAGCAAAGTGTGTATTCCTCCCCTCTGTGCCAGTGTCTGACATATTTATCCCTGCCCCCAGGGATCATGTTGGCTCCCTCTGTCCCAAGCTTCTCTAAGTTTGTGCACATCAGTCCTTCCCAAGGCTGGCCCCACACGTGAATCTCCTGGGCAGTGTTTCAAATACTGATGCCAGAGCTTCAACCCCCAGACCTGCTGAAGCTCTGTGTGTGTGTGTCTCCCAGGTGACTGTCACACATCCAGGGTTAAGAAGCCTTGGATGGTGAGCCCCCTCCCCCTGTTCCTCAGTGCTCTCACTTCTGGGGGAACAGCCAGAGCACCTCCTTCCTCTCTGTCTCACCTGGTCTGGGATGCTCAGGAAAGAGAAGGAGGAGGGAAAGACCCGAGCAGGTGGGCAGATCCTAGCCCTCCCAGCACCAGGCTGCAGCCCCCACCACCTTCCTGACCTACTTACTCAGGGCCTGCAGTGCAAGCAAGTGACTCAAGCCTGGCAGCCAGCAGGGATTGTTAACAAAAGCCGAGTACTGTACAGATGGGAGCAGAGGGCACACTCCAGCCACACTAGAATTCTCACCGTTCCGGAACACAGCGCTGGCTGTCACAGCTTCGGGCCTTTGCCTGTGCTGCCCTTTCAGACTGAAATGTCCTTTGATGCCATCTCCCTCCTCCCCTGGGGCTGACTCCTGCTCCTCCTTGAAGGCTGAGCTCTGTGAGCTCCTCCCTGACCTTCTGCTCCCCAGACAGGATGACTCCCTCCCTCTTCATCTGTGGCTCCAGCAGGAATTTGTTCCCAGCATTAAGGCAGCACTTCAAACCTTGTGTCACCTGGGGAGGTGTCTGCCTCGCTGGCTGGATGGGGAGTCCTCAAGGGCAGTGCATCCCTGTGCCTCACACAACCGACTGGTGAGTAGAAGAACCCAGTTCAGTGCCAGCCCTGTTCCTATGGCTGACTACATCCCCAACCACTAAGCCTGTGGTATTTGCCTACACAGATTAGAAATGCAGACTCCTGGAACCCAGCTCAACCAGATCCTGCCTTTGGCAAGATCTCCAGGTGATTCAGATACACACTAAGGTTTGAGAAGCATCAGTTGGCCCCCAAATTCTCAACTTCCTTAGCTGTATAATGGGCATAATAAGTGCTAACTTATAGGGTTGTTGTGAGGGTTGAATAAGCTGCATACTCAAGGGTATCTACTGCAGAACGGAGTGCACAGGGGACATTTTTATTGTTTCTGCTTAATAAATGTTGCCCTGGGGGCAAGCAGGAGTCTGCGGTGGACCACATTAAGAGATCTGGAGTCTGACCCAGTGAGACTTAAACACTGGAGTGGAGCAGACTTCCCAGCCCTCCAGTGGGAAGTGGGAGGGGAAGATGGGTTCCCTGTGGCCCGTGGGTGTGAGTAGGACCCGTGGTCTCTCCTGTACCCTTTAAGGGGCCTTGATCCTTGCAAAACACAAGTGTGTGTTGAGCTTCAGTGCTCTGCCCTGCTGAGCCAGCCTCACCGCCCCCATCCCACTGTCCCCACAGTGAAGCCCACCTGGGTCTTCCTCACTTTGTGAAGTCCATTATCGGAACTGGGAAAATCCCCTGTAAGATCACAAAGAGTTGCAGGTAATTCATACATGATCAAGCTGCAGAACAGGAAAGTATGGTTATTTGGGGTGGGCATCTTTATTATTAATTAGACTTTGATTCCTGGGCTTCCCAGGTGGTGGTAGTGGTAAAGAACCCATTGGCCAATGTAGGAGATATAAGAGACGCAGGCTCAATCCCTGGGTCGGGGAGATCCCCTGGAGGAAGAAATGGCAACCCACTCCAGTATTTTGCCTGGAGAATCCATGGACAGAGGAGCCTGTGGGCTACAGTCCATAGGGTCGCAAAGAATCAGAGGCAGCTGAGGCAACTTAGCACAAAGGCACACCCTGATTCCCAATTCCTTACAGCACAAGAAATATACCATGTCATCACTCACTTATAAGGGCTTTTTTCAATCTACTATATAATTTTGTATTTATTTAATATTTGATGATCATGATGAGCTCTACACAGAGGTCAGTTTTGAGGAAAGTTATTAGTGTTTCATGGAAGGTAGCTGGGTAAACACTGCTCCCAAGTAGTGATGTCTTTTTGACTTGGAATTCCCAGACTCAGTTGCTGCTGGAGAGATAAGACCACATATCTGTCTAGCTCCCAGGCCACCTCCTCTCTCTGGGGCAGGGAGAGAAATGAGACATCTCTCTGCTCTCATCAGATCCTGTCAGCCAGGGCAGATAACCAAGGGAAATAATATCAGTTAAGTGACACCAGCCTCAAGTTTGAACCTTCAGACCTCACTCCCAGACAAATTAGATCAAGGTTGCTCTTCAGTCCACTCTCTGGGACACGGTAGATAAGCCCGACCTGTGAAGCCAGCAGAAGCCCCTGGGGAGACACAAATACAAACAGGCAGAAGGCATGTTTATTTTTCAGTGACATGGCCTGAGGCTGTTTCAGGCCAGGACTGAGAGCTGAAGACTCTGGGCAGCCAGCAGACAGACATTTCTGGCAGGGCTAGAAGGCAGTTCGAGGGTAGGGTTGGACTGACGTCTAATTACGCAGCAGACTCAGAACACAGAACAGATTGTAATTGTAGTTAAGTGGCAAAGCAGGAGCAGGAAGCCAGCAGGTGCAGCGCCGAAGACGTCTAAGTATAAGAATTTGCCTTCCAGGACCTTACGATCTAATAGGAAGGATTAGACTCCCAACTTCAAAGAGTTCAGATAGATGCAGCTGTGGCCAGAGTAAGTCAGCATCTACTCCAGCCTTCATTCTCAGATAGGACTCAGAGGTAGTAGAGTGAATGGAACTAGAAAGTGAAGTGTTGAACATGGTTTTATACAGTGTGATAGAGGGGAAATTGACACACAATTAACTATACGTACCTAAAATATACACTTTGATATGTTTTATGATCTGTATACACCTGTGAAATCCATACCACAAACAAGGTAATGAACATATCCATCACTTTTGGAGTGATGTTCCTTTGTAAACCCTTCCTTGCATCCTTCCCTGCTCTTCCAGTCCCCAGGCAGCCACTGATTAGCTGTCACTATAGAATATTTTGCATATTATAGAATTTTATGTAAATAGTATCATGCAATATGTACTCTTGTCAGACTTCTTAGCATACTTGTTTTGAGATCACTCATGTGATTGCATGCATCCAACTTTCCTTTTTACTCCTGAGTAATGTTCAGTTGTATGCCACAATTTATTTATCCATTCACCTAATGATGGGTATTTGAGCTGTTTTCAGATTTTTGCAGTTATTGCTTTATTTTGTTTTATTCTATATTCATTTATTTTAGCTATATTTCTGCTGCAAACACACACAAGTCTTTGTATGGACATATTTTTCATTTCCCTTTGTAAATGCTTCCGAGTATAGTGACTGCATCATATGGCACATGTGTATTTAAGTTGGCAAGAAACTGCTGGACTGTTTTCCAAAGTGGTTTTATGCATAAAATATTTGGGTTACTAACACTAAAAAAATTGTTTATGTGAAGTTTAAATTTCACAGAGTGCTCTGTATTTTATCTGGCATTTCTATCCCCAAATAAAAGCTTAAAATCAGACCATTCTCTTCCAGATCAGGAATTGGCTAATTTTTTCTGTAAAGATTCAGACAGTAATTTAGGCTTTATGACTTATATGGCTGTAGTTACTCAACTGTGCCCATTATATTTTGATGAGAGCCATAAACAGTATATAAATGAATGAGCATGGCTATGATCTACTAACATTTTATTTACAAAAACAAGAGACAGCTGCATTTGACTGACCATAGTTTGCTGACCCCTACCTTAGGTCACTGATTTCCAAGGTGTGGTTCTGTTATCAAATGCAAGTTTGTGCGCCCAATGCACAGTGAGGCCAAACAGTAGTGAAACATCAGAATCTGAAGCAAAGAAAGCTTTATTGCAGGTCCATTTGAGGAAAACAAAGGAGTGGCTCATGTGCTCGCCCCCGCCCCTGCCAAAACCCTGAACTACCCGAAGAGTTTCAGCTGGGCATCTGTAAAGGATGAGAGAGGGGTGTGGTTGGTTGCTGCAAATTTATGGGTGTTGGAATTATTTGTTATTGCAGCTATCTACATAGGTCAGGTCAGGATATTCCTGTAAATCTCTAACAGGACAAATATTCTTCCCTGTTTTGCAACTTTTTATCTCTGTATGAATGGAAAAGTGTTACACCCCTAAACACCATAGTCTTGAGAATGGGTTATCCTGTATATTTCAGGCTATAGGCAACATTCTTAACTTGAAGCAAAAACAATAGAATACAAAGGTTAAAGTAAAAGAAACAGAGCTAATATGGAGTCAGATTTGTTCTTCCCTATCACAGTTCCAAGAAAATAAAATAAATATAATAAGGATTTTATTTTCTTAGGCTCCAAAATCACTGCAGATGGTGACTGCAGCCATGAAATTAAAAGATACTTGCTCCTTGGAAGGAAAACTATGACAAACCTAGAGAGCATTTTAAAGAACAGAGACACCACTTTACCAACAAAGGTTTTCCAGTAGTCAGGTACTGATGCAAGTTGGACCATAAAGCTGAGCACTGAAGAATTGATGCTTTTGAATTGTGGTTCTGGAGAAGACTCTTGAGAGCCCCTTGGATTGTAAGGAGATCAAACCAGTCAATTCTAAAGGAAATCAATCCTGAATATTCATTGGAAGGACTGTTGCTGAAGCTGAAGCTCCAATACTTTGATGACCTGATTCAAAGAGCTGACTCATTGGAAAACATTCTGATGCTGGGAAAGATTGAAGGCAAGAGGAGAAATGGGCAGCAGAGGATGAGATGGTTAGATAACATCACTGACTCAGTGAACATGAATCTGAGCAAACTCTGGGAGATAGTGGAGGGCAGAGGAACCTGATATGCTATGAGGTCACAGTCAAACATGACTTAGCAGCTGAGCCACCACAACAACAAAATTACAGTTCCAAGATCAGTAACATGAGTATCACCTGGGACCTTGGTAGAAAAGTAAATTCTGTTTCTGTCTGAGACCTACCAAACCAGAAGCTCTAGGGATGGGAAATCTGAATGAATATGTCTTTATTATTCTTTTTTTTTTTTTTTATGCCCAGGCAGAGGTGAGAACATTTATAAAGAGTGGTTAATGAATATTAGATTCAGGGGCCACTCATGTTTTAAGATTTCAAAGCACGAATGTAAAAGCAATTAATTTCCTTCAGATTAATATATTTTCTCTATCCCAAGTTATCAAATAGTAAAGATATGCATAAAAGTGGAATTAGGTTCAGATTCAGTTCAGTTCAGTTTAGTAGCTCAGTCGTGTCTGACTCTGCAACACCATGAATTGCAGCACTCCAGGCCTCCCTGTCCATCACCATCTCCTGGAGTTCACTCACACTCACATCCATCGAGTCCGTGATGCCATCCAGCCATCTCATCCTCTGTCGTCCCCTTCTCCTCCTGCCCCCAATCCCTCCCAGCATCAAGACTTTTCCAATGAGTCAACTCTTCACATGAGGTGGCCAAAGTACTGGGGTTTCAGCTTTAGCATCATTCCTTCCAAAGAAATCCCAGGGCTGATCTTCAGAATGGACTGGTTGGATCTCCTTGCAGTCCAAGGGACTCTCAAGAGTCTTCTCCAACACCACAGTTCAAAAGCATCAATTCTTCAGCCCTCAATTTTCTTCACAGTCCAACTCTCACATCCATACACGACCACTGGAAAAACCATACCCTTGACTAGATGGACCTTTGTTGGCAAAGTAATGTCTCTGCTTTTCAATATGTGTCTAGGTTGGTCATAACTTTCCTTCCAAGGAGTAAGCATCTTTTAATTTCATGGCTGCAGTCACCATCTGCAGTGATTTTGGAGCCCCCAAAAATAAAGTCTGACACTGTTTCCACTGTTTCCCTATCTAATTCCCATGAATGAAGTGATGGGACCAGATGCCATGATCTTCATTTTCTGAATGTTGAGCTTTAAGCCAACTTTTTCAGTCTCCACTTTCATTTTCATCAAGAGGCCTTTTAGTTCCTCTTCACTTTCTGCCATAAGGGTGGTGTCATCTGCATATCTGAGGTTATTGATATTTCTCCCAGAAATCTTGATTCCAGCTTGTGCTTCTTCCAGCCCAGTGTTTCTCATGATGTACTCTGCATATAAGTTAAATAAACAGGGTGATAATATACAGCCTTAACGTACTCCTTTTCCTATTTGGAACCAGTCTGTTGTTCCATGTTCCAGTTCTTACTGTTGCTTCCTGACCTGCATATAGGTTTCTCAAGAGGCAGGTCAGATGGTCTGGTATTCCCATCTCTTTCAGAATTGTCCACAGTTTATTGTGATCCACACAGTCAAAGGCTTTGGCATAGTCAATAAAGCAGAAATAGATGTTTTTCTGGAACTCTCTTGCTTTTTTGATGATCCAGCAGATGTTGGCAATTTGATCTCTGGTTCCTCTGCCTTTTCTAAAACCAGCTTGAACATCTGGAAGTTCACGGTTCATGTACTGCTGAAGCATGGCTTGGAGAATTTTGAGCATTACTTTACTAGTGTCTGAGATGAGTGCAATTGTGTGGTAGTTTGAGCATTCTTTGGCATTGAATCAGCGAACTAAAATGGACTAGAATGGGTGAATTTAACTCAGATGGCCATTATATCTACTACTGCAGGCAGAAATCCCTTAGAAGAAATGGAGTAGCCATCATGGTCAACAAAAGAGTACAGTACTTGGATGCAATCTCAAAAATGAAAGAATGATCTCTCTTCGTTTCCAAGACAAATCATTCAATATCACAGTAATCCAAGTCTATGCCCCAACCAGTAATGCTGAAGAAGCTAAAGTTGAACAGTTCTATGAAGACCTACAAGACCTTTTAGAACTAACACCCAAAAACGATGTCCTTTACATTATAGGGGACTGGAATGCAAAAGTAAGAAGTCAAGAAACACCTGGAGTAACAGGCAAATTTGGCCTTGGAATACGGAATGAAGCAGGGCAAAGAATAATAGAGTTTTGCCAAGAAAATGCACTGGTCATAGCAAACACCCTCTTCCAGAAACACAAGAGAAGACTCTACACATGGACATCACCAGATGGTCAACACCGGAATCAGATTGATTATATTCTTTGTAGCCAAAGATGGAGAAGCTCTATACAGTGAACAAAAATAAGACCAGGAGCTGACTGTGGCTCAGGTTCAGATTAGGAATGTAAAAACAATGCTGTTCTGTATTCAAAGGTCCCTTTTCTTTGCCCAGAAACTAAGAATGTACTTAATAAATGCCATTAACCACCTTCTCATAATGCCATTCCCCTGGGCAGAGTTAGTTAGACTAATTCTCACTCCTCCTTCCCACTGGGTAGGGAAACTACATAAACTAATTTATACAGGGTAATACACTACGATTTTCTACCACAAAGGATATTATTCTACACAAAGACAAATTACGAACTCAATCAGCCACATTTCCTTTTGGCTAATTCCCCTCCTAAGCCTTCCCAGTACATCCCACCCTGACAAACAACAATCTGTCAAAATATTATAGGCATAGGAAAGGAAGACATGAAAATTCATTAAATGCCTGTTCTGTTATGAAACAGCCTCAATTAAGGTCTTAGACACTATTTTTTCTGCTTTATAGTTATTGATTTTGTTTTGTTTCATTAACAACAAGTGATCAAAGGGCTTTGGGCAGAGGCTTTTGGTCTTTTCCACCCCCTTAAAAAAGAGTATTATTAATTAGTTTGTCCTTTTACAAGTAGGTAATGGCTAGTGGGGGTTCAGAAGTTCTTGGGTCTGCCCCCAAGAAGAAACCAGCAAATAAAAAACCTTGACCCTGGGGAAAATAACAGCTTCCCTTGTCCGCCTTCATAAATTTCACTTTGAACACTCCATCAATTTGAACAGGCAACTTAAAAAAGAAAAAAAAAAAAATCACACACACACAATAGTAGTTCAGGCTCCAGTTAATTAAGCAGCTCTGAACAGGAGTTCTCAGGGCAGGTGGAATAAGGCCAAAAGACTGGAAACCAGTTTGGCAGAATATTATCAAGAGTCACAAAGTTCTTTGTGAAAGGATGAAGAATTCTTCCAAATGGTTATAAATCTCCTCGTAAAATATCCTTTTTGAATGTCTCATATGAATTCTTTTCTTCTTCAGAATTAAATTTAGTAACTACGAAGGGATGGACAAGTTTGACAACTGTATATATAACTATGAGAAGAAAACTAAATATATCCATCCATGGAGAAGAGGGGTTTGCTACTGCAAATGAAGGTGGTATTTGTGAATCTCTCCCAGGAGGAGGTATGTCTGAGAAATCTTTCCTAAAGTGGAAATGTTCCCACTCTTTAATATTTGCCATTTGACTGACCAGGTTTAGCGCACCTATCTTTGAACAGCTGATCTGCTTAAAAATAAATCTAGCATCCAGCAAGCACCCAGGACATAGGATGCAATAAATATTTGTGAATAGTGATCACAATGTTCCTAGAGTCTAACACGTGTCATATCTACTTGGTTCTAAATGCTTTACACACTTTAAATGTGAGTATGAAATACTTGTAAGAACTCTTTAAGGGAGATGTCACTTTTGTCATTTAACAGACAAGCAAAGTTAAAAGCAGGAAAATAAGTTATTTGCCTTCAGATGACATAGCTGATTAGTAAACTAGCAGAGATTTGAACTGATCCTTTCAGTTTTAAAATCTTTTCCACCATGTATGTCTTCCTCTCTTTAGTTTCTATACAACTGGGTAGATGACCATTACATAGCTATTAATACAATAAATATAATAATTTTAAAATGTGTATTTAATTAACTTTTATTTATCCCAGTTAATTTTCTTTCTACCTCAACAGAGTATAGTCATTTTAAGCAACTTTGAAAATGTCAAAGTTGGAAATAGTCAAAATAATCGCAGTAAGACCTTGTATACTTGAATGCTAAAATTTAATGTTTTTACTGGAGAAATGCAAAATTTCCTCTACCCAACTATCTTGGAGCCTAGAGACAAAATAGTGGTCAAAAACCATAGACAAATCCAGGCTCTACTGCTTGAAAACTGCATAATTTCAGACAGTCTCAACCTCACTTTTGTAAAGTAGGGGTAAAAATGGCGTTTATTTTATGGGGCTGTTGGGGAGATAATAGCATATAAAAACTATTAGCCTATTCCTAGCACATAATAGGCATGCAGAGGATTTTACTTTCCCTTCTTGCTTTCCTTATGATCTAGTTTGCCACTATTTCTAAGCTCCTGTTTGATAAGCATGACAGGCAAATACACTCTGCTTATAAAGTTGAAATCCTGTCCCACTGTATATACATATATGTGTATAAATATATGTGTGTAAATAAATTTTTTCTTTCGTTTTGTGGTATATAAAAATGCAGTTATCTAAATTCTTTCTGCCATTTTTTGAGTAGAAAAATCTCTCTCCAAATATTTCCCCTTCTGGTATTTCAGTCAGCAAGACAAATAGACTAAGGAAATTGCAACCAAAAAACACCAAACCACACACACAAGCACACATACCAGGGAAGGCAATATTCGTCAATCAAAAGTAGGAAGAAGGAGCCTTGCTTATCTGAAAGCCCCTAAAATCTCCCTGAAGATGCTTTCAAAAAAGAAAAAAATAAAGTGTCTTCTTCATTAGAAGAATGCAGGAGAAATCCCCATGTCCCTCTCACCTTCTCAGCCAGGCACAGAACCAGCTTATGCCCCAAGGGCATCATTAAGTTAACTGCAGCGGCATCTCTGACAGGTGAGACAGACTGGGAGATTTTCGTGTTCTGGGCAGTTCTCCTCCCACATCCTGCTCCAGTGCCCACCAGCGCCTGCCAGATCACAGAAACAGAGCAGGTCAGCCCCTCTCCGGAGCCACTTTGAGATCAAGCCGGCCATGTTGGAAGACCTGGTCTATGTTCAGGGCTCCTCAAGTGGTCTTTTGCCATTACCAAGAGACTCCACTCTCCCCCATGGAGTCTTTTTGCAGCCCAGGCATTCCCTGGATTTTTAGCAGGCCAAAGGGAGCTTTGAGCTTGCAGTAAGAAGATTTTCTTTGGAGAATTAGGGAGAAATGATAGCACTGACCAGCCTTTATTGGTCTTTGTATCTTCACATGTAATAACTCTCATGTATTGGGTGTTGGCAGATGGTATACTTTTAATACATTTTTATACGTTATCAAATTTGAGCTGGATAACAACCCTACAGGATAGTTATTATTATCGTCTTTGATCTACATATGAATACAGAGGCTTAAAGGGGCCAGGCTACCTTGCTAGGGATATACAGCCAGTAATAGGTACATCCAGGGTTTACCCCCAGTCTGTGCTTGCTTTCTTTTTCTTAAAGAGCAAACACTAAATCCTAAGGGGAGAGCAGAGGTGTGGACACATAGGAGGCCTACCTGCATGTGGCTCATGGTTTCTCCTACAGCCCTTCCTGGCCTGACATTTCAGAGAGATGTTTACATGGTGGGTATTTGGACTTGGGCACTTGGACAACAAGCAGGATGGTGCTGGGCCAGCCTCATCCTGAGCATAATACGAATCGTGTGGATTTAGGAGAAACACCGCGTCGCCTTTCACTTAGCTTTCCTGTGGGGAGCGCTCAGAAATCACTCTTGAGATCTCTATCATTTCCAGTCGTTACAGAACCAGCTTAACATGAACTTTTCCGTCCACGAAACAGAAATGGAAGAGCAGCACCTACTGAGAGCCTGGACTGTTGAGAAGAGCAAAGCAACAGGAAAAAGGAGTTCTATCACCTTAGTGTGAACCTCAGCATTCTTCACAAGGCTGTCAGCATCTCCTGAGCTGGTTTTTAAAGTCTCCTCAAATCATTTACCCCTGGGAAAGGTGGCTTGGGTAGCAGAGAGCATGGATAGGAGGAGGCGCCGAGCGGGTATCACTTAATTGCTAAATGAGAAACTGAAATAGGAATGTTATTCAGTGCCATTTGAGATCTATTTTATAGTGTTCAAAGAGCTACCTCAGGTAATTATGGGATTTGGTCCACCTCCAGAGGAGACTCCACTCAGTCTAATTGTGCATGAGAAGAGACTTGAATTTCCTTGCAGTATCCCCGCTCCATGAGGAGACTCTGAGACCCTCAGTGTGAACAGCATTCTCTTGAAGCTCTGAGTCCCCACTAGGAAGTGGACTCAAGACACTCAAGGTGTGTTGGTTGTTGAATTGAATTGATTAAGCCCATTGGAGGCAATGGGCTTAATCAATTCAATTCAATTATGGGACTCCCCATGTGGCCCAGATCCCCAGGCTTAAACACATTATTAATACCAAGAAGACGTCCTCAACATCCCTGATGTAGCTATTATCTATTTCTTGGAAGTTTTATATGGGGAGAGGGAGTGAGGACCTCTCTGCATCCTGCCCACACAGCCTTGAGCTCCAGTGGATGACAAAGGCTTCTGACCATTAGGCATATAGGACATGACGCCTTTTCTGAAGTTTCTTTGACAGGGTCCTTTTGCAGTTGGATTCCACAATCTGTTACATGCCTGTAAAACTCTACTAATGTCCCATCACAGGGCAGGCCTGGCTAGGCAAGGAGTGGGGATTTCTGACTAACAGTATACAGACATGTGAGATTCTATCCTAGGTATGTGACTTGGTTCCTTAGTGACCCCATTGCAGAGCTACCTGATATCTCTCCACAACAGTTGTCCACATGAGCACTCTCCCTGGAGGGCAGAGCTCCTGGCATGGCAGCAGATGCCAGGCTCTTGCATCCAGTCCTCGACCACCTTCTCCATGTCTTTGCCTCTGTGTGGCTTATTTGGAAGAGGCTGAAAGGACTTGTGGTAAAGAGGGCATGGGAGAGGATCCTTATGCCAAAGTGAGGCTCTTCTGAGCCTCCTTGCCCTGAGTTTGAGAATCCAGGATGGAGAAGCCCTGTTTGCATTGATTTGCCATTCAGTTCTGCCTACGCCATTTACCCTGGTTTTGTGGGACCACATGGACCTCATTTACTTCAAGCAGTAGATTAAAATGGAAGATGAGAAAACTTACACAAAGCAACTGAGTTTGAAAATAATGAATTAAAATCTCTGGGAAAACAGGATGTTGAGATGTGGACTACCATGCCAAACACATGCTGAAAATGTATGCATGCATACAGGCTGTGGGCACAGGTGTAGAATCTGTGGGTGAAGTCATCACCCCATGACTTAGTAAATACCTGCCACATCCATGGCCAGGGGCTTAGAGTCAGGAAGCAAGTCCCAGTCACCTTAGTGTGCGTCAAGTAAGCAAAAGCAGCAAAGACATCCTCCAGAGTTTCTTACATGGGCAGAGGATGGGAGACTTGATTGGAAGCTTGACGGAAACATCAAGGGCTTCACAGGCAGCCAGGCACACGATAAGTGCTGAATACATGGACAACCTATTAGTCCATCTTTGATCAAGTGGGCGGAATCACTCTGGTCCCAGGTGTGACATTTGTGTGAAAAATGGGATCTCAAATTTGCCAGTTAGCAGAAGGTTGCTTCACAGCCTAATTAGAGGCAGAGCTCATAAAGGTGACAAAACTAAATGAGCTGATCCACTGCCTGAGAAGCTTTCCACCTTGTCCATCCTCTTCGGAAGAGTTGCGCAAACACCTGTCTCCTAGAGACAGCAGAGCTTTCCTGAAAAAGGACTCCAGGAGCTGCCACTCAGAGCCGCCAGAGCCCTTGAGATTACACAGCAGAGAAGGGAGAGGAGTCATGGTTGTGCAGCTGCTCCATGCTGCTCTGGAGGTGTCATGGTCATACGCACCCCTCCTACCTTTCCATTCTGTGCATACTGGGGAGCAACCCGGTCTACTCAGCAGCCACAGTACCTTCTGTGTGCTGAATGCTGTGCTCACCCATGTGGCCTTGAGCCCCAGCTGAGAGCACAGGGTGTTGAGATTCCATAGCCTCCTCAGGGTCACCAGCCCAGATCATGAGGGATTTTTAACTATTTTATTAAGAACAGCTGTTTCATACATATCTAAACTGTGCCAGGCAACAAGCTAAAGGACTTCATCTGTGTCATGTCAGTTAATAGTCCCAATAATCTAGTAAAGTCAGACCTGTTATTATATCTGAAACTCCAAGAGGTGAAATAGCTTATGGATGAAGAACAAGTAGGTGATGGAACTGGATGTGAACTCAGGTTCCAGAGTCCCCATGTTGGCCGGATCAATAAGGCCAGGTGAGCCAGGTAGCAAAGTGAGGGTGAAGCCTCTCTGTCTCTCGGACATAATCTAGGCAACATCAGGGGTGAAGCATTGATGCCACATGGCTTTCTGAAACAGGACCGTGGTAGGCAACAGAAGAGGAAGGAATCTAGGAGAATAGCTTTTGCTCTGAGAACTCCCTACAGGCCTCTGTGCTCCTCTAAACTCCAGCAGGGCCACCCAGGCCAGGAGCTTTGCTACAACACAAGCCTCCGTTTTGTGGTTTCCCAGCCCAGTGACCCTGGACAGATCCCTTTACTTCTCTGAGCCTTGATTTGACTTTCTATAGAAGGAGTTGATAAACCTTCTGTTTAAAGTGTTTCAGAGAGGATTAACTAAGTGAACACATTTAAAACAAAGTCTGCCACAAAGTAAATGATCAATGAGAACTCAACAGATCATCTTCTTTTCCTTCAAAGGATCATGGTTAGCCTCTGAACCAAGATATATTGTAATCATTTGCTTATGCCTCCTTCTAGGCATCACACAGACTTCATCCATTCACTTAATAATGATGGCTCTGATCTCAGACTGGAAGGGTTCAAATCCTGTCTCTACCACTCACCACAATCTTGAGCAGGTTACCTGAATTCTCTGAGCCTTGCTTTTCTTATCTGTAAAAAGAGGGTAGTAATGGTACCTACAATGTAGGGTTGATATAAAGATTCAGTTCAGTCACTCAGTCATGTTGACTCTTTGCAACCCCATGGACTGCAGCACACCAGGCTTCCCTCTCCATAATCAACTCCCAGAGCTTATTCAAACTCATGTCCATAGAGTTGATGATGCCATACAACCATCTCATTCTCTGTAGTCCCCATCTCCTCCCACCTTCAATCTTTCCCAGCATCAAGGTCTTTTCCAATGAGTTAGTTCTTCACATCAGTTGGCCAAAGTATTGGAGCTTCAGCTTCAACATCAGTCCTTCCAATGAATATTCAGGACTGTTTTCCTTTAGGATTGACTGGCTGGTCTCCTTGCAATCTAAGGGATTCTCAAGAGTCTTCTCAAACACCACAGTTTAAAAGCATCAATGCTTTGGCGCTCAGCTTTCTTTATAGTCCAACTCTCACTTCCATACATGACTACTAGAAAAACCATAGTTTTGACTAGACAGACCTTTGTTCGCAAAGTAATGTCTCTGCTTTTTAATATGCTGTCTAGGTCGGTCATAGCTTTTCTTCCAAGGAGCAAGTATATTTTATTTTCATGGCTGCAATCACCATCTACAGTGATTTTGGAGCCCAAGAAAATAAAGTATCTCACTGTTTCAATTGTTTACCCATCTATTTGCCATGAAGTGATGGAACTGGATGCCATGATCTTCGTTTTCTGAATGTTGAGTTTGAAGCCAACTTTTTCACTCTCCTCTTTCATTTTCCTCAAGAGGCTCTTTAGTTCTTCTTTGCTTTGTGCCATAAGTGTGGTGTCATCTGCATATCTGAGGTTACTGATATTTCTCCCAGCAATCTTGATTCCAGCTTGTGCTTCATCCAGCCCAGCATTTTGTGTGATATACTCTTCATATATGCTAAATATGCAGGGTGCCAATATGCAGCCCTGATGTACTCCCTTCTCGATTTGGAACCAGTCTGTTGTTCCATGTCCAGTTCTAACTGTTGCTTCTTGACCTGCATACAGATTTATTATTAAAGATTTACTTATGAAAGATTTACTGAGCATGGCCCCATCCAAAAGAACAAGACCCAGTTTCCCCTTCAGTCAGTCTCTCCCATCGAAGCTTCATAAGCCTCTTAAACTTACCTGTCAGAGGGCAGACAGAATGAAAACCACAATCACAGAAAACTAACCAAATTGATCACATGGACCACAGCCTTGTCTAACTCAGTGAAACTATGAGCCATGCCGTGTAGGGCCACCCAAGATGGACGGGTCATGGTAGAGAGTTCTGATAAAACATGGTCCACTGGAGAAGGGGATGGCAAACCACTTCAGTATTCTTGCTTTGAGAACCCCATGAAAATCATGAAAAGGCAAAAAGGTATAACACTGAAAGATGAACTCCCCAGGTTGGTAGGTGTCCAATATGATATGGGAGATCAGTGGAGAAATAACTCCAGAAAGAATGAAGAGATGGAGCCGAAACAAAAACAACACCCACTTGTGGATATGACTGGTAATGGAAGTAAAGTCCAATGCTGTAAAGAGCAATATTTCATAGGAACCTGGAATGTTAGGTCCATGAATCAAGGCAAATTGGAAGTGGTCAAACAGGAGATGGCAAGAGTGAACAGCAACATTTTAGGGATCAGTGAACTAAAATGGACTGGAATGGGTGAATTCAACTCAGATGCCCATTATATCTACTGTGGGCAAGAATCCCTTAGGAGGGAGGGGGGTTCAGAATGGGGAACACGTGTACACCCGTGGTGAATTCACGTCGATGTATGGCAAAACCAATACAATATTATAAAGTAATTAGCCTCCAATTAAAATAAATAAATTTATATTAAAAAAAAGAAATGGAGTAGCCATCACAGTCAACAAAAGAGTCTGAAATGCAGTACTTGGATGCAATCTCAAAAACAACAGAATGACCTCTGTTCATTTCCAAGGCAAATCATTCAATATTACAGTAATCCAAGTCTATGCCCCGACCAGTAATGCTGAAGAAGCTGAAGTTGAATGGTTCTATGAAGACCTATAAGATCTTCTAGAACTAACATCCAAAAAATATGTCCTTTTCATTATAGGGGACTGAAGTGTAAAAGTAGGAAATCAAGAGATACCTGGAGTAACAGACAAATTTGGCCTTGAAGTACAAAACGAAGCAGGGCAAAGACTAATAGACTTTTTCCAAGAGAACACACTGGTCATAGCAAACAGCTCTTCCAAAAATACAAGAGAAGACTCTACACATGGACATCACCAGATGGTCAATACCGAAATCAGATTGATTATATTCTTTGCAGCCAAAGATGGAGAAGCTCTATACAGTCAGCAAAAACAAGGCTGGGAGTTGACTATGGCTCATATCATGAACTCCTTATTACCAAATTCAGAGTTAAATTGAAGAAAGTAGGAAAAACCACTAGACCATTCAAGTTTGGTCTAGTGGTTGACCTAAATTTAGGTTGACCTAAATCAAATCCCTTACAATTATACAGTGGAAGTGACAGATTCAAGGGATTAGATCTGATAGGCAGAGTGCCTGAAGAACTATGGATGGAGGTTCATGACATTGTATATGAGGCAGGGATCAAGATCATCCCCAAGAAAAAGAAATGCAAAAAGTCAAGAAGATTGTCTGAGGAGGTCTTACAAATAGCTGAGAAAAGACGAGAAGCTAAAGGCAAAGGAGAAAAGGAAAGATATACCCATTTGAGTGCATAGTTCCAAAGAATAGCAAGGAGAGATAAGAAAGCCTTTCTCAGTGATATAAAAGTTAAATGAGATAATCTATGTAAGATAAAGTGTCCAGTGCATAGTAGGCCTTTAGTAAATGGTACACAGAAAAATAAAGAAAAAGAAGCTATAAACTCGTGTTTATGCAGCACTGCCTATGTGTCAGAGACAGCCCTAGATGCCAGAGCTACTGTGATGGTTGAACTGACCTGGTCCCAGCCTTCCTGGAGGCCCCAGAGTCCAGAGGAAGACCCACACAGCCAGTAAACCTAGAAATAAATCTAACCCTGCAAATTGTGATTCAGCCTAGGGAAAAATGAGCATGGTCCGTTTATGGAGAGTAACAGGTGAGACCTACTTTGTGAAGGTCAAGGAAGATTATGAAGTCTGGAAAATCCTGCATATGATATTTCCCTTCTTGGAAATTCATGACATTCATTAGCATATTAAAGACAGAAATCTTCAATAAAGAAGTGAAGAAATCCATTTAATTTTGTTTAACCTAGATTTGTCCATATTGTTTTGACTACAGCCTATTTTTCCCTGCAGAAGACCTTTTAATCATCCTTTTTAAAAGTTAGTGTTCTGCTGAGCACATGTAAGGCTGAACTAAGCTAGTATTTCTCTGTAATTAGCTGTTTTTGGCAGCTCCAGGCAGGACTCTTTTATTTGGTTATGCTTTAGATTACAATGACAATACTTCTGGTGAAAAAGGTGTTTCCAGGTGTCACATTCATCCCATTTTTTTCAGTGCTATTGATTTTTCCTCTCTCTTTGAACTTCTTTCTTGGTACATTTCTTCATGTCTCTTTGTTAGTGAACTAGTTTTCACTCTGTCTTTTTGCAGAGGGGTGAAAAGATCTTTTTCAATGGGCAGTGAATTCAGGTGAGTTACACAGCAGGCATCGCAGCATGGAGGTTTGACAGCATTTTCCTGGAGCCAGCTAGAGGCATCTGTACCTGGGCTGTGAGAGCAGATGTCCTGTTTAGAATTCAGAAGTGACAATGAGGCCTCCATGCCAGCTGGCAAAGATGTCCTGGGCATTCCCTGATCCATGCCAGCAGGGACAAAGAGAGAGAACAGAGACACAGAGCTTCCAACCTCAGTGTCACTCTGCAGAATAAGTGAGGCTAATCCATTGCTGCTCAATTTCACAGTAGAGCAGGGAGCAGGCAAAGAATGACCTTGGGGCACAGGAAAATGCCCTTGTGCACAAAATGTTTCATACTTCAAACTTGAGAGGGAACTAGAAATTCTACCTTTTGTCTACCATTGGGAAGGCTTAATGAAATACAGTATTTCCTGAAATTAAATTGCAAATATTTCATGAACTAGAAATCACATGGATCTATATTTGTATCCTGACACCAAACCTAAGCTTTGTGACCTTACTTACCCTCTCTAAGCCTCAATTTCCTTTCTTTCTTGTTTTTTTTTACATTTATTTGTTTGGCTGCATCAAGTCTTAGGATCTCAAGTGAGATCCTCGTTGTGGCCCACGTACTCTCTAGTTGAAACGTGTGGGCTCAGTTGTTGTGATGTGTGGGCTTAGTTGCCCCAAGGCATGTGAGATCTTAGTTCCCCGATCAGGGATCAAACGCACATCCCCTGCATTGCAAGGCAATTCTTAACCACTGGAACACCAGGGAAGGCCCACGCCTTAGTTTTCTCATCCATAAAGTAGGAATGCTGCCACACACCTCATATGAGGATTAGCTGGGAAGGTGTAAGGATATATTAAAATGACATTTTGCCTCCCCTGTCATAGAGCGAGGGCAGAGAACAACAGCGAGAAATAGGAAAAAGGATTTGAATATGTAAGAGCACCCAACTATCTGGAGCATGGGGCCCTTAGAGCCTGCAGGCCGCTGGTTGCATGCAATAAAATGTGGGGGCATTTCGAAGAGCAGGAGGAAGGAAAGGCAGTATGGCAGGGTTCCAGGGAACACTCCGGATCCCTGACACCGTGACTCAGCAAGGTGTGGGCCTGCAGTGTACAGTGAGAGCCGAGGACCAGGTGTGTGATTAACACTAACATTTTGCTCCGTGCCCCAGGTGGCCACCTGGTCAGCAGCAAAGCCCCATCTTTAAATGATCATCCCACTCAGCTTCCTCATTTCACAGGTAGAGAAACTGACATATGAGAGACAAAGCTGTCCTACTCAGTGAGACAATGTGATCTAAGAAATCTGGTTCTTAACCCTCATCTTCTTTTTCCACTACACCTAGTACTGCACACCAGAGCAAATAGCCCTGCATAGGGGAAGCTTCCTTACTACATTTTTGCTTTGGGGACTAGAAGAGTCTCAGCACTGGGCACAATGCACAAATCCAGGCAGTGTATTTGAACCCAGATTATTAAGAAAACATCTAGTAGGCATCTTTTATTCTTCCCTTTTGCTCCTTTCTTGTTCTGTTTTTTCTGAACATGGTGATGGTACAGTGACCATTCTGTGACTCTGAGGATACCTGGAGGTGGTGCCAAGGAGGAAGGGGAGAAAAGTGAAAGGAGGCTGGGCCATTGAAAACCATGGAGCCATCACAGCAGTCTGGACTGTCCACTGTGGGCTTATTTTACACCAGAAAAAAGTTTCCATTTCATCATGTGTGTTGGGATGGGCTTATAGTATAGTATCAGACAAACTTGGCTGCAAATCCCAGCTCTTCATGACTTTACACAACCTAGTTAATTTTTTTCAGGAATTTCCATTTCCTTATAAATACTGATTGCCATTAATTAGATACTCTGTGCCAGGAATTGTGCTGGTTTCTTTTCACATGTCATAGAGTGTCATCTCCATTGTACAGATGAGAAAACTGAGGCTGAGGTTGGCAAGTAAGTTGCCTAAGGAAGAATTTAGACCTAGAACTGTCTGACCCTGGACAGCAATGTTCTTAAAACAATAGGTGTCCATACAAAAGGGATGAAAGATTTGTACCACAGGATTTTTTGGGAGGATTAATGTAAAATGGTGTAACAAATGAAAGACAGGAATCACACTGCATGGTAGCTATTTTAATAATTTTTACATTAGTTTTAGTTTTATGTTTTGTTTTTGCTTTTTTTTTTTTTTCCCTTCGGTCTGCTTTGGCTCTTAGTTGCAGCAGTAGGAATCTTTGCTGTGTTGTGCTGGATATTTCATTGTGGGTCATGGTCACTCTAGTTGTGGGGCACAGGCTCTGGACTCTGGAATGCTGGCTCAGTAATTGTGGTGCTTGGGCTTAGTTGCTCTGTGGCATGCAGGATCTTAGTTTCCCAACCAGGGATTGAACCCGCATCCCCTGCACAGCAAGGCGAATTCTTAAGCACTGGGACACCAGGAAAGTCCTGGTTTTGTTTGTTTGGTTTGTGGGCAAACCAAAAGAAAAAAAATCTGTGGGCAAAACAAAAGGTAAAGTAAAAGGATTAGTATTAGTTCAGTTCAGTTGCTCAGTCGTGTCTGACTCTTTGCGACCCCATGAATCGCAGCACGCCAGGCCTCCCTGTCCATCACCAACTCCCAGAGTTCACTCAGACTCACGTCCATCGAGTCAGTGATGCCATCCAGCCATCTCATCCTCTGTCAGAGGGCATTATTCCTCTGTTATTCCTGGCAGTGGCCAATTATTTATAGATGATTTCAAAGCTAGTACTGTCTACTGTAGGGGCTTTCCTGGTGGCTCAGTGGTCAAGAATCTGCCTGCCAGTGGAAGAGATGCAGGAGACTCGAGTTCCATCCCTGCATAAGAAAGATCCCCTGGAGGAGGAAATGGCAACCCACTCCAGTATTCTTGCCTGGAAAATTCCTTGGATAGAGAAGCCTGGTGGGCAACAGTCCAGAGGGGTCTCAAAAGAATCGTACCTGACTGTGCGCATGCACACACACACACACACTATGCACTTTCTACTGTATCTCAGGGGTACTCAGAAGGGCACTGGACTGGGAATATCAGGAAATTTGTTCTAATCTGGATGTATTAGTAACTCACTGTGTGAACCTTGACAAATCTTTTCCATTTTGTGGATTCTAGTTTTGGGCTCTGTAAGCAGAGATGGTTAGATTGAGTTATCTCTAAGGACCTCTTTCTATTGCTTCTCTGATCATTTCAGATGCTCGCAGAATGGGTATACCACCCTACCCGCCTCCAATAGAATACTTATTTCAATGAAGTCTTCAGTCATTTCAAGATACTATATATTCATATTCAAGACCTATGTTAATTTCAAGGCCACTGCTCATATATGTTACTTTTAACATCTTATTACCAAATCCTTTTTCCTCAACACAGGTACTGCAGTTACTTCTAAAAATTCCTTTTAGGACATTAGAATAAGGAAAAATTACAGATAAAATCAAAGTATCAATAACCCTAAAATCTGACTTCCTTTCCAAATTATGTTTTGTTTAGGCTGCTGTTAAAAATGAGTCAGTATTTCCCACCTGACAGTAATACAAGGTGCTTACAAGCTTTCAGGATAAAGAGAAAGCAGCCCAAATTACACATCATTCTTAGAGAGGCTATGAATCACTTGAGGGACTCTGGCAGTTGTCCTAGTAAAAGCTGCATCCTATACATGGCCCATTATACATTCTAAGATCCCAAAACTCCCAAGGTGTCAGCCATGGGAATAATTGTGAGGAAGGAGATTCAGAGACAGTGTTGGGGAAGATATGTATCCAGGAGACTGGGAAATTGGTGTTATCTTCTCAGCACCCAGCCCTGCATGCCCATCAGCATCCAGAGGGATCTCTAGTTGAGGCATACAAACCCTCAGTTGTGGTATGTGGGGTCTAGTTCCCTGACCAGGGATTGAACTGAGGGTCCTGGCACTGGGAGAGTAGAGTCTTACCCACTGGATCACCAGGGAAGTCCCAGAAGACTGTATTTTGATTCACCATGTCTCACCTCAGCACCTCCATGTAGGAGGAAATGCCAACCCCCTGGCTGACAGGTTAGCCAGCCTCTGGTCACACCTCTTGAGTGAACACCAACCACTCTCTACTGGTAGAGATATGAACGTCACCAATCAATGACTGACTTTGGCCTGACCAAACACACTGCTCTCCCAAGAGTAAGAGTTCTTACTCTCCCACTTGGCTTCTCTTCTTATACACCCGAAGCCCTGGGTTTGTTATCTGAGGATGGAAGCCCTGACTGCTGTGGAACAAGAGTCTGTGTCTAGCGCTGGTCCTCCTGGAGCTCAGATGAGGCACCTTGAAGAGATGCCATCAGCTTGGCCTCTTATCACAATTGTTTGGAGAGAAAAATGAGGGTACTTGGGAGTGATTTAATTGTATGGATTGCAATGACTCGCTTTGCTATTGATTTCATATATTCAAGGAGTCTTTAAAGTGATTATTCTTGGAATGGACAACCACCACCACATCGATTTCTGTGAATTTGATGGTGTCTGGAGAAGATCCAGTCCTCCTGGGCGGCATACATTTGGAAGGGAAGTGGCAGATCCTTGATAATGAGGTTCTAAGAGGACAGTGTTGAATACAGAGGAGTGAGCAATGTGGCTGGCTCAAAGCTGCTGTTGCTGCTAAGTCGCTTAAGTCGTGTCCGGCTCTGTGCGACCCCATAGACGGCAGCCCACCAGGCTCCCCTGTCCCTGGGATTCTCCAGGCAAGAACACTGGAGTGGGTTGCCATTTCCTTCTCCAATGCATGAAAGTGAAAAGTGAAAGTGAAGTCGCTCAGTCATGTCTGACTCTTAGCGACCCCATGGACTGCAGCCCACCAGGCTGCTCCGTTCATGGGATTTTCCAGGCAAAATACTGGAGTAGGGTGCCATCGCCTTCTCCAGATTGCTTTAAACACAGCCAGCATGGTCCACTTATGCTGCTCCCAGTCTTGTCCTTCTGGCTGGATGTTCATTTCCCACTGCCCTACATGCCCCAGCCCTGGGAGTCTGGAAACCAGAATAAGAGGAGCACCATAACACTTTAGCATAAGAGGTAATTTCTTAGTCCTCATATCATTTTTATATGAGTTTGTGCTTGCACATAAGAAGTCTATATATCAATTAAAGAGGCAAACATATTAGCAGTGACTCTCTTCTGGTAGATAGAATACAGGTTATTATAATTTTCCACAGTTATTTTTCATATTCAGAAATATATTGGTGTGACCAAAAATATATTTCAAAAAAGGACCATGTCCTCTGACTCAATGGTTCACCACGGAGGAGCCTGGTAGGCTGCAGTCCATGGGGTCGCTAAGAGTCAGACACGACTGAGCGACTTCACTTTCACTTTTCATTTTCATGCATTGGAGAAGGAAATGGCAACCCACTCCAGTGTCCTTGCCTGGAGAATCCCAGGGATGGCAGAGCCTGGTGGGCTGCCGTCTATGGGGTCGCACAGAGTCGGACACGACTGAAGCGACTTAGCAGCAGCAGCAGTAGTAATTTAAAACACAGAAAATATAGTTTTGTATAAACATGATGATCTATAGCAAACTAATTTTTTATACCAGCAAATGAGTTATACTTTGAAAATTAATCTAATATGCAATAATAATAAGAGTCGTGTCCGACTCTGTGCAACCCCATAGACGGTAGCCCACCAGGCTGCCCCGTCCCTGGGATCCTCCAGGCAAGAACACTGGAGTGGGTTGCCATTTCCTTCTCCAATGCATGAAAGTGAAAAGTGAAAGTAAAGTCGCTCAGTCGTGTCCGACTCTTAGCGACCCCATGGACTGCAGCCTACCAGGCTCCTCCGCCCATGGGATTTTCCAGGCAAGAGTACTGGAGTGGGGAAGGATATATAGGATTACATAAATGTTGATACAGTTATAGTGTAGACTATTATGCGATCTTTTAAAACATTTTTCAAAAGACTTTTAAAGATTTGGGAGAAAGTACAGTACGTATTGTGGAAAAAATGTGACTTTCAAACTTTATTCACAACGTAATTCATTTTAAATATAATTATAATTCTCTAAAATACACAGAAAAATGTTTGGTAGGTAGCTTTGTATGGCAAAATCCTGGGTGACTTCCCCATATTTTTTTTCTACTTTAAGTTTTCATTAGTGAACATGCTTTATAGATACATATATACACATATTCATTAAAAAATTCTTATCAGAAGGAGTTTTAAACCCTGGAAACTAGAGCTTTGCTTATTTAAACTCTAAGGAGAGCAGTCAGGCCTTAAGTGAATATAACTTTTGTTGCTGTTGTTGCCCTCAATCTTTCCCAGCCTCAGGGTCTTTTCCAATGAGTCAGCTGTTTGTATCAGGTGGACAAAGTATTGGAGCTTCAGCTTTAGCATCAGTCCTTCCAATGAATATTCAGGACTGATTTCCTTTAGGATGGACTGGTTGGATTTCCTTGCAGTCCAAGGGACTCTCAAGAGTCCTCAATACCACAGTTCAAAAGCATCAATTGTTTGGCTCCCCACTGGAAACGCCCTCCGCCGTATTCTTTCCATCTTGTTTGAGGTCTCAAACCACTGCCTCTTCCCCAGGGTAGACCCCACCGCAATGAGGTTGTCGTTGTTCAGTTGCTCAGTTATGTCCGACTCTTTGCGACCCCATGGACTGCAGCACACCAGGCTTCCCTATCCTTCACCAACTCCCAGAGCTTGCTCAAACTCATGTCCATCAAGTCGATGATGCCAGCCAACCATCTCATCCTCTGTCATCCCCTTTTCCTCCTGTCTTCAGTCTTTCCCAGCTTCAGGGTCTTTTCCAAAGAGTCAGTTTTTCGCATCAAGTGGCCAAAGTACTGGAGCTTCAGCTTCAATATCAGTCCTTCCAATGAATATTCAGGACTGATTTCCTTTAGGATGGACTGGTTGGATCTCCTTGCAGTCCAAGGGATTCTCAAGAGTCTTCTTCAACACCACAGTTCAAAAGCATCAGTTCTTTGGCGCTCAGCCTTCTTTATTGTCCGCCTCTCACATCCATACGTGACTACTGTAAAAACCATTACTTTGACAATATGGACCTTTGTAGGCAAAGTAATGTCTCTGCTTTTTAATACACTGTCTGGATTTGTCATAGCTTTTCTTCCAAGAAGCAAGTATCTTTTAATTAACTTTTTATATTCATCTAATTTTTTTCTAAATTTAGGATTAAATGCTTATGCAGTTACTGAACCAATATCTAGAATAATCTCACTAGTTATTTGGAAATCATGTTACATGGAAATGCAGAGGCACACAGGTCAAATGAGCTAGAGGGTCTCAGGTCAGACATTATTCCATCTTCAGAAGACGGGACTCCAGGAAGTGCATTAATCAGCTTCTGTCTTTCTCTAAAGAAATGCTTATTCTACTCAGAGACCAAGTTCTAATTTGATCCATTCATATTGAGGTGGTTGGCATTTATAATTGATGGTGGGTTTGGCTTATTGCTACATTTCTCACATTGCCACCAAACTGTACAACTGTTAGAGGCATGATTCTCTATGTTCAGCATACTCTGGAGCACTCTATGCAAGGCATCTCAGAGAAATATCCTCCAGAAAGCATTTTCCACATAGCGTTCTGGTGGGCAAATGCCCCCTGGAGGAGCAGGGGCCCTGAGTTTTGCACGAATTCCTGTAGTATTGACTTCTCACCACTCTTCTCCCATCAAACTTTGTATTTCAGTTGGAAATTGTCTATATTAACCAGAAACTGAAATAATGGTCAATATAGACATCAGAGGAGGAAGTGAAGGTGGTTAAAAAAATGTAGGGAAATTTGACACTTCTTACCCAAATCAGATTCTGTAATCCTTAAAATAGCAAGTGTTTTAATCTTCACTTCCTAAGTAGAAGTCTACTGACTCTACTATTATGGGAAATTGTGATCAGATCAATACCGTGTATTACTGATATTATCTTGTGATGTGCCAAGTTTGAATGGGAACAGTAGGTTTAAAGCAGGGTCATTTGTTTGATTGGCTAAGTTATTTAAGTGGTTATACATTATGATTATATGAAGATTCAATCAAAGCTGAGCTCCTACCTCCCCTCACCCCCGAAAGAGAAGCAAAAGATAAAAATTTTTTTTCTTTTTTTTTAGAGTGTCTTCATCAGTGTGGCTAGTCTCATCTACACTGCAGTAAAATGAACACCCCCAAGTCTTAGGCTTACAACAACAAAGATCTGTCTCCCACATCAGTCTGATATGAATTGGGGACTTCCCTGAGTGACTGACTTGTCTCCAGGCAGTGGCCCAGGGACCCAGGCCTTTTCTATCCTGCTGTTGCACCACTTGGCGTCTTTTGCTTCTGACTGTGCACACAGATGACATTGAGAGGGACCAAAGAAAAAACACTCCCATTCTGAATTCATATGAACCTTCCCCCGGAGATGCTCAGTTACTGGCTCTTTAGTGAGGACTAATAGCCTCTGCCACAGACAGGAAGTTGATTGTTGCATCCTTGCTGGAGGAGTATGTTCCCATTAGGGAGCTCACATCCCTCCTGTGGCAGCTCGGTGCCTTCTGGGCTCCAGTGTGAGTCCCCCAAGAAGAATGGATCTGTCCACAGGGCCAGTCAGTTCCTGATGTCAAACTCAGCTATCCTTTCAACCATAGCCCACGTGGGTCACATTTTCCTTAAACTAGCACGTATACTGGTACCCTACGATGTGTGCATATTCTGTCGGTCTAGTTCCCTTGAGAACTGAGACACCCACCTCTGGACTCCTATTCACCCTGTTACTTTCTGCCATAACAACCCCTCTACTCTAACTCCAAACCCTGCTTGTTAAAAGCCTTCCTTTGTTAAGACACATTTTGAAAGACACCACTTCTTTTATGAAGTCTCTGGTCCTGTCAAATAATGTTCGTTATTTAACAGATATTTATTGACCATTTATTAAATGAGAAGCACTGTCTTAGTCCCTGAAGAACTTGTGTCCAACAAAACAGATAAATTCTCTGATCTTGTACAGTTTATCTTCTAGTTGAAGGAGATAATAAGACAGAAAGTAAAGGTTTTTAAATCACCAACTGTAGTAATGGCTGTGAGGAAAAGAAAGCATTGTGACAAAGGGAGGTGGACTGCTTTAGTGTGGACAAAGGGCTTTTTGAGAAGGTACCATGTGGGCTGACTCTTGAAGGTGTGCACCAGTCTTCACCCAGGGCTCGCGGCAGGGTATGTGTACCACATGTAAAATACTTCTCATAATCCACATGATATTTGTTTTCCTTCTACCTCTTCACCCAACATATTAGATTATGAGCTTACAACATCTAATCAAATATTTAATGCCTAACATAGTGCCTGGCAATGGTTGCTTAATAAATGGAAGCTTAGCTTACTGAATACACATGAATGTGCACACACACACACACACCATATAAGTGTTCAGATGTGGACTGTTGGATTGAGGAGAAGTGAATTGACTAGACATCATTAGAAGTAACCCACAGTGTTAAAAACACACAGTCTCATATCTAGTTTGACAGCGAGTCAGTCTCTGTGTGGCATTTCTCAAGTCAGACAGCAAATTGAGAGTCATCCCCAGTCTTCCATATGTCACTCTGAACATACAGCTGGCCCAGAGGGTTCTCTTGGCATCTGCACATATAATTTAGTGGCTAGGGCTCACCCTTAAAAGAAGGGGATAAAATATACTCTCCTACAGAGCAGGGCATCTTGTCCGGGTGCGACTGTGGAGCGGGCTGGACCGCTCTAGCTACCATCTGGTACAATCCTGGCCGGTTTCTAGAGTAGTGAGTGGAGAAGGCTGTAATGGACTTAATACCCTTGCTGTTACAAGGCAAACAATATAATACTATTTTTATTATTGTTTTGTTCCTAAGCAAAGCCTTTGACATGTCTTATTTCTTTCATTCCTCCTAACAGCTTTTTGAGATCGGTTCTGTTATTATTGATAACACTGATTCATGTTCCATATGCAGAGCTGAGGTTTCACCAAGTTAAGAAACGTGTCCAGCTTGCACAGCTGGTAAGCGATGGAGCCGTGTTCAGAAGTCTGACTCCAGAGCCCATGTGTGAGTGACATTGCAACTCTAAGACAGGCACTGTTCTGTTAGTTAAGTTGGTACTGCTTCTCCTGAGTAGGGCAGGAAACACTTCCCAGGACTTGTGTCCCCATGTGGTCCTGGGTTGGGGCCACCGGAGGAACTTGTATGAGACTGGGAAGTGGAAGTGAAGCCAAAGCTATCCTCTCAGACAGGGAGAAGTCAAATGCGATGACAGACGATGCCAAGATGCCTGGGAAGCCTCAGCCGGCCTCTGCTCTCCTCCTGTTTTATGCAGTTCATCTGTTTCTGCCACCCAACAACGGCCTCGGGTGCACTCTTGTGTGCTTGGCCGTCATCTGCAGATGAATTCCTAAGGTACAGCTCATTCCACAGAGCAGTTTTCCAGCTCTCTCCAGGAGCTCTCCCTTTGTAGCCCTCTGTTGACAGCCAGGTACACAGAGCTTCTCTGGCTTTCCTATAAGCGCTGACCTGCCCACCCTCACTGGTGTGTCAGGTGGGCGTGGCTCGTGACTCTGATCCTCCCACCCCTCCTTCAGGGTTTTCATTTTCCCATGCCACCATTTGTGTACACAATGATTCTGCTGTCAAATACTTTATTCTCATAATCGTTGTAGGGGCTCTGTTTTTGTGACACACCTGTGAAATAAAAGTGATAGTAAAAAATAAGTGATAATGATAAGACCACCAGTCCCTGCAGTGCAGCAAATGCCTCGTGCTAAGGGTTCTATGTGCTTTAAGTGAAAGTGTTAGTGGCTCAGTCGTGTCCAACTCTTTGGGACCCTATGAACTGTAGCCCACCAGGCTCCTCTGTCCATGGGATTCTCCAGGCAAGAATACTGGTTGCCATTTCCTATTCCAGGGGATCTTCCCGACCCAGGAATTGAACCTGGGTCTCCCACATTGCAGGCAGATTCTTTACTGTCTGAAGCCCTTGATGGTTATGCAGATGCTCTCTTATACAAGGCCATTTCTGAGTTATGCTGGCCATTTCTCTAGCAGAGAAAAGGACTGGCTTTGTAGTAACTAATTTATGACTAAAAACACCAGCAAGGTGACATTATCAAACACATGGGACTTTGCTGCCGATGTGCCTGTTTAATTGCCCTCCTTAGTGCTCTACTCTTTCGAGAGGATTATTTTCATGAGCTGTGAGTGACTTAACTCACACGGTGACGTATACCTTCATCTGCTGCAACTGAGAGGCGTTAATCAGCACCCTCACACGGTGACTCACCAGGGATGTTCTTGCCAAACAAGGATTGGGTGTTCAGACAGCCCCAGGTCAGAGTGAACATAAGCCTCAAGTTTCACTTCACCTTCTTAAACATCTCCTTTCCATTTCAACAGTCGCTCTCCAGTTCCAGCGCCACAAGGTGTGTGTTAAGTATTTTTATGCCAAAACTAGCCTTGCAAAGTCAAACTTTACCATCCTTTCCAAAGGATGTCCCCAAACATTTCATTTTAGGAGGATGAACTCCTAAAGGTGTGTGTTAAGTATTTTTATGCCAAAACTAGCCTTGCAAAGGTCAAACTTTACCATCCTTTCCAAAGGATGTCCCCAAACATTTCATTTTAGGAGGATGAACTCTTGGTGCCATCATTATCAGTTAGCTTAATGGCCTTGCCAGGCTGTGTCCTTCTCATACCCACACCGTGATCCCATCTTGTACATGTACCATACAGTGATGCATATCAGTTCCCCATAAGTGGGTGCCATATCAACCTGTATATTCTACTCAAGAAGTTACAAAGCCTACCCTATAAAAATACCTAATCCTCATTTGACCTCATAGAATGGACGGATGCAGGATTCAGGCCCCAGACATTCATAAGGAACTGCTTATAGTTACAGGCATGAGAGGGAGCAACGATTCTAAAGTGGGTACCCACACCCATCTTGAGGGCATCATGTAATGAAGTGTCTCCTGCTCCCCTGTATGAATTATTGACGCAGTTCCTTGATCACTTTAAGTCCACAGGTCCATCTGTCCACAGGCTTCCCTCATAGCTCAGTTGGCAAAGAATCCACCTGCAATGTAGGAGACCCTGGTTCAAGTCCTGGGTCAGGAATGTCCCCTGGAGAAGGGACAGGCTACCCACTCCAGTATTCTTAGGCTTCTCTTGTGGTTCAGCTGGTAAAGAATCTGCCTGCAATGCGGGAGACCTGGGTTTGATCCCTGGGTGGGGAAGATCCCCTGAAGAAGGAAAAGGGTACCCACTCCAGTATTCTGGCCTGGAGAATTCCATGGACTGTATAGAGTCAGAGTTGCAAAGAGTCAGACACGACTGAGCAACTCTCATTTTCACTTTTCACTTTCCACTTTCATTACCTTACACAAACAGAAAACTCAACAAAATGGTACATGAATGAGTGACTAGTGAAAAAAGTCCATGCGGATCCCTGTGTCAGATGACTAAGGCTTTTTCTTCAAGGGGAGGTAACTTGGATCACAACGTAGCAATACACAGTGTTTCCAGGGACTTGGGTACCTATTTATCAGTTGTGTCTTTTAGAGTAAACTCCATGTATATCCACTAAAAATGTGGCCCTCAAGACTTTGTGCATCCAGAGATATGGACAGGTGGTGGCTAGAGGAGGACCCAGCTCAGTCACTTAGCTGGCTTCCTAGTACTAGTTAGTGTACCTCCTGAGAGATGGGTGTGTTTCAGGTAGAGGGCTGTGAGCTTGACAGGTGACCCTGACTTTACCCAGACCCTCATGTGACTAGAGGTGCTTACAGAACACCCCTCTGAGATCAGATGTGCTATATGTGGTCACAAGGTCCGTCCATCCACCTGTAGAATATGGATCTTGACTCATTGTCCTCATTTTCTGAACACTGACTTCCCAAGGCACACCACTTTCATCTTCCTTGATTCAGTGCTGTCTATGCATATTCTTGAAATGAAATGTACATTTACTTGAAAAATGGCAATAATCATAATGATGATAGTGGTGGTGATGCTGATAAGCCTTTAATAAGTGCTTAAATGACTAGGCACCTCTTGTAAAATGTAATCTTCGTATGTCAACCGCTATTATTGTCATTTTGTGGATGAAAAAACTACATCTTAATGTAAATATCTCACTAAGGTTAATTCGGCCTTAATTGGTTTACTTGGTTGAACCTTTGCACTCTGAGGAAAGCACCCTTATTTTCTTCTGTTTTCTGACTAATTGAAAATCAATTCTTTCTACAAAAGTCTTACAGAATATTTATTTTATATCTCCTTCACAGTCCATAAGAAAAATGAGTTGTAGTTTGTTAAATTCCATTCCAGTTTTTCTTAGTATAGTTCAGATTACTTCCTTGGGGCATGTTGATCAATAGCATAGTAGAGTAAAGATGTTTTTAAAGCCATAAAGCTTAGCACAGCATTATTTATACCAGCAGCCACAGAAACATACATACAAAATTATCTTAGAGTGTTTAAAGCACTTAATGTATTTCTAAAATCTAAATTATCCAAATAGCATCATTAAAGAAGAAAACACATAAAATGTATAAAATTAAAGTGGATTTTTGGAATGACACTATGGATTTTGTGACAAGCTGTGGGCTATGTCAGGAAAAGGTCGTTCGTTGGTCCTTTTATAAATGATGCTGTTTGGGAATTCTTCCCAGGGTAGTTAGAGATGGATGCAGAGCTTCAGTTCTCAGTCTGCATTGCTTTGCCAACTCTGTGATCAGTGGGTTACATTTGCTGCCTGCTACAGGATGGATTTGAGCAAAAGCTGGAAAATTCTGTTCCTTCGCCTTACGTGTTTTTCCTCTCGGCTGAATGTAGGGTGAGTACAACAATGCCAGCCCCTCGTGGTGTGAGGTGCTGGTGTAAAAGAGACAGCAATGCAAGGCCAAAAGCATTTTTAATGCTGGGGCTTCTCACAGGGTTTGGCCAGAATTCTGGCTCCCAACCTGCCTCCTACCTCCACTCCCTTACTTGACCCAGACCTGTGGGCTATTCAGAGAAGTACTAGGACTCAAGGACTTCTTCGCTTTGGGCTAGTTGTCCTGGCACAAACACAACAGAACTAAACTTCAGGATAGTGAATGACTATAGATCTGCCAGGGAGTGCATGCTCGAGAACTGCTTTTCTTATATTGTTTCAAACTAGGTCCTGGGAATAGGATCCAGTTTTGTGAATGCTGAAGGACCCAGCTTTGAGAATAATCAGCATTTTGGTCTTCCCAAACTATTTTAGGTCCAGCATGCAGTCTTTTTCCTCCTGGTCACATGGCTTGGGTCTGTAGGCAGCCCACCCAGGGCACAGTTTGCCCCTGCCTGGTTTAATAGCAGCTCGCTGCAGGGCAAGTCAGCAGAGTGACAAGTGAAGCATCAGTGGACCGCACACTGGACAGCTGGACAGTTTGACCAATTCTTCTGGGTTTCCTGTGTTTCTCCCAACTCATCTCAGAGATGTTTACTCTCAGATTTCTTTTACTCTGCCACCGTTATTTCGGCCATGTTTTGTGAGTTAATCTTTGTATTTAGGAAGCAAATGGTTTTCATGCTAATTTCTCCCCTAAGGCTCTTTAGGCATTGTATAAACCAGTATTTGCTTTGCTCCAAGATACAGGAATAATGATATTTATGCAAAACACATTAGCTTCATTGGGTCTCTATCCTGTTTCCAGTATGCATGTTTTTATAAACACATACCTGAAAACTTTTTGGCAAACATATCACCATTTTCTTCATTCACTAGATATTTATCAGATTATCTATAATATTCAGTTGACCTTCAGTTGGCCAGAAGAAGAGCAGCAAGCCAGTGCTTTGGGAGAGTAATAAAGTCGAAGGGCTAATGAGATGATTGCCCTGAAGTTTCCTTGCAGTTCAACAGTGTACTTATGGATGGGAAGCTGTGTTATAGACAGGTTACGTACAATGGTATGAAGCTGGAGGGCTGGATTTCAGTGCCTGCTCTGGTACTCACAGACTATGTGATCCGGGAAGGCTTCCTAATCTCTCTTAAGCTTGGGGTTTTCATAAGAAGGAGATTGATTACCCCTAGATCAGAGGGTTAGTGAAAGGATAATATGAATTTATCTATATATATAAGGTATTTAGCATTGAGTCCAGGATATAGTATGCATCACAAGGTAACTTTTATTAATATGAAGGACTTCAGTGAAGGGGCTGGACAGTCTTAATACTATTATTGACTGAGACCCTGATGTCAGGACTTGTGTGAACCTGTACCCAGATTTACAATTGCAGGAAACTAAATATCAGCTTTCCAAAAAGCAAGGGGTGGATCACTAAAGTCACCAAACAACTGCTTATTTTAACATAGAAAATTACACCACAAAATAATATTTTGGCCAATTCTTAAATCACTTTTAAGACCAGGAGATGGAGAGAACCGTAAGTAATATTCTGGTATCTGTTCTTCCACCCTTTTTCTCTGCCCTCACCAGCTTCTCTTCACACGCACACACACACACACACACAGAATTACACAAAGTCAAATGGGATAATAACATGCAGAATATTTTGTAGCCCTTTCTTTTTCACTGAGTGAAATATTATGAATATTCCATTCTACCTATTAATAGCTGTATCGTGTCAAAGTTGACTTCATCACTTGTTTGAAATTTATTTAGATTTTTGAAATGTTTTAAGTGACACTTTGATAAAGATCTTGAAACATATGTATAAGTACATACTGCTATTACATTCTTATAAAAACTTCTAGAGGCAGGGGTTTGGGATCCTAGAATACACACTGTATTTTAGGTCTTTCGTTGCATCTTGTCTCATTTGAAGTCAGTTTCTCCTCTTGTCCTGTGGATGCTGGTTTCTCCTCACCCTTGCTTACTGTGGTATGTGCTGTGTATGCTGTGCTTAGCCATTCGGTTGTGTCCAGCTGTGGTATAGTCACTTTAAAAACTTGCCAACTTGAAAGGGAGAGATGGTATCTCAGTCTTCTTTTAATTTACATATCTTTGAACTTTTTCACACATTTATGGGCTCTACCTCCTTAGTGAACTACTTTTCCAAACTTTTTCTTTATTAAAAAATTGGTAAATTGTGGGATGAAATTAGGAATGCAGTATCTTAGCATATTTTGTTGACTTTCAGGCCTGAAAGTAAAGTAAACGTAACAGCGATGACAGACATGCTCCTTCACAGCAGAAACTATGCCTAGCAGAGCACAGCAAGCCCTGGAGCTGCTCCCTGTGTGTGGACATCTGACGATCGTTAGAACAAGGTCTTCCGATAGTAAAAGCCATGGTAATTAAGGACTTAGCCCCTAGCAGCTACTGTGAAACAATGAATGAAAAAATTTCCATCCTAAAATATAAAGGTTTATTATAGCTCATCTGTAAATGCTACCTGAACCAGTTTCCAGAATTTTTTAGGGAATCTAGAAAGACATTTCTGCAAGTTATACTTGTAGAACACTAATTTAATAGCCATACAGAGAAGCTCAGAAGTTCAGGGAGGCATAGTATCTAAAAAGATCATATGTATTATATGTGAGGATATATTAATATTAATAAGGATATATATATGCTGCATATAGTATATACACTATATATGTATGTGTATGTGTGTGTGTTTATATATATATGTATACACACACTATATCCTTATATTTATATCTATAAACAAAGAGAGAGATAACATATGAAAAGGTCATCCTTAACATCATTTCTGTTTCTGTTTTACAGTAGGTGTTCCACAAAAGCTGTTGTATGGATGGTGGTCATGGTGACTTTCATGCTTAATTTGCCTCTAAGCTTAGCATTTAAAGTGGAAACCTTTGAAGGAAACCTCTACCATAGGGTAATGAGCCCAGGAAATCAGACAGAGCCCACCCATGTCCAGACCTCCCTAATGTTTATAAATTCACCCTTTCTGTACCCAAACAATGTAAAGTGATAAGTCCTAGTTTGTTAGTGATCTCGTGTGTGTGTGTATGTGTGTGTGTATTTAAAGGAGCACATGGGAAAACCTATGATTATAGGGTCACAGTCCACAGCTCTATGAATCAAGGACCAAGGGCTGGAAAATGGATACTTAAAATGAGAAATTGTCCATAGAATTTGAAAAATGTCATGGCAATTTAATTTACTCCTTCTCCCAAGATCCAAGGTCAATTGAAACACCAGTACCTCACTCAAGTGAAACAGGCCCAGTGCTCTTACAGCCACCCACACACACACTGTCATGCCCACAGTTGAACACACCTCTCCCATCCCTAACATAAAGGCCCTGTATTTCACAGCCAGCTCTCATCTTATGCATACCTCCCTGGAGAGGTAACTAGGTCACAGATAGCTTCTCTGACCCTGCTCTTCATCTTCATATCATGACCTTAAATCCCTTCTCCCTGAATTTAAAGAGCAACATGCTTAAGAGGTGGACAATTTGTGCTTCCAAGCCTGACAGATAAGGATACCATCTGACCTCTGCTACTTATTAGCCCTGTGACCTGAAAAAAGTTACCAAAAGGGAAAAAAAAAAGTTACCAGCTTCCTTTTTCGTGAAAAGAGCATAAAAATAGCATCACCTTCCCAAGGTAGTCATGTGTGTTAAATGCGATAAAATGTGCAAAGAATTTAGCAAGCTGGCACAAAGTAAGTGTGCAGTGGCTGTAGGCGCTCATTGTGGCTGTGATTGAAACTCTCCCAAATAGAGAGACAGGTTGAGAAACTGGAGCCTGTAACACAGAGGGAAGTAAGCCAGAAATAAAAACACCAATACAGTATACTAACGCATATATACGGAATTTACAAAGATGGTAATGATAACCCTGTATGCGAGACAGCAAAAGAGACATAGATTTATGGAACAGTCTTTTGGACTCTGTGGGAGAGGGAGAGTGTAGGATGATTTGGGAGAATGGCATTGAAACATGTATAATATCATATATGAAATGAATCGCCAGTCCAGGTTCAATGCATGATACAGGATGCTTGGGGCTGGTGCACTGGGATGACCCAGAGGGATGGTACGGGGAGGGAGGTGGGAGAGGGGTTCAGGATGGGGAACACGTGTACACCCCTGGTGGATTCATGTTGATGTATGGCAAAACCAATACAATATTGTAAAGTAATTAGCCTCCAATTAAAATAAATTAGTTTATATTAAAAAACAAAAACAAAAAAATAAATTTCCAGCCTCCAGAACTATGAGAAAATAAATATCTGTGGTTTAGGTCTAAAAAAAACAAACAAAAAACAAAACAAAAAGATTCTGCAATTACTGAAATGTTGGTTGCAAACTTCACAGAAAAAGGAAAGAGACAGAAGCACAGAGGTTTGTACTATTTAATGATAAAGCAAACTCACTAGACACCTCTGTAGATTCTTCCCCTCAGCTCCTTTCTGTTGCTTCCAGCTGGTTCTCAGAATAAGCTACGTGTACCCAGTTAAATTTCCACTTAAAAGTAAGGTAAAGCCACTTTCCTGTTTGCTTTTAAGAACTGAATAAGGGAGAGAGAATCAGCTGAGGAGACGATGGTGCACCCCAGGCTTGGAAGGAGCCTGAGTCATCCCTACGCTTGGGCACAGGGTGCTCTGCTGGAATCCTGTGCCCCTGCAGACTCCTCCTGGCTCAGGAGCAAGGCAGCTCCAAGCCAGACCCATCTTTTCTGCATGGAGGCAAAAGTGAAAACACCCAGGCTAATGTAGTTATCAGACCATTCATCACATCTGAAAAAGGAAAGAAAGAATGTAGCAAAATTAAATATTTTCCATTTTAAAAGTTTTCTCCATTTTAATGATAAAAATAACATTTGTTATAACAAATGTTGGAAATTTCCCCAAAGTACAGTAAAAAAAATTAAATTTTCTATAATCTCATAATTTATGCTAGCTCACTGTTAAAATACTCCCAGGCTTTTACATATACATTAAAAAGATGGGATGATATTTTAACCTCATTTCCTCACTTAATAGAACATGAATATATGTCCATATAAATGTTAATCATTAGATATAAAACATAATTTTGATGGCTGCATAGTATTCCACCTTGTAATGATATCCTTAGTTATTTAACTTATGTCTTATTTTTGTACATGTGACTCGTTCCCAATTTTTTTTATTCTTATGGGCTCCTAACTAATGAACAGCCTTCTAGCTACGTATATGGGCCCATTCAAGAGTATTTCCTCTGGTGTGGGTTAATTGGCATATGTAGTTATGAGCCCGCCCAAGATTATTTCTTTTGGAAGAAGTGGAATTGGGGCTTAACTGGTACATGTAGTTCAAATACTTTTGATATTTTGCCTGGGAAGTATGCATCAGTTTATACCCCACTAGCAGCCTCGGTTCAATATAGTTGCTCAGTCATGTCTGACTCTTTGCGACCCCATGAACCGCAGCACGCCAGGCCTCCCTGTCCATCATTAACTCCTGGAGACCACCCAAACCCATGTCCGTTGTGTCCGTGATGCCATCCAACCATCTCATTCTCCGTCGTCCCCTTCTCCTCCTGCCCTCAATCTTTCCCAGCATCAGGGTCTTTTCAAATGAGTCAGCTCTTTGCATCAGGTGGCCAAAGTATTGGAATTTCAGCTTCAACATCAGTCCATCCAATGAACATTCAGGACTGATCTCCTTTAAGATGGACTGGTTGGATCTCCTTGCAGTCCAAGGGACTCTCAAGAGTCTTCTCCAACACCACAGTTCAAAAGCATCAATTCTTCGGTGCTCAGCTTTCTTCACAGTCCAACTCCCACACCCATACATAACCACTGGAAAAACCATAGCCTTAACTAGATGGACCTTTGTTGGCAAAGTGATGTCTCTGCTTTTGAATATGCTGTCTAGGTTGGTCATAACTTTCCTTCCAAGGAGTAAGCGTCTTTTAATTTCACAGCTGCAATCACCATCTACAGTGATTTTGGAGCCCGGAAAAATAAAATCTGACACTGTTTCCACTGTTTCCCTATCTATTTGCCATGAAGTGATGGGACCGGATGCCATGATCTTCGTTTTCTGAATGTTGAGCTTTAAGCCAATTTTTCCACTCTCCTCTTTCACTTTCCTCAAGGGGCTTTTTAGATCTAGCAGCCTCTAAGATTTAATTCGGATTCAGGGGCTAAATCTTAGCTAGTTTAAGCCAGTAGTGATAATTGCTTATCCCTTTCCAGTTACTAGGTTAGTCATGGGCATATGACACAGTTCTGGCCAGTAAAACTGAAGGGACATCTTTTTGAGAGCATCTAGGAAATGGGTTCCTCTTTGATTACAAGAGACACAGAAGAGAAAACTGTCCATTTTTTTTTTTCCAGTTATTGAAGTGGAACAGGATGTTGAGAAAGAGCTGCTGCACTCAGAGAGTGACTGGGGATACATGGAGGACAAGAGAGTGTGCAGAGAGAAAGGTGGGAAAAGCGGGCTCCAGACAACGTGGTGAGGAACCAGATTAACCCCGAGGAACTGGCTCCTGACCAGACTCTTTTGTAAAAGGTAATAAGTGTTCTGAGCTACATTTATTCAGGCTTTCTGTAATTTACTATGGAAAACATCTTGATGCTGCTGCTGCTGAGTCGCTTCAGTCGTGTCCGACTCTGTGCGACCCCAGAGATGGCAGCCCACCAGGCTCTGCCATCCCTGGGATTCTCCAGGCAAGAACACTGGAGTGGGTTGCCATTTCCTTCTCCAATGCCTGAAAGTGAATGTGAAAGCGAAGTCATCGCTCAGTCATGCCTGACTCCTAGGGACCCCATGGACTGCAGCCCACCAGGCTCCTCCGTCCAAGGGATTTTCCAGGCAAGAGTACTGGAGTGGGGTGCCATTGCCTTCTCCGGAAAACATCTTACTTGGATAATAAGCAAAAAATGATAAACAATGGGTTTAATGTTCATTCTCTTGATTACAGTGAACTTGAACTTTTCTTTATTTTTTTAGCTTGGTTTTTTTTAATTTAATTTTTATTTATTTATTTATTTTACTTTACAATATTGTATTGGTTTTGCCATACATCAACATGAATCCACCACGGGTGTACACATGTTTCCAATCCTGAACCCCCCTCCCTCCTCCCTCCCCATACCATCCCTCTGGGTCATCCCAGTGCACCAGCCCCAAGCTTCCTGTATCCTGCATTGAACCTGGACTGGCGATTCATTTCTTATATGGTATTATACATGTTTCAGTGCCATTCTCCCAAATCATCCCCCCTCTCTCTCTCCCACAGAGTCCAAAAGACTATTCTATACATCTGTGTCTCTTTTGCTGTCTTGCATACAGGGTTATCGTTACCATCTTTCTAAATTCCATATATATGCGTTATTATACTATATTGGTGTTATTCTTTCTGGCTTACTTCACTCTGTATAATAGGCTCCAGTTTCATCCACCTCATTAGAACTGATTCAAATGTATTCTTTTTAATGGCTGAGTAATACTCCATTGTGTATATAACTTGACCACTTATGGTGCTTCTTTAGTGAACTATCTGTTGCCTTTTTCCTACAGATGTATTACCTTCATATTGATTTAATGTTTGAAATAGTCTTCCTACTTTCAACATATAGAAGTTTTAAAATTTTCTGTTTCTGACCTATTGAATCTTTTTTTTCCTCTGATTTCTTTGATTTTGTGCTTCGTATTTTCTCACAGAGAGAACAAATATTCGTCTATAATTTGCTCTAGTTATCTCTCAGTTTTATTTTTTATATTGATTCTTTAAGGTACATTTTTTTGAATAGTATGAAATAAAGATCAAGTTTTCACAGAATGTGGGAAAATCTTAACACTATTGAAAACAAGGACATCCCCTGTGATTCACAAAATCTTTATCTATGTTCATACTACACCCAGGCCTGTTTGATAGTTTACTGTATTACACATATATTACATTTCCATATGTTATATGCCCAGCATTATGCTATTTACATATTATTACATAGTTGTTTTTTAAAACAGCTATCAGATAAAGAGAAAATATACATTTATGCTGTTTTTCATACCTTTGCTCTTTGTTTTATCATGGATTTGAATTATTATATGAGGTCACATCCCCACAGCCTAGAAAACATCCTTTAGTTATTCCTTATCAGGTGGTTCTGCTAGCAACGATTCTCTCACTTTTAGGAACGTCTTTATTTCAACTTCATTTTTGAATGGTAGCTTTACTGAATATAGGATTCTTGATTGATGGTTTTATACTGAGAATTTTGAATGCTAAGCACTGTCTCTGGTCTCCATTGTTTCTGCTGATGAGTCAGCTATTATATTATTGTGTTCTTTTTTAAGTGGTGAGTCATTTTTCTAGGTGTTTCCAGCATCTTCTCCTTGTCGTTGATTTTCAGAATTTTCACCGTGATGTGTCTCTGTGGATCTCTGCTTTTATTGTACTGTACTTGCAGTTCATTGAGCTTCCCAGATATGTAGATTATTTTTTAAATGTGGAAAGTTTTCACGATTATTTTTTGAATATTTTTTTGATTATTTTCCCTCCTTTTATGTCGTGCTGATGCACTTGATGGTATTCCATGTTTGTCCAAGGCTCTGTTCACTTTTTTTCATTCTCTTTTCACTTGGCTTACTTATCTCTACTGCTCCTTCTTCAAGTTTGCTAATTTTTTTCTTCTGCAAGTTAAAATCTACTGTTTCAACCTTCTAGTGCTAAAAAAAAAATCAGTTATTTGAACTTTGCCATGCTAGAATTTAAACTTTGCCAAGCTAGAATTTCCACTTGCTTTTTGTCTTATATTTCTTTATTGATATTCTCTATTTGATGTAGCAGTGTTATTTTACCTCCCTTCACTTCTTTAATCATGATTTCCTTTAGTTCTGTGATCATATTTAGAATGGCTATTTTGAAATCTTTTTCTGGTAAATCTGACATGTTTTCTCACAAGCTGTTTGTGTTGTCTGCTTTTTTCCCTTTTTACCCCCAGTGTAGCATCAATATTCTCAACACTGTGTGCCCAAGAGAGAGCCTCCATTCCACAAACAGGGTCCAGAAGAAAGAATGGAGTCCCTGCCTCTCAACCGCATTGTGCTGAGACTTAGCATCAGCAGCAAGTAGTTTGGAACATAATGAGAAATGCTGAAGCCTTGCTTCTCTCAGGAAAAAAGACCCCTAACTGGGAGGGAGCAGGTGTGGGCAACCTGTGTTCTTGAGGACAGCAGTCAGGAATGGAGTCTGTGCCACCTTTCTGAGCTAGGACATGGGGAGGGAGGAATGTTTTTGTTCAGATACTATAGAGCCTAGTCTTTCTCACCAAATTTTTATAGATTTTCTTGTGTATTGTTATTGTTCAGTTAAGAAGTTGTTTCTGACTCTCTGCGACCCTATGGACTTCAACACATCAGTCTTCCCTGTCCTTCACTATCTCCCAGAGTTTGCTTAAACTCATGTGCATTGAGTCAGTGATGCCATCCAACTATCTCATCTTCTGCCACCCATTTCTCCTCCTGTCCATAATCTTTCCCAGTATCAGGGTTTTTTCTAATAAGCCAGCTCTTTGCATCAGGTGGACAAACTATCCGAGCTTTAACTTCAGCATCAGTCCTTCCAATGAATATTCATGGTTGATTTCCTTTAGGATTGATTGGTTTGCTCTCCTTGCTGTTCTTGTGTATATGTTTCTTCATTTGCCATTTATATGTAAGACCATTTCCAGGGGTTTTAAATTGTTGTTTTTAATCATTTTTACTAGTTTCACTGAGGAGCAGGTCAGTGGAGCTCTTTGTGTTATCACACTGGAGGCAAGACGGAGAGCAGCAGCCTCATTCCTACAAACACAGCCCTGTGCCCTTCCTATAGCTGTAGGTACCTAGTAGGTCATTAAAGCTTATTTATTGATGTGTCTTTTCTCAGTTAAGTAAAGCTGTATTTCAAGTGTCATTTATAGTTATAGTTTCCCCTACACACAAGTAGGTGTGATGAATCCCTTCTTTCTACAACCATCAATTAAAAGTTAGCATTCTTTCCCTTGAAATAACTCAGAAGATTTTTCACAGTTTTTGTTTTTAACTGCTATAAATCACTTGGCATCCAACCTTGTAGTTTATTGAGACTTTTAACAAAAAGTTTTTCCAAAGGTTTTACTCAAATAATCAGTTTGATCAGTAGGACCAAGCCACTGCGATAACTTTATAATCTCCTTCTGTTCAGTATCAGGGTGACAGATTTGGATTTTTTGGTAGTAGTATTTGAAACTGGAGATAATTATATTACTTTGAACTGTTCATGGTTAATTCCACTCAAGTCTAATCTGAAGGAGGGGCATGATAAAAGTTACCGACAAAAGCAGGGCAAGCTTATGTATGCGCTTAATTCACATTTAGCCTATGGCCCATGTTCAGGATGGATTGCATCCACTGACATTCTGACCATGGGAGAGGGTCTCCTGTCAGGCTCTCTGCCCCTGCCATTGCTATTACAGTTGTGGGGATTCTCAAACTATAGTAAAGATGATTAAAAGTACGTGTGAAGATTCAGTAAATGCAGGATATGGCCCAGAAGTCTGCCTTGTTAAGAGGCTACTGGGCTGGTTCTGATGGAGGTAGCATCCATCAGCACTCATGTTGAGGAACACTGAGCAGGCGCATCATCAGAGTCTTCTTGCTCTGATTTTCTTGTGGCCAAGCAAATGGACAAGCGCTTGATTTCTCAGTTGTTCCTTTACAAGGAGTGAACATGACGATCATGTTGACATTCTGCATACTAGCTTTTTTTCCCATTACAAGTTAGTAACTTAATATTTAGATTTTATTAAATATCTGTTTATAGACCAAGTTTAAATGCACTCAAATCACCAAGGTAGGTATCTTAAGAGGTAGGTATCTTTATAATTACAGATTTCAGCTCATTTGACCACTCCTGGGAAGAATGTAAGCCACCTGTCTGAGAGCAAACTAGTCTTAAGGGCAGCAATATCCTTCAGTGGTCTGTAGAGTACTACAACTTCTTCTTCTCTTTAAGAAAGGAGATAGGATGGTAAAGACTTGGAGGTTGGGCAGATCTGGGTTTGAATCCTTTCTGTGTATCCTCTGAGCAGTGTGGACTTAATTCAGTTGCTTATACTCTCTGAGTCTAAGTTTCTTCATGTGCAAAGTGAAAGTAATAAATCCAATAGGTAAAATCTCTGTTTGAGTCAGAAAACCCATCTTAATTTGGCAAAATATATACATACATACACATACATACAAAAACATACACAGCTTCCTGGTAGCGGAGATGGTAAAGAATCTCCCTGCAGTGCGGGAGACCCAGGTTCGATCCCTGGGTCAGGAAGATCTCTTGAAGAAGGCAACCCACTCCAGTATTCTTGCCTTGAGAATTCCATGGGTGCAGGGGCCTGGTGGGCTGTTGTCCATGGGGTCACAAAGAGTTGGACATGACTGAGAAACTTTCATTTTTATACATCCATAAGAATATCTTGACCCCAAAACTCTAAGATAGGGCTAGCCTGAACTGTGTGGTGTTGGAGAAGACTCTTGAGAGTCCCTTGGACTGCAAGGAGATCCAACCAGTCCATTCTGAAGGAGATCAGCCCTGGGATTTCTTTGGAAGGAATGATGCTAAAGCTGAAACTCCAGTACTTTGGCCACCTCATGCAAAGAGTTGACTCATTGGAAAAGACTCTGATGCTGGGAGGGATTGGGGGCAGGAGGAGAAGGGGACGACAGAGGATGAGATGGCTGGATGGCATCACCAACTCGATGGACGTGAGTCTGAGTGAACTCCGGGAGTTGGTGATGGACAGGGAGGCCTGGCATGCTGCTGTTCATGGGGTCATAAAGAGTCAGACATGACTGAGTGACTGAACTGAACTGAACTGAGCCTCAGGCAGAGTTGAATCTAGGAATTCAGATGAATTCATCTGAACCCATTTGTTCCCCATCTCTTGGGTCTGTGTTCTGCCCTGTAGACTCCATTCTCAAGCTTCCCACAGCTGTCCCCAGCAGCTCCATTTATATGCATGTCGTCCCAAGGTAATAATGTCCGATGGGAGAGAGCAAACGTTCTCACTTCTCTGAGCATGCTTAGCGGCATCTCACTGTAAATCATTTTCTTTGTGTCAAATACCCATCCCTCAGTCATTCACCATGACTAGAGAAAGGTGTTCTGATTGGTCAGGTCTGGATCATATGGCCCTTTGGAGCCAAAGATACATCAACTCCACATGTATCACATGGCTGAAAATAGGAAAGAGTGTGACTTCCACAGGAAAATGGGAAAGCTGCTACCAAATGAAGAGCTGCTGCTGCTGCTGCTGCTAAGTCACTTCAGTCATGTCTGACTCTGTGTGACCCCATAGATGGCAGCCCACCAGGCTCCGCCATCCCTGGGATTCTCCAGGCAAGAACACTGGAGTGGGTTGCCATTTCCTTCTCCAATGCATGAAAGTGAAAAGTGAAAGTGAAAGCGACCCCATGGAGTGCAGCCCACCAGGCTCCTCAGTCCATGGGATTTTCCAGGCAAGAGTACTGGAGTGGGTTGCCATTGCCTTCTCTGAATGAAGAGCTAGAGAGAATAAAGGACCTACATTCATAGCTGTCAAGCCCTACTGCACAGGTCTTAGATGATGTAATCATGGTAAATCACTGAGCACATGACTTGGCACACAGTAAGTATTCAATACATGAAAACCATTCAGAAAATAAACTATTTATTACTGTGAACTAAATCCTCTCTTTATCATAAGTTATAACTTGTTAGGAGCATCATCTCCTAAAGAAGAAAAAGATGATCTGAAATGAATCTTTTCCCCTAAATGGAAACAAAGATCTTAGACATTCAAGTATTCGAAGGTTGAATCCCTGTAGAGGGAGGACAAGGGAAAACAGAGGAAAAGTGGGGAAAAGAAAGAGGCATAGCCTCACTGCTGACACACAGAGAGAGCTGGGTGTGAATCCTTGAGACTCTCTGAGTCTTAGGTTCTTCATCTGTAAATTAGAAATGATGACTATCACCCACCTGCTTCTATAGTGATAACCAACAATTAGTATGAAGAGAATAAATAGATATATTGAAATGCTAGGGACATGAATATTGACTGTCTGGGGGCCAGGCACCGTTTGAGTTCTTTAACAAATGTCATCTCATTTAATCCTTACAGTCATTGTAGGAGGTAGATACTATTATTGTATCTTCACTTTACAAGTGAAGCTCAGAGAGATTGCATAGCAAGCTCAAGGTCACATAGATTATAAACTGACATTCAGTTTAGGTCTCTGATGACTTCTTTTTATTCAGCCTTACAGCCTGCTGTTTCATTTTAGCCTGATGCAAAAACAGACCTGGAGCTTACTGTGGCTCAGATCATCAGTTTCTCATAGCAAAATTTAGGCTTAGACTAAGAAAGCGGGGAAAACTGCTAGGTCAGCCAGGTATGACTTAAATCAGATCCCCTATGAATGTGCAATGGAGGTAACAAACAGATTCAAGGGATTCAATCTGGTAGACAGAGTGCCTGAAGAACTATGGAAGGAGGTCCATAATATTGTACAGGAGGCAGGGGACAAAACTGTCCCAAAGAAAAAGAAAAGCAAGAAGGCACAGTGGTTATCTGAGGGGGACTTACAAATAGCTAAAGAAAGAAGAGAAGTGAAAAGCAAGGGAGAAAGGGAAAGGTACATCCCACTAAATGCAGAGTTCTGAAGAAAGGCACGGAGAGACGAGAAGGCCTTCTTCAATGAACAGTGCATTAAACTAGAAGAAAACAACAGAAGGAGGAAGACTAGAGACCTCTTCAGGAAAATTGGAGATATCAAGGGAACATTTTGCCCAAAGATGGACACAGTAAAGGACATAAACAGTAGAGACCTTGTAGATGCTGAAGAGATCAAGAAGAGATGCAAAGAATACACAGAAGACCTGTATAAAAAGATCCAAATAAACCAGATTGTTATGATGGTGTGGTCAGCCACCCAGAGCCAGACATTCTGGAGAGTGAAGTCATGTGGGCCTTAGGAAGCACTGCTGTTAATAACTCTAGTGGATGTGACGGAATTCCAGTAGAACTGTTCGGAACACTAAAGGATGATGCCATCAAGGTGTTGCATTCATTATGTCAGCAAATCTGGAAGACCCAGCAGTGGCCACAGGGCTGGAAAATGTCAATCCTCATCCCAATCCCCAAGAGGGGCAGTACTAAAGAATGTTCAAACCACCAGACAATTGCACTCATCTCCCATGCTAGTAAGGTCATGCTTAAAATCTTGCACTCTAAGCTTCAGCATTATGTGAACTAAGAACTTCCAGATGTCCAGGCTGGGTTTAGAAAAGGAAGAGGAACCAGAGCTCCAATTACCAACTTTCACTATATCACAGAGAAAGCTAGGAAATTCCAGAGAGACATCTATCTCTGTTTCATCTACTACATGAAAGCCTTTGACTGTGTGGATCTTAATAAACTGTGGAAAGCTCTTAAAGAGATGGGAACACCAGACCCATCTTACCTGTCTCCTGAGAAACCTATATGCAAGTCAACAAGCAACAGTTAGAACCCTCTGTGAAACAACTGATTGGTTTAAGATTGAGAAAGGAGTATGACAGGGCTGTCTGCTGTCATCCTGTTGGTTTAATCTATATGCCAAGTGCATCATGAGAAATGCCAGGCTGGATGAGCTACAAGCTGGAATCAAGATTTGTGGGAGAAACACCAACAACCTCAGATATGCAGATGATAACACCCTAATGGCATAAAGTGAAGAGGAACTAAAGAGCCTCTTGATGAGGGTGAAGGAGGAGAGTGAAAGAGTCAGCTTAAAACTAAATATTAAGAAACCTAAGATCATGGCAGGAGAAGGCAATGGCACCCCACTCCAGTACTCTTGCCTGGAAAATCCCATGGACAAAGGAGCCTGGTAGGCTGCAGTCCATGGGGTCGCTAAAAGTCGGATGACTGAGCCCCTTCACTTTCACTTTTCACTTTTATGCATTGGAGGAGGAAACAGCAACCCACTCCAGTGTTCTTGCCTGGAGAATCCCAGGGATGGCGGGGCCTGGTGGGCTGCCGTCTATGGGGTTGCACAGAATCGGACACGACTGAAGTGACTTAGCAGCAGCAGCAGCTAGATCATGGCATCCGGCCCCATTGCTTCATGGCAAATAGAGAGGAAAAGATGGAACTAGTGTCAGATTTTCTCTTCTTGGGCTCTGAAATCACTGCGGATGGTGACTGGAGCCATGAAATCAGAAGACAATTGCTTCTTGGCAGGAAAGCTATGACTAACCTAGACAGTGTGTTGAAAAACAGATACATTACTTTGCTGATGAAGTATAGTCAAGGCTGTGGTCTTCCCAGTGGTCTTGTACAGTTGTGAGAGCTGGACTGTAAAGAAGGCGGAGCACCAAAGAATTGATGCCTTTGAACTTTGGTGCTGGAGAAGACTCTTGAGAGTCCTTGGACAGCCAGAAGATCAAACCAATCAATCTTAAGGAAATCAACCCTGAATACTCATTGGAAGGACTGATGCTGAAGCTGAAGCTCCAGTATTTTGGTCATCTGATTTGAACAACTGACTCATTGGAAAAGTCCCTGATGCTGGGAAAGATTGAGGGCAGAAGGAGAAGAGGGCATCAGAGGATGAGATGGCTGGATGGCATCAATGATGCAATGGACATGAACTTGGGCAAACTTCGGCAGATGGTGAGAGACAGAGAGGCCTGGCATGCTGCAGTCCATGGGGTCACAAAGAGTCAGACACAACTGGGCGACTGAACAACTACAACAACCTGTGAGTGAGCTGGGACAGTTGTGGATGGCTACTTACCTCTCTCATGCTGAGTCATCTCCAGTTTGCATGCACATGCACACTACTCACACTAGCAAATGCTCCTTCCTCTCCCCTCTTTTCACTGGAGTCATGTTCTCCTCTACTTCATGTTCACTAGCCAGTAATTTCTCCTGGAGAATGGGACAGCTCTTGAAATCAGAATCTACAGACTACTTTCCGCAGCAGCCAGGATCTCAGTAGCCTCCCAGGAACAGGGATGTAGGGGAGCACTTCCCTGCTAGTCTGTGGACCACACCCATGGCTTCAGATCTGCATGCTGCTCTTGAAGAGCTGCTCTGTGCTTACCTACACTAAAGTGTACTGGTTGCCAGGGGACCAACTTAAGAGAAACCCAATGGCCATTAGGAGAGATTTACAATGACACAAGCCATAGAGTTTGAACTTACCATATCTATAGTATAAAGAACTATTGAGAGTTTGAGAGGGACAGGTGGGAACCTTCTATGTGCCAAACCTATATGTATGGATTGTACAGTCGCAAATTGGATGCTTTTCCTGATGAAACCCTGTTTTATGGCCTCACACAATTTCTTTGCCTCTGAACCTCCATGCATTTCAGGCGTTCAGCACTGGCAATCATTCTAGTTCAATCAAATTTTATTCAGGTACAAGACCTCATGTCTCTGACTTCCAAGGTAGTTCCTACAAGAGTGCTTGAACTTCTCATCCATGTGTCCTGATTTTTGTCCTCATACCTTTGGGCCCATTAGGACTCATGACACTTTTGAGCAGGCCTTCTCCTGAACTTCCTCAACGCTTGACGTGGGACAGATATAGGAATACTTGGGGACTATGCAGAGAAATACAGCACAGAGAATTTAAGCAAGTTGCCAAATGTCACACAGTTGGTGAGTAGTAAAACCATGTTTTGATGCTAAAAAGTTTGGCCTTGGAGGCCATGCTCTCAGCTACTATTCTGTCACTGCCTCTCATAGAAAGTGTTCAACCAGGGCCACTTCCTCTTTTTTTCTTTTTATATAGTAAACTGTCTCCACTGGCAGTAAGGCCTGGATTTCTGTTTGGAGTCATGAAATCCCTAAATCAGACCACTCCTTTGAATCTCAAAACCCTTTCTCAGAGAGTCTCAAACTTGTTTTTTTGTTATAATCACCTGAGAGCTTCAAAAAGAGGAGTAGTATCTGGGTCTCCTCCTGAAGATTCTGAGGGAACAGATCTGGGTTGTGGCCTGAGCACGAGGGTTATTGAAGGCTCCTTTGGTGATTCTACTGCTCAGCACAGCTGAGAAGCCGATCTCTACCAGCCCTGAGCAGCAGCACGTTTACCTGGCCAAGACCATCTCACTCCATGTGGTCAGATTTTATTTCCAGGTGTTGGTGACATAAGCATACACACACATACAAATGTGTCAGTTTAGACACACAGCCAAAGGGAACATTCAGCTGCATGTTAATTTCCATAATATAGCTTCACACATGCACCTCCGTCTGCTGGATCCCTGTTTTGCACGTCCTTCACCCGTGGGCCCTGGAAGGGTAAGTGTGTAGGTGGAATAGCGTGGTGATGTGTCTCAGACTATTTATACTAATCCCTATAGCTGGTGAAGCTGTCACTTCATACACAACCATTGTAATATGAAGGGCTCTTCTAAAAATAGAGTTTTTTATCTTCCAAAGGCTATGCTACCTTGAACTATGGAATACATCCAGCTCCAGTGCAGCTACAGTAAAGATAAAAACCTGCCTACTTATCTCTGGTTTACACCTGCCAGTGCTTTGGGAAAGCCTTCCCACCTTGTGGGGCCAGGAAAATACTCAGCAATTTGAGTTTTTACATTCCCGGGTAGTCATGGCAGAGTAGCCTGCACTGGGACTTGTGAGAAAGCTCGGCCATTCCCAGGAAAATGACCAGCCCCTCCCCCTGGGGAGCTAGCCTTTTTTCTTCAGAAAAAGAGTCTGGAGTGCAGACTGGTTCCAGTGAGCTGTGTTTGATAGGCTGCTGAGGGAAGTGAGGTGTCCATGAAAAGCCACCTGAGCATTTGAATCACCTAAGGAGCCTTCGAAAACCCTCATGCTCAGGATGCAGCCCAGAGCAGTTTCCTCAGAGTCTTTGGGAGAAGATGCACCTGTGAATGTGCTGGAACAGAGCTCAGGATTCATTCACCCATCCATCCACCAACATGTTTGTGCCACGAGCACCTCACCGGCTCATGAGGAGGATAGACGTTAAGTGATTAGTGAAAGTGAAAGTCGCTCAGTTGTGTCTGACTCTTTGCGACCCCGTGGACTATACAGGCCATGGAATTCTCTAGGCCAGAATACTGGAGTGGGTAGCCTTTCCCTTCTCCAGGGGATCTTCCTGACCGAGGAATTGAACCAGGGTCTCCTGCATTGCAGGTGGATTCCAAGTAAGCTATGAGGGAAGCCCTGTTAAGTGATTAAGGGCAAATAAATACATAACTAGAAATTGTGCTGGGAAAGAAAAAGAAGCTGTTATGAGGGAAAATAGTGGCGGAAATCCCCTTGAGATTGGATGATGGGGGTGGCCACCCCAGGCAGAAGGGATGAGTTAGATGTGGCGTGGGGAGAGGAGTGTCCCAGGAAAGGGGGCTTTGTGGGAGACACTCACACGTTCCTCCAGGAGTTAGCAGGACTGGAGGCAGTAGCCAGGGCAGGAAGGATGTTAGGAAAGTGGGAAAGGAAAGATCACTCAGAGCCTTGGAAATGAGGAAGGGGACATGGGATTTTATTCTGAGCCCTGTGGGAAGTCTTGGGGTAGTTTAGGTGCAGGCTTGCTGCGGGGAGTAGGCAGAGAGGTTACATGGCCATTGTTGGCCTTCCAGGTGGAGAAAGGGTTGGAGAAGAAGTGCTGGTGGATGTGAGGACATGGGAGGGAAGGTGAGAGGTGATGCTTCATGGCATCCTCACCTTTCTGGTCACCTTGCTTTCTCTTGCCTGCATCCTTGAAGAGAGGGACCAGCAGGTATGTCCCCTGCAAATCGGCACTTGTGTTTTCTGTATTTGGAGGGACGAGGCTGGCCGTGCCACTGCGTCCTCACCCTCATCCACACTGGCCTTGGGACCAGCAGAGTTGCAAGCGTGTTTCCCATCTGACCAGCAGGGTCCTTGCCCCTGGGAAGAGGCTGCGTGTCTCTACCTTCGGTGATAAACAAACACCTGGTGTTTTTATCCACTCTGGCTTTCTCTCATCTGACTCCTTTCTTGCAGTCTCTCTGCCCTGTCCCACTCCAGACCCTGACCTCCTCTCACCTGCCTGGCTATAGTAGATTTCTAACTTCCCTCCCAACTGGGTTTAGAAACACTAGTGTCTTCTGCTAACCAAGCCCATCTTGAAATCTGACTCATCCTTCCTAACCACAATCTTCAGAACACCAACCCTCCCCCCGCTCCCCCCCACCACTCCGGATTTTAATTTGGCTCATCACTGCAGATAAATTAAAACTGAAGTTCTTTCGTTTGCATCCAAGTCTCTTGCTCCCTGGATTATCAACCAGACAGAACTAGTCTTTATTCCAGGGCCGTGGACCTTTGGTCTCCTCTCTTCTGTCTCTGGCATCTGCTCTGCCTGACAGATTCGAGTGACCCCTTCTGTGAGATACACGAGCGTATTCTCACGCAGTGTACTCCCCAGCCTGCATCCTGACCTCAGCCACTCACCCTGTCCTACATGTTCTGGGAGGATAGATACCTTGGTTTATTCCTCAGTGTTGCTGTCCATCTTAGTCAGGGGGTCTAGAGACCCTAAGCACACTTGGACACGTGCTGCTGTAATTTTCCTCCCTTTTCACCCATTCTCTGGGAATGCTGTCAACTTACCAATGGCTCAGAGCTGAGAGACACCTCTGTTCTTTTCATCTAGAAGCTGGCTTGCTTGCTCATCTTGCTTTGTCTCTGTCAGCACCAATCATGCCAGCCAGTGTTTTCTTTTAACAGAGGGCTCCAGAAAAGTCTTTCCCAGCCAGTGTAACAATATTGGCAACATCCCCTCTACAGTGTCAGCTCCTCAACTGGCTAAGTCCCTTCCTCAGTGATGGGGAGGTAGAGGAGAACCAGTTCCATTCTCACCTGCTGTGCTTGCAAATGGCCACAGATTGACAGTGTGACCCAGCTATCGTGTGATGCAGCCCCACTGAAGGGAGGGAAAGCCGTGTAAGTGTGTTACCTTCTCTGGGTCCCTGGAGGGTTCTCAGGCTCCCATGTCTGCAGAGTGGTATTAAGTGGACATGTCACAAGGCATCAGCTGATGGTTAGCTGATGTAGAGAGTACCCTTAATGAAGTGTCAGGAAGCCTAACTGTGGGCCCTGAACGGCATAGCTTCCAGCACTGCAGCACTGATGGCTGATTGCTCAAGGACTTAACAGGCTTCGGGGACATGGCAGCTTCTGAATGTCAAAGAAACTGGGGACAGTGCCACCCTAGACTTAACCAGGAAAATGTCTAACGACAACTTGACCGGCATGGGACAATATTCTACTAAAGTTCTCTACTGTCCCCAGCGTCCTGCCTTCCTCTGCACACACCTTTTTTCACTTCCCTGGCAGATGGAGTGGATAGGAGACATTAAAATATGCTATGTGTTTGAAATGTTCCTGATAAAAAGCTAGGGAAAAATGGTGCCCAGCAGTGCATGATATTCCAAGGGAGAAAATGTTGCTTCTAACTTTACTGAGTTTATGGTGTATTTAAGGAAATTCTAGCTAGTATTAAACCACATGCTGGGCACTTAAATGTGGCACACACTGTACCTGCCCTGTCATTTAATCCTGACTTACCCAGAACCTCTCAGTGAGTAGACCAGTAGAAGAACCAATGCCTGAGAATGCAGCGGCCTGAGGGTTAGAAAGTCCTCCCCCTGGGCTCGCTCCGTGACTTTTAGGCAGATGACTTCCCTCCCTGGCAAATGACTCCCCTCTCTGGGCCTCGATGCTATGTCTATAAAAAAGAGAACTTGCCTTCTAGCTCTAACAGTCTAAAGATGTGTAATTTTTAAATCAGTGTAAGTTACTACACTTATAAACAGGAAAAAGGAAAGGGACATCTTGTTTCTGGGTCCCTGATCACTGCATCGTCACTCAAGTGGGAAACAGTTTATTCCAGTGCAAACACCATCCCCTGGTTTCCACCTAAAAGGGAACCCCTAAGGAGCAGGAATGTATCCGCCTGACAGATTTAATCATGTGATTTTGAGAATTTGCACATCAGCCAGGGAAAACAGCTTTTTTGTTGCTGTAGTTACACTAATACTTGCCACTGTGAATCAAATAGTGAAATAATTCAACCCAGCTTCCTTCTGGACAATCATTTAGAAGCCGAGTGTGTGACCAAGCAATCTGGATGTGTGGCTGAAATGGTCACACATGGTCAGGACAAATTCACTGCAGGTCTGTGGAGGTAGTAGCTATTTCCTTTTATTCTTCTCAGGCTTCAACTCTCTAAAGATTGGTCAAAGATGGTGGCTGATCTGGGGCATAATAACCGAGGACAAAAAGAGACAGATTGTGCTTTGGGCACATCTTTCCAAGGTACGTTAAACTCTGGCTGAAATCTTGGAGGCGAAAGGACAGAGAGTCCCAGTTATCTATAGATACCCACGTACCTGTTGGTGTGGGTACATACCTGTGACAAGAGTCAGTTACCCTTCACCAGGGGGAATGTTTTTCCTAGAGGAGGGATGGGCTTGCTCTAAACCAAGATGTCTCAGCCTCAGCACTAGTGATGCTTCGGAGACCACTTTTCATCCTGGGAGACTGTCTGAGCATTTAAGGATGTTTAGCATCATTACTGGCATCTCCCTAGTTGTGATGACCAAAATGTTTCCAGACCTTGTCCATTTCCCCAAGCCAGGAAGCACTGTTCTAAACCATCCATGTGCCCTTAACTAGACTTCTGGAGACCAAGCTGGGCATTTATGAAAAAGTAGGATAGGGTCAGGGAAGGAGCAGATGTCTCATCCCTCAGGTGGCTTTGAAGAAGCTTAGTTTCTAAAGAATGCCCTCAACTTGGCACATAACTTTTGTTTTTAATTGTGATAAAATACACATAACATACAATGTATTATCTTAATAATTTTTAAGTGTATAATTCAGTATTGTTAAGTCTATTTATATTGTTGTGCAACAAATTTCCAGACCTTTTTCATCTTTCCAAACTGAAACCCTATGCCCTTTGGGCAACTTCCCATTTCTGTTTATACCCAGCACCTGGAAATTACCATTCTACTTTCTCTCTCTTTGAATCTGACCACTCTAGATATATCATGTAATTGGAATCATAAAGTATTTTGTCCTTTTGTGACTGGTTGTCACTTAGCATCATGTAGTCAGGGTTCATCCATATTGCCAGAATTTCCTTCCATTTCAAGGCTGAATAATATCCCATCACATGTACATATATACACTATTCTTTCATTCATGTATGCCCCTCTCCATGGTTGCTTTGGGCTATTGGAAGTAATGGACATGGTTGTTCAGAGAGCTCTTCAATACCTTGCTTTCAGTTCTTTGGGGGTACAAACCCAGACTTGGAATTTCTGGATCAGATGGTAATTCCATTTTTAGTTTTCTGAGGAACCACTGTACTGTTTTTCATAGTAGCTGCACCATTTTACTTTCACAGGGCCATACAAGTATTCTAATTTCTTCATGTCCTAGCCAACACTTCTTTCTTTTTTGTTTTAATATAGTAGCCATCCTAATGAATGTAAGGTGATATCTCATTTGGTTTTCCTAATGATTAGTGATGCTGAGCATCTTCATATATGCTGATTGGTCTGTATATTTTTGGAAAAAATGTCTATGCATATCTCTTGCCCATTTTTTATTTGAGATATTTGGGTTTTTTTGTTGTTACTGAGTTATATGAATTCTTTATGTGTTCTGGATATTAACCCCTTATTAATTATGTGATTTGTAGATATTTTCTCCCATTTCTCAGTTGCCTTTTAATTCTGTTAATTTTGTCCTCTGATGCACTGAAGTTGGTTCTTTTTTTAATGTTTGTTTATTTTTGGCTCTGCAGGGTCTTGTTGTGCAGGCTTTTTTTAGTTGTGGTGAATGGTGGTTGCTCTTCATCGCAGTACACGGGCTTCTCGCTGTGGTGGCTCTCTTGCTGCAGAGCACGGCTCTGGGGCGTGTGGGCTCAGTAGTTGCGGCTCCCAGGCTCTGGAGCACAAGCTCAGTAGTTGTGACACACAGGCTTAGTTGCTCCGTGGCATATGGGATCTCCCCAGACCAGGGATTGAACCCATGTCTCCTGCATCGGCAGGTGGATTCTTTACCACCGAGCCACCAGGGAAGCCCTGCACAGAAGTTTTACATTTTGATGTAGTCCAATTTATTTATTTTTGTTGTTCATGCCTTTGGTATCATATCCAAGAAATCCTTGCCAAATGCCATATCATGAAGCTTTTCCCCTGTATTTTCTTCTAACAGTTTTACAGTTTCAAGTTTTTGATTCATTTTGTGAGGTGACACACACTTATATGTAATACTATCATGTAGGGTAGTTCCCTGAGGCCTAAGGCAGTCAAGCCTCACTTGGCCACTTACCCATGGAATCATGGTTACAGTGATAACCTGCGTTTCCTAGGATCTTTCTTCCCTAGCTACAGCCTCCTGTAAAGTCCCTGAGGCCCTTCTTGGGAGTATCAGCAGGTTCCACACACGTGCACAGAGGCAAGCTCCATTAGCCACTGCAGTTAAGTTCCCTTTCAACTTGGCATCCCCAAGTCCAGTGAATACTGCTGCCTGTTCAGACCTAAATCATCTCTAAACCATCGGCACTCCTGCCACGCATGCTTCTACTTCCCATAATCCACTGCTTCCAACTCGCATGGAGACTGCCAGCACCGTCCTGGAGCTGGATGCCAGAGCTGTATGCGAGACCGGATGGATGTACAGGGCACATCTACAGCTCAGTGGTGGTTCATTGTTCTAAAGGAGCCACACGGTATGGATTTGGTGTTTTGTTTCACTTTAACAATCTAGCACCTTCAGCATTTGCTAGCAGTGTCCTCTCTCCCTAAAACCAGACATGAACACATGGGGGTAAAGCTAAGCTTGAGACATCCAGGGGCAGGACAGCTACCATGCTGTGCTCAGACCCAGCTCTAGTAACAGAGCCTTGTAACACGATGAAGCTGGTGGAACTGAGCTCCTCTTTCCCTTGGGATTTGTACTTTCCCACAAGGATCCCCAGTCCCTCCTGCAAATGGACTTTTGTCTCCTTGCATTTCAATACCCAGCTTAGCATTGCCCTAAGACCTCACCTGCATTCTATTAGAATAATCAAGAGCTCAGGAGAGCAGCCTCCCTGGCTCGCTGAGGCTTCAATGTGAGTTGGTCATGGCATTGAATAAAGCTCCACTATAGTGTGTTCCTTGGAGAAGGCAATGGTACCCCACTCCAATACTCTTGCCTGGAGAATCCCATGGGCGGAGGAGCCTGGTAGGCTGCAGTCCATGGGGTCACTAAGAGTCGGATACAACTGAGCAACTTCACTTTCACTTTTCACTTTCATGCATTGGAGAAGGAAATGGCAACCCACTCCAGTGTTCTTGCCTGGAGAATTCCAGGGATGGGGCAGCCTGGTGGGCTGCAGTCCACGGGGTCACTAAGAGTCAGAGACGACTGAAGTGACTTAGCAGCATAGTGTGTTCCTAAGCAGGTACATAAATCTCGTCTATGGAGAATCTCTGTGCTTTATCCAAAAGGATATATATATCGTATACCATGCAATATTTATGAGTTAATTTGAATCCCACAATGTAACAAAGTACAATAACTACCAGAAAACACCAATAATCCTTCCATTATGCATCACTGTTGACACACTGTTAATTTCATTCTAATTGCACAGTCTTATCACTGAAACACTGGCATCTGTGTGACAGTAATTCAAAGTGTTCCAACTTGAGGGGGATGGGAAAACAAAGCAAAATAAGCTGGCAGAGAAGCTGTGAAATAAAACGGAATTAGGAATTACAGCGTGTGGTTGCCAGCACCTGTTAGCATGCAGAGAGTCAAGCACCAAAAGTCATAGAACTTTCCCCTGGTTGAAGAGACAAGTGATTTTGCCGTGAGCCTAAACCTCTCGCTGGAGTCATGAATGGGTTCTCTAAAGTTATATGTTTAATTAGGACTTGTGTTAATAGAGAGGTGTTCAGTGAGGCTTTAATGTGATGATGCAAAGAAAGCAGGCAGCGTGGCCTGGTATTTATCTCAGTGAATACTAATTTTACAGCATTCCTATTTCTTTTTAAATATGCACTGAGGGCACAGTGTGGTATGGAAGAAAGGAAATGTGCTTCAAAGTCCTACAATTGTGATCAAGTGACTCTGCCTAACAAAATAACCTCTCTTCATTTACCCTGGGCACCTCATCTTCCCCATATATAAAATGGAGACACCATTACCTTCAAAGAATTGTTGTGAAGATTATGCGCGATAACACAGTTCCTAGCAGAGTGCCTACTTCATCATCCTCCTCATGGGGTGGCAAAAGCACTTATTGTTTGTTGATTGCCAGCTGTATGCCCAACACTTAGCTTCACACAGAATCCAGTTACCATGACACAAGGGTGTGTTTCCACTTTTCACTATGGAGTCTGTAGAAGCCATTGGATCTACAGCTGCTTGCAGAAGAGACCTCTTGGGTGAATAGTTGGGGACTTTATCTTGCCTTCCAATCATTCGACTTGCTCAGTAGGTGCTTTAATTGTATCTATTTGATGGATGAGGAAACTGAAATTCTTACAAGTTAAGTGACTTCCCAAAGTCCCATAACTAATAAGCATTCATTTGTTAAAAAACTGAAGCCTTTATCAGTTTGATTCTTAAGCTCATGAACTTTATCACTCTGTGTAATTGACTTGTCCCTTTGTTGCCAGGACTTTCAGTGATGCTCAGTGGCTTGGGATCTGAGAATCCAGTCAGGAAGGATGATTGAGGGTAGGGATGGATGAGGCAGGATGGGACAGGGAAGAGTTAATGGCCCCAGAGAGTGTTCTGTTGAAATGGCTGTGAAATGACTCAGACAAGAGGGTGTGTGCATGTGTAGGTGGAGGGAGGCGGACATAGAGATAGATGTTAGGAAATTGACATGTAGCCAGAACAGTAATGAACTGAGGAAATTGAGCAAGTCGAATGATTGGAAGGCAAGATAAAGTCCCCAGCTATTCACGTAAGAGGTCTCTTCTGCAAGCAGCTGTGGATCCAATGGCTTCTACAGACTCCATAGTGAAAAGTGTAAACACACCCTTGTGTCATGGTAACTGGATTCTAACTGTGTGATACTTGTAGAAATGAAACTACATCAGGAGGAAGAAAACTATGGTAACCTCAGCATCACTCTCACAATATGGATACCTTTCTCCAAAAAATTTTATAAAGGAAAAAAAAAACTGAATGGTTGAGAATCTTAACACCATAGGAAGAATAGATTTGAGAGACCAACCTCACATAAACCCTTAAAAACTTTTACATTCATCAGTACAAAATAAATCCAACTCAATCCAATTAAAAGAATATTGGCTGTGTTTAATACATTTCAAATTAACAGTAACTGGTCCTACACAATTAATTTATGTGTCATGGAAAATTTAATATTACCCTTCCTTGGGGCATCAAAGAATGCCTGGAAATTCATTTTGCTTCATCATAGACATATTATTTTTTTTCCATTTGATATTCAATCTAAACGTTTAATTTGTCTTTGATGAGATGACTCAGACTTCTTGACTCTCATCCCCTTGGTCTTCTTGTAGTCCTAGGAACTGAGCCTTAAGCACAAGCACATCCATCAATATCCTCTTAGAGATTGTACAACTCAGCTCTCTGTCTCCCAAACACACGTCAAAGTGTACCTCTGAGCCCCGGTTGACCTCCTTTGCTTTTTTTTACTCTCCCAAGTCTTCATCATAAAAACCTCTTTCCTGCCTCATTCTTTTCTATTCTCAAGCCCTGATTTCACCTTTTTATGATAACAGCTAATAGAAGTAAAGTGACTCATATGCTGTCACTGAAGTTCTTATGGATGTATAAAAGCTGACGCAAGGGAAGTTCAGTACTCTAATATTTTCAGCTCAGGATATGCATGTGGTTTGGGAAGGATTACAACCGAGAGCTTCAGAATCAGAACCAAAAGTATTTTTGTATTGTTCCCTGGCAAAGAGTTTCTTTCCAAGTTCAGCTTTAGAGATGCCCAGTGAATTCTCCCTCAGGTAAAGCTCTGAAGGTCATTTCTATCTGGTTGCCTTACAATGGAGCCTCAGAAAGACTTAAACAACCTCTTCATTAAAACTGTATATGACACTGATTGACATGGTACTGTTAACACACCTAAAAGATGGAAAGAGCATTTCAGGATGTCATTCAGTGACAACTGAGACAATGAGAATGGGTGCTAGCTTGCAAATTAACTAAAGCTGTTTCAGTGATGGCCAGTGTTGGCAAGAGCGTATTAAAATGGGCACTGGTACACACCAGTGAGATCGTAAGTTGATACATACCATCCTCCTGGAAAGAGACTTGGAAACATGTTATAAGAGTTTTTAATCTTGATTTCATATCCACAACCATCTTAACTTAAATTTGGATTCTTATGTTTATCTCTATTGGGGAGAGACGCCAATGGAAATGTCATAGCATAGGGTGAGTGATTTTTTTTTTTTAAACCGTAAAATTGGCCCTCTGTGTCTACTTCAGGCTCTACGAGAGCTGGAATAGTATGAGTTTGTCCTAAGAGGCAGCTCTCCTTTGGAGAGTTCAGTAAAATCAGGACTGTGGTTAACTGAACAGACTGAGTTCCCTGGGGAGGACTCTGACAGTGATGCAGTTGACATTTCTTTGTAGCACCTTGACCAACTACTCTCTGGTCATGCAAACTGTGCCTGAGAACATACATATAATTTACTCTGAGAAGAAACTCAGAGGATGATGTGTTTCAATGCTGAAATAGGAAGAAATGGAACAAGAAATGAGCTCCAACAGAAGCAGGAGCAAAAGTGAAGGGCAGACATCATATGCATTTTGATGTCATTGACAGTTTTGAGCCTTGGATGAGTAACTTAGGGTACAGGTGTCAACAGAAGTGACTAAATAGTCCTAAGGTAGTCAAGCTGTTGAAACAACAATGACTTTAGAAAAACAAATCATGGAGGGTTTTGGAATCATTTTTCTTGTCCGTTACTGAGGCTGGGGTTGGGTGGAACAAAAGAAGACACAAATAGATGTTAGTGAAAAAGGAATAAACTTCAAGGACACATGAGGTGAGAGATCCTCTTGACTGTCAGGCGATATAACCCTAGAACAGGATGCTGTTGAGGCAGGGATTCCTATTGCTGGCAATTCTCAGGGAGGAAACTGATACACCAGCTTTCCTGTCTAGTTTAGCCAGACACAGGCCTGGATTTCACAGTTCCTGGGCAATCTGAATCAAGTCTTAAAAGTTCAGCTCTGATTATAGGAAAAGCCATTTGCTTCCCTGCTTCCTTCAGATTGGGCTTCCCAGGTGGTTCAGTGATAAATAATCTGCCTGCCATGCCGGAGACACATTAGATGCAGGTTCGATCCCTAGGTCGGGAAGATCCTCTGGAGGAGGAATTGGCAACCCACTCCAGCATTCTCGCCTGGAGAATCCCATGGACAGAGGAGTCTGGAGAGTTACAATCCGTAGGATCACAGTGTTGGATATGACTGAGTGACTGAGCACACACACATGCTTCTTCAGGTCACCTCTAGTCTTCAGCTCCCTATTTCTGTCTCAGATTATCTGGAAGCACAAGACTTGCAGAATCTGGCTGCTTGCATTTCACAGGAACTTGTTAAAAGAAATTGATCATTAGATTCCAGCACATTGCTTAAATCTCTCACAATATGCAGTCTTACACTGAGTGTATTTACAGAAACAATGATGAAACCTATTTTCTTTCTCTAGATTACCTTTTTATGTTGAAAATAGAGATGCTATATTTTTTTTTTAAAAGCAAAGAATGTTCTTATATTTCAATGAGTATTAAAGTATGTAGTAGTTTGATTTACTAATAAAAATGATGACTGGTATATTAACCTATTCAAAGTCCAAAAGGATGGTGTGTGAAATAAACTATGAACACTATACCAAACATTATCAAGATGTAGAAAAGTGCTTTCAAATCTGCAAGTTATAACGCAATCCCAACATCATAAATGTTGAAGCAATGAAATAATGACTCTAATTTAGCTAAACCTACTGAGTGAATATTGTAAAATTCCTTAATGGTATAGCTTGAAGAAAACAAGCTGACAAGAAGTTTGATATATCAAATTTAAACTACATACTTTATCAGTTAAGATGATTGTAAATGCAGGAAATATTAACTCAACTCCAGTTGGCTTTAAAAATAAGAGAAATGTTACTCTTGCATAGAAACAGGTCAAGGCAGGATTTGGGGTTGGTGGACTTCGGGGTTCAACTATATCATGGTGGAACCATGAGTATTTTGTCTGTCTAGACTGCCATGTGTAGCATGAACTATATTCTAAAGCACAGAAATTTTTTTTTGGTCAGATTTACAGCTTGCTTTCTTATTTGTAATACCACAGTTATAACACTGTCTGCATTTTCTTACTCAGACAGGTCTTTCTGATTTGAGATGAACTTCCAGAGAATTCCAGGCCTTGGATCTCTCAGGATGCATGTCCAAATTGTGGCTCCCACAGAAGCCAGTTCGACCTGGTCCTTGGCACTTCCCATGCCTGCTAGGCCCAGCACTCTTGGCTTGGGGTGATGGTGAATCCTCGGTTGTCTTGGCTTCCAAGAGCAGACTCTCAGCCTCTCAATCAGGTATTTCTCTTTGGGCTAAAGGTAGGCTCTTGTAGAAATAGAACCAATAGGATGTGTGTGTGTGTGTGTGTGTGTGTGTGTGTATGGAGGGAGAGAGATTAATTTTAATGGATTTTCTCATGCAACTGTAGAGGCTAACAAGTATAAAATCTGTAGGGTAAGCTGGCAGGCTGGAGACTCAGGAAGGAGTTGATATTGGAGCCTGAAGCAGTCTAGAGGCAGACCTGGGGGCATCACTGTCTTTTTTCTCCTAAAGCCTTCAACTATAATTGTATCAGACCCACACACATCATCTTAGGTAAGCTGCCTTACTCAAAGTCAACTGATTTCAATGTTAACCTCATCTAAAAATACCTTCACAGACATTTAGCCTAATGTGTGATCAAAGTCTGGGGCTTCCCTGGTGGCTCAGAGGTTAAAGCATCTGCCTGCAATGCTGGAGACCTGGGTTCGATCCCTGGGTCAGGAAGATCCTCTGGAGAAGGAAATGGCAACCCACTCCAGTATTCTTGCCTGGAGAATCCCATGGATGGAGGAGCCTGGTGGGCTATAGTCCTCAGGGTCACAAAGAGCCAGACACAACTGAGCAACTTCATTTCACTTACTTACTTGATCAAAGTCCAGGTATCATGGCCTAGGCAAGTTGATACAAACAATTAACCATCATAGTTCTGATGCTGAAAAGTGATCCAGAAGAGACAAAGTATTCCTAGGGGCCAGGCAGAGGTAGAGTTGATAGTCCACTGACCCTGCCTGAAGCATCACGATCACACCTGTCTATAGAGAGTAAAAGCCTAGATAGTGTTCCATGCCTCCATCTGCTATGTTGTTTCAGTCCCATGAAACCAAGAACACACAGCCTTAGAAGGAGCCCGTGCAAATAAGGATCCCTGGCACAGAAATTTCATTAACTGCCTTTGGCTAAGAGACAGTTATTTTTTTTTTTTTTAATTTCTAAACCAGACCATTACTCAATAGTGAAGAAGGAACGGGTTAGTAATCATAACATATTCATTTAGAAAGAAGAGAAAGGGCATGAGCAAAAAAGGCCCATTTTAGTAAAGCTACAATGTCATTTCTCTCCACTCTTAGAATCTACTTTAGCCTAAGCTTATCTATTGTAAGACCTTGCTGAAGACTAAAGGAAGTGGCCAGAAACATAAGGAACAGCATGCCCTGGCAACATTTCAGTAAAGTGTTTCCCAGCTGCATCACCAGCATAAGCAGTCTGCTAAATAAGAATAATAGGTCTTCCAGACAGAGGACCATAGAGGACTAGGCCAAGCTGAAAGTGACTGTGGTCTGGTATAAACTCTGTGCTGTGTACTTATATCAGTTAGAATGACTTCTGGCTGCAATTAACAACAGCAAAGAGTAAAGGTAGCTTAAATCTGCAAGGATATTTCTTGTCTACGAAAAATACAAGAAGTCTGAGGATAAGTGGTTTCGGGGTTAACTCAGAGGATTGAGCTTCCCTGGTGGCTCAGATGGTAAAGCATCTGCCTGCAATGCAGGAGACCCGGGTTCCAACCCTGGGTTGGGAAGATCTCCTGGAGAAGGCAATGGCAACCCACTCCAGTACTCTTGCCTGTAGAATCCCGTGGACGGAGGAGCCTGGTAGGCTGCAGTCCATGGGGTTGCAAAGAATCGGACACGACTGAGCGACTTCACTTTCACTTTCCAGAGGATTAGCAGTGTCAGGGCTCTGTGTCTACACCTTGCAGTCCTCCTGGCCTTGCACTAAGAGTGACAAGATGATGACTGAAGTTTTAAGCAACATATTCCTAAATAATATCCCAGGCAGGCAGTAGGGCAGGGGTAGCCAAGGGGACCTTTCTCATGCAGTATTCTTTCTTTTGTTATGAAAGAGAAGGCCCTCCAGTAGATGTCCCCTTAGTCTTGCTGGTCACATTGGGTCACATACCCACGTCTAACAGAGATGACTGGGGACCTCATCAGCTTACCCCAGGGAGGTGAAAATGCCAGTCTTCCCCGAGCCTGCTGCTGCCTATAGAATAAGGTTCTCTTTGCAAGGAAGGAGAGGCTGAGGAAAGGGTGTCTGCCACAGACCTATAGAAAGAGAAACACCTGAAGACTGAATAAGGTGGTGCCCAGGAAATGTTGAGTATTTGTGGAATCCTTTTGGAGATCTGCATGAAGTTTCTGCTCCTCTCTGGTTGAGAGGCTATAGCATGAGAGAAAGCAGAGAAGAAAAGCAAGCCAGCGTGACAGGGGAGGGCTAGAACAAAGGAATGGAGAATCAAGAATGAATTGGAAAGGAGAGGGGAAATTGAATTGGAAAGGAGAGGGGAAATTGGAGACCATAGGGGGGCAGAAGGGAGCCTTGTGGGTTGTTTTTTTTTTTTTTTTTTAAGATTTTCATAGTGAAAAGTCTATGAAGATTTTCAACAGCTTCTTCTGGGAAAGCGGGTGCTTCCAGAAAGACTCATCCTGTGGACAGGAGCCAGTCTAGGTCTTAGGGCATCTGAACCTTACACAATTGAACAGTCTTCTTTAAGAAAAGCTTGTAAGTATAAAATTAGATATAAAAGTGAGTATTTATTTAGAATGAGGAAAGAGATCTAATCTAAAAATTTTAAAAATATGACACATAAAGTGACATTATTTTTATTAACTGACTGACATACCTCTTGAATAATTTTTCCTTCAGTTTATGCCTGTCTACTCAATACCTCTTCATATTGATGACAATTTTATAATATTTTTTGTAGCTGTCTTAGGAAGATAATTCAGTCTTCTAGCACAGTTGGTTGAAAAAGATATGTTTTATTATAGTTAGCATACATAAAATATACAACTTCACACAGATGCCTCACTGCTTGTTGAGCTGCTTCAGGCTGTGTCCTATAACCGAGGCACTCAGTAAAATTCTATTCCACACAATTTCATTCAGAAAAGGGGAGAACGTGCATGGTATAACTGTAATTGCATCCCTGACCATCATGACAAGGTGTCGTTGAAAACCAAACTCTCCACTTAGAATTTTGCACATCTGATGAAGAAGTTTTCCTGAATTGGCTTCTGGCTCTGTATTTGAAACCTTATTCCTCCTCTCCTGTTCGCATACTCCCAGTGCCAGGCCCCGGAAGCCCATGTCTGTGCAGGTAGCCTCACCTTCACTGTCGTGGGTCCAGGTGAGCGGGCAGAGCAGCAGCAGTGTACCTGGATTGCGTTCTCCCACCAGATGGCTAGCAGTAACTCTGCAGGGAGACAATGGTGCCTTCCCTAAACGTATCCCACTAGACCTAAACTAAATGTGCTCAGAAGTCACCTTCTCCTGAGCTAGATCCAAAAGAAATTGTCACAGCTACTCCAGTACCACCCAAACAACAGGCAAGTGACAGAGGGAGATTGGAGTGGGAAGATAGTAGTCGCAACCATTTGTGGTTCAAATATCTGATTTTTCAAATTTCACAGAAACATATGACAGTGTGCAGAGATTGATAGACCCCTTCCAGGATCTAAATCATAAGCTTCCTTTGCTTTGGGTAAAACTACCTCTGTTTGGAGGGAACAGAGGGTTTGGATGGACTGAAATAATTTCATCTTCCTTGAGTTTATCCCATGGCCCACCATGCAAGTCATGCCACCAGATTCCTGACTTAAGTGCCCCCTCAGTGACCAAAGCAAGTCCAGGCTGCTGACTTTTGTTGTCACCTCTGGCCAAAACATGTTTATTCTTTACATATATGGTGAACTCGCCCTTCAGAGCTACAGTTCCAACTGCATGACATGTTCCCTGATTTCTACAGCAAAGCTGAATTCTCTTCCTTTCCTCTGATTTACCACTGTACCTCTTCCAGCCTCTCCTAAAGCACTTTTGAAAATTGTTCACTTTGGGCTCCTTCGCTTTCACAAGGCGTTTGAAGGCTTCACTGCACCCTTGTGCTTAGCCTTGTGCCCAGCATGGTATATCAAGCCCTGAAGATATGTTTTGAAAAGAAGTCTGGAGAGAGTATACTGGTGTTAATAGAAGTAATAACATCTTCATTGTTAATAACATTTACAATATGGTAAGCCACTTTAGGGCTTCCCAGGTAGCTCAGTAGTAATGAGTGCCAATGCAGGAGGGGCATGAGATCTGGGTTTTGTCTCTGGGTCAGCAAGATCCCCTGGAGAAGGAAATGAGAATCCACTTGGGTATTCATGCCTGGGAAATCCCATGGACAGAAGAGCCTGGTGGCTACAGTCCATGGGGCCACATGAGTTGGGCACAACCGAGTGGCTGAGCACGCAGAAGCCCCTTTATATAGTTGTCTCATTTACACAGTGGCCCCAGGGAGTCTGTATAATTATCTTTCCTACTTTATAGAGCTCAGAAGATTGAGTTAGTCACACAGCTTGTAAGAAGGCAGAATTTCAAAAAAAAAAAAAGAAGGCAGAATTTCAACTTAGATTTGTATGGCTCACCAAGCCCATAAGTAACAAATTCACCTTCTGGGTGGAGATCACAGGCTGACCTCGTGAAAATGATATAGTCCAAGACAATGAGATCTGTTCTCTTCTATCTTAGCTGGTAGAGATGATCAGGACGCTTTTGTCACCGGCTTTGGAATGATGGCTGCATCCACCTCCAGGAGCTACTATCACATCACTGAAGGAGGAGTGAGAGCTGAAACCTGCTTTTCCCCTGCGTCTCCTCCATCCCCTCAGTTGTGTGAAGAGGCAGGCAGTGCAGAGAGAGGAGGGCGCTTGCTCAAGTTTACAAAAGGAACTTCCTGTCTGTCTGGGTCAGCGATCTCCACTTTCTCTTCAGTGGTCTTTGATCTACACTGTGACCACTCACCTCACATCTGGTAATCAACTCTTTGTCTTAGGATATAAGGCTCCTTTTAAGAAATTCCCAGTGAGTTAGTATGATTTGGACAAGCTATCATAGCTGATTGAGAAGTTAGGTCTTTCTATAGAGAGCTACAGGTAGCATTTCTTCCAAGGACCTTTATATCCCACAATTCACCTGAATATGTTATACATGTCCCTAGTAGATATCAACTCAGTGAATTATAATATGGCTTCTTGCTCTTTCCTTTTTCAGGGAAAATAGTCTATTTTATCAGTTTTATGATGAGGCATACTCAACCAGTCACGTTAGATCTACCAGTGACAGAAACCAATATGAGTGTTGAAAACTGAACTTGGAGGACAGAATTGGCTTCCCAGAGTACTCCAACCTAATTTACATCAGAAAAATATCAAATCAGTTTTGGCCAGAATGGAATGAAAAGCACCTAACCTGAACTGATGTGTAATAAATGCCCTACTGAAGCCTCAAGTTGTCTGTCACTAGAGGTGAAGATGTGCCTCAGCAAACTAGAAAGTCAAGTCATTGTGGCAGGCTAGCTGCACCAGCGCCTTTCAGGCTCATTTCCCTCCTGCCTGTTCCGTGAGTGACTCCCTAAGACCTCTTTGGGCACTACTTGCTCACCTCCCCAGTGAACCTGCTGCTTCCCCAAATATTCTAGTCTTCCCTTTCTCAGACTCAGGCATGTCATCTTTTCTCTACCACTGAGTTCATGTATCACAGTTCTCTTACTCTTCTCATCTCAAGGCATTTTCCACTCCTCTATCACATCCTAAGAGGCCGGTTGAAAGGTTATTTACACCTCAGGAAGTGAGGTCAGAGGTAGTCACACAGTCTAAATGAAAGACCACTTGAGTCCTTGATCTAGACCTACAATGAATTCCTTTGGTAATATTAAGCAAGTCCCCTTGCTAGTCCTTAAAATTATCAAGATAAATATTCTTTCAGAATCTCCTGAGTGCAAATAACATGTTAGCAAACAGAGATTCAGTGAAGTTTTAGAAATCCACATTCTATCTGAAGCCCACCTTTTGCCTCTAGATCTAAGGAGCCCTCCAGCCTTAAATTTACACATCTCATCTTTGAGCTCTAGACTTTTCTCTTGCCAAATCCTAATGCCTCCATCCCTTCTTCCCTGAAACCTGAGTCCTCCTGTCTCTTGACAGTGGGTACTAATGTTTTGTCATTGTTATTCAGTCACTAAGTCATGTCTGACTCTTTGCAGCCCCTTGGACTGTAGCATGCCAGGCTCTTCTGTCCATAGGGTTCACCAGGCAAGAATACTGGAGTGGATTGCCATTTCCTTCTCCAACTAATGTCTTAATTCTCCCTAATAAGAAAGTTGCATTCAGTGAGGACCTTTAGTTCACTTCAATGCAGCCTACATTTGAGTCCTTAAAAATCCACAATATGACCCTGGACAGGGAGAAAGATAGTCTTAAGACTAGTTTGGTAACACAGAAGGTATCAAGTGTTGGGTGAGCTGAACTGAACTATGTGGTGTGTCTTTTGGTACCTTCCAAGTCAGACTTTGGTTATTCCACCAACCTGCTGCAGATGGAAAGATAGGATAGAGAACGTGAACCCAACAACTCCTAGACATCACCTCAGGAGGGCAACACGCCCCTCCCTCTGATTTATGGGATCTGTGGAAAGGGAAAGTGTTCTAACATGCAGTCTCCCCTACTACTTTCCAGGAAGTGCCAAATGCATTCCAGATATAGACTGATTGTGCTCAGCTTTCTGAGCATAAAAATAGCATAGATATCCTGCAGATTCCAGTAAAACCACTGACTTGCAAAAGGTGTGGCTTTGACCTCTTATGTAGTAGTGGAGATCGCACAGACTCACCCACTTCTCCCCCTCCTCCAAGTACTGCTTTCCTTTGTTTATCCATCCATCTACTGAAGTGCATCTTGGTTGTTTCCAGCTTTGTGCCTGTGAATGCAAGCACTATAAACATGCCCTGGCAGATGTTTGTGTGGACTTATACTTTGAACACAATTGAGTAAATACCTAGGAGCACAATTGCTGAGTCTTATGTTTAGTTTTGAAAGAAATTGCTGAACTGTCTTCCCAAGTGATTTTACCATTTGTATTCCCATGAATACTGAATGCATTCCTCTTGAGCCTGACTAGCATTTGGGGGCTGCCAGTTTTTTGGATTTTAACCATTCTAATAGGTGCTGAGAGTGCCTTGAAGAGCAAGGAGCTCAAATCAATCAATCGTAAAGGAAATCAACTCAAATATGCATTGGAAGGACTGATGCTGAAGCTGAAGCTCCAATACGTTGGGCACTTGATGCGAAGAGCTGACTCATTGGAAAAGACCCTGATGCTGGGAAAGATTGAGGTCAGGAGGAGAAGGGGGTGACAGAGGATGAGATGGTTGGTTAGCATCACTGACTCAATGGATGTAAGTTTGAGCAACTCTGGGAGATAATGAAGGACAGGAATGCCTGGCATGCTGCAGTCCATGGGGTCTCAAAGAGTCAGACAAGACTATGAAGCAAACAACACAATAGGTTTGTAATGGTACTTCATTTTTTTCATTTCATTGGAATTCCCTTGTGACAAGTGATGTCTTTTCTTATGACTATTTTTTTTTAATTGGAGTAGAATTGATTTACAGTGTTGCATTAGTTTCAGGTGTAGAGGAAAGTAATTCAGTTTTACATATACATATATGTATTTTTTCAGACTTTTCTCTATTATAGGCTATTGCAAGATTTTGAATATAGTTCCCTGGCTATATAGCAGGTTCTTATTGTTTATCTACTTTATATGCAGTAGTGTGTCTCTATTAAACCCATACTCCTAATTTATCCCTCCCCCCACTTTTATTTGGTAAGTATAAGTTTGTTTTCTAGGTCTGTGAGTCTGTTTCTGTTTTGTAAATAAGTTCATTTACATCTTTTTTTAGAGTCCACATGTAAGTGATATCATGTGATATTTTTTCTCTGACTCATTTTACTTGGTATGATAATCTCTAGGTCCATCTACATTGTTGTGTTGTTGTTCAGTAGCTAAGTTGTGTCTGACTCTTTGTGACCCCATGGACTGCAGCACACCAGGCCTCCCTGTCCCTTCCCATCTTCTGAAGTTCACCCAAGTTCATGCCCACTGAATTGGTGATGACATCCAAACTTCTCATCCTCTGCCACCCTCTTCTCCTTTTGCTTTCAATCTTTGCCAGCATCAGGGTCTTTTCCAATGAGTCAGCTGTTCGCACCAGGTGACCAAAATATTGGAGCTTCAGCTTCAGCATCTGTCCTCCCAATGAGTATTCAGGGTTGATTTCCCTTAGGGTGGACTGGTTTGATTTCCTTGTTGTCCAAGGGACTCTCAAAAGTCTTCTACAGCACCACAATTTGAAAGCATGGGTTCTTCAGTTTTCAGCCTTCTTTATGGTCCAACTCTCACATCTGTATGTGACTACTGGAAATCCCACAGCTTTGCCTATATGGACCTTTGTCAGCAAAGTGATGTCTTTGCTTTGTTATATGTTGTCTAAGTTTGGCATCGCCTTCCTTCCAAGAAGCAAGCATCTTCAAATTTCATGGCTGTAGTCACTCTCTGCAGTGATTTTGGACCCCAAGAAGAGAAAAATCTGTCACTGCTTCCACTTTTTCCCTTTCTGTTTGCTATGAAGTGATGGGATACTTCATCCACATTGCCAAAGATTAATTGACCACAGGGGTGTGAATTTATTTCTGCGCTCTCTACCCGGTCCCATTTATGTGTTCTGTTCTGATTTATTTGTCTGTTTTTGTGCCAATATATGCTGTTTTGATTACTGTAGCTTTGTAATATTATTTGAAGTCTGGAAGGTTTTGCTTCCAGCTCTTTTGTGATTTCATATAAATTTTAGGATTATTTATTCTAGTTCTTTTCCTATTTGGAACCAGTCTGTTGTTCCATGTCCAGTTCTAACTGTTGCTTCCTGACCTGCATATAGGTTTCTCAAGAGGCAGGTCAGGTGGTCTGGTATTCCCATCTCTTTCAGAATTTCCCACAGTTTATTGTGATCCACACAGTCAAAGGCTTTGGCATAGTCAATAAAGCAGAAATAGGTGTTTTTCTGGAACTCTCTTGCTTTTATGATGATCCAGCGGATGTTGGCAATTTGATCTCTGGTTCCTCTGCCTTTTCTAAAACCAGCTTGAACATCTGAAGTTCACGGTTCACGTATTGCTGAAGCCTGGCTTGGAGAATTTTGAGCATTACTTTACTAGCGTGTGAGATGAGTGCAATTGTGCAGTAGTTTGAGCATTCTTTGGCATTGCCTTTCTTTGGGATTGGAATGAAAACTGACCTTTTCCAGTCCTGTGGCCACTGCTGAGTGGAGTACCCAGATATTTTGCCAAATATTATTCCCAGCAAGTCTGTGACTGTGTTTTGGATAGGATAAATAAATGAATTAGGTAGACTGAATAAAGCAGATGCCATCCTTATGTGGGTGATTCTTCCAATCAGTTGAAGGTCTGAGTTGAACAAAAAGATCAATCCAGCCTTGAGCAAGGGGGAATTTTTTTTTCTGCCTGACTACCTTGAACTAAGACATCAGTCTTTTCCTGCCTTTAGATCAAACTGAAACATCACCTCTTGAGTCTTAAACCTGGAGGCCTTTGAACTCAGACTGGAATTATACCATCAACTTTCCAGAGTGTCACACCTGCTGGCTGAAGGTCTTGGGACTTGTCAGCCTCCATAATTGTGTGTCAATTTCTTTTCTTAATATCTATTTATTACTTATTTGGCTGTGTTGGGTCTTAGTTGAAGTGCACAGGCTTCTCTTTAGTTGTGGCACATGGGCTTAATTGCCCTGTGGCATGTGAGATCTTAGTTCCCTGACAGGGATCAAACCTGCATCCCCTGCATTGGAAAGCAAATTCTTAACCACTGGACCACCAGGGAAGTCCTGTGTACCAACTTCTTATTTTAAGTATCTATGTATATGTAAAACAATATTTTAACTGAGTAATATCTAATGTTAATAACATAAATAAAATATATTTTATTGGGTCTGTTGAACCTATATCTATATATGTATCATATTGGGTTGCTGAATCATACAGTACTACAATGATGGATACATGATATCATGCATATAGAACTGTACAACACAAAGACTGAATCATGAAGTAAAGTAGTTCAGTTCAGATCAGATCAGTCTCTCAGTCGTGTCCGACTCTTTGCGACCCCATGAATCACAGCACGCCAGGCCTCCCTGTCCATTACCAACTCCCGGGGTTCACTCAGACTCATGTCCATCGAGTCAGTGATGCCATCCAGCCATCTCATCCTCTGTCGTCCCCTTCTCCTCCTGCCCCAATCCCTCCCAGCATCAGAGTCTTTTCCAGTGAGTCAACTCTTTGCATGAGGTGACCAAAGTACTGGAGTTTCAGCTTTAGCATCATTCCTTCCAAAGAAATCCCAGGGCTGATCTCCTTCAGAATGGACTGGTTGGACCTCCTTGCAGTCCAAGGGACTCGCAAGACTCTTCTCCAATACCACAGTTCAAAAGCATCAGTTCTTTGGTGCTCAGCCTTCTTCACAGTCCAACTCTCACATCCATAGTTCACAGTATAAATATAAATTATTTCACAATAATGCATCAATATATGTTAATTACTTGTAACAAATGTACCACGTTTATCTAAGATGTTAACAGGGAAGCTGTGTGTAAGGAAGAGGTGGGATATGGAAACACTGTTCTATCTGCTGAGTTATTTTTTTTTAATGTTTCCTTATTTATTTGGCTGTGCCAGGTCTTCATTGCTGCATGTGGGCTATTTAGTGGCGGCATACATATTCTTAAGATGGGGCATGTAGGATCTAGTTCTCCGACCAGGGATCAAATCTGGTCTGCCTGCATTTGAGCACAGAGTCTTAGCCCATGGACCTCTGGGGTAGTTCCTCTGCTCAGTTTTTTTATGAGTCTAAAACTGTTCTAAAATATAAAGTGTGTTAATTTAAAAAATGTCAAGTATGCAGATCTTGGTGGTGTTTGAAGAAAGTAAGACTTGTGTGGAATGGATTGATGCTTGCGGCTGTGAGTTGCCAGAAGTAAATTGATAATTAATTCAGAGGGTAAGAGTGTTTAAGTAGAGGTGGCCAGGTGCAGTACAGCTGCTTCCCAGGAATTTCCAGATGAGTTGGTTGGTGATGGTGGAGGAGTGGGTCGGAGTTGTGAGTTTACTCTTTCATGTGGTTTTGGTATCTGAACCAATTCAGAGTAAAAGTTAAAGGAGTCGGTGACCTAACTGTCATTGTGTAACCCCTCAGTCTGTCTGCAAGGTCAGACGTGTCAGGCAGGTACCCCATCACCAAAAAGAGAAGTAGATTAAGCACCCTGAATTCAGATGGTGGTGTAAAATATTTCTTGACTTTCCCCCTGATTCACTTGCAGTATAAATAAAGCCTGCCAGCAGGCTGTCTCCAGAAAACTTCTTTCTTCCTGTGTTCTCTAGTCGTCCTGCTGTTGAGTCTTTCTCTCTTTTTATCCTGTCAGGCCAAGCCTGGATCCTCTCCTCGGGACCCTCATCTTCACCCAGGAGAACAGCTACAAATGCTCCTGGTCACTTAGAGCCTCCTCCTGGCCGTCAGTGCCGGGTCTTTAGATACGGCAGTGGATGCCCCTTGGGATTTGGTATACTTTCAGCAAAGCCTCAGTCTCTCTACACTGTCTTATCACAGACACCTTCTTCACCAGGAAAGAGGAGGGGAGGGAAGGAAGATACGAGGATAAAAGGAAACTCTGTCTTACTGTATTAGCTATTATTATTGTTACAATTATCACTGTTATTGCTGGAGCATAGAACTGCCTGCTGCTTGACTGCTTTTCTGTCCCTGCTCCAGACACTAGATATCCCAACAATAATATCCCTTTTTTTCCTTTGAAGGAATATGAGTGAGCCTTTGGCAGAACCCCAACTGTTCTCTAACCTCCCCCCACCCCCAATGTTCTTACAGAGGAGTTGGGGCTGCTTATGCTGCAGGAGGTGAGAAGGAAGCACCATCCAGGTGCAGCTGTGTCCACAGGAGGCAGAAAAGTGTAGAGTTTGACACTCATCATCTCTGATGTTATCTTTTAATGAGAAATACATCGGGAAGAAGGCAGCTTTGACGGGCCCCTGCTGGGGAGAATGTGGCTGAACGGCATATGGTCTAATTGTCAGGAGCATGCACAGAACTGACTCAGCAGCTTTGATTGCTGCTGCATCTCTGAGGCCAACTCCCCCTGCTCCTGCCCTTTCTGTGCTATTCCCAAGCTGAAGGTTAGTCCCCCGAACGAGCTGAGGTCTAGCCAGGAGACTGGGGCCAGCCTGCCCTTCCAGCATCTCTTTCAGATACACCAAAAGGAGGAAGCACATCAAAGGAGGATGAGCAATTTTGCTTTCTTCTCTGAAGGCCAATATAAACAGAAATCATCATGCCAGCCTTTAGGGAGAGAGGGCAGAATCAGGGGCTTTTTATCCAATTCGTCCATATCAACATTTCGAATCCAGAGGATCGGATGCCTTTGTTCACAAAAGGTCACAAGAAGAGCATGTTGACTCCAGTAAGCATTCTTAAGCAGTCTCCTGGGTCAGGCCATTCCGGAAGGGTCTGCCTTCGGAGACACACCACACGAGGATAAGAAATACAGAAGGGGCACAGAGTTCTTGCAGCTCAGAATTCTTTGTCTAATTGCTCAGAGCCCACTGAACTCTGCAGGATGGGTTCTGAGTTCTGGTCCTGTTTATGTCTCATACCTGGCAGGTGACTCCTCTCTCTGGGGCATCAGTTTCCTCGTTCTGCAGTATGAGGAGGGACTGCACTGGTACAACCACCTATGACTCTGAGTCCACTTTGAAAGAACCTGGCAAACTCTTTTTTTGAGTATAGTTGATTTACAGTGTTGTATTAGTTTCAGATGTCTGGCAAAGTGAATCTGTTATACATGTGCATATGTCCACTCTCTTTTAGATTATTCTCTCATATAGGCCATTAGAGTGTTGAGTATAGGGCCCTGTGCTATACAGTAGGTTCTTATTATTATCTATTTTATATATAGCAGTGTGTATATGTCAGTCCCAATCTTCAATCTGCCCACTCACCCCCTGATAACCATAAATTTATTTTCTATATCTGTAATTCTAGTTCTACTTTATAGATAAGTTCATTTGTACCCTTTTTTTAGATTCCATATATAAGAGATGTCATATTATGAGATGGCTAGACAGCATCACTGATTCAATGGACATGAATTTGGACCAGGAGACAGTGGAGAACAGAAGAGGCTGGCATGCTACAGTCCATGGGGTTGCAGAGAGTCAGACACAACTTAGTGACTGAATAACAATGATATTTGTCTTTCTCTGTCACTCTCTTACTTCACTCACGATGATAATCTCTGTCTATCCATGTTGCTGCGAATGGCATTATTTCATTCTTTTCTGTGGCTGAGTACTATTCCATTGTATATATGTACCACTACTTCTTTATCCACTCATCTGTCAGGGGACGCTTAGGTTGCTTCCATGTCCTGGCTATCATAAATAGTGTTGCGGTAAACATTGGGGTGACTGTATCCTTTCAAATTGTGGTTTTCTCTGCCTATATGCCCAGGAGTGGGCTTTTTATTTTTGGCTAAATGAACGCAGATTCCTGGGTCCAATGCCAGGTTTTGTATGTCAAGTTTTCTAGGGCTGTGGCCTATATCTTTGCGAATTTAATAAGTTTCCCTGGAGATGCTGAGGCAGCCAGCTGGGTACTCAGATAAAACATGCTTGGCAGCCACTGAACTAAATGATCTTTAAGGGCCCTTTCTCAGATGATTATTTTTAAAATAATTAATTATATTTTAACAACATAAAATGTAGGCAATTTTCAGAAAAATCAGAAAAGTGGAGAAAATTGAATTTTTTAATGATAATCATTCTACCAGTCAGAGGACTCTACACTATCAGTTGTTCTAATACAGAGGTTTCTGGATTTTTCCTTTTGTTGGTTTGCACAGTTATAACTACACTGCAGCTACAAATCTGCATCTTGGTTTTCATCTAACATTCTCTTATAAACATTTTCCCATATTTTGTCTATGTTTTATAATTAACATTTTAAAAAGTAAATGACAATCTGAGAGCATGGTCCCTGGCCTGCCTTTTCCTCCCTTCTCCTGGGCATTTTCAGCTATGTGAATTGAACCACTTTCTTTGTTGCAGAGTTCTGCAGATGTGAGAGCACAGAATGGGCTGTCTACCCTTCCGTGGCTAGGCAGGACCCTGACAACCCATGTTCTGCCTACAAAATGCTCTACTTTGGCATTTATGCCAGGTGAAGACCAATTCATGAGTCAGATGCGCTAAGTGAAGCCAGCATGGACACCTTTCCACGCTCTCTGACCCCTCTCCTGAGAATCCTGTATCATTGCTGTTGATGGAACAGATTAATGGAGAAACTGATGAGTCTGACCCAGAAAACATCTCCTGATCACTCCCAGTCAGTTTTCATTTGCTATGGTTTGTTTGGCCACTTAGGGGCTGCAGTGAACTTCAGTCTTAATTGGCAAGATCTCAGGTTTGGGAAGCTCATTCATAGACCCAATCACAAGCCCTCTCAGACTCAGTAACAAGCAGAAAACTCAGGGCTAGGCTTTGGGCAGAGAGGATGCTTAGCATCTGGTGGCTCAGGGCATCCCTACCCTCAGTAAGCTTCTCTTCATAGACAGCAGAAGTCAAGAAGCCTGCTACAACACATGCTATTCAAGCAGGAAGCTGAGACTTTTCCTGGGGAAAGGACTATTTAGGGCCTCATAGTGGGTATGAGGCAGAACTTGTTGGCCAGAACTGGCTGCCTGTCCTTGACATCAGGCTGAAGTGCTGATACAAAGTGTCTGTGACTGCTCCTCCTTCAGGAAGTCTCCAAAGCTCAGGTTGACCTTGTCACTCCTCCATGTTCCCAGCCAACTGCTCTGCCTCAAGCCCATGCTAATCTAATGTCCTTATGGTCATCCCTTCTCTTCTCTTCCTTCCCTCCCTCTCTCCCAACTTCCCAAAGTCTCTTCCTCTTTCCCAACCTCCCTCCCTCCCATTCTCCCTTCCTTCCAGAAGTTTTTTGAATGTTAAGCCTATGTCAAGTACAGTACTGGAGATTCTACAGGTTCAGCAGCTGTTGGGAGTGACAGACCAGTCCACCTGTATGGCGGTTTCACCCCCAGCATGATGAATACTGTGACTGGGCTGTGGAAACATAGGGAAGGGCACTGATCCCAGAATGTAGAGGAGAGGGGCTTCCTGGAGCAGCTAACCTCTGAATCACATCCTGAAGACTGAGTAGGAATGAGCAGGGAGAGTGCGAGGACCATTCAGTCTTGAGCCTATGGGTAAGAAAGCATATGACCCACGTGAGGAACTGCGCATCGTTCTGCATTCAGGGCCCACAGGGTTCCGAGTGATGGAACACGACCTTCTATGTAAGTGGTGTGCTGTATGCCACTGGTGGAGCCTTGTAAGCAGTAGCATTCCACTCTAGCAGCAGGGAGCTGTGGCTCTGTGCACTTGGGGAGACAGAGGGGACTGCCCAAGCTCTGAGAGGGAAGGAAGTCTCCTTTGGTTAAATAACACTGAAAGCTTCTGTAAAGTGCAGAGATGTCCTGGAAGAGGCTATCATATTCAGCTGTTCTCACTGGCTGACCTCATCACTCTTCCTATTGTTCAGTCACTTAAGTTGTGTCCAACTCATTGTCACCTCATGAACTGCAGTATGCCGGGCTTCCCTGTCCTTCACTCTCCCAGAGTTTGCTCAGACTCATGTCCACTGAGTGCAGTGATGCCATGCAAACATCTCACGCTCCGTCACCCTTCTCCTCCTGCCTTCATCTTCCCTAGCATCAGGGTCTTTTCTAGTGAGTCGGCTCTTCGCATCAGGTGGCCAAAGTATTGGACCTTCAGCTTCAGCATCAACCCTTCCAGTGAATATTCAGAGTTTATTTCCCTTAGGATTGACTGGTTTGATCTCCTTGATGTCCAAGGGTCTTCTCCAGCACCATAGTTCATGCTTTTCCTGTGCAGGCACCCAACTAGGCACTGAAGGGATAGAACCCAGGAGTGGTGGGCATCATGGGGAAGAATCAGAACCTTCTGGAGGAGAACTTGTCCCGATGGGACACTACTGTGAAGGTCCCTGGGCAGCTTGGCAGGGAGTCAGCACAAGCCAGATACTGATTGAGAAAGAGAGCTGAGAGCACCAGCGTGGCCTTGTCCTCTTATCAACTCTATCCTGAAAGCCGACAGCATCCTTAGCTCTGGGATCAGAGCATCTAGTTTGTAAACCTAGTGCTATGGGTTTTCTTCCTCATAGCATTTAGTTTATTAAAACTCAAGCATCGTGGAAAAGCCTTTTTCATTTATCAAGACAAATGATGAGCTAAGCCTTTTATAGGAATAATCTTCTGCTTGGGGAGTTTGGACTTCAGTCTTTATAAAATCATCTCATTTGAGGCATGGGCTAATTCTGGATGATCTCAGTTCTTTCTGCCCTCCCAAAATTGGATAACTGGCTATTATCAATTAGTTTTTTTTTAAATCTGCATTTGTTACTAAGCATCTTATAGAGTCATTTCATAGACATACAGTCCAGCTGGTGTCTGTTCTCATAATAACTTAGGAACAGTTAAGAGATAGGCAGTCCAGAAAAAAAAAAAATAGTAAGAAAGGATGAGACCTGCAGTTATTAAGTGGCTCTTTCATTTAATCTTCCCAATGATCTGGAAGGTAGATTTATTTATCCATTTATCAGCTGAGGAAACTGACATTCAAAAGCAGATAATGTAGCCTGAGGAGATGGGGTGAGCAGAAAGCTAAGATGAACCCATTGAACCTCACCCTTGCATAATTCCTCCCTCTTAAGCGTAGGCTGAACCTATATATACGATTGGTCAGAACTTTCCTAATTAGTCTATGTGATATGGCAGGGACTGTGCATTTGTAATTAAGATTACTTAAGGTGAGAGAGGAAGTCAGAGACTAGAAGAATGAGAGAGGTTAGATGTAAATAGCACTCTCCCTTGCTGGCTGTGAAGTTGGAGAAGCCATGTGAGAAGGAATACAGGTGGCCTTTGGAGTTGATGCATTCCTGCTGACAGCTAGCAGTAGAATTGGGCTTCCCTCCTGCAACTTCAAGGAACTGAATTCTGCCAACAACTCCATGAGCTTGAAAGCCCCGAGCCCCAGAAAGGAACTCAACCCAGCTGAAGCCTTGACTGCAACCCTGTTTAGCTCTGAGCAGGGGATCCAGCTCAGCTGTGCCTGGACCTCTGGCCTGTGGAAACCAGGAAATAACAAACAGGTATTATTTAAAACTGCTTTGCTTGTGCTCATTGGTGACACAGCCATAGAAAACAAACAGAGAAGGCGATGAACCAGAACTTAAAGCCAAAGCTCAGGCCTGAGGCCTGGCTTATCCCACTGCAGCCGCACCGCCTCTGCCCTTTACTCCATGGGGGAAGAAGGCGAGAAAGGCTTATTGGGCAATTAAACTCTACAAGTATTTACAGAGAGCCTTTTCTACATAGCCCTGGATTAGGCTGTGGGTTACAAGATGATGAAGATCAGCAGCCTCCCTCAAGGGGCCCACTGTGTAGCATGAAAGACAAATGAGGCAGATGGTGGAAGTGATGTGGGAGAGTCTGTGGCAGACAAGCGGCAACATGCTGTGAGAGATGGGCTGGGAGAAGGCTCCACAGGAAAGGACACTTTGAGCTTGAACTTAAAGACTGTGTTGGAGGCCACAGTGCACAAAATGGGAAGTGTGTACGTGAAACATGTCAAAACCTCTCTGCACAATGAGTGAAACAAAGCAGAAAGATGAGTTTTATCGCAAGGGTCTTGATCCACACACCAGGAAACTCAAAGCTAGGGAGTCAACGAGTTCTGAATTATTCCCTCCCTAAGGGTTTTCCTGGGGTAAATGTCAGTGCTTTTCAGCTGATTGGTAACCTGGTGGACTTCTTCCTTATTTGGAGCAAGTAGCTGAGTCAGGGGAACAAGAAGTCTGGAGATGGTGTGAATGGACTTGGCGTTTGGGGAATGGCTGGCATCCTCGGCTGATCTCTGAGAAGAGCTGTAAATTCCTACAACTTATGTTAGGTAAGGGTAAGTTTCATTTTCTTTAATGTGTTTGCATTGGCCAACTGCCTTTTGTCCCTGACATAGTGACTCCATTTCAGTTTGGCTCTACAAAGGGTGACAACAGGGGAAAAAGCAGAGACAGGATATATAAGGTTCTAATAAGTGGTCCGTGGTATCTGGACCATCAGGTGGGGACAGGGCAGGTGGGGACAGGGCAGGTGGGAGGTGGAGCTGGAAGTGTGGATTAGACCAGAGAGAGGCCTTTAAGCTGGTGATACAGCACTCAGACTGTTTCCTCTGGGAGGTTAGAATAAGTTCTCTGTTCTGCCAGCCCTGTCTGCCTAGAGATCTCATAAAAATCAAAATGCAATTTACTACATGACATTCTAGGCTGCCTAATATGCATTAAATATCACGATCTATGACCTCAAATGGCTGTCATTTCTTTGGTCAACTCTTTCACTCAACTTAATCTGGGATTCATTCCACAAACATTTCTGAGCAGCAGCTCTTGCTGGACAGGGCATGGGCCCCAGGGGTCCCAAGCCAGCTGCAGGAGGCCCTCCCCTCAGGGAGCTGCCCTGATCCAGCCTGGGGTGGATATGAGAGAGGAGTAACAAGGATTAAGAAAGCATGTCCAGAAGGAGAAGGGAATCTGATTCCTGGGAAGTGAGGGAAGGAAAAGGCCAGAAAGCATCAAAATCTTCCTTTTCCAGAACTCTCTGGAATTCTCTATGATCCAAGAATCTGTGGCTTCTGATAAGTAGCTCTTGAGCTTCAGCTGGAAAGTTTATACAGGTTACCAGAACTAGTTCAGAGCTGGCAACTGTACTCAGTCTCATTGAAAGCTCAGGACTGAATTACCATGAATGCTCTGCCTTAATTGCATAATGCTTTCTTTCTTAGTTAAAATTTGGCATGAGGACATCATAGGCAACAAAATATTTTAAGGAGTATTTTGTACTTTTTTGTTTTTCCTACACCAGATTTCTCTTTCCTAGTCTCAAGTTCAAAGTTTTTCAGTCTATTATAAAAGGAATAAAAGATAATTTGGGGTAGGTGGATGTAATTGTTCCGCTGACTGTAGTGGTTGTTTCCTGAGCATCTTAGCTCAGGCTGCCATAACAGAATACCATAGATTGGGCAGCTTAGATGACAGAGATTTACTTTCTCACACTTCTGGAGGCTGAAAGTCTAGATCAGGGCGCCAGTATGGTCCAGCTGTGGTGTGTGCTCTCTTCCTGGTTTGTAGATAGTCACCTTCCCACTGTGTGTGCACATGCCAGAGGGGTGAGAGGCAGAGACAGAGAGACAAAGACAGAGAGACAGAGACGGACACAGAAACAGAGAGAGACACACACAGAGATAGAGTGCTCTGCTGTCTCTTCCTCTTATTTGAAGGAAAACATTCCTATTCATTTAATCTTAATTATCTCCTTGTAGGCCTCGTCTCCACATGCAGCCACATTGAGGGGCTGGGCTTCAACATGTGAGTTTTGTGTGGACACAGTTCAGTCCGTAGCAATAGTGGTATAAATATGTCAAAACCCATCAATCTCTATGCTTTAACTAAATACAGTCTATTGTAGATGAACTACACTTCCATAAAGTTTTTTTAAAAATATATACATAGAAGAATAAGCTTGAAACAACCAGAACTTGGCCTTTTAGATATAATACAGACTGTGAATGTCAAATCAGTCCTTAACTCTAAGATTGAATGACTCAGTCACTTGTTGTTCAGGAGCAGAATTAGAGGGGAGATCACCCCCTTCCTCACACCTGATCCCCCTGGGCTGACACCTGTCCCTCTGAGACCTGGCTCCAGAGACAGCATGATGCTGCCTTTTGGCCCAATGAGTCCAGGCTGGCTCCTCCTCTTCGTCAGGCAGCATTGGGCACTGGTAAGTCCTTGCACCTCACTTGGCTTGGGGGCTTTCAGAACCCAGATGAAAGACTGGCCTGTCCCTACCTTTGAGGAGCAGGTCCATTTTCCACCTGCCCTTGAGCATAGAGCATCTCCAGAGGGCCCTGGTTGAGGCCCTGGAAGAGCTGTGCAGTAGATGAAGGGTCTCAACTGGTGCTGTCCCCACCATACCAGGACCTACCAAGGCTTATCCCTTCTAGAAAGTGTTGTGCTCCAGCATTTCTTGTCCCATTCTAGAGCCCCTCATGACAAGGATCTGCAGACTCAGTGTGCAGATAATTTACTGATGGACAGTCATGACTTGTATAACCTGAGGTTGCCTCTGAAGTAACAGAAGCACTCTGGAGACAGTGTCTGAATCCCAAAGAGTCCTGATGCTTTTTTCCTAACCCCCTCTGAACTCTAACCCATGTCCCCTCCACGTCAGGGGGGTTTTTCTAAAACCCTAAATGGATCACGTCACTTGGCTGATTATAGTCCTTCATTATTCATTCCTGTACCCTTCCAGATACTATATATCAAGTTTCTGCTGTTCTCAGCATTAGGCATACAGGAATGAATAAGACACAGTTTCTACCCTCTAGAAAATCACTGTCTCACAGAGGTAGATAGACTTGTGAAAGGATAAATGTCACAAAGGACTGTAGGTGCTTTGATAGAATTGATAATGGGATTTAGCAGAGCCTGAAGGAGGGACATGTCATTTCTTCCTGGGAAACAAGAGGGTGTCAAGCAAGGAAAGCTTCAAAGAAAAAGTGACCCCAAGCAAGGGTTTGAAATGAGAGTCAAGACGTTCCTAAAGAGGAAGCTACATGGAGCAAAGGCATGATAGCAGTGTAGACATACTCACCCCCATTTTACTCATAAGAGTTGAGGATCAGACAGGTTAAAAGTTTGCTTATAACCATAGTGCTCCTGTTGCTAGTAAGAGCTTCTACTATCTATTATTCTAGGGGCTAGCAATACAATGGAAAACAAATTCAAATGCAAATGCAGGGCTCGCTCCAACACTCAACACTGCTACTCATCTTTTCAAGTTAACAGTTCTATCAAGCATCCTTCTGTGCACAAGGCATGTTGGGGAACATGGAAATAAGTTCTCAGGATGTAAGTGTTATTTAGGAAAGGGGATTATATCAGGCACAAATAATTATGTGGTCCTCTCAACTTTGTAGTTTTATCTTAAAAAAACATCATTGGTTTGTTTTGCTTATTTTATTTTCCTGATGACAAAGGGCAAACATTACAACAAAACCAAAGTTTTATTGACCTGGTACTTAGCACTTGACCAAGGTTTTGATTTATACGTTCTTATGAACAAACTAAAACAAACTCTGGCCCACAGGCAACTGGGAGCTGTTCTATTTGTACCCACGCTTAGTCCATGTAACACGAACTGTCATTCTGACAAAGGTCAGTCTTTGTAGTTAAGCTGTTGGTTCTGCCAAGTAGACTCCTTGTCCTATCTCCTGGAGGGGGACCTCTGAATCCATAAATTAGAATCAATACTCAATGTACTTTAATGCCAAGAAGGTTTTCACATGGATGCCTGAACATCTATTTCTGGCTGTCAGAGGGAAAAACAGTGATTAGATCCATAGATAGCATCACCATTCCCCACATGACACTTGCGGATTAAGTGAAGGTCAATCAACTCAAGTCTTTTCATTCCTCTAGGCCCTCCTGGCCTGGGCCAGTGGTATCTAGGATTAATTATGTCCTGTATCGTAGGAGAAGAAACTTGAATGGGATGGGAGAGAGGGCAGGAGCCTGGGAATGATTTTTGCTCACTGAAGTCTACCCAAAGTCCCATCCCCATCCCAATCCCCAAGTAACCAACAAGACTTCTGGAAGCCTTACCTGACTGTACCAGGGAAATTTTTAGGTCCCAAATTCCAAAACTATACACAGGTAAAACATTGGGGATCAAGAGTAGATTCTCTAGGTATTTCCTAGAGTTAGATTCTCCTGGAGTAGAGCTCCAGAACACTGCCTACCCATAGTGTATTACTCTTCATATAAATCCCCAAGAGAAAGAATGGACAGGATGGAAATAAAAAACAGGCTTGGTTCCATGTTAGCTGGGCCTTTGACCCTAAAGCCCAACATAGAGGATGGCAATAAATTAGCCTGGGCCGCGAGTGACACTCTTCTGTCCCACATTAGTTGTGCCCTCTAACCCTAAGCCTGTGTTAGACATCACTAGTTAATTATGGTACTCTATGACAGATCCCTGGAGAAGGAAATGGCAACCCACTCCAGTGTTCTTGCCTGGAGAATCCCATGGACAGAGAAGCCTGGTAGGCTGCAGCCCATGGGGTCGCACAGAGTCGGACATGACTGAAGCGACTTAGCAGCAGCAGCAGCATGACAGATCCCACACTTAGCCTCACATTTCTTTTCCATACAAAGTTTCAACAAACTATTCCTAATTCATAAAATGAGTACAAAGGCTAAGACTGTTTGCATTATTTTTTGGGCCAGAAGATGAGTGAAACTTGCTTTGTACTGTCCTTGCCTCAATACTTCCTTCTAGGTTCTCCTGCTGCTCTAAGCTTGGCTGCCTACCCATAGATTTCACACCATTAAGAAAGATGTCACATACTTGGATTTGGGTCACTAAAGCTGTGCCATGTATCTCCTCTCCTTCCTTCCTTGTTTCTTAACTCCTACCAGCCAGTGATGAGAGGGCATTGTTTTCTCTTCATCTTCCTCCATTTTTGCTTTTCCCTTATGCTGACTTGAGTCATGACCCTCTGCTTGGGTTATAGTTTGTTTGTCCTCTCCCCACCATCTCATATTCCCAAATGGTTTTCGTGAAAATCACATCTTGGGAAGTTTAAACAAAGAGTCATTTAACTTTTCTCTTTCATTGTTAATAACACGAAGAGTCTTATGTGCCAAATGAGCTGGTACCTCTGACTCCAACATCTCTTAATTTATAACTGAAAGTGCTGTCACCCACTGTCCCAAGGATATTTTATGCCCCACGACCTCATGATGTCTCTGAGGCTTTTGTTAAATAGTAGTACTCTCAGAGAAGACTAAAACCTTCTTGCCTCTAGAAAACTTCCTTTTTCTGCTTGACCTTATCTCCCCTTGGCTTCCCAGGCTGGCCCTGAATCTCCCTTTAGTACCCTTGCACGAGGTCAGTGGAAGATGCTGGTGAAGGGGCATGGGTGGCCTTAGTTACTCATAAGCTCAAAGGCTCCTGGGAACTGAATAATAATTTCTGCTTCCTTCAGAGGTTGGAATCAAATCAGTGCTTCTCTCTAACTCCATTGATTTCACTCTCAGGGAGGTATTAATCTGATTGGTCAGATTCCAATAAGTGACAAGTCTTAACAGCATAAATAAGCCCTAATGGACAGACACATCCTTTTTCACTTCATTGCCTCTGTAGCTGGTGAAAGTGTATGTTGCATGATAATAATAAAATTCAAGACTTGAGTGTGGGAGGAGTGGTATATGGGAAACAGACAGAATATTATCATGGCTTCTTTTATCTAAAAATACTTCAATTCAACTCAGTCCTCACAAATGTTCAGGGACAAGAAGTGTTCTCACTGTCCCTTATTAGGACTTTTAAAATGACTCTTCAGAAGTCTGATTCTCCAACCTTCCCTTCTTCTGATCCATCCTGCACTCTGAAGCCATCATGATTTTATGAAATGTGAATCTGATCATATCTCTGCTCTGGGAAAGAGGAAACATGTGGAGAGCTCTGGAACAAGGAGCAGAATGTGATCTTGCTTAGAGAAGTGTGACCCTTGCATGTCTACAAGTCATGGATTACTAGAGAATTCAGATTTTGGTAAAGGGCCATATATACCTCAGTCTCTCCAGGGGAGGCTATCATGGTGAGCAGAAAAATGAAAAGGACCTGGAAAGCAATTTTTAAAAACTAAACGTTTTTGCACAATAGGAAAACTCTTGTAGGATGCCACATTTTCTGAATTTTTTTAGTAAGAGTGCATGGGATCTTCTCCCAAACAGAGAAATCTGAGTCTACTTTTCAAAAGGGTTATGGGGCTGGAGGCCCACAGGCTGGTCTGTTCCCATTTCTGTATGAAGCCCAAAGCACAGCTTGGCTGCCCTATTTCTCCTTCCAGAACTCTGGGCCTGATTAAGAAACAACTCAGATGTACCCAGGTGGGAAGGAGCCTCTGTTCCTTAGCAGTTCAATTGGAAGCAGTCACTGCCAGCTGTCAGGACCGAGGCAGGAGAAGCCAAAGAGGGAAGCTGAGGTCAGGTGTGGGGGAGTGGGGCCAGTGTCAGACTCGGAAGTGTGAAATGAGGCTGAGCAGGGCAGGGAGGATGGAGGGACCTAGAGTCTGAGGCTAGGTCAGCTCTACAGGAGATGACTAATCTAAGCAGTGTGTGAAAATTGGAATTTGGGGTCAGATTCAAGGGCAAACAGAGCTTGTTAGAATGGCAGGGCCAGTTTTCAGGACAGATCCTTGGCCAGCTGGAAAAAAAAAATCATTTCTGGGTATAGAAAACCAGAGAGGCAAGAAGTTTCCACTGCCTCTGATCTTAAAGGCACCATGGGCTTCCCTGGTGGTTCAGATGATAAAGAATCTGCCTGCAATGCAGGAGACCTGGGTTTGACCCCTGGGTTGGAAGGATCCCCTGGCAAAGGGCATGGCAACCCACTCCAGTATTCTTGCCTGGAGAATCTTCATGGACGGAGAGACTGGCGGGCTACAGTCCATGGAGTCACAAAGAGTCGGACACAACTGAGCGACTAAGCATAGCACCCGAAACTAATGTCTATTATAGGCTGAGGTTGGCTTCCCAGATGGCACTAGTGGTAAAGAACAAGCCTGCCAGTGCAGGAGATGTAAGAAATGTAGGTTCAATCCCTGGGTCGGAAAAATCCCCAGGAGAAGGGCATGGAAACCCAATCCAGTATTCTTGCCTGGAGAATTCCTGTGGACAGAAGAGCCTGGTGGTTTATGGCCCATAGGGTCACAAAGAGTTGGACATGACTCTTTCTAAGTTAAGAATAAAAACCATAAAAATGGGCTTATTTTTTAAAAATCAAAAGAAGTGGCCTGCGTGTGTGCTCAGTTGTGTCCAACTCTGCGACCCCATGGACTATAGACCACCAGCTCCTCTGTCCTTGGGATTCTCCAGGCAAGAATACTGGACTGAGTTGCCATTTCCTCCTCCAGGGGATCTTCCTGACCCAGGGATTGAAGCTGTGTCTTCTGCAAGTCTCCTACACTGCAGGCAGATTCTTCACTACTAATCTAACAGGGAAGCCCCCTTTTAAGTCAAAACAGTGGTCAAAAAGAAGATAAACCATTTGTATAAACCAGGAATGAATGTTTATATTTGGATTTTTTTTTTTTTTTCTTTCTGTGATGTGTCTGCCTGGAGGAGAACTTTCATATAGCTCTCCCATTTCATGGCATGTGATTCAACAGGAAAAAGTGGCGGGCAATCTAGCCTCCCACTGAGTGCCCTGACTCATCCTCATGATTTTAATGGCTTTGATTTGCAATGCCCTGTACTTGCCCTTGAACATCAGCAGAAGGGGTGCTCTGATCAGGCAGTGTTTGCAGCCTAACCTTGGAACCATCACATGATCATACAGGAAACCCCATCTCTGATGCTGAGACTGGCAAAGGTACTGGCTAAAGAAACAACTGTCTTCATTGGTGCAAGCGTTTCTCTTCCATGAAATACCCGTTCCTAGCCCTGTGCCATCATCGCCTACTGGGAGCACCAGGAGGGCGAGGCCGGGTACCACTCAACCCTGCTCACCTCCCGGGTCTTCTCACTGGGTCCTCCGATTCTTGCTGAGTGCAGCCTCATTCAGGCCAGCTTCCACCGTCCCTGAGAGTTCCCAGCAGCCCCTCACCAGTGGTTTCTTGCTGGGAGGCAGCTGGTACCCTGGGAAGAGTATTTTTGGGCAAGAGAATCACTCAGAATAGAATCTTACTGCTGATACTTGCTAGATGTGTGGCTTTAGACCCCAGACCTTCATCACTGAACCTCCTTTGTTATAAAGAAACCTGCTTTGTTATAAAGAAGAAATGACATGCAAAAAGAATGCCCCTAAGGTAAAACTGAATTTGAAAACCATGGATGTGCATAACATTAGCTTTGAGGGTAAAAGAACAGGGCCCTGTCCTGCACAGCCTCCTTCTGTTCTCCACCAGCACTTCCCCAGCGTTTCTCTGTGCCAAAAGCTGAGCTAAATACTGAGTGTCTCCATCACCAAGGAAAAAACGTGACCTTTACCCCAGCCCTGTCACCTGGAGGCAAACATCTCACAAATCACTCTGCCCCAGCACACAATAGGCCCTCAGAAATGCCTGGTCTTGTCAGTTTCAGTATTCTATGCCCTTCTAGCTTTGTGTAAGCTCACTGCCCCCACCCAAGCATTTCACCTGCCCTGCTTTTATCTTCTGCAGCCACGAGAGAGCAAGAATCATTGTTCTTTTCTCTGTAATTAGTACAGTGTTCCCAGTAAGAGTTCAATAAAACCTTTGTTATTTAACTAACTAGTAAAACTCAACTTCCAGGCGGTATTTTTCAGAACAGCCTATAGAGGGAAGAGTGGCGTATTGAAAACGACCTCTTACACTTTGAGCTCTGGTTTGATACTGGAAAGGGAAAATGAAGAAAGGTCTTTGCCTTTCTTTGCCATTCTTCAGTTGGCTGGTGAGTCAGGTGGTCTCAGACTAATCCAAGCAAACACCTGTAAACAGGTCACCACCAGGCTGGAGTGGACAGAGAGGAACACAAATGCATACACATCTTTGTTGGAGCTCACTATCATCTTATGTTTACTTTGCCTGTTTTACTACTTTGAGAAGCAACCAGATGAGGGTGTTTGAGGAAAAAAAAGGAAATGAGCCCACAAAATATATTTGTTACTCAGCATGGCATAATGTAGGTGATTTTAACAGCAGGCAGAAATAAGCTCCTTCAGTAAATTAATTCGAACGTGGTGACAAAGCATCCTGAAGTCAGAGAGGCTGCCCCTGGCAAACCCTTAGTTCCTTGGCAGCAGTGCTGAAACCCAACTTTATGTGATTAAAACAGGGAAGCTCCTTTCCAGGAGAACAAGCTAGGAAAACCAAATAAAGAGCAACTTTTCAAAATGCATATTCTTTTCCTTACTTTTCAAGAAAACACTGATCAAATAAGCAGAAAAAATTAATTGTGTTTCTGAAATAAAAAGGCTGAGGGCTCTGACAGTGGAAGTTATGCCTCAGGCCCTTTTATGTTGAAAGGCAGCTCAGTTCTTCTGTCTCACTTCACAGGCCCTGCAGCCAAGCCCCTCCTTACCATAAAACCCCCTCCTTACCATGCAGGAAAAATCATGCCAGATTCATTATGGCTCTGACTGTCAGAAATGTGATGCTAGGGAAAATCTGGAAAACCAATTAGGGGGAACCTCAGTTTCTAGCTACATTTGCTTTTGTTATTTATAAGTCTCATCCATGTGGACATGCACATTCCACAATTTATTTCAGTTTTGTCGCAAATGTTAGACGAGGATTGGGCAAATTAAAGGTAAATAAGCTATGTGCCTGGCGTACCCATCTGGCCCAGGGCTGAGTGTAGATTCCGGCAGAGCCCTGCTTGCGATCCTCAGTGGTCTCTCCTCAGGAGAAGCAGGTATCTGATATGTGGCCCTTGCCAGCCTCTCCAGCGTCACTGTGCCCGTTTTAAACTGATCTTGTTCAGCTGTTTCTGAGCCGCATGCTTTGTACCAACCCTCATCTCTGCTGCAGGGTCTCTTCCATTCTCCATCTCATGCTCTGTGGTGCAACTGAGAAGTCCCCTCAGACCTGGCTGCAGATTCCTCTTCTAGGAACCCTCCTACGACTGTCCAACCTTCCTGACAGCCAGCCTGGCACAACTGCCTCCTCAGGGTCTTGCCCACACCTGGTGTGGCTCTCTTTACAGGCATGTGTCTTCCTTTCAGATCCCTCCCAGGGACACAGATCCCAGTCTTATCCAGTTACGTGGAGATTTTTCTTGCAGCTTTGGGTGCAGTTGTTATTCCAAATGGAAAGACAGACCCTGAACTGGAGTCAGGAGAACTGGGCTATCACTGATCCAGGTTCCCCATGGCTAGAAAGAAGCATGCCTAAAGTCTCTTATAGCAATAAGGTAATATAATTTTAAGACTAGAGTAATGTAAAATAGCTAGAAATAATAACTGTAGGAAAAAGTTTTTGACATGATTATTCTTATACACAGTCACTGTGTATGTCATCTTGAACAATGGATATGGGAAACATAATTAACATGGTTCTTATTTGATGATTATCATTTAAAAACAAGCACAAAGTGAACTCTATTATTTTTTCTAAGTACTCAGAGACCTATATAGGCCTTTTCCCTAAGTGTGGGTGATAAAGTAGCAGAGGCCCAGGTGTATTAATTTCCCAGGTTCCCTTAGCTAATAGCAAGAACATTCTGTCTAGTACATTTAGTAAACAGTTTGTACTCTGATTTGAATTCTGAAATTTAAAGGTTGTTGAAGGGAGAAAGTACCTTAAAACAGCTTCTCACAATTTATTCAGGTCACCATGATTGAACTTCAGGTTATTGAAAATGGTCATTTCCTTCCCTGTTTTGGAATTATAATTGTCCTTGTGAACGACCATTGTTTGCTTCTGTTGAAGCATTGCTTATTAAGACAGGACAGTCAGCTGGTATGCCTTAGGAAGATTTTCACCCCACAGGTTGAAATTATAAGCCACTATGGCTATAATAGAGTTAACTAGAAAATTCAGTTCAGAAAATTCTATATTCACTGATATTCCTGGTGACTCAACATTTTGTTATATTTTGCATTAAAAAGGAAGATCAATCATGCCCTGTGTGATGAAATGCTGCCTGGCATAATAGTGTGGGCGGAAACAAAGCAATTCAGCTTTGTTTTTGCTGTGCTATGAATTAGTCTCGTGGTTTAGGGAAACTGTGTAACCTCTCTGAGGCTCAGAGTGCCAACCTGGAAAATTAAGGATCAAATTAGAGATAGTCCAAAATCCTGTAGTTCTTGGTGCATACCTTGCACCAAATCACCTATCAGGTATCACAGGTGAAGCCAGGGGCATCAGCCAAGAGTTATCTTCAAGAAGTTCAAGTGTGATCATCTTAATCCACTCCCACAAACTGTCAACCATTTCCCAATTTCTACTGAGCAAAGTTTTGAGAATAACATTGAAATATTTTTATCTCTGAGGATAAAGGAAAGAAAGAAAGGGGGCTGTCTCTGCCCCCTGGATCTGTAGGTGAGAAATAAAGTGACTTTTATCATTGTACTTTCTAATGTAGTAATTTCTGCTGAGCCAGGAGTTACACAGAGTGATGGGAAATTTTAAGTGGATATGAGCTCTCCAGAGTCCGTGTCAGTGAGGATTGAATGGACTTTGGGATCTGGGCCTGGCAGCTGTAGCAGAGACTCAGTCACTGATTCCCAAGTTCATCTCCCTCTCCTGGGCACAGAGCTGGATGAAGTATCCCAGCCTCCCTTGCAGGTAGGTGTGATTTTGCCTCTGAATTCTGTCCTATGGAATATGGAGGGAAGGTACCTTTTCCAGCCTGACCCTTGAAAGTTTCTCTACCTGATCCTCTAATCTCTCTCTTCACCTATCTGTCAGCTGAGTACTCATGTCCAGGGCAACTTTGAAAGAGGTCACGCATCAAAAGATGGAAACCTGTGATCTGGGTTCCTGAATGAATGTCTCTACCATAGACTGGATTTTGAAAGAGTAAGAAATAAACTTCTGCATTCACCTGCAGACAATTTGGAGTTCCTTTGTTACAGCAGCTAGCTGCATATAAAAATGCCTGCCTCCATACAAAAATGTTATTTGCATTATTGATTATTTCATGGTATACAGCCAGTAAAATGGCAGCTTTTAGGGTTTTACCTAATTAAGTCAATAAACCTCCACTCACTGTGTTTATCAGGTCTTAATGAGTGAATATTGAATAAATCATCAGATAAATAAACAATGGATAATTAAATCATTGGGTAAATAAACAGCTCTTTCAAGAGTGGGTAAGATAGCAAAAACGCCTTCTTCCTCTTGCCCTCCTATCTATGTCTGGGACAGCTTGGAGCCACCACCGATTTACTCCTGGAGAAATAAGACATAAATTGTGATGCAGCCACAGGACTCTCTGAGGCAGCTGACAAAAGACCCAGAAGGAGAGTGACTGACCCACAGCTACTGCCCATCTCCTGGGTAGGGGGGAAAGACATAGATGGAGATTCAGAAGTGCCATTAAACCAGAAGCCAGGGCTAATGTGCCTCCTGGAACTGGGAAGGAAAGAGAGACTGTTTCCCCATTCTCCATACTGCATGGGAAGTTGGGTGTAATTATTATTTTCAAACCATTGAAAGCAATAAGTCTCTTGTAATATGGAATGAATGTGTCAAAGATTCTGAACTAAAGTAATGAGGGAGCTGGTATAATGGTAAAGCTGGTTCAAAGAGCATTTTGAAGAACAAGGGATATATGGTCTACCAGAATAAATTTGATGAGTTAGACACAAAGCTGGAATATCCTACAGTCAGAAAATAACATCTAGGGTAATCTTTCTTATCTAAGAGAAATCTGCATGTTACATTTAACTTTTTGGGGTCTAATACCTTAATGAAAGTGAAAGTGTTAGTCACTCAGTTGTGTCCAACTCTTTGAGACCCCATGGACTGCAGCCTTCCAGGCTCCTCTGTCCATGGAATTCTCCAGGCAAGAATACTGGAGTGAGTAACCATGCGCTTCTCCAGGGCATCTTCCAAACCCAGGGATCAAAACCTGATGTTCCAATTTGCAGGCAGATTCTTTACCATCTGAGCTACCAAGGCAGCCCCAAGAATACTGGAGCCATGTTCAGTTTTTAGTGATTCCATGGACTTCAGCCCACCAAGCTCCTCTGTCCTTCACTATCTCTTGGAGTCTGCTCAGATTCATGTACATTGAATAAGTGATACTATTTAACCATCTCATCTTCTCCACCCCTTCTCCTTTTGCCTTATATCTTTCCCAGCATCAGGGTCTTTTCCAATGAGTCAGCTCTTTGCATCAGATGGCCAAAGTATTGGAGCTTTAGCATCAGTCCTTCCAATGAACATTCAGGGTCAATTTCCTTTAGGATTGACTGGCTTGATCTCCTTGCAGTCCAAGGGACTTTCAAGAGTCTTCTCCAGAGCTGTAATTTGAAATCATCAATTCTTCAATGCTCAGCCTTCTTTATGGTCCACCTCTCACATCTGTGCATGACTACTGGAAAAACCACAGCTTTGACTAAATAGACATTTGTCAGCAAAGTGGTGTCTCTGCTGTCTAGGTTTGTCATAGCTTTTTTCCAAGGAGCAAGTATCTTTTAGTTTCATGGCTGCAGTCACCATCCACAGTGATTTTGGAGCCCAAGAAAAGAAAATCTGTCACTGCTTCTACTTTTTCCCCTTCTATTTGCCATGAAGTGGTGAGACTGGATGCCATGATCTTAGTTTTTTGAATGTTGAGTTTCAAGCCAGCTTTTTCTCTGTTCTCTTTCACCCTCATCAAGAGACTCTTTAGTTCCTCTTCACTTTCTGCCATTAGAATGGTACCATCTGCATATCTGACATTGTATATTTCTCCCAGGATTCTTGATTCCAGCTTAGGATTCATCAGCCTGGTATGTTGCATAATGTACTCTGCATATAAGTTAAATAAGCAAGGTGACAATATACAGCCTTGTCATACTCCTTTCCTAATTTTGAACCAGTCAGTTGTTCCATGCCTGGTTCTAACTGATACTTCTTGACCCGCATACTGGTTTCCCAAGATACAGGTAAGGTGGTCTGGTTCTCCCATCTCTTTAAGAATTTTCCATAGTTTGTGTGATCTGCACAGTCAAAGGCCTTAGTGTAGTCAGTGAAACAGAAGTAGATGTTTTTCTGAAATTCCCTTGCTTTCTCTATGATCCAACAAATGTTGGCAATTTGATCTCTGGTTCCTCTGCCTTTTCTAAACTCAGTTTGTACATCTGGAAGTTCTCAGTTCACATGTTGCTGAAGACTAGCTTGGAGGATTTTGAGCATAATCTGCTTTGTGTTGTTTAGTTGCTAAGTCATGTTTACTCTTTTGCAACCCCAAGAAATATAGCCTGCCAGGTTCCTCTGTCCATGGGATTTCCCAGGTAAGAATACTGGAGTGAGTTGCTATTTCTTTCTTCAGAGGATCTTCCTGACCATGGGATCAAACCCACATCTCCTGCATTGGCAGGCAGATTCATTACCACTGGGCTACCAGAGAAGCCCTCCTTGAGCATATAGTAGTGAGCATATAGCAAATATAAGGCCAGAGAATTAACTTCTCTCTGGTAATTTCATTAAGAAATCTCATTAAGGGTGGGCTATTCAAAAGGCTTAATTATTTGACCTTCTGTTTTGATACTAGAAACGAGGCCCAATAAATCTCACCAGACTTCATATGCCATGTCAATCAATACCAAAGTCTTCTCTCTTCTAGATTCTCCAGATTTTATTAAGGTCACTGGCAGGGCAGAAAGTGCCCTTCCACACCTCCTATGAGTCTGGGGTCTTATAAGTCACAAATATATCTTGGGACAGGTGTCCTGAGAGGGTATTGGAAACATGGGCACTACATGTTAACTATATCTTTTAATTTATTTATTATATATTTTTGGCTGCACTGAGTCTTCATTGCTTTGTGAGGGCTTCCTGTAGTTGCAGCTTGTAGTAGCTACTCTTTGTTGCGATGTGTGGGCTTCTCAACAGAGTGGCTCCTCTTGTTGTGGACAGGCTCTAGGCATGTTGGCTTCAGTAGTTGCAGCATGTAGTCTCAGTATTTGTGGTGCTTGGGCTTAGTTGTTCCATGGCATGGGGCATCTTTCCTAACCAGGGATTGTTTTTTTTTTTTTTTTTTTCCTAACCAGGGATTGAACCCATGTCCCATGCATTGGCAGGTGGATTCCCATCCACTGGGCTACCAGGGAAGTCCAAGTGTACCTTTTTAAATGGAGCTTATCACACTTGTTTAAATGAAATCAATTTTCAACATGGAACTCCAAATATGACCTTGGTTGCAAAGCTGATTTGTCAAAGTATATCTTGGTAAAAAAAATAAAATAAGCAAATAAAAAGGACTTCCCTGGTAGCTCAGCTGGTACAGAACCTGCCTGCAAATGCAGGAAACACAAGAGTCAAGGGCTCGATTCCTGGGTCAGGAAGATCCCTTGGAAGAGGAAATGGCCACCCACTCTAGTATTCTTGCCTGGAGAATTCCATGGACAGAAGAGCCTGGCAGACTACAGTCCATGGGGTGGCAAAAAGTTAGAAGCAACTGAGCGTCTAACACACACACATATCTTGGTTAAAAAAAAAAAAGAGACTAAGTTCTCACTGAGCATATGCAAATGATATTGTTGTGCAAAATGAAGAAACTCAATATTAGTTTTTGAGTTCTGAGGTATCAGTGAGAATCTGATACCATTAAAAATGTCATATTTCAGTTTGCCAAAGCCTAGTCTACCAAATTAGAAATAGATTAAAAAGAAAGAAAAAATATTTCCTCATATACCTATCAAAAACAGAATATTAGAAAAAGATAACAATATTACAAAGTAAATAAGTATAATTATATTTCTCTCATGAGTTGACTCAGTCCTGTGTAACTAAGTTTATTTCACTGGATCTTGATTCAGCAACTGCTTTCCTGAAGTTGTCTGCTTCTGAACAAAAAGAATTCTGGACATTCCGACAAGCCCCCTAATACAGCCTGACAGTTGTCTAAATAATGGCATGTTTGCTTTGTGGAGCTTGTACCGATGAGTCTAGTTCTTGAAACATAAGTAGTTATTGGTAATGTGGTAGAGTCCTTTCCTCAAGATTCTGAGTCTCTTCTTCTTTGTTGAAGATACAGGTTCTAGCCTGTGGCCCTTCAGGAAAAATATCAGAGGAAAGTGGAAGCTACCTATAGACAAGACAATATGTCTGTGGTCTCACCTAATATGAAAATAGAGGAGGATTAAATTCTTTGTCAGAATATAATGTATAACTTTTTCCCAAGAAGTCAGCCAATGTTTCTTCTTTAGCAAATCATGTTATAGACAGTGAGAGCACTGGAAAATCTCTGCTGCTGCTGCTAAGTTGCTTCAGTCGTGTCTGACTCTCTGCAACCCCATAGACAGAAGCCCACCAGGCTCCCCTGTCCCTGGGATTCTCCAGGCAAGAACACTGGAGTGGGTTGTCATTTCCTTCTCCAGTGCATGGAAGTGAAAAGTGAAAGTGAAGTTGCTCAGTCGTGTCTGACTCTTCTCGACCCAGTAGACTGCAGCCTACCAGGCTCCTCCATCCGTGGGATTTTCCAGGCAAGAGTACTGGAGTGGGTTGCCATTGCCTTCTCTAGGAAAATCTCTAGCACCTGCCAATTCTCTCTGTAAAGTATACATTTTCTGGAACCTTATTATTAATAACATTTTACCAATACATACAGAACTATTCTTTGGTTTGACAGATCAGTTTTCATCATTCAGCTCTTAGAATTTTGCTGAATAATCTAAGAAATATGTGAAAAAAAAACCCTAATTATTTGAAGCATTTCTATTCTTATAAGACTAAAAAATAAATCTTTTTGAGTTTCCAGGAGAACTTTGGTACATTGTGACTATTTTTAGATGTAAAAGAAATGCGAATTTTTTTACATTAATAAGTTATAGTTAGATTTGGGGATGGCAAAATCAAGAATCATTAGAGGAAATGTGGGTGCCTGATCAAGAGAGAAATAATAGCTTGGCTACTCATTAATCAGAGTGGCAATATAATGTTTTAAATAAACAAAAAGGAGGATGACACAGATTCATGGAACATGAGTGCCTTGAGAATCATGAGTATAACAAAATTAGCACAAAGTGCAGAAAATTATTCTGATGAGAACTGGAATCCTTGCTATCCAGACAATAATAGAATATAAAGAATAAGCTTTTATTCCCCCTTTAAGGGGGCTTCCCTGATAGCTCAGTTGGTAAAGAATCTGCCTGCAAGGGAGGAGACCCCGGTTCAATTCCTGGGTTGGGAAGATCCACTGGAGAAGAGATAGGCTACCTACTCCAGTATTCTTGGGCTTCCCCTGTGGCTCAGATGGTAAAGAATCTGACTGCAATGCAGGAGACCTGGCTTTGATCCCTGGGTTGGGAAGATCTCCTGGAGACGGGAAAGGCTACACACTCCATTATTCTGGCCTGAGAATTCCATGGGGTCACAAAGAGTCTTTCACTCACTCCCTCACTCCCCCTTTAAGAGCAGATTAAAAGTTCTAAGATTAGATTATACTTTTAACAGTTTACAACTGTATGTTAATATCTGATTTGACAGTAAGAATTCTCTAGTTCCTCCCACCCCATTTATTAAACTTGTGAGTAAGCCCATCAACACTGAACACAGTTTTCCAAAATTTTAGCACTCTTCTTTCATTCTTGCAGCATCATTATTTGCAGGTACTATAAACCAAGGTAAATAAGATTTCATTTCAACAAACCGTCTACAACTTCCAGTATCCAAGTTTTGTCTTTCATTATTCTTTTCCATATTCAAAAATGGCCAGATATTACTGTTGTTATTGTTCAGTCACTAAGTTGTGTCCAACTCTGCAACCCCATGTACTGTAGCATGCCTGGCTGCCTTGTCCCTCAACATCTCCCAGAATTCACCCAAGTTCATGTCCATTGAATCAGTGATGCTATCCCACCTTTTCATCCTCTGCTGCCGTTTATACTCCTTTTGCCTTCAATCCTTCACAGAATCAGAGTCTTTTCCAGTGAGTCAACTATTCACATCAGGTGGCCAAAGTACAGGAGCTTCAGCTTCAGCATCAGTTCTTCCAATGAGTATTCAGAGTTCATTTCCCTTAGGATTGATTGGTTTGATCTCCTTGTGGTCCAAGTGACTCTCAAGAGTCTTCTCCAGCACCACAATTTGAAAGCATCAATTCTTTGGCGCTCAGCCTTCTTTATGGTACAACTGTAACTTCAATTTCTGCTTTATTGACTCTGCCAAAGCCTTTGACTGTGTGGATCACAATAAACTGTGGAAAATTCTGAAAGAGATAGGAATACCAGACCTCCTGACCTGCCTCTTGAGAAACCTGTATGCAGGTCAGGAAGCAACAGTTAGAACTGGACATGGAACAACAGGCTGGTTCCAAATAGGAAAAGGAGTACATCAAGGCTGTATATTGTCACCCTGCTTATTTAACTTCTATGCAGAGTACATCATGAGAAACGCTGGGCTGGAAGAAGCACAAGCTGGAATCAAGATTGCTGGGAGAAATATCAATAACCTCATATATGCAGATGACACCACCCTTATGGCAGAAAGTGAAGAGGAACTCAAAAGCCTTTTGATGAAAGTGAAAGAGGAGAGTGAAAAAGTTGGCTTAAAGCTCAACATTCAGAAAACAAAGATCATGGCATCTGGTCCCATCACTTCATGGGAGATAGATGGGGAAACAGTGGCTGACTTTATTTTTCTGGGCTCCAAAATCACTGCAGATGGTGACTGCAGCCATGAAATTAAAAGATGCTTACTCCTTGGAAGGAAAGTTATGACCAACTTAGATAGCATATTAAAAAGCAGAGACATTACTTTGCCAACAAAGGTCCATCTAGTCAAGGCTATGGTTTTCCCTGTGGTCATGTATGGATGTGAGAGTTGGACTATAAAGAAAGCTGAGCACTGAAGAATTGATGCTTTTGAACTGTGGTGTTGGAAAAGACTCTTGAGAGTTCCTTGGACTGCAAGGAGATCCAACCAGTTCTTTCTAAAGAAGATCAGTCCTGGGTGTTCATTGGAAGGACTGATGTTGAAACTGAAACTCCAATACTTTGGCCACCTGATACAAAGAGCTGCCTCATTTGAAAAGACCCTGATGCTGGGAGGGATTGGGAGCAGGAGGAGATGAGGATGACAGAAGATGAGATGGTTGGATGGCATCACTGAGTCAATGAACATGGGTTTGGGTGGACTCCAGGAGTTGGTGATGGACAGGAAGGCCTGGTGCGCTGCAGTTCATGGGGTCGCAAAGAGTCGGACACGACTGAGACTGAACTGAACTGAACTGTAACTTCAATACATGACTACGGGAAAGACCATAGCTTTGACTATACAGACCTTTGTTGGCAAAGTAATGTCTCTGCTTTTTAATACACTGTCTAGGTTTGTCAAAGCCGTCCTTCCAAGAAGCAAGCGTCTTTTAATTTCATGGCTGCAGTCACCATCCACAGTGATTTTGGAGCCCAAGAGGATAAAATCTGTCACTGCTACCGTTTTTTTCCCTCTGTTTACCATGAAGTGATGGGACCGGATGCCATGATCTTAGCCAGAACTGTACTCTAGGTCAAATCTAACCTTTTTTTTTCCCACTTGAGAGATATATCACCTTATCTTGCAAGGAGTTAAATTTTCTTGTCATTATTGCTACTGTAGTTTTAACCATTCATATTGATTAAAACTTTTAACTAGGGTAACTAAATTCTGTTTTTAAAGAGAGAACTGTGAGGTAGGTTGGTAGTTAGCTGAGAATCACCTATCATATATAAGGACTTAAGACACCAAAAATCTCACAGAACAAACATTGTGACCCCCAACAGCTACCCACATGCCTTTATACCCTCTCCAAGTGGCAGAAGGGAGCACATACATTAATATGACCCAAAAATATAGCCACTCTATGACATGAAAATAAGAAGCAAAAGTACATCTATTTATATAACAAGACTATACTCCATAACCAAGTTTTCTGTATTCTCTTTTACTTAGAAATTATCCAAGTATCTAAAAATTATTTACTAATTAACTCAATTTAATACTAGCCTATGATTTTAAAGTTAACAAAGAGTGTTGGGAATTATGTTCACACTGACACACTATGATTGTAATTGCTGTTGATACAAAAGGTTTGTCAGAATGATAATTCAAGTTAGTTGTAGTTTTTACATTTCACAATCCTAAACGTTATGTAGGAGAAAATTTAGCTTTTCTGATCAGTAAATTAGTCTAAAAAGTTTAAGAAGTTCAAATTAGCTAGTCTCTATGAAAAACATGCCAAAACCTTACTTTTGAAAAAATCTTGCATTATACCTCATACTGATAAAACCAGAGAAAACAAAGATAACTGTTGTTAAGCAAAAAATTTTAAATCAATCTCATTTTATCAAGTATTCACCTTATTTGATTTTTAATTTTTATTTCATACTGGAGTGTAGTTGATTAACAACGTTGTATTAGCCAAGGGTGGAGATGCCCCAGCCGCTGGTGAAAATACATGAACAGGTCCCACCAACTGTACATTTTGAAAAATAAAAATAAATCAAAAAAATAAAAGCAATGTTGTGTTCGTTTCAGGTATATAGCAAAGTGGTTCAGTTATACATATACGTGTATCTATTGTTTTTCACATTCTTTTCCCATTTAGGTTATTACAGAATATTGAGCAGAGTTCCCTGTGCTGCACAGTAGGTGTTGTTTGTTATCTATTTTAAGTATAGTAGTGTGTACCTTTTAATCCCAAATTCCCAGTATATCCTTCCCCCCTTCATGGACGTGTGTCCCCTTTGTTAAGTTTGTTTTCTGTCAGTAAGTCTGTTTCTGTTTTGTAAATAGCTCATTTGTATAATTTTTAAAAGATTCCTCATATAAACAATATCATATGGTATTTGTCTTTGTGTGACTTACTTCACTTGGTATGATATATTTCATGTCCATCCACATTGCTGAAAATGGTACTATTTCATTCTTTTTAATGGCTGAGTAATATTAATTTGTGAATGTATGTGTGTGTGTGTGTGTATATATATATATAAACACATTTTTATCCATTCATCTGGTGTTGGACATTTTTTTTGCTTCCATGTCTTGACTATTGTAAACAGCACTTCTATGAACATTGGGGTGCATGTATTCTTTTGAATCATGATTTCCTCTGGATATATGGCCAGAAGTAGAATTGCTGTGTCATATGGTAGCTCCATTTTTAGTTTTTAAAGGAACTTCCATACTGTTCTCCATAGTGGCTGTATCAATTTACATTCCCATCAATAGTGTAACAGGGTTCTTTTTCTCCACATTCTCCCCAACCTTTATTTTTTGTAGGCTTTTTGAAGATGGCTAATCTGACTGCTGTGAAGTGATATCTCATTGCAATTTTGATTTGCATTTCTCTAATAATTAGTGATGTTGAACATCTTTTCATGTGTCTGTTGACTATCTGTATGTCTTCTTTGGAGAAATATCTACTTAGGTCTTCTGTGCATTATGATTGGGTTTTTATTTTTATTATTGTTGAGCTGTATGAGCTGTTTGTAGATTTTTGAGATTAATCCCTTGTTGATTGCATTGTTTCCAAGTGTTCTCTCCCATCCTGTGCATTGTCTTTTTGTTTTGCATATGGTTTCCTTTGCTGTGCAAAAGCTTTTGAGTTTACCTAGGTTCTACTTGTTTGTTTTTATTTCTATTACTCTAGGAGATAAATTGAAAAAAGATATTGCTGCAATTTATGCCAAAGAGTATCCGGTGTTTTCCTCTAAGAGTTTCATGGTATCTAGTTTTACATTTCTGTCTTTAATCCATTTTATTTTTGTGTTTGGCATTTAAGGATGTTCTCATTTCATTCTTTTGTATGTAGCTATCCAGTTTTGCCAGCACTGTTTATTGAAGACACTGTCTTTTCTCCATTGTATAGTCTTGTCTCCTTTGTTGTAGATTAATTGACCATAGATTGGTGGGTTTGTTTCTGGGCTTTCTATCCTGTTCCTTTGATCTATATGTCTGTTTTTTTTTGTGCCAGTACCATACTGTTTTGATGACTGTAGCTTTGTAGTACAGTCTAAAGCCAGGGAGCCTAATTCCTCCAGCTCTGTTTTTCTTTCTTAAGATTGCTTTGGCTATTCGGGGTCTTTTGTGTCTCCAAATTTTTTTTTTTAATTTGTTCTCATTCTTTGAAAAATGTCATTGTTAATTTGATAAGTATTGCATTGAATCTGTAGATTGCCTTGAGTAATATTGTCATTTTGACAATATTTATTCTTCAATTCCAAAGACATGGTATATATTTCCATCTGTCTGTATCATCTTTAATTTCTTGCATCAATGTCTTATAATTTTCAGATTTTTCCTCCTTAGGTTATTTTATTCCTATACATTTTATTCTTTTTTTATAAGGTAGTAAATTGGATTGTTCCTTTAATTTTTCTTTTTGATCTTTTATTGTTAATGTATCAAAATGCATGAGATTTCTATGTATTAATTTTGTATCTTGCAACATTACCAAATTCAGTGATGAGCTCTAGCAGTTTTCTAATAACATCTTTAGGATTTTCTGCATATAGTATGTCATCTGCAAACAGTGACAATTTTACTTCTTTTCAATTTGGATTCCTTTTATTTCTTTTTCTTCCCTGATTGCCATAGCTAGGACTTCCAAAACTATGTCAAATAAAAATAGCAAGAGTGGACATCCTTATCTTGTTCCTGATCTTAGAGGAAATGCTTTTAGCTTTTCTCTGGTGAGTGCAATGTTAGATGTGGGTTTGTCATATATGGCCTTTATTATGTTGAGGTTTGTTTCCTCTATGCCCACTGTCTGGAGAGTTTTCATCATAAATGGGTATTGTATTTTTGCCAAAAGTTTTTTTCTAGGTCTACTGAAATAATTATATGGTTCTTATTCTTCAATTTATTCGTGTGATATGTCGCACTGATTGATTTGTGGATATTGAAGAATTTTTGCATCCTTGGGATAAATTTCATTTGGTCATAGTGTATGAACCTTTTAATGTATTGTTGGATTCATTTTGCTAGTATTTTGTTGAGGATTTTTACATGTATGTTTAGTGAAATTGGTCTGAAATTTTCTCCTTTTTTATGGTATTTTTGTCTGGTTTTGGTATCAAGGTGAAGTGGCCTCTTAGAATGAGTTTGAAGTGTTCCTTTCTCTGTAATTTTTTGTAAGTAGATGCAGAAGGATTGATGTTATCTCTTATCTCTAAATGTTTGGTAGAATTTGTCTGTGAAGCCATCTGGTCCTGGACTTTTGTTTTGGGGAGGTTTTTTGTTTTTTTACACTTTCAGTTTCAGTACTTGTGATTGGTCTGTTCATATTTTCTGTCTCTTCCTAGTTCATTTTTGGGAGATTGTACCTTTTTAAGAATTTGTGTGTTTCTTCTGGGTTGTCTATTTTACTGGCATATAATTTCTAGTAATCTCATATGAGCCTTTATATTTCGGTGGTGTCTGTTGTAACTTCTCCTTTTGCATTTCTAAGTTTACTGATTTGAGCACTCACTTTTTTTTCTGATGAGTGTGGCTAATGGTTTATTAATTTTATTTATCTTTTCAAAGAACCAGCTTTTAGTTTCATTGATCTTTTCTATTGTTTTTTAATCTCTATTTCATTTATTTCTTCTCTAATCTTTACAACTGCTTTCCTTCTACTAGCTTTGGGTTTTGTTTGTTCTTCTTTCTCTAATTTCTTTAGGTATATGGTTAGGTTGTTTATTTGAGATTTTTCTCATTTCTTGAGGTAAGATTATATTGCAATAAAATTTCCTCTTAGAACTGCTTTTGCTGCATCCCATAGGTATTGGCTCATCATGCTTACCGTTTCATTTTTATGTATTTTTTATTTCCTTTTTGATCCCTTAAGTGATCCATTGATTATTTCATAGCATACTGTTTAGCCTCTAGTCTTTGTGTTTTTCATAGTGCTTTTCATATAGTTGATTTCTATTCTCATAATGTTGTGGCTGGAAAAGATGTTTGATATGGTTTCAATTTTCTTAAATTTACTGAAGCTCTCTTCATGGCCCAGCTTTATGATCAATTCTGGAGATTGATTTTATTGTGATTGCATCCCTCCTATGGTCTCACTGTGGCTTCTTTGTCTTTGGATGTAGGATATGATTTTTTGGTAGATTTCCAATATATATCTATATATTAGAAATTGGTTATATATTGGAAATATGGTTATTCAGCAGTTAGTTGTGATTTTGGTGTCTTTGTAAGAAGAGGTTTGGTCACATCCTTCTATTCTGCTATCTTCAGATTTTTTATTCTTTATGAAAATGCCTTTTCTGTTACGAAAATGACAGAATAATCTCTGTTCATTTCTAAGACAAACCATTCAATATCACGGTAATCCAAATCTATGCCCCGACCAGCAAAGCTGAAGAAGCTGAAGCTGAACAGTTCTATGAAGACCTACAAGACTTTCTAGAACTAACACCCCAAAAGATGTTCCTTTCATTATAGGGGACTGGAATTCAAGAATAGGAAGTCAAGAAATACCTGGAGTAACAGGCAAATTTGGCCTTGAAGTACAAAATGAAGCAGAGCAAAGGCTAATAGAGTTTTGGCAAGAGAACGCACTGGTCATAGCAAATACCCTCTTCTAATGACACAAGCAAAGACTATACATATGGACATCACCAGATGGTCAACACTGAAATCAGATTGATTATATTCTTTGCAGCCAAAGATGGAGAAGCTCTATACAGTCAGCAAAAACAAGACCAGGAGCTGACTGTGGCTCAGATAATGAACTCCTTATTGGCAAATTCAGAACTCCAATTAGCAAATTGAAGAAAATAGGGAAAACCACTAGGTACAACCTAAATCAAATCCCCTACGATTATACAGTGGAAGTGACAAATAGATTCAAGAGATTAGATCTGAAAGAGAGAGTGCCTAATGAACTATGGATGGACGTTCATGACACTGTACAGGAGGCAGGGATCAAGACCATCCCCAAGAAAAAGAAATGCAAAAAAAGTAAAATGGCTGTTTGAGGAGGCCTTACAAATAGCTGAGAAAAGAAGAGAAGCTAAAGGCAAAGGAGAAAAGGAAAGATATACCCATTTGAATGCAGAGTGCCAAAGAATATCAAGGAGAGATAAGAAAGCCTTCTTCAGTTTTAAGTGCAAAGAAATAGAGGGAAACAATACAATGCAAAAGAGTAGAGATCTCTTCAAGAAAATTAGAGATACTAAAGGAACATTTCATGCAAAGATGGGCTGAATAAAGGACAGAAATTGTATGGACCTAGCAGAAGCAGCAGATATTAAGAAGAGGTGGCGAGAATACACAAAAGAACTGTACAAAAAGATCTTCACAACCCAGATAATTATGATGGTATGATCACTTACCTAGAGCCAGACACCCTAGAATGCGAAGTCAAGTGGGCCTTAGGAAGCATCCCTATGAACAAACCTAGTGAAGGTGATGGAATTCCAGTTAAGCTATTTCAAATCATAAAGGATGATGCTGTGAAAGTGCTGTACTCAATATGCCAGCAAATTTGGAAAACTCAGCAGTGGCCACAGGACTGGAAAAGGTCAATTTTCATTCCAATCCCAAAGAAAGGCAATGCCAAAGAATGCTCAAACTACTGCACAATTGCACTCATCTCAGACGCTAGTAAAGTAATGCTCAAAATTCTCCAAGCCAGGCTTCAGCAATATGTGAACCATGAACTTCCAGATGTTCAAGCTGGTTTTAGAAAAGGCAGAGGAACCAGAGATCAAATTGCCAACATCTGATGGATTACCGAAAAAGCATGAGAGTTCCAGAAAAACATCTATTTCTGCTTTATTGAGTATGCCAAAGCCTTTGACTGTGTGGACCACCACAAACTATGGAAAATTCTGAAAGAGATGGGAATACCAGACCACCTGACCTGCCTCTTGAGAAATCTGTGTGCAGGTCAGGAAGCAACAGTTAGAACTGGACATGGAACAACAGACTGCTTTCAAATAGATAAAGGAGTACATCAAGGCTGTTTATTGCCATCCTGCTTATTTAACTTATATACAGTGCAATTGTGCAGTAGTTTGAGCATTCTTTGGCATTGCCTTTCTTATATATAAGTTATATACATCATGCGAAATGCTGGGCTGAATGAAACACAAGCTGAAATCAAGATTGCTGGGAGAAATATCACTAACCTCAGATATGCAGATGACACCACCCTTATGACAGAAAACAAAGAATAGCTAATGAGCCTCTTGATGAAAGTGAAAGAGGAGAATGAAAAAGTTGGCTTAAAACTCAACATTCAGAAAACGAAGATCATGACATCTGGTCCCATCACTTCATGGCAAATAGATGGGGAAACAATGGAAACAGTGACAGACTATTTTGGGGGGCTGAAAAATCACTGCAGGTGGTGACTGCAGCCATGAAATTAAAAGACGCTTGCTCCTTGGCAGGAAAGTTATGACCAACCTAGATAGCATATTAAAAATCAGAGACATTACTTTGCTGACAAAGGTTCATCTAGTTAAGGCTAGTTAAGGTTTTTCCAGTAGTCATGTATGGAATTGAGAATTGCAGTATAAAGAAAGCTGAGCACTGAAGAATTGATGCTTTTGAACTGTAGTGTTGGAGAAGACTATCCTGAATATTCACTGGAGAAGACTGATGCTGAAGCAGAAACTCCAATACTTTGGCCACCTGATGCAAAGAACTGACTCATTGGAAAAGACCCTGATGCTGTAAAAAATTTAAAGTGGGAGGAGAAGGAGATGACAGAGGATGAGATGGTTGGAGGGCATCACAGACTCAATGGGCATGCGTTTGAGTAAACTCCAGGAGTTGGTGATGGACAGGGAGGCCTGGCATGCTGCAGTCCATGGGGTCATAAAGAGTCAGACACGTGAGCGACTGAACTGAACTGAACTGAATAATGCCTTTTAGCTAGCATTTTCTATAAGAAAGGATTTTTGCAAGCCAACTCATTTAAAATACTAAAACTTCAGATTTTTTATTTTGTGGGAACTCTGGCAATATTATTTATATAAGTGTTTAAAATTTCTATGATCCAAGTAATTCATTTAATTAAACTAGACATTGTATTCTAGTTAATGCCCTTTGGGAGAAGGAGAACATTTCATTCATAAAAAAGTAAAGGCTTTGCTTAATTTCAGACACACAAACCTACAGTGAACATGCAGCTTCAGTTCTACAAACTCAGTCACAGATCAAGAAAACACATAGAAATACTGAAATTCATTGGTCCAGACATCAAAGGGCTATTCCTGGAAGCACATTTTTTTTTTCAGTTGTTTTGAATTCATAATTAGCCAAACAGACAAACAGAAAAGACTACAAAGCTGCATTGTCTATTTCTCACTCTACAGAGAATAGATCCCATCATTCCAGTAGCAATAATCAGACCATAAAACAGGAGTCTCAATCACTGGAGTCACCAATGTTAAATATGAATGGGTGATGCATAAATCAGAATGAGGACTAAAGATGGTCAAAGACCAGAAATAAAAACAGTTAGGTTAAAGAGAGAGAGAGTGTGTCAGAGAAGATGAAGTTTTATTACTCTTTGAGATCCATCCCAGTAGCCAAAATAGCATGCAAGGCTGAACACCCAATGAGGTGGACTTGCTATACCACAGTTAAATTGCCCAGTTGGCAATTTCACTGAAGTCTCCCAAATTGATGATTATAATTTTTACAAATTTCAAAAAGTGAAAAACCTGTAACTATAGAAGGAACATGTGTCAAAGATTTACTGTCTCATCAGTAAGAGAAGCAGTAAGATAGTAAAGCTAGTTAAAGTTGCATTTTGAGGAACAGAAGTTATATAATTTATCCCCAAAACATTCTTAAATGATGGTGGTTCTTACAATGTGGTAAGCTGGAAAATGATTCCTCAGAGATGTAAACTCTCTAATCCCCTGAATCTGTGAATCAGATCAGATCAGTTGCTCAGTCATGTCTAACTCTTTGCGACCCCATGAATCGCAGCATGCCAGGCCTCCCTGTCCATCACCAACTCCCGGAGTTCACTCAGACTCACGTCCATCGAGTTGGTGATGCCATCCAGCCATCTCATCCTCTGTCGTCCCCTTCTCCTCTTGCCCCCAATCCCTCCCAGCATCAGAGTCTTTTCCAATGAGTCAACTCTTTGCATGAGGTGGCCAAAGTACTGGAGTTTCAGCTTCAGCATCATTCCTTCCAAAGCACAGTCCAACTCTCACATCCATACATGACCACAGGAAAAACCATAGCCTTGACTAGACGGACCTTTGTTGGCAAAGTAATGTCTCTGCTTTTGAATATGCTATCTAGGTTGGTCATAACTTTCCTTCCAAGGAGTAAGCGTCTTCTAATTTCATGGCTGCAGTCACCATCTGCAGTGATTTTGGAGCCCAGAAAAATAAAGTCTGACACTGTTTCCACTGTTTCCCCATCTATTTCCCATGAAGTGATGGGACTGGATGCCATGATCTTTGTTTTCTGAATGTTGAGCTTTAAGCCAACTTTTTCACTCTCCACTTTCACTTTCATCAAGAGGCTTTTGAGTTCCTCTTCACTTTCTGCCATAAGGGTGGTGTCATCTGCATATCTGAGGTTATTGATATTTCTCCCGGCAATCTTGATTCCAGCTTGTGTTTCTTCCAGACCAGCATTTCTCATGGTGTACTCTGCATAGAAGTTAAATAAACAGGGTGACAATATACAGCCTTGATGTACTCCTTTTCCTATTTGGAACCAGTCTGTTGGTCCATGTCCAGTTCTAACTATTGCTTCCTGACCTGCATACAAATTTCTCAAGAGGCAGATCAGTTGGTCTGGTATTCCCATCTCTTTCAGAATTTTCCACAGTTTATTGTGATTCATACAGTCAAAGGCTTTGGCATAGTCAATAAAGCAGAAATAGATGTTTTTCTGGAACTCTCTTGCTTTTTCCATGATCCAGCGGATGTTGGCAATTTGATCTCTGGTTCCTCCGCCTTTTCTAAAACCAGCTTGCACATCAGGAAGTTCACGGTTCATGTATTACTGAAGCCTGGCTTGGAGAATTTTGAGTATTACTTTACTAGCGTGTGAGATGAGTGCAATTGTGTAAAAGCACAGGCGGCTGCGACCTGCGCGCTAAAGCGCAGGCGAGAGGAGCCATCCCACGTCCGAGGTCAGGGGCAGAAGCCGGGAGAACCCCATGCCTGAAGGGTTGCGGCCAAGAGGAGTTACCCCACGTCCTAGGTCAGGGGCGGTGGCCGAGAGTATCAGACTGCAATGGCGCAGGAACTGCCGAGAGGAGCTACCCCATGTCTGAAGTCGGGAGGGAGGCCAAGAGGAGATACCCAGTGCCTGAGGTCAGGGGCGGCGACGAGAAGAGTTACCCCGGGTCCAAGGTCAGGGGCGGCGGCCGGGAGGAGATACCCCATGCCCCTAAGCCCGAGGCCAGGGGCGGCGGCCGGGAGGAGCAACCCCACACCCGAGGCCAGGATGGGTGGCAGGGAGGACCAACCCCACGTCCAAGGAGCCGTGGCTGCACAGGCGCAGGAGGGGCTAGAGGAGCTATCACACGTTGAAGATCAGAAAGGGCAGCGGTGAGGAGATAACCCTTGTTCAAGGTAAGGAGCAATGGCTGCACTTTGCTGGAGCAGCCGTGAAGAGATACCCCACGCCCAAGGTAAGAGAAACCCAAGTAAGACGGTAGGTGTTGCAAGAGGGCATCAGAGGGCAAACACACTGACACCACACTCACAGAAAACTAGTCAATCTAATCACACTAGGACCACAGCCTTCTTTAACTCAATGAAACTAAGCCATGACTGTGGGGCAACCCAAGATGGGCGGGTAATGGTGGAGAGATCTGACAGAATGTGGTCCACTGGAGATGGGAATGGCAAACCACTTCAGTATTCTTGCCTTGAGAACCCCATGAACAGTAGGAAAAGGCAAAATGATAGGATACTGAAAGAGAAACTCCCCAGGTCAGTAGGTGCCTAATATGCTACTGGAGATCAGTGGAGAAATAACTCCAGAAAGAATGAAGGGATGGAGCCAAAGCAAAAAGAATACCCAGCTGTGGATGTGACTGGTGATAGAAGCATGGTCGGATGCTGTAAAGAGCAATATTGCATAGGAACCTGAAATGTCAGGTCCATGAATCAAGGCAAATTGGAAGTGGTCAAACAAGAGATGGCAAGAGTGAATGTCGACATTCTAGGAATCAGCGAACTGAAATGGACTGGAATGGGTGAATTTAACTCAGATGACCATTACATCTACTACTGCGGGCAGGAATCCCTCAGAAGAAATGGAGTAGCCATCATGGTCAACAAAAGAGTCTGAAATGCAGTACTTGGATGCAATCTCAAAAACGACAGAATGATCTCTGTTCGTTTCCAAGGCAAACCATTCAATATCACAGTAATCCAAGTCTATATCCCAACCAGTAACGCTGAAGAAGCTGAAGTTGAATGGTTCTATGAAGACCTATAAGACCTTTTAAAACTAATACCCAAAAAAGATGTCCTTTTCATTATGGGGGACTGGAATGCAAAAGTAGGAAGTCAAGAAACACCTGGGGTAACAGGCAAATTTGGCCTTGAAATACGGAATGAAGCAGGGCAAAGACTAATAGAGTTTTGCCAAGAAAATGCACTAGTCATAACAAACACCCTCTTCCAACAACACAAGAGAATCTGTGAATATGTTACCTTAATGGCAAAAAGGATTTTGAAGTTGCTATTTAGGTTAAGGATCTTGAGATGAGGAGATCATCCTGTATTATCTGAATGGGCTCAGTTTAATCATGAGCGAGTGAAGTCGCTCAGTCGTGTCCCACTCTTTGCGACCCTATGGACTGTAGCCCACCAGGCTCCTCCCGCATGGGATTCTCCAAGCAAGAGTACTGGAGTGGGCTGCCATTTCCTTCTCCAGGGATCTTCCCGACTCAGGGATCAAACCCGGGTCTCCTGCATTCCAGGCAGATGCTTTAACCTCTGAGCCACCAGGGAAGCCCAGTTTAATCATATGAGTCTTTAAAAGTGGAAGAGGAAAGCAGAGGGTGAGTCAAGATGATGCTATGTGAGATGGATCTGCTGCCAGTGGCTTTGAAGGTGGAGGAAGGGGGCCATGAGCCAAAAATCATGGCAGCCTCTACACATGGGGCATGGCCCTCAACTTCCATCTGGCAAAAACACAGGGACCTCTGTCCTACACCTGAGAGCGACTGAGTTCTTCCAACAACTGGAATGAGCAGGAAAAGCATTCTCCTCCAGAGCCTCCAGGAAGGAACACAATCTGCCCACCACTTGATTTAGTCATGCGAGACCTGTGCTGAACTCCTGACCTCCAAATGTGTAAAATAATGTTTGTGTTGTCTTAAGCCACTAAATCTGTAATAATTTGCTATGGCAACAGTATAAAACTAACACAGTAAGAGAGAGATAAAATTTGTTAATATCCTATAGACCAATGAAACAATAACCTTTGAGGTTGTCTTTCTACCAGATAGATACCTATATAGCACATTTAACTTTGTAAGAGTCTGAATTCATAACCATAAATACCAGTAAACAGCCAAGTCAGACATAGGTACATTGCTCTAGATAATTAAATCATCTTTGAGTAAATATGTTAAACAATACCCCAATCAACATTGAAAGAAACTGCCACTGATCTTTTTGCTATATTTCCAAGTTTAATTAATTTTTCCTTAATGGGTAAGACAGGAAATATAATTTCATTTTGCTGACAATAAGTTCCTTGAGGGCATCACCTTATTTATATCAATTAATGTTGTCTTATCTCCATACTTGACACATAGCAGCTACTAGATAAATGCTTGTCGAATGGAGTAAAAAAAAAAAAAAAAAAACCCTGCAACCTCATCTCTAAATATTTCATCCTATGAAATCTATGATTCAGCCACACCGAATTCTTTCATTTCTTTAATATAAACAAGGCATGTTCTGTCTCAACTTGAGACTTGCGTTTGCTTTTCCTTCTGTCTGGAACCCACATCCCCATTCAGCTTGGCTATTGAGAAATCATACATTAGGTCTCAAATATAACCTCCTCTCAGAAGTAGTGTCTACTCACCTCATCTTCTCACATGTGATTCTCTGCTCTTATAGCTTCTGAATTTAATGCCATAGAACTTAATATATTATATTCACCTTATGCAGACCCCCAATGATGGTCTAATGCTGGAAATTGTGATAATTTAAGCATCAACTCTAGAGTCAGACTGCCTGGATTCAAATCCTGGGTCTCCAGCTAACTAGCTCTGTTATTTTAGGTAAGTTAACTGATCTTTTTGTGATTCAGTGTTCTCATCTTTAAAATGGGGATAATAATAATATATCCATTACATACAGCTATGATAAGAATTAAAAGTTAAGGGCTTAGGAAAGAGGTTGGTATATGGCTATCACGTGGGAAGCTATTATTGTTTCATAGGTTCCTTGAAATCAGAACCACCATCTTGTTCACCACTGTCCTCAGTTTCTGTTGCAGAATGCTTGACATTGAGTCAGTGCTTAGTATACTTTGTTGACCTGAGTAGAACTGTGACCCATTGAGAACCTTTTTTTTTTTTTCAGAGCAAAGCTGGAGATAAAAGAACAACATCTTGGTAGTGAGATAAGCTATCCAGAGAGACTTAACACTAAAGCCAAGAGAGACCTTCTCTCTGAAATGTCCGGAAGTGAAGTACTGGCCCTGGTACACTCTGAAGGAGGCTGTTGACTTGAGCCCTCTGAGACAGAAGCCTCCTTATATCACAGGCACAGTTAGCCTGGTCCCCAAAGGATCATGGGATCTCAGTAATGGCAGACCCTTCCATCCCCACCTCCCAAACACACACACACATACACACGTACACAATACACACACACATATATTTGATCTTATGGTATGATCATTTTCTCCATCCCATCCTCTCTCTTCCTGGGTAAGGAAATTCTTCAGCAGCCTTGAGAATTTTTCCACTGAACCCAGGGATCAGCCTTTGAGTTTCCTAACAAGGTGAATCTCCAAGCTTTTGCTCTAGTCCAGGGTATCCCCTGGAGGAATATAAAAGATCATGCTCTGGCTGAGAGAATGTGATACCCCTCTTTTCTTTGTTTGTTATTGGTGTTGCTAGCTGAGCCATCACACTCTTTTTGGTGTACAAACTGAGAACTGTCCTCCTTTAGCCCTTCTTCCCAGTGGGATCTAGAAGCACCAGCCCAGCCAGGAACAGCACAGAGACTCCCATGCAGTCTATAGCCTGCAATGACTTAATCAAACTCACACTCCTGCAGGCATTGGCGTTCAGCCCCCACGGAGTGAAAAGAGAACATAAATTATGGGAAAGGCACAGTCACTTTGCAGAAATTACCATGAGCCAGGGTGGAATTTGTACATGGACAGAAACTATGAAATTTAGTATGAATTTTTAAAGGCTTGGTCTTATTACATGCTGAAATGGCTATGTGGGCTGCATCCAAATGAGCTATGAAGAGGCTCACCAATGATTGTCTTCATCTGCCTTGTTTCCATCTGTTATTGAATAAGGTTTTATAATCATTACCTTTGCAATTCTCATTTTAATGCTTTTATTTCCCCTAACACTAAGGAGCTTGAACACACTACACAAATATAAGCATTATAACAATGATATAAAACTAAATGTCATCCCCCTGAATAATAATAATAATTATTTTGCATTTGAGAAAAGTGAGTCAGAAGAAGGCTACACAAAATTTGAAAGGTGATATCACATGGTAACTACAGAGACCAGACTCCTGGGTTCCAGATTTCTAGAAACATTACTCCACCTATTTCTCATTCTATGAGTGGGGTGCTATTATTCCACCATTTGCAGCGAAGGAAGCAGTCTCTTGAATGAGATGAGGCTGGATTCAGAGAGTAGATATTTAATGAAAAGACATAGTTAGAATTTTGCTTACTTGGGTGACAGGAAATTTAAACAGTAAATAAAGGCATTCAGAAAGCTTAGAAGTATTGGCAAGGGGAATTCCAAATGTCGTGCCCAGGATGACTTTCTTCCTTTCATCTCTGCAATATGGTTTGTTGACATTTGAAGGTTTATTTTCCCAGAAGGCAGCTTGCTTGGACCCATGGCACTGCCAGAAATCATAAGACCACACTGAAAAGACACAAAGAAGTTCCCCCTTCGGCTCTAAGCACCTCCTGGTTTGAGTAAATATTAGCGTTTCAGCAACACTAGACTACAATTTCTGAGACTAGCTTGGCATCAACCCATTAAAAATACCATCTTGGGTCCATCTTAGGGGAGAATGGGAAACAGAGTTTTTTCAAACCTAATCCCCTTCTAGCACTTCCATCCTCTGCAGCTGTCTCAGGTATGTGGCTTGAAGGGGAGACTGTGATGCTGGAAAAGGGTCAAGGCCATCCCTTGGTAAGCCAGGAGAAGAATTTGATTTTCCAGAAGGCTCCTTTCCTAAGCTCTAACCTGTAGCTGCACATTGTTCCTCTTTGCCCTCAGGGATGCCTTGCTGGGCACAGCCCTGTCTGCTCCTCCTTTGCACCTTTGCTGCCTCCCTCCCAGCCTTCCCCACTTGGCACCGGTGGTAAAGAATCCACCTGCCAATGCAGGAGATGCAAGAGATGCAGGTTTGATCTCTGTGTGGGGAAGATCCCCTGGAGGAAGGCATGGCTACCCACCCCAGTATTCTTGCCTGGAGAATTCCAAGGACAGAGGAACCTGGAAGGCTACAGTCCAGGGGGTCGCAAAAGAATTGGACGTGACTGAGCATGCATGCACTGATTGTCTATGCAGGATCTCTCATCTCACCTCTCCTCCCAGCCTTCACTCCTGGAAAAGACCCACCCCAGCTTCTGTCTCCAGAGACTCTTGGAGCAGCTTCCTGGTGTTTGAGTTACTTTCCCCCTGGCTAGTATTGGTTAATGTGTCCTATAATGTGATATAGTCCTGTTTTAACAAGGGCTCCTTGAGACAGCTGAGACATGTTTTTTTTAAAAAAAATTATTTGCCTTTTAAAACTAAGTACATGTCTTACTTTGATTAATAGTGAAGTTATGTAAAAGAAGAAAATCATTGCAGTTTCATACATTAGTTTTCCCCTCTGTAAATCAAGTAATTACAGTTCTAACCCAATTCCTTTTGAATAAATCATTTTCCAATTTTTATTCCTTGATGTGATTGATTCTTCTCTGTGTATTCCTCAAAAAGTCTCAATCTAACCAAAACACTTCCTGAAGGACCCCAAATGCATGTCATCTGATATATACTTTTCTTAATATTTATCTTTGTCACTATTTCTTGGCATTTATCACTGGTCTCATTTATTTATTTTTAATAATTATAAAATTGCTACTAATCAATTTTTATTTTTTAAAATTATATAATTGCTACTGTTTTTAATTTTTTATTCATTTTTATTGAGATGTAATTAACACACAACATTAGTTTCAGTTGTACAGCATTCAATACTTGTATATATTGTGAAATGGTCACCATAATATATCTAACATCCATCACTATATATACAGAGTTTTTCTTGTGATGAGAACTTTAAGATTTATTCTCCTAGCAACTTTCAAATATGCACTATAGTATTAGTAACTGTACTTGCCATGATATACCTTACATCCCGATAACTTGTTTGTTTTATAACTGTATATCTGTCCTTCACCCATTTGAGCCACCTCCAGCCCCTACTTCTGACAGCCTCCAGTCTGTTATCTATATCTATGAAGGTGTTTTTTTTTTCCTTTTTTAAATTCTGAGATTCTGTGTATAAGTGAGATCATACAGTATTTGTCTTTTTCTCTGACTTATTTCACCTGGCATAATGCCTTTAAGGTCCATTCTTTCTAAATTCCATATATATGTGTTAGTATACTGTATTGGTGTTTTTCTTTCTGGCTTACTTCACTCTGTATAATAGGCTCTGGTTTCATCCACCTCATTAGAACTGATTCAAATGTATTCTTTTTAATGGCTGAGTAATACTCCATTGTGTATATGTACCACTGCTTTCTTATCCATTCATCTGCTGATGGACATCTAGGTTGCTTCCATGTCCTGGCTATTATAAACAGTGCTGTGATGAACATTGGGGCACACGTGTCTCTTTCAATTCTGGTTTCCTCGGTGTGTATGCCCAGCAGTGGGATTGCTGGGTCGTATGGCAGTTCTATTTCCAGTTTTTTAAGGAATCTCCACACTGTTCTCCATAGTGGCTGTACTAGTTTGCATTCCCACCAACAGTGTAAGAGGGTTCCCTTTTCTCCACACCCTCTCCAGCATTTATTGCTTGTAGACTTTTGGATCGCAGCCATTTGGGAAAATGGCATTAAAACATGTATAATATCATATAAGAAATGAATCGCCAGTCCAGGTTCGATGCAGGATACAGGAAGCTTGGGGATGGTGCACTGGGATGACCCAGAGGGATGGTACGGGGAGGGAGGTGGGAGGGGGGTTCAGAATGGGGAACACATGTACACCCGTGGCGGATGCATGTTGATGTATGGCAAAACCAATACAATATTGTAAAGTAAAAATAAATAAATAAATAAAAATAAAGCTATGATTATAATAGGAAAAAAAAAAAAAGAAACATCAGGGCCTATTGGCCTAATACCATCCATCAGACGTGGGGATGAGGTGAACCATCCAGTCTGGGTGACTCCACGGCTGCATGTAGCCCTGGAACCACCCAGGAGAAAAAAAAAAAAAAGGTCCATTCTTGTTGTCACAAATGACAAATTTTCGTTGTTATGATGGCTAAGTAATTTTCCACTGAATGTAAATACAGTCAACCCTCTGTTTCTGCAGGCTTTTCATCCTTGGATTGAGTAAAACGCAGATTGACAATATTTGGCAAAAAAATTCCAGAGAGTTCCTAAAAGCAAAACTCGAGTTTTCTGCATGCTAGTAAATATTTACATAGCATTTACATTGTGTTATGTATTATAAATAATCTAGAGTTTATTTAAAGTATAAGGAAGATGTGCATAGGTTATATGCAAATACTATTCCATTTATGTAAGGAACTTGAACATCTAAGATTTTGGTATTGGGCAGGTGGTCCTAGAGGAGAAGGCAATGGCACCCCACTCCAGTACTCTTGCCTGGCAAATCCCATGGACGGAGGAGCCTGGTAGGCTGCAGTTCATGGGGTCGCTAAGAGTCAGACATGACTGAGCGACTTCACTTTCACTTTTCACTTTCATGCATTGGAGAAGGAAATGGCAACCCACTCCAGTGTTCTTGCCTGGAGAATCCCAGGGACAGGGGAGCCTGGTGGGCTGCCATCTATGGGGTCGCACAGAGTCGGACACGACTGAAGCGACTTAGCAGCAGCAGCAGCAGCAGGTGGTCCTGGAAACAAACCCTCATGGATACTGAGGGCTGACTGTTGAGCATTTTCTGTATCCATTCTCCTCTCCACAGACACGTAGGCTGTTTCCTTATCTTGGCTATTGTAGATAATGCTTCAGTGAACATGGGTGTGCATGCATGTTTTTGAATTAGTGTTTTCATTTTCATCAATGAGTACCAAGAAGTGGAATTACTGGATCATATGGTAATTCTATTTTTTAATTTTTTGAGGAATCTCTATATTGTTTTCCATAATGGTTGCACCAATTTACATGCTCCCCAGCAGAGCACAAGGGTTCTTTTTACTCCACATCCTCATGTTGCCTTTTGATTACAGCTGTCTTTACAGATGTGAGGATGTGAAGTGATATCTCACTGTCAATTAGATATGCATTTTCCTGATAATTAGTGATATTGAGCATCTTTTCCTGTACCTGTTGGCCATCTGTATGTCTTCTTTGGAAAAAAGTCTATACAGTTCCTCTGCTCATTTCATAATTGGATTGTTTGGGTTTTTTTTTTTTTTTGATGCTCAGTTGTATGAGTTCCTTATATATTTTTGATATTAACATATTATTGGTGGGAGACATATTATGGCTGTGGGCATTCATTTCTGCAAAAATCCGCCAGGCAATAGTGTGTTAACACCATCAAATATATGATCTGCAAATATATTTTCACATTTGGTGGGTTGCCATATCATTTTATGGATGGTTTCCTTTTTCTTACTGGAAGTTTTCTAGTTTGATGTAGTCTCACTTGGCTATTTTTGCTTTTGTTGCCTTTGCTTTTGGTGTCCAATTTTACAAAATCATCACCAAACCCAATATCAAGGAATTTACTGATTGTATTTTCTTCTAAGAATTTTATGGTTTCAGGTTTTTCATTCAACTTTTTTATTCATTTTGAGTTAATTTTTTTATATAGTATAATATGGTGGTCCAATATCATTCTTCTGCATGTGACTTTTCAGTTTTCCCAAAACCATTTCTTGAAGAAACTGTCCTTTTCCCATTGTATTTTCTTGGCTCCTTCACTGTCAATTAATTGACCAGATATGCATAGGTTTATTTCTAGACTTTCTATTTTGTTTGATAGTGTTTTTATTACTACAGATTTGTAATACAGCTTTAAATCAGGGAGTGTGATGCTTCAATTTTGTTCTTTTTTCTCAAGATTGCTTTGGCTATTGGGATCTTTTGTAGTTCCACGCAAAATTTAGAATAACTGTTTCTAGTCCTGTGAAAAAATATCATTGGTATTTTAATACAGATTGCATGGAATCTGAAGGTCACTTTGAGTAGTATGGACATTTTAACAAAATCAATACTTCCAATCCATGAGTGCAGAATATCTTTACCTTTATTTGTGTCTTCTTAAATTTCTTTCATCATTTTCTTATAGTTTTCAGTGTAAAGGTCTTTCACCTCCTCTATTAAATTTATTCCTAGGTATTTTATTCTTTTCGATGCAGTCATAAATGGGATTGTTTTCTAATTTTTTTTCTTTCTGATAGTTCATTGTTCAGTTCAGTTCAGTTCAGTTGCTCAGTTGTGTCCGGTTCTTTGTGACCCCATGGACTGCAGCATGCCAGGTTTCCCTGTCCATCACCAACTCCTGGGGCTTACTCAAACTCATGTCTATCAAGTCAGTGATGCCATCCAACCATCTCATACTCTGTTGTCCCCTTCTCCTCCTACCTTCAATTTTTCCTAGCTTCAGGGTCTTTTCTAAGGAGTCAGTTCTTCGCATGAGGTGGCCAAAGAATTGGAGTTTCAGCTTCAGCATCAGTTCTTCCAATGAACATTCAGGACTGATTTCCTTTAGGATTGACTGGTTTATATCCTTGCAGTCCAAGGAACTCTCAAGAGTCTCCTCCAATACCACAGTTCAAAAGCATCAATTCTTTGGCACTCAGCTTTCTGTATAGTCCAACTTTCACATCTGACATCAAAGGTCCGTCTAGTCAAAGCTATGGTTTTTCCAGTGGTCACATATGGATGTGAGAGTTGGACTATAAAGAAAGCTGAGCTCCAAAGCATTGATGCTTTTGAACTGTGGTGCAGAGAAGACTCTTGAGAGTCCTTGGACTGCAAGGAGATCCTACCAGTCAATCCTAAAGGAAATTAGTCCTGAATATTCACTAGAAGGACTGACTGATGCTGAAGCTAAAACTGCAGTACTTTGGCCACCTGATGTGAAGAACTGACTCATTTGAAAAGACCCCGATGCTGGGAAAGATTAAAGGAGGGAAGAGAAAGGGACAACAGAGGATGAGATGGTGGGATGGCATCACCGACTCAATGGACGTGAGTTTGAGTAAACTCCGGGAGTTGGTAATGGACATGGAGGCCTGGCGTGCTGCAGTTCATGGGGTTACAAAGTGTTGGACACAACTGAGCGACAGAACTGAACTGAACTGGAAAAACCATAGTTTTCACTGGATGGACCTTTGTTGGCAAAGTAATGTCTCTGCTTTTTAATATCCTGTCTAGGTTGATCTTAGCTTTTCTTCCTAGGAGCAAGTGTCTTATAATTTCATGGCTGCAGTCATCATCTGCAGTGATTTTGGAGCCCAACAAAATCAAGTTTCTCACTGTTTCCACTCTTTACCCATTTATTTTTCATGAAGTGATGGAACCGGATGCCATGATCTTAGTTTTCTGAATGTTGAGTTTTAAGCCAACTTTTTCACTCTCCTTTTTCACTTTCATCAAGAGGCTCTTTAGTTCTTCTTCGATTTCTGCCATAAGAGTGGTGTCATCTCCATATCTGCTGCTACTGCTGCTAAGTCACTTCAGTCGTGTCCAACTCTGTGTGACCCCATAGATGGCAGCCCACCAGGCTCCACCGTCCCTGGGATTCTCCAGGCAAGAACACTGGATTGGGTTGCCATTTCCTTCTCCAATGCATGAAGTGAAAAGTAAAAGGGAAGTTGCTCAGTCGTGTCCGACTCTTAGCGACCCCATGGACTGCAGCCTACCAGGCTCCTCCGTCCATGGGATTTTCCAGGCAAGAGTACTGGAGTGGGGTGCCATTGCCTTCTCCTCTCCATATCTGAGGTTAGTAATATTTCTCCTGGCAATCTTGATTCCAGTTTATGCTTCATCCAGCCAGCGTTTCTCATGGTGTACTCTGCATGTAAGTTAAATAAGCAGGGTGACAATATACAGCCTTGACATACTCCTTTCCTGATTTGAAACCAGTCTGTTGTTCCATGTCCAGTTGCTTCCTGACCTGCATAAAGATTTCTCAAGAGGCAGGTCAGGTGGTCTGGTGTTCCCATCTCTTTAAGAATTTTCCACAGTTTATTGTGATCCACACAGTCAAAGGCTTTGGCGTAGTCAATAAAGCAGAAATAGATGTTTTTCTGGAACTCTCTTGCTTTTTTGATGATCCAGCGGATGTTGGCAATTTTATCTCTGGTTCCTCTGCCTTTTCTAAATCCAGCTTGAATATCTGGAAGTTCATGGTTCACATACTATTGAAGCCTGGCTTGGAGAAATTTGAGTATTACTTTGCTAGCATGTGCTGCTACTGCTAAGTCACGTCAGTCACGTCCGACTCTGTGCGACCCCATAGACAGCAGCCCACCAGGTTCCCCCGTCCCTGGGATTCTCCGGGCAAGAACACTGGAGTGGGTTGCCATTCCCTTCTCCAATGCATGAAAGTGAAAAGTGAAAGTGAAGTCGCTCAGTCGTGTCTGACTCTTGGCGACCCCATGGACTGCAGCCCACCAGGCTCCTCTGTCCACGGGATTTTCTAGGCTAGAGTACTGGAGTGGGGTGCCATTGCCTTCTCCGTTGCTAGCATGTGAGATGAGTGCAATTGTGAGGTAGTTTGAGCATTCTTTGGCATTGCCTTTCTTTGGGATAGGAATGAAAACTGACCTTTTCTAGTCCTGTGGCCACTGCTGAGTTTTCCAAATTTGCTGGCATATTGAGTACAACACTTTCACAGCATCATCTTTTATGATTTGAAATAGCTCAACTGGAATTCCATCACTTCCACTAGTTTTGTTCGTGTGATGCTTTCTAAGGCCCACTTGACTTTGCATTCCAGGATGTCTGGCTCTAGGTGAGTGATCACACCGTTTCGGTTATCTGAGTCATGAAGATCTTTTTGTATAGTTCTCTTTTGTATTGTTGCCATTTCTTCTTAATATCTTCTGCTTCTGTTAGATCCATAACATTTCTGTCCTTTATTGTGCCCATCTTTGCATGAAATGTTCCCTTGGTATCTCTAATTTTCTTGAAGAAAACTCTAGTCTTTCCCATTCTATGGTTTTCCTCAATTTCTTTGCACTGATCACTGAGGAAGGCTTTCTTATCTCTCCTTGCTAGTCTTTGGAACTCTGCATTCAAATGGGTATACCTTTGCTTTTCTCCTTTGCCTTTAGCTTCTCTTCTTTCCTCAGCTATTTGTAAGGCCTCCTCAGATAACCATTTTACCTTTTTATTGAGGATGGTCTTGATCTCTGCCTTTTGTACAATGTCACAAACCTCTGCCCATAGTTCTTCAGGGACACTATCAGATCTAATCCCTGGAATCTATTTGTCACTTCCACTGTATAATCATAAGGGATTTGATTTAGGTCATACCTGAATGACCTGGTGGTTTTCCCTACTTTCTTCAATTTAAGTCTAAATTTTGCCTTGAGGAGTTCATGATCTGAGCCACAGTCAGCTCCCGGTCTTGTTTTTGCTGACTCTATAGAGCTTCTACATCTTTGGCTGCAAAGAATATAATCAATCTGATTTTGGTATTGACCATCTGGTGATCTCCATGTATAGAGTCTTCTCTTGTGTGGTTGGAAGAGGGTGTTTGCTATGACCAGTGCATTCTCTTGGCGCAACTCTGTTAGCCTTTGCCCTGCTTCATTTTGTACACATTTGCCTGTTACTCCTGACTTCCTTCAAGGTATCTCTTTAAGGTATTTCTTGACTTCCTACTTTTGCATTCCAGTCCCCTATAATGAAAAGGACATCTTTTTTGGGTGTTAGTTCTAGAAGGTCTTGTAGGTCTTCATAGAACTGTTCAACTTCAGCTTCTTCAGTATTACTTATCAGGGCATAGACTTGGATTCTTGGATATTGAATGGTTTGCCTTGGAAATAAACAAAGACCATTCTGTCATTTTTGAGATTGCATCCAAGTACTACATTTCAGACCCTTTTGCTAACTATGATGGCTACTCCATTTCTTCTAAGGGATTCTTGCCCACTGTAGTAGATATAATGGTCATCTGAGTTAAATTAACCCATTCCAGTCCATTTTTAGTTCACTGATTCCTAAAATGTTGCTGTTCACTCTTGCCATCTCCTGTTAGACCACTTCTAATTCATCTTGATTCATGGACCTAACATTCCAGATTCCTGTGCAATATTGATATTGCTCTTTATAGCATTGGACTTTACTTCCACCACCAGTCATATCCACAACTAACAGATTTCTGTATATTGATTTTATATCCTGAAAACTTACTGAATTCATTTACTAGTTCTAAGAGTTTTTTTTGGTGGACTCTTTTCTATTTATAATATCATGTCATCTGAAATAGCGGCAGTTTTATTTCTTATTTTCCACTGTGGATACCTTTTTTTCTTGTCTAATTTCTCTGGGTAAGACTTCCAGTCCTATGTTGAATACACATGGTGAGAGTGGACATCTTTTTCTTGCTCCTGATTTTGAAAAAAGCTTTCGGCTTTTCACTAATGAGCATGTTAGCTGTGGTCTTGTTCTGTATGGCCTTTATTATGTTGAGGTGCATTCCCTCTATACCCACATTATTGACAGTTTTTATCATAAATGGATGTTCACTTTTGTCACATGCTTTTTATGCATCTGTTGAAATGATCATGTGATTTTTATTCTTCATTTTATTAATATGTTGTATCACATGAGTTGTTTTGTGGATGTTGAATGTTTGCATCCCTGGAATAAATCCCATTTGATCATGATGTCTGATTCTGTCAGTATATTATTGAATTTGGTTTGTTAATACTTTGTTAAGAAATTTTGCAACTATCTGCATCAGGGCTACTGGGCTGTACTTTTTCTTTCTTGTGGTACCATTTTCTGGCTTTGCTATCAGAGTAATGCTAACCTCATAGACTGAGTTTCAAAGTGTTTCTTTCTCTTCTCATTTTTAGAAGACCTTGAGAAGCATTGGTATTGATTCTTTTTTGAATATTTGGTAGAATTCACCAGTGAAATTATCTGGTCCTAGCCATTTGTTTATTAGGAGGTTTTTGATTACTGATTAACTCTCTCTACTGGTAATTAGGCTGCTTAGATTTTCTACTTCTTTGTAATTCAGTCTTAGAAGACTGTATATTTCTAGGACTATATCTGTTTCTTTTACGTTGTACATTGAGATGATATTTCAGTCTAAAAGTGTCATGGAAACCAGAGGGAAGATTGCCTGAGGATTCTTAAACACTAGCTTCAAATAGGCAACAGCTAACAACAACATTCTCTGGCTTTTTTTTTTTTAAGTATAGTTTATTTACGGCGTTGTGTTAATTACTGCTGTACAGTAAAGTGACTAAGTTATACGTATATATACACATTCTTTTTCATGTTCTTTTCCATGATGAGAAGGCAATGGCAACCCACTCCAGTACTCTTGCCTGGAAAATCCATGGACAGAGGAGCCTGGTAGGCTGCAGTCCATGGGGTCACTAAGAGTTGGACACGACTGAGCGACTTCACTTTCACTTTTCTCTTTCATGCATTGAAGAAGGAAATGGCAACCCACTCCAGTGTTCTTGCCTGGAGAATCCCAGGGATGGGGGAGCCTGGTGGGCTGCTGTCTATGGAGTCGCACGGAGTCAGACACGACTGAAGTGACTTAGCACTTAGCACGTTGAATACAGTTCCCCATACTATACAGTAGGGCCTTATTGTTTACCCATTTTCTGTGTATAAGTTTGCATCTGCTAAGCCCAAACTTCCAATCCATCCATCTGCCACCCCTCCCCTCTGGCAACCTCCATTCTATTCTCTATGTCCCTGACTCTGTTTCTGTTTCATAGGTCAGTTCATTTGTTCTCTGGCATTTGTTAGCTGTGATGGCTCCACCCCTCACCCCAGTACTCCACTGGCTCCTTTGAATGGGGCCAGGAGGAGGCAACAGGTCTCAAATGGCAGTGTTTATCAAAGCCTGATTTACTAGCGATGCCTGCTTCTCCCCAGACAGGTAGGATAGGTTCCTAGGGGCCTCTTAGAAGCTCCAAGTCTCCCAACTTGTTATCCCAGATGATGATTGGCAGGTATAGACAAAGTGCATCCATTCCACACAGGAGTCTTGACTGCAGAGGAAGGGGCATGACTAAGAATGTTTATAACTCAGGGAAATGAAGAAGAAAAGTCAAACTATGAACCATGAACTCTCAGGACTTTTATGACACAAAGCAGCAGAAAATGAAGACTTGAAAACACAATGGTTGTTTATGGTGAAAACAATCTGGAAACTTCACAAACAATGAAAAATCACACGATCAAGTGAGTGTTGTTCTTCAGAGTAGTCTCTTGGCAGACTTGATACTTATTCTAAAAATGGTTCTTTGCTCAAAATGTTTGGCCAACTCCAGCTTCAAAATTACTCTCAAGCTTGTGACACATTCTTTTGATATCTCATAAAGATGCCAAGTCTCTGTCTTTTGAAGATAAATTGAAATTTTGTAAAACAGATGAAGGTCATTAAGTCTCATATGTTAGGTAAGTTGAATTATACCATCCCACCACTTCCCCTGAACCTCTGCAAAGTAATTGTGAAGTGATGAAGGTAAATTTCAGTTCTGTCCAACTCTTTGTGATCCACATGGACTATAGCCCACCAGGCTCCTCTGTCCATGGAATTCTCCAGGCAAGAATACTGGAGTGGGTTGTCATTCCCTTCTCCAGGGGATCTTCCTGACCCAGGGATCAAACCTGGGTCTCCCACATTTCAGGCAGATTCTTTACTGTCTGAGTCACCAGGGAAATCCAAATTTCTTATACAGTTTGTAAAATGACCCTAAGAACTATCTTAAAAGGAGAATAGAAAGATTACTGAAAGGTCTTGGAGCAACCAAAGCATCTTTGGAATAAGTGTGCAGCCTTTCGGAGTGGTTACAGATAAATGGGTAATACTACTAGAGTACATAGGTCTGGGGAAGATCCCTTAAAAAATGTGCTTCTATCAGAGCCACAGTCAAATCTAGGCACAATCAAAGACACATAATATTTTGCCATATTTCCACTTCTGAAAACTTGAATAAGGAAGACAAACTCCTTTAGCTTCTAGAACCTTCCAGGCCACCCTCCTCTCTTTACCTCCTGCCGTATACACGGGAGACAGCAGGAGACTGAGAATGAGAGCGAGATCACATGAGCATGAGTGCACAAAACACAGTGAACTGTGCCTGCAGCACGCGCCACTTTCGTTTTGCTCCACACGAAACTGCTTCTTCACTTGACAATTCACTACAGAAAGGCTGAGAAGTGTGTCTCTTGTCTCCAAGCTCAGTATTCATTTAAACCATAGGTCATTATCAACACAAAATATAACTTGTATAACACAGACACACATACACACAGGGAATTTTATTCAATATCTTGTAATAACCTATAATGGAGAAGAATCTGAAAAAAAGAAACTTGCTTTCTTTACCTCTAAGTTCAACTCAGCCCAACACAGACAAAGGAGGTACTCATCAAATGGTTGTCAGATACATGGAAGAATGAATAAAAATCTACACACAAAGTTTATAGAATAGATACTGAATACTTTTTATGTGCCAGGCATTTTGTTAGTGCAAAGAATTCAACAGTCACCAGACAGTCAGGGTTCCTATCTTTGAGGAGCTTCCAGTTGGGTTTATAAGTTTATGAGCCCTAGCTTCATTCCTTGCCCCTACCTGGAGAAACCCACCTGAGTCTCTTTCTTGGTGTTTGGGACCTGCAGCCAGCCTTGCACTGTACAGAGGACACAGCAGGGTCTGGGCCATATCCTCAGCCTTCCCTGGAAAGAGGACTATGGACATGTGGGTGGCAGTGGTGGGAGAGAAGCATATGTTTCTGTCTTTTGCTTCGGGATCCAGCGGCTCCTACTGCCTATGACAGGTTCTGCAGAGCTACGCTGCAGTTACTCATGTTTCAGGGTGCTTCCTTGGTCTTGATCTAGTGCAGCAGATGCCACAACCTTCCAGAACCTTCCACCCTTCCTCAATGAGCACACATCACACGGCATCATGTTAGGCAGACCCCAGCATGCTTACCCTTTGTTCCCTCCCCTTGGCGAAGGGAAGTGATAACTGCCTGCTTTTCAGCACATGCTGTGTCTCAGACAGTTACTTTTCTAAACTCTCAACCCACCTGCGAGATACATGTCACAAATAAGGGAATGGAAGCACTCAGAGGTTGCACATACTTCCTCAGGACCACATAGGATTTGAACTCAGGTCTTGCTAGATCCATGTGCCTAGCATGGATGGCTCAGATGGTAAAACTGCCTGCCTACAATGCGGGAGACCCGGGTTCGATCCCTGGATCAGGAAGATCCCCTGGAGAAGGAAATGGCAACCCACTCCAGTACCCTTGCCTGGAAAATCCCATGGACAGAGTAGCCTGGTGGGCTACAGTCCATGGGGTTACAAAGAATAGGACACAACTGAGCAACTTCACTTCACTTGCTAGATCCATAGTAGGTGCTTATCCCATTACATCAGATGTTACAGAGCAAAATGAAGGGCTCCAGTTGGAAATACTTGGGCACATTTGCTGAAATGAACAATCATAGGTTCTTTGCAGTTTTATTGAAGGCTATGGTGTTGCTCTATGGAACTGCAGTCTTTCCTCTTACAACCTAAAGAAAAAATTAGTATCTGCCCATGGAAGAGAATGTTCAGGAAGGAGCCCAGGAGGGTTTACCAGGGTACTATTAAATCTCCAGTGAGCTATGGCAAATGCTTCACTCATGAACAGCTTTATAATCTAGCTAGGGGCTGCATGCTGTCTGCCAGGCAGATGGGATTCCAGAGATCTGGGTAAATTGGGACTTATTCCCAGAGGACATCATAAGCAGACTGTTGGGGTGCTGTTGAGACCCCACTGTGTGATGGCAAGTTTCCATAATGCCAGCTGACACATGGGGGCACCAGCTCTGTGCCAGCCTGTGGGCTGGGCTAAGTTCTCAGCTACGAAACCAGCCATGCCCAGGGGTTGATGAAGGGGCGGTCAAGCAAGTAAAGGTTGTGCAGTGTGAGAAGTGCTAAAGCAGGGGTAACTCCTTTTGGCACCTCTGCCCGGTGTAAATAACAGCTCCTCACTGCCCTCCAGAGTTCACGGCTACTGTGACCTGCGTGAGACAAGGGCACAGATAGCTGATGGCACATGATGTTCTTCCACTCGCTGAGCACCTGTGGGCCGGTGGAGACAAGCCAAGTTAGACATAGCCCTTGATCGCAAGTTGCCTGTCTTTTCATCATCATTCCACACATTTTACAAAAGTGGGAAAATGCTTCCAGAAGGTTTGTTAATTTGCCTGGGGTCATGGAGCTGGTGTGTGACAGGTGAGGGGTTAGAACACTGGACTATTTGACTACAAAGCCTAGATCTATCTTTCTATGACACAACAGACACATAAGGCTTCTGAAATGGGCCCTCTAAGTGAATTTTGCATTACCTACTTCCATCTTTAAGCATTCTCGGGAGTTTAAAGAGAGGCATTAACAGAAGGCCAGAGGCTTGTTCATTAGCCCAATCAAATCTGAGTTAGCTCAGAGGCCTGGAGAGAGCCAAGCTGTTGCAGAAACTCTTCCTGGGAGCCAGTTTATATCACAGGGGTGGGGTTGGTGGTGGGGTGGGACCATAGACCTCGTCCAAGCAGCCCACCACAATTAGATACCCACTGTGGAAGACACATAGATGCACTCCGATCCCTTTAGGGAAGGACTTGCCATCCAGCTGGCGGAACACAGATAGCTAGCAGATGCCCCGTACTGTCAGCCTCCGGGGCAGGGGGCCATTCACACCCGGGCCACACCCTTCGAGGCAGCCTGTCTTGAGTGGTACCAGGCCAGGCTATTTCTGCCCAACATGGAATGAGTGATCCTGGCTCCCAGGCTCCCCACCCAGGTGGTCAAAGCTTTGTGCGGCCTCCATCATAATTCGACTTCTCCCTGTGCCCAAGGCTGCTTCCTCCCTTTGCTTTCATGGATTCATCCCTCACAGATATCTTGTACTCTACCATCTGTCTGAGCATCTGCTCAGGGAGACTCCAGCCTGCAACTGCACTGAAGCCTTTAGGGTTATGCTTGTGTGAGGGGCGGGTGGGAGACAGTGACACAGGGAAGAACAGTCTTTGCCCATAAGATGCTCACCCGTCAGGCACAAGGGAAGTGTGGGTCGCTCAGCTCAAACCCCATCTGCTGGTGAGCTCAGAGTAGAGTCCTCCTGCCTCTGCCTAAGAAGCAGCACAGCAAGGCCATCCTCAGTGCCCAGTCAGCGTAGGGCTGAGGCCACACAAGGAGTCCTCTGGCCCCAGATACCAGCTTCTTCCTGGCTGATCCACCAATTACATCTTACAGCCTTCGCTTCATATCCACTGATGCCTGTCTGAGCCAGCACCTTTTCTGGACTATTCTGCCAGCTCTGCCTCTAGCCCCTGCTTCTGGCCATTGTCCAGTGGCTTCTCACTGCTCTTATTTATTTGGCTGTCCTGAGCCTTGGCTGTGGCACGTGGAATCTTTAGTTGTGGTGTGTAAACTCTTCTTACAGCATTTGGGATCTAGTTCCCTGACCAGGGATCTAATCTAGGCTCCCTGCATTGGGAGTGTGGAGTCTTAGCTGGGGACCACCAGGGAAGTCCTGGCTTCTCACTGCCTTTAGAATCAAATGTGTACCACTTAGATGGTCTGTGATAGTCTCCGTGGTTGGGCTCTGCCGCTGTTTCTGACCTCAACTCATATATTTTTGAGGGTCAGCCACATGCCAAGCACTGTGCGAGATGCTGAGGATACAGCAGCGAACAAAGCAAAGTTTCATCGTTGTGGGGAGAGACAGGCAACAGACAAGCAAACAATGGATGCAGCAGGCAGTGCCGAGTGTCATGGAAGAGAAAATAGGAAGTGTCTGCAGTAAGAGAGGGTGGCAGCAACCAGGGGGAGGAGACAGAGTAGTCATAATGTACTGACATTTTAGTAGGTTTGTAATAGATTTCTCAGGTGGCTCAGTAGTAAAGAAACTCCCTGCCGATGCAGGAGATGCGGGTTCAATCCCTGGGTTAGGACGATCCTCTGGAGGAGGAAATGGCAACCAGCTGCAGTAATCTTGCCTGGAAAATCCAGTGGACAGAGGAGCCTGGTGGACTACAGTCCACAGGGTCACAGAGAGACAGACATGACTGAGCAACCCACACCCCCAGTACACAAAGGGTTTTAAGGGAGGGAGCCATATGCATATCCAGTGTGTGTGTGTGGGGGGGGGTTGGGTGGGGTGTGGTGGGGGGGATGGAGTGGTGGGGCGGGGCATGTGCCAGCAGAGGAAGGAGCAGGTGCAAAGGCCCTGAGGTGGGTGCCTGCTCGGTGTACCTCAGGGAAGCAAGGTTGCCGCTGAAGTGGAGCGAGGAGGAATGGTGGCAGAAGAGTTCAGGAACACGTAGGGTTTCAGGAGTCATCACGAGAGCTTAAAATTAGACTGAATGATGTGGGAGCTTCAAGAGGGCTTGAGCAGAGCAGTCCCTTTTCTGACTTACATTTTAAAAGAGGCCTCTGGCTGAGGGGGGTGGGGAGTGTGAGGGGCAGTGGGACACCACATAGACATGTTCCAGGTCGGGGTGGACTAGGAGAGCGGGAGTGGAGGCGGGCAGGGTCTAAACACACAGTGGAGTTGACTGCGCTTGGCAGTAGCTGGCTGTCAGGTGTGAGAGGAGGTCAAGGAAAGCTTGGGACTCGTACAGTGAAAGGATAGCTTTTTTTTTAATGAGATGGGGAAGACAACAGGAGAGGCAGGTTTTGTGTGAAAATCAGGAGTTCCCCCGCCGGCTTGACAAACTCAACATTTCGTCGCTTACCACTCCCCATGAACTCATGGCACTCTCACACTGGCTGTCTGTCGGTTTCTAGAAAATCAAGCTTGTTTTACCTCAAGGCCTTTGCACTTGCCACTTCCTTGTCCAGCTGCTTCCTGACTGTGCGGTCTGTGGGGAGCAGCTGTCTGCTAGAAAGGGCTCTGACCTTTAGGCACCTTCTTTCAGATCTCGACACGGCTGCCACTTCTTGCCCATGTGTTGAAAGTAGCTTCCATCCCCTCCCAATCACATAAGTGGGTTTTTTGAGGGGCGGAGTGCGGAGTGCGGAGAAAAGAGTTTTTCTCTGTGCATAACCTTTCTGTTCCTTTGTTTATCTGCTGGTCTGTTAATTCCAGGAGGGTCGGAACAATAGCTCTCTTGCTCCCTAGCCGTTAGCTCAGCGCCTGGCCTCGTGGTTGCTCAATAAACATGTGTTAAATCAATTGAACAGCGAACAGGAAACATCACCCTGTCTTCCAGGGGCTCACAGCCCAAGAGAGGAGGAGATATCACTGAACATTAGTCCCAGGTAAGAAAGAATCAGTGCCGACGGGGCTAAAGAACAGAAGTGGCAAAGGAGCAGATAAGGGGTCTGGCTGGAGTGCCTGGGCAAGGCTGCCTTGAGAAGAGAGATGGAGCAGGTGGAGAGCTGGGAGGTGCAGACAGGAGGCGTGGTGTGGATGTTCAGACCAAGGGCAGGAGGGCCAGGCCCAGGGGGAGGGAGGCAGTGGCCGCCAGGGTAGGCCAGCAGGCCTTTTCTCCTCTGCCCCCAGCAGGGAGGATGAGCAGTGCTCTGCTAGGGCCAGGGCAGGGAGTACCAAGAATGGAACGGCATCACCTGCCACAGAGCTACTCTGAAAGTTCCTTCTCCGGGTGGCAGAGGGACATGCTGGGACCATAAATCAGAATTAATCGCAGCTGTCATGCAGTCGGTAGTCCCCCAGCACGCCCTGGTAGACACCAGAGGAAAGAAACCCCACTGAATTCAGCCATCAGTTGCCCACCCGTTGTATATTCTAGCCCTCTGCATGCCTGCTTGACCCCTGCAACTGCAATCAAACTCTGTTGACACTTTCTGTCCTCAAAAACCCTTGTCTTGAACACAGTTGGAGAATAGCCCTGCTGCCAAGGTCAAGGCCTGAAGGAATCAGAGGAGCTAAAAAATACTGAAACACTCTGTGCTTTATTCCCCACCCACTCCTGAGGCCTTCCTGTCCCCTCCTCTCCAGTCCCCAGCCCAGAAGGGCAGCTGTGTGGATGGGCTGAGGGGAGCAGCCTTTTCACATCACCAGCAGAGGGAGGCCGGTTGTGTCGGCTCAGAGCAGAGAGCAGGGCCAGTGATGGGACAGGACCGCTGTGCAGCGGACACCAGCAGGGACAGAGCCACTCTGGCAGGTTTCCTGGCAACTGTTGGTGCTGGCTGTGATCAGCAGCAGCGTTCAGAGCTAAGCTTGGTTGAGCCCATGGATTCCTCTATTCTGGGCATTTTTCTTGGTTTCTTGGGGCCTTAGTGGGGTTTCTCCTCCCCGTGACTGTTTGGGGTCTGTGCCAGGGTTAAGCTGTCTTCCCTGAAGGACAGGCCCCCACTGCATCAACACTGTGTCTGGCACAAAGGGAACATGTCAAATGGAAGAAAAAATACCCCCCTACCATATTTTTGGACATCCCAGTGACCACCTGAGGCACTTCCAGGGTTATAGGGGGCATGCCTACAAGTGTGAGAAAATTGGAAGGACCTGTCTCTGGGTCATTTCCTCAGCTGGGTTTTTAGCCCTCCTCTGAATCTCGCTGGAAAGCTTCTCCCTAGGTCAGTCTGCTGACTGTGCTGGGAGGGAAACCTGAATACCCACATGGCTGCTTCTCAGTCCAGAAGCCTCAGCACGACGGTCACAGTCTTGTCCTCCACTGCCCCCCAGTGTCTATCTAGGCTCACTGCACCCTGACTGCAGCGCCTTACCGTAACTCCCTTAAACGTTAGACACTGCATTCCTACTACCTGCCTAACCCTTTCCCTAGTGCCGTAAAAGAGGCAGTGCTTGCCCTGAAAAGAATAAAATCTCCCCAGGAGGTGAAGGTATACCCACAAAGGGACATTGAAGCCAAATAAGGCAGCACACCCTCAGAAAAGTGTGAAAGGGTTATTTACAGTGAGAGGTACGCATTTAGTCTTTGTCCTGTTCCTGGCTCTGAGCTCCTAAAATCCTTGGAATTTCTTAACTGATGAGAGTGGTAACCTTTTGTTAGGTGAATGAGGTTGGGGATGGTTTCCTGGAGAACTGATCAGATTCAAGGGTTGAAACTTTTCAGTCTCCTTCCCCCTCCCCACTCTTTACACCTCTGACTTCCAGGATGAGAAGAGGGGCTGGAGGTTGAATGAATCACCAATGGTCAGTGATTTAATCAATCATGGCTAAGTAATGAAACCTCCTTCCAGGTTGGGGGAACACGTGGAGATTCAGGGAGAGAGGTGACTCAGAGAGGGTATGGAAGCTCCTCACCCTTGCCCCATACTTTCCTCTCTTCATGGCTTCCATGAGGCTATTCCTGAGTGTGTCTTTTTATTTACATAATAAACTGCAGATCTAATAAGTGAAATGTTTCTATGAATTCTGTGAACTGCTCTAGCAAATTATTTGAACCCAAGAAAGGGGTCCCTGGAACTTCCCATCTATAGCCTGTCAGTCAGAAGCACAGGCTACAACATGGGCTTGTGACTGACATCTGAATCTGGAGGGGCAGCAGTCCTATAGGATTGAGCCCTTAATATATGTGATTTGATGTTCTCCATGGACAGTGTCAGAGTTGAGTTGAATTGTGGGATAGCCGGCTGGTAGAGGAAAACACCTCTGTCCCCTAACACACATGTTGGAATTGGGTTCCTGAACCCTTTTAGTTGGAACTGGGAGTGGGATTTGTTAGATCATCCTCAGCTCACAGAAACGTGTTTTGAGAAGAAAGGATGAGACAAAGGGGAATGAAAAACCTTTGGTTCCTGGCCACATGGTCGCCTGTGGCATGGAACAGCAGCTGTGCTGCAGTCAGTTACCGAAGGGAAAAGTTCCCAGTGGAATTCAGAGGTGGATTCAGATCCTGGGGCGTGGAATCACTGAATGTATAGGGAAATGCAAAATGATAAGCATGCTAAAGATACAGTCATTTGATTATTATTATCTGTAATAGCTAAAATAAAAGTAGAAGAAAGTGTTGGGTTGGGCCTTGATGGTAAACCAAGCTGAGTCTTGGCCACTAGCTTCTATGTTGCCTGAAGTGAAGTGAAGTGAAGTGAAGTCGCTCAGTTGTGTCCAACTCTTTGCAACTTCATGGACTGTAGCCTACCAGGCTCCTCCATCCATGGGATTCTCCAGGCAAGAATACTGGAGTGGCTTGCCATTTCCTTCTCCGGGGGATCTTCCCAACCCAGGGATCGAACCCAGGTCTCTGCATTACAGGCAGATGCGTTACCACCTGAGCCACCAGGGAAGCCCTATGCTGCCTAGACAGGGAAAAAATTATGCAGGGGCAACACAAAGTACCTCCAAGACCTCTGGTTTCCAAGAAAGTAGTCAGTGTAGGGGAGGGCAAAACCAAGAAACTCCTGAAACCAAGGAATGTACTGTGAAGGAAGAGTCTCATTTGTGGATCTATAGCATCTTATTCCCGAGGAACCTTTGCTGAAATAGACTGTGACAGTAGCTAATTTAGGAGCCTTATCTTTGGTTTTGAGTGTTACAGAGTGAAAGAGGATGTTTGCATTGATACAGAACCCATACACAACAATGATACAGAACTAACTATATAACAACCACAGATATCTATCTGTACAGGAGCTGGACTCACAGGAGGTTGCTCCCAAATGGAACTCTGTAAGGTCCATTTACCCTGAGAAGGAAGGCTACCTATGTGCCCCGATGAATGCAAGTGGAAACTCCAGAAGAAGCAGCTGATAAGCTTTGCGCACAAGCCATGTGGGACTGACCTCAAGATGACTAGGATATTCACCTGCTGAATATGCTACCAGGTCGTGGTAGGTGTAGTGGTTAAGGGGGCCCCTTTCACATGGGCACTCCCTATAACTGTATTGTTGCAAAACCAAAAGATAGGTTGGGGGGGTTTATCTGACATTGGACCTGGCTGAGTCTTCCTAGTACAGGGAACATTTTGAAGGCCAGAGGAAAGGAGTCTTTCCCCTTCAAATTTCAGGAATCTCAAAAGAGACACAAGGTGAAACTAACAGCCGAGCAGGGGGCTGGGTAAACTCAACAGGCTCCAAGAGTAATAAGCATAAATAGAGCCCCTCAGGTCCAGCCTGGCCCACCCCTGGTTTAGGAGGAGGCACTACCCATGGAGGAGCAGAGGTATTCACATGCAAGAAGGCCTGACGTGCCTGATCTGTGCGAGGTGTCTTATCATCTGCTGGCCTAGCTAAGCCCCACAATGGTCCTGTGTGGGAGGTGTGGAAAGTTGCCCCCACTCACAGATGGGCAAACCGAGGCTCAGAGAAGTCAAGTAGAAGGTCACACGGCTGATCAGGGGCCAAGCAGGACCTCAAGCCCCTCTGAGATTCCACAGCTGGCTGCTCTTTGATAACAACCACAACTAACACAGCGTGTGAGTTCACAGTCTGTGCGGTGCTCTCATGTATTTAATTTCATTTAATGCTCATGTCAACCTCATGAAGCTGGAGGTGTGGTTTCCATTTTATATGTAAGAAAATAAAATCCCAAAGAAATACCATATCCATCACTCATTGTGTAATGGGTGGCTGAACTGTGATGTGAAATTGAAGCAGAGGTGTATCTGGTAACCCAGACCCCTCTATGACACCACAAAGTTCTGCTGTGTATCCTTCTTGCCATTAAAATCTGGGGGCTGAGACTTTTCCTGGAAAAACTGTTCTGCTGTGTCCCAGCAAAAGCTGGGGTTCACCTAAGCCTTCCCCATCACTAAACATCTGCCCCGTCACAGGCAGTTAAGAGCACACACCCTCCATGGAGGTCAGGGGCCACGCACAGTCTGCATCCCTGTCAGCAGGTCTGACTAATACTATTGCTGGTTTTGCTCCTGCTCCCCTGAGCATCTCCAGGTCCTGTGATTGGGCACAGTTAGAAACAAAGTCTCTGTGATCAAAGTCCCTATGAACAAAGTTCTGTGATCACTGTGAGGACCCGCGGTATGTCCTGTTGAACATTACCCCGCTTTTCCCCTGAGAACCCTTTCTCCCTGGAGCTGAACATTTATGCACATTCTCTCCATTTACAGGGCTTGCGTGTGGGGAAGGGAGTGACAGCAGCAGGTGAGACACACATGCAGAGGTGAGGTGGCAGTGACCTCCACTCCCTGAGTGTGGCTCCCAGGATGACCCAGTGACAGAGGCAGGGCAAAGCCAGTGTTTAAGCAACTCTGGGTCAAAACAAGGGCTTTTGCTTACTGGAATTCTACATGCTAAGTACTGGTGATGCTCCACTCCATGTAAACATCTTCTCAACCCAATGAGGGCAGAACTGTCCTATTCCTGTATTATAGATGAGAAAAGGGAGGCTCAATCAGCTCAAGACTTCATAAACAGGTCAATTTGATTCCTTCCTCTCTGTTCAAGATCACTTTGCTACAGTACCCAAGGGCTTCCCAGGTGGAGCTAGTGGTAAAAGAACCTGCCTGCCAATGCATGAGACATAAGAGATGCAGTTCTGATCCCTGGGTTGAGAAGAATCCCTGGAGAAGGGCATGGCAACCCACTCCAGTATTCTTCCCTGGAGAATCCCACAGACAGAAGAGCCTGGTGGGCTACAGTCCATAGGGTCACAAAGAGTCGGACCTGACTGAAGCAACTTGGCATGCACACACAGTACTCAAAACAATGGCTCTCAAAATCACCCAGAAGGCCCTCTCCATAGAATTTCTTATTTAATAGGCCTGGGGTGGGCCGGAGAGTTTGCATTTTTAATGAGTTCCCTGCTGACCCGGGAACTTTAAGAAGCTCTGCTCTAGAGGCTGAATGGCTAACGAAGACTCTGCTCAAAACCAACCCAAGTACATGGGAAAGGGGAGTTGTTTCTTGCAATATGTATCATCTGGTGATGCCAGAGGGCTCCTTGAACTGTAGCAGAGGCTGACATTGGACCTGACCCTCACCCTCGAGGCAGCTCTCGTGGAGCAGGCAGGGAGGTGGGCTCTGCACTGTCGAGTCCTAAAGGGGAAGTCCTGTGGGCTAACCCATCAGGCATGGTGGGCTTCAGGGCCTCTGTCTGGCCAGTAAGGGCTGAACTGAGGGAGACCCCACCATCTGTGAGCATGACCAGGGAGAGCCAAACTATACTCCTCGTTTTGTTCAAACCATAGAAGTCTGAGTCCCTGGGAATTTGGTTTCACCGTCTCAGAATCCAGAAGCAAGCATACTTGCTCTGCCAACATCTCTGAGAGCATGCAACCTCCTCCCCACCCCTGCTCCGCACGCAGCCTGCCAGGAGACAATGACAGCTGGCAGGAGGAAGAAGAGGGAGGAGGAAGAGGCAGCTGGGTTGGGGGAGGTGTTGAACCTGGAAGCTCGGAAGACTTCACCCCTTTTTATCGTAGTCACTGTCTGCTGAGGTCTGGCCAAGGTCAAGTGGCAGGTGGTGGCAAGAGATTTAAATTCTCAGTAAAAAAAAAAAACAAAAACAAACAGTAACCCTCCTTTCCTGTGGGACTGTTTGTGCTCTGCTTCAGGTCGGGCTGACCCCATGTTCTTCAGGTTAACAGACAGTCCAAATGCAGATCTACTGCACAGGCAAGGAACCTTCCAGCTATCAGACACATTTCTCATGACATCACCCTTTGGCTCTCCCTTAATGGACCCATGCACAACCAAGGAAGCCAGTAGTTTGTATGGGCTCTGCCTAAAAGCCTGTGTTGAAAATTCATTGCTCTGCAGCAGCTATATGGTATTCTTCTCAGATGCCTGGTATCGCGGGTCAGCACAGGGATGGGGGACATCAGTGAGGCACATGGCAATATCCAACAGGAAGTTCAAAACAGTTTTCCAAAATGGTCTTAGTATATGAGTTGTGGCCATACAGGGAGCCAGTCATTGTAACCTGGGAAGAAGAAGTCACAGTTCCATTTGTTTTGTGCCCATTTAAGATTCGTGAAATTTCAAAATCAAGGTAAGTAGAAAGCAAAACAAACAAAAAATGAAAAGCAAAATGAAAGAAGAAAACCACCAGCTTCCCAGAACACATGCAGCATGTGATTGCCCAGATGAAGGGAAACACTTGTGAACGAGGATGAAGACACAGTTTTCTATCTTCAGAAAAACACAAGAAGGGTCAGGCCCTATGAGAAGAGATGTCCCCATCGAGTTTTCCCTTTCTAGGGGCCCAGGGAGAAAGGGCTGGAATCTAGATTTCTTAGGCTAACAAGAGATTGTGAAGGAGCAAAAGATACTACCAGTTCACTGCCCTGATCGGCCTCTGAGAGTAACATAATAGTTTTCAATCTTAACTGAATATCAGAATTATCTGAGAAGCATTTAAAAATCTTAATGTCAGGGCACACCCCAGACCAATTAAGTTAATGTTAAGAACCTCCCAACAAAGGCTTAAAAAAAACCCTGAGTGATTCCATGGGCTGCCAAGGCTGACAGTCCCTGATCTTGAATGTTCTTGTTGACTTCGAATGTCCTAGATTATTGGCAGATTTTGATAATCTGCTTAATGGTTGTCACCCTTCGCTGGTTGCTCAGTCAATAAAGAATCTACCTGCGATGCAGGAGACCACCTGCAGTTAAGGAGGCCTGGATTTGGTCCCTGGGTCAGGAAGATCCCTGGAAGAGGAACTGGCAGCCCACTCCAGTATTCTTGCCTGAGAAATCCCATGGACAGAGGAGCCTGGGGGCTACAGCCCATGGGCTTGCAAAGAGTAGGACACCACTTAGCAACTAAACCACTAAACCCCTCTCATTTTCTGTCTTTGATACTCTATATCCTTATTTACATGCAGTGATTTTAAAAGAAGCGTGAACTGGAGGCAAGTAATTAACTTATACTTTAAAAAAAAGCATAAATAAAATTGTGAAAGTATTTCCCAGGCCTCCCACATCCTAACTTAAGTCATAAATGCATTTGCAAAATAAAACTTTAGTCCTGAAAAACCCAGCAAGCCAAATGTTTCTTCTCCCATTCTCCCATTTTCAATCAGTTCCTTGATCTTATCTCTAGCCTTAAAAAAAAAAAAAAGAAGAAGAAGAAGAGAAACCTTTTTGCAACAGCTGCCATCTCTTAAAATTTTTTTTTGGTACATGTGATAATGTGGTAATTCTGATTTTTTTTTTTAAGAAAAAATTACACCAGATAGGTCTTAGATAATTTTTCCCACTTCATCACCATTCCCTTGTTCTATTTTTTTTAAGTTTTTTTAGAAGTGCCTCTTCCAATCAAAGGAGGGCCATTTATTTCAAGATCTATAAATAGCTGTGGGTCTTTAAGATTCTTCTAGCACACTGTATTCCTCTGCTCTCTGCGATGTTCATTTTCTTCCCAGTTTTTTATACCTCCACAGCCTGAAAAATATTTTCCTGTGGGGAAAGTTACGACAAATACAGTAAAACAAAAGCAAGCATGCCATGTGCCCAGAGGGGACTTAATCATTAATGAGTGCATGGAAGAACAGCAAAGGGCCTGTCTAGTCCAGGTATGGATTTCAGTACCAGGAGCCGCCTCACATTCCTAAACATGTATGTCACAACTCTGGAGAAATACCTGGAAAAACTGTGCTATTAGACACTTTGCCAGTGGCTACTATGATAAACCAATAGACAGACTGACTATCCAATCTCTGCTTTTATCTCTGCTCTGAATTTCTAATGAATCTTGGGGAGAACCTGCTTGGATTCAGAACCAAAGGAAAAGAACTGAGATTATTTGGTGACTTAGGGACTTTGTTTATTGCCACTTGAGACAATTATTTAAAAATGTTTTATCTCAGTGCATTCATCTTATTTCTGCATTCATGGTTTTGTCTTGTTCCTATCTTTCAAACCATGAATCCTTCAGTAGGATACACTTTATCCATGTTTCTAAGTTGTCAATCACCTCATCTTTTGTGTGTGTGTATTGAAAATTTCACAGAACATTTTCATCAATTTGTGAAAGATTGGCAAGTTTTATGATAATTTTCCTTTCTATTCATCCATAAATGTTGTATAACTCTGTTTATTTTGGTACTCTATACTGTCTTTCAACAGTCTTTTATCAGAAATTTTTACACAAAAATCATATTTTAGACATTATGTATTTTTAGACTTTAAATAGCAATTTCTAAAATTATAGTTTTGAATTATTTATTGCTGTACAATAAAAATATAATTTATTATTATCAGATATATCTTGCAACTTTTCTAACTCTTCCTATTATTTTAATTTCCTGTAGTAGTTTTTCTTATGCATTCGAGACATTCTTAGAAGTTCAATGGCTGTATAAAAGAGTATGCTTTTTTTAAAGTTTAATTTGTATACACAACAGTAATATTTGGGGCAACCACCTAACCTTTAGGAGTAGCTAATGAATGGGCAAAATGTTTTGTTTCAGGATTTAAATTGTGTGTCTAAAAGAAAATGAACTTGCAGGAATCACACTCAAATCTTTAGCTAACCTAGCTGTCTCTCCTCATAAGTCCATGGTTTGATGGTCCATGGAAAAGGCCTTAGATTTTGGAGAGTCTTGTGTTTCAGTCTCTTCTCTGCTTTTTCTAAAGGTGTATTACTTTTTCAAAGAGGAGTGAGAGTGCATTGTTTAGAAATTGAATTCTCATTTTGGATAGCATGGTGAGGTTGGTTATGTATCTGATTGCATTCATTGCTGACCTGCCCCATGATGAGCATTCTTAAGGACACTAATTAGTTTGGAGAGAACACGGATAAGAACAGATGCAAGATTCATCAGCCACCTCTCAGCCAGACGGTTCCAATATGCTGCTCTGTCACGAACCCTGTGTTTCCATACCAGAATTCCTTAATGGTATTTCTCCTCCAGTTTTCTGAGTTCCCAATTCTGAGGAAAATGGATCAAGGAGTCAGGACAAAGGGAAATAAGTATTATAAATCTCCTTTGAGAGTTAAAGCTTAACAAGTGATAGAGACTTTGCTGGTTGGAAGGAATCCACTGACATTGAGTTAAAAGCTGGAGTAGGAGAAGTTGGCACAGGGAGTTAAAAGTTGAGGAGAACATTTCTGGGAGCCTAGTCATTGACAGTCGACTCTTTTTCCCTTGTAGCTCTTGCCATGCTTGTAAGTGGGTGACCCCGCACCTGTCTGCTACTAGTGGTGAGTCATTTTTGCAAATAAAATAAATATTAATCAACTTATGGTATGCTTTCTACAAATCCTGTGAGTGATGTTCCAGGAAGTAATAAGTTTTGCAAACAAATGAAGTCCTTAAATTGGCAATTTTGACATGTGATTCTGTGTTGTGTCATTAATCTTGTTGGGAGATCTGAATGCGACACTATTGGAATACTACCTTATAATGTTTGCTGGTATTTATATGGAATGTGAATATTGCCATAAGCCACAGTTCTTCAGAATGACATTAAACTTAAAATTTCCTATTTTTCTTGTTTATTTTTATAAATCAAACTTTCATATTACCATAATAATGATTAAGGAGTATAAAGAGGTTTAGAAGTATTATATTTTAAGGAAAACATAATGCAGGAGACCTGGGTTCGATCCCTGGGCTGGGAACATCCCCTAGAGAAGGAAAAGGCTACCCACTCCAGTATTCTGACCTGGAGAATTCCATGGACTGTATATTCCATGGGGTCACAAAGAATAGGACATGACTGAGCTACTTTCACTTATGATTTCAGAAATTCCAGAGAATTCCCTGAATTCTAATTTCTTGGTGCCTTCAACTTTATCTTATAAATTTCTCTAAGATTCTGGTGCCCTGTCTATGCCCTGACATCCTCTTTGGATTGGACTGATGTACCAGCCTGGTGATGGCTTCTCTTCAGTTCAATCTCTATACTGAAGCCAGAGAGACCTCAGAGAAACACCAATGTGTTCATTCATCCCCTCACATAGGATGTTATAATGGCTGCCCACATTAAAAAGGTACTTATTAGTGATCTGAGAAATGAAAGTTGAAACCGTAATTACATACCTCTCGTCATGGCACAAAATGATAATTCCTGGCTCCATGAGGCAAGGACAGTATTTATCTGTGCTCAACATCTTATTTATGAGTCTAGCTCAGTGCCACTCTGTAGATGGATGAATGGGTAGATGATAGATGAATGAGAATGAGACATACCAGAGCTTCATGCTGTGTATTACACAGTGTCACCCTGACACGTGGCCAAACAGAAGGTCCTTTGAGTATTGCCCAAAGTGGCTTTTTTTCTCCAAGGCTGACAGTCAAGGTCCCTTAATTTATCCACAATGCCTTCTCCTGTCAGAGCAGAGAAATGGATTCTTCTGAGCTCAAGTTTTCCCATCTTGACCACAGGGAGGATATACAATAGGATATACAATAGGCCTAGTATTTCCTAACTTCTGAAAATTTATCAAACTGTATCACATTATATAAAAATCCATTCAAATATAGCCTAACATTAGCAATGCCCTTCCTCCTGTTTTGCAGAATTACAGTGACAAATGAGATAGTACATGTAAAAGTGCTTCCTAAAGCACAAGGCATTGTGTAGAACTAGTATTCAGCATGATTAAGTCAGTGTGCCTCCACTTTCCAGTCATAGCCATGTCCACCTGTGGGATTCACATACCACAGGGCCTGGGCTCAACCTTGAGCCAAGTTGGAGAGATCCTCTCTCTGTCTGGAAACTCCTTCTTTTCCGATTCTCTCTAACCTGCGTTGCATACCTAATAGTCTAGAACCTAACGCCCTTAATCAACATCCTCATTTTCTCTGGGCAAAAATGGATTGTAGAATGAAACTCACCATGTTTTAAATTTTGGCTTTGGGGCTTTGAATTTCCTTAACCCTTGATCAGTTTCTTAACATTTCTGAACCTCAGTTTCTGCATCTGTAAAATGGGAATAATAATCTTTCCTAACAAGGGTGTTGTTGAGAATTGAATAAAGCTGTGGGTTCAAAATAACATTCTTACTCTTTGGTTCATAATGAGTGTAAGATGTATATTGTTCCACTCCATTTCCCTCTGAGTGATCCCAACTAATTGAAAAGCTTATCTTCACTAATGGGCTTCCCAAGTAGCTCAGGGGTAAAGAATCTGCCTGTCCTGTAGGAGGCATGGGTTCAATCCCTGGATTGGGAAGATCCCTTGCAGAAGGAAATGGCAACCCACTACAGTATTCTTGCCTGGGAAATCCCATAGACAGAGGAAACTGGTGGGTTACAGTCCATGGGGTCACAAAAGAATTGGGAACAACTTAGAGACTGAACAACAAAAACAAAATCTTCGCTAATAAAAAAGGGCAAAAATGCAGGGTTTGGTAAAACGAAAGGTGGAAATATCAGGTTGGGTAAGATAGTTTTCAATCTCTTAATAAAGTAAAGGGTGAGAGATCTGGTCACACAGAAGCCCTCCAGCCTCTCTCAGGGTCGCGGAGCCTTTTGGATAAGAGAAGGGTTGGAATATACAAAAGCTGACCTTGTGACCAAAGACTTTTGTCTGCAAGTATGTTCTAGAAGCAAGATGGTTTTCTAGATCACAAAATCATAGCCAGCTGAAACTTCCCCATCCTGAGTTTGAGTGGACCTCTTTAACACATTCTGGGAGCCATGCCAGCAACAACTGAATTCCAGTTGGCAACACCCAAAGCACGTTTTCCCTAAACCTGGACTTTAAGTCTAAGGAATTATTATTTTGGACCTAGACTTGCAATAAGACGGCCTTATCATTGGCTTGTTGTTGTTATTCAGTCACTCAGTCATGTTTGACTCTTTGTGACCACATAAACTGCATCCCTGTCCTTCACTATCTCCCAGAGTTTGCTCAAGCTCATGTCCATTGAGTCAATGATGCCATCCAACCATCTCATCCTCTGTTGCTCCCTTGTCCTCCTTCCCTCAATCTTTCCCAGTATCTCGGTCTTCTAGTGAGTCAGCTCTTCACACCAGGTAGCTAAAGTAATGGAGCTTCAGCTTCAGCATCAGTCCTTCCAATGAATATTTAGGGTTGACTTTCTTTCAGATTGACTGGTTTGATCTCCTTGCTGTTCAAGGGACTCTCAAGAGTCTTTTCCAGCCCCACAGTTTTAAAGTATAATTTCTTTGGCACTCAGTTGTCTTTATGGGCCAACTCTCACATCCATAGATGACTACTGGAAAAACCATAGCTTTGACTGTGTGGACCTTTGTTGACGAAGTGATGTCTCCGATTCTTAATACACTGTCTAGGTTTGTCATAGCGTTTCTTCCGAGGAGCAAGTGTCTTTTAATTCCATGGCTGCAGTCACCATTGAAGTGGTTTTGGAGCCCAGGAAGACAGTCTGTTACTATTTCCATTGTTTCCCCACCTATTTGCCATGAAGTGATGGGATCAGATGCCATGATCTTAATTTTTTGAATGTTAAGTTTTAAGCCAGTTTTTTGCACACAATCATTGGCTTGTAGTGAGAGTTCGTTTAAGACCACCCCTTATTGGACCTCCTCTATTTACCTACACACTGAGGCACCAAGTAGGTTGGGTCTGCACAGAGGACCCTCCCCAGTCTTGTACTCTGCTGATCAGTAGTGTAAACCATTGCTCCTGGCAACTTATACCTCAGGATCAGGGAATGTTTCCTTTGGTTTTGAATCAAAATAATTCCTGCTGCATTTCAAATATGTTTTCTGAGGTTTTTGTTTGGTTTTTTAAACAGAGAAGGAGCAGCTTTTCACTGGTGCAGCTCCCAGAACCACCCTTCCTCTGTTTCTGATTTCTTGCTGCCCACTCACACTGAGCTTCCTGGCCTCAGCTCTGTGACCACCAGAGTGCTGGCTATCAGCACAATGGATGTCATGTCATCCCTGAAATAATTTTATTCTATGTTCTTGCTCTGCTACTTTCACACAAACAAAAGTTTGGTGCACAATATATGAATTTGCCTATTTCCACTCTGACTCAATACCTGAGTTGAACCTGAAGGGACTGTAATCAGACACAGAAGGCTCTTAGATAGAACAACTTCATATCAGGGATTCCCTAGCATAGTACCAACTTCAGATATTAAGTTCTACTTCCAAATCAGGAGTTGTAAATTTCTATTGTGAAAACAGTCACTTCAAGAGAGATTAAGAGCAGGAAAATGATTGTGAAATTGACCTGTCAGATACATAAGTGATGGGGAGAGTCCATGTGTAATAGTTATGGCAAAATTATTCAACATAGGAAGAAAGCATGCATTTTAGCAAGAGTCTTTTTTCACTGTGGGAAGCCACAGTATGTGCATTTTAAAATGAGTGTGGTTTTACTGCCCTCCAGTGTCTCAGAGTGTTAAGAACCTACTGAACCTACTGAAAAATGCCTTCTCACCACTGGCGATAGATTTTATAGTCAGAGAAAACAAAAAATATTAGAACTCAGTGGAAAAACCATTAGAGGTAATCCAGTGAACATCAGCAGCCTTTATATAGGTGGAAAACTGGAGGCAGAGAGGAAGGGCAGGCTCAACCTGCCAAAATCAAAGATAGCATATCAAGGACTAATCATCTCATTCATTCATTCACTTGTGTGAATGTGTTCACTTTCTCATATAATACTGGAAAAAATAAATTCCATCTTTGTTCCCTACATTTTATCATTTTCTCTGAGGTCCCTGAGGGCAGAACATTCCTTCTTTCTGACTCCAGAGCCAGAGTACTTAATTTAAACTTTGTCCCTCAACTCCTTTATATCCCTTAGGAGAGAAGAAAGACTGGGTCCATGTCACTCACAATTCTCTTCCAAGAACTTTACAGACTTTGGCACATGTAAGGTATTAAATTGGTATTCTATGAAGCAATCAGCCAGTTAGTGAATGGAAAGATAATTTGTTGCAACATTAATTATGGTCTTTTTATTGTTGCTCTCATCACTATAGGTATGCAGACATTTTGTTGAAAGAGCAAAATTTAGCAGGGATACAATCACAAAACAATTCTCCCCTAATTACTACCGCCCTTGTATACTTGCTTGGTGGACTAGTTGTTTTTGTTTTTGTTTTTCTCATACATTACTTAAATCTAGGGTGGGTCTTATGACTTTTGTGGTGAGTTTCAAATATAAAAACAATCTCTGGTCACTTAAATTTTTGTTTTATTTTGGTAAAAGTCACATAATATAAAACTAGTTTAACCATATTTAACTGTACAGTTCAGTGGCACCAAGTACATTCACATTGATGTGCAATTCTCACCATCATCCATCTTCCTAATCTTTCATTTTGTGAAGCTGAAACTCTGTCCCCAAATCCCCATTCTCCCTCCCTACTCCTCCACCCCTAGTCCTTGGCATCTATCAGTGTACTTTCTGACTGTATGAACTGACTATTCTAGCTACCTCATATAAGTGGAAGCAAACAGTGTCTGTCTGTATCTACTGTATATTGGAATGCATTTTTATGGTTAACTTAATATATGTCCTACCTCATAGACAAAGGAGCCAGGTGGGCTACAGTCCATGAGGTTGCAAAGAGTCGGACACGACCGAGTGACTAAGCACACACACACACAAACAGATTGTACCTTTTCCCCTTTGTGCGATACAGTAGGGTCTCATTAGTTATCTGTTTTATGCATAGTAGTGCATATATGTCAATCCCAGTCTCCCAAATTATCCCTCCCCTTTTTTCTCATTGGTGTCCATACATTTGTTCTCTATATCTGTGTCTGTTTCTGTTTTGCAAATAGGTTCATCTGTACTATTTTTTCCTAGATTTCACATGTATGTGTTAATATACAGTATTTGTTTTTCTCTTCTGACTTACTTTACCCTGCATGACAGTGACTAAGTTCATACACATCTCTGCAAATGGCAATTTCATTCTTTTTTATGACTGAGTAGCATTCCATTTTATCTATGTACCACGTCTTCTTTATCTATTCATCTGCTGATGCACATTTGGGTTGCTTCCATGCCCTGGCTATTGTAAATAGTGTTGGGGTGAACACTGGAGTACATGTATCTTTTGGAAATACGGTTTTCTCTGGATATTTGCCCAGGAGTGGGATTGTTGGGTCACATGGTAGTTCTACTCTTTTTGTATTTTTTTTTTAAGGAACTTTTATACTGTTCTCCACAGTGGCTGTATTAATTTACATTTCTACCAATAATGTTAAAGGGTCCCCTTTTCTCTACAGTCTCTCCAGTGGTTATTGTTTGCAGATTTTTTGATGATGGCCATCCTGACCAGTATGAGTCCGTATCTCATGGTGGTTTTGATATACATTTCTCTAATAATTAGTGATGTTGATCATCTTTTCATGTGCCTCTTAGCCATCTGTATGTCCTCTTTGGAGAGATGTTTATTTAGATCTTTTGCCCATTTTTTGAATCAGGTTTTCTTTTTTTCCCTTCTGAGTGTTATCTTTTCATTTTGTTCATGGTTTACTTTGTTGTGCAAAAGTTTTTAAGTTTATTTAGTACCATTTGTTTATTTATTTATGTTTTATTCTAAGCAATACCTCAAAACACAAAAGATCTTGCTTTCACTTTAAAACACAGTGATTTAATTTTCCAATCACTTGAAGATGGACTTTTGCACTGTTTTAGTCCTCACCTTAGAAATGGGGAGAGAATAATGATGAGATGTCACTTATGCTATCCAACTGACAAAGATAAAGCAGATAGTAGTGAATTTCTGCTTCTCAAAATATCAGGCTAACATATTTCAGGCCAAGAAACTCTGGGAGATAGTGAAGGAGAGGGAAGCCTGGCGTGCTGCAGTCCATGGGGTCGCAAAGAGTCAGACACGACTGAGTGACTGAACAAAAAGTTTTCCCACATTTAAAAAGCCTAAAAAAAATTATTTGAACAAAAATCTGCTGATGATATTAGAAGAGAGTTACAAAAACAAAACTTGAGAGATTGAAGATTTCTAAGAGATAGGAAGCCCAGAGCAATGAAGCTAACATTTGCAAAGGCTCCTTCCCTGAAACAATTAGAAATTGAAAAGCTGTGACAAAGACTGAAAATGCAGCAGTTGAGAATCTGAGCAGAGATTTTTATCTGTGTCATAGGATTAGGGAAAATTGGAATTCAGGACTTACAGAAGAGAGTAATACCCCAGAATTTCAGTCTTTCTTCCTTCCCCCTAAGGACCTCATAATGGGTTAGGGTAACCTCCACAAAGAATAAAGCTCAATCTGTACCTGCATTAAGATGATTTGCCCCCAGGCTAGCTGCATGCCAGAAATAAGGGTAAATCCTCTCTGGAGAAGAGGACATTATCCACAGACTCAAATGGTCTCTGCTGCTGCTGCTAAGTCACTTCAGTCGTGTCCAACTCTGTGTGATCCCATAGACCGCAGCCCACCAGGATACCCTGTCCCTGGGATTCTCCAGGCAAGAACACTGGAGTGGGTTGCCATTTCCTTCTCCAATGCATGAAAGTGAAAGTGAAAGTGAAGTCACTCAGTCGTGTCCGACTCTTAGCGACCCCATGGACTGCAGCCTACCAGGCTCCTCCGCCCATGGGATTTTCCAGGCAAGAGTACTGGAGTGGGGTGCCATTGCCTTCTCCACAAGTAGTCTCTACAGTTGTTTAAACACAAGCCTCATACTCAGTCAGAATTAACCAGACATAACAGAGTATATCTGGAGAAAGAAATGGCAACCCACTCCAGTGTTCTTGCCTGGAAAGTCCCAAGGACAGGGGAGCCTGGTTGGCTGCTGTCTATGGGGTTGCACAGAGTCAGACATGACTGAAGCGACTTAGCAGCAGCAGCAGCAGCAACAGAGTATATCACCCCATATAAAATCAGTTAGACAATAGAAACAGACTCATGGGAGATTCAGATATTAGAGTTATCAGACAGACTTAAATAGGACCATGATTCATGTGTTCAAAGAGTTAAAAAAAAAAACAAAAAAAACAAATGGAGTCTTAGAGTAGAAAACTATAAAACAGAAAGATTAAAATAAAAATTCAAGAACTAAAAAGTAATAATTGAAATAAAGCTTTGATATAGTTAAGGAGAGTTAATAAATCAGAACATAGATAAGAAGAACATACCAAGACTGAAGCACAGAGAGACAAAATAATACCAAATATAAAAAAGAGCATAGGAAACATACATATACTGCAAGTCCCAGAAATTGGGATGGTAAATAGTGGACCAGAAACAATATTTGAAGAGTTAATGGCTGAGAATTTTTGAAACTGATGAAAGAAATCAAGCCACACATTCCAGAAACTTTGCAAACCCAAATCAATATAGATTTATAGTGAATGAAATCAAAACAGAGATTAACTTTGGAGGGATAATAGTGATTGAAGAATGAGAGGTAAAACGTGGTTAAATATAAACAAAGTTTTCATTAAACAGTCATCGTAATAGTGTCTTGTGAGATTTAAATATATAAGTATATAGATGCTTTCCTATATGTATATACATATATTAAAATATTTTAATATACAAAACGTTATATAATTATAATACATGCATATTAAATAAAACAACAACAATATTCAATACATGTCCATGCATGCTAAATTGCTCAGTCATGTCTGACTCTCTGACCCCATAAACAGTAGCTCTCCAGGCTCCTCTGTTCATGGAATTCTCCAGGCAAGAACACTGGAGTGGCCATTTCCTACTTCAGTTCAACAGTCAGGACAGAGTTAAAGTATTGCAATTAAACTAGAGGTTAAATATTCTAAGGTCTTTATATTGTCAAAGAAGTATAAAAAAACAAGTCTATATAAGAAAATACTAAGCTATGTTTCAATATTTAGGATGATATATGAAAGAATAGCAAAAGAATGGCTAACAAGAAAATGTAGGAGAAAAATAAAATAGTAAAAAGAATTATCTGAAAGAGAAACTAAGACAAAAGAGAAAAAAAGATTGTATAGTTGATGAAATAAATACAAAACACATAGTAAATTTAAATCCAGATATGTCAACTGTCACATTAAATGTGAATGAAACTAATTATGTCAATTAAGGACAAAGATTGTCAGGCTAGGTAAAATTTTTTTCAGAAACTCTTTGTCACTTACATAAGACACACTTTAAGGATAAAGAAGAATTAAAAGTAAAAAGATGAAAAAAGACTATATAAAGAGTATTGCTATGGTCTGAGTGTTTGATTGGTAGGTTGAAATCCTAACTCCTTAAGGTGATGGTAAAAGGAGGAAGGAGACCTTGGAAGGTGACTAGTTCAGGAGAGTGGAGCCCTCATGAATGAGATCGTTAGTTGCTCAGTTTCTCAATCGTGTCGGACTCTTTGTGACTCCATGGTCTGTCCATGGAATTCTCCAGGTAAGAATACTAGAGGGTGTTGCCATTCCCATCTCCAGGGTATCTTCCCAACCCAGGGATTGAACCTGGGTCTCCTGCACTGCAGGTGGATTCTTTACCATCTGAGCCACCAGGGAAGCCCATAGGACAAAAAGCACTACTAAGGAAAGATTTATCATAGTGGTAAAAGTTTCAGTGAATGAGATTAATGTCCTCATAAGTGAGGCTCCAGAGAAATCCCTCACCCCTTCAACCATGTGAGGACACAGTGAGAAGTCAGTGACCTAGAAGAGGGCTCTTGTTCAATCCTGCTGGCACCCCAATCTCAAACTTCAACCTCCAGAACTGTGAGCAGTGAATTTCTACTGCTTTTAAGCCACCCATTCTATGATATTTTGTTATAGCACCTTGAAGGGACTAAGGCAAATGCACAAAAGAAATATTTCTATACTAATACCAGTCAAGTTAGATTTTAGGGCAAAAAGTACTACTAAAGATCAAGAGATTTATTATAGTGATAAAAGTTTCAATTAACTAGGAAGATTGTGATGGCTAATGTTATGTATCACCTTGACTAGGTACAGTACCCAAATATTCAAACATTATTATAGATGTTTCTGTGAAAGTATTTTTTAGATGAGAGTAACCATTAAATCAGTAGATTCTGAGTGAAGCAGATTACCCCTAATCATATGAGTGGGTGTTCTCCTGTCAACTGAGGACCTTAATAGAAGACTGACTTCAGAAAATCAGAAGATGCCAGTAGATAGCCTTTGATCTCTTCCTAGGTCTCCAACTGTCAGCCTACCCTGCAGATTTTGGAACTGCCAGCCTCTACAGTCATTACCTATCATATCTATAGATAGATGGATATAATAGATAGATGAGCAAATATAGATATGCATATAAAACTGCTTATTAAGTTTGTACCTTAATTAAGCCACAAGATATCCCTTTACAACCTTGTAAGACTGGCAGTTAGGATATTCCCATTCAGATCAGATCAGATCAGTCGCTCAGTCATGTCCGACTCTTTGCGACCCCATGAATCGCAGCACGCCAGGCCTCCCTGTCCATCACCAACTCCCAGAGTTCACTGAGACTCACATCCATCAAGTCAGTGATGCCATCCAGCCATCTCATCCTCTGTCGTCCCCTTCTCCTCTTGTCCCCAATCCCTCCCAGCATCACAGTCTTTTCCAATGAGTCAACTCTTTGTATGAGGTGGCCAAAGTACTGGAGTTTCAGCTTTAGCATCATTCCTTCCAAAGAAATCCCAGGGCTGATCTCCTTCAGAATGGACTGGTTGGATCTCCTTGCAGTCCAAGGGACTCTCAAGAGTCTTCTCCAATACCACAGTTCAAAAGCATCAATTCTTCGGCGCTCAGCTTTCTTCACAGTCCAACTCTCACATCCATACATGACCACTGGAAAAACCATAGCCTTGACTAGACAGACCTTTGTTGGCACAGTAATGTCTCTGCTTTTCAATATGCTATCTAGGTTGGTCATAACTTTCCTTCCAAGAAGTAAGTGTCTTTTAATTTCATGGCTGCAGTCACCATCTGCAGTGATTTTGGAGCCCCCAAAAATAAAGTCTGACACTGTTTCCACGGTTTCCCCATCTATTTACCATGAAGTGATGGGACCGGATGCCATGATCTTCGTTTTCTGAATGTTGAGCTTTAAGCCAACTTTTTCACTCTCCTCTTTCACTTTCATCAAGAGGCTTTTGAGTTCCTCTTCACTTTCTGCCATAAGGGTGGTGTCATCTGCCTATCAGAGGTTATCGATATTTCTCCCAGCAATCTTGATTCCAGCTTGTGTTTCTTCCAGTCCAGCATTTCTCATGATGTACTCTGCATATAAGTTAAATAAACAGGGTGACAATATACAGACTTGACGTACTCCTTTTCCTATTTGGAACCAGTCTGTTGGTCCATGTCCAGTTCTAACTGTTGCTTCCTGACCTGCATACAAATTTCTCAAGAGGCAGATCAGGTGGTCTGATATTCCCATTCATAGGCCCCCAAACAGGACTAAATGGTTGCATAATTTGCTGAAGGACACACATCTACTGATTATTAGGATCAGATCAGAATCCACGTCTTTCTGACACCAAGCACATTTTCTCTTCCCATTGGTTTGTCCCCTCTTTTCAACAATCTTAGTAATTTAGTCTGGCATGTTCCTTTGTTTTGTAGATGGAGATGATGTACTTAATTTTCCAGCCTGATAGACTCATGGCACAGCATGTGTGGCAGGGCCAGAGCGGGGCTGTCTCTCCACACAGGCTGTCCTGCCAACTCCCTGCCCTTGCTTGCAGATCTCTTTGCCAAGTGCACATCTAATGCTTTCAGGGCACTATTGCTCTTCAAGTGACAGATCTTAATGCTCCTAATCGTCACCCATTATATCATCATTACTTTTTCTGTGGAATTAAAATTCTTTTCATAAAAGGGCAAAAAAGTTCATCTGCCTTACAGCATATCCCAGACTTCTCTGTTGGAATAGTTGGTTCTTTAAAATTTCCAGCTCTGGCTCCAGAGTGACTTTCATTATCTTTCCCTGTGGCAGTTTGTGGGAAGGAGTTACAGTCACACAGTAACTTCTGCTGTCAGTGTCTTCCTTTTAAAATGAAAATTGAGACTTCCCTGGAGATCCATTGGTTGACTCTGTGCTTCCAATGCAGGGGGTGAGGGTTTGAGCCCCAGTCGCGGAACTAAGATCCCACATACCACTCAGGGGGGTTAAAAAAATATTAGTAAAAATTTTAAAAATAAAACTGCTAAACAGTGAGTCATAGAGGGCAAGGGCAATATCTTATTATCCTCTGTGTGCCTGGTACCCTGCCTGACACATCATAGGTGATCATTACATACTTGTCAAATAAGTTAGTGGGCCTTTGCCATTCCTTTTTTTGAAGCACATTTGAATTCTCTGCCTTCAGATCTATGGGGTGGCCATTAAGCTTAAGAAACTTATAGCACAATAGATTTTAAAAGACGTATATAGGAATTTTATGTCCCGTCTTACAGGTGAAGAAATTGTGGCATGAGGCACTGAGATGCTGAAGCCAAGAGCTACACAGCAGAACCACAACAAAGGCGATGCCCATCAGAGGTAATCCAATACCTTTCGTTTCTATCTCCTTCCACCTGGACACCTCCCTGGTTCCATTTCTTTTCATTTTTTCTGATGTTACGATTGCAGAAGTTCTTCCTCTCTTAAACCAGTGTAGAAGTTACTATCAGCACAAGGTCAGTGAGTTATAAGCCCTTCTTCATCAACATCAGAGCAGGGACCCAAGACGAGCCCTGTGAAATTCCTTCCCGTCTAAGCTTCCAAGGCAGCATCTTTGACCCACAGGCCAAAAAGAAGTGACTTGCGTCACATTCTGTGGCTGTTGTTTGCTGGCCTGTGAGTTTCTCCGTTAGGTGGCCAGAGGCTCCTGGAGAGGCAGTAAGCAGTCACCAGGGGGACAGTTCAGACTCTGGAGTCACAGCCCAGGGGGCCTTGGCTATATGCTCAGTTCAGTAAACACAGACTGTGCTGCCACTGGGAGCTGTTACGGTAACAAGACAAGCATGGGCCCTGCTTCATGGAACTTTCAGGGTTACATCTAGAAGAAGACAGGCATTCAATGAATGAATAAAAACCTGGCTAGTATTTATGAGTGCTTATTACATGCCAGACACTGTACAGTTTCACACATTATTTGACGGTGAGTCAGTAGGTGGTAGAACTAAAAGATTCGAGCCACACTCATTTCTGTCTGACTCTAAAGCCCAGATTGATGAAGAGAGAATATATACCAAGTGAAATGTCTAGCACTTAGTCAGCATCGTGGAAGAATGGAAGAAATCTGGACTTGAGTCAGGAGGCTCGAGTCCTGGATCTGACCCCTCTGTGACAATGGGCTGAGAAGGTGAGGCCACCGCAAGGGAGAGGAAGCTCCCAGAGGCGGGGCCAGGCAGGTTCACTACCTTGCCTTTAACATCTGGCGCAAAGAAGGTCGTGGAATTCAATTACACTGGCCTGATTGAAAACATCCTGGGATGCTGCCACATGGCTGACCCTTGAAAACATTCTGCTAACTAAAATAAAGCAGGCAATAAGGACAGATATCATATGATTCCATTCAGATGAGGTCCTTAGAACAGTCACATTCATCAAGAAAGTATGGGATTCTGTAAGACGTTATGGAAAGACCACAACCAACTTTTCAGCCAACCCAATAAAATAGTGATTACTGGGGAGTGAGGAGAGGGGAGAATAAGGAGTTATTCTTTAATGGTTGTGGAGTTTCTGTTTAGGTGATTAAAAAATTCTGGACATAGTGGTGATGGTAGCACATTGTGAATGTCATTAATGCCAGTGAGTCATTCCCTTTAAAAATGGTTTAACCTGGTAAGTTTTATGTTCTGTATGTTTGAGCAAACTCCGGGGGTTGGTGATGGACAGGGAAGCCTGGTGTGATACAGTCCATGGGGTCGCAAAGAGTCGGACACGACTGAGCGACTGAAATGAGTGAAACTGATATTTACCACAATAAAATGCAATATTTTTTAATTAAAAAAGTAGATATTCTTGGAAACCAAGCACTGTCACAAGACCTTAGAAACTGAAGAGGACAGACCTGAAGGATATAAATGGAGAAATCATTTGATGATATGCTTTGGCTGATTACTTATTGATACTGAATATCAGCACTAACATAATACTTTCCCAAGTACTCTGTGTACTTTACTACCACGAGAATGGAAGCTACTGTTTATCTTTTGCACAGAAGAGGAGAGCTTGTTCTGTCAGCTCCACATGGGGAGAGTCTGGCCTTGAACTCAGGTCCCACAGGTAAACATCACAGCAGGCTCCTCCTCTCCAGGAAAGCAGCCTCCATCCAAGTAGACTTGATTGGGGTGGACTAATAGCTATCATTTAAAAGGAAAATATGTTTATATATATTTATTGAAATATAACTGCTTTACCATTTTATGTTAGTTTCTGCTGTATGATGAAGTAGAGTGAGTCAGCTGTGCCTGCTAAGTCGCTTCAGTCATGTCTGACTCAGTGTGACCCTGTGGTCTGTAGCCCACCAGGCTCCTCTGTCCATGGGATTCTCCAGGCAAGAATGCTGGAGTGGGTTTCCGTGCCCCCCTCCAGGGGGTCTCCCTGACCCAGGGATCGATCACCTATGTATATACACACATATATCCCCTCCCCCTGAACCTCCTGCAGCCCCCTCATCCAGCCATCTGGATCATCACAGAGCAGCAGGCTGAGCGTCCAGTTCTTTTAGCAGGTTCCCGCTAGCTCTCTATTTCTGACATGGTAGTGTATATATGTCAGTCCCGATCTCCCATTCGCCCCACCCTCCCCTTACCACCCTGTATCCACATGTTTGTTCTCTACATCTGCATTTCTGCCCTGGAAATATGTCCATCTGTACCATTTTTCTAGATTCCACATGTATATTAATTTATTAACTTATGACTTTTTTTTTCTCTTTTTGACTTACTTTGCTCCATGTGACAGACTCTGAGTCCATCCACATCTCTACAAATGACCCAACTCCCTTCCATTTAGTGGTTGAGAAATATTCCACTGGGTATTTAGGTTCTTTCCATGTCTTGACTATTGTAAGTAGTATTGCAGTGGACATTGGGGTACATGTGTCCCTTTGAATTATGGTTTTCTCAGGGTATATGCTTAGTAATGGGATTGCTAGGTCATATGGCAGTTCTATTTTTAGTTTTTCTGGGAACTTCCATGCTGTTCTCCGCAGTGGCTGTACCAATTTACTTTCATTCCCACCAATGGTGCAGGAGAGTTCCCTTTCTCCACACCCTCTCCAGTATTTACTGTTTGTAGATTTTTTGATGATGGTCACTCTGACCAGTGCAAAGTAATACCTCATTATAGTTTTGATTTTCATTTCTCTACTAATTAGTGATGTTGAGCATCTTTTCCATGTGTCCCTTGGCCATCTGTATGTCTTTTTTGGAGAAATGTCTATTTAGATCTTCTGCCCATTTGAAGATGAACTTTGATGAGATTCTAAGTTCTCCTGGACCCAAAGACTGAAAAGGACAGAAAAGCTCTAACCAAATCCATATGATCTCCGGGCTACAAAAAACTCTGTACAAATAGTGGTGCACACAAAATGCGATTTCTTTTGTGCTAAGGAGGAAGTCTAGCTTTTCTCTGATGTTCTCCAGTGGTCTAGTCCTAAGCTGTATCTTCTCCATCCCAGGAGAATGGGTGAGCGTGTGAGGCTAGGCCCTGTCTTGGATAGCTGTCAGTCCTTATAATGCCCCTGGAGCTCTGACAAGGCTGAACAAGATCATCTGTTCATTGCCCCAAGACAGCGCTTTTCCAGATACTGCCATGTACCCCCATGGGGCAAATTTTCCCCTGGTTGGGAACCACCACCATAAGGAAGGACCTCTATGGGGAGACATTAATTCATTCAGGTGCTTAGCCCTCCTTGCTGTGCTGGTCTTTTCTCCTACTTCTGCTGGCCCAGTGTGCTGCTGATCCTATAATTCAGAATTGGTTCATGCTGAATTAAAGAAGGGAACAATGCTGATCCCAGACTCCCACCACCTATCCCTTTACCCTGTGGGATATGCAAGACTTTTGCAGTGTGTTATTCAGTGATATCGGAGAAGGCAATGGCACCCCACTCCAGTACTCTTGCCTGGAAAATCCCATGGACAGAGGAGCCTGGTAGGCTGCAGTCCATGGGGTCGCTAAGAGTCAGACATTACTGAACGACTTCACTTTCACTTTTCACTTTCATGCATTGGAGAAGGAAATGGCAACCCATTCCAGTGTTCTTGCCTGGAGAATCCCAGGGATGGGGGAGCCTGGTGGGCTGCCGTCTATGGGGTTGCACAGAGTCAGACATGACTGAAGCGACTTAGCAGCAGCAGCAGCATTCAGTGATATAAATGAATGAAGAAATTAAATGTTACAAGTGGTTGGTGAGGGCCCTGATCCCAGATCAGCCAATAAAGGGGATCTTGTGATCCCTGCCCTTAGATAATCTACCAGTGGTGTCCCCCTGAGAAACGTCTCAGGGAAGGGACTTGGCAGCTGTCTCTTGGTGCAGCTGGCCACACGCTGGAATGCCTCAGCTGCTGTAAATGGACTTTGCAAACTCCCACACCGGGGATACTCCAGTCTGTCCTTGGAGTGTGTATGAGAGTCACCTTAACTTGTCAAAAAGCCACCCTGCCTCCCTCCTTGAGGCCAAAACAGTGGAGCTATTAGCAGGGGATCACAACAAAGTCACAAGCGGGAACAAGACCATGCACAGCCCATCGTGAGCTTTCAGTAAATGCTGGTTGGGACTTCTCTTCTGGCTGTTTCAAAGGAGGTAGCATGTTCTCTACCAGGTAAGAGAGGATTTACTCCATGTTAGTCACAGTCTCATAAAATAAAGGTTAGCAATTTCTGAACAAATTCAATTTTAGAGTAACCTTTCCTCTCTACTAGTTTTGTTCATGTAAGAACATTTAGACTCTTACTTTTTAAATGAATGATAAATGTAATATTTATTATAGAAAAAGTAACTGCAAAGAAGTGCAATGGCACAGAAAATAATTCACAGTAGTCCTACTGCCAAAGAGAGTGCAGCAAACAATTTTGACATTTTTATCATACATTCTGTCAAGGTTTTTTTTCCTTTGCATGATTTTTATTTTTAGAAGTAACGTGTTGTATTACAGCCCCATCAAAGAAGAAGTGATACATTTCCACTGAAAAAATTGAAGAGAGAGTTTAGTAAAGTTACTGTTAATAAGAGAGTTGCTGCTGCTAAGTCGCTTCAGTCGTGTCCGACTCTGTGCGACCCCACGGACTGCAGCCCACCAGGCTTCTCCGTCCCTGGGATTCTCCAGGCAAGAACACTGGAGTGGGTTGCCATTTCCTTCTCCAATGCATGAAAGTGGAAAGTGAAAGTGAAGTCAATCAGTCATGTCCAACTCTCAGCGACCCCATGGACTGCAGCCTACCAGGCTCCTCCATCCATGGGATTTTCCAGGCAACAGTACTGGAGTGGGGTGCCATTGCCTTCTCCCAAAAGAGAGTAGATGGGGTCAAAAAAGGAAAAGAAGGAACAAGGTAAGGAGACCTCAAGAGATGGTACAGCAACTTCCCTGGAGACTAACAACAGGGAAGCACCATTCCCACTCCCAGCCTTTAAAGGGGAGGAGGAGAATCGGTGGTCACTCCAAGACAGAGAGTGAGTTGGAAGGTTGCATGGGGGAGAACCCCTTGAGAAGAAGAGAGATGATGAGGCATCAGAGGAAGGGAGAAAATGCCTTGTCCTCTAACCTCTGAGTCCCTGCCAGTGGCCCCAGACACCAGCCAGTATGGCTGCCCAGTGGTGCAGTCAGCCTTCCCGAGTACAGGGCAGGGTGGGCAAGGATACTGGGCAGACAGCCATCCAGGCCAAACAGGAGCATGTTCCTGGAACTAATATTCACTCCACCAAGACATGACCATTGGTTTAAGTGTGGTCAGGATCCTTCAGACATTTTTCTAGGTAGTTACCTATATAACTTGTGTGTTCTCAGTCACGTCATTCATGTCCGACTCTTTGCAGCCCCATGGTCTGTAGCCTGCCAGGCTCCTCTGTCCATAGGATTCTTCAGGGAAGAATACTGGAGTGGATTGCCGTGCCCTCCCAATGTGGTCCATAAGAAGCCTGTTTCCTAGTATCCAGCTTCTTGTTCTCAACTTCTGGGGCCATGGCAAGACTGTGGGTCCCTTTTCTATTAAGTTCAGGTGTGCCAGTGCAGTTTCCTTCAGGTAAGGTATACAAACTGAAATCCCATGTGTTACTTGCAGGGAAAAGCTTTAAGAACCAATGAAATCTTCCCCATTTCTCTCTTATCTTCTGCCACTGGGACTAGGAATGTTTTAGACAAGTGATGTCCAATAAAAATGTAATACAAGCTGCTCTGAAATTTGTTCTAAAATGTTCTAGAAGTCACATTAAAAAATTAATAGATAAAATTAATTTTGATAATATGTTATTTGTCAAATATATTCAAACTATTATCCTATGCAGTTGAGATTAAATATTGTTGAGATACTTTACATTTTTTATACAAAACCTTTGAAACCCAGTGTATATTTTATATTCACAGTGTGTAACAGTGCTGATCAGGTACATTCCAAAGGCTCAATAGCCACTCTTAATAGCCTTGCTGCTGCTGCTGCTGCTGCTGCTAAGTCACTTCAGTCATGTCCGACTCTGTGTGACCCCATAGATGGCAGCCCACCAGGCTCCCCCGTCCCTGGGATTCTCCAGGCAAGAACACTGGAGTGGGTTGCCATTTCCTTCTCCAATGCATGAAAGTGAAAATTGAAAGTGAAGTCGCTCAAGTCATGTCCGACCCTCAGCGACCGCATGGAGCCTACCAGGCTTCTCCATCCATGGGATTTTCCAGGCAGGAATACTGGGGTGGGGTGCCATTGCCTTCTCCCTTAATAGCCTTACTAGATAGCAGCTACCATATGGGATGGGCTCTCTTGATGGTTCGCCAAGAGATGGGTAGTAGAGCACCCGCCTGCCAATGCAGGAGATAAGGGTTCCATCCCTGGGTCAGGAAGATCCCCTGGAGAAGGGAATGGCTACCCACTCCAGTATTCTTGCTTGGAGAATCCCCATGGGCAGAGGAGCCTGGTGGGCCACAGTCTACGGGCTTGCAAAAGAGTCGGACACAGCTGAGCAACTGAAAACAACAACAATCATATGGGACAGCACAGTCCTACCTGAATCTCAGGATGACACATAGCTGAGTCAGTAGCCAAAGTGTGATAAGCATACAGTGTGACTGAGAAGTAAACCTCTTTTGTTTACTTAAGGCATCAGTATTTTTGTGTTGTTTGCCCGTAGAGCATCACCTGGTCTATCCAGACACACACACACATCCTATCAATAACTCAGGTAATCAGTTTCCTATGGATGGGCATACACGTGGTTCCCAGTTTTTCACTCCCATAAAAATGTGTTGATAAACATCCATATGTGTATTTCTGATGCTCATATGCAGGTTTTTCTCTGGAGTAATTACCTAAGAATAAAATCATATGTATACTTTTTGTTTTAACAAGTGTGTCTAAAAAGTTGTCTGGATGGACCATACAAATTTTCACTTTAATCAGTGGTATCTGAAAGTAACTGCTTTTCTGTATTCTTACTGGTATTTAATATCATCAAATTTTTCATTTAAAAGGTTTTTTTGTATTTACATTTTGATATTATACTTGACAAAACAGCCTGTTCTTTTAACATCATAAATATTTTAATCTAATTAAAGTTTGTATTAACCTTGATTTTAAATGACTGCATAAAAACACGATATGGATATGCCAGATTTATCTAACCATCTCCTGAGTCTTTTTGGCATTTGGATTATTTATAACTCAGATTATATATATACCATAATGAATATTTTTACACATTCAACTTTTTCCACAGTTCAATTATTTTTCCTTAGGATAAATTCTAAAAGTGTAAGTATTGGATCAAAGGCCCATAAATTTTGTGTTTTTCACGTCCCCTCTTTCCTTTTCTACTTACTTTACCATATTGTATTAGTTTCTGCTGTACAACACAGTGAATCAGCGATGTGTATTCTTTATCCTCTCCTTCCTGAATCTCCTTCCGACTCCCACATCCCGACCCTTCAGAGCGCCTTTCTGAAGCCCCCGTGCTGTGCAGTGGCTTCCCACCAGCTATGTCACATTCAGTAGCAGATAACTGTCAGTCCCACTCTCCCAGTTCATCTCACTCTCCCTCTCCCCACCCATGCTCACATGTCCGTTCCCTATGTCTGCATCTCTGTTCTTGCAAATGGGTTCATCTGCACCATTTTTCTAGATTTCATACATATGTGTCAGTATACAATATTTTTCTCTTTCTAATTTCACTCGGTATGACAGGCTCTAGGTCCATCCACATCACTATAAATGACCCAATTTCATTCCTTTAATTGTTTTAGCAGATTTTTTCCCCAGAAGAATTGTATCAGTTACACTCCTTTGGGAAATGTCAGATTTTTATAAACCATATACTGGGTATATATTTATATATGCAGATGCCTTCGAGTGCAGTATTGGACTTGGTGCTCACGAGGGTGAGCAAAGGCGAAATGACATGTCCCAGGTCATGTGGTAGGTAAGGGGCAATGCTGACCCTTGAACCCAGCTTTGGACCACAAGTTTATGCTTTTTTTAAAAATATAATTTTATTTATTTCCTTATTTATTTTGGTTGTGCTGGGCCTTCATTGCTGCGCAGGCTTTTCTCTAGTTGCAGTGAGCAGGGGCTACTCTCTACTTGCAGAACAAGGGCTTCTCATTGTGGTGGCTTCCCTTGTTTGGGCTTACCTGGTGGCTCAGATGGTAAAGAATCTGCCTGCAAAATCTGCCTGCAACAAGGGAGACCCAGGTTCGAGCCTGGGTTGGGAAGATCCCCTGGAAAAGGGAATGGTTACCCACTCTGGTATTCTTGTCTGGAGAGTTCCATGGACAGAGGAGCCTGACGAGCTACAGTCAGTCCTTGGGATCACAAAGAGTTGGACATGACTGAGCAACTTTCACTTTTACTTTCTCTTGTTGCAAACCATGGGCTCTAGGGTGCACGAGCTTCAGTAGTTGGGGCCCGTGGGCTCGGTAGTTGCGGCTTCCAGGCTCAGTAGTTGTAGCGCATGATCTTAGTTGCTCCACAAGATGTGGGATCGTCCCAGACCAGGGATCAATCCCGTGTCTCTTGCATTGGCAGATGAATTCTTAACCACTGAGTCACCAGGGAAGCCCAAGTTTAGGCTTTTTGTTTGTTTTGTTTAATGCTTCATCTGTCTCCTTTATCCTGGTGTTGAAAATAGCCTTTTCTTTGATCACTACAGCCACAACTCTTGACCCCAATTAATTAATTAAGATCTTCAAGTAGAGCTGTGTAGTATTAACAATGGCTTCTTTCTGTAGGAAAAAATCTCTTCCATGTTTAAAAAAAGGCATGTCAAGCTATAACTTCAAGATGCCAGGAGAGGGCACTGCTGGCCCATAATCTGCTTCAGAAATAAACAGACCAGCTCTCCAGAGGAGACTGTTTTTGAGATGGTTTCCCTAGGAGAGAGAGAGACCTTCTGCTGGAGGAATATTAAGCTGTTGTTTGGCATACAGAGCTGTTTTCCAAGGAGACTCATCAGGGTTCTTTATTCAGGTGATTTAGCCACACAAACAAACCACCTTGTTTCAAAATGAAAGGGGAGTCATGAGAAGGCATTGAACTCTTTTAAAGCGGAAACCATCACAGATATTTCTTAGTATAGTTCTCACCACTGGAGACAACAATGAAATGCACACAGGGACATTCTCAGTCACTCAGTCGTGTCTGACTCTTTGCAGTCCCATGGACTGTAGCCCACCAGGTTCCTCTGTCCATGGGATGATACATGAATACTGGAACAGGTTGCCGTTTCTTTCTCCAGGGGATCTTCCCGACCTAGGGATTGAGCCCTCGTCTTGTGTCTCCTACAGTTGGCGGGCAGATTCTGTACCAGCTGAACCATCCAGGAAGTGCATGCACATGGGGAAATAGGGCCGAATGCAAGTGTGTCAGAAAAGATCAGAAACCGTCTCCGGACATTTTCCCATTTTGTTCCTTGGACAACTGTTGGTGTTCTGTAAATGTTAGCTGAGAGCAGAAGGTTCCTGCTCTCTGAGGATACACAGAGATGTCCCTTCCCTGCTATGATCAGAGCTCCTTTCTTGCCTGGGCCATGGCCATAATATTCTTGATTGGTTTTCTTTCCCCCATTGCCACGTCCCCAGTTCCACTCTGGCCCCACAGTGCAGCCTGAACAGACTTTGTAACGAAGAGTTGGATACCATTACTCCTCCCTTGAAAACCCCCTTGACATTCCCCACCATCTCTCAAATCAGAGTCTTTGCATATCTTACCCTACTTTCAAAATCAAGCCTCTGCCCACTTTCCCAGCCCCATTTCATGCCAGTCTTCCTGCTCCCCTCCTACTACTGTGTTCCACACACACAGAATTTCTTGCCTTCTCCCCAACGTGCTTTGCCTTTTAACTCTCCTTTCATTGAAATTACATGTCTGTTGAGGAGTTCATGCTGGTTTTGGTCCAAATTCTAACCTCCATGCTTTGCGCCTTCTATTCCCTCTGACCTGGGAATTCTTCACCATTGTTTTCTCAGCCTATCAAATTCCTGCTCATTCTTCAAAATCCAGGTAACAAGTCACCTCTTCCTGATGTCTTCTCCAAATCTCCAGACACAGTCACTATTCTGTTGGTACTCCCATGGGTCACTGTGGGTCTACTGTGTGCTGCTGTTTCTTATTTTGTCTGTTGGTACCTCTGTACAGAGAGCTCTTATAAGAAAGGGACCATATCTCGTTCTTCATTTTATCTAAGCTTAGCTAAGCTTATATAGCCTGGCATGTAATAGACTCTCAATCAACTATTATTATTTTCATTTGCATTTGGATAGATAGGCTTTCCAGAAACTTGGGTAATCTGGCAACATACCGCATGTATCATTCTAAAATTTTTGGAGGTTCTAAGCTCTCATTATTCATAATTTTGCAGTTCACACTTGAGAATATTTGTTTATGCTTACTTTTATTTCTTTCTTCTGAATGATTTTATTTGGAAAGAGAATATCTGAGGTTAGATTTTGGACCAAGACCAGCATGAATTTCTTAACAGAGATGTAATTTCAATGAAAGGAGAGTTTCTAGTGGGTAAGAAGGGAAACTGGCTCCAAGTATTTGACAGAAGGAAACAGAAGAATTAAAGTGGAGAGGGAAGCAAGGATCCTGAGAGCTGGTTTGTCACACTGTAGGGAGGGAGAGACAGGTGATAACAGGAGTGAGTGAGGAAGGAGAGAGGGGTGAGTGTGAGCATTTATTTCTCCTCCTACAAGTTCTATTTCTGCTCCCAATGGCAGGAATTAACATTGGTGAAAGACAATTGCCAAGTTTCTACCAACTCCCCACATTCTTTCAGATGGTAATGAGTTCTGAATGATCATTACATCTTGAAATGTATAAAGTCACTAAAAGGAACATTATTCACTCAGAAATTTATGGAGCTTGTCACTTCACAATGTAGGTATTTTAATGAGTCTTGAAACTCTTCATACTGGTCCTGTACACACACAGAAAGTTTTAACAGCCTATATAAGCACATGTCTGCACGCGCACGCACACACAGACATGGAGCTTCAAACACCCACTCTCCCACGTGGGGCATGACTCCGTTTTCCTATTGATGGATAGAACTTTAGGTTGAGATGAACCATCTGTCTACCAAATGGCATTTCTAGTGCTTCAATCACATCTCCAATAATCACTTCTCCTAAACACATTAGTGGGAAATGATGTAAAAAATAATTAAGTGTAACTATCCATTCCATTAGAAATTGATGATATCTATGTTTTATAAATTAGAGACATGTAGGAGAAAATGATTATTCTCACAACTCATTGCGACAGGAAGATCTCTTCATTGTTGCATAAAATTTATCCTAGTAGGAGGAATGAATATTTGAATACTTGGTGGTTTAGGAGAGAAGACGCTAAATGAAAGAGCTACTTGAAAAAAATGGAGTGATAAGGGCAAGTAGGAAAAAAGGGTTTATGCCAGTAAAACTTGCTTCTCACCTTAGGAAAATTAAATACAGTGTAGAATTGATTAGTATAGTTTCTGTGACCCATGAAAATCAGGTAGATTTTTGGTTGTCAAAATGTAGCTTCTGGCTTAGCCAGACACAACATTACTCAAGTTTCCATTAACCCACCTATGAAAAGCCCCTCTCATCCTAAAGTAAGTAGATAGAATCTTTGTTCATCACTGTCCACATGGTTTAAAACACAACAAAGAAAAGCGAGTAATCTCTTTCAGTTGCCTGGATATTTCTTTTTGAGAAGAGAAAATATTGCTCCTTCATTTATTTAGTGCACTATTCATACAAACACACACAGTTTTCAGCAACTTTTATACTATTCATGGACATAAATTCTGAGAAAACAACTAAAGGAAATGTGTGGGATGAGGGGGAGCGTGTATGGTGTGTACAAGCATGTTTTCCTCAAGAGGTTTCTTTTTTTTGGCTTTTGTTTTTGTTTTCTTGATCATAAGTAAAATAATTCAGACATACATGAAAGAGATGTTCTGGTAATAAGGCATATTCAGAGAAGTAGCTTGTCACATTCTCTACTCATTCAGAATGTAAGAATGTTCTGAATTGAGTCAAGCCCATGACTCATAGGAAGGCTAGTAGATGCCTTCTTGGGCTAAATAAGGACACTGACTGAGTGCCTCATGGAAACAAGCAATTGGGCTGGTAGCTCTGCATATCATTTTGCTCTTTGGCTATAAAATAAAGAAAAGTTGACTAGTGTTCAAAGGGACCATAGTTGGATAACACATATAGCAACATTTAGCTCTGGAAGGAAAGTTATGACACACCTAGACAGCATATTAAAAAGCAGAGACATCACTTTGCTGACAAAGGTCCATCTAGTCAAAGCTATGGTTTTTTCAGGAGTCATGTACAGATGTGAGAGTTGGATCATAAAGAAGGCTGAGCACTGAAGAATTGTGGTGCTGGAGAAAACTCTTGAGAGTCCCTTGGACTGCCAGAAGATCAAGCCAGTCAGTCCCAAAGGAAATCAACCCCAATTATTCATTGGAAAGATGATGCTGAAGCTCCAATAGTTTGGCCATCTGATGGGAAGAGCTGACTTGCTGGAAAAGACACTGATTCTGGGAAAGATTGAAGGCAAAATGAGAAGGGGGCAACTGAGGATGAGATGGTTAGATGGCATCACTGACTCAATGGACATGAGTTCGAGCAAACTCCAGGAGACAGTGAAGGACAGGAAAGCCTGACATGCTACAGTCCATGGTGTGGCAAAGAGTTGGACACAACTTAGTGACTGAACAGTAACGAAAGCTCACTATTCAAGCCCATGAAAGAAAAAAAAAAATACTATGGGGTTTATGAAAATAGTCTCTAGGATTGGTAAGAGGTATATTATTCTGAAGGGCTTCCCTGGTAGCTCAGCTGGTAAAGCATCCACCTGTGATGCAGGAGACCCCAGTTCAATTCTTGGGTCAGGAAGATCCACTGGAGAAGTGATAGGCTACCCATTCCAGTATTCTTGGGCTTCCCTGTTGGTTCAGCTGGTAAAGAATCTGCCTGCAATGTGTGAGACCTGGGTTCAATCTCTTGGTTGGAAAGATCCCCTGGAGAAGGGAAAGGCTACCTACTCCAGTATTCTGGCCTGGAGAAATCCATGGATTATACAGTCCATGGGGTTGCAAAGAGTCAGACACAACTGAGTTTTTGGGCTTCCTTGGTGGCTCAGCTGGTAAAGAATCTGCCGGCAATAAAGGAGACCTAGAGTCAATCCCTGGTCATGAAGATCCTCTGGAGAAGGGAAGGGCTATCCACTCCAGTATTCTGGCCTGGAGAATTCCATGGACTGTATAGTCCAAGGGGTCGCAGAGTCGAACATGACTGAGCAACTTTCATTAGATATTATTCTGAAGATACAGAATAACAGCAAATCTTTGAAGGTAAGTTACTACAGGAATCAGACAAAAATGTTTAGAAAAAACATATTTGACTACCTAATAAGATGCCAGGAGATATGGCCTCTGTGAAACAGAAGCAGAAATCCTCAAGGATGGGAAAAGCTAAAATGAAAATATAGCATAAACAAAATAAGGATTTCAGGGAAGACAGAGAAAATAAAAGAGGCAAAGATTTCAAGTACACTAAAGATGCAGAATAAATCTACACTGGAGACAATAATAATCAGAAATTGCAAAAAATTAAATTTAGTGATGGAGAGAACAAACTTTAAAATATATTTGATAGAGGAATGGAAGATGGAAGAGGTAATATACAGAGAAAAAAGAAACTAGATACTCTACTTAACAATTACAAGAGTTTCTGAGGAAAAACCCAGAATAATTGGTATTGAATTGATCAAGAACATAACTGAAGAAAATCAAGAATCAAGAAAATTAAAAAATCAAGAACATAATCGAAGAAAATTCTGCAGAGATTTTTTTAGGGAGGTATTTTTAATAGCAAGATATTGTTGGGGGTCAGGGGTCATATCTTACTACATTCCCACATAGAATCAATGAAAATGACATATACCTAAATATTATATAAATCTGAAATTAAGCACTCATTGTATTTATAAATAAAATGAAAATAATTCCATAAGCATCCTCTCAGATAATCCACATATGAGCTACAAAGAAACATACATCTGGCTGGCCCCAAACTATTCTTCTGTTTTTCTGATACTAAATAAAAAAGGATAAGAGAACAAAAATTTTGAGAGGAAAACAGTGAGCTCTGGTAATTCATATGTGAAAGCAATAGGAAAATACTCTCAGATACACCAATGCTAAGTGGCAGCAGTGGGTAAAGAATCTGGTTGCTCAGTGGGTAAAGAATCCACCTGTCTGATCTGATCTGAATGATCCATATGGGAAAATAATCTAAAAAAGATCGGATGTATGTAGAACTGATTCACTTTGCTGTACAGCAGAAACTAACACAATATTGTAAATCAACTATACTCCAATAAAAATTTTAAAAGAAAAAAAAAAAAAAAGAATCCACCTGTGATGCAGGAGACACAGAACACATGCGTTCAATCCCTGGGTCAGGAAGATCACCTGGAGAAGGAAATGGCAACCCATTCCAGTATCCTTGCCTGAAAAATCCCACGGACAAAGGAGCCTGGCAGGCTACAGTCCAAAGTGTGAGCTATCTCGTTTAAAAAAAAACAAGGTTGGAGACAGAGCTTCAGTTGGTGAAAAAGACTCTCATAAATCAAAAAATTAGGATGATATGTATAAAAGTACTGAAATTTCTGTTGTCATTTGAAGTTTCTTTTCTAAGGAAATATTTTTATATATACATTTTATTGTCCAAAGATATCAATTGAAGCATTATTTCTTTAAGCAAAAGTGGTAAACAGGCTAAATGTTTAACATCACTGAAATACCCAAATGATGGGTCATTATTCATTCATTAAAAGTGATATTTAGGAAGAATTTTAAGGATGTGAGAAAATATTTATGATATAAAGTTTAATGAAGAAAACGTGGTAGAATTTTGTACAGAACAACCTTTACGATTTAAAAAGCACCAAAGAAAATAGATTAGATAAAAATGTAATGAACAGCAGCTGTGGATTCCCCTCAGGAAGGGAATTAGGATTGAATGTTATACTCATGAGCAGTCTCTAAATTTTCTTGGAAAACCTCGAATGTCAGGATGGGAAAGACAGAATAACAAAATTTTAGAACTTGAAATGCCTTTAGTGATTGTCTACTGTTGTAATCCCAACCATGAAACCAGTTTAGAACTCCTCAAGCAATTTTTAGTGCTTCAAATAATAACAAAATACATTTACTATACATTAGTTGGTGCCGGTCACAATTTCTTTACATAGACTCTCTCCAGCTTTAAAAAGTGTTATATATTTATTTACTCATCAGAAGGTCAAGAAACTTTATCTCAGGTCTTCTAACAGCTGGTCTAATAGCCTTTCTAATTCCCCAAACTTTGCATGAACTGGAATGTTCTCATAGGGCTCATAAGTGAGACACCTAGTTTTGCTCGAGTAGATCATAACAGTACCAGAGAGGAGACTATGTGGAATATTTTTGCAGGAGAGTTGTCATGCAAAGCATTTGGAGTCTAACAGCATTGGCTTTTACATATGACTCAACAACTTAAAAGCTGGATGGTTTTAGATAAGTCAATTAACCTTTCTGGATCTCTGTATCCTCATAGACATGTTTTAAGAATTTAATTAGAGGACACATATGGAGCACCAGGCACATTTCCTGGCATATAGACCTCGCTTATATCTATTGATTCTCTCCACCCCTTCACAGAATCTTCTCAACATCCATTCTGATGATCCATTTGACACGCTGACCTCTTCCTCTGAAATGGGAAGCACTCTATGCCCCATTTTCAAACATAATGGAACCATTTTCCTTTCCCTGTAACTTGCTCCCAGTGCCCTCTTTTATTCCACTTTCTAATTGAACCCTGAGTACTGCAAGTTCCTCTCGGCAAGAGCTTAAAGTGGCTTCCTGCCTCCTTGCAAATCTGCCTCTGATTCGACCCGTTTTCTTTGCCTCTCCCAGTGGCAGTGCTAGCCCCCTTGGAGACCTCCAGCAAGGCTGGCTAAACCATGGGGAGCAGGCAGCACGCAGCTACCTTAACTGCAGGACTGGCATCTTTATTCAGACCCCAGGGCACTGGCAAAGGAGGATGGTTGAGTTTGAGTCATACCTGGCCCCAGACTATTCCTTCACCCCGTCCTCCTCTCATTTTCTCTGTGACTGGCATAGACCACCCTGCCCTCCCTCCTGGAACATTCTTACATCCCTTTGTAGCTCTCCAGATGGTAGCCATCCATTAGCCTTCCATTTCAATCCCACTCCCCCAGGAACTGCATGCTCACTAGTCCAGCCTGCTTCATTCCCTACCTCCTGCCAACAGCTGGGGCTCTAGGTTACTCCTCCTACTCAGTTGTGTTTGAGAATGAAGACTCAAACACAGAATGGACCTGAATGGATTTGACAGAATGGATTTGAATCTTGGCTCTTTGTCTTATTAGCTGTGTGATCTTGAGAAAGTGGCCAATCTTTTCTAAGGAAGAGTTTCCTCATCTGTAACATGCATTCGTGTGTGTTAAGTCACTTCAGTCATGTCCAACTCTTTGCAACTCTTTGGACAATAGCTTAGCGGGCTCCTCTGCCCGTGAGATTCTCCAGGTAAGAATACTGGAGTGGCTTGTCATGCCCTCCTCCAGAGGATCTTCCTGACTCAGGGATGGAATCTGTGTCTCTTATGTTGAGTCTCTTACCTCTCCTGCATTAGTAGGTGGGTTCTTTACCACTAGCGCCACCTGATAAGCCCCATTTGTAACACAGGGATACTAATAATACAAGCCTCATAGAAGTGCTATGTAGACTGCATTAAAAAACACTTAGAAAAGTGCCTTGCACATAAATAAGGATTTAATAAACATTTTTTAAAGTAACATACGTTTTTTGAAGTAAGCTTCTATATGACAAGATTGATCATCTATCCATCCATTCATCCATCTATCCTATACTTGGGACCCAGGGGAAAACCAGGCCCAATCTGTGTCCTCAAGGAGCTGGCAGTCTTACCAGGGAGAAAGAAATGTGAGCACGTTTATTATGATAATGATATATCTGAAAGCTTAGGACTTGGCAACTTGGAGCCTGTTGTCTTCCCCATTGATGTGACAGCTGAGACAGAGCATCCTCATTTGGCTGCAGTGTGCTGTCTGCCCATTGCTACTGGCTGCTCACTGAAGCCTCTTGGTCCCTGAGAAAAAGCTGGAGGGACCAGCTATTCTGATTTCAGCGCCACAGTAACCTCTTCTTTTGCTGTATGGGAAATGGAGGAACTTTCAAACACAGCCTTCTGGAGCTTCTAGGACCTTGGCCAGGATTTTAATCCTTCCAAACCAATTACTCCAAGCTGAGGGTCAGTGGGCCAACTCTGGATTTGATCCTAGAGTCAGACAGCAAAGGTTGCCAGTCACCTGATACCCTCTCAACACCTTCCACCCAGTAGATCAGTCAAAAACATCCCCAACAAGGAATAAGTCCTATCTTTAGAAGATTTTTAGGGAGTCATTTCACAGATGCCCCTGCCAATATGAGATTATTCAGAAAACCTCTGAATCACCATACAAAGATGTGAGAGGACACAAATATAGAAATAGTGCCCAATTAGCTCAGAGGATTACAAGAGCCTCTGATCCGGGCCTTAGTCAGGGCTGTGATTTCCACATAAGCCAGCTGGCCTTGTGTCTGATGCCTGCAGACCTAACGCCGAGAGGACAACATGTGGTCTTCAGGGAGCAGGGGAGAGTGTGGGCTGCTCTGCAGAGTCCCCATGACCCAGAATCAAAGGTTATATCCAGAATTAACTCTGTGCCTTTGCCCAGAATGTTCTTTCCAGTTGGCACCCCACCTGGCAAGATCCCTGCCTTTCTGGAAAAACATAGCTTATGTGTCCTCTCTTCTGTAAGGTTTTCCCTAATTCACCATCCATCACCTGATGCTTCCAGTTCTTGTTCAACAGACATTTATGACATTCTCTTTTTATTACAGTGTGCATGTGTTGCTGCATTTTATGAGGTGTGTACAAGTCTGTTAGACTTGAACTTCCCCAAAGCAGTGTCATGTCCTCCCTATCCCAGTGCTCATCAGGGAGTTGGAATTAGATGTAAACAGACAGGACCAGATGAGTAGATAAGAGATTTGATTTCCAACCACACTAGCTGGGAAGTCAGAGTTACCATCAGCAAAGAGCTCAGAAGAATGGAGCCTCTGATGGTCTCCAGGTGAGAGGAGCTGAAATGGGTGATTTCTGAGCCGAGATGGTAGATATCAATTGAATCCCTTATTGACTGTTTTCCCACAATGCTTAGCAACTCTTACCTCCTGGCCACCTGGTTTTGCTTTTTTACTAATTATTTTACTTCTCTCTACCATTAATCTCTCAAGCTTACATACATCTACTGGATCTGTAGGTGAAAATACTATAGTGGTCCACCGTAGAGATCCAATAGATGTAAATAACCCTCAAAGCAAGGGTAACAGTAAAATGTAGCAAACCAACCAGTTTGGAAAATTCCTAAAAATGTAACAGTCAGCACCTGTGAGCTGGACTGGGCCGGCTCCAGCCCCGTTGTCAGGACCAATAACCCTGATCCCTGACAGGACCACCCCTCCAGGACTCCGCCCACCAAAGGGAAGGCATGGCAGGAGAATCCACTTGCCCAGCCCTAGAGACTGCAATCAAAACAGAGAAAAAGCAAAGAAAGTCTGGCCATCCGGAGAACTGCCACTGCCATCCAAGAGGCTGGAGACCACAGAGGCTACAGACAGGTCCGTCCTTTTCTTCACTTGCTAGACGTTGCATTGCCGGGAGTCGGGATGGTTTTGAAACGGAGATTGGTATTTACTGGGGAGCACTGTGGGGAACAACACCCTGGAGGAAGCTGCGGGACCAGCGAAAAGTTGAACTGTGATCTCGATGCAGTTTGGGCTGGTCCCCTGGGGAGCCCCCGTCCTGGGAGGGCCCTTCCCGCTGTTTTGCTCAGAGGCGCAGAGCCAGGCCTTTGTGTGCGCACCGCTCTGGTCTTGGGATGCAGGCTGTCTCAGAGCTTAAGTGTAGTGCCTGACTGGCAGCTCCCTCCACCAGGGGCAATGCCTGTGGAGGGACTAGGCGCTAAGCGTCCAGCATTCAGCACTCGTGGCAGCTGGGGTGGGAAGGGAATGCCTCGGTCCCGCCGGGGTCTGGTCTGCACTCCGGCCATCCCTTACCCCAGAGTGGGCCCCACAGCAGTATCCACTGGGAACCTGTTAGAAATGCACTGGGTTTTGAGGTCCCACCACAGACCTCCTGAGTCAGAAATTCAGCAGGTGGGGCCTAGCAGTTTGTTTTAACAAGCTCCCCAGGTGATTCTGATGCAACCTGAAATCTGAGAGTTTAACTACCTCACACCAGCAGTTCTCAAACTCTGGTCTCAGAACCCCCTCATCCTCTTAAAATTTACCCAGAGAGCTGTTGTTGACATGGGGAATATCACCATACATTTACCACACTAGAAGCTAAAACTGGGAGATATTTTAAATGTCTTTTGGCTTGTTAAAACAAAAATAAAAGCCTAGAATTTTATGAAGAAAAACTGTAGATTTTCAACACTAGAAAAATAATTAGTAAGAAAAGCAGCATTGTTTCATATTTTTGTGAAATTTTTTGATGACTGGCTTAGTCGAAGGCAGCTGGGTTCTCATATCTACTTTTATGTTCAATCTTTCTTAACATCACATGTCATGTAGCTTCTAGAAAATTATACCATACACCTGTACACTAGAAAGAGAATGAGAAGTAAAAAAGGCACGTAACTGCATATTATAAAAATAGCTTTGACCCTGTAGGCCTTAAAAGGGTTCCAGGGACCCACACTTTGAGAACTACTTCCCCTCACTGTCTCTCCTGCAGCAGGTCAGGCCTCCAGGTCAAATACTGCTAGGTTTTCATGTGTGGAGTAGTTTAGGATTGAGTCTTGGACCTTGTAAATATCACATTGAGGAGACTCTAGGTTACGTTACATCCTAGGAAGAGTGGTCTTTGAATTCACTTGGTTGGGCTCAACAGGCCAGCTCTGTCTCTGGGACAGCAGCATAATGCATTCCTATGGTCTGTTCTCTGTGTGTGTGGATCAGGGCTTAACCAGAGAGTTGGACAGCACTGAAACAGTATTTTGGAGAAGGCAATGGCACCCCACTCCAGTACTCTTGCCTGCAGAATCCCATGGACGGAGGAGCCTGGTAGGCTGCAGTCCATGGGGTCACTAAGAGTCAGACACGACTGAGCGACTTCACTTTCACTTTTCACTTTCATGCATTGGAGAAGGAAATGGCAACCCACTCCAGTGTTCTTGCCTGGAGAATCCCAGGGACAGGGGAGCCTGGTGGGCTGCCGTCTATGGGGTCGCACAGAGTCAGACATGACTGAAGCGACTTGGCAGCAGCAGCAGAAACAGTATTTGAGTCTCTCTCCTTTCTGGGTACCCCCTCACTTGTCAGCAGCTGTGTTTGTCTTGTGCTCAGTTCTCTGCTTTCCACTAAAGTTTTCACCACTGCTGTGCCCCCAACCCCTAACACGGAGTGCAGATTCCTGCTGACCCTCAGGCCAAAAATCCCTTTAAAGATCTCAGCCTCACGATGCTGTTCCTTTATTCTGAGTGTCATCTCTCCTCCAGAATCTGCCTGATTTTGTTCACTCACCAGTGCCTTTGGATCATTGTGGTTTGGTATTTCGTTAGGACAAGTGTTTCCCTTGTGGCTCAGCTGGTAAAGAATCTGCCTGCAGTGTGGGAGACCTGGGTTCAATCCCTGGGCTGGGAATATCCCCTGGAGAAGGGAAAGGCTACCCACTCCAGTATTCTGGCCTGGAGAATTCCATGGACTGTATAGTCCATGGGGTCGCAAAGAGTCAGACTCAACTGAGCGACTTTCATTTTCAGTTGTTATTAGCAGGAAGATAGCGTCATCAGGTGGAGAAGGAAATGGCAACCCACTCCAGTGTTCTTGCCTGGAGAATCCCAGGGACGGCGGAGCCTGGTAGGCTGCCGTCTATGGGGTCGCACAGAGTCCGACACGACTGAAGCGACTTAGCAGCAGCAGCAGCAGCAGCAGCGTCATCAGGAGCTGTCCTGTTACAGAGGAAAAGGAGGGCCATGGGACAGTGGAGGGGGCATTCTCAAACCTCCTCTTTCCCATGTCTTCATTCCCCTCTGGGGTCCTACCAAGAAGGTAGAAATCTAAATTTAGTTTCCAGGACCCTGTGAGTAGAATTGCTGTAAGTTAACACTTGGTACTAGGGCATGATTCTCTTTTTAGCTAGTTTCCTTCCTGTGGCAAAGGTCCAGGTGGACACAGGTCCACTTCCTCCAGCTCAATCAGCCAGTATCTGTTTCTCCCAGGATGCTCTTCTTTCTCCCGCTTGGCAGTGGACCCAGGACATCTGCTTTGGCTGAGGACCAAGCTGGCTCAGTGCTGAGGACTGGGGTCCTTCCTTCTGCTCCCACTTCTTTCTGGTTGCATTCTTCTTGTTAATGGGTTTGTACTCAATCAACCTCTGGTCTGCAGTTCTTTAGACCTAACTGGTTTAGGAAAAAGTATCTATAAGATTACTAGAGTTCCTTGTTTTGGAGTTTGAGGCAAAACCTGCAGCTGATAATATATTGTTTTGTTATATTTGCTGCATTTTGTCAGGCATTTCCCCATATTTATCTCTCTCTTTCTCTGAGATCTCAAAGGGAGGGAGGTTGATTGGCAGAGCAGGATTAAGGAGTCCCCACGTGCTTAGCAAAAGCAGTATCTAACAGTACCCCAGAGTCACCCTTAGTACCACCTGGAGACACTATTGAAACTTGGCAGACATATGCCTTCTCTCATGTCACACCCCAAAACCACAGATCTGAAGGCAGAGTCCAGAGTCTATAGACATGGGAGACCTTGATCTGGGACAGAAAGCACCCAGGACTTGAAGCTTACCCAATCCACACATCTTTCAGGGCGCAGAGCAGGCGGGGGGCCTGGCTGTTACAGTGTGTGACATACTGGGCTGTAGGTGTCTCCTTTCACACTTGTCTCCTCTGCTAGACTAGGAGGCTCTTGGCTTCCAGGAGCTCATCCCTTTTTCCTTTTACCCCTGGCAGCCTTGTGTTACACATTATTCTATTTCTGTTCCCAGACTTAGCATGCTTAGAAGATTCATTCAGAAGTCAGATTCATTCTGTTTCAGATTTCTTCCACAGAATCTTAAAGGGGCTGGAAGCAACATTCAGCATGACCCTTTCTCTGGTCCAGATGAGCCTTCCTTAACCCCGGCCCCGCAGCCCGTCTCGACACCTTCTCTGCCTGCCACGGACCTCACTGCTGCCCTCAGCCCCCTTTCTAGGTAATGCCTACAGGCCTGCTTCCTCTCTGTCTAAAGCTTGCTGTGTTCTCTGCACCAGTCAGTGTCCCAACAAGGAAAAAAAAATGGCAAATACCAACTGGATTAGTTAGGAAGAATTTGATAAAAGGACGTTTTACAAAGATAGTCAGGATTTAAATAAAAATCAAGGTCCAGGACGAGGTGAATATTCCTGGCTCCTCGGGAGGAGGTGGGGGAGAGGTTCTATAGTTGAAGATAAGAATGGGCCTGTGATAAAGGAACACAGGCAGGGAAAGACACCCAGCCTCGCTCTCCTGTTGTCTTCTGATCCCCTGCCCTCGGCTTCCACCGTGAAAGGTCAGTGCAGTGATCTTCCACGGCTGTTGACTTCAGCTGGAGCTCAGCAGGCAATCTATTGAAGCCACACACAGTGGTCAAACTCCCGGGCGCAGGGCAGAGTGGTGAAGAGGTTTGGGGGATGGGTCTGAAGGAGGAAAGAGAAGATGATCCCACAAGAGAGGGACTATTTTATCCCATGGAAGGTAGCACAGTATGGGCATTTTTGTTCTAATCTTACCTGCTGTATGATCTTGAGCAAACCACTTAATCTGTATGTGTTTCAGTTTTCACTTCTGCAAAATGATGATAATACAGGGATTTTATGAGGCTGCTGTGGTAGGTATAAAGCCCATAGGCTGAAGCCTACTACATAGGAAACCTCAACAAGTGGCAAATATCCTTACTAAGACAACCTTCCTGTGTGCCCTTAATCATACCAGTATTCCCTCTCACTTTTGCATCTTCGTTCTCTCCAAGGAATTCTTCCCCTTTGCCTGCAAATATGTCTCAGTAGCTGTTTTCCTCATTCAACTTTGGTTTGTGAAGATAAGTGCAGTGATGGGCATTCTCAGAGAGCTGGACACTTCAGCAGGGCCAGAAAGCTGGTCTGGTACACAGCCTTAGATCAGCAGAATGCCCTTCATTTGTGATCAACCCACAGGCTGTAGCCAGCAAATTATCTTAACTTTCTGATTGAGTCAGCTGAAGGGTGATGCTTGTTAGCAAAGGCAGTACCAAGATTGGTCAGCCAATCTGATCAGGAATGGTTGTGTTGAGAGTTGTATCAACATGAAAGACAAATCTGAAAAAGACTGCCTGTTTTGGGGTGTGATTTGTTATGAAATGTGGCTGTTTATGGTTCATTGGCCTTTTCTAGTTGTGTCCTGAGCATAAACAGTCTTCAGATTCTAAAAGCCAGAAGTCCCTTATTGGTGATGTGATAAAGTCACAGCTCTTAAGTGGATATCTAATTACCATTGGGGTTAGCAACAAGTAAATGATACAAACTGTCAATAAACTGTCAATACCCAAATGCTCTCTGCATTAGCTTTCTGGGGCTGCCATCAAGGAGCACTATAGATGAGGTAGCTTAAACAACAGGAATGTATTGTCTCACAGTTGTTCTTGAGCTCAAGGTCCAAAATGAGTGTGTTGACAGAGTTGGTTCCTTCTGAGCCCTGTGAGGGAAGGGCCTAGTCCAGGCCTCTCCCCTTGGGATGTAGACGACCATCTTCTCCCTGTATCTCTTTACATCATCTTCCCTCTATGTGTGTCTGTGTCCAAATTTCCCCTTTTTTATGAGGACACAGGTTGTGACTAGAGTTCTCCGTAATGACCTTATGTAACTTGATCACTTCTGTAAAGACCCTTTCTCCAAATAAGGCTGCCTTCTCAGGTCCTAGGGTCTTGGCTTTCAACACAGGAATTTTGAGGGGACACAATTTGTTCCATAACACCCTCTGATTGCTCTTGAGTCAATAAAGGCTCATACAAGTAAATATGTTTAGAAGACTCTCAAGTTGGTTACATCTCCATAGTTAATTTTCTTAACAACTGTTTTCCTGCAAAGGGCAAACTCCTTTCTCATCCTCCTTTGTAATTTTTGGGGGCGTAGTGCCAGTGTATGCCAAATGGATTAAAGAATTCACTGAACACGCTTCAGGGATCTGACTACGTTGGCCTCTTCCTTTTGCACAAATCAGGTCAGGTCCCTGGGTATCCTCAGATGAACTAACTGACAGAGAAGTCGGACTTTCAGCCTGAACCTGTCTGCTTACTGAGTCTGCCTCTGCCACATCCTTGGGTAATACTGTCTGAGAGCCGTTATTTGTCTTGTCAACACAGACCAGGAAAAGAACATTAAAAATGAACTCTATCAACCTTGTCTTTCCCACATCTTGTCCTCTACATGATGTCTAGAATCCCAGGGTGTGCCTGGCACCTAACCCTCAGGGCAAAATGAAGAAAAGGCTTGCTTTCTTTAGGGCTTTAACTGTTCAGGCCCATCCTTCTGGCTCCAGGCTGCTGCAGAAAGCTAATGTTTGTCCAGGGCTCAGAGTCAGTGAAGAGGCAGTGGGCTTTTGGTTCCCACAACCAGTGTCTGCAGAGAATTGTGCTCTGGGAGCTGGGCAAAGCACATAGGATAGGGGAGCTCTGCCCTCAAGGGTCTTAGAAAGACTCCGAGAGACCTAGGTGGGCAGGGAGGAGATTCAAGCTGAGGGGAGTTGGCTGGAAATGTGCTGACCTGGGTTTAGGGTTCTGCCTGGATTGGACTGTTGGTGTCTCACCTGAGGGTTGCATCTCACAGGTCTGTCTTGAGACTGAATGAACCAAACTCTGGGGTATTCTGATGTTGGTCTCTTGTATGGCTTCCAGCTTAGGTCCTTAGGGTCAGACTGGTGATGGAGGGAATTCCAGAGAGGTGGAAAACATGCACTACTCATCCTCCAGGGTAGGGGGCGATAGGGAAGGCAGGCTGCTGACTGACCGGGACAGGTCTTTCCCTGCTCCCAGGGTCCATCTGACCCGACTCTGAGGCATAGAGGGTTCCTGATTTAGGGATGGGTAAAGGAGAGATGAACTTAACATGCCAAAAGGAAGCTGCTCACTTGAGTAAAGGAGGCTACAGGATGAGAAGCCCCAAGGCTGGAGCTTTCTGCCCTGCAGTTGAATGATCTTCCTCTGTATTAGGGGCTTCCCAGGTGGCTCAGAAAGTAAAGAATCTGCCTGCAGTGCAGGAGTGAAAGTGAAAGTGTTAGTCACTCAGTCGTGTCCGACTCTTCTGTGATCCCATGGACTATAGCCCACCAGGCTCCTCTGACCATGGGATTCTCCAGGCAAGAATCCTGGAGTGGGTTGCCATTTCCTTATCCAGAGGAGCTGGTGGAATACATGTCCCTGTGATTCAAGTTATACAAGCAATCAATTGAAATTCACCCTGATAAATCCTGGGTGACAGGTCAGCACAGATGTGAGGAGAAACCCAAAGCAGTGTGGACGGTGGCTCAGAGCCTAGGAGTTTAGCTGCATAGTGAGAGGACCTCAGAGGGTGGGTTCTCGAATCAGACATGAATGAAAGAATGAAATCAAGCTCATAGACACAAAGAACAGATTGGTAGTTGCCAGAGGCAGGACTGGCAGAAATGGATGAACTTTTTAAAGTTTAAATAAATTGAATAATAAGAAAAAATATAAACCAAGACAATAAACTACCAAATAAAATGTCTTTCTACCTTACAAATATATCAGGGAAGGAAAAAAAAAGTCAAAAAATGTCTGTATACCTTCTATTTAAGTGTTAATCATTCATTCGTGTCTGACTCTCTTTCTGACCCCATGGACTGTAGCCTGTCAGGCTCCCCTGCCCATGGGATTCCCTAGGCAAAATACTGGAGTGGGTTGCATTTCCTTCCCTAGGGGATCTTCCCAACCCAGAGATCGAACCCGGTTCTCCTGCATTGCAGCCAAATTCTTTACCTCTGAGCCACCAGGGAAGGTATAATTCCAGGGAAGTTATTACTACCTTAAGTTAGTAAATAATAACACTGAAATATTGCTATGTTATAATGTTAAAAATTCAGTTCAATATTCAGTGATTTTTTAAATTCTTATTCATCAATAAACAATACAAAATATAAGATGAAAGTAAATTGGAAAATTAGGAAGGAAATCGAGGGGGGGGGCACTTGTGATTCTGCTTAAATGTCTTTGGCTAGTTCATGAACAGATATAGAGTGATAAAGTGAAATGGTTGTAGTATAAGTTATAGAAAATGGGCACTTCTGTGAAAAATAAACAAAAGCAAAGTCTGTTATCAGGGAAGCTAAGTAGCTATGAATAAAATGGTAAGAGAGAAAGAAGTTTTACATCTTGGGCAAGTAATCAAGATTAAAATCTCCAATTTTTATAGTCCTAGAGAAATAATCCAATTATTCAACAGTCTAAATGTATCACTTGTGATTAAACTACTAAATAGATAAGTATGATTTCCTTACAGTTTTGAATATGTACCAAGGTGGAAAGATGGGGATGTTTTAAGGTGTTTCAGTAGTCTCTTCCAGCTGTGAACCATCATTAGACTCTAAAGATGTCAGTTAGAATCAACTTTTCAGAAGGTGATTGTGCAGTTAATCTACTTCCATGTCCTTTTTCTCAATATTTGTCTTTTCTTTTTCATTGTTAGCAAAAAGAGACAAATGGCCTTGGAAGCAAAATTAGTTGATTTTGTGTAAAATGCTAACCTGAATTTTAGGCATGTTCTACGCTATGCTTAGTCTCTCAGTTAGTGTCTGACTCTTTGTGACCTCATGGACTATAGCCCACCAGGCTCCTCTGTCCACAGGGATTCTGCAGACAAGAATACTGGAGTGAGTTTCCATGCCCTCCTCCAGGGGATCGTCCCAACCCAGAAATCAAACCGGGGTCTCCCGCATCACAGGTGGATTCTTTACCAGCTGAGCTATCAGGGAAGCCCAAATTTTAGGTATAGTTGGGGATTAAGAAAAACTTTTAGTTTAATTTAAGATTGGGTATTCCTTTAAGGTTTTACTTATTCATGTATTTTATTCCTGAACAAAGTACTTTAAATCTGTTTGTGTATTAATACCTTGCAATAAGATGCTGTCAAATAGTACGAGAAATGCACTGAAAAAATAGATTTTCTTTTCAATAAATATGTGAGTATGTAATGATGGAAAAATGTATTTATGACATTTTACACATTAAATTCTTGATTATTTCTACTGTTAAATGGTAAAGTCTTTCCAATTCAAATCAACAAACTGTTACCTAATAATACACTTTGGGTTTGTTTTTTTCTCTCAGAGATATTTATTTTGTATAATCCACACCATAGCCACCTAATTTTCTTGCTCTTATCTGACTATGGATAGGTTAACACTATTTGAACAGGGATTAAAATGTTCTCCCTGATTTGCTCCCTAATTTTCCAATTCACAGTGTAGGTAAAATTTCACTGGGCTTCCCAGGTGTCTAGTGGTAAAGAGCCCGCCTGCCAATGAAGGAGATACGGGTTCAATCCCTGGGTCAGAAAGATCCCCTAAATTAGGAATGGCAACACACTCCAGTATTCTTGCTTGGAAAATTACATGTACAGAAGACCCTGGTGGGATGAAGTCTGTGGAGTCACAAAGAATCAGACACGACTGAGTGACTGAGCATGCATCACAAAATTTCATTATATTTTATAGTATTTTTATGTTGATAAGAATTTGATAGTAGTCCCATCAATAAAAGATACCTTTGAAAATAATGGAAAAATTAAAATAATTATTCCTCAGGTAGCATTTGAGAAAGAAAGAAAAGGGTGAGTGAGAAAATTGGAAAGCAGAAGGGAGGTAAGGTAAAGATATTCCAGTTGCACCATCAGCACAAGCAAACATGGAGGTGACAGAAGGTTCATAGAAATTGGGATTTCAGTGGCCACTGGCCACTTTACCCCTCTATACTCTTCCCTGTGACCAGCTGTGTCAAGGAAGCCCTCTGAGTTGGAAAGCATTTTACCAGCTTTGTAGCTGAGAAACCCATGTTCGAACCCAGGAATTGTTATAACTCACCTGAGTCACTTTCAAATGGCCCCCACTACACAGCTTGGCTGAACTGAATTCCACAATGTAAGAATCTTGCCTCACTTTTCAAATTCCCTAACACCATGGCAACCTTCCAATTATTTTACAGGGTCGAATGAAAAGAGCAATTAGAGAATGAGAAAATTATATAGGACTTGAGGCTGAGAGAGCTTAGAAATTAGCAATTCATTATTGGAATGGAAAATGTGACAAAGGAATTTTGAGAGTGATGATAACCTAGCTGAATCAGCCAGTCGGTAGAAGATTCTGGAAACGCTGTAATAAACCATCTCCTAGTTCAACTGAACTAAAGGCTCCCACTGCTTAGAAAATTGTACAGCATTCTTTCCCTCTCCTTGCAGGCCCCCCTGCCATTCTGAGCAAGCAAGTGTGCGTGTGATATGTTTGCAGGGCTCATTCGCAGAGAATCTCCATTTGTTTCTGGTTTAATCAGTTCTCCACGTGCCATAAACCAATTACCACCTGTGATCTGTGTGAGCCCTTCACAGTGTGTGCTATACAGGAACTTTTAACAGGATTCTAACTCTTGTCTGGTTCACAGTGCAGCCTCAACAAAAGAGCAAGGCATAGGATGTGAGCATTGGCATCTTTATGTTCTGGGAGCCCAACCTGAGGCTTGTGACCTGCCCAGAAGTGATAATTATGGAAGAAGAATAGCTGATGTTAGTTATAGAATAATAATCACTAACCTGAGTACTTACTATGAATAAGGTAGTACCATTCTAAGCATTCTACATGTATTATGTTAATCTTCACAAAATCTCTTTTAGTTAGGTATGATTATTTTTAAATTTATTTTATTGAAGTATAGTTGATTTGTAGTATTGTGATAGTTTTTGGTGCACAGCAAAGCGATGCAATTACACACACACACACATACACACACACATATATATATAGCAAATAATAAAATAAAAGCAAATAGCTTGCATTTGCTAATCTCAAATTCCCAACCCATCCCACCCTCCATGCCGCCAACCTTGGCAACCACAAGTCTGCTCTCTGTGATTCTGTTTCTGTTTTATACATGAGTTCATTTATGTCACATTTTAGATTCCATATGATGTGGCACCATATGGTATTTATTTTTCTCTGACTTCATTTAGTATGATACTCTCTCTCTGTCTATCCATGTTGCTGCAGATGGTGTTACTTCATTCTTTGTGTCTGAGTGATACTCCATTCTGAATGTATCTGTATGTATGTATACGTGTGCATACATATATACACACACACAGAAACATCACATCTTTCTTATCCATTCCTCTGTTAATGGACATTTAGGTTGTTTCCATGTCTTGGCTATTGTAAATAGTGCTGCAGTGTGTATTGGGTTGCATGTATCTTTTTGAATTATGGTTTTGTCTGGATACGTGCCCTAGAAGTGGGATTGCTGGATCATATGGTAGCTCTATTTTTAGCTTCTAAGGACCCTCCATACTGTTTTTCACAGTGGCTGCACTGGTTTATATTTCCACCAACAGGGTCAGAAAGAAGGTTCTCTTTTCTCATGTACCTTGTCCAGAATTTGTTGTCTGAAGACTTTTTAATGACAGCCACTCTGACCAGTGTGAGGTGGCACTTCGTTGGAGTTTTGGATTGCATTTCTCTAATACTTAGCAACATTGAGTATCTTGCTCATGTGCCTTTTGGTCATCTGTATATCTTCTGCCCATGGGTTTTCTGCCCATTTTTTAAAATTTTTGTTCTTGAGTTATATGAACCGTTTTTATATTTTGAAAATTTAGCCCTTGTCAGTTGCATCATTTACAAATCCATTCTCCCGGTTCATAGGCTGTCTTTTTGTCTTGTTTATGGTTTCCTTTTCTGTGCAAAAGCTTATGAGTTTGATTAGTTCCCATGGAACTAATAGAAGGACTGATGTTGAAGCTGAAACTCCACTTCTTTGTCTATCTGATGCAAAGAATTGACTCATTGGAAAAGATCCTGATTCTGGGAAAGATTGAAGGCAAGAGGAGAAGGGGGCGACAGAGGATGAGATTGTTGGATGGCATCACCGACTCAATGAACATGAGTTTGAGCAAGCTCCAGGAATTGGTGATGGACAGGGAAGCCTGGCGTGCTGCATTCCATGGGGTTGCAAAGAGTCAGACACAACTGAGCGACTGAACTGAACTGAGTTCCCATTTGTTTACTTTTTGTTTTATTTCTATTGCCTTGGAAGAGTGAAAGATAGGTATAATTATTAACTCCATTTTGCAGATGGGGAAATTGAGACCACAGGAGTTTAATTATTAATAACTTGCCCATAGGCACCCAGCTAGTAAAGGGTAGAGCCAGGTTTTGAACTCAGGCAGTCCACCTCAGGGTCCTTGTTCCTAACTACAGTGAACATCATCTAGTTTCTCTTGTAGATGACAGGTAATGATTGACTGGTCTTATTACTTGTCCTAGCTTATGTGATTTTATTACCCACTTCTTGAAATACATTTGGGATGGTATGGAGAGCACTCAAACTTACTGTTCAACTGTTTAAACTGAATTGACCTTTTATCTGGAATCTTTGCATTGACTTTTACATGAGTCAATCTAATGACCTGGGGAAATCTGAGTGAGAATATTGCTCAATAAATCAGGATCCCTTTCCCTCTGGCTATGGTGATTTTATCTCCTTTATTTTACTTGTAGATAAGTTGTTATGCTTTGTGTTGCTGAAGTTCAGCTAGGCAACACTGCCTTATTATAGAAAAATTGTAAATCTCTGTTCTTGGTTGTATTATTCTCCATACTCTTCTGAAATTTAGACAGTTAAAAATTATATATGTATAACACACACATTTGTTTTGTTGCAGCATTAGGTTGCTGTAGACAGAGTTAGGGTATTTTATATATATATATATATATATATATATATATTTATATTGTTGTTGTTTATATATTTATATTGTTGTTCAGTGGCTAAGTTGGAAGTGGCAATCCATTCCAGTATTCTTGTCTGGAAAATCCCATGGACAGAGGAGCCTGGCTACAGTCCATGAGGTCGCAAAGAGTTGGGCACAACTAAGCGATTAAACAGCAACAACTACTCTATCAGTTCAGTTCAGTCGCTCAGTCGTGTCTGACTGTTTGCGACCCCGTGAATCGCAGCACGCCAGGCCTCCCTGTCCATCACCAACTCCTGGAGTTCACTCAAACTCACGTCCATCAAGTCGGTGATGCCATCCAGCCATCTCATCCTCTGTTGTCCCCTTCTCCTCCTGCCCCCAATCCCTCCCAGCATCAGAGTCTTTTCCAGTGAGTCAACCCTTCACATGAGGTGGCCAAAGTACTAGAGTTTCAGCTTTAGCATCATTCCTTCCAAAGAAATCCCAGGGCTGATCTCCTTCACAATGGACTGGTTGGATCTCCTTGCAGTCCAAGGGACTCTCAAGAGTCTTCTCCAACACCACAGTTCAAAAGCATCAATTCTTCGGCGCTCAGCCTTCTTCACAGTCCAACTCTCACATCCATACATGACCACAGGAAAAACCATAGCCTTGACTAGACAAACCTTTGTTGGCAAAGTAATGTCTCTGCTTTTCAATACGCTATCTAGGTTGGTCATAACTTTCCTTCCAAGGAGTAAGCGTCTTTTAATTTCATGGCTGCAGTCACCATCTGCAGTGATTTTAGTTGTTGTTATTTAGTCATGTATGTGTGTATGTACACACACACATACATGACTAAATAACAATGTGTGCATGTATGTGTGTATATATATATATAGCGGAAGGATATATAAGACCTGAGAAGAGAATAGACAATGAAAGAAATGATATGAGCACTTCAGAAAGTACCAGAGAACAGATTATGGGAGAGGGCAGATTCTTATAAATTCCTTCATACGCCTTTCTCATAAACAAACATATAACAAAGAAACTAGGCCAAGAGCAAGTTGGCAGGTGGGGAGGGAAGTGGCAAGAATTTTCCTACAAATTGAGCTAAGCATCAGCATGGTAACACTGTCCCTTGTGAATCTGCGAAGCAGAGGTCACCTTTCAAGTTATTGGGCATGGAGAGACCAAAGGGCAGTGTCTCCAGCAGCCCCTGTTGGCTTGGACAAGCTCCAGAGACCTGCACAGGGGTTGTCATGGCATCTTGGCTTCAGTCTAATGGGGTAGTGCTTTCCTGTCTCTTCCCCAGGGGGATGGGATGCTTTCTATCAGATTGGGAGATGTTTCCTTTCCTTTAAGCCAGAGAGCAGAGGCTGCTGGGCCCCTGGGGACAAGGCAGTCATCCACAATGCAGACCCAGCATGTTCCCCTTAGAGAACCAGAGCTGCCTCCTTCTCAAGGATAGACAAAACTAAGATGCACCGTGTCCCTGGAAACAGAGATCCAGTGTTGTTAGGATGTCAGCACTCCTTAAAAAAAATGTCAACATTCCTTGACTTCAGCTAAAAAGCTGATGAATTCCAAATCAAAATCCCAACAGAATATTTCATAGAAACTGCCAAACTGATTATAAAGTTTGTATGAAAGAGAGGCTTTTTAAAAAGAGAACAATTGAAAAAGAATGGTGAAGGATGTACTTGACTTAACATGTATCAAAGTATACAAGAAAGAGTAACTAAGATAGGAGAAATGAATGAGTACATCATTGGAATAAAACAAAATACAGAAATGGTTCTGTGTATGTACAGGGATTTAGAGTGTGAGAAAGATGGAGTTTCACATGGGTAAAAAGACAATGAAGTATTTCCCCTGAAATTGAGAGCTGGTTATCCGAATATCATTGCTTCAGTGAAGTTAGACATGCCCCAAGTCACCACCCCCAGTGCCAGAATATAGCTGAGGTGGACTAAAGAGATCTTTATTAAAAACAATATTTAGGTGAAAATGAAGACGATTTTGATAACCTTAGAGTAAGTTAGATCTTTGGTAGGATGCAAGATGCCAGAAGTTAAAAAAAAAAAACAAAAAACTGTTAACAGACTATGAAATAAATATAAACTCTGTACACAAAAACACCGTAAGGGAAGTTTAAAAAAATTCAGCAACATTGTTTCAATTTGCTAAATATTTGAAATTTTTCATAATAAAATTTTGGGGAAAATATAAGCAGCAGATGAGAAAATGTTTGTGACACAAATTACAAGCAGGATTAATATTCAGAATATAAAAAAGTACCAATAAATACCAAAACTGAAAAACTGACGAAGAATAGAGATGGGCAATTAAGAAATGCCAACAGATTATAAACATAGGAAAAGTAATTCAAATTACTAGTAATCAGGGAAATGAAAATTAAATCAACAGTTAGCTAACATTTCTTATGCATTAGATTGGAAATAATTAAATGTATTGATCATATCCTGTGTTGTTAAGGAAATAAGACACTCTCATCCTCTGTTGTTTGGAGTGTTCATATCAAAGCCTTTGGGAGAGCATCCTGGCAGTATTATTAACATTTTAAATTTGCACACTCCTTAATCCAGAAATTCTGTATCTCAATTTATGCTAAAGAAAGACATATTTTTTTAAGATTCATGTAAAAACATTGGGAAAAGTGCCCATTTTTAGAGGGATAAACTGTTGATGCACATAAACTATAGTTATTAGAAAGAATATGGTAAATATATATACTATATATACAAAATTTTTTCCAATGCAATTTTTTTGTCAGTGACAAAGGCCAGTCAGTAAACAATTCATAGAACATGATTTGCATTATATAAAGGGAAAACAGAAAGACTTGATTTTCACAGAACCATGCCTGGAAGGATGGCCATCACAATGTCCCTTTCTTTCTCTCTCAGTTCAGTCGCTCAGTCGTGTCTGACTCTTTGTGAACCCGTGGCCTGCAGCATGACAGGCCTCCTTGTCCATTATCAGAGTTTACTCAAACTCATCCATCGAGTCAGTGATGCCATCCAACCATCTCATCCTCTGTCATCCCCTTCTCCTCCTGCCCTCAATCTTTCCCAGCAGCAGGGTCTTTTCAGACGAGTCAGTTCTTCGCATCAGGTGGCAAAAGTACTGGAGTTTCAGCTTCAGCATCAGTCTTTCTAGTGAATATTCAGGACTGATCTCCTTTAGGATGGACTGATTGGATCTCCTTGCAGTCCAAGGGACTCTCAAGAGTCTTCTCCAGCACCACAGTTCAAAAGCATCAATTCTTCGGCACTCAGCTTTCTTTATAGGCCAACTCTCACATCCATACATGACCACTGGAAAAACCATAGCCTTGACTAGGTGGACCTTTGTTGCCTGTCTCAAAGCTTGCAATTCCCTCTTCTCTCCCTCAACTCTTCACACAAATGAAAGCGCACCTGTATCCACATACACACACACATACATGCATGTGCACACACCACCTGCAGCATTACATCCTAAGTAGGTTCTGAGCTCTTCTCCCTATTCTGCGTTCTCATAGCATCCTGAACTCCCACTTCCCTCATCTAGATCATAACTGTTGTTTCAAACTCTTTTTTATTCTAACTTCCAGAAGACAGGGACAGTGTGTCATATGCTGTTGTATTATATTTGGAACTAATTATATGCTAGCCCCAAGGCCCAGCACTGTGTTTGGCACACGGCAGAAACTAATTTGTTGAGTGATAAATAACTCCTTTGTAATAGTCAGCATTGAAATACATCAGTACATTGCTAGTTAATAAATAAAATGACCTATAAATTTACATCTCCTCTATCAAATGACTGACTTAGAGGAGAAAAAGAAATTTGCAAGTGACAGAGTGGGAGACTGTTCGTAAGCACTCCTTCCTCCAAGGATCCCTGTAGCACCATTTTCTCTAGTTTGCAATGAAAAGAGGTCAGCTGCTTGCCCTCACTTTGTATGGACATGAGCCTAGACCTCACCTGACATCCTCTCTATTCATTCGATATGTAAAATCGTCTTTTGGACTCTGTGGGAGAGGGAGAGGGTGGGATGATTTGGGAGAATGGCACTGAAATACATATAATATCATATATGAAATGAGTTGCCAGTCCAGGTTCGATGCACGATACTGGATGCTTGGGGCTGGTGCACTGGGACGACCCAGAGGGATAGTACGGGGAGGGAGGAGGGAGGAGGGTTCAGGATGGGGAACACATGTATACCTGTGGCAGATTCATTTTGATATTTGGCAAAACCAATACAATATTGTAAAGTTTAAAAATAAAATAAAATAAAATCTCAAAGGAGAAGTGACAGAACAGTGGATAAGAGAAGCTTTTTTTTTTTTAACAGTTAATCAAAGGTAATACTGGCACTTCAATTTTTATTAAAGGAAAAAAAAGCTAAGATAACATGGAATTTGGGTTCCAAAAGATAGATAAAAGATGGAAGAAATGCAGTTCTCCTGTAAACACAGATAATGTTTTAGGACCAGAGAAACCCCGTATCTCAGGGGTGGAATGGATCTGCGAGGTTATCCAGTCCAGTGAAATTATATTTGTTATAACATATAAGTCTTCAGTAGATAAGTTATCACTATGGTTAAGTTTTCAGACAAGGATAAAGCTAAACGTGGGTGTTGGGAGGAAATGTGCCATGTGGTAAGAACAGATGGAATTTGTAAAGAAAACTGGGTAAGATAAACCCTCTTGTCTTTGTCTTAATATTCAAGCCTGCCTCAAGTTTGAATGTATTTCCAGCAGGCAGTGTATCCACGGGCTTTGTGAAAGCCCTGCGAGAGAAATGAGGCAAATGTATAATATCATGATCACTGCTTGAGCTGGAATTCCCTGTGCACCTATCTGTCTCACCAATCCCTGGGAATCTGTTAATTGTCTGGTTCTGCTGTCCAGGCATTGCCAGCAAGTAGTAGGCAATCAAAAGAAGTTTAATTAATAGTATTAGATGCTTTTTTAATCACATGGAAAGAATGAAGTGGTTCTTTGAAAATGATACATGGCTTCGGAAGATGGGAAAAAAGACAAAATACTTTTTATCTCTGAAATATTCTTTGGGATTTGGTATATGATTTTTTCCCCTTACTTGATAAGATTGGAGACCTAGAGACTCAATAGAAAGTAAGTCTTAGGCTCATGATCGGGCTTCCCTGCTGTCTCAGTGGTAAAGGATATGCCTACCAATGCAGGAGACACAAGAGAAGTGAGTTTGATCCCTGGGTCAGAAAGATCCCCTGGAGAAGGAAATGGCAGCCCACTCCAGGATTCTTGCCTGGGAAATTCCATGGAGAGAGGAGCCTGGTGGGCTACAGTCCATGGAATCACAAACAGTCTGACACGACTGAGTGCACACAAGCACACGCAGGCTCATGATTATTTCACTCTTAGAGGATTATTGTCTATCAGTAGGTTCTCTTTGACTGAGGATGGGTAGACCAGAAAGCAAGAGAGCAAAAAAAGAGATTCCAAGCTTTTCTGTTGTGCACAATGCATTTCTCTCAATAAACTTTCTTGAATTTTGTGGCTCTACTTGTAGCCCTATTCTCTGGGAAGTCCCTCCATCCATAGATACCCTGTGGAAAGGACAGGCCTGGACAGGGAGCAGAGGCAGCTAGGTTGGGCAAGAGTCCATGGTGGATCAGGAAGGAAGGAAAAAAATCCAGGTATTCAAACACAGACTCCAAAGCTATGAATAGTGTCCTGCCGGTGGGCAAGTGGGAGATTGCCTTCTGAGGACGAATGTCCTTAAAGGGGTCCTCATTCAGGTGAATGTCTATCCTTACTACCAGTAATCTCTAAGAAATTTTTGTTTGATGACAGTAAGCTACCTTTTGAATAATACTTGCTGCTGTGGGTGTCCGTGTATATGTGCATATGTGTGTGTGTGTGTGTGTGTGTGTGTACACCCTCTTGCCTCCATCTCCTGCCTGTAAGAGTTCTGCCCATAGTCTAACCAGGCTTCTGTGTATTCTCCACCAGAAAAGAGACACACCCATTACCAGATGGTAACAATTGAAAATGAAAGAATTGGTCTCTAGAAACAGCTCCCTAAGTATATTTAATATATTTAATAGTGTTATTAATATCCAAAGAGCTTCCCAGGTGGTGCTAGTGGTAAAGAACCCACCTGCCAATGCAAGAGACATAAAGAGATGTGGGTTCAATCCCTGGGTTGGAAAGATCCCCTGGAGGAGGGCATGGAAACCCACTCCAGTATTCTTGCCTGGAGAATCCCTTGGACAGAGAAGCCTGGAGGGCTATAGTCCATAGGGTCAGAAAGAACTGGACATGACTGAAGTGACTTAGCTTACATGCATTAATACAGAAAACTTTAGGGATGTTCTATCTAAAACAAAGTCATGTTGAATACAAGTCCCATTCTCACCTGTCTTTGGCCAACAGGATCATTGACTGCCCTGCAGCATGTTTGTACTGTAAGGGATCTAGACTGGTATGTACAGCCCTCCCCTTTACAGATGAAGAAACTGAGGCCCAAAGAGATCAAGTGACCTACTTACCCAGGGCCACAAAGTGATGCAGGACAAGCTAGACTGGACCCCAGGCGTTGAGGAATGTCAAGCCCCATGTCACTTTACTTTCCTCGAGTCATCTCCTTATCTTGCCAGTGCTTACTCCATCCCTGGCTGCAACAGGTCCCTCTTGGCTGGCTGGATCTAAACTTAGGCATTTTCTTTCTTTTCCAGTGACGTTTTCCCATATGGTTCATTATATAATTGGTCCTCAGCTAGAAAAGAAAATGTATGCTGGTGTCAGGAGGTAAACTCTCTAACAGTTCTACAGTTACCTTTCTGCCCGCTACACTTTTCAGCTGCAGAGCCAAGTAAATCTAGGACAAATGCTCTGATGGGGCCTGTAAAAAAGGATGTTTCCAGGCCCTCAGAGACCCAGCTTAAGAAATGCAAGTAGTTTCAGAAAAAGAGAAAGGCTGCCACTTTTCAAACCACTACTTTGTCCACCCTCTGAGTCTCTGACCTGCCAGCACAATATTAGCTCAAGCAGACATGATCCCCTCGGCTTCCCCGGGCTTGTCATCTCAAATCCCCAAATGCATTTGAGGAGCAGCACTGTTTGGAGGCAGAAGACTGCAAAAGAACCAGAATAATAAGCCCAGGAGAAGCCAGAGAGTCAAGAGGGAGAGATACTTGGCAATGGCCAGAAGTCCTGGAGCTACTGGGCAAGAAGTTCAAGAGCATCAAGAAATCTCATTTGCCTGCCATGTTCCTGCTCAGGGCACAGCATTTGCTGTTGCCAGTATGGGTAGATGGAACGGGCCAAGAGGAAGGAACTAAAGGCACTGCATGCAGATTTACAAGCTTCATCTTGGGATGAAGGAAGCAAGGCTTCAGAAAGAAAAACTAATCAGCCATGCGGGGAACACAGGACCAGCCTTTAAGCCTGAGCTTTGAGCCTGTGCTGTTCCTTCTAAGGGAAGCAGTTACTTCTAGGGTGGTGGGGAAGGGTGTCCAAAACCTTCCTGCTCTGCCACACGCTGCTTGGTACAAATAGTAACAAACACTTGGCATTTCCCCTAGTGCTATCCTGGGCACTCTTTCCAAGTATTAGGCATTCATTTAACCTTCTCCCAAAGGCTGTTATTATCCCTATTTTCCAAATGAAGAAGTCAGACTCTGCAAAGTGAAAAACCGTCCCCAGTTTGCACATTTGTAATGGAGAAAAGCCATGATTGAAACCAAAGTCTCTGTGACCCCCAGAATCCACAGTCTAAATAATTAGGCTCATTATCTCTGGCAGTGCAGTTGCTATACAAGAGCTTGCTGACCCTCTTGGTAACCATGCTGAGATGCTGCCCAGGTCATTTGAAGGGCCCAGGGTTTCTGATCAGCTTCAAAGGCATTTATAATGCTCTGGGATGCCCTGCTTCCTTCCTCTTTTTCTCTTTCTCTTCTCATCCTTTTTCCCTTTCCTTCTACATCGATTGAAGCTCTCCTTGCCTCAAACAGAATAATATTGAAGCCAATATTTGGTTCCATGTATCAAAAGGTTTTTTATTTGGGGCCAAAGGTCACACCTTTTCTTTTCCTTTTGTAATTTCCAGCTCTTTGCTTATCAGAACTTACTTTCAAGGATCTAACATATACAGTAAAGTATAAGTGATTGATGAGTCTCATAAAGGAGGTGCCAATACCTCCTTATAAAGGAATATCCAAAGGCCAAGAACCACAGAAGAAATATTAAAATGGAGATTGTCACCAAAGGAAGGAATCAGTCACCAGGAAAAACAGAAGGTGTCATCAAGGCCAGGAGGAGGGTGTGGGAAGAAGATGTGGCCAGTAGATTGAGTGTATGAACCTTCTTAGTTGACTTTTGTACCAACTGCTGGCAATGCTCCCCCTTCTCCCAGGGCTACCTCCCTGCAGCCCATCCATTCAGGAAGTGGCCAAGTTGTCTTTTTTCCAACCCACTCTTGCCATCCTTCTTTAGCTAACCCAGAATCCTAATGTAAGTCCTGCCCCCATGCCTCTCAAGGCAGCCCAGTTCTTCCTGTCCTATAGCATGGCTGATTTATCCAGGTCCTAGATAAGAGTTTTCAGGGATACACTCCCTCCCTCCACCTTACTCCCCACAAGAAAATGCACGCACATGGGGATCACACCTAGAAAAGAACATTCCCAGAGATGTATTCTCAGAATTTGCAACTTCTTACTGCTGGGTGAATGGAGAGGCAAAGGGAACTGCTGTTCCAAGCTAGGGGATTTACAAAAACAGCCATCATCACTGAGGACCAGCTCTTCCCATTCCTGTGTTTCATTAGCTCAGCATCAACTGACTTAACTAGAACAGACAAACGCTCATTAAAATATCATGTTGGATAAGATGTAATTCTCAGAATAATGTTAACATCAAACAAGCAATTGGGAGGCAGCATCACTCTGGCCCTGCAAGGGAGTGGGTATTCTGCAAGGTAAGCACTCTTCTTGCCAATGGGAGTGGGATGCTGGGTGGAGGGAAAATGATTATGGATGAAGAGGCTGTTGCTGTGAGAGTAGAATTTCCTCACTGACTAAACCAAGCCCTATTCTCTGAATATTTGGCTTCTCAAAACATAATTCATTGTCAAACCTAAACTCAGTAATTACATCTTCTCCAAATCGACTATTCAGCATTTCCTCTTTACAGATAAACCACCCATCCACTTGTAAGAGAAGCTGCCAAATTAACTTTGAGTTTGCCAGAGTCATCTTCCTCTTAGAGAGGATTAGTGAGGTGTGAGGCATTGTGGGGAGTATCGCCAAGACAAAGGAATCTTAGAGGTAGCTAGTTTGATGTAGTATGAAGAACACTGCCTGAAGTTAGGTCTCACTTTAAGTACTAGCTGTCACTGTAGTGGATTGAAAGTGTGCCTCTCCCAAACTTATGTCTACCCAGAGCCTCTAAATGTGACCTTACTTGGAACCAGGGTCACACTGGACTAGAGTGGGCCACAGTAATGACTCGTACCCTTATAAGAAGAGGAAAGGCACACAGAGGGAAGAAGGCCATGTGAAGACTGGGACAGAAATTGGAGTGGTGAAGCTATTAATACAAACCAAGGAATGCCACAGACTGCCAGAGCCACCAAAAGGAAGAAACGAGAAGGATTCAGAGTGAATGTGGCCCTGCTAACACCTTGTTTTAGGACTTGCAGTGTCTGGAGCTGTGAGAAAATAAGTTTCTGTTGTTTTAAGCCACCCAGGTTGTGGTAATGTGTTGTGCAGTTTTAGGAAGTGAATACAGCCACTGAAAGGCTGAGCAAACTTGACCTAGTTATTTTCTCTGAGCCTCAGTTTCTTTGTCTAGACCAGAGATTAGATCTATGACTTTGGTTAAGTTTTATAATCAATTTTCTCATCTTAAAATGGGGTACTATAACTTTTTTTGATAAAATTACAGTTAACATGTGTTCAGCATTTACTACATCATGAGCATTAATAGACATCTCACTAAATATTTGTTCAGTTCAGTTGCTCAGTCGTGTCTGACTCTCTGCGACCCCGTGAATCGCAGCACGCCAGGCCTCCCTGTCCATCACCAACTCCTGGAGTTCACTCAAACTTACATCCATCGAGTCAGTGATGCCATCCAGCCATCTCATCCTCTGTCGTCCCCTTTTCCTCCTGCCCCCAATCCTTCCCAGCATCAGAGTCTTTTCCAATGAATCAACTCTTTGCATGAGGTGGCTAAAGTACTGGAGTTTCAGCTTTAGCATCATTCCTTCCAAAGAACATCCAGAGCTGATCTCCTTTAGAATGGACTGGTTGGATCTCCTTGTAGTTACTTCTTCCTAAATTCCACTTTGATCTGAAAAGAAGCTGAGATACTAGCTTAAATTCTTGTCACAAACATGAATCACTTCCACAGAATTTAATGTCAAACTTTCCAAAATCCAGTGTAAAAAAAGGAAAAATAACATTTTAAATAACTCATACAATCACAGAACAATTATTTTTTAAGGGTTTTATTTCTTTTTAAATTTTTTTAATTTATTTTAATTGGAGGCTAATTACTTTACAACATTGTGGTGGTTTTTGCCATACATTCACATGAATCAGCCATGGGTGTACATGTGTTCCCCATCCTGACCCTCCCTCCCACCTCCCTCCCCATCCCATCCCTCAGGGTCATCCCAGTGCACCAGCCCTGAGCACCCTGTCTCATGCATCGAACCTGGACTGGCGATCTATTTCACATATGACAGTACACATGTTTTAATGCTATTTTCTCAAATCATCCCTCACATTCTCCCATAGAGTCCAAAAGTCTGTTCTTTACATCTATGTCTCTTTTGCTGTCTCACATATAGGGTCATCATTACCATCTTTCTAAATTCCATATATATGTGTTAATATACTGTATTGGTGTTTTTCTTTCTGGCTTACTTCATTCAGTCTAATAGGCTCCAGTTTCATCCACCTCATTAGAACTGATTCAAATGCATTCTTTTTAACAGCTGAGTCATATCCCATTGTGTATATGTACTGCAGCTTTCTTATGCATTTGTCTGCTGATGGACATCTAGGTTGCTTCCATGTCCTGACTGTTGTAAACAGTGCTGTGATGAACACTGGGGTACACATGTCTCTCTTAATTCTGGTTTCCTCAGTGTGTATGCCCAGCAGTGGGATTGCTCAGTCATATGGCAGTTCTATTTCCAGTTTTTTAAGGAATCGCCACACTGTTCTCCATAGTGGCTGTACTAGTTTGCATTCCCACCAACAGTTCCCTGTTGAACTGTTCAACAGGGTTGAACAGAACTAAGAGGGTCCCCTTTTCTCCACACCCTCTCCAGCATTTATTGTTTGTAGACTTTTTGATAAGAGCCATTCTGACCGGCATGAGATGGTACCTTATTGTGTTTTTGATTTGCATTTCTCTGATAATGAGTGATGATAAGCATCTTTTCATGTGTTTGTTAGCCATCTGTATGATTTCTTTGGAGAAATGTCTGTTTTTTGATTGGGTCTTTTATTTTTCTGGAATTGAGCTGCAGGAGTTGCTTGTGTATTTTGAGATTAATTCTTTGTCAGTTGCTTCATTTGCTATTATTTTCTCCCATTCTGAAGGCTGTCTTGTCCCCTTGCTTATAGTTTCCTTCGTTGTGCAAAAGTTTTTAAGTTTAATTAGGTCCCATTTGTTTATTTTTACCTTTAATTCCATTACTCTGGGAGGTGGGGCATAGAGGATCCTGCTATGATTTATATCAGAGAGTGTTTTGCCTATGTTTTCCTCTAGAAGTTTTATAGTCTCTGGTCTTCCATTTAGATCTGTAATCCATTTTGAGTTTATTTTTGTGTATGGTGTTAGAAAGTGTTCTAGTTTCATTCTTTTACAAGTGGTTGACCAGTTTTCCCAGCACCACTTGTTAAAGAGATTGTCCTTTCTTCATTGTATATTCTTGCCTCCTTTGTCAAAGATAAGGTGTCCATAGGTGCATGGATTTATCTCTGGGCTTTCTATTTTGTTCCATTGATCTATATTTCTGTCTTTGTGCCAGTATCATACTGTCTTGATGACTGTAGCTTTGTAGTATAGCCCAAAGTCAGGCAGGTTGATTCCTCCAGTTCCATTCTTTTTTCTCAAGATTGCTTTGGCTACTCTAGATTTTTTGTATTTCCACAGAAATTGTAAAATTATTTGTTATAGTTCTCTGAAAAATACCATTGGTAGCTTGATAGGAATTGCATTGAATCTATAGATTGCCTTGTGTAGTATACTCATTTTCACTATATTGATTCTTCTGAACCATGAACATGGTATATTTGTCCTCTTTGATTTCTTTCACCAGTGTTCTACAGTTTTCTATATATAGGTCTTTTGTCTCTTATTCTTTTCATTGCAATGTTGAATGGAATTGTTTCCTTAATTTCTCTTCTGTTTTCTCATTGTTAGTGTATAGGAATGCAAGGGATTTCTTTGTGTTGATTTTATATTCTGCAACTTTACTATATTCATTGATTAGCTCTAGTAATTTTCTGGTGGAGTCTTTAGGGTTTCTATGTAGAGGATCATGTCATCTGCAAACAGTGAGAGTTTTACTACTTCTTTTCCAATCTGGATTCCTTTTATTTCTTTTCCTTCTCTGACTGCTGAACCACAGGGCGATTAAAAAAAATTTTTTTTTATTGGAGTACAGTTGATTTACAATGTTGTGTTAGTTTCAGGTGTACAGCACAGTGGTTCAGTTATCCTTATGCAAATCTCCATTCTTTTTCAGATTCTTTTCCCATGTAGGTTATCAAAGAATATTGAATAGAGTTCTCTGTGCTATTCAGTAGGTCCTTGTTGATCATCTGTTCTCTATATAGTTGTGTATATATGTTAATCCCAAACTCATTTAACCTTCCCCAACCTTTACCCTTGGAGAAGGAAATGGCAGCCCACTCCAGTGTTCTTTCTGGAGAATCCCAGGGATGGGGGAGCCTGGTGGGCTGTCGTCTATGGGGTCGCACAGAGTCGGACACGACTGAAGTGACTTAGCAGCAACCTTTACCCTTTGGTAACTGTAAGTTTGTTTTTGAAGTCTGTGAGTCTCTTTCTGTTCTGTAAATAAGTTCATTTGTATCATGTTTTTAGATTCCATGTGTAAGTGATAACATATGATATTTCTGTGTCTGACTTAGTATGATAATCTCTAGGTCCATCCATGTTGCTGAAAATAGCATTATTTCATTGTTTTTATAAATGAGTAATATTCTATTGTGTGTGTGTATATATATATATGCCACATCTTCTTTATCCATTCATCTTTCCATAGACTAGGTTGCTTGCATGTCTTGGCTGTTGTAAACAGTGCGGCAATGAAAACTGGGGTATATGTATCCTTTTAGATTGATTTTCTTTGGATATGTGCCCAGGAGTGGGGTTTATGGATCATATGGTAGCTCTATTTTTAGTTTTTTAAGGAACCTCTGTGCTGTTTTCCATGGGCTTCCCTGGTGGCTCAGTCAGTAAAGAATTCACCTGCCATGCAGCAGACATGGCTTTGATCCCTGGGTTGGGAAGATCCCTTGGAGAAAGGAATGGCTAACCCATTCCAGGATTCTTGCTTGGAGAATTCCATGGACAGGAGAGAGTCCATGGGGTTGCAAAGAGCTGGACACAACTGAGCAAATAACACTTTTACTACTATTTTCATACTGTTCTCCATAGTGGCTGTGCCAACTTACACTGTAGGAAGGTCCTCCTTTCTCCACACGCTCTCTAGCATTTATTGTTTGTAGACTTTTTGATGATGGCCATTCCTTGTGTGGAGTGATATCTTGTTGTAGTTTTGATTTGCATTTCTCTAAAAATTAGTGATGTTGAGCAACTTTCATGTGCTTTTTGGCCATCTGTGTATCAGATGATCACAATTTTATCCTGGCAATCTTAGGAGAGATACTGGTGGGCCAAACTATATACTCCTGTGGACCAGAGTTTTCCTGTAAATGTTTCCAGACTTGATTTAGTCTCGTGTGTTACTAAATTTCTTCTGTGTGTAGGACTCACAGTAGCAGAAATAAAGAAAGACCCAACTTCTGTCCATAAAGAACTTCTAGGCCAGTAGTAGGATAGTGATTGGAGGGAAGTTAGATAAGCCTACCAGAAACTGATGTGAGGAGCCATAGGATCCTGTCCTTATTCTTTGAGGGTTGACCAGATAGATAAATCAGTAACATTCTGAAACAGCACAGACCATCTTTTAACTTGCAGCCAGGGAACACATTTCTTACTAAGCAGTGGTAATATCATTTTACCTTCTGTTCCCAGCCTAGTGCCCACACAGGGCAGTTTAGAGGATAAAAGACTTCATTTTCCTAAAAAACCTACTCTAAGAATTTCTACTTCCAAGAAAATTAAGTCTAGAGATTGAAGCAAAAGATGTGTGCTGAGTCCTGGGAATATACAAGTGAGAAAAACCAACAGACCCTTGCTCTAATGGAGGTTTTATTCCAACAAGGGAGACAGATGTCAACTAATAATTCTCATTAGGGAGGTCAGGGAGGTTGTCCTGAAGTGATGTCTGAGCGGAGACCTGAGTTTATCCAGGTGAATGGGGAGAAAACAGCATCCCAGGCAGAAGGGGCAGGACATGAAAAGGCCCTGAGGTGAGCAGGGCTTGACTAGTAGAAAGGATGGAGTAGAGCCTAATGCTGGTGCTCTTGGGAGGGCAAGGCAAAGTATAGTGGCAAGAGGGCACTGCTGAGTGACACACAGAAAGACCATGCAGGGCCTTGTCAGCCATGATAGCTTTCATCCTTATCCTTAGAGGAGTGTGAAGGTATTTGTGAGTTGAGAAATGTGCAGCACAGTGTGGTTCATGGATCAGCTGCATGGATGTCACTGGGGAGCCTATTAGAAACACAGAACTCAGGCCCAATTCACACCTGCTACTGAAACAGAATCTCTTCCCCATGTGGTTGGCATGAATATTAAAGTTTGAGAAACACTGGATTAGAACATTTTCAGGTAGTATAGGAACTGCACAGTATGGACCTTTGTCATTTAGTATGCATGCATGCATGTGTGTGTGTATGTGTGAATTAAAAGAGGGACCATAATAAATCCCATCATAGACACCTGTTGAATGGTAGGACATGTCCTGTTATTCTGTGAGCACTCTGAGAGTATTTCCTCCTGTGTTAGACCTCCTCTGTGACTTGGGACAGGGCTGAGTATGTTTACTATGCTCCTCAATCACTGCATGGCCCAAGGAAGCCTCTCTCTGTGGTGGCACATTAATCAGGTACTTTGGTGGCCAGTTCCTGCCCCTGGCAGCCATCTCTAATTGATCAGGCTCCTGAGTTTAGACATGGCTTGAGACTCTCTCCATATAGTTTACCAGGGCATACCAATTGATCTGAATCACAAGGTTAGATCAATTTCCCACCCTCCGTTTCTTTGGGCAAGGCATGAAAACAAATTTCAGCAACAATCAACATTTCTGAAGCATCATCTGTATCTTCCCAGGATCTGTTAGGCTTGCAAGTCTAATTGCTGAAAGTACATTTCCAGGAGGGTAGCAGAATCACAGACCCTTGGAGCTTAGCCACAAGGGACAGGGAGGGTTACACAGCAGGCCTCCCAGCCAGAAGAGCAGGAAGAGACAGTAGCTTAGGGAGCCTGCTTCTAACAAAGGCACTGACAGTTCAGGAAGGAATGGCAGAGACTTCTTCAAGAAAGTGTTTGTCTTTTTGAACTATCAGAGCTGCCTCTGGGTCTGCAAAGAAGGATGACTGGAAGTTGTTCAGAAAGACAACTTAGCAGCTAGGCAGCCTCAGCTCCCACAAGCTTAGACAGAGATGGATAATCTGTCAAACACCACAAAAATTCATCCTGTGTCTTGGAACCAACTAAGGTTTCCAGCAGCATAAGTATCCAGCTTCATTTTCCCCTCAAATTATTTATAAAAGAAGAAACTAATCTTTCTGTCTCCCCAACACATGCTTAGAGGTGAATGATAAAACTGGATATGCCACCAACTGTCCCAAATCCAATACTTGGTCAGTTGTTTCAAGACAAGCATTTTTCTGCACACTCAGATACATGGCTGTGATCAAATGAGATTAATTATGTGTCTGAATGCATCAACTTTATTATTCTGGAGTTTTGTGGGCTTGACCTAGGTCAGCATTTAGTTGGTATCCACTTGGTAGCTTCAGAAAGACTGCTGGACACTCTATTTGAGTCTCCTTTGAGTCCTAGTGGAAAGAGGAACAAACAAAAGATTCAGGACACAGCTCCAAAGGGCAACAATATTGCTATCTTTAAGTGATATTTTATTTATCCCTATGACATCAGCAGAGGCAAATGTATGGTTGACTAATAAACAGTTAAAACTACCAGCCAAAGAGAAGGATGTGGGTAGGTAAGGAAGAACCAGAAAAACATAGGTATTAACAACAATGCAGTGGCTCAGATGGTAAAGAATCCACCTGCAATGCAGGAGACCCAGGTTCGATCCCTGGGTTGGAAAGACCCTCAGGAGAAGGGAATGGCAACCCACTCCAGTATTCTTGCCTGGAGAACTCCATGGACAGAGGATCCTGGTGGGCCATAGTCCATGGGGTCGCAAAGAGTCAGATACAACTGAGTGACTAACACTTTCAATTTTCGCATAACACTGCAGTACAGTGGGACATAAGAATAACAGTATCATGGCATTGTTGACCAAGGCTGCAGACTTAGAGGAAGAGGGGGAGATGTAAGCTGAATGCTAGGAGTTGGAAAGGAAAAAAAAGTCGAGCCATTGAGCAGGTCATTCAGTGGCTTCCTTGAGCGTGTGCAGAGGTTCTAAGTTGACCCTGTATACCATACACCTAGAATAGTCTTCCCAAGAAGACAGTAAAGGATGCTTCAGATTGGCAGATCTTGAAGGAATGATCAAACAGGTAAAGACATCTTTTCAAACACCAGTTATTTCTCTGCGGTGTTCAGAAAGGTTTACTCGGAAACACAAAATGCAAGCAACTAATTTCAGCTTTTGTATCTGAGTACTATAATTTCTATATTCCCCTGGGAGTTATTCCATTATGTTTTCTTTTATTACTGTGTTCAGTTCTATGCATGGCATGAAAAGCTAACTTTGAGCCACCAGATTCCATAATGCTGATTCAATATTATTTTATACTTTAGCTAACTCTTCCAGGGAAAGTAATATCGAGATGTATTTCTGTTTGAGAGAGCTGTGATTGTGCTCATGTGCCCAAAGCTGAGCCAAAGACATGGGTCCAAGTGTGTTCATGGTGCATCCCTGGCACGAGTGTAAGGCTCTCTATACAATGAGAAAAGTGTCCATTTATTCATTATTTATTAAAATAGCTTCCAATCTACTCTTTCCAGCTTTATTGACACATAATTGACATATAACATTGTCTACGTTTAAGGTACTCCAAAACTGTGTTGATTTGCTACACTTATACATTTCAAAATCATTATTACAGTAGGGTTAGTTAAAACCTACATCCCCTCACATAATTGCCACTTCTGTTTTGGATGAAGTGAGAGAGAAACCGGTATCTTTGGCATGTCCTGCATAACTGAGGAGGCTGGGTACTCTCTCACATTCTTTTACTTTGCCTTAAGGAGAAGTCATACTCTGAGAAAATCTCTCTTGGCTCCAAGCTGTAATGCCTTTGGGGAGGGATAATGCATAAAAAGTTTCCAATATGTCCAAATTCCTCTTTTTTCTTTTTTTTCCTTCTGTTGCTCTATTGGTATGTTAGGACTTCTCTGTTGGAACCTTGACTTCCGCAAATGCTTTCTTGTCTGTGGGTGATTGACTAAGCCAGTGTGTTGCAGGGTCTCCTGGACCAAACCTGAAAGGGGCTAGGACTGATTCATGAACCACTGTAGGGTCCACTGCTGGGGCCAGAGGCCTGTATGCCTAACACCTATTGTATGGGTGGGCGAGACTGCTCTCCGTTTCCTTAGCATATGGTGCCAGATCCCCAAATTCTCACAATGGCACTTTCGTTTGAGGATGGATGACAAATGGTTGGAGATGGACATGACAGGGGATGTCTTATTCAGTCGTGTTGCTGATGTAAGCTGTCAGTTCATTTAGAAAGTTGGCCAAAGCAGTTGTTGATTTCAAACCAGAGAACATCTGGATGAGGTATGTAATTTAAAAGAACTGTTTGAGATTCATCAGTGCAGTGGTATTAATGAGAAGTGGGAGAATGTATAAAGGAGCCTTATTATTATTTAACTCACTGCTTGAAATGGAGATCTAAAACCAGAGTGACATAGTATATATTTTATGTGATAGATAAAAGCAAATACAATCCAAGAAATAATATTGTGCTCAATTCTGAATGGACTACAGTAGAAAAAATGCATTTAGATCTGGGCTTCTCTTCCTAACAAACATGAATGTTCATGGAAAAGTGCCCAGTTCAGTTCAGTCGCTCAGTCATGTCTGACTCTGTGACCCCATGAATCGCAGCACGCCAGGCCTCCCTGTCCATCACCAACACCCAGAGTTCACTCAGACTCACATCCATCGAGTCAGTGATGCCATCCAGCCATCTCATCCTCTGTCGTCCCCTTTTCCTCCTGCCCCCAATCCCTCCCAGCATCAGAGTCTTTTCCAATGAGTCAAGTCTTCACATGAGGTGGCCAAAGTACTGGAGTTTCAGCTTTAGCATCATTCCTTCCAAAGAAATCCCAGGGCTATCTCCTTCAGAATGGACTGGTTGGATCTCCTTGCAGTCCAAGGGACTCTCAAGAGTCTTCTCCAACACCACAGTTCAAAAGAAGCAATTCTTCGGCGCTCAGCTTTCTTCACAGTCCAACTCTCACATCCATACATGACCACAGGAAAAACCATAGCCTTGACTAGATGGACCTTTGTTGGCAAAGTAATGTCTCTGCTTTTGAATATGCTATCTAGATTGGTCATAACTTTCCTTCCAAGGAGTAAGCGTCTTTTAATTTCATGGCTGCAGTCACCATCTGCAGTGATTTTGGAGCCCAGAAGAATAAAGTCTGACACTGTTTCCACTGTTTCCCCATCTATTTCCCATGAAGTGATGGGACCAGATGCCATGATCTTCATTTTCTGAATGTTGAGCTTTAAGCCAACTTTTCACTCTCCACTTTCATTTTCATCAAGAGGCTTTTTAGTTCCTCTTCACTTTCTGCCATAAGGGTGGTGTCATCTGCATATCTGAGGTTATGGATATTTCTTCCGGCAATCTTGATTCCAGCTTGTGCTTCTTCCAGTCCAGCGTTAATCATGATGTACTTGCATAGAAGTTAAATAAGCAGGGTGATAGTATACAGCCTTGACGTACTCCTTTTCCTATTTGGAACCAGTCTGTTGTTCCATGTCCAGTTCTAACTGTTGCTTCCTGACCTGCATATAGGTTTCTGAAGAGGCAGGTCAGGTGGTCTGGTATTCCCATCTCTTCTAGAATTTTCCACAGTTTATTGTGATCCACACAGTCAAAGGCTTTGGCAAAGTCAATAAAGCAGAAATAGATGTTTTTCTGGAACTCTCTTGCTTTTTCGATGATCCAGCAGATGTTGGCAATTTGATCTCTGGTTCCTCTGCCTTTTCTAAAGCCAGCTTGAACATCTGGAAGTTCACAGTTCATGTATTGCTGAAGCCTGGCTTGGAGAATTTTGAGCATTACTTTACTAGCGTGTGAGATGAGTGCAATTGTGCAATAGTTTGAGCATTCTTTGGTATTGCCTTTGTTTGGAATTGAAATGAAAACTGACCTTTTCCAGTCCTGTGACCACTGCTGAGTTTTTCAAATTTGCTGGCATATTGAGTGCAACACTTTCACAGCATCATCTTTCAGGATTTGAAAAAGCTCAACTGGAATTCCATCACCTCCACTAGCTTTGTTTGTAGTGATGCATTCTAAGGCCCATTTGACTTCACATTCCAGGATGTCTGGCTCTTGGTGAGTGGTCACATTGTGGCCATCTTGGTCGTGAAGATCTTTTTTGTACAGTTCTTCTGTGTATTGTTGCCACCTCTTAATATCTTCTGCTTCTGTTAGGTCCATACCGTTTCTGTCCTTTATCAAGCCCATCTTTGCATGAAATGTTCCCTTGGTATCTCTGATTTTCTTGAAGAGATCTCTAGTCTTTCCCATTCTGTTTTCTTCTATTTCTTTGCATTGATCGTTGAGGAAGGCTTTCTTATCTCTTCTTGCTATTCTTTTGGTGAGATAAGGTACTGATAAATTCTTTTTCATTGGAGAGTGGGTCTTTGTTATAGAAAATGCTCAGAGTGCATTTCAAAGTGTTTACTTTTACCGTCTTTTTGCCTGAACTATGAGGTGATTTTTTTGGGGGGGGCCCTCCATCATGAAAATCTGATGGGGACCTGAAGTTAAACCCACAAAAGTTTAACCCACCCAAGAATGCAGCCCCCTGGGGTTTCTTACTCTCAAGTTATCCACATTCCACCTTCAGCAATTCATCAAAATTGCCATTTAAACATTTCTACCAGTGTATGACCCCAAGGGCTTCCACACTAGGTAAGCAGAATCCCCTGGATTCCTGAAGAATTCTCTGGCCGTGATTCTCTGTGTTTTGGGGTGGTGACTTGTCCTGCAACCTCAATTATCTGTTAAGTTCTGATCTTATCAGATACACTGATAAGATCAGATAAGATCAGAACTTACCTAATCAGAGAAGATCAGAACTTATCTGAAATGTTGTTGATTTTCAGTTTGTTCAGCTTTTTTTGGTCATTGTTATAAGTATTGGAGTGATGATTCCCAGGGTTTTTACATGATGTAAGTGAAACCAAAAAACTTTGGGAGAATGAGGCAAGAAAATGAATTACAAGAGAGATGCAGATTTATGATTTTCATTTTTAGTCTCAAAAAGGATTTTCAGCTGTGTTCTATTTTTCCTTTCATCAAATAAGGAGTCTGTGAACATACAGCATAAGATGTTGATGTTCAGCTATAGAGATGGTGAGACAGGCATTCACCTAATTTGAGGTAACTAAAACTCAGAGAAGGCAGATTTTTCAGGTTTTCCTCTTGTGTGGAATGGAGGGAGGGCATGAGTTGATCATGATATATATGTCTGGATGCTCCAGCAGATGACTGGAAAACATACTGTTCTCATTTGTTAGTATTTTCATTTTTTTTTTCTTTTATTATGACAGAAATTTATTAACTCATTGCTTAATCATCCACCATATACAGGCTGATCCTTTTTTGTCTGAACTATCTGAGAGTTAATTGCAGACTTCTTGAAGCTTCTATATTTGTTGTTGTTCAGTCACTCAGTCACGTCCAACTCTTTCTGACCCCATGGACTGCAGCACGCCAAACTTCCCTGTCCTTCACCATCTCCCCGAGTTTGCTCAAATTCATATATATTGAGTCAGTGATGCCATCCAACCATCTCATCCTCTGTCACCCCTTCTCTTCCTGCCTTCTATCTTTCCCAGCATCAGGGTCTTTTCAGATGTCAGTTCTTCACATCAGGTGGCTAAAGTATTGGAACTTCAGCTTCAGCATCAGTCCTTTCAATGAATATTCAGGGTTGATTTCCCTTAGGATTGACTGGTTTGCTCTCCTTGCTGTTCAGGGATTCTCAAGAGTCTTCTCCAGCACCACAGATCAAAGGTATCAGTTCTTCGGCCCTCAGCCTTTTTATTGTCCAGTTCTCACGTCTGTACATGACTACTGAAAAAACCATAGCTTTGACTATATGGACGTTTGTAGGCAAAGTAATGTCTCCTTTTAATACTCCTTTTAGGTTTGTCATTGCTTTTCCTCCAAGAAGCAAGTGTCTTAATTTCATGGCTGCAGTCACCCTCCACAGTGATTTTGGACCCCAAGAACATAAAGTATGTCACTGTTTCCATTGTTTTCCCATCTATTTGCCATGAAGTGATGGGACTGTCATCAAAGATCATGTCATCAAAGATGACATGATCTTTGTTTTTTGAATGTTGAGTTTTAAGCCAGGTTTTTCACACTACTGTTTCACCTTCATCAAGAGGCTTTTTAGTTCCTCTTCACTTTCTGCCATAAAGGTGGTGTCATCTGCATATCTGAGGTTATTGATATTTCTCCCAGCAGTGCTGATTCCAGCTTGTGATTCATCCAGTCCAGCGTTTTGCATGATGTGTTCTGCATATAAGTTAAATAAGCAGAGTGACAATATACAGATTTGACATACTTTTTTCCCAATTTTAAATGAATCAGTTATTGCATTCCCACCAACAATGCAAGAGTGTTCCCTTTTCTCCATACCGTCTCCAGCATTTATTGTTTGTAGGCTTTTTGATGATGGCCATTCTGACCGGTGTGAGGTGATATCTCATTGCAGTTTTGATTTTCATTTCTCTAATAATGAGCAGTGTTAAGAATCTTTTCATGTGTTTGTTAGCCATCTGTATGTCTTTCTATTTAGGTCTTTTTCCCACTTTTTGATTCGGTTGTTTGTTCTTCTGGCATTGTGTTGTATGAGCTGCTTGTTTATTTTGGAAAATAATCCTTTGTCAGTTGTTTCATTTGCTATTATTTTCTCCCATTCTGAGGGCTGTCTTTTCACCTTGCTTATAGTTTCCTTTGCTGTGCAAAAGCTTTTAAGTTTAATCAGGTCCCATTTGCTTTTGTTTTTATTTCCATTACTCTGGGAGGTGGGTCGTAGAGGATCTTGCTTTGACTTATCCCATTGAGTGTTCTGCCTATGTTTTCCTCTAAGAGTTTTATAGTTTCTGGTCTTACATGTAGGTCTTTAATCCATTTTATCTTTGTGTATAGTGTTAGGAAGTATTCTAATTTCATTCTTTTACATGGGGCTGTCCAGTTTTCCCAGCACCATTTATCGAAGAGGCTGTCTTAGCCCCATTGTATATTCTTGCCTCCTTTCTCAAAATTAATGTACCCATAGGTGCATGGGTTTATTTCTGGGCTTTCTATCTTGTTCCATTGGTCTATATTTCTGTTTTTGTGCAAGTATCATACTGTCTTGATAACTGTAGCTTTGTAGTATAACCTGAAGTCAGGAAGGTTGATTCCTCCAGCTTCATTCTTCTTTCTCAAGACTGCTTTGGCTATTTGGGGTCTTTTGTGTTTCCATATGAATTGTGAAATTTTTTGTTCTAGTTCTGTGAAAAATGTCATTGGTAATTTGATAGGGATCACATTGAATCTGTAGATTGCATTTGGTAGTATAGTCATTTTCACAATATTGATTCTTCCTACCCAGGAACATGGAATGTCTCTCCATTTGTTTATGTTGTCTTTGATTTCTTTCATCAGTGTCTTATAATTTTCTGTGTACAGTTCTTTTGTCTCCTTAGGTAAGTTTATTGCTAGTTAATTATTTTTGTTGAAATGGTGAATAGGATTGATTCCTTAATTTTGCTTTCTGACTTTTCATTGTTAGTATATAGAAATGCAAGTGATTTCTGTGTATTGATTTTGTATCCTGCAACTTTGCTAAATCCACTGATTAGCTCTAGTGATTTTCTGATACTCTCTTTAGGGTTTTCTGTGTACAGTATGTCATCTGCAAACAGTGAGAGCTTTACTTCTTTTTTGATCTGGAGTCCTTTTATTTCTTTTTCTTCTCTGATTGCTGTATCTAGGACTTCCAGAACTATGTTGAATAATAGTGGTGAAAGTGGACACCCTTGTGTTGTTCCTGATCTTAGGGGGAATGCTTTCAGTTTTTCACCATTGAGAATAATGTTTGCTGTAGGCTTATCATATATGGCCTTTACTATATTGAGGTAGGTTCCTTCTATTCCCACTTTTTGAAGAGTTTTAATCATAAATGGGTGATGAATTTTGTCAAAGGCTTTTTCTGCATCTATTGAGATACTATGGTTGTGATCTTTAAATTTGTTAATATGGTGTATCACATTGACTTACATATATTGAAGAATCCTTGCATTCCTGGAATCAGTTCAGTTCAGTCTCTCAGTCATGTCTGACTCTCTGTGACCCCATGGACTGCGGCACCCCAGGCCTCCCTGTTTATCACCAACTCCCGGAGTTTTCTCAGACTCATATCCATTGAGTCAGTGATGCCATCCAACCGTCTCAGCCTCTGTCGTCCCCTTCTCCTCCCGCCTTCAATCTTTCCCAGAATAATGGTCTTTTCAAATGAGTCAGTTCTTCGCATCAGGTGGCCAAAGTATTAAGCCCAACTTGATCATGGTGTGTGAGCTTTTTGATGTGTTCCTGAATTCTGTTTGCTAAAATTTTGTTGAGGATTTTTGCATCTATGTTCATCAGTGATATTGGCCTGCAGTTTTCTTTTTTTGTGTTATCTTTGTCTGGTTTTGGTATCAGGGTGATGGTAGCCTTGTAGAATGAGTTTGGAAGTGTTCCTTCCTCTGGAATTTTTTGAAAGAGTTTTAGAAGGATAGGCATTAGCTCTTCTCTAAATGTTTGATAGAATTCTCCTGCGAAGCCATCTGGTTCTGGGCTTTTGTTTTTTGGGAGATTTTTGATCACAGCTTCAGTTTCAGTGCTTGTAATTGGGTTGCTCATAATTTCCATTTCTTCCAGGTTCAGTCTTAAAGATTGATCTTTTCTAAGAATCTGTCCATTTCTTCCAGGTGATCTTTGCTTTCTTAAAGCTGACTTTCAAGCCAGCTTTTTCACTCTCCTCTTTTACCCTCATCCAGAGACTCTAATTCCTCTTCACTTTCTGCCTTTAGAGTGATATCATCTGCATATCTGAGGTTGTTGATATTTCTCCTGGCAATCTTAATTCTGGCTTGTGCCCAGCACAAGCACAAATGATATATTTACTCATTTGTTCAAATCTACAAAACATAAAAATAAATAGTCTCAGAGGGATGGTACAGGGAGGGAGAGGGTTCAGGATGGGGAACGCGTGTATACCTGTGGCAGATTCATGTTGATATATGGCAAAACCAATACAATATTGTAAAGTTAAAAATAAAATATTTAAAAAAAATAAAAATTAAAAAAAGTCTCAGTTGTTAAATACCACTACCAACAACAAACCTCCTAAATAAAATCAAGATTTCTTTGCTGTTCTTTTTGTCTGTAGAATAAACCTCAGTGAAGGTGTTGGAGTAATGTGTTCAAATTTTACTTGAACAAATATCATTTATCTTTTGAATAATTTGATATTTATTTGATATAGAGAAAGGATAACTTAATTTTTTATATTAAATTTTATCCTTCTTCCCATCCTGGTTAATATATTTTGATTGTTTGAACATGTAAACATAGAATCTAAGAAAAGCTATATAAAAATATATACTCAAAGATGTCCCAATTCTTCTCTCACTCTGGCACCCTATTCCCACACATTCTCTCTGGGTTAATTAGGGAACTAATTTCATTAGTTTTTGGTTTGTTTATCCTTCTAGTATTTCTTTTTGCAAAAATAGCAGACTCACATTTTCTTATACTAATTTTTTTTTAACTAAGGAATAAAATACTATATATAATCTTATGCACATAGCTTCTTTCCACTTAAAGATATGTATTCTGAAGATCACTCCATATTAGTTCATAAATAGCCTCCTTGTTTATTTTTGCGATGCATAGAACATCATTATGTGAGTGTATAATAGTTTATTAAACCAAAAGTCCAAAAATGAGCATTTAATTCATTTCCAAGTGTTTTGGTATAATAGATAATGCCTCACTGAATATTCTTGCTCACATGCCGTTTGTTTCTTTTTTTATATTGTTGTTATTCAGTCGCTCAGTCGTGTCTGACTCTTTGCAACCCCATGAACTGTAGCATGCCAGGCTTTGCTGTCCTTCACCATTTCCCAGAGCTTGCTCAAACTCATGTCCATTGAGTTGGTGATGCCATCCAACCATCTCATCCTCTGTTGTCCCCTTCTCCTCCTGCCTTCAATCTTTCCCAGCATCAGGGTCTTTTCCAGTGAGTCAGTCCTTCACATCAGGTACCTAAAGTATGGGAGATTCAGCTTCATCATCAGTCCTTCCAATGAATTATTCAGGGTTGATTTCCTTTGGGATTGACTGGCTTGATCTCCTTGCTATTCAAGAGACTCTCAAGAGTCTCTTCCAACATCACAGTTTGAAAGCATTTGTTCTTCAGCACTCAGCCTTCTTTATGGTTCAACTCTCACATCCATACATGGCTACTGGAAAAACCATAACTTTGACTGTATGGACCTTTGTCAGCAAAGTAATGTCTTATATGCCGTCTATGTTTGTCATAGCTTTCCTTCCAAGTGTCTTTTAATTTCATGGCTGCAGTCACCATCTGCAGTGATTTTGGAGCCCCCCAAAATATATTATTGGGTATAGATATTTTTTATATTATTGGGTATACATCTTTAGGGTAAGTTCCTAGAGGCTGGGTTTTTCAGGTTTTATTTTTTTCATTTGGCATGAACAATTAGACTATATTGAAAGCAGATTTTATTATGTTTTTTGTATTGTGGAGGTACGGGGAAGAATATAAGAATATTTTGGTTATGTAAAATTAGGAAAACTGAGGCAATGAGGAACCAACCTCTTAAGTGTAATAATAAAAGTTTAACTTAGCTATTGCAGATCTCCATCAGGAGGCAGGCCTAAAATTGGAAGTAATGAGGAAACTAGATTTATTCTCACTCTGGACCTCAAAATAAACAAAAAGCTGGGGACCAACATGGCTGCGATGCTCCCAACTCTGTGAATGCCATGTTTATGGAATAGAAATTGAATAGAATGCCCCAGGAATTATGGCATGTTACAGCCTGGGCACTTGGACTGTCAGTTCAGTTCAGTTGAGTCCCCCAGTCATGTCCAACTCTTGGCGACCTCATGGACTGCTGCATGCCAGGCCTCCCTGTCCATCACCAATTCCCGGAGTTTACTCAAACTCATGTCCGTCGAGTTGGTGATGCCATCCATCACTCTCCTCTTTGACTTTTATCATGAGGCTCTTTAGTTCTTCTTTGCTTTCTGCCATAAGGGTGGTGTCATCTGCATATCTGAGGCTATTGATATTTCTCCCAGCAATTGTGATTCTAGCTTATGTGTCATCCAGCCCAGTGTTTCTCATGACGTACTTTGCATATAAATCAAATAAGCAGGGCAACAATATACAGCCTTGACGTACTCCTTTCCTTATTTGGAACCAGTCTGTTGTTCCATGTCTAGTTCTAACTGCTGCTTCCTGACCTGCATAGAGATTTTTCAAGAGGCAGGTCAGGTAGTCTGTATTTCCATCTCTTGAAGAATTTTCCAGTTTGTTGTGATCTACACAGTCAAAGGCTTTGACATAGTCAATCAAACAGAAGTAGATGATTTTCTGGAGCTCTCTTGCTTTTTTGATGATCCAACAGATGTTAGCAATTTGATCTCTGGTGGTTCTGCCTTTTCTAAAACCAGCTTGAACATCTGGAAGTTCACAGTTCACGTACTGTTGGAGCCTGGCTTGGAGAATTTTGAGCATTATTTTACTAGCATGTGAGATGAGTGCAATTGTGCAGTAGTTTGACCATTCTTTGGCATTGCCTTTCTTTGAGATTGGAATGAAAACTGACCTTTTCCAGTCCTGTGGCCACTGCTGAGCTTTCCAAATTTGCTGGCATATTGAGTGCAGCACTTTCACGGCATCATCTTTTAGGATTTGAAATAGCTCAACTGGAATTCCATCACCTCCACTAGCTTTGTTTGTAGTGATGCTTCCTAGGGCCCACTTGACTTCGCTTTCCAGGATGTCTGGCTCTAGGTGAGTGATCACACCATTGTGATTATCTGGGTCATGAAGATCTTTTTTGTATAGTTCTACTGTGTATTGTTGCCACCTCTTCTTAATATCTTCTGCTTCTGTTAGGTCCATACCACTTCTGTCCTTTATTGTGCCAATCTTTGCATGAAATATTCCCTTGGTATCTCTAATTTTCTTGAGAGATCTCCATTCTATTGTTTTCCTCTATTTCTTTGCACTGAAAACTGAAGAAGGCTTTCTTATCTCTCCTTGCTATTCTTTGGAACTTTTCATTCAGATGCTTATATCTTTCCTTTTCTCCTTTGCCTTTTGCTTCTCTTCTTTGTAAGGCCTCCTCAGTCAACCATTTTGCCTTTTGGCATTTCTTCTTCTTGGGGATGGTCTTGATCCCTGCCTCCTGTACAGTGTCAGGAACCTCCGAACATAGTTTTTCAGACACTCTGTCTATCAGATCTAATCCCTTGAATCTATTTGTCACTTCCACTCTATAATCATAAGGGATTTGATTTAGGTCATACCTGAATGGTCTAGTGGTTTTCCCTACTTTATTCAATTTAAGTCTGAATTTGGCAAGAAGGAGTTCATGATATGAGCTACAGTCAACTCCTAGTCTTGTTTTTGCTGACTGTTTAGAGCTTCTCCATCTTTGGCTGCAAAAACTATAATCAATCTGATTTCAGTGTTGACCATCTGGTGATGTCCATGTGTAGTCTTCTCTTGTGTTGTTGGAAGAGGGTGTTTGCTATGACCGTTGCATTCTCTTGGCAAAGCTCTATTAGCCTTTGCTCTGCTTCATTCTATCCAAGGCCAAATTTGCCTGTTACTCCAGGTATCTCTTGACTTCCTACTTTTGCATTCCAGTCCTCTAATGAAAAGAACATCTTTTGGGGGTGTTAGTTCTAGAAGGTCTTATAGGTCTTCATAGAACCTTTCAAGTTCAGCTTCTTCAGCATTACTGGTTGGGTCATAGACTTGGATTACTGTGATATTGAACTTGGACTGTGGGACAGAGGTATTCAGATGATTGAAGAGCCTCACTAAGGACTGGAGAAATAGGAGCATCTGGATGGCATCAACAATAGAAATCTATTTTAGAGTGATTGTATGGATTCCACTCCATTCAACCCACATTATTTGGCACACACTGTACACAAGGTTCTGAAGGATTCTTGGAAAGCAAGCTCTCAATGTGTTACTGACTATTTGCCCTAGACTGTACTATTCACTGGGCTTCCCCAGTGGCTCAGTGGTAAAGAATTCACCTACAAGGCAGGCATCACAGGAGATGCAGTTTCAATTGCTGGGTTGGGAAGATCCCAGGGAATGGCAACCCACTCGAGTATTCTTGGTCGGAGAATCCCATGGACAGAGGAGACTGGAGGGCTACAGTCTATAGAGTTGCAAAAATCAGGCACAACTGAAGTGTCTTCGCTCGCACACATGTAGTATTCATTATTTAAGTTCATGTTAACAGGTTTGTAGAGAGGTTGTATCGGTATCCCCCTTTCATAGGTGAGGAATCTGAAATTCTAAGTGGTCCATATATGTTAGATCAACCTATTTCTGAATTCTGTACAGCTTCTTACCAGCTTTGTGATCTTCAGTAAATAAGATAATCTGAGACTCAGTCTTCTCATCTATAAAAAGGGAAGAATAACAGGAAAATTGGCAACATAATCTAGAGAAGCCTGGTGCCATCAGCATCTGTATCACCTGGCAACCTTTTGGAAATGCCTGTTCCTGGATTCCATCTCAGATCCAGAATCTCAGAGAGTGGGTTTAGCAGTCTGCCAGAAGAGCTTCAAGAAACTGCGAAGCTCTGTGTTGACCTCCGAGGGAGGAAGACATCAGTATTGGGGAAGTGATGGAGGGAAGAAGTTGATGACCTGCTGGGTGAGAATTGAAAGGGACACATCATTTCAGCTGGAAACATTCAAAACATCATTATTTCGAAATTGCTGAGCAAATTCAACGACTGGTATTGCTGTGCTAATGTGTTAATAATAATTCTGCAGTTAGAAACAAGACCAGGCTGTTAGCATTCAAGGCCACTTAAATTTTAAAGAGTCATTTTATGGAAAGTTTTAATTAGCTCTGGATTGTAACTAACATTCTCTTTAAAACTGTGGTGGGCATTTGATTAGGTCTGCTTTCCAGTGGATGGAAATTAGAGCTGGATTTTACTCATTCCTCTGCCTTTGGGCCAAAGCAGTTCATCTTCTCTGCCTCAGCTTGAGCTCCATGTAGCCAGGCATTGTGCCCATCAGAGGATTCAGACCTGCGTGTCCCCTTGTTCTCTGTGCAAAGGAGAAGTGTACTAAAGCCACTCAAGGGTGAAGTTTGTTCCGACCTTCATCTACAGCCCCTGCCTGTTTCCTCTCTCAATTTATATTCTTTCTCCTAAAGTCTACTTGCCCTGCCTGATTTTTAGGACAGTCTTTTGGGTACAAATGCACATTCCAGCTTCATGCTATGCCTTCACCTGCCTTCAAAAACCCTGCTGAGATGTGTGAGCCCAGCTCTGTTCACTCTCTTTTGCAGCATGGTGAGGTGGGACCAACATGAACAGGGACTGGCTTGTGGACTTATGTTTGTAAACTGACTTTGACACATATATATACTTGAGGTTTTTTCATCTCTCACGCTCAGTTTCCTCATCAGTAAAATGGAGATAAAATATCTTTGCTGTGAGGATTAGAGATGATCCAGAGGTTGGCATATTGTAAATATTAAAGGAGCGGTTGTTACTATCATCATCCCATCACTGCCAGTCATTCTGCCATTTAGTTGTGTTCTGCCTGTGTCCTTTTCAAATTACTTTTTGGAATCTTCCCTTCAAACCCTGAGGGCAAGGACATGGCTTACTTCTTTGAAGTCCCTTTTACTGTTCCCCTACCCTAATCTCTCCTATGGTAATCACATGTTTGCATTGATTGGGAGCCTCACAGCAAATGAGCACCCTTGTTACAGGTGAAAATGGGGTTATTGCAAGTAGCTGGGTTCATGATCAAGTATAAACTGGCAAGCCAGTCCCTGTTCATGTTGGTCCCACCTCACCATGCTGCAAAAAGGGTAAACAGAGCTGGGCTCACACATCTCAGCAGGGTTTTTGAAGGCAGGTGAAGGCATAGCATGAAGTTGGAATGTGCATCTGTACCCAGAAGACTGTCCTAAAAATCAGGCAGGGCAAGTAGGCTTTAGGAGAAAGAATATAAATTGAGAGAGGAAACAGGCAGGGGCTGTAGATGAAGGTCGGAATAAACTCAAACAGAGAGAAAAATAATCAAGTTTAAGATCTGGAACTTTAAGACCTCGCTGACTAGCAGTACAGGAAGCTCAGCTCTGAGGGCAGATTGGTGCAGTTCTGGAACCTGCCTGATATTTGAGGGTCTGGGACACTCACAGAAAGTCCAGAGATTGAGAGGGGTGGAGTGAATCTCACCCATATCTATGACTGGGCAGCAGGGAGCAGAGTCAAGCAGGGGGAATCAACCAGCAGGAAATGGTGTGTCTGCAGACTGTGGTCCCAAAGGGGATCTCAGGGCTTTGCCTGGCAGAATAGAAGGGGGAAAACCAGAAAGGAACTGGAGAGTATGCAATGGCCATCCTTCAGTTTCTTCCAGATGGTGAACCACTTCATACCTTACAACTATCTTTCTATCTCTTTCTGGCCACATGCCTGTTTCAAATGTGGCTATGAGTTCCTTGCGACCCAGAGCTCTGATTTCTTATATTCTAAAGTTTGGGTCCCTGTCCTGTGCCTCACCACAGTAGAGAAGCTAAGCCAAAATATGCAGAAGATGTGGTCTTTGGAGTTAACCAGACACAATTTGAATTCAGGCTGTAGCATCTACCAACCTCGTTGTGTTGACAAAGTCTCCTTATGTCTTGGCCTCAGTTTCTTATCCAAAAAGCGGACAAAATAAGGCTTATCTTCCAGCTGTGAGGTTTCTTTACTAAGGCACAGTTAGTGTATTGCCTGCTCAATTAATGGTAGTTATTTGGTTCTCAGTCCCACCGGTGGCTCTGATTAAATCTTGGCCTAGAAGATTCAGTGAATTGTGCAGGAGATGACAAACTAACTCCAAGTGTCTAAGGCTCTTCTTTTTTTTTTTTTTTTCCCCCAGCTAATTTAGTCCAGCCATCTTCAGCTAATTCAATCATTTCTCATTCACCAGTGGATAAATTGTCCTCATCATAGGCTTAACCATGCAGCTAATATGGTTTGGAGAGAGATTGATTAACAAAGCCATAATTGAAGCTCAATAAGTGAGATAAATCCAAATGTCTGTAAGATCAACCAGAGTCCAGAGCTGACCATTGGCAATATTCAGTTACCCAATTCATTTAACAGTATTTCAGCAAATACTTATTGTGTGTCTATTTCATGCATGTCAAGCTTAGGACTATCTCCTTTGTCAAAGTTGGATATTAAGGGAATGCCAACTCAGCCATGCTGGAAAAGACCTTGATGCTGGGAAAGTCTGAGGGAAGGAGGAAGGGGACAACAAAGGATGAGATGGTTGGATGGCATCACCAATTCAAAGGACATGAGTTTGAGCAAACTTTGGGAAATAGTGAAGGACAGGGAAACCTGGCATGCTAGTTCATTGAGTCACAAAGAGTCAGATGTGACTTAGTGAACAACAGCTCAGCCATGGTCAGTCTGAGTAGACTATAATTAGGAAAAATGACCACTGTGGAGGTCAGAGGTACAGCAGAAAGTTTAAGGCAAGTCAGAAAATGGAGACCAGCTGAAAAAGGGACCAGAAGGTGGGCTCAAGAGGCCATAAAGAGTCAGCCCAAAGGTCCAGAAGTAGTTCTCTTCCACCAGAGGTGAGGAACAGAGCAGAAATTGGAGACACAGGGATCTGAGAGTGATCAGGCTGAGACCAATGTCTCTGCATGTGGTGGGTAGGTGAAGGCTGGGATTAGAAGGTGAAAGGGTTGAACCCAGAGACTTCTCGTATATTCTGATGGGAGAAATGTGTGTTGGTGCGTGCTGGAATAAGTCCATGTGACTTACAGGGACGAAACAAACCACAGATTTGTTAGACTCAATGTAAAATGCTACATTCTCAAGTCAAATATGAGCTGTTGGCTTTATAGTTGTAAGCCTATTTGTCCTTCCCACTAAGAGTAGGGAACTGCACAGATAAGCAAGTATGTGTCTGTTTTCTTGGACTTTAATTGTGGTCTCAGCACTAAGTCCATGTCATTTAAATTTACCACACATCATATCTTCTGAGCTGTGCCATCTCACACACTTGCTCAGCTTGCTGAGGTCAGATTCCCAGGCATTGGGAGTATGACTTTTCCAGTAGGCACAATAGCACTGTGTAGGCTAGTAGAAGTCTTTACTCATGTCCACTTAATTGTCTGATTCATATTGGGCTTACCGCCCTTTTCTTAATAAAAATGTTTGCCAGTCTTCATCCTTACCCTGGCACCTCTGTACCCTCTGCCGGCTATGGCTGAAAACAGAGATGGAGTGAGAGACTCTGTATCTTCCCTGGATGCTTTTAGACAGATCCTTTATCGCCTCTCTCCATTTCCATGAAAACAGCTCAGATAAGGACTATTTGAATTTCCATTCATTTTCTTCCCTCTTCTGTAATAGGTTGATGTTCTCATGTTTCAGCCTTTGAGTGAATTTGCTCCAAACGTTAGCTAACAGAGCCTATATCACCCACCTAGGATCTTTATTTCTTGGGTTCTTTGTCCTTCCTCAGAAGGATGTGTGTCGTGTAAAGAAAATAGTGGATTGTGTGATACCAAATTTCTCTCTATTTGCAGTTCTGGAAACTAAGGTTCCAGAAAACATAACAGTTTAGGGAAGTGTCAACAAATATTCCATGGGCAAATACCCAATTGAATGCAGAATTCCGGAGAAGAGCAAGGAGAGATAAGAAAGCCTTAATTAAGTGAACAATGCAAAGAAATAGAGGAAAACAATAGAATGGGAAAGACTAGAAGTCTCTTCAAGAAAAAGGGAATATTTCATGCAAAGATGGGCACAATAAAGGACAGAAAAAACAAAAATCTAACAGGAGCAGAAGAGATTAAGAAGAGGTAAGAAGAGTTGGCAAGATACACAGAATAACTATACAAGAAAGGTCTTAATGACCCAGCTAAACATGATGGTGTAGTCAGTTCACCTACAGCCATACATCCTAGAGTGTGAAATCAAGTGGGCCTTTCATTACTATGAACAAAGTTAGTGGAGGTAATGGAATTCCAGCTGAGCTATTTCAAATCCTAAAAGATAATGCTGTTAAAGTGTTGCACTCAGTATGCCAGCAAATTTGGAAAACTCACCAGTGGCCACAGGACTAGAAAGGACCATTTTCATTCCAATTCCAAAGAAGAGCAATGCCAAAGAATGTTCTAACTACTGTACAATTGTGTTCATTTCACATGTTGGTAAGGTGGCAAGGTAATGCTCAAAATTCTTCAAGCTAGGCTTCAACAGTACATGAACCAAGAAGTTGCAGATGTACAAGCTGGATTTAGAAAAGACAGAAGAACTAGAGATCAAATTGCCAACATCCATTGGATCATAGAAAAGCAATGGCAGTCCAAAAATACATTGATTCATTGATTATGTTAAAACCTTTGTGTGGATCATAGCAAACTGTGGAAAATTATTAAAGAGATGAGAATATCATACCAACTTACCTGTTTCCTGAGGAACCTGTATGCAGGTCCAGAAGCAACTGTTAGAACTGACATGGGACAATGGACTCATTCAAAACTGGGAAAGGTGTAAGTACATCGAGGCTGCATATTGTCACTCTCCTTGTTTACTTATATGTAGAGCACAGCATGCAAAATGCCAGACTGGATGATTCACAAGCTGGAAACAGGATTGCTGGGAGAAATATCAATAACGTCAGATATGCAGATGATACCATTCTAATGGCATAAGGAGGAACTAAAGAGCCTCTTGATGAAAGTCAAAGAGGAGAGTGGTAAAGCTGGCTTACAACTCAAGATTCAAAAAACCAAGATGATGGCATCTGGTCCCATCACTTCTTGGCAAATAGATGGGGAAAATGTGGAAATAGTGACCGATTTTATTTTCTTAGGCTCCAAAATCACTGTGTACGGTGACTGTAGACATGAAATCTTGCTGTTTGCTCCTTGGAAGAAAAGCTATGACAAATCTAGACAGTGTACTAAAAGGCAGAGACATCACATTTTTTTTTTTTTGGTCTAGTGTTTTTCCCTAATTTATTCAATATAAGCCTGAATTTTGCAATAAAGAGCTCTTGATCTGAGCCACAGTCAGATTTAGGTCTCGGTTTTGCTGACTGTATAGAGCTTCTCTATCTTCAGCTGAGAAGAACGCAGTCAGCCTGATTTCTGTGTTGGCCATCTGGTGATGTCTATGTATAGAGTCATCTCTTGTGTTGTTGGAAGAGGGTGTTTACTATGACCAGTGTGTTCTCTTGGTAAAACTCTGCTAGCCTTTGTCCTGCTTTGTTTTGTACTCCAAAGCCAATCTTGCCTATTACACCAAGTATCTCTTGACTTCCTACATTTGCATTCCAATCCTCTGAGATGAAAAGGACATCTTTTTTTTTTTTTTTTTTTGGTGTTAGTTCTAGCAGGTCTTGCCAGTCTTCATAGAACCATTCAACTTCATCTCCTTTGGCATTAATAGGTGGGGCATAGACTTGGATTACTGTGGTGTTGAATGGTTTGCCTTGGAAATGAACTGAGATAATTCTGTCATTTTTGAGATTGCCCCCAAGTATTGCATTTTGGACTCTCTTGTTAACTATGAGGGCTACTCCATTTAATCTAAGGGATTCTTGCCTACAATAGTAGGTATAAGGGGCATCTGAATTAAATTCTCCCATTCCTATCCATTTTAGTTCACTAATTCCTAAAATGTTGATATTCACTCCTGCCATCTCCCTCTTCACCATGTCCAATTTACCTTGATTCATGGACCTAGCATTCCAGATTCCTATGCAATATTGTTCTTTACAGCATCGGACTTTATTTTCACCACCAGACACATCCACAGCTGAGCATCATTTCTACTTTGGTCCAGCCTCTTCATTCCTTCTGAAGTTATTTCTCCAGCATATTGGACACCTACCGTCCTGGGGGAAATTGCTGTCATCTTTATCTAGCTCTAACTATGAAGGTTACACAGCTTAGAAGAAGCTTCTCTACAGGAACATTGTGTGCTCCCATCAGATGTGTGATACCAGCCATGGTACCAGTGTCACCTATCTAATATTTTGAAGTGAGAATGTACTTTCTCTTCCAAGTCATCTGTCATGGAGAGCTTGAGGGGTAGAAAAACAGCAGAATGCTTTCCTTGTGGTTCTAACCAGTGGGTGGGCATATGAACTCCTTTGGTGTGCACCTTAACCCCTTTGCTTTGAGTTGGAGGACCTTTCCTTGCACAGAGAACATGTTGACTCTCTTATTAGTTAATTATTTAAGTTGGCCCCATGACCCTTCCCTCTCAAGGTCTGAAAGCCACTCCTACATTCTTGTTTCTCGGCTCATGTACTTCTAAAGTTTTTAGAATGTATTTTTAGAACAAGTATGCTTATAAGTAGGTTTTTGACATTTTCAAATATTAGAATTGGAGCATATTTTTTTCTGTATCAAATGCACAATGGCAGAATGTACCCTTAATTTCAAGGAGACTCATTGAAAACTTCCATCTTGATGCATAATTACCACGAGTCAAAGTGGTCATGATTAGTCAGTCAAGCCTCACAATTAAAATCCTCTGTTTGATGAACTTTTGAAATAAAATGCCATTATCATCTAAAACCTCAATAATCTATGATAATGAGGCTCTCGATTAATTCTTTTGTTCTTCACAAAAAGATTAATAATGTTCATTTTTTTTAAAGTATCAACATCTGCAAGAGGCAAACCATATAAACCATATGTAACTAATCTCTTCCAAAGGGAGCAAGAAACAGATTTCGGCATATGTTTTATGGACAGCTAGTATTGCCCTACAATAATTGTTCATGCTAATTATCTTTCTTGAATTGATTACATTTGCAATAAATTATTATCTTTATGATTATTGTTAGTTTCAGGAAAATGTTCAAGAAATAAATGGTGGTTAGTATAAATGACCTTGCACTAAGCTAGTATTTCAGATAAATGCCACATTAAGTGGATAATTGCTATGATCTGATTTTTACCCTTCACAGCTACTTCTGGTCTAGCTGCTGCTTTAGAAATCCTGAGCACCCAGGTGGAATTCTACAAGTATTAAGAATACATTTGAACAGCTTAGATAAGTCATTAAGTTTATGTGGAATATTGTCCTGGACATTATCATGACTTTAACTTAGGTGGCCACTAGTGACTATAGTGATGACCTTTATTTGTTCCAAGGTAATGATCCATCATGAAAGCCAAGAACAGATTATATCTTCATTTACCTATAGGGCCCATGGCTAAAAATACAATGTGTGTGTTTGTGCTCAGTCGTGTCTTACTCTTTACAACCCCATGGACTGTAGCCCACCAGGTTCCTCTGTCTTTGGTATTTTCCAGGCAAGAATACTGGAGTGGGTTGCCATGTCGTTTTCCAGGGGATCTTCCTGACCCAGGGATTGAATACACCTCTGTTGTATTACAGGCAGATTCTTTACCACTGAGCCATGAGGGAAGCCAAAAATGTAATAGACTAGGGCCTTCCTGATGGCTCAGATGGTAAAGAATCCACCTGCAATGCGGGAGACCAGGATTTGATCCCTGGGTTGGGAAGATCCCCTGGAGGAGGGCATGGCAACCCACTCCAGTATTCTTGCCTGGAGAATCCCTCATGGGCAGAGGAGCCTGGTGGGCTACAGTCCATGGGATCGCAAAGAGTCAGACAGGACTGAGCAACTAAGCACACACAGGGCAATGTTTGGTCATCTCCCTATATAAACTCTCCCAATGTTCATAGTCTTTATGATCAATAAGATCTTCTTTTATAGTAATCGAAATTTATTTTTCATCATGTTTCATCCTTGGTTGCAAAAACAACTAGGAACTAGGTGCTCAAACTCTTATCAATCATTGATAGGCCACTGAAAAAGAGTAACTACTTATAGAGGAACATGATCCACATGAATGCATCTCAGTCATCTCAATCACGTCTGACTCTTTGTAGCCCCATGGACTGTAGCCCACCAGGCTTCTCTGTCAATGGGATTATTGTGGTAAGAATACTGGAATTGGCTGCCGTTTCCTCCTCCAGAGGATCTTCCCAAGCCAGGGATTGAACCCTTGGCTCCTGTGACTCCTGCATTGGCAGGCAAATTCTTTACCACTGAGCCTCCTGGGAAGCCCCATGATCCACATAGCTAACAACACATATTGATTCCCTACAGCATGCAGACCCTTGCATGCTTTTGTTACAGAAACAATTCATGAAGTAATCAAGTACAAATTGGGTATAAGCTAAATATCTGGATTTACTTTCAGCAAAATTAGCCAACGATCCTAATATTTCTCGGTATTACTTGGTATTAATTATATATAGCATAATATATAATATATATATCAGACTTTCCAGGTGGCACTATTGATAAAGAACCTGCTTGCCAATGCAGGAGAAAGGAGAGACTCGGGTTCGATCCCTGGGTCAGGAAGATCCCCTGCGGAAGGGTTTGGTAACACACTCCAGTATTGTTTCCTGAAGAATCCAATGGACAGAGTGGAGCCCATCCATGGGGTCATAAAGAGTCAGACATGACTTAAGCAACTTAACACACACACACATAATATATGTTACTTGGTAATATTCTTAGTATTATATCCGTAATATACCACTGCTGCTGCTGCTAAGTCGCTTCAGTCCTGTCGGACTCTGTGGGACCCCATAGACGGCAGCCCAACAGGCTCCCCCATCCCTGGGATTTTCCAGGCAAAAAAACTGGAGTGGGTTGCCATTTCCTTCTCCAATGCATGAAAGTGAAAAGTGAAAGTGAAATCGCTTAGTCGTGTCCAGCTCTTAGTGACCCCATGGACTGCAGCCTACCAGGCTTCTCTGCCCATGGGATTTTCCAGGCAAGAGTACTGGCACAGCAGTTTCCAACAAATCAGTCAGCCATTCTTTTGCTGGTTCCTGCAGAGCACAGTTGTGAATAAGACATCCATTTCACCTGAGCAGTCTTCTGAGGGATATGAAGCAGATAATAGCAAAAAAAAAAAAAAAAAGTCAGTACATTACAGGGTTATTGTGTGGTTAGACTATGGGAGGTCCATGGAACTGGAGGATCATAGAGAGATGCACCTAGCCTAGCAGGAGTGACAGAAGATGTGTGGTAGAAATGACATCACAGTCAAGTTCTGAGTGGTGAACAGGATTCAAGAGAACTCAAGTGAGCTGGGTGAGGACTGGGAAGGCACATAGAGAGTGGGTTCTGGGTTCTTGACAATGAGAGCATGTACATAAGTTCCGAAGGCCAGCAAGAGTATGGCATGCTTTGAGAACAATACTGGATGTTAGTTCAGTGTGGCTGGACCATCAGGTGCAGATAGTAGCTGAGCCTGCAGAGCTGGAAGTTTGGCTTTTGCACTGAAGGTAAGGAGAGCCATTACAGTGTTGGGAGGGGAGGGATGTGCTCAGACATGAATGTTAGAAAACGTATTGAGATAGCAGCGTGAACTGCCATGGGGGGAGTTGCTGGAAATATAACCTAGGACGAAGAATGGCCCACTCCAGACACTCTTGCTTTTCCATGTTCCCTGCAAGTAAAAGCCCATCCGGGAACCAAGCTAACAGTTGAACAGGATTTTCAATTATTCTGGAGCAATGCTATAATCTACTTCCTATGAGAAGAATGCTGTTTGCCATGGCTGAAAATGCTCAATTGGTAGTTCTCTGGGAGAAACTACTCAATTTGCAAAAATTTAAATACCCACAGAGTAAAAACAAAAGCAGCTAATAAGAAATATGTCACTGAAATTGAACAGAAGCTAGAAAAGTCCAATTTCTTGTTTTATTTTATCTTTTCAAAAGCTTGGTTCCACAGCCATTTACCCATGTTATCATTCATCCTTTGTATCATTAGCACTTGGGAAAATGCCTGAAACTGTCACCATGAGACAGGCAACATGTAGAAACTAGAAATGCAGTTTAGGGAAATTAGAAAATAAAACTCTTAAGGAGAGAGTTGAACGTTTCATTAAACATAAAGATGATGCTAAAAAAAAAAAATCCTTCCTGACTTCAAGACTTGCTGGCTACTGAAATGTCATCGCCAATTAGGTCTCTTTTGCATGCTCTGTGGTGCAAAACCAATTATTCTGACAGTGTCTTCAGAACACAGAGATCACTGATTTGGGCAGGCAAAGCAAGGGCCAGTTTTGAACCAGACATATATTAAAGCAGGTACCCGTTTTATAAAAGAAAGGCATTGCTAATCATTCATTCATGCCAGTACAGATCATACACAATGCAGGGGGCCCAATGGAGGCAGGCAGTTCCAGAACTGGATATGGGCCGTGCATGTAGAAAGCTTAGTTATAGTTGATTAAAAGTGTTACGTCGTGGCCTTAAATGGCAGAAACAAAGTGGAAAGCAGTCAGTGTCAATAGAGAGTGTGCTTTCATTAAAAGTAGGTGAGAAATATGGCATGGGGCAGGAGTAGTGACTAGAAGTAAGAGGAAAAACAGTTAATACTTTCCTGAACCAGACCCTGTATTTAGTGTGTATATGTCTTATCTTGGGGCTTTGCTGGTAGCTCAGACAGTAAAGAATCTGCCTGCAATGCAGGAAATCTGGGTTTGATCACTGAGTCGGGAAGATCCCCTGGAGAAGGAAATGGCAACCCACTCCAGTATTCATGCCTGGAAAATCCCATGGACAGAAGAGCCTGGTGGGCTACAGTCCATGGGGTCGCAAAGAGTCAGACAGGACTGAAGTGACTAGCACAACAAAACGACAACAATATCCCACCTTAGAAATGGATATCACATGATAGGGATGCAATTACTTATCTTTTAATATGAGGGAAGTAAGACTTAGAGTCAATGGTTTACTGGCCCTGGGACTTTGGTTTCTGTTAGCACTGGGGATCACCCTGGACTTCATGGTACATCATTTTATTTCTACTTTACTCTGAAACTAGAGGTCTCAGGGTAAAGACGAGATACAATTTTGGTTTCAGAATTTTGTAAATTTCATTAGGTCAAGGAACCATGAGAATTCCTTGTATATTCTTCAAAGAGTAAGACAGAGGGCAAGAAGCATGGAGCTAACTCCAAGAAGCATGGAGTTATAGGGTCTCTTCTGGTATTGTACCAGCATGGGCAGTTCAAATAATGAGACTCTCAATATGCCAAGGAAGGCTTCTTAGAAGAGGTGAAGGCCATAGCTGGACTTTTGAAAGTAGGACCTGGACAAAAGAATACAAGGGAATCCTTGGAAAGGAAGAGAGCTGAGGAAATAAAACCAATCCTGGGCCTGCTGGAAGGGCAACATGGATTCCAGTTCAGATAACTGAGAAACGACTTCACTGTACCAGTGTCTGACTTGAGGTGAGGAAACCAGGAAATAACACCATGAAGGTTGTACACTAGAGATCTGCGCTTTGGGAGTTGGGAAGACACATGATTTTTGGTTAAGTTTTTTTTTTTTTTTTTAATGTGGACTACTTTTAAAGTTTTTATTGAATTTGTTACAATAGTTTCTGTGTTATGTTTTGATTTTGTGGCCATGAAGCATGTGGAATCTTAGCTCCCCAACCAGGGATTGAACCCGCATCCCATTCATTGGAAGGCAAAGTCTTAACTATTAGACTGCCATAGAAGCCCCAAGAGACAGGATTTTGAGAGGCAGTTGATGGTAGACAAGGAAAGGCTGAGCTGCTCCCTTGGTCTTCACTTGCCCCTCTCCAGTTTTGGATCTGTACAGCAGACATTTTCCTAATTTTGATAAATGTGGTTTTAAACCTTCCTCTCGTCCCACTTGACTTCCAAGTAGACTGTATTTCTGTGCCCCTCTTACAGCCAACACTTGAGAGAAGGATGAGTTAGAAGGAAGAATGTTGGGGATATTAGAGTATACCTCTGATTCTCTGGCTGGCATTGCCTCCTTCTACATTCTAGATTTATTTACCTGGTTTATAGTTTTCCTCCCTCCCTGTTTGAACATACCAATCACTAAATTCAGGTTTGAAGAGTTCCTTTTGTCTGAACATGGCATGCTCCAGTGAGGGTTAGGGCAGTGGAATAGAGGGCCAGTTGTTGAAGAAAGGGCATAGGATTTCGAGACCTTGAATACAGGCTGGACACTGAACTCAATCATAGCTGAGAAAGAGGAACATGTTTGTTTTTATGAGAACTGGGGTATGTCCTGCACAGATCAGAGAAGCATGGGCTGAAAGGGAGAGGGAAGAGTTGCATTTTCCAAATAATTCTCTGCTCCTTCACCTGAAGTTTGGCTCTGTGATACATGACTTGGATGTCATAGGCAGATGACCGAAAACTGTACTGAATTCTGCAGAGCTCAGCTTTGTCTATATTGGTGGTAACTCCATTGAGTTACTCTTTGAGTTCACAGGTGGAGTGACCACTTTGACCACTGACATAATTTAGAGAAATAGAGTAAGTTCAACAGGAGTATATGTATAGCCTCAAATGTACTTTTTTAAAGACTTTGGGGCAGCAGGCAATTTCTTTAGTACTTCAGTTCTGGGATGGTGATGAGACTAATCTGACTTTGGTAGATTTCTGTTGGGCAGATGGGAATCCATGCTTTTCTCCTCTTACTATCTTTTGATGTCTTAGATGTCTTATTAGTCAATAAAGTTCCTTTTTTTTCAGACACTCTTGGTGTTTCTAACAGCTTTCTTCCAGCCTCGCTGTCATTCAGTCAACCATGGCCAGTTTTAGCCTCCCACCCAAGTCATCTGACTCCATTTGTGACAAGAGAAGCTATCATCTGGGCAAATCTTCAAGAATTATCTCAGTTGATTGGTACCAACACATAGCAAGCATGCCAAACATCCAGAATACGCCTTAGCGGGTAGGGCCAAAATGAAAAAATAAAATTTCATCTTAAACTTTTAGGTGAATTCATTCTTTCCTTATTCAAAAGTTACAAAATATTTACTTACACTGAATACATCTTACAAAATAATTTCAGGGGCACAATTCTGTTCCTAAAGAGCCCATCATCTTTACAAAGTGATGTCTGCATTGTCGTTGCTGTTGTTTAGTTGCTCAGTCGTGTCCGAGTCTTTGTGACTCCATGAACTGTAACCCACCAGGCTCCTCTGTCCATTGGATTTGCTATGGACAAGAATACTGGAGTGAGTTGCCATTCCCTTCTCCAGGGGACCTTCCCAACCCAGGGATTGAACCCAAGTCTCTTGTGTCTCCTGTATTGGCAGACAGATGCTTTACCACTGTGCCACCTGGGTATATTTAATGGATTAGGAAAAAATCAACACTATTAGCAAAAGTGGCCATGTAAGCATTGCTATTTTACCTGTTATCCTATTCGTCCAGTAGGACAAAGCTGGAGATATAGAGATGATTAGGGAAAAAGAGAAAAGAATGATAAAATATGTTTAAGGATTTGCTAGAAATTGCCAACTAGGATGTGGGAAAGATTAATTAATATTGTTTTGTCTAATGTAATCACTCCCCATTTTGAACTAAGAAAGCAAATATAGTGTAAATGAATAAAGCATAATCAAATCTATTTCTTTGAAATGTACTTTACACCAGGTTAGTACAGATTCTTGAACCATCTCTTTGTTGAAAAGAATCCACGTATTCAGTAATTGCTTTGGTACAATTGGATAGCTATGAAAATGTTTTAAGTTAATTTTCTTCCTCATATTGTACATTAAAATAATTTCCAGATGAGCTAAAAGTACTTAAAACATAACAAATGTATTATAAACTGGGGATAGAGCTGGTCTTTCCAAATGTGGCTGCAAAGAATGGACCTCTAAGGAAAAGGAAGGGCTTCCCTGGTGGCTCACATGGTAAAGAATCCACCTGCAATGCAGGAGACCCAGGTTTGATCCTGAAGAAGGGAATGGCTACCCACTCTTGTATTTTTGCCTAGGAAATCTCATGGACAGAAGAGCCTGGCAGGCTACAGTCCATGGGCACCCAAACTAATGGAACACAGCTGAGCAACTAACACTTTCACTTTCACTTCCAAGAGGTAGGGAGAGAGGAGACAGAACTGACTACATTAAGTTATTAGCAACCCACTCCAGTACTCTTGCCTGGAGAATCCCATGGAGGGAGGAGCCTGGTGGGCTACAGTCCATGAGGTCACAAAGAGTCAGACACGACTGAGCGACTTCACTCACTCACTCCAAAGCGTCTCCATACAAAAGGCAGTATAAATAAAACTACAGGGGAAATTATAAAAACTTGAAAAATACTTGCAACATATGACAAAGTTTGAGGAAAAAAATTCTTAAAAGAAATTTGAATAGCCAATAAGTGTATACAAAGTGGAGCTTCCAAGGTAGCTCAGCAGTAAAGAATCTGCCTGCCAATACAGGAGATGCAGGAGATGTGGGTTCAACCCCTTGGTTGGAAAGATCCCCTGGAAGAGGAAATGGTAACCCACTCCAGTGTTCTTGCCTGGAGAATCCCATGGACAGAGGAGCCTGGTGGACTACAGTCACAGGATCGCAGAGTCAGACATGACTTAGCAACTGAGCATTTAGGCACATATACAAAATAGTCAGCCCCCGTAGTGCTATGATAATGTCAAGACACAGCAAAACAGACAAGATTTTAAAAGTAACAATGCTAAGGGAAATAGTTTCTCACAGTCATTAATGCCAGGAAACAATCTTCCTAGGTCACAGGTTGGTTAGCACATTTCAAATTTGGGTCCATCTTTTGACCCAGAAATTTTACACTGAAGAATTTATCCTATAGAATAATTTAAAAATTATATTATTATTATGCCTACTGTACATTTACTATGTTCAAGGCCCTCTGCCAAGCAATTTACCTGCTTTATCCCATTTAATTTTCCCTACCATGTTATGAGAAGGGGCTGTTATGTCCTATTCTCTGTTTGAGGTAAGAAAAGGTCACCTGACTAGTAGGTAAGTAGAAATAAAATATTTCTTCCTATTAAGTATTGTTTTAATTATGAAAATGACTAAAACAGCTTAAAATTCTAATACAGGGATTTGTTAAATTATGTCACAGTTATTCAATGAAATTCAACCACCTCGACTTTAAAAAAAAATGGGGTAGAATATTTTTTAACATACACAGATGTCTCTGATGTGTTAAGTGTGAGAAATATGTTACCAAAGAATGTACACAAAATGATCTCAGTTTTGTTTAAAAAATAGTATCGGTATTTTCCTATGTATATACAGACATCTTTATAAGTCTTAAAAAATATATGTTAGTCATTTCAGTTCAGTTCAGTTCAGTTGCTCAGTCGTGTCCGACTCTTTACGACCCCATGAATCGCAGCACGCCAGGCCTCCCTGTCCATCACCAACTCCCAGAGTTCACCCAGACTCATGTCCATCGAGTCAGTGATGCCATCCAGCCATCTCATCCTCTGTCGTCCCCTTCTCCTCCTGCCCCCAATCCCTCCCAGCATCAGAGTCTTTTCCAATGAGTCAAGTCTTCGCATGAGGTGGCCAAAGTACTGGAGTTTCAGCTTTAGCATCATTCCTTCCAAAGAAATCCCTTCAGAATGGACTGGATGGATCTCCTTGCAGTCCAAGGGACTCTCAAGAGTCTTCTCCAACACTACAGTTCAAAAGCATCAATTCTTCGGCACTCAGCCTTCTTCACAGTCCAATTCTCACATCCATACATGACCACAGGAAAAACCATAGCCTTGACTAGACGGACCTTTGTTGGCAAAGTAATGTCTCTGCTTTTGAATATGCTATCTAGGTTGGTCATAACTTTCCTTCCAAGGAGTAAGCGTCTTTTAATTTCATGGCTGCAGTCACCATCTGCAGTGATTTTGGAGCCCCCCAAAATAAAGTCTGACACTGTTTCCACTGTTTCCCCATGTATTTCCCATGAAGTAATGGGACCAGATGCCATGATCTTCGTTTTCTGAATGTTGAGCTTTAAGCCAACTTTTTCACTCTCCACTTTCACTTTCATCTAGAGGCTTTGTAGTTTCTCTTCACTTTGTGCCATAAGGGTGGTGTCATCTGCATAATCTGAGGTTATTGATATTTCTCCCGGCAATCTTGATTCCAGCTTGTGTTTCTTCCAGTCCAGCGTTTCTCATGATGTACTCTGTATATAAGTTAAATAAGCAGGGTGACAATATACAGCCTTGACGAACTCCTTTTCCTATTTGGAACCAGTCTGTTGTTCCATGTCCAGTTCTAACTGTTGCTTCCTGACCTGCATACAAATTTCTCAAGAGGCAGGTCAGGTGGTCTAGTATTCCCATCTCTTTCAGAATTTTCCACAGTTTATTGTGATCCACACAGTCAAAGGCTTAGGTGTGTCCAACTCTTTGTGATCTCATGGACTGTAGCCTGCCAGGCTCCTCTGTCTGTGGGATTTTCCAGGCAAGAATACTGGAGTGGGTAGTCATTCCCTTCTCCAGGGGATCTTTCGGACCCAGGGATTGAACTGGGGTGTGTTGCATTGCAGGCAGATTTTGACCATCTGAGCCATGAGGGAAGCCCTATTAAAATGTATATATCAAACTATTAATAGAATTTATGTCTGGATGATGGTATTGGGCCTGGCATTTTCTTATTTTTGCTGCTTGCTTCTTATTTTTTCTACATTAAACACATTTTTGCTTGTTTATTTTAAAAGTTTGCTCTCTACCCTGAAGTCTTTAAGCAACAGAGCCAAGTCAGTTAATAGTTGTTCACTTCTCTCTCAAGTGGAAAATAGAAGATCCAGTGGCAGTGTGCTCAGTGGACGATAAAACAAAGCAGGCTGAAGAGAAATAGGTTTCAGCTGGACTCTCAAAAGATTTTCTTGACAAGTAGTGAGTAAACATTGAATTACTCAGCAGAGGTAGATGTAGAGCTACATGGCCTTATAAAGAACAAGAAGAAGACTCTCTAAATCTCAATTACCAAAGTCCCCAGCCTAAAACAGAGATTCTGACCTGGGGCTCAACAGGTCCCTGGATAGAATCAGGGATACCTATGAACTTGGACAGAAGGAAGCTGCATCTTTATCTTCTTAAGTGTCGAGCTACACATTAGAATTTCCTTCCATTGAAAATACAGGCAACAAACCACTGTTAGTGGCTCCTGTGACTTTTTCACCAGTAGAAAGCCCATGTATTTTCATGTCATATTACAGATGTTTATATTGTTACATTTATTATTTGAAATTATCATAGATAATGCTTCATAGATTGCTCCTTAGTCTTATTTAATACAATTATAAAGAAGCATACATACTGCCATATTTTTTTTTAGTAGTATTTTGCTAACCTTGTTTCAATATCATGGTTTCCTTTTAGAATCCTGTGTATCTTAGTCTTATGTGTTTGAAGACATGCTCCTGAACAGGGGTCAGTAGACTTCGCTGGAGTGCCAAGAAAGTCCATGGCACATGATAGGTTAAATGCCTCTGATGCAAAATCTATAGACCAGACAGGTGTAGGCAGTTGGAAGGTGCCTCTACTCTTCTGCAATTCTCCATGAGGCATCTTGCCTTGAGGTTCAAAGTTGGGTTACAGAGCTTCCAGTTACAGGAGTGTGAGTGCAGTGGCTGGCACACAGTAGGCATTTTAATATAGGTGTGTAACCTCTCTTTCCATTCCTTGCCTGCCTCTTTGAGCAGCCAACAGCTATCCCTGTCCACAAGCCAGGTAAAAAGTAAAAAGTTAGTATTTACTATTTTTTTAAAATGGTCTTCTGTTTAACTGTATTGAATTGGGCTTTAGCCAGCTAACATCTGTATAACCAGATCATCCATTCAGACACCTGCTGAGCAGACACCTGGTACAAAGGCCTATAAGAGTAGTTCTTGGAGACACAGACTGTTGGCCCTTTGTTCTGCAGGAGAGCATCATCTGGCAGGGGAGAAATGAGGTACATGCAAACCATTTTCACAGAAGGTGTACAACTGAAGGAGCAGCTGAGATTGATTTTGGAGTGTGGTGGCACACTTATTTCTGGAACTCTGTGCTTGCCTACTTTTTTCTTTATGGAAGTTTGGTTGATTTCTGTTGTTCTTATGGGAAAGGGACACCAAAAAAAAAAAAGTACTAGCCACCCTTCCTCATCTCCTAGTTGAGTTTATTTTTCTGGCCCTTTCACTGTTACACCCCTACACTTGCCACTGGGTGGTAGGTATCCAATCAGTATTTGCTGATGGATGAAGGTAGCGTGCATCCTGATTTATGAAACACCTTCACATTCATTGACTTAAACCAGTTTTTAAAGTGTGATCTGAGAAACAGAGAAATTGTTAAAATAGACTCCTGGGCCTGATTCCAACCTTCTAACTCAGACTCTCTGAGCTTAGGCGACAGAAACCTGAATTGTGAACAGGTTTCCCTTTCTGGTCCTCTTCTTTGGTGATTTTTTTCTTCACACAAAAATTTGAGACCCACTGTCTTACATGATCCTTAAACAAAAAAAATTCCTATAAATTAGGTAGGGCAAGCACCATCAGCCCATCCAGAAATTAGGAACGTGAATGAGGAGAGGAGAGGTTAAGTGGTTTTGTTGAAGTTGACACATTATAACATAGCAGCTGGTTAGGGTATTACTCAGAGAGAAGGAGCTCAGCAGGTAGACAAAAGAGAATTTTACAGCCAGAACCTGTAAATCCGGGCCCAGAGAATGGAAAGTGTAAGGTGGAAAGGCTGAGGTTCAGGCGGAAAGATTGCCCGGGGGGTTTCATCCAGGCGAGGGGTAGTAAAGGTTTCAGTGAGGACAAAATTGCTGGGTATGAGAAGGAGAGAGTATAATCAGTTCTCATCATTCGCACATTCCATGTTTGCAGATTCACCTGCTCTCTGAGATGGATCTGTGACCCACAGTCAATACTCAAGGTGTTTTCACTGATATTCGCAGACTTGCACAGAGTAGTGAAAAGTTCTGGGTGCCCAGCGTTCATGTTCCCAGCTGAGGTGGAGCAAGGCAAGTGCTGTCTCAGCTCTCAGACTATAAATACGTGTCCTTTTGGTGGCCTACTTAGTAGTGCCATCTTTTTTGCATTTCACTGGTGATTTCTATGTTTAAAATAACCCCCAGTGTAGTAAATGCTGTCTAGGTTCCTAAGCACAAGAAGGCTGTAACATGCTTTAGGGGATGAATAGGTGTCAGATAAACTTCAATCAATAGCAACAATGTGGGTGGGCATGAGTTAAATACTAAAGAATCAACAATGTTTAGTAAGTAAGGTGGTTTAAGACAGAAACAAGCTTAAAACAAGGTTACATATGGATTGGTTGATGAGATTGTTGTGATCAGAGTCTGGTAAGAACCTAACCCTAGATTTCTCTAGGTGCCAAGGCTCAGTGTTCACTAATTCAGCGTTCCCTGTGATTTCACAGAATGCATGTATCAAGAAGAATACACTGTAATTATTTAGCAGTAATACCTGGAAGTGCCTACCCTGCCCCTGTTCTGTGTTTTAGTGTCAGGGCTAGGCACCCTTACAGCAATGCAATTGTTTACCTTGATCTACATGGCAAAGGTGGGGAAACTGAGGCTCCGAATTTTGGAATTAATCTGACATCACTTAGCAAAGAAATGCCAAATGCTAGTTTGCCATAGACATTGCGATCAGAGCAAACAGGGCTTTACTTACTGTTGGAAGGGTAGGTGGGCAAGAAATAAGGGAGATTGTAATGGTAATCTCAAGATGTCAAGCCCAGGGGCAGGAAGGTGGTGGAAGGAAGAAGAGTAAGCTAAGATTTTAGAGGCAAAGCAAGACTTGCTGTTAGCTCCATGGGGTTGCAAAGAGTCAGATATGACTGAATGGCTTTCACTTCACTTCACTTCACTTCACAAGATCTGAAAGTCACCCGCAAAGACTCCTTTAAGGTCATGGGCGAGAATGAGACACTCTCCCCAGTCCCTAAAAGAAAGAGAATTTGAAAAACAGTGTTTATATTTTATGGAGTAGAGGGAGGAAAGGGAAGCCGAAAGAGAACAGAAATCCCATCCAGAAGAAGGGAACGAATAGAAGACTAGAGAGTAATGGAAGCAAAAATGGATTTCCCAGAGAGGTGAAGATGAGACGGCCCACAGTGTGAGACACTCAGAGAGGTTGAGCAGGACGAGGACTGTGAAGATGAGACGGCCCACAGTGTGAGACACTCAGAGAGGTTGAGCAGGACGAGGACTGTGAAGATGAGACGGCCCACAGTGTGAGACACTCAGAGAGGTTGAGCAGGACGAGGACTGTGAAGATGAGACGGCCCACAGTGTGAGACACTCAGAGAGGTTGAGCAGGACGAGGACTGTGAAGATGAGACGGCCCACAGTGTGAGACACTCAGAGAGGTTGAGCAGGACGAGGACTGTGAAGATGAGACGGCCCACAGTGTGAGACACTCAGAGAGGTTGAGCAGGACGAGGACTGTGAAGATGAGACGGCCCACAGTGTGAGACACTCAGAGAGGTTGAGCAGGACGAGGACTGTGAAGATGAGACGGCCCACAGTGTGAGACACTCAGAGAGGTTGAGCAGGACGAGGACTGTGAAGATGAGACGGCCCACAGTGTGAGACACTCAGAGAGGTTGAGCAGGACGAGGACTGTGAAGATGAGACGGCCCACAGTGTGAGACACTCAGAGAGGTTGAGCAGGACGAGGACTGTGAAGATGAGACGGCCCACAGTGTGAGACACTCAGAGAGGTTGAGCAGGACGAGGACTGTGAAGATGAGACGGCCCACAGTGTGAGACACTCAGAGAGGTTGAGCAGGACGAGGACTGTGAAGATGAGACGGCCCACAGTGTGAGACACTCAGAGAGGTTGAGCAGGACGAGGACTGTGAAGATGAGACGGCCCACAGTGTGAGACACTCAGAGAGGTTGAGCAGGACGAGGACTGTGAAGATGAGACGGCCCACAGTGTGAGACACTCAGAGAGGTTGAGCAGGACGAGGACTGTGAAGATGAGACGGCCCACAGTGTGAGACACTCAGAGAGGTTGAGCAGGACGAGGACTGTGAAGATGAGACGGCCCACAGTGTGAGACACTCAGAGAGGTTGAGCAGGACGAGGACTGTGAAGATGAGACGGCCCACAGTGTGAGACACTCAGAGAGGTTGAGCAGGACGAGGACTGTGAAGATGAGACGGCCCACAGTGTGAGACACTCAGAGAGGTTGAGCAGGACGAGGACTGTGAAGATGAGACGGCCCACAGTGTGAGACACTCAGAGAGGTTGAGCAGGACGAGGACTGTGAAGATGAGACGGCCCACAGTGTGAGACACTCAGAGAGGTTGAGCAGGACGAGGACTGTGAAGATGAGACGGCCCACAGTGTGAGACACTCAGAGAGGTTGAGCAGGACGAGGACTGTGAAGATGAGACGGCCCACAGTGTGAGACACTCAGAGAGGTTGAGCAGGACGAGGACTGTGAAGATGAGACGGCCCACAGTGTGAGACACTCAGAGAGGTTGAGCAGGACGAGGACTGTGAAGATGAGACGGCCCACAGTGTGAGACACTCAGAGAGGTTGAGCAGGACGAGGACTGTGAAGATGAGACGGCCCACAGTGTGAGACACTCAGAGAGGTTGAGCAGGACGAGGACTGTGAAGATGAGACGGCCCACAGTGTGAGACACTCAGAGAGGTTGAGCAGGACGAGGACTGTGAAGATGAGACGGCCCACAGTGTGAGACACTCAGAGAGGTTGAGCAGGACGAGGACTGTGAAGATGAGACGGCCCACAGTGTGAGACACTCAGAGAGGTTGAGCAGGACGAGGACTGTGAAGATGAGACGGCCCACAGTGTGAGACACTCGGAGAGGTTGAGCAGGACGAGGACTGTGAAGATGAGACGGCCCACAGTGTGAGACACTCAGAGAGGTTGAGCAGGACGAGGACTGTGAAGATGAGACGGCCCACAGTGTGAGACACTCAGAGAGGTTGAGCAGGACGAGGACTGTGAAGATGAGACGGCCCACAGTGTGAGACACTCAGAGAGGTTGAGCAGGACGAAGACTGTGAAGATGAGACGGCCCACAGTGTGAGACACTCAGAGAGGTTGAGCAGGACGAGGACTGAGAAGATGAGACGGCCCACAGTGTGAGACACTCAGAGAGGTTGAGCAGGACGAGGACTGTGAAGATGAGACGGCCCACAGTGTGAGACACTCAGAGAGGTTGAGCAGGACGAAGACTGTGAAGATGAGACGGCCCACAGTGTGAGACACTCAGAGAGGTTGAGCAGGACGAGGACTGTGAAGATGAGACGGCCCACAGTGTGAGACACTCAGAGAGGTTGAGCAGGACGAGGACTGTGAAGATGAGACGGCCCACAGTGTGAGACACTCAGAGAGGTTGAGCAGGACGAGGACTGTGAAGATGAGACGGCCCACAGTGTGAGACACTCAGAGAGGTTGAGCAGGACGAGGACTGTGAAGATGAGACGGCCCACAGTGTGAGACACTCAGAGAGGTTGAGCAGGACGAGGACTGTGAAGATGAGACGGCCCACAGTGTGAGACACTCAGAGAGGTTGAGCAGGACGAGGACTGTGAAGATGAGACGGCCCACAGTGTGAGACACTCAGAGAGGTTGAGCAGGACGAGGACTGTGAAGATGAGACGGCCCACAGTGTGAGACACTCAGAGAGGTTGAGCAGGACGAGGACTGTGAAGATGAGACGGCCCACAGTGTGAGACACTCAGAGAGGTTGAGCAGGATGAGGACTGAGAAAAGGTCACTGCACTTGCTGATGGGCTGTCACTGGTGGCCTTTGGGAGAGTGGCTTCTGTGGTGGTGGGGATGGAAGACAGAGAAGGAAGGAGTGAGGACGTCTAGCAGTGGAGGCTGCAGATGTGGATGGCTCGTCTCCAGAGGGCTGAGATGGGCAGCTTTCACAGGAGACAGGAGCAGCCCTGGGATAAGGAAATGAGTCCAGGGAAAATGGAAAGGCCAGAGAAAATGTCGTTTTGAAAACCCAGAAGGAACTAAGAGGGAAGGAACACAGACTGGTCTTTGAGAAGAGAAGGAGGCATTTTATGCTCCTTGAGGCGGAGTGTGGCTTGCATCTGCTCGGACCTGGAGAGACAGAGGAATCCAGAGTTTTAAAGCCAAGATCCAAATTCATCCTAAAAGACTGAGATGAATAAACTGAAGGAAGGATGGGGACACTTATTATGCTCAGATTTTCAGTCTCAGAGAGGTTATGTTGACATTATCAATTTTGATGAAAGAATATCTAATCATTTGGGGAAATAGCATTGTTGGAGAAATAGACTTATTTTAAAGCAGATAGAGTTACTTGGCTACTTTTAAAAAGTTATGACCTAGAAATCTTGCTGAATCTGCCTTTGCTATTAATAACAACTATTTAGGACCTAGCATTTTCAGGCAGGCACCTTGCTTAACTTCTTCACAAACAAAACAAAACAAAATCACTTTAATCTCTCAAGTAGGTTTAACATTTCCCATTCTCACTTGTCTGTTTTCCTTATTCATCAAGAAACTTGGCAAGCTTTTTATCTACAGATGTTGCAGAGGCAAACTTCAGCCAGGGTTATGTGAAATTGTCACAAAACCCCAAATTAATAAGACCTGACTGCCTAACGCCACACGCCGGCTAGACCTGAGTGCCCCTAATTGCCCTGCCCATGGGAATAGGAAAGTGAGCTTGGCAGTTTTACTGCGTCTTGGTTAAGCCTCTTCAATGATAAAATGCTTCCAGATATAGAATGTTCCCAACAGCCTGTTCCCTGAGAAATGCTGTGTAAAAGCTGATGGGTAATAGCAGCTCACTCAGCCAAGCCCAGCCATGAGAATTGAGATATTAAAGTTTGATATGCGAAGGAAGCAATTCTAACCCTGAGTCTGGCTCATGGCTGTTACTATCGCTGCCCCGCCGCTGGGCTCAGAAGGAAATTGCACCATCTCACCTGAGACCCTTGTTCTGTAGCCTCCAGCTTGACCTTCCCCAGGGCTTCTGCAATAAACAGACCTGGATTCAAGTCACCTATGTCCCTAATCAGTGGTGTAATTTTAGGAAACTTACTAAGCTTTTCTGGATCTGTAAAATAGAAGCATAGGGTTGCTGTCAGATGCAAACAGGTCATAAAACTCAGCATTGGGCAAGGTCTAGAGCAGGCTGTAAGACAGTGCTTACTGTTATGATTCAGTACTGTTTGTTATCTTAGATGCTAAGTGACTTACTATTTCTAGCCTTCTTACCAGTCCTTTTAATCTCAGATTCCAATGATGTGTGCTCCTCATGACAAGTCAAGCAGTAAGAAAACCTTATTTTTATTCTCCTTCCCTTCCACCATCTCACACATCCTTCCAGAAGTATCCATGGCTAAGTTCTGTGAGCATCCCTCACACCTTTCTCTACTCACATTAACACATTTATAAACATCAGTGATTTTCCTGCTAATTGCATATGTGTGTTTGTTTTTTATTTTTATTATTTTTGCAAAATGGGATCATACTGTTCTCAAACTTACTCTTTCTGCTGGCACAGATGTCTATGTTAATATTCCAAATAAACATATCCTTGGAAGAGTCACATATTACCCTAAACAGTCTATTAATAGTATAATTCGTGGATAATATATGCTCTTATGATTGTCTCAACCAGCTTCCTATTGATGGAGAGTCAGGCTATTTATAGTTTTGTTTCTCTAGCATAAATATTATATTATTTCATCATGGGCATAAAACTGGATCTCCTGTAATATCATAGTTTAGAATGGAAAACTAAATCCATAATTAAGTCTCGTGTTCTGCAGTATTCTTTCTCCCATTCTACCCTATCTGCCCTCAATTCTCCTGTCTCTTGCTTTCGCCTTCTATCTCTCTCTACCTCTCTCCCTTTCTCAAACCCAGTCATCTTTCTTCTTCGCATACAATTGCTTCTCACGGCCTGATAAACTCAGAAGCAAGGGGAAGTTGAAGGTTTGTTTTATCTCTGCGTTTTATTGAATCTAGCCTTAAGAGAGCCTGTAGTCATTTTTTATGACACAGCATTACTTGTAAAAGGACTTTGCAGTCTCTAAGCAAAGGTCTTATGTAAATGAATTACCAGGCTGTACCTAGCTGCCCAGTGGGCACCCTGATGGGTTCATTTTGTTCCATTAGTCTCCTCAGGGAAATCAGAATTATGAGATTCTCATCTGATCCGATCTAAGCAGAGGAGAGCTCTTATTTCAGTCTGGGGAAGCCATGTTGGACATTTTGGACTCTTTCTGCTGCGTTTTTAGATCTTTAGGCTTAGATGTACAAACTGCTCCTGAAAGTTTAGTGTGTTCATTTCTCCCCAAATCCACAGCCTCTGGCACGTGTACAGACTGAGCTCATCTTGAAGCCGGAGACCCAAAGTCTTGGCCCATCTTGAGACGGTGGTACCCACAGGTGCCACTGGACACACGAGGCTATGCCAGTGTTGGCAGAGAGGGATGGAAGGGTTCCTGGTAAGGGACAAATTCTGGCCTCTAGGGCAGAGAAAGATCAGCACAGGCAAGCCCTCGTGTCTCTGCCTGGCAAAGAGAAAATTCCATTTAGCCTAATTTCCTATATTCAGTGCAACCTATAGAGTTTTAGTCAGAGAGCTCTCCCTTGAGATTTACACACACACACACACACACACACACACACACACACACACACTCTCTCTCTCTCTCTCTCTCTCTCTCTCTCTCTCTCTCTCTCTCTCTCTCTCTCTCTTACTTGATTCCAAGCTTCTTGGGGTCTCAGGTCATTAGAAAGACCCATAAGGAGGAAGAGGAGAGGTCTGTGTCTGCCTATGGGTTCCTCTCTGGGTCCTCCTTCCCCACCCTCCTGAAACTAGAGGCATGGACATTTCCACCAGTCTTTGTTATGCTCTCTAGCTTGGTCTTGCCATGCTGAGTGACCTTTTTGCTGCCTACTATGCTGGCCCCTGTCCCTATTATTTTCTTGCCCACTCCAGGCCTACAGGAATATGCTGTGCCAGCTGGGGCTTGCAGGAGGTTGAGGACCAAGCCTAGCCACCACCTTTCTGCCACCCTGCCATCTCTGCTGCTTTGTTCATTTCTCCACAGGGCTGGTGCTCAGGAAATATCAAGTGAGAAGCAAGTGTCAGGCCCTATGTTCATAGTCACCCTTGAGATCTCAAGAACATTCTCTTGAGGTCACCCAGAGAGGGGAAACCATCTGAGAGATGTGGTTTGTCCTCTTCGTCAATTTTTCCCAAAGCTCCTCTCCTCTGTCCCCAGTCTTTTGGCACTGTTTGGTGGCAGCCACCAAACTGCAACTTTCTGTTTTGGTGGTAAAAACCTTCAAACCATTTGTGTTTTCTTTTCTATCTGGTACAGATTGGGAGAATTTTGCCCCAGGAAGTGTATCTCTTTCATTTATGAGATGAAGGATTTAACCTCTCTGGTCATCAGCTATGAGCTTGCTCCTCTATAATTGGAAATTGGTTGGAGGGAGGGACTAGCGAATGACAAGGTAGAGAAGAGAAGGCATCTTTGGGTGACACTTCATGTCATCTTGTCCCAGAATTCCACAGTCAACTATGTGACTAGTGCTTTGTGTCAGCTTCCCATCTGCCAGGGGAGGCAGCATTTCCGTGGTGGCAGAAATTGTACTGTTCATTATTACATCCCCTAGACTCTCCACAAGACCTGCCAAGTTGCAGGACTCAGCTAACATTTGCTGAATGAATGAAGGAGCCATCACACCAGTGCCCAGGGTCAGAACCTGCCTGCTCACAAAGGTGACCTCTGTCAACCCAGCAGGGCTGCCTGGTGCTCCTTTTAGTCTTCATCCAAGGGCCAGAATTGGTAAAAAAGAGGTCAGGGAAACCTGGATGAGCAATTGGGAGAAGAGGGCTAAGGATGTGGGGAAGGAGGAATGACCTCTGAGAAGTAGGAGACAGAATGCCTACTATCTAGCAGTCTCCTGATCTGAGATGTCAAGGGCTCCTGTCTGAGTGTTAAGGACAAGATGCTTGGTCTGTCAGTGCAAGATTCCAGCTGTCATCAATGGCCATTTTCTATGCTTTAACTTGGGTTGAATTTCATAAAGAAAAGGGAGAAAGAAATCTAAATCCCATCCACTTTGCTCTTTCATTTGAAAGGGCTTTGTCTGTGTCTGGATGCACATGACTGAAATCCACAAGTGTGGAGCTCTCCCTTCATTCTTATACCAGAATCTGTGATTCCTGATATATGTGGGAGTCTGTGTAATATAGTGTTTCAAAGGATTTGAAATCAAAATTCTGCTACTTGTTAGCTGTGTGACCTGTTAGTAAACTCTCTAAGCCTCTGTTTCTTTATCAGCAAAACAAGGGGACATACTCCTAATAAACGTACAATAAATGTTAGCATAGGTAACAGGTAAAGAAAAAAACACCCCTCTCAGACTTAACCTCTGTTGGCCAGTTAGTCTCACAATTATGCAAATTTAAATTAATTCATTTGTTTATAAACACATTCATCTGACACATCTGTGTCAGTCACTGCAGTGTAGTTGCTGAGACCACAGACTTTGAAGGTCAACTATCTGGGTTTAAATTCTTGCTCAGATATTTGCTGGCTGGGTCACCTTGAGCAAGTTACTTAACCTCTCTACTCCTCAAACTCTCGTCTGAAAAGAGGGTGCGCTAATGATATTTATTTCATTGGTAACTGTGGGGATTTAAATTAATGCATTGAAAGTGAAAGTGAAGTTGCTCAGTTGTGTCCGACTCTTTTTGACCCCATAGACTGTAGACTACCAGGTTCCTCTGTCCATGGGATTTTCTAGGCAATAGTACTGGAGTGGATTGTCATTTCCCTCTCCAGGGGATCTTCTTGACCCGGGGCTCGAACCCGGGTCTCCCACATTGTAGACAGACGCTTTACCATCTGAGCCACCAGGGAAGTCCAATTAATGCATTAAGAAGATGGAAAACCTCCCACAAATACTAACCATTGTCCTGATTCTGAGTCAGGTACTGTGCTAGGGGGTGGAATATGGTGCTGAATAAAAATACATCCCTGACCTAACAAAGCTTACAATCCATCAGGCAGTATGGTTTACAAATAATGATACAAACATTCTTATATTTATTATTGCAATAAGTGCTGAGAAGGCAGTGTCAAGGGAGTGATAAGCCCATGGAGCAGAGGCTTGATCTGGAATGGGTAAAGAAAGGCTTGAGGGAAGATGCCCCAGTGCAGTGACAGTCCAACCAGGTTGTGAGGATTAGGGCGATTTGGCCAGAATCTGAGGTAGAGGTGCAAAGGCCCTGGCGTTCACAGGAGCTGAGCAGGTTAGAAAAATGAGATGAGGCTGGTGTTGTGGGAAAGACAGAGGGTGACCAGGCTGGAGATGTGTGCAGACTTCAGAGGCAAGGTCAGGATTTTCAGCTTGATCCAAAGAGCATAGGAAGACACCAAGGGTTTTAAGTCCAGAGGTGGAGGGAGTGGGTGGTGGTATGGCCACTTTCTCACTGCCTTGTTCTATCTTTGGATTTATAGGGTGTGGTCAGAAATGGCCCTCTGGCCACTGAATCATCCTCATGCTTTCCTTCTGCTTATCTTCATTCTATAATCCATCTCAGATCAGTTCAGTTCAGTCACTCAGTCCTGTCCGACTCTGCAACCCCATGAATTGCAGCATGCCAGGCCTCCCTTTCCACACCAACTCCCGGAGTTCACTCAAACTCATGTCCATTGAGTCGGTGATGCCATCCAGCCATCTCATCCTCTGTTGTCCCCTTCTCTTCCTACCCCCAATCCCTCCCAGCATCAGGGTCTTTTCCAATGACTCAACACCTCGCATGAGGTGGCCAAAGTGTTGGAGTTTCAGCCCCAGCATCAGTGCTTCCAATGAACACCCAGGACTGGTCTCCTCTAGTATGGACTGGTTGGATCTCCGTGTAGTCCAAGAGACTCTCAAGAGTCTTCTCCAGCACCACAGTTCAAAGGCATCAATCTTCGGCGCTCAGCTTTCTTCACGGTCCAACTCTCACATCCATACATGACCACTGGAAAAACCATAGCCTTGACTAGATGGATCTTTGTTGGCAAAGTAATGTCTCTGCTTTTCAATATGCTATCTAAGTTGGTCATAACTTTCTTTCCAAGGAGTAAGCGTCTATTAATTTCATGGCTGCAATCACCATCTGCAGTGATTTTGGAGCCCAGAAAAATAAAGTCAGCCACTGTTTCCACTGTTTCCCCATCTATTTGCCATGAAGTGATGGGACCAGATGCCATGATCTTCGTTTTCTGAATGTTGAGCTTTAAGCCAACTTTTTCACTCTCCTCTTTCACTTTCATCAAGAGGCTTTTGAGTTCCTCTTCACTTTCTGCCATAAGGGTGGTGTCATCTGCATATCTGAGGTTATTGATATTTCTCCCGGCAATCTTGACTCCAGCTTGTGCTTCTTCCAGTCCAGAATTTCTCATGATGTACTCTGCATATAAGTTAAATAAGCAGGGTGACAATATACAACCTTGATGTACTCCTTTTCCTATTTGGAACCAGTCTGTTGTTCCATGTCCAGTTCTAACTGTTGCTTCCTGACCTGCATATAGGTTTCTCAAGAGGCAGGTCAGGTGGTCTGGTATTCCCATCTCTTTCAGAATTTTCCACAGTTTATTGTGATCCACACAGTCAAAGGCTTTGGCATAGTCAATAAAGCAGAAATAGATGTTTTTCTGGAACTCTCTTGCTTTTTTGATGATCCAGCAGATGTTGGCAATTTGATCTCTGGTTCCTCTGCCTTTTCTAAAACCAGCTTGAATATCTGGAAGTTCATGGTTCATGTATTGCTGAAGCCTGGCTTGGGGAATTTTGAGCATCACTTTACTAGCATGTGAGATGAGTGCCACTGTATAGTAGTTTGAGCATTCTTTGGCATTGCCTTTCTTTGGGATTGGAATGAACACTGGCCTTTTCCAGTCCTGTGGCCTGCTGAGTTTTCCAGATTTGCTGTCATATTGAGTGGAGCACTTTCACAGCATCATCTTTTAGGATTTGAAAGAGCTCAACTGGAATTCCATCACCTCCACTAGCTTTGTTTGTAGTGATGCTTTCTAAGGCCCACTTGACTTCACATTCCAGGATGTCTGGCTCTAGGTGAGTAATCACACCATCATAATTATCTGGGTCGTTAAGATATTTTTTGTATAGTTCTTCTGTGTATTCTTGCCACCTCTTCTTAATATCCTCTGCTTCTGTTAGGTCCATACCATTTCTGTCCTTTATCGAGCCCATCTGTGCATGAAATATTCCCTTGTTATCTCTAATTTTCTTGAAGAGATCTCTAGTCTTGCCCATTCTGTTGTTTTCCTCTCTTTCTTTGCATTGATCGCTGAGAAAGGCTTTCTTATCTCTCCTTGCTATTCTTTGGAACTCTGCATTCAAATGGGAATATCTTTCCTTTTCTCCTTTGCTTTTTGCTTCTTTTGTTTTCACAGCTATTTGTAAGGCTTCCTCAGACAGCCATTTTGCTTTTCTGCATTTCTTTTCCGTGGGGATGGTCTTGATCCCTGTCTCCTGTACAATGTCACGAACCTCCGTCCATAGTTCATCAGGTAGTCTGTCTATCAGATCTAGTCCCTTCAATCTATATCTCACTTCCATTGTATAATCATAAGGGATCTTATGATCCATCTCAGCAGTCTCAAAGCCAGGAACAAATGTGGGAAATCTCTAGGGGCAAGACATTTAAAGCCTCAACCATTCTGTCTTGAATTCCCCCATATGAGGACACACTCTGAAGGAAAACGATGACACATCCTTGTCCTGTAATCCCATCCCCAGTGCCTCACACCATCTAAAGATGTGATATGAAGTTGTCCATCTGTTAAGGGTAAATGGGGAACAGTGACCACACTGATGTCTTCAGAAGTTCATCATGCCATACCCAGCTCACCTTTCACTCTGGTCTTTGTGGCTTTTGCAGGTGGGACTCGGCAGAGGGCCTGCCCATTGGGTTTTTGCCCTGAAGCCCTGGCATAATCAGTGAGAATCGCTCAACTATGTCCAACTCTTCCCAACCCCAAGGACTATACACTCCATGGAATTCTCCAGGCCAGAATACTGGAGTGGGTAGCCTTTCCCTTCTCCAGGGGATCTTCCCAACCCAGGGATAGAACCCAGGTCTCCCACATTGCAGGTGGATTCTTTACCAGCTGAGCTACAAGGGAAACCCAAGAATACTGGAGTGGGTGGCCTATCCCTTCTCCAGGTGATCTTTCTGACCCAGGAATTGAACTGGGGTCTCCTACATTGCAGAGGGATTCTTTACCAACTGAGCTATCAGGGAGGCCCTGGCACAGCTTGCACCAAAATTATTTCTGATTTCAGGAAACTATATAGTTCACAGGGATGAGATGCTGTGACACAGCTTAGTTTTATTTCTGTGTTTTGCTTCTAGCAGCCATTTGCTCCCCCTCTTAGACCTCTTTGCAAAGCTTCAGATTCCCTAAGAAGGACTGGAGCCATCTGCATTACAATACATTGTGTTCCTAGCCAAGGTGTCTGTGCTGGAGAAAGCCTCCCTTGATCAAAAGCTACAACTACTGTTGAGCTTTGGAACAGCATGGAACTTTCTTTACTACGCCTGAGGAGTATTATTTCAAGAAGGAAACATTGCACTCTCAGCGTAACAAATCATAACTGTCAGATAGGCTGCCCATCTCTGGACGCATTAGGCACAAGACCAAACTCTCTGCTATCTTTCCTGGACCGCAGCTGATTTCTCGAGCACTGATTAAACAGCAAATGCAAAGTCTGTACCGACAAATATAGGTCATCTTCCCCTTTGATGACTGAATTGCTAGCGTGTGGGCCGGATGTCAGATCTCTGACAAGGTTTTGTTTTACATTCCAAACCAAGCAGGCTAGTAGAGTCTTCTGCCACCCACGTAGGTGCTGTCTCTTAAGCTCCCGCTGCACAAACTCAGCCCTCCCCTCCTTCCACAATCCGAGGACTAGAACCAAATGAAATACCGGTACAATTCAATTCAGATTCCGTTTAGGGAATATTTTGATTTTCTGGTTGAATAATTCTAGAAAAGATACAGGTTTAGTCCCGAGTCCAACTGGCTTATTGGATTTATATGTTTAAAAACAACTTTGATTTGCTTCATAGCTCACTTTAAAATAACCTGGGCTTCTTCCGACTCTGGAAATGGGTGTGACCTCTCCTCACTTTCTGCTCAGTGCTCAGTTCAAGACCCTGATGCCCCATGCATGAAGTGCTGTGAAGCTCAGTTCTGAAAAATAAATCTTTTAGGGTCCTTGTCTGACTGTGTTTGGGATCCAGGGAGAGCTGAAAAGGCCCAAGAAGCCCATTTTAAGCAGAGAGTTGGCCTACAGCCAGGTTTAATAAAAATAGCTTCACTTTGGGGCAGTGAACTTAAAACCAGCCATGTGTAGTGTGAGAGAAGCTTACCAGGTAGCAACCAGACACTTAGCAACTGATCTAAACTCCTGCAGGAAATAGAGAATTGACTGTAGTGGAATCCAAGTCATAAAGGTTAAAGTTTAGGGCTAAAGGTTAGCCTACAGATTAGAACTTCCCTGGTGGTCCAGGAGTTAAGACTTCACCTTCCAATGCACAGGGTTAGAGTTCAATCCCCAGCTGGGGAGCTGAGATCCCACATTCCTCACGGTGAAAACACCAAAACATAAACCAGAAAGAATATTGCAACAAATTTAACAAAAACTTTAAAAATGGTACATATCCAACACACACAACTTAATAAAAACGGGCTAAAGGCTGCTCTGTGACCTCATATTGTGTGTCTCACCTTTCCTTGACCCCCTATAGTCTATAAATTCATTCTTCTTCTTACTGTTTCCAGAACTAAGCACTGGGCCTAAGGCCTACTAGGTATTTGCCATGTGTAAATTGAAACCAAGTCTTATTTCGTAGAAACTAGGATTCGGTTCTCTGATAGCTCAGTTGGTAAAGAATCCGCCTGCAATGCGGGAGACCTGGGTAGGGAAGAGCCCCTGGAGAAGGGAAAGGCTACGCACTCAGTATTCTGGCCTGGAGAATTCCATGGACTATATAGTCCCTGGGGTCGCAAAGAGTCGGACAGGACTGAGCGACTTGCAATTTCACTTTCACTTTCAGGATTAGGTTTGGATGCAAGGAACTGAGATCCCCTAAATGGTGACTTAAGATTGGGGTACTTAAAGTAGCTCCGAGGTCAGCAGTCCAGGGCTGACATGGTGTCTCATGGGGAGCCCCATTTTCCTTGTGCCATGTGTACAGTGTAGCCCTCCTTCCCCATCAAGGAAGGAAGAAGCCCACCTGCTCACTACTTTTTTAAAAATTTTACTTATTCATTATGAAATATACCACACATGCAGAAAAATGAATAAAATATATACAACTTGATACATTATTGTAAAGCAGGCATATATATAATCAATATCTAAGTTAAGAAATAGAACTTTACCGGCACCTCCAAAGTTCCCATTTCAGGTTTCTGCCTAATCTCTCTCCTTATCACCCACCCGCCGAAAAAAAAAAAAAAAGAAAAGAAACTATGATCGTGACTTTTATAGTTGTCAGTTCATTACTTTTCTTTATAGTTTTATCAGTTTTGTTTATCCTAATTCACTACAGTTTTTTATTGTCTGTTGTAAAGTGTTTTTATAAATGAAATCATCTAGCATGCTTTGTTGTACATCTGATCCCTTTTGCTCAACATTACGTTTGTGAGATTCAGCCATATTGCTGTGTGGAGAATATGTCTGTTTTTATTGCTGTGTACCGTTCTGGTAAGTAAACAGTGGTACCTCCTTGAGTTACTAATTAGCATTTTCTTGATTACTAATGTAGTTAAGTACTTTTTCATGTGGATTTTAGCTGTTGGGATAACTTCTTATATGAACCACCTGCTCAGACTTCTCTTTGTTTAAAAAGATTTGCATTATCTTTTATTTATTTGTAAGAACTCTTTGTGTATTCTGGAGATGCTTTTTAGTTACTGTGTTACACATATCTTCTCTTACTCCAAAGCTTGCCATTGCAAAAGACAAAGTATTTTGTCTTTCATATTTATATCTACAGTCCTGTTGAGATTGCTTTTTATGTATGTGTAAGGTAAGGTTACACCAGGGGCTTCCCTGGTGGCTCAGATGGTAAAGCGTCTGCCTGCAATGTGGGAGACCCGGGTTCGATTCCTGGGTCGGGAAGATCCCCTGGAGAAGGAAATGGTAATCCACTCCAGCACTCTTGCCTAGAAAATCCCATGGATGGAGGAGCTTGATAGGCTACAGTCCATGGGGTCGCAAAGAGTCGGACATGACTAAGTGACTTCACTTTCACTTTCAAGGTAAGGTCTAGGGAGCCACCACTGGTTATCCAGTGGTTCTAGTCACCATGTATGAAAAAGCCCAGGCTCATCTCGCAAGGTCTGGGTGATGAGGTTTCTCCCCACTACCTACAGCACCAGGTTGGCATTTTTGGGGAGCTATGGATTTGGTACCTGGAACATGAGGCCTCTGGCCACTATGTTGTGTTCTCTGCTGCACCATTTGCCCCTGGGGCAGCAAGCATTCCTGCTGTTGCCACACTTCCAAGGGCAATTTCCATGGAAGGAAGGCTGCTAGCTTCCTTGCCTTCATGTCCCCTGCCCTGGAGCACCAGAGCCCAGGCCTCCAGTCCAGCTCTGGCAGAGCACCAGCCACCTCGCCAGGGCCCCAAGGGCGTTTCTTCATCCACCTGGCTCGCAGAATGAAGATGATGCAGAGGAGAGCCACAGCTGACTCTGACAATCATGTTGCAAGAGTGAGAAAACATCATTTGTGAGATCAAGCCCGGAGCCTTTGGAGTGGAAGCACTGACTCCAAGACCCTAGAATACATGAGAACTAACTCTAAGGAGTATCAAATAGTGAAGACTCACACAAAGGAAACCTCTTGAATACAAGACTCGGCATCACCCAACCACCAATAGCACCCTGTGCAAGACCCCTCATCTAAACAACAAACAAAACAGAAATACAAACCCAATCACCAGCAGACAGGATTACCACCTCAGTCAACCTTCATCAGAGGAAAAACAAGCAAACAAAAACTTAGCACAAATCTCATAAATCTTGCACAAACCACTGGATCAAACTTAGAAGGGAAGAAACCAAAGGGAAGAAAGAATTCAAACTTGAAGCCTGGGAAAAGGAACCCTGAAACACAATAAGTTAAAAAAATAATGAAAAGGCAGAGAAATACTACACAAATGAAGGAACAAACTAGAAACACAGAAGTCCAAATAAATGCAGAGGAAATAGGCTGAAAAAGAATTCAGAATAATGATAGTAAGGATGGTCAAAACCCTTGAAAACAAAATGGAGAAAATGCAAGAATCAATTAACAAAGACCTAGAAGAATTAAAGAATAAACATACAGAGACAAACAACACAGATACTGAAATTAAAAATACTCTAGAAGGAATCAATAGCAGAATATCTGAAGCAGAAGAAGGAATCAGTGAGCTGGAAGATAAAATGGTGGAAATAATGAAAAGAATTGAGGATAGTCTCAGAGACCTCTGGGACAACATCAAATGCACCAACATTCAAGTTATAGGGGTCAAAAAAGAAGAAGAGAAAAAGAAAGGGTATGAGAAGATTTTTTAAAAGATTATAGTTGAAAATTTCCCCAACATGGAAAAGGAAATAAGTCAGTCAAGTCCAAGAGGCACAAAGAGTCACATACAGGAAAAACCCAAGGAGAAACATGCCAAGACACATACTAATCAAACTAACAAAGACTAAACACAAAGAAAGAATATTAAAAGCCACAAGGGAGAAGCAGCAAGTAACATACAAGGGAAACCCCATGTGCTTAACAGCTGATCTTTCAGCAGAAAACCTGCAGGCTGGAAGGGAATGGCAGGATATATTTAAAGTACTGAAAGGGAAAAAAATCTATAACCAAGATTACAAATCCAGCAAGGATCTCATTCAAAATTGATGGGGGAATAAAAAGCTTTTCAGACAAGCAAAAGTTTAGAGAATTCAATACCACCAAATCAGCTTTACAACAAATGTAAAAGGGACTTACATAGTCAAGAAATACAATAGAAGAAAAGAGGTCTACAAAATCAACCCCAAACAATTAAGAAAATGGCAATAGGAACGTATATATCAATAATTACTTTAAATGTAAATGGATTAAATGCTACAACCAAAAGAAACAGACTGGCTGAATGGATACAAAAACACGGCCCATATGTATGCTTTATACAAAAAACCCACTTCAGACCTAAAGACACAGACTGAAAGTGAGAGGATGGAAAAATATATTCCATGCAAATGGGAAGCAAAAGAAAATTGGAGTAGCAATCCTCATATCAGAAAAAATAGATCTTAAAGAATTTTATAAGAGATAAGGAAGGACACTACATAATGATTAAGGGATTGATCCAAGAGAAAGACATAACAATTATAAATATCTATGCACCCAACATAGGAGCACCTCAATGCATAAGACAAACACTAACAGACATAAAAGAAATTGACAGTAACACAATAATAGTAGGAGACTTTAACTCCCCACTTACATCAATGGACAGATCATCAAAACAGAAAATTAAAAAAGAAACACAGGTCTTAAATGATGCATTAGATGAGATGGATATCATTGATAACTTCAGGACATTCCATCCAAATACAGAAGAATAGACCTTCTTCTCAAGTGCACACGGAACATTCTCTAAGACAGACCACATGTTGGGTCACAAATCAAACCTCAGTAAATTTAAGAAAATTGGAATTGTTTCAGGCACCTTCTCTGACCACAATGCTATGAAACTAGATATCAATTACAAGAAAAAAAACTAAGAAACACAAACACGTGGAGATTAAACAATATTACCTTAAGAACTAGAAAGACATTGAATAAGCAACATAACTTTACCCCTAAAACAACTGGAAAAAGAGCAAAAACAACCTAAAATTAGTAGAAGGAAAGAAATTATAAAGATCCAACCAGAAATAAATGAAAAAGAAGTGAAAGAAGCAATAGTAAAGATTAATAAGACTAAAAGCTGTTTTCTTTGAGAAGATGAACAAAATTGACAAACCTTTTGCCAGACTCATCAAGAAAAAAAGAATCAAATCAATAAAATTAGAAATGAAAAAGAAGAGGTTACAACAGACAGTGCAGAAATATAAAGGATTATAAGAGACTGTTATGAACAACTATATGGCAATAAAATGGATAATCTGGAAGAAATTGACAGATTCTTAAAAAAGTTCAATCTTCCAAGACTGAACCAGGAAGAAATGGAAATTATGAATAAACCAATTACAAGCATTGAAATTGAAGCTGTGATTTAAAAAAAAAAAAAAAAAAATCTCCCAAAAACAAAAGCCTAGGACCATATGGCTTCACAGGAGAATTCTTTGAAACATTTCAGTTCAGTTCAGTTCAGTCGCTCAGTCGTGTCCGACTCTTTGTGACCCCATGAATTGCAGCACGCCAGGCCTCCCTGTGCATCACCAACTCCTGGAGTTCACTCAGACTCATGTCCATCAAGTCAGTGATGCCATCCAGCCATCTCATCTTCTGTCATCCCCTTCTCCTCCTGCCCCCAATCCCTCCCAGCATCAGAGTCTTTTCCAATGAGTCAACTCTTCACTTGAGGTGGCCAAAGTACTGGAGTTTCAGCTTTAGCATCATTCCTTCCAAAGAAATCCCAGGGCTGATCTCCTTCAGAATGGACTGGTTGGATCTCCTTGCAGTCCAAGGGACTCTCAAGAGTCTTCTCCAACACCACAGTTCAAAAGCATCAATTCTTCGGCGCTCAGCCTTCTTCACAGTCCAACTCTCACATCCATACATGACCACAGGAAAAACCATAGCCTTGACTAGACGGACCTTTGTTGGCAAAGTAATGTCTCTGCTTTTAGAGAAGAGTTAATGCCTATCCTTCGAAAACTCTTTCAATAAGTTGCAGAGGAAGGAACACTTCCAAACTAATTCTACGAGGCCACCATCACCATGATACCAAAGCCAGACGAAGACAACACAAATTAAAAAAACCACAGGCCAATATCACTGACGAACATAGATGCAAAAATCCTCAACAAAATTTTAGCAAACAGAATTCAGAAACACATCAAAAAGCTCACACACCATGATCAAGTTGGATTTACTCCAGGAATGCAAGGATTCTTCAATATACACAAATCAATCAATGTGATATACTATATTAACAAATTGAAAGATAAAAACCATATGATCACATTAATAGATGCAGAAAAAGCCTTTGACAAAATTCAGCACCCATTTATGATTAAAACTCTTCAAAAATGGGAATAGAAGGAACCTACCTCAACATACTAAAGGCCATATATGATAAGCCTACAGCAAACATTATTCTCAATGGTGAAAACCTGAAAGCATTCCCCCTAAGATCAGGAACAACACCAAGGGTGTCCACTTTCACCACTGTTATTTAACATAGTTCTGGAAGTCCTAGCAACAGCAATCAGAAAAGAAAAAGAAATGAATCCAGATCAAAAAAGAAATAGTAAAGCTCTCACTGTTTGCAGATGCCATGATACTGTCTGTAGAAAACCCTAAAGATAGTATCAGAAAATTACTAGAGCTAATCAGTGAATTTAGCAAAGTTGCAGGACCCAAAATCAATACACAGAAATCACTTGCATTTCTATCTACTAACAATGAAAAATCAGAAATAATAATAAATTAAAATTAAAAAAAAAAAGTCCATCATCTCCCTTACTGCTCTGCGACGTCACTGTTTACCTTAATCAAGTGTCTGTATACGCATGGATCTCTTTTTCAGCTCTCTGTTCTACTGCATTGAGTTATTTGTCTCTCCTGGATTCAGTGTTGTTGTTGTTTAGTTGCTAAGTCATGTCTAACTCTTTTGTGACCCCATGGACTGTAGTCCACCAGGTTCTTCTGTCCATGGGGTTTCTCACAAAGAATACTGGGATGTGTTGCATTTCCTTCTCCAGGGGATTTCCCTGACACAGGACCAGAACCTGCAGTTCTGCATTGGCATATACATTGTAAAAATTACTGTAGTAATTTTATAGTAGTAACGTTACAGTAGATCTTCATCTCAAGTAGACTCTTTCCTTTTCTTTTCTTTTTTTCCCTTTGAGAGTCTTAGCTTTTCTTTTCTTTTTTTTTTTAATTTCTAAATAAATTTCAGTCAGTTTGTCAAGTTATACACACACATGTACACCTCATACACTTGTTGGGGTTTTGGTTGGAATTTCATTAAACTTATAGATGAAATTTGGAGAGAAGTGATTTCTGACAATACTGAGTTTTCAAATCCAAGAATGTGGCACATCTCTTTTTTTAGTTAGGTCTTTAATTTCTCTGAATAATGTTACAGTTTTCTATATGAAGCTCTTACACATAGGTTATTCCTAAATATTTGATAGTTTTAACTTTATTGTATATAAATTCTTTTTAAAATTTCACCTTTTAACTGATATATAGAAATTCAGTTAATATTTATATTCTGATCTTATAACCAACAATTTTTCTAAACTCAATTATTATTTTAATTATTTCTTTGTGGATTACTTTGGGTCTTTACATATATAATTATATCTATAAATTATCTTAAGTAGTGTAGGTCTGTTGAAGTTTTCTATTTTTTCTTTGGTCTATTTTATTAACTTCTGTTTGAATCTCATTCTTTCTGCTTTCTTTTTGTTTATTTGCTCTTCTTTTTGTGGTTTAAGATAGAAATTGAGATGATCAATTTGAGTCCTTTCTTTACTAATAGAGCCTTTTAAATTTATTCTTCTAAATATTGCTTGGGCTGTATCCCAATATTTTTGATGTTTGTATTCTTATTGTTAACCAGTTCAAATATTATCTAATTTCACATGTGATTTCTTTTTAAAAACCAAAAAAGAACCTATTATTTATAATTATGTTGCTTACTCCTTGGAAGAAAAGTTATGACCAACCTAGATAGCATATTGAAAAGCAGAGACATTACTTTGCCAACAAAGGTTCATCTAGTCAAGGCTATGATTTTTCCAGTGGTCATGTATGGATGTGAGAGTTGGACTGTGAAGAAAGCTGAGCGCTGAAGAATTGATGCTTTTGAACTGTGGTGTTGGAGAAGACTCTTGAGTGTCCCTTGGACTGCAAGGAGATCCAACCAGTCCATTCTGAAGGAGATCAGCCCTGGGATTTCTTTGGAAGGAATGATGCTAAAGCTGAAACTCCAGTACTTTGGCCACCTCATGCGAAGACTTGACTCATTGGAAAAGACTCTGATGCTGGGAGGGATTGGGGGCAGGAGGCGAAGGGGACGACAGAGGATGAGATGGCTGGATGGCATCACTGACTCGATGGATGTGAGTCTGAGTGAACTCCGGGAGTTGGTGATGGACAGGGAGGCCTGGTGTGCTGCGATTCATGGGGTCGCAAAGAGTCAGATGCGACTGAACTGACTGACTGAGTGATGTTGTTTAGCTTCTAAATACTCAGGATTTTTTAATTACTTTATCTTTATTGTTTACTTCAAATATGTTTTTTGCACCTTGACACCCTCTTCTCCTGTAGGATTTTAAATATATGTGTGTTTACTCTTTAGCATCATCTGATAGATTCATAAGATTCTGTTAATTTCTTTTTCAATCTTCTTCATCTTGTATAATTTCAATTAATCTATCTTAAATTCACTTATTCTTTCCTCTGTCATATCCATTTGGCTATTAAGTCCATCCCATGATTTTTTTTTAATTTCAGAAATTGCATATTTCATTTCTAGAGTTCCATTTCTTTCTTACTTATTATTTCAATTCTCTACTGTGGTGCTCCTTTATTGAAACATGCTTTGTTTTGCTTCATTGAGAATAGTTATTATACTGCTTTAAAATCCTTTTATATTGGTTTCAACATTTAGTTCTTCTTAGATATGAAGTCAGTTGACTCTTTTCTCTTAAGAATATGTTTCATTTTCTTGGCTCTTTGAAAGTTGGATAATTTCAGATTATATCCCGAAAGTTATAAATGTTAAGCTGTGAGAATTTTGGAATCTGTTATTTTTACCCCATTTTTGTTGCTTCTTTTGTTTTAGTGAATACTTTTCTTGGATGGGCTTGAATTGCAAATTCTATTTTGAGGGCAGCAGCTTTGGTCTTAATGCAGATTCTTTGTTTTTAACTTAGCTGCTCTGAATCTGTTCTGTGCCTGAGTCACTCAGGGGTTATACAGAGATAAGAGGAAACAGAGTTTATAGATCCCTGATCTGGCCCTTTCCCTTTGAGGATCCTTCCTCTCTTTAGCACCTATGAGTGCCCAGGCTCACTTTTCTGATTCCCCAGGGTTTCGTTTGTTTGTTTCCTGCAACCCCACCTGTCTCTGTGCACGCAGTTCAGCTCCACACTAATAGCCTTGGAGATGGGGATTTGTGTAACTCTCTGGCTCCTCCTCCAAGCTAGCATTCCCTCCTCACCAGTTAGTCTGCTAACGTTCACTTTCTGGCACCTTCAGGCAGTTGGCTTTTCTATTACGTCCAGTATTAGCAGGTTTTTCTCTTCAGGAGAAAGGGGGCTGTCTTTGTCATATCAGAAGCGGAAGTCTTCTTTCAGAATTCCATCAGGACACTGAAGAGTAGAAGGATCCAATGTTAGTGTCTCAGGCTCCAGACTGGCATAGTCCTCTACTTGATATAAACTCACCAGTAAATTTCCTTGTTTCTAACACTACTAAGGGCAATAGGATCAGATCACTTCTTTTTCTACAGAATGTCAAGACTCACTGGCCTTCTGAATAAGCAGCCTCAAAGTAACATACCTACACTTTGTGGAAAGTTTTTGGCTTTCAGATATGTTTAGAAGGGTATGAGTTAAGTCTGGCAATTAAATTTTCTTGTTCCATGAGTAGGATACTTCCCTGGCTCTTGTCACCAGTATTCTCCAGGAAGGATAATATATATGGTCTTATAGAACTCAAACATGGAGAAGGCAATGGCAACCCACTCCAGTACTCTTGTTTGGAAAATCCCATGGATGGAGGAGCCTGGTAGGCTGCAGTCCCTGGGGTCACATGGAGTTGGACATGACTAAAGCAACTTAGCAGCAGCAGCAGCAGAACTCAAACACAGGAGAATTAATCAAGAAGGACTGGGAGTTGAAGGAAGACAGGAAGGACCCATTATGAAATTCAAATAGGGAAATAGAAATTCTCCAGGTCAGAATACTGGATTGGGTAGCCTTTCCCTTCTCCAGGGTATCTTCCCAACCGAGAGATTGAACCCAGCTCTCCTGCATTGCAGGCAGATTCTTTACCAGCTTAGCCACAAGGGAGTTTTATTAATATTGACTTAGACATTTGGGAAATAAAGTCAGGAGCAAGTTCTGGGCAGAAGAATGCCCAGTAGATCCATTTGGGCCATGTCTGGGGGAGAGGACAGCTAGGTATTGAGTGCTCACAATGTTCTTGGCCTACCACAGCTGCCTCGTGGCCCCTCTTTGGCAGAATGAAATTGAACCTCAGACAGGTTTTATCACCTGTCCAGTGTTTCATGGCTAGGGAGTGGCAGATTCAGTCTGAATCATTGCTTGGCCTCAGAACAGGCAGGGAATCAGGTCAGGGGAGAGAACTTTGACCCATTCTCTGAATCAGAGATTCTCAATCCTAACTGTAGTATAAGCAAGACAGATAGTGGATCTTTATCAGCCATTAAAGCCAATTGAAAGGCAATGAGCAAGACCGCCATTGTTAAAAAATTAACCATGAATCTCAATTTATTTAAGAAAAGGAAAAAAAAAAAGTCATTTGTACATTGCACTGTCTTGATCATTATTTATAACAAGTTACTAGAGCCACCACTTCATGACTTATTCCCTGCATTGCATCAGGGTGAAAGCACTCATGGGCTAGAGAACATTAACCTGGAGAAAGGTAAATAGCTCATATTTGGATGCAGGGACTCAGCAAGAAAGAAGCTGAATCAGTTTTCTCCAGGCTGTCACAGCAGAGCAGCATGAGGCAACCAACCTGAAGCGTGGTTTCTCCCATCCACTTCCAGCCCCCTCTCCACCTCCTCAGCTCACTCCAGCCTGCAATCAATCTGGTCTCTTAGAGCTATTGACCGGCTGCCTCAAAGTCATTGCCCAAATTCCATCTCCTCTCAAATCCATTTTCCCCGCCTCAGAGAGAGCCAATTGGATTTCTCAATTATCAAATTGTACAGTCATGAGCTTATATACTTCTGAGAGGTAATATGGTGTAAGTTTCTTTGCCGTGGAAATGTCATATTGGCTCCTCTGGGGAGTGAATGGAATATTTAAAATACTCTTTCAGTCTCAATAGCCCATTAAGAGGGATGCAAAGGTGAGATGTGACTTTGCTTAGGCTGGAATAGAAATGTGTATTCTTTGAGAAACTGTAATAGCTCCACTGCCTAATCTTTTATTATCTGTCTCACTTTCTACTTCTCTGCCTGGATTAAAAAGTACACAAATGGGCAAATGAAACACATGCCTTTGATAAACATAAACTAATTTTTGACATATATTTATATACACATTTATGATTAATTAAGTCAGCATTCCTTATTTTTTTAAATAATAAATGCAATTGCCATTTGTTGGGTGTGTACTTTGTGCCAAGCAATACTTTGTGCCAAGCAATATATAGCAATAAATGCTATATAATTTTATAAACTAATTTTTGGCTACAAATAATATATAATTACATTCTCCTTATAAAAATTCAAATAATTTAAATAACATCGAATTCTGATTTGATTTCAATCCCAAGATTCTGCTGTACTACCAAAAAGTAACAGCTTTTTCAGTTTTTTGTGTCCATCCAGGATATTCTGTGCACTGACATACATATGTTTCTGTAAAATAGATGTAGTAATGTGGTTTTGAGTGTATATTTGTTTTGTAAATAGAATCATCATCACTGTGTTTCATGCTGCAGTTTGCTTTTCACACTCAACAGTATGTCTTGGGTATTTCCTTGGTTACTGAGAGAGTTCTGGCTCCCTTTCTTTTAAACTCCTATTTCATTGTGCATAACAGGGTAGCACCAGATTTTACTTGGTTATTCTCTATTAAAGCAGAATTAGGTTACTTTCTTTTTCTTTTCTTTTTCCTCTTGCTATTACACACAATGGTATATTTTTATCACTGGGGTCTTTGACATTTATTAGCTTTCTTGTTAGCGATAAGAGGATGCCAGTGCTCAGCCAGGTGTAGTGTGTAGGTCACCCAGATTTCAAAACCTTAGATCTAGTACTAGAATATAGGGAGGATCATCTGCATTTCATTTTGAGCGTGCTAGGGGTTAAGGGGGCTTCCCAGGTGGTACAGTGGTAAAGAATCCACCTGCCAATGCAGGAGACATGAGTTCAATCCCTGGGTTGAGAAGATCCCCTGGAATAGGAAATGGTTACCCTCTCCAGTATTCTTGTCTGGGAAATTGCATGGACAAAGTGGACAAAGGAGCCTGGCAGGCTACAGGTCAGGGCATCACAAAGAGTTGGACAGGGTTGAGCAACTCAACACACACACTGGGATGGGAAGGGTAAGAGGAAGGGAGGGGGAAAAAGCTAAAAACCCAAATGATTGCCATTGAGCTATCATATCTATGATCAGTTACATATTTTTCAGACAACGAAAAGGATAGCTGAACCATAGGAAACACATAGTGTTTTCATTTTGGCTTCTTTGTGTTTTAAATTGGAAATCAGATCTCCTGGAGAGAAAAGGAAAACAAACTCCTAATTAAGAAGCAAGTACTAGGTTTGTGGAGACCCTATTTCTTTCTAGACACTCCATGTACATGTATGCCTCATGAGCTTTTGAAGGGAAGCAGAGTCTGTCATCCCAAAATATGCCACTTTGTCATGCAGATTGTTTTCATCTGAAGACATACTCCGAAGACTCAGAAAAAACTTTTACCTCTTCCTTAACTACCTAAAAGAATTGAGACAGGGGGCCTGTACCAGGAAGAGAGCTGTTGCCTGGGAGAACTCTTCTAGTCTGAAAGAACTCTTTGCAAGGCAGAGCAAACTCCTAATTACCAAGCATCTGCTGTTAACATCCTGTGAGGTTACACTCCTGCCTTGGAAACTCTAGGCCAGTTTCACATTCCTTAGCTCAGGATTGCATAGAAATCTCAATTGCCTGACTTGCTCTTGTGTCTCATATCTTTGGGGAGCCTGTACATAGGAAATTAAATTTGGTTTTCTCCTTTTAATCTGTCTTGTATCAATTTAATTATTAAACCAGTGAAAGAACCTGAAAGGGAAGAAGGGAACATTTTTCCAACCCTGCAGTCTGATTATGCTACGATTCTCACGGCTCCCGACCTCAAGTAGCTGAATTTCTATCCTGCAGACTTTGCAAGGACAAAACACAAACAATTGTGTTCGTTTATCTTTCCAAAATCAGTAGTATTGTTTAGGATGTTTTATTATAAATCTGACTTATTCTCATATGAGATAGTCAAGCATTATGGGAATGTTTAAAGAAGAAATAAAAAAAGAAACTTCAATGTCTTCATCCTGATATTAATTACCATTTTGGTAAGCATCTTCCAGACAGTGCGTTTCTCTCTTTTCTGAGAAATCAGATTTTCTTTAAATATGGTTCTAACACTCATGCGTTTTTATAGCTAATTTTTTTTCCCCACTCAACAACATATTCTGTAAATTTTTAACAATGCTACTAGATGTGATGGCTCCTTGACCAAATCATAATCATATGGTGGTGTGGCACATTTAACCGTTTGTTCATTTCCTTAGTTCCTCATCCATTTATCCCCCATCTTTGTTTCCTGGCTTGTTATAGGTCCCCCATCATGCTAAGCACTGGGCATACAATGGTGGGCAATACAGGTACAGTATGAGGGCCTTAGGAATTTAGGTCTAGTAGGGAAAACAAACAAGCCATCGTTTATCATATGATAAACCCTGTGGGACTTGGTTTAGAAGGTGTGATTAAGCGAGGCTTCTTAGAGGAAGTAATAACCATGCTGCAAAATCACTGAAAACGAGTAAGAGTTTGCACTACCACAGAGGGGCAGGTGTTTAAGCAGGGGGGCAGCATTTGCAAAGAGTTGGAAATGAGAGATATCCTGGCCCTTCTGTAGAAACCAGGATGCTGCTTCTTTATAATGGGTTGCTGACACGGCCTAGCTAGGGCTGGTGGTGGTTGATAGTGGTGGGGGCACCCACCCTGATGTTTTTCATGGCTTTGGTATTCAGCTACAAAGGAAAGGTGTTAGGAAGCCAGAGCCCTCCTCTGCCCGAGGACAGGGCTCCTCTCCCATCAAGCTAGTTTCAGTAGGGAGAGGATGAGAAACCACAGGAAAAGGGTTTTCCCCAGGCTCCCAAAGCTCTGCCCAGGCAGATCTCCAATAGGTTCCCAGCAGCCTGGGTCCTCGCAGGGTCAGAGTGAACCTGCTCAGGGAATGAAGGGTCTGATGAACATGGATCAATGTCAGAATTACTGGCTTTAAAAGACTAAGGGACAATTAGCAAGATTCTGACCTCAAAGATGAGGATAAAGGGGCTAATACAGACAGTCTTAAATTCAACAATAAGTCATAATTTTGACATTTGAGGATAATGTCATTTCCTCAAATGTGGTTTTGCATTGGCATTTTATACCCCTCTACCAAGGGAAATTCTGATAAATGTAAATAGAGCCATGGTTCTCCTTGCTTTCCAAATTATAATTCTCTGAGCTTTCTGTTTAAAGTACCTATTTTTCCTGTGTTGAGTAAGAGTATTGAGTGCCTTACAGGACACTTGGCTAAGTTAGGCTCTGCCCAAGTATCAAAGGAAAAAATACCTTTGATCACTTGGACCCCAGTAGTCATGTTGGAAGCTCATTGTCCCCAGACAGTGGCAAAGGATTTGCAAATGAATTAAATTCTGATGAGTGATACTGCAGGTAAAGCTGCACATCCCAGGGAAATGTTTATTGACTACATATTACACTGAGAAATAGAAAAGATAAATATTTGCACTTCCATTGAGACACATTTAAAATTCCCAGACAGCCGTTGTATAATCTGCTAAGCAATTTGCCCAATTGTTTTCCATTTTTTTTTTTTTTACCAAACAGGTGATTATATTTATTCTAGTCTGTGTAGATTTGTTATTGGTGATTATTTGTAGTTGTTATTCATCTGCTGTTGAAGCTTTTTTTTTCTTTTTGAGGGGGTGGTAGCATCTTAATGGAAATTACATATAAGGTACAACAATAAATCTCTTCTGAGTTTTAAAATCAGAATCAATTTGATGTCTCCATTGACAAAAATGTACAAATCCACAATCTTGAAAATTGCTTGTGAAGCAATATTATTAAATAGGTAGCGTAAACTCTGCTTTAAGAGTTGTAGAACTGGGGTTCCTGGTTCGTCAAATACACTGGATAATAAAGGGTTACCACACCTACAATCCAATTAGAATACAATAAAATGCCTGTCACTAAATTAGGGTCAAATAGGTATTTTTCTCTGATGTTCTATAGATACCCCTGGATCTTAGAATGCCTTTAGGGTCACCATTCATTATTTCTTACTGTATAGAAGGTCTGTGGAAATAAAGTGCAGTAGCGAGCTCTCATTATCCACATCTTGAATAGCAAGGGTTCACCATTCATTTTGCTCATTTCCCGTTTTCATTTTTGGAGACTGATTCTTCAGAAGACTAAATGGGATGAAATATTTTAGGAATACTTGCCTGGCTAGTATATATATGACAGACAGAATGAAGAGGAAACGAGAGAGATAAAGACCAGTAATGAGGTTCCAGGATCAACCCAGGCAAGAAGCAAAGAGGGTCTTGATGAACATGGGGGCGGTAGAAGCAAAAGGAGGGACTAAAAGTTGGCCAGGAAAGAAACGAAAGAGTAGAGTATAGGAATCAAATATGATAAAGTTTTAAGGCAGCAGGAATATGTGGGTTTAGCAGGAAGTAGACATTTGGTTTATTACTTATGGAGACTGCCGTCATCTAAGACACTCCATGCTCCTTTGGTTCATATTGGCATTCTGTATTTGTGAGAGCTTCTTGGGTAGCAGTTAGTTGATGGGAGAACTTTCCCTTTCCACAAACCTTGATCCTTGTCTATCCCCGTTGTATTCCTAAAGCACCTAGCATCATACAGGGCACATAATAGGTACTTAGTAAATGTTTGAGAAAGTAAGTATGTGGTGAAGAAATCAAATGAAGTGAGGGACTAAGTGGGAAAAGAGCAATGGTCATTTGATATTTGTCTTAAAATTTAATTTTCAAATAGAACAAATTCTAGAGCAATATCCTTAGTTTACCAAATAGTAAACAGGGGCCAGGCAAAGAAGGCAAATTGTCCAACCAAGGTCAAGGTCAAACAGAGTCAGAGGCAGGGTAAGAAACCAGGTCTGTGTTGCATACTGTTCTGTCCTCACCTGGTGAGTTCTCCTGCCCCTTTCAGACAGAGGGGTGCCTACTTTGTTTTATTTTTTCTTTATTGAAGTATAGTTGCTTTACAACATTGTGTTAATTTTTCCTGTACAGCCCAATGATTCAGTTATACACATAAGTACATTCTTTTTTATATTCTTTTGTATTATTGTTTATCCTAGGAGTTTGGACATAGATTCATGTGCTATACAGTAGAAATTTGTTGTTTATGCATTCTAAACGTAATAGTTTGCATCTACCTGCCCCAAACTCCCAGTCCTTCCATCTCCCACCCCACCTCCCCCTCGGCAAGCACTAGTCTGTCCTCTCTGTCTGTTTCTGTTTTGTAGATTTATTTGTGCCATTATATTTTAGATTCCACATATAAGTGGTCTCCGTGATATTTGTCTTTCACTTTCTGACTTCTTTCACTTAGTATGATTATCTCTAGGTTCATCCATGCTGCTGCAAATGGCATTATTCTGTTCTTTTTGTGGCTGAGTAGTATTCCATTGTGTATATACCCCATCTTCTTTATCTGTTTCTCCGTCAGTAGACATTTAGGTTGTTTCCGGGTCTTGAAAGTGGAATGACAGTGTTAGTCACTTTGTCATGTCCGACTCTTCGTGACCCCATGGACTATAGGCTGCCTGCCAGACTCTTCTGCAATTCTCCAGGCAAGAATACTGGAGTAGGTTGCTATGCCTTTTTCCAAGGGATCCTCCTGACTCGGGGATTAAACTCAGGTCTCCTTCATTGCAGGCAGATTCTTTACTGTCTGAGCCACCAAGGTCTTGGCTGTGCTAAATAGTGCTGCAATAAACGTTGGGGTGCATAGTATCTTTACAATCCAGGAGCAGGATTGGTGGGTCATAAGGCGATTCTATTTTTAGTTTTTTAAGGAACCTCTATCCTGTTTTCCATAGTGGCTGTACCAATTTATATTGTAGGAGTGTAGGAGAGTTTTTTTTTTTTTTTTTTTCCTCCACATCCTCTCCAACATTTATTGTTTGTAGACTTTTCGATGATGGTGTGAGGTGATACCTCATTGTGATTTTTCTTTGCATTTCTTTTAATAATTAGTGGTATTGAGCATCTTTTCATGTGTCTAACTGGTCATCTTTGTGTCATCTTTGGAGAAATGTCTATTTAGGTCTTCTGCCCATTTTTCGATTTGGCTATTTGCTTTTTTTCATTACAGAAGCTATTTGTATATTTTTGAAATTAAACCCTGGTTGTTTGTGTTGTTTGCAAACATTTTTCTTTCATTCTGTAGGTTGTCTTTTCAGTTTTTCTTGTGTCTGTGTGATTTCCTTTGCTATGCAAAAGCTTATAAGTTTGATCAGGTTCTATTTGTTAATTTTTGTTTTTCTTTCTATTGCCTTGGGAGACTGGTGTAAGAAAACATGAGTGCGATTTATGGGTCAGAGAATATTTTGCCTATGTTCTCTTCTAGGAGTTTTATGGTTTCATGTGTTGTATTTCAGGCTTTAAGAAGTTTTGAGTTTATTTTTGTGTATGGTGTGAGAGTGTGTTCCAGCTTCATTGATTTTTATGCAGTGGTCCAACTTTCCCAACACCACTTGCTGGAGAGACAACAGTGCCAGTTTTAGCTCTCTCCAGGTGACCAAGGGCTGGGACACAAAGACGCAACTCCTTGAAAAGATATGTCATTCAATAAACAGAGATGACCCTGATGACTCTGCCAGGGATGGGTTCAAGCCCAGTAAGACTGACCACAAAATACAGATGTATTTTCCAGAAAATGGAATTTTAAAAAGCATTCAGTTCAGTTCAGTTGCTCAGTCGTGTCTGACTCTTTGCGATCCCATGAATCGCAGCACGCCAGGCCTCCCTATCCATCACCAACTCTTGGAGTCCACCCAAACTCATGTGCATCAAGTCGATGATGCCATCCAGCCATCTCATCCTCTGTTGTCCCCTTCTTCTCCTGCCCCCATTACCTGATTAATTTTTGAAGGGTAATGCTATCACGTGATGTGAAATCGTAAAAGAATAAAGAGGTATAAATAGTGAGAAGTCTCTTTCCCTTGCCTGTCCCCCACCAGGCCAGTTACCACTCCTTATGTAGGTATGTATTTTTTAAAGTTTCTTATATATCTTCCAGGGTTTCTGTACAGATATATAAGCCAAATGTGACTAAGTATTCTTAGCTCCTTTTTGGTACATACAGTGTAGCATGTTACAGACACTCCTCTGCACCTTGCTTTTTCTTTAAAATTGAGGTTGGAGAACTGTCATACCAAAACAAAAGAACTACCTTTGCTAAGCTACAAAGTAATCTATGGAAAAGATGTAACATAATTTAATTAAATGTCCCCTGTTGATGTATGTTTAGTATATTTCTAATCTTTTGATGTTAGAAAAATCCTTTAATGGCTAACATTATATATACACCAAGGATTTGTGCATTTGTAATTTTGGAATGTTGACTGTTACTCTCCTAATGGTTATACCAAGTTACTTTGGAGTTGGCAGTTTGAGAGTACCTGATTCTTCACAGTTTCTACATCAGAGTGTGTTATCACACTTTAGAATGGTAGCCAACCTGATGGGTGAAAAATGCCATTTCAGGGTAGTTTAACTTGCATTTCTCTTAGGAGCGAGGTTGCACATCTTTTAAATGCTAGAAAATGGAGATAGAAAAATTAAAACACACTTACCAAGATCAATAACCAGCAGACACTTGGCTCTAGAGAAGGAGACCTCTGCCATCTCTGGGAGGCATTGGAAGCCAATCACCCTTCTGTGCCAGAACTTTGTGTGGATTTGCGATTCAGATTGCCAAGCCCTTGAATAGTAGACACTGCATTCCCATTGTACAGAAAGGGAAAGTAGATTAACAGAGGGTAACCCTCCCAAGATTTGGTAAAGAACACAGCAGAGGCTTGAAGCCCGGTCTAGAAAACTCCAGGACCTTGGACAGCCACTCCCCTGCACTGTGCAGGATGCTCTCTTTATGGGGAGTTTGCATTAGATCATTTTTATGCAGTTCTACTCCCACTGGATTTATGCTCTGTAGCCTAGCCATCTCCCTTCCCTGTGCCTCGTTTGGAAAAATAGATTTCTTCTCTAAGGTAATGATGGTTCATTTCTTTCCCCTATAGGATTTTGAGATGCAGCAAGTTTCCTCTCAGGCAGTCTCTCCCTCTCTGCACTTTACCCTTTTCTGCTAGTATCTTTATAGAAGCCACTGTGTTTGTAGCAAATTATAAATATTGATCTGTTTTCTCTCTCACCTTTTATATAAACATGGGAGTTGGGGCATTGAGCTGTGTAATAATAGTAAAAAAAAAAAAAAGAAAAAGAAAAGGCATTTGGGAAAACTTACTATTTTCTTGGTTATATATGAGGGATTGACTCAGCATAATCATGTGAGAGCAAAATAATGGAAGACTAATTGACTTCTAAGCTAACGACAACTGGACTTTTCCAAAATTACCTGAGAAAGGCTAGTTATCCCCAAGTGGAACTATTACTTTGAAAGTGGTGGAGAATTTACAGTGGCACCCAACCTCTGCAGCTGTCCATCTAGGAAGCTAAGAAATAATCAAGGTGTGCTTGCCACTCTTCTCTCCAGGTCTGTTTGCAAACCTTTCCAGGTCCATTTGATCTAATTATTGCCTGTAGGTGTCCAGCCCCTGTCCTCATAGTGACATTAAGAATCCCTCCTATGGGTACAATGAGCAGCACTTCTAGAAACCACTTCTGCCTTCTCAGTGTGGCCCTCTCAGTTTCTCCTCCTGTCCTGAAGCCTCAGAATGCCTTCTGGAGAAGGTCAACTTTATGGGGGATCAGTGCCATCCCCATGAAACCTGTACCACCACCAACCAAGTATCACAGTCTTGGGTCATAGATGTCCTGGAAACCAAGGACACAATTAAAGTAGTTTCCAATCAAAATCATCTATGCAGTTCAAGCCACTTGAAAATGGCTGTGAAAATGCACCTTTCAAGTGCCTGGCAGGCACTTCAGTTGAGCAACAGAGAGATCTAGAGAAATGCCAGGCCATGCATTGCCAGGTATCTCATTCAGGACTTTCCTAAGGATGTTGTTTTCTGTTCTGGGGAATCAGGAAGAAGGGCTTGGCAGGAAGAGGAAACAAGACACTGATACTACTGTTTTTCTTCTCTCTGCTTCTGCTGTGAACAACCTCCTTTTACTTTAAATGGTGCTTCTCAACCTTGGATGCACATTGGAATTACCTGGATGGTTTTTAAAAAGACTGATGTCTGGATTCTATCCCCAGAGATCCCTAGACTATTTGGATCGTCTAGGTGCAGCCTAGACACTGGGTTGTTTTAAAACTCCCTGGAGGTTACACCCAGGTTTGTAACAGCACTATTCACAATAGCCCAAAGGTAGACGTGCCCCCGAGTGTTCATTGGTGAATGAATGCATAAACCAAATGTACTATATCCATGTGATAGAGTATTAGTCAGCCTACATGCTACCACATGGATGAATCTTGAGGGTGTTTTGTTAAGTGAAATAAGTCAAACACAAAAAGACATATACTGTATGATTCCACCTATATGAACTATTAATATGTAGAGCTTCTCTGGTGGCTTAAATGGTAAAGAATCTACTTGCAATGCAAGAGAACCAATTTCCATACCTGGCTCGGGAAGATCCCCTGGAGAAGGGAATGGCATCCCACTCTAGTATTCTTGCCTGGAGTATTCTATGGACAGAGGAGCAAGCATGGACGTTTGTCTCCCATCATGGATATAGGTGGCACTTCCATGACAATATCCAGATTAGCTCTATGAGAACCTCCAAGGGTTTCCAGTTTCCTTCCTAAGATTATAGAGTCAGAAGTTCAATGGTTGGTGCTTGGATATATGCATTTTTATAATCTCCCCAAGTAACTTCTGATGTGCTGCAAGGACTGGAAATGACTAGATATCATAAGATCGAAAGTCCTTGATTTCACTTGAAGGTCTTGGGCAGTCTGGCTCTTGCATGCTTTTCCAACCTTACTTCTTATCTTCCCTGTGTCTCTCAGTACTTTTATCCTCACTGTAACACCCTGCACTTACCTGATAATCTGCTTTGGAGTTTTCTTTCTTCCTGAAGTGATTTCTGCTACTTCTTTGCCTCTTACAATCCTCCTCAACCTTTGAGATTTGGACCGACTTTTACCCCTTCCACAGAACTTTGCTGGATTCCTTTCCCATCTTCATTTTTTCCTCTTCTCTCTCCCCTCACCACTGGTTACCATAGTTTTGAGCTTTAGTGTCCTTTCCATTGTACATGTGTATTTCACTCTTAGCATTTCAACATATAGTCTTATGCTTGAGTCTGATTTGCTGCTTAGACAAGGTCCTAGAATGATGCTTGCCTCAGAGTAAGTGTTCAGTATTTATCACATAAAATTGAATTTCACTTTCCAGACTTGACCATACTCCTAAGCTCCAGATAAATATATGCAATGGTGCACGTGATGTCTCAAGCTTTTCAGCCAAACACTGTGAAAATGAGGTTTTCATTTAGCTCTGTACATTTTTCCTACCCATAGTGTCCCCATTTTCAACAGTAGCATCTCCAGCAACCTGATGAGTTGCTCCACTCAAAATGTTGAACATCACCTTTTATACCTCTCTATTTCTCATCTCCTACATCCAGTCAGCCATCAGGGAAAATTCTATCTCCAAGATAAAACGTAACCCTTCCTTTTTCTCTCCTTCTTTACTGTCACCACCAAAAGCCAGATCTCTCTCTACAGTGAAAAACTAATCGGTCTCAAACACTACCCATCACTCCCTACCTCTTTCAGGTGGTTCTCCTGGCTGCAGTCAGACTGGAGTGAGTAACATTTCTGGCTGTGTCCCTCCATCATTTAAGCCCTTTTATTAGCTGTCTGCTGCTCCTGATGGTCACCGTATTTAATAGAATCTAGAAGGCTCTTTCTGTGCCTCCTGCCTCTCATCCTGTTCTAACAGCATCATTTCCATATCTGTTCCTTATTTTGATCTTATGTCTTTCCTTCATCAGAAAATTTTTTCAAAGGATTATTTCTGCATCAGATGCTATTACTGTATCCCAAACCCTTTAACCATCCACCTACTACCCTTCTTTCAGACTTTACTCTAAATGTCACTGCCCCAGGAAGACCTAGCCTCAGTCAGAATGCAGTAGCTTCTCAGAATACCCTATTTTTTTCATCTTAGTATGTAATAAAGTGTGCTTATAAAAATTTTTGGGTGCTCACTCCATTGGATTTTATCCCTGATTGTATGCCTGGATACAAGCCTCTACAAGTTGTTCAAAATAAATATTTATTGCATGAATCAACTCCATACAATCTGCCTGCCTGTGTAGATTACACTTATTTTCTGTACCCCACTCCCAAAGGAGTGAAAATCATTATTATTATTATTTTATTTTATTTTTACCACAGAATTGCTTCTTTCTTGAGCTGACCAAAGCTAATTGTTGAAATGCAAAATGTTGTGGGGGTGGGAAAGGCTGTATCAGAGGGAAAAAAATGCATGAGTGAGTCCATAATCACCATCATGTCCTCTAGTGGGTCCCTATCACCACTCAAGTCCTCCAGCCCATCTCCTCTGAGCTGTCACAGCTGGGAGCACAGTTCTGTAGCCCTGGATCCCCTACCTGCCAGACTCCTTACCTAGAGTTGGGGGGTAGGAGGGAGGAAGGTCCCGCCCCTTTCTCTCTCCCACTCTGGACACATTATCATGAACAAAGACCAGAGAGGAAGATTATTTTCTTGTGATGAATGGTGCATTTTAAACAACGTTCCTTAGGCATTTCAACAATCACATTTATTCTACATGCAACAATAGTTTCATTATATATAGTGAAAATCCTTCTAAATGTTAATGTAACATTGGCCCAAGAACCTCACATTTGGAATAAATAAAGCAAGATATGGCCTCATACTAGTGAAAACTTATTGAGCCCAATTTTCTCTTGGCTGCAACGCATTTTAGGGAGAAAACTGTTTCTCATAGTTGTAAAGAATACAGCCTTTGAAGCCACAGCAATGTGGGTTCAAATCCTAGTTTACTAACCAGGTGACTTTAAGAACATTTTTTACATTACCGGGCCTGTTTTAAAAGGTTTTTCAAAAGATCACATGAGAGAACATGGATCAACCGAGGAGGGCATTTAATACACTTTTAGTATGTGGTGTACTGTATATAGTTAGTGTCTACAGTATGGATAGTGTATATAGCCAGCACTCAGTAAATGGTAATTAATAGTAGTTACTACTATTACAGATTATCTGTCTTCTAGCTCAGCAGTAAAGCTTACCTTGGGTCAAGTTGAAACTTGCCTAATACCAATGATTTATCCAGTAAATATTTCTTAAACCCCTCCTATGCTCAGGCACTGTGCTAGGTACTGAATAATATTTGAGTGAATAAAATGGGAATTTAAAAAAATTGAAGTATAGTTGATTCATAATGTGTTAGTTTCAGGTGTACAGCAAAGTGATACAGTTACGTATACATATCTGATTTTTCAGATTATTTTCCCTTATAGGTTATTACAAAATATTGAGTGTAGTTCCCTGTGTTATACAGTAGGCCCTTGTTATTTTTATGTTTTATATATAGTAGCGTGTATGTGTTAATCTCAAACTCCTAAATTATCCTCCCTCCACCATTTCCCCAGGGTAACCATAAATTTGTTTTCTATGTCTATGGGTCTATTTATTTCATTTGCTCATTTGTATCTGGCTTTTAGATTCCACATATAAGCAATATTTTGGTATTTGTCTTGACTTACTTCACTCAGTATGATAACTTCTATATCCATCTATGTTGCTGCAAATAGCATGGTTTCATTCTTTTTCATGGCCGAGTCATATTCTGTTGTATAAATATATCCCATCTTCAAGATCAGTATGAAGGTTCCTTAAAAAACTAAAAATAGAGCTACCATATGATCCTGCAACCCCATTTCTGGGCATGTATCTAAAGAAAACCATAATTCAACAAGATACTTGCACCCCAGTGTTCACTGCAGCACCGTTTACAATAGCCAAGACACTGAAGCAACCTAAATGTCCATCATCAAAAATGGGCATGGTTTTGCCCTCATAGAGCTTAACGTTCAATGAGAGACAGTAGAACAAGTAAGCAAACCATTAATGTATGGTTGTAAAATGTGCTGAGCTGTACAGAGGGATGAGCTGTATGACCTAAGAGGACACAGAGAAAAGGGCCACATAGGTGGAGGAGTGAGGGAGGTGCCAGTGGAGCAGCTACAGCTGACTGGCTACGTCTATGGGCTCTTTCCTCTCCTCAGCACAACACAGTATCGAAAGAGACTCGGTCAAACGCCTTGTTTATCCATTGTGATAAGCAATGGATACACAATAGATCATATTCCTGATGCCTTGTACAAAACTAGCCTAACTGATGCTCTGATCTGATCAAAAATGACGAGTGTGGAACATTTCTAACCTACAGATCAGCAGATGAAAAAACAGAATCCTTAAAGAAAATGCTAGCAGGTTAAATCTAGCAGCATTAGAAAAGGAACAAACTCCAAAGGCAGACTGACACAGAGAGATCTGCTAACATAATTTATCCTGTCAGTTGGTCAGAGGAGAAAGACTGTGTCCTTTTCTCCTATAAGTAGAAAAATCCTTTCATTGTATTCAACATTCAGATTAAGGGTTTCCACATGGCTGTGGTTGATTTGTCTGAAACTCTAAGGCTAACAAATATGATTAAAATCAGAAAACCTTAAAATCTAGCAAAAGAAAAAAAAGTGTGTATATGTAGAGAGGGTGTATACTGGCCAACTCTACCAGGCTAATTTGGGATGCATCGGTATTTATCAAACCAATGTAAGCCCCATTTCTGCCCAATATGAGCAGTCTGTTTAGTCCAACAGCTTTGAAGAAGCAACGGAAATAAACCCCCAAAGGCTGTGGTTGCTCACTAGCGGCATGGTTTATGCCAGCGTATAACTGAGTGACAGCCTCCATTTCTGAAATTAATTATTTTTCTTCTGGAGTTAAATTTGCTGATGATGCTTCTCACGAAAATATGAGGTCTTTACATAGCAAATGCTCTAATTAAATAAGAATAAAGGCAGAAAACTTCCAGTCCTAAATGAGATACATTTATTCTGTGCGTGTGGTTGAATCTTTAATGATTTGAAATGCAACAGTCTCTTCCCTCCTGGGATAGTGATGATATCTTGCTCTTTTCTAAATTTGCATCTATCTCTTTTCTAATGTTTATTTATGACTGTGGCGAAGAGGAGAGGTGCATTCACTTCGTTCTTTCCCTGCCACCCTCTGCCCAGTCTCCTAACCCCCAGTGCTGCAGACGGAATTGTGTCCTGAGAAAATTCATGTGTCGAAGTCCTCCCCCTCCAGTGTGAATGTATTTGGCAATATGGCTTTTAGGAGATAGTTAAGGTTAAATGAGGTTGTAAGGGTGGGTCCTAATCCAATATGATTGGTAACCTTATAGGATGAGGAAGAGCTTTCTCTTTCCCTCTCTCTCATATCCCATATCTTCCTTATGCCATCTATGCATTCTTTCCTGCTTTCAATACTTGGCCCATTCAGGGAAGACTGCTTGTTTCCTGTGTCCTTTGAACTGGCTTCTAGGGGCTCAAGGGCTTGTACATGTTTCCCCCTATTAATGACCACAGACATTATTGTTGTCTGAGGATCAGTGTCTCTTTTCTGCTCCTCTCCTTTGCTCTCTCCACATGACCATGCATGGGATAGACAGTGAGCACACCATGTATCAGTTACTGGGCCAGGCACTGCAGCCCAAGATCAGTCCTTTTAATCCTCATGTCTGCTGCATCAGGAGAAACACAACAGTGGTCCCCCTTCCATACCGCCTATAAATAATAGATTATACATGTGTCTGGCCTTGAAGTCATTGCTCTTGTCACCCATTTTGTGATGCTCTCAAGAGCCAGTGAGCAGAGGAGTCACTGCTGGCTGAGAAGGGGTAGAATGCAGAAAAAAGTTGATTTTCAAATGGCCAGGCTACTATCAACATCTGCTTTCCCACCTGTCTGCACACTCCCTTACATTGGACCTGGCTCCAGACCTGGCCCTGGCTCCCTCACATCGGACCTGACTGTAGAAACTGGACAGAAAGCCCTTCATCTCTTGTTCTCTGCCCTTTGCTGCTTAGCTGCTTTCTCCTCTTCTCTTTCCATATGACCATTGCTTTCTCCACTCTGCAGAGGGCAATATGGGTGCCCCACAGAATCAAGGTTATATATTCTTATTTCAGCTGTCCAGAAACTTCTGGAATCTCTTGTAGTTTCACTTAACCCTAGGAGACAGGGCCTGACTGACCCAGGTTGGGTGAGGGTTCCACCCTTGTTCCATGTTGCTGTGGCCCAGATAGGCAAGCTCACAGGGTGAGCAAGGCAATGGGCATAAAGAGGCCTCCCTTCTCCCCTAAGCGTGCTGTGCTGTGCTTAGTCACTCAGTCATGTTTGACTCTTTGTGACCCCGTGGACTGTAGCCCACCAGGCTCACCACAGGAAAAGGAGAGGAAGGAGGACGATGGGGGCACCAGCTGGCCAGCTTTGTTGAGTTCCTGCAGGATGTCTTAATATGTTCTGGATGCCCTGATGAACACAAGTGAAATAAAGCACGGTCATCTAAGGGTCTAGCTGGGGAGACCAGGCAGACCTAGAAGAGACAATTCCTGAGCAACATGAAACAGTGTTTACTCAAGAGCTATGTGGCCCAGATACAGTCCTTAGGAGTTCAGAAGCTGATTAGCGTCTGTGCTGGTGAGAAGGAAACTCACGTTCACCGTGACAAGTATCTGTTAGATGTGTTTCCATGTTTTGCCTGATGCCAGCCTCTCAACTCTGTAAGTTAAAGGCTATCTAAGAAAATTTCCTGGAGGTTGGAAGGAAAGGGCATTCTACTAGACTTCATGGCATGAGCAAAGTCATGGTAGTAGGAAAGACCGTGGCTTGTGCAGGGGAGATGTAGGTGACCAGTCAAATGGAAGCAGAAGATGCTTTGGAAACAGTGGGACTTGTAGAAAAGAAGCTTAATAAGGGCACAGATTAAATGACACCACCTCCATTCATTTGTTCAGTTTACTTCTTGACCCCTGCGATGGTGTGGCAGGCCTGGGAACTTAGCACTGGGGATAAAGAGATGAACGAGATGCCACTCAAACTGGGAATTCCATAGTCTTGTGGATAGAGGAATGAGTGATGGAAGCAACAGGCACACTCTTCACACATTTCAAAGATGGGAGAAACACCTGGGGATTCTGGTTTCTCAGTATTTGCCGTGTTTTGCCATGGCAAATAGGGAAGGCTAAGGACTCAACCCAGATACCACTATTGCAGGTCCTCTGTGTCTGTCATCTTAAAGGGCACCCAAGGAGATTTTATAAAAGGAGCTACTAATCAAACAGCTGAAACTTTGGGGATTTTTAGGGTGAACCGGTATCCAAAACAACAGGCTAAAGACACTAATCTGCAGTAGCAACTAAGCATAATTCTCCAAAAAGGCTGATGCCATACCATTGGGCAGCAACTTTGCAGTGCTGTCCATATAGAATAAATCCCATTTTTAATAAAAATGTATCTTTAAGATATACACAATGATTGCCCAAGAAATAGATTGGACTGTCTATTATATTGATATATATATACAATCTCAGAAATTTGTCTCTAGTGCCTGGTTTACTATACACCCACAGAATTTAGAGCTCAATAAAAATACTTTATAGCATTCAGGCAGCAGTGTTCCTATTTCTTATGCGGATACATTGGAAACGTGGTCAGAGCTGTCATTCATCCCCTGCGCTTAAATGTTTTCCACAAACAGTTGCTGCCTTAAGAAAGCATCACCAAATAAAATGTTTTTATTTAGTTCTTCAATGATGTGTCAATAGACATTGAAATAAAAACTTTCTTGTACTGAGGTGCTGTAGCTCCCTTCAGAATGTTTTCAAGGGGAGCTGGAGGGTCTCTAAGGACCCATTAAGGGGATGGGGAGGCAGAGCAGAGAGGTTATTACCTCTCAAAAGGATGGTTCTGCTGTTGCCCACTTCACCTTTATGGGGAAAGAGGGAGCATGATAGAATTTTATTAAGCTGTGCCCTCATCTGTCCAGAGGGGGATTGCCATATCACTGTGCATCTGCGGCATGGGAGTGAGGACCTGCAGAGCACGCCTGTCACTCCTTCCCAGACACCATAGTGTGAAGGTGTCCCTTTCTTCAAGCAAACTCAGTCCACGATGGCATCTTTACCCACTGGAGGTGGTTGAAAAGGAGGAGGATATGTGGACTTTACCAAATGATTCATTTATAATCTGTTTTGATAAGAAAGTTTGGTAGGATGTTGAAAAATAGACTTTTGCATTCAGAAGTTACATTTGCCTGCCCAGTTGTGTTACAACAAGCCCTCTATGTCCAAGGGTTCCCCTTCTACAGATTCAACCAAATGCAGATCAAAAAATATTTGGAAAAAAACAGTCCATAAATTTCCAAAAACAAAACTTCAATTTGCTGTATACAGGCAACTAATTAATACCACTTACATTATATGTACAATTATTTGCATAATATTTACATTGTATTAGGTAACTTAAGTAATCTAGAGATGATTTAAAGTATACAAGAGTATATGTACAGGTTAATATGCACATACTATGCCATTTTATATAAAGAACTTGAGCATCCACAGATTTGGTATCCAAGGTGGTTCTGAAATCAATCCTGAGGATACCACAGGATAACTGTACTTGGAGTGGGCTACGTATCTATAATAATAATAGTATTACTACAAATAACAGTAGCATTCCCATAAAGCCCCCTTCCTTGCCTTAGCTTTCTCCATGACACTTATCATATTTATCATTTCTTTTCTATTTTATTATTTACATTTCTTCATTAGAATATATTGATATATACTATACAGGCAAGTGATGTTTCTTTTTTATTCCACTACCCCATCTTCAGTGCATGGAACTGGCTTAAAGTATGTTCTCATTAAATATTTTTTGAACAAGTGACCTTTATTAATCTTTAAGATCTTCATAATGTTTTGACTATATTTTTATCTCATTTAATTAGTATGATATGATAAATAATATAATTTATTATTCTCATATTTTAATTTTAAAGGAATAAATGAATGTATTTTTCATGAAAAGGGTTAAAGTACCACTAGAGCCCAGATGACGGTCTTAAAATACCATTTCCTGGGAAAAATAGCAAGGTTTCCTAGAGAAATGGCTGATTTCAGAACTGGGGAGGGGAGTGCACAGGACGAGGCTGGAACATCTTGCCAAACAGAAAGCAAGGGAGCTGTCAAACACTACTTGAGTCCTGCCCAAAGATCCAAGAGGGCAACTTGAATGGGCTCACACTGGTCAAAGGTTGGGAAATTTAAGAGTGAAAAGAATAATTGCAATAGCATGAAAACTTGAATGTAGTAAATAAAAGAATCTGTTCTGCCTCAGAGATTGAGAGAGCTGGCAGCAGCACTGTTCCTCACACTTACAGCAGGAAAAACCTGGGTAAATGCAAATGAGTGTCTTTCCTTGAGCTTCGGGAGAGCTGAGGCCACAGGGCAGATAACTAACCCAAAAGGTGGTGTCAGAGACATAAAGCACCAGACCGTTAAGGAGACTGCTGCAACAGGGCCATACCCAGATTCAAGGATCAGGGCTCTCAGTGGAGGCTTTGCCTTACACCTTTATAGGGAGCAGAAGACAGGTTACAGGTTGAACTGTTTTGCAGTCAGGGACAGTCTCAGCGGAAGTGGAAATGGGTATTTTTGTGTCCAGCCACTTGCAGGAGAACAAACATTTCTAACTTTAGCTATTCAAGCATGAGACAAAGAACAAGAAATTGGCCTTCTTGTGAAAGGGACTGACCGGGGCTGGTTTTTTCAGTGGGTCCAGGCAGAAGGGGAAAAGTCTGAGTTTGAGACCCTCTCAGGTAAACGTCAAAGTCATCTTGAGTGTTAAGCCAGTCATGAGAAAGAGTAAACAGCCAATCTTAACCTGAGTCACGGGCTTCCCTGGTGGCTCAGATGGTAAAGAATCTGCCTACAATGCAGGAGACTCGGTTTTGATCCCTGGATCAGGAAGATCCCCTGGAGAAGCAAAGGGCTACCCGCTCCAGCATTCTTTCCTGGAGAATCCCATGGACAGAGGAGCCTGGCGGGCTGCAGTCTATGGGGTTGCAAAGAATAGGACACGACTGATCAACTAAGCACTGCAGCTGAGTCATATGGGGAAAGCTGGTTCTTCATAGTGAGCCATTTTCTGGAACAAAGACCGGTAAGGGGACTTCTTACTGTCATTGATGGGAGCACAAAGTGAGGTAAAGTTTCATTTTGTCACTGGAGAAACAGGTGGCACCAGATGTCTAACTGTCTGCAGTTACTTCCCAAGGGCAGAGTACCAGCTACAGAAGTCCACGGGAGATTCAGGCAGAACTTTTAAAAAATTCCTAAAGACCATTGATGGGCTGTGTTGCTGAGTGTGAGTCTCAAACATAGAGGAGGTTTGCAGACTCTTACAGGTATGCTTCTCTCAAGAGCCATGCAGATGTTCAGCTCATTCCTGGCTGGGCAAGGCAGATGGCAGCCCCTCTGAACTCTACTGAGACCTGTCTCCTGTATGAAACAAATGCCTTCATCTTGCTGAGGAAGAAGAGGCTGGAGGCAGTCTTTTGCAGCTGCCAACAAAGGTCCGTCTAGTCAAAGATATGGTTTTTCCAGGAGTCGTGTACGGATGTGAGAGTTGTACTACAAAGAAAGCTGAGTGCCAAAGAATTGATGCTTTTGAACTGTGGTGTTGGAGAAGACTCTTGAGAGTCCCTTGGACTGCAAGGAGATCCAACTAGTCCTTCCTAAAGGAAATCAGTCCTGAATATTCATTTGAAGGACTGATGCTGAAGCTGAAACTCCAATACTTTGGCCACCTGATGTGAAGAACTGACTCATTGGAAAAGACCCTGATGCTGGGAAAGATTGAAGGGAGGAGGAGAAGGGGACGACAGAGCATGAGATGGTTTTATGGCATCACCGATGTGATGGACATGAGTTTGAGTAGGCTCCCGGAGTTCGTGATGGACAAGGAAGCTTGGTGTGCTGCAGTCCATGGGGTCACAAAGAGTCGGACACCACTGAGCGACTGAACTGATGGGGAAAGGAAGAGAAAAAGCTCTAATCCTGGGGGAAGGGCAGGCAACCTGTAAAGCCCAGCACTAGTTCTGGAGGAGGGGCAAGATCATTTGTGAGGCCACGCCCCCAGCCCCAGTTGTACAGTGATTGCCCATGACCGAGCCTCAGTCCAAGGTCGGAGAACATCTCTGTCTCTCCATCTCTCACCACCACACTAATGAGTATCAGGGAGAAATAGCAGTGGAAGGGCTCAGCAGTAAAGAATCCTCCTGCAATGCAGGAGATGCGGGTTCAATCCCCTGGTCAGGAATATCCACTGGAGAAAGAAATGGCTACCCACTCTAGTACTCTTGCCAGGACAATCACATAGACAGAGGAGCCTGACAGGCTATGGTCTATGGGGTTGCAAAGTCAGACAGGACTGAGCATGTAATGCATGCATACATGTATGCATGTGAGAAGCACAAGAAAGAGATTTTCTCTGGGAAGCAGGGCAAAGGAAAGACCAAATACTAAGCAGGGAGCAGACCCTGAGAAATGCAACCCCACACAAGGTAGGACTGCTTATGACTATAATAGGTTTTTAGTTGGTTTTTCTTTAATTAGTATTAAGTATTTCTATTGCATCACTGTTTTGCCCTCTGTTCTACTTCATCGTGTATTAACAACTGACTTTCTTGTTATTAGGTGCATTTTTTTTATTACTTCATTTTCAATCTTCCTGTGTCACTTTGTTTCAGATGTTCTCCTTATAAAACCACATCTCTGCTTTTGTTGATCCTTGTTGGTATCTGTTGCCTTGATATTTTATAGTGGCCTTTTTGATTCCCTCCAGAGACGTATCTTTTGAGGGTTTAGATGGGATCCTAACCTTGGTTAAATAACTTGTTTAGCATGATGATTGTAGAGCATTTGCTTTATCTTTTTTCTCTTTTTACATGGGCTAAGTCTTTATCATAGCCACCTCTCTAGAAAGTAGAAAAGTGCCTACACTTACTGTTCAGGTTTGATGGGGATTCCAGCAGAGGTGAGAAGCCCCCTTTGTTTCCAAAGCACCCCAAAGCCATGTACTGTCTGAAGGCAGGCCTGCTAGTTGTGCGTATATTTATATGCAAATATGGACATGACTCAACGACTTTCACTTTCACTTCACTCTCTGGTCTTTGGCTAGTTAACAAGCTCTAGCGAGCACAGTAAGTTCTGTCATCTGGGTTGTTTTTACCTCAAATAGAGGTCTGTACAGTATTCTAAGAAAGCTTGAATTAGTGGAAGCATGTCTGCTTGATATCCTCCAGTTTCACTTTTGAGGTCTGGTGCAGGGTCTTCCCAGGTGATGCTGTGGTAAAGAATCCACCTGCCAATGCTGTAGACATAAGAGATGCAGGTTCAATCCCTGTGTCAGGAAGATTTCCTGGAAAGGGAAACGGAAACCCACTGCAGTATTCTTACCTGGGAAATCCCATGGACAGAGGTGCCTGGTGGGCTACAACCCATGGGATCACAAAGAGTCGGGACATGGCTGAACACACACACACACACACACACACACACACATCACCACCACCATCCCCATCAATGAATAGCATTAGGGTGAGTAGCAGTTTTTACTAAATATAAGCAAGGTGCAGAGAGATTCTTAATTGACAAATGGCAATGAGAAGATGCCCCTTCTTGCAAGAGTCAGGGTGCTGCAGTGGCGAATAGTAAAGTGAAAGGGAGAGAGTCATAGAATTTCGTAGGAGGTTAATCAGTTGGCTGAAAAAGTATTATGGGCTCTCAGTCAGTAGTAATGTCTGTTTCCTGCATGTGTACTCATGAGGTCAGGTGGGGAGCCTAGAACTGGTTCAGTAAAAACATCAACACGTTTTGAAATGGCAGCTATTGCCCTAAGACAACGGGTTAACCTTTGCAGCTTGGTCAAGGATAAAGCTATGCTAAGTGATGGGTTTTTGATGGTTCCCATGGAGCTGAATTAAAACCCCAAGAGCTTGTTCAGATGGCTCACACACAAATGGATGAAACAGCTTTTTGTGGCTAAGGAAACCTGAGGAAAGAGGTTATTGAAGAGTCTCCTCTGGGTTATATATGGCTGGTTCTTGTTTGAGCTCTCAGAGCAAAGAGCCCCTTACTAGGGACTTGGTCAATTCATAAAGAGGCGTTGCAATTTCAGAAAAATCTGGCACCCCTTGTCTGCAATATCCATGGAAACTGTTCAATTGCTGTTTGTGAGGAGTCTAAGATATATCTGAACAGCCTTCAGTCCATTAGGAGACAGTGACTTTCCCTCTTAGATAGGTCATGCCCTAACTATTGATAATAAACTGTTTGGCAAAATTTAAAGTTGTCATTTGAAACTTTATGTCTCTTTTCTGCTAAAACTGAGAACATGTGGCTTCCTTTTCACAGGCTTCTTTGTTCTCTGAATAAAGTAGATCATTTACATATTGTATCGGAAGTGAATCACAAGGGGAATTTAGATCTGTTAAGTCTTGATTAAGGGCCTGGGAATGTAGCAGCAGGGCTTCAGTGAATCCCTGGGCCATGACTGTTCAGGTGAAGGCAAAGAGAGGAATTAATGGGCCCGGTCTAGAGGCCTCCTGAAAACAGACAGCAAAGATCCACTGTGGTGAAGCCAGTGGCTTCAGGAGGAGTTGATGACAGGATTGTGTTGGGGTTAGGTATTACAGGGAAGCAAGGAATAATCATTTTGCTGATGGCCTGAGATCTTGAACAAATGATATTGCCATCCACCTGGTGTCTTTGCAGGACAGAAATGTTAAAGGACCAGAGTAAGGATATGAGAAGACCTTTGGATATAAGGCTTCCAAATAGTTTTGAACCTTCTTCTTTGCTTCTGGCTTCAAGGGATATTGGGGAGGTTTATGTAATGGCATGGTTGGATCTATCTGAACTTGGAGAGCTTAGATTCCAATCATTTTGCCTATGTATATGGTTTGTCAACAAAGGTTCATCTAGTCAAGGCTATGGTTTTTCCAGTAGTCGTGTATGGATGTGAGAGTAGGACTATAAAGAAAGCTGAGTGCTGAAGAATTGATGCTTTTGAACTGTAGTGTTGGAAAACACTCTTGAGAGTCCCTTGGACTGCAAGGAGATCCAACCAGTCCCTCCTAAAGGAGTTCAGTCCTGGGTGTTCATTGGAAGGACTGACGCTGAAGCTGAAACTCCAATACTTTGGCCACCTGATGCAAAGAGCTGACTCATCTGAAAAGACCCTGATGCTGGCAAAGATTGAGGGCAAGAAGAGAAGGGGACGACAGAGAATGAGATGGTTGGATGGCATCACCAACTCAATGGACATGAGTTTGGGTAAACTCCAGGAGTTGGTGATGGACAGGGAGGTCTGGTGTGCTGCAATTCATGGGGTCACAAAGAGTCGGACATGACTGAGCAACTGAACTGAACTGATAGTATTTTTAGCCCAGATAGTGTCAAATGCAACATCAAGATCTTTGTTTGTGTTATGCATTAAATATAATGAAGAAAGCAAAGTATGTTCACAGTAGACACAGCTTAATTATGAACAGACAAGTCTTCTAGAACCTAGTGGGCGTTTGATTTTACAGCCCCCTTTTTGAAGTAAGTGTCTCCTTATTAAATTTGAAGAGCTGATATCATAGAACAGGAGGTAATTTTTATCAGTTAAGGGCTTGGAGATATGGAAAATCTGTGGCTTATTTGAAATATGTCCCCCCGGTGTGACATATTACTCTGAGGAAGAGGTTGAGCAAAAGTGGCAGGGTTTAGTGCAGAAAGAGTGGCACGCATGTCTCCTTGAACATGAGTGGCACCAGGAATTCATGAGGAAGACTTTGTATTTATAAGCACTTCACCTTGAGCATTTAAGAATATGTGTCCAGTGTACAGCAAATCTTCTGCATGATGTTGCCACCTTTACATTCATTTTGTGTGGCCAAGTGGCCTGCAGGGGCCTTGAACTGACAGTAGCCCCTCCCTACAGTGCATGCCACCAATGATAGCCAGAGGGTCACAGGTCAGGATCAGTTCCTAATATGACTCCCCCACCGCCCATGGCCTTCACCTTATGAACTCCATGATAAGAAGGGATCAAAGATCACTGAGGGGTCTCAGTGATCCTAAATGAGGGATTTCCCTTTTTCTTACTTCTTTTATAAGCCAGGGCCATCTTTCCTCCATGTTCTTCTGTAAACCATGTCTACAATCATCACTGTCTGTAGGTTGTTGATTGGTTTGTGGGCCACCTCAGTCTTTGATCTGCAGGCTAAGTTTACTTTGAGTCTTGTTTCATTTTTTCCTAAAGCCCTATCAAAATATTCTGCTAGGTATTATAGCTTAGCTCAAGTGCCTTTCCCATTCTGATTTCCGTTTTTGAATTAGATCTCCAATTTCATGTGTAAGTCCATCATCAAAATGAGGTGGAAGGGCTGCTGTGCATTAGCATCTTCTTTAACCCACAAGTATTGTCAGGAGTTATTTTCTAGTCAGCCCTGAAAATCTCCTAGTTTCGTCTTGTTTGTTTGCATACTTGAATTACCATTCAATCAACTTTGGAGTGGGGAATGTTTCAGGTAGGGCTTTTATGATATGAATTTCTTTTCCAGCCCCATTTTTTTCTTTTTTAACCTCTCAGATTTATTGTGGAAAAAAAGGACCTATAGGTCCCTTTCCAGATCAATCCAATCAACTTTTGCCACCCAGGATTTAGCATCTGAAGTTCCAATCAACATGTGCAGAAGTTAATATAGGTTAGGTAATCCCAGGTCATATGTACCCAAAGAATTTTGAGTTCTTTTGTGAATTCAAAAGTGGTAAAGAGTCTGCCTGCAATGCAAGAGACAAGGGTGCAATCCCTGGGTCAGGAAGCTCCTCTAAGATGGAAAATAGCAACCCACTCCAGTATTCTTATCTGGAAAATTCCATGGACAAAGAAGCCTGGGCACATGTTTGGATTTAGGGAAATTTTAATTATAGCTCTTAATTCAGCTCATATCCAAAGCTTAAAGTCTATAGTTGCCTATAGAGTTCTATAAGCTAATGGGAGGGATGGAGTCTTACAGGCAATTGGTATTTCAAGGTTTTAGGTGAGAGGTTGGGAAAAGGTAGGGTGTCTGGACAAGGGGAGGAGGGAGTAGGTGGACGGAGAGAGAGCCGAAGGACAAGGAGGAAGAGGGAGGGCTGGATAAGAGGAGGAGGCAGAGGACAGGGGGAGGATTTATTAGGGAGGGATTCTCCTTTGTTCTTGCAAGGTTGTCAACGTTTCCTTAGCTTTGGCCAGAGAATCTTTTAGTGAAGTAATTGCTTATTCAGAATTTCATTTGGAGGCCTCTGCATGCCAATCAAAAGTGCTGCTCATTGGGATTGTGAAATCTTACTCTCTTTCTTTTCTAAGACACCTCTCAAATGAATAATTTTGTTTAAATGTTCCCAAGAGATGCCACTGAAGGTCCAAACCATCCTTTATGAAGTTATGACAGTTAGAAAGTTAGACATAAGAATTAGGATATTAATCAGAGCACATAAAAAATCAGGACTTTTTGACATAGAGGACCCCAGGAGAATTGGAGCTTGTGGGCAGGAATGTAATGTTTATATTCCTGTGTCTTGGGCACCAACCTGGGTGCTAGCTACCTCCTAAAGCAGACCCAATAATCTGTGCTGCTGGCAGATGGAAAACCAAAGAGAATACTCTCTTTAGATCAAAGCCAGCCTTTTAGGACAAAAAATAGAAGGGAAACCGTATCCAGTTCTATTGGTGACCCACAGCAAAGTATATTCACTGGATGCTGATCTGGTGAGAACTGAAAACTCAAAGGTCTGTGATGCCAGATCAAGTCACAGGCTTATAGGCCTTTGCCTGCATTCTGCCCTTTAAGTCTCCTTTTTAGGACAAATAACACTTTTAGACACCACAGCACAAAAGAGTAACATGAAAGAAAGCAAAAAAAGAAATGAAAAGGAATGGTCTGATTCTACCAACAAGGTCAACAAATGTAAAGCAATAACAAAGTCTGTGTACCATGCAGAGAATAGCCAGGGAACTCAACACAAAAGCAGAGTTCAGACTGGGTGTTGGGTCATAGACTAGACAGGCAGCAAGGCACAAGGGAGCCGGCCCTGTGGGTACCACATGTGGTTGAAGGTTAGGGTCCATGCAGTTCACAGGGCAGACGGGACTTGTAGGGACGGGGTAGGGGTTGGAGGGTAGGGGGTGGGGGATGGAGTCCACCATAACTATGGAAATACAACCAAATAGAAATATGCAAATGTTATTTATTTAGAGCTTGCTATAGAGGCAGATGGAGGAGTGAGAAAGCTTTTTAGTAGTAAAAAGGGGAAGACTTCTGTGCCCTGATTGGAGGTTGCTGGTGTGAGGAAGTTGTGGACAGGCTAACTGGAAGTGGGACATCTAATGTGGTTGGTTAGGGATACATAATTTGCTTTCTCTGGTTGGTTCTAAATTGGAAACAGGGACAAAATTAGGGAAGCTATAAGTGGTTAATAAAGTCTTGGTCACTTGAGGATGATTTTGACAAGATTTCCCACAAGCCTAACTTACAGAAAGCAGTCTGCCTGCCTGGGGTGCATAGTGTACATCACGGATTGGCCTCCTGGGCTGGTTGTTGCAAATCATGAGAGTTCTAGTTATGTACAGTCTGCCCTTTATTGTCTGCATATTCAGTCTCCCATGTCAATCTGTTTATTCTTATATAGGTACTTATTCTCAGTTTCCTAGCAGATTTTAGAGTTTAACATGCATCCTTGATACTATCTTGCTTGACACTCAGTGGTTTCTCTCAACCAAAGGATTAATCAGTGTCCACCTTCAGTCTTTGACTTTTCTTGCTTTTCTTACAGCAATCTCTCCATTATCAATTCTCATTTTCTCCAGAATTTCCCTTAGAAACTTTGGTTTCTGGATCTTTCACATTTTTTAACTTGCCTGTCCTCATTTTCATCTTATCTTTTTGGCTGCTTTCTGAGAGAATTCTTTATCTCAATCTTCCAGCTCACTAATTCTTTCCCTGTTTATTTGGCTTTTCCATCCATCTATTACTAATTTTCCAGACTGTATCAACAATATTTGTCACTTGAAAAAGTCAATGTACAGTATGTTTTGTTTTAAAGTTTCTCTCTGAGGATAGTAATTATTATTATTATTTTAAGAAAGTCCTCTTCTGAATGATGAATTAATTCTGTGTCCTCTTCAGGTATAAATTCTTCCATGGGTCAGACCAAAGAGGTCTTTGTTGTATCTTTCAATATTGAATGATTTTCCTGAGCTTCCTCCAGTACTGGATGATTTGGGGTTGTGTTTTTCTCAGTGATTGAAATTTCCTGTTTCTCTGTTTCTCCAAGTCATGTTTTCTCTGTGCTGTGGGGCCTTACCAAGAGGTACGGTTTTGAATGAACTGTGGATGGTGGGAATGGGCAAGTGTGATTGATGGCTGGGTGGAGTATTTATCATTCTGTACTTCAGCACTTGGTTTCTCCTGGCTCTAGAAGTTCTTTCTAGTCTCTTTGGTCCTGGCTCCAACCTATACACAGATACTCATTATTGCTATTGCCTCGTCTCTGAGGAAGACAGGAATAATGCACAAGATTTTGTCTGCCTGGAGTGCCACAATTTAACTAGCACCCAATTAATTGTTTCTAGGTCACCTTCAGGTTTTGACTTCATGCATGGACTTTTTTAATGCTTGAATGCTCTCTCAGTGAACCCCCACTGTGTTCCATCTTTTCTAATTGTATTGGGGTATAGTTGATTCGCAGCATTGTTAGTTTCAGCGGGACAGCAAAGTGAATCTGTTATACATATGCACAATCCACTCTTTTTCAGATTCTTTTCCCATATGGGCCATCATAGAGTCTCGAATAGAGTTCCCTGTGCCATACAGTAAGTCCTTATGAGTTATCTATTTTATATATAGTAGGGTATATATGTCTATCCCAATCTGCCAGTTTATTCCTCCCCTCACCTGCTCCATTCTGTCATGCACACATACCTAGTTGTCTAAGCACAGCCATACACTTTTATTTAATATATTTTCTATAATTCAGTTTTGTATAGTAATCAGATGATCGCTACATGTGTTCAATTTGCAGTCTTGAAACTAAAAGCTTTTTAGTCTAGTGCTTGTTAAAGTATAATCCAAAGATACCTGGGTAGTGGTGAGGGGTGGTCCCTGAGACCTTTTCTGGGTTCCACAAAGCCCATCCTCTTTCAACTTTATAGTTTGTGAAGCTGGATTCCCTTCACATGCTTCAACCAAAACAATATATTGCAATAGATTGAATACTGTTGCAGCTGTGAGAATTCATCAGTAATCAAAGTCAGGCATTAAAGTGATTTGCATAAATGTGGAACAGTGTTACTCTTCTCATTAATTATGTTTTGTTTTAGAATATATAGTTTTCATAAAATATATTATTGATATTAACATGCACTAGGTTTCTTATTGTTATTTGATTAAGAAACAAAGTATTGATAGATATAACGACCAACATGAACATTCTATCTTTAAGGTCCTTAATTATAAAGGGGTCTTGACACCAAAGCCTTTGAGAACTACTATATTTGTCCCATTTCACATGTGAGACTTCTTGTCTAAGGATCTTACCTAGTGGATTGTGGCAGTAGGAACCACCCGTGGAGTCTTAACTGCAGAGCCCATGTACAGAACCACTACAGATCCTGTTTTTCTGTGTTGCAGCCATCTCTCTATTATGTGCAAGCATATATTTTTATTTAACTGATTGTATTACAGAGAATTTAAAAATGATCTCTTGTGAAAGTGAAAGTCACTCAGTAGTGTCTGACTCTTTGCGACCCCATGAGCTATACAGTCCATGGAATTCTCCAGGCCAGAATACTGAAGTGGGTAGCCTTTCCCTTCTCCAAGGGATGTTCCCAACCCAGGGATCAAACCCAGGTCTCTCGCATTGCAGGCGGATTCTTAACCAAAGTAGTTCAAGTATATATGGTGTATATGTTCACAAAGTCTGTCCCCATTGTAAAGCAAATAGAAATTGTTTATTACTCTGTTATTTCTTCCTGTAGGGGACTTTGGAGTTGGAACTTAATTGCACTAATATCATGTTTTCATAGATTCCATAGCTTTTCACATGCCTTTTTTCCCCAGAAGCTTTCTATCCCAAAAGCTGTTTATTTTATTTTAATTAGATAGCAAATACATACAAAAGACTGCATTATAAGCATAAATGTTAAACATCAAGAAATATCAGTTTCCTAAGTCTATTTTCTGATCGGTAACTACCCTGTGGTAATTCTACCACCTTCTACCACCCTGAAATAACTACTTTCCTGAAAATAGCATCTCATTTTCTTATTTCTGTCCATAATTATACCACATGTGGACTTATCCTTAACCAAAATGTTTTGTAAAGTTTGACCTACATGAACCATACATAGAATCACAGTATACTAATTTTTCTGCAAATTTTTTCCACAATTAGAATATTTTTGGAGGTTGACCCATGTTAACATAGCCATCTAGTCAAGGCTATGGTTTTTCCAGTGGTCATGTATGGATGTGAGAGTTGGACTATAAAGAAGGCTGAGCCATGAAGAATTGATGCTTTTGAACTGTGGTGTTGGAGAAGACTCTTGAGAGTCCCTTGGACTGCAAGGAGATACAACCAGTCCATCCTAAGGAGATCAGTCCTGTGTGTTCACTGGGGGGACTGATGTTGAAGCTGAAACCCCAATACTTTGGCCACCTCATACGAAGAGCTGACTCATTTGAAAAGACCCTGATGCTGAGGAAGCTTGAGGGCAGGAGGAAAATGCGACAATAGAGGATGAGATGGTTGGATGGCATCACCAACTCTATGGACATGGGTTTGGGTGGACTCCGGGAGTTGGTGATGGACAGGGAGGCCTGGCGTGCTGCGGTTCATGGGGTCACAAAGAGTCGGACACAACTGAGTGGCTGAATTGAACTGAACTGAATATGTGAAACTGTAAATTTTTCATTTTCCTGCTGTACAGTTTTCTGGTGCCTAAATATATCATGGTTTATTAATTTTTTATCCTGTCAAAATGACATCTAGATTTTATATAGGATTTTTTTTCACTGTTAAAAATTTTTTTCTAAGACTTCTCTGGTGGTCTGGTGGTTAAGACTCTGTGCTTTCACTGCAAGACACATGGGTTCAATCCCTAGTTAAGGGACTAAGATCCTGCATGCTATGCAGTGTGGCAAAAAAGAAAAAAAAAATTTTTTTTCTATGAACAGTTTAAAACCTTTCTGAGATTACATTCACATGCAGTTTGTAACAAATCATATAAAGAGATCTCTATGCCCTTCTTCCAGCTTCTACCAATAGTAACATCTTACATAATGATAGTAAAATATTATAGCCAGAAAACTGACATTAATGCAATCCATTTACCTTATTCAGATTTGTCTAGTTCTCATGAACTCACATGTGTTTATGTGTGCGTGTGTTTAGTTCTGTGAAATTTCATACACAGTCAGGATACAGAAAAGTTGCATTATAATACTCTTCTATGCTACTCTTTGATGACCACAGCCACCTCCCTTCCTTTCTCCCTTCCTCACCCCTGGCGACCAATTTGTTCTCCATCCCCATAATTCTGTCATTTCAAACCTGCTATATAAATGGAAACTCACAGTATGCAGCCTTTTGAGGTGGCTTTTTTTTTTTTTTCAGGCATCATATTTCCTTGAGATCCATCCAAGTGCTTGCGTGTACCAACACTTTGTTCTTTTTTAAGTGAGCAGTGTCCCATGGCACAGGGGTACTACAGTTTAACTATTCACCTGTGAAGGACACTGCATTGTTTCTAGGATGAGTCTAGTTCATAAAACTGCTATGGACATTTGTGTGAATGCAGTTTTATTTTTCGGCGATAAATGCCTAAGGGTGTGATTACCTGGGTTATATGGTAAGCACATGCTGTTTTGTAGGAAGCTGCCAAATTGTTTTCCAAGAGTGGCCGTACCATTCTGCATTCCTATCTATTAACATTTTTATATGTCCTTTTTGTGACACACAAATACATCTTAGGTATGCACCCAAGGGTTTACTTGGCATCTATGCATCTCTACCTTTTCCCGGGGCTTCCCTGGTGGCAAGCCAGGGAAGAATATGTGGCAAGACAGTAAAGAATCCACCTGCAGTGTGGGAGACCTAGGTTCAATCCCTGGGTTGGGAAGATCCCCTGGAGAAGGGAACAGCTACCCACTCCAGTATTCTTGCCTGGAGAATTCCATGGACAGAGGAGCCTCGTGGGTTACAGTCCACTCACAAAGAAATCAGACCTGGCTGGGGCAACTTTCACTTCACTCACCTTTTCCCGACCCAGGGATTGAACCCAGGTCCCCCACATTGCAGGCAGATTCTTTGTCATCCAAGCCACCAAGAAAGCCCTACCTTTGCTTTCAAATTGTTTTCAAAAGTGCATGCACTAATGTGTTCTTCAGTATATACAAGTTCTGTTTACTCCTTGTCCTCGATGACACTGGATAATGTCTAACATTTCAATTTCCTCTGTAGGGGGGAAGTATAGAATATCTTGTGGGATTAATTCATAGTTCCCTAAACATTTTTCATACATTTATTACCATTTAGTTCTCCTTTTCAATGATATCCTGTCCTACTCCCTTATTCTTGTTTCTCCTGGGTTGCTTGTCCTATGCCTAGTGATTGTTATACCCAGGATACTAAAATTTTGTCAGATATAAACATTACAAGCATTTCATGTTTATGGTTTGATTTTTCATGGCCTTTCTGAAACCTTTTCAGGAATGAGATTGTTAATGTTCGTACAGTCAAATGTATCAATATTTTCTTTCATAGCTAATGCCCTCATGCATGTTTTCCTATATTCTAAAAGTTTTATAGGCTTATCTCCTCTATTTAATCTACATGGAATTTAGTTTAAAACATAGTGTGAGGTGAGAATCCAAATTCAATTTTGTCCAGAAAGATATCCAGCTGTTCCCGTATACTTTCGTGCATGCTGTACTCCACTACCAATCACTTGCAGTAAAGTGTCCGTGTAAGTGTGGCTCTGCTTCAGGGTTCTCCGCTCTGTTATCAACCACTGTGCTGATTTACACAGTGCCTTTGCACGTGCTATTACTGTAGCCATATTCAAAATGTTGATATCTGGGCGAGTAAGTCTAGCCTTCTGCCCCCAGCCTGCTTCTTGATTCCCAGGAGTGTTTGTTCATTTTTCCTTGCTTCGCTCTTCTGTGTAAACATTTTGAAATGCCTTGTCAAATTTCATCAAAGTTTGGAATACTTGAAGTTAAATTGAAGCCATAGAACAGTTTAGGGAGAAATGCATCTTTATGATTATGATTTTTCAACCTATATATGTGGAATCACTCCATGCATTAGATTCTCTGTGAATGTCTTTCCATAGAGTCTTCTAACGTACTCCAAACAAGTTTTGCATGTCTTTTATTTACTTCTAAATAGGAAGCATATATTTGGTTGCTACTGTAAATGATGTATTTCTTTATTGCATCTTTTGAGAATTTGCTGGTGTACAGAAATGCAGCCAAGTTGCTAAATCATTATCATTTCACATTGCCCCCAGTGCTTATCCTTGTGTGAGTTTAATATTTTTTGTGCGTGGAGGCTATCTTTGGTTTGGATGCTTGTTGTCTTTTCTTAGTCTGTGCTGGCTGTTACTCCCTTGAAAGGGGGGCCATGGCCCACATGCTCCCAGGAAGGTGGGGGCAGCAGTTGGCTCCTCGTTGCTGGACTGTCAGCCACAGTGGTTGGGTTGTGCTCACGTGTGAGGAGGTGGGTGCAGCTGCTTGAAATTTGCTGAGCTGTCCTTAATGGCCTGGCCTGTGTATGTGTTTTCTCATGTAGGACTTTGTTCTATCTTGTCCATTAAGCCAGCTATTAATTACGGCATACACTTCTTTTATAGCCTTACTCTTTTCCCATATGTTTGATTTGTCAGACAGATGTTTTTTGTTGTTTAAATCTCCTTTTATTATGGTGAATTTGTCAATTTTATCCTCTAGGCATTGATTTATTTATTGCTTTTTTAGGGTTTGAAGTATGTTATCAGGTATATACAAACCTAGAATTGTAAATCCACTTTTCGTGAGTTATTTTTGTTCACTGCTGCATCCCTAGTGTCTAAAATAGTGGTTAGCACATGAAAGTGAAAGTGAAGTCGCTCAGTCGTGTCCAACTCTTTGCGACCCCATGGGCTGTAGCCTACCAGGCTCCTCTGTCCATGGGTTTTTCCAGGCAATAGTACTGGAGTGGCTTGCCATTTCCTTCTCCAGGGGATCTTCCCAACCCAGGGCTTGAACCCGGGTCTCCCGCATTGTAGACAGACTCTTTACCATCTGAGCCACCAGGGAAGTGGCACATAGCACATAGTAGACTCTAAAAAAAAAAAAGTTTATTGTGTGGATGAATTTATATTTTTATCTATCAATTTGCTGCTGCTGCTAAGTTGCTTCAGTCATATCCGACTCTGTGCAACCCCACAGACGGCAGCCCACCAGGCTCCCCCGTCCCTGGGATTCTCCAGGCAAGAACACTGGAGTGGGTTGCCATTTTCCTCCTCCAATGCATGAAAGTGAAAAGTGAAAGTGAAGTTGCTCAGTCGTGTCCGACTCTTAGCGACCCCATGGACTGCAGCCTACCAGGCTCCTCCATCCATGGGATTTTCCAGGCAGGAGTCTATCTACCTATCTACAATCCTGTGAATCTCAGTGATTTCTTTTTTGTAAAGTGTACTTGGTCTGAAAGTAATGAAGTTATAATAAAATTTTGGGTTGTATTTGCTTGATACAGCTGTTTTTGTCATTTTACTTCTAATTTTTCTATATCCTTGTGTTTTATCTGTATCTTATAAGCAGCAGGTGCCTGGATCTTAATTTTATCATTCAGAGAGTCTATAATTTAACTGGAGAGTTAAGTACATACATACTGACTGATTATTCATATGTTTGCATTCTTTTCTACTAATATTTTCTTTTGTAAATTCCCTTGGATCATATTTTTTTCTTTTTATTTAATTCCATACTTTCTCTCCTACTGATTCTGTTAGTATATGTTCTGTTTCTGTTCTTATAGTGAATACCCTGGACATTTTAAATTTGTATTTAACTTTATAAAAATGTAATCCTCAAATAAAATAAGGATATTAGAATGTTTTAAATCTGATCATTCCAATCTTGCTTTGTTTGCTTTTATGTTCTAGGATGCTAATTTTAAATTTTGTAGCCCTACAGATTAGAGAGTAATGTTTTTGATTTGTACAATTAATATTGATTTAAATTTGCCAACACGTTTACCGTTTTCTATACTTTCACACTTCCATATCAGACCGTCCTTCTAAGATAATTTTTCTTCTAAAAGCACATATTTTAGAAGTTATTTCAGCCAAAGTCTACTGATAGTAAACTATCAGCTTTTGTTTGTCTAACAATGTCTTTATTTTGTACTAGCTCTTGAAAGATAATTTTCCAGGACATCAATTCTAGATTTTCAGTGATGTTTCTTTGGTGCTTTACAGATACCATTCTGTTTTCTTTTGTCTGACACTTTTGCTCTTTATAATGCAACTATCAGTCTTATTCAGTGGTTTTCAAAAAGTGGCCCCTAGACCAGCAGCATTTGTATCACCTAGGAGCTTATTAGAAATTCATTTTAAAAAACTATTCCAGACCTACTGAATCCACACTTTGTGGCTGGAGTGACGGAATGTGTGTTTAAAAAAATGTTCAATAGGTGATTTTGATGTATACTGATGGTTGAGAGGCATTGATGAAATGTTATTTCTTTGAAGGGAGAAGATAATTTTTTATTTCTGCTTGCTTTTAAGATTTTGTCTTTTTCTTTCATGTTCTGTAGATTATGATGAGTATTAGAATTTCTAAAAATTTATCTTGCTTAAGATTTCCTGGGCTTCCTGAATCTAAGGATTTGTGACTTCCATTAATCCCAAAAAACTGTAACAAAGTACCTTTTTAAATATTTCTTTTACCCATTTTCCTCTACTGTATTTTTAAGGAACTTCTTTAGACGTACATTGCAATCCCTCACTTTATAGTCCTTATTTTTAACTATTTCCCCATACTTTATATATATATTTGTTATCTATATTATATCTGAGGTCTTTTCTCCAGTTATCACCCAAAGGTGATTTGTTTGCTTCTGCTTGGGGCACACTAAATTTGATTTACATCTTGGGATATTGTATTGGATAAGAAATATGAATCTCATTTTCAAACCCATGTGAATTCAGATTGTGTTGGATAGTCTCATGGGAAAGTTTTCTTTCTTTGTCATTCTACTGTAAAGTGAGCTAAGGTTAAGACTTTCATATATAGCTTCCTTCCCTAATTTCTTATTTTTTTTAAACAAACTAATCTACTGAGGTCATTGCATTTCAAAGGTTTTGGCTTCCCTGGTATTTCTGAGCTTAACCCTATCCTACTGAGGTTCAGTCTTGGTCTCCTATTTCCTGAATCCAGGAAGTATTAAAACACGGCTAGGGACCACCAAAAGATAAGCAGAAGCTAGCTCTACTATTAGCTTAGCCTGTGGATTTTTGCTTTTTTGTTTTTCCCTAGCCAATTAAAGAGTTAATATATTGATTAAATGATAAAATGATAAATTTAATCAAATTTATTGATTAAATGATAAATGATCAAGGATGGGTTGATGATGACTATCAGGGCGGTAAATGAATTTTATTCGTTATTTTGGGAAATACTATACCAGGAGTGTTTTCTCTGAGCACCTTGTCAGCCCTATTGCCAAACGTTGAGATCACAAACGTTGAATTGTTTATTCTAACCTCTCCTATCTCTATTCATACTCCTCATTGAGCATCCTGGACCTAGTGACCATCCTGGCCCCAGCACTCAGTGGATAGTTTGGAGAATTTACTTGCTCATAGGCTTGCGAGGTGAGATGGTAGGGGTAGGCAAGTTCACATGCCTTGTGTAGCCTGTAGGAGTTTTGTCCAATAGAGCCCAAGCCTCACCCTGGCTTCGCCAAAATGTCATAACCTGAGATAACTTGGAAGCCAACTTGAAGGGAGTGGCCTTTTGAGGTCATACCCCACCTTGTCCCTTCCATCTTAGCTCAGCAGGACCGGGCCCGAACGTGTCAGGGAAGCACAAATAAGAAGACTGCAGGTCAGAAGCCATGATGTGTAGACAACAGTGCATTGTGTCTTAGATCTAGTAACTGCAGTTCCACAGATGTGATGCCGGAGTGTGGACATTCCCTCTGCTCTGAGTGTCACAGATCCTAGGGTGAAAAAAGAGCCCATCAACTAATACAAGATGAAATAGGAGCACAATAAATGTTTGTCAATGGATGAGTTTGCAGAGATTTCTCTGAGCCTTGGAATCTTACCAGATGTTCTAGTCCATGATGGACCCTGATTTATTATCATTTCTTTGTTCTTTCAAGATGAGTGTATATTGAGCAACATGTTCTGTACCTTGTTCTCTGTAAATTACCTAAAAATAGACTTGATATTTTCTGTTAGGGACTTGCAATGCATTCAGTTCAGAAAATGAGACCTGAATTGCAGCAGCCGAAAGGCTCAGGGCTGTTTTTGTGGAGCAGTAGAGAAGTGGCCCCTTCTGATGGCTAAGGGGAACCATAACAGGTAGATAGACCATCACCTGAGAGACGTCTGTCTTTCAGGATGAAGCACATGCTTCAATCAAGCACAAAGATGGGAAGAAGTGAGAATATCCCAGAAACAGGGAAAACTACTGTTTTTTGTTATTCAATCTGGGTGGTTGTGTCTGTAGCACTCCAGGCTTCCCTGTCCTTCACCATCTCCTGGAGTTTGCTCAAAGTCATGTCCATTAAGACAGTGATGCCATCCAACCATCTCATCCTCTGTAGTCCCCTTCTCCTCTTGCACTCAATCTTTCCCAGCATCAGAGTCTTTTCCAGTGAGTCAGCTCTTTGCATTAGGTGGCTAGAGTTTTGGAGCTTCAGCTTCAGCATCAGTCCTTCCAATGAATATTCAGGGTTGATTTCCTTTAGGATTGACTGATTTGTTCTCCTTGCTGCCCAAGGGACTCTCAAGAGTCATCTCCAGCACCACAGTTTGAAAGCATCAATTCTTCAGTGCTCAACCTTCTTTATGGTCCAGCTCTCATATCTGTACATGACTACTAGAAAAACCATGAATAGCTTAGCCACTCAGTTGTGTCCAACTCCTTGCAATCTAGTGGACTATAGCCCACTAGGTTCCTCTGTCCATGGGGATTCTCCAGGCAAGAATACTGGAGTGAGTTGCTATGCTCTCCTTCAGGGGATCTTCCCAACGCAAGGATCAAATCCAGGTCTCCCACATTGCAGGCATATCTTTACCAGCTGAGCCACCAGGGAAGCCCAGAAAAACCATAGCTTTGACTATAGGGACCTTTGTCAGCAAAGTGAGGTCTTTGCTTTTTAATACACTGTCTAGGTTTGTCATAGCCTTTCTTCCAAGGAGCAAATGTAATTTAATTTCCTGGTTGCAGTCACTGTTCACAGTGATCTTGGAACCCAGGAAAATAAAATATTCCAGAAATAGAGAAGCTGAAGCTGATGCTGAAGCTCCAGTAATTTGGCCACCTGATGCAAAGAGCCAGCTTATTGGAAGAGACCCTGATGCTGGGAAAGATTGAGCGCAGGAGAAGAAATGGGTGACAGAAGATGATATGGTTGGATGGCACGACCAACTCAGTGGACATACAAGTACAGGATATACTTGCATAGGATACAAGTAAAACAGGTTGAAGAAAAGGATTAAAATGGAAAAAGAAATCAGGGGCCAAGGTGTTAATATACTTGAAGAGACGTGGTGGGATTTGTATATTATTCAGACAGCAAAAGGGTGACCAAAAACGGTCCAGGATATTTTCATCTTAGCAGAGGTATTTGACTGAACCTGTACACAGGCTAGACATTTTACATTGAGGTAGGAGGGTTTCCAGGTGTCTATATAGAGTTGCCCTCCAAATGACCAGTGCAGTTGGTTTCAGGTGGGAGGGACTGTCTGGTGTTAGGAATGGATGACTAGCTGGCTGTCATATTAAGTACTATCATTATACTCAGTGTGATTCTGGAATGTGGCTTCATAGCTATCAGTTAATTTTAGGCAGTTCCTAAATCCTGGCTTGGTGCTCACCCAAAGTGCTAAGATCTTTTGTTGGCAAACTATTTGTTAAAGTATAAAATGACTCAGGAATTATTCTGCACAAAACATCAAGCTGCAGAATAAATAACCATTCCCCTCATTAATCCCTATGGGCAGCGTCTGTTGGAGAGCCTGGCTTTTCCATAATGAAAATATGTCAGCCCTGAATATATGTTTGCACTGTTGAGACTGAACAGGAATTGGAATGAATTCTCCACTCAGCCGCAAGTGAAATATGGCCGTTTGTGGTGAACGAGGCGCCCAGTGCGGTGAAGTTGAGATCAGATTTGGATTTGGAGAAACCATGGGGAGGCCGAGATCAAGCGAGAGGGGGGAGGGCAGTGTGTGATGGAAGTGAAAAGCAATACCAAGTAAAATTCATCTTAATCTGTGCCCATTTATAAGAGAAAGCTCTGCCACATAATATAGCTGGGTGTTTAAGAAATATGTGAGGCTTTGTTGTCCTGGAAGCTGTGGAAATCAGCAGGAGGTCCACAGTCAGTTTGATGTGCAGAAACGCTGTTAACACAGGAAGCAAAGACCGCAGGCTACAGTGAGTGCAGAATCATAGGGGCTCAGAGACCAGAGCACCCAGAGCATTCATTCACATGTGAGAAAGCTGATGCCCAGAAAGGGAAGGGGTTTGCCTAAAGAATCACAGGGAGCCAGTGAAATTCTTGATTCACGATGACCTCTACTCAGCTTAGCCTTTACAGTCGACACTGAGCCCAGGCTGGGCCTATCTGTCCTCTGCTGTAGCACAGACATCTGGAAGTCTTTGAGGACAAGGTCTGATTGCCTCAGCAGACAGTGCAAGGTACATGGTAGGTGAAAAAATGTTGTAAATTGAAGTATTGCCAGACCTTTACCCAAGGGCCAGGGTATCATTTTTGTGTGTGTATGTGTGTGTGGTTATCTTTTATTTCACTTTGTGTTGTTGTTCAGTTGCTGAGTCCTGTCTGACTCCTTGTGATCCCATGGACTGCAACCCACCAGGCTTTCCTGTCCTTCACTATTTCCCGGAGCTTGCGCAGATTCATGTCCATCAAGTTGGTGATGCCATCCAACCATCTCATCCTCTGTTGTCCCCTTCTCCTCCTGCCCTCAGTCTTTCCCAGCATCAGGGTCTTTTCCAATGAGTCAGCTTTTTGCATCAGGTGGCCAAAGTATTGGAGCTTCAGCTTCAGCAACAGTCCTTCCAATGAATATTCAGGGTTGATTTCTTTTAGGATTGACTGGTTTGATCTCCTTGCAGTCCAAGGGACTCTCAAGAGTCTTCTGCAGCACCACAATTTGAAAGCAACAGTTGTTTGGTGCTTAGCCTTCTTTATGATTTATGATTTCACTTACTTACCTATATTTTATACTTTTTAAGTCAGAGCAGTCAGCCCCACAGTATAATTTAATAGTGAAGAACATGGCCTTTGGAGACATCCCGTCCTCAGTGGCTTCAGACAAGTTGTTTCACCTTTCTGTAAAATAGAAAGAGTAATCATGCCTACTACAAAACTGTTGTGACACAGTTAGGAAATGATATAGGTAAAAGTAAGTAGCCTACAGTCATCCTTGCCATCTACTGATGGTTATATAATTTCTGCCTCATCTTGACTCACTCCTGTACCATTTCTGCCATGACAAATAAGAGGTGCAGAGGTTGACCTGCATCCATTTGAGACACAACATTCTCTGGCTGCCTGTTACAGCATTGCTGCTCTTCCTAGTTTGCAAAGACAGCTCCAGGCAATGTTCTCCTCAGTGGGGGGATGAGTGGAGCCACTGAGCAGACTCGAAATTTTCATTGGTTTTCAAAGATGAGCACGGATGACCAGGAGTTAATAATGCTGCCTGGAGTCCCAGGTCCACAAGACATAAGAACAGCATCATCTGGTCCCTATTTTAAGAACTGGCCATGATTTCCATAAGAGCTAAGTCTTAGATTTTAATGAGTTTCATTGTTTCTTTTGCCAGAATGTGATTTGTACTACCGCTTTTAAAAATTAAACTTAGATTTATATGAATAGAGTTCAAATTTGTGAAAAGTTAGTGGGAAAAAATTCTTCTGTATAATCACATAATCTCGAAGTCCTTAGAAAAAGAAAAGGAAAAGGGTTAATAGTAAAACTAGCAACAGTAGGGCAAATAGTAAAAACATCAGGAATGTCAGGAAAAGAGAATGGCAGACTTTGGAGAACATGTGTTACCAGTTTTGTTAACAACGTGTATTAACAGACCCCCTGTTAAAAAGACTTGCAAATCATTATTTGACACCAAGTTGGTCCTCTGAATTTGTAACCTTCCAGTTTGTGAGTGATAGCACTCATTGGCATGGTGCATTTGTCATCAATAGCCCTACACAAAGCTCACATGTTATAGGATTTCCGCTATATGAAAAGTTCAGAAAAGGCAAGTCTGTAGAGGCAGAAAGTAGTTTGGTGATTGCCTAGGGTTCAGTATGGTAAAGAGGTAGAACTCTAGCTGGGTATGAAGTTTCTTTTTAATGTCATAAAATTAGATGTGATGTGGTTGACAACTCTATACATTTAATAAATGTCAGTTAAAATGGATAGATTTTATACTAAGTTATACCTCAATCAGTTCAGTTCAGTTCAGTCGCTCAGTTTTGTCTGACTCTTTGTGACCCCATGAATCGCAGCACGCCAGGCCTCCCTGTCCATCACCAACTCCCGGAGTTCACTCAAACTCACATCCATTGAGTCAGTGATGCCATCCAGCCATCTCATCCTCTGTCATCACCTTCTCCTGTCCCCAATCCCTCCCAGCATCAGAGTCTTTTCCAATGAGTCAACTCTTCGCATGAGGTGGCCAAAGTACTGGAGTTTCAGCTTTAGCATCATTCCTTCCAAAGAACACACAGGACTGATCTCCTTTAGAATGGACTTCACACAGGTTGAATTTTTCCATCAATTCATTTAGGTCGCTATACCTCAATAAAGCTGGATTAAAAAATCTAACCTAAATGAATTGATGAAATCTAACCTAAATAAATTCAACCTGTGTGAAAATATTGATCAAATGTCATCCTTCCTATGAGGCCTATTTAAAAAAATCTTTCCAGGCAGAATGAACTGGTCATTCTCTTTTTCATTCCCATTACTATTTGTATGCAATACTCATCCAGTAGACAGTAAGTGGTAATGATGTTTTGGTCACCGAGGATTGAGAAAGAGCATAATAGAAGGACATCTCTTGCTTCCCTCCCCTTTTCTTTTTACTGTGGTAAAATATCCATAAGTTATGATTTTAACATGTTAAGGTGTGCAGCTCATTGGGACTAAGTACCTTCACTTTGTTGTGCAGTTGTCACTACTGTCTGTCTCAGAACTTTTTCATCATCCCATGCTAAACTCTAGACCCGTTTAACGCAAACTTCCCTTTACCCATCCCCAGCCCCTGGTAACCTGCAGTCTCCTCTGTCTCTATGAATTGGACTATTTCAGGTACCTCATATAAATGGAATCACACAATATTTGTCCCTTTGTATTTGATTTATTTTATTTAGTATAATACTTTCAAGGTCCGTCTAAGCCGTAGCATGTATCAGAATTTGCACATTTTCTTTACCCATTCATTCATGCACTGATGGACATTGAGATTGTTATCTCTCGGCTATTGTGAATAAAGCTGCGATAACATTGTTGTACAAGTAGCTGTTCAAATTCTTGTTTTCAGTTCCTTGGGGGTGTATACCTAGGAGTGAAATAGCTGGATCACATGGTAATTGTGTGTTTAACTTTCTAAGAAGTTGCCATAGTATCCTCCAAAGTGGTTGCAGCATTTTACATTCCCACCAGCAATGAAGGAGACTTTCCATCTCTCTACATCTTTCCAAACACTTATTATTACTTTTTGATAATAGCCATCCTAAACAGTATAAAATGGTATCTCATTGTGGTTTTGAACTGCATTGCCCTAATTATTACCAGTGTTTGAGCCACTTTTCATGGGCTTAATGGTCATGTGTATATATTCTTGGGAAAATGTCTAATGATCCTTTTGCTCATTTTTAAACTGGGTTCTTTTGTTGTTTACTTGTAAGCATTCTTTATAAATTCTGGGTATTATTCTCTCATCAGATATATGACTGCATGTATTTTCTCTGATTCATTATCTTGATAGTGTTCTTTGATGCATAAATCTTTAAGCTTTGATGAAGTCCAATTTGTCTTTTTCTCTCATGGCCTGTGCTTTTTGGTGTTGTATCTAAGAAATCATTGCCAAATTCAGTGTCATTAAGCTATCTTCCTGTGTTCTAAGAGTTTTACAGTTTTAGCTCTTACATTTAGACCTTTGATCTACTTTGAGTCAATTTTTGTATATGGTATAAATAAAGGGTATAGCTTAATAGTTTTGTATGTGGATACCCAGTTTTTTCAGAATCATTTGTTGAAAATACAACAAATGATTGTATGTAAAATGTCCTTTACTCATTCAGTGATATTGGCACCCTCATTGGAAAGCATTTCCCCATATTTGCAAGGGTTTATTTCTGGGCACTCTACTCCATTTCCATTAGTCTAAATGTCTGCCAGGACCTCATAATTTTGATAACCATAGCTTTGTAATGAGATTTGAAATCAAGAAAATAGAAATCTTGCAACTTGTTCTTTTTAAAGACTGTCTTGACTATCTATGGTCTCTTGAGGTTTCATATAAATTTGTGAATCAATTTTTCTGTTCCTTCAATAAACATCATTGGGATACTGATAGGAACTGTGTTGAATCTGTAGATCAATGGCTAGTAGTGCTAACAATATTTTGATATATGGACAATATTTATATTTTATAACTGTAGTTTTTGCTGCATGCTGCTGCTGCTGTTAAGTCATTTCAGTCATGTCCTACTCTTTGTGACCCCATGGACTATAGCCCAGCAGGCTCCTCTGTCCATGGAATTCTCCAGGCAAGAGTACTAGAGTGGGTTGCCATTTCCTTCTCCTTTTGTTGCATCAGTTCAGTTCAGTTCAGTCGCTCAATTGTGTCCAAATCTTTGTGACCCCATGTACTGTAGCCCAGCAGGCTCCTCTGTCCATGGAATTCTCCAGGCAAGAGTACTAGAGTGGGTTGCCATTTCCTTCTCCTTTTGTTGCATCAGTTCAGTTCAGTTCAGTCGCTCAATTGTGTCCAAATCTTTGTGACCCCATGAATCGCAGCACGCCAGGCCTCCCTATTCATCACCAACTCCTGGAGTTTACTCAAACTCATGTCCATCGAGTTGGTGATGCCATCCAGCCATCTCATCTTCTGTCGTCCCCTTCTCCTCCTGCCCCCAATCCCTCCCAGCATCAGAGTCTTTTCCAATAAGTCAACTCTTCGCATGAGGTGGCCAAAGTATTGGAGTTTCAGCTTTAGCATCAGTCCTTCCAATGAATACCCAGAACTGATCTCCTTCAGAATGGACTGGTTGGATCTCCTTGCAGTCCAAGGGACTCTCAAGAGTCTTCTCCAACACCACAGTTGAAAAGCATCAACTCTTCGGTGCTCAGCTTTCTTCACAGTCCAACTCTCACATCCATACATGACCACTGGAAAAACCATAGCCTTGACTAGACGGACCTTTGTTGGCAAAATAATGTCTCTGCTTTTTAATATGCTATCTAGGTTGGTCATAACTTGCCTTCCAAGGAGTAAGTATCTTTTAATTTCATGGCTGCAATCACCATCTGCAGTTATTTTGGAGCCCAAAAAAATAAAGCCTGACACTGTTTCCACTGTTTCCCCATCTATTTGCCATGAAGTGATGGGACCAGATGCCATGATCTTCGTTTTCTGAATGTTGAGCTTTAAGCCAACTTTTTCACTGTCCTCTTTCACTTTCCTCAAGAGGCTTTTTGTTCTTCTTCACTTTCTGCCATAAGGGTGGTGTCATCTGCATATCTGAAGTTATGGATATTTCTCCCAGCAATTTTGATTCCAGCTTGTGCTTCTTCCAGCCCAGTGTTTCTCATGATGTACTCTGCATATAAGTTAAATAAGCAGAGTGACAATATACAGCCTTGATGTACTCCTTTTCCTATTTGGACCCAGTCTGTTGTTCCATGTCCAGTTCTAACTGTTGCTTCCTGATCTGCATATAGGTTTCTCAAGAGGCAGGTCAGGTGGTCTGGTATTCCCATCTCTTTCAGAATTTCCACAGTTTATTGTGATCCACACAGTCAAAGGCTTTGGCATAGTCAATAAAGCAGAAATAGATATTTTTCTGGAACTCTCTTGCTTTTTTGATGATCCAGCAGATGTTGGCAATTTGATCTCTGATTGCTTTGCCTTTTCTAAAACCAGCTTGAACATCTGGAAGTTCATGGTTCACGGATTGCTGAAGCCTGATTTGGAGGATTTTGAGCATTACTTTACTAGCATGTGAGATGAATGCAATTGTGTGGTAGTTTGAGCATTCTTTGGCATTGTTTTTCTTTGAGATTAGAATGAAAACTGACCTTTTCCAGTCCTGTGGCCACTGCTGAGTTTTCCAAATTTGCTGGCATATTGAGTGCAGCACTTTCACAGCATCATCTTTCATGATTTGAAATCGCTCAACTGGAATTCCATCACCTCCACTAGCTTTGTTCATAGTGATGCTTTCTAAGGCCCACTTGACTTCACATTCCAGGATGTCTGGCTCTAGGTGAGTGATCACACCATCGTGATTATCTGGGTCATGAAGATCTTTTTTGCACATTTCTTCTATGTATTCTTGTCACCTCTTCTTAATATCTTCTGCTTCTGTTAGGTCCATACCATTTCTGTCCTTTATCAAGCCCATCTTTGCATGAAATGTTCCCTTGGTATCTCTAATTTTCTTGAAGATATCTCTAGTCTTTCCCATTCTGTTGTTTTCCTCTATTTCTTTGCATTGATCGCTGAGGAAAGCTTTCTTATCTCTCCTTGCTATTCTTTGGAACTCTGCATTCAGATGCTTATATCTTTCCTTTTCTCCTTTGCTTTTTGCTTCTCTTCTTTTCACAGCTATTTGTAAAGCCTCCTCAGACAGCCATTTTGCTTTTTTGCATTTCTTTTCCATGAGGATAGTCTTGATCTGTCTCCTGTACAATGTCATGAACCTCCGTCCATAGTTCATCAGGCACTCTATCAGGTCTAGGCCCTTAAATCTATTTCTCACTTCCACTGTATAATCATAAGGGATTTGATTTAGGTCATACCTGAATGGTCTAGTGGTTTTCCCTACTTTCTTCAATTTAAGTCTGAATTTGGCAATAAGGAGTTCATGATCTGAGCCACAGTCAGCTCCTGGTCTTGTTTTTGCTGACTGTATAGAGCTTCTCCATCTTTGGTTGCAAAGAATATAATCAATCTTATTTCAGTGTTGACCATCTGGTGATGTCCATGTGTACAGTCTTCTCTTGTGTTGTTGGAAGAGGGTGTTTGTTATGACCAGTGTATTTTCTTGGCAAAACACTATTAGCCTTTTCCCTGCTTCATTCCATACTCCAAAGCCAAATTTGCCTGTTACTCTAGGTGTTTCTTGACTTCCGACTTTTGAATTCCAGTCCCCTATAATGAATAGGACATCTTTTAGGGGTGTTAGTTCCAAAAGGTCTTATAGGTCTTCATAGAACCATACAACTTCAGCTTCTTCAGTGTTACTGGTTGGGGCATAGGCTTGGATTACTGTGATACTGAATGGTTTGCCTTGGAAACGAACAGAGATCGTTCTGTCGTTTTTGAGATTGCATCCAAGTACTGCATTTCGGACTCTTTTGTTGACCATGATGGCTACTCCATTTCTTCTAAGGGATTCCTGCCCACAGTAGTAGATATAATGGTCATCTGAGTTTAATTCACCCATTCCAGTCCATTTCAGTTCGCTGATTCCTAGAATGTCGACGTTCACTCTTGCCATCTCTTGTTTGACCACTTCCAATTTTCCTGTATTCATGGACCTAACATTCCAGGTTCCTATGCAATATTGCTCTTTACAGCATCAGACCTTGCCTCTATCACCAGTCACATCTACAACTGGGTACTGTTTTTGCTTTGGCTCCATCCCTTCATTCTTTCTGGAGTTATTTCTCCACTGATCTCCAGTAAAATATTGGGCACCTACCGACCTGGGGAGTTCCTCTTTCAGTATCCTATCATTTTGCTTTTTCATACTGTTCATGGGGTTCTCAAGGCAAGAATACTGAAGTGGTTTGCCATTCCCATCTCCAGTGGACCACATTCTGTCAGACCTCTCCACCATGACCCGTCCATCTTGGGTGCCCCCACACGGCATGGCTTAGTTTCATTGAGTTAGACAAGGCTGTGATCTGTGCAATCAGATTGGCTAGTTTTCTGTGATTATGGTTTGTTGCATATGTGTCTTTAATTGTTATATCTTTTTGGTGAATTGACCCTTTTATACCTAATACTATTCTTTGTCTCTTGTTAGACTTTTTGACTTAAAGTCAATTTTGTCTGATATTTGTATAGCCCCTCTTTGTCTCTTTTAAATACTGCTTTCATGAAATACCGTTTCCCATCCTTTCAATTTCAAACTATTTTTGCCCTTTATCTAAAGTGAGTCTGTTATAGACAACATACAGATGAATCGTGTTTTTTTTTTCTTTAATCCATTCTGCTAGTCTATGCCTTTTGACTGATGAATTTAATCCATTTACACTTAAATTATTGATAGAGAAAGACTTACTTTTGACATTTTGCTGTTTCTTTTCTGAATGTTTTGTAGCTTTTTTGTCCCTTATTTCTTCCACTGTAGTTTTCTTTGGGTTTAGTTCATTGTTATTTCCTTTTTTGAAACTCTATGAATATTTTATTTGTGATTACTATATGCCTTACATATCACATCCTAAAATTATAAAATTATTTTAAATTGATAATAACTGAAATTCACTTGCTTACAAACTTTACCCTTTTATAGCTTCTTCCCTCTGCCTTTTCTCATTCATATTGCAAATTACATCCTTTTATATTGTGTACCCATTTATATAGATTTATAATGATTTTTATATATTTGTCTTTTAAACTGCTAAAAACCAAAATTACAGCAATACTTTTAAAAACTATTTGACCATGCATTTACCTTTTACCTGAGAGTTTTTGTTTTGAGTTACCATCTAGCTTCCTTTCATTTCCACGTGAAGGACTTAGAATTGATGCTTTTGAACTGTGGTGGTGAAGACTCTTGAGAGTCCCTTGGACTGCAAGGAGATCCAACCAGTCCATTCTGAAGGAGATCAGCCCTGGGATTTCTTTGGAAGGAATGATGCTAAAGCTGAAACTCCAGTACTTTGGCCACCTCATGCGAAGAGTTGACTCATTGGAAAAGACTCTGATGCTGGGAGGGATTGGGGGCAGGAGGAGAAGGGGACAACAGAGGATGAGATGGATGGATGGCATCACCAACTCGATGGACGTGAGTTTGGGTTGGTGATGGACAGAGAGGCCTGGTGTGCTGCAATTCATGGAGTCACAAAGAGTCGGACACAACTGAGCAACTGAACTGAACTGATAGGACAGGTTTAGTGGCAATAAATTCCTTCAGCTTTGGTTTCTCTGAGGTATCTAAATTTTTTTGAAAGATATTTTTACTCATAGAGTTCTTTGTTGCTATGTTTTTTTTTTTTTTTTTCTTTCATCAGTTAAAATAATTTCATTCCACATCTTCTAGCCTCCAAGGTTTCTTGCTGGGAAATTGGATGGTAGTCTTACAGAGGTTAATATGTATATGATGAGTCACTGTTCTCTTATTGTTTTTAAGATTCTCTTTCCATAGTTTATGATGTGTCTTGGTGTGTCTCTTGGTGTGTGGATTTACCCTAAATTTATCCATTTAGCTGCTTGGATGTGTAAATTCATGTCTTTCCTTAAATTTAGGACATTTTCACCTGTTATTTTTTCAAATGATCTCTCCAGTCCTTTTTCTCTTATCCTTTGGAGATTTATATAATGTATATACTGGTCTACTTTATGGGATTTCATAAATCTCTTAGGCTCTGTTCACTTTGTTTTTTCCCTACTCCTCAGACTTGATGACATCAAATGTCCTGATTTGATATTTTTCACTAATTTTTTTTCTTATGACTGCTCAAATCTGCTGTCAAACCTTTCCATTGAAATTTTGTATTCAGTGCTATTTTTCAGCATCAGAAATTCTATTTTTAATGGGATTTTAATATTTTAAAAAATATTTTTAATAGAATTTTTGTCTTCGTTCATATTTTGTTCTCTTATCATTTTCCTGGGTTTCATTAGTTTTTTGTTCATGTTTTCTTTTAGTATTTTGAATATATTTATAACAGTTGTTTTAAAGTCCATATGCTTCTTCAGGGATAATTTCTGCTACTTTATTTTGTTCCTTTGAATGGGGCGTGTTTTCCTGGTAGTTTGTGTACCTTATATAAAATAGGGCATTTAAAAAACATCCACCTTTCTCAGACTTTGCATACCAGTCCTGTACCAGAGAAGTCTTTCAGTAATTAACTGGTCTGATCTGAAGCTTGAGATCAGTCCAGGGTGAAAGTGTAAGCTTTTCTCATGTGTCTTGGCTGAGCATGCATTTTGCCTGGGCCTGTGGGCAGCCTTTTTTGACTCTTCTATGTACACTGTGTGCTAAGTTGCTTCAGTCTTGTCCGACTCTGTGCGACCCCATGGACTGTAGCCTGCCAGGCTTCTCTGTTGATGGGATTCTCTAAGCAAGAATACTGGAGTTAGTTGGCACGCACTTTTCCAGGGGATCTTCCCCATCCAAGAATCGAACTCATATCTCTCACTCAGTTACTTTAAAAGTCTTAATTTCCCAAAGAGTCTACTTCAGCTTCTCTTCAGAGCCTTAGATGGCCTATTGTACTCCTTTACCCATACTCTTCTGTCCCAGGCATCTGCAGGTCTGTAGTACTCTGCAGCCTTCATGAGCAGTGCTAGCTGCCTCTCCCTACCTGAGCTTTGAGGTAGGCATAACAGAGCCCTGTCCTTTAGAAAGCCCCCAGATATTAACTGGTTAGGATATTGCAAAAAAGGTATTTTTTGTTCCCTCTGGTTCATGGGATAGAATTAGGAACTTTGCTGCCACCTCCTCCAGATTAAGACCATTTGTACTGGGGAAGCAGTGTGTTCAGGGCAAGTAAAACACCATGGAATTTACTACCATTATGAATGTGGGTTTTTATTGATTAGGTGTTCACTTGGTTGTTGTAGACTGTAATGACTTAATAGAGTTCTATATAAGGTTATCTTAGACCGTTTTGGGTTGGTTTTGATGTCTCTGTGGAGGAATGATGACTTAGAGCTTCTTAGTCCACAATTTGTTTTATCTCTGGCTTTTGAAGGGAGAATTATACATTGCAGTTACCAAGCACTGGTTTGGAGATACACACAAGGTTCTAGAGAAAAGGGGAGGAGTGCTTGGTAATTCTTAGAGTAGTTGGAAGGGTTGCTAGAGGAGTAATAATTGATCTGAGACTCCTAGGCTGTTCTGGTAAAGAAATTATCAGGAACACAAAGAGAAGCTTGAGAATGGTGGAGGTGCTTGGGGAAAAAATTAGAATTCAAACAGTGAGGAATGCAAGGAGACCAAGAGGTACAAAGGGATCAGTTACAAACGAGTGTATTTGCCAAGCCAAGTAATTTAGATTTGGTCCTGACAGTGATGAGAAACCTTGAGAATTAAGTAGAGCAGTGACATGATCAGATTTGCCTTTGAGAATAAATTAGTCTGGCAGCAGCAGCATATAGAATGTATTAGAGCTGGTAAAGAATAAAGCATGGTCACTGGTTTAAAAATTTCTAAGACAGCTGAGAAAGACGATGGTGGTAAGAACCATGATGGTGGTGAGATAGAGAGGAAGAGATATTTAGAAAGAACTGACAGAATTTTGTGACTTAGTACAGATTGGGAGCTGGGGAGAGAGGTGTAGATGGTGCCATTCTTGAAGCCCAGGAGTATAAGAGGAGAAATCTGAAGAGGAAGAAGCTAGTGAATTATTTTGAAATCATACAAGACATAGTATATTGTTTTCATGATAAAAAACAAAAATGAAACATAGATGAGGCTGATCAGACCAAATCCCAGTCTTTTCCTCAGAGGTTACCACTGCTACCAGCTTGGTGTGTATCCTTTCAGACTCTGTGTATTTTTATATCTACTTGGAAAAAGTGGATAGTGTCACCTTATAGGTGTCTAACTTATGTATTTCATACTCTATTATCACTTGACTTTTTCTTCATACAACAGATGTTTTAGAAGTTCTAAGTCAGTGTGTATGAATTACTTTGTTATTTTTGACTGCTGTATAATATTCCAGAGCATAAAGTTGCCCAGTATGTCCACTGATACTTAGTTTTGTATCAAATTTCCTGTCCTAACAGATGATGTAATAATGGATATACATACATTCAATGTATATCTTTGTGAATTAGTTTGATTTTTTTCCCTCTAGGAGTAATTTCTGAGAAGTGGAATTATTCAGTCTTAGGATATTTACTCTTACTTTTATGGCTATTTCCAAACTGCTCTCCAGTGGCTGATCTGACTGTGCAGTGTCAGAGAGTGTTCCTTATACTACATTCTCAACAACATGTGACATGATCATGATTTTTCTCTGAGTGAAACTGAGAGATCATTGCTTTAATTTGTATTTCTCTGATCATGAGTGAGGTTAGGCATGGTTTCTTTGCCATCTGTGTGTCTTCTATGGCTCACTTGCTTTTATCTTTCCCCATTAGTCTGTTGAATTATATTTTTCTTATGGATTCATAGACATTAAAACATTTTATGTCCCAATCCTTCATCTGTTTTATGTCCTCAATATCTTCTTTAGTCTTCTGTTTATCTTTTAAATTTGTTCATGATGTGCTATTAATTTTGATGGAGGAAAATTTATCAATCTATTCCTTTATGGCTCATGTTTGCTAGGAATTGTTTTTTTGTTTGTTTTTTAAAAACCTTTCTGACTCCTATTGTCAATGGATACTTACTCTATATTTCACTCTATCATTTTGATGTTTTAAGGTTTGAAATTGAGGGGTTAATGGGAAATTTGAGTAGAATGATCTAAATTCCAGGTGTTTTTGTTTTTTCAAAATGGAGCAGAGTCAAAAGCTGCACTTGAAACATAGATTAGGGCTTTTCCAAGTGGAGGAAGTTGGTTGAAAACACTGATGTAGATAAGGCTGCTTAGAGAAAGCATGTAGAGTTGAAGAGAAATGGGCTGAGAACACAGATGAGAGGAACACCTGTATGAGCAGAACTGGCTGAACAAAAGGATATACAGGAGACCTATCCTATGTACAGGATATACAGGAACAGCCAGAGAGGTAGGATTAAATTCAGGGATTGATGGATATGGGAAATCAAGAAAGGCACATTTTGACAAGGCTGGAGTAGACCTTGGTGTCAACCGTGATATCCATCAACCCATACTGTAGCAGTTATTTGTCTTTTTCAAGGAGGCAACTGTACGGAGAAGGACCCTCAAGGTCTTATTCACTTCTATATTCCTAGCACTGAATGTGGTGCCTGCCCATAATGGCATTCACTCATCAAACACATATTAATCTATAGATCTATAAATCTCCTAATTAATCCATATACATCTAGTTGAATGAATAAATTTTGAAATCTTCCCCTTTTCTTAAATCAGTTTATCGAAGTAAATCTCACAACCAACCCAGAATTTTGAGAGGTGCTGGGACCTTTTCACTCACACTATATAATTAGTATTCCTTTGGTCCTGGCCTTTTTAACAGACCGAGGTGGATTCCATGAAGGCACAACTTGAGACGTGGGGCTTGACTATAAATCTGCTGTTACGAGGAATTTCAGGAGTGTCCGCCAATGCCAGCTACTCTTTAGTGTACCCTGTACCTACCCCAGAGGCTTCATATTGACCACTGTTCTCCTGACATTAGTTATTTTGTGGATTTATGAAGCACCTTTCCGTGAACTGTCAATCTCTGAATTGTCTGTAAAATACGGTCCATTGGGTAAAGGATTAGAATTATTCATAAGATAGTTTCTACCTCAGTTGGTGCTGAAATTACTCACTCAGGGTATAATTAAGTCATAGATACATTGGCCTTCATGTGGCTAAGGAGGAAAGGAAATAATTTCTGTTCTGATTGGGTGTTTTCTGATGTTTGACAAGCATATGGTGTGTTAATCCATGAACTGAGGAAAACTCAGAGTCCCTGTGAAGTTTTTTGGTTTTTGTTTCTTTTCTCCCAAGAGAATTGGAGAAGACCTGACTAGGGAGGGAAGGAATAAGAACTGAAAAAGCTTAAGGTTGTAAACAGGATGACAGCGATGAAATCTGATGGATAAGGACGAAGTAACAAAGTTGCAGCTTGAGAAAGAAGAAAGCAAAAAGGGGGACTGAATACTAAGATTCTAGGCTGAGCGGGCACAGGGCTTGGGTGTGCCAGGGTGTTCTGAGAGGGTCAGGACAGGCTGCACCCCCTCGTGGTTGGCTCCCCCGGCGTACAGAAGCCTTAAGAGAGAGCCTTGCATTTAGTTACCCCCTTGACTTGCCCAACCCTTCCGCAGAGATGATGTACGAACGTGGCCTGGTGAGCGCACGTGCAAGCTAACAAAGTACAAATGCGCAGACACTGCAGACAAATTAAAATTTATTGAGACAAACAAATGCACCTACTCAGGACTACAGTTAAGCATTTACTATTAACCAAAAGAGTCGTGTTCACATTCCAGATAAGTCTACATGGGAAAGCATTCAGAATTTACTAGGTTTTTCTACTTCACTATTTCATCTACAATAGGGGCAACAAACTTGACACTCAGGAGTTGGTGGGCTCTCATTACATTGCTACACATGGAACAGAGACAGAAACAGTGACTCTGAGAAAAAGGTATAAAAAGACCAAAACCACCCACTGTAGAAAGGGCTCTTGGATGTTACTGTACAGTGTGGTCAAGGTTAAAAACAAAACTGTAGATGGCATCCTGGGAAGAGGAGAGGGGCAGACCTGGACAGACACGTTGTCATTCAGTGCTGGGTGTGGGAAGATGGGCATAAAGGAGGAAGAACTGGTTCAGTAGGAAGGTATTCCCTTCCTTGCCTACAACATGCCTAGAATGTTGGCAGAAACAAAAAGACACTAATGTGGTAGACAACTAACCACTGTGGAATAAAATTCTGGGGCTTAACTTAGATGCTAAGGAAATGGTATCAAATAAAAGAACCATTTATAGAATAAGAATAAACCCATTCACTAAGGTTCCAAAAATGAGTCATTGAAGTTTCAACTCCATACCTGTCTCCAATAAGGGGATGATTATCACAGTACTATATTTTGTAATCAAAATTTTGATGGATGCTTTGCCACTATCTAAAGGACTCCTGCCAAAAAAAGAAAAGAAAAAATTCTTCTAAAGACTAAGTAACTAAAAAAATCACATCTTTAGTACTTACGCAAAGTATCTTTGAAAAAAACTAATGCTGTCTTACCAAAGTGAGGCATGAAAAGTGGCATTAATGTTGTTCCATTGATTTTGGGTTCCAGTCTTAGGAGGGCTTTTTATTTAATATTTTAATGAATCAAAATATCTTCTTGGAATATCTCTGAAAATGAGCATCTCATTACCTTCCTGGGAATTGACTAGTGAGCACTCTTCTCCATCATTAAGTTAATGCTAAGGATCTTTAAGTGTCATCTTAATTTGACACTTGTCATAAGATAATTAGGCAAATTAAAATCAGTGGTTCACTCTGTTCCTAGAAGTTTCTCTAAGTGAAACCAATTTGTCGATTTTAATTTGTTCTCTTGTGTATTTTTCTAAGCTCAGAGGAGACAATAACAATGGTTTTCTCTGATGGCCTAGACTGAGATTTTTTAACATGTCTCGATTCTTTTATATACGTGATTATAATTTAGCTGCAATTAAGCACCTGTTTTTATAAATTATCATCTCAGAGTTTTGTTCAAGTGAGAAAAAAAACTGAAACAGAAGTGATGGAGTTGAGATCCCAATACAGAGCTTGCCCATGGTCACCTGACACCTAGGGTCCTGGCTGTTCTCATGTCTTTCAGGCTGAACAAGTTCAGTGTATCAAGTAAGTTCATGTCCCATCTGAGCCAACTCCAGGGATAAGGCAAGTGGGCCTGGCCAACGCAGGGATTTGAAAATAGTAGTTTGAGGTGGGCTGGTAAAGTAGAAACAAATGGTCAGTTTGGGGTAGGGTTGGTCAGCTGCCACTATAATCCTAGTTTGGCTGAATATATTTTTTGCCTGAGTTTGGTCTCCTTGTGGACTGGCTGGAGCGCAGGAAGGGAAGAAAAACAAATGTGGGCCACAGAGCCTTGCTGGGTGGCTGGTGAGGAAGGTGACAACCAGGTGGGGCAGGAGCTTAAGGCCCATACTGAACTAAATGGGGCCACTTGGAAGACTACTCTTTGGTACTTGTATCAGGAGAAATCCTAAAGATTGCAGAGATGATGACCCTACCAAATTTGGAGATGGATTCTAATCAGGAGTTGACTTAGGGCAAAGAAATGCAATGGTGAAGGGCTTTCTTCATGAGTCCCTTGACACATGTATGGGGGAGGGGATGAGTACAGGATTAGCTCTTAAAAAAATCCCACCCTGGCTTCCCATGTGCTGTCATAAAGTTCTTTCTGGGCCTCCATCTGAGATTCTTTACAAATGTTAAGTGATCAAAGAAAATCTGTAGAGCTTTTGTAGCCTCATCATGATGTGTGGATAGAGAGGGGCAAAACTGAAAGATTGAGTTAAGGATGCAAAATTTTCTTCTGCTAAGGAACAGCAAGGAGACTGTCTTCTTAGAGAGCGGCGGATATGTGTACATGCCTTACAAAAAGCCCTTGAGTACGTAGGGGAGAGAGGGGCCTGCCACAGACAGGACTGCCACAGCCCAAAGCGGGGTTGGAGCTGAAATGAGAGCAATGGCTTGTGAAGCTGCCCACGTGGGAGTCTCATGGCTTCTGCAAGGAAAGCGATTTAGGCAGACAGAGGCTTATCCAAATCAAAGAGGCTTCCAGTAGCTCTGCTGCCGCAGATGGAAGCAGCCTCCTCAGCCTGTAGGCTACAAGTGCCAACTGGTAGTGCAAAAAAAAGGACTTTGATACAGATTTGCTATTCCAGAAATGACGATCCAGGTCTAAACAAGCTGACAAATGTGTAATTGTTTTTCAAATAAGTTTTTTAATAGATACCCAACTCCCCCCGCCCCCTTTTTTTCCAGAGTGGTGTGTACAGTGTCTTCTGTATATACTTACCTATTTATGCACGTACAGACAGAAGTATCCAGATACCTTTTTTAATAAAATCAATTCCCCAAAGGGACTCTTGACTGAATTAAGGCTGTCATTTGTAGGAAGCCAGATTGAGTGAAGTGAAAAACTGATTTGTAATAATAGACACAGGGATGGCGGGGGGTGGGTTGGGCAGGGGGGAAAAGGTACAGTGTGGTGTGTTTTCCACAACATCTACAGGACACAAGAAAAGCACTTAGACACGGTAAGGCCGGGAACCATGCTGTAATAACCACCCGTGTGGGTGGCTGGAAAGGGTCTTTGACATTTAGAGGGTGGGGGCTCCCTGCACTGTCAGAATCCCACATACATCACATGCTTGTTGTAAAAAAACTCACAGAAGGGAAGGAGGCTCTCATTCGGCCAGCCATTCCCCTAAAAAACAAAGCACAATACCCTTCTTCCCACATGCCGTATGCAAAATCAGCATGATCTGGGAACAAGGAGTTGTCTTCCAAAACCCTAGCTTGGGTAGAGAGTGCGACGATGGAGAAGAGGCTGTGTGCTGTGGAGTCTTAGAGACAAATGCAGGAACGGGAAGTGACTTGCAATTCTGTGCAGACCTCGTGTCCTCCTCCGTGTGGGGACTACCATATGTACCCGACCTCATCCTCTTTGTCGTCGTCCTCATCCTCATCATCCTCCGTCACCGCCCGGGCATGCACCCGCGGCTTCCCCAGTCTGTCCTTGGGTCCCAGGTCCTGCTCATCCTCCAGGTCATCCAGCAGAACCACAGAGCCACCGCTGCCAAAATCCCCCGAGGTCTCCTGCTCCTCCTCTGAAAGGAGGGAGAAGAGATGGGAGGTAAGTTTCTGCTATGCCTCACAACCTCCTTAGCTATAAGGCAAAACCATGCAGTTTACCTTCTGAACATGGGAGCATCCCCATCTACCTGGTAGGGACCACAAGCTTTAGTCTGTTAAAAGCTCCAGAATTCTAGGGAGGTTTATCTTGAGAGTCACTCTTGGCTTGCAGCCACTCCCTGACTGTCAAAAACTGCTATCCAGTTCAATGGTCATGGTGAGCTCCTCCCACTCAGAAAACTAGCTATGCATCATCTCATGTGATTCCAGGTTTACTATATCTTGTTTGTCAACTTGCTCACTGTAGACCACAGTGACTTCCTGAGATTCTTCTGCCCAAATCTTCATACAGTGAGTACCTACGAGTCTCTAGAGGTCACTGAGGGGCAGGTGGAGAAGGCCTTACTCACCACAGTTCACAGCGCCCTGTTTCCTGGAGCCGGCTAGCTCATTGCCGTATTTATCCACACACCAGCATTGCCCCGTGCTGCCATGGCACTGTGTGGCTTTGTAATAGCCCTCCTCATTACACCGAGGGATGAATGCTCCTGGGGGAACAAAAGGTACAACTTGAATCAGAAAGTCAAAATTGCTCAGTTGTGTCTGACTCTTTGTGACCCCATGGGCTATACAGTCCATGGACTTCTCTAGGCCAGAATACTGGAGTGGATAGCCTTTCCCTTCTCCAGGGGATCTTCCCAACCCAGGGATCGAACCCAGGTCTCCCTCATTGCAGGTGGATTCTTTACCAGCTGAGCCACAAAGGAAGCCCAAGAATACTGGAATGGGTAGCCTATCCCTTCTCTAGTGGATCTTCCTGACCCAGGAATCATACCTGGGTCTCCTGCATTACAGGCAGATTCTTTACAAACTGAGCTTGAATCAGAGAAGTGCACAGATAGAGTCAATGCCTTCTAAGACAGACAACTTCTGTAGAAAAACATCTACTTCTGCTTTATTGATTATGCCAAAGCCTTTGACTATGTAGATCACAACAAACTGTGGAAAATTCAAGAGATGGGAATACCAGACTACTGTACCTGCCTATTGAGAAATCTGTATGCAGGTCAAGAAGCAACAGTTAGAACTGGACATGGAACAACAGACTGGTTCCAAATCAGGAAAGGAGTATATCAAGGCTGTATATTGTCACCCTGCTTATTTAACTTATATGCAGAGTACATCATGAGAAATGCCAGGCTGGATGAAGCACAAGTTGGAATCAAGATTGTTGGGAGAAACATCAAGAACCTCAGAAACAGAGATGACACCACCCTTCTGGCAGAAAGAAGAGAGGAACTAAACAGCCTCTTGATGAAAGAGGACAGTGAAAAAGCTGGCTTAAAACTCAATATTCAAAAAACAAAGATCATGGCATCGGGTCCCATCACTTCATGGCAAATAGATGGGGAAACAATGGAAATAGTGAGAGATTTTATTTTCTTGGGCTCCAAAACCACAGCAGATGGTGACTGCAGCCATGAAATTAAAAGATGCTTGCTCCTTGGAAGAAAAGCTATGACCAACATAGACAGCATATTAAAAAGCAGAGACATTACTTTGCCGACAAAGGTCCATCTAGTCAAAGCTATGGTTTTTACAGTAGTCATGTATGGATGTAAGTTGAACTAAAAAGAAAGCTGAACATCAAAGAATTGATGCTTTTGAACTGTGGTGTTGGAGAAGACTCTTGAGGGTCCCTTGGACTGCAAGGAGATCCAACCAGTCGAGCCTAAAGGAAATCAGTCCTGAATATTCACTAGAAGGACTGATGCTGAAGCTGAAACTCCAGTATTTTGGCCACTTGATGTGAGAAACTGACTCATTGGAAAAGACCCTGATGCTGGGAAAGATTGAAGGCAGGAGGAGAAGGGGATGACAGAGGATGAGATGTTTGGATGGCATCACTGACTTGATGGACATGAGTTTGAACAAGCTCCAGGAGTTGGTGATGGACAGGGAAGCATGGTGTGTTGTAGTCTATGGGGTCTCAAAGAGTCAGACACGACTGAGTGACAACTGAAGACAGACAAGAGGGCTCACACATCAGTCAGTATTTGCTGTTGAGCCAGCAAGAAAGAATGGCATGCTTCATAATAACCTAGTCAAGGTTTCAGGGGCCTAGGACTTACTCAAGGTTAGACAGGATTCCTTCTTTGATCATGAGTTCTACTTTTCCCTGTGGTTCTACTCTTACTTTTATTTCAGAATTTTCCCAAATTTTACTGAAATATAATCGACATATAATTGGCATGGTCTTCCCAGCTGGTGCTAATAGTAAAGAATCCACCTGCCAATACAGAAGACACAAGAGACCTGGGTTCGACCCCTAAGTCAGGAAGATCCCTTGGAGGAGGAAATGGCAATCCACTCCAGTATTCTTGCCTGGGAAATTCCATGGACAGAGGAGCCTGGCAGGCTACAGTCCATGGGGCTGCATGGATTTGGACATGACTGAGCAACTGAGCACACACACACATAATTGACATATAGCACTGTAGAAGATTAAGGTGTACAGAATAATGGTTTGACTTATATACTGTGAAATGATAACCATAATAAATTTTGGTTACATCCAACATCTCATATAAAAAAAAAGTTTTTTTCCTTGTGAGCACTCTCAGAATTTACTCTCTCAACACTTTCATATCTACTATACTACAGTGTTAACTATTGTGTTATGTATCTTCAATATTTATTTATCTCTTAACTGGAAGTTTGTACCTTTTGGCCACCTTCATTCAATTCTCCCACTGTCAATACCCTGCCTGTGTTTACCACCAGTTTCATCTATTAATATTTCTTCATGAGTTTGTTTCAAGATTAGACATACAAATGACCATATGCAGAGTTGGACACGACTGAAGCGACTTAGTAGCAGTAGCAGCAGCAGCAGACCGTATGGTATTTTCTTTCTGACTTATTTCACTTAGGATAATGCCCTCAACATCTATCCATGTTGTCGAAATTGGCAGGGTTTCCTTTCTTTCTTATGGATGAATGATATACTGTTATACACATATACTCACACACACACACACACACATACACACACACACCCATGCATACACTTCTTTATCCATTCATCCATTGAAGAACACTTAGGTTGTCTTCATATCTTGGCCAATGTGAACACGAGTGTGCAGATTTCTCTTTAGTATATTCATTTCCTTTGGATATATCCCCAGAAGTGAATTTCTGGATCATATGCTGCTGCTGCTAAGTCATTTCAGTCGTGTCTGACTCTGTGTGACCCCATAGACGGCAACCCACCAGGCTCCCCCATCCCTGGGAGTCTCCAGGCAAGAACACTGGAGTGGGTTGCCATTTCCTTCTCCAATGCATGATAGTGAAAAGTGAAAGTGAAGTCACTCAGTTGTGTCCAACTCTTAGCAACCCCATGGACTGCAACCCACCAGGCTCCTCCGACCATGGGATTTTCCAGGCAAGAGTACTGGAGTGGGGTACCATTGCCTTCTCTGCTGGATCATATAGTAGTTTTTTTTTTTTAATTTGGGGGGGAACCTCCATACTGTTGTATTCCATTGTGGCTGCACCAATTTATAATCCCAGCAACAGTGCACAACAGTCCTCCTTTTCCCACATCCTTGCCAGCATTTGTTATTCCTGTTATTCCTTTTTCATGATAGCCCTTCTCACAGGCAGAAGCTGATATCTTACTGTGGTTTTGGTTTGCATTTCCCTGATGATTAGAGATGCTGAGAACCTTTTCATGTCCCTGTTGACTATTGCAAATTGTATCATCTGCAAACAAAGGAAATTTTACATATTCCTTTCCACCTCGGATGACTTATTTCTTGCCTGATTGCTCTGTCTAGGACTTCCAGTATTACACTGAATAGGACTGGTGATACCTTTGTCTTTTTTCTTGATCTTAGAGGAAAAGCTTTAAACCTTTCACCATTGAATAGGATGCTAGCTGTGGTTGTCATATGTGGTCTTTATTAAATTGGGGTACATTGCTTTAATACATAATTTATTGAGGTTTTTACCATGAACAGATGTTCAGTTTTGTCAAATGGATAATATTTTTCTTTCATTCTATTAATGTGATGCATCACTTGGCTGATTTGTATGTGTAGAACCATCATTACATCCTAGGGATAAATCCTACTTGATCATGGTGAATAATCCTTTTAATGTGATGCTCAATTTGGTTCACTAGTATTCTATTGAGAAATTTGTTTTTGTGCATCTATATTCATCTGGGATATTGGCCTGTAGTTTCCCAGTAGAGTTTTTTTCTGGCTTTAGTAACAAGGTAACTCTGGCTTCATAAAATGAGTTTGGGAGTGTTCCTCCCCTCTGCAATTTTTGGGAAGAGTTTGAGAATGATTGGTATTCTTCTTTAAATATCTGGTAAAATTCAACAGTGAAGCTATCTGCTCTTGGTCCATTCTTTCCTGAGAGACTTTTCATTATTGATTCAATCTACTCACTAGTCTGTTCATATTTTCTGTTTCTTCCTGATTAAAGTTTTTTTTAATACTTGAGAGAATCATAGGATTTTTTTTAATCCTTTATATATTTCTAATGAGTGGCACAGTTTAAAAAAATACCTGTTTTCCTAGAATAAATACTACTTGGTCATGATATATTGGATTTAATTTGCTGATCCTTTTATATCCGTGTTACTCAGTGATAGAGGTATATAATTTTGTTCAATGTCTATATCAAAGCAACTCTTTTGTAAACTGATTCAGGTACTTTTCTTTTTCTATACTCCAGATGTTTTGTATAAAATGAGAATGATCTCCATAAAGTATTCAGCTGTAGAAATATGTTGAGCCTAGTGCCTATTTTAGGAGGTGACAGTAGTATTTTGATTTAAATTAATTTTTTTCTTAGTTTAGTTGAGTCTTCTTTTTCTTCATGACCCAAATATGGTAATTCATAGTATCCTTTTCAGTGACGTTTTCATAATTGCTAAGAGTTTATAGCAATGGTTTTCAAAGTGTGGGCCCAGAAGCAGCTGCAGCATCAGTGGGAAATAGCTTAGAAAATTTTTGAGCCTATCCCAAACCTACTGAGTTAAAAACTTTGACAGTAGGGCCCAGAAAGCTGTAATAAACTCTCCAAGTGTTTCTGATACACAGTGAAGTTTCAGAACCACAAATTTATAGTATGCATCTATATCTGTGGTTACAAGGCTTCCCAGGTGGCTCAGTGGTAAAAGAATCTGTCTGCCAATGCAGGAGTTGCAAGAGATGTGGGTTCAATCCCAGAGTCAGGAAGATCCCCTGGAGGAGGAAATGGCAACCTACTCCAGTATTCCTGCCTGGAGAATACCATGGACAGAGGAGCCCGGCAGGCTACAATCCATAAGATTGCAAAGAGTTGGACACAAATGAGCATGCACGTGTGCATATCAGAGGTTACATCCCATTTTTAAATTCATGAGAACATTTGAGACTTTCATGTTGTCAAAGCTTTGTCTATTTAATTTGTTTTTGCTTTAGTCTTAACTTATTGTCCTTACAGCTTTTTTATTTGAAATTTTAGGTTTCTTTTTCTCCAGAAATGCATTTGAAGCCATGAATGTTCCTCTAAGTTTCATTTTAGTTGCTTTTCTCTCTCTCTGGCACACAGTGCTTTCATTTTCATTCATGTCTAAATGTTTTGTATTTTTACTTGATTCATTTTTGACTACTAAAAAAATCTAGACATGTAAGATTGGATAGTCTCTTTTTTTTCTTCCACTTGTAGAGAATGAATATGATCTATGGTACTTTTTTGAGATATTTAGTTTCAGCTTTCTTTTTTTTTTTCTGTGACTCTATTTCTGCTTTTTCTTTTCTTTTTAATTGGAGGCTAATTACTTTACAATATTGTGGTGGTTTTTGCCATACATTCACATGAATCAGCCATGGGTGTACATGTGTTCCCCATCCTGACCCTCCCTCCCAGCTCCCTCCCCATCCCATCCCTCAGGGTCATCGCAGTGCACCAGCCCTGAGCACCCTGTCTCATGCATTGAACCTGGACTGGTGATCTGTTTCACATATGATAATATACATGTTTCAATGCCATTCTCTCAAATCATCCCACCCTCGCCTTCTCCCACAGAGTCCAAAAGTCTGTTCTTTATATCTGTGTCTCTTTTGCTGTCTCACATATAGGGTCATCGTTACCATCTTCCTAAATTCCATATGTATGCATTAATATACTCTATTGGTGTTTTTCTTTCTGGCTTACTTCACTCTGTATAATAGGCTCCAGTTTCATCCATCACATTAGAACTGATTCAAATGCATTCTTAACAGCTGAGTAATATTCCATTGTGTATATGTACCACAACTTTCTTATCCATTCATCTGCCAATGGACATCTAGGTTGCTTCCATGTCCTGGCTATTGTAAAGAGTGCTGTGATGAACATTGGGGTACACAAGTCTCTTTCAATTCTGGTTTCCTCAGTGTGTATGCCCAGCAGTGGGATTGCTGGGTCATAAGGCAGTTCTGTTTCCAGTTCTTTAAGGAATCTCCACACTGTTCTCCATAGTGGCTATACTAGTTTGCATTTCCACCAACAGTGTAAGGGGGTTCCTTTTTCTCCACACCCTCTTCAGCATTTATTGTTTGTAGACTTTTTGGTAGCAGCCATTCTAACTGGCATGAAATGGTACCTCATTGTGGTTTTGATTTGCATTTTTCTGATAATGAGTCATGTATGGATGTGAGAGTTGGACTGTGAAGAAGGCTGAGTGCCAAAGAATTGATGCTTTTGAACTGTGGTGTTGGAGAAGACTCTTGAGAGTCCCTTGGACTGCAAGGAGATCCAACTAGTCCATTCTGAAGGAGATCAGCCCTGGGATTTCTTTGGAAGGAATGATGCTAAAGCTGAAACTCCAGTACTTTGGCCACCTCATGTGAAGAGTTGACTCATTGGAAAAGACTCTGATGCTGGGAGGGATTGGGGGGCAGGAGGAAAAGGGGACGACAGAGGATGAGATGGCTGGATGGCATCACTGACTCGGTGGACGTGAGTCTCAGTGAACTCCAGGAGTTGGTGATGGACAGGGAGGCCTGGCATGCTGCGATTCATGGGGTCGCAAAGAGTCGGACATGACTGAGTGACTTATCTGATCTGATAATGAGTGATGTTGAGCATCTTTTCACATGTTTGTTAGCCATCTGTATGTCTTCTTTGGAGAAATGTCTCTTTAGTTCTTTGGCCCATTTTTTGATTGGGTCGCTAATTTTTCTAGAAGTGAGCTGCAGGAGTTGCTTGTATATTTTTGAGATTAACTCTTTGTCAGTTGCTTCATTTGCTATTATTTTCTCCCATTCGGAATGTTATCTTTTCACCTTGCTTATAGTTTCCTTCGTTGTGCAAAAGCTTTTAAGTTTAATTAGGTCCCATTTGTTTATTTCTGCTTTTATTTCCATTACTCTGGGAGGTGGGTCATAGAGGATCCTGCTATGATTTATGTCAGAGAGTGTTTTGCCTATGTTTTCCTCTAGGAGTTTTATAGTCTCTGGTCTTCCATTTAGACCTTTAATCCATTTTGAGTTTATTTTTGTATATGGTGCTACAAAGTGTTCTAGTTTCATTCTTTTACAAGTGGTTGACCAGTTTTCCCAGCACCATTTGTTAAAGAGATCGTCTTCTCCATTGTATATTCCTGCCTCCTTTGTCAAAGATAAGGTGTCCATAGGTGTGTGGATTTATCTCTGGGCTTTCTATTTTGTTCCATTGGTCTATATTTCTGTCTTTGTGCCAGTACCATACTGTCTTGATGACTGTTGCTTTGTAGTATAGCCTGAAGTTAGGTTGATTCCTCCAGTTCCATTCTTCTTTCTTAAGATTGCTTTGGCTATATGAGGTTTTTGTATTTACATACAAATTGTGAAATTATTTGTTCTAGTTCTCTGAAAAATACCATTGGTAGCTTGATAAGGATTGCATTGAATCTATAGATTGCTTTGGGTAGTATACTCATTTTCACTATATTGATTCTTCTGATCCATGAACATGGTATATTTCCCCAACTATTTGTGTCATCTTTGTTTTCTTTCATCAGTGTTTTATAGTTTTCATATATCCATGACAAATGTGTGTTTGAAAACACTCTCTATTCTATGCTCATGTACAAGAATACATATATTAAGATGCCAATGAATTACACTGTTCATTTCTTTTGTCTCCTTGAACTATAAGTTTTCAAGAAGAGGTATATTCAAGTCTCTGAATAGTTAGGTATGACAGTTCCTCCCTGCAGTTCTGTTATTTTTATGTGCGTTTGTTTCCTTAAAAAAAATTTTATATTGGACTACAGTGGATTAACAATATTGTGTTAGTTTCAGGTGTATAGTAAGGTGATTCAGTTATACGTATACATATGTCTGGATTCCCTGGTGGCTCAGACGATAACGAGTCTGCCTGCAATGCAGGAGAAATGGGTTCGATCCCCAGGTCAAGAAGATTCCCTCAGGGAAGGAAATGGCAACCCACTCCAGTATTCTTGCCTGGAAAATCCCATGGATGGGGAATCTGGCAGGCTACAGTGCAGAGGGTCACAAAGAGTCAGACATGACTTGAGTGACTTCACTTTCACTTATTCTTTTTGAAATTTATTTACTTTATTACAGAATATTGAACAGCGTTCCCTGTGCTAACAGCAGATCTTTGTTCACTATTTTAAATGTAGTAGTGTGTCTATGTCAACCCTACAATTTTCTTTCTTTGTGTGATCTTGTCTGATTTTTGTATTAGGGTGATAGTGGCCTCATGGATAGAGTTTGGGAGTGTTCCTTCCTTTGCAATTTTTTGGAAGAGTTTCAGAAGATAGGTGTCAGCTCTTTTCAAAATATCTGAGAGAATTCGCCTGTGAAGCCATTTGATCCTGGACTTTTGTTTGTTGTGAGTTTTAAAATCACAGTTTCAATTTCAGTGCTTATGATCAGTCTGTTCATATTTTCTATTTCTTCCTAGTTCAGTCTTGGAAGGTTGCATCTTTCTGAGAATTCACCCATTTCTTCTTGGTTGTCCATTTTATTGGCATATAGTTGCTTGTAGCTGTCTATTATGATATTTTGTATTTCTGTGGTGTTCATTGTAACTTCTCCTTTTATAGTTCTAAATTCATTGATTTGAGGCCTCTCCCTTTTTTTTTCCATGATGAGGCTGGCTAAAAGTTTATCAATTTTGTTTATCTTTTCAAAGAATCAGCTTTTAGTTTCATTGATCTTTTCTATTGTTTTCTCTATTTCATTTATTTCAGCTCTGGTCTTTATGATTTCTTTTCGTCTACTAACTTTTTGAGTTTTGTTCGTATTTCTTTCTCTAGTTGCTTCAGGCATAAGGTTAGGTTGTTTATTTGGGGTTTTTCTTGTTTTCTGAGGTAAGATTGAATTGCTGTAAACTTTCCTCTTAAAACTGTTTTTTTGCTGTGTCTCATAGGTTTTGGATGGTCATGTTTTCATTGTGATTTGTCTCTAGGTATTTTATTATTTCTTCTTTGATTTCTTCAGTTATCCATTGGTTGTTTAGTAGCATATTATTTAGCTGCCACATATTTGTGTTTTTACAGTGTTTTTCTTGTAGTTGATTTCTAATCTCACAGCATTGTGGTCAGAAAAGGTGCTTGATATGATTTCAGTTTTCTTAAATTTACCAAGGCTTGCTTTGTGGCCCAACATGTGATTAATCCTGGAGAATGCTCCATGTGCATTTGAAAAGAATGTGTATTCTTCTACTTTTAGATACAATGTTCTATAAATAAAGTCCATCTGGTCTAATGTATCATCCAAGGTCTGTGTTTCCTTATTGATTTTGTGTCTGGATCATCTGTTAAAGTCCCTTACTTTTACTGTGTCACTATCAATTTCTCCTTTTATGGCTATTAATATTTTCCTTATATATTGCAGTGCAATGGCACCCCACTCCAGTACTCTTGCCTGGAAAATCCCATGGACGGAGGAGCCTGGTAGGCTGCAGTCCATGGGGTCACTAAGAGTCGGACCTGACTGAGTGACTTCACTTTCAGCTCCTATGTTGGGTACATATATAGTTGCAATTGTTATAATGTTACATTTTGTTTTAAAATTATAGGTATACCTGTTGAGACATAGTAATAGTATAGTAAAAGAAACATTTCAGCAAGATAATATTACATCGTTCTCTTAAGAACTGAAAACAAAGTAGGCAGCTTTTAATAGTCTCTGTCTCATAATAAATGAGTTTGGCTCGCTCACATTTATTGTGATTACAGATATATGCTTGTTTTTATATCTACCACTGTACTTCGTGTTTCCTATCTTCCCTCTTTCCTTCTTTTCGTTGAAATGATCAAATTTTCTTTTTTCCATGGTTTTCATACATTTAAAAACTATATATTATTTTCCCAGTATTTTTATTGTTACCTTAAAATACACAGAAGTATATTTTCCCTAATAAGCTCTAAAGTTAAGCTTTTTATTTATTCAGAAATAAAAGAAAACACAGATTAACATATTTTTTCACTGACCCCAACAGTCTGAAATGTTGATTCTACCATGCTATCAAAATATTTTTATTGTTCTTATTTATTTAGATTTAGCAGCATGCCTTTTTGAGATAAAATGTGGAAAAGAAATACTTCTTTCTGGAATTATGTCTTCTGTATATTAAAACCTTTAGTGATATTTTAGTAAGTCTTGGGTTAGTAAGCTTACTGAATCTGTGGTTTGAGAATCTCTCTGTTATCACACTTGGATGATCACTGAGATAAATTTAATATTTCCAGTTCAAAGTGATTTTCTCCTCTTAAATTAGTGATACCAATCTGATTCTTACTCAACTGTAGGTAATATTTAGTTATGACAAGTTTTCTGTAGGTAATATTTAGTTATGACAAGTTTTTTTTTTTTTTCATTTTTCTCAGGATGTGTTTGATGATTGTGTGCTCATCTACTAGGGGATAATTCTCCTCAGAGTTATCTAAGTAGTAACATTATATGTCAGTCATCTAGAGTGATAAGCAGAGACCTCCATCCTCAGATTTCTACTGCCTAATTTTGTGGGTTTTTTTAGAATGATTGTTTTTAAATATACCATTTATTTCTCAGACTAGATCTGGAAAGAAGGGTAATAAGGCAGGCAGTAACTTCAGATCCAGCTACTACTCAAACTACTCAATTCTAGCAACTACTCAAACAAACACTGATCACTATTCCAAGATGACTAGGCTCCCAAAGATCAAATGAGATCACAGAAAGGACATTTCCCCCAGTGAAAAGTAATTCTGCTGGTGCCACAAAGAAGTAGTGCTCATATTCTAAATTAGATGTTCAGTCGGTGCACAGCACTCCTGGTCAGCAGGGAACAGGAGGAAGGGGGAAAAAGATGATGCTTTCAATAAACAAAAATCAGGGAAGATTTTGCAAACCAATAGAAAGCTGAGGAAATGCTGATCCTTACCCTTGAGCTGCAGTTGGAAAACAAGAGCACTTAATAGAGCAAAAAAAAAAAAAAAAAAAATGCATACCAGGTTGAGCCCCCAGGATGGTTAGAAGCAGGTGCTGTTCTATATCTATAATGTAATAAAATTATCATTTTTCCTAAGTAGGCAGTAATTATACCTGATTATAATTTGTTATTGCTTGTTTTTGCTCAGACTGTGAATGCCCCTGAATACACATTTATTATATTAGATTTCCCCATGCAAAAAAATAATTTGTAGGCAGATAAATGGTATTTTTATGAGTCAGCTAGAATAATATCCCTTATGTAGAGAGGTGTGATAACGTGTGTTTCAAAACTAGGTGGGATTCACAGTAGGAAAGAAGTAGGCCTTTTATTCCTATGAACTGGAGAAAATAAAAGATGAGATATATTATCTCAGACCACATTACTTTACAAATATATCATTATTAATGAAGCAGTAAGAAGATATCCATATATCCAAAATAATTTTTTAAAACAGCACTATTAGTTCTCTTAAGCACATCACTAAAACCCAAAATAACCTCCCATGTGGAAGCATCAGATCATTAAACACAAGTCCTTGCACTGGAGGAAAGCCCCATGGAAGAGAGATCCAGAAAGATGCCTTTATGTCTTTCAACATCAGGGAAGAACCTACACTCATGTCCAGATTACAAAACTCTTGAGTTCTTGGTGAGTAGAAAAGGGTGTTATCAGAAATGGAAAGTCTGAGGCAAGCCAGTGAAGTAAGTAATTTTTAAAAGTAGAAGGAAGAAATAAGATCCACTTTGAGGTGACCCAAAAATCAGATGAAGAGAAATGGCCCAAGTTCTCAGACCATCTCCATTTGACAATCTGCAACAACCTTGCCCATTTCCTTCAAGAAAATAAAGAGATAACTGCCTGAAATGGCAGGCTGTTTAGGGGATGCACCTGCTCCTGAATGCTTAACGAGAATAATCCTGAATTATTGTGTTGTGGCTGTCAGTTCTTTTTTTAAAAAGCAATGAAAGCAATGCAGGCTCTTTTTGGGCAAACAAATGAGGTGTCTGTGATTATCTCAGCAGTACTGGTCTAAGTACCACAACTACACTTGAGTGCTGCAGAAAGGAGGGTATGGGGCAAAAGGGAACCTTCAACAGCAAGCCACAGATGTGCGTGCCAGGGAAATACACACACACACACACACACCCCACTAGCTTCCGCCTCAATGTTTGGATAAAAGGTAAGAGGAGAAATGTAGAGACAGGGTCCAGGGATCATGCAGATGAAACAGAAATGTGTTGAAGTACACTCAAGTCCTTGGACCCTGTCTGGTAAATTTAGAAGGGAATCAGCTCATCTTCCTCCTTGAATGGACAACTTGATCTGAGGAATATAGGAAATTCTGTAATTTATAGATTTTATCATTTTAACTTGGAACACTTGAGAACTGCATTTAATGGCCATACTTGAAAGAAAAAAAAAAAAAATCCAAGATCAGGGAGGAGTTAGCAGTAAAGAGAGTGCTCAATTTCAGCTCTGGTGACCTGCCCACTGGTCCTGGGCTTACCTTTGATCTCTCTTCCAACTGATGGAGCATGTAGCATTTCTCAGCCACCTCTCTGATCCTCAAGAGTATGTCCTGTGGCCTGTGGCATATTACCAGCTCCCTAGAAGAACCTTGTCTTGGGTAAAATGAGGCATTTCTTTCACAAAGCACTGGTCCCTAATTGAATAACCATTGCTGTGCTAGATATTACATGGATGGTTTAATTAGTTTAAATTAGTAGCAAGAAATGGTACTTACCCAACAGGCTTTTCCCCTTGCTCAACTTCTGGATCCTGTTCATTTCATTCTGGCAAGGGAGACCTAAAAAATAATTTATGAAAGTCAGTTTCCAGATGGTAAGGGATATAATCTCTAATGATTGGCTTCACTCTTGACGTGAAATGTAGACAATGACACACCTGGGAGTGGAATTACTCCATCTGCTGTTACTATGCAGCAAAACAAATTCAGGCCATTAGTGTTACTAATTTAAAAAAAAAACATCGTATACCACTAGGTACTTAAAATAGTATTTGGGGGCTATTTGCATGTATAGGAATCTTTCTTCTCACCACCAGTTTAAGCAGATATCAACTGTCTAGTAGGGTGATTTCATTATTTACTTCCTCATATTTACCACCTCAGGTGGTATGGTGGCAAAGAATCTGTGTGCCAATACAAGACACACAAGAGACCACTCATGTTCGCTCCCTGGGTCAAGAAGATCCTCTGGAGTAGGAAATGGCAACCCGCTCCAGTATTCTTGCCTAGAAAATTCCACGGACAGAGGAGCCTGGCTGGCTACAGTCCATGGGGTTGCAAAGAATTGGACACGACTGAGCGACTGAGCATATAAGAAAAAGTCTCCTGTCAGCCAAGATTATATGAGCTGAGAACCAGGATGAAAGGTTATTAGTGGGTACATGTGCTGAATCCACAGACTGGGACAAAAACTTAATCTACCCCACGTCTTGCTGCAGGATAGAAATAGGATTACAATGGCTACTTCTGACTTCATGACTCACTACCCCAGCAAAGTCAAACATAGGTCTCCGAGGACAACTCTGAAGGTACAGAAGAGATATTGAGAAGCAGTGAGTATAGAAGAATAAGACTTTAACTCTGAATTCTGCCACCTCCTAGCTAAGTATTAATACTTTGGACCAGTCTCTTTATCATGCTCAGCTTCCAAGTCTTCATTTAAAAAACAAATGCCGTTACAAACAAACTCAAGTGCAGGGCTGATAGAGTTGGAGCCACATGGCTAAAGAGGGCATATGGAAGTGTGTGGTACCCTTTAGACTTCCACTCCAAGCAAAAAGAAGGGGGATCTCAGTAATCTCAAATTTTACCATGACCTGCCATTGCAGTTGCTATGGCCCTGGGAGGCTCTGCTATTTGCTCACAGTCTTCCCACAAAAACCATAACATTCTGATTCTCAGGGCACTTACATACCTCTGATTAAGGCAGTCACCTCATTCTCGGGGCCTGGCATTACACCCCCAGGTGATCATTAGACCTGAGACGTTGCTTCTCACTCAGCCCCCACCTGGACTCTGGGGCTAAAACCACATGATTTTCTATGAACTCAAGCCCAAAGCTATCATTATGGTTAATGATGAACCACTACAAGCATTCCTATTGAAGTAAAAATCATGGCTGTTATTAACACCGATGTGGAAGGGCCAGCTGATGTGATTAGAAAAGAGAAATAAATGAGGTATAAAAATTGAAAAGAGAAAAAAATTATCACTCTTTCCAGATAATATGACTGCACACCTGAAAAATTCAAGGAAGCCAACCAGAATAAGTATCATAAATAAAATGAGAAAAATGGATTTTGTTTACACTGGCAACAATAATAAACACAAGGGAAGTATATCTGTGAGAACAAAACTTATAGCTCCACTGGTTAACAGACAAACAGTGTTCTAGGATAAAAGGAGTCAATATTGTATAGCTCTCAACTCTCTCTAATTTTGTCTGATCTAAAGAAATACCAGTAAGATTTTTAAATGGAATAAACTGATTATAAAATTCAAAGAGTTCAAACCTACAGGACATATAACAATAAACATAAAAACAAGAATATTCAGGAGAATTCTGATAAAATGATTAATGGTAGGAGGCTGTGGTGGTGGTTGTTGCTCAGTCACTAAGTCCAGCTCTTTGCGATCCCATGGATGGCAATTCACCAGGCTTCCCTGTCCTTCACTATCTTCCTGAGTTTGCTCATTTATATCCATTGAGTCATTGATGCTATCTCACTATATCATCTGTTGCCCCCTTCTCCTTTTGCCATCAATCTTTCCCAGCATCAGGATCTTTTCCAATGAGTCAGCTCTTTGCATCAGGTGGCCAAAGTATTAGAGCTTTAGCTTCAACATCAGTCCTTCTAATGAATATTCAGTGTTGATTTCCTTTAGGATTGACTGGTTTGATCTCCTTGCTTTGCAAGGGACTCTCAAGAGCCTTCTGAAGCACCACAATTTGAAAGCATAAATTCTTCGGTGCTCAGATTTCTTTTCTAATGGCAGAAATCAAAGAGGAACTAAAGAGCTTCTTGATGAGGGTGAAAGAGGAGTGTGAAAAAACTGGCTTGAAACTCAACATTCAAAAAACTAAGATCATGGCATCCACTCCCATAACTTCTTGGAAAATAGATGGGGAAAATGTAGAAACAGTGACAAATTTTATTTTCTTGGGCTCCAAAATCCCTGCAGACAGTGACTCCAGGCATGAAATTAAAAGATGTTTGCTCCTAGGGAAAAAAGCTGTGACAAACCTAGACAGCATACTAAAAAGCAGAGATATCACTTTGCCGACCAAGACCTGTAAGTCAAAGTTATGGTTTTTTCAGTAGTCATTTGTGGATGTGAGAGTTGAACCATAAAGAAGGCCAAAAAATTGATGCTTTAAAATTGTGGTACTGGGAAAGACTCTTGAGAGTCCCTTGAACAACAAGGAGGTCAAACTAGTCAATCCCTAAGGAAATCAACCCTGAATATTCAGTAGAAGGACTGATGCTGAAGATGAAGCTGCAATACTTGGGCCACCTGATGTGAAGGACTGACTCACTGGAAAAGGTCCTGAAGCTGGGAAAGATTGAGGGCAGGAGGAGAAGGGGGCAACAGAGGATGAGATGGTTGGATGGCCTCATCAACTCAATGGACATGAGTTTGAGCAAACTCTGGGAGATGGTGAAGGACAAGGAGGCCTAGCATGCTGCAGTTCATGGCGTTGCAAAGAATTGGACACAACTTAGTGACTGAAAAACAACAGCATTCTAAATGATCCAAATCTCACATCTGTATATGACCACTAGAAAAGCTATAGCTTGGACTACATGGACCTTGGTTGGAAAAGTGATGTCTTTGCTTTTTAGTATGCTGTCTAGGTTTGCCATAGCTTTTCTTCCAAGGAGCAAGCATCTTTTAATTTCATGACTGTAGTCATTGTCCACAGTAATTTCGGAGCCCAAGAAAATAAAATCTGTTATTGCTTCTACTTTTCCACTTCTATTTGCCATGAAGTGATGAGAGTGTATGCCATGATCCTAGTTTTTTGAATGTTGAGTTTCAAGCCAGCTTTTTCACTGTCTTCTTTCACCCTCATCAATAGTTCCTCTACATTTTCTGCCATTAGAATGGTATCATCTGCATATCTAAGGTGGTTGATGTTTCTCCTGGCAATCTTGATTCCAGCTTGTGATTCATCACTCTGGCATTTCTCATGATGTATGCTGCATATAAGTTAAATAAGCAGAGTGACAATATATAGCCTTGTTGTACTCCTTTCCCAATTTTAAACCAGTCCGTTGTTCCATGTCTGGTTCTAACTGTTGCTTCCTGACCAAGATACAGGTTTCTCAGGAGACAGGTAAGGTGGTCTGGTACTCCTATCTCTTTAAGAATTTTCCACAGTTTGTTGTGATACACACAGTCTAAGGCTTTAGCACAGTCAGTGAAGCAGTGAAGTGAACGTCACTCAGTCATGCCTGACTCTTTGCAACCCCATGGACTATATAGTCCATGGAATTCTCTAGGCCAGAACACTGGAGTGGGTATCCTTTCCCTTCTCCAGGGGATCTTCCCAACCTAGGGACTGAACCCAGGTCTCCCACATTGCAGGCAGATTCTTTACCAGCTGAGCCACAAGGCAAGCCCAAAGTAGTGAAGCAGAAGTAGATGCTTTTCTGGAACTCCCTTGCTTTCTCCATGATCCAATGGATGCTGGCAGTTTGATCTTTGGTTCCTCTGCCTTTTCAAAACCCAGCCTGTACATTTGGAAATTCTCAGTTTACATATTGTTGAAGCCTACCTTAAAGGATTTTGAGCATAACCTTGCTATCATGTGAAGTGAGTGCAATTATATGGTAGATTGATCATTCTTTGGCAATGCCTTTCTTTGGGATTGGAATGAAAACTGACCATTTCTAGTCCCGTGGCCACTGCTGAGTTTTTCAAATTTGCTGACATGCTGGGTGCAGCACTTTAACAGCATCAACTTTTGGATTTTAAATCAGTCAGCTGGAATTCCATCACTGCCACTAGCTTTACTGGCAGCAATGCTTCCTAAGACCGACTTGACTTCACACTCCAGGATATCCAGCATTAGGTGAGTGAGCACATCATCATAGTTATCTGGTTCATTAAGACCTTTTTGTCAAGTTCTTCTGTGTATTCTTGTCATTGCTGCTTAATCTCTTCTGCTTCTTTTAGGTCCTTACCACTTCTGTCCTTTTTGATTCCCATCCCTGCATGAAATGTTCTCTTGATATATCCAATTTTCTTAAAGAGATCTCTAGTCTTTCCAATGATATTGTTTTCCTCTATTTCTTTGCATTGTTCATTTAAGAAGGCCTTCTTCTCTCTCCTTGCTCTTCTTTGGAACGCTACATTCAGTTGGGTATATCTTTCCCTTTCTCCCATGCCTTTTGCTTCTCTTCTTTCCTCAACTATCTGCAAAGTCTCCTAGACAACCACCTTGCCATCTTGCATTTCTTTTTCTTGGACATGATTTTGGTCACTGCCTCCTGTACAATGGTACAAACCTGTCCATAGTTCTTCAGGCAATCTGTCTGCCAGATAAAATCTGTTGAATCCATTCATCACCTCCATTATATAATCACATAAGGGATTTGATTTAGATCATACCTAAATGGCCTAGTAGTTTTGCCTACCTTCTTCAATTTAAGCCTGAATTTTTCAGTAAGAAGCTGATGATATGAGCCACAGTCAGCTCCCAGTCTTGTTTTTGCTGACTGTATAGAGCTTCTCCATCTTCAGCTGCAAAGAACATAATCAATCTGATTTCACTATTGACCATCTGGTAATGTCCATGTGTAGAGTTGTCTCCTATGTTGTTGGGAAAAGGTGTTTGTTATGACCAATGCATTCTCTTGACAAAACTCTGTTAGCCTCTGCCCTGCTTAATTTTGTATTCCAAGGTCCAACCTGCCTGTTCTTCTGAGTATCTGCTGACTTCCTACTTTGGCATTGCAATCCCCAGTGATGAAAAGGACATCTTCTTTTGTGTTAGTTGTAGAAGATGTTGTAGGTCTTCATAGAACTGGTCAACTTCAGCTTCTTAGGTATCGGTGGGTTGGGGCATCCAGTTCCAGTTCAGTCGCTCAGTCATATCCGACTCTTTGCGACCCCATGAACCACAGCACACCAGGCCTCCCTGTCCATCACCAGCTCCCAAAGTTTACTCAAACCCATGTCCATTGAGTTGGTGATGCCATCCTACCATCTCATCCTCTGTTGTCCCCTTCTCCTCCTGCCCTCAATCTTTCCCAGCTTCAGGGTCTTTTTCAATGAGTCAGCTCTTCACATTAGGTGGCCAAAATATTGGAGTTTCAGCTTCAACATCAGTCCTTCCAATGAACACCGAGGACTGATCTCCTTTAGGATGGACTGGTTGGATCTCCTTGCAGTCCAAGGGACTCTCAAGAGTCCTCTCCAACACCACAGTTCAAAAGCATCCATTCTTCGTGGCTCAGCTTTCTTTATAGTCCAACTCTCACATCCATACATGACCACTGGAAAAACCATAGCCTTGACTAGATAGACCTTTGTTGACAAAGTAATTTCTCTGCTTTTTAATATGCTATCTAGGTTGGTCATAACTTTCCTTCCAAGGAGTAAGTGTCTTTTAATTTCATGGCTGCAATTGCCATCTGCAGTGATTTTGGAGCCCAGCAAAATAAAATCAGCCACTATTTCCACTGTTTTCCCATCTACTTGCCATGATCTTAGTTTTCTGAATGTTGAGCTTTAAGCCAACTTTTTCACCGTCCTCTTTCACTTTCATCAAGAGGCTTTTTAGTTCCTCTTCCCTTTCTGCCATAAGGGTGGTGTCATCTGCATATCTGAAGTTATTGATATTTCTCCCGGCAATCTTGATTGCAGCTTGTGTTTCTTCCAGCCCAGAGTTTCTCATGATGTACTCTGCATATAAATTAAATAAGCAGGGTGACAATATACAGCCTTGACGTACTCCTTTTCCTATTTGGAACCAGTCTGTTGTTCCACGTCCAGTTCTAACTGTTGCTTTCTGACCTGCATACAAATTTCTCAAGAGGCAGGTCAGGTGGTCTGGTATTCCCATCTCTTTCAGAATTTTCCACAGTTTATTGTGATCCACACAGTCAAAGGCTTTGGCATAGTCAATAAAGCAGAAATAGATGTTTTTCTGGAACTCTCTTGCTTTTTCAATGATCCAGCAGATGTTGGCAATTTGATCTCTGGTTCCTCTGCCTTTTCTAAAACCAGCTTGAACATCTGGAAGTTCACGGTTCATGTATTGCTGAAGCCTGGCTTGGAGAATTTTGAGCATTACTTTACTAGCATGTGAGATGAGTGCAATTGTGCAGTAGTTTGAGCATTCTTTGGCATTGCCCTTCTTTGGGATTGGAATGACTACTAATGAGTCCTGTGGCCACTGCTGAGTTTTCCAAATTTGCTGGCATATTGAGTGCAGCACTTTCACAGCATCATCTTTCAGGATTTGGAATAGCTCCACTGGAATTCCATTACCTCCACTAGCTTTGTTCATAGTGATGCTTTCTAAGGCCCACTTGACTTCACATTTCAGGATGTCTGGCTCTAGGTGAGTGATCACACCATCGTGATTATCTGGGTCATGAAGATCTTTTTTCTACAGTTCTTCTGTGTATTCTTGCCACCTCTTCCTAATATCTTCTGCTTCTATTAGGTCCATACCATTTCTGTCCTTTATTGAGTCCATCTTTGCATGAAATGTTCCCTTGGTATCTCTAATTTTCTGAAGAGATCTCTAGTCTTTCTCATTCTGTTGTTTTCCTCTATTTGTTTGCATTGATCGCTGAGGACACTTTCTTATCTCTTCTTGCTATTCTTTGGAACTCTGCATTCAGATGCTTATATCTTTCCTTTTCTCCTTTGCTTTTTGCTTCTTTCATTTTAGTTTACTGATTCCTAAAATGTCAATGTTCAGTCTCTCCTGCTTGGCTACCTCCAGTTTACCTTGATTCATGGACCTAACATTCCAGTTTCCTATGCAATATTATTTTTTACAGCATCAGACTTTACTTTTACCACCAGACACATCCACACTCAGCATTTGTTTCTGCTTTGGCCCAGATGCTTCATTCTTTTTGGAGCTGTTAGTAATTGCCCTCTGGTCTTCTGCAGTAGCATCTTGGACGCGTTCTGACCTGGGGGGCTCATATCTTTTTGCCTTTTCATACTGTCCATGGGGTTCCCTAGGCAAGAACACTGGAATGGATTTCCATTTCCTCCTGCAATGGACCGTGTTTTGTCAAAACTCTTCACTATGACCCATCCGTCTTGGGTGGCCCTACATGGTATGGCTCATGGCTTCATTGAGTGATCAAGTGCCTTTGCCATGATAAGGCCGTGATCCATGAAGGGGAGAAGAGAATGGACCACTAAATAATAAAACATGTCGATTAATAGGGCAGAGCACCCAGAAATAGACATATATATATAACATATAGGAGTTGTATAAATGATAGAGGAAGCATTTCAAATTAGAATGGGAAAGATGGGCTAGTCAATAAATGACAAGTGGGCAAGTAGTGTGCTATCTCCAAGGATAGGGACCCTGCTTGACTATACACACAAAAAACTAAAATGATAAGAAATTTCAACTAAAAAAAAAAAAACCCACAAAGGGACTAAAGAAAACAAAAGGAAATTGTTTTACTATCTCACAGTGGGAAATGCCTATGTAAGCTTAACATAAGCTGTATAGGTTCTCAGAATCCCTAAAATATACACAGAGAAATTTGACTATCTTAAAACTTAAAATTTCTTCTTAGGAAAAACACACAAAGTCATAATTGGGGGAAAAATAAACTATTTGCAATACATATGACTAGAACAATTCTAATATATTTGTATAGAGAGAGTCCCTACTAAAAACAAACACACAAGAACGTAATCTGAAGAAAATGTATAAAAAATAAAGACATTAAGAATCTTACACTGACCTTGGAAATTATGTAACAGGTTTCTACACCCACTTTACAGATGGAAAAGCTAAGGCACAAAGGTTAAAAGATTTTCCTAAAAGGAGGACTGGAATAACACATTCCTTGATTATGTTCTTGGGTTTTCTCTACCATGCTGAAAGTGGAGATCAGTTAAGAGAAATGAGCCTTTTAGCATTCCATCAGATGGAGGAATGTATTGTTCCCTAGCTGTGTTTTTCTGCCTGCTGCTCCTTTCTGTCTCTCCAGTGCATGATAGATGGCCCTTCCCTACCCAGCATGGCGGCCCTGGCCACTGGGCCCCACTTCCCTCCCGCCTTACCTCCAGGCTTCTGGAAGCAGTAGCACCACTCATTGTTAGAGAGCTTGCCATCCTTGAAGGAATCACAGGAATTGAAGAGAGGCTTGATACAGGGCTCGTACTTATCCAGGTAGATGGCGTTGATCTCTGAATGGTCAAGCAGGAGGTCATAGTTCATATCCAACTTGTTGAACATCCAGCCCAGGGAGTCCTTGCAGATGGGCAAGATACTGGTGTCAAACCCTGTGATGGAAAGGACATGTCTCAGACTGCTCTCTCCTGCCCTGCGGGCTTCCCAGCTTTCTGTCCCAAAGGGTGCCCCAGGGCCCACCCCTCCCCAGGTATATTCTCAGCAGCCTTCTACCAGAATATGTGGTGATGGTTAGTTTTCAAATGAAACAATTTAAAATGCACTAAAATGGAAGTCAGCATTTGAGGAAAATGTGTTCTAACGGGAACAAATCCCCAGTGCTAACTTATCTGTTATATAAATAGGAGTTTTTGTGTATATAGAGAGTACAGATTCTATCTATACAAAGATATTTGAAATTCATAAATAGGAATTAATCAGACTTGCTTAAAACAAGGGATACCTGAAAGGAAGAGTACAAATATGGTGAGTAAGAGGACTAGTGGATAATACTGCAAACGATGCTTTTATATTGAGGAAAAATTATTTGAAAAACCAAAAGAACCTATTGTAAAAAGGATGGCAGTGAAATGAAACTAGGTGGCACAATCCAGAAGCAGTGATTATATCTCAAAGGACTGTTCAATCCAAAAGGCTGAACATTAATGGGAAAACAAGCCAGACACCTGCCTCTGTTCTCCATTTTTTCTTTTCTGCAATCCCCTCAAGAGATACATGATATGGAATCCAAATTGACACAGACAATGATTTCTTTCTTATTTCCCAGGTGTGGGGAGGAGGGGTAGTTTTCTTACAGAATTGTTTCTACAATGGAAACTATATGTACTCAAATAATGACACTTGGCTTAACACTGGGGATATTAAGCCTACTGCAGACAAGCCCGAGAGCAGATATGCCCCCACATCTAAAACTCATCTTTCTTTCAGAATCAAAACCACCAGGCCATTTCAAATTATTCCATAATCTGGATTTCTAAGACTGGTTTTATTTTCCTGAGAAAATGATGAAAGTAGTTCACTTTTGTGTTACTTAAGGCACTCTTCTAAGCATTTTATAGTTGATTATCTCACTGAGTCCTTCTAACAGCTTATGAAATGATGCTTTATTCTCTCTAAAGATTTTTTTTTTAAGCTCAAGGTTTAAGTTACTTATTCAAGGTCATACAGCTGTGGGGTTGAGATTCAAGCCCAGGTGGCCCAACCTTGAGTCTACATTCTCAGTCCCTCTTCTTCTAGGGCTGCCTCTGCCTTGCATGACATGGAATCCTCCTACCCTGAGGACATCCAGTAGGTTTGGGTGCTAAGCTGAGGGATGAGCAATGCAAGGGGTGATACAGTAACTGTCAGGGAGGCTCCTGATGGGGTTGATTGTCCCTCTGGGGTTCTTACCTATAGCCTGTCATTGGATTCGATGTGTCTCACCAGGAACCCCTGCTTAGCCAGCATGATACAGGACAGAACAAAGCACGCCCACCCTTTAAAGCAGTGTCTTTACAAAAGAGTCTTCACTGTCCAGAGGTCAGTAAACTGTTGCACCTCCTCCTCTGAGCTCTCATGGAAGCCTATGCTTCCCTCCCATTTTCCGTACCTGTAAATTAGACTCTTAGCTACTTGACAGCAAAGACTGTCTTGTTTCCTTCATAGACTCAGCCTGTAGAGGCACACAGGAAGTGCCCAATGGAATTTGTTGAGAGAGGTTGTCTAGCTATTGCAAAGTTTAGCACCTTCCAATATAAAAATCCTTCCATTTTAAAATTTATTCTTTTTGATATCTTAAAACACATCTTAGAAAAATACCCCTTCTCAAGAAGAGATACTGTGGAACATAATCAGGCCTCTTCTTTAACTGAAGGTCATGACTGGACAGTCTCTATGTTGATCATGTCCTCAGGAGCAACTGAATAAAGGAATAATTTACTCTGACACTAAATGGCTCCACACTTTTGTACAGAATAATTTATGTGATATTCATCCATATTAGAGGATATTACCATTTTAATACATGGGAAAGGGAAACTTAATTTTTTAATGTTCCCAGAACTCTGAGAACTTCTTTACAAATGTTTATCACCAAATTTTCTTCTTGGAAAACATGAATCATGGGTAAAAAAATGTACATCTATGCTAAGTTCAGTTGTGGGGGTTTTGTTTTTGAGCTATACATTATATAATTTAGAATCAATCACTCTTTGGTTGTAAAAAAATGTAAGCAAGTTGATCTTTAAACTTTTTTGGCACCTTGATATTGAAAGCAGACTAATGTTATCTAGACCTCAAGGAAAAATCAAAAGGAACTAAATCCTGACATCATTAGAGCTGGCCATTTTGCATATATATGTTCAAAGGATGTGTGCCCATGATATATCAGAAACATCATGCTGGTACTTGTTTAAATTTCTTCACAGTCCAGTGTATAGCAGTGCACAGTCCAGTGTACATCCAATGTATGTCCAGTGTACGTAATGTACAATCCACTGTACTGTATACAGTGGTGTACAGTCCAGCGCACATCTAGGGCACAGCTGGTGCATAGCTGAAACACAGCTGGCTACATCTGGCATACAGCCCAAATGCACATCTGGAACACAGCTGTCCACATCTGGAACACAGCTGGATACATCTGGACACATCTGGAATACAGCTGGACACATGTGGCACACAGCTGAACACAGCTGGAATACAGCTGGACCACAGCTGGACCACAGCTGGACACATCTGGCACACAGCTGGACACATCTAGCGCACAGCTGGATACATCTGGAACACAGCTGGATACATCTGGACTACAGCTGGAACACAGCTGGACATATCTGGCACATAGCCCAAATGCACATCTGGAACACAGCTGGACATATTTGGTGCACAGTTCAAATGCACATCTGGCGTAGAGTCCAGTGTACACCTGGTGTACAGTCCAAGGGCACATCCCACTGTGCAATGTACAGTCCAGTGTACGTCCAGTGTACACCAGTGTGTCTAGTGTACAGTCCAGTGTCTGTCAGTGTATAGTGTATATTAAGTGTATAGTCCAGTGCACATCCAGTGTACAATCTATACACTGTAGTGTATGTCCAATGTCTTTGTGCTTGTCTTCTCCATATTCACAAAATTCTATGGTTCTTATAGTCATTCTTAAAAGAAATGGCAATGAACAAGTAGTCAGTAGGTTCAAAGAAGCCAGAATAAAAGGAACAAAATTTAAGTGAATTGAAGATTGTATTGCTTGACACTGAATTCAGGTCAGTGATGTGCAAGAGCAAGTTACTGAACTTCTCTGTATATGTTTCTCATTTTCTTCAGCTGTATTGTAAAAATGTTAGCCACCCCTCTTTAGACTTACAGTTTTTAGTAATAATTTCTTGATCTCTCAAGAATGTGAGTCAAGAAGAGCCGAAGGAAACATGACAGTCCAACGTAATGTGGTAGCCTTCATTTCTCTGTTGTCGTCTGATTGGTTGGTGAGATCTGAGTTGTTCTTAATTTGCTAAGTCATTTTTTCCACTGTTCTAACTAGCTATCATGTCAATCTTTCCATTTCAGTTGCTGCTTTAAGGTCTAAAGCTGTGGGAAAGGAAGGACTAGTAAACCCATTTATGAACATGATTCCTGACCGCCATTGGTCCTTCCTCTTCATAGCTTTTTGGGCCAGAGCCCATTTCCCCATTTTAGGGATAAGTCTGGAACAGCAACTGCTGGCACCCCAGGATCGTGTCTCCATCCCAGAATTCTGGGAAATTTTAATATTGCTTACTGACCACCAAAAAGAAGTGCCAAACTGGTTGGGCAATAGGCTAAAGTCAAGCCCACCCACACCTATTTGTAAGGCTCTAGAAGAGAGGTATCTGCATCTGCTCTCCAGGGATGCAGGGGGAACAGACTAGCCCTTCTGGTTGGTTGGCCCCAAACTCATGGGACTTCTAGGGTTGTATGGTTTCCCCTTCAGAACTCCTGTGCTGACAATGTCTCTCCCTCCTCATGTGCCTCATGGACAAATTCAGTGTCCTTCCTTTATATCTCCAACTGTTTCAGAACATCACACCTAAAAACCTCTTCAGGGACTCAATTTGCTTGTGGCCAAGGGCAGGCATTTTGCAGGCTCACTGGCTGTCAGCAGAAGGAGTCTCCTGGGACTGGAGGCTATGAGGAGCAGCTCTTTCATATCAATCTGCTCTTCACTGAAAGGTTATACAGAAAGCCCAGTGGTTCAGCCACTCCTGGAAGATCCCTGGGAAAAGCTTCCCACTGTCCACAACTCCCAAGGAACCTTTGACATGAATGGGAAGAATCTTACATCCCTCTTCACACTCACACAACCACCAGGACCCTCTCTTTGGATATATAGCATATGCTTCCCAGAATCAACCTTTCCCTTAATTGGTAAAAATTCCAACCTGGTGAGTGAATTGTCCTCTGGATCAACATTCTCTAGGTGGCTGTGAACAGCAAAGAATAACCCTGAAATTATGAAGAATATTCTGATTTGGGCTGAAGACCAGATGCTGGTTAGACTCTGGGTCCCAGCAGTTACCAGTGTCACTTCTTACTCACTTAGCTCAATCCAGGAGCATTACATTCCGAAATCCTGTCAACATAAGTGTGACATCAGGGATGGGGTGAAATACTCTCTGCTTTAAATAACATGTGTTTTTATATTTTGACAAATCAATAAAAATCACTACATAGAAAAGGCTGTGCCAAAGCTCCATGTATCTTGACAACTGTGTTATTGAGTCAGCCCTTCTGTACCAACTGGCCACAGTGTAGAGAAGTGCCCCACTAGTGGCCTGTGGGTTAGAGGCAGTGAGAGGCTCCACCAAAGTGCATACACACAGACCTAACCCCCGGTTTGCTCTCCGGCTTATGGAGAGGTTTGGAGTATGGTCTTGAGCCACTTTGGTGATGGTGGAGGGAATGCTTGTCAGGTAGTCTATCTCTGGAAAACAAAATGCAGTCTCACTAAAGTCCAAAAGCCCGAGATATCAAAGATGTTTGCTACCATGTTGCTTATAATAGCTGAACATTAGGAGCAACTTCAAAGCTCCCAAATAAAGGTATAATTACATGAATTATGTTATATCAATATATTGAGATTTTATGTCATGTCTACAAAGCAGAATACTACTCAACTGTATAGAAAGATAGTCATAGTGTATTGCTGAACGATAAAAGAAGGCCATAAAACAGTCTGTAAAGTGTGCATGTGTATACATACACACAGAAATATAGTTTTTTCTATGTGACAAGAAAAAAAAATGGAAGAATATGCCAGGAGAGCTTAAAGCTATGAAAATGGTGTGGTTCTATATATTTCTTAATTGAAGTATCAGTCAGTTCAGTCACTCAGTTGTGTCCAACTCTTTGTGACTCCATGGACTGCAGCACGCCAGGCCTCTCTGTCCATCACCAAATCCCGGAGTTTGCTTAAACTCATGTCCATTGTGTGAGTGATGCCATCCAACCATTTCATCCTCTGTCATCCCCTTCTCTTCCTGCCTTCAATCTTTCCCAGCATCAGATTCTTATCCAGAGAGTCCGTTCTCTGCATCAGGCGGCCAAACTATTGGAGTTTCAGCTTCAGCATCAGTCCTTCCAATGAATATTCAGGACTGATTTCCTTTAGGATTGACTGGTTGGATCTCCTTGCAGTCCAAGAGACTCTCAAGAGTCATCTCCAACGCCAAAGTTCAAAAGCATCAGTTCTTCATGGCTCAGCTTTCTTTTTATAGTCCAACTCTCACATCTATAGAAGACTACTTGAAAAAACATAGCTTTGACTAGATGGACATTTGTAGGCAATGTAATGTCTCTGCTTTTTAATATGCTGTCTAGGTTCATCATAGCTTTTCTCCCAAGGAGCAAATATCTTTGAATTTCATGGCTGCAGTCACCATCTGCAGTGATTTTGGATCCCCCCAAAATAAAGTCTCTCACTGTTTCCATTGTTTCCCTATCTATTTGCCAAGAAGTGATGGGGCTGGATGCCAAGATGTTAGTTTTCTGAAGGTTGAGTTTTAACCCAACTTTTTCACTCTCCTCTTTCACTTTCATCAAGAGGCTCTTTAGTTCTTCTTCACTTTCTGCCATAAGGGTGGTGTCATCTGCATATCTGAGGTTATTGGTATTTTTTTCTGGCAGTCTTTATTCCAGCTTGTGCTTCATCCAGCCTGGCATTTTGCTTAATATACTCTGCATATAAGTTAAATAAGCAGGGTGACAATATACAGCCTTGAGATACTCCCTTCCCAATTTGGAACCAGTCTGTTGTTCCACGTCCAGTTCTAACTGTTGCTTCTTGACCTGCATACAGATTTCTCAAGAGGCAGGTCAGGTGGTCTGGTATTCCCATCTCTTGAAGAATTTTCCACAGTTTGTTTTGATCCACATAGTCAAAGGATTTGGCATAGTCAACAAAGCAAAAGTAGATGTTTTTCTGGAACTCTCTTGCTTTTTCAGTGATCCGACAGATGTTGGCAATTTGATCTCTGGTTCCTCTGCCTTTTCTAAATCCAGCTTGAACATCTGGAAGTTCATGGTTCACATACTTTTGAAGCCTGGCTTGGAGAATTTTGAACATTATTTTGCTAGCATGTGAGATGAGTGCAATTGTGTGGTAGTTTGAGCATTCTTTGGCATTGCCTTTCTTTGGGATTGGAATGAAAACTTACCTTTTCCAGTCCTGCAGCCACTGTTGAGTTTCCAAATTTGCTGGCATATTGAGTGCAGCACTTTCACAGCATCATCTTTTAAGATTTGAAATAGCTCCACTGGAATTCCACCACCTCCACTACCTTTGTTCATAGTGATGCTTCCTAAGGCCCACTTAACTTTGCATTCCAGGTTGTCTGGCTCTAGGTGAGTGATCACACCATCATGGTTATCTGGGTCATGAAGATCTTTTTTGTATAGTTCTTTTATGTATTCTTGCCACCTCTGCTTAATATCTTCTGCTTCTGTTAGGTCCATGCCATTTCTGTCCTTTATTGTGCCCATGTTTGCATGAAATATTCCCTAGGTATCTCTAATTTTCTTGAAGAGATCTCTAGTCTTTCTCATTCTATTGTTTTCCTCTATTTCTTTGCACTGGTCACTAGAAAGGCTTTCTTATCTGTCCTTGCTATCCTTTGGAACTCTGCATTCAGATGGGTATATCTTTCCTTTTCTCCTTTGCCTTTTGCTTCTCTTCTTAGCTATGTGTAAGGCCTCCTCAGACAACCATTTTGTCTTTTGCATTTCTTTTTTTGGGGATGGTCTTTTAATTGAAGACTTATACTTCTTTTAATTGAAGTGTAGGTGATTTACAATATTGTGTTAGTTTCATGTGTACAGCATAGTGTTTTTGCAGATTATACTCCATTCTAGATTATTACAAAAAAATGGCTATAAATCCCTGTGTTGTATATTATTGCCTATCTATTTTATACATGATAGTTTGTTATTTTTGTATATTAATATGTACTTAAATGTATTTCCTAAAAATCAGTATTAAATACTAGATAACTTTGCAACCCAACTTAAAAAAATTAAACAAGACCCTTATATATGTTGTCCACCTTGAAACAAGGGACACATACAGACTGAAAGTGAAGGCCTGGAAAAAGATATTCCATGCAAATAGAGACCAAAAGAAAGCAGGAGTAGCAATACTCATATCAGATAAAATAGACTTTAAAACAAAGGCTATGAAAGAGACAAAGATGGACACTACATAATGATCAACAGATCAATACAAGAAGAAGATATAACAATCATAAGTATATATGCACCCAACATAGGAGCACCACAATATGTAAGACAAATGCTAACAAGTATGAAAGGGGAAATTAACAATAACACAATAATAGTGAGAGACTTTAATGCCCCACTCACACCTATGGATAGATCAACTAAACAGAAAATTAACAAGGAAACACAAACTTTAAATGATACAATGGACCAGTTAGACCTAATTGATATCTATAGGATGTTTCACCCCAAAACAATGAATTTCACCTTTTTCTCAAGTGCACATGGAGTCTTCTCCAGGATAGATCACATCCTGGGCCATAAATCTAGCCTTGGTAAATTCAAAAAAACTGAAATCATTCCAAGCATCCTTTCTGACCACAATGCAGTCAGATTAGATGTCAATTACAGGAGAAAAACTATTAAAAATCCAAACATATGGAGGCTGAACAACACGCTGCTAAATAACCAACAAATCACAGAAGAAATAAAAAATGAAATCTATATATGTACAGAAATGAATGAAAACACAACAGCCGAAAACATACGGGACACTGTAAAAGCAGTACTAAGGGGAAGGTTCATAGCAGTACAGGCTTACCTCAAGAAACAAGAGAAAAGTCAAATAAATAACCTAACTCTACACCTAAAGCAACTTGAAAAGGAAGAAATTGTGAGCCCCAGGGTTAGTAGAAGGAAAGAAATCTTAAAAATTAGGGCAGAAATCAAGGCAAAAGAAACAAAAGAGACCATAGCAAAAATCAACAAAACCAAAAAAAACTGGTTCTTTGAGAAGATAAATAAAACTGACAAACCATTAGCCAGACTCATCAAGAAACAAAGGGAAAAAATCAAATCAACAAAATTAGAAATGAAAATGGAGAGATCAAAACAGATAACACAGAAATAGGATCATAAGAGACTATTATCAGCAACTATATGCAAATAAAATGGACAACGTGGAAGAAATGGACAAATTCTTAGAAAAGTACAACTTTCTAAAACTGAACCAGGAAGAAATAGAAAATCTTAACAGACCCATCACAAGCACGGAAATTGAAACATAATCAGAAATCTTCCAACAAACAAAAGCCCAGGACCAGATGGCTTCACAGCTGAATTCTACCAAAATTTAGAGAATTAACACCTATCCTACTCAAACTCTTCCAGAAAATTGCAGAGGAAGGTAAATTTCCAAACTCATTCTATGAGGCCACCATCACCCTAATATCAAAACCTGACAAAGATGCCACAAAAAAAAGAAAACTACAGATCAATATCACTGATAAACATAGATGCAAAAATCCTTAACAAAATTCTAGCAAACAAAATCCAACAATATTTAAAAAGATCATACACCATGACCAAGTGGGCTTTATCCCAGGGATGCAAGGATTCTTCAATATCTGCAAATCAATAAATGTAATACACCACATTAACAAATTGAAAAATAAAAACCATATGATTTTCTCAATAGGTGCACAGAAAGCCTTTGACAAAATTCAACATCCATTTATGATAAAAACCCTCCAGAAAGCAGGCATAGAAGGAACATACCTCAACATAATAAAAGCTATGTATGACAAACCCACAGCAAACATTATCCTCAAAGGTGAAAAATTGAAAGCATTTCCCCTAAGTCAGGAATAAGACAAGGGTGCCCACTTTCACCACTACTATTCAACACAGTTTTGGAAGTTTTGGCCACAGCAATCAGAGCAGAAAAAGAAATAAAAGGAATCCAGATTGGAAAAGTAGAAGTAAAACTCTTGCGGTTTGCAGAGGACATGACCCTTTACATAGAAAACCCTAAAGACTCCACCAGAAAATTACTAGAGCTAATCAATGAATATAGTAATGTTGCAGGATATAAAATTAACACACAGAAATCCCTTGCATTCCTATGCACTAACAATGAGAAAACAGAAAGAGAAATTAAGGAAACAATTCAATTCACCATTGCAATGAAAAGAATAAAATACTTAGGAATATATCTACCTAAAGAAACAAAAGACCTATATATAGAAAACTATAAAACACTGGTGACAGAAATCAAAGAGGACACTAATAGATGGAGAAATATACCGTGTTCATGGATTGGAAGAATCAATATAGTGAAAATGAGTATATTACCCAAACCAATCTAGGGATAGGATTCAATGCAATCCCTATCAAGCTACCAACAGTATTTTTCAGAGGACTAGAACAAATAATTTCACAATTTGTATGGAAATACAAAAAACCTCGAATAGCCAAAGCAATCCTGAGAAAGAAGAATGAAACTGGAGGAATCAACCTGCCTGACTTCAGTCTCTACTACAAAGCCACAGTCATCAAGACAGCATGGTACTGGCACAAAGACAGAAATATAGATCAATGGAACAAAATAGAAAGCCCAGAATAAATCCAAACACCTATGGACACCTTATCTTTGACAAAGGAGGCAGGAATATACAATGGAGAAAAAAAAAATCAATCTCTTTAACAAGTGGTGCTGGGAAAACTGGTCAACTACTTGTAAAATAATGAAACTAGAACACTTTCTAACACCATACACAAAAATAAACTCAAAATGGATTAAAGATCTAAATGTAAGACCAGAAACTATTAAACTCCTAGAGGAAAACATAGGCAAAACACTCTCTGACATAAATCACAGCAGGATCCTCTATGACCCACCTCCCAGAGTAATGGAAATAAAAGCAAAAATAAACAAATGGGACCTAATTAAAATTAAAAGCTTCTGCACAACAAAGGAAACTATAAGCAAGGTGAAAAGACAGCCTTGAGAATGAGAGAAAATAATAGCAAACAAAGCAATGGACAAAGAATTAATCTCAAAAATATACAAGCAACTCCTTTAGCTCAATTCCAGAAAAATAAAAGACCCAATCAAAAAGTGGGCCAGAGAATTAAACAGACATTTCTCCAAAGAAGACATACAGATGGCTAACAAACACATGAAAAGATGCTCAACATCACTCATTATCAGAGAAATGCATATCAAAACCACAATGAGGTACCATTTCACACCAGTCAGAATGGCTGCTTCCAAAAGTCTACAAGCAAATAAATGCTGGAGAGGATGTGGAGAAAAGGGAATCCTCTTACACTGTTGGTGGGGATGCAAACTAATACAGCCACTATGGAGAACAGTGTGGAGATTCCTTAAAGAACTGGAAATAGAACTGCCTTATGACCAAGCAATCCCACTGCTGGGCATACACACTGAGGAAACCAGAATTGAAAGAGACACGTGTACCCCAATGTTCATCGCAGCACTGTTTATAGTAGCCAGGACATGGAAGCAACCTAGATGTCCATTGGCAGATGAATGGATAAGAAAGCTGTGGTACATATACACAATGGAATATTACTCAGCCATTAAAAAGAATACATTTGAATCAGTTCTAATGAGGTGGATGAAACTGGAGCCTATTATACAGTGAAGTAAGTCAGAAAGAAAAACACCAATACAGTATACTAATGCAATATATATGGAATTTAGAAAGATGATAATGATAACCCTATATGCGAGATAGCAAAAGAGACACAGATGTATTGAACAGTCTTTTGGACTCTGTGGGAGAGTGTGAGGGTGGGATGATATGGGAGAATGGCATTGAAACATGTAAAATATCATATGTGAAATGAATCACCAGTCCAGGTTTGATGCATGAAACAGGATGCTCGGGGCTGGTGCACTGGGATGACCCAGAGGGAGGGGATGGGGAGGGTGGTGGGAGGGGGGTTCAGGATGGGGAACACATGTACACTCATGGCAGATTCAAGTCAATGTATGGCAGAACCAATACAATATTGTAAAGTAAAATAAATAATTAATTTAAAAAATAAGTGGTTGTATTTTCTTGATTCTAAGGCATTTCCTTGTCCTCCAGTATTTTAATATTTCTGAAATTGCAGTGTGTTTCAAGTCACTGTGTACATTTAAGTTAGTGTTTCTTTTAACAACAGCATCTCAGGGTGGTCAATCAATATCAGTAACTGAAGAAATGTGGTGTTTAAAATGAAATAAACTAGCAAGAGTAAAGTGTCTTACTGCCTTGGGCTGTTTCAGAGCTGGTGGGCTTGATGACCCTGTTTGCATCCTCATGAAGGGCTCCAAACCAGTCCTTGAGTCGGGAAGCAAGGTTTCTCAACTCCTTGTCCGTGCAAGCTGGAGAAAAAGCAGATGGAACAAACATTAAGTCTGTGGGCTCTCTTCCCTCAACAAGCAATGCTCCAAACAGAACTCTCTCTCCAACCAGGATGTAACTCCTTACCCCACTGTGAAAATGCCCCAAAGATGTTGCCTTCACAGGTAAAGAGCGTGACAAAGTGAGAGCTGAGACTCCCAGGCAAGCAGCGCTATGCAAACCTGAACGTGGACTGCCTCTGCACTCTGAAAGCAAGCTGGGGTGGTCTTAGCATCACGTACCAGCCTCCAAAAGCTGTTATGGGTCCTTTTGCTAACCTGATCAAACTTGCTATTGCAGTTTGCCAGAGAAGATCACATTTTCCACTGAACTCATGCCAAGAGATAAACACTTAGGGATAGCTAATGTTCTTAGGGAAAGGCAGCCTGGGATATCAAAAGACCCCAGTATGAGCAACTCTCAATTTTGCATCAGCTCACATGTGGGTTTCTGAGTGTGGCATATTTTGCCGGCCTTTGGACAGACTGATTTGAATTTCCCTTATGGACAGATGGATGCCTCGTCCCTGAAAGAGTCCTTTTCTGCAGCCCATCTTTAACTAACCAGCTCATCTTTTAGGGTATGACAGAGAAAATTTAATGAACACTCCTTCTGAGAACAAGAAACTCCAGATGCTGGATGGGTAGGTGCAGGCTATCTGACAGTCTCAGCAAGAACTAAGACTGGAGGAGAGGAATCCCCAAAGGAGGGACAGTGGCACAGAGAAGGGAGCTGACTTTCCCTTGCTGCCTGATTTTACCCTAATTCTAGGTCCTGAGCATCCTGACAAAGGGTCCAGGCAGTGGGCCTCTAGCAAGAGGCAGAACACCCAGCACTGCATTTAGCAGTTTGCATCGAGAGGGACAGGAATTAGAGACCCAAGGAGATAAAGTCTCAATAAAGAAAAAGTGAAGCCCACCACTGTCACTTTTCCCAAATTCTAAAAGCCAAGCAAGTCACCATTATGACACAGAGCTGCGTTCTGAATGTCTCACGGTGCTGGCAAGATGCAGATGAAGGCTCGAATCTGTCAATGCAGGGGGACCCCAGCGAACACCCAGGCTCTCCACTGGAAGGGACACGGGCAGTGATAAAGGACCTGTGGGTCTCACTCAGACGCCCATCCAGCCTTCACTCTGCTGAGCCCATCAGCCCCCATCTGCCCTGCCAAGGGGTGAATCCTCTCCAGAAGACAACAATACTAGGCAGAGCCTCTCCTCCTGTTTACCTGACTGCATTTAGGAGAGCCCCTCTTTCCTGAGCCTGGGGTTAGGTACTTGATGGAGAACACAGCCCAACTTCCTAAACCTCAGGGAGGAAAGGACTCTCTTGCCCTCCACTTGAGGTGAGGTGGTGAGCAGACCCAGGTGAAGTCTATGCAACCTGAGTGCGCTCATGTCTAGCTGCTGTCTTCCTTCTAGTCAGGAGCCACAGCTGAACTCTGTAAAGCGTGGAATGTGTGACCATTGCTTATACCCAGGTCTCTAATGACCTCAAGACAACACCTGGCTTCCAACAACCAGAACATGATTGTATCTGAAAACACCAGCCAGGAAGTGGCACTGAGGACTGTCTGGAGAGGCAATGGAGTATTTGAGCTCTGGGATGTTGCTGCCTGGTGTGAATCCCAGCTCGACCACTGACTTGCTGGGTGACTCAAACCAGCCACTTAACCCCTCAGCGCCTCCGTTTCATCATATCTGTAAACTCAAGGTATCATTATGTGACTATGAAATAGACAAGGTATGTAGCATACTGAGGAAAACACCTGGTATACAGTAATTACTCAGCATGTGCCAGCTATGATTTTTATTACCTCTACTATTATTTTTATTTTAAAATTGATGATATATAGGTAAGTGTAGAGCAGCTGTAACAGCATTCAGAAAACTAGTCAGACAAATATACTAGCTAAGTTGCTTCAGTCACGTTCAACTCTGCAAAACTATGGACTGTAGACTGCCAGGCTCCTCTGTCTGTGGGTTCCCAGGCAAGAATACTGGAGTGGTTTGCCATGCCCTTCTCCAGGGGATCTTCCTGACCCAGGGATTGAACCTGTGTGTTTATGTCTCCTGCACTGGCAGCCAGGTTCTTTACCGCTAGCACCACCTGGGAAGCCCAAAGACAAAGACAGCTAAACACAATTGGCTTTGGACACACAACTGGCTTCGGCATACTTCTGTGCTAAACTGGTTTTGGCACACACAGATACCTCTGCTATCCAGTAGAATTGCCGTGAGCCACAGGTGACTATTTTCCTTTAAATTGATGAAAATGAAATAAAAGTTAAAATTTAGTTCTTCATTTGCACCCATCCCATTCCAAGTTGCTCAGTAGTCATATGTGGCTAGTGAATGACTCCATCTGGGACAACACAGATACACAGTATTTCCATTGTGGCAGAACATTGTATAACGAGCCCTGGATGAAGCTAGCCACCTTTGGGATTTCCGGCTTTCGCAGGTCCATCGTGATATCCTGACATGTAAGTCTGTGCCTCCAGCCCTTCCCTTCATTCCTTAGCAATGAGCTGAGGAAGGAGATCACGTGCTCACTCAAGCTGGGGACCAGCATCCCATGTTGAACCACGTGCACAGAAAGGAGGAGGAGGAGGAGCTTGTGCTGACAGTGGTGATGCCCATCTCTGCCAGGTACCAGTACCAACCCTTGGGAGAAGCCTCCACTAACAACAGCCCCATTTCAGAGCCTCTGGGGAATAGAAGGCTCTCTTTTCTAAATTTTCGGACTTTGCACATCTCTAAACAGGAGAGGCCGTGGTCTGTTTTTCCAAGGAGAATGCGATATAGGCTCTATAGTCAATCTCAAGTTTGCAAATGGAAAATTAATAGCATCTATTTCTTCCTGATTGCCATGCACACTGTCTATTCTAAATGTTCTTTGAGCAGAGAAAATTGCCAAGTCAACTTGTAAAGGAAATGAATCCCCATCTCATGCTGCAGGATAAATTAGTCATGTATAACTAAACCCTGACAGATGTGCAGGTAATCTATATCTTGAGAAGACTGAATTTCCCACCAGCTTCTCAAAGTATGCAGGCTTTGGGTGGCTGATCAAGTCAGGGACTGGAGTCTTGAAGGAGCAAACCTGTCGCTTGGGGAGAAGTCCTCAAGCAGGATGGCACTGGCCTGGGTAGAGAGAGATCAGAAGCCGAATGGAGATAGGACGCATTCAATTACTGGGCCCTATTCATGCATAGTGTCCTCAGCCGAACAGTCCTTATAAGGAGCAAATCAGGCACAGTCTGCCTGGGGCCAGATATGTCCCAGAGGAATAAAATATTCAGAGACGATGGCACACAGAGAGCTATTTGCTCAGATTCGGTATTCTAGCCACAATGCAGCCCATCTCCTATGGGAGAAAAGTGCTTGCCTTTAAAGGTGCCTCTTATAGCCCCCGAAAAAGGCAGGAGAGGAGGATTAATGCTCCAGAAATAGGGGCCCTGACGGGTGCCTCCCATACACTTGGTTCCTTCCTTGGGAAAAGACACTTCTGTGTGGAGAAAACCATAAAACCACATTTAAATCACACTCTGCCCAGAGGTGGGCCAACCCTTATGATTTCTAGAGGGCTGTCTGGTAGTCTCTCCTGGTGAGAGAAGCAAGGTTCTCAGGCCACCAGCATCCGATCATCAGAGGGGAAGATGCTGCTGTCTTGGGAGAGGATCTGGCCAAGTCGCGAAGACCAGGACCGTGTCCCCATCCACTGCCATATTTCCTGAATGGTGGGCGCAGCCAGCGCTCTGCCCTCCATGCTCCATTCTCTTCCCTTTCACTCCCAACCCTGGCTTTAGCTAACTTTTAATTGCTTTCATTCTCCTACTCATCTCTGCCCAACATCCTCTTCTGCAATCTTTGCATATCTACCTTCTTATTTCTACAGGTTACTCTCTTTCTTCCATGATCTCAATCTGTCCAGCATGGCTAGTGTTGGCAGCATCTCTGAGATCGACTGACCCCCAATCTCTGCCTCCTCCTAGAATCAGAGTGCGGCCCTGCCCAGCACTCATAACCACAGGGCAGACACCCAGGACTGCCTGTCCTGACTCCCACCAAAGTCCCCTGCTTCTTGCTATCTCCGCTGCCAGCCCAGGCACCACTGAGACCTCCCACCAAGTCAAGGCTCCCTGTCTTGCTCCTCACTTTCCCTTTGCCATCCAGCAGCCAAAGTGATCTTTCCAAAAGGTAAATTTGATTAAGTCACTTTCCCACTTAGCTACTCCAGAGGGCCTCAACTGCTCTGCACAAGCCCACCTAGACTCCTTAATGTGACCCCAGTGGCCTCTGCCTCCAACTCTTTTTGCTCCTCCTGGGCCTTGAGGCTCTGCGCTGTCTTTTGCACACACTGTTCTGATGGAGCACGTTTCTTCTCTTTGTCTTGCTAATGCTTATCTTCTGTCAGATCTCTGCTTTAAAGCACACCTGTAACTTCCAGCTCAGTGTCCATCTTCCCTTCTAAATCATAGCAACATAAAACACGCCCCGAGGCTGGCTTGCCCCAAGGCTCAGCTCTTGGAGCCCAGCACCTAATGCAGTCAGTTCCTGGCATAAAGAATGCTTCCAACGCATACTTATTAACTGGGCATAACAGTGCTCTTGCTGCCTTCTGTAAACTTCCATCCATCCATCTGCAAGATGGTCTAATAAAGCTTAGCTCGTAGCATCACCACATGGAGTAAGATGAGACAGTATCAGTAAAACCTAGCTCACAGCTACTGGCTTACAATGGGGACTTGATAAATTTATGTTCCCCTTCCCATCTCCCAGTTGTCTGCATAATATGTTAGAATATTATTGTTATGCTTTTCATAAAAGCCCGAGGAGATGCCTGGAATATAAAGAATGACATCTCTCCTTCACTTATTTTGTATGTGGGTCAGTACAAGTCCAGGAGATTCGGGTTGTAATAGTTGCCTGCTTCTTCCAGGTGGCAAAGCTACATGAGGGGAGGGGGGCGTCTGATTCCCACCCCCCCCACACACACCTCCATTCTCAGCACTTACCATAAGGATAATCGTTATTCAGAATATATGTACTGAAAGAAACTGTGTGGCATGGGTTACAGACTCCCCAAGTCAAATTGCCATCAGGTGGCAGGGACAGGATTTGGATCTCAGCAGTCTCCTTGCTGGGCTGCCCCTGGGTCCTGGACCACCTTTCTGGATTGACTGGGCTTGTGAATAGCCAGTACTAACTGAGGCAATTAATACACCTGGTCCACGCTGTACATGGAAAAAAATCGAAACCTCAGGCCCTCAAAGGTAAAGGAAGCTCTGCCAGCGGGGCAGGGAGGCAGCTAGCCGAGCAACAGAAGATGGAGGGAGCACCGTCAGGCTTTACTGTGAGAACGTTGTCTTTTGGAAGGGCTGACTCCAGCCTGCTGCCTTCCTATTATGCTCCCAGGAGCATCTATCATCTGTGCAGCCACTGGGGCTTCATTAGAGAAAAGGAGAGGGCTGCTACGTTATTGCAAATGTGCAGGCAGACAGCTCCCTACCCTAGGAAAGCGCAGCACTCAGGCAGAGAAGGCCCAGGTAATTTGGTGTTCTCCCAGCAGACCTGCCCTGTCTGTTTGGAAAATATGAACGAAATGCAATAAGCAAATGTAAATAAGGTGCACGCAGCCTCTGTGGATGGTATACAACCCTGGGAAGAAAATGTGATGGCTTTTTCTACCTGGGCTCTTTCCCCCTCCACAAGGCCTGGAGCTTTTAAGCGGGTATGAAGCCTGTGGGCTTTGAATGCAGACCGTGTTGAAACAAAGCTGGGAGTAAGTACATCATGATGGCTCAGTGGATGGGAGGGAGAAGGGGCACTGTGGCCAACATCATCGGGTAGAAAGTGGTGATGAGGTCATATAGGCCTGGCAGGGTCAGGAGAGAGGAAGGGGTGCCCTGATCTATGATTATGTGCCTGTGGAGGGGTCAGTCGAGCTGAGCACTGCTTCTTCACTGAATGAGTGTCAGTAGCCTGGTCCTGCCCACCCCCATCACCCATTCACTCCTTCTTCCCTGGCTCCTCTATCTTCCTTCAGACAAAGCCAAAAGCTAGTGAGGAAGTTTCAAGATACATAATGTCCAGGGAAGAGACAGGAGCTAGGAGACTGTGCTCCTTTGAAAAATGCTCCCAAGGTTGATGACCAGTATTCCAAGCTGATCTCAGCTGATTGTTGACTTTGGGGACTGAATGACATGCTCCTTATACCAAGCCCTCTTAGAGGATTAGAAAAGAGGAAGGTAAGGAAACAATCTGAGGTATAAACATATATAAGAGATGATGTGAAAAATAAAGGTGGGGACAGACTGTGGACATTCTGTATTTAGAGCTACAGTGTTAATACCTAAAAGATACAGTAAGTGTCTATGTCTGTGTGTTACAAATCCTAACTGAAGGCCACGTTGGAACACCCAACTGGGGACGTTTGAAAATGGCAAATCTGACACACAACAATTTTAGGGTATCTGTGAACCTCTGCTAGGGAACCAATTACTGGTATGCTCTCAAAACTCAGAAAATCTTGCAACTAAAGAACCAAATGAGAAAACCAATGCTCCTGCTCAAGGACCCTCCCTCTCCGACCCTAGCCTTACCAATGCTTAGTTCAGCGTGCTAGAAGAAGCTAATATGAAAACAGAATGTAATTTAAACTTTGGTGCTTCGGAGGGTAATTAAAGAGTTGGGCTGGACTGGAGTTGTCTTTGGAGCAGGCCAGCAGGCCTCTCAGAAATGGAGACCCAGTGCCGGCCCTTTCAAACTAATCTCCTTCAGCCCTCCTAGGTGCTGTTTGTGCATAATTACTTAATCAGAGCAGCAGTGGATCGATGCACTCAGAGTGTTTGCAATTAGCGTCTTCTCTAAAAGGCCTTCTTCAGGGCAGAATTAGATGCTGAGCTGGATCGACACAAGGATGCCTTCCTGAACCGCGTTGCCTAGGGTCCAGCCTCCTCTTTCTACCCTGCCATCCTCATGCTGCTGGGAGCCTTCAGTTACACGTAGTCTTCTCCTCCCCAGTAGGGACTGGGTCCCTCGTGCTGCTGGTTCCCTCCAGCCAGCAGCAAGTGCACCAGTGCTGGCAGGGGGAGTGTGCAAGGAGCACAGAAGAGGGGGTGCTGCACTCCAGGGAGCTCGAAAGACAGGAAGGAAGAGCTACAATTGCTCCTTGGGCTACAGTTTTGGGGTGCTGATCAACTAGGACTGAAATAGGTGAGGGTTGATTCTGCTTAGTATGGTTTTAGGAACAATAACCAGTCATTCTGCTTTAAAAGAATCCTGGGGAGGCAGGAGAGAGTAACTCAGCTCTGGAGGATGACAGCACTGGGCTCAGATGCCATCCTAGCTGAGACTGGACAGGGGCTTTCCCAATGGTCAGTTTCCTCATGTGCAGAATGGAGGTGATGACAGGAAAAGTTTGCAGCTTTATGGGAGGATTAGGCTAGAACAGATTTAAGTGTTCAGCACTTTGAAACCACTGGCTCTGAGATTATTTGTGTCTGTGGATCCACCAAATGTAAAAGGATGGGACTCCAGATCATGAGCATGGTATTTTCACATGAAACGATCCCTGAAGCCAGCTAGTAAGACAAGATTCCTCTCTGCTGTTTCTCAGAGGTTAGGCAACATCTCCAAGGTCTACAAACCCAAGTCCCCTGATTCGACATTCACTTGGCCTACTCACACCCCAGATGCCTGCACCCGGGGGCACTCTGGCCCCATATGCAAGAGAGACACTCTTCCCCAAGTTAAAGACCACACACCTGAAACAAAGGTCAGAACCACACTCCCGACCCTGAATACAAACAGGAGTATAGCGCCTCATTAAGAGTTCAAGATTCTAATACAGATGATCAACAGGCACATGAAAAGATTCTCAGCATCACTAATTATTAGCGAAATGCAAATCGAAACTACAGTGTGGTGGTACCAGTCAAAATGGCCACCATTAAAAAGCAAACAAATAACAAGTGCTGGAGAGAGTGGGCAGAAAAGGGAACCCTCCCACACTACTGGTGGGAATGTAAATTGGTGCAGCCACTCTGGAGAACACTATGGAGGTTCTTTGTTGTTGCTGCTGTTGTTGCGTTACTGTTGTATCTTGACTCTTTTTGTGACCCCATGGACTGTAGCCCACCAGGCTCCTCTATCCATGGGACTTCCCAGGCAAGAATTTTGGAGTGGGTTGCCATTTCCCTGTCCAGAGAATCTTCCCAACCCAGTAATCAAATCTGTGTCTCCTGCATTGGCAGGTGGATTTTTCACCACTGAGCCACCATATGGAGGTTCCTTAAAAAACTAAAAACAGAACCATCATATGATGTAGCAATCCCAGTTCTGGGCATATATCCAGACAAAACTATAATTTGAAAGATACATGTACCTCTATGTTCACTGTAGCATTGTTTACAATAGTCAAGACAAGAAAACAACCTAAATGTCTATCAATAAATGAATGCATAAAGATGTGATATACATAGACACATATATATGTTCATCTATACGTGTGTGTGTATACGTATATATATAAAGAGAGAGAGACAGAGAAAGACATGAATTTGAACGAACTCTAGGAGATAGTGTAGGACATGGAATCCTGGTGTGCTGCAGTCCGTGGGGTTGCAAAGAATCAGATACGACTTAGCGACTGAACAACATATAAATACATAAAGGAATATTATTCGGCCATCAAAAGAATGTAATGCCATTTGCAGCAACATGGATGGACCTAGAGAGTATCATACTAAGTGAAGTCAGAAAGAGAAAGACAAGGAAATACGTGGGAAAATATGGCACAAATCAACACATCTACAAAACAAAAACAGATGCACAGATATATAGAACAGACTTGCAGTTGCCAAGGAGAGAGAGGGTACAGGTGGGAAGGACTGGGAGTTTAGCAGATGCAAGTAATTATTATATATAGGATGGATAAACAACAAGGTCCTATTGTATAACACAGAGAACTATATTCAATATACTGTTACAATATACTATGACAATATAATGGAAAAGAATATGAAAAACAATATATTAATATAATTAATATATTAAGTATAATATATATAAAAGAATATGAATATATATTGATATGATTGAGTTACTCTGCTATACAGAAGAAATTAACACAACCCCTGTAAATCAAATGTACTTCAATGAATTAAAAAAAAATTTTTTTTTAAGTTCAAACTTCTGGCTCTATCAGCTCTGAGTTTGAACACCAGCTCTCAGTTTACAAGTGGTTGCTTTTCACATATCCCTTCTCTTCTCCAAGCCTCAGGTCTTTCATCTGTAAAATGGTGATATTAACAGTCTCAACCCCATGGGGTTATGGTAGGGAGTTACTGTGAAGATGAAGCTTTCAGAAACCAGCAGGCAACCACAAGTATCCTCTCTTCTGAGGAACGTCAGGGGCTGGTTGCACTTACCCTTGAGATCTAAGAGATATGCTGCCAGCCATAGCGGTTTTAATGACAGAAAATAAAACTGGGCAGATAGCAAAGTGAATCAGTTATACCTCATTGTAAACCAACTATATTCCAATAAAAATTTTTAAAAAGAAAAAAACTGGGGCTTCTTGCAGGGATTTTATTTTTTAAAATTAATTTAATTGGAGGCTAATTACTGTACAGTATTGTAGTGGTTTCTGCCATACACTGACATGAATTAGCCATGGGTGTACATGTGTTCCCTATCCTGAACTCCTCTCCCGGCTCCCTTCCCATCCTATCCCTCAGGGTCATCCCAGTGCACCAGCCCTGAGCACCCTGTCTCATGCATCAAACCTGGACTGGCAATCTATTTCACATATGGTAATATACATGTTTCAATGCTACTCTCTCAAATCATCCCACCCTCACCTTTCCCACAGAGTCCAAAAGTCTGTTCTTTACATCTATGTCTCTTTTGCTGTCTCACATATAAGGCCATTGTTACCATCTTTCTAAATTCCATACATATGTGTTAATATACTGTATTGGTGTTTTTCTTTCTGACTTACTTCATTCTGTATAATAGGCTCCAGTTTCATCCACCTCATTAGAACTAATTCAAATGCATTCTTTTTAATAGCTGAGTAATATTCCATTGTGTATCTGTACCACAGCTTTCTTATCCATTCATCTGCCAATGGACATCTAGGTTGCTTCCATGTCCTGGCTATTGTAAACAGTGCTTTGATGAACACTGGGGTACATGTGTCTCTTTCAATTCTGGTTTCCTCGGTGTGTATGCCAAGCAGTGGGATTACTGGGTCATATGGCAGTTCTATTTCCAGTTTTTTAAGGAATCTCCACACTGTTCTCCATAGTAGTTGTACTAGTTTGCATTCCCACCAACAGTGTAAGAGTTTTCCCTTTTCTCCACACCCTCTCCAGCATTTATTGTTTGTAGACTTTTTGATAGCAGCCATTCTGACCGGCATGAGATGATACCTCAATGTGGTTTTGATCTGCACTTCTCTGATAATAAGTGATGTTGAGCATCTTTTCATGTGTTTGTTAGCCATCTGTATGTCTTCTTTGGAGAAATGTCTGTTTAGTTCTTTGGCCCATTTTTTGGTTGGGTCATTTATTTTTCTGGAATTGAGCTGCAGGAGTTGCTTGTATATTTTTGAGATTAATTCTATGTCAGTTGCTTTGTTTGCTATTATTTTCTCCCATTCTGAGGAGATTTTAAAAGCATACACAAGGTGAATTCCCATTTCTAATTGGAGATCATCTCAAAGAATTGAGCGAGGTTGTGCCTGCTCAAACTAAATTGCATTATTACATGTAATTCCAGTTTTTACTTTTCAGTGCCTAAAACATCGATATATATGCATGTTTCTCTTATCCTTAGAGGATGCATCATTTTGTGTAAAAACAAGCATGAGCAAAGGAATTAGGGCTCCATTATTCAGGAGCTTGCTAATAAAGTCCTTCTTAAAAAGCAATCTTTGAAAGAACTTAAAATACATTAAACTGGGAGGAAGATGAGTTAAACCAATTAGTGGTACAACCTACAAGAAAAGACAGATAGATTTCCCTATTAAACCCATTACTGTTCTCAGTAACCAGATTTGAGGAGACTTTAATGTTTCTCTTGATTCTAATGCTAATCCTTCATCTGGAAAAAGAAATACATTCAGAACTTGTACAACATTTGTAAATGTGCATTAGTGGAGTAGCATTTATAACAATAATCTGGAGCAGAGAGGTTAGCTTGATGAAATAAGCTTTTAAAACTTCTGATAAAAATCCACAGATTTTCCATACTCCAGGGCAAAACAAAATGTTATATATGCAAAGTATTGGTCAAAAATTGCTAACTCTGGCTTTACTTGTCTTTGTCAGGCAGTAGGTAAGCATTTCCCTAAATGGGAAACCTAGAATAGATGAGCAGTAGTGCAGAAAATAGCAGTTTTAAAGAAGGATTTCATAGCCAACCACATTTCCCAGGTCCTCAACTAATAAAGACTAAACTGGAAAAAAATCTTGTTCTCACTTAAAATGAGATAAGGCAGAGCCCTGGGAACAGGGCAGGGATGTGGAGGGTCAGTTCCTGCACGGCTTATCCCACTGCAGAGACGCAGACTCAGTGCCTGCAAATCACTTTTGTGTTTTATTAATGTCTGAGCTCAAATGGCTGGTGGCAGTCAGGGAAGGCTTCCAGGAAGAGGCAAGACTAGAGCCAAGGCTTGTGTGCAGGGTTGACTTGGAAAAGGAGAAGACATTCCAGGAAAGTCTTAGAAATAATGAGGAAGCCAACTGGAATGAAGTGACTATTTAATTTTTACAGCTGATTTATATTTAAATTAGCTCTACTCAAGCACACCAACTTGAGCATAATTTGCTCTAATTCTGAATCATAAACATATACAAAAATCAAACATATAAATATGTGTATATATAAAATCTCCTGTAGATCTGTGTAGAGACAGTTCATTATTTTACACATTATATACATGTTTACATGCATTTCAAGGACCCTTTTCTGACCAGGTGAAACACTGACTATTCAAGGACTGATATACAAGCCTATATCTGCAAGGTTTTAGTAACAGAAAACCTATTTTTTAGGGTACATATAAGAAGAATCTCCATTCCTAACTGGAGATTTGTGTCCAGTGTAATCTGTTCAAATTCAAGGTCCAAATTTGGGCATTTTAAAACAAGGTTCTGTGTTTTTCAACCCCTAAAGACCAATACACGCATGTATGTTTTGACCTTAAATATGACATAAAGTTTGTTGTTTAACAGGATAGGAAGTGACAGAGGATTGGCAGAAGACCATGCCTGCCAAGCTTGGGATGGAGAGGTGGTGCTGATGGCCCAGGTTGTGTATGGAACCTACCACCCTCTTCTCATGACAAAGGTCCAGAAGAACCTCCAGGGGTGCAGGTGCTGGAGTCTAGAGTGAGAGGGTAGAGGTTGGAGCGGGAACTGAAAACCCCCAGTGGTAACTGAGGTCAGGACAGAATGGTCGTGGATGTGCCTGGAGCAGATGCAGCCTGGCATCTTCACTTTCATGCTTCTGGTGGACAAGCTGATAGAAGATGAGGATAAATAAAGCAAGGTCTGGAGAAGAACTGCCTTCTGGAACCATATAGGGTGTCTTAAGCTATTCCAAGTTCTGCCAGGTTCAGTGAAAAACTCACTGTTCTCTTCACCCTTGAGGTTATACAGCTCACTCTAAATTTGTCTCCACTGTACCCCGGTAGCCTTAGGGCAGAAATGACTATAGCTACTTAACAGGATAAGATGGTATCCAGCCTCAAGGGACTTTCTTTGGACTCACAGAGGGCCTCTGACTGGCAAAAAGATGAAATAGTAGCTATTATTATTTCTGTTTCTATAAATATTTCTGTATTTGGTCACAACAGATTGTTTAGAGATTTGGTACCTAACAAGGCATAGCTAGCAACTTCCTATTTCCCCTCCTAAATATCATAATAAACAAAGAAAACAGAAAAAAAGTTATAAATTCCATTTTCAGTAAAACTAGAAAAGAGATATCATCCATAGCTTTAAACAATATAGCAGAAACCACCCAGATGGAAGTAAAATGTCCAGGTAGGGCAATAAAAAAAATCAAAAATATGTTTCTGATAATGTGAAGGACTCCTCCTGAGGTGATAGATCCACATTTCCTGCTCAGCAAGAACTAAGGGACCTGAAGAAAGGATGGGGCACAGATCAAACAGATGCTACACAGGTAGAAAAATGAGTAAGAAAGCAGGAAAAGAGTGTAGTGGCCTAGGGGCAGCAGGTCTCAGAAAATGCTCATAGCATTGTTCCTTCTATCAGTAAGAAGCACTCCAAAGTGTAACTTTGGTACAGCAAGAACAGTGGAGATAGGTGATGAGAGAAACCCTCTTAGGGCTCATCTGTTTCAGAGAAACAGAAAAGAAACACAGAGCAGCCATCTTAGCAGGAAGCCATCTATCACCGGTAACACTGAAGTGAGTGCTTTTGTACTGTGGGGGCTATAGAAGAAACAGGTTTCACCCCCTCCATCCCTAGGACTCCCTTTCGAACAGGTAAGCCATTAAACTCTTAACTTATTGTAATATGTTTTTAAAGATGCTGACATGTAGATATTGTTCTTGTTCAGTCGCTCATTGGCATCTGACTCTGCTACCCCATGGACTGCAGCACACCAGGATTCCCTGTCTCTCACCATCTCCTGGAGCTTGCTCAAACTCATGTCCATTGAGTTGATGATGCCATCCAACCATCACATCCTCTTCTCCTCCTGCCTTCTATCTTTCCAAGCATCAGGGTCTTTCCCAGTGGGTCAGCTATGTACATCATGTGGCTAAAGTACTGGAGCTTCAGCTTCAGCATCAGTCTTTCCAATGAATATTCAGGATTGATTTCCTTTACGATTGACTGGTTTGATCTCCATGGAGTCCACTCCATCTCTTCTCCAACACCATGGTTTGAAAGCATTAAATCTTCAACCCTCACATTCATATATGACTACTGGGAAAAAATGTAGCTTTGACTATACCGACCTTTGTCGGCAAAGTAATGTCTCTGCTTTTTAATACACTGTCTAGGTTTGTCACAGCTTTTCTTCCAAGGAGCAAGAGTCTTTTAATTACATGGTTGCAGTCCCCATCTGCCGTGACTTTGGAGCCCTATAAAGTAGTCTTTCACTGTTTCCCCATCTATATGCCATGAAGTGATGGGACTGGATGCCATGATCTTCGTTCTTTGAATGCTGAGTTTTAAACCAGCTTTTTCATTCTCCTCTTTCACCTTCATCAAGAGGCTCTTTCATTCACCTGTGCTTTCTGCCGTAACGGTGGTGTCACCTGTGTATCTGAGGTTACTGATATTTCTCCCGGCATCTTGATTTCATCTTGTGCTTCTTCCAGACCAACATTTCTCATGATGTACTCTTCATATAAGCTAAATAAGCAGAGTGACAGTATACAGCCTTGACGTACTCTTTTCCCAGTTTTGAACCAGTCCATTGTTTTCTGTCTGGTTCTAACTGTTGCTTTTTGACCTGCATACAGGTTTCTCAGGAGGGAGGTAAGGTGGTCTGGTATTCCCATCTCTTGAAGAATTTTCCATAGTTTTTTATGATTCACACAGTCAAATGTTTTAGTGTAGTTAATGAAGCAGATGTTTTCTAGAATTCTATTGCTTTTTCTATGATCCAGCGGATGTTGGCAATTTGACCTCTGGTTCCTCTGCCTTTTCTAAATCCAGCTTGTACATCTGGAATTTCTTAATTCATGTACTGTTGAAACCTAGCTTGGAGGATTTTGAGCATGACATTGCTATCATGTGAAATGAGCACAACTGTATGGAAGTTTGAACATTCTTTGACATTGCCCTTCTTTGGGACTGGAATGAAAACTGACCTTTTCCAGTTCTATGGCCACTGCTGAGTTTCCCAAATTTGCTGGCATATTGAGTACAGCACTTTCACAGCATCATCTTTTAGGATTTGAAACAGCTCAGCTGGAATTCCATCACCTCCACTAGCTTTGTTTGTAGTAATGTTTCCTAAGGCCCACTTGACTCCACTCTCCAGAATGTCTGGCTCTAGGTGAGTGATCACACCATTATGGTTATCCAGGTCATGAAGATCTTTTTTGTAGAGTTCTTCTATGTATTCCTGCCACCTCCTCTTAATATCTTCTGCTTCTTTTAGGTCCATACTATTTCTGTCCTTTATTGAAATGGACATGAAATTAACATGAAATGTTCCCTTGGTATCTCTAATTTTCTTGAAGCAATCTCTAGTCTTTCCCATTCTATTGTTTTCTTATATTTCTTTGCATTGTTCACTCAAAAAGGCTTTCTTATCTCTTCTTGCTATTCTTTGGAACTCTGCATTCAGATGGGTATATCTTCCTTTTTCTCCTTTGCCTTTCACTTCTTTTCTTTTCTCTGCTTTTTGTAAAGCCTCCTCAGACAACCATTTTGCCTTTTTGCCTTTCTTTTTCTTGGGATGGTTTTGATCACTAGCTCCTGTACAGTGTTATGAACCTCCATCCATAGTTCTTCAGGAACTCTAATAGATTTATTCCCTTGAATCTATTTGTCAACTTCCACTGTATAATTGTAAGGGATTTGATTTAGGTCATAGCTGAATGGCCTAGTGGTTTTCCCTATTTTCTTCAATTTAAGTCTGAATTTTGCAATGAGGAGATCATTATCTGAGTCACAGTCAGCTCCCAGTCTTGTTTTTGCTGACTGTATAGAGCTTCTCCACCTTCAGCTGCAAGGAATATAATCAATCTGACTTTGGCACTGACCATCTGGTGATGTCCATGTGTAGAGTCTTCTCTTGTGTTGTTGGAAGAGGGTATTTGCTATGACTGGTGCATTCTCTTGGCAAAACTGTTAGCCTTTGCCCTGCTTCATTTTGTACTCCAAGGCCAAACTTGCCTATTACTCCAGGTATCTCTTGACTTCCTACTTTTGCATTCCAGTCCCCTATAATGAAAAGGACAGCTCTGGTGGGTGTTAGTTCTAGAAGAACTTGTAGGTCTTAATAGAACCATTCAACTTCAGCTTCTTCAGCATTAGTGGTTGGGATATTGACTTGCATTACTGTTGTTTTTGAGGTTGCCCCAGTACTCTATTTTGGACTCTCTTGTTGACTATGAGGCTATTCTATTTCTTCTAAGGAATTCTTGCCCACAGTAGTAGATATAAAAGTCATCTGAATTAAATTCACCCATTCCAGTCCATTTTAGCTCATGGATTCCTAAAATGTCGATGTTCACTCTTGCCATCTCCTGTTTGACCACTTCCAATTTACCTTCATTTATGGACCTAACATCCAGGCTCCTATGCAGTATTGTTCTCTACAGCATTGGACTTTACTTTCACCACCAGACACAACCACAACTAGGCATTGTTTCTGCTTTGGCTTAGCCTTTTCATTCCTTCTGGAGCTATTTCTCTGCTCTTCTTCAGTAGTATATCAGACACCTCCCAACCTGGAGAGTTCATCTTTCAGTGTCATATCTTTTTGCCTTTTTATACTATTCATGGAGTTCTTAAGGCAAGAATGCTGAAGTAGTTTGCCATTCCCTTCTCCAGTGGACCACGTTTTGTCAGAACTCTCCACCATGTCCCGTCCATCTTAGGTGGCTCTACATGGCATGGCTCATAGTTTCATTGAGTTAGACAAGGCTGTGATCCATGTGATCAGTTTGGTTAATTTTCTGTGATTGTGGTTTTCATTCTGTCTCCCCTCTGATGGATGAGGATAAGAGGTTTGTGGAAGCTTCCTGATGGGAGGGACTGGCTATGAGGAGAACTGGGTCTTGCTCTGGTGGGAAAGGCAATGCTCAGTAAATCTTTAATCCAATTTTCTGCTGATGGGTGGGGCTATGTTCCCTTACTGTAGTTTAGCATGAGGCCAGACTATGGTAGGGATAATGGCAACCTCTTCCAAAATGACTTATGTCAGCATGTTGATATTATATATATGTATAATATGTGCTTTCCATATATATATTATTTCATAAAAATTATGGAAAAGAGCAACAAAACAAAGCTTACCACAGAACACTCAGCATAAAAATGGTAACAGTGAAAATATGTATAACACCATGAATTAAGATAAAACAATTACTTTTATGAAGAAAGACAATAAAACAATATTCAAGGACTCAGAGAAGCGATGAAGAGAGAACAGATGAGACAGCCTGTGAACATTCAGATCCCAGCAAAGAAGTAGAAAGAACATCCAGAATCATCATAAAAATGAAGCTGGATTGGAAGAAGCACAAGGGAGGATGCTGAGGGAAACTCACTGAGAGAGGAGGATACTAAAATAGAGAGAGTGAACAGCATGAAATAAGAAATTACAAAGGATTACAGAGCAAATTACAGCTACGGAAAGGAGGCAAGGGAAATCCTACATGTGCATAATTGGAGCCTCTGAAGACACAAAAGAAAACACTGGAAGAGGATATATGTTTAAAATGTAACTCATTAACCCATTCCTAAAATAAAAGAAAAATTGAAGCTACATATTGAAAAGGCACAGCATGAGCCAGGGAAAATCAGCCTAGAATAGTCAACTCAGACATTTAAATCTATCCTAACGAAGTTTGTTGTTTAGTCACTAAGTCATGTCTGACTCTTTTGCAACTGCATGGACTAGCCCACCAGGCTCCTCTATCCATGGGATTTTCTGGGCAAGAATACTGGAGTAGGCCATTTCCTTCTCCACGGGGTCTTCCCAACCCAGGGATAGAACCTGTGTCCCCTGCATTGCAAGCAGAATCTCTGCCTCTGAGCCACTGGGGAAGCCCATCCTAATGAAGTTACTAGACTGTGAAAAGCAAATAAATGGTAACTTAGTAGCAGAAAAGATGACTAATAAACTTATGAAAGATAAAAGAAACAAGGCTGCCTGCAGATTTCAGAACAGCAATATTCAAAGTCAGAATCCAGTGAAGCAATATGTATAAGACAGTCAAGAAAAGAAAATTGAACCAGGCGTTATATCCACCTGAGTTACCATCCAGGAATAAATACTACAGAAAACCAGTTTTGAACCTTCAGTGACTTAGGTGATATGGTTTGCATGAGCCCTTCAGAGGAGCTATGAGAGCATGCACTGTGGCCAACCATAGAGATGACTTGGGAAATCCATTTACTTGTGAAGGAAAAAAGATGGAGATGAGCATGAAAGGTAAGAATGCAGATGCTACATGCCCTGATAATGCGGAAATGATACAACTACAAAAAAAGAAAAAGAAAAAAGAAAAGCAGAGGCGGGAGGAAGGAAAAAGATACAGGTAGATCAAATTTCCTGATTTCCTCTTTGGGTCATAAAAACATCAAAAGATGACAAATCAAGTATTAGAAGAGTGAATATTTTTACAGAACAAAGACAAGCTCTAAGAGAATAATTATATTAACAATCATCAAGTAATAGAAGGGGAGGAGATGTGAAAAGAAGGGAAGGAACAAAGGGAAAGAATATTATTTTCCTAACTTTTAAAGGGATAACATCCTTGAGTATCAGAAGAATTATACATGCACCTGCCCTCCCACAAACAATAAAATAGAGCATACAGTGGAAGGAAAACAAAAAAATAACAGAGTTGATAGGACCAAACAATTTTTATATCAATAAATCTAAATTGGACTCAGAGGGATGGTACGGGGAGGGAGGAGGGTTCAGGATGGGGAACACGTATATACCTGTGGCAGATTCATGTTGATATATGGCAAAACCAATACAATATTGTAAAGTTAAAAAATAAAATAAAATAAATTCATCTCATAAAAGAATAATATTTTAATTTCAAACCAGGTTATAGAGAAAAACCTAACTCCATACGGACTGCAAGAGCATAAGAACTGCCAAGCAATTCAGAAAGGTTGCTAGATACTTTGACTCCAGATTTCCTCTTTGGGACTAGAATCTCCAATTATGAACATTCCATGCATTTGGAGTAACGTGTATAAGGCTATCTGCTACAGGATTATTTGAAATAGCAAAAGGCCGAAAATAATTCAGATGTGCATGGTTAAATCCACTATAGCACATCTGCCTGATGGAAAACTATACAGCTATTTGTATGATATGCCAGAATCTCTGACATACATTAAGTAAAAAAGCAAAGTACAGAATACAATATTGTAAAGTAATTAACCTCCAATTAAAATAAATCAAATCAGATCAGATCAGTTGCTCAGTCATGTCCGACTCTTTGCGACCCCATGAATCGCAGCACGCCAGGCCTCCCTGTCCACCACCAACTCCCGGAGCTCACTCAGACTCACGTCCACCGAGTCAGTGATGCCACCCAGCCATCTCATCCTCTGTCATCCCCTTCTCCTCCTGCCCCCAATCCCTCCCAGCATCAGGGTCTTTTCCAATGAATCAACTCTTTGCATGAGGTGGCCAAAGTACTGGAGTTTCAGCTTTAGCATCATTCCTTCCAAAGAATCCCAGGGCTGATCTCCTTCAGAATGGACTGGATGGATCTCCTTGCAGTCCAAGGGACTCTCAAGAGTCTTCTCCAACACCACAGTTCAAAAGCATCAATTCTTCGGTGCTCAGCCTTCTTCACAGTCCAACTCTCACATCCATACATGACCACAGGAAAAACCATAGCCTTAACTAGACGAACCTTTGTTGGCAAAGTAATGTCTCTGCTTTTGAATATGCTATCTAGGTTGGTCATAACTTTCCTTCCAAGGAGTAAGCGTCTTTTAATTTCATGGCTGCAGTCACCATCTGTAGTGATTTTGGAGCCCCCCAAAATAAAGTCTGACACTGTTCCCACTGTTTCCCCATCTATTTCCCATGAAGTGGTGGGACCGGATGCCATGATCTTCATTTTCTGAATGTTGAGCTTTAAGCCAACTTTTTCACTCTCCACTTTCACTTTCATCAAGAGGCTTTTGAGTTCCTCTTCACTTTCTGCCATAAGGGTGGTGTCATCTGCATATCTGAGGTTATTGGTATTTCTCCTGGCAATCTTGATTGCAGCTTGTGCTTCTTCCAGTCCAGCGTTTCTCATAATGTACTCTGCATATGTTAAATAAACAGGGTGACAATATACAGCCTTGATGAACTCCTTTTCCTATTTGGAACCAGTCTGTTGTTCCATGTCCAGTTCTAACTGTTGCTTCTTGACCTGCATACAAATTTCTCAAGAGGCAGGTCAGGTGGTCTGGTATTCCCATCTCTTTCAGAATTTTCCACAGTTTCTTGTGATCCACACAGTCAAAGGCTTTGGCATAGTCAATAAAGCAGAAATAGATGTTTTTCTAGAACTCTCTTGCTTTTTCAGTGATCCAACGGATGTTGGCAATTTGATCTCTGGTTCCTCTGCCTTTTCTAAAACCAGTTGAACATCAGGAAGTTCACAGTTCACATATTGCTGAAGCCTGGCTTGGAGAATTTTGAGCATTACTTTACTAGCATGTGAGACGAGTGCAATTGTGCGGTAGTTTGAGCATTCTTTGGCATTGCCTTTCTTTGGGATTGCAATGAAAACTGACCTTTTCCAGTCCTGTGGCCACTGCTGAGTCTTCCAAATTTGCTGGCATATTGAGTGCAGCACTTTCACAGCATCATCTTTCAGGATTTGGAATAGCTCAACTGGAATTCCATCACCTCCACTAGCTTTGTTCATAGTGATGCTTCTAAGGCCCACTTGACTTCACATTCCAGGATGTCTGGCTCTAGGTCAGTGATCACACCATCGTGATTATCTTGGTCGTGAAGATCTTTTTTGTACAGTTCTTCTGTGTATTCTTGCCATCTCTTCTTAATATCTTCTGCTTCTGTTAGGTCCATACCATTTCTGCCCTTTATCAAGCTCATCTTTGCATGAAATGTTCCTTTGGTATCTCTGATTTTCTTGAAGAGATCCCTAGTCTTTCCCATTCTGTTGTTTCCCTCTATTTCTTTGCATTGATCGCTGAAGAAGGCTTTCTTATCTCTTCTTGCTATTCTTTGGAACTCTGCATTCAGATGTTTATATCTTTCCTTTTCTCCTTTGCTTTTTGCTTCTCTTCTTTTCACAGCTGTTTGTAAGGCCTCCCCAGACAGCCATTTTGCTTTTTTGCATCTCTTTTCCATGGGGATGGTCTTGATCCCTGTCTCCTGTACAACGTCACAAACCTCATTCCATAGTTCTTCAGGCACTCTATCTATCAGATCTAGGCCCTTAAATCTATTTCTCACTTCCACTGTATAATCATAAGGGATTTGATTTAGGTCATACCTGAATGGTCTAGTGGTTTTCCCTACTTTCTTCAATTTAAGTCTGAATTTGGCAATAAGGAGTTCATGGTCTGAGCCACAGTCAGCTCCTGGTCTTGTTTTTGCTGACTGTATAGAGCTTCTCCATCTTTGGCTGCAAAGAATATAATCAATCTGATTTCAGTGTTGACCATCTGGTGATGTCCAAGTATAGAGTCTTCTCTTGTGTTGTTGGAAGAGGGTGTTTGTTATGACCAGTGCATTTTCTTGGCAAATAAATTAAAAAAAAATAAAAAGCAATGCCAGAATAGAGTGTATTATGTCTACTACTATGTCTCTGTTAAAGGAGGGGATAAGAATCTGTATTTGTGTTTACTTCTGTATGCATCAAGAACTCCTCAAAGATATGTGGAAAACTAATTATAATGGCCTCCCTTTGCAGGGAAGATGGGGGAATGGGAGGAAGGACCCCTGTCCTCCTTTTCATGCTTTCTGGCTGTGATGAGAATGCACACCTCTTCAAAAAATGAAGCTCTGTTTTCCCAGTCTGTCTGTCTCCCTGTTCCCCACTCACTCAGTTGGGTCCTCAGTGCTGGGCTCATGAACACCACAGAGTGCTGGTTGATGTCTGCTGAATAAATGAGCAAATGCAGTGCAGGGCAGTAGCCCCTAGGTGGGATAAAGCTCCAGGGATAGGACCTCGAGAGGCCCATGAGCTATGTAACTCAGGACAGTGTATGCCCCTCCTTCCATTCTAATGCCACCTGCTAATGTTTGTCTTTTGAACCCAAAGGGGAAAAATAATCCCTAAACACATATTTTTTAATCAACTCGATCTGTGTGCTGTTCACCATCCTGCCTTGTGACCTTGGGCAGGTCTAAATTCAATTTCAGCACTCCCTCAGCCAGACACGTGGGGGGATGCGAGATAATTAAGACATGGCCCTTGCCTGGTGTTCAGGCTCCCCTCTCCTTATTTGTAAAAGGACAACGTTTTCCCTTCACTGAGTCAGAGGAATTTTAACGACAAAAACCTTTCTCCCAGAATGTTCTCTGCTCGAGAACCAAGGCTCAGCACAAATGTGTTCCTGTGTAGGATCCTCTCTTCCACCCACCCAGGAAGGTGCAACCATCCCTTCATGGGATGTCCCCAGAGCCCTCTACTTAGAATTCTGCTTTTCTGTGCTTTGTCACACCCTATTGTCCCTTCTGGACTCTGAGCCAACACAGCAAGGATTCTGCAACAGTCACACCTATACTTACTCCCAGTTTACAGCAGAGTGTCTGGTCAAAGGTGGGCATTTACATATTTGCAGAAGGCACAACGGAAGTAATCTGAATACTCTGAGCTAAGTGATGGTATTTCCATCACCACAGAAGTATCAAGAATAAACATAGTAAAGAAATCAAATAAAAGAGTGCATTTGAGGATAAGGGGGAGAATTATAACCACCACCAAGATGAATAACTTCTAGCCAAAAGATGCCTAGACTTGGAGGGGGGAAGGGATGGGAGAGATATGATACATGGCTGCCTGACTCTATGATGCTGACTAAATATAAAGACATGCTATCTTAGTGACGCCTCAGGAAGCCTGGGAGGGTGATCCTATGCCCGCCTCCGCCGACACTTGGTATTTGAGAATGCCAAGTAGGAAATGTAGAGTAGAAGTAGGAAATGGCAACCCGCTCCAGTATTCTTGCCTGGAAAATTCCATGGACAGAGTAGCCTGGCGGCCTATAGTCCATGAGGTCACAAAGAGTTGAACATGACTTAGTGACTGAGCACACAAACACGCTAAAGACAGGTTGAGGCCTTGCCCATTCTTGCCTGCTTTCCGTGCAACACACATGTAAAGCCCAAAGCTGGCATCTGAACCCATGACCAAATGATTCTCGTTCCTGCTGTTTACTCTACCCATGCTGATTCACTTACGGGAAGGCTGGGCTGATTCTTCCACTGCAGATACCATTTTGACTTCCCCTGCCCAAGGCAAGAAATTACCAGAAAACCTGGTAACTCTGAGTTCGGGGTTCCACAGGCTGATGTCTGGCTCACGGGCTTACAGATTGGCATTAACCCGTTCTGTAAACACCTCAGCCAGCCTGGCAGAAGCTGGGTGTCCCTGGGATCTCACTGTCCTATTTCTTTGCATATTGTGATGGAAGGATGCAGGAAGGACACCACACATCTGGCTTGTTTCAGCACTGGCTTCTCATTTCTGTCTGGATAGTTACCACTAAGTAATTTAGTTTATCTATGTCTCCGTGAGCTTATTTGGAAACCATGGAACACTGCTTACAGAAAATTAAGCTTCGTTTTCTTTAAGCATTCAGCCAATAGTACAGGCAGGAGAGAGTGATCTGGAGGTAACTGGCTTATGAATATGTAAACACGATACATTTAGCAAATTATGTAGACTTCACACTTCAGAGCATTGATGAAAACAAAGGTACCTTCCAAGGAAGCTTTAGTGCAATAGAGCCATTCTGAAAGGAATAGAGTTATTGGTTTTTAAGAATAGCTCAACTCAGATACAAATGGAAAATAATGATTTACACTGTGGAGCAGGGGGTGGGCATAAGCAGAATTTGAACAGGTCTAATTTGAAGTGGTGTTAAGGTGTCTCCAAGGACTTGGAAAGAATTATGGCCCATAACGTGCGTTGAGATTGAATTCATGGTGTGATGAGGTTGTACATTTCAAACTCAATTCCACTGTGACTCCTCACGTTTCACACAATTTCCCAGCATATGTTTTTCTCCTTGAGCCTAAAGAAAGAATTCTAGATGTACCTTTAGCTCAAAAACAATTGCAATAGTTAAAGCATGCCTTAAATCCATTATCTTTTCTATTCTCCACCAAGACCTGTTGCCTAAGGGGGATCAGGGCAGCTCAGCTGCATTACTGTCATCAATATTAACCCCACTAGTAATAATATGTTCTAAGAGCTGCCATATATTAAATATCTACTATTGCCAAGAACCATGCTAGCACTTTGCCTTCAGTTAATCCTGGTAATAACTCATCAAAATCATTACTCTTACTCCTCTTTTACTGATAGAAATAAGTTAGGGAGGGTAAGTGACTTCTTTTCTGGCTGCCACTGAGTGCTTATGATATGACAGGTGCTATATATGCAAATAGTATCTCACTGAATCATCATCCCAACTCAACAAGGTAGGGAGTTTCATTAATATCCATTTGCAAGGCTGTGAAACAGAAGAAGTTACATTGCATTGCAGGTCAAGCTAAAAGAGGGCAGAACCAGCAGTCGCATTCAGGTCATAGCCACAGCCATGTGTGTCCCTGCACTGGTGTGTCCCTGCATTCGTACCACTTGAAAAGAGGTCCTCATTGCTGGAAAATGAGGAGGAGTGGAGACAAGAGCACCCTGGGCAAGTAGAAATCAAGGTGGGTCTCTGGTACCCAGTTCTCCTCCTCCCACCCTGCCTTCCACCACAGCATCCTCCCAAACACACACACACTCCACCCCTATTCCAAGTGATAGACTTGTAAATGCTCACAAGAATTCTTTGAGGAAGTTACCATTATCATTATAATTTTATAGCTGTGCAGACTGAGGCTTGGAGAAGTTACATCAGCCACTCAAAGTCAGAGACCTATTAAGAAGCAGGGGCAGGGACTGCATCAAGGCTGTCTGACTCTGGTCCTGTACTCCCAGCCAGGCTGCAGAAGAGTTAGTCTAATCATTAGAGACATGGTGTTGATGACCCAAGAGTTGGTCCTAATTAGAATTCTGTCTCAGGATAAAGAATGCACACTGAAAATTATGACCCTTTAAAAAATTTTATAAGAGACTTAAGTAAAGCAAGCACAGATGGCTACAAAGATTTAGTTTTATTCTTACAAATAACTATAATGGTCTACACACACACATGCACACACACACACACACATACACACAAAACCTAGAAACAAAAGTCCAATAATAAGGATTAAATTATGGTTCACAAATATGCTAGAAAACCTAGAAGCTATTAAAAAGTATGACAAGAAGGATATTATGACATACAAAATGTTTATATTAAATGAAAGGATTGATCCCACTTTTGTAACACAAAATACATAGTGTGGACATGTAGTGAATGAGAGAGACAGATGGAGACACAGGCAGAGTCAGAGATGGGAAAATATAAAATAAAAGGCTACAATTAAGTCTATTATATGGGAAGATTCTCTATTGTGTTTCCATCTTTTGCCTGTTGATGTTGTCTAATTGTTAACAATTAACAAATACCCATTATTTTGTGATGTTTAAAATGTTTTGTAGGCCTAAGATAAAAACAGTCCACTAAGGCTCAGAAAAGATTGCTGGAAACCAGAACGGCATTTACCAGAGTTTGGAGTGCACAGATATTTCAAGAGTTTCACAGATAAATTCATTTGGTAAACATTCTACTTATCTTTCATGACTTGCAGTGCAGAGTCTCATGTTACGATGCAGAAGAATCAGGGTTCCTGACTGCATACTATACAATAAAGCTACAGTCATCAAAGCAGTATGGTACTGGCACAAAAACAGAACTATAGATCAATCCACCTCCTAAAGTAATGGAAATAAAACCAAAAATAAACAAATGGGACCTGCTGTTGCTGCTAAGTCGCTTCAGTCGTGTCTGACTCTGTGCAACCCCACAGACGGCAGCCCACCAGGCTCCCCCGTCCCTGGGACTCTCCAGGCAAGAACACTGGAGTGGGCTGCCATTTCCCTCTCCAATGCAGGAAAGTGCAAAGTGAAAGTGAAGTAGCTCAGTCGTGTCCAACTCTTAGCGACCCCATGGACTGCAGCCTACCAAGCTCCTCCGTCCATTGGACTTTCCAGGCAAGAGTACTGGAGCGGGGTGCCATTGCCTTCTCCAAAAGAAGACATAAAGGCTGCTAAAAAGCACATGAAAACATGTTCAGTGTCACTAATTACTGTTATTGTTGTTCAGTCACAAAATCATGTCTGACTCTTTACAACCCCATGGAGGGTAGCCCGCCAGGCTCCCCTGCCCATGGGATTTCCTAGGTAGGAATACTGGAGTGAGTTGCCATTTCCTTCTCCAGGGGATCTACCCAACCCAGGGACGGAACTCATGTCTCCTACATTGGCATTCATATTCTTTACCATCAAGCCATCAGGAAAACCCGATTATTAGAGAAATGCAAATCAAAACAACAATGAAGTGCTACCTCACACCTGTCAAAATGGCCATCATCAAAAAATCTACAAACAATAAATGCTGGAGAGGGTGTGGAGAAAAGGAAACTGTTCTACACTGTTAGTGGGACTGTAAATTGAAATAGCAACTATGGAGAACAGTCTAGAGATTTCTTAAAAACATAAAAATAAAGTTACCATATGATTCAGCAATCCCACTCCTGGGCATATATCCTAAAAAAGCCATGGTTCAAAGGGATACATGCACCCCAATGTTCACTGCAGCACTGTTTATAGGATCCAGGACATGGAAGCAACCTAAAAGTCCATTCCACAGGAATGGATAAAGAAGTTGTGGTACATATATACAACAGAATATTCAGTTCAGTTCAGTCGCTCAGTCGTGTCCAACTCTTTGCAACCCCATGAATTGCAGCACGCCAGGCCTCCCTGTCCATCACCAACTCCCGGAGTTCACTCAGACTCACATCCATCGAGTCGGTGATGCCATCCAGCCATCTCATCCTCTGTCGTCCCCTTTTCCTCCTGTCCCCAATCCCTCCCAGCATCAGAGTCTTTTCCAATGAGTCAACTCTTCGCATTACTCAGCCATTAATAAAACTGAAAGAATGCCATTTGCAGCAGCATGGATGGACCTAGAGGCTGTCACACTGAGTGAAGTGGGACACAGAAAGACAAATATCATATGATATTGCTCACACGCGGAATCTAAAAAAGGGGGTGGGTACAAATGGACTTATCTACAAAACCGACAGAGATAGAAAGCAAGCTTATAGTTCCCAGGGGAAAGAAGGGGGACGGATAAATTGGGAGATTGGGATTGATGTAAACACTATTACATTTAAAATAGATAACCAACAAGGACCTACTGTATAGCATATGGAGCTCTACTCAGTACTCCCCTATGGCCTATGTGGGAAAAGAATCTAAAAAGGATTGGCTACATCTATATGTACATGTATTACTGATTCACTTTGCTGTACACCTGAAACTAACAGAACATTGTAAATCAACTATATACCCCAATAAAACTTTGTAAAAATTAAGAGAGTTTATTTAAATTTTGCCTGGAGGTTCTTCAATTTTTATGGCCACAGAACACTTATTTTTTGCATATAGGACATAATTAATATCTACAGGCTCTGAGAAACACAGTCTGGAAAATGTCTGCCTACAATTGCAATTTACCCATCTCTATAATCTACTTATAGTTCAAATACAACCTCCCTCTCCCAGGAATTTCCTTTGTCTAATAACTATGACACCAGTGAACTTTTTCTTCTACATGTCCCCCATACTTTCAGAATCTAAGTGAAAAAGGAAGAAATATTCTTATTTCTTTTAGACATGGGACACCTGCACCTGTATACATCATCTCAGGTCAAAATACTTTCTCATGTGAGAAATTTTTTTCTTTTTCAGTGTTGCTGCTGTTACCACCAGTGTTATCACCACGTGTATACTTTTTTTGGAGAATTTGTTTTGAGCTACATCGCAAGCCTGCTTACCCCTCAGAGATCAGCAGGCTGAGACAATGGTGGCTGGATCCAGTGCCACAGCATGCAGTGGGGCGGGAATGATGGCTCTGATTATATGGCTTCCTTATTGTACCCAGTTTTCCTTGGCCAGATAGTCCCCAATTGTGGTCTGCCCTAAAGACATTCTTTGCAGTAGTCCATGGGTGTGGGTCTCAGGACATCAGTGTTTGGGGTCTTATTGGAAATGTGGCCTCTGACAGAATTTACCAGCTACGGAAGCCTACAGTATCCAGATTATAAGTGCCTAAGCTAGAGAGAGAGGTGAAAGAGACTCTTAGGTCCCTGAGCTCTACTGGAAAGGGGACTTTCTGTGTCAATACGCTTGAGCTTACTGCCCATAATGAAATATGTACATAGCTAAGACTCATTAATCCAATTTTCTAGCTCAAAGGATATAAAAATCCTGACAGGAAGAAATTCCCAAAGGGCTCAGGATTCATCATATTTTATTTAGTTTGTTTTCCCTTTTAAGTCCTGTTTATATGAAAAACCCCAAGGACTCTGTTGGAAACCATCCATTTCTCTGACAGGAGTTATTCTAGAGGCAGCAAGGGTCTCCCCAAGATAGCTTGGCAGGGGGAACAGGCAAAGGCCAAATCGTTTGGAGGCGTCTTCCCCAAGACGGATGATTCTGATCCTGGGAAATTAGTCTGGGGCTGATGCAAAAAGTCTTCGGGGGTAAAAGTCAATTCTGAAAGACTCATTGTTCCACTTCTACCAAGAGGTTGCTTAAGCAGCTGTGGAGAAGGGTTTGTAATGTGGTTATCACATTCATCTTGGGAAAGAGACATCACTGTGCTTTATGGAGAGCAGGGCAAGGAATTTGATGCTGGTGTCAGTAATGCTCACATTCACATCAGAGCCCCTCTCCCTCCTGAGAGCCTGCTCTCCTAACAGAAGTCTCAAGGAGCCCAAAGGCCTGCAGGAAGGACCAGGCAGAGCCCTGAGAGATCATTATGCTTCTGATACTGTCTCCTCCCTGCTGAGTCTTAATGGGGAAGGCTAACGGGGTCTGCTTAGCTGTGTGCACACATGTGAATGTCATAGGCCACAGAGGGGCAGGGTCCCATCCCACCTTCCCACAGTCACACACCCACGAATGGCCAGATCAATTCTGGGCCATAAGTGTGGTCCATACCTCTGGACACAGTGGGTGGGGAGAAGGAAACATATGGTGGGTCTGCTCTTTCATGCCACCAGATCAGGACAGCATTTCAGAAGGCCCCAGTCACCGGAGGACAAGATGCTGAACCTGACAACACAAGCTTTGAAGGGAATCCCACTGGGTCAGGGTGGTGTGGACAGAAGGAGTCACAGCATCCACACCCTGGACCCAAGATCTGGAGTCTGAAGGATGCCCTGGGTGAAATGGCTATGGTCCAGGCAGACCTTACTGCTGCTGAAATGGAGGGAAGCTGAGGCGGGGGAGGGTGTGGACTCAGGACACAGATGACTCTGTCACAAGGCCACACTGCTTTGCACAAGCAGATCACTGACCAACACCTGTGCATCTGTCCCTGGTCCTCGACAGACATGAGCATCGCTAAGGAGCTGTTGTGCTCTTCCATGACCTCTGAGATAGCACCATGTGGACACCAGCAGAGCAGGGTTTCCACCTCACAGTCTGCCGTGAAGAGTACATGAAGGTTCCACAGGCTTCAAGCAGGAGTATCACACATGGTGGGGCTTGGCATCACTAGATGGCTCACTCTTGGGCTTGTTTACTTAGGACTCTTCACAAGGGAGGAGTCAAAGAACTAATAAGGAGTCTTAAGTTCAAATTCAAGTGTATGTCCAAAATAACCAGACTTAGTAATCAGTGGAAAACAGACTTACATCAAAAGGCAGACCTCTGATTATAAAACCTTGGAAAAATCAGGTAGGTCAACTCAATACCCACTAGTGTCTACCTACTGTAACAGGAAGGAGGTGCCTAGTTCTCACATCATTCTGACCAAAGGGTCTGGTATGTTTTTCTAGAATTCTGGAAGGAAACCAAACATAGGGTTAAAAGTTAGGTCAAGGAAAGCTTGTTCAAGAACCCAATGAGGCAGCCTGGGACCCAAGCCATTTGAGGTATTTTAAGAGAACAGAAGACTCAGAAGTACCAGCACAACGTGGCCCCATGTAGACAGTACTGTGAGGCTGTCTCCCAAGAATAAGGGGGCTCGGTTCTGGGTCCAAGGAGTGTAGGACAGCTGGGCCTCCTCTTGTTGATCCAGCAAGTACATCAGGCCAGAAATCATACTATGGCAGACACAGTGTCCCTCCCCTGTTCTCCTAGTCAGCATTACCAACTGGAGGAACCAAGGAGTGGGAAAAGACTATCTTTTTCACAGTGAAACCTTGACATAGGAAAAAGCTTGATACTGTGACTCATGGAAGGAGGTTCAGGCTGCCATTCTTGTTTCTTTTCTGAGTCAAATTCCAAGGGATTTTAAAAATCACAAGAGAAAACTAGGATCAAGTTTTTACATTATGTTACTCCCAACACCTACATGTATGTGTGTATAAACAAATACTGTGTAAGGGGCTTCTTCACACTAATAGCTTAAAAAAAATGAGAATCTTTAGACAGAACCAAGAAACAGAATATACAACTTTGTGAAAACAGGATCTATTAACTCCTTCTCTTAAGGAACACCATAATGAAATTGCTCAACCCACGGCATCATCACATTTGTAGAAAAATAAAGAAAAAAATTAAAGCCTCACCTCCTGATACACATCAATGTAAGTTTCATGTGGATTAAAAGCTTAAGGTAAAAACAATTAACAGTACCAATTATTGCACAATCAATAAAGAAGGACTGTGCATATATCAAAGCAAAAGAAGAAATTACAAAAGTGTTAATAGAATTGACTACTAAAAAAGGTTTATGTTCATTAAAAGGCTTGCTATAGGCAATAGCAAGTACCCTATATGGAGTGGGTAGCCATTCCCTTCTCCAGGGGATCTTCCCGACCCAAGGATCAAACCCGTGTCCCCTGTGACTCCCGCATTGGCAGGTGAATTCTTTATCTCTGGACCACCTGGGAAGCCCTAGGGTACCATATAGGGATCGTGAATAACCCTTAGAAGGCTATAGTGATAGTCTGTTAAATATATAGCTATAATGTATGGATCTCTACATCCACAGAGAGGCAAATGACGAGACAAATCACCACCATCTTCCTATCAGTTAAAAACTCTAAGAGAATACTCTTCCTTCTCTCCCCACTGGTAGCCACTAGTTTTTTCTCCACACTTGCAAGTCTGCTTCTTTTTAGTTACCTTCGCTAGTCTGTTACTGTATTTAGGTTTCGCATGTAAGTGATATCCAACAGCATTTGTCTTGTCTGACTTATTTCACTGAGCACAGTGTCCCCAAGACCATCCATGTTATTGCAGACAGCAAACCCATTCGTTCATGGCTGCATAGTGTTCCACTGAACATCTTTATCCATCCATCCACTGATGCACGGCCCTTAGACTGCTTCTGTATCTTGGCAACTGTATTTAAATGATGCTGCTATGATCATTGGGGTGCATATATCTTTTCAAACTTGTGTTTTTGGTTTTTGGGGATTTATACCAAGGAGTGGGATTGTTAGATCATATGGCAATTCTAATTTTAGTGTTTGGAGAAATCTCAACAACATTTTCCACAGTGGCAGCATCAATTTATATTCCCACTATCCATGTATGAAGTTTCCCTATTATTGGAATCTTTTTTGAATGCATATTTCACCTTATTTATAATTATTCCTAGTTTTTCAAAATGTATATCTGAATCATTTAAAAAATGAAATATTAAAAACAACCAAGTGATATTTAAAAGACAAGTTGGAAAATATTCTGAAAAAAGGCAGGGTCAATATTCTTAATATATAAAGAGTTCTTTCAAATCAATAAGAAAACCATTAAGAATGTAATTGAAAAATCAACAAAGGATTATGAACAAATGCTCTAGTGAAAGAAGAAATTGAAATGGCCAATAAACACACAGACACAAAAGCATTCTACTTCAATACTAATAAAATAATGTAAATGGAAATAACAATGAAACACTAGAGTATACTTATAAAATTGGCAAACATTAAAAATATAATTGCTACTCATACACTTCTGGGGTGGAATGTGAGTGTAAATGATCCAATCTTCTTGCAAATCATTTTGATTATGGGTAATTTTTAAACTAAATAACTGGTTCCTAATTATAAATGCTATGGAGATGGTCCCCACCTTATAATGGTTTGACTTAATGATTTTCCAACTTTATGAGGGTAATGAAAGCAGTGCATATTCAGTAGAAACCATACTGCAGCTTTTGAGTTTTGACCTTCTCCAGGGCAAGTGATCTGCAGCATGAGACCTTCTTGTGATGCTGGGAGTGGCTGGAAAGCTCCCAGTCATGTGACCACGTGGCAGTGACTGGAGGGCACAGCTCCCACACAGCCACGTGATCATGGGGGTGAACAACCCACATGCTTACAACCATTCTGCACCCTTACAACCACTGTGTTTTTCACTTTAAGTCAGTATTCAATAAATTACATGAAATGTTCAACACTTTATTATAAAACACGCTTTGTGTTAGATGACTCTGCTCCACTATAAGCTACTGTAAGTATTCTGAGCATGTTTAGGTAAGCTTGGCTAAGTTGTGATGTTTGATAGGTTAGGTGTATTGAATGCGTTTTCAACACCTGATGGGTTTATGAGGACATAACCCCATTGTAAGTCAAGGAAGATCTGTACTTGCTTTTGCAGGAAGTTTATACACTATTGAAAAGTATAGCAATGATGATCAGAGCCACTAGCACTTCAATACCTGAGAAACAAAGAATTTTAACTGTTTGCCATATTTTCCTCATCTTGTCTGAGGGTATTTATGTGAGCATGTGTACTAATTTATGTGAGCATTTGGTATGTTGTGTTTCTCTTCACTTAATATTGTTTGTGAGTGTGATCTTATGCCATTGCATTATCTCTAAAAACATGACAATTTATGATTGTATAATTTATCATATGGATGAATTTGTACCATAAACCACTCCCCTTCTGTTGGACCTGTAGGTTTTTCACTATGTGAAAGCGTCACTCTGACTCCATGTTTTCTGTATCTTCAATAATTGCGATTTGTCTAGGTTATTCTTATAATAACAGGGAAACAAAGACATTGTGAGACAGACAAAAACTAGATTCTTCACCACCCACAGACTCTCATCACAAGAATTTCCAAAGGATATGCTGTACACAGGAGGACACTGACCCCAGATAGAACTTCCAAAGTTCAGAGTGATAATGGGCAAAGAAAAAGGCAAATATCTGGGTAAAACCAAATAAATATTAACTGTATACAACAATGATAACATCTTAGAAGTTCAAAGAATATAGAATTCAAGCACATACCAACAACAGCATGTAAGTTAGAGCAGAAGTACCTTAAGGTTCTTCCCAGTACCTCCCAGGAGTGAGAAAAAGATACTAATCAACTTCAGACTCTGATAAATAAAGTACGATGTCAAAATTTCTGGATTAATCACTAAAAGAATAGAAATGGCATGACTAGCTTCGAAAGTAATGGATCAAATTAAAAAATAGAATCAGAAAAAAAATAATTCAAAAGAAGACAAAGGGGAAAGAAAAAGAATCCTGGAAAAGGCAAAATAAAAAGCATAAAATATTAATGAAATGGAATTATCATAAATACATGTGTGCATAATGATTTAGTTAAGATAAAGAATGTAACATAACGTGAAAAATAAAACCTAGCTATTGGTTGTTAACAGACAACTAAGACTAAAAGGCAAAGAAAGTATTAAAGAAGGAACCCTAGGCTCATGCTAATTCAGAAAGTTCATGTAGCTATAGCATCAGAATTATTGAAATTTTTGACATCAGAGTCCTTAAATGATCAAAGTTTAAAGCAGAAGGACTATGGAAAATAAAGATTCAGTATATAGTGACATAAGCTTCACATCCCCAGGAAAGCAGTCTTCCTAAATATGCATGCACTTAATAATCAAAAAGGCAATCCAAGTGTATTCAACATGTACATATCAAAGAAAACAGGATAAAGCATACAGAAGAAACTGTAAAAGAATGTATTTCCAACCTTAAGGTAGGGAAGGATTATTAAGGTTAAGACACAAAAATGCCTATATCAGGAAAATATTTTAAAATTTCAAGTATTAAATGAACAGTTTCTCTGTATTAAAAGACACCACCAAGAAAGTTGAAAGAAGCAGCCTACAAACTGGAAAGCGAATATTTGGAGCACATATCTGAAAAAAGATTAGTGTCCAGAAGAGAATAATAATACTCCTCTAAAGAATAAAAAGACACTTCACAATACAAAAAAACAACAAAAGACTTGAACAGGAACTTAATGAATAAGAAAACAAGAATGAAAGATAAATGTAAGAAAAGATATTCATATACACCAAAGAAAACCACAATAAGACAACACTTCATACACATCAGGTTGACAAATGCTTAAAAAAGACCACAAATAGAACAAGAACTTTCATATAGTGATGGAACAGATGTAAAGAGAACAATCACTGGACAATTTGACATTTCTAATAATTTGGAAAGTGAGCATTGTTCAGTCAGTTCAGTACAGTCGCTCAGTTGTGTCCGACTCTTTGCAACCCCTTGGACTGCAGCATGCCAGGCTTCCCTGTCCATCACCAACTCCCAAAGCTTGCTCAAACTCGGGTACATTGAATCAGTGATGCCATCCAACCATCTCATCCTTTGTCATCCCCTTCTCCTCCCGCCTTCATCTTTCCCAGCATCAGGGTCTTTTCCAATGAGTCGGTTCTTCACATTAGTGGCCAAAGTTTTGGAGTTTCAGCTTCAGCGTCAGTCTTTCCAATAAATATTCAGGACTTATTTCCTTTAAAATTGACTGGTTGGATCTCTTTGCAGTCCAAGGGGCTCTCAAGAGTTTTCTCCAACACCACAGTTCGAAAACATCAATTCTTCAGTGCTCAGCTTTCTTTATAGTCCAGTTCTCACATCCATACATGACCACTGGAAAAACCAGTAGTTTTTTGTCAGTAGTTTTTAATCAAAGCTTTTACTAGATGGACCTTTGTTGGCAAAGTAATGTCTCTGCTGTTTAATACACTGTCTAGGTTCATCATAGCTTTTCTTCCAAAGGGCAAATATCTTTGAATTTCATGGCTGTGGTCACCATCTGCAGTGATTTTGGAGTCCCCCAAAATAAAGTCTCTCACCTTTTCAGTTGTTTCTCCACCTGTTTGCCATGAAGTAATGGGACTGGATGCCATGATCTTAGTTTTCTGAAGGTTGAGTTTTAAGCCTACTGTTTAACTCTCCTCTATCACTTTTATCAAGAGGATTTTTAGTTCCTCTTTGTTTTCTGCCTTAAGGATGGTGTCATCTGCATATCTGAGGTTATCGCTATTTCTCCCAGCAATCTTGATTCTGACTTGTGTTTCATCCAGCCTGGCATTTTGCATGATGTACTCTGAATATAAGTTAAATAAGCAGGGTGACAATATACAGTCTTGACATACTCCCTTCCCAATTTGGAACCAGTCTGTTGTTTCATGTCCAGTTCTAACAGTTACTTCTTGACCTGCATACAGATTTCTCAGGAGGCAGGTCAGGTGGTCAGGTATTTTCCACAGTTTGTTGTGGTCCACACAGTCAAAGGCTTTGGTGTAGTCAAATAGATGTTTTTCTGGAACTCTCTTGCTTTTTTGATGATCCAATGGATGTTGGCAAATTGATCTCTGGTTCCTCTGCCTTTCCTAAATCCAGCTTGTATATCTGAAATTTCTTGGTTCATGTACTATTGAAGCCTGGCTTGGAGAATGTTGAGCATTACTTTGCTAGCGTGTGAGATGACTGCAATTGTGCGGCAATTTAAATATTCTTTGGCATTGCCCTTCTTTGGGATTGGAATGAAAACAGACCTTTTCCAGTCCTGTGGCCACTGCTGAGTTTTCCAAATTTGCTGGCATCTTGAGTGCAGCACTTTCACAGCATCATCTTTCAGGATTTGAAATAGCTCAACTGGAATTCCATCACCTCCACTAGCTTTGTTCATAGTGATGTTTCCTAAGACCCACTTGACTTCGCATTCCAGGATGTCTGGTTCTAGGTGAGTGATCACACCGTCATGGTTATCTGGGTCATGAAGGTCTTTTTTGTATAGTTTTTCTGTGTATTCTTGCCACCTCTTTTTAATATCTTCTGCTTCTGTTAGGTCCATGCCATTTCTGTCCTTTATTGTACCCATCTTTGCATGAAATGTTCCCTTGGTATCTCTAATTTTCTTGAAGAGATCTCTAGTCTTTCTCATTCTATTGTTTTCCTCTATTTCTTTGCACTGATCACTGAGGAGGGCTTTCTTATCTTTCCTTGCTATTCTTTGGAACTCTGCATTCAGATGGGTATATCTTTCCTTTTCTCCTTTGCCTTTCTCTTCTCTTCTTTTCTCAGCTATTTGTAAGGCCTCCTCAGACAACCATTTTGCCTTTCTGCATTTCTTTTTCTCAGGGATGGTCTTGATTACTGCCTCTTGTACAATGTCACAAACTTCTGTCCATAGTTCTTCAGGCACTCTGTCTATCAGATCTAATCCCTTGAAGCTATTTGTCACTTCCACTGTATAATCATAAGGGATTTGATTTAGGTCATACCTGAATGGCTTAGTGGTTTTCCCTACTTTCTTCAGTTTAAGTCTGAATTTTGCAATGAGGAGTTCATGATCTGAGCCACAGTCAGCTCCTGGTCTTGTTTTTGCTGACTGTATAGAGCTTCTCCATCTTTGGCTGCAAAGAATATAATCAATCTGATTTCAATATTGACCATGTGGTGATGTCTACGTGTAGTCTTCTCTTGTGTTGTTGGAAGAAGGGGTTTGCTATGACCAGTGCGTTCTCTTGCAAAACACTGTTAGCCTTTGCCCTCTTCATTTTGTACTCCCAAGGCCAAATTTGCCTGTTACTCCAGGTTTCTCTTGACTTCTACTTTTGTATTCCAGTCCCCTATAATGAAAAGGGCATCTTTTGGGGGTGTTAGTTCTAGAAGTTCTTATAGGTCTTCACAGAACCATTCAACTTCAGCTTCTTCAGCATTACTTGTTGGGGCATAGACTTGTATTATTATGATATTGAATGGTTTGCCTTGGAAACAAACAGAGATCATTCTGTCATTTTTGAGCTTGCATTCAAGTAGTGCGTTTGAGACTCTTTTGTTGACTATGAGGGCTACCCCGTTTCTTTTAAGGGATTGTTGCGCAGAGTAGTAGATTTAAGGGTCATCTGAGCATTTGCTATACACCAACAATTTCATTCCTAGGTAAATGCTCTGGGAAACGTTTGCACATGTATACCTGGAGACGTCTAAGGATGTTAATATCAGCATTGTTTGTGATAGAAAAAATGGAAAATGACATGTCCATTAGACATCTAAATTACTGTTTATAACACTGAATATTACATAACAATGAGTGTGATTAAAATCCAGCTACACACAACAGCATAGATAAATCTTGAGAACATAGTATTTTGTGAAGGAATATTTCTAAACTATGAAAATGTTTGGAAGCAAGCAAAACTAAACTAAATATCTTTAAAGGATACAAATATGTGCCAAACTGTAAAGAAAATTAATGTGGCAGTAAGCACAGAAGTCAGGGGTTACTTTGAAGTGGAGAGGGGAAGGGATGATAGGAGATGACTTCAAAGTAAATGGCAATGATCTATTTCTTACTGTTGCTGGTAGACACACTAGTGGTTTTGTATTGTTACTGTTTCTTTAATATGTTTCATAGATTAAAAAATAACCTATTTTATAATGAATAAAAATAATTCTAAAAATGAAAAATAGTAAGTATGTTAGTAAAAAATGTTTATTTATTAAGGTAGGTCTGGCCTAACCTTACAACAATATGGTAACCATGAGGGAACATCCCTCTGCGAATTAGAAAATACAAAGACGGAACACAGTTATACTACAAATTCTTTGGTTATATTCACCATTCCTTGAATTAATCTGAATTAGTTATGCTTTGCTTGGGATGAAAATGTTTTCAGTTGGTTCATATTGCTTGAGATGCATACTTGATTTTTTTATTACCCAAAATGTCTCACTGAGGAAACAGCTGATATCAATGATGAGTTTAAAGAGAAATATCTATGCTGATAGAAATGCTTGCTTAGGGTAGAAGTTTCAGCTCCAGAAGGCAATACATATATACCCCCAAACAACAACAACAAACTTAGAAAAAGCTATGTGGCAGATTCTATTTTCCAAACACAGCCAAAATATGTTCTTCCTTATTATATGATCTTGATACAACTCATACAGGGAGGTCCTCTCCTTGCACTTGGAGCTTTGTGTCAACCTATGGGAGGTGTGATGATCTGCAACTTCTAAGTCAGAGAATGTGATAGAGCTTCTCATTCTCTCTTCCTCCCACTCTCCCTCCCTTCCCCTTTCCCTTCCTCATTCCCTTTCTCTCTTCCTCCCTCCTTTTCTTTCTTCCTTCCTCCCTCTCTCTCTCTCTCTGCCTACATGGTCTTGGAATCCAGCTGCCAAGTTCTGATGGAGCCCAAGAAATGCACAAGAGAAGTTCAAGAAAGCATACATGTGGATATTCTAGTTGAAGCTGACAGCCAGCATTGATGCCAAACACACAAGAATGCTTTCAGTAGGACTCCAGTCCCAGTCACCATCTGATGACAACCACACAAGGGACTCCACACAAACCACCCAGCTGAGCCCAGTCAAGCCCTGGAACCTCAGTACTAAAAACAATAAGAGATTTGGCATTATTTTATGCCACCAAAATTGGAGTGGTCTGTTACATAGCAACAGATAAGTGGAACAAACTATATTATTAAGTTCCCTTAAAGCAAGTGAAGGAAAGACAATATAGAGTATTAAGTGAATGTCAGAAACCCAGAACATAAAATTCAGCTTTGCCACTAACTAGATGTATACTTGGTTAACTACTGTGAGTCTCGATTACCCTAAAATGAAAAATTGGGGATTATCATCAACTTGTATCTCAAAGTTTTTTAAGGTAGGGATATGATATCCATTATACTGTACACTGTACAGAAGAGACATCAGAGGCTAATGATACTCATACATCATTAAGCCAGCATTGGCTCCCATTCTCGTCCAGACCTCTTTCATCCCTCTATGAGCCATGGATACAATTTTCCACAGCCAACAGCATGAGGATGTGCCTACTGTGTCTGCAACTCTCACGTGAGGGATCAATTGGTTACAATTGTATCTCTTAATTTTCTTTTTTTTCTCCCATTCTAGAAAATTGGTCATGGTTCCAGAACAGCAAAACCTAGCAAGTAAGAAAGGCAGCGTAACAGAATGCTAAGAGCACAGTCTCTGGAGTCCGGCTGTCTGAGTTCAAGTCCTAACTCTGCCTCTTACTGGTTTTGTGATCTTGGACAGTTCATATGCTGTCTATGCCTCTAGTTCTTTATCTAAAGAATGGAATTAATAACATTATTTACTGCATTCTCCAGGCCAGAATTCTGGAGTTGGTAGCCATTCCCTTCTCCAGGGGATCTTCCTGACCCAGGGATCAAACCCAGGTCTCCCACATTGCAGGCGGATTCTTTACCAGCTGAGCCACAATGCAGGAGACCTGGGTTTGAGTCCTGGGCCAGGAAGATCCCCCGGAGAAGGGAATGGCTACCCACTCTAGTATTCTAGCCTGGAGAATTCCATAGACAGAGGAGCATGGCAGGCTACAGTCCTTGGGTCGCAAAGAGCTGGACATGACTAAGCAACTAAAACACACACACACACACACACACACACACACACACACTGCATAAGTGGATGATGAGGATTAAGTTAAATAAATTAACACATGGAGTGCTTTGAACCTTGCCTGACACACAGCAAGTTCCTCACGAGCATTCAGAGTGCTTGGTCATTAAACTGGAGGGGGTGACTTATTTTGGTCATGCCAAGAGAAGAACTCAATAAAAACAGAAGAGCTGGCTTCATTCCCAAACAGCCACCACCAGAGAGCAGGAGGGCTCTGGTCAGGGGATACAGGCCCCTGTAGTGCCATCCTAAAGAGAAACCTCAGTAGCCATTGTTCCAAAGGCACTAGGGACAGACCTGGGGGGATGATGTGATCGGGCAACAGCTGCTGTACTTCTGATGTCTGCAACAGACAACATGTACCCAGAAATAATCGACACAAAAAAATGTGACTCACATACCAGACAGCGCCTAGAAGGATAGTCTAGAAAATGAGAATCAAAGAGTCCTCCCAGTGGGGAGCAAGCACAACGAGAAAGGCATCCTTTCTTCTGCAATACAACGCCCAGACACGTTCAATACCCTAATTATAATAGAGGAGGAAAAAATGCCAATTCTTTGTCATCCTAAGTGATGTTCATCCCCTGTCCCTCGCTCTGTCTGCCCTCACAGAAATGAAGGAGAACATGACTGATTTGGCTCTTTTAAAAGATGGCTCCTCCCCCACAAATATACTGAGTGTCATTAGCAGGAAATACTTCTGTAGCACAATGCAAATACAGGTAGTAAAATTCACATAACCATAGCAGGCTGCATGGCATTATTGGATCTAATTAGCAAATGTCAATATACTATTCCTTGCTAACTTTAACACTTGCATCCTTGGCTATTTCAGAAAGTCTATGAAAGATTCCATTAGACAAGTGACCTAACAGATTGTATTTCCTATCTAGTCTCTATATTAATAGAGTGGGCTTCCCTGGGGTCTCAGTCATAAAGAATCTGCCTTCCACTGCAGGACACTTGGCTTCAATGCCTGAGTCAGGAAGATCCCCTGGAGAAGGAAATGGTTACCCACTTCAGTATTCTTGCCTGGGAAATCCCATGGACAAAGGAGCCTGGTATGTTACAATCCTTGGGGTCACAAAAGAGTCAGATATAACAGCAACTAAACAACAACAACAAATATTAATAAGGGAGCTTCTCTCTGAAATTCAAGGGTCAGGAAGCTCCCTACATGACAGGAAAGCTAACTCTGGCTTTTGAGAAGCAAGATCCAGCAGCATAGCTAGCACCCCTCTGATAAGACTAGCACACAATGAAGGAAGGCGGCCGAGGGTGACAGGTGTAATTAAAATTATGCTCAGTTGCTGATCTGCCAGACAGATAAATTTCATAAGCACTAAATTGCATCAGTTTACTGAAAAAAGTTACAATTGACTGCTCATTTTTGTTGAATTCAACATTGATTCAAAGCTGGGATCCTGGAACTCTTCACTGTGAATAATGAAATCTCACCAGGTCTTTGGAATAAAAACAGCACCAACCTTTGACCCAAAGAAATGCTTAAGGTATTAATGCAGATGATGTGAGAAAAATTTCCCAGTTATTGTTATCCACTCCACTTAGTTAGTTAAGTTGCTCAGTCGTGTCCAACTCTTTGCGACCCCGTGGACTGTAGCCCACCAGGCTCCTCCGTCCATGGGATTCTCCAGGCAAGAATACTGGAGTGGGTTGCCATTTCCTTCTCCAGGGGATCTTCCCAACCCAGGGAACAAACCCAGGTCTTCTGCATTGCAGGCAGACGCTTTAACCTCTGAGCCACCAGGGAAGTCCACTCCACTATTACTCTGCAATTTGGATAACTTAGTCATGAAAACTAACTTCCATTTCGTATAGAACAATTCCTAGGAAGGGGGCTACCTGCCATGTAAGAAAAATGGGAGAACCAAAGAGTGAGGCAGGGAAAAGAAAATGACTGATTAGCCAATGATGTCATATGTCAATCATCTCTACTGTGCAGGTGATATAAGGCTAGAGGTAGCACAGGTGAGATAGACCTGGGAGCAGGACCTAATGACAGTAGTGGGAAAGACACTTGCACTTACAGTATTTGCCACATACTAAACCTGTATGCAGGTCAGGAAGCAACAGTTAGAACTGGACATGGAACAACAGACTGGTTCCAAATAGGAAAAGGAGTACACCAAGGCTGTATACTGTCACCCTGCTTATTTAACTTCTATGCAGAGTACATCATGAGAAACGCTGGGCTGGAAGAAGCACAAGCTGGAATCAGGATTGCCGGGAGAAATATAAATAACCTCAGATATGCAGATGACATCATCCTTATGGCAGAAAGTGAAGAGGAACTAAAAAGCCTCTTGACGAAAGTGAAAGAGGACAGTGAAAAAGTTGGCTTAAAGCTCAACATTCAGAAAACGAAGATCATGGCATCTGGTCCCATCACTTCATGGGAAATAGATGGGGAAACAGTGGAAACAGTGTCTGACTTTATTTTTGGGGGCTCCAAAATCACTGCAGATGGTAATTGCAGCCATGAAATTAAAAGACGCTTACTCCTTGGTAGGAAAGTTATGACCAACCCAGATAGCATATTCAAAAGCAGAGACGTTACTTTGCCAACAAAGGTCCGTCTAGTCAAGGCTATGGTTTTTCCAGTAGTCATGCATGGATGTGAGAGTTGGACTGTGAAGAAAGCTGAGCACCGAAGAATTGATGCTTTTGAACTGTGGTGTTGGAGAAGACTCTTGAGAGTCCCTTGGACTGCAAGGAGATCCAACCAGTCCATTCTAAAGGAGATCAGCCCTGGGTGTTCTTTGGAAGGAATGGTGCTAAAGCTGAAACTCCAGTACTTTGGCCGCCTAATGTGAAGAGTTGACTCATTGGAAAAGACTCTGATGCTGGGAGGGATTGGGGGCAGGAGGAGAAGGGGACGACAGAAGATGAAATGGCTGTATGGCATCACTGACTCGATGGATGTGAGTCTGAGTGAACCCCGGGAGTTGGTGATGGACAGGGAGGCCTGGCGTGCTGCAATTCATGGGGTCGCAAAGAGTCGGACACAACTGAGCGACTAAACTGAACTGAACTGAAGTCTTCTAGACTTCATGCTAGACATCAAAAAGAGTAGGACTGGCCTGAGCACAGAACCACAGAAGAAAGAACATTCATGTACAGTGTGGTAGGGAACAGGATAGGACCAGGATAAGAACTGTATCCCAAGTCCACCAAATGGAAAGAAGACAAGACTATTGGAATAGGATGGTCAATTTTATGTGTCAGCTTGGCTAGTCCATGGCACCCAGATACTTGGCCAAATATTATACTAGATGTTTCTCTAAAAGTATTTTTAAGATGGATTAACATTTAAATCTGTATACTTTGAATAAAACATATTATATTTCATAATGTGGGTGGGCCTCATCCAATCAGTTGAAAGCCTGACAAGAACAAAAACGGACTTTCTCTGAAAAAGAAGAGGAATTCTGCCAGCAAAGTGTCTTTGGACTTGAACCACAGTATCAACTCTTTCTGAGTCTCCAGCCTACCCATCTACCTTGCAGATTTTGTGCTTTCCAGCCTCCACAACTGCATGAGTCAATCCCTTAAAATCCATCCATCCATCATTCTCTCTACATATATGCACATGTATACACACACATATACACACATACAAATACACACTACACACACACACACACACACATATCCTACTGGTTCTGTTTCTCTGAAGAACCCTGACTAATACAGCCACATTAAAACACGGAACTAGGAAATCAGCTTCAAAGCCCTGAGAATACCACCTATCTAGAACAGGATGACTGTCTCCCAGGTGCTGTTCTGGGTAGCTGGGCCTATTACCCCCACTATATACCCCAAGATATATGGGATGCAAAAAGGAATACCAGACCAAATGGCTCACTGGACATTTTCAGGGTGAATAATTCATTCATTTGATACATATTTATTGAATGCCTACTATGTGCCATGCCCTGTGTTAGGTGCTAGAGAATCCGGGCTCTTCTTGATACAGAGTAGGCATTCAACAAATATCTACTGAATAAGTAAGATCTTCAACTCTAAAAAGTTAAACTTACTCATTTTTATGATTGTTATATTTTGTAAAGAATTCTGAACCCAGGTGACTAAATCTGGAACTCAAGTCAAGATACCAGGAGGGCAAGGATCTCATACAGGCTAGGGTGACAGTGACAAGAATTCCTAATGAGAGGAGAAGGGTTCTGGGACCTTCCTTCACAATCTGGAGATTTTCTCCTCAAACTATTTTTATTTTTTGAACTTAATTCTTACTAGTGGAAACAATGTGTGTCAGAAAGACAAAGCCTTCAGAGACAAACAGGCCCCACTTTACACAAATAATGTAGTCATCAAAAGCTCTAAGGCCAGTTTTATGTAAATCCAATGTTTATAAAAGTGTCCTATTACTAAAAGACCTCCAAGGTGAATTCTTTTGTATAGCCAATGATCACTCCCTAAAGTGGTTCAACAGAACTTTCTGAGGCAACAGAAATGTTCTATATCATGGTATCCAATATGGTACCCACTAGCCAAGTGGTCCATCTCTCACATTCATATATGGCTACTGGAAAAAACCATAGCTTTGACTATACAGACTTTTGTTAGTAAACTGATGTCTCTGCTTTTTAATATTCTGTCTAGGTTTGTCATAGTTTTCCTCCCAAGGAGCAAGCATCTTTTAATTTCATGGCTGCAGTCACCATCTGCAGTGATTTTGAAGCCCAGGAAAATAAAATCTGTTACTGCTTCCACTATTACCTCATCCATTTGCCATGAAGTGATAGGACTGGATGTCATGATCTCAGTTTTTCGAATGTTGAGTTTCAAGTTGGAACATAAAGAAAGCTGAGATCTAAAGAATTGATGCTTTTGAATTGTGGTGCTAGAGAAGACTCTTCAGAGTCCCTTGGACAGTATATTAAACCTCGATGACATATTAAGCCTAGATAGCATACTAAAAAGCAGAGACATTACTTTACCAACAAATGTCTGTCTAGTCAAAGCTATGGTTTTTCCAGTAGTCATGTATGGATGTGAGAGTTGGACCATAAAGAAGGTTGAGTGCTGAAGAACTGATGCTCTCAAACTGTGGTGCTGGAGAAGACTCTTGAGAGTTCCTTGGACAGCAAGGAGATGAAACCAGTTAATCCTAAAGGAAATCAACCCAGAATATTCAGTAGAAGGACTTACTGAAACTGAAGCTCTAATACTTTGGCTACCTGATGTGAAGAGTCAACTCATTGGAAAAGACCCTGATGCTGGGAAAGACTGAAGGCAAAAGAAGAAGGGAATGGTAGAGGATGAGATGGTAAGATAGAATCACTAACTCAATGGGCATGAATGTGAGCAAACTCGAAGAGATAATGGAGGCAGAGGATACTGGTGTGCTACAGTCCATGGAGTTGCAAAGAGTTGGATACGACTTAGCAACTGAACCACAGCAAGCCAAGTGGATCACTGCAATGTAGCTAATGTGACTAAGCAATCAAACCTCTGGTTTTATTCCTTTTTAATCCATCTTAATAACCATATGGGGCTAGAAGCTAGCATACTGGACAGCACAGCCCCAGAATGGAGGAAGTTGTTAAAGTATATTTTAACAAAGCAGGGCTGTCCAGGCATGGGGTGACTTCTTCCATCAATTACTGATAGACTGGCTCATCAGCAATCTGACTGTGATCTTCCCTCCTCACTCCCAGCACCCACCACCCTTTGGTGGCCTTCATTCTCCTTTGTATGACAGTAGGCAACCTCAAGGAAATCTCAAGCCTGTCCTCCTGTGAAAAGTCTGCTGGGCAAGGAACTACTGAGGGTGACAGAAGGGACGCCAGGATGGGTGGTGGAAGAGTGGTGTCTATGATGCTCTATGGTGGCGATACTGTTCATACTGTTCAAAATCACTGCAGATGGTGACCACAGCCATGAAATTAATTTTATTGCTCCTTGGAAGAAAAGCTATGACAAACCTAGACAGCATATTAAAAAGCAGAGACATTACTTTGCCAACAAAGGTCTGTCTAGTCAAAGCTATGGTTTTTCCAGTAGTCACGTACAGATGTGAGAGTTGGACCATAAAGAAGGTTGAATGCCGAAGAACTGATGCTTTCAAACTGGTGCTGGAAAAGACTCTTGAGAGTTCCTTGGACAGCAAGGATATCAAACCAGTCAATCCTAAAGGAAATCAACCCTGAATATTCATTGGAAGGACTGAGGTTGAAGGTAAAGCTCCAATACTTTGGCCATCTGATCTGAAAAGCTGATTCATTGGAAAAGACGCTGATGCTGGGAAAGACTGAGCATAGGAGGCTACAGAGTATGAGCTGGTTGGATGGTATCATTGACTCAATGGATAAGATTCTGAGCAAACTCTGGGAGATAGTGAAGGACAGGGAAGCCTGGTGTGCTGTAGTCCATGGAGTCACAAAGAATTGGACACCACTGATGGACTGAACAATAACAATGTGGTGAGGATAAACATCACCATAAATGCCTGTCTCCTTTAGATTGTAAGGAACCAACTTTCTTGTTTTCTCCATTATGTGATGGCGGGGTTTGGGGGATTTTCTGCCTGGATGCACACACACCTCCTTTGCTTCTCTTTTGAAGTTGGGATGACTCTGACACATCAGATGGGCCAGTTGTCAAAAGAGACTTGTCCCCACATTCTGAGCTGTGAGTCTCCTCTGGGAGAGGCAAACTGCCTTCTTGGGAATGGAGCTGAAGGGCTGAGTGAGTGGCAATTACAGGGAGAGGATGCATGGTTTTTGCCCATGGGAAATGGAGTATAAAAATCATTTCAGCCAGACTCTCTCACTGGGCAAAATGCTATGTCCCAGAGGAAATGTAACTCATGCCACTACCACTTGCTGACTCTAAAGGACGAAAAATGGGACCCAGCAGAGAATGTCTGCACAGCCAGTATGGCAGCACAGGGCTTGTGGCTTGTAGTGTGTTCCCAAACATAGTCACCGGCACATTGAGCAGCAGGAGACCACTGAGGTTTCTCCCAGCTTTCTGGGGACAAGAGATAACATATGTGTCGGTGGTGACGTCATTCCTGGAGGTGGCTTTTGTATCCCTACCACTGCTTAAGGCAGCAAGTTTGCTGGGAAAGGTCACGGGACAGGGGCGCTTCCCCAGTGGCTTAGCAGTAAAGAATCTGCCTGAAATGCAGGAGACCCTGGTTTGACCCCTCCAGTGTTTCTTGCCTGGAAAATCCCACGGACAGAGGAGCCTGGTGGGCTACAGCCCACAGGGTCACAAAAAATCAGACATGAATGAAGTGACTGAGCATGCATGGGGTAGGGAGGACAGTAAGGTATGTGCCTCTCACCTACCCACCCACTCAAGGGCTCTCTAGAAATGAAACTGACCTCAGAGAAGTGAATGACAGGATTGATGCTCAAAGGGACACATGCAAAATCCCCTACAGAGACTCAACCCTAGAATGAAAGGTTTATTGGTAACTAACGGCTGGTCTAAAGACAATGTGGAGAAGGTAATGGTAACCCACTCCAGTATTCCTGCCTGGAGAATTCCATGAACAGAGGAGCCTGGCGGGCTATAGTCTATGGGGTCTCACAGAGTCTGACATGACTGAGTGACTAACACTTAAAAACAATGACACAGCCAGACAGGTAACATGTCAATCAGAAAAAGAAAATGGTCAATGGAGAACCAAGAAGAAAATGAGAGTTTGAGAGGCAATTATGGGCAGTGCCCATCAAAACTCTCCCTAGAGGATTCACAGTACATAGATGGTCAGGGAAGACTAATCCTATAAGGAGAACAGATCATCAATGTATCTTAGCTGGAATGTGGGTGGGGAAGTTGGCTTCTTACCATCAACTAAATCTCCTTGCTCGCATTCTCTACTCACCTAAGGAGCACTAATTGTAATCTGGCTCTCACAGAGCTCTCCTAGAGGGAGAGGAAGGCTGACCTGTGCTGTGCATATCCCAGTCCCCACCTATCTGACAACAGGATGGGTTATCTTGTTTGCCATTTAAACAATGGTCTCCTGTTGTTGCTCAGTCCCTCAGTCTTGTCCAGTTGCAACCACGTGGACTGCAGCATGCCAGGGTTCCTTGTCCTTCCCATCTCCGGGAGCTTGCTCAAATACGTGTCTATTGAGTCATTGATGCCATCCAACCGTCTTATCCTCTGTGGTTGCCTTCTCCTGCCTACAATCTTTCCCAGAATCAGGGTCTTTTCCAATGAATCAGCTCTTCACATCAGGTAGCCAAATTGTAATAGGAGGGAAAGAGGCAAAGTACAACTTTTGAAAGAATGACATAGCCAAGGACACAACTATTTCAAATCCTAAAAGATGATGCTGTGAAAGTGCTTCACTCAATATTCCAGCACATTTGGAAAACGCAGCAGTGGCCAAAGGACTGGAAAAGGTCTGTTTTCATTCCAATCACAAAGAAAGGCAATGCCAAACAATGCTCAAACTACCGCACAATTGCTCTCATCTCACATGTTAGTAAAGTAATGCTCAAAATTCTCCACACCAGGCTTCAACATTATATGAACTGTGAACTTCCAGATGTTCAAGCTGGATTTAGAAAGGCAGAGGAACCAGAGATCAAGTTGCCAACATCCACTGGATCATCAAAAAAGCAAGAAAGTTTCAGAAAAACATCTACTTCTGCTTTATTGACTATGCCAAAGCCTTTGACTGTGTGAATCCAACAAACTGTGGAAAACTCTTAAAGACATGGAATACCAGACCACCTGACCTGCCTCCTGAGAAACCTGTATGCAGGTCAAGAAGCAACAAGAAGTTAGAAGTGGACATAGAACAAGAGACTGGTTCCAAATCGGGAAAGGAGTACGTCAAGGCTGTATATTGTCACCCTGCTTATTTAACTTATATGCAGAGTACATTATGAGAAACGCTGGGCTGGAAGAAGCACAAGCTGGAATCAAGATTGCCGGAAGGCTGTCTTTTCACCTTGCTTATAGTTTCCTTTGCTGTGCAGAAGCTTTTAATTTTAATTAGGTCCCATTTGTTTATTTTTGCTTTTATTTCCAATATTCTGAATCAGTTCTAATGAGGTGGATGAAACTGGAGCCTATTATACAGAGTGAAATAAGCCAGAAAGAAAAACACCAATACAGTATACTAACGCATGCATATGGAATTTAGAAAGATGGTAATGATAACCCTGTATGTGAGACAGCAAAAGAGACACAGATGTATAAAACAGTCTTTTGGACTCTGTGGGAGAGGGAGAGGGTGGGATGATTTGGGAGAATGCCATTGAAACATGTATAATATCATATATGAAACGAATCACCAGTCCAGGTTCGATGCATGATAGAGGATGCTTGGGGCTGGTGCACTGGGATGACCCAGAGGGATGGTATGGGGAAGGAGGTGGGAGGAGGGTTCAGGATGGGGAACACGTGTACACCCATGGCGGATTCATGTTGATGTATGGCAAAACCAATACAATATTGTAATTAGCCTACAATTAAAATAAATAAATTTATATTAAAAAAAAGAAGTGAGACAGGAAGGAATACATACAATGTAATTCCATTTTTATAAAGGTTGAAAACAGGCAACACAAAACTATATTGTTTAAGGATCCATAAGGTAATAAAATTGTAAATGTAAGAAATTTAATTTGTTGAAATTTTCTCATATATAAATGGAGATACAAATAAAGCCAGATTCAAAAGATTTCCGAGATAATTGAAGAAGTTAATCCACGTAACAGACTCACCCTCCACTTAAAAAGAAGTAGAGATCATTTAATAGCACAGTTATTCATAATTTTCTCCTTGGCCTTGCTATTAATGTTCATGGTGTTAGTATTGCCATTGATCTTTTTTTTATTTTATTTTATTTTTAAACTTTACAATATTGTATTAGTTTTGCCAAATATCGAAACGAATCCACCATAGGTATACCCGCGTTCCCCATCCTGAACCCTCCTCCCTCCTCCCTCCCCTACCCTCCCTCTGGGTCGTCCCAGTGCACTAACCCCAAGCATCCAGTACCGTGCATCGAACCTGGACTGGCGACTCGTTTCATACATGATATTATACACGTTTCAATGCTATTCTCCCAAATCTCCCCACCCTCTCCCTCTCCCAGAGTCTATAAGACTGATCTATATGTCGGTGTCTCTTTTGCTGTCTCGTACACAGGGCCATTGATTTTTTATCTTTTGAAATCTCTGAGAACACAAACATTTATCCAAAATAAAGTTTCCACAACAACAACAACAACAAAAGATTGCCAGAAGAAGTATCAATAACCTCAGATATGCAGATGACACCACCCTTATGGCAGAAAGTGAAGAACTAAAGAGCCTCTTGATGAAAGTGAAAGAAGAGAGTGAAAAAGTTGGCTTAAAACTCAACATTCAGAAAACTAAGATCATGGCATCTGGTCCCATCACTACATGGCAAATAGATGAGGAAACAATGGAAACAGTGACAGACTTTTTGCGGGGGGAGGTTCCAAAATCCCTGTAGATGGTGACTGTAGCCATGAAATTAAAAAATGCTTGCTCTTTGGAAGAAAAGTTATGACCAACCTAGACAGCTTATTAAAAAGCAGAGACATTACTTTGCCAACAAAGGTCCGTCTAGTCAAAGCTATGGTTTTTCCAGTAGACATGTATGTATGTGAGAGTTGGACTATAAAGAAAGCTGAGTGCCCAAGAATTGAAGCTTTTGATCTGTGGTGTTGGAGAAGACTCTTGAGAATCCCTTGGACAGCAAAGAGATCCAACCAGTAAATCCTAAAGGAAATTAGTCCTGAATATTCATTTGAAGGACTGATGCTGAAGCTGAAACTCTAATACTTTGGCCACCTGATGCGAAGAACTGACTCATTTGAAAAGACCCAGATGCTGGGCAAGATGGAAGGCAGGAGGAAAAGGGGACAACAGAGGATGAGATGGTTGGATGGCATCACTGACTTGATGGACATGAGTTTGAGTAAACTCCAGGAGTTGGTGATGGACAGGGAGGCCTGAATGCTTCAGTCCTTGGGGTCCCAAAGAGTTGGACACGATTGAGGGACTGAACTGAATTGAACTGAAGGACACAAGAGAAACTGATTAGGATCAAATGGGACCAAGATGGCAGATAAGACTAGACCTTGATCCTGAATCAGCAAGTGAAATGGCACACCCAGAGGTGCCATGACAGTTCCAAGGCACTGTTAAAAGGCCAAGGAGTGGGCAGTGGCGCAAATCCAGGAAATCTCCGCCCCTTCTCCAAAATAGTCGGAATAGTCCTCCCACTCATTAGCATATGAAATTACCCAGCCTATAAAAACTAACCATGCCACATTCGTCCTCTGTGATGGCCCACACTCTGTCTGTGGAGTGTGCTTCTCTCTGTATCTGAATAAATCCACTTCTTACCTATCACTTTGTCTCTCACTGAATTCTTTCTGTGATGAGACATCAAGAACCTGAGCTTCATTAGGTCCTGAAACCAGGTACTGTGGGTTTTGGCTGGGTTCAAGTCCCAGCCATGTGGGTTCAAGTCCAAAGCAGGGTTTTGACTGGGTTTGAGTCCCAGCCATGTGGGTTCGAGTCCCAATCTGTGGTAAATGGTTTCAAAACTATTGGAGGTTCAACTTCAGCATCAGTTCCTCCAATGAATATTCAGGATTGATTTCCTTTAGGATTGACTGGTTTGATTCCTTGCAGTCCAAGGGACTCTCAAGAGTATTCTATAACACTACAGCTCAAAAGCATCAATTCTTCGGGGTTCAGCTTTCTTTATGGTCCAACGCTCACATCCATACATGACCACTGGACAAAACACAGCTTTGATTATACAGACCTTTGTCAGCAAAGTATGTCTCTGCTTTTTAGTACACTGTCCAGGTTTGTCATAGTTTTCCTTCCAAGGAGCAAATGTCTTTTAATTTCATGGCTGCAGCTGCCATTTGCAGTGATTTTGGAGCCCAAGAAAACAAAATCTGTCGTGTTCCCATTGTTTCTCTATCAATTTGCCTTGAAACGATGGGACTGGATGTCATGATCTTAGTTTTATAATGTTGAATTTTAAGCCAGATTTTTCACTCTCCTCTTTCACTTTAATAAGAGACTCTTTAGTTCATCTTTGATTTCTGCCATAAGGGTGGTGTCATCTGCATATCTGAGGTAATTGATATTTCTCCCAGAAAGCTTGATGCCAGCCTGTGCTTCATCCAGCCCAGCATTTCGCATGATGTAATCTGCATGTAGTTAAATAAGCAGGGTGACAATATACAGCCTTGACCTATTCTTTTCCCAATTTGGAACCAGTCCGTTGTTCCATGTCTGGATCTAACTGTTGCTTCTTGACCTACATACAGGTTTCAGAGGAGGCCAGTAAGGTGGTCTTGGTATTCCCATCTCTTTAAGAATTTTTCAGTTTGTTGTGATCCACACAGTCAAACGCTTTAGAGTAGTCAATGAATCAGAGTACATTTTTTTCTGGAATTCTCGTTTTTTCTATGATCCAATGTATGTCAGCAATTTGATCTCTGGTTCCTCTGCCTTTTCTAAATTCAGCTTGTATATCTGAAATTTCTTGGTTCACATAATATTAAACCTAGCTTGAAGGATTTTGAGCATTTACTTTGCTAGCATGTGAAATGAGTGCAATTGTGTGGTAGTTCAAACATTCTTTGGCATTGCCCTTCTTTGGGATTGGAATGAAAACTGACCTTTTCCGATCCTGTGGCCACTGCTGCATTTTCCAAACTAGCCGGAATACTGAGTGTGGCACTTTCACAGCATCATCTGTGAGGATTTGAAATACCTCAACTGGAATTCCATCACCTCCACTAGCTTTGTTTGTAGTGATGTTTCCTAAGACCCACTTGACTTTACACACCAAGATGTCTGAATCTAGGTGAGTGATCACACTATCATGGTTATCTAGGTCATTAAGATCTTTTCTGCACAGTTCTTCTCTGTATTCTTACCACCTCTTCTTAGTATCTTTTGCTTCTTTTGGGTCCATACCATTTCTGTCCTTTATTGTGCCCATCTTTGCATGAGATGTTCCCTTGGTATCTCTAATTTTCTTGAAGAGATCTCTAGTTTTTCCCATCCTATTGTTTTCCTCTATTTCTTTGCATTATTCACTTAGAAAGGCTTTCTTATCTCTCTTTGCTCTTCTTCAGAACTCTGCATTCAGATAGGTATATCTTTCCTTTTCTTTTTTGCCTTTTGTTTCTCTTCTCTTCTCAGCTATTTGTAAGGCCTCCTCGGACAACCATTTTGCATTTTTTTTTCTTGGGGATGGTTTTGTTCACTGCCTCCTGTACAATGATTTGAAACCTGCATCTATAGTTCTTTAGGCACTCTGTCTATCAGATCTAATCCCTTGAATCTATTTGTCACTTCCACTGTATAAGCATAAGGGACTGGATTTAGGTCATAGCTGAATGGCCTAGTGGTTTTCCCTACATTGTTCAATTTAATCTGAATTTTGCAATGAGGAGTTCATGATCTGAGCCACAGTTAACTCTCCATCTTAGGGATTATTGCCCACAGTGGTACATATAAGGGTCATCTGAATTAAATTCACCCATTCCAGTCCATTTTAGTTCACTGATTCCTAAAATGTCAATGTTTACTCTTGCCATCTCCTGTTTGACCACTTCCAATTTACCTTGATTCATGGACATAACATTCCAGGTCCCTACGCCATATTGTTCTTTACAGCATTGGACTTTACTTTCACCACCAGACACACCCACAACTGGGCACTGTTTCTGCTCTGGCTCAGCCTCTTCATTCCTTCTGGAGCTATTTCTCCACTCTTCTCCAGGAGCATATTGCACACCTACTGACCTGGAGAGTTCATCTTTCAGTGTCATATCATTGTGCCTTTTCATATTGTTTATGATATTCTCAAGGCAAGAATGCTGAAGTGGTTTGCCATTCCCTTCTCCAGGGCATCACAATTTGTCAGAACTCTCCACCATGACCCGTCTGTTTTGGGTGGACCTACATGGCATGGCTCAAAGTTTCATTCAGTTAGACAAGGCTGTGATCCATGTGATCAGTTTGGTTAGTTTTCTGTGATTGTGGTTTTCATTCTATCTTTCCTCAGTGGATGAGGATAAAAGGTCTGTGGACGCTCCTGGGATTTTGGTTAATATGCTCTCATACCTGAGAGACTGAGCCACTCGCAATGAGAAAATAAAATCCAGTTTCAGATCTGTGAAACCAAAGTCCAAACAGAGCCAGAATTTGGCCAGTGAGTTGAAGTAAAAGCCAACTTACAAGATCTTTTTCATAGCCAACAATAGGTTTCCTTAATGGTAAACTTATATGACTTTACCCCTGTAATGATAAGAGCTATTATTTAGTATCTGTTTTGCACCAAACACTTTAAATCATCATCTTGCCTAATCATTCAAACTGCACCGATGAGATAAGCTTTATTTCCTTGTTTTGTATGCTAGGAAATGGCGACCCAGAGAAGATGAATCATGAGCCCAAGAACTAGGAATAGGCTCTGAGTCTACCTGGATCCAAAGACCTTACACACCTGACTCCAGCAATGATTTTCAAGCTTAGATTGGCCAAGAGGTCAGAGATCAAACGAACGGGCAAGGTGGAGGCCAAGAAGAAACCACACTTTTTAGCTAGTACAAAAACGTGCTGGAGGAAGTTTGGCTTTGTTTTCTACAAGTTGACTTTGACCTGTTTGATGCTGATTTGCCTCTCAGAGAAAGCACTTAAGAAGAGGAGGAGAACATATGCTCCAAAATAAGGTGAGATAAGAAGTTTCTGTCTGTAGATGAAAACATGCGCATTTTCTAGGGTCAAATGCATCCTCTTAAGAAGAACGTGTCTTCTGAAGAGTTTCCTTTAGTGAATTAGCACACTGTATTGTAAACACCTCTTCTTTAGACTAAAGTTCTTGAGAGTAGGAACTAAAAACCTAAAACACAGCCCAGCACACTTAAAAATACATAAGGAGCAGAATGATGGGTGAACGAGGAAGAGAGGGAATAATATCCAGCCACTCGCTGGGGGAGCAGCCAGGGGCTCTTGGCCCTGTGGCCATCCACCTAACACATTACGATTCCACAAACAGAGATTGTTGGACAAATGACCGGTTTAAAGATCTGATCCAAGATGTTTCAACACAGCTTAATGGACCATTAGTGACTATGCCTCAGCAATTCAGTGCAAGAACAAAGATGTTTAACAGGGCCTCTAAATACAAAGGACACAAACAGCAGTTCACACAAGAGGAGCTATAGATCGCCAAACGAAAAAGGGTGCAACCTCTCTCGTGATCAAAGGAACACAAACTAAACTAAGAATCGATTTTAGGGGATCTAGCAAATAGGCCACATTTTAAAAAATGTTTGTGTCTTTTAAAGGGATACTCAGGATTGGAAAGGATGTCAGCAGATGGCCAGTATGACAGATTGAAAGTTGGGCCAGCATTTTGGGGCAGATAAGTTGGTAGTATGGATCAAAGGACCTAAGAGTATCTGTATCTTTGAATCTGTGTTTTTACTATAACCATTTATCCTATCAAAGATGGGTACAAAAACTTATATATAAAAATGCTTATTTAGAACAACAACAACAAAAAATTGGAGCCAACAGCTTAAACCAAGGAACTGATTAAATACATCATATAACAGAATGCTATGCAGTCATCAAAAACCAGTTTCTCAAAAGGTTGATTTGGGAAATGTTTGCAACATCTCAAAGTGAAAAAAGCAGGTTTCAAAGCAATGCTTAGAAAACCATTTGAGTTTTATTAGCAAAAATCTACATTTTCTATATTTTTCCTCTGTATTTTCTCTTCTCTATGCTCAAGTATATACTTAAAAAATAAAATTTATTGTTTTATTTTGAAAATAGTAGGTCTCACAAATCCAATCAACAATAACCTTTGACACTTAGGAGGGACTTCATCCTATCTCCTCACTCTTTGTTTATTCCTGACAGTAGCCCTGATTGGGAAAGAGATGAAATGACTTGTCCATACTAGCTACTAACTAAACACCAGAGCTGGCTTCACACTCATCTCACTCACATCAAGAGTATAATTCTTTTCATTACACTAGAGATAAATTTACCCTTGTGGGTGCTCAGTTCTGTCTGACTCTTGGCAATCATATGGACTGCAGCCTGCTAGGCTCCTCTGTCCATGGGATTATGCTGGCAAGAACACTGGAGTAGTTTGCCATTTCCTCCTCCAGGGGACCTTCCCAACCCAAGGATGGAACCTGCATCTCCTGCACTCCTTCACTGGCAGGCAGATTCTTTTCCACTTGAGCCACCTGGGGAGCCCAATAGGTACACATTTCCAAAATTCGTCAGATCTCATGGTGAACTTCTCAGAGTTCACATAACCCAACTGCTTTTGAAAATGGCAAGTGTAATTATGCCATGTGCTGAGATGTAAATATTCCCCAATGAGAGATCCCAGTAGCTAGCATATGTTTTAAATTCAAATTCTTCCAAAAGAAATTCTTTAAGTTATAATATGTACAGTAATGAAGAGTTTTGTTTTGTAAGCATTTCCCCAGAATCATGAAAGTACATTCTTCTTTGTAAATTATACATGGCATAATTACAACAAGATGGGCCATGCTTTGGGTCTCATTTCAAAGTGATTCCATTTTAAAGCATTCCCTTTAATAAACACAAAACACCAGCCTCCACTATGAAACTATTTGGAATTATCTAACTAAATTTTTAAAGGGTAGATACTAACTGTAGGATTAATAACCAGTTTTCAAAGCCTTACTTTATTCTATAAAAACTCTTTTTATCATAATCATAAGATCAGGAATTAAGAGAGTCATAAAAATGGCAGTGGCAAGAACAGTTAACAACTAGAGAGTATGCAGTCCTAGCTTGTGGGTGAACCATCAAAGAGGAGTTTAGAATATATCAATATATATCATTTCTCCAGAGAAGAAATGATTTCTCTAGCTTTTTCTACAACTGTCCATCTTCTCGCATACATGAAACATTTTGGGATGGCCTGATACATAATAGGAGCTCCATAAATGTTTGCTGGCTAGCTGTGAACGCCAGTGAGAAAGACCCCCTCCCCTCACCCCTACTCTTATCACAGATTAGATATCCCTGTAGGCTAGGGAGGCTTTTTGGATTGAGAAGGGAAGTGGGTATTTCAAGACTTGGGAACAAGATACATGAGAGTGAAACCCAGTTCAGAGGAAAATGAGTAAATGAGTTTGATTATACCAAAAGGGAGGGACAGATGTTCCTTCAAGCAGTGATTTTAAAAGACTGATCTGGAGGTGGGGTACAGCAGGGTGGAAAGGAAAAGAGAAGATGAAGGACCCCCTGTGAGCAGATGCCGCAGTGCAGGAGGTAGATGAGGACCAAGGTGAGGTCACTGGGAAAAGGTGCGAGAGATATCAAATAAATAGAAAATGTGAACCAGCCAATGTGAAGATAGTACAGGTGAGAAAAACAAGGAAGCAGAGATGGGCTCAATTTGTGGAGAACCCTGGCAATCCACTAAGGAGAGGAAGGGGAGTTTTCAGAAGGAAGAAGGTGGTCACCATCCCCAGAGGAGCCATGGAGGAGGAAGACAGGAAGCCAGGATTCAGCATCAGGACTGCTGCTGTGGACCTGAGGACCAAAAGGCAGGGTTCAGAAGGGGTGAGTGGTGAGACAAGGGATGCAGTACGTATACTCCACAGAATGGACTAAGAAGCTGGACAGTTTTCAAGACTGGGGAGACCCTGTTGGGGACATAAGATGGAAGAACAAGCAGCGAGGGAGGGGTATCAGGGATGAAGGAAGAATGGATGGGCACCCGAGGGCTGAGAACCAAAGAGCTCAGCTCTCACAACCTCAGGAGGAAGTCCACCTGGTAAAGGGACAGGACAGGCAGAAAGGCAAGCCTGGGCTGCTGGAAAAGGAAAGGAAGTGCCTTTCCCTCACTGCTTCTCCTGCAGATCGAATCTGCTCTTCCTTCATTCTAGGAACTGCAAGAGCCCCTCAGATGCAGGAAGGTGCCTCCCCACTAGCAGCTCAGTTGACACTTCTCCCTGGGCCTTGTGGCTGAGTACTAATCCCTCCAGCCTCAGGCTGAATGCCCTTTCCTTCCTTCCTTCCTGCCTCCCTCCCTTCCTTCTTGATGGAGGCCTCCTCCTCTGAGCACACCCAGCAGAGCTGGCTCTGCCCTCCTCTTCATCAGGCACTGGGCACCTGTCCCTTGGCATTTCCCTTACAGGCTCACCACCTCCTAACCAGTGATGTGTTCTCTGGTCATATCACAACTGTCTTCCCTCATGTTAGATTGAAACATTAGACTGTAAGCTCCATGAGGGCAGGGACCTGTTCTTTTAATTCACTGTTATACCCTAGACCCCAGCACAGTAGCTGGCCCTGAGTGAACACTCAGGAAGCCCCTTCAGGTAAACAAGTGAGTGAGTTAGACTCTACCTCGTACTCTCGCACACATGGGGTGGACCGTCTCGGGCACCAGTGGTTCCCAGGACCTGGCCCCCAGGAGGTCTTCCCTAAGAGCCTGCCTGCTGATGAGCTGCCTGCCTGGCTGGAGATGGTGGTAACCTCCCCCCATACCCCCACAGGGCCTCAGTTCCCTGTTGGGTATCAGGACAGCTGGAGACCCCAAGCTCTCAGACCCTTTGATGATAAGGGATCTGTGAGAACAGTTCTTCTGCAGGCTCAGTACCTTCTCCTAAGGGCCAGATCCCATTATGGGCACAGGGAGATGGAGGAGAGTGAGAGAGCTCTTGTCCTTAGGGCCTCTGGGCCTCTGGAGGGAGACAGAAACAGGCTGAAGAATAAAGCGAGGGTAAGTACAGCACCGACACCGAGGGGGGACTGCTCCCACTTACGGAGAACTTAGCAGGTGCCAACTTCACTGGAAATGCTTCACAACAACGGCTTCGTGTAACTCTCACAGTGCCCCTAAGTGAGTCCAGAGGTGGGGGTCTCCAAGTGGGCTGTAACCCCCACCAGCAGCTGTTATAACAATGGTGATGGCAGATGGCATGGTTGAGCATTTATTAGGGTCCGGGCCCATATAAAGCCTCTTATAGGCAGCACCTCATGGCTGTCACAGTCTCATGAGCTACGTATGAGAGTACATGAGCTCTCATCACATACATTTCACAGTTGAGACACCTGAAGCTGTCTCAGAGAGGTTACAAGATTTGTCCAGGCTCAAAGCTTGGATGTAACAGAACTGGGATGAAACTAGGTGAGCTCCAGAGTGAACTACGAGGCTGCAGGTAAGGAAGCATGTAGCCACGGGTAGAACCACGAGGTGATGATAGATCATCGCTAGTTGAGAAAGGGCACGGCAGAGCTGGCATAGGCGATGGGCATGGGTGATGGGCAGCTTTCTCTTTCAACTTGAGGAAAGTCAGGCAGCACAAAAGGCTAAGTGCAAGTGGCCCAGAGGGGTCCAGGTGCAGGTCCGCCCAGCCTCCTCGGTGAGAGGACGCAGCTGCAGTCAGCTGGCCAGCACCAGTGGCCAGGACTTCTTTTTCTATGAGTCAGACCACAGGCAGCTCCGCAGACCCTGGGCCTGGAGTGGAGAGGACTGCACATGTAATCCAAGCCAGATTCGTGCTATTCCTGCATGTATCTGTGTCACAGCTTCTTTTTTTTCTCTCCCTGTGCCCAGGGAAGGAGAGGGAGATGGTGAGGAGACCAACAGCACCACTGCATGAGGACTGGAGCCAGCTACCTGCAGGCCAGCTCCCCCAGACAGGGTGCTGTGAGCTGGAATCAGAGAAGACCTGGGGAAGACACAAGATCTTCACGCCATCCAGAAAGCCACTTCCGATTAGAGACTCTTGTATACAAGGCACAGTGGCAGATACGTCTCTGCAAGGTGGTTGCTTTTCCAGAAGAAATGGGCAGATGGAGAGAAGGATGGCCAACCTGGAACAGGGCAAGTGTAGGTAGGAAGGGACGAATGAATAGCCATGACCAGAGAGAATGCTCTCCTGGGCCTCTGCCCTCCCAAGCCTTTGGCCACAGTCCAATGTGGCTGGCCTGGCCTGTTCACCACAGCCTAGCGGTAGGGCATCCAGCACCTATGACTGGTTGGGAGGAAAGCCCAGTCCTCAGGTCACTGTGTACCCTTGCCCTCCCTTGTCACACGAATGAATTTCAGCCAAGCCTTGCTGGTGAAAGCAGCTCTTTTGCCCATTTCGTTTGCCCATTTATTTTTAATCCTCTCTAACATTGAAAGAAGCTATTAATAAATATAGGGATGAGATTACCAGGCAATTTAACCTGACTTCTGACTTATGCTCTCCTGAACGCACATCATGCCTGCCTTGCCTAGCCTGTTGATTCTTTTCCTAGATTAAAAGAAGTAAATATGAAGAAATAAAGAATGACTAGCTCCCTACTCCCATGAGCCCCCTTAGCAATTCTGTGGGCAGATCACGTGGGCAAGACCACACTGAAGAGTCAGCCAGTCTGCACGCGAGTGGAAGACGAGGCAGAGTCCAACCTCCTGCTTCAATGAGTCACTGTCGTGCTCAGTTACTCAGTCATGTCTGACTCTTTGCAACGCCACGAACTGTAGACCGCCAGGCTCCTCTGTCCATGGGATTCTCCAGGCAAGAATACTGGAGTGGGTTGCCATGCCTTCCTCCAGGGGATCTTCCAGACCCATGGATTGAACCCATGTGTCTTGTATCTCCTGCACTGGCAGATGGGTTCTTTGCTGCTACCACAACCTGGGAAGGCCAATGACTCACTGACTTTCCCTTTTCCCTTTATGAACTATCATGGCTGGGACATGAGTCTATCAGAAGATTGCCAGCTTTTCTGATTAAAGTAACTTTCCATTCTATTGACACTTGCCTTTTGATTACTGACTTTTGAGTGGCAAGCAGCTGAACCTGGGTTTGGTAACACTGAGACCATGCCTAACTCAAGCTAGAACATTAGGGTGGGTGGGTCATGGGTCTGAAGCACCTCACCTTCAGTGCCTGGTTGACCACCCAATTCACTTTCTCTCTTTGGCTAAGCTCTACAAGGGTGGTAAGGAACACTTAGAAAGGAAAGACCAACTGCTAAGGTGGGAGCAGGGCTGCATTTTCTCTCTGTTTTGATGCCCTCTGTGCGTCATGAGAAATAGAATATTTCCTGCCATACCTGTAAACAAAGGAGATCACAGTCCTTAGCAACTGCAGCCACCACAGATGGTGAGCTGGGGAGCCCTGAGGGAACTCAAGAAGGAAAGAATACCTGCCATCTAGCAGCCATCAGACTGCAGATACCCCCTATGATGAGCCCTGAAGCAACTCAGCGTGAGAAAATACAAAGTACTGGCCCCAATAGCTGAGTGCACATCAAAGGAATGATTTTAGTGAGCTCAGACTCTAGCATGTTCCCATACATATAAAAGCACTAAATTCCTAAACTTGAGGTATCTGGTTTTCTTTAATTAACAATAATCTTTGATGTTCAGACTATCTGCCCTTTGTTGCAAAACTTATATATTACCTGGCCCCTCTCCTTGCCTTCTTGGAGCAGTTCTCTCAGAGTCACTTGAGATGCTGTCTCCCGGGCTTGAAGTCCTAAAAACTCCCACCAAATAAAACAGAACTCTCAACTTTTCTATTGTGAATATTTTTAAAATCCACAGTTAGATGCTGCTCTGTACTGGGAATTAACTAGGGAACAAGACGGATGTGGGGTTTGCTCCATAAAGCCCTCCACTAAGGAACAGAACCCAGAGCCAGGCAAAAAGGAGGGCACCATGAGAATGAACCTGATGGTGGTGAGAGAGAAAGCTGGGCCAACATAAGTCCTGTGCCCTGGCAGCAGCAAAAGGCCGAGCAATACTCTGGAGCAGAGGCTGAGGAATAGTCTATCCATTTTTCTGAAGGGAAGGGACCTACCTAGACCTGCTGGGCCCTACATTTTTTGCTGTTGTTGTTCAATCAGTCGTGTCCAACTCTTTGTGACCCCACAGACTGCAACAGAGCAGGCTTCCCTATCCTTCACTATCTCCCAGAGATTGCTCAAACTCATGACCATTGAGTCAGTGTTGCCATCTAACTGTTAGGTAGTTAGAATAGGAAAAAGGAGTCCAAAATAGTGGTGGCTAAAAGACAAAGAGAGGGAAAAGCCCGCAAATATAGAATAAAGGAAGGTCTGAGGACCAGAGTGAGAATCTCAGATAAAAGAAACAGCCCTCCTGGCTAGCCCAATTTACACAGGGCAGGCTCAGGGGGAGGGGAAAAAAACATATAAAAAGAGGAGCCAAAATTGAGCTTATCTCTTCTCCTCTCTTCTTTTGGGTCGGCTTACCCTCATGCCTTGAGGATGTACTTTCCTTTGCTTGCCAAATAAAACTGAGCTAAAACCGAGCTGTAACACTAGTCCACAGTTTAAACTGAGCTTTGATCGAGCTGTAACAATGATCCATCCATTGCTTCAAATTTTTGCTGCAGCGAGACAGAAACGAGGAAATTACACACTCCCCTGACACAACCATCTCAAATCTGTCACTCCCTTCTCCTCCTGCCCTCAATCTTTCCTACCATTAGGGTCTTTTCCAATGAATCAGCTCTTCACATCAGGTGGCCAAAGTATCAGAGCTTCAGCTTCAGTATCAGTCCTTTCAATGAATATTCAGGGTTGATTTCCTTTAGGATTGACTGGCTTGATCTCCTTACAGTCCTAGGGACTCTCAAAGAGTCTTCTCCAGCACCACAGTTTCAAAGCATCAATTCTTTGTCTCAGCCCTCTTTATAGTCCAACTCTCATATCTGTACATGACTACCAGAAAAACCATAGCTTTGACTATATGGACCTTTATTTTCTATCAATTCTTATCTGCCAAGCAGCCTAAGTAGGGGCTGATCACACAATTGCAGGTTTCTGCTTTCCATGTCCTGACCAATGTCTTTTGCCCAACTTAGGAGTTCTGGAGAAATGGAGAGAAGAGTAGTCAACAAAGACTTCCTCCTTTCCCATCCAGGAAGCCCCTTCAGACTCTCCCCTGCCCCTCCTTCCCCCAGGCTCCTTCTCTGTGCTCCCCCAGCCTCTCTTCCACCAGGACACATATGACACAACTATCATGACTGATCTGTCTGTCTCCCTCCAACAGGGAGCTCTCTGAGGGCTGCGGTAGTGTGTCCAGCTACCAGCACAGAGCTCAGAAGAGGTACTGCAGTGAATGAATGAATACTGCCATTCCTTCTCATCTTCCAAGCAGGTGGATGCACTTTGCAGCTCAAAGAGCCCAGGCCACTCGGAACAAGGAAAGAATAGGGTAGGAATGAAGCCCTTCAGCCTCAGCAGCTTTTCCTGCTCCAGGCATTCCGGCTGCCCTAAGCACTGCCCCAGGCTAAGTCTCCAGGGAATCTGCTTCATAAACACTTACTTAGCAAGACATTTAAAACGCTATTGATTTCTCTCCTCCAAAGCAGAGGTGAGACAGTGATAGACACGGTGAGCAGTTAGCAACAATGAGTCCCCTCCACCCCCTAAGCAGAAGTTATTTCCCTTTCAGATTACCAGCCTGGCAGCCCTGGGAGAGATGCAACGCACTAACGGAAGCAGCCGCTAGAACCGCAGGTGCTCTGGCTCCGATAGCGGCAACTGGAGGCTTAAGCTCCCTTTTCTATGAGACAAGGAAAAATAAAGCTGATTTCAGACAGTATACTTGCTTGCAAGGCATCTTTCCCTCCTATTAAGGAAAGAAGACAGGAGGCCACACCTCTCTGGGATCCAGGATCAATGTCAGGCCACCATGGACAACACTTTTAAACCCATCCTAGGTGTTGGACAGGTAACTCCATGGGACCCAGTAGCAGGGACATGAAGGTGCATAAAAACAGAGCCCTTGCCCTGCCGTGGCCAACCTACATTGAACAGAGCACCTGTACATCATATTGGTCAGATGATGCCACACTAGAATAACAGCCCCACGGCAGCAAATCTTCCTCTGCTACAGACTGAATGCATGTGTCCCCCCAAATTCATTAAAGCTCTGACCCTAAATATGATGATGACATTAGAAGGTGGGGCTTTCGAAAGGTCATGAAGTTTAGAAAATGTCACAAGTGTGGAGCCTCCCCAATGGAATTAGCTCCCCTATAAGAAGAGGAAGGAGAAGGCAATGGCACCCCACTCCAGTACTCTTGCCTGGAAAATCCCATGGACAGAGGAGCCTGGTAGGCTGCAGTCCATGGGGTCGCTAGGAGTTGGACATGACTTAGCGACTTCACTTTCACTTTTCACTTTCATGCACTGGAGAAGGAAATGGCAACCCACTCTAGTGTTCTTGCCTGGAGAATCCCAGGGATGGGGAGCCTGGTGGCTTGCCATTTATGGGGTCGCACAGAGTTGGACACAACTGAAGTGACTTAGCATAAGAAAAGGCCACAACCCCAACTCTCTCCACCATGATGTGAATAGACACAGAGAAGGTGGCAGTCTGTAAGCCAGGAAGAAGGCCCTCACCAGTAATAGAATCCACTGTTCCCTGGGTCACAGACTCCCAGCCTCCAGAACTATGAGAAATAAATGCTGTTCAAGCCACGCTATTGGCGGTATTTTGTCACAGCAGACCTGAACTAAGACAGGGTCCCAGAACCTTGCACAATGCCTGTCTCATAGCAGGTGCACCATCAACATGCTTTGAATTAATTTCTACATGAGTTAGGGTAATGGTAGCTACTGCCACAGATAATCTGCAACATCTAAGTGGTTTAATGTAGAAAGTATATAACCATTCACTGTCCCTTCCAATGAAGACAAGGGAGTTGCAAGACCATCAAAAATATAATCTTGGCCTCATTCACAGATATCTCTAAGGTGGGCTCTGCCCCTTAAACTCATAGTCTCCTGATATATAAATATGCATTGGCAATAATAAACACAGAATGCAGCTTCAGAAACCTCAGTCAACTTACACCCAGTATTTGAGGGCCAAGGCACAGTGGAGAAGGGAGAGGTAAACCAGAGGTGCGGGCCTCAGTCATGGATGGAGTACTGCCAGGGGCTGCATTTACATATTTTAATGAGCACGTGGATGGGGGTTCGTGGAAGAAGCAACATCAGATTTGTCACAGAATAGAAAGATGCCGCTGGGAACGAGGCACTAGGGACCAGCTGAGATGTGTGCTCTCGCCTGAGGGGGGAGCCATCTCTCTGGTGGGCCTGTCATTTGGGGAACGCTATGCAGAAGCCCTCAGGAGTGGTTTGAAGGGGAAAAAAAGCACTGAGTTAATTCCTTTCTGCTTCTGACGTGGAGAGGGCAAGACAGTTGAAGCAGCTATTCTAAATCCATGCATCTGGTCACCAAACTCTGGGACTCGTGAATGACCTCACTGGATCCCAAACTGCTCTGTCTCGGGGAAAATCTGTACCTCCATGTCCCCAGGAACCTCCCAGGATACAGGATGCTCGTATCAGGCAGGGAAGGAGCAGGTGAGTGACAACACCCAGAAGTGGGGCCGGGAATAGGGAACAATCACAACACACAGGATCTACATCTTTCCTTTTCCTCCCAAAGAAATATTTTCAATGCCAAGGTTTCAACTGCCTGTGTGGTTTGGAAGTGAAGAAAGAGGGGGTGGAATTGGGATGATTCAGGAGGAAGATAAGGGAAGAAAGCAGGAAAGAAGAAAGGGAGTACCTATTTAGTGCCAAAACAAAAGAATGCTGAGAAGCTTTGCAGTGGCTTTGATTTGCTTCTCTGTCCTCTCTGGGTCTCCTGAACTTTTCAGGGCAACGGTAATTTTCCAAGAAAGATTGACAGTGATATAAACCAAGGTAAGACCTTGTGGTCCAGGACTGTCTGTAAACAAATGAGCGCCATTTCTTTGGTATTCTGAGCAATTAATAACCACCCATGCATGTGTGCTAAGTTGCTTCAGCCATGTCTGACTCTTTGCAACTCTGTGGACTGTGGCCTACCAGGCTCCTCTGTCCATGGGATTCTCCAGGCAAGGATACTGGAGTGGGTTGCCATCCCCTCCTCCAGGGGATCTTCCTGACCCAGGGATCAAACCCACATCTCCTACATCTCCTGCACTGGCAGGCAGGTTCTTTACCACTAGCGCCACCGGGGAAGCCCTAATAAGCACATAACGCAATGCTTATTTTTATACTTGTCATTGAACTTTAATACACGTAGGAACTTTCACCACTATAAGGTATGAGTGCTCTGAGAGCAGAAACTGATGCTGTCTACATTTGTCTGTATTCCTGCATACAGCAGGGATCAAGAAGGGCTTTACAATTTTGATTTAACACAATGGCACCCCATTCCAGTACTCTTGCCTAGAAAATCCCATGGACAGAGGAGCCTGGAAGGCTGCAGTCCATGGGGTCGCTGAGGGTCGGACACAACTGAGCGACTTAACTTTCACTTTTCACTTTCACGCATTGGAGAAGGAAATGGCAACCCACTCCAGTGTTCTTGCCTGGAGAATCCCAGGGGCGGGGGAGCCTGGTGGGCTGCCATCTATGGGGTCGCACAGAGTTGGACACGACTGAAGCGACTTAGCAGCTTAGCAGCAGCTGATGACACAGACTAGAAAGGTTGCTGTTCAACGAACCCTCCTATTACCAGTTGTAATGTAGCTGATGATGGTGACGATAACAGTGATACTAATAATGGTGTTTACTGTGTGGTGATCTTACCAGGCCTCTTTCCAAGCACTTTACATTGATGATTCCATTTACAACTCAAAACAACTCCATGAGGCCATAGCATTATCTGTATCAACATTCTTCCAATGAAGACATGAATTCAAATGGGTTAAAGTATTTGCCGAAAAGTCATCCAAAGAGTAGATTTCTAGACTAACACAGATCTGTCTGAATCCAGAAGCAAACTTTCTCCCAACTCTGCTTTTCTGCCTGTCATGCCATGGTTTTTACAACAGGGACATTCCGTTAACATCAGGAGCCCTAGGCATAAAAAAAAGGATACTCAAGGCATGTGCAGACAAAGCAAACTTGAGTTTCAAGATTTAAACGTGAATCTTGATCCTGGGGGGACTTCAGTGTCCAGGTCCATGATGGCCTGATAGATGCTTGAATTTCAGTTAGTACTTTTCTGCAATGTCACCCCAGCCTGCATGCTATCCTGCAGAAGACCTGAGTTGGAAGATGCAGTTCAGATCATAAATTCTCATCCACTGTCCTGATAACCCCACAAATGCAGGGCATCCTTGCACGAGGGCCCTTCAGCCCATGAGCAGGGCCCATAGATTCAGCAAGCATGTCTTTTTTAACTATGGCCCAGAGGAAGGCACAGCCCAGGTATCAGGGCCTGAGCAGGATTTAGGCCATCCACTCGCTGCTGCTAGAAGCTACTACTGATGACACAGGGCAGGTCCTGCAGGAGAAGAACAGAGCACTCAAAGGGAACTCTGGCTCCTGTCCCCCCCCACCTCTCACCCTCAAAGGGAACCCACGCACCCAGGACAAGGCTGCACAGTCACAGGTGTTCAGGTGACTGGCTGGTCACCTGAACAACAGCCTCCTTCCCATGCCAGGCTTCCTCAGATTACGGTTGGACCAAATGCCCCCAACAAGGAACCCATTCACTGCAAAAAGGTTTGAAAAGTAATAACTCAAGCTGCTGGCTTGGGTCAGCCAAGGCTGCCTTCCAGGAGAGCTTCTCTACAGGTTAATGTGGAGTTGTCATGCACAGCTAGACTTCCACTCAAGGCTTCTGTTGTTCCCTGTGTACTCGTGTCCCTGCTGTAGCTCTGTCCGGCAGCTGTCCAGTGCCTGCTGGCCATGGTACCAGCAGAGACTGGGCTCAGAGCCTGGAGCAAAAGGCTGATTGGCTTCCTGCTGAAGTGGGCCCGCCCCACAATCCAAAGAGGCGGGAAGGAGGGTGTTAACAGCAGGCTAGCACTTCATGAAGGCTTGGACAACTGTTATAATGCATCCTGATGAGCTCCATCTGCTGCCAATCTACACTGGGCATATGTCTCCTCGCCCCAGCACTGCATTTTGGCTGGAAAATTCATCACCAAGTATGTATCTGCCTTACAGAGAGGAGACAAGCACTGGAGACAGTCTTTAAGCATATCTGGGAGCAAAGGAAGGTAGGTGGGACAAAACATTCTGCAAAGATAGATCCACAAAATGCATAAAGGATTCACCTTCCTGAAACATTCACCAACACCCAAGCTTCCAGACAATGCCAGAGCAGAACAGTGACCCACACGAGTCACTTTTACACTGCCTGCAGCCTTAGCTGAAACTATTTCATGAACTGCTTTTCTCGTTTCTGTTCGGTGTGGTCCCTGCTCTCATTCTCATTCAGTTCTGAATGTTTATCTCAAATCTCTGTTTTCTGGTTAAGAATAATCATTTCACAAACCACTTCATGTTAATAATCTTCACTAGGAATCAGTTTTCTTTGGGGAACTATGAGTGTTTATCACCTCACGAGAGATGCTGAGACATACGAGCCCACTGAGATGGCCATGCTTGACCATCTACTGAACTCAGGCACTGGCCGATGGAGCTGTCCCCACACTGTGCTACCAGGCAATCAGCAACTGGTGAATGAGCACCTACTATGTGCTTGGAGAGCACTGGATTACCCAGACAGAGTACATGTGTCAGGCAAGAAGGCTGAGAACCAAATATACTTCCTTTTCAAAAAATATTTTGTATTACAAAATATAAAAAGAATTTTGTAATACTGAAGAAAGAAAACAAAGCAAGAGTGCTTATACCACCGGATTTCAAGACTTACTACAAAACTGTACCCTTATGTACAGTATGGTAATGGTAAAAAAAAAAAAAAAAAAAGAAGAAAAAAAATGATCAATGGTACAGAATAGAGGGCTGAGATGTAGACCCACACAAATAGAGTCAACTGATTTTTGAAAAAGGAGCAAAATCAATGAATTCCATTCAATGGAGAAAGAATAGTCTTTTCAATAAACAGTACTTGAGCAATTAGATGTCCAGATGCAAAACAATGAGCCTAGACAGAGACCTTACACTTTACACAAAAATTAACTCAAAATGAATGATAAGCTTAAATGTAAATTGGAAAACTATAAAACTGCTAGAAGAAAACACAGGAGAAAATCTATGTGACCTTGGGCTTGGTGATAGTTTTAGACATGACACCACAAGCCCAATTCATGAAAAAAAAAACAGATTAAGTTGGATTTTTTAAAATAAAAAACTTCTGCCCTGTGAATGACACTATTAAGAGAAATAATACACATGACAGAGCCCAGGAGAAAAGATTTGTAAATGCGTATGTGACAAAGGACTTGCATCCAAAATGAACTCCTCTTACAACTGACCACCCACCCAATTAAAATATACAAAAGGTCAGAACAGACAACTCATCAAATAAGATGGAAAATAATCGTATGAAAAGATTCTCAACATGAGTTGTCATTAGGGAAATGCATATTAAAACAACAATGGCATACCACCATCACACCTATTAGAATGTCGGGGGAAAAAAATAAATACCAATTGCTGGCAAGGATGTGAATCAATAGAAACTCTCACTATGGCTGTAGGAATAAAATGGTGTAGCTGCTCCACTTTGGAAGACAGTTTGGCAATTTTTTAAAAACTGAACATCTTACCACATAATTTAGCATTAGCATTCCTGGGTATTTACCCAACTGATTTGAAAACTTGTGGCAACACACACACGCAAAAAAAAAAAAAAAAACTGCAAACATTTTTATCAGCTTCATTCATAATTGCACCAACTGGAAGCAATCAAGATGTCCTTTAATAGGTAAATGTATGAACAAATTATGAAACATCTATACAATGGAATGCTATTCAATGTTAAAAAATAAATGAAATATCAAGCTACACCAAAACACGGATGAATCTTAAATGAATTGCTAAGTGAAAAAAGTACAAAAAGCTATCTACTGTCCAGTTCCACTTATAGGACATTTGAGAAAAGGCAAAACTGTCGAGCTCATAAATGGATCAGTGGTTCCCAGGGATTCTAGGTGGGACAGTAGCAGTGGTTGAAACAGAGAAGCGAAGCAAGTTTTAAACTATTCTTTATGATACTACAACAAAAGAGTGGCTATATGACTGTGTGAATTTACCAAAAGAACATCATAGCACAAAGACTGAACCTTAATGTATGCAAATTAAAATAATCATTTAGGAGGTTAGGAGCTCCCCGGATGAAAAGTAGAGTGTGACAAAAGAATCTAAGTGTATTACAGAGGTGCTGACCTGAGTAGCTTTGGCAATGAGCAGAGCCTTTAAGACTAAAAGCCAAAGGACTACACATAAACACTGTGCTCTTGCTGATAAAGTCATTATCCAGGAGGTAGGGATCAGTAATTTGATACCATTATCTGTATACACATGCCATAATTGCAGAATTAAGTAAATGGATGGTGAATGCTGGGAGTTTCTCACTGCTGGAGTGGGAGATTATAGACAAGCAAGAGAGAAAGCTATAATGATCTGTGTGGTGATGGATTAGAGCTAGAGACATCAGTATGAACTCATACTTAGCTTAATAGAGATGCAGATGAATACACACAGAAGAATTTACAAATGTGTATGTATACACAGACTTCCTTATTCTGTCAGCTGAGAGGGCAGAGAAGTGACATTGCAATAGTAATGCTCAGATATCCAGATCTTGGTTTCGTGTGTGTGTGTGTGAGTCGCTCTGTCATGTCTGACTATTTGCAATCCCATGGATCATAACCGCCAGGAAGGAGGAAGAGGACCACAGAGATAAGTCCATGTTCATCTCATCATACCAAGGCTAAACTCACAAACTCACTCCTCTGTCTGTGGAATTCTCCAGGCAAGGATACTGGCGTGGGTAGCCAGCCGTTTCCTTCTCCAGGTGATCTGCCTGACCCAGGGATCAAACCCAGGTCTCGTGCACTGTAGGCAGATTCTCTACTGTCTCAGCCACCAGGGAAGCCAATGCTGTTCTCTAATAAAACTAAGCAGGGTTGCCTGGAGAGACAGTTGATTTTATGGCTGGGATAAGGAATCTACAAGTTGAGTCTAGAGCACTGTGTAGTGCCAGAAAGTAAAGAAGTACTCAAAAGTAAGCAAATAAAGTAAACCACAATGGGAGTATTTCAAAGGGACACAGGAGCCTCCAAAAAGAGCTCCCAGTGTCCAAAGCTGGAACAACGTGAACAACAGAACCTTAGCATTGGATTAACCTAATAGTTAGTATTAGATGATAACCTCAGGTATAAAATAAATGTCTGCTGCTGCTGCTAAGTTGCTTCAGTCGTGTCCGGCTCTGTGCGACCCCATAGATGGCAGCCCACCAGGCTCCCCCGTCCCTGGGATTCTCCAGGCAAGAACACTGGAGTGGGTTGCCATTTCTTCTCCAATGCATGAAATAAATGTCTGTGAACCCATAAACTCACATTTGATTGATCAAATGAATGAATACATTAAATAAATAATTAAATCAGGAAGAAGAAACAAATCTGTTGGTGCAGAAGAATTCTAAATAATTTATGTAGACACTGTCCTCAAGGAAATAGAGCATTAATTCCCCACTTCTTAAGTGTAGATTGTGCATGGGGACCTCCACTTAAAGGGTACATTATGAAAAGAGGGAAAAAGAGTAACATTACTGTGGAGAAACCTGACAAACACCACCACAGCCAGATCAAGGTTCACATTCACAGTGATAAGTCAAGTTGATTGTATGTACCTTTGATAGGATGAGATGAACATGGACTTATCTCTATGGTCCTTCTCCTAAAAACCCATCTCCCCAGGCTAATCATTAGAAAAGCATCTAACAAATCCCAACGGAGGGACATTCTAGAAAATAAGTGACCTGTACATCTCAAAACTGTCAAGGTCATCAAAAATAAGAAGAAAATAAGAAACTGTCACAGCCAAGAGGAGCCTTAGCAGATATAACAACTAAATGCAATATAGTGTCCGGGGTGGATTCCTGGAACAGAAACTGGAAATTCAGTTAAAACTAAGGAAATTTGAATAAAATGCAGATTTTAATTGAAAATAATGTATCAATATTGGTTCACTAATTTTGACAAATTCAATGTAAGATGTAAGGGAAAAATGGCTGTGGGGCATCTGGGAACTCTCTGTACCATTTCTGCAATATTTCTGTAAATCTAAAAGTTTCTTAAAATTGAAAGTTTATGTGGGGACTTCCCTGGCAGTCCAGTGGTTAAGACTGCCTTTCAATGCAGGGGGTGTGGGTTTGATCCCTGATCAAGGAGCTAAGACCCCACATGTCTTGAGGCCAAAAAACCAAAATATAAAACAGAAGCACTATTGTAACAAATTCAATAAAAACTTTAAAAAGTGGTCCATGTCAAAAAAAATAAAAATTTTAGGTAAAAAACATTAACACTGAATTCATGATTTGCAGAAATGGAATTTTGTTGGATACCAATTGCTGAAAAGAAGCGGTACGTGGTGCTATAAACATGAAAAATGACCAAGGATTGATGAAGCCAAGGAAACAGAGAGGGCCGTCTGCCATAGATGCCTGAGGACACCAGCCACAGAGCCCAGGCCTTCACAAGCCCTGGTTCACACTGGTGCCTCAGCAGAATTTAAAAACGCCATACCATGGACATCTTAGTAAACAAATATCTTATGTACTCCATTCTGGAATGTTTATCCAGGTCATGCTACGTGTGTGCTAAGTCACTTCAGTTGTGTCCGACTCTTTGCAACCCTATGGACTACAGCCCACAAAGCTCTTCTGTCCATGGGATTTCCAGGCAAGAATACTGGAGTGGGTTTCCATGCCCTTCTCCAGGGGATCTTCCTGACCCTGGGATCAAACCCAGGTCTCTTGCATTTCCTGCGTTGGCAGGCAGGTTCTTTACAACTAGCACCACCTGGGAATCCCACTGAGTCCTAAAAGAGAAGTGTAACGTACATACAGGCAATAGAGTGAGATACTTAAAAGCTCAGGCCTAGAAGTCAGACTCATCTGGGTTCAAATCCTGGCTCTACCATTTGCTAGATGTGTGACCTTGAGCATTTGAAATTAATAAGGTCTATTTTCTCAGCTTTAAATGGAAATAACAGTACCTCCCATCACTGGGCTTTCGGGATAACTATATGAAAACATACGCATGACACAGTGTTTAGCAATAGTGAGAAATCCCCAAATGGCAGCAATTTCTTAAAATTTACACTGGAGAGGAAGACAAAATGCCCATTATCTGTAGATGACATAGTCTTCTCTAGAAGATCCAAAACGATAAAATAAAAAGCTGTGAGAATCAAGATTTTCTGTTTGAAAGAAAGAATCATTTTAACAGAAATAAAAAAACAAGTCTCATTCACAAAAAGCAATGACAAACATCAGCTCTCTAGTCATAGGTGTAATGAGGGATGCAGGAGCCCATCTGAAAGGAAACTGTAGACACTTCCTGAGAAACTGGGAAGAGCTGTGCCACACTTCCAGATGGAGCAACTTAAGTGTAAAGTTATCACTCGTCTCAAATTACTTTGTAAATCCAATCTAAATCTCATCTTCTGCAAGTTTTCAAAATGATTTTTAATGTCATCTGGGAGAACAGGCAAGAACAACCATGAAAAATGTGAAAAAGAGGATAGGTTCTTGTTAGATGAAAAGATGAATTAAGAGTAAAAATCATTAAGAAAACTGGCTATTTAAAAAAGGAAAAAAAAATACCCCTATTGTTCCATTTCTCACAGTATACCTCAGAATAAGTATTAGATTGATTAAAATAGTATTTTTCCCAACTACTGGTCACAATGCATGTATGGGTGATGAATATAAATTTCTAAAATATGAAGTATAATGGCAGAGAACAGAAAATGCACATTTTATACAGAATACGAGTAGATATTGCTTGATGGAAGCTTTAAGTACTGAATCACAATAAAAACTATTTTCCTTGTTTGAATGCCACTGGCCTAATGCATCAGATATGAAAAATTCAACCCATAAAAGAACAAAATGGAAACACAGGTGAAATTTTTATCTGGCCTGAGTTGGGAGATTTCTAAATGTACATCAAAGGCAGAAACTCCAACAGCAAAAAAGAAAAATGATGGACCTATCTAGATAAAAACATCAAAATCTTAGTCTATGAGAAAACACCATTAAAGGCAAGCAACAAATTTTTTAAAATGTGATTTATACCCTTTATATGTAAAAGAACTGCCTTATAATTTATTGGGAGAAGTACTGTGAAAGGGAAAGAATAGCATATATGAGACAATTCATAAAAAGAATTACAAATATTTTCATATATATATAAATATATATATATACACACACACACATATATATATGAAAAATATATCAATTCAGTCGCTCAGTCATGTCTGACTCTTTGCAATCCCCCTGGACTGCAGTATGCCAGGCTTCCCTGTCCATCACCAACTCCCAGAGCTTGCTCATACTCATGTCCATTGAGTTGGTGATGCCATCCAACTATCTCACCCTCTGTAGTCCCCTTCTCCTCCTGCCTTCAATGCTTCCTGGTATCAGGGTCTTTTCTAATGAGTCAGTACTTCGTGAAGTACACAGAAACTCTGGTACTCTTTTCATATATATATATGAAAAAAATGCTAAACCTGCAGTGTAGTCAAAGAAGTAAAAAAAATCAGACTTGGACAGAGCCAGATAATGGTCTGCCAGGATCCATTTTTCTGTTTTCTTTAGTAATAAGAACTCTAATCAGTAGTTTTCCATCTTAAAACTCCATATTTCCCAGCATCTAGGTAGACCATGACACTTCATTCAAACTAAATTCAGACCAAGTCAGCCACTGAGATGTAAGCTGATTTATATCCAAATTCACAGGGGTCTGCTTGAAGGAAAGTCCTGTGCCCTCCTTTGCTCCTTCCTTTTTCCTGTTGACTGGACTACAGATGGCAATGGCTGGAGCTCTAGCAAGATCAGAGCTGGACCATAAAGAGCTCTAGCTGGACCATGAAGTTGTCCCAAGGTCATCAGAACAATAAAATGAAAAGGTACTTGATATCTAAGATGTTCCATACCAGCCCTGGACTTCCTACCACTTGACTTACTTTATATGAAAAATAACGCTTTTTTGCTTAAATCACTGTTATTTGAGCACTGGAGTGTTGATTATGCACTGCTAAGCCAAGTCCTAACTAATAAAAGTACCTTTTAAAAAACTCACAAAATAGGAAAATTCTTTAAAAATTACAGTATCCAAAGTTGATAAGTGTCTTCTAAATAGGCATTTTCATACACTGTTTATGGTATACGTTTTCTGGAAGAAATTCTTCTGGTATGTGACCAAAGACTTACAGTATGCGTATCATTTTACCCAGAAATTCTACTGCTAGGGCTGTATCTTATGAAAATAATTAATATATGCACAAAATTAATACCTAATGATGTTCATAAAAGCGGTATTTATAATAATGAAAAATCAGAGAAAATCTAAGTGCTCAATAGAGGATTAGCAATTACAGAGAATTTATAAAATTAGATACCAGCCAGCAACTAAAAATCAAGTTTTAAAAGAATATTATTAAGTAGCATTAAGCTAATAATAATGATTTAAAAGTAGTATGTGATTATACTCAGACTGGGAGACTACAGGTAATTTTAAACTTTCTACCTGGATTTTTTTAAATTCTTCTAATGTTCTGTAACAAACATGTGAAACTTCTATAGTTTTTTTAAAATGCTTCTTAAAAATGTGCATGAGTCTACTGCCTTTTACCACACACCTATCTTTTCCAGTTTGACAGTTTCTTCTGCTCACTCTCATGTACACTGCGTTCTAGACCAGTACTCCTCGCTCATTGCTATCATGAAATATCCTTTCTGCTCCCTCCTCAGAAATCTACGCAAGAGATTCAGAACACCCATGCACCCATACTCACAGGTCAGATGCTCCCACACCAGACCAATTCAAGCTCCTGTGTCTGGTTCTGGGAACCATATGCTCTCCTGACACACTGAGTGATGCTCCCGAGATCAACTCAGACCTCCCCTTCCCTAGATACCAAGATACCACTGGACCTGACTTCTTGGGAGCACCTGACTTCACAGCAGCATGATCCATCTCTAAGCAAATGATCTTTAAAGGGAAGGTGCTCTGTGTCGACTGGAAAAACGTGTTTAGCTGCAAATAATAGAAAGCTTGATGAACAGTGACATAAACCCTTTGGGGTTTACCTTGTAACATCAGTTAGGAGAGAGGCAGTCATGACTTTTACTCAGGGGGATGAAGTTTCTTTCAACGCCCCTGCCCAGTCATCCTTAGTGGGAACCCTAATAGTTACAAAATGGTTGCTAAAGCTCCACTCCAACCTATGATTTTCATGAAAGCCATAGCTTTCTCAGAAATCTCCAGAAAGCTTGACTTGCATCTCACTGATCAGGACTGACTCACCGGGCCACACCCCCAGCTGGAAAAGAAACTGGGAAAGGAAAGGTATCATTGTGCACATTCTTCCTCAAAGAAAAGCGGAACTGAATGGGGATGAGGCCAACAGCTAACAGTGCCTGCTAGTGTTGTCAAGACTGACTTTAGGATGCAGAGGTCTTTCAGAAGGCGGTGTACTAGCAAACCACACAAAGAGCAGACCAGGTTACTCGTGTGTGCTACCAAAAGAAAGAAGGGAGATATATATTCATCAAGCATCCTTCAGAACCAGCAGCTTTCATAATTATCTTATCAAGTTCATTTCATTCTTATAATAATCTTTCGAGACAGATATGTATTCCCTTTTTGCTTTTTTTCAGATGTGGAACCTGACACTTAGAGAAACAGCTTGCCCAAAGCCACACAACTAAGGAGTTTGGGGGCTGAATTTCAATCACACAATTAGGTATCTGATTCCCCAGCCAATGTGTCTGCTAGAATATAATACTGGCCTCTTGGCAAGCCCTATAATATGTATCTGGAGGGTGAATAAGGGGAGTTATAGATGTATTTGCATCAAAACTGCAAGATACACACAGTTAGAGACCCATAGGAGGTAAGATGGAGAGAACCCTTCAACGCGCAATAGGTATGCTAGTGACCTTGACTGTGGTCTCTCCTGTAACTGCTGCTCATGGACAAGGAGGCGACAAACCATGGACACAGGACCCTGAAAGAGCCAAGTATTCAGGACGGTCATCAAAGAAAAAGACCAGGGAAAACAATTCAGACGTTTTAGACCCAGTTAGAAATCCGAGAGTAAATTGAGAAGGAGGTGTGTCTCTACTATACATAAAAAGAATAACAACTCATAACAGCAGGAAGGAGGAAGGTACCAAACTGAACCTGGATATTTATGTATTTTACTACTTCTGTAATTATTATAACTATGTAAGAGATATGCTACAAATTTATATTTAACTTAGTCATGTCCACTTATGCAATAGACCCTATGCTAGGTATATAAAGACAAGTAAAACAGATAAAACTTTTGCTTTCAAGGTGATGATGATCTACAGGACAGATGATATTTAAGTTAGGTTAGTTTCCTTGTCTCAACCACATGAGGTAAAGTCTAGCTTTTCTGACCACTGGAACTATAACACAGGTCAAAATTCTAACTAAGCACTCAGAAAAGAATAGAAGAGCCTTTGGAGTCCCAGACACATAAACCCAACTTCATAAAGAAATGGAAAACAGCCCAGCTGGAGACAATTGATACCTTGGGACAGAAGTGAGCCCTCTATATAGACACTCAAATAACAAGTTATTGATATGTTGGGTGTTGATTTCTTGTCATCCTGCTTAGGGGAGTTGCAGCATAGAACCTGGGGACAAAATCAGCATTTAATTAATGTTGGATGGATGGACAGATGGACAGACTCTGGGTGAATGAAGACATACTGCTCACTACCTACAAACTCAAGCACTGCCCTCAGTTTTAGGGGAAAAAAAAGAGCTGTCAGAGTATTGCCTTAAGCTTTAAAATTTTAATTTTCATTAGGGCTTAGAAGACTTCAGAAGCAAGGTTCATGAAGTCTCAGATCAGTGTTATTCTAGTTCACTACATTTTTCCCGAATAGGCTACTTTCCTATTGGGTGCAGAGATGATCAGTACTTAATTCAGCTGTCTCACAATGGAAGTATGCACACATTTTGTACCAGAAGCTCTCAATCCAAATGAGAACAAACGCTACTGTCTCCTTTGCCTAGAAGTGTTCTCTGTGTCCTCATGAGAGCCCATTCCTGAACCTAATGGAATGTTCTATTCCAGAGAATACTGTATTTCTGTCATCAGGGCAAAAATCATTCTCTTCCTGAGACCACTTGAGACATCAGGAAGCTAAATTGAGAAGGCAGGATATAAGCAGAGAGAACTGGGTGAACTCAGGCTGGATGATGCCATCTGAACCAAACCAGAGAAACCAGAAACACACATGGTGTCACATTCCAGCCTGAGCTCATGCCCCAGAATGACTAATGCAAGGAAGGCCAGAGATGGGTGTCTCAGAATCACTGCGCCCATATCTCCAACTTAGGGACCTATTTCACCTACAATCCTCAACATTTTAAAGGGCTGCAACAGCTGCAAGCTCAAGGATATCAACATACTCTGAAAACCTTAGGAGCCTATACCTTTCCTCCATGAACTGGTTCTACAGTGATTGAAGGCAGCCCGATATATGCTGCACACTGGCCCATGCATGTGCTGGGCATGGTGCTCACAGCAGGGAGCTGCAGGGAAGGCTGGGGCAGAAGATCCAGGTGGCGAGGACAGACTGGCAGGTGCAGAATCACATGCAGGAGCCTGGCAAGTGACAAGACTCTACAGCAACCACGCTTATGAGGCATTGGTGGTAGAGTGGCTAGCATAGCTGCCTTCCCCCAGCAGCTACCTCTCAACTCCTGGGGAGAAGTCAGGGAGGGGTTCTGGGAGACATGCAGGTGCCAGGTCCTGGAGCCTGGGCAGGGCCTGAAGGAACTGAGCCCAAGACTGGGGTCCAAGTGCAGATCAGGCCATAGGAATAAGGGGACATGACTCCCCTCTCTCTATGCTACTGTGTGAAGCTCTGAACACCCCCTGGGACTGGCCTGGCTTGGGAGAGTCACCTAAGTGCTAAGATTTAGAGGGATGTAATCAGGGGTCCAGACCTCTTCAGCCTCAGCAACAACCTCTCAGGGTAGTAGTTCCACAGAATTAGAAGTCCCCGTAAAAGGGGCTTTCTTTTTAAACTTGGCTTCATGTAATGTTTTGAAAGTCATTCTCTTTGGAATATTACTTGGCCCTGTGCATTGGTACACGATCACAATTCTAATCAAACTACCTGTCAGCACTAATCTTTTGGTCTTTGACATTCACCTTCTAAATGCGGTTGCACAGCAGGAGTGCCCCTTTGCCTGAGTGATTTTAGAAGCTGGAGCTAAGCTTAGCATCCCTCACTAGGGCAGAACACAGAGGACTCACTGGGGTGTTACCCTCACCCCACCCCCAACACATGACATGCTAGAAAGAGCCATTCAGGAGATTCAAGCTTGGACAAAGCATAGTCAGGCCAGGGATGCCAAAATAAATGGATACTCCGTAGGATGAAGTCGGGGGCTGGGGGAAACAGGCCCATGCAATTGCCTTCTTGAGATTCTCAGGCAGACATGGAATAGAACAGGCCAGCTGGACTGGTTCCTTACGCAGAGACTTCTTCATGGTGAAGTCAAATATCAAGGACATGTACTACATGACCCGCGAGTGCATGCATCACTGGGAACTCTGAAAACAGCAATGTTTATATCCTACGGAACCATGATCAACCTCATCATCACCTCAGCCCCAATGTCCCGGTGGCTCCACCTCCCAGAACTGCCCCTAAAGCATGCTGAAACTATTTCCTTCATTAGCTCACTCTAGGTCTTCAATGATGAGAAGGACAGGCAGAAACTCTACTGTATAAGATCTACCATCTCTCACTGTAAAGTTGCTTCTTTTCAAGTTGGGGAGAGGGACCCTGGGACGAGGAGAGAAACACAAGGTTTCACCCTCATGACATCACTGTGATTGGAACACATCTCACACATCTCTCATCTCTCATGGTCTCCACAGACTGAGAGCTGGCTTGTTGTTCTTGTTGTGGCTATTCTCCTAAGCGATCTGAATATCTATTACCATATATTCAAACAACTCTTATTCTGAGCTTTATCTGGCATCCTTATATGTTCCTCAAGTTAAATAATCAAAGTAACATCCTGCCTCCTTTATGTCTAAGTGCTATTTGAGCTTTTAAACAGAGAACCAGTATCTAAATGATGATGATAACAGCTGTATTTTTAATTCTATTTATTTATGTATTTATTTTTGGCTGCATTGGGTCTTCATTGCTGCCTGTAAGCTTTCTCTAGTTGCAGTGAGTGGGGGCCACGTTCCAGTTGCAGTGTGCAGGCATCTCACTGTGGGGCTTCTCTTGTTGCAGATCACAGGCTCTAGGGTGCACAGGCTTCGGTAGTTGTGGCACATGGGCTCAGTTGCTCAGTGGAATATGGGATCTTCCCAGACCAGGAATCGAACCTATGTCTGCTGCACTGGCAGTTGGATTCCAAACCACTGGACCACCAGGGAAGTCCAAAGCTATATTTTTTGAATTCCATATCTATGGTTGAAATTGAGCCATTGAATTCTCACGATACCTGTTAGGAAGGTACCGCCCTTCCTTTGCTCACTCCTCTCTGCAAGGCCCAGGTGCCACTACAACCCTCGGCTCTAGCAAGGACAAGGACTACCGAGATTTTGTGAAGCAGCTGGCTTGGTAGCAGGGCAGCCACTCGCTCTCTTTCGATTATAATTTCAATTTACTTTTGTATTGTAATGCTGTCTTTTCTTCTCACAGCAATAGATAGCAGGGCAATGGAAGAACAGTCGACCTGAGGACAGATTACAAACGAATTTTTATCTTTAAGAAGCTAGGTCAGAAACTTGTGGCTATCAGAAAGCGTAGTGCTGTGGTGAGGAATGAGCCCACGCCAGGGTTTTGATAAACTTCAGAGAACGAAGTGTGCTTGCAGAAAGAAAGAAGAGAAAACGAGCGAGGACATCGATTCTCTCACCTTGGAGAAATCTCATCAGAGAGGCCGTGGTATCAGTGACAGACTGCGTTTACTGAGCACTGAAAGCATGGGGAAATTTAGTTTAAAATGCGTGGATGTCCTTTTTTTTTTCTTTTTCCACAGGAAGTCTGCCCTTTCAACAGACATTCAATTTATGTTAAGACCACAGTATAACGTGAGGAGAGCACATGTACTAGAAAAGACTTCAAGTCTCTGTTCTTTCATTTATTAGCTGGGTGGCCCTAGGCAAGGTACCAAAAAGCTCCAAATTCCAAAATTTCTCACCAGCAATGGAGGGGGCTTTGTTTGGTAGCTGGAAAAATTAAATATACACACCAAGGGTTTAATATACATATTAAGCACCTTCTACAGATGATTTCTTACCACAGTAAATCTCTCTTTTTTTTTGCCATTTCATACATTATAATCTATGGTACATCTATATAATAGACAACACTTTCAGAGGAATGGAATGGCAACATACTCCAGTATTCTTGCCTGGAGGATTCCATGGACAGAGGAGCCTGGCAGGCCACAGTCCACGGAATCACAAAGAGTCAGACATGACTGAGCGACTAGTACTTTCACTTTATCAGAAGAATGAGATGAAGTCAACATTTGACAAATAATTGTTGAGAATCCAGAGAAAAAGCCCTCGTGTAAATTCCATTCTAGTTGGGCAAATCAGACAATAAACAGAATAAACATATTATCTAATATATTGGATGGTGATAATTGCTTTGTAGAAAAATAAAGGAGAGGGGAATTCCCTGGTCATTCAGTGGCTAAGACTCCATGCTCCCAATTCAGGGGGCCCAGGTTCAATCCCTGGTCAGGGAACTAGATCCCACATGCCTCAACCAAGAGTTTGAATGCTGCAACTAAAGATCCTGCAGTCCGCAATGAAGATTGAAGATCCTACGTGCCATGACTAAGACCCAGCACAGCCAAATAATAAATAAATGCATCAAAATAAATATTCAAAAAAGAAGAAGAAAAATAAGGGAGGAAAGAGAGATGGAAGTGCTGAGAAGGCAGTGTTTGTGCAGAGACTGAAGGGTGGCTGGTGAAGGGAGGTGTGTAGATGTCTGGGAAGAATGTCCAGGCTGAGGCAGGAGTGAAATGGCACATCTGAGGGACCCACCGGGACCTGATCAGGGACTTGATCATGCTGGGCCTTGCAGGTCACTGAAGTATTTTCTCTTTTCCTCTTAACAAGGTGGGAAGTCAGTGGTGTGTCCTGAACAGGAAATTATACAATATGACTTCCATTTTACAGAATGTTTCACTCCTAGTTCAAAAGAGAATGTAGGGGCCAGGAAATCCACTCGGAAGCTACTGAAATAAAACATGAGGATGTTTGGGACCACTAGGGCAGTAACCCGGAGGTGATAAGAGGTACTTACATTCAAAAATCTATTTGAAAGTGGACTCAAATGATGATTATATGTGGCATGTGGGAGAAAGAAGTTTTGGTTTTTGGTTTTACTTCAGCAGATTGAACTATGGAGATGACAGTAATTAAGGTGGCAAATACAATATAGGAGGAAGGGACAGATATAGGGGAGATCGGGAGTTTCATTTTGGACATGTTAAGTCTGGTATGCTTAGGAGCATCCAAACAGAAATGCAGAGCAGTCGTCACATAGTTAAGTCTGGAGTTCAAGGGAGCAGAGTTGGCAGACTGGCTGGAGAGAGAGGGGTGGTGGGAAGGGCCTTGGGCAGGGGGAGAGAGAGAGAGATGTGACCTTCCATGAAAACATATCTACGATACACACAAAAAAAGGCAAGGCACAAAACACTGTAGAATATGATCCTGGTTTTTGGATGAGTACTATTTTAAAGGGGCTTCCCTCGTGGCTCAGTGGTAAAGGACCCGCCTGCCAATGCAGGAGACCTGGGTTTGATCCCTGGGTCGGCAAGATCCCCTGTAGAAGGAACTGGCAACCCACTCCAGTATTCTTGCCTGGGAAATCCCACGGTCAGAGGAGCCTGGTGGGCTACAATCCAAGGGATTGCAAAAGAGTTGGACATGACGCAGTGACTTAATAACAACAACAACAGACAACAACCAGTCTTAAAAGTATATTAGATGTTTACAAAACAAACATCTTTATGTTTCCAAAAAAAATAATTTGAAGCCTATGAATAGAAAGCTAATAGAACTGGGAATATGGGCCACTTTTGCCATAATATTTGGATTTTATATAAGAATGGATATTAATTTATAAATAAAAAATAATGGCAGGAGAGAGCTGTCTGAGTGAACTATCAAAGACATTAATTTCTAGCACAAGCCTCTATCTCCTTCTCTGGACTCTGGCTATGACTTCGGCCACCCCGCCCCAGTCTACCTTCTTGTATCTTTTCGCCTGCAGCCTTCCCCTAGTCAGTTGCAACCAACAAAGCTTCAGAATAGCCAGGAGAACCTGTGGTATACTTTCCCAGAGCCGAACTCACAGAAGAAGAATCTGAGTTCAAAGCCAAAGCTGGATTTACCTCCAGAGTCCTGACAAGGGAGTTTTTCTTCTTGGATACAGTTGCCAATTTCATTCTCAAGCTTCTTTTTGTTTTTTTTTTTTTTTTTAAAAAGGTCATGGCATTTATAATAATAAGGCTCTGAAAATTAAATGTACCTTTACATGTTTAATTTCTGACCATAATATAGTACTGAATAATAAGTGAGCGGACTTGAATGGCTATGAAAAAGGTTAACAGAAACTGCTTTTAAACTGCAAGTTTGCAAGCCTGGGGCCTTCACCCTGTTACACAATAGGCATTAAAGAAAAATGTTCTTCCCTGGATGCAAAGATAAATCTTCATTTTGCTGGGAGCCTCAGCAGCAGGATGCTTTTAGGATTTTTCCATTGAGACATCACAGCGAGGAAGAACTCTTCATCCCGTCTCTTTGGCACCACCTCCTGTTCCCGTTTAAACACATTTCCCCAACTTGACTTGTGATAAGTAATGGAATTAGACAGCCGCCTGTCAACCCAGGACTTCTTTTTTCCCCAGAATCCAGCCCTTGGGTTGAAATCACCATTTGAGAAGAGAAAATCATTGTAGACTATTTTTCTACTGTTTCAAATAGCTCAGCTGGAGGGAAGTTGTTATTTCCTCTTTAGCGTGCCATGTGGGAAGGATCTGTGGAAACAAACATGGCCCCACACCGCCCCCAACCCCCCCAGCAAGGTCAGGCCAGGAATGCTGACAGCCTCACAGCCTTCTCCAGAACTTCTGAGGCCAACTGGCTGGACCCACATGCCCGTTCCAAAAGCTAACCTAGTTTGGTGACACCAAATTCTCTTAACTTTAGCGTGTCTGTAAAGCTTTTGCAATCTAGAAAAATGGTACTGAAGAACCTATTTGCAGGGCAGGAACAGTGATGCATAAACCGAGAATGGACTTGTGGACACAGATGAGCAAAGAGGGTGGGATGAGCTGAGAGAGTAACACTAACATGTACATACTGCCATGTGCAAAATAGACAGCTAATGGGAAGCTGCTGTACAGCACAGGGAGCTCAGCTCAGTGTCCACGGCGACCTAGAGGGTGGGATGAGATGGGGTGGGGGTGGGAGGGAGGTTCAAGAGGAAGGGGACAAATATATACTTATAGCTGATTCACACTGTTGTATAGCAAAAACTAACACAACATTTTTAAGCAATTATACTCCAATTAGAAAACAACATAGAGAAAAATTAAAAACAGAAATAGCTAACCGGTGACAACAGAAGCAAAGAAGGAGTTGGCTTTAGAGACAGTGCTATTTTCTCAACTTCCTCCTCCAAAGGTTGGGGGTGGGGTGGGAAAGAGTCTACAGAATGCCTTCCAAACCTGGCTGCTTGTGGGAACGCAGTGACATTCTTTGCCTGATGGTTCACACTTCAAGATTCAGGCAAGTGACATCAGACCCCGGAGAAATAACTAACTCCTGCCAAACACAGCTATAGACCCTCAACCGTCTTCAGGCTGAGGACTTGGCTGGCTGTTACCCAAGGGAGTACACATGGCGGGGGGGGGGGGGGGGGGGGCGGGCAGGGGAGGACAAAGGCACAGCCCACGAGGGAAGAGGCCCAGACTCTGACCCCACCCACACCTAGCCACCATCTGAGCTGAGGAGAGATGCTTTTTCTCTGGAGAACCCCAGTTTCCTCACTGTGAATGGAAACTGAACGATGGCTTGCCGGTGCCAAAACTCTCTTCCTGCAAATGTGATCTGAGGTGGTAAAGCAGAAAAATGGAGTCATTCTAGGGCAGATCGGAAGTCCCCACCCACTCAGCTTTCCACGGTCCGTGTGTGGAAACCTGAGGCACCTTCGCGGAACACCAGGGTCCACTGAACATGGTGTGAAGGAAGTTAGGGGAGATCTTTCCTGACCGGAAACCTACAACTATGAAATGTTCATCTCAGCCAGGAGGGAGCTCAGAGCCCCTCCTCCAGAGAGAACAAGGCTGTGGAGCCCAGGCCAGGGGAAAGGGCTGCTCGGTGACGAGGGGAGGGATGGAGGCAGGGTGGCGACAGGAGCAGATGTGGAAGGGGGCTAGTGAGAGGCAACTTCCTAGCTGGCCTGGCTGTTGGGTGCCAGAAAATACTGACAGCATGTAGGGCCCTGTGGGGCTCCTGGGCACAGGTCTTCCTGTGTCTCCTGTTTCTTTGATTATAGGAAGCAGCCTTCATTCAGCCTCCGTAACCTTCCCTGAGTTCCAATGGGCGGATTCAAGCAGTAAAGTTAATCAGACAGGAAGTGATGCAAGACCAGGGAGAAACAGTCAAGAGCAACCTTAGGGCAAGGTCCTGTTCCCTCATCAATGGATAGACAAAATCCATCGAGCTGCCGTGCAGATGCTGAAACCCCCTCCAAGTGGGAGAAGTTGACGATTAACGATGGTATGCTGCCCACAACCATGTAGACCCCAGACCAGTTGGACCTGAAGGTTGATGATACTGACTTCTACTTACCCTACCACCAACCCATCAAAGAATGTCCATGAGCTGATCACGCCCTTTTTGAACAATTAATATAAAACTTCTCACTATCTTCTTCAAGTTGGGACACACCATTTTGAGGGTATTAGCCAGCTGTGACCCCCTTTGCCTGGCAAAGCAATAAAGCTATTATTTTCTAGTTCACCCAAAACTCTGTCTCCAAGATTCGATTTGGCACCCATGTACAGAGAAGCTGAGCTTTCAGCATTAATACCAGAAAAGATAGGGGAAGGATCTTTCCTGAGAAACTCTTAGAGATGGTACAGAAACCCAGGCTTAATGTGTGGATTTCAATCTCATATCCCTCTTTTTAATTTTTCCCTTCCTATGGACAATCATTACTCCATAGTCCTGAGGCTGGTTTGGCATCATAGAGATGATAAAGCAATTAAGTAACTTGTCCAAGGTCATAAGGCAACTGAGAGATGTGAGAGGAAATATTTAGAGGTAGTAAAAGGATGACTCCACCTTCTACCATCCCCTCAGGGGCCACATCAAAGAAAAGATGCCAGAAAAAAACAAAGAGAGAACACAAAACTCAACAATTTGTCTTTGATTTCCTAAAAATATTCTTGAAACCAAATCTGATCAGACAAGACACTTTTGACTTGCAAGAACTGGGTTTGCTGTAATTCAAACAGCCAAAGGCTGGAAGAAGCACAGCAAGATCAGAAAGAGAGTAAGTTAGATCCTGGTCTCGCAAACCTTGGATGTTCACACCCAGTACTGGTCACAAGTACTGGGGCTGCAAGAGGTAATATATAGGGAAAGAGAAGCACAGGCAGACACTGCTGCATCCCCAGGAAAGTTCTTCCCACCACAGTGCTTTCCTGCCTCCAAAGTCACCTCTGGGTCCTAGGCAGGAAGAGGTGATCCTGAAACCCTCGGCAGCTGGAGCTCCACACAAAGAGCACCTGTGTCTCCCTACTAATGAGGCCCATTCTGAAACCAGTCTTGTAAAGATGTCCTCTGCGTGGAAGAGAAATGGTTGCCAGGCAGATTTGAGGAGAGATGGCTTGAGAGAACAAACCCATCACAGGCTTTCTTGACATCAGAAGGTCATAGAAGAACATCCTCAAGCTTTGTGTGGCCCTGAGAGGGGCCAAGGAGGGGTGGTGAGAGGATGAGTAAGAGGACTCAGTGTGAGCTGAATGAACATGTGTAGCAGAGGTCACAGAGAAGGTCTCAGAACATCTCTCCTTGGCTGCACTGAGGGTGAGCATTGCTGGGCAACTAATTAAAAATAGCAAAATCCCAGAGAGGTAGATGCCAAAGAAAGAGACACACCAGGAACCACCTCACACCAATATGGTCGCTCATAAGCCCCCATCCCAATCCTACTTTCTAGAGTTTAGATACAATCCCAAATAAATAGAATTTACCTGGAAAGGACTACACTAATTTTTATATTACCAGAAGAAACCAAGGTTCAAAACAGAGAGGAGGTTGAAAATAAAATATCATTAACAATAATGTCACATTTTTGATACACCTATATTTGTGAGACAATGAAACATCATTTCTGTAACAGGCACAGACACAAGAGTGCTCCCAACACCGTTCAGAGCCATAAGTGTCTCATGGACAGAGTGGCCTGTGAATGCCACTCCCACCGCATGCAGCTTCAGAGAGGGGCGGCCACCAGGTTAAGGAAGGTGGATAGATGGGCATGCCCTCCCCCCTCCACCTTGACAGCCAAGTGGCCAAATGAAAGCTGCCCTTCATTTCATCTCTGATCCCTCTTGAGCACCCATTCCCTCTTCTTTATCCCAGTTGCCACAACCTCAGTTCAGTGCTCACTGCCTGCCACAAACTACTGTGAGAGCTACGTGGAAAGAATCATCAACTCAAAAGAAAAAGTCAGCCTTCCCTTGGCTGATTCTGCTCCAGATAGAATATTCTTCATGTAAATGTTTCATTTCACATAATGATCCTGGAGCTCTATCAGTGCCCTCACTGCCCGTAATATGCCCTTGTCCTCCAGGGAAACACAGATCAAATCTGTATTAAATAGTTAAGCACCCTATCCTAATAGAGGATTATACTCTCCTTCATTAAAATATTGTTAGATATGTACTAAATTAACTACAGATGTTCTGTCTTATCACCAGTAGGTAGTTCCTACTTTCCTGCATGCTTATATAAAATATTTGCTTTAAGTCACAGCATAAACTGAGTCTCTGACCAAGAAGGGCAATCTCAGAGCCTCATGGTAAGAACTGTGCCCAGTTAGTACAAGTAACAGATGCCTTTCTTGCTACGGGCTTCAAAGGTGATATTTCTTAGACAATAGCTAGATAATACTAGAGACTGAGAGGACAGTTCCCAGACTCTGACGACTTCATAAAAGCAAACTGTTGACCCAAGGGTCAGTGGAACAAAAATAATTATACAAGACTGCAGGAACTAATGAAGGATATATAATTTTGATCATTGGTTTTAGAATATTGCTGGTATTATTTTTTATGGTTCTCTTTTCTGATAATCATTTAATAAAATTCTTATGCTTTCTTCCTGGCCTATTCTCACTATTTACTTAATGGTTACTTTTACAAACATTTGGAAATGAAATACTTTCAAGTGGTAATCTTGTTCTCGCCAGCTTCTCAGAATTCTACTTTTAATGCCAATGCAGTTACTTGCATAGGTTTGATTAGACTTTGTTCCAGTTTTCACTAGTAAGTGACTGAACAAATAAATGGCACACCCAAGGCCATACCTGGCGAGTCACACTTGAGAACGAGTCTCATTTAATCAGATATGACAAGCCCACCATGAAGTAACAAGGGTTGTACTTTGTTTAAGGAAAATCAAAGCCTTCTCACAGAAAACTACAGGCAAATCACAGAAATGACTTCCTTACATCGGTTTCCTTATCTCAGAACAGAAGAGTAAATAAAAGCAATAAAGAATATATTTGAAATAAGAGGTTATGGAGACTTCCTAAGAAGGGTCTTAAGACATCTCCAAACAGAAGTTAATTTTGTGGATTTTGCTGCTTACCACACAGGGCTTTGGGTTTTCTCACCAAAGTTCAAGGAGGCTTGTATAGATTAGTTAACATTTCTTCCTGGAGTTCTATAAATGATCAGGTCAAAACACAATGAGATCAGCTTTTTGGTAACTAAGAGTAATCTACGGAGATAATTTGTGACCCCCGTGTTTCACGGTTTACAATGTCCTTCCATATCCTGGGTTAAACTTCCCCAAAAAACATGTAACACAATATTCCCTTGGTTACCATGAACAAATTTACACTTGACCATCTTCATCTCTGTGCCTTGGAAAAGACAAGCCAGCTTAGGAAGAGGCAAGTGGATAAACACTCACATCCTATTCATCTTCCTCCATTACAAATAGCTTCAGGCTTTAGAACACACGTGTGTGCAGGCATGCGCTCACTCACACACAGATGTCCAGCGTTGTTCATGGTACAGCCAGCTACAGCTGAGAAAGCCCAGCTCCACGGAAGGCAAGCTTCTATCTAGGTTTCATTACAGAAGGCTTTTAAGGGACTGAGCCCAGTGGGAAAACATTACTTTCTCCATCATGAAAACATCCAGATAGGCCTGACCTTTGACGCCCCTCTCAGCCATGGAAAGGAAACCACAGCCCCTGGGAAGTTATTCTCCTTCCATCCATTCTTTGGTTCTGTGCCACATGCCCGGTAGAATATATTCATAGAGAAATGCTTTTGCCAGTAGTGGGGGGCCTACTGTTCACCGTCATGACATCTCTGCAGTCTATGTTTTGAAATCTGGCTTTCAGAAGTTCAAAGGATTTAGAGATTATAGTTCAAGGAAGACCAAGGCGCACCCAGGGCAGGCCTGGTCTTAACGCTGAAATCCGGCCCTTCCTACACCATAGCCAATTTGACCTCTAGAAAGAATCTAATGCATATCTTGGTCTAGCAGAATTATTTTCAAAGACTCCCAGTTCTTTTTCTATCATATGGAGGTTGAAGGCAGTTCAATTTGGAGTTCCTAAATGAAACTGGAGAACTCTTGCCAAGCACACCCATCTCCCCAGCCCAAACTAGATCTTCTCTGTTAAAGGCCAGGTTCCTGGCATCTGGGGCAGACCTTGGCCACATCAGGCCACCCAGTGCCCCTTCAGTGTGATGCCCACTCACCGTTCTTTTCTGCCTTGTGTTTTGGAGGCTCGGGCTCTGGGAGACATGGACATGGCCCATCACAGAGGGTGGTGAGACTTCTGCCAGTAGAACAAGCATGGAACTCCAACTTGCACTGCAAAAGACAGACAAAACAAAGCTGTAAGAACACTGCCAATAGACCCCTCCCCAGCCTCCTTGGGAAACAGCCAGCGCCCTTCTAACCATGATTAGGCTCACAGAAGCAGAGACAAAGCAAAGGGAAGTTCATCTCTGTTAAAGGTCTCAATTATAGAATGTTAATTAACAAATGGCTTTTTATGTTTTCCCAAATGCATAAGATAAATGTCTAAAAGCACTGCATGGGGAGGCTTACTTTTAATAAGTGGTAAACTCAACCATAACTGTCTATGCGAGTATCAGTATGAAATTTAACATCTGCGGTCCACAAACACGGAGGGCTGAAGGCTGCTCCACCATGTCCCCTTACCCCTACTACGGAGGCTCTGCCTGTGTAGCAAGCCTAGACCCCCTCAGCTGCTCAGGGAGCAGGGAGGAAGAGTAACGGTCTACTTAGTAAGTCTGGATGCTGTGTGTGAGGCCTAGCCCTTTCCCCTGTGAGCAACTGGGGAGCGACGCTTTTGCTCCAACCATCCAAAACCTACGTTTGACACAGTCTTTCCCCCAGAGGACGCCTGTGGCTGTCTAGCCTAGGAAACATCCACCGTATTCCAGGATTCAAAATTGGAAGCCCCAAACACATACATTTTCTTGGCAATCCCTTCATCTGTAGCAATGGGAGTATTTTGGCCACTCTCTGCCAGCTGTTTATTCTTAAGTCTCAACTGATTCAGAACAGGAGGATAGAAGGATATCATTTACGGATGTAGAAGATCACAACAATTAATAGCATTTTATTATCTATACATTACGGTTTAAGAAAAGGAGACTCAGATACTAAATAATTTGTGAAAGATCATGACATTCACAAGCCCGGATTTCAAGCGCTGTCTGACTGACTCCAGGGCCAAGCACTTTAACAGTCCCCATCACTGTATCTGTCACCTGAAGGGCCCGAGAGAACACAGTCTGCACTGCACTCCGTGTGTGGTTAATTATGCAGCTGCGCTAGGGGCCTGGGTCTCAATTGTCTAAGGGTTTCCTCCTTTTTTCACCTGCAAAATTCTCTAGATGAAGGCAGTATATAATCAGTCTTTGCAAAGGCCCACAGGGCCAGAACCACGTTGGTATCTGCTGCCGGTTCAAAGGAAGGGGAGGTAGGTAGAGGGGACGGAGCACCCACTGTGCGTGTAGCGCTTATCAGGTGCCACGGGCAATCTTTTAAAGGGAGGAAAAGAGGAGATACGGTCCTTGCCCTTGGAAAACACAAATGCATACCTTTGAAAAGGCCACCAGTGTTTGCAAAGCAACACATGAGTGCAGATGAACCCTGGCTCCTTGTGAGCGGATGGGCTGTTCAGTCCCCACACCGATCACACACCGAGGGAAGGAGAGAGGGTTTCAATCTGCACATACTGGAGTCACTCTTGTGTAACCCCTACTGACACCCACAGTTACCTGAGACCCTGCAGAGAAAGCACAAGGACAAGCCAGCAGGGGGCTGGCTTCCTCTCAATGCAAGACTTCCTTTTGTGCACATTGCTGGGTGTTTGGTACATGCCTGGTGTGGTGGCAGGCACGTTGGGGGCCATGTGAAAGGAAGCCATGACCCAGGCCACAAATGTCAACTGACAGTGAGGAGCCAAAACACGAGCACAGGGAAGGAGCAAAAAATGAGCAACCTCAAAGAGCCAGGTAGACGTGACTATAATGAAAGGAGGGATATATGTGTGTGTGTAGGGATGCGGCACTAAAGAGCCTGCAGGTATGGGACATGCCTACAGGTGGTCCAAATGGACAGAAGGGGCACCAGGAGGAACATTGGAAGTTGGCAGGTGGGTACCCTGGAGAAGGCAATGGCACCCTACTCCAGTACTCTTGCCTGGAAAATCCCATGGATGGAGGAGCCTGGTATGCTGCAGTCCATGGGGTCGCTAAGAGTTGGATACGACTGAGCGACTTCACTTTTACTTTTCACTTACATGCATTGGAGAAGGAAATGGCAACCCACTCCAGTGTTCTTGCCTGAAGAATCTCAGGGACGGGGGAGCCTGGTGGGCTGCTGTCTATGGGGTCGCACAGAGTTGGACATGACTGAAGTGACTTAGCAGCAGTAGCAGGTGGGTACCCAGGGTGAGAAGCTTCTTTGTAACTAGCACAGCCTGTGTGCATATACTAGAGGTGAAGACCAGGCTTCCCCGGTGGCTCAGCGATAAAGAATCCACCTTCAATGCAGGAGCCATAGGAGACACAGGTTCCATCCCTGGGTCAGGAAGATCCCCCAGAGGAAGGCATGGCAATCCACTCCACTATTCTTACTTGGAGAATCTCATGGATGGAGAAGCCTAGTGGGCTACTATCCATAGGGTTGCAAAGAGTCGGACACGACTGAAGCGACTTAGCACAGCACAGAACAGAGGTGAAGACCACTATAGCCAGCTCTACTTTCTCCTCCTCCCCTGGGCAAGCTCCCTATAACAAGCCTCAGGTTCAGGCTAGGGATTCTCATACTATTTCTCAACAGAATCCTTAAAGCTAATTTAGAGGAACAAATACATTTTTTACATGTAAATTTATAAAGTCAGAAGTAGTACAGTGACTTGCTCTAAAACCTTATCATACTGTGACTGTAATTGGCTGCTTGTGCCTATGATGGATGGTAATCCTCTTCCTGAACATTCTCTGGCATTCCCCAAAGACAAACCTATACTTTGCTCAGTGCCTTGTGTCATGAAAGCTGATGGGGATAGCATCGACTGTCCATAAAAGCTCCATGGTGACAGCAGTCCTAGCCATAGGACTGTCTTTGGCCAGTGGGTTGTGAGTAAGGAATGAGGTTTTCCAGCTGGCACTTGTGATAAAGAACCCCCGCCAACGTAAGAGACACAAGAGACTCAGGTTCAATCCCTTGGTTGGGAAGATCCCCTGGAGAAGCCATGGCAACCCATTCCGGTATTCTTGCCTGGAGAATCCCATGAACAGAGAAACCTGGAGGGTTGCAGTCCACAGAGTTGCAAAGAGTTGGACATGACCAAAGCAATTTAGCACAGATACACAAGCCAGGTTTGAGCAACATTCAAAGAACCACTGCTTGGTTTCACCTCCTGCTATTTCCGTCTATTATGGAAATAGCATGTGCCCCATAAGGGCTGCTCCTTGGGTCTGGGACCCAGACAGCAGAGGACACGGAACAGAGCTGAAGCTAATCCACAGCTCATACATAACATGAACAAGGAACTAATGCTTGCTGTCAGAAGCCACTAGTATTTGGGAATCACTCATGTAATTTATCAACAGGTGACTTTGCACTAGACCCTAAAGTATATAATAACAGGGAAAGTCCTAGTCACAGTCTTATCCCTGACTTGAGATGATGAAACACATATAGCCCTGGCACCTCGTAGGTGTGCAGTAAATAGCTGCTGAACGACAGTTGGAAAGGGGGTTCTGGTTCGCTCTGTAGCTCTAAAGCTCTGTTCCAGCCTCCAGGAGCCACCAATCTGCCCGCACAAGGAGTGCAGGTGCCGGAGCTCAGCATCCAAGGTGCTTGTCGTGAACCATCACCGACCCTCCATGCTTCTGGTCCTCTTTATGAGCTCCACACTTAACACTTTGCCTTTCAGCCTCCCTGCTCATGCAAATCCATCACTGGAGTTGGAATCCATCTGCTTCTCAGATACCCAGAACAACTGCCCCTGGATATAGCCTTGCTGGCCTAGGGACTCCAGCAGGCCGCGATTCTAGCACCACGGCTTCCATGGCAGGCCCCGGCATCCTCACCTCCACAGCCACGCAGCGTCTCAGCATGTGCAGGCAGCCCGGTCTCTTCCCTGACTCCAGGAAGGGGCCACCAGAGAAAACAATATTTATCTGCAGTGGTGAAAATGCATGCTTCAAGGACACAGATCTGCCTTTTATCTTCCAGAACAATATGTGGCATTTAAATGAAGCTCAAAAGGCTATAATTTCATTTTTTTATAAAGCTCAAAATGTGCTATTTAGAGATATGCAATGTATGTGGTAAAAGCTACTTTACAGAAGCGGGGGTGTTGACAGATACCATCAGGACAGGGGTTCCCTCCAGGGAGGAAGCTGAGAACGGCATCAGACAGGAGGCCACAGCAGCCCTCCTGAACATTGGGAATGGTTTATTTCATAAGCTGGGTGTTGGATTTTGATGCTTTTTTAGTAGGCATGGCAACATATAAATAATACACACATGTCTATATGTCAAGTACATTATGATAAAATATAAAACACAGTTTACAGACTTCTATCAAGGTAATGACCAACTATAACCATGTCTCTGGAGGAAGCTGGTTAGGAGGAGGAGGTGAGTGCACGCGTGTGGGGATGCCCCCCAGGGATTATCTCTAGGCAGGGACATCCTGTGGCCTGTAACACAGGCACCTCACTCATGCCCCCTCCCTGCAGCTCCTCGCCAAGTCACACCCCTGCAGTTACCCAAGTCACTTACCTTGTCCCCTCTCCCCTAGGTCCTTATTATGGAAGACAAGATACAGAAGCCCAAAGGTGATCATTGTGCCAGCTTTACCCAGGGGGGATACAGAACCCTCACAGTACAGGGCTTCCCATTAGACTGTGCTGTGCACCACACCTGGGACCTTCACTCCTCCACTCCCTCTCCCAGCCAAGAGACCTAGGAAAGTTCTGGTCCACAAACCACCAATCATAGGCAGAGAGAAAACATAGACGGGGGTGGACCTGGCAGAGCATCCTGGGTCCGTGCACACAGAGATCCTGGAGACACAAGGCAGGCATATACTACCCCTGAGTATAGACCTGCCAAGAGAATGGGGGTCAGGAGGAACAGAGGCACGTTACTTGGTGATGCGGGGATTCTGCTCCTGGCTGTAAAGACGAACCTGATCCAAGAGATGCCAGGCTCCGACACCAGGAAATGTGCAGTGTTCCTGGGAAAGGGGCAGTGGGAACAGAAAGCAAGGGAATGGAAGGATCTTCCTGCGGGGGTGTGGGGAGGGAGAAATACATGTCCTCCAACAACACAGGGACCTCAGGACCACATAGCAAGTCTCAGCACTCCCACACCTTCCCCTCACAGTGTTCTCCCAAGCAGGAGTTGAAAACTGGCAAAATTATGGATGATGGATGGTGCTTTCTCAATAGTATGGACTTTCTCAGGAAGCTTGGGCCCACGTCTTCCATATGTGCCTTGCAGGTCCAGAGGATCCAGGCAGCCCACCATGTCCTGCCCCATCCCACCTCAGATGGGCTGTTGTCCTGCTTTAAAACAGGATCTGCAGAGCTCCAAGTTAAACAGGGTGGGCTGTGAGTCTACCGCTTAGAGTCTGCAGCCTGGAGGTGGCTTCTATTAATAAAAACAAACTGAAAAATGACATTCTTGGAAAGTGACACCCATAATTCCTCATTTTAGGGAAAATAATTTTGGAGTTGGAGGAGAGAAGAGGAACAGACAGGTATAAATAAAGTATATGGAGTGGAGAGCAACTTAGTCAATCCAAGCACACAAAGAGCTGAAGACAGAGGGGCTCCCTGGAGCTTGTCCATCACACGGGGAAAGAACACAGCTTAGTAAATGTAGAGTGACCACCAGAAGGTCACCGGGGCCCAGCAGGGAGAACCTTTCCAGTCCTGGCCAATACTGGGAGCTGGTCTAAGCAGAGAGGACTCACAACTTTCCCTCTGGGGGGTAAAGCTTCATACCTAGTACTGTGGGTTGAATTACATCCCTCATGTTGGACTCCTAACCCCCAGTATCTTAAAGTGGCTTACTTAGAAATATATGACAGAGACAATCATGTTCAAATGCAGTCATTAGAGTGGACTCTAATCCAATATGACTGGCATGCTTAGAAGAAGGGGAAAATTGGACACACACAGAGGAAAGATGATGTGAGGAGTCATGCAGGGGAAGGGGGCTATCCACAAGAAATGAACGAGGCTGCCAGAAGCTAGAAGAAGCAAGAGACAGCCTTTCCCTGGCAGCCACAGAAGGAACCAACCTTGCTCACACCTTCATTCCAGACCTACACCTCTGGGACTGTGAGATGATAAACTTCTGTTGTGTGAGCCACCCGACTTGTGGCACTTCATTACAGCAGCTCTCACAAACTAATACACCTTCCATCCAGATTTTTAAAAAGAGTCCCTACAGGATGGATAACCTTGTCTTAGGTTCATAAAGTGCAGAGCTTGTGCCAAGATGGCTCAATTCTCCTAAAAAGAAGGAAAGAAAAACATTGACCAGCAGCCTCAGGATATGGGGCAGTTGGACATAAAGAACTTGGTCAATGTATCAGCTGAGACTTGGGCCTAGAAAAGAGGAAATATGAAAAATTCATGGCTTTATATTGACTTCATGATAAAGCAGCTAAATAAGTAATCAGCCTTAACTATTGAAAGAAGCAGAGTCAAAGAAGTGGGAAATAAGGACTTTAATCAGAGTAGCAGAACCCATATTTCTACAAACACAAATAAAAAAATAAATACAAACCCCAGAAGCTTCGAGACCCCTTGACTTGGTAAAACACAATTGTCTTTCTCAATCATCACAGTAAGAGAGAAGACGGAAGAAGAGCCAGAGATTTTCACAAATGGTCAAAAATATTCAAACTGTTGACCTACTTAAAAATAAATGTGCTAGCAGATTTCCCAACCAATCTTCCTTTCCATTTTACATAACATGCCAACACGTCGGAATGAGTGAATGTTTTCCCGCAAATGGCCAGTAAATCTCTCTCCTCTGTGATGTGTAAAGCAAAACTAATAACCTCTCTCTGGTTCACTGCTCACGCAGGCCTCCGCCGGGCACATTCTCCACTGCACCACACTCTTCCTGTTGCCTAGCCCACTTTGGGTATTATTTTTAACGTTTTATTTAAATTGCTTTCTCCACTGTATTTCATCAACTTCTCGTCTATTTTTAAACCAGACTGTTGACAGTTCACAGTTGACAATTTTGTTCACAGTTGATGAATTCTGATTTGTTTTTATTCCCCCAAAATCATGTCAAGGAAGTGGGGGCGGATAATCTTCCAGCTTTTGTAACTGGGCACCAAGAAAGAGGTGGCTGATGGCACATGTTATCCCAGGGACGAGAAACAGCCATCCTCTCTGCCCAGGATGGGAATGTCTCTGGTCACCTGGATAGAGCAGCAAGAAATGAGGGGGAGGGGCTCTGATCTCATACAGAACTTTACCAATCATGTGTGCACGTGTGTGTTCCTTCTTGCATGCCACAAATTCCCTTCATTGCCTATGGGGAGTCAGGGTCCACTCTAGGCTCTGAGCCAATGGGGCAAAGGGCCTGTTCTCATGATGTTTATGGGGCAGGTATGACAAGGGCTATGGAGGATGCACAACAGAGAGTAAGAGATAGACAGTAATGGGAGGGGACAGTTCATAATATGGGTGACCGGGAAATCTGGCCAGATGACACCTGGGCAGGGAACAGAATAAAGTGAGCCATGTGGCTATTGGGGAAAAGGGGTTCCAGGCAAAGGGAAGTGCAAAGGTCCTGAGGAAGAAGAGGCTGACAGCCCTTGAGAAACAGCCAGGAAGACAGTGAAACTGGAGCGGGTTGAACAGGCCAAAATAGCAGGAACCAGCTCCACCGGGCTGATGGTGGGCCTCTGTGAGAGCGCCTCTGTGTGCAGGACTCAGCCTTCAGGTCTCATTCTCTGTCCCTGTCTCTCTCTCACAGACACACCCACCCGCACACATATACACTCACTATAACACACTCTCTCATATACACTTTTCTCTTCTGAACTAAGAGTTCCAAAGAAAGCAGAACCCGAAACTTTCAAACCAAGTTGCTAAAAATATGAAAGAAAAGGTCTTCTTTACAGAAGAATGCCAGCTAAATAAATTTAGAAGGAATGCTGGAATTAGCAAATTATCATTTTGCAATCCTCCCCACCCCCCACCCCCCAGTGTAATAATTGAGTCAGGAAGGAATCATTTGATGTTTGCTAAAAACATTGGGTGAAAGTCTCTGGGGACATAACATTCACACAGTCTCCAAGTGTCACCCCACAGAATATCCAATTACAAGTGTACATATTTCAATAAACATTTGGCAGGCATCTCCTAACAAAGGGACCAAGGGGCCAATTTAGTGCCACTAGGAGTGGGACCACCTGGCATACATCTCCTGAAGCGCCTCAAAAGGAAACAGTAACAGTGCCTTTGAAGTCTCAGTGCCAACAGATGCTTAACTTGAATCTATTCATTAGAAACCAAGTCTAAAATTGAGGACATTTTATAAGACAACTGCCTAAATGCTCAAAAAAATTAAACAAACAAAAAACCCCTGAAGTGAGTAGGTCCTTGTTCTAGAAGAAATTAAACAGATGAAACAAAGGCAGTGAGTGAGACGTGATTGGTTCTTGAATAATAATAATTATACAACGCTATAAAAGGCATCCTGGGAAAATGTTGTGATTGTAATGTAGATTATATGTTAGGTGATGCTGAACTATTGCTCTCGTAGGTGTAATAATACCTACCAACGTGCTCATATAGGAGAATGCCTGTTTATTTTCTTATGGGTGAGATGTCACAGTCTCTACATGGTACTTCTAAATGGTCCAGAGGAAAACTGTGCATGTGTGAAAAGGAAGAGAGGAAATGGGGCAAAATGTTAATAACTGTCCAACCTTGGCAATGGGTACACGGTATTTATTGCAGTATTCTTTAAACTCTTCCATACATTTCATAACTACTAAATGAATAGCTGCTGCTGCTGCTGCTGCTAAGTCGCTTCAGTCGTGTCTGACTCTGTGCGACCCCAGAGACGGCAGCCCACGAGGCCCCCCTGTCCCTGGGATTCTCCAGGAAAGAACACTGGAGTGGGTTGCCATTTCCTTCTCCAATGTAGGAAAGTGAAAAGTCAAAGTGAAGTCGTTCAGTTGTGTCAGACTCTTCGTGACCCCATGGACTGCAGCCTACCAGGCTCCTCCGTCCATGGGATTTTCCAAGCAAGAGTACTGGAGTGGGGTGCCATCGCCTTCTCCGAAACAAACAGCTAGGGGAAAGTAAATATAACTTGCTTTCCCCAGCAGTGTTTGAATTCTTTGAAGAAACCCCTCTTATCTACTCCCCTTAGCTGCTCCCTCAGTACTGCTCTTTTTCTCTTCGCCTGCCCACTAGGGGGCGAGCTCTGGCAGCAGAGAGGAATCTGCACTGCCGCCTACAGGACCTGCCCGGGATTGCAAAGAGTCGACCTTTAACAAGGCTAGGTGAGATCCCTGACTGAGATTTTCCTGAAGCACGCACTCTCCCCTTCACTGACCTACGCAGGCACCAGTGCAGTGAGCAGGCTCAACACAGGCACCGTGAGCTGCAGCACTCTAGGTCTTCCTCTTTCTTGTTGCATAGGGGGACTGAGGCTGGAAGAAGTCGTGCATCTCGTGGGAGGGCATTCTCTTAGATAGTTTCCCTACCTGCTCCTGACCTTGCTGATTTTGTCAACAACTTAGTGTCAACAACTTAGCAAAGCCTTTGAGCAAATAAGGATTCCACGTCTGTTTTCAGGGGCCAAGCTGAATAAAGGTCCTCTAATTTGCATAACAAAGCCAGTGGAAGGTCCTGGGCAGGAAACCCCAAAGGAAAGGGGCCAAGTTTCCTGAGGGGGCCTGAGAAAAACATGGCCCTCTCCCCAGGACCTCCTTCAAGCTGGAATCAAACCAGCAATCTAAAGATAAGCTCATGCTTTGGCCACCTGATGCAAAGAGGCAACTCACTGGAAAACTCTTGACACTGGGAAAGATGGAGGGCAGAAGGGGATGACAGAGGATGAGATACTCAATGGACATGAGTTTGAGCAAACTCCAGGAGATAGTGAAAACAAGGGCAGCCTGGTGTGCGCCAGTCCATGGGGTCACAGAGTTGGACACAACTTAGAGGCTGAATGACAACAACCACAGAGGCAGAAGTTGTGACAAATTACAACTCTGAGCCAACTCCTACAGCCTTTGCTTTGCTTGGGGTGGAGGTGGAGGTGGCGGGGGGGAGGGGTGTCAGTCTCCAGGGGTTGCATCCCCACTTCCTGACCCAAACCTGGTGAGGAGAGTCAGATGTCACCTCACCTCACATGCCCTCAGGCTCTCTCCACTCCCCACCCCTGCCCCCAGTGGTCCAGCTTTATTCTCCCTGATAATCACACCCCTGTGGCTTCCTGGCCTCTCATCAGCAGCTTCTCACCTCTGGGTCTTTCTCCTGCTGTCTGCCCTGCATGGGATCCTCTTAAGGCTATGCTATGCTATGCTAAGTCACTTCAGTCGTGTCCGACTCTGTGTGACCCCATAGACAGCAGCCACCAGGCTCCCCCGTCCCTGGGATTCTCCAGGCAAGAACACTGGAGTGGGTTGCCATTTCTTTCTCCAATGCATGAAAGTGAAAAGTGAAAGCGAAGTTGCTCAGTCGTGTCCGACTCTTAGCGACCCCATGGACTGCAGCCTACCAGGCTCCTCCATCCATGGGATTTTCCAGGCAAGAGTACCGGAGTGGGGTGCCATTGCCTTCTCCGTCTTAAGGCTAAACACTACTTAAAAATGTCAGATTTCTGTGGCATGTTTCCTCTTTCCGGGATTTGGAGGAGACAGCGCAGATGAGGAAGGCCTTTCGGAGCCCCAGGCTCTGCTTCCTGTCAGCCTCGTGGGGAGAAGGCAGACCCATGGGAGGAAGGACCAGCAGTTATGCACAGAAGAGGTGGGACCATGCACAGCCTGGCCAATCATAGTCTGGGAGCAGCAGGGACCCCAGACCGACAGGGACCCTGGGCCTCTCCCTTCATCACCTCATCTTCCCTAGGCCTTTGCTCATATGTCACTCTCTCACTGAAGCCTCCTCTCAGTACCCTTTTAAAACCAGAACCTGGCATTCTGGTTCCCTTACATTGTTCCACGTGGCCCTTTTAAAATATGAAATCTGTGAGTGTGTGTGTGTGTGTGGGGGGATGTTAGTCTCTCAGTCATGCCTGACTCTTCGCGACCCCATAGACTGTAGACCCCCAGGCTCCTCTGTCCAAAGGATTCTCCAGGCCATCATCTTGTAATATACTGCTCAAATTACTTTTTTTTTTTTTTGCGGCATTCAGTTTTTCTTGCTAGAATGTGGGTTCTGTGAAGACAGGGATCTTTGCTTTATTCACTGTCATATCCAAACTTCTGAGAACAGTACCTGGCACATAGTAGGTGCTCAAAGAAGATAAACTGAGTACAGGGAAATGAAGGAACAAAAGCAAGGGCCTCTGCGTGGAGGTGACCGGCAGAGCAGCACCTCCTCCCCAGCCCAGGGTCTTGACTCTGAGTAAGAGTTCAGATAGTCGACAGGACCCATGAAGGAGGCAAAACTCATAAAATGACTGAGGTCAGGTTTCCAGCCAGCCCTGTAGGAAATGGGCTCCAAGTAGAAATGAAACCAAATGGTTTAATAAAAATGAAGAGGCATGCTACTTCCCACACCTAAGCATGAGAAGAGAGAGACCCGCCCTCCTGCTTGCTGGCTTAATGCCCCCTCCCGGCAGGCCTCCCTGGGCTCCCGCCTCTGTGCCCTGTGCCCTTTCCTCACTGCCCTGACCACAGGCACCACAGCTACCTCCTGAAGGACACGTGCCCCTGTGTCTCAGCCCCAGCACACAGCACTTACTTACTATCTGCCTGTTTATTTATGCCACGCACCTCACAAAACACTAGGTGAAAACTGGTATTGGTTTTACAGACAAAAAAACCTGCAAGCTGGAGAAAGCAAATGATGGCCTCAAGGTCACCAGGCTGTCAATGGCAGCTTCACTCAATCCAGGTCGTTCCACCTCCTCCAGCCCCCTGCTGCGTGTGTTCCACCTCCCCCAGTCCCCTGCTGCGTGTGTGTTTCACAGACCCCCAGAGCCAGGAGTCTGGCCAAGGCTTGCTGGGCATCCAGGAGGGCTGGATGAAGAGGGGGAGGACAGCAGGTGGGGGAAGATCCACAGCGGGGGAGATGGAGGAACAGGGCTGCCACGACGCTGAGCTCTGTGACTCGCTGGCCACTTCTCCCTAAATTATGCCAAACGAAACCCTAGCTCATCAACTGCACTACTGATAGGGATGTTATTCAAAGTCACTTTAAATTATTGCAACTAGCTAAGATAACACACAGAAACAAGCTGGTTAGCCAACAGACCTGGACAAGATCATGTGGGCACCTTTCCTTTCCATTTCAGAAGCTGAATACACCCAGGCTTACCTCCCCTGGAGGAATTAGGGCATGAAGCTATTCCAGGTTAATTGAGTAACCATCAAGGAACATAAAGGGCCTCTTTCCAGCAAAACACTTTCAGAGGCTGGCAGTCCAGACTGGCCCAGCTGAGGCCTCGAACAAGAGATCAGGCCTTGGAACCTGACTCCTGCCTGGCTGAGAAGCTCCTAGAGAGCAAGAACTGGATGCTGCTTATACTCACATCCTCTGGGGCTAGACAGAAGCCCCACACCTGGAAAGTAGGGAGAGAGGGGTGCTGAAATAATGAACTAATCCTCCTCCCAGGAACTCTAGGTCAGGATCAACCACTCCCACCTTACAGATGAGGAGAAACACAGGTCAGGAGGGTGAGAACACAAGGAAGAAAGAAACGGGAGAGGAAGAAGGGACAGCAGTAAAGGAGGCTCGAAAGAAGCAGAGGCTGGAAGCAAGTGAGGAGAAATAGGATGAAGAGGATGCGGCAATGTTGCAAGCCTGGGAAGAAGCAGAAACCTTCAGGGAGGAGCACTGGGGTGGGTGGGAGCAGGGCCTCCTTCAAGCATCTCTCATCCAGCCTGGCCGGCCTGGCTCAGACAGCTCCAGGAGCCAGGATGGGAGGACCAGCCCTGCTTAAAATAACATGCTCCTACTGCTAGGAATGCTCTTGGTGTGCCTGTCTCCCTAGATGGCCTGGCTTCCTGGGAGGCCCTGCTTGTGCTAAGCCACTGCTCCCACTCAAGGTCCCCCTATACCTCTGGGGCAGGATCTTCCACATGGGACTCACGGGAGGGGCTGGGCAAGTCAAGTCGGGGTGTCATCTGATTGCTCTGATGACTCTCACCTCTCCTGCTGTGATGACGGAGCAGCTTCTGCTCCCGGCCCTGCTTCCCTCTCCCAGTATAAACCTAGAAGAGACTCTGTCACTCAGAACTCTGGCTGCTTCCTGGAGATGAGAGCTGGAGCAATGTGCATAACCTGTCCAAGCCTCCCCTCCTTATCACTAAACAGAAAGAATCCCCCTCCCGCAAGTGTCAGGAGAGTAGAAAGGAGCCCTCCAGGGTCCCGGGCGCTGGCAGCACTCCTGGCAGGACAATAAATCTTCTCTCCTGCCTCCAAGAGCTTCTCCACGCCTGAGTGAGTTCTGTCAAATGCAAATGTATTTGTGATGCTCCACCCAGCTTACACTCCCTTCCTTGTTCCCTGTCATCCTTGGATGAAAATAAAGACTTGAGCACAGCAGAAAAGGCCTCCGGTGATCTACACAGCAACCCCACCACCCCCTGCTCCGCCCCACCCTGCTACCTCCCTCCACGCTCAGCCCTTGGCTTTTCTCTCCAGCCTGCCTACTCTGCTCTAGAGTACAGACCCTAGAGTCTACAACCCACATTCCTCCTTCCCCTCCTTCTGCCTTTGCTCTGTCTGCAGCCCCGCTACAGCCCGTGGCAGGTGTCCCCAGAGGCTGCCGACACCTGTGCCACCCCAGCCCCGGTCCTGCAAACCGTGATGGCCTCTCTCATGAGCTCCACACACTGGTGCTTTCATTCACTGGTTTAGCTCCAGCGCCTAGCAGAGCATCTAAGAAGCAGTAGGTATTAAATAAACAGTGGATGGATGAATAGATGCTTGGACAGATGAATGGGTGGATGGTGGTCCCCCTCCCCCTCCCACTGCCTGCTGAGCAGTTCCACAGAGCCCTGGGGTCATCATGTCTCGTTAAGCTGCCACCTCTCACCACACAGCTCCAGGCCTCGATGCTCCCTGGCCCCATGAACAGCATCAGGCTGTCCGGGCCTACCCGATGCAAAGCTTGGTCCTTTCTCCTAGCCAGTGTGCTCTCCCGGCTTACTGGGGAGTCAGACCGAAGAGCCCCAAATGCTCCACATGCTTCCCATTTTCTCCACATGCCGGTATTAAAGTCAAGCCCTTACTTCTGAGGCCCATTACCTCTGGTCCTGCCTTTCTTTTTTGCAGATATATTTATTTATTTATTTTTAATTGGAGGATAATTACTTTACAATGTGCTGGTTTCTGCCATGTAATAACATGAATCAACCGTAGGTACATACGTGTTCCCTCTCTCTTGAACTATCCTCCCGCCTCCCACCTCATTCTATCCCTTTAGGTCATTACAAAGCACCAGGCTGAGCTCTCGGTGCTATACAGCAACTTCTCATTAGCTATCAACTTTGCACATGCATTTATTTCAGTGCTACTCTGCCGATTCATCTCACCCTCTCCTTCCCCCATTGTGCCCATAAGTCTGTTCTCTATGTCTGCATCTCTAGTCCTGCCCTGAAAATAGGTTCATCAGGATCTGGTCCTGATGTTGCTTCTCCAGTGACAATACCCTAATCCTTCAGCCTCTGTCCTCCCCTGCTCCCCAGGTCTGGCATCACTCGGATCTTCCTCTCATCCAAATGTTCTCCTCCTTTACTATCCCAACCTCCCTGCTCAGGCCCAAGCTCCTTGAACATGCCTCAGCCACTCTTGCTCCAGCAGAACCCCTGATCCAGGCACATTTCCAGCCTCCACACCCAACCTCCAGGTCCCAGGCCAGCTCCTCTTATTGCTCTGTCCCCCTAATGTGTTCTTCCCACTAATAATTTAGCTGCTGGACTTCAGGCCTCTTGTTTAATATACCTGAGCATCCTTCAGAGAAGAGCTATGAACACTAAGTTCATTTATATCCTCCACAATGCTGGCAGAAATGGATACTAAAGACTTAATCATATATATAAATCATTTATATAATGTTCACTACAGTTATTCGTGGAACCCCAGGCATTGTGCTAAAAGCTTTACCTAACTTCCTTAATTTTCACCCTGGTGGCTACGAGGTAAGAACTACTGTAATAGCCATCTTACATAGGCTCAGAAACATTGTTTGCCCAGGGAAAGTCAGCTTTAAGTTGTGGAGCCAGAATTCAAACCCAGGGCTTCTGACACTAAAGCCTGTGTTCTCAAGAGTTTAATTATATGGTCTCATGTCTAGATGTTTACCAAGAATTGTGCTGATTATGGTCCACCTGATCAGCCCACCATGGTGCCTGTAGGAACCACTCTTACAAAGACAGCCAAGTCACACACCTGGGAGGCACTGTCTGTGACTTGCGCCAAGGCGGTACGCCCTTAGGGTAACAGTGTTCCGCAACCAGACAGGCAAAGAGGTGGTGTCCCTCCCAAGTATCTCCGTGGGGCTCTAGTCATGATCCCACTAGACCCTGGCCTCCAGCATGGCAGGAATCTTTGACTTTTCCTTCTCTGCTGCTTCTCAGGCATCTAAAGTCATGCCCAATACTAGAAACTATTTGTTCAATGAAAGAATACATGAATAGCAGAGAAAATAAGCAGCTCCTCTGTCTTCCACAAGCCCTGTCAGATTTATCACCAAAGAATGAATGAGTTTCTTGGAGAAATGAGGGGAGAAAACCACAGACCTTAGAAGCGGCTACAGCAGAGAGAGCAACTCACAGCCACCAAAAGGCTGGGAGGACCACGTCCCCCGTGGGAAGGAAGGTCAGAGCAAGAAGTGTGTATCAGACCCACAACCTCTGCAAAGCAGCCCAGTGAAGCCTATCCTGTGTGGCTGCAAACTAATTTTCTCCTGTTCTGCACTCCAGAGAATGCAGGCTTCATAGGGAACTTAATCATTTGGGGCTCAGAAAACAGTGAAACCACTGTTTTGTTCTGGTTCCCTCAGCAGGAGAATGTGCCGTCTCTTGTCCCTGGGCATCTCTGAGGGGTGGTCCCTGGGCACCTGTCTCGTGTTGACTGCATTTCTTTGTCATCACAAACAGACTGTAAAGACAGGCTCCTGAGGCTTGGTTTCTGAAGGAATGACCTCTTGTAGAGCCTCTTCATAAAAACCCTTCTCTTCATGTAAATTCAGAGAATCCACAGATGAGGGAGAAGAAATACAGACAAAGAGAAGCAGCAGATTTCCAGAGTGATAACACGTCCAGGTCACATCCCCAGCAGTCCCTGACATTCCGAAGAATGAGAAAACAGATGCCAGCTAAGCATATCCACCAACTCCCTTCCCAAAGCTAACACTTGCCAAGGTCAAAAAAAAGCCATTAACATCTCATCATGGCCTCACATAAGATAACCATCACCAGCCATTCAGCCTCACTTTACATCTGCTCTTCAGCCCAATTTCTTCCTCCCTCCTCCTTTGCTTGCTTTAGAAAATAAATCCCAAATGCCTTTCTGAATAAAGCCTGCATATGTTCCTAAGAGCTAACAAAATAAAGCTATAGATAACGATGACCAAAAATGTCAAAGTGGACTTTGACCAAGTGCAACAAGATTAAGGTGATATTTTTAAAATGAAACAGTAACTTAAACTTTGAATTACTGCCTGATTTTACTGCTTAGAGATGAAAGATCCTGTAGGGCTGAACGAAAAAGCCATATAACTCAGAGAGGATTTTCTTTGCTTGGCATCACCTCTGTGAGAAATACATTGAAGTAATAAAATGCCCTTGCAAGAGTTCATTCTCTGAAACTGGTGAGGGCCAGACAAAAGTCTGTCATGTTCCCTTTCTTTTGAGTACACGGGTTTCCCCCAAACAAGTCTCATCTCATTTCTTCAAAACCTGAGGATGGGGAACCAGCTAGACCAGGTGCCCCACGAAGCTGACCTTGGCCCCAGTTCAGCCCTGTGATACAAGCATGAGCTGATGCTTCCCACGGCTCATCCCACGGCCAGAAATGTCACGGGGACCCTCCCATCTTTTGTTTATCATGAGGCCAAAATTATATCCCCAGTGATCCTGAGATAGTCATGATGACACAGGCAAACTTACAAGGGTAGGTGAGGTGTAGGTATCTGACACTGAAGAGTAGGTACCTGCCTAACTCCTTGGGATGAACAGAGAGAGATGGATCTGAAACTAGAAAGTCAGCCTCAGGGACAAAGGGAGCAGATACACCCGGTGCCTGCAAAAAGCCCAGGCTCATGATGAGACATCACGACCCAACCAGGCGGGTGGGATGGTCATGTAGGTAGATTCAAGGGGTAAGCAACTGACATGGCTCCAGGCAAATGAAAATGTTAGTTGCTCAGTCGTGTCCGATTCTTTTTGACCCCAAGGACTGTAGCCCACCGGGCTCCTCTGTTCACGGAATTCTCCAGGCAAGAATACTGGAGTGGGTAGCCATTCCCTCCTCCGGGGGATCTTTCTGACCCAGGGATCAAATCCAAGTTATCAGCACTGCAGGTGGAAACTTTACCAGCTGAGCCACCAGGGAGGCAGGGGAGGAATAGGGACACAGCTATAAGAAGGCATGCTTGGAGGCAAAAAGCCATTGAAAGTCCTGGTGAAGACTGCAGGGGATGATGGGTTTAGATGAGGATGCATAACAATTATCCAGGAGCTGTGGGAATGGGCCACGAGAGAAGCAGGTGGTACCCCTTGTGAGGGTCCTTCAGCCTTAGATCCCCTGCTGGCCATGTGTCCTTGAGAATGGAATGGGGCCAAGAAGGCCCTAGAGTCTGGGGTGACTTAGTCTACAGAGGTCTGAGCAAAGCAGTACAGCTTCAAAGATCTAGGAGCTCATTACACATTCAGTTCTCAGCTCCAGGCTTCACACAAGCCTTTCCTTCCCCCGATTTCAAAGTTAGAGAGTTTAAACTAGTCTCCTCCCACCCCGGCCAAGTTTCTCCTTGCATATTTTGATGTCAATCCAGAACCTGTGTTAATCAGGCCAAAATTCATTAACGAAGGCCAACTGTGATCTCCAGGAAGCTAGCTGCTCTCCATCTAGTATAATTTGTGTTTCATACAGCTGAGCGTTTTTTCCAACACTGTAACACTGAGCTCCGGGGGAGACCTCCGCGAACCAAATGGGACAGCTCCCATCTCGTGGCAGCCCATTGCAATGGGCTCCCTCCCATTTCAAGGAATTCTATGCTGCCTAGTAATAAAAAGCACTCCCATGGTGGCACCCTCATCATGTCATTGCCACAGATAATTAAGCTCATCAATTATCTCCCTCCCTCTGCTGCCTTAGGATGGTGCCCCTTGTGAGGCTCACAGGAAGCCCATCCATCAGCCACTCAAACCCTTGGGGACCACACCCAGCTGATGCCCCAGGAAGAGCTGAGTGGTTAAAACAGAAACACTAGAATAAACCACCCTGGGTACCCATTCTCCCTGGCTCCAGACTTCTGAGCCATGGGAAAACCAATTATGCCTCCTGTGCCTTACTCTCCTAATATGTAAAATGGGGGCAATAATTCTTCACTGTCTCAGTGGCTGCTGTAATCCATTTGTTCAACTAAAGTTTGTTGAGCACCGACTGTGTGCTTGCGTGTGTGCTAAGTCACTTCAGTCGTGTTCAACTCTTTGCGACCCTATGGACTGTAGCCCACCAGGCTCCTCTGTCCATGGGATTCTCCAGGCAAGAACATTGGAGTGGGTGGCCATGTCCTCCTCCAGGAGATCTTCCTGACGCAGGGATCAAACCTGTGTCTGTTTAGTCTCCTTCATTGGCAGGTGGGTTCTTTGCCTCTAGCGCCACCTGGGAAGCCCCACTGTGTGCTTAGCAGTGTTCATGGAGCCACAGACACAGCAGGGAACTAAACAGGCAGAGCTGCTGTCCTCTCAAAGCTTACATTCTAGAGAAGGAAGCCAGATACTAGGAAAAAATTAACATGAAATGAAATGATGTGTATAAAGTAGAAAGTGCTCAGCATAACACCAAACACAGAGCATGGGCCCGTGAGTGCTGGGCAACACTGGTTACACTCAGGCACACATCTCCCCCACCCATGCCTGCCCATGGAAGCTCACTGGGCTTCCATTCCTCTGGTGTGACAGGAGCGAACGACGACACAGGAGAACCTTACTGGGGACAGGAACGAGGCAGGGCCAGGGAGAGGAAAGGGTTCAGAGGCAGACAAACTTGGACTCAAATCCCAGCTCTCATCTGCTCAGTCTATGACCCTGAGTGTGTCACTTAACCCTCAGTGTCTGCCTCCGGAAAGTGGGGTTGGTAGTGGCATCTGTCTCCTTGTGTCATGAGCATCAGTCAGGGCTCAGCCCAGTGCCTGGCGCCAGGTCAGAGCTCACCCGCTCTGTCACCCTCCCCCTGCAACTCATGCTGACACGAACAGCTGTGGCTGTCATGCTGCCTCCATTCCACTTCTGAGACTGTGCCCAGAGTGACTGAGTCACTTCACTTGTCATCCTTAAAAAGGCCGTAAATTCCATCACCACCAGATGGCTTTGCCCCCTTGCACTTGTAACAACAGTGCTGAGCGCACAGGTGTGCCTTGAAGCCACAGAGGGACCTGGGGACCATAAAGCAGGAGCAGCGCACAGCCTATAACTCCCTGTTCAACCCGGAGTCACAGCAGAGGAGCACCCTCCTCTCCCCGTGAGGCTGTGAGCGTCCTGAGCATCCTTCTGGGGGCTCAGATGTTGCGGGGACACAGAAAATACCCGGGGCGGGGCAGAACCAGTCAAAGCAGGAGTGTCCAGGGACATTGAGAAGCCACTTCTAGGGAGGGACTTGTCACTCCAGTTGCCTACAATAAGTCTTCTAAGAAGCATTAGTGCAAACGAATGTTCTGCTGAAGACACTGTAGGGCCACAGAGGAGAAAGTGGTACCACTGGCCCCTGAACCTAAAGCAACAGAACATCTCTATTAGGTTCTTCAGTCTCCCCCAGAAGTTCCCCTTCAGCTGCCACGGACCCAATCTCTGCTTCAGCCCTCCACAGTAGCCCCCACTTCACTGGCTCCAATGTTTCTCCTCTGACTCCTCATATTCATATCCCACTAAGGAAGCTAAGAACCCTTTTAGAGACCCACCATCTGCAAAAGACAGGGAATTTAGACAAAACATATAATTGTCCACAGCACACAAATATTCTGCATTTATTATAATTATAATCAGAACAAAGCAATAAAGCTAGTATTAAGTAAAGTAAAATTTCCTAATATCTAGAAGACAGACAAATGTGTGATTCTAACAGGAGGGACCTTTGGTATCCAGAGCAATGAACCATGAGAGGAGGTCGCCCATCGGAGGGTTCCCTAAGCAGCACCATTAAGACCTACCTCCACCTGACCCTCACCCCCTCTCCTAAACACATGCAGGGCAGGTGACAGAGGACAGTGCTTACAAAGTGGACCTAAGTAGCTGTTAGAAAGGACCCATAAGTTACTAAAAAGGAAAAAAAATCAAGATTTAAATTTAGGGCCACAACAATCCACCGCTCTCAGGCATTTGGGAGGCAAGAGCAGGAAAGTGACATTTCCCCAAGCAGAAGTTCAGCTCCAGGGAGATGATCCCACTTGCCATCTGCAGCAGGTGTAAGCCACTACCCTCCTGACTCTGCCATAGCAGAAGGAGGGAGGTGTGATCAGAGAGAGGTCCGTGTTCACCAGGACACTGATAAACACTGAGTTACTTTGTTGGTGAGCATCAAGGGCACCTTTGCTCTCTACACTGCGGAGAAAGAACCTTGCCTTTCACACGGGAACAAAGAAGGATAAAGCCAGGTGCGCACCTGTACAGAGAATGGCCCCACCACCCCTGCTCAGCCATTATGGAAGTGGACACCCAGTGATGATGACAGTAGCAGACACACGCGGACAACGCCGGCTGAAAGGAGAGCCTTGCGCTCATGGGCTCATTTGAACCTCACAATCAACATCCAAGGCAAGCATGCTTGGTTCTTAGAATACCTGCCAATCTAATGAGCAGAAAATTACATCTGACCATTGTTTCATCAACACAAGCCCATCCCTTTCTGTCGCTACAAGGTAGGGCCATTCAGGGCTGGAGGTGAGGGCCTCACAGTCTGGCAGACCTCACCCTAATCCCAGTTCATCTGCCTTCTGTTAGGTCTGCTTCTCCCATCTGCAGACTGGAGGCAACGAGACACCTACATCAAGGGCTGTTCAGTTAAAGGCAAATGAAGTACAAATGTTCACAGAACGGCGATCACAGGGATTCCTCATCTGGTCTTCCTCCCTTTTCCTCACCAAGAAGGCCCCTGCATCTTACCGTCCCTCTCCCTAAGTTAACCTGTTTCCAGCCAGCTGATGATACCTGAACCCCATGAAGGACCCAGAGAGCTTCTTCTTGAACCCCTTTTCCCTCTGATCCTTTCTGCCATCTCTCCCCACACGCCATACCCCATCCACCCACAAGGTTTCTCGTAAGTGACAAAAGAAGCCAAAGATTCTAACATGTCAGGGCTCACTGGCCCCCAGTCGGCCCTCATTTAAGTGCAGAAACTGAACAAAGATGTCCCCAGCACCCTTGGCATCATTAGCTTTCCTTGACAGATGATGAAATCGAGACTCAGAGAAATCACGTCATCTGTCAGAGGGTATCAGAAAAATACAAAGTAAAGCTGAGACTTGACTAATGTTTCCTGAGTCCTAATCAGATACTCCTATTATGTAACAAGCTATCACTTCCCCAGTTGCTGAGGAAATCCTTGACGATATTTATTGAAATGAATTAAATCAATACAATAAGATACACCAGGAAAACCTTCCTAATGAAGAGAGCGGTACACAGCCTCTTTTTCTTTCCCTTTCAGCTGGTTAACTGCAGCAGGATCCAAGGGCAGTAGGGTCACTGAGTGACCTTCCTTCTTATAGTGACAGCCACATCCTCAGGCTGCATCTTAAAGGGCCTCCACCTCTCAGACCTCTGCTCTGCCCAAGAGGCCCTGAGTAGGTCGGATGTGTCCTAGACACGTGAATTCAAACAAGTCACCTCCACTTAAGCTTCACATCTTACTCCAGAAAATAGGGTAACTACCACTGACCTTTTGAGGGCTATGTACTAAGGAGAGTGAAAAAGTTGGCTTAAAACTCAATATTCAAAAAACTAAGATCATTGCACTTGGTCCCATCACTTCATGGCATATAGATGGGGAAACAATGGAAACAGTGACAGACTATTTTCTTGGGCTTCAAAATCACTGAAGATGGTGACTGTAGCTTTAAAATTAAATGACACTTGCTCCTTGGAAGAAAAACTATGACAAACTTAGATAGCATATTAAAAAGCAGAGACATCACTTTGTCAACAAAGGTCTGTATAGTCAAAGCTACGGTTTCTCCAGGAGTCATGTATGGATGTGAGACCTGGAGAGTAAAAAAGGCTGAGTGCTCAAGAATTGATGGTTTCTAACTGTGGTGCTGGAGAAGACTCTTGAGAGTCCCTTGGACAGCAAGGAGATCAAACCAGTCAATGGTAAAGGAAATCAACCCTGAATATTCATTAAAAGGACTGATGTGAAGCTCCAATACTTTGGCCACCTGATGCGAAGAGCTGACTCATTAGAAAAGACCCTGACACTGGGAAAGATTTAGGACAGGAAGAGAAGGGGACGACAGAGGATGAGATGGTTGGATGGCGTCACTGACTCAATGGACATGAGTTTGAGCAAACTCTGGGAGATGGTGAAGGACAGGGAAGCCTGGCGTGCTGCAGCCGGTGGGGTCGCAGATAGTCGGATATGACTTAGTGACTGAGGAACAACAACACTAAGTGAGAAAGTAGAGATAACGTTCTTGGCGTGGTGCAGCATTCAGTAAACAGCAGCTATTTTATCTCCTTCATCATCTTCATCACTACTGATACTGCTATCCATGTCATCAAGTTCCTCTCAAAGAGCTATCTCCTCAAGACCATTTGCCCTCAAAACCCTGCATCCTCAGGCCCTAGCATGGTGGTGCGGGCTGTATGTTTTGCTTCTCTGTGAAGCAGCCTCTCTCCTACTGAATGTGTCAGGGCAGGAAACCCAGGGAGCACTGCGACTGTGACACGCAGGAGAAGCTGGCAACAGAAGCGCAGCATCAGCTGGATCTGTCGGGGGCCCGCAGAGGGTTCCTCACACCATGCAAGGGGGAGAACACCGAGGAGTCTCCCAGGAAGTCAGGAAACAGTCAGAAAAAGAAGAAATATGAACCGGGGGGAATGCATGTGACGCTCTACTTACTGGAACCTCCCACCCAGGATTTCTGCTGTGGCTGGTGACACGACCAGCTTCTCTAAGCCAACTGGCATCTGGAAGCATTTATCACCCTCCCATGAAAAGCTCTCATGTGGAAGTCAGATGACTCAGGTTCTAGTCTCTACTTGGACAATAACCTGACTTCTTGTGTCTCAGCTCCCACATCTGTAAACATTCTTGGGGGGCAGGAATAGGGATAAGGAGGGGCTTAACCAGTTGGGTTCTAGGCTTCCATCCAACTCAAGTGCACTGTGCCTTCATGAGCCAACAGAACACCCTACCTCAAGACTGATGTGGATTCCTCTCCAGGGAGGGGCTCCATCTGCGCTCCTAAAGCCTCCCAAGGGCTGTGACTGGAGTCTCTGAGCAGTGTTAGGAATCTGAAGTCGCATCCCTGCCTCCTGCATATTCCTTGGGAAAATTTAACTTCCTAACCCCACTGGTTTTATCAGTGTGAGTGGGTTGTAATTTTCCATTTTCTCAGAATATCTCTCAGGGATTTGCAAGACAAAGAATATCTGTCTCTCCAATGGGATTGTTCCTACTTGTGGATACAAATCACCTGACCAACTTGCTCCAAAGCATTTACAAATAAAGATAAAAATAACTGTACCAGAATGAAAACCTACAGTGCTTTAGAGAAAGTTTAGTAATCCCCCTGCCTCACCTCTTGCCCATCACCCTGACCCTTCTGGATATCCTCAGCTGGTCAGGCCAATCACTTGTTTTGGTGGAGGTGACATGTTGAGGGATACACACAGAAGTGGCAAGGTCAAAGTCACTGCCCTCAAAGAGTTTCCAAGTAGCTTAACAAACACAGCTACCAGCATGTCATACCAGACTGGCCACCTATACATGGTAGACCATGGCCAGTGACCTTGAGCACTGTGGAGTTTGACAGATGGAAAACCTCAATGGGGAGAAGTCTTCAGGGTGACCTTGCATCTTGGTACAAAACTTTGTGGATTTGGAAAGAATGAGGCACATGGGAAATCAGGAGAAAAGACACATTAGGAAAGGGACTTCAAGTTGGAGTCAGAGGAACTGTTGTGAGAAGCAATAAGCAGCTACTGCACTTGCTCAAGGTAAGGAGATGCATGGCCCATGTGCCAGGAGAAGAGGGCAGGAGGAGCACTCTGGCTGTGGCAAAGAGAGGCACTGGAGAACTGGGGAGGAACAGAAACAGGGAGGGAGCACAACCATGCCAGTGCAGGGAGAGAAAGCGAGGGTCTGTTCCCACCAGAGCCAAGGCACTGCCATCCTCCCTGGCTTCCCATCCATCCCCATCCCATCACAGTTCCTGCCACTCCCTTTGAATCCAACTGGAAGAACACAAAACCAATAACCTCCACAGCCACACTGCCTCAACAGCATCTTCTAATTCTCTGACTAGCTGGGGAAAGCAAGTAGCAATGCCTTTTGTCTTCCAGACTCAAAACTACAGTGATGGCTCCTATCTCATACTGGGTGCAGGAACCCTAGAGGCCAACATGTTAATTCCTCAGATGTGGTCACCCTTCTCATTCTCCTGCACCTGCCACAGTGTGACTACTGAGGGCCTCGGTGCCAGTGACCAGAGGGCAGTGGGATGCCAGCAAGGTCTCCTTCACACCCAAAGCATGGAGGGCTGTGCTGTGTCTCTCAGTGCCTCCCCAGGGACCTTGTCCAGCCAGACCTCCCTGAGTCACCAGGAAGAGCAGGGGCTGAACTCAGGAAGCCACGCAAAATGGACAAGGCTTTCCTAAAGAATTACTGTCCGCGGAGCCTGGATGTCTGCTTAACCTCAATGCTTCATCAGATGCATCACCTTAGGCAAGATGAAAACAGCCAAATCGACACTAACTTTTAATAACAAGATAAGCAGGAGATCATTTTCTCAATAAGAAATTGAGAGGAAGCTTTGAAAACCTTAAGTTTCTAAACATGCTTTCTGAAGCCCTGGGTTAGAGGGCTTTGTAACTACAAAAGAGAGCTCCATGGTGCGAGTACAAAGGAAGAAAAGGACAAATACACCCTGGAGATGAGCCAGGAATGTGACTGAGGCCACCGGCTGGAGCTTTTCCTCCCCAAATAATCAGCTGGGGTAGAAGCACAGGCTCTAATGCATGGATGCTAGTCATTTTTTGCTTGCTGACTTAGTTGGGAATCCATGGAGAAATGGCATCACAGAATCAATGTGGAGACAGTCTATCCTTTAGAAAAACAGAAATGGAAGCAACCCTTTCCTAACAAAACGTGCAACTCCCGTGTAAGATGAGATGCTAGTTTGAAGGTTCTGTTTCAATGAGAAAGGGTTGAGCTTGCCACAAGAACAAAACCACTTTCTGCAAAACAGCAATTTGAAGTTCATCCCTTTGTCAACAAAATTGCTGTGTAATTTCCAAACTTCTCGTAGAGAAGCAATTAGCCAGCAAACACCTCCACAAGTCATAACAGAAGGGAAGAAAGAGAAGAAGCCCTATTCTGTTAACCACCCCATCATGCTGCACTCATCCTGGTCTGGAAGAGAGCATTTCATTCCCTAGCTCTGCCTCTGGCCATATTCAGGCTGCCCTGCTCTATGCCTGGCAGGCATCTGACAGACAGATACATATGGTTTGGGAACCCTCGAACTTCCACCTCAGTGCTGCTCACAGTACAGATGGCCAAAGTATCAATAAGTGGCAGCTAAAATGGACAGTTCTTCAAAGGCAGGTGTCATGTCCAACCCATCTTCATCGTCCCTACAGCATCCCAGGCTCGGGGACCAGAACTCAGCAAGCTCTTCTGCCAAGTGAAGTAATGAAAGAGCAGAGTCAGTCCCATTCAGCTGCCATGCGGTTTCATCTTGAAAGCATGAAGCACCTCTCAAATGCTCCACAGTCCTCACGCTGGGAGAGAAGAAGAGTCATAGCATAAACAGAATAGGGAGATTTTGTGAAAGGAAAACCCCTTTGTTCCCCTGGGCTTTTAAGCAAGGAGCCTCGACAAGATGCATGAATCTCCTGAGACTCAGGCACCTGTCATCATCAGGAAGAGCTTTTCTTTCTTCTGGTCCTCGCTAGCTCAGTTTCAGATTCCAGCCACCTTCCATCCCTCCCTCACCTCCTTAAGTGCTTATACAGCCATGGAACTGAGCCAAGATCCAGAGGAAAAAAGGCAATGTAAGAGCAATGAAAATCAGGTTGCAAGTTCCCTTCTCGCCTCTCTGTGTTCAGGGCCTGAGTATGACGGGGGAGCACACAGGGAGGGCAGGGTGAAGATGGCCAGTGGATTCGAAGACAGATCTCACCAATCTGCTTCTTTATGAGCATGGGGACTGTGCTTCTAAATTTGACAGCCTGAAAGTTATCTCCTCCATCTTCCCACGGACTCTCTCTTCTCTACTCCATCCTTTCTTTCCACCAGCATTTACTGAGCATACTAGCTGCTAGGCACTGGAGGAGATTGCCAGGGATATAAAGTAAGAGCTCTCGCAAAACAGGGCCCAGCCAGGACGAGAAGAGCCTCCCAAGGGTGACACTAAACTGAGAAGATAAAACCCTTGCCGCAGCTGAAGCGAAGAAACAACCCCCTTCATAAAAAAGCATCAATACCAGGCAGCTGAATGCCCTGGGCTATACTTGGAAAAGGCCTGTGCACATTCCACTGAGAGACGTGCCCGTCGGCAGCCTCTATGTCTGGTATCTGGGTAAAGACAAATAAAAATAACAGTTTTGTGGACAGCCACATTTAATTTAACTACTGGCTCTTGGGCTCTCTGAGCTTCCCTCCGCCTCAGCGGTCCAAGTTTGCTCACTGCTGGAGGATCAGCAGTCAGCCTTGTTCTCCCAGTGGAGAGGCAGGAGCCTTGATTGTTCATGTCCATCATCCTTGGGGCTGGGCACAATGGTACGTGTACTTGGATGGTGAATTAAAGTTCATTAACTCCTTTCTCTGTAACTGAAAGCTCTTTGCCTAGGGGGAATTTATGTGTCTTTGGTGGTTTAGTCACTAAGTCGTGTCTGACTCTTGCAACCCCATGGACTGTAGCCTGTCAGGCTGCTCCATCCGTGGGATTTTCCAGGCAAGAATACGGGAGTAGTTTGCCATTTCCCTCTCCAAGGGATGGTCCTTAGATACTCTTTATTATACTTGCTCACAAAGCTTTTCCTTCCACTGAGACAAAAAAGATTCCCCATACCATGTCAGCCTGTATAGACATGATAAAATTATATTTCCATTATTCTCCTGAAAAGTGGCATAGCAGGCCACACAGAGACCTTCACGACCTGCCTTGACCACCTCCCTGGCCTCATCTCTCCCCAACCCCCACCCACCTGCCTTCTGATACTTAAGCGCCCACTGAGTCATGTGTCCATGCCAGGCATCATGCAAGCAGCCAGCCAAAAGCAAATATGGTGACTACTCCAAGCTGTTCATAGTTTACTGGGAGAGGGAGGCTAATCAAATATTTTTACAAATTCAAAATAAGATGATACTTTTGGTAAATGCCAAGGACAAAAAGTAGGTGGTGCTTCTGAGATATTTAATGGCCCTGGCCAGCTTCAGGGCATCAGGGAGGCATCCCTAAGGGAGTGACCAGGGCTGTGCCTGTGGGAGGTGTGGAGTCTGCTCCAGGTGTGTGAAGGGTGTGGGCACAACCGGGGCTTGCTCCTGCACCCATGCTTTCGCCCACATTGCTCTCCACGCCAGGCACCCTTCCTGGATGCCGCTCAGCTGCCACCTCCTCAGGAGGCCCTCTCTGATTGGCCAGATAAGGTCAGATGACGTCCCGTGTGCCCACATGGTGCTCTGTACATGCCTACCTTTATCAGGCCACTTAATGTGACTGGTCGATCCCCGCTTCAGATTCTAAGAGGGCAGGGAGATCACCTAATACATTTTTCCTTCTCCAGGACCTAGAAAGGAACAAGCACCAAGTTCTTTCCTGATGAATGAAGAAGAGATGGATGGATGGATGGAGTGTTGGTCACTCCCATCGTCCTCTCCTGACTCTTTCGGGCAGAGTGTTGGCACACACCAGTTTCTGATCAGTGTCAACAGTATCTTTGTATTCAGTATCAAGCTTCTGTTTTCTCCCTGGTCTCCCAGAAGGATAATCAGAAGAGGCTACTATCTTCCTCATTAGGCAGAAGAACAGGATTCTTCCTCAGCACCTCCACGCAGCACCCGCTCCCCACCCCCCCACCCCCCCCCCCAAAACCTCCAACCTTCTGGACTAAAAGAAGCCCAAAGCTCTAGCCAGTAGCTACTCTGGCACATTTTGAGAATTCTTTACTCCATTTGATCATTCACTCTTCAGTTCACAAATATTCAGTGAGCATCCATCACATGTTAGACACTATTTTAGAAACTCAGCAGGAAACATAGCAGACACAATCCAAGCCTTCAGGGAGCATAGAACCTTGAGCAGCAATAAAAATATATTCTTAAATAAATCCAGGTAATCAGTATGAAGAACACAGAGCAATGGACTAAAAGTAACTGAGGGTGAGGCTCGCTCTGTTGTGTGGTATCAGAGGGAACTTTTCAACTGAGACTGGAAGGGTGAAGAACTAGTTATGTGAAGGAGAAAATGGCCATGTGAATTTCTGGGAGAACATTCAGCAGAGGAAAGGACATACACACCAACTCCATGATTTGGGACCAGCTTGGAATGCTGGAGAGAGAAAAGTGTATCGAGGTGTCCAGACAGAACAGTGGAGAGAGACACATAGTAAGATGCGGCCAGATCATAGAGATCTGGGGGAGATGGCTAAGGATTTCAGACGTCATTCTTCAAGTGATGGGAAGCAAACAGGGTGTTTCAACTGCTCCCTGAGTGACCCTGTGAGCAGTGTGGATGGAAACAGAGGGAGCAGTGAAGAGGCCAGGACAATGGTGGTCCACACCAGTGTTAGGGGAGGCACAGCGGTGGTGAGAGGTCATATCAGGATACAGCTTGGAGGGAAAAAAGACAAGGCTTTTTATTGACTCATCTGCTGATGCGCATTTGGATGGTTTCTGTATCTTGGCCATTGTGGACAGTGCTGCCACAAACGTGAGGGTGCATCTCTCCCACCAAATGCCTGTTATCATTTCCTTTGGGTACATTCCCAGAAGTGGCATCGCCAAGTGGTATGAGGTGCCTACGAGAAGGGAGGATATCCTGCTGTGCGTGACAACGTGGATGGACCTTGAAAGCACAATGGTAAGTGACATAAGCCAGACAGAGAAAGGCAAGTGTGGTATTATATCAGTTATATGTGGAATCTAAAAAGATCAAATGTGAAAAAAAACAGAGTAAAATATTAGTTACTAGGGGATGGAAGGTGAGGGTAAGACTGATGCCATTTAAGGATGCAAATTATAACGAGTAGTAAAATAGCCAAAGAGATTTAATGTACAGACTACTGGACATTTTTTTGCCTTTCTGTAGTGTTCATGGGGTTCTCAAGGCAAGAATGTTGAAGCGATTTGCCATTCCCTTTTCCAGTGGACCACATTTTGTCAGAACTCTCCATTATGACCCATCCGTCCTGGGAGGCCCTACATGGCATGGCTCACAGTTTCAGTGAGCTAGTCATGGCTGTGGTCCATGTGATCAGTTTGGTTTGTTTTCTGTGATTGTGGTTTTCATTCTGTCTCCCCTCTGACGGATGATGATAAGAGGTTTGCAGAAGCTTCCTGATGGGAGAGACTGGCTGTAACATAGACAATAATATTGTACTATATGGATATAATGTGATAAATATCATTAAGACAACAACCATATTATAATATATAAATATACTAAAATAATGCAACATAACGTCAAATGTCAAGTTTGTTCAGTTAAAAAAAGAGAGAGACAAGGTTTGCTAATGAACTGGCTGGCGTGGATGATAGAAAATGAGGAGTCACAGATTACGTCATGGTTTGGTTTGGGGCGGAGACACCGGGTAGATGTTAGAGTGATGGCCGAAGGGGAAAGCCCTGGAGGATGAGGACAATCAGGAGTTCAACATCCTAGGTCAGTCAAAGAATAGTTCTAGCCAATCACTCAAAGACATCCTACAAATGCACCATGTTTCTGTAATCCACTACTGTTAACCAGGAAGGTTCAGTATTTCATATACTTCAAGTACTGATCAAAGACCAAAACCATGTTCATGAGTGTGTAAGCTCAGTCGCTTCAGTTGTGTCCAGCTCTGTAATCCCATGGACCGTAGCCCACCAGGCTCCTCTGTCCATGGGATTTCCCAGGCAAGAATACTGGAGGGCGTTGCCATTTCCTCTTCCAAGAGATCTTTCAGATCCAGAGATCGAACCTATGTCTCCTGCTTTGCAGGTGGACTCTCTACCACTGAGCCACCAGGGAAGCCCCCATACTGTATGTGTTTGGCTAAATCTCCCTTCAGATCCACCTGTCACTTGGGGCTGTGCCATCTTAGGTAAGGAACAATCTTTTTGTGAGCTTCTGTCTTCATCTGTAAAAGTGAGGACAACACCATTTCACCCCAGGGCAGGGACGGCAGCCTCCACAGTGAGTGGCAAACAGCAGGCAGGGAGTATGGTCACTGCAGGCAGGCTTATCACCAAGTCCTAAGGGCCAGGCCTTGCCCACTGGGGAGAGGCTGGGTGGAGTTGTTTGTGGTTTTCCATCCTTCTCATTATTTATGATTCTTCCTAGGTTGATGGAAACTTTACAAAGGAAAAAAACAAAAACAAAAACAACTGAGCAATTTCAAAGCAATATAGTAATATTGTTTTGAGTGACTGAAAAAGCAGGTCAAGAAAAATGACAGCTACAGGGATAAAAATGTGGATCTACAAAACATGCAATCAAGAAAACCTGTGAGCTGTGAAAACCAAGTAACTTCAGGAACCCTCCCAGGCTCCCCACAGGACCAGCTCCCAACAGTACAGAGAAGTCAGGGTTGGGGGGTGGACACCAGTGAGGGGGAGGGGAGTCACCAAGGAGATGGGACTTGGGGAGTTGTCAGTGCTGTCAGCATGTGACAGAAGCACTTTGTGCGACACAATGATGGGGTGGTGTGGACAGTTTCCTCCTGGGGAGCCCTGGGGCCGCCCTGTTCTCAGCCTCCAGCTGTCTGCTGTGGCCCTGAAGTGGCCCAGACACACACACTGTGGCTCATCCTCCACGAGTGGGCTCGCCACTCTTCCCATGTAGCTGTAATAAAATAATGATGGCTGCCCAAGACAAAAACAAACAAGAAAGTGGGTTTCCATGACAACCACTTCTGAGTGAGGGACTTGGGATGACACCACACAGAGGCAGCCAGCACCTGAGGGCAGCTTGTGGCCCATGAAGATTCAGCCTCTACCACTCCCCATTAACACCCAGTGTCTGCGCAGGGCTCTGTGAGATGTCATACTGGGCTGGGCCCAGGATGGGAAAGAAAGGGTCCCCTGAAGGGGAGGAATTAATACAGAGACAATCACAAAAAGGACATCTCAAATACTCAGGAAAGGAGGCTGCTCATGATACTTGAAAACAAACCACCATCAACCAAGGAATGGTTAAGGTACATATATACAATGGAATATTACTCAGCCATGAAAGGAACAAAATTATGTCATTTGCAGAGACATGGATGGATCAAGAGACTGTCACAGAGTGAAGTAAGTCAGAAAAAGAAAAATAAGTATGGTATATCAATGCATAATATATAGAATCTAGAAGAAATGACACAGATGAATCTATTTGCAAAGCAAAAATAGAGACACAGACATAGAGAAAAAACATGGACACCAAAGGGGGGAATAGGGGGTGGGATGAACTACGAGATTGGGATTGACATATATACACTGCTGCTGCTGCTGCTAAGTCACGTCAGTCGTGTCCGACTCTGTGAGACCCCATAGACCGAAGCCCACCAGGCTCCCCCGTCCCTGGGATTCTCCAGGCAAGAACATTGGAGTGGGTCACCATTCCCTTCTCCAATGCGTAAAAAGTGAAAGGGTAGTCACTCAGTCGTGTCCAACTCTTAGCGACCCCGTGGACTGCAGCCTACCAGGCTCCACTACTATGTATAAAATAGATAACTAATGAGAACTTACTGTATATATAGTACAGGGAACTCTACTTAATGCTCTGTGGTGACCTAAATGGGAAGTGTGTGTGGTAGTCATTCAGTCGTATCCTACTCTTTGTGACCCCCATGGACTGTAGCCCACAAGGCTTTTCTGTCTGTGGAATTCTCCAGACCATTCCCTTCTCCAGGTGATCTTCCTGACCCAGGGATTGAACCTGGGTCTTCTGCACTACAGGCAGATTCTTCACTGTCTGAGTCATGGAATCAAAATCAAAAAAGAGGGAATATATGTAAACATATAGCCAATTCATTTTGCTGTACAGCAGAAACTAACACAACATTGTAAAGCAACTATACTCCAATAAAAGTTCATTTTAAAAAAAGAAAGAAAATAAACCATCAGAATAGCACAGCTGTAGCTAAAAAATTGACAAGCCAGCCTAAGCCATTATCTGTGTGTATTTGCCAAGCCAGGATTAATAGCCCTTCAGGCTGCAGCCACAGTACTTCTTGAGAGCTAAAGAAAAAAATTCTTTAAAAATATGTATGATTAAAATCCAATTTTCTTGCCAATTCTAACTGAATTCAGTCCCTCTGAGATGAGTCTGAATTGGGCAGTTCTGTTGTACTGACTTTGGCAGTGTGGGAATTATGTCTGTCTGGACATGGTGAGTTGTCAGGGTGATGTTGCAGGCAAGCCTGACTCCTTCTTTAGTTGCTGAAGGATCACAGAAGAATTAATACCTGAGTCCAACCTACTTCATTACCTCAACAAGAGGTTAAACATAAGGGCCTGTCTCACAGGATGAGTGTGATAATTCAGTAGGATCCCATCATGTCACAGGGGGTGACACAGGGCAGACACCCAATGTGGTATGGACACCAGCGATCATATGATCAGCAGTGCACATGGGGGGCTGGGGTGTGACGTCCAGGCCAGGAAACATGAGCTGATTCCTGGAGGGGTGCAGGAGCACGCCCTAGCCTCTGGCCTTGTGAATAAAGGGACTATTTTTGCTTAATTCCTTAAAGTAGAGGGCTTTCCAGGCCAGGGCAGGCTTAAGCCCATTTATCTACTCTCCTTGCATGGCTGGCAGACTTGGCTGGGGTCACATTTCTGCCCATCCCTTCCAGCACAGAAAGTCAGGCCAGCAACCAAAGCTGCTGGTGACTTAGATTTCCAATAGGGCCCTGTATCAGAGGTACATAAATCCCAACTCAGAAATCCCAGCAAATCCCAGCAAAGCTACTCCAGCCCCAGAAAGCACAGCCAGCTCAGTCCACCCACATCAACAATCTGTACAAAGAAGAGGGGCTCAGCAAGCGCTGGATGGTTGGATGGATAAATTAGTGGGGTGAGGATGGGGTGACATCAGGGAGAGTCAGGTAGAGGAGTGAGCCTGCAAAAAAGCATTCCCACACTTGTATAGTCAAAGATATGGTTTTTCCAGTAGTTATGGGATGCGAGAGCTTGACCATAAAGAAAGCTGAGTGCTGAAGAATTGATGCTTTCAAACTATGGTGCTGGATAAGACTCTTGAGAATCCCTTGGACAGCAAGGAGATCAAACCAGTCAATTCTAAAGGTAATCAACCCTGAATATTCATTGGAAGGACTGATGCTGAAGCTGAAGCTCCAAGACTTTGGCCACCTGATGGGAAAAGCCAACTTAATGGAAAAGACCCTGATGCTGGGAAAGATTGAGGGCAAAAGGAGAAGGGAACGACAGATGGTTCCAAGTTGGATCTGTTGACAGATCCAACAGATGGTTGGATGGCATCACTGACTCAACGGACATGAGTGTGAGCAAACTCTGGGAGACAGTGAAGGACAGGGAAGCCTGGTGTGCTGCAGTTCATCAGGTTGAAAAGAGTGAGACACGACTTAGCAACTGAACAACAACCTACAACGCTGTGCAGGTATTCACCCACTTCTACTGCCTCACCATCCCTTAAGACCACTCTGAACTCAGGGCCACCCTGATTTCACCAGGACACTCAGCCACACCTGAACCTATTCAGCTGCATGCTGCAAGTGGCAGAATGAATGGAAACAGACCTTGGCACCATTTCACACCAACACCTGAAGCATCTGCCATGGTGAATGTTTCCATGGGACCAATAGTGAGAGACTCATGCCAGCCAGAGCCTGCTACAGAGCAGGCCTTCAGCAAGGGGTGCCTTCTACCATCATCCCCATCACCGCCTTCACAGTTCAAAATATGAAGCAACCTGCCTACCTGGGAGAAAGAGGCAGAAAAGACCTCAGGAAGAACATGCAAAGTATGATATAAAAGCTGGGTCACTGGGTCAACTCTCTGAGAACTGCCAATGCTATCTTCTGATGTTGCTCATCCTGGAAGAGGCTGCACAGTGGGATCTTTCTGTATGATGAAGGCTACCAGTGTCAAAAAAGAGAAACATGGGAATAAATGTGGGTGCTTGGGAAAACTTACTAATCTTGAGACACACTCCGCAGGGCTGATCATCTTTTTAAAAACCGTTTAAACAGCTGTACTTAGGTATAATTAGCATACCATAAACTATACATAATTAAAGTGCACAACTTGATCAATAAAAATTTATGCATACTCAAGAAACCATGATCAAGGTAATTACCATATCTATTGACATCATTGCCCAGAGTTCCTTCATGCCCCTCCTATTCCCCACCACTACCACAGGAAACCAGTGATCTGCTCTCTTCACTATAGACTAGCATGCATTTTCTGAAGTTTTATATCAATGTCATCAAGTAATATGCACTATTATTTATCTGGCCTTCATGCAGCATAATTATTTTAATATTCCATCATGATGTTACATGCATTAGCAGGTCATTCCTTTTTACTTCTGGGGAGTATTCAATTGTATGGATATACCACATTTGTTCATTCATTCACTTGTGAATGGACATGTGAGTTGTCTGCAGTTTTAAGTTATTAAAAATAAAGTAGCTATGAACATTTATGAACCAGTATTCCTGTGAACACATTCCTTCCTTTCTCTTGGGTAAAGATCTGGAGTTAGAATGGCTAGATCATATGACAGTACTTCTTTTTTAAAGAAACTTCCAAACTGCTGTTTTCCAAAGCAGGTGGACCATTTTACATTCACCAGCAGCGTGTGAGAGTTCCAGTTCCTTCACATGACAGCCATCACTTTACATGACCATTAAAAAAAAAAAAAGACATTCTCATGCAGTGATGTCTCATTGTGGTTGTAATTTGCATTTCTTCAATGATAAATGTTGATCTTTTTTATGTGCTTATTTATCACCCCCATAACCTCTTTGATGGAGTGCCTGCCCAAATATTTGCCTACTTTTATTGGGTTGTTTCTCCATTATTTAATTTTGAGAATTATATATATATGTATATATATGTATATATATATGTATATATATGTATGTATGTATGTATGTATTCTGGACACAAGTTCTGTATCAGATACATGGTTTTCAGATATGTTGTCCTTAGGCCGTGGCTTCATTTTTCATTCTCTTCACAGTGACCTTCAAAGGCAGAGTTTTTCTAAAAGTATCAATTTTTTATTTTATGCATCATGCTTTTGGTTTTTTATCTAAGAAATATTTGCCTAATCCAAGGTCACAAAGATGTTTCTCTTTTTTCCTAGAAGTACACAGCATTAGGTTTTATATTTAAATATATGAGATATGTATTTTTATACTTTTACAAGTTTACCACTTTTGCTTTTCCTAAAACCATCCTGCCAACATAGCTTCCTTTCTTCCATCCATGTTCATTTTCAGCATTCAACACTAGAGATAATAAGATTAGCAGGAAATATTTTCTCCCCTCAAAGACTGTACATTTTTTTATTTAGGAAAAACTGAATATATGCCAAAGTGGAGAAATTAGTATACTGAATCTCCACAATGCCAACTAAAATTGTTGCTCCCCTTCTGGCTCTCTAAGGATGAAGTCACTAGTCACTACAGTCGCTGACCTTCAACACACCCTAAAAGGGGTTCAGGGTGGAGATCAGGAATAAGGACCTCTAGGCTCTGGGAAAAACTGTCAGAATAAGACTTCAGATAGTTAGTTCAGAAGATTTCATGAGCCCAAAAAGCACTAAAATCATTAACAGAAATATCTACTCCTTGTGACTAGCAGCAACCTTCTTTCAAAATATGTGCTTGATCACATGTATCCCCCTTCACCAAACTCACCCATATAATACTAACTTTCACTGCTACCTCTCTGGAGCGACTCCTCGGAACTATCTGAGACACTGTCTCCCAGGCTATAGTCCTCATTTGGCCCAAAATAAAGCTTAACTCGCAACTCTTATGTTGTGCTTTTTTTTTTTTTTTTTCCCATTTGGCTGTAACATCAGTTCAACAATTTCCAAGATTTTGCCACATTTGCTTGATCTTACTTAAATTATCTTAAAAGCAAATCCTCTATGTTCTTTACAATGTATCTCTTTAAAAAAATGTGTTTTCCTTACTCAACTACAATTCTATCAACACATCTAATTCCCAGTCCATCATCAATTTCCCTCAAAGTTCCCTTGGGCTTATCCTAGTAGGAAGGGCTCAAGGATGCTTCACTGAGGAGATGGTGCTTAGGCAGAGCCCTGGAGTTGAAAATCGCAGGAATTTGTTTATGCCACTTTGGGCAGAGGAAGATATGGGTGAGGGAGGCTCAATCCATTCTATCCCATTACATGTGCTAAAATGCACACACACAAAAGGATGAATCCTTTCTACTCCACATCTATTTTGCTCTGTTTGGTGCCAGGGAATTGGGTCCTGTGGTGGTATGCTACAAATAAATGCTTAATAGAACTGAGGACAGTGACTGTTCTTGAGAGCTCCCAGCAAGAAAACAGTGGAAGAGATGAGAAATGTAGCAGATCTTTCTCAGGACCACTTTTGGGGAGTCCCACCCAACTTAAGCCTACTGTCATCTTTTGGTCTCTCTATAAGGAGAGGAAAAAGCAAATAAAACCTTATAAGGAACTTCATCAACCCAGTCAGGGTCCCTGGGTTCCCGTGGTACCTAGTCACCACTTTAGAGCCCGCCTTTGGGGAGGTTTGCATTTCAAAGCAATCACTAGTGCCTTTGGATAAGAACTTGGGGAAATTGCTTTTTTGGACACAGGATCTTTCCTGGTGCAGAAAATCTTCCATTCTGGGCACCTTGATGGACAGAATCCAACATCACAGGAAGGTGCCACCCTTGGTCAAAGGATAGAGCACTTCTATCCTATGCATGGTATATAAAGATGCAAAAACATTCCACTTGTTTTAGAAAGGGAGAAAACCACCAAAGTACTATGGTAAAAGGGAGAGCATCATTTAAATCATATCTCTCAATCAGCAGTTACAGCATCAGTTCACAGTAAATTCTAACTCAGCTAAAGATCCCCTCTGCAGCCATGAAATTAAAAGATGCTTGCTCCTTGGAAGTTAAGTTATGACCAAACTAGACAGCATATTAAAAAGGAAAGACATTACTTTGCCAACAAAGGTCTGTCTAGTCAAAGCTATGGTTTTTCCTGTAGTCATGTATGGATATGAGAGTTGGACTATAAAGAAAGCTGAGTGCTGAAGAATTGATGCTTTTGAACTGTGGTGTTGGAGAAGACTCTTGAGAGTCCCTTGGACTGCAAAGAGATCCAGTCAGTCCATCCTAAAGGAAATCAGTCCTGAAGATTCACTGAAGGACTGATGCTGAAGTTGAAACTCAATCCTTTGGCCACCTGATGCGAAGAACTGCCTCACTTAAAAAGATCTTGACGTGGGAAAGATTAAAGGCAGGAGGAGAAGGGGACAACAGAGGATGAGATGGGTGGATGGCATCACAACTCAATGGACATGAGTTTGAGTAAACTCCAGGAGTTGGTGATGGATAAGGAGGCGTGGAATGCTACAGTCCATGGGGTCGCAAAGAGTTGGACACAACTGAGCTACTAAACTGAACTGAAATATCTCCTCATTCCCTGACATAACATACAGGTCCTAGCCCAAGGCATAGAAAGTGCCTTAGGAGCATTATCCATATCTAGCACTGAAATATTCTCTTGGAAAATGTCATGAACAAGTATGACTGTACTCATTTGAGCAATAAGCCAACAGGTAATATTTTGTTTGCTTGTTTTTAAAGACAAACAAAAGCAACATGAACCTGAACTTAATTAAAGTTGTTTGTAATTATTTAATTAGATTTATAACACTGAACATATTCATTCTGGCCAGGGACGCTTCCTCTCTTCTAAAGGATTGGTTGGCAGAGATTTCATGTGCTTTGTGATTTTTCCTAATCCTTAATTTCATCTCCTGTTGAGGTGAGGATGCTCATAATCGTGTTCAGGTAATTGCTTTATCAAATGGTTTAATTGTGCATTCAACAGAACTGACAACAAGAAGGTTATTCTTCCTAATGTGTTTTTAACAAAAGCACTGACTAATTACATGGCATTCTATTCAGGGCATTTGAGAAGAAGAAATGAAAACCTATTCTTCAAATCTTGGTTAAACACATGTTTGCATATACAGCATAGAAATAAGTGGTAAAATAATTAGTTGCATTGCTTCCTTCTGCTATAACTTCATAGCTAATCTGCATGTTGAAGCAGACCATGTAAATTCTGAGGATGCATTTTCACCATGGGTGGTGTCTGAACATCTGTGCTTTCTGAAAAGGTCACGATAACCATTTTGCCTGAAAGTTTATCCTTAGGAGCCAAAAAGACTTATTTTGGCATGTTCCAAAAAGAAATAAAAGCTTAATACAACTGAGGATAGGTGTACCTCATGATTAGAAGGAAATATTACAACACTAGGCCAAATGGTTTAAAAGATTTCTGAATCAAAATGGTGCTGAATCTATTTTATTTTAGATGAAATTCCTCTTCAACTAGATAACTAACATGTCTGGTATGGACCTGTATTATATGTTCCTTTTTTGTCTACCATTTCTAGAAACACGTGTAGGCCAAGTCATTTCAGTCATGTCCAATTCTTTGCGACCCCATGGACTGTAGGTCACCAGGCTTCTCTGTCCATGGTATTCTCCAAGCAAGAATACTTGCATGGGCTGCCACGCCCTCCTCCAGGAGATCTTTCCAACCCAGGGATTGAATTCTGTCTCCAGCGGCTCCTGCATCGCAGGCAGATTCTTTACCAGTGAGCCACCAGAGAAGCCCCTCCTAGAAACACAGTACACCTTAACACATTCTGATATGCTCAAGCCAGTGTCATTTAGCTAAGGCCTGTAATGACACAAATATTTAATAATATTCAATATTTTAAAAGGTGATTATACAATACACTACTTTAAAATTTTTATTCAGTCCAGTAAATACTCTTTCCCTCTTTTTTTCTGGTTAAAACACACACACACACACACACTACACTTGATCAAAGTGAAGGGTAGAGTTAAGAGGGTCACGTGACCATAGTATTTAATTAAAGGATGGACACACAGTTCAAAAACAGCTGATTGGAATCCTTTCCTGGGATTGAGACACAGATATTGGCAAATTTCTTTGCATTTTCTAGGCTAGAAGCAAATAAATCTGGGGCTGTCAAAATCTATATTTCTTGCCAAGGGGAGAAAGCCTCTTGGCAGAATGAAGCCAAGCAGAGACGGACAAAGATGAGAAAGAAGGAAAGGCAGTGTTGTCAACACTGAATTTCCGCTTCTTTCTCTGAGGTCTGCCTACCCCCGTATACTTTCTAGCCTTGAATGCCAGTAAATCTTCATTTTTTGATGAAGCTAAGTTTGAGTTATGTTTCTGTCACTTGAAATCAAAAGCGTCCTGATGATACAGCTGGTATTTTATATTACTTTTCAGATGGCGTTTAACTCGTAGAAGTAAAGACTGTCATTCAAGAATCAGACAGACCATGGTTCAAATATCTACTCTGCTGCCAAGAGCTGTGCTGACCTTGGACAAAGTTTCACTTTTCTCCTCTTTGAGACTGCTAGTGGTCTCGACCACAAAAGTTTATTGTGAGAATTAAATGGAATAATGGAGAAAATAGAATACTACAGCACTTAGTACAATATCAGAGTATCTAATATATGTTCAATAATTAAGTACTGTTGTTTTGCTGTTATTGCCACTGTTGTTACTATTTAAAATAATACTAGGGCAGAGGCTTCTAGATTACTCCAGTATACACTGCATTCTTCTTTTTAATAATACCACTCTCAAATTTTAGCTGGGTATAGAGCTGCCCTGGAGAAGGCAATGGCAACCCACTCCAGTATTCTTGCCTGGAGAATCCCAGGGACAGCGGAGCCTGGTGGGCTGCTGTCTATGGGGTTGCACAGAGTTGGACATGACTGAAGCAACTTAGCAGCAGCAGCATAGAGCTGCCCAGAAAGAAACCCTCATTTCCCAGCCTCTCCTGCAGCTTGGCATAGTCTTATGATTAAGTTATGGCCAGCAGGATGTGAGCAGAAGGGATCTTAGTGACTTACAGACCTTGCTTCCTCTCTTTCCTCCTAACTGGCTGGACACAGCACCCACTTTGAATCCAGAAGCTCAGTAGTTCCAACTGCTGAGGATGACAAAACAATAAAGTAAAGGATGCTGGTCATTGATTGACAGTCTAGAGGCAGCATGTTGGCCCCAGGCTGCTTATCTTCAGAATGTTTCCAAGAGAGAAAAGTAAAACTGTATCCCTTTTAAGACTCTGTTCCATTTGGACTTTTGCTATAGCAGCCAGAACATATATCCTAATATACAATAAATATCTTATATATTATTTATTCCTGTTCCTTCCCAAAACCTCATGAAAGAGAAGAGGGAATGACAGCCAAACAAGGGCAAGAACTAATAGTTGAGGGTTTTCATACTACAAACACTAACTTCTCATTGTTCATTGAGGTTCAGCACCCTCAGACTGAAGAAAGGATGATGAAAATCAACAAGACCTCAGGGTGTGGTGGGGGTAAAAGCAAAGTTGGGGTATCTGGCATGGAGGACTTGTCCCCAAACTTCAAGCTGGTTAATGTATACAACAAACTTGCTTAGAGTTGGTTAGCTGCCACTAAGTATGTCTCCAAAGACATGACACTTCTCATGTTAGCTTTTTTCTAAGCTACATAAAATTAAAATATTAATAGTGAAACCTGACCCGACTCCCTCATCAGACCTTTGATGTCCACGTGGTCTAGAGGCACATGATCCAACCCTCTCCTCCCATGACCACCTGAGAGCAGGTAGGGATGGGGTTGGGTAGTTCTTAGTTCTTAATTCCCCTACAGGGCTGGATACATGGCTGCATGCAATGTCCTGCCTAATTGCTGCTATACCGCTTGTTCCTAGGACCATGACCACCACCATGGTGCTCCAGTTTCCTCCTGCACAAAATGTGCAAAGGCAGGTCTTCCACCTCATTGTCCAATCATCTTCTCTTCTGCATAGTCAGTCAGAGAAAAATATTGTATATTAACGTGCATATGTGGAATCTAGAAAAGTGGCACAGATGATCTTATTTGCAAAGCAGAAATAGAGACACAGATATAGGAAACAAATGTATGGATACCAAGGAGGAGGGAGGTGCGATGAACTGAGAGACTGGGATTGACATATATATATACACTATCAACAGTACATATAAAACAGATAACTAATGAGAACCTACTCTATAGTACAAGGAACTTCACTCAGTGCTCTGTGGTGACCTAAATGGGAAGGAAATGCAAAAAAAGGGATATGTGTATACATCTAGCTGATTGGCTTTGCTGTACAGCAGAAACTAGCAAAACACTGTAAAGCAACTATACGCCAATAACAATTAATTTTTAAAAAAAGTGAGGCCCTCACCAAGGAGCCATTTGCAAGTGAAGACAATTCTCACCCAGCAAGTTCTATGGAGACAGGGCTATCTAAAAATATCCCTGAGAACACTGACAGCATCAACGCAGCCAAAAAGCAGCAGAACTGCATATAAAAATCACCCATGCCTGTCGTGGACACAGGGCCACAGAAGTCTGCAGGAGACTAAGAAGACACACCGAGCCTGATGCTATCTTGAGAAGGCTCATAGATTCAGGCCTGGATTCATGCTAACCCTCAGAACAGACTGTTCATGGGAAATGCCGGCCAACAGAGACTCCATTTGCCAAGAAGTTCAAACATGACCTTTACTTGGTAGCAACTGTTGGAAACTATTAAGACGACTCTGAAAATAATATAATCCTCAGCGACAATATGTTGAAAGAAATGCCAAGCCTGTAAGGCAAGTTCTCTTTCCCCCTCCTTCACGTGCCCATTCTCAGAACAGAGGAGAACCGTCCTCCTCCACAGCACTTCCTAACTGGGCATCTCTCTCCTGCATCCAGATAGAAAGGAGCCATTTGCTAATTGTTTCACAGCAGTTAATGAATAAATGTTGTTGGGAGGGGAGGGGCAGAGCAGAGGACTGTTTGCCTGCTAGTTTCCCCAATCCCAACAGCCAGGCTGATGCCAGGGAACAAGGTTCCCAGGGGCAAGCCAAGAACCCTCTCCTTCCTCCATACGGCTTCTGCCTCAATATAAGCAGGCCCAGCCCTGACAGCTGAGCTCTGGTCACGTAGGTATAAAAATAGAGAGGCATCAAGGAAATCCTATTAAAAGAGGTCTGACCAGGGAGAGGACTTCCCTAGCAGTTCAGTGGTTAAGAATGCACGCTTTCATTGCAGGGGGCACGGGTTTGATCCCTGGTCCAGAAACTAAGATCCTGTATCCCACATGATGTGGTCGAAAATAAATCAATAAAAACAAATTGTAAAAAAGGCCCAGCCAGGAGAGAGTCAGCAGGGCCAGAACATGGAGCCATGGGGAACTCCACCCTAGCTGCCTTCTGAGTTCCCAGGACCCCAGCATTGTTCCACATCTGCTCACACTTTTCCCAAAGACCTCTCCCCTCCAGAGGGAGGAAGAGCTGAGACTGCCCACCTGAAGCCTGGGCTAGCTAGACAGTGACGCTTCCCCTCTTACAGGTAAAATTATAAGTTAGCAGCCAGAACCCCAGGAGTTTTCATCTTTCTGTGCATTTAACAGCAGAGAAAGGCAAGGCACTCACAGATGCCAGGCTCCCTCTGGTTTAGGCTGAGGCCACGGAGCCATTGGTAAGAGCAACTGCAAGTCCCACCGGGACCCAGATGGTGAAAATGTCCTTCTGTTGAGCTCAAAGCTAAAATGACTCTCTATATTTGAAACTGAGACAGTCGCCAAGGCCAGCTATGACTTCCTGAATGCCTCTTCTGACTGCATTCTATCCCGCTCTGCAACCACCATACAAGTCCAGTCCTGCCCTGACCACTCCTGGTGTACAGCCAGAGTAAGTGGAGGCAAAATATAGATCCTTAGTAAGACCACCGGGGTTCTTAGGGTGAAGTCCCACCCCTCTCATTTGGCCTTCAATGCCCTGGAAAAGTGGTCCCTGATAGTTTTCGAGCCTCATTTCTGTAGGTAGTTAAGCCACTATCCCCAGTCCATGTGTGACAGCACCACAGCAGTGCTTCAAGGGGGTTCTTGCTGTGTTTCATCTCTTCAACTCCCTCTTTGCTCTGATGAAATGAGCTGTCTATATCTCCCACCCCGATCTGTACCCTGGGCGACTCCTTCCAGGTTTAAGATCTCAGTGAACCATTGCTTCCCTCTAAGAAGACTACTCACACCTCCAAACTGGTTGAGGTGGCTCTGTTCCATGTCCCGCAGCACCCCAAACATCCCTTATCTGAACACCTAGTTTAATGAAAGGAGACTGCTCCGTAACCTACCTTCCTTGTGAATTCTGTGAAAAGAGGGCTTTGTCTTTTGCATCATCCCCAGCATTTAGCATAATGTGCGACAGTAAGAAAGAATTCACCAAACACTTACCAAATTTCTGGACTGCTTCAGTTTTCCTCACCAGGACCTCAGAGCAAGTTAAATGATGAGGGTCATCCTTACTGTCTAGAAGCCACATCGAGGGGCAGGGTCTCCACCGTGCTCTACCATGCCAGGCCTCTGCTTGCCTGTTCCCAGTGGTTTCTGTCCCTTATCTGTTGTGGGTTATGCTTTATAGAGTCTGAATACAGAGTCATTTATTGCCATGTAACATCTTATATCCCTTCATCTCCAGACTCTGTGCCTTCTTGTAGATTTTATCTTTGATCCTGGGGGAGTCACAGAGCTCTGAGTAGCATCCCTGGTGCTAGGTCACTGAAAGAGCCCTGCTACAGACTGAGGTTCTAAATGCATCTCCCTCTGTTCTAGGAGCTCCTGATCGTTCAGAGTCCAGAGCAGAAAGAAAGTTCGTTCGATGGAACCTAAAGACAAACACCAAGAGAACAGAGCTGACACTCTCTGTCCTCCCCCTGCTCCTGACGGCATGCCCCAGACTTCTGATCCATCTGTGAAAGGGTTAGCACTTCCCCTGGAACACTGTGACGGTTTCTTACAGATTTCCTTGATGGTGGTGGGACTGGGTTGTAATACATTTTTGCCAAATTTTTTGTGAATTTGATTTATGACATAAAATCACTTCTAGTTATACATGCATCCTGGACTCCTCTGTCCTTTGTTTCTTGACCCCAATGACCTCAAAAAGGTCATAACTCCAGGGGATGGGAAGTCATTTGTTCACTAATAGTCAACGCATTCACTCTATTAAGTGCCCGTCTATTGGCAGTCCTGTGACAGCTTTGTCTGGGAGACTAAAATGTGCTCTTGAACCTCAGTAGAGAAGTGGTTGTGTATAGGGGTAATAACTAAAGCACTCCAATAAGTGAACCTGACCAGTCTGAAATATCTCCCCTGAAAGGAAGTTTAATTGTACACCACAAGGGTTTAGAATTGGTCTTGGCTTCAGAGGTCTTGGGCAGTCAATGCACACCTTCAGCATTTTATTCATTCCTTTTGGAAAAAGAGAATTTCAACTTTCTAGAATTTAAGATAGAAAACTAGGAAACTAATGTCAAAAACCAACGTTCACACCATTTTCCTGGGCTTCCCAGGTGGTGCTAGTGGTAAAGAACCTGCCTGCCAATGCAGGAGACATAAGAGACGCGGGTTTGAACCCTGGGTTAGGAAGGTCCCCTGGAGGAGGGCATGGCAACGCACTCCAGTATTCTTGCTTGGAGAATCCAATGGACAGAGGAGTCTGGCAGGCTACAGCCCATAGAGTCAGAGGGAGTCAGACACGACTGAAGCGACTTAGCACGCACACACACCATTTTTTCAGTGCAATGATGGCCCTCCACGAGTCCCTCCCCTCTGTTTTAACTTGATTAGAATTGTGTGATTACATATAACCAGGCAGGAAGCTTGAGAATCAAACTCTGCCACTGCGTTTGACTCTTTGGGCCTCAGGCTACCCTACACGGAGGATGGGGAGAAGGGTACTACAACTTCTGATGAGAAGGCTTTTGCTCCAAGAAAAGACAGCTGACCAGGTCTGGGAAGCAGGACTGAGGCAGGTGCAGGAATTCAGGGGCACTAGAGGAATAACAGGCTGGGGCTGGAGCTGGGGCAGGCTTTGGGGCTCTGCCCAGCAGACTCTGGAAGCCATTTCTCTTTTGAGGAATCATTCTTGATTCAAAGGAGCCTTTCAAATTCTGATCCTGCCTCTCAAACAAGCTATTTATCACTACCTGTAAGCAAGCAACCTTCTCTAACACAAAAAGCCAACTTTCCTGCCCAAACTGCAGGGGGGCCCTGACCAGCAAACATTTGCAGAGACATTCCCTGGGCAACTGACAGCATTTCAAGCCACATCTGACAGGTTACGACTGCTCCTTGTAGCTCAAGGGTCACAGGGAGCTAAAAGCACTTGAAGCTCCTCCTGCGAATAAGAGACAGAGGCGAGCAGGCAGGGTGTTGCTGGAGTCTGATGTGCAATGTGCCACCTGCCCAAATAGCCCCTGATCACTCACTGACACTTCATGGCTCGTCTCCAATCACAGATGCCAAGATCAGACAGTTCACTCCGAAGCTGGAGGGAATAACTGAACAGCACAAACTGGAGCTTCACAAAGACAGACTCGTTGCAAGGAGCCCCTCTCTGCCAGGGCCCCCGGGTGGATGTTTAGCTAAGCAACTTGGCCCAGGGTGGGGATGGCTGATTTCTCTCAGTTACCGAGCTCTCTGGAACCCAATCACTAAAATTCGGGAAGGGCTGCACAAACTGGAATCTCGCCATTCCTTCTCAGTGGGAATCTGCAAGGGCTCCTCTCTCTCGTCCATGATACTGAGCACCCACTGTGTGTCCTGTGCCTGGTGAAGGCAGAGGGGCATTATTTCTGCCTCTAGGACTACACACTCTTAAGAAAGACATGTGCAAGAAGGTACTTACAGTAACAAGTGTCCCATAAGCTTGGCACAGCCCAGCCACCTGCTCACCTTCCTAGCTTTGACTGAAGGTCTCCTCCTGGACCATTCTCACATCCTCTGCTTCCTCCTCCCCTGTGCCTCTCCCTTATTGTCAGAGCCACCATCAGGGCATACTCTCAGTTCTTCGAATTCATCATCCTACCTTAGGGCCTTGGCCCATGCTATCTTTTCTATCTAGAACATTTTTCTGGTTCCTTCAGGGTCAGGGGAGCAGGGAATAGGGGAAGGTGGGCATACTTAGCCAGGTTGGGCTGGGCTATCTGGCCAGGAAGTTCTTGGCCATGATGCTGGGCGGAGAAGCTGTAATTCACACAGCATGTCTCAGGTTGGGGGGTGGGGGGGTAAGGATTACAGACTTAGGTCAGGAGGAAGAACCAACATGCTTCTTTCCACTCCATCATACATTCCCAAGCACCCGGCACAGAGCCTGGTGCATAGGAAGGGCTCCAGCGAAACCTGCTCAAAGAACAAAGGAATGACTACCAAGCAGTAAGGGCAGTACTGAGCTCCTAAAGCAGATTACACAGGTCTGGGTCCAAGCGAGACAAACCTTCGGCTTCCCACTTTGCTACATATATTCCCTTTGGTAAGAAAACTGTGAAATACAGAGAGAATAAAAGTCTACTTTCATTGAATAAAAAGACATGACTCACATCAAGAAGAGTCAGTAGAAAAGCCTGGCACAGCCTCACCATAATCCAAATAAGCTTCCAAGGACAGCAGAGGGGACCCCCGGCCTGTGCCATCTCCATGGTGTAAAGATCAGATGGTGAGGGGACCACAGAGAATGGAAGCCATGCACCACGCAGTGGGGAATGGACAGAGGTGGGACCAGCCTAACAGCCCAAGCCCAGGGACCACACAGCCACGTGGCCATGAACGCCCAAGGAGTCACCATCTGTGACTCTCGTCATCCCCGACTCTATTCTGCAAATGAACTTTCCACAGGAAACAAGGGACAGCTGTGGCTAGAGGGGATGGGAGGGTCAGAGCCTCACTCCTTGCCCCCCACCCACGTCTCACAGAAAGTTCCTGAGACTCCTGCACACAACTCTTCACACGTAGCATTAAGGAGGGTATTGAATTATACTTGTTGAATAAGAGAACAAATAGGTAAACCCTTATCAATTTTGTGGTTTCTTTTTCTTCCATTCATTAACCCAGTGAAATTTCCATTCCCAAACACAGATGGACAACCTTTACCCAAGGAGACTATTCAGAATTCCAAGAACAAAATCTCCCTCCTTCACCCTGGTGATGCCTGCCCCTCTGCCTCGAATTCCTTTTATTAGAGCCCAGATGAAAAGCTCCTCTTCTTTTCCTCATTATTCTGATAAGAATAAACAGACCCACTTTATCCCTAGTTCCTTTTTCTATGAAATCATTTTCTCTTCATCGATTTGAGTTAAAATGACCCGTCTCCATACTAGCAAGCCCCCTCCCATTAGACTGCAAGGCCTGAAGTCCCCAGAGAAAGGAACGGCAGACCCTCTAGCCCCGGGTCTGGTGTCACACTGGACACATTCTAGATACACAATAAATGCTGCTTGAACATGTGCTGACATCACTCGCCTTCCTTTCACCTCGCCGTCCCTAAGACGTGGTGCCCCTCTCATGGGTCCCCTCATATCTTGGCTACCCATCAGCTAGGTTGAATGACTCACATCTTTGGAACAGTTTGCTCCCTCATTGACTCCAGGAAGCTGGTCTAGATTCACTTCAGGACCACAGGCCACTCTTGGAATCACCCTTCTTCCCCTTAGCCCTTGATCACTCCAGTTACATGGATCATAATGATTTTATCTCATCTCTTCGGTCAAAGAGTCTATTCCTGTGGCAGCTTATCAAAGGCAAGACCTCAAGTCCACCAAGATTCACAGGGTCCTGTTTCTGCCCAGAGAGCCTTGTCAGAACAAGCAGACACAGAGTACTTCTTGATGACAAGAAAAAAAAAGACAATGAAGAAAACTGACCTTGGATGTATAGGTGTGGCCATCGGAGCCACAGACCATGGCTGACTGTGCCGCGGGGCAGGGCTTGCACTTGACCAGATTCGAAGGTCCGACCCAGTGCTTGTGGACCACTGTCCCCTTCTTTTGCCTGAGGATGAAAAAAAGAGGGCATAAGTAACTGTCGCTCCAGTTTCCAGGGGTCTTTCTCCTCCAGGTTACCTGGATAAAGGCCAAGTAAAAGAGGGCTGGTCAAACAGTCCCACGCATCCCCAAGTCCCCTGGCTAGCATCCGCATGGAGTCCAGCTCACTGATAGCAGGCAGGAGACAGTTCCAAAAACCTAGGTTCACCCACCAGATGGACAGGAGAAAGCAATGTGGCCACTAAAAATGTAGTAAACACATGACTTACTTTTTTTAATTGGAATATAATTGCTTTACAAGGTTGTGCCAGTTTCTGCCGTATAGTACAGTGAATCAACTATAGGTCTACATATATCGCTCCCTCTTGAACCTCCCTCCCACCTTCTCTCCCCCCATCCCACCCGCCCAAGCCAACACAGAGCACTGAGCTCCCTGTGCTGAAGAGACATTGACAACACACTAGAAAGACAATGAGAAACTGACTCTGTCAGTTCCTCCAGCCCCCTGAGGAGGGTGGCAGATCACAGGTGTCCCCACTCAGCACCCAGAGCCTCAGACGCCTCCAGGGCTGATGAGCATCCTCCAAGGAGGAGGACGCACAGACGACTCAGAAAGTAGTCTAGATAGAAGCAAACACAACCAAACGGCTTTATCACAGCTGTGGAAAAGCATCTCTGGATATGTTTTAAAGCAATTTCAGTCCAGCTTTCAATTTGCCATGCGACAGCGGCTCTGAGGTGATGTCACTTTCAGCTGCTAAAATCATCAGAATTCTACTCTTTCATTCCAGCTCCGGCATCTCCCTAGCCTAACCTTTGTCATAATGATAAATGGCGCTATTAGGATGGCTTATGTCCACGGAAAGAGCCCTGTCCTCATATCATAAACCACCAAAATCAAGGCCTGCAGTTACGGCCACCCTTCCTCTCTTAGAGGAGCTGCTTTCCCAGCAGACCGTTGGGAGCCACATCCCTGGCCAAGGGGCCAGGGCTGGGTGGCGGACAGGCAAGCCAGGTGGGTACTGTGCCCTTGACACACTTTGCCTGGGCCATCCTGTGAGGGGCTTGGTTGGGCTCCAGAGCCAGAAAATACAAGTCCAAACCTCAGCTCTGCCACTTACCGTGCCATCACAGCAGGATATTTCACCCTGTAAGTTTCAGTTTCCTTATCTTTAAAGTGGTGGGGGGTCGGGGGACAAGGAATAGTATCTCTTTCAAGCAGATAGTATGAGGATTAAAATGGCTCATGTATGTAAATGACTCAGTACAACGCCTGGAAAAAAGGGAGCAATCAAAATGTCATTACCATTATTATTGTTGTTTCGTCACTATATCGTGTCTTACTCTTTGTGACCCTGTGGGCTGTAGCCAGCCAGGCTCCTCTGTCCACGGGATTTCTCAGGCAAGAATACTGGAGTGGGTTCCCATTTCCTTCTCAAGGAGATCGTCTTGATCCAAGGATTGAACCCACCCACATCCCTTGCATTGGCAAAGTGAATTATTTACCACTGAGTCACCAGGGAAGCCCATTATCATTATTATATGCCCTATCAGATGGAGCTGTAGGGAATGAAAGCACCATTGCCATAGAAATGTGACTTAAGTCTAATGCCCTAGGTTTGGAGTTGGTGCTGAACTCCCCAGAACTCACGGGCCACAAGGAGTAAATCTTTTCTGCCAAGTGTAGAAGGGATCTTCAGCACCTCGGGAATTCAGGTGTGGCATCTGATGTGACCTACCCTCTTCCAAATGAACAACAGTGAGACACAAATGGCATCCACCGACTTGGTTCTATCCTACCTCAATCCTGTCCCAGCGATTTGTGGGAGGCAGTAAGAGGAAGGAGGTCCGTTTGGGGAATTATTGGGTTGGCCCAAAAGTTCGCTCGCTTATGGGAAACCCAAATGAACTTTCTGGCCAACCCAATACCTTGGCGGTTGACATCAGGAGGGCGACCACACACCCTGTGCACAACACCTTAGAGAAACTGGGGACCCCAGGCCAGACAGGGTCATAGACTGAGCCCATCTAAACAATGAACTCGGAAAGGAAGTCCTATGAGGGCACTTGGGATGGCTGGTCCAGATGACTCATTTTACTCACAGGGACAACTAAAACCAAGCTGGGGAAGGGTTTGCCCACCAGAAAGGATTGGTGGCTAGGTAATGGTGACAATCACACAGCCACAGAGTGTCGGGATGGCTTTCCTTCAACCCTCCTCAGACACACTTAGATGACTCACCTGGATGATTCGCTGGGGGCATCTACATGTTCACCACTAGGGCTCCTCTCTCCAATGCCTCCCTGCTTCCTCAGCAGTTACTCACCTTGTCCCTGCCTCTCTGTCTGGAATAAAAACATCTACTGTTCACATTTCTAAATCACATGGATATGGGTCTCCTATTATCTTTAACCAAACACACTTTCTTCTTTCAAGATGTATTCTGCACTACAGAAAAAGGGATGGGAGGGGATGAGACTCCAGGCAGCAGACAAGCAGGCTGCCGGCACGGGCTTTAATCTCGGAGTGGGTGATTCCTTCAGAAGAACACCACACATTTATCATCATTCTCACAGCAGATTGTCTGACGCTGATAATGAATCAGCAAATACAGGCAGCAGTTCTGTGTCTGGCAGCCTCTCTCCTGGGTCAGTCCCCAGCGTGTGCGCCCATAGCCAAAGTAATTCTTGTTTTGAGTTCCCAGAGAGTGGTAATAAAGTCTAGAAAGTGGGCAGCTTTGCTGGAGCAGACTACCATGTGTGATGATGCCCCAGAGGAAGGCAGATGGCGGGAGCTTAGCCAAAGGCAGGCCAGGGAGAAGTGAATGCTGAGTCACTGGCATTAAGGAAAAGATAGAACTACCAATTAATCACCAGCCAGTAAAGATGGGTCATCCCTGTCTCTGGACCTGAACTTCACCATTAAATACATTAAGGGGAGACAAAGAGATGAGGCTTTCTAGGGCTTCCTAGTGGTCTGGGGCATCAAGGATGCTCAATATAGCCTTGTTGGGTGAGTGGGTGGATCCCTGAGTGCTGACCACTGCACTGGTTACTAGCAGTTAATCACAAAATCACAGACTGAGCCTGAAAACCCCTTAAAATGAATCTAGTCTAAGGACTTTAGTTTATAAATGAGGAATTGGACACACAAGTGAATAGCAGAAGTGAAGTGCCCACTGTCACAAAGAAATACAGCCAAGTTACTTCATATACATTTGTCAAGTTGAAGTTACCCTGAAATTGACTGCATTTCTCTGGAAACATTTTAATTCCTTACTTTGGCATCTACATTTTCACTATCAAGGCTCAGTCTTATCAATAAAGCCCTTCTGAAACACTGTCCCTGACTCTACACCTGTGGAGGAGGAAGCTCTCGCTCATACCCCATGCCAGGTGGTCATGGATCATGCTCAGGAGGAACCACCTCTGACCCTGGGATGCCCTGGGGACTAAAGGTACAAAGGCCAAAGCATGCTGAGTTTTCCCAATTCTAATGAGACAAGCATACCTGTTACATTCAGACAAACTCAAGTATTTCTTATTCCACTAGGACTCGTGAGAAAATGGCACCCAAATCAGTACTCTCTGTCCAGAGGCCAAATTACACAAAGTAATGTACAAGTAGATGTGAGCCCAAGGAAGCATAACTTCCCTGGTTATTGGGTATATATTTCAATCCCTGCAATTCAGTGCAAACCATAAAAAATAACCAACCCAGGTGAGGCAAGGGACTAAGCTTTCAGGCTCTCAGATATTTCACTTCTTGAGTCAATGAAGAGTGAAATCCGATGAAGGTGTCTTGATGGCACTGCTATTCCCGGTGTCACAGACATTAATCAACTGGGGCAACACAAGCAATTTAGTCTGGGAGGCAGGTCCTGCCAGCCCTCCCTTTGGCCTCAAAACCCTACCTCCACCCCAGTCTGGCTGGTGCCAGGGGCAGCCACGCCTCCCACCCTATTCTCGGCTCCACACAGAAAATCTAAGCTGAAAAGGGAAGACAATCAGGAGATCACCAGCATTGCTTCCTCTCTTTCGGTCAATTGCTTATCCTTATCTCTTCAAGAAAATTAGAGATACCAAGGGAACATTTCATGCAAAGATGGGCTCGATAAAGGACAGAAATGGTATGGACCTAACAGAAGCAGAAGATATTAAGAAGAGGTGGCAAGAATACACAGAAGAACTGTAGAAAAAAGATCTTCATGACCCAGATAATCACGATGGTGTGATCACTCACCTAGAGCCAGACATCCTGAAATGTGAAGTCAAGTGGGCCTTAGGAAGCATCACTACGAACAAAGGTAGTGGAGGTGATGGAATTCCAGTGGAGCTATTCCAAATCCTGAAAGATGATGCTGTGAAAGTGCTGCACTCAATATGCCAGCAAATTTGGAAACTCAACAGTGGCTGCAGGACTGGAAAAGGTCAGTTTTCATTCCAAACCCAAAGAAAGGCAATGCCAAAGAATGCTCAAACTACCACACAATTGCACTCATCTCACACGCTAGTAAAGTAATGCTCAAAATTCTCCAAGCCAGACTTCAGCAACATGTGAACCGTGAACTTCAGATGTTCAAGCTGGTTTTAGAAAAGGCAGAGGAACCAGAGATCAAATTGCCAACATCTGCTGGATCATGGAAAAAGCAAGAGAGTTCCAGAAAAACATCTATTTCTGCTTTATTGACTATGCCAAAGCCTTTGACTGTGTGGATCACAATAAACTGTGGAAAATTCTGAAAGAGATGGGAATACCAGACCACCTGATCTGCCTCTTGAGAAACCTATATGCAGGTCAGGAAGCAACAGTTAGAACTGGACATGGAACAACAGACTGGTTCCAAATAGGAAAAGGAGTACATCAAGGCTATATATTGTCACCCTGTTTATTTAACTTTTATGCAGAGTACATTATGAGAAATGCTGGACTGGAAGAAGCACAAGCTGGAATCAAGATTTCCGGGAGAAATATCAATAACCTCAGATATGCAGATGACACCACCCTTATGGCAGAAAGTGAAGAGGAACTAAAAAGCCTCTTGATGAAAGTGAAAGAGGAGAGTGGAAAAAGTTGGCTTAAAGCTCAACATTCAGAAAACAAAGATCATGGCATCTGGTCCCATCACTTCATGGGAAATAGATGGGGAAACAGTGGAAACAGTGTCAGACTTTATTTTTGGGGGCTCCAAAATCACTGCAGATGGTGACTGCAGCCATGAAATTAAAAGACGCTTACTCCTTGGAAGAAAAGTTATGACCAAACTAGATAGCATATTGAAAAGCAGAGACATTACTTTGCCAACAATGGTCTGTCTAGTCAAGGCTATGGTTTTTCCCGTAGTCATGTATGGATGTGAGAGTTGGACTGTGAAGAAGGCTGAGCGCCGAAGAATCGATGCTTTTGAACTGTGGTGTTGGAGAAGACTCTTGAGAGTCCCTTGGACTGCAAGGAGATCCAACCAGTACATTGTGAAGGAGATCAGCCCTGGGTGTTTTTTGGAAGGAATGATGCTAAGGCTGAAACTCCAGTACTTTGACCACCTCATGCAAAGCGTTAACTCATTGGAAAAGACTCCGATGCTGGGAGGGATTGGGGGCAGGAGAAGAAGGGGACAACAGAGGATGAGATGGCTGGATGGCATCACTGACTCGATGGACGTGAGTCTGAGTGAACTCCGGGAGCTGGTGATGGACAGGGAGGCCTGGCGTGCTGCAATTCATGGGGTTGCAAAGAGTCAGACACGACTGAGCTACTGAACTGAACTGAACTGAATCTTTTTTTTTAAGTTTACCAAATTCCCAGCATGTATGTATGCTTTTGAAGCAGTAAGATGATTCTTAAGGACAAATCTGATGATGCGATTCCATGCTTAAACCCTCCATCTTCTCACCCCCTGGGGCCTGTCTGAACTTCTAGTTTTGGTGTTAAACTGACCGAGCCTATCTTCACCGGGCCACTATCTGTCCACTTTCCTCCCCAACCCTCCACCACACACATCCATGCATATACACACATACCTATGCATGTACATACACACATACACCATGCAGACACCCCCCATACATGCATATACACACACACACACCCCATGCACACACAGTCTTGCATGCAGGCATGGACACACACACACGCATGTATGCATGCACACATGTGTACATATACGCTGACCGCCAACACCAAATATTTTTGCTCCAGCCACTCTTTGCTACTTCCCAGAGCCCACCAAAGAACTCTGCGCCATCGTGTGGATTTTTCCCAGATCTGAAACACGTTCATCCCCACCCACGTTTCTCCCCTTCACTCCTGCCTGCCTCATAAGGCTTTCTTCAAGGCCTAGTTCAAAACTCCCCTCCCCCAGGAAGCCACCCAGGGCCCTTCCCACAGGCAGGCAGGCTGCACTCCCAGTCCAGCATGGTCCTGTGATCACTTGTGGTCCCCAACTTGTCTGTAAGCAAGCATCTTTATTAGGCTGGATCAATGTTAAGATGCCATTATGATTCAGACAGGACCTGGGGTACACCCAGGCTAAAAGCCTTGGTGCCCGTCCTGGACATTCCCCTCCCCGTGCTCAACACTTCTCCCCATCACTCAAGTCCTACTGATTCTATCCCCAGCCAGCCACATCAGCCCCTTACATATGTCATGCTAACTTGAATCTGTATGACTTGGTAAATAAATGCTTTCTACCTATATAGCAAATGTCTGCCCCTTGTCCAAGCTTCAAATTGACTGCTTCCCATGCAGTTTCTTTGCCCTCTGGGAGCCCTACCCGAAGAAGAATTAATCATGTGCGTGCATCTGAGCATGCTCAGTAGCTTCAGTTGTGTCTGACTCCTTGCAACCCTATGGACTGTGGTCCGCCAAGCAACTCTATCCACGAGATTCTCCAGGCAAGAACACTCAAGTGGGTAGCCATGCCCTTCTCCAGGGGGTCTTCCCGACCCAGGGATTGAACCCATGTCTCCTGCATTGCAGGCAGATTCTTCACCACTGAGCCACCAGGGAAGCCCAGCGTTAATCACGTTCATATCCAACTGTGACGGTCACCACAGCACAAAGCAGTTCACTGTGTGTCTATCTTCCACAACAAATTGCATGTTCCTCAAGGAGAGTGACTAGGCCTTAATCATATTTGTGATCCTGGGGCTTGGAAACATGGTTGACCCTTGGGACATGGGTGTGCTCAGTGAAATACATGAATTTATTAATTTGGACCTTCAGAATTTTCTCCTTTTATTTCTGGAAATTATTAGCACTAACTGGAAGACAAAAATAGCATGTGGTTTAAGCAGCAAGAATTCAATAGACTGAGAAATTCTAATTCAGACTTGAAAAACAATTAGCAAAAATGTCTAAAGACAGCAGGGAAGTGGGTAGAGGGCTCTCCTGTATATATGAGGGCTAAGGGACTCCCCATCTTTTGAAAGTAGGTTGCCTCCAAAGCTAGGAGAGGACCTCCAAGGCACAGGTTCCAAATTCCCAACTGATAATAATTTTCCAATTTGAGAATGAAAAATGAGAATTCTCAAGAAATCTTAACTGTTACTGAAATAATTTTTTCTATATTCTTCTCAATACTATATTTAAGTGTTTTTTTAAATCAAATAGGATACAGTAAGTTTAGTAGTATTTATAAAGAAATGTAGCTTAAAGTGAAAATCCAAATACTAGAAATTGCCAGCAAACACTGGTGGGTGGTGTTCAAATACTGTGATACTTGGACCTCCTAGCAAGTTAACAGCACAGCACAGAATCGCGTGTTGACATTTGTTCTAAAACTACTTTTTGGAACACCACTCAGAGGATTTCCATAAGGTATACTATGCAAATACATTTATTAATATTCATTTTATTTACAAGAGCAACTCACCACTGGCAGCAGAGTGGATGACGACTACATTCTTATAAGATGACAATAACTACAAGTAAGATAGACCAGATCATGACAGCTCTTCCCTGTCCTAGTTCCTGATAACTGGTTGACCAGTTGACCTGGTTGACCTTAACCTTCAAGTCCACTTTTCAGCATTTCCCGTTTTTGCCTCCCACTGGACCCAGCCACTCCTTACTCTGAGATCCCCACCCTAGCCACTTGAGGCAGATCCCAAACCCTGCCACTTCCCCATGTGATAAGCAAGGGAATCTTTGATGACATGAGTTGTAACTCAGTATTTCATTTGACCATGGGCAGAATAGGGTCATAATCAGGGCCCACAGTAAGTAAAGCAGTATCAGAACAAAGACTTCCACAGTAATTTTTCCAGCAATAAATATATATGCCAGTATAAACTTCCTGATATCAATCCCAGAGGATGAAATTCAACATTGTGTATCAAAAATACTTGCACAATGCAGCAGGGCTGGGGGCCGCTAAGACTGTCTGTAGAATTGCTGACTTTTTTCAGTTATTGAAGAAGACAAGACCACTACATTTTATTCAATACACTGTGCATTCTAAACATGTTTGCATAACTTTTGATAGAAATGTTTTACTCTGCATATGAACAGCTGGTAAAAGAGGAAAGCAAATTCTAGATCACAAATAGTAGCAGCAACACTCCAGCTATTTTACATGACTGCTAGACATCCCTCTAAATGCTGATCACACTTCCCTGACTCCTCACCCACAATGACCCCCTGGTGGTAGATGCTATCATTAACCCATTTTATAGAAGCAAAAAAGCAGAGGTCTGCTTAACCAGTCCCAGTCCCTTCTTCTCTGACCTGTCTTTGTTCTCTCATCAAATCTCTATGGCAGACCTGTCAGCTCAGAGGCCTAGAGAACCCACCCAGGAGCCAACCCTTTCCAGTAATCACAGTGTCTGTTTGCTGGCAGCCAGGATCACTGCATCTTATTATCATGTTAATATCAAACTGCCCATTGAAAATGAAGATTGAATTTGTTTGCAAAATCAGAACTAATTGCTTCTGAAACAAGGATGGAAGATACTCAGACAGTTGATACGGTGACTATGTTGAACCAGAGACAAAATAATGAATGCTAATTAAAAGGGAAAATATGTTAACCATTGAAATAATCTGTCCTGTAAAATGAAGCTATAATTCCTCCATTGTTAGAGTTATTTGAGTCATTATACTAAGTCATAAAATGACACAGGAGGAGTATAATGGCTTGTGTCATTTCAAAAGCTGCTTTGTGAGAGAGACAGACTCCCACGTGAGACAAGCTACACCCTGGTATCTGTGGGCTCAGGAGTCTCTTTCCCAAATGAAGAAGGTCCCAGATATAAGATCCTGTCCAGAGAGAGTTCAGGTTTCCTAATAAACAGATGCCTATTAGAGAACTGTGGAAAAAAATGCCCAGTCTCTGTGGAGTAACTGTTGAGCACCTTGGAGTGTTGTAAGCACCACCAGGCCCTCGCATGGTGCAAACACAAGCTGTTTACAGAAGCTTAAAATTTTAAAGGGCAAATATATAATAATGAGCATAGCAGCTAAACATTTATTGAGGCCTTATTATTCTGCTGGTACTATTATTACTACCAGCAAGAGTAAGTAACATGTTCTGAGCTCTTACAATGTTCCAGGCCCTTTACATGAACTGTCACATTCACACCTGCCAGCAGCTCCAAGGAGGAGAAAAGTGATGGTAGAAATGGGAAGAAGTGTGAGGAGTGAGCCAGGGAGAGTTTGTGAGCAAAGAAGACCTACTGGATGGGAAGGACAAAGACCACAAGGTGGACCCTGGTCATCAGGGAGAAGCACCTACTAATTCACTGATTCAGGCCTGCACATCACTCACAGTAAGCCAGCACCCTGTGTGGCTTCATTCCATCTGGCTTGGCCCAAGTAAGGAGGCTGAGCATGTGATATCTCCCAGGTCAAGGCTCAAATGCATCAGAAGAGACAAGCAGGTGCCAGAATCAACAGAAAGCCCTCAATGCCCCGGCATACTCCCAAGCCACCACCACATCAGCTTACTACTTCAAACTCATAGGAAAAGTATGTATTTTTAGTTTTTAGAGCAGAATCAGGGCCACCAAAAAGACATGTGGCTGGTATGGATGCAATTCCAAAAGTAGGAACTTCTGTGTGTGTGTGAATGTCAACCTCTGGCCTGCAATTCATTTCAACTTGAGCCTCCGTGACCTGCCTTTCACCTGAGCTGTGTAATGGCCCAGGCAGCTGGAAAAGCATCTAACCTTCAAAGATGACAAGATTCAATAGCCAGAGGAGAGTTTCCAAAAACATTGTATGTGCATGTAGAAAAGAGCTGGAAATGCATTAAGAGGGCACATACCAGGGAACACACCCTCTGCCAGGTAGGAGTGAGGGTGTGAGAAAGGGAACTTCAGCTTTGTCACTCCATATATCTAGTATCTGACTCTATACCAGGTATTGCTGGTTTAATCTGTTCAAAATCTAAACATGGAAGGTATTTTCAGAAATTTAAAAGAAATGCATGTTGTCAAGCCTACCCTTCACTGCCAGCCGTGCCTCTCTCCAGTAATGTTTGAAAAAGTCAAGGTGATTGAAATAGAAGATCTTTCAGGTGCAGGAAGGAGGGCTGAATAAAGGAAGTTCATCTGCATAAAAGCATCGGGGAATACTCAAAAGATTCTGGTGAAGACCAACAGGTCAGATCTATTGAACTATGTTTCTTCATTACTGTATTTTCAGGGCCTATTTAAGCAAAGCTATCAAAGCTGAAGGTATAATTATTCCAAAGGTGGTTAGGATCCTGGAGACAGTCTATTTACTAAACATTCATAACAAACGTACTGCACTGCGCTGTGCTTAGTCACTCAGTTGTGTCCAAATCTTTGTGACCCCATGGACTATAGCCCGCCCGGCTCCTCGATCTATAGCAAGTATCCAGGCAAGAATACTGGAGTGGGTTGCCACGCCCTCCTCCAGGGGATCTTCCCAACCCAGGGATCAAACCCAGGTCTCCTGCATTGCAGGCGGATTCTTTACCGTCCAACCTACCAGGGAAACCCAATATACCTACTATGTGCCAGTAATTGGGTAAAGAATTCAAAGATAATACTAGCATTGTGTTAAATGTACTTCCTAAAACACATATTACCTGTAACAATTTTTTGTAAACGTAATGATATTTAATTATTCTAAATGACTGAATTTATTTGGGATAGGTGTTACCTTAACTGTTTTTATTCTTACTCACATCTTGAGACAGTAAAGAGTCTCTGCCCATGGACTTCTCCAGGAAAGAATACTGGAGTGGATTGCCATTCCCTTCTCCAGGGACTGAAACCTCATCTTCTGCTTGGCAGGCGGATTCTTTACCACTGAGCCACCAGGGAAGCCCAAAGAGTCTCACAGACTGCTGACTTGCTCAATAAAATTTCTAACAGCAAGACATTCACTATTTATTTCAGGACCCCCATCACCACCCTCAGGCCATTCTACATTTAAGAGTGTCGGAAGCAGTTTGTGGGCCAATGGCTAAAGGCCAAAAGGAAAGGAAGTTGCCAGATTATAAACCCAGATCTCTGGTGTTCTCCCATTCTGCACATTACTTGAATCAAGGTTTCCTTATACTTGAAACCAAACAGATATGTCCAGGGATCCTCATCAAACCTAAACTCACAATGCCCTCAAGTGTCTCCTGACCAGATCAGGAGGATTAGCGGGCGGATGTGATTATGTAAATTCCACTAAGTGCTCAGAGACTGTCTGCAGTCACCTTCCATTAAGGCAACGACACAACATGGCCAGTGGCACCAGGGGCTGGGAGGCAGGGGTTTTAACTCAGAGTTCAGCTTGTGGAAGAGCTCGGCCGCTGGGGCCTGCATGCAAAACCAGTCTGTGTGGGTGGGTGCACATGTGCACGCACGCATGCACACGCGCGCACACACACACACACACACAGAGACATTTACAGGCCACAACTAAAATTCTGCTTTGTTAATGAAAAGTGCTAAGCCAGCAGTGTAATAGCAGCTATTAGGGAAATATAATTGAACAGTTAAGCTTCCTTTATTCCCTTAGGATAATGGATAGCAGTGTACTGTTTTAAAAATCCATTTCTCCCTAAAAGGGAGCAGAAGAGAAACTGTCACTATTACCCAAAGACCTTTGGCATCCCCATTTGACTTCTTGTTTGCTGATCGTCTTTGTTTGCTGGTCCAAGAAAGCAAGGTCCCTTTCTAGCCCTGAGACCTTAGAGGAAATCTTATAGCAACGGACACACTAATTGGGAAAAAAAAAAAATCAAATGTTAAGCAAGAAGCCTAGGGCTGAGAATTTCCACTGCCTCTCTCCCTGAGCATTCCTGATCCTCCCTCTCTGCAGGAGGGAACAGAAGTACTGCGGGTTTTGCTACAGCTTCCAGCTAAGTGTATGTGAGCTCAGGTGTGCACACGAGGCTGAGTGCAGGTACATGCAATTCTGTCACTGGCTCTGTGATGTCATCTTCGAAAATATATTCTTACATTCCTGAGAGGCAATTCATTATTATGGGACATGTGCATGAGGGAAGAAATAGCCACATTTGTTTTCTAGTCACCAGCAACAAAGCCCATTCTGGGAGGGCTACATATAACCTAATAGGAAGAATAAGTCAGCAAAATTAAACAGAGGAGGGTAGATGGCATTAGGGACATTGCCTCTTTAGGTCAGGCCCAGAGCTGAAGCTGAAGTTCCAATACTTTGGCTACCTGATGCGAAGAGCTGACTCATTGGAAAAGACCCTGATGCTGGGAAAGACTGAGGGCAGGAGGAGAAGGGGATGACAGAGGATGAGATGGTTGGATGGAATCACCAACTCAATGGACATGAGTCTGAGCAAACTCTGGGAGACAGTGAAGGACAGGGAAGCCTAATGTGCTACAGTTCATGGGGTTGCAAAGAGTCAGACATGACTGAGAGCCTGGAATGAGACAGGCTGGAAGCTGATAGAGACATGGATCCAAGGAGATTCGGCTGAACACCAATATCTGCAAACTATCAACACGACACCACTCACCACCAGTACTGCAGAACGCAAGCACAGTCACATCTACATTGTAACTTTCACTTGATCTGAAAGCTTTCTCCAAGCCAAGGTTGGAGCCACTGACAAACTCCTCACCTCTGCAGCAGCCCAGCTGGTAGGGGATTTTCTGGGTGGGGAGGCCAAGGATGAAGCCTAGTTCTCTTGGTCTTGTGCTTTCTCAACACCTTCTCCTTCCAGGTTCCTCTCACCTTTTCCCAAGGACCAGCTCCACTGCCACCCCTCCTGGAAGAAGTCTCAAACAGCCCTTCCCTTCCCCCAAGCACGTCTGTCCCATGGCCATTGTTCCCAGTCCGTTGTTCATGCCCCACAGGCCTTTAGCACTGGCCACTTTGGACTATGCTCACTGAGGTCCCCAGCTCCTCCCACATACAGAAAAGATGCTCAAGGATGTATCGGCACAGACAGCAGTAACCCTGTGTCCAAATGCTATTCCAGAGTAGAACCTGGACCAATGTATAAAGGTTACTAACAGAAAATATCTGACTCAATACAAGGAAGACATCTCACAGAGTGAGAACTGTCCAAGGACAGAGGTTCCATCTCAGAAGGTTGGGGATGGAGGCTCCCAGTACCACAAGAGTTCAAGCAGACGTCATTTGAAGGAAGGGGATTCTACAAAAGGCATGCTCTGATTTCTGTAAGCATTCTTATATATGATGGATAATAAGGAGGCTGTTTCTTTTTTTTTTAATATTGTGGTCAAGTACACTGAACATCCTTGAATATATACATGTATCTGTATTTGCTTCCATGAGATAGGGTGTCCAAAATGGAACCAAGGGGCCAATGAGGTCAAAATACCCACTGGAAATGTTGTACCAATTTGCACCCTGAAGGAAGCATTGGTCCATTATCCCAACCCTGTGTTCTGAAGACAGCTACCAAGATTTGCAAAGTGCTTAGATTCACCACCAAAGGTCCACAGGTAATCAGCAGAGCCATTAAGAGCAGCAAGCCAATTTCACCCCATAACATGAAGTTAAAAAAAAAAAAAGGCACATGGAAAAATTGCTGAAGTTAGAAAGCAAGTAGATGAGCAGGAAATCAAGTGTCACCCCAGTATGTGCCAGTCAGTTGGCAAGTACTCTGTGAGCTCACACGGGGCAGACAGCAGCAGCTGTGGTCCAGGCCCCCTCCCTGGCACCAGGTGGACCAAGCCTCCTGGCACCAGGCTTCTCCCCAGGACAGAGGATGGACCCTCAAGACTGCTACCTGCTGTTTTCCCAAGTTTCTTATTGGCTGAGCAGGCACCTTGGGCTGGAGTATTTCTCCCTAGCTTACTCTTAAGGACAGGAAGGGCCAGTCGCAAGGGCCAAGGAGCAGAGGCAGACCTCAGAGACAGGAGATTCTGGAGCCTGCAAGCCTCCTGGATGAAGCAAGACAGTGAATTTAGGCCAGTCACCAAGAACCACAATGGAGTCACAGAAAGCTATTCAGTCTTGGCCTGTGGTGGCTGGCAGAGTGCATCCCCAGTGGTGCCCTTCTCCTGTTTTCTTCCTGAAGGTAGATCCAAAGGCCATTCTATAGTCCTCAGCAAACACAGACCTCCAGCTCTGAGGGACCCAAGGGGTGGATGAGATGGATGATACCTGACCATCAACAAGGCCAAGTCTCTGGCCCCAAAGGATGGTTGACCTTCAGATATATCTAGTCACAGAGCACAGAGAGAGGGTGGGCTGTAAGGAAGCTGCCAGCCACCAAGTCAGGGCAGGGAAAAGAATCAGGGTATGATGCCCCGCCCCCCACCAAGAATAGGGCCACTTCCACACCACGGTGACATACAGGTTACCTCCAGGTTCCCCATGGGGTTTCACAGGCACTTCTTAGTATTTTCTGGGTGTCTAGGAATGTGGTAGGTGCTATGCAGAAAATAGAGGGAATACAATATGCTGTTGACCTCATGATAAGAGCCCTAACCCTCACCTGCAACATCATTGTGCAAGTTGGCTGACCCATCAGAGCTTCTAAGTAAGTCCATCAGCTTGGCCCTGCACCTCCAGCTCCTTTCATGACTCAACTGATTCATTCATCCATGAAGTATGTTGTGAATACCTGCAGGGTGTGAAGACCTGGAGTCACACTCCAGAGGGAACTAGATATTATGAGTAAGTGGGATGAGCATGATCAGGGTGGAGTGGGGGTAGGGGACATACTCTGCTGGTAGGGTACTCACTAACCATGACAACTGACACAACCCCCACACGACAAACAGAAAGGCCTTGGCAGATGTGAACTCACATGAGCCTGGCAAGAATCGTCACCCCACCTTCTGGTTCCTTGAGCATCTGGAGTCTCATATGAGAAACTAACTTTCATTGAACACCTACTATGTTCCAGCATCATTTTAAAGTCATCCTCTGATGAGAAAATGCAGATTGCATGTAGGGAAGTATCTGGAAGTCTAAGAAGCCCTTATACAGAAGATGAGCTTTGAGCAGCCTTGCCCTGGTCCCCCATCTCTGCCACATAAAGGCTGTATAGGATTGAGCAAGTCACAAAGTGTCTGAGCCAGAGTCTCCACTCACTCTTAAACTCCTAGGAAAATGGTAAATACCACTGGCGTGCTGCCCCTTCCCTGCCTTCTACCCCTGGCCCAGTCCCAACTGCAGCTGTGCGTGGCTGCTCCCTTCTTGAAATTTTAACTTTAGTTTATAGGATTCTGACCTGCTAGCCTAGACTATATGCATCTGTGTTCCTACTCCTCTAGGCTACAAGCTCCAATGAGGGAAGCAAACACACACACACACACACACTCACACCTAGCCTTCCAGCTCTTCTCACATAGCACACAATCTGGCTTTAAGAATAAGAATTCAAGAAAATTCAGTCCACATTTTCTTGTCAATTATAAAAAAACTCTACCAGATCTTTAACAATGGTTCTTTTAAATCTTCAATTCATAAACAATTGTTGTTTTATTCTGATGCTTTCTTGAAAGCTTTTGCAATAAACTATAATTAAAAAGTAATTTAAAAACTCAGTCCATCCTAAGCTACAACACTATGTCCCTCTCTGGTGCAAAGCCACATAAAAGTTCTTTTCACACCTGGCCTGAGAGCCGACCCTGTCTGTGGCCTTCAAAGCTCTGTACACTCTGGCCCTGCCTCCCTCCCCAGGTGCTCGTAGCCAGGCCCCTCTCTGTCACTGCCTTTCTGCAGCCCAGGCCTCTCTCCTCGTACTTCCTCTAGGACACGAAGGCCCTTCCCTTTCTCTGAGCCAAGGCCTTTGCAAAGACTGTTCCCCTCTCCAAGACCTCTTCCTGCTCTGTACCTTCTCCCCAGCTGGCACCTTACACCTTTCACCCCTTCAACCAACCTAAAGTGACTCTCTCTTATGGTACCCTGCTGTTATCCTACTTAATACATAGCACAATTTACATGATACTCCTTTATACCTGTCTTTTCCAGTAGACTTTAATCTCCACAAGGGTAGACTGTGTCTATTCATCACAGAATTCCAGAGTCTGGCAAGTGAAAAGCACCATAAATACTTGTTAAAGAAATGATCACAGACTCCAATTAATGACCTCTAACCCACCATCACCGGGTCTTCACAGGCAGTTCAGTGGAAAAGCACCTGCCAGCCAAGCAGGAGATGTGGGTTCAATCCCTGGGTTGGGAAGATCCCCTGGGGAATAAAATGGCAACCCACTCCAGTATTCTTGCTTGGGAAATTCCATGGACAGAGGAGCCTGGCAGGCTACAGTCCTTAGGGTTGCAAGGAGTCGAACACAACTGAAGGACTGAACAGTAGCAGCAACACATCATTACCAGTGTGCAGAAGCCCCTTTCCGAGAGACAGTCCTGCCAACAGGTGGGACTCAAGCCCGAAAGCCCTTCATCCCCATTACCTTCACAGATACCTCCCTGGACACTAGTTCCAGGCCAGAGGGGAGCCCTGTCACTTGGCCCTCCACTTGGGAATCCTCAGAGCCATGAGGTTTGAGCCAGAGCCTCCTGCCTCGTCCTCCAGTCAGCTAAGTGGGAAGCAGGGCACCCCAGCACCCCAGCTGCAGCAAGACCATGGACAAGACAGGCTGGAAGAGGGGCCTTCCACCTCTCAGTAAGACAACCACATTCATTTCAATGTGTACCCGTGAAAAACATCACTTAAGTGTGTGCCTTGGAAAGGTACCAAGGTCCCCAAACCAATTAACTTTCATCTCTCCTGTCCTTCTGTGCGTGGAAGGCCTTGCCGACTGCCCATCCCCTCTGTGAGGAACATTAAAGATAGGACATTAGCTTGAGAACATTCTATTTAAAACAAAAGTACATCCAAAGATAGCCTCAGACATCCATCTAAATCACCTCAAGTCCATTTTCTGGCCCCGGAACTCTCATGGTCAGTGCCCCAGATGGGTCCTAGCCTGGTGCCTGACATCCATAAAGAATGCCTTTCATGGTTCATTGGTTGAATTAATCTGATATAAAATGTCTAAACTAGAAACCTGTGAATTGAGATCTTGATGAGTTTCGGCAGAGCAGCGAGCAGGCCACAGCAGATTTATTAATAACAAAGGCGAAGGAAAGAAGTTTAAAAAACTTAAAACAGAAGTAAGTGACAGTGGGAAAAACAACGTGATCAATTCTGAAAAAGAAGACGATGTTGTGTCCTGATGCCACACTGACCTTGCTCCCCTGGACACAGGGCACAGCTCTCTCCAGACCCTGGAAAGTGGCCAAGAACGGGCAGGCGACACACACATGCCATGAGTCTCAGGTGGCTTAAGCTTGTCTGCTGCCTCTTGTTTAAGGGTGGACGGGCTAAAATGACAACTCACACCCATGTGCCACTCAGCACACCCTGAGCCCTGATGGAAATCATGCCTCGCCATGACCTCTCCAAATTAGGCACACCCACCTCAACCTCCTGTTTTCTAATCCATCTCAAATGATGCACAAAATGTGTTACTGTATGTGGCTTAGTGACTAAACCACCACCATGCATTCCTTAATATGTAAGAGCACCAAGAAGCACAGCAGCAGAAGCACAGCAACTGCAGCCCAGTGATCTGGGGCAGAACCACAGAGCAGGGAAGTATGCTTAATGCTTTCTAACAAAGCTACGACAAACCTAGACAGCATATTAAAAAGCAGAGACATTATTTCACTGAAAAGGTCCGTATAGTCAAAGCTATGATTTTTCTAATAGTCATGTATGGATGTGAGAGTTGGATCATAAAGAAGGCTGAGCACTGAACAACTGATGCTTTTGAACTGTGGTGATGGAGAAGAGCCTTGAGAGTCCCCTGGACAGCAAGGAGATCAAACCAGTCAATCTCAAAGGAAATCAACCCTGAATATTCATTGGAAGGACTGATGCTGAAACTGAGGCTCCAATACCTTGGCCACCTGATGAAAAGAGCCAACTCACTAGAAAAAACTCTGATGCTGGGAAAGACTGAGGACAAGAGGAGAAGGGAACGACACAGAATGAGATAATTGGATGGCATCACTGACTCAATGGACATGAGTTTGAGCAAACTCCAGGAGATGGTGAAGGACAGGGAAGCCTAGCCTGCCACAGTCCATGGGGTCGCAGAGAGTCGGACACGACTTATTGATTGCAAAACAACAGAGACAGGGAGGGGATGAGAGAGTCATGCTCCATCAGTCCCTGTCGACAGCCACTCCCATCTCCACACACGCTTGGCTCACTAGCTCTCCAGCAACCTTGCATCTGGGCATGTGTGTCTTCAGAGAATTCCACCATAACACATTCTCCATCTCCTCCAGATAGAATCAGGCTCAAAAAAAGACAGCCAGAGAGAAGAGACAAGGCTCCTTTGCTTTGGATCCACTAGAAACTGAACTGCCCTCTCTAGCAGGAGGCCCTTCTCTAGCAGTGCAGCCAGGAGGTGGGGATGGCAGGCTGGCAGAGGGCGCTGGAGAGTATTCGCGCAGGGCAGAGGATCCAGTCCCTGAGAGCTACACTCAGAAACTGCCCAGTCAGGCAGGAGACCATGAGACTGACTGAGAGGCCTCACCAAGTAGCCCTGCCCTCATCCACCCTGTCTTCAGACATAACTCTGCTTTGGCACTGGCAGTAAGGTTTGGAAAAAAAAAAAGGGGGGGGGGGCAAGGAAACCAAGGCAGGGCAAGATATGGGTCTGGGACATTTTCCTGACAGATGTGATTTTTATGTATTTTTAATGTATTTATGAAACTTGCCTAGTGAATCTGCCTTCCAATGTAAAGGTCTGCCTCTCACTCCTCTCCTGGCTCCAAGGGACTACAGATTCCACATGATGATTCTCATCTCCATTATGAATTGTTTTTGACTCTCTGCTGCTTTGGTCCTCAAGCTCATCTAATCAATACCCCTGCTTCAGAAAGGAAAACAAAGGTGGGGAGAAGCTAACTGGCTTTGCATGAGTTGTTCAGTCTTGCTTAGTGAAGCCTCAGAAGCAGCTCAGGGGTGGAGGCATATGGTACTTCTTTCCTTTGAAAAAATAGCTTTGGTTTAAAGTAATTAAATATCTGTGTATTTAAGTGACATGTAGTTTGAATGATTGCTTTTGGAAAAACCACAGAGAGGAAAAAAGAATCCAGAACTACTGCTTTTGGCATAGAAAGAAGGAAATGGGGTTAATAGCCGAGCTCCCCGCCAACCCCTCTATAAGGGGAAAGAGTCAGGAGAGAAGTTCCCAGGAGTGTGTGTGGAGGGGATCTAGGATTAGGAACAGATTGAGTCCTGGGCCACAGCACTGTAGGCAAAAGCGAACTCGACAGTGAAAGCTCACACCCATGGCTCCGCAGCAGAGGGGGCTGCATCCCTCCATCCTGGTTCCAGATCTGCCCCTTACAGCCCTGTGCAACCAAGGGAGTTACTGACGGAAACTCAATAATCCCATCTGTAAAATGGGAATCATAATACAGACCGACAGACCCCTTTGGGAAATCCATAAGGGCACTTCTGCTCAGTGAGCTGAACCCAGTAGTGAGACGGGCTGGGACCTGGGACCCTTGCTGCAATGCTTGCACCTGGACACATCTCTCCTCCAGCAATGAAATACAAAGAAACTGTATGGACTAAAAACAACCCAGGGCATATGCAGTTGGGGCAAATTCTGGACGCAAAAGGTACGAAGAGACCAAAAAACCCAACTTCCACTTTTGAAGTGCCTGGAGCAAAAACAGGGTATTGGCAGTAAAAGCAGGGTACTGCGCATGCGCCCTGCACACAACACTACCCAAGGGGTGGGCACACCACCTCAGCCACCCCTCTGGCCTGGGCCCTGGACACACCCCTACCCTCACCCCATATAAGGAATAAGCAAGGGAAACTGGTTTTATTCTCACTCCCTCCTGCTACAGTAGGGGCCTGAGGAAAGCCTTGCCTGAGTTTCTTGTCTGGCCTCTAGTCAATTTCTATTGACTGGGGGAAGGCCAAGAACCCTGGTCGGTTAACAGTAGGTGGCCAGCAAGTGGCAGCTTGGAACCAACCACTCTCTCTCTGTTTCCTTCAGCACCCTCGGGAAGGTGTTTGCAAAACAACAGACCACAGCAGTGGGTTTTCTGTTTAGAAAGGTGACTGATTCAGAAGTGGGCCCACACTCCAAACTCCACTGCACGTATTCCACAAATGGCCGAGAAACAGCATCAAGCCCTCATTAGCACCCTACCCAGACAACATGGCAAACAAAGATCCCTCAAGGCTAGCATAGAACACAAGGCAATTCGTAGGCCCCTTGGAGAAAGGGTATGCGTGGCATTCATACAAAATTATAGTAAGGAATGCAGGCATGATTCCACTTTGGTAACTGGAAACAATGCCTGGAATTGTGAAGCACCAGAAAGCCATCCAGGTACCCAGGAATCACCCGCCTTCCACGTGGCTGTGTGTCTCCCAAACTGAGACAGACACGTGTGTGTATAATCAACCAGTTCAAAGTCCCTGTAGCAGGAGGCAGTGCTTTGCTGTAAAACAAAACTGAGATGAAATAACCGTCATCCTTTCAAATATCCTCTGAGAGTTTGGTATTTGAGGCGCATCCTGTGATGTACTTCTCTCTGACCTCAGACACTTTGATTCTGTTTTTCAAGTTCACATAAAAGACAGAGAGCTCTCAGATTGGTCCACTGCACTGCCAGCCTCGACTGGATCTGAATTCTTCACTGGTGCCGAGAATTCGTTGTTATTCCAGATAATTAGGAAGTAGAGATAAAGGACCATTACGTTAGAGAGGCCTGGCCCACTGGGAAGACCAGCTGTCGGCTCCTTATTTAAAAACAGATTAGTTCCCACTGCTCCCAGAAGGCTTCCAAGGGTACACTCAGACATCGAGAGTCCCACCCTGACATCCTTCCCTGTCATTCACGATGCACGTGCAGAATTTGAGAATGCAGCTTGTCTGGAAGACTTAAAACAAATGCTTCAATTTTCCATTCTCCAAATGAAAATCAATGGCAACAGAGAGGCAAAATCAATGTTCAGCGCTCTGTAGGGAGAAGCCCTCCCCATCTCTCGCCCACCCAGAACAATAAATCAGAATGAGCTATCCCACTGGCAGTGAATTCCTGAGAGCAGATCCCTCTGCAGGTAGTATGACTTTCTGTCCATTTTTTCATCAATCACACCCTAAGAGGGTATTCTCTTTAAGAAGAGCTGAGAGAATATTTTTAAAACTTAAGTTAGAAAGAGTAACACACTGCTGTACTAAAAACTCTTCTTCCCTAAACTGATTTGCCACTAGGATCTTTGGCACCTAAGACCAGAATTTGACTTAACTGTTTCCCCAAGTTATCAAACATTAAAGAATGCTCAGGCACCCCAATGACCCACTTCCCAAAACAAACCATGATCTGCTGTCACCAATGGTTAGCTTATATCCACCACAATGCCATATAAACATAAATCATACAATTCATATTTTTTGTCCTCTGTCACTCAGCAGAATTATTATGAGATTCATCCATGCTGTAGCACGTATCAATAGCTTATTCTTTTTTTCATTGTTGAGTATTACTCCATTGAAATGAATATACCACAGCTTGTTATCTGTTCACCTGTTGATGAATGTTTGGGCTGTTTCCAGCTTTTAGCTGTTACAAGTAAAGCTGCTATGAACATTTGTGAGTCAGCCTTTACATGGACATATGCTTTCATTACATATTCTAGAAACAAATCTTTTGTTGGACATATGTTTTGCAAATATTTTCTCCCAGTGTGGCTTGTCCTTTTATTAGTCTAACAGTGTCTTTTGAAGATCAAAGTTTTTACTTTTGATGAAATCCAATTTGGTGATTTTCTTTTTTTTTTTTCTTCTGGCATTTATAGTTCATGGTTTCTTTGTGCTCTGTTTAAGAAATCTTTATCAATCCCAAGGTTACTACTCTTGCTTCTTTCTAAAAGCTCTACCATCTCAGCTCTTATATTTAGGTCTATGATCCACTTCAAGTTATTTTTAATATTGTACATTATATAATCACTAAGATTTATATCGATAAAGTGCTGTGGTATCATAAAATACTTACTTGTAAATATCAATTGAAGAGAACCCAATACCAATTGTTATATACATGATAAACACCACTCAATAAGCAAGTTTTGACAAAAACAAATCAATGGACAAAAGTAGAGGAAAGAATGGAAGGCGATGCACTGGAATATTTTAATTACTATTTTTAGATTCTATGACCATGGCTTGTTTCCTGTTTCTTTTTCTTTGTCTATACTTTTCAGTGTTTTCCATAATGAGCCTCAATTACCATAATATCAAAAATAAATTAGAATGTTAAGAAAAAGTCACCTAAGAGAAGCTTTTGTGACCCCAGGTTTCCTTCACAGTGCTCTTAAGTGCATCAATGGCCCTCTTAGAGCACCTAAAAGATGAACATGCAACCAAGAATTAACCCTCTCCCCACCCTACTCAATACAGCTCAACAACAAGAAGAGATAAAACGCAGAATTTCCAAAGAGAATCTGAGTTTAGCTGAAGTCTCTCAATGAAACTAACCACAAGCCCAATACCATTCTAATACTGGGGGAGTGTTTGCACTGAAATTGCTAGTCCAGTCACCCTGACACCAGGTGGTCACAAATGTGTGTGTGTCAAACGGCTTCTCCACTCACGTAGTCTCCAAGGGCAAAGAAAACTAATGAATTTCTCTTGTAGATGTGCTTATAGTCCTCCGTCTAAACTTGCTTGCAAAGACAGCCCAAGTCCGCAGCCTCACAAGCAGCCCCAGGCCAACCAGCCATCTCTCCATGTGTGTGCGGTCCTGACTGTCTGGCAGGCGGGATTTACCCCTTGAGCTGTTGCAGAGGCTAGACTGCCTGATGGGATTGCCTACAGATGTTTCAGAGAAAGAAAGATGACTTCCCTGATTGATGAATAAATAAGAGTTGTCAACACGGCCTCCCTGGTCAGAAGGGATCCCTGAAGTATAATGTGGAAGGACAGATGTTTCATCTGGGAAGACGTCCAAGACCCAAGAAGAGGTGTGTACTGGGCTGATAAGGGCTGAGTAATTCAGCCTCCAAAGGGGAGGGGAGGCAGGCACAACTGCAGAGAACACCACCACAGAGCTCCCCCTGGACACAGGCCACCTCCCCAATCCTGAGGAGGACACAGGCATACCCCTCAGTCAGAGCCTCCTCTTTGGGCTGTTTTTCCAGTCAATGAATGATACCCATCATCAGAAATGCAGTTTTTGTCCAACTCCTCACCTGTCATGAATCACAAAGCAGGCAGCAGGCTTCCGTGGGCAGGAAATCCAAAGGCCAGAACAAGACAGTGGGCAGGGCCCCTGGGGTGAGCTACTTATTCTCAGGAGCATGCAAATGAGGGGTTTTCTGGCTGGACTTCCAGAATGAATCAGACAATAGTAATATCTATTACCATAACTGCTGTAGTCATTGTAAAACTAGTTGTCCTTATGTGACACTAAACTATGTACCTCCGTCTTTCTGACCTCTCACAAAAAAATACACACAAAATGTTCTATGCAAGGATTAGTAAAACTTACCACCCATAATCCCTCTCTGCAAGAATCACTAACGGATGTATCCCAGCAAATGGGCAAGAGGAAGGGGGTAAACACTTTCTTTAAACCCATGTTAGAGTGGAGGGAACCCAGAATCAGAAAGGTCGAGTAACTTGCCAAGGTCACACAGCTAGAAAGTAGCCAACCTGGGAATGGAGCCCAGAATGGTCTCATTCTCAAATCTATGCTCTGAGCCACTGAACTCTGTAGCCACCAGGAGATGCCAGAGATGAGGATAACACTTTCAACACGAGCAAAAAAGTGGTGGTGTTTCCAAACAAAAACACGGCATGCCCAGAAAAGCACCATTTACACCTAGATATGCCACAGGACTGGAAAAGGCAATGGCACCCCGCTCCAGTGCTCCTGCCTGGAGAATCCCATGGATGGAGGAGCCTGGTAGGCTGCAGTCCATGGGGTCGCTGAGGGTCGGACATGACTGAACAACTTCACTTTCACTTTTCACTTTCATGCATTGGAGAAGGGAATGGCAACCCACTCCAGTGTTCTTGCCTGGAGAATCCCAGGGACGGGGGAGCAGAGTTGGACATGACTGAAGCAACTTAGCAGCAGCAGCAGCATGCCACAGGACTGGAAAAGGTCAGTTTTCATTCCAATCCCAAAGAAAGGCAATGCCAAAGAATGCTCAAACTACCACACAATTGCACTCATCTCACATGCTAGTAAAGTAATGCTCAAAATTCTCCAAGCCAGGCTTCAGCAATATGAACCGTGAACTTCCTGATGTTCAAGCTGGTTTTAGAAAAGGCAGAGGAACCAGAGATCAAATTGCCAACATCGCTAGATCATCAAAAAAGCAAGAGAGTTCCAGAAAAACATCTATTTCTGCTTTATTGACTATGCCAAAGCCTTTGACTGTGTGGATCACAATAAACTGTGGAAAATTCTGAAAGAGATGGGAATACCAGACCACCTGACCTGCCTCTTGAGAAATTTGTATGCAGGTCAGGAAGCAACAGTTAGAACTGGACATGGAACAACAGACTGGTTCCAAATAGGAAAAGGAGTACGTCAAGGTTGTATATTGTCACCCTGCTTATTTAACTTATATGCAGAGTACATCATGAGAAACGCTGGACTGGAAGAAACACAAGCTGCAATCAAGATTGCCGGGAGAAATATCAATAACCTCAGATATGCAGATGACACCACCCTTATGGCAGAAAGTGGAGAAGAACTAAAGAGACTCTTGATGAAAGTGAAAGTGGAGAGTGAAAAAGTTGGCTTAAAGCTCAACATTCAGAAAACGAAGATCATGGCATCTGGTCCCACGCATTCATGGGACATAGATGGAGAAACAGTGGAAATATTTTTGGGGTCTCCAAAATCACTGCAGATGGTGATTGCAGCCATGAAATTAAAAGACGCTTACTCCTTGGAAGAAAAGTTATGACCAACCTAGATAGCATATTCAAAAGCAGAGACATTACTTTGCCAACAAAGGTCCGTCTAGTCAAGGCTATGATTTTTCCTGTGGTCATGTATGGATGTCAGAGTTGGACTATGAAGAAGGCTGAGCGCCGAAGAATTGATGCTTTTGAACTGTGGTGTTGGAGAAGACTCTTGAGAGTCCCTTGGACTGCAAGGAGATCCAACCAGTACATTGTGAAGGAGATCAGCCTTGGGATTTCTTTGGAGGGAATGATGCTGAGGCTGAAACTCCAGTGCTTTGGCCACCTCATGGGAAGAGTTGACTCATTGGAAAAGACTCTGATGCTGGGAGGGATTGGGGGCAGGAGGAGAAAGGGATGACAGAGGATGAGATGGCTGGATGGCATCACTGACTCGATGGACGTGAGTGAACTCCGGGAGTTGGTGATGGACAGGGAGGCCTGGCGTGCTGTGATTCATGGGGTCATGAAGAGTCAGACATGACTGAGCTACTGAACTGAACTGATGCCTGAATACCAGTGAGGTTTCTGCCTGTGTCTCAAACAGATTTGAGCTTATAACTAAAACTCTCTTGTCTGGGACTTACAGACAGGGCTATATTCCAGGAGGAAACAGGCAATGGACTGTCCATGTTACACACACACACACACACATAAAACCAGATGGTCGATCAACACAACACTATTCCAAGGAGTATTTGGTATTTGCAGCAAAAGAGACCACACTGTTTGTCCTTCAGAGAATGAAGAAGTCTTGTGTGGCAGGAGAATCTAGGAGAGCTTTCTCACGGTATATATGCCTTAGAAGGACTTTTGAAGAACAACAAAAAATGATTGTTTTTCACATCCCACCCTGCATGTAGTGATCTAGATTTTCCTTGAGAGGAGAAATAGGGTCTCTTGTTTACCTCTGCAGCCTCAAAGCCAAACAAAGGCCTGGCATATAGTAGGTACCTAATACCTTTTTGTTAAATGACAAGGAATGAGTGGATAGACAAAACAGATCAAATGATGTGGCCTATGCATGGTACTCAGAGAAAGCAATGGCACCCCACTCCAGTACTCTTGCCTGGAAAATACCATGGATGGAGGGGCCTGGTGGGCTGCAGTCCATGGGGTCCCTAGAAGTCGGACACGACTGAGCGACTTCACTTTCACTTTTCACTTTCATTCATTGGAGAAGGAAATGGCAACCCACTCCAATGTTCTTGCCTGGAGAATGCCAGGGATGGGGGAGCCTTGGGGGCTGCCGTCTATGGGGTCACACAGAGTCGGATACGACTGAAGCGACTTAGCAGCAGCAGCAGCAGCAGCATGCATGGTACTGACGAAAAACATAAGCTTTGGAGCTCAACAGTCCTCGACACAGCTGCCACTTACAACTATACAAGCAAATGACCAACTCCTTTCTCTGCCTCAGTTTTCTCATTTTTAGAATGAAGACAAAAATAAGCACCAACTTGAAAAAAATCACTGGAGGAATTCAAGGCTACAGGTCCTGAGCATAATGCCTGGCATATGCTAGATAGGGTTCAGGGGTGAGATCTGGCTTTAATTCCAGCGAGAACACTGGGGAAGAGCAAAGCACATTATAACACCTTGAATCCCAGTCTTATGGAGACAAAACTTGACTGTTGTTAGGTGATCACAGAGACCAGGTCCGCAGCTGCAGGTGCTGGGTTTGCAGGGCCCTGTGCTATCAGGCCACTCCCAAGCACCGCTTCACTGCTGGACTGCCTGCCAGAGCATAGGAGCTCCCCACACATGTTCTTAGGAACTGAGGGAACTGAAAGCATGTCCCCAAAAGAGCGGCCACAGGGGCAAGCATTGCTCCGACTTCAAGAACTAAGAGATGGGATAGGACTCATTCTGCACGGTCCCAGGGTCAAATTGGAACTAACCAAAGGGCATATGTTATAACAAGTCAGATTTATCAGAAAGGCTACTCTTCTTTGTCTGAGTTTATGGTGCAGTGTAGGTAAATGGCTGATAAAGTCGCCAAATTCAAGCGTGTGTAACTCCACTGCCTCTTGCTGCACCTCTCCACTTTAGAGTCAGTACAGGCACAAGGGTGGGAATGGCACTGAAATCACCTTTCTCCCACCTGCATCCCATCCAACCCCATTCTTGAAGAAAGTTTGTTGGGTGCATGTGTGCATGCGTGAGTGTGTGTGTGTGTTCTTACTTCAAGTATTTCTGCAGGACTGAAGGCAGAAGTAGCCTGAATTCAAAGGCTCATTTGTAAAAATCTAAGCTCCAGTGTTTTGGTCATCTGATGCAAACAGACAATTCATTGGAAAAGTCCTTGATGCTGGGAAAGACTGAGTTCAGAAGGAGAAGAGGGCATCAGAGGATGAGATGGCTGGATGGCATCACCAATGCAATGAATATGAACTCGGGTAAACTCCAGGAGATGGTGAGGGAGAGGGAGGCCTGGTGTGCTGCAATCCAAGGTGTCGCAAAGAGTCAGACACGACTGTGTGACTAAATACCAACAAAGCCCAGCAGATGCTCAGAATGGGTGGAGGGTACAGGACAAAGGCTTTAATAACCCTGAAGATGAAGGGAGAGACCTCCCCCTGTGCTGAGGAAGCAGGTATCAAGTGCTTTGCCCTGAGGAAACAGGAAGACACGTTCTCGGAGGGAATTCTGGTGTGGCTGTCTTGAGGAGCAGGACCCCAAACCAGGACTCTCAGCCTGGCAAAGATTCCCACATCCCATGGAGTGCTGAAGCAGATAAACTCCCAACTCTGACTTCAAGGGACCTTCAAGGATTATCATGGGGAGGATGTCTGTGGCAACCAGAAGACTAAAGAGAAACTTCCTGGATCCTGAAGTCATCCAAGGAGGAGGAACGGCCCCACAATGACCAGAAAGGGGTTTTCTGTTCATCTGCTTGGATGAGGGCTCAGAGTCAGATAAAGTTGATTCAAAGGAAATTAAAAGGTTAACTTTCTTTGCATATGTGTTTGAGAACTGAGATGCATACCATAGCAAGACAGCATGTACCATGTACCACATAAGACACAGATCAAACACCTGTCTCCTCCTCCCCCCTATCCCCCAGCCAGAGGTCAGGTACCCCAGATCTGGTGGCTGGAGAATACCTTGGGGCCCTTGGTTACCTGGGGAGCAGGTGCTTGCGGCTGACACACAGGGCGGTCTGGTAGTCCTGGGTCACACACACCTTGTGAGGACTGCATTTCACCTTCAGGCAGGGATCTTTGGCTGGGTCCAGGGCTGAGGCAAGAAAAGCAAGAGGAGAAGAGTTAGGACCTCCAGGTAAATTTAATTTATACTTATACTCAAATAAACAAGTGGGAAACAAACAGACCACGTGTTTGCACTCTGCACTGTTTACTTAGGCTGGAGGGAATTAGACTAAAAACCCAAACCAGGGGGAATTCTGTGTCTATGCCATGTGTTTTTCTTCAGCATCAGGACAGTGATTCTTTTGTGCTTTGGGAGTTTCAGTATCTTCATCTTGGCCAGGAATTTATTTAGAAGCCTGTGTGTTCCAAGGACCAAAAGCTACACGGCACTCTTTGGTTCTTTGTCTGTCACTCCTTTATATGACTTTGTGCCCAATTTCACTTATTTCCTGTAATATGCGATGTCCCAGAGGAGGACAGTTTTGCCTTCAGTTCCATCAACACGCACTGTGAGCATCCATCAGCCTATTTTAAGTTTTGTGAAGAACTTCAGGATGTACAAGATAGTTATGAGCCATACAAACTCGTGAGATAATTGGGTGGGGGAAAAAAAGCTGACACATAAATATTTATTGTGCAGGGGAGAATTAAACAAGGGCCATGACAGGCATATAAAATGATAACAGAGCTTGAAAGAATAAGAGAGATCAATTTCTGGGGCAAGGATTAATGAAGCATTAACATGTGAGTTGGATCTTGAGGGATGGGCGGGATGGTAAAAAGCAAAATGAGAAAAGGCAAGCTAGGCAGAGCAGTCAGGCCTACTCCAGGGTGGGGAGGCATGTCTGGGGAGCCCTCAGATATTCCATCTGACTAGAAAGTGTGGGCTTTGCGGGTGGGAATAACACAGGTGGTGTGGATTCATGAGTCACTGGAGAAGGGTGGTCAGAGTCAGCACATCTTAACGGCAGCACTTTCTAGAACAGGCAGAGTAGCCGGCCCCTGGCTAGGCAGCACCCCACAGGTTGAGGTGCACATGCTCCTCAGAGCAGAGGCCACAGGGAGCTCTCTGCAAAACAAAAGCAACAGCTCCATGTCCCAGCTCCCGGGCCAGAAAGCCCATCAGGTGGTCAGTCTGTCACGGCTGCCCTCCACAGCCAGGCGAGCTCACGCTCCCACATCCTCCCCCAACACACGCTCCGTTAAAAAAACCTGCATTCTGAGCAGGGAAAGAAAAACGACTCTAAGAAATATTAATACCATGCCCCCTCAACCCTGGGGCCCCTCAGCAATCATGAACACTCTGCTCTTACAGGAAGTAAGGATTCCTGTCAGGCTACCCAGGCCTAGAATCTCAATCATTTTCTTCCAATGGCCCCAGGGAACTCCACAAGGGACCTGAACACACGACTTCTGAAGGTATTTCTTCCTGGGGCTTGAACTGCTCAGGGAGGCTCCCTCCACTGCAACAGCTTCAGCTTCTGCAAACAGAAACCAGGTGCATTTGTAGGCCAGTCAGCTGAGCAATGAGACCCAGGCCTTGGTCCCAGGGGAGTCACCTGGTGGAGCCTACTCCCCAGTGGGTGTGCCCGGCTGCCTGGTGTTTAGCAGCAGGAAATGGACTGCAAGAGAGAGAGATGCTACAGGGACAGGGAGCTCACTCTGAGCTCTTAAACTAAGGGCGTCCCCTCTGGGAAGTGAGTGGCAGGGGCCTGTGTCTGGCCTCAGAGCCTTCCCAGGCTGGCTTTCCAGAAACTTGCAGCAGGAACTTCCTGGCTCCAGGTGGAATTCTCTGGCTTCCTGGGATGTCCTCATGAGGAGCCAGGAGGCCAGTGCATTTCAGGACAGCGGCCGTCACCAGTGCACTGCCCTCCAACCCCCACCTAGGGCTCCAGTCCAGCCAGCTGTGACTTGTTCTCCAAGACACACACAGCACAGAGCTAACAGTGCATGACAACTGGGTGACCGCTGAGAATGACCATGCCAGTCCTTTACTGCCCTTCTCACACTCCCAGTCACCACAGGTGAAGACAGACACTTAGGGACCTGAAGAAATATGGGGATCAGACCCCTGAAGAAATGTGGGGACCAGGCCCCTGGCAGCCCTGGCCACAGGAACCAAGTGAAGTATTTCCCTGACAGGTGCCAAGCATCGTAGACCCTTTGGGATTGCCACTGGAGTGGATATCATAGATGGAGAACACCAGGCTGGCCAAGGCAATGGATGTCAAAATATGCAGGACTATATGACAAGCCTTATCGCCCAACTTAAGCTTCTTTTAGCTTTTGCAGCCAGTTTCACAGACACGCACCATCCACAGTGGGGTCCAGAGGACCCCAGTGAATAGTGAGATCTCAAGGAAAGTGAGTCCGCTGAGCGGAGCAGGAAGGAGTACAGCCTCTAGACACAGTGATCCAAGTGAATGCTGCCTCCACTGCTTCCTAACCTCCTACACCTCAGGTTCCTCTTCTGTGAAATGGGATAACAGCAGTCCCTCCTATTGCTTTAGGTTGTCATCAAGATGAAATAAGTCCATCTTTATAAGTGCTGCCAACAAACCTGGGAACATGTTAAGTGCCTCATAGGTGTCTGTTATTTTGTGTGTCTGGATTTCATTCCCAGAGTGAATAATAAGCCTTCATAATAACCAGAACGATAGCTCACATGTATCCAGTGCTTTTGACATGCAGGCAGTGAACTAAGCCCTCTAATTGGATTACTGTACTTAATTCTCACACAAACACCCACGGCGGTGTCTGCTATTCCTGTGCCCATTGTACAAAGCAGACGAGAGGAACGTTCAGTAAATGACACCTAGTCGGCTGACTCCAGAACCCAAACTCCTCAACACGATACGCCAGTGGCATGAAAAGCACCCAGAGTCTCCTAAAAAAGGTTGATGTGGGGCTTCCCTGGTGGCTCAGTGGTAAAGAATCTGCTTGCCAATGCAGGAGACACAGGTTCGATCCCTGATCCAGGAAGATTCCATATCCCAGGGAGCAACTCAGCCCGTGCACCACAACTACTGAGCCTGCACGCCTGCAGCCCCTGCTCTGCAACAAGAGAAGCCGCCGCAATGGGAACCCACACAACAACGGAAGAGGAGCCCCTGCTCTCTCCAACTAGAGGAAAGCCCTCACGGCAACGAAGACCCAGCATATAAAGAATAAATACAAAAATTATATTATACAAAAAGGCTGATGTGGGGCCCTATCTCACACCAAGTATTGAGCCCAGATGCACCTGCTCTTGAGAGGCCTCCAGGGCAGACTGAGCCTTCAGGAATAAAAGCAAGGGGTATCCAGGGGGGCTGGTGCTGTCAAGGCTGGGTCACATGGCCTCAATATCCCCCCAAGAATAGGAGGCTGCCCACCATAGGCAATTGTGCCCTCTGCCTACCCTCTCTGAAGGCAGCAACCCCTCAAAGGAGTTACATGGTCAGTGGCCGTCAATTTTCTTTCTGCAACCTTGCCATCTGTTGCTGCTGCTGCTGCTGCTAAGTCGCTTCAGTCGTGTCTGACTCTGTGCGACCCCATAGACGGCAGCCCATCAGGCTCCACCATCCCTGGGATTCTCCAGGCAAGAACACTGGAGTGGGTTGCCATTTCCTTCTCCAATGCATGAAAGTGAAAAGTGAAAGTGAAGTCACTCAGTCGTGTCCGACTCTTAGCGACCCCATGGACTGCAGCCTACCAGGCTCCTCCGTCCATGGGATTTTCCAGGCAAGAGTACTGGAGTGGGGTGCCATTGCCTTCTCCGTGCCATCTGTTACTCTGCCTAAATTAAGCTAATACTAAGATCGAGGGCAGGAGGAGAGGGGGACGACAGAGGATGAGATGGTTGGATGGCATTACCAACTCAATGGACATGGGTTTGGGTGGACTCTGGGAGTTGGTGATGGACAGGCAGGCCTGGTGTGCTGCGGTTCATGGGGTCACAAAGAGTTGGACATGACTGAGCGACTGAACTGAACTGACAGATCACCCTACTCCACTTATTTTGTTTTCTTTTTTGTAATTTTTTTACGATAGCTCTTTATTTCTTTTGGCCACGTAGTGCAGCATAGTGCACACAGTCCCTAGTTCCCAGACCAGGGACTGAAACTGCACCCCGCTTCTTTGGAAGCATGGAGTCTTAACCTGTGGACTATCAGGGAAATCCCCGCTCCTCCAATTCTTGAAGCTAACATTTCTTAAAAAAAAAAAAAATTAAAATTAAAAAAACTCCAACCAGAAATACTACTAAATAAAAATCATCAGCTATTTAACTCTATATGCACACTTACTTAACAATTTGCATATAGAAATCAAGACTGCTAAAAATTAATTACCAGGTTCTGAATACTTCAAACATGTATGGGAATTATTTAGAGTAAATGAACTTCACAGAACAACAAAACAGTAACAAATCAAGCTGTCGGTGTTTATTTAATCACCAGGACGCATCTTGTTTTTGAAAAACAGCAGACTCAGGATTGAATGGGGATAAAGATGGTGATGGAGCGTGCCACTTCCATGTAAATGCTGCCTCTCCAATATGCTCTTTCCAGCACCCCTGAGGCTGTGGAGACTGACAGGCACCCACACCTGTACTGGGCAGGGCGGTGCGGCTCCACTTTCTAGAGGAAATAATCGGAGACCAGAATAATAAGTAGTATTCGAGAGGCCCTTTAATAAGGTGTAGGGAAGCCACGCAGGGGAGGGGGTAGTGGCAGAGGGCTGAGAGGGAGCGACAACCCTGACCAGGGGCAGAAGCCTCCTTGTCAAGGTGCTAATGGTTTCTACAGACTGTGCTCCAAGTTTCTCTCTCCCCAGCGCATGCCTGGTGATAAGACTCTGCAATCCCCACAAGATGCCAAAGCCCTGCCACCTCCGTTTCTATCAAATACCTGCAGGACTCATGTGGATTCAAGCAAGACAGTATGCCCAACAAGTACCCATGGAAGGTTAATTGCATCTTTCCTGCCCATTCATGAAAACCAATCAAGTGTCAACTGGCATAGGATACGTGTCCAGTTAATTTTCTCAGTAATTTTTACAAAACATTTTTCAAAGGAAAAAAAGAATGAATTAATTGAAACAAATTTGTCAAGCTGGAAAACATCAAATTCAAAAGTCAGTTAATTACAGGCTTCATGTAAGGTTTTTTTTTTTTTTTTAATTAATTTTATTTTTTAACCTCATTGCTTGGTATCAATTAAGGTAGTGATATTTTAATTATTGTAATTGTTTCAGAACTTATTTTTCAGTATGAGTTAATTTTTAATTAGCTATGTTGATTTTAAAACTCTAAATCAAGTCTTTTTGCTGTTCTTGGGCACATCCTATAAGCTCACTGGCAAATGGTTATAACACCTGGAAGAGCAGAGCAGGGTACCACCTCAAAGATGCTGGGATGAGAGGATGTTCCATTCTGTGGGCTTAACAATGGGTCCTGAGAGTTACCTGGAGATGTGACATATACTAGGATTTATTTACTCTGTTAACATTTGCAGAGCAAATTTTAGGCTGGCAATTCTAGAGTGAACAGGATGTCATTCCTGCCCTCCGGAAGCTCACAGCTCAACAGAGGAGACAGGTAAAACAAGACTTAAGTTTTGTACACTATGGGAGATAAGGAAGGTACTGCATCCAGCCTTTCAGTGGGTTAGGTGAGACTTCCCGGACAGACTGTTATCTATGGAAAAGTGGGTTTAACCCAGGTAGTAGCATGAGGAAGAACACTCCAGGGAAAAAGAAACTCCCTTTTCAGATGTAAGAGAAATGGTGGCAAGTCTGGGGAATGGCAACATTTCATCAGGCTGGAAGCAGGCTAGAGCAGGCATGGGATGAGATGGCAGTGTCATCATGGGGGGCCTTGAAACCACAATGAGGACTCTGGGGGGCCATGGCTACCAAGTTGCATAGTGATGACAAGCATGCACACCCTCCTGTGCTGAAGCTGGTGGAGAGGGGGTAGGAAGAGAAAACCTTTTATATACATTTTACATGGAGAGTGGACATTGATAAGAACAGACACACTGCACACTCTCACCCTGCAAATGAGAGGCAGTGTCAGAGTGGAGGGCCCAGTGGGCAACTCTTAGTGCCCCGTTTCCTCCTCTGAGGAACCTCCATGACCCCCTTCCCTGGGGCCATGAAGCTGCACAGGATTCTGGAAGGCAACCAGGCTACCTGGTGAAACCAAGAAGTCAAGATTTCATCTGAAACCACCATGTGAAATCATGGTCCTCTCCGGTGACTTGTGGAAACTTCCTCTGACAAAAGGCCACTCAATTCTCAACGAGTTGACAAATTAATGACTGTTTGCTGTCTCCCTGCTCCTTTTAAGCTTGCTCTCTGCCCAAACCATGCTCATGTGAGGTTCATTCTGAAGAACAAAGACACTCCCAGTGATTCATTAGGAGTGACTTAATGGATGATTGACAATGAAATTACTCCAAACTGCTAAAACCTTGTCAAGCTAAGGTCCCGAACATTTATTACGGCTTGTCTGTCCCCATGGTAACCCGTGCATGCATCTTGCTTCCCCTACCTCTCCAGAGGGGCTTGTTTACTAGCTGATGACATAGCCTCACTGAATACAAAACAGAAGATTCCACCCATAGGATTTTGCTGGAACCAGGGAAGAATGGTAGACTGGAAAGACTCTGTCTCTGTTCTCAGCTTTCATATCAAGGGTTTGCCATGCTCTTTGAGATGGAACAAAGGGGCTATTGGCTGTGTGTCTAAACAGGACAGGTGAGTAATACAAAAGGCGGGATGTGTGTGCCTAAAAACTGGAGGATGGAAGTGGGCAGGGCCATAGGACAGATAAGGACAAAGAGGAAGAGAATAAAAAGGTGCTTCCAACCAGAAATACTCTCCTGGGAAAAGATTTTTTCTTTCCCTTTCAATCCAAGGATTTGAAGACATTGTAACTAAAAGTATCCTCTCTCTTACAGTAGTCTGTGTGTGTGTGCAGGAGATGGTATAAAATATGAAAAGCCTTTTTAGAGGGCAATTTTTCAACCACGTATTTAATTGCTAACAACCATAAAACATAGGTAAGACAGGTGTTTATCATTCCCTCAACTTTTGATACATATGAAAATTTTAATAATAAATGGAAAGAAGGGCAAAAAGAAATATCCAATGACCTAGTAGATGAAAGTGTTAGGCAAAACATATCTTTATGGTCTACAATAAGGGGAAAATCTAAACAACTTGAATGTTCATCTATATCCATCCACTCAGGTTGCTACAAAATACCAGAGATTGGGTGGCCTTGAATACCAGAAGTTTATTTTCTCACAGTTCTGGAGGCTGACAGGCTGAGATAAGAGCCCCAGTCTGGTCAGTTTCTGGTGAGGGCCCTCTTCCTGGCTTGCAGACTTTTCACTGTGTCCTCACATGGGTTTCTCTAGGTGGACTCACAGAGCAACAAGCTCCCTGATGCCTCCTTTGATAATGACCCCTGTTCTATTGTATCAGGGTGCCACCCTTAGGACCTCATTTCACCTTAATTACTTCCTTAAAGACTCCCTCTCCTAATACAGCCACAACGAGGATTATGACATAAGTATTTAGTCCACAACACCATCTACAGGGAAATGGTTATCCTAATCACAAGACATCCATTTATGAAATATTGTCCAGCTACTATAAAGGAATAAGTAGGTTTATATGTATTAACCTAGGTAGATGTTTATGGTATATTAAGTGAAAGTGAAAGTGAAGTCGCTCAGTTGTGTCCAACTCTTTGTGACCCGTGGACTGTAGCTCACCAAGCTCCATCCACGGGATTCTCCAGGCAAGAATACTGGAGTGGGTTGCCATTTCCTTCTCCAGGGGATCTTCCCAACCCAGGGATTGAACCCAGATCTCCCACATTGCAGGCAGACGCTTCAACCTCTGTGCCACCAGGGAAGTCATATTAAGTGAAAGAGGAAGGTAAAGATGAGAAAATGGATTTGAAATGGATAAGTAGCTTTCTGACAATACATGGCTAATAAATGGCAAAGCCAGGGCTCAAAATCAGGGCTGTCTACATCCAAAGGAGATGTGCTTTCCATTTCCTATCCTGCTTCCTTTGAAAAGAAGCACCAGCCCCAGCCTCTACCACTCACATGCCAGGGCCCTCAGCTTCTCCTGAACGTCATTTGTCTTCCGGGGCTGTCCCTGAGATAAGCTGTGAATCAATGCAGACTGCCTGTGCCTGCAGGCCACCACCACTGCAGCCTGTCATTCAGCAGTCTACAAAAGGCACAGTCTCCTGCTTCCTGGAGAATCTCTACATCAGGGAGACAATGAGTCATGACCATCGCCGGAGGCAAGAGCAAGTTTCCAGCCCTGGGAGATGACAGCACTCTTGCCTCTGAGATGTAAGAGTTAAGGATGTACTGTTCGGGCCTGGAATGGCAGTGGCGGGGAAGAACTTTAACACCCCCTCCTCCCTCCCCCTCCTCCACCACCATTCATGCCCAAAATGAGACACTAGGAGCCAACTGGTAAGTCCAACATAGCTAATTTACACATCCTGATCATTTGACATGAATGCACTAAGATGCGTCCACTAGAGCAGCTGTGAAAAGAGTCGTCATAAAATCACAGGCCGCAAAATGTTATCAGTCAGTGTCCCTTTCTTACAACTTTTATTCAGTGCCTTCCCCCATTCCCCGGCTTCTCTGGGATGCTGAAGGCAAGGACCCTCACTCTGCATTTTCACCAAGAAATTGATTTCCCTTCAAAAGAGGGATGGAGGAGAGGAAGAAAATGGAGAAGGGGAGAGAAGAACTGAAGGGGGAAAAGGGAAGAAAAGAGTATTTTATTACATAAAGCATCATCCCAACAGGGGGATGACAACTGAGACAGTGACATCACCCAACCTGCAGAATAATGTACTATTATTCTAATTCACCACGGAGGTAACTGATACAGAGATCAGTTTGATATGAATTAATTCATGAGGAAATTGATGTTGAGTAACCTGTCCGTGGTCACACAGCTGGTAAGTCTGGATTTCAATCTAGGTGAGTCTCACAACAAAGGAGATACTTGGAGCCACCACACCACTCATGAGAAGAGCTTATGATGGGGGATAAAAGTAACGATTACCGTGCCAAGCAGCAGCACACAGAACCCCTCTGTCCACCCCCCCTGAGAATCATGTCACCCATAGGACCCCCATAAGGACCGCCTTCTGTGAAGAAAACATGGTGCCAACAGAAGTCAAAGCCAAATGCTTGGATATGTGTATAAACTTATATGATTTTTATAATGAATACAAAAGTCAAAGTTTCCTTCCAAGTCAATGCTGATGTCCAGTGAACTTAACTTTCTCTCTTTCTCTCTCTGACATAAGAAACAACGCGGAACGCCTGAGCCTTGTGGTTCCTTCTGTGAGTGGGTTTTGTGACGCATGTATACGGTGTCACTGGGGATGTTCAGGATACCTGGTGGTGCCATGGGACAAGGCAAGGCAGCATGAGCAACAGACCTGAGAAGAGTCACAGCTCTCAACAGAGGGACAAGACACCATGCACAGAGAAGTCTTAACCTTCTCGTCCATTAACATGGCCAGAATTTACTAAAATGTTGTAATAGTGAAAGCTCTTGGGTTCTATTTAACTGTAATTGACAGAAATTATTCATCAGACATTTATGAACGAAGAAGACAGAATCACTTGAGACCAGTTCCATAACCTTGGAAAATAAGAGGATATAAAAAGCACAATAAAAATCAAATATTTCTAGGAAAAAGGTATACTTAAAAGAGTTCTAAGAATTCTACATCTCATAAAGTCTAGCTTTTGTACCTGGGCCTCACTTCAATGCAATTAAAGCTCTTATAAAACACATAGCTTTTCTCAGAGAACTAACTCCTTTGGTGCTAATGAGCATGATTCTACATTATTCTGCAGCCATAGTAGCTGACCATAGTAGAATGGGGAAATTTAAAAACTCTACTAATTAAAAAAAAAAAACACCAAAATTATTGTACCTAGAATATTGCCCAAGGGTTTGGATCAGAGAGGCATGAGTTTGAGAGGACAGGCACAGCTGGCTGCTTCCTACCAATGTATCTTGATGGGTGACTCACCTCGTTAGGATTCAGTGGCACACGGACAGACCTGCCTCACTGGAGTGTTGTTAGGACCTGATGAGATGATGCATGAAGGGTGCTGAGCACAGGGCTTGGCATATGGTCCACGTTATCCTCCTCTTACCAGCTCTTCAGGTAAAGGGAACGCACATCTAGGGCAGGGACCCTGGGCACTTCAGAGACTCAAGATCCTGGAGCTGCGATGCTGTTTAGCCTTTCCAGTCTCAAATGTGAGATTCATCTCCACAGGAAAAGCATGAAAACTTCTTTTTGAACATCAAGCTCAGGGTCTAATTGACTCAGAACCCCTTTGCTGATCAGCCAGATCTGCAGCACTCCCGAGGCCAATGTGTGACCACTAAGGCATCCTGTCTCTCCAGTGGAGCTGTGCTCTGCTTGTCTCATGTCAGAGACTGTAAGGTCTGAAAATGAAGAATAAAAATCTTTCCTTCCCCTAAATTATGTTCACTAAGAGCACAACCTTCATGGTCATACTTTTTTTTTTTCTTTTTTGAGAGAAAGAATTTGGGCCTTGAACAATTCTACTGGAGAATCAAGGGGTTTGAGTGATAAGGTATCCTAAGAGCCTACATTCAAGCACCACTGGTAAAAAGCTAGGGGTGAAAAAAAAAGAGAATAATGAAGGAGAGAGAATCTGGCAAACAGTGTTGATCCCAGAGGCCAAGGGCTTGGGGATGAATGGACAGCAAGGTTCAACCCGGTAGGTTTGGTGGACAAAGCTGGTGCATTTGGATCATCAGCTAGTGGGCATCCATCAGGTTGCTTCCCACCCTGACCTACAGAAGCCAGCAGGTGCAGGTGTTAACTGAAACCAGAACAGTAAAGACTGTGGGGAAAACCTACCCCAGACTGGAGACCGAGATGCTCAAATGACCTCTCAGAGCCTTGCGCCATGCTGCATTCTCAGGAGCAGAAGCTCTGCACCAAGCCTGAGTTAAGCAACATGCTGTTCATTCACTGGACACTCCCAATAAGCCTAAAAATCAGTGAAAAATAGGCAGTCCCACACCATATGTATCTATCAGACTCGTCTCCTCTTCCTGTTCTTCAAAATCTAATCTAGTCCTTGCTTCTCAGACTGTGGTGGGCCAAGGAGGATACAAATTCATAGTGACTATCCCTGCAACCTCTATTTTACTAGATGGTGGGTAATTTTAGATACTTTTAAACTTTTTTTTTTTATTAAGACAATCACTGGTCCACCATGGACTAGAATGCGAAATTCACATAAGCTCATATCAAAGAGGCTTCCAAAATGTATGGGCTCACAGTGAATTGTGCCTCCTGAGGCTGAAAGTAGATATTTGCTCTTACTTGCCCTTAGGGGCATTTTGGTAGAAAAGTTTGAGAAGTGTTTAAAGGATTTACTGAGTTTAAAGAGTCCTAAAACGAAGCAGAGAGCTCTCCAGGGTACTGATATGTATGGTGGAAAATCAATAGCAAATTGTTCATTCTTGCAAAGACCAGAAAGCAGCTCCAGTTAAAAACTGGTGAATCAAAACAGTATCCTGTGCCCCTCTGGAGGAGACCCCTACCCCACGCCATCTGTCCCAGGACTATCACTGTCCCCCTAGTGAAAGATCCCGAGGTTTTCTAGAGAACTGACCTTGCAGAACCCAAAGTTTTTTTTGAGTCTTCAGCGTGCCAAGCATGGGGTGATGTTTATAAATGAGCTATGAAGCATTTGTGACTCTCCAGGTACAACTATCAAAATTAAAGCTGTTATCACTTTCATCCCTCCCACTGTTTTCAGAAACTCTTGGCTCTGGATTTCTAAATGGGTAATCGGAGACTATTCATTTCCAAGTCCTTTCTTTCTCCAATTAGGACAGATTCATTTCTGCTTTCTTGGGATGGTTCCCAAGGTTATTAAATTCCACTCTTTAACTGTTAACATTGAGTCAATCATGAGAAAGTTAGTGCTGATTGGAGCTGAGGTTTCTTGGGGCATCTTCTAAGCTATTAGAAATCACCTTAAGCTGAGAGAGGAATGCTTGCATCACCCACTGTAGGTTTTAGTAAGTGCCGGATCATTTAAATCTTGTGTATTCTTGATGCTCCTCTGGTTTTTGTGTCCCACACTGTTCAATCATTTCGAAATACAATTTTCCACATGCATCCAAATAAGCTGAGCAATTCACAATTCCAACCTTGCTCACAACCAGCCTTCTTTCCTGCCTGTCTCTTCACCAATGCGCTGCTCAAGGGCCAATTCCCTCCCTTCCAGTACTCTAAGCTAAGGCTGATAGTGCTAAAGTAAAATATAAATCAGGTGTAAACTGCACATGGAAGACAGATGCAATGAAAAATTATGGGCAAGTACCTATGAGGTTTCCTAAGACAAATGTGGAATAAACACAAGGAGCAAAATCTTTCATTTTCATTCTTTAGCAATAAATACTGGGTACCCAGCAGGTAAGACAGAGTAGGGAGATAATCATCTTTAGATACTATAAGGGCTGCAAAGTTTTGTGTGTGTGTGTGTGTTTTTTGTTTGTTTGTTTTTCCCCCACTAAAGGAGGAGAATTGATGTTCTTGTTTTTGTTAAAGTTATGGATTCAAAATTTTAAAATAAATTAAAGAAAGACCTTCATGTACCATCTTCCACAATCTGGCCTCAAACTTCTCTTCCAAAATTTAGTTCCTATTCTCTGCCCAATTTCTCCTCTTCCTCCGATATTTACTCTGCTCTCAGTTATAGCAGACAACTCATATCCCTCAAAAACTTGTTATGCTTTCATGCCTCTAGAGTCCAGACTGCAATGTCTGATACAAAGACCCATTCCCTTCTTACAGTTACTTTATGAGGCTAATTTTATCTACAGTTGATAGATGAGAATAAATATCAGAACTTGCCTAAGGTCAGGCAACTAATCAGTGACAGAACTGGGATATGACTCTACGTCTGCTGAACGTAGTAGAAACCTCAGGAGACTACAGACAGTATCTTTCTTCCTCATTCCTGGTTGCCCCTCACCTCCACACAGTCTGGAATATCCCGGGGATAATGACAATTGTTGAATCAGTGAATGAATGGCCCCCTAGCCCATGGACTTAATCACTCCTTTGTCTTGCTCTGTGAGGCTAAGGAACAAGTCTGGCTCATTACTTCTGAACCCCAAATCCCCTGACATGTGTCGACTCCAAGGGATACGCTCAGTTAATGCTAAGTAAACTGTCTGCACCAGGAGTATCTTTGGAGAAATCTTTCATTTCTAGGTCACAAAGGTTCAGAGCTGGAGGAGTCCCTGGAGCATCTGCCTCTAGACAAGCACGTTTGTATTTAACACAGGAAAGACTCTGGCCCATCAATTCTGCAAACATTTATGAAACTCATTTCACATGCCAAGTACCATTAAAACACTGGGCATTCAGAGACGGGCAAGACAGAAAAAGTCCTTGCTCTTAAGGAACTGACATTCTCAAGAAGAATAACAAGAAAGAGAAGGAAGGAAGGAAAGGAGGGAGGGAGGGAAGGCAGGAGGAAAGAAGGAAGGAGACATCAGGAGTAAAAGCTGAGCAGCTCATTTTAAAACAGTGAGGCAAACGGGAGCTGCTAAGTAGTCCCAGTGGACTAAGTAGTCAGGGAAAGCCACCTCTGCCCAGCCTGGTCTTGCTGTCTGCAGCACCGCCTACCAGTGACTGTCTCCCCAGCCCATCTCCCTGATCCCCACTTCACCCTCATCAGAAACCTGCTCGCTCCACTCAGCATCCATCATCACCCAGGCAGCCAAGGCGGGCTGGTGACTGGAAGGTTCTCCTCTTCCACTCAGCGAGTTCAAGCTGAACATGCATACCTGGCTCTCCATAAAGATACCGAACAGAATGAAAAGAGAAGACAAAGGACAAAATGAAAGAGATTCCCTCTGTCCTGAACACTGCTTCCCTATGCAAATGTGTCACAGAGTTTTGTTGGCATCAGATCCCACTGGCTGGGGCTGCATCAGCCATCGGGCCTTTTGTGATCCTGAAAAAGCTAATGAGAAGATGTGTTTTTCTGTAATCCAAACAGTATCCATTTCATGCCAATCGTTTTTTAAATGGGCAACAAATCTCCCTGGTGTGTTCCTTCCTCTGACAAATAAAACACTTCGACTGCCCTTTCTGTGAGCCCTGTCCAATCAAAGGGTCATGGGGCCCGATGCCAATTCAAAGCCACTGTCACAAAGGCAGCCCCGCTCGGCCATCTCACTCCCTCCAAACAAGTCACCCTCATTGGAAGCCAACCCAGGATTTTTAACTCAGGCTGATGAAGCAGTCCAGTGATTTTTAACTCATTTCAAAATTGCAAGCTGACAGTATTTCAGACTGAATTCACCGCTGTGTCAGGCAATGACATTAATGAGATGGAGTATGACAAAGCTTCATCAGGTATAGAAGAAGCTCCCAGAATCACAGAATCAGGGATCTTGGGGATACCTTCTTCATGGGGAAGCAGGAGAAGTGCCTTTGCACCCTGAAGTGTGGGAAGGGGGCTATAGCAGGACAACCCCCAAATCTTGCTGCAGAAATGAAGCAACACACTGGACACATTCTGTGTGCCCCACTGGCATCTGCCTCCGTGCACTTCCTGGGTCAGGAGTATCATCTCGACCCACCCCTTCCCCCACCAAGAGCTTCCATAGTCACTGCTTAGGAGATTACTCCTTATGGGAACACATTCCTTAGCAATTCCTTCCCTAGGACTTCAATAAAGAAATCAGTAGAACACAGTTTACTTGAAAGGAGTCTGATATCTAATAATTCTTCTACTGATTAAGTGCAGACCTTCACTGAGTCCACCCATGTGCCGGGTATCATTCTGGGTGCTGAACAAGAGAGAGCCTCGCCCCATGCCTATGGCACTGACAAGCCCCTGAGTGCCACCAGGTACCTGCCATATCTGCTTGCACAGAATCCCCACAGCAACTCCATGATATGGGTGGTACCATCACGCTAGTGTTACAACTAAGGTAACAGAGGACCTTTAAAGAAAGGCCACAGAATACGCTTCAGCATCTAGAGCCACAAGAGACAAGACAAGCATTCAGACAGAAGTGGATCCAGAGCCACCCTGTTCCAGAGGCTCCAGAGAGCAGGTGGGGTTGGAGTATCCCACAGGTGTGCTTTGACCAGCCCAGAGAGTGCTTTTAAAATCTGACTACAATGTTAGCAGTAATGAGTTAGAGGGAAATGTACAGGAATCCAGATGCATTCCTGAGTTATTTTCTGTTGGAAGTGCTGACAGTCCTGGGCTTGCATTCCCACGTGGCTGCCTCCTCCACTGCATCGACTCCTTCTGTACCCCCTTTACACTCATTTTCACCTCAGTCCCTTCCTCTCTCCTCTCCTGAAAGAATCACCTGCCTGGTGCCCAAGACACTGCTGTCTACACTACCCATAGCTTCAGAAGAACATGTTATTTCTTTACAAAATAAACAACAGCACCATGCAAATTCCTTCCTTCTCTTAGCAAAGACTCCCAAGATAATTGGGATGAAATGTTCCTGAAGGCTTAGTCTTCTTTAGTCTAAAAGCACTTCAGTATTTAGCAAAACAACATAATTTTTTTTTAACAGACTAATTTTTCTTCCTTTGAATTTTTGCATCTGTGTAATTAATTTAGCAATCCTGTGCCCTAGAGACTTCTCCCCTCCTAACAGACTTTACTCTGACTTTTTTTTTTTTCCTCCTTCAAGTCTTGACTATGCTGAACATCAGTCTTAGGGTGGTCAGACCCCAGAGGTGACTCTATGGAAGGGGAGCGACCAAGGAGCCTCATCCTCCACCCCCCAGTATTTTCCTTGAGGCGGGGCTTTCACCATCAGTCTATCCCAGAGAGGCAAATAAGGACATCTTCTACGTGGTTTCTCTCTCTGCATGGGTTTCTGCTATTTGCATGGCCTGCAATTAACAAACCTCTCCACATCACAGCCTGCAGAAACCCCATTCCCTGGGCACTCACGTCCGCAATGATATGAATAAACAGACATTTCTTTAGGTGAATGGTTGTTAACCAGGGGTCTATGGACAGGCTTCAGGGGGCCTAAAACCTGACCCCCCCAACTTTGTAGACATTTTCATGATGAAAGGGACCCAGAGTGAATGTTCACCTGAGTCTTTCAATCCCCTCTTCCTAGCAGCAGCCTGTTTTCCGTACACAGAATCAGGTCTCCCCACTGTGCATGGGCTAGGTGGGACAGTGGTTCAAATTGCCTTCTTATCACTAAAACAGACAGGAGTGACAGGTAACAACTGATCCTTCCTCCCCACCCTGGTTCATTCAATCCCAGTGACCTTCCTATAACTCAGCAAGGTGAAGGGAGGCCCCAGGGCAGAATGGACACTGGGCATCATTAGCCTGTGGTCCCCAGCCCTCTGGCACTGCCTTAGTCCTTTCCTATTTCCAAGCCAGGGTTTTCCACCCCAGCCTCTTGCAGCCTCCGTGAGTCCTGAATATCCTTCCTGCAAGTGATCTTTGAGCCAGACTATGTTGCTACCATCCACAGAACTTTTAAGTAGTAGAGATTCATGGTCTCTGGAGAATGTCACAGGGTCGGTAGTTAGAAACCACAGTCTCAGGGTGCTGGATGCTCCTTGTGAGTAGAAATGCACACCTAGTAAGTTAATGCACTGAACCATCCCTGCTGTGAAGGCGCAGAGTGATGGGGTGAGCAGACCCTTCTCAGCATCACAGGTCTCAGAAGCTACTCTTTGGAGATGAAAATCACCGTGCATATCACGGGAACGTGGGCCGTGAGATTTCCGCAGGACACTCCCATGAAGGTCAGCAGGGGAGGAGGTACTAGCTGGGCCTCCAAAAGGCAGGAGTCCTGGGGACACTGTAACAAGGAGGGCCCTTGGGCAGAGGACAGGCTGGGCCGTTGAGAAGACTCCTAGGCAAACCCTTCCCTCCACAGGGTAGCCCTGGGATGATCTGGTCCTCAGGGTATCCATGACCGGTACTTCCAGGATCTTTTTCAGTTCTCAGTTCAAACCACCAGCTTCTCAGGCATCACAGGGGAGAGGCTGCAGTGATGCCCAGATTCCCAGGCACAGTTCCAGTCCCATGCCTCTCAGTCCTAAGTACAAAATCTCAGCCTAGAGTCAGATGGAATCAGGGGCCCACTGTGATCCAGTTGGCTATTGCCTTAGATGGTGAATCAAGTCCCAGAAAGCAAGCTACCAGGAGCCCACCCACACCCCTAAGGGACATTTTCCTTTTTGATGGAGATATAATATTCCTAGAGGGTGGGTGATTTTCCACTGGGAAGATATCTCAAAGGGTATCAACCTCAAGAAGCATGAAGCAAGAAAAGACATGCCTTTTAAAATGGGATCACCTCTGTTTTGAATATTCTAAGCCAACGGAATATATGAGAGTTGACACGATGTCAAGTGTATGTTGTCTCACAGGTCTCCAAATAGGAATAATGAGGATCAAACCCAACCCCCCGACGCTTGAGTCTAAGTCCTTCAGGGTATCCTGTGTTCCTTGGGAATCTCTCAGCTCTATCCCCAGGCAAGGCCAACTTCCCCTATCAACTTGAGCTCGCACAGGTATCTCCTTGGGCTTCAATGGCAATGATTGCTTATGCTATAAAACCATTACTGCTTTCATCTACACATTCAGTTATGGTTTCAGTTTCCACCAACTTTTGTCCTGCATCATCGACAAAACTGTGAGCTCCCACCTTATAGACAGTTTTGACTTCCCTCAGAGCTGCCAGTTGGAGGAGGCAATGGCACTCCACTCTAGTACTCTTGCCTGGGAAATCCCATGGACAGAGGAGCCTGGTGGGCTGCAGTCCATGGGGTCACGAAGAGTCAGACACGACTGAGCGACTTCACTTTCACGCATTGGAGAAGGAAATGGCAACCCACTCCAGTGTTCTTGCCTGGAGAATCCCAGGGACGGGAGCCTGGTGGGCTGCCATCTATGGGGTCGCACAGAGTCGGACACGACTGAAGTGACTTAGCAGCAACAGCAGCAGAGCTGCCAGTATTATACTTCCATTGATGAAAGATGACCACTGAGTTTACAATAAACACCTACACATTGTTTATAATATCCTGGCACCACTGAAAATGTTTTGTCAAATTTTTTCGGTATTCAAGAATCTCTAGGATACTCCTACATCTAAGATATGAGCAAGACGGAATATTTTAAAAACCTATCTTTTTCATCAAGTATTCAGTGCCACCACTATCCAATTTCCATGATGTAAGAATAAGATCCAATAGCTGTCACAGTCTGGGTAACATCTAAGAATTGTCATTCCCTATCCTCATCTCTGGTGATTTATTATACACCGAATTATCTCGGCGTGAATCCAGGGCCCCAGAACAATATTTGAGCTAGCTTTATATTTCTACTTTTAAGCGGATAAGAAAGTTGTTTTCTTTTTCTTTTCTTTTCCCCTGTCTCTAGGGGGGAAAGAAGCCTCTGATCGATGCAGTCTTCCCATTTGCTCTAGTCTCCTGAGAAAATAGCCTGTCTTCTTAGAATGCCATGTGAAATAAGACTATGAGAGAATTTGTGCTTACATCAGGGATTATTTACAGACCACCCACCCCACCCCCAAAACAGAGACACTGGGCAAGGTCTGTGTCACAACTGGTGGGGGTGGGGTGGGAAGAGGCTACTGGCATTTAGTGGGTAGAGGTCAGGGATGGCATTGAACATCCTACAACCTTCAGGACAGACCCTCACAACAAAGAATTATCTGGTCCTGAATGCCAATAGTTCTGTGATTGAGACAACCTAGCTTAGACATTCCAGGTGTATTGGCAGGAGCTTTGGGTCTGAATTCATGTCTGTGTGGGGGATGAGAAGTAATGGAGCCTGGCAAGAAATGGAGGCATGAAAAAGTGGGAGCAGCAAAGTGAGGGTTACCCTCAAAGAAACTTCAGAGAACATCTCTGTCCCATGGTCTTTCTGAAATTAATAAATCAATTTCCAGATGACACTATTGAAGAACTGAAGTCCAGAGGGAAGAAGCTAACACAGCCAAGGCCCCTAAGCCAGTTGGCTGAAGAGCTGAAATGAGAACCTGGTCTCATACTCCCAGCCCACTCACTGTTCCATCTACTCTGCATGCTGAGCCCCAGGAAGAGAGAAAAGGAAATATATCTCTGAAACTATTGCTGGCCTTTAAATTCATTAAGACAGATGGGAAGTAAGAAGAGACCTTTCTGATACAGGAAGGAACCAGACGAAGATTGAAAGGCAATGGATTTATTCAACATAAAATATGTATTTAGCACCTACTATATGCCAGGCTTTGGTTTAGGTGTTGGAAACATACCAGTGAACGGAAGAGACAGAGTACCTGCTGTCATGTGACAGACTTTCTGGTGATAGATGCAAGAGTGGCAGGCATGGTCACCGGGGAAAGGCAGGAGAGCTAAGGCCAAAGATAAATAAAAGTTTACGGTAAAGCTGGTATCCTAATATCCCCTCCTGGGTTCAAAACCCTATCAAAAGGCAGACTCCCTAAATACCTTTTAAAAGGATGTTACAGGCTGATGCAACATTTTGTTTCAAGCTCTAAAGCTGCCACAGGTCACTAACTATCCCATTACTTGCTAATGACCTAAGTAACGCACTACTAGGTAATGCAATAGTAGCAGTAGCAGTAATGGCCAACATTTCCTGGACATGGGTGTATGTTCAGAGGACTGTGCTCTGCATTTTACATACACCATCCATCTCATTAAATCCTCCTTGCAACCCTGAGGAGGAGGTATCAGTACCCCAACGGTTAGGTGCAGAAACTGGGGTCATTGATGTCAAATAACTAGGCCAAGGTCACACAGATAGAGGAACTCACATCCTGGTCTGTCTGCCTCCAAGAGTAAAGATGAGGCTGGAAGACACAGCCTGTCAGCCTACACTCAACCTGTTGGCCACTCCATGCCAGTGTGGGTCTCTCGATTTTCCTGTTCCTCCTACACAGGACAGGTGTGTAGGATAGGTGTGTAGGACAGGTTTCCTCCTACAAACCACACACCTGCAGTTTATCCATAAGGTCTTATGCCAAGCAAACAACTATTTTCATTAATATACACTGTATTTTTGTCTATTCAATGTGGTTTCTCAGAAAATGTAAGTTGTCAGCAGACCATCTATGTCCAAGTCGTGTATTTCACACAGATAATAAAAGCACACAGTGGCATGAGGACTACCTTGTTTGAAATGTAAATGTTCGCACACTGTTAAACTCTGAAAAGCAGGGAGGTTAGATGAAGTATTCATTTGCACTTTTGAGCACCATCAGGCAAGACAGATTGCTTGCTGCCCCATAAATTTTCACCACTAGATTAAATTTTGTTAATGGGACCAAGAACATTCAAAATAACCCATTTTTATATGTGAATATTGGATCTAAATCATTACTCCTCTACCAAATTAAGTTTTGTTGTTGTTTTTTTTTTTTAATCCTTCTAAGAATCTCATCAAAGGGCTATCTGCCCAGGCTCACCCCTCTGCTGACTAACTCTGCCAGCTCTAGGAATCCCTCGTGGATAAGTGTGTAAGCATCTCATTCTATCAACATTTAGACAATACCCACAATGTATCAGAAAATACAGGTGCATTCACACAGGTTGTGTCATTTAAGCCTCCCCAGAAGTCTGGGAAATACGAGTTTTCTCATCTCACTGATCAGGGCGGGGGGAAGAAAAAACAAGGCTCAGAGAGGTTCCGTCACTGCCCCGGGGGCACACAGCTAGGACAGGGCCAGGCCAAGGTCAAATCTATTGTTCCAAATCCAAGTGCTTGGTCTCCTTTCACAGGTGTTTCCTTTATACCAATCAGTTAAGAGACGTCGGAATTTAGCTGGTGATGGAGGCTCTGTAAATGTTGGCTGAATGAGGAAAACGTACTCATGGGCTGTAAGTAACTGAGAGCTATCTATATTTATGGGCTTCCCTAGTGGCTCAAATGGTAAAGAATCCGCCTGCAATATGGGAGACCTGGGTTTGATCCCTGGGTTGGGAAGATCCCCTGGAGGAGGGCATGGCAACCCACTCCAGTATTCTTGCCTGGAGAATCCCCATGGACAGAGGAACCTGGCGGGCTACAGTCCATGGGGTTGCAAAGAGTCGGATATGCCTGAGCGACTAAGCAGAGCACAACACATCTGTATTTACATCAAGACAACTCTCACTTCTTCCTGGATCATAACAACTGTCATAAAACACTACAAATGACCAAAGAAAGGAAGGGGTCAAGAGAAGAAAGCCTATGCTGGCACACAGTGGGCATCCAACAGCATCTCTTGGCCTGCTGGGCTCATCAGCTAATAATCCCTACAAAGAGAAACTCACACTGGAGTGTGAACTGCCATTCCTATCTGAGAGGGCAACATGACAGGGACTGTACCCTTCTAATAAACTTATGTTACCCATGCACATCCAATGATAAGGTTACCGAGACTTAAAATTCCAGTCGGATTACCAGAGCAGCTGCTCAGGTGCACCGTGCATGTCTCATATGTTACATCACCGGCGACAGCCTGCTTCGCTGGCCAGTGAATGGCCTGAGCATCTGGCCTTTGAACTGTACATTTTCATACTTTACCTCCCTAGAACAGCATTCAGGAGGAGTTCACGACGCCTGCCCTGAAACACTCAGCACCACAGAATGCAGCCCTGGCCTGTGCACCACCAACATTTCTCAGTTTTCCAGAAAGAACTGAAAAATAATTCTCCACCAATCTGTAAAAAATAGGTGGTCAGAATGGGCCCTCAGACTGAACCCACAGGAAGTGGCTGATCCTGCGTGCTGATTTCTATGGAAACGTCGATACTTTGCCGTGACCTTCCATTCATTTTGCTGTCTCGGTTACGCCAGGATAATGAGGATTTGGAGAACAAGACTCACCAAGTCCATTTATCCATTAATAGATAGGGTTTGATCCATTAAGGGGAATCGTAAGAGTATTTCCAAGCTATCTTAGTTGCCACATAGAAAAACCAATTATCCAGAGGCCCCTCTCCCTGGCAGGAGGATGAGCTCTCTGTGCATCAATATTTCATGCCTTGTCATCTGTGCATTATTTAATAAAGCAATTGAGGGGATGAGTTTATTTTATTTTTCAACCTCCCCACCAGAGACCCAGGCCTACAGTACATGATGCTGGAACGCAGCTGGTAATCATAGAGATGTATCTGCAGGTGTTCTGAAGCCAAGGGGCTGTTTCTAGCCTGAACTGCACACTCCCAGTATCTGATATACACTCCTGACACCAGGGACACCCAATCACCATCTGTTCTCGCTGCCTGAGGTGAACTCACTTCAGAATCCGATTAACAGCGATGCAATTGATCACCAAATGACCAGACACTTACTGAGTGCCACATTAAGGGACACAAAGCTCATCACCTGGGGTCCCTGCCCTCCTGGAACCTAGAGGCTCCCTGTGGAGACAGGATGAAAACACATGGGCAGGCAAATGGTGGAGATGGCAAACCAGCTGAGCACATGACTGGCTATCATGCTGGTGGTGCACAGGGCCTAGCACGTGAATAATGTGTCTGGATACCTGCCATCTTCTTTCCATCCAATATTTCACTCCTTTTCTTCCAGCACCCAGGCTCCCCTTTCTACATAGCGCTCATGGGAATGTGGTCTCCATTGATATCTGCCTTTCTTCCCATGGTGAAGGGACCAGATCCCGCTTTTTCCTGAGGCCTGGGGTAGCAGATAGCATGTGGTCCGAGCCCAAGCCCCAGACCTCTTTCAGAATCTTCAGAAAATCCGAGGATCACATTCACCACAGCCAAGCACTTGGACTTGATGTATGTGTATGTATGTGCCAGGGTATGACCTCCAGCAGGGCCCTCAGTTCTTGTCCAGTGTTCAAGCCCATCCCCAATCCCAGCTGTACCTTGAAGTCCTGTCACCCTTCTCTCAAATAACCTGTTTCTGAAATTTTCTTAAGCCAAGGGAGTTGGCTTCTATTTCTTGCACCCAAGATGCTGCCTGATCAAGAACTGTTTGTTGAGCAAGAGATGGAAGCTGTAATCCAATTGCTTCTCCATCTCATCACCAGCCCAGATTAGTCAGCCAGCAGACAGAGCATGTGCTTAGTGTACCAAAAGTATTTTTATGAGACTGATATTTCAAAGACAACTCAGCACCATCAAGCTGTGGACTAGAATCAGGGTAAACATCAGAATCGTGTCAGCTTTCCTGCATCTATTTTGTAGTTCAGCGTGGATTTCATTTTGATTTGCCTATAGGGTCAGAGCTTAAGGATCTGAAAAATCTTAGTCTGGCTCTGCCCACTGAACAACTATCTCTGCATTTATCGCATCAACAAAATCAGGGTAAAGACTGGATGTTTCTTGTTGTAAATATTTAGCTACTGTATATTTAGAACTCTTACTGTGTTACGTAGTTACTACATTCTTTGTCTACCTGTTACCATTTAATCCTCACAACAGTACCACAAAGTGTATTATTATTTCCATTTTGTAGTAAAGGGAAGAGATACTCAGAGAAGATAAGTAACTTGTCCAAATTTACACAGCCAGGAGAAGGCAGAGCTAGGAGCTTTGGGTGTAACCTCACCACCAAATGATGTCACTTGAAGATTAGCCCCAGGCACCTATTACAGTGTCTTTCACAGTCAAACCCAATGACCATGTCCTGGAGGCCAAAAGAAGATTGAGCTATACCCAAGTCAGTCCCCAGTTTCTGCCTAAGGTTTTCCTTAAGAAAGAGGGATGTCTTCTCCAACTTTGATGTGAGCAGTTTTGCACCAGCAGCAAACAATCCCACATTTAGCAGAAGCCCTTCCTCTTCAAGTTTAAACATATTTCTCTCCTCTCCACGGGGAAGAGGCAGGCTGACCTGACTCAGTGGTATAATTGGCTTTCGTATGCTTGAAGACAATTACTAGGTCTCCCTGCAGGCTTCTTTTCCTGAGGCTACAATTCCTAATTATTTTTCATACATGCCCTAATTTCCGACTCCACGATCACATTTGTTGGTCTCCTTTGAACCATGTCCTAGCTGTCCTTTGCAGTTAGCAGTCCTGATATGTGGCATCACCCCTTGGTACCCAGCCTTGTCCATCGTCTTACACCTGACTCAGGTATCTGTGTTAGATGGGCAGAGGCAAAAAGATTCATGCCCAAGACAGGTGATAGCCTCCACTCTACAAGGGAGTATCTGCCTTGATCAGTGATCCTGTTCCAAAGCAGGTTCATTGGCAGGCCCAAGCATCTAGCAGTTGGTATTAGGGAAGGAACACCATCCAGGCTTAGCATCAGGGAATTCCTTGCCCTTCACCAGCCCCGGTGTTCTCTGATGAGTAATGGACACAGCCAGCAAGAAGAGTCCAGCACATGTCCATGGAAAGGAATAAAAGGAGAAGCAGTACCGTGCACCCCATGCAGAGGGCATCACCCAGGAATGACACTTTGTCATGGACAGAGCCACCACTGCCTTCTTACACATGCTGTGTCTCACACACCAAAGCTCCCCCATACCTCAACACACACACACACACACACCCCTATGCAGATCTAATTCCTACTCATTTTTTAAGTGTCTATAATTCAGCTGGTCCCTGCCTTTGAGGAGTTTACAAAATTACACAAAGCTGCCAAGCATCTAAGAGAAAAAAATGACAGACTACCATGGAATGAGAGTCAAGAAGAGAGAGAGATTATGACCTATACCAGGCATGAAGAAGGCTTATAGAAAGGGGGGAAATAGAGGTGGGGGACTTGGAGGTGGGCTCTGAAAAATGGGTAATCTGAGACATGAGGAAGTGGTGGGCAGGTAAAACAAGTGATCGCAGGTGACAATAAAGTGCAGGTAGATTGGTTAGGCAGAGGGAAACTGAGGCCTTTGAGCAAAATCACGATATAACTGTACGTGATTTACAATTAAATGCAACATCTTTACAAAGCACAAATGTTGGATCGCTATAGTTCCCACGTGAGTTGCTTAGGGCAGAGTACAGCTGCACCAGGGACAGAGTAAAGTAGGAGACGGATAGCTGCGTGTTATGGTCTGGTCTCTCCACTATCAGGAATTGCTGCATTGTTCTAGTAAGTGTTACTGTCAGCCAATATAACGCAGTGATTAAGAACTTAGGCTCCAGGTTCTAATCCCAGCTTTAGCTTTTCCTTGACCTTGGACAAGTTACTTAACTTTTCTTGACCTCAATTTCTTTATCTTTGAAATGGAAAAATAATTATATCTATCTTATAAAGCTGTCAAGTAATAAGTCAGACAATCCATATAAGGTGCATCACAGAGAACCAGGCATACAGAAAGCTCCTAAACCAGCCCTTTCAGCCCCATCAACCCCAGTCCACCCTCCCAACAACCATCCATTTAGATCAACATGATTTAGCTCTGTGTATGCAGATAGACCCGGAGAAGGCAGTGGCAACCCACTCCAGTACTCTTGCCTGGAAAATCCCATGGATGGAGGAGCCTGGTAGGCTACAGTCCATGGGGTCGCTACGAGTCAGACATGACTGAGCGACTTCAATTTCACTTTTCACTTTCCTACACTGGAGAAGGAAATAGCATTCCTTCTTCTTGCCTGGAGAATCCTAGGGAAGGGGGAGCCTAGTGGGCTGCCATCTGTGGGGTCACACAGAGTCGGACATGATTGAAGCAACTTAGTGGCAGCAGCAGGCAGATAGACCTCAACACAAACACATAACTGTTTATTACAAGCAATAAGCAGTGACTCCTTTGGAAAAGACACATATTTGTTCAAAACTCACAACAAAATTAAAATGTATTTGCAATAGTAGTAGGGGCTTTTCTGGTGGCTCAGATGGTGAAGAATCCACTTGCAATGCAGGGGACACAGGGTCAATCCCTGCGTCAGAAAGATCCCCTGGAGAAGGGAATGGCTACCCATACCAGTATTCTTGCCTGGAGAATTCCATGGACAGAGGAGCCTGGTGGGCTACAGTCCATGGAGTTGCACATAGTTGGACACAACTGAGTGACTAACACTTTCATAATAAAATTAAAAACGTATTTGTAATAATAGTGAAGGCAGAAGGCTTGCACATCTATTTTTGACAACACTGATGCTAATTCTAATGCTATAAAAAGAGGTTTCTGGAGCTGGGTCACAACCCCCAGGGACTTCCAACACCGTTAAATTTTTACCTAATCTTCCTAATGATTGAATTAATCTAAGGCAACAACCATTAAAATCAGGAATCCATCTTGCTTTAGAAGCTCCTACAATGAAAAGCGCATAGCAAATCTCACAACGTGCTTTATTTGTCTTCAAGGGAGAAAGAGCCCATCCCTTAATCACACAAATGGTCAGCTTGTCCTCGATTCTTTTAGGCATCTGCCATCAAGGTCATCTTGAACAGGCTCAGGCTGAGGGCTCCCTTCAGGCCTCCCAAAACACTTGGAAGAAGAAGCACTGCTCCATCCTTGGCCACGGATAAAAGAACAAGCAGGTCAATGACACGACTTAGCACACACCCTAGAAGCCGGAAAGATCCGTGCCTGTGTCCAGGGACATTGAGACTTTGGTATAACGAACCTGAAATGTTGTAACTGAAAGGCTCAGAATCTTGACAGGCTTCCCATGGTTACAAAAATCCCCCTCACCACAATCCATTGTGTGTGTTTCTATGTGTATATATACATATACAGACACTTTTTTCCATCAATAATTAAAATTGATGACAAGGACTCATCATCTGTTAAGTCCTCAGAAAGATTTTTTCGTCATCAGAAAACGCAATAATCCAGAATGATATTCTCATCAATACAGATCAGCCAGAGGAGCAGAACGGGCTGAAGACTAGTATGGATAAAAGAAAAAATCATGCTTAATATAATTGCATGCTTTGTGTTTGTTAGTCACTCAGTTGTGTCTGACTCTTTGCGACCCCATGGACTGAAGCTCACCAGGCTCCTCTGACCATGGAATTGTCTTGGCAAAAATAATGGAGTGGGTTGCAATTCCCTTCTCCAGGGATCAAACCCAGGTCTCCCTCATTGCAGGCAGATTCTTTACCATCTGAGCCACCAGGGGAAGCCCCAATAAACTGCATATGGCTAACCAAATGCAACAACAGCTGATGCAATACCAACAAAATCCTAAGGATACCATGTCCTCTTCTCACGACCTTCTCCTAAAGTGCCTTCTTGGTGGTGGAGGGAGTGGTGGTCGGGGGTGGGCAGAAAGCTAGTGATCGGGTTTGACAATATAAGAGCATAACCACAAGACCCTCTGATTTCCTTTTTTTCAAGTTCTGATCATGTCCCCTTCTGCCAGAAAATTTTCAGCAGCACCCAATGCCTGGAACTGCAACCTACAGAAAGGAGTCAATCACCAGAGACTAGAGGAATTCATTCATTAACATAAGGCTGGACATGGTGTGGTCAGGGAACAGAGGAGAATGGACAGCCTGTAAAACCCTGTCTGCCCCCTTGATAATGGCATGTGGGGTGTGCATTTCTCTTAGTATTTGCAGCAATTCCTTCCAGAGAAAATCCACCATGCGGACTCAAAGACAACATTTTCTTTCTTTGAAATCAGGCAACCTCAGCCAGTGGGCAAAGCAGGTGTCCCATGGCACAAGTGTGCCAGGGGCATCCCACATTAACAAAGGCATTTTCAAAGAGATTCAGGGTAGAAGGGAGTCCAGATGCCCCTTCTCTGAGAAAAACAGCCCTTGGCAGCAGCTGGGTGAAGGAGCTTGGGGCGCTTGGCTTGGACGAGACAAAAGATAAGAGAGAACCATGGTGCAATGTATGAGTGAGGGAGGCTGGAATCAAGAGGGAGTGACAAAGAGAGAAGAGAGTAATAGATAAGAAAAGAAGATGCAAAAATACTTCAGGAAAACAGGTTTAAACAGGCTGGGGAGGGGGAAATGTAGGGGTTTGCGAAGGAGGGGCACAAAATGGAGAGCTTATAAGATAACAAAGTTTAAAACTCTCTTTCACAGGAATGCACGCTAAAAAATTCTTCCACCAAAATGCTGTCAGACTCAAAGATAAGAGGAAGGGGAGCCCCGAGCATTTACTTTGAAGAGTCTTTTAAAGAAATGTCTTTGGTGTCATCCAGTGAGAGGAAAGTGGAGAAGGAAATTGCAACCCACTCCAGTGTTCTTGCCTGGAGAATCCCAGGGACAGGGGAGCCTGGTGGGCTGCTGCCTATGGGGTCGCACAGAGTTGGACATGACTGAAGTGACTTAGCAGCAGCAGCAGCAGCAGTGATAGGAAGGAGGAGTTGGAGGGACCAAGATCTCTGATGAAGTGTTGGGGGTGTGGCAGGGGGCAGGGAGGGGAGTATCATTTGTCAAGCCTCCCAGAAGGGAGATTAGAGAAAAATCCCATGACCTCCAATCCTAAGCAGAGCCAGTCCAGTAAAAGGTGTGGCCATCAGGCCAGGGAAATGGAAGGACCTTCAGGGAAGGGAGGGGAACATACCTGCTCTGTGGCCACCTTCCAGATATCACCTCCATGCCTGTGGAGGATGAATCCCTGGGGCCATGTCAACCCCCAGCCCTCGGAACAGTCATCCCATCCCACGGCTCAGTTCACAAACACGTCCACCTTCTCCAGAGGCCTCCCAACCATCCAGCGGCTTCGCACCAAACCGCCCAGAAATGGGCTCATCTATCTATCTGCCAACATCTGCTGGATCATAGAAAATGCAAGAGAGTTCCAGAAAAACATCTACTTCTGTTTCAATGACTACGCCGAAGACTTTGACTGTGTGGAAAACAACAAAGTGTGGGAAATTCTGAAAGAGATGGGAACACCAGACCACCTTTCCTGCCTCCTGAGAAATCTGTATGCAGGTCAAGAAGCAACAGTTAGAACCAGACATGGAACGATGGACTGGTTCCAAATTGGGAAAGGAGTACATCAAGGTTGTATATTGTCACCCTGCTTATTTAACTTATATGCAAAGTACATCATGAGAAATGCCAGGCTGGATGAAGCACAAGCTGGAATCAAGACTGCCAGGAGAAATATCAATAACCTCAGATATACAGATGATACCACTCTTGTGGCAGAAAGTGATGAGGAAGTAAAGAGCCTCTTGATGAAAGTGAAAGAGGAGAGTGAAAAACCTGGCTTAAAACTCAACATTCAAAAAACTAGGATCATGGCATCAGGTCCCATCACTTCATGGCAAATATATGGAGAAACAATGAAAACAGTGAAAGAATTTATATTTTGGGGTTCCAAAATCACTGCTGGTAACTGCAGCCATGAAATTAAAAGAAGCTTGCTCCTTGGAAGAAAAGCTATGACCAAGCTAGACAGCATATTAAAAAGCAGAGACATTACTTTGCTGACAAAGGTCTGTCTAGTCAAAGCTATGCTTTTTCCAGTAGTCATGTATGGATGAGAGAGTGGGACCATAAAGAAAGCTAAGTGCTGAAGAATTGATGCTTTTGAACTGTGAAGTTGGAGAAGACTCTTGAGAGTCCCTTGGACTGCAAGGAGATCAAACCAGTCAATCCTAAAGGAAATCAGTGGAAGGAATTCATTGGAAGGACTGAGGCTGAAGCTGAAGCTCCAATACTTTAGCCACCTGATGCAAAGAACTGACTCACTGGAAAAGATCCTGTCGCTGGAAAAGACTGAAGGCAGTAGGAAAAGGGGATAACAGAGGATGAGATGGTTGGATGGCATCACTGACTCAATGGACATGAGTTTGAGCAAGCTCTAGGAGTTGGTGAAGGACAGGGAAGCCTGGCATGCTGCAGTCCATGGGGTCGCAAAGTTGGACATGACTAAGCAACTGAACTGAACTGATCTGTTTGATTATTGACCATTGATTCTCTCGTTAGAACACAAGTTCCACAAGAACAGAAATCTGTTTGTTTAAGCTCTCAAACCCCTATGCTTAACACATGGTAAACACACACTTTGTAGAGCCAGGAAAAGAAAGTCTACAAGCAATAAATGCTGGAGAGGGTGTGGAGAAAAGGGAACTCTCTTACACTGTTGGTGGGAATGCAAACTAGTCAGCCACTATGGAGAACAGTGTGGAGATTCCTTAAAAAACTGGAAATAGAACTGCCTTATGACCCAGAAATCCCACTGCTGGGCATACACACTGAGGAAACCATAAGGGAAAGAGACACGTGTACCCCAATGTTCATCGCAGCACTGTTTATAATAGCCAGGACATGGAAGCAACCTAGATGCCCATCAGCAGATGAATGGATAAGAAAGGTGTGGTACATATACACAATGGAGTATTACTCAGCCATTAAAAAGAATTCATTTGAATCAGTTCTGATGAGATGGATGAAACTGGAACCTATTATACAAAGTGAAGTAAGCCAGAAAGAAAAACACCAATACAGTATACTAACGCATATATATGGAATTTAGAAATATTGTAACAATAACCCTGTGTACGAGACAGCAAAAGAGACACTGATGTATAGAACAGTCTTATGGACTCTGTGGGAGAGGGAGAGGGTGGGAAGATTTGGGAGAATGGCATTGAAACATGTATAATATCATGCATGAAACGAGTCGCCAGTCCAGGTTCGATGCACGATACTGGATGCTTGGGGCTGGTGCACTGGGACGACCCAGAGGGAGGGTATGGGGAGGGAGGAGGGTTCAGGATTGGGAACACAGGTATACCTGTGGCGGATTCATTTCGATATTTGGCAAAACTAATACAATATTATAAAGTTTAAAAATAAAATAAAATTAAAAAAAAAAAAGAAATTTCTCAACAGTCACTGTACCCCTTACCAGCAGCTACAGAGGGGACCGTCATGCTAATCCTGTTCTGATGTCGGTTATGCACCAAGCATCCATCTGCAAGCCATCCTGACAATTTGCCAAAGGAAAACACACTGGGCATATCTCACAATAAAGAGTCTGAAGCTCAAGGAGGCCAAGAAACTTGACCTTGGGAGTAACTGGATGACAAAGCAACAAATTCAGAAACCCAAGGTCCTTTTCTACCAAGTTTGGGGGACGACAGAGTCTACGCCAGGCCAGCTGGCTCACTTTGCCCTGAGAGATCACAGCTGGAGCCCCTCATCCCAGTCCTGCACCTTCAGGGTGGGAAGGGGCAGAAATAAGCAGTGTAATTTGTTCAGACCCAGCCTACCACTGACCCACCTCTGCACTGGCCCAACACTAATAGTATCTCTGCCTCCAGATTCCCAGCCCCGTGCCCCACCCTGGATGCAGGGATCAAATCTGGAATCACAGCAAGTGTCAGAGGAGAAGCTTGTGGGGACTCGAGAAGCACTTAGTACTTGTTGGCTCGAGAGGGAAAGACGGTGCCCTGGGCTTCTGTGAGGACACTGGGCCTCAGCTCTATGGCTCCAGGCCTGACCTCTCCTAAGGGCCCAACTGCTCTTCCAACACCTACATGGGTCTGAAGAGCCCACACTTCATGTCCTAAAACAACATTCTTGATTCTGCAAAACATGTTCACCTGTTCTTCTCCATCTCACTCAACATGAGCACCACCCACTTGGCTCTGAAGCCAGACACTTAGGAAGTTACCTCGATTCCTCCAACCACATCATCCATCAGTCTCACTGGTCCTCCTCTTAACTGTACCCTGCATGTGGCCTCTTCTCTCCATCCTCATGGTCTCTCTGGATACCTGCAGCAGGAGTGGACCACCTGTCCTCCCCTCGGGTCCTGCAGTCTCCCTTTCAGGCAGCATCCGGAGTCATCATTCAGAAATATGAATTCCATTAAAGCTTGAATCCTGTTTGAAATCTGCTCCCATGACTCAGAAAGCCTCTCCCATGGCCTGTAAGACCCTATATGATGTGAACCCTGCCCACTTCTCTGCCCTCATCCCTGGCTGCCTCACCCTAGGGTCCAGCCACGATAGCTCACCTTCCGTCTGACCCTTTGCCAGGAAGTTGGTTCTAGCCTCAGAGTCTTCACTATGCTTGGAATGGTCCTCCCCAGGTCATCGCTTCCTGGCTCCTCCTGGTTACTTATACGCTATGTGTCTCCAAAGAACCCTTCTCGACCTCACTTTGTAAAGAAGTCATATCCCTCCATCATATCCTGACTTTTCTTGGCAGCATTTAGCAGTCTTTGCTACTTCCTTGTTTATCCCTCTCAATAAAATGTAGGCCCACAAGAGCAGTGATCTTTCCTATTGTGTATCCCAGAGCCTAGAAAAGTGCCTAGAGCATGGCAGGAGCTTGGCATAACCTTAACAAAGGGCTAAAAGTTCCTCTGCATCCCCAGGGACTGCACAGTGCCTGGCACAACACCAGGCCAGAAGAAGAGGTACCCAGAAACATGAAGACATGTTCGGCTGAGGATAGTGAGTTTCTTTTCCACACTGATTAATAAGTGACTGGTTATAGAGCATTTCTAAAGCCATTCAGGTTATTCAAACTCTGGCATTATTTTCCTCTGATATGAAAAATAGATTTTGATGACAAAAATGGGACTGTGCAGGAAAGGCCAACTCCATCCCAAATCTGCTAAGAGCCACACTTGTAATGGGTTAAAAAAATTAAAGGGAGCAGTTTTCTACTTATACCTAGTGAAAAAGCAAGATATCTGGCCCCTTTTCCCCATTTGATCTAAAAATAAAGGCCCTGGCTTTGAGTCCCTGGGTGAGAGTCTGATCTAAGTTCCGATGGTGTCTGAGAAAATGTTCAGCCATGTGTTCAACCCTTAGCAGGGCATAATGTCACCAATTAGTTAACTCACACATCTAAGTCCTCACACACGGTGAATTACAGGCTCCCAGCGCTGGAAGAACTGCAGGGGTCCTCCCGTCCCTCCTCCGCTTTGTTGGGGTATCTTGAAGCCCCAAGAACTATTTCTATCTTTAAGGGAGGGATACTTTTCCATGACACCTATTTTTCCAACCACTCTCACAGCCTGAAATTCCTCTAAGTAACAGCCTAAGTCTTGCAGAGCACTAATCAATGGTCTGCCCTGCTCTTTGCCCAGCAGAGATGAACTAAAGTTCATGCCCAGGTTGGGCAGCAAGAGAGGGAGGGAGCAGAGCTGCTCCAAGCCCCAGGGGAGTGCTTGCTAGCAGTGACATGTGTGTCAGGGCCCTGACTTTATTGAGAAGGACGGATTCAGAGCACTGACTCTCTTTCTAATGCTTAGGGCTTTTGTGAGGATTCAGCCCAAGTGAAGTCACTCCCTTCTTGGACCAGGCACTCCTTGAGGCCATGTCTTGCTCTCTCCAGGCCCCTCATTTATGTGGACTCTGCCCTCTCCAGATGCTAGACAACACAGCTTGACAGGAATCATCTCCTTTCCTCTGTAGAATAAGCCCACAAAGGGACCATCAGCATCACAATTTTACAGTGAAGAAACTGAGACTCCAAAAGGTTACATCACCCACCAAAGGTCACACCATCAACAAGTGGTTGAGCTGGGGCCACTGGAATTCTGCAGCAGTGAGAACCCCAACTTTACTCCACCCCTCACCCCCACACAGCTGGCCCAGAAAACCAGGCACGTGGGACACTCCAGCACTTATCGAGCTGAGTTTAACATACTTTGCAAAGCAAGCAAGAAAGATGCATATGTAAGATGATACTGTTCATTTATATCACTTTTTGTAACAATAATGTTTGTAAGTATCTGTCCAGTCTAAATATTTGACTCTCTGAAGCACCAGGCTCCTTTCCTGAATTATTGCATCTTATTCCTCAGTGACTCTGGGTTACACATTGTGATCCTCATTTTGTAGGAGAGAACATCAAACTCAAAGAAATCTCCAGCTTCCTAAGCCCAAAGCCAGTGGGTTCTATTTCCCAAAGACCCTGCTTGTAAGCTTCTTGGGGATTCCAGTCACTGCTCCAGGGGCTGCTGGATTCCCTGGCACTATGCCTTTGGCCACCCCACGACCACCTCCGCTATGACACCGAGGCCCCTCCTTCCTCCAGCGCTTGGCTGGAAGAAAACCAGGAGAGCCAGTGGCTCCAGAACATCTGGGGCAGAGCCGAGAGGAGACCTCATTTCCCCTCCTTAGCATCCCTCCTTCCCACACTCTGATGACCACAGTCTCAAAATAGATACCCCAGAGATCAGGCAACCAGGATGATGGGAAAAACACAAAAAGCCCATGAATGAGCCATGTACTATCCTCATCCTCAAAACAGAAAACCAAAGTAATGTGTGATCCAGTAGATGGCTTGCTTAGGTTTGACTTGCAACAGAATGCAACCTTGTCAAATGTGAGGTCTTGGTCTGGGCAATGAGAGGGCATGGGGATAAAGTTGACCTCAAGCTCATAAGCGCAAGCATCTTCAATCTTACAGCACCACCCTCACAACAACCCTGTGTGTGTGATTAGTAGCTTCAGTAGTGTCCAACTCTTTGTGACCCTATAGACTGTAGCCCATCATGCTCCTCTGTCCATGGGGATTCTCCAGGCAAGAATACTGGAGTGGGATGCCATGCCTTCCTCCAGGGGATCATCCTGACCCAGGGGTTGAATCCGTGTCCCTTGTTTCTCCTACATTGGCAGGCAGGGTCTTTACTACTAGCAGCACATGGGAAGCCCCAGAAACAACCCTGCTGCTGCTGCTGCTGCTAAGTCGCTTCAGTCGTGTCCGACTCTGCGAGACCCCATAGACAGCAGCCCACCAGGCTCCGCCGTCCCTGGGATTCTCCAGGCAAGAACACTGGAGTGGGTTGCCATTTCCTTCTCCAATGCATGAAAGTGAAAAGTGAAAGTGAAGTCGTTCAGTCGTGCCTGACTCTTAGCGACCCCATGGACTGCAGCCTACCAGGCTCCTCCGTCCATGGGATTTTCCAGGCAAGAGTACTGGAGTGGGGTGCCATTGCCTTCTCCGACAAACAACCCTAACTTGGAGCAAAAACACACAGGGGAAACACAGGTGCTCCCAGCAAAAAGGGAAAGGCTCAGTAGAGGAATGAGATTTGGCTGGGCACTGAGAAGCAAAGATGTTTCCAGCAGGACTAAAGCATCCTGAGGAGAAGCAGCAGCATGCATGAACATGGAAAGAGAGGAAACTGAAGATACGGAGAGGATTGTTCCAATCTGCATGCATGTGGGGCTGGCCCAGGCCCGAATGAGAACAGAAGAACCATAAGCCCTGTGCTAGGCAGTTTAGACTTTATTCAATAGTCAGTGTATGCCCCATTGTCAGTTTCTAGGAAGGAGAGTGATACCAAAGGAGGTGCTTTAGGGTCCTTCACATCATCAATCATGGGGGATCAGGATAAACCAGAAGAACCCACTGACAGGGGGCTGTGGGGACCATGGTTCTGCTGACAACATGGGGCTCTCTCAAAAGCCAGCCTTAGAAATGAAACTTCTGAGCTGGATGGAGAGATTGAGAGAAACAGTCACAGGGCAAGATGGAGAGGAGCCCCGAAGCTAGCTTTCCAACTCCCGAAGCTTCTAACTCGCCATCAGCTTTGCATCTCTCTTTTGCTGGATTTGAATAAAGCATTAAACAGAGCTGGAAGTGTGGTCCCCACGGAGGTTAGAAACTTAGGAGCATTAGCTGACAAACAGGCTCGCTGCTGTGTAAACTCCCAGGGCAAATGCAAAGTGTGAGCTAATCTTGCCATCATCACAAGTTCTCTGAGCTGAGGATAATGTATGATAATCTAAATCTGGCCAGGCAGACGCCTGCCTGGGAAATCTGATAAGGATTTGCTTGCTGATTCCCTTCCATCCTCTGGGAGACTGCTGGACATGGCAGATCAGACCTGGTCATGGAGCTGACACGTCCCCAGCGCTCCAGCCCCTCAGGCATTCATCTGCCAAACCTCCATTACTGGCTAAAAGGGGCCTGAGGACAACAATCTGAAAATAATTCTGCAGTGGTGGGTTCACTGGAAAAAACCTACAGCTTGATCAGCACACGGTCGAAGAGTTCAGAGACCGCCTCTCTCTACAGACCATATGTAAAGCTCAACTATGCCCCTTCTTTGCTTAATGTCTTCCAGAAGATTCCATCAACTCTGAAACAAAATTTAAAATGTTCAGTCAGGGACCTCCCTGGTTGTCCAGTGGTTAAGGCTCCAAGCTTCCACCACAAGGGGCACAGGTTCAATCCCAAGTCAAGGAACTAAGATTCCACATGCCACATGGTAGCACCTCCCCGGCCAAAAAAAAATGAAAAAATCATATGCTCTGTTGGGCACACGTCTCAGCTCCCCACCCCCTAAAACCCCACACCTCTTGATAAGTAAGCAGCCTACAGCTCCCCTCATGGAACACACAGCCCCCCACACTGTGGTTCTGATGGTTCCCTCCACTTGCACTGCCCCTCTCTGCTCCTGGCTGGATTTCATTTGTTCTTCAAAACACAACTCAGATGCCTCCTTCTTTGGGAAGTTACCTCAACAACATCTCTTCAGCTCTCAGTTACTCTGCTGATACTTGTCAGTGTTTACTATATGTACAGGCAGTGCTATTACAATCCCTGCTTTACAACAGGAAGACCAGAGAGGTTAACTTGCTGGAAGTCATGGAGACAGATCCTGAATTCACACCACACTCCAGCCTGGATTTTGGAGCCCTCATCTGAATGACCTGTTTACACTTAACGACTGCACCAGCATTTCTCTGTCTTGGTCTCTTTCCCACCAGATGGCCAAGTCCCTGAGGGCAGAGATAGCCCAATTCCTCCCCCTGGCCAGTGCAGGGATAGTGGCCTGCTGCAGGGCTCAGTCAAGAGTCTCAGAGCCGATGGTCCCACAGGAGCATCAGGCTAACACCTCCACTCCAGATGCCCTCCTCCTAGAAACACACTCCCTGGACTCTGGCCAACCACCTTCTAGGCCTGTGTCATCAATTTGCAGAGAAACTTGATGAAGTGTGAACAGTTTAGTAGAGAGACACTCCATTTCAGAGCAACTCTTAGTGTACTCATTAGGGACAAGGTACCAGCACTTTGTACGAAGGACATAAGAAGGCACCGGACTGACCAGGAAAGAATAGGTGACTCTCTGTGTAAATACATAACATTTCATTATGTGTAAATATACCCATTTTCAGTGGAGAAGGAAATGGCAACCCCCTGAAGTATTCTTGCCTGGGAAATCTCAGGGACAGAGGAGCCTGGCAGGATAAAGTCCATGGGGTCGAAGAGTCCAACACTATTGAGCACACAGGCTCACATATCCCTTTCAAACACCCCTAAAGCTCACGAATCTTCACACAGTGCTCACTATGTGGCAGAGACGTGCACAAAAAGAGGAGTCAGACCTCGTACCTGCCTACAGCATACCTGGCAAGACAGTGACCTACCTGGAGATGAAAATGAAGGACCGGCCAACGCTGGGACTATGAAAGTTGAGTAAAGGTCAGGAAAAGCGACATGGAAACATCCTGACCTAAAAACCATTATTCACGCTGTTACTATCTGGGTCCATGTTCTAAAGCCAACTGGGCAACCAAAATATGGATTCCTAGATCTCACTTCCTGAAATCAGAACCTGAGTGGGAGGGCCCATAATTCCACACTTTCAAGTTCTCCAGGTGACGCCCATGCAGACTGTCTGGCATGGGTCTAAGGATGGGGTTCTGGAGCCACTGTTCAGGGATATAGGGGCCCTGAGAACACGGAGGGGGCTGCAGGAAGTCTGAAAAGCCTCAGACTCTAACCTAGATGCAAGGCAGGGATAGAGATGCAGAGGTAGAGACATGTAGATGCAACGGGGGAAGGAGAGGGTGGGATGAACTGAGAGAGCAGCATTGACATATATATACTGCTGCTGCTGCTGCTAAGTCGCTTCAGTGGTGTCTGACTCCGTGCGACCCCATAGACGGCAGCCCACGGTTTAAAACACAGAGCTAATGGGAAGCTGCTGTAGAGCACAGGGAGCTCAGCTCAGTATTCTGTGATGACCGGGAGGGCTGGGATGGGAGGGTGGGAAGGAGGACCAAGAGGGAGGAGACATATGTACACATATAGCTAATTCAGTTGTTTTACAGCAGAAACTAACATAACACTGGAAAGCAATTACCCTCCAATTAAAAAAATAAAAAAGACTGGCATTTATACCCAGCCTTCAGTTCTTGCTGGCTGTGTAGACAGGGGTAAGCCACTCTGCCTCTCAGAACCCCGGTCCTCCCCGGCAGGCTGGAAGGCACAAAGGTTCAGAGTCAGAAACCCCAGCTCCACTATTTCACTGCAGGGTGACTTGGGGCAGGTCACTCATGCCTGCTCTGGGCTAGAGCTTTCATTACTTATAACATGGAGTGATGACTATTATCCCCTCAGAGAAGATGATCCACATAGTGCACTTCGCACAGCAGCTGACACCTGGCCTTCAGGAACTGCTTCCCTGCCATTATCATCATCATCCCCACCATGGCGTGGCCTTGTGGCCTTAGCATTAGCCCCGTGACCACCAACGAAGTAGGGTTCCCAGGGCAGGAACAAACTTTATCAGAATCTTAAAACAGAGCATTGTCTTCTTTGATTACCATGCAAGGGAGACATTCTCTAGCGAGCATTTGCAGACGCGTTTTCTCCCGAGGGTCCACAGGTGTGCTGAAGAAGCCAGCAGAATCAGCTCCTGAGAGCATGCAACACACACCCAGAGTCAAAGGAGGCTGCTGAAGCAGGCACCAGCCTGGCATTAGGGTTTAGACATGGACCCCAGCACCCAGCCAGGCACAGCCCTTCTCTTTCCCAGCCCCACACGAGTTACTCCTGACCCAGACGTCTGTCCCTCTCCTTGCCCCAGGATGTCCATCATCTCCTGGTGTCTGCCACCCACACTCCTGTCATCTGGGGAGAAGGTAAAGAACTCCCCAGGCTGGAGCTCCATGAGATTTCCAATAAAATCAACACCAGTGTGCACATGCACACACCCATGAAATCAAACGAGAGGTCACTTGCCCTTCACAGTCCAGGGCAGCGAACATTAAGGCGGCCACTCATTGCCCAGCCTGGAACAGGATCAGGAAGGCCAACAGCACTACGACAGAGGCTTCTCCAGGAGAATGGGGAGGTACGTGGCTGGCACCAGCCTCTTCCCAAGCTCCTCGGCTGCCCCTCCGACCTCCCTCCTGTTTCACCCTCAGCACTCCTCTGACCTCCCTCCTGTTTCACCCTCAGCACTCCTCTCAGTTTCCAGAGGATTCCAAGAGCTACCCTGCTTGGAGACCTTGGGCTAGCTGCTTCCTCTCAGAGCCCTGTCAGGAGCTTCTCATGCCTGCACCCACCCATCCCCCGGGGCCTCATCTTCTATGGTTCCATCTCAGAGAGGCCGCCCCTGACGACACTGTTCCTTTAACTCTCTCCCAACAGAATCTGCATGATCCCTCCAGAGAACTCCTGGTGATTCTGTCTTGTGTTTATCTTCCCGACCACAGCTCTAGCACCCAGCAGAGAGGACAGCACAGAGTGGATGAATGAAAGGACCAAGAGGGGCTCCCCTGGTGGCCCAGGGGTTAAGGTGCTGTGCTTTTCCACCGCAGGGGCCACAGGTTCAATCCCTGGCCAGGGAACTAAGATCCTTCATGCCCTGAAATGTGGCCAAAAACGTAATAGAAATATTTTGTTTAAAAAAAGGAAGGATCAACAAAGGGAAGGGGTGGGGCAAAATGAAGGCAGCAGGAGGACAAAACGAAAAGGCTCAACTGGAAAGGGAGGGAAGGGAAGAAATAGGATGAAACAGAAGACAAACTGCTTTTCTCGGGTCCTGCCTGACCAGAGGTATTCCTATTTCTTGTTCTTTGCCTTGGAAGCACTACACAGATTCCACTCCATCTACTTCAAATTGACTTGCTCCGGCACTAAGGCCACCCTCTCTGAAGCCCCCTACCACCAGACACCAACCCTGGCTGCTCCCCACACCCATGGCCCAGCTATTTCTTCCACAAGGAAGAAACCTGTGGGTTGTAACTCTGGGAAGGATCCTGAAATTTCCTGAGCAGCTGGTGCAGGCTTCAGCACTGAAGGAATCCTAGCAATTATTTTAATTTGTTGAGTTTCTCTTTTGAATTCAGGAAACAGAAGCAGACAAATTAGCTACACTTGTATGACTCCAATACCTGACAGTTTTGTAGCAATCGCCTTTTCAACCCAGGGCCCTCTGAGGCTCCTAAGTCTTCATAAAATAAAGGAATAAGTAAAATCTTCAGAGAGGAAAGAGATGGATACAGTGGGGATGTGTGATTAGGTGATGGAGACTGAGGTGCCAGGATACCTAGAGGAGGCCATCTTACTTGGAGGCAGAAAAGATGTGTGAGCCAGGCTGGCATCCAAGGAGGCCCCTGCAGGACCACAGAGCCATCCCGCGGGGGCGGTGGCGGGGGGTGAAACTGCAAGCGGTGCCTGCACTAGATAAGGCCTTTCAAGGTACAGCCCGGTAATTGAAAACAAAATGAATGTGGGATTGCTACAAGACAGGCAGTAACAAAATACAGTGTTCCATCCTGATAAGTCATGAGAAATGAAGTCTTCTTCAGGGCCCGAAGTGGGGATGGCAGCATGCGGAAGCCGATTTCCCTTGAGACCAAATTTATCTGCACTAGAGAACAAAGGTGATTACTCGTCCCCATCAAGTGTCCATCCTCGCAGCCACGACGCCTCCCTAAGTCAGGGCGTGCATGTGCAGCAGTGAATGGGTGAGTCACCTCTCCCCGCCACCTTTAACAACACAACTCTGGCCCCATACCCCCTTCAGCTGCTTTCCTCTCGCTTACCTTTCACAACCAGCCTTCTCAAAGGAGTCTGTGGAGCAGTAACACTGATGACCATACAGAGACCGGTAAGCCAGGCCAGAGGCTCCCATTGCCCACACCCCCGCCCCACCTCCCCTGGGCCCCTCCTGGTGGAAACAGCTACATAATAGCTATGGCTCTTGCTCCAATTATCTGCTTGGATTACCTCTGTTGTCACCAACAACGTCCTGAAAGGACTCAATTTCACTCCATGAAAACACCTTAAAGCCCTGGACCAAACTGGACAAGATAGCATCAGTAACTTTCCCCTATCCCGCAGGACAACAGACAGAAGGCATGGGCGTTGGGAGGGTGTGACCGTTACTATAAACTAAACGAAGGTTCGTTAGCTAGGTCAGGCTTAACCAAGGATACAACTGATACACGAGGGGCCACTGAGATCCCATCTGTGAGCCAAGTGTTCCCCACATTCCTCTCATTATCTCAGAATCCTAGAGTGTCCAGCTCGAGGAGGGATGAGGCAATGAGTGGGGCCCTCGTCTGCATCTGGCCTAGTCCTGTTTCCAGTGCCCTGGACTCCAGCTGGCCTTCCTTCTGTATCATTCCACTCTTGTTGGACACAACACTGTTCTTCCCCAGGGATCGATGACCTCTAGGCCCCTAACTCCACACATGTGCATACTTACCTGGCTTGGTTCTCAGCTCCCATAGGTCCCCTGACCACACCTTTCCTGAGTATGACTCTCCCTGTGGTTTCCATGACACTCTGGCTCTGTCCATCCCAGTCAACTTCCCTCCTTTCTGGTATCTCCTCAGTCTCCTGTGAGTGCTCCTCCTGCTTTTTATCCCTTCTATGTCGCAATTCCCTGGGATTCTCTCCTGATTCTCTCTTTCACCAGTCTGCTTTCTGTATAACATGACTCAAGTTCATCCCATCCCACACCTGGCCCCAACTTGCTCCTGGTTCCAGCCATACCTGAACACCATTTTCCAACCATACTCTGCTCCCAAGACTTGAGGACCTTTCTTATATTGTAATCTTCTGCCTGAAATGCTGTTTCCACCCTATCTACCATCCTTCAGGTCAGGGGTGACAGCCCAGAAAAGAATAACCAACTGCGTCTCTCCCTCAGGGCCTCTGTGGTCTTCTTCCCCCATCCTCCATGAGATCCAGGTCATGCAGGGCAGGGCTGCGGTCTGATCCTGCCCTGCCTCTCAGGACTTACTTCAACCTCTGGCAGGGACTACAGCCCTATATGTATTTCTGAGCAAACCAAGCAGGACCCCTTGTGGGGTCCACCTGCTGCACAGCCAGGAGAAGCAAGCTTGCCCAGGACAAGAAGGGAGCTTTGAAAGGGCTTCCTGTCTGTGTTCCCACTTTGCAACTAAAGGATAGGATATTCTAGGATGTTTTTGAAACCTCTTATCTCTTAGTTCCTGTTTTATCTTCCCACTTAGAAGCTGCAGAGGGCCAGGACCTGGCAGATGCAGAAGAAAGACTCCAATCCTCCCTAGATATATCACCTTGAGCAACTTATTTAACCCCTCTGAGCACTTCCACTTCTGTAAATGGGAAACATTCAGCATCCCACAAATGGGTTGGAAAAAGAAGTTACCATGCGCCTTATAAAGGGCATAGTAAGCCCTCAGTTAATGTGGCATGCCTTTACCTCCATCCCTTTGTTCTGTAATCCTCAATAAGCAACGCACAGCACCCCATACCCACCTGTGTCCAAAAAAGGTGTGCTCTGTGATGGAAACTCTGTGACAGTGAACTCCATGACACAGCATGTACTTGGGGGCGAGACTGAGAAGTTCAAGGTACTTGGATTTTGGACATACAAGCCTTTGTTCAAAATAAGCTAGGTTTCATCTCATGGTTCAAAACCTTTGCATGAATCATAAATTTCCTTTTCAAGGACTGCAGAAGCTGACCTGTAGTATCAGTAGGTCAGTCACACCCTTTCAGTCTCCACACAGTATCAATAGCCTCTAAGCTGGAATGGGCTTGGATCTGCTGTTCCATGATGTAAAATTGGTTTGTGATGAGCCACTCACACCACTGACCGTGTCTCACTGCTTTCAGACAAGGTCTTATAGGCAATGAGGGGTGGAGGAACTTGAGGGGATCAGTCCCTAAAATCCATAAGTCTTAAAGCTCAGACACTTGGCTCCTAAAATTCCTAGTATCTGTCATGCAATCAACTCATCATCTGTCTTTATGGAAGGCAAAGAAGAAATGAGTGTCATATTAAAAGAGAGTCATACTAAAAAATAAGCTCAGAGAGACTCCTCCCCAGGAATGCATCCTGAATGGAGGGACTGAGTAGGAAATGATATTGTAGGAGGGCAAGGCATATATGAAAGCTCATAATAGAGTATAAACAGAGCACTCCAGACCTGAACACCAGGGCAGCAGAGTCCAGTGAGATCTGCTATTCGCCCACCAAGAGCAGCCACTGCCAGCTAAGAATAAAGAGAAAAGCCTAGAGTTAGCCTTTGGCCACCTGATGCAAAGAACTGACCCACTGGAAAAGACCCTGGTTCTGGGAAAGATTGAAGGCAGAAGGAGAAGGGGACAACAGAGGATGAGATGGTTGGATGGCATCACCGAGTCAACGGACATGAGTTTGAGCAAGCTCTGGGAGTTGGTGATGCACAGGGAAGCCTGGTGTACTGCACTCCATGGGGTCACAAAGAGTCGGTCACAACTGAGCAGCTGAACTGAGAGTTAGCCTGAGTTAGAGGATTTCTCCCACTCCCAAGGCTGCCTCCCCTGGGGGTACCTGTCTGTGTTGGGCTATTCAGTCCCTAGCATGGGTATAGCCAAGTAAGTGGCCTGGGATAGCCACCTCTCAGGGCACTGAAGAGTTTAAGCAAGGAAGAAATACAATCTGATTTATACTTTTAAAATATGCCTCAGTATCCATCAACAGAAGGATGGACAAATAAATTGTGTACATAACAGATTACTGCCCAGAAGCTAAAGTGAATGAGCTAGAACAATATGGATCAACATGGATAAACCTAAAAGAAATTGTTAGATGAGAAAGCACAGTATGATACTGTAACATGAGGTTTAGAACATGCAAAAACAATGGTATGCATGCTTACTTGTGGACACATATGTAGTAAAAACATACACATACAGTGCAAAACATCAATGAGAAATTAAGGTTTATAGTTACTTCTTGGGAGAAAAGAGGGAAGTAAAAGCTGGGAAGGGCATCCTGGAGTCTTTAGTAACAAATCAATGATTTTTTTCTTTAAATAAATGATCTGAAGCTGACACAGCTGTGTTAAAGCTGGTAGGCAGACAGAGACATACATTTTTAAAGTTGTAGTTGTATAGAAGAATGTGTCACTCTGACAGCTATGCGGCAAAGGGACTGGAAGGGGTAAGACACAGGAAGCAGATGAACCAACCAGGAGGTAACAGTCATAGTCCAGACAAGAGGTGGTGGGAGTGAAGGGGGTTAGTGGAGAAAAAGTGAACAGTCACAGCATACATCTTAGAGGTGACAGAACAGGCTTTGGGTATTGATGGGATGTTTAGGGTAGGTGGAGGTTGATGGATGGAGAGGAGGCATTATGATGTATGATTTCTTGGTAAGAGTAAGTGGGTGGTGGTAGAAAGCAGTGGAGGAAAAACATCTGGTCAACCCAGGGACAGATTCAGAGCCAACCACCCCCAACACCATTCCCTAGCAAATGAAGTGAGACAGACATCTCCCCAGACCCATAATGGGCTGTCACCATAGAATATCATGAGAATTCTTTTATAAACCATGCCTGGTGCCTGCCTTTGATGAAATAACCCAATTAAGAAAGGGATGGGAAGGACAGAACTGAAGCCCTCAGTGGTAAAGCAGCCAGTACTTAAATCTGTCTTCAAACCTTTGGGTACGGCCAGCAGAGAAAAACGGGAGGTCTGGATGGTGTCCATGAATACCTGATAGCTCAATATAGCTTTGGGGGTGCCAAGGACTATGAAATATGGACAGCGCTTGGCTGCCCCTGAGAACTTACATTAGCGGTAATAACATGGTAGGCTATAGGTAGGGTGCTGATAATTTATTTCCCCTTTAAGGATATGTTAGAAAAGGCACATTTAATAGTGTGGAAATGAGAATGGGTGAGAGATGATGTTGTAATCACGTAGATAACCCATCAGGCTCCTCCAGCTCTGAGATAGCCCTGGGTTGGCTCTCCTTTCCCATAGACACTTGTGAGGCTCCCTGCCAAGTTTCTTCCCTCCATTGCCCCCTCCAAATGCACACCCCACTCTGTTAGGCCAAGTGGGAAAGGGTTTAATTGCTCATTTCATTCACAAGCTGCCTGAGGTCTTGGTTTGCATGTATCCAGTATACCAACGTGCCTGTTTCAGACTGAATATTCCTAGAAGCAGGGCTAGAGCTGGAACCAGCCACTCTGCACAGTATCATCCACAGATGGAAAAAGAGCTGGCAATTTCTTTTCCCACATGTTTTAGAATCAATAACCCTTCTCTCATCACCAAAAGGAGAGAAGCGGCATGGAAGACTTAGTCATTCACATTCATTAATAAGGCATTAAGTATTTATTATACTGGGCACTGTGCCTTGCTCTCAGGGGGCTCTCAGTGCAGGGGATGGACAGACAAGTGAGGAGGCAATAAAGAACTGTGTGAGAAGGACAAAAGCACAGGGAGACACAGGGTGTCTAGGGGAGCCCACGTCACAACTGGGAAGGCTGCCCAAGCGAAGCTGAGACATGCAGGACTAGAGAGCATTACAGACGAAGGGAGTGGAACAGTCTTTCAGGCAGAGGGAACAGCATGTGCAAGGGGCCATAAGTAAGAGCACATGTGGCCTGTTGGTAGAAAGGCAGCGATCCCGCCTTGTCAGAGCGGACAGCGGTGGGTGGCAGGTGCAGCAATGGGGGTGGTGGGTGAGCAAGGGCGCTGGTCTTTGCTCTCCCCGCACTCAGCCCCGGCTGCCTCGCCCTAGGCAGAGAGAGACATGTGGCCACCCACCCTCCAGGATTTCACAGAGCAGAGCCAAGTCCCCCTTCCCAGCCCCTCCTGGCTTCAGTCTTTCCTCTCACAGCCTCCCCATCCCCTAGACCCCAGCTCCCTATACCGGCCCCCACGGGATTTTCCCCTAGGAAGGCAGTTCTCACCACGCTGTCACAGAATCTCTGCTGACCACTATCCACCCAGACCAGAGGGAAACCAGGCTCAGCAGAAAGCTTCCATCCAACCCCTCCACAAATACCACCTCTTGAGCCAGCAGCTACATTCCCATTCGGGTCAGAGCCTTCTGTGAAGGATGCTGACGCTGTATACAGCAGCACAAGGGGCGCCGGTCCTGTCTGGTCAGGGTCGACAGGTTTAACCATAATGAAAACAAAATGCGAAGAGCAGACTCCCCCTAACACGATCCAGACTCCCTCTATGTCCAACACGTGAATTAGGAAGACAGAAGAGCCTGGGAGCAGTCCGTGATTAAATGCACCATGCAGCAAAGGGGCCATCCATCACTTCTTTTGTTTTCTTCTCACTCTAACAATGTAAAATGACCCTCTTAAAAAACTGGAGTAAGCTGATCTGGCCTCGCCTTCTAATCCCCCTTCACTGAAAGCACACCCGCTGCCTGTGCACAGATTTCCAATCCCCATCCTCTGAGTTTTGAACATACATCTTTCTGACTATAATAATTGTCTGCCTACTCAATGGTGTGGCTTCTAGGGAAGGTGCTTTCCACAGGTACCACTCTGCCAACCTGCCTTGATGTAGGCAATTAGCAATTCACCTGAATTTCAGAGATATTTTAAAAGGCAACTGTGCAGAGCTCTGGTTTTGTCTAATATCAATTTTTTAAAAAAAGATAACAAAGCATATGGGTGGCTGTGAAATTAGCTAAGATCCAGTCCCAATATCACTATTACCCCCACAAGGCAGGAGGCGGAGAAGATGTGGGAGCTGGGGCAATGAATGAAGGAAGGGCCCAGGCATGGCGGCAGCCCTATTTGGCCACAGGCTACAGCATGTCAGCCTTGACACTAGACAGCTGCCAGTGGGCATGGCATGACATGAGGGTGGCCCACTTTTCCAGATACGTGAATTTTACCTGGGTCACCACCCAAATTGTCCACTCCAAGGAAGGTAGCTCAGCCCAGCCAGGTTCACCACCCCCTATAGTTGTAAATAAGAAGAGAGTGCCACTTACAAATTGGCACTTGCTATCTATGTCTACAAGGATTAAATCACGAGCTGTTGCAGCTGCTGACCTTCAACACCCCCTGAAAGGAGCTCAGGGTGGAGATTAGAAATAAGGCACTCTGTGTTCTCGAAAAAACTGGCAGAACAGATCTTCAGATAGTTAGATAGATATTTTCAGGAGACTATTTTATGAGCCCAATTCTTGCATCTCTTCATATCTCGGAAAGAACTAAAATCATTCATGGTGATGTCTGCTCCTTATGATTAGCAATAACCTTCACAAGACCAGTAGAAACCTTCTACGAAAAATATGTGCTTGATTGCATGTATGCCCTCTTCCCCAAAATCACATATAGACTGACCTTCCTCTCTGCCTCTTTGGAGCAGTTCCTCAGACCTGAGATGCTGTCTCCTGGGCTACAGTCCTCATTTTGCCTCAAATAAAACTTAGCTCACAGCTCTCACACTGTGTATTGTTTTTCAGTTGACAAGAGTTATGAGCATATGCTGGTTGGAAGCAGCAGAGGTAACATCCCTCCAGAGAAGGCTGGTATAGGCTCCTCCAAGCTGGGGTTGCAGATGTCAGCACTCTGGGTGGTAGTGAATATGCATAATCATGTATACCCTCTGTGATATTGTGATTTATAGTAAGAAATGTGGTCTTCAACCCCATTCCTGGCACAGAGCTCCTAAACCCTACAAATTTCCTAAGGTGTCTGTTGTTATACTAATGAGATGACTTTTGGGAAACACCCTAGCCATCCAACCTAGACGGCATATTATGACCAGCCTAGACAGCATATTAAAAAGCAGAGACATTACTTTGCCAACAAAGGTCCATCTAGTCAAGGAAATTGTTTTTCCAGTAGTCATGTATGGATAAGCTGAGTGCCAAAGAATTGATGCTTTTGAACTGTGGTGTTGGAGAAGATTCTTGAGAGTCCCTTGGACTGCAAGGAGATCCAACCAGTCCATCCTAAAAGAAATCAGTCCTGAATATTCATTGGGAAAACTGATGCTGAAGCTGAAACTCTAATCCTTTGGCCACCTGATGTGAAGAACTGACTCATTTGAAAAGACCCTGATGCTGGGAAAGATTGAAGGCTGGAGTAGAAGGGGACGACACAGGATGAGATGGTTGGATGGCATCGTGGACTCAATGGACATGAGTTTGAGTAAACTCTGGGAGTTGATGATGGACAGGGAGGCCTGGCGTTCTGCAGTCCATGGGGTCACCAAGAGTTGGACACAACTGAGTAACTGAACTGGCCATCCAGGGAATTAACTATAAGATTTCAGTCCCTGTCTCCCCTCCCCTCACCCACCTCCCACCTACTGCCCAGGCCTCCCAAGAGAGGAGAGGATGGGGGCTATTGAGTTTAATCACCCACTGTCAACATCAATGATTTAATCATTCACGCCTAGGTAAGAAGCCCCTATAAAAACCCAAAAGGGCAGGGATTTGGAGCATCCTCAGGTTGGTGAATAGGGCTTCCTCGGTGGCACTTTTGGTAAAGAACCTGCCTGCCAATGCAAGAGATGCAAGAGACATGGTTTTGATCCCTGGGTTGGGAAGATCCCCCAGAGGAGGGCATGGTAACCCACACCTGGTGGGCTACAGTCCATGGGGTCACAAAGAGTCAGACATGACTGAAGTGACTTAGCACACAAACAGGTTGGTGAACACAGGGAGACATGGGGCAAGTGGGGCTCTTGGAGAAAGCACAGAAGCTCCAGCCCCTCCCCCAAAACTTGCCCCATGCATCTGTTCTATCTGGCTATTCCTGAGTTATAGCATTTTATAATAAACTGGTAATTCAGTAAGCACAGTGCTTCTTTGAGTTCTGTGAGTTGCTCTGGCAAAGTAATTGAACCCAAATTGTGGGCCATTGGAACCTCAAATCTATAGCTGGTTGATTAGAAGCACAGATGACAACACAGTCCTGAGACTGGCATCTGAAGTGGGGGTTGGAAGTTAAGATGACTAAGATGCCTGGGAAAGTGGGAAAGTTTCCTGAAGGAAGAGACTCACTCTGTCAGGCTATCCAAGCATCCCTGAGTCAACCGAATTAACAAAGTTGACGTTACTGTGTGTCTAGCAATATACTAAGTACTGTGAAGGAAACCAAGAAATAGGAGTCTCAGAAACTCCTTCTTACCCATTATCTCAACAATCACCACCTCAGTCCCTCCCACCCCTTCCGCATACTGAGTCTATCTCCCTATAGCCATTCCCTCCCAGCCCAACCTAAGGCTGGACCGCTGAAACAATCTCCTGACTGCAGACCCCAAACTCCAGCCCTCCCTAACCAAGCCATCCTCCACAGGGCAGCCAGTGGGCACTTTTCAAAATGCAAATCTGTCATCCAACCTCCCACTCCCACCTGAAAACCTTAGAGTGGGCTCCCCCTACTGCCAGTATTAATGGCAACTCTCCTTAAGGTACCCGCATGGCCCTGTGTTGTCCAGCCCCAGTCAGTTCCTCTTCCTCATCTCCTGCCCATCCCCTTGCTCTCTGCATTCTGGCTTTATTTCAAACTCTTTTGAAACAGGAAGGGAGAGGGCAGGGCACAACCTTCACAAGAATGACATGGCCATAGGACATGACAAAAACTGATTAGAAGCAACTCAGTCCAAGATCGGTAGTTCCCTGGCAGTCCAGTGGCTAAGACTTCACCTTCCAATGCTGGGGGCACAGGTTTGATCCTTGGTCAGGGAACTAAGATCCCACATGCCTCTTGGCCAAAAAACCAAAACATAAAACAAGACAATATTGTAACAAATTCAATAAAGACTTTAAAAAATAATAATAACTAGGATCAAGGTAGCAGAAGATTTGACTTCCAGCAGACTTTGAGCCTCACTATGCACTCATTGAAATATGCTAGCATGTTAAATCAGAGAAGGCGATGACACCCTACTCCAGTACTCTTGCCTGGAAAATCCCATGGATGGAGGAGCCTGGTGGGCTGCAGTCCATGGGGTCGCAAAAAGTCAGACACGACTGAGCGACTTCACTTTGACTTTTCACTTTCATGCATTGGAGAAAGAAATGGCAACCCACTCCAGTGTTTTTGCCTGGAGAATCCCAGGGACGGGGGAGCCTGGTGGGCTGCCGTCTATGAGGTCACACAGAGTCGGACACAACTGAAGCAGCAGCATGTTAAATGATACACCCACCAGTGCTGAGACAGTTCTGAGGCTAACCATAAAAGGCCAAAAAGTGGGCAGTGGCCCAATTGTTGGAAATAGCCACCCCTTCCCCAAAATAATTGGAATAATTCTCCCATTCATTAGCCTATGAATATCCAGTCCATAAAAACTAACCATGCCTATTTCAAAGCTCTCACTCACCTTCTGAGATGGTCCACACTCTGTCCATGGAGTATGTTTCTCTCAAAATAAATCCACTTCTTACTATCACTTCATCTGTGAATTCTTTATCAACAAAACAAGAACCTTAAATTCACTGAAAACACTCTTACTTACCCCACTACTGTCATGAGATGACAGTTAAAACATTCTGTTCCCTCTGGCTGCAATGTTTTTCCTCTCTGCTTTACTTAATCAGCTCTTTCAAGTCACAGCTCCAATGCAACATCCACAGGGAAACCTTCCCAGATTATTTCTAACTGCGTCAAATCTTCCTTTCATAATCTCCTGGAGTTCCATGTACCTAACTGGCACTTATCACTGTTTAAAGGATACACTGACTAATGTGATCATATCATTACTGGACTCTAAGCTCCAGGAGAGCAAAAGCCATGCTTGATTTTGTCATCATTGTGTGGCCAATACTCAATAGGGTATCCTACATACACTATGAGTTTGATGTATATTCAGAGTCAAAGAATCTTGTCTTCCAAGGACCTGCAAAAGCTGTCTAGTTCATAAGATGATCTGTAACTAGCTTCATGAAAACTGACATACAGCAATGAAAATAACACAGCCACCAAGAAAAACTGGAGAACCTGGGTAATGAGCATGACTCAAGCTGCCCTGTGACTTAAACAGAATGTTTTGGGCAAGATAGCAATGAGAGGACCATCACCTTCATCCTGACGACACAGTCAGGATCTTGCGCCCTTTGAACCACTGTAGGAAGCTCACCAATTCTGCAAAGCCCCCAGAACCCACTTAGGCATGAATGTCTCCAATCACACAAACAAAACTGACTCTGGCCCCTGTTTATGCTGGAGTTTCAGGATCCATGGGCATCAACAGGAGACACTGTCCTGAGAAAGATGCTGATGGCTGCTTGATGTAGCTCCACCAAAAAAAGTGTCTCAACAAACACTCAGAGAAAGACCATGACACCCTGTAGGATGAGGTATGAGGATTCCTGCTTAGAAATGAACCCCAGCTGTGCTATGCACAACCAGCCACAGACAAGTCATGGCGCAACTTCAGGTCAGTTTTCTTGTGCACAGAGTCAGGATAAGAAGCAGACTATCTTATTAAATAATATAGTATATGTGTAGCACGCCTGGCACAAAGTAGATACTCAAATTTCAGTTTCCACTCTAAGAGAAAAATCCTGATACTACTTCTCAACAGAAATAGACAAGCTTAAAAATAACATTTGGGAACACACTGTATTCCTTAAAAAAAATTTTTTTTAAAGATTCTTCTTTTCTGATTATCATAGCAATGCATTTTCATTGAGAGAAAATACATAGGCGACAAGGACCCATTAAGTGGATTCAAGTGTAGCACTAGCTCCTAACAGCTGTTTGGCCTTGGGCCAGCTCCTTAACCTCCTGGAATTCAGTCTCCACATCCACAAAAATGGGGACAACAGCATCCCCCAGTTTACCCGAGTTGTGCATGAGATAATCCACGTGAAGTTCCTGACACAACGCCTGACACACAGTGAGGACTCAGTAAACACTATCTCAATCATCATCATCACGATTGAGACTTATTTTTAAGTCAGAAAGATATAAAATATGGGCAAGATTATTTGAAATTTACCATCCATAAATAAATATTTTAACATTGCAGTTTTTTTCTAACAATCACATTAGTATTTTAATTTTACAAAATTTGGCTCATGCAATGTAAACTTTGTTGTTACTATATTCTGATGTTTTCACTTTCCTTATGTCCTAATTATTAAAAACATGATGTTAAAGTTTCCATACTATTTCATCATATGGTACCATCAAAGTTAATCTATCATAACATTCAACCAAAGGACAGTCTTATAAATAATGCTGCAATAAATGTCATTTCTATATATTCCTTTGTCCTCATTTCAAATTATTCCTTTAGGACAGACTTTTAAAGGATGAATCAGTGTTTAACAAATTTTTTTTTTATTATTATCAGTATATGATGAATTGTTTTCCAGAATTTATATGGTGCCTTAAATAGTACTTAACCCACTTTTGACAAAAAGCTGTCAAAAGGAGAGAAAAGAATAAACATTGTCTTTTTAAAAAATAGAGGCTAACAATAGAAGAAAAATTGCATATTTTTATTTTATATTTCTTTGAATGCCAGTGAGTCGAATATTTTTTCCCTGTTATTTATTTGTGCATATATTTCTTCTATTAAATCTTATATTTATGCATTTGTCCATCTTGTACAGTTTTAGTATTTTTTAATTAATTTATAAGTGCTTTTTATATACTAAGGCTATCATCTCTTTGACTTACTTGTGATAATATTTTTCTCAATTTGCATTGCGTTTTGTTCTTGACACAAATAATATTTTAATCTTAGGGTGGTCCAAACTGCTGGTTTTACTTTAAGATCTAGGGTTCTTAGGTCAGATGTAAATTCAACCATAGCTTAGTCTTTTATGTGTTCTCATTTTTTATACATAACTCTTTTGAATAAAATTCTTAACAACCTGACTAAATGTGGTTTAATGATTTATAGGCAAGAATTACCTATCTTACAGTGTTTTGCAAAATCTCCCAACACCTCTGGTAAAATAATCCTTTTAGTGCTGCTATTGCAAGCATATGCCAAAGACCTTCCAATGACTATGAGAGTTTATTTTTGACTTGTGAATTCTAGTCCATCGTCCTGTCCACTGATTTTTACATCATTCACACTAAACTCTTAAGCAGGGGAAGAACTCATTTTCCTCAGAGCCGGAGTCAGTGGAGCCTATGACATGATGACCTGGAGGACCTGAGCTGCCACTGCCTTCTTTCAGATGGCAACCCCCTGTCACAGAACCAGCCTGGGCACTAGTATGAAGATCTGGGGCTGCAGAAGCATGTCAGTCTGACACATGTCTCTGACACTGTTAACATCATCTAGGCCTAGCACTTCACCTCATGGATTCTCCTCAAAGCCATGGTTTATTTTGTTCTGTGCATATTATCTAGTCCAGACTGGTCACAAAAGAACCTGCTGGTCTGCCTGAATCAATGGAGACCTGATCTGTTGAGAAAAAAGGTGACCATATCAAAGAAGGTTCTCAGCCGGCTGTGGCCGCTACCATCAATCCTAAGTCCTTTGATCACTTGCTTTGCCAGATATTTTACCCAGTTTCTCTCCCCCTTTCCCTTGAATACTTCTCCATGTGGCTCCTAGGACGTCACACTCTCCTGATTTTCCTCCCTCTCTTGAGGAGTTTCCTCTCAGTCTTTTCCGGTGCTTACTCCTCATTTTCCTAACTTCCTGAACTGAGTCATCAGCCTTAGTCAACAGACCTCTTTGCTTTTCCACCTACACTCAACTCCCACAGTGATTTCATCCAACAACATGATTCTAAATGCCGAATACAGGCTGACAACACCCCAAACCTTTACGAGTCCAACTTAGGTCCCTTCCTGATATTCAGACCAATATATCCATTGATCCACAGCTGGACATCTAACATGTCCCAAAGTGAACTCCTGACCTCTCCAAGGCAAACCACCTCACCCCATTGTCTTCTCTCATCACAGTCAAATCCACCAAAATGCAGTCAGAATCCAACTGCACTTTACTGTCCTTATTAAGACCACCCTGGTCCAAGCCACTATCATGCCAGCCTAAATAAGAACAAGTCTCTTAAGTGCTCTCCCCCTTCTGCTCTGTGACTCTCCTCAGGGTAGTCCGAGTCTTACAATATTGATACGGCCCATCACCTCTCTGTTCTCCCTTCCTGCTGTCCTCCCCTCTGCCCACCCATCCCTGATGCTCCTGTGACTCCTCAGACCAGCCAGGCTCACTCTCTCCTTTGGGCCTTTGTGCCAGCTGCTCCCCCTCCCCAGTGTTCCTTTCACCTGACTCTACTACTTCCTTTGGTCTTTGCTCACGGTCACCTGCTCAGTGAGGCTTCTGCAGCCCCATCTAAGATGTTAACCCCCTCAAAAAAAGTATCAACTCTCCATGTTATATCTCCTTTCCCTGTCTTATTTATTTTCCTTGGTACTTGTACTAACAGATTCTAGATTTTGCCTATTTAGCTTGACTGTCAACTGTCTCCCTCATCAGAATCTAAGCTTAAGAAGGCAGGCATTTTTTTCTGTTTACGGCCATAGGTGTAGTAGGACAGTATCAGAACAGTGCTTGGCACATAAGAGGTACCTAATTACTCAGCGAGTGAATGGATGCATAGCTGGATGGATTTATGAATCCCTTTTTCACAAACCAGGAAGCAGAGGCTTCGAGTAGTTAGAAAGCCTTTCCAGGTTGGAACTTGAGCCCAGAACTGATTCTACAAGCAGGCTTCTGCTCATAACATGGTGAATATGAATTGACGGGTTGAGATGGTGACACTATGAATAGAAACGAGATCTATTTAGCAAGCCTGCTCTGTTTCACAAGTCAGTAGGCAAGTTCTCCACTGACAGCCTACGAATGTAGTTTTCTTGGGGGAAAAATATTCAAAGAACAATACAGACACAGGGCAACTGTCCTCTTGAGTTGGTCCAAGAATTAAAAAAAAAAAAAAAAGGCAACAATAAGACAGTGCCCCACATTGAGTGAGAGAGCAGAAAAGGGTCTGACTGACAGAAAATGAGAGGAATTAATTCATCAGAACAAAAGAGACCAGAAAGCCTGGACCAAAGGAGAAGCACATGTAGGGGCTCCATGAATGGAATGGTGATTACCAAACAAAACAGTCCTAATAAGATTACAGCTTATAATGAATCTGCTACAAAACTCTGGAATGATGTTAGGATTTTAATAAGTATCCCCCAAAGAGCATTCAGTCAATTTCACAAATGCCCATTCTCATCACTTAATTCTAAGGGGGAAGGAAGATCACGCTACCTATGGCTGCTTCTAAATTAATAATGTGCCTCATTCTTATTATGCCTCAGAAGTAAGGCCACTGTAACATTTCAAGCTGTTTGGGGGAGAGTTTTAATATTCTCGCTGCTAATATAAACAGAACCTTAGAGTTCCAAAGATGCCACATTTGGGATGTAATCCAGGCCACAGTGCCAATTCCAATGTTAACTTTTCAAAATGCCTCATGTACACACTTCATTTGAACAATTAAGGCAATATAAGCTGTCTCCCAGAAAAATGAAAAGGAAAAGAAAAGGTAATTCAGTGTACCCCCCATGATAAAGGCTGCTTAATTTCAATTTCGACAAAGACCACAGTGAGTGCTACATTCTGTCTCTTTTTCTGCATCGTTTTCATAACATCAGCTATCCCTCAGCGTAAAGAATCTGTATTATAAATATAGCCAGTTCCATTCCATGGAGGGGAAAATAGAAAGAGGAAACCCACGTGACTTCTATATACGTTGAAACAGAATCAGAGCAGGCCACACAACTCCCAACCCAGTCAAGATCCAAATGTGGTAGCTGCGCCTCAGCCCCAGCCCAGAAGCTTCCCAGGGGAGTGAAGGCGAGCATGCCACCATACAGGGGTGCTCAAGGCCTCAGGGCACAACGTGCTGCCAAGCCTGTGAGCAGCACACAGCCTCACATCATTGGATACAATCATTTCCAAATAATCCTGGTACCAGTCTCACGACTCAGTCTCTAATGACAGCCCAGCCTCCTGTAGCCACAGCAAATCCCCAGGACTCCCAATACCAACACAGGAAAAATGACAAGTAATAGGACAGTGAATAGGAGAAAGTGAAATGATAAACAAAAGCAGTGGGAGGAGGTACAGTTGTCTGCTTGTTCACGATCTGAACGTAATATTTATCATGCAAGTATACTGTTGTCCTCCTTATACTGGACATAAAAGGGGAAACCAGAGGCATCATGCAATAGAACAAACCAGAGGAGCCAGACTAAAACCCAGGACAAGGCAGTGTGCAGCTCCCCTTGACACCTGATTTTACATACCCCGATAGAGATGCACACATGAACAGACACATAACAACTGCATGTGACATATCAATTTCCTCGTGTTTCCAGCACCTATAAGTGCCTCCAGGAGCAGCAATGAGTAAAAATGGTATTGAACAGCACGGAGAGGCTCAATTTGAGCTACAAAATCATTTCCTCCATTTGTTAATGAGTTAGATGCTCACAGGCTGAGATGGCTCCTTCATTCCGAGGAGCTCCGATTCGGAAAAGAAAAATAACTGCAAAGCATTCTTTTCCTGGAATTAAAAATCAGGTCACAGTAAACTCAAAAATAACTTTGCCAAGGCTAAGGATGGGAATAGAAGAGTTATTCTATAAATAATCACTGACATCCATATTCATTGTGAGCCTTTGAAAGTCGCCGGACAAGTAGTTTCAGAAAAGCACCGGCTGATCTGAACACGCTACTTGAAGAGCATCATCCATATTCACGTCCTAGAGGTGCTCTAATCAACAAATCAAAGTACTCGACTAATTAAATGCTGATTGCTTGTTGCACAAGGGTGAAAGTCAACCATCTTGGCCAAGGTTGGAGTTATTCTAAGAAATGATGATAGTTGGGTTCTTTCAAGCCATTTTGTGCCTAATGAGTACATTACCCCTTAATGAAACTTCATTTAGGCTAATGATTACCTTGGTTTAACAAATAACTAACTGATGACTTCCTGTCTTTCAACGCCCTGAATTTGGTAACTGGCACTGTGAACATGGCTGATAAACGCTGCACACTTTTCTGGGCTCGGCCACACTGACAGTCGAAGGATGATGATCCCATCCTCCTGCCCCACAGAATGACTGCGCAGCTCACGCTGGGGGGAAGGTGGTACCTTCGACAATGAGGCTCGGGGGAGTGTCAGTATCACTGTCCACTGATGAGGCCATTTCCCAAAAATCAAAGCTAAAGGCATGAGATGACTCATGCTGAAGGGCAATACAGGGCTTCCAGCATCTTATTGTTACCTCCCTAGGGAAATCCCAAGAGCTGCTTCTAATTGCTAATGTTCAGTGTATGATTTCCTTATCATTACTGCTATTTACCCTTTTTTCCTTAGGATGGCATTACCATGTTTACCTGAAGGGTAATGTGCACTTTAGCTAAATGAGAAAATCATTCTGTCTCTCTAATCCTTAGGAATTTTGCAGACGATGCTGCTTACATCAATTTAAAGTATCTCACCAAGTCATCAACAAAAATTATTTACTCTACCTGGCTTACAACTTTTTGATTTGTGGCTTGCTTTCTAACGGTGCATGTGTAAACAAGAAACTATTTCGATCAGGAGCGATGCCACTCTTACCTAACTGTCTCTCCTTCATAAATTAATCAGGCAGATGAGAGGTACATCAGAGAAAACCCCTCTTAAGTAATGTGAGTTAATGATGTGCTGCCACTTTCAAAAGGAGGCGCAAAGTAGAATTCTTCCCAAAGCTGGGATACTGTCGACATGAGGAACACCTCTGGTTAGTGGGTAAGAGTTTAGGCTCTGGATCCCAACAGATCTGGATTTCAACCATGCTATATATTTGTCTGGGTTGGTTCATTAAATCAGCTCAAGCCTTGGTGTGCTCCTCTGTAAAATGGAAATCATTACCCCTAACTCTTGCTCTGTTATAAGGCGTTGACTACTATATCATACCTACAAAGTTTTAAGCACTGGCTTAATAAACATAGATGCTAATGTCATTTTTAACTTTATTCTTAATATTATCAGTCATGTCCTGCCAGCAGCCTAACAGTTTTCAAAAGAGCAGAGGTTTTTGTAAACTTGATCAAACAAAACCTAGAGAGTTGGTTGCATCCCACCCCCACCACTGTGTGTTCAGGAGAACACACCACCCTGCCAAGGCTGGCTCAGCTCTGATGCGGAAGCAAGCCAGCAGGCTGACAAAAGGGAAACATATTGATTGATTTTTAAGACTCATCAATAAATAGCATCACCACCACCTCATGGTCAAGGTAGAAATATGAGTTAGCCTTCATTTCACCTGCCCGCTCCAATTTCTTTTGTTCAACACATCATGTTATTCCATAGGATCTGCCTTTAAATCTCATGCCCAATTCTCCACTCCTCTCCACTCACTTTCAGCCCTAGACCCCAGGCATCATCTATCTGCTCAGCTGCAATACTGCAACTTACCTTGCTTCTGTCCCCACTTCTCATCTCACATCAACGCCAGCCAGACCAAATTCAGTCTCCATCCAACTGTCAGACTCACCAGCTTAAAGCCCCTTCATGACTGCCCATCACCTCTGAGATCAAGTCCAACTCTGAAACAGGCCTCCTCTGACCCTGCCATCACACATCCCATAATAGTCACCCTCCCTATGCACTCCAGGGGCACTGTACTGCTCCTCAAACCCACCCCCACCCCTGGACTATGCACATGTGTCTTCCTCTGCATAACAGGGACTCCCTGGCTCTTAGGTCAGCAGGCTCCCTCCTTGTCATCAGGATGCAACTAAGACATTTTCTCCTAAGAAGTGAGAATCCCAATGACTCCCAAGATGATTTATGACCTGTCATAGTGCCCCATCCATTTCTTTACAACAGTCTTTTCCACCTGAATGCCACTCTGGGTTGTTCACCTGCATCTCTCCACTAGACCGCAGGCTTTGCAAGAGCAACTGGGACCCACCTTTCATTTGCTGTCCTGCTGTCTGCACTTCAGCAGAGTATTTGGCAAACAGTAACTTAGCAGGGCTTCCCAGGTGGCACTAGTGGTAAAGAACCCTCTTGCCAACGTGGAGACCCAGGAGATGCGGGTTCGATCCCTGGGTCAAAAAGATCCCCTGGAGGGGGACATGGCAACCTACTCCAATATCTTTGCCTGGAGAACCCCATGGACAGAGAAGCCTGGGGGGCTACAGTCCATGGGGTTGCAAGAGTCAGACATGACTGAAGCAACTTCATGCACACACAGTAACTTAATAAAAAATGAACATGTCTGGTGGTGTCATGGAGTCAAGCAAGATTTAGACTTTTTTTGCATGGTTTCAGGGTAAAGAGAAAACTCATAAGAGCAAGAGTTAAGAGGCAGCGGGCACATCCAAGTGAAAGGAAGGCATCCTTGTCTCAAAAAATCTGCTTGAACTCTAAGTAGTGAGGTTCGTGTCCCTTCGAGTATTCAAGTAGGGACTAGTTGACATTTCATAGGAAAAGACTGACTGGACCACACAGCCTGGCTGGTGGTTTTCATCTCTAAGACTCTGGAGATGAGAAAGTTCAGGCCTTGGCAGCGCCCTTCCCAGCAGGGTGGCAGGAAAGGAGATGCCAGGACCATGCACAGAGGCCCAGCAGCTGTACCAGCTGCGGCCGTGACTACAAGCGTCCCAGTGTCATAGGCAACTAGCTTTGCTCCTGTCCCCACTTCTTATCTCACATCACCCACAGCCCCACCAAATCCAGTCTCCATCCAACCATCAGTCTCAGATCCTGAAACATGACTTCTTGGCCTCAGTTTTACAGAACATGCCCCATCAAGTCCAGCCACTAGTGAGGGCAAAACTATACTTCTCACTGCTCAGGAAACACAAACAGAGGCCCATCTCTGTGCAGGCTGGCCCAGGCTAGTCTCTGTAACAGAGGGACAGTTAAGTAAGAGGAAAAACAAACAGCTAACGAAGCTTGTTACAGAATGCTCACGTGTGCCTGACAAGGTTCTAAGCCTCTGCAAGTGAACTCTCATCCTCAGAGTTAACCAGAGTGCTAGGAGAAAAGCATATCACTGCTACCACTGGATGGAGCAATAACATGAAGACGCCAAGAGAGGTCAACACACAAGGCCTAAGGTCAAATATTCTACAAGTGTTAAAGCCATGATGAGGACCTGGGCAGACCAATCAGAAAACACATGCACAACCTTAACAACAGACTGTAGCAAAGAAACTTGAAAGCAAGACTCACGGCGTAGCATCTTTTTCAGCTGCTCTAGAAGAACTGTGGGTGGTGTCCAAAAACCCACTGAACACATTTGTTAATGTTGGCAGACTAGAACAGATTCCAAGAAGCCAACAAGAACCCCTAAGCCAGTGCACACTGAAGGGTGGGTTCAAGGAAGGAGTTCCCAAGAATGTGGACACAAAGCCCTGGAGTGGTTGAGAGCCCAGACAAGGCCCTACAGCTTATGCACCAAGGTGCACGGGCCTCCCAGATGACCCATGCTGAGGGCCGGACCCCACAAGGGCTGCCGAACTTCAGGGCCTGCCAAGCACACAGAGAGGTATGTATGAGTCCCTGCTGGCTGGAAAAGCCAGACAAGGGGAAATGATTTGAGAGAGGCTCACAGAAAAATGGGAGAAGCCTGGGCAGCCACACGGCTGATTCCTGGCCCTTCCCTTTACCGCTCGGGCACAGGAGACAAATGAATTGCTCTACTGGGCCTCTGTCCCCCTACCCGTGTTACCCAACTGCTTCTTAGGACTATTATGAGACGCAATTTAACAGGCATTTTTAGGATATGCTAATATAATCGTACAAATTGAAGTTGCTTTTAATCTGCTACAACCAACACAATTAATATAAGTAGGAAAAATGTCACATAAATATCATCATAGCTGACATTTATTAAGCAGTAACCATGTGCCAGACAACACCTTATGCGATATACTTGGGTTGTTTTATTTAATTCTCAAATGCACCATAAAAATAGGACAATTAACCCCATTTCACAAGTAAGGAAACAGAGTGAGAAATTAAGGAAGTTGCCAAAGGGTGGCTGTTGTTTGGTTACTAAGTTGTGTCTAACTCTTTGCGATCCCATGGACTGTAGCACACCAGGCCCCTCTGTTCTTCACTATTTCCCAGAGTTTGCTCAAAGTCATGTCCATCGAGCCAATGATGCCATCCAACCATCCTCTGTTGTCCCCTTCTCCTCCTGCCTTCAATTTTCCAGCATCAGAGTCTTAACCAATGAGTCAACTCTTCACATCAGGTGGCCAAAATATTGGAGCTTCAGCTTCAGCATCAGTCCTTCCAATGAATATTCAGGGTTGATTTCCTTTAGGATTGACTGGTTTGATCTCCTTGCTGTCCAAGGGACTCTCAAGTGCCAAAGGGACACTATACCTAATAAGCCCCAGATCCCAGAAATGAATGACCAGGTGATGGCAGAAGGTACATGCCAAACCACAACCACACCAGCCTCTCTGGAATAAGAGTGCACAACACGCTGTCACCAAATACATATAGTTTTAACAAGTATAGTCCTTTGTCCTAAGTGACACAGATTTTCTTGGATCCAGCCTCAGGTCACCGGAATCTCCTTTTGTCCAGGTTCTCTGACATCCAGCTTGAGGTCTCTGACTGGTTGACAAGTCTCGTTCACTGCTGTCAGAGGCCAGCGTGTCCATCCCTCTGCCCGGGTCACTGACTCAACCCCGAAGCCCCGCAAAGGGCACGTGCAAGCCCAGAGCAAGCCTACCAGTAGAGAGGCTTCCCAGGAGGATCTGTTGTAAGTTGGAACCACGATACCAGCACATGCATTCTCCTGATTTATTATCACGGGTAAGGGATGGTGAATAAATGATTTATAGATGCACATATATTTCCTTCGTGATCATCTCAATCAAACTTTTTTTAAACTGTCTGGAAAAAGGCACAGGCTTCAGTTTCGGCACTTCTTTGAAGACTGGCCCTGGGTTTGCATTGGCTGTACCTCCAGGTTACAACAGACCACCTGGGTTCCCACCCACCTGTTGTGAGATGCTAAATGAGGCACCACCAGGGTTGAATTAAGGACAGGGGGCAGCAGGCGGAGAGGAAGTGGAGGAGGGAGCTACCCTGCGTTGTGACTGAGCAACAGAGGAACTTTATCTGAGCACAGGAGATGTGCTGGGCCCTGTGCGGGATGCTTCCTGGGGCTGTTTGAGGATTAAATGAAATGGAGCATGTGAGGGCTCAGCCCACGCTCCACACACGCTGATGCTGCTTGCCTGTGATTTACTATCAAGATGATTCTTTTTAATGATCATCCCCCACGAATCCCAAATCCTACATGGCTTACAATCAGAGCGCAGCTTATTCATTTAACTTAAAAAATGAATTCCATCCTTTAATGTCTCTAAAAAGCAGGCGAAAAGGATGGAAATACAGAGTCCCCAGGCACAGTGATTCACATCGTGTCTCACCCCCACTAACTCCCCTCCTAACCCCCGAGAAAAGCCAGCCTCACCAAGCACACTCCCCACCATATCCCTCCTCCTCTCCCAGTTGAAATGTCCTTTTTTCTTTGGCCCTAATTATTTTGACTGGCTTAGCCTCTCTCCCAACCACAGAGAGAGACATTTTTTTGCCCTATTTACAAGGAAGGAGGAGAGAGAAAAATGGGGTTGGCAAATCCAGGATTCTCTTCAGTGGCCGCCAAGGCAGGGAGCTCCACGGACGTGCCCGTATTAATGGTTACACAGACAACCATGTGAACTTCGGGATACTGTCTCTATTTTTACAGGTGAGGAGATGGAACCTAAGAGGGGTTAAGAAAATTGCCCAGATGGGAGAGACTGAGCTTTTCACAGCTCCATTCTGCCTCTCTAAAAGAGGCTGTGCCATCCAAACACCTTTTCTATACCTGAAAGAAAACCACACAGACCTACCCGTGGTCTACAAGGAACATGGATGTGAGAGAGCTGCCCAACGGTGAGGCCCTGTCCCACCCCTTCCCAGTGGCGTGACCATCAGTCAGCAAGGTCTCTGACCCCTTCCATACATTTTCGCATTCACGGCCCGGGGATGATAACTCTTACTTCATAGCGTTGTGGTGAGAATTCAAAGAGCACACTCAATAAGTGTCATTTCCTCTCTTTTACCTGATGAGCCAGCTTAAAAGAAATTTCATTTGGAGTCTCCTGAATGTGGCAGCAGCAATGTTTTCTCCCTTTCAATATCAAATCCCTCACCATGGTAAGAATTACTTGCAAAGAGTGTTTACTATTTCCTATTTCCACAATATATTTTCCATTAGGTAATTCAAAGTTATTAACGCTGCCACAGCCGTAAAGAAGCAGGCCACGTCTGAGCCAGCACTGCATGTGAACCTCATGCTGCCAATGATTGCTTCTGACCCTAAGTAGCTATGGAGGTATGTTGATGTTGCTCTGATATGACTCATATAGATAGAGACACTGTAAATATCCTTCCCAAAGTTGGAAGCAGGCAGCATTACCACTGGCAGCAAATGTGAAACCATTGTCACAATAATTTGTTGAGGCAAGAGCTGCAAGAGTGGCTTGTGTGACAGATGAGAAGGTGTCAGATTGGATTGAATCAGACCAACCACGTAGTGCTCAACTGTGCTCTGCTCTGCTTCCCTTCCGGCCGCCTGAGAGTTCAGGCCCCATGTCAGTCAAACCCTACGCAAAGCCAAACCCAACCCTCCAGCCTGGAAACAGCCAGGAAATTATGTTATGTCAGAAGGTGGAAAATTGATTCAAATGGCCAATTAGCACAGTTACTGGGATCAAGTTTAAAAAAGGATTCACATAATACACTTCATACACAAATATAAAACCACAAGAAAAGCAGGGAAAGAAAACTCTTCCAAAAACTAAATCTAATAAATGCATAATTTGTGTTCTTGGGCTTTAAAACTCAAGGACTCTTCGTGCTTTCAGTGTTCTACTGCAGCCTTCTCCAGCCTGTGTATTTGCCAACACAACTAGATTCGATATTGATTTCTTGTTTCAAAGCCAAGAACTGAAAGAGCCTGGGACCAAATATACGATCCAGGATGGCTGATTTTCCTCCTTGCATCTCCAATTCTAAGGAATTTTAGGGTGACATTTTCACCCTGATATACATAAGACAATGAGGCAACATGATGGGAGATGTCAGTTGTATAACATCAGTTTAGTGACTTTCAGTCTCCTTTTCTTTAGCAGATAAATACACATACTCACACATCCTGTAACAGGCAAAAGAAACTGGGCCAAGTTTTGTATGAATTCATCTCAAAGAAACACTGAAAATGGAATGATCAAAAGAATGGAGAGCTCCCTTGCTTTCTTATTACTTCTCAGGCAAGGGCTGTGTAAACTATTTAACTTGGTAGGGGACTCTTAAAGCAATATCAACATCTTCATTTTTTGGAGAATTAAGAATGAGCCATGTGCACTTGTGTCTGAAATGTCTGCAAATAATCAGGTTTGTTTGAGTCGTGTCATTCTGTTCCTTATAACCTCTGAGCAATTCTGTTTATTAACCTGGGGTGGTACAGGAGAGAATACAGAACACAATTCTAATACAGTCTGGGCACTGAGTCTGGGATCAGGGGTCATCTGGAGAGGGAAAGAAAGCCTTTACCCAGTAAGCCATCACTGCGAGTCCCAGAGTTTTCATGTTCTAGATGAGCCATCCACTGGGCACGGGTGGGCAGGAGTAGCTGGGGTAGGGGGGAAGGTTTGCCCAGGGTTCTGTGTTACAGTTTTCATCTTCTAATTGTCTGTGTCCCCTCAGTCCTGTTTTATTCCAGTTAAGGATTGAGATCTGCCAATAAGCCTGGCCTGCACAATATGGCTAGAGTTTGAGAGCTTACTTCATCCCCCTTGTAGTCTGTCTGCAAGCCCATGAGCTATGATTCCTGCCAGTGAGCCAAAGCATATGGAAACACAGTCCTCCTCACCTCAGTAGCCAGAACATCATTGCTGGGAGATGAGCTTCGAGTAGCACTCAGCCCAATGGACACCTGAAGCCCACAGACAAAGCACACCCAGCATGACAGCTCTGGAAGGAACCTCCCAAGCCCCACTTCGGTGCTATTTCTTTAAAGACGGGACAGGAAGGCCCAGAGAAGTAGGGGACTACAAGGCTTCACTTGATCTCCCGTTATCCTGGGTCACATTTTAGCACAACAGTTAAAAGCAAGATCTTCAATGTCAAACACATCTCAGTTTCCACCTCAGTTACCCGTTAACTGTGAAACCTTGAGCAAGTAAGTTGTTAAGTATCTGAGGTCCCATTACCATAACTATAAAATGAGGGGACTAATGACACCTACCTCAATAGGGGTGTTGCTAAGAATCCATGATGGATCACATGAAGCGTTTAGCACCCAGTCTCTGGCATGTAACAAACATGTGATATGTTGTCACTAGCCTGATGATGATGGTGTGGTTTCTTAGCATTTCTTCAAATTGTGACAGGACTCTCTCATCCACCTTGGCCTGAATCATTTGCATGCTGCCTAGTGAACAATCTCATCTTGCTCAGGTGAGGAGGACCCCGTATGGTTACCTGTTTAGTCCGTGACTGACCTAGAAGCCCAGGGCTGGGGCAAGGAGTCTTAGCCCTTTCAGGCTGCATTTCCAAACTTTCCTGAATTTGTATTTTGTTCACTGTCAGATTTTCTTCTCCTGCCACTGAGCTTCCTTGTAGCAGACAAGGTCAGAGGCTCAGCATCTTACACATGAAAACAGTTCCAGGCAGTGGCTGGACTAAGGACTCTGGGTTTTCTGCAGGAGGAGGCATCCATGGCCCCAGGCTCTGCCCCTGACCGCCCAGGCCCCAGCTGCTGCTGTCTGGGAGGCAAGCAGTGAGCTGGGTCTGGGGAGGTCAAATCAATGGACCCTGGTCTCAGTGCACTGCAGCAGCCTCTGAACCTCACTGAGGACCCTTGCAGGAATGCAGAAGCTAGAGATGACACAAGGGCCAAGTCTGAGGCCCACAGTCATGGGCTTAATTCTGGATTAGGAGGGAAGAGTGGAGAGGGAAAGCAAAATCATCAGCATTGTCGCCATCACAGTGGCACTTAACCTTTGCTGAGCACTGGCTATTTGGACTGCATGGTTAATTGTCACTGTTCCCATTTCACTCATGAGAACGCCGAGGCTTAGCAAGGATCAATGAGGAAGCAAAGTCACACAGCAAGGAACTTGTAGAAACAAGCTTCAAACCCAGGGGGTTTCAGAGATTGCCTGCATGGCTCTACTGACAAGTGCCCCCAATGGCTCATACTCACACTCAGGAGCCAAGCAAGCTCCATGCAGGGCCACAAGTATGTTCTCTCATGTAATCTCCAGCAAACCTCTAGCCCTGGGTGCCACTTCCCATTATACAGAAGAGGAAACTGGAGCTCAAAGTGGGTGCCAAGGCTGGTGTCTGACTCTAAACCCTGAGTGTCTGAAGCACCAAGAAAGGACTAGTTTGGGAATTGGGAAACCTGCTTCTGGTCCCCCCTTAGCCACTCACTGACTGCACATCCCAGGCTAAGTCAGTAATCTGGATGGGCCCTTGGTTCCATATGTGAAATGGGATAGCGGTCCCTGCTTCCCAGAGTTCTAGCAAGGCTCCAGAGGAAGAGGGCAACTCATGCATTTGGGAGAGCGGATATCACTGTGGCAGCAATGACCTTCATCCTGGCCATGATTGCTGCTGGATGCAGCACGGTCCCAGATCAAACCCAAATACTGCCCTGGTGCTACCATTTTCATTCATTCTATTTCAAAGCAAGAAGAATAGCAACAGAATATGCACCCGAAACACCCACATATTTAATGTGCATCCATTCACATCTGCATTCAACTTATATCACCACTAGGAAATGCAGACCAAAGAAAATTGCTACCAAAAGTCTTTAAGGATTAGGAGCTTTGTCACTGCATTCACACAAATCCCAATAATCAGCATAGCATCCAGTCCAGGATCTATCACACAAGTCCACCAGGCTCCTCTGTCTATGGAATACTCCAGGCAAGAATACTGGAGTGGGTTGCCATTTCCTTCTCCAGGGATCAAACCTGGGTCTCCTGCACTGCAGGCGGATTCTTTACCATCTGAGCCACCAGGGAAGCCCTCTATCACACAATAGGAGCTCAAATATTTCTAAATAATACTGACTAGCTAACCAATTACTACTATTTGCTAAGAACCAGGTACTGTCTTATCTCAATATAGTAAGCCCCATACATAGAAACCTTCAAGTTGCAAATTTTCAAAGATGAGAACCTGCATTCCATCAATGTCAGGCGTGAGTGAAACTGCAGCTTGCCATCCCGTCTCCTATCGTGGACGATCCTTCAAGTCTGCCATCTCCCACTCTCTTGGCCTCCTCCAGTCAGTAACTCTTTTTGCCTGTTCACTTGATGCCAGCCCCTATATGCCAGATGCTGTACTGTGCTACTCTACTTTTCAAGGTACAGTACTGTAAGATTAAAAATGCTTTGTTTTTTGTTTCCTTTTTTGTCTTCTAATTTATTTTTAATTGGATGATAATTGCTTTACAATGTTGTATTGGTTTCTGCTGTACAACAATGTGAAGCAGCCATAAGTATATGTATATCCCCTCCCATCCTACCCCTTTAGGTTGTCACAGAGCACCGGTTTGAACTCCCTGTGTAATATAGCAACTTCCCACTAGCTATCTGTTTTGCATATGGTAATGTATATGTTTCAGTGCTACTCTCTTAATTCGTCCCACCCTCTCCTTTCCCCGTTGTGTCTACAAGTCTGTTCTCTATGTCTGCATCTTCCGGTCCTGCAAATAGGTTCATCAGTACCATTTTCCTAGATTCTGTATATATGTGTCAATATGCAATATTTGTTTTTCTCTTTCTGACTTACTTCACTCTGTATAACAAGCTCTAGGTTCATCCAACTCAGTTCAACGGACTCAAGTTCGTTCCTTTTTATGACTGAGTAATATTCCACTGTATATATATACCATAACTTCTTTATCCATTCATCTGTCAATGGATGTCTAGGTTGGTTCCATGTCCTGGCTATTGTAAGTAGTGCTGCTGTGAACATTAGAGTACATGTATCTTTATGAATTATGATTTTCTCAAAGTATATGCCCAGTAGTGGGATTGCTGGGTCATATGCTTGTTTTTTATGTATTCTTTGTGTGAAAAGTATTATAAATCAATCACAGTACAGTACTATATAGCTGACTGTGTTAGTTGGGTACCTAGGTTAACTTCATTGAACTTATGAACACACTCTGGGAATTGAACTCATTCATACGTAAGGGACTTACTGCACTCTTCCCAACCTAGGAAATAGATGTTATTTTTATTCTTATTTTATCAATGAAAAAACTGAAGTTTAGAGAGGAAAAATAAATCAGCCAAGGCCACAGAGCTGGTAAGTGGTGAAGCCAGAACTCCAGTCCCAGCCCATCTGAGTCAAGCCCAGAGCCCTTCTACTGTACTGCCACCTAGCTACAACCAGAACCGTTCAGACACCAGAAAGGTATCTCACTTCTTGAGGCCAAGTGGGCCCTCACAGGGCACCAGTTTCACTATTCATTCAGAAAGCAGGGATCAAGTCTATCTGGTTCACCACTATTTCCCTAAAGCACAATTCTAGCACCTTGCGATCACTCAACAAGAACAAAATTTTCAATGACTGAATAAGGGTTTCTTGATAGCTGTGGTTCACACCCTCAAACCAATTAGGATCAATAATGAGACAGAGGCTTAATAAAACAAACAAAACCAGTGCCTCACACACCAGGTGCCAGTTTCAGGACATATATGATTTGAGCTAACCAGGGGGTGAAAGGAGACATTAGTGGAGCTCAAGGAAGCCTCCTGAGAAGGAATCTGCCCTTGAGCTCATTTTGCAGGAAGTTAATAATTTAAATAAGAGATAATGGGAGGCAGAATTCACAGCACATTGAATCATAATCATTTTGCTGTAGAAATATTCCATTCCTATGCAAATATATGTTTTAATTAGTAAGTTCTATCCCAATTTAAAAAAAAGAAAACCTCAATGTTTCCATTCCAAGGGAAAAAATAAATATTTGCTCCTTAATTAGGTGCACACCAAATGTGTGATACTGTGAACTAAATATTCACAATACTGTGAACTAAATATTCACAAGCACTATGACTCAGGCAAATGAAAGATAAACCCTTGCCCAATGATGAATAAATACAAGCTGGGGTTGATGGGTAGCAATGTATGTAATTTCGATAGGAGAAAATGTTTTGAACATTTACTATGTGCTAAGAACCAAGCTCTGCATAGGCTTTCTCAACTAGGATCTAAGAGGAAGCTGTTTTTGCTCCTACAGAAAACAGGCATATTCCTTCTAAGAAATGTCAAAACTCTGACTTCCATCTAGGCAAAGACATAAACTTTCTTCCAAGCAGCCTCAGCTCCTTGCAGAACTCACCTTCCACCCGTGTACAGCCTTCACAGCCCTACAGAGCATGGTTCTCCAGCAAGAGGATAACCGTGCTCTACAGGGCCCCTGAGATTAGACTCCCCCACCTTTAACTAGAGAAGATGCATCAACTAAGCTCTTGGGACAAGACAGAAAGCCAGAGCACTACCAAACCTAATGTACAAGGAAAACCAGATGAGAGCAACCTTCCTGGAATGTAATGTTAGTGAGTGGCAATTTTACACAATCTCATACCACAATAAACACAGACATGAAGGAGTATAATTCAAAATGTGTATGAATTTTTAAATATGAAACCTAAAACTTCAAAGGAATTTAAGGTTTCTGGAAGACTGCTTCAGGCTACACCCAAACTTCTCAGCAATATGGATCATGTTTCTCTACATGGGGCATTTCTGGTAGAAAGTTCTTTAAGGCTCTGGGTTAGTCAAATTTTGTGGCTTCCAGATCTGCCTGGAAACCACAAGGTATCTCTGGGATGACTGCTTATTTCTGATCTGATCCATGAGGGCTCACTATGAAGGGAATTCCCCAGACACTAGGCTAGCTGCAAGTGCCTGGGAATATGTAACTCCCTATTCCAGAGGTAAAGTAACTGAGATCTGAAGAGGTCGGAACTGGCCCAAGGTCAAAAAGTAGCAGAGCTGCGGGGTCAATCCAGGCTCAAATTCAAAATATGGTCTCTCTGTTATAGGAATAAATGACCCAGATGACACACTGAAATGTTCAATGAAAAGATGACTCCTCACAAAATGCTCCCTATCAGATGAGTGGCACTCACAGAATGATTCAAGGCATGGCAGGGGAATGGGACATCAAAGTGAAGCCCAAATGACCAAAAGGAATCAGACAGAGAAAGGGTGATATATTTGGTAGGTGAAGACCATCTTCTGATGGGCGGGGCCATGCTCAGTAAATCTTTAATCCAATTTTCTGTTGATGGGTGGAGCTGTGTTCCCTCCCTGTGGTTTGACCTGAGGCCAAACTATGGTGGAGGTCATGAAAATAATGGCCACCTCCTTCAAAAGGTCCCATGCAGTCACTGCTGCACTCAGTGCCCCCGATCCTGCAACAGGCCACTGACGACCCACGCCTTCGCCAGAGACTCCTGGACACTCATAGGCAAGTCTTGGTGAGTCTCTTGTGGGGTCACTGCTCCTTTCTCCTGGGTCCTGGTGCACACAAGGTTTTGTTTGTGCCCTCCAAGAGTCTGTTTCTGCAGTCCTGTTTAAGTTCTGGTGGCTCTGTGGTGGGGTTAATGGTGACCTCCTCCAAGAGGGCTTATGCCATAGCCAGGTCTGCTGCACCCAGAGCCCCTGCCTCTGTGGCAGGCCACTGCTGACCCATACCCCAACAGGAGACACTCAAACACTCAAAGGCAGGTCTGACGGCTCAGTCTCTGTAGATTCTCCTGGTGCACACCAGGTTTTATTTGAGCTCTCCAAGCATCTCTGGCGGGTATGGGATTTGATTCTAAATGTGATTTTGTCCTTCCTACTGTCTTGCTGGGGCGTCTCCTTTGCCCTTGCACGTGCGGTATGTTTTGTGGGTGGGATCCAACATTCTCCTGTCAACAGTTGTTCAGCAATGATTTGTAATTTTGGAGTTCTTGTGGGAGAAGATGAGGCCACATCCTTCTACTCCACCATCTACATCCTCAGTAATTCCCTCGCACCTGAGGCTTCCATAAGCCTCCATTCTTTATCCATCAGAGGGCAGACAGAATGAAAACCACAATCACAGAAAATTAATCACAGTGGTCATATGGACCACAGCTTTGTCTAATTCAGTAAAGCCATGAGTCATGCCTTGTAGGGCCACTCAAGATGGATGAATCACCTGGAGAGTTCTGACAAAACAAGGACCACTGGAGAAGGAAATGGAAAACCACTTCAGTATTCTTGCCTTGGGAATCTCATGAACAGTATGAAACGGCAAAAAGAAAGGACACAGAAAGATGAATTCCCCAGGTCAGTAGGTGCCAAATATGCTATCAGAGAACAGTGGAGAAACAACTCCAGAAAGAATGAAGAGATGGAGTAAAAGCAAATACAAACCCAGTTATGGATGTGACGGGTGATGGAAGTAAAGTCTGATGCTGTAAAGAACAATATTTCATAGGAACCTAGAATGTTAGGACCATGAATCAAGGTAAATTGGATGTGGTCAAACAGGAGATGACAAGAGTAAACATTGACATTTTAGGAATCGGTGAACTAAAATGGACTGGAATGGGTGAATTTATCTCAGATGACAATTACATCTACTACTGTGGGCAAGAATCCCTTAGAAGAAATAGAGAAGTCCTCATAGTCAACAAGAGAGTCCAAAATGCACTACTTGGATGAAATCTCAAAAATGACAGAACAATCTCTGTTCATTTCCAAGGCAAACCATTCAATATCACAGTGATCCAAGTCTATTCCCCGACCAGCAATGCTGAAGAAGCTGAAGTTGAACGGTTCTATGAAAACATACAAGACGTTCTAGAACTAACACCCCAAAAAGATGTCCTTTTCATTACAGGGGACTGGAATGCAAAAGTATGAAGGCAAGAGATATCTGGAATAACAGGCAAATTTGGCCTTGGAGTACAGAATAAAGCAAGGCAAAGGCTAACAGAATTTTGCCAAGAGAATGCACTGGTCATAGCAAACACCCTCTTCCAAATACACAAGAGAAGACTCTGCACATGGACATCAGCAGATGGTCAATACTGAAATCAGTTTGATTACATTCTTTGCAGTCAAAGATGAACAAACACTATACAGTCAACAAAAACAAGACCAGGAACTGCCTGTGGCTCGGATCATGAATTCCTTATTGCCAAATTCAGACTTAAATTGAAGAAAGTAGGGAAAACCACTAGACCATTCAAGTGTGACCTAAATCAAATCCCTTACGATTATACAGTGGAAATAAGAAATAGATTCAAGGGATTAGATCTGATAGACAGAGTGCCTGAAGAACTATGGATGGAGGTTCCTGACAGTGTACAGGAGACAGTGATCAATACCATCTCTGAGAAAAAGAAATGCAAAACAGCAAAATGGTTGTCTGAGATAGTCCTACAAATAGCTAAGCAAAGAACAGAAGCAAAAGGCAAAGGAGAAAAGGAAAGATATACCCATTTGAATGCAGAATTCCAAAGAATAGCATGAAGAAATAAGAAAGCCTTCCTCAGTGATCAATGAAAAAAAAAATAGAGGAAAAAATAGAATGGGAAAGACTAGAGATCTCTTCAATAAAATTAGAGATACCAAGGGAACATTTTATGCAAAGAAAGGCAAAATAAAGGACAGAAATGGTATGGACCTAACAGAAGAAGAATATATTAACAAGACGTGGCAAGAATACACAGAAGAACTATACACAAAAGATCTTCATGGCCCAGATAACCACGATGGTGTGATCACTCACCTAGACCCAGAAATCCTGAAATGTGAAGTCAAGTGGACCTTCAGTTCAGTTCAGTTCATTTCAGTCATTCAGTCATGTCCGACTCTTTGCTACCCCATGAATCGCAGCACACCAGGCCTCCCTGTCCATCACCAGCTCCCGGAGTTCACTCAGACTCACGTCCATTGAGTCAGTGATGCCATCCAGCCATCTCATCCTCTGTCATCCCATTCTCCTCCTGCCCTCAATCCCTCCAAGCATCAGAGCCTTTTCCAATGAGTCAACTCTTCGCATGAGATGGCCAAAGTACTGGAGTTTCAGCTTTAGCATCATTCCTTCCAAAGAAATCCCAGGGCTGATCTCCTTCAGAAGGGACTGGTTGGATCTCCATTCAGTCCAAGGGACTCTCAAGAGTCTTCTCCAACACCACAGTCCAAAAGCATCAATTCTTCAGTGCTCAGCTTTCTTCACAGTCCAACTCTCACATCCATACATGACTACTGGAAAAACCATAGCCTTGACTAGACGGACCTTTGCTGGCAAAGTAACGTCTCTGCTTTTGAATATGCTATCTAGGTTGGTCATAACTTTCCTTCAAAGGAGTAAGCGTCTTTTAATTTCATGGCTGCAGTCACCATCCGCAGTGATTTTGGAGCCTCCCAAAATAAAGTCTGACACTGTTTCCACTGTTTCCCCATCTATTTCCCATGAAGTGATGGGACCAGATGCCATGATCTTCGTTTTCTGAATGTTGAGCTTTAAGCCAACTTTTCACTCTCCTCTTTCACTTTCATCAAGAGGCTTTTTAGTTCCTCTTCACTTTCTGCCATAAGGGTGGTGTCATCTGCATATCTGAGGTTATTGATATTTCTCCCGGAAATCCTGATTCCAGCTTGTGCTTCTTCCAGCCCAGTATTTCTCATGATGTACTCAGCATAGAAGTTAAATAAGCAGGGTGACAATGTACAGCCTTGACGTACTCCTTTTCCTATTTGGAACCAGTCTGTTGTTCCATGTCCAGTTCTAACTGTTGCTTCCTGACCTGCATATAGGTTTCTCAAGAGGCAGGTCAGGTGGTCTGGTATTCCCATCTCTTTCACAATTTTCCACAGTTTATTGTGATCCACACAGTCAAAGGCTTTGGCATAGTCAATAAAGCAGAAATAGATGTTTTTCTGGAACTCTCTTGCCTTTTTGATGATCCAGCAGATGTTGGCAATTTGGTCTCTGGTTCCTCTGCCTTCTCTAAAACCAGCTTGAACATCTGGAAGTTCACCGTTCACGTACTGCTGAAGTGGGCCTTAGGAAGCATCATTACGAACAAAGCTAAAGGAGCTGATGGAATTCCAGTTGAGTTATTTCAAATCCTAAAAGATGATGCTGTGAAAGTGCTGCATTCAAGATGCTAGCAAATTTGAAAACTCAGCAGTAGCCACAGGACTGGAAAAGGTTGGTTTTCATTCCAATCCCAAAGAAAGGCAATGCCAAAGAATGTTCAAACTACCACACTACTGCGCTCATTTCACATGCTAGCAAAGTAATGCTCAAAATCCTCCAAGCCAGGCTTCAACAGTATGTGAACTGTGAACTTCCAGATGTTCAAGCTGGATTTAGAAAAGGCAGAGGAACCAGTGATCAAATTGCCAACATCTACTGGATCATAAAAAAAGCAAAAGAGTTCCAGAAAGATATCTATTTCTGCTTTATTGACTACGCCAAAGTCTTTGACTGTGTGGATCACAACAAACTGTGGAAAATTCTTAACGAGATGGGAATACCAGACCACATTACCTGCCTCCTGCAAAATCTGTATGCAGGTCAAGAAGCAACAGTTAGAACTGTACATGGAACAACAGGCTGATTCCAAATTGAGAAAGGAGTACGTCAAGTCTGTATACTGTCACCCTGCTTATTTATATTTTATGCAGAGTACATCATGCAAAATGCTGAGCTGGATGAAGCACAAGCTGGAATCAAGATTTCCAGGAGAAATATCAATAACCTCAGATATGTAGATGACACCACCCTTGTGGCAGAAAGCAAAGAAGAACTAAAGAGCTTCTTGATGAAAGTGAAAGAGGAGAGTGAAAAAGTTGGCTTAAAACTCAACATTCAGAAAACTAAGATCTTGGCATCTGGTCCCATCACTTCATGGCAAGTAGATGGGGAAACAATGGAAATGATGAGAGATTTTATTTTGGGGGCCTATAAATTCCCTGCAGATGGTGACTGCAGCCATGAAATTAAAAGATGCTCCTTGGAAGAAAAGTTATGACCAAACTAGACAGCATATTAAAAAGCAGAGACATTACTTTGCCAATAAAGGTCTGTCTAGTCAAAGCTATGGTTTATCCAGTGGTCATATATGGATTGAGAGTTGGACTATAAAGAAAGCTGAGCACCAAAGAATTGATGCTTTTGAATTGTGGTGTTGGAGAAGACTCTTGAGAGTACCTTGGACAGCAAGGAGATCCAACCAGTAAATTCTAAAGGCAATCAGTCCTGAATATTCATTGGAAGGACTGATCCTAAAGCTGAAACTCCAAAACTTTGGCTACCTGAAGGAAAGAATTGACTTATTGGAAGAGACCCTGATGCTGGGAATGATTGAAGGCGGGAGGAGAAGGGGATAACAGAGGACGAAATGGTTGGACAGCATACCGAATTGATGGACATGAGTCTGAGTAAGCTCTGGAAGTTGGTGATGGACAGGGAAGCCTGGCTTGCTACAGTCCACGAGGTCACGAAGAGCTGGTCATGACCTGAGGGACTGAACTCAATTGACCATCTTGGCCAAAGACTGAACACCATGTGTGACATTCATTCACTATAATGTAAGGAGCAGTAGATTATCCCACACTCAAATCCTTAACTCCATCACTTACTAGCCTGTGTGTTGCAGACAACTTGTTATCTTCTTCGTCCCTTTCTTTCAGTGCTCAGGTGGAGCTCCTAATTGACACAGCCACATAAGAACCTCCAGAACATCAGGTGAGATATTTGTACGTGGCCAAGATAGGGAACATTTCATGCAAAGATGGGCTCGATAAAGGATAGAAATGGTATGGACCTAACAGAAGCAGAAGATATTAAGAAGAGGTGGCAAGAATACACAGAAGAACTGTACAAAAAAGATCTTCACGATCAAGATAATCACGATGGTGTGATCACTCACCTAGAGCCAGACATCCTGGAATGTGAAGTCAAGTGGGCCTTAGAAAGCATCACTACAAACAAAGGTAGTGGAGGTGATAGAATTCCAGTGGAGCTATTCCAAATCTTGAAAGATGATGCTGTGAAAGTGCTGCACTCAATATGCCAGCAAATTTGGAAAACTCAGCAGTGGCCACAGGACTGGAAAAGGTCAGTTTTCATTCCAATCTCAAAGAAAGGCAATGCCAAAGAATGCTCAAACTACCACACAATTGCACTCATCTCACACGCTAGTAAAGTAATGCTCAAAATTCTCCAAGCCAGGCTTCAACAATACGTGAACTGTGAACTTCCAGATGTTCAAGCTGGTTTTAGAAAACACAGAGGAACCAGAGATCAAATTGCCAACTGTGATTCATGAGGTCGCAAAGAGTCAGACACGACTGAGTGACTGAACTGAACTGAACTGAGCAATAGCTATTATGGTTCATTCAGTCAGACATGCAAACATGTATCAAAAATTTGCTCCAGGAAAGCCACTGTAATAGCAATACTGAATAAAGAATTGCATAATATACCATTATTTCCATTAAGGATCATGCAACATATTAGTAAGATAAACAAGTATAAATTGAGAGCAGAGAGTAAAGGTAGGTAAAACCTCACCCAATTTTGCCTGTAGGGGCCCAGGTTGGGGATGGTTTGTGAAGCCAGCAGCGGGGAAGGCTTAAAAGAGGTAGCAGTTGCCTGTCTTTCAGGTTAAATAGGAAATCACAAGGAAAGGAGTGGGGAAAAGGCATAAAGGAGAGAGGAAGGCATGGGTCCTGGAGAATGCAACTTGGTGGGGCTGTGCTGGGGACAGGGGTGTCCAAGGCCACAAGGAGCCACGTTTTAAGCAGATGCACAATGTACTCAAATGTGTGTTTTAAAAATAGGCATCAGGCAGGAGTATGGGGACTTGATGCCATCGAGAGGGAGTCCATAGGATGGGATATGGGTTAGGAGGTGAGATTCTGAAGGTGTCTTGCAGAAGGGACAGAAAAGTCAAGACTAGATGCTGTGAACAGAGAAAAGACAAGGGGCCTGCTGAAGCCATGCCAACTCAAGATAAACTGACGGAGATAATAAAACTCAGTTGACAGAAGCATCTCTTTCCCATACTGGAGGCTCTTCTCAAACATAATGAATAAATAAACATGCTTCCAATGGCTACAAAGCAGCACTTTGCTTTCCTTTAAATCACTCTCCAGAGCCAGTCATCGTAGGAGCCCTTAGTGACACCCAGCACACTGAGCAGAGGTGCCTCCAATCTCTGTGGGGGACACCCAAACGGGAAGCTTTGCCAAGCAGATGGCAGAGGTCAATGACAGGCCAGAGTTCAGGAACAGGGTCCACTTTACCTTCATCCCCTTACCATCCCAGCCTCAGGTTTAAGGTCCCACCTATAAAACACGGCCTCTGTGATCCCTGGTAACTCACACACTCCCTGATTATAAAGATGGGAATTTCCCTTTCAGGCTTGGTTGTGACCCCTCTGCATGCTCTGAAGTCATCGCCCACATTCACGATGTTGGTTTAGAAACAAAGACAGCTTGGCAGTCAGCCACTGTTAGCGGAGGAAGTACAGAGCACACTCCTTACATTAGTAACAACAGCTCAATCACATTTGTATTGATCACCTACCATGGAAAGGCCTCAAAAATGCCTGACTCAACCCTTGTGACACTCCCATGAGGTAATGACTACAGCATTCCCCTTTTGCTCAAGAGGGGACTGCAGTTAAGAGAGAATAAGTAATTCATTCAAGATAGCCAAGCTAGAAAGTGGTGGAGTTGGGACAGAACCCAGGCTGTAGGGCTCCAACCACACTCCCATTCCCTCTGCTGCACCATCTTACCTGCACAAGCCCACGCCTGGTGTGTCTATACAGGTAGAGAACAGCAGAAGCAGAAGGGGCTTTGGCATTACCTGCCTGGACAATGCTCCCCCATCCTCTCCTTACCTGTGGTAGACATAGCTAATCAACCACAGAATTTTCCCCAACTGACTTAATGACCCAAGTCCCTTTCTCACTGATCAGAATTCAAGATGAAACCTGATCCTCTGTCTTCATTTTTGCCCAAGAAAACAGAATTGAGTCAGAGGGATGTGATGCATTTAAGGTAACACAGCTGGTCTGTGAAAGCTGGAACCAGCATCCTCATCTCTCATCTCCTAGTTTGGCAGGCTGAGGAAGAGACCTCTCTATGCAAAAGACAGAGCCTCTCCTAATGTACCAGAGGTAAACAGGAGAGGAGATACACCTACGATGGTCACAACATCAAGGTCTAGAAGAAAAATGTCCCAAGTCTAGCCCCGACATGTGTTTCTCAGACACTGTAAGTCTTCCAACTAATGGTCTGCTACAGAACAGCACTTCTGCTTAATTCTGATGGAAATACACGATTCATACACCTGGGAAGTTAACTTTCTTTTCAAGCTAACAAATATTTGAACTGGGAAACCCAGAAAATTCATGAATTTAACAAAAGAACACTAAAGTGACTTATTTGGTTCTTTCTGGACAGACTAGCTTTTCTTTAAGCTTTGTGGGGAAGTTCGGTGACTCAGCTATATCCAGGGGAGGAGCAGTCTATCCCATCCCCAGGACACAGCAGACTCAAGTTCCCAGAATAAGATCCTCAGGAAGCCGCCAGACCCTTCTCCTCTCCCTGTGGCATCCAGGACAGGTGGTCCCAGACCTGCCAAAAGGAACTCCTCCTCACCAGACACCCCATCAGAAGAGGGGCTAGGGGAGCCCAGGCAGCACCACTGAAGGCCAGGAACAGGTAAGCGGCTGCTGAGTGCCGAGGCAGGCACAGAAAAGGGAAGGAAAATCATTAACACGGAAGAAAGCAGTACCCAGGAGAAGGAAATGGCAACCCACTCTGGTATTCTTGCCTGGAGAGTCCTGTGGACAGAGGAGCCTGGTAGGCTGCTGTCCATGGGGTCGCACAGAGTCGGACATGACTGAAGCGATTTAGCGTGCATGCATGTATTGGAGAAGGAAATGGCAACCCATTCCAGTATTCTTGACTGGAGAATCCCAGGGACGGAGGAGGCTGGTGGGCTGCCATCTATGGAGTCGCAGTGTCGGACACAACTGAAGTGACTTAGCAGCAGCAGCAGCAGCAAAGCAGTACCCAGGCTGGCTCCAAAAGGACAATCAGAAACGGGGCAATCAGAAAAGTCAGGGTTCCCTCCAAGGCACTCCTCTTTGCAATCTCTGGGTAGGCAGAGTCATAAGCAGGCACATCAGAAGAAACCTGTTTGATAGGAAGCTTTCTTCCCAGGAAATTTACCTGGAATCTCTCTAAATAGATGACTGCTGACAAATGCGCATCCAGGAAATGCTATCTTTACCTGATCAATCCATCCAGTAGCCTGTTTACACAAACACCCTGTGTTCTTTGAGTGAATGGGAATAAGGATGCTAAAATTATAAAAATAACTCATCCAGAGTTATTTGCAGAGTTGTAAGAAAGCAGGATTGTGACAGTGAAAGTCTCAATGGTGCTTTCATTAAATATTAACTCTTACCTGTGAGAGGGAGAGCTGGCTGGGGGCAGCAGAGATGGGAAGAAGGAAAGCTGTCCCCAGACCTGACAGGGGCTGCCCCAGGGACAGGCATGTGTCTGCAGAGGTAGAATGGGCCTAATGAGCCAGGAATTGGCATTTCTGCAAATAAGTTTCCTTCTAAAAAGGGAACTCATTATTTCTAAATCGCATTTCTGAATTCATGAAGGTAAAATTACAGCAATTAAGAATCATTCCTTTTCTTTGCCAAATGAATAGAAGCTCAAAATACAGCCAAACGAAAACCCCAGGTCAAATTTCACGAGAAAAACCTACCAGACACACACAACGATGTGGAGAAACACTAGCTGGGCCAGGCCCTCTACTTAGCGTCTTATATCTCATCATCATCAATGGACTCATTCATCCCTCATCCATTCATTCTGTCCACAAAAGCTTGTTAAGGACAGGGTCCTGTGTTAAGTGCTTAGGAAGCTGAGCTCTCAGTCCCAGTCTTGTCTGCTGAAGATAACTTTTTCCAGGCGTGAGGTGATGATTTTATAGGGATTTAGTCCTGGTACTTTTTCTTTAACATTATTACAAAGAATTTTTTTTTTTTCATGTAGACCATTTTTTTTAAAGTATTTATTCAGTTTGTTACAACACTGCTTCTGTTTTAAGTTTTTGTTTTTTGGTCATGAGGGCTATGGGACATTAGCCGCCTAAGCAGGGATTGAACTGACACCCTTGCATTGGGAAGAGAGGTCTTACCACTGGACCACCAGGGAAGTCCTTGCAGTCCTGGCTTCTAGAGTTACTTCGCCTCCAAAAAGTGAGGAGGTCCAGAAAAAGCCACTTTTAAAAAACAGTGAATCTTTACAGAGCCACAGCCTGCAAGATTCTCTTGTTCTAGAGTCTCAACCTGGGGGTAACAGAAGCAGCTCTGTCTGCCTCAGCAGCAGATCCTGAATGAGGCCCTCCTCTACTGGGGTCACCTGCATCTCTTGACCCTGGAGGCTGAGTCCAGGACAGAGCAGTTGGGGGCAGGGTAGGAGGAATAAGAGGGGTGCAAAGAGAGAACAGTGAAGAACAAGATCAAACAACTTCAAATCATGTCCTGCACATCCCATGCTGACCATTCCCCATTTCCCCCAAAGCGCCATATTGGAAAATGCCTTTTTTTTTTTCCCTGTGGGCACACAAGTGACTGTCACTTGAGTTGCCCTGTCTGGTGGCACGTCCCTGGCTGTGCTATGAGTCCCTCTGTGCAGCACCTGTCTGCTCCTCTATTGGATGGATCATCTTCTGCACATCACCAGGTGCCAGGCACTATACTTTGCATAGATTTAGATCATTTAATCCTCAAGGAACCCTGTGAGGTTTGTCCTCTTTTTAACACCACTTTAAAGATGAACAGACCAAGCCACAGAGGATACAAGGCATCTGGCCAAGGTCACTTGGGGCTGACACCTAAATCTAGTCTCCTAAGCGTTGTGAACCACTCCACTTGCCTCCTACAGTAACCACTGGACTACATGACAGTCTCTAGTCAGGACACTAAAGACTAGGACTGGGTGAGATTCTTCTCTGCCTCCCCAGCACCTTGCAGAGGGACCAGCACACAGTGGGCACTGAGCAAAGAGTTAGCAAGTAGATGTGTGAGTGAATGAGGGAGTGAGCCAATTGGTGAATGTCGCTGGTCTCCATGCTGGATCCTTAGCTGTCAAAGACAGTTCAAGACCAGAAACATATAACATGCAAATGAAATTCAAGTGAAAAAGTCCCCCAGTTTTGTTCAAGATGTTTGAATTAATAGCTAGATTTTCAAAACTTTTTTGAAAATAATTCTCCTTTAAATATTAAATAAAAATTCTCTGCAATGATTCTCCTTTAAAACGACTCACTTAAATCAACATTCCCACTATGGCACTAGTGGTAAAGAACCCACCTGCCAATGCAGGTAAAAGACACAAGTTCGATCCCTAGGTTGGGAAAATCAGCTGGAGGAGGGCATGGCAACCCATTCCAGTATTCTTGCCTGGAGAATCCTATGGACAAAGGAGCCTGGCAGGCTGCAGCCCATAGGGTCACAGAGTCAGACATGACTGAGAAGCGACGCAGCACACAAGGTGAAACAGTAGCCACAGAAACAGGGCCAGTAGGAAAATATCTGCTTAGACAACTATGTCTCATTTTAAGACGAACTGAGATACAAATCCTAAGTATATATGTAGAAATATACCAGCGAAGTCCAAGAATACTGCAGTGGGTAGCCTATCCCTTTTCCAGCGGATCTTCCCAACCCAGGAATTGAACCAGAGTGTCCTGCATTGCAGGAGGATTCTTTACCAGCTGAGCTACCAGGGAACCATACAGAAGGAGAGACATTTAATTATAAAAAGGATTCACTATAAGTTTCCTTCAAATAGCCTATTGCCATGGATTTTTTTTTTTTTTTTTTTGGCCCATAGCTTGTAGGATCTTAGCTCTCTGAACCAGGAATTGAACCCGGACACTCAGCAGTGACTGCACAGCATCCTAACAACTCAACTTCCAGAAATTGAAATTCTTGAAATTCTGTTTTAAATGTTTGATTTCAATAAGTACATCTTGTAAACTACGTCCATCCTAAAGAAAATGCCCACTCTGTTATACTTACTAAGAAGAGTGCATGGCTTCATCTCATAAATGTCTAAGCCAATATCGGGAACTTACAGGGACATCTGGCTGTGACAAAGCTCCAGAAGACTTAACAATATCCCAAACCCTACCAAAATAAGAATTCTTACAAGGCAGTATTATATGACACACTTAGATGTTATTGAAAGGAACTGGCCCCAACAAAGCAAATGAAAAATTCAAAGTCTTTTCACTTTCAGTCAATGACTCACTTGACAAGAGATTCCAATTTTAGGGATTTAACTTCATTATTACAGCCACAAGGGTCAGACTATCAGAACCATTCATTATGATAATTGCTTAGCCTGTAATTAAATTCATTTTCTTGACATGAATATTCATATTTTCCTATAACTGTTGGTATAAAAGTGAGAATGCTGGCCTTCTTTTCTAAGGAAATTAGCACTTGAAACATTTCTGTGGAGAAAAAAAGGCTACCTAAAATGGTGAATGAACACGTCTCTTTCTGGGGAAGCACACCACCAGTTATCTCACCCAAGGCATCTCAAGGAAAGCAGACTGTAGCTCTGCATGAGGCTTCAGGCACTGAGTCTGTCTGTGTCTGACCCTTGGTCAGACTGCAGTCTGAGAGGGTTCTCCTGGTCTTTGACAACTTAAAGGACACATATCAATTGTTTTATTTCTATTACTATTCCCAACACACAAAGACAGCATGAAGTCTCAAGTTTTCTTATTTTGTTTAATGCAATAGAAATTGCTGGTTTTTATCATGCCACATATGTATGCCATCAGGAAGGAGGGCAGAGAAGTTTCAGATCATCAAGTGATCTGGAAACATACAAGGTACCTTGCTAAGTCCACAGCACACTAAGAATTTTGAAGTACCTCTGTTTGGGTCCCACCCCATTCTGGAGAAACCTGTTTCAGTAAGGCCACCATTGTGGGGTGGGGGTGGATATGATACCAAACAGGCCATTTTAAGGACCACAGCTTAAGTGGTAACAAAGAGCAATGCCAGTAGCTAGTGAGAGCAGTTCAGAGAAGGCAATGGCACCCCACTCCAGTACTCTTGCCTGGAAAATCCCATGGATGGAGGAGCCTGGTAGGCTGTAGTCCATGGGGTCACTAAGAGTCGGACACAACTGAGCAACTTCCCTTTCACTTTTCGCTTTCATGCATTGGAGAAGGAAATGGCAACCCATTCCAGTGTCCTTGCCTGGAGAATCCCAAAGACGGGGGAGCCTGGTGGGCTTCCGTCTATGGGGTCACACAGAGTCAGACACGACTGAGGTGACGTAGCAGCAGCAGTAGCAGCAGCAGTGAGAGCAGTTAGTAGATTTGTGCACTGGCTTTTTGTTTATGCATCAATTGTCAAGGATAATTGTGGGTTTAAATAAGACCATTGATCAAAGCATTCCGTTCACTGATTGATCACAGACTCACAAGAAGAATGAGGACTTCACACACTGTGCAAAGGATCTCTTCACATACCTAGCAAGTAGTTAGCCAACATTTTTTGGCCTCCACTGAAAAAAAAAAAAAGATGCAACTTTTTTGCAACATGAAAACTACTATCAAGCACCTGCGACATTCCAGGCACCCTCCTTGAGAGTAGGTCTAGAATGTACATTCTCAAAATGGGTACCATTGCTCCTCAAGGGGTTTCTAAGGGATAAAAAAATTCTTATACCTTCTATATAGAAAGCACAGATATACATGGGGCTTCCCCAGAGGCTCAGGGGTAAAGAATCCACCTGCAATTCAGGAGACCTGGGTTCAATCCCTGGGTCGGGAAGTTCCCCTGGAGAAGGAAATGGCAACCCACTCCAGTACTCTTGCCTGGAGAATCCCATAGACAAAGGAGCCTGGGAAGGCTACGGTCCATGGGGTGGCAAAAAGATTGACACAACTGATCGACTGAGTTTGATGACAAGATATACTTCTAGGACATTAACAGATACATGGTATGTGGATGATAATAAAATTGCGTGGGTAGGAGGGCAATTAGCAAAAAAACAAAGTCTGAAAACTCTCCCTGGGAGAGTGATAATGGGGGGGCAAGTTGAAAAACACTTGTCTAAAGTAATGAATATACAGAACTTCTTCCCCTCATGGAGCTAATACTCTTTTGGTAGCAGGGAGATGATCAACAAGTAAAATGCAGTTTATTAAGGATAACTGCTGGGGAGGAAAACAAAGCAGGGAAAGTTAGCAAAGATTGACCAGGAAGGGACAGAAAGGAGGGAAATGGGGTGAAACTACCATCTCTATTGATTAATTCCCCAATTTTCTCTCCTAGCTGTGGCTGCTAATATGACTTTCATGTGAGAAAAATTAAATTCTGATGAAAAATTAAAAGGGTAGTCCCTATACCTCTGAACAGCTAGGAAAAGAAAATGTGATAGTCAAGCAAAAGGTTTATACCTATCAAGGGGAGTCTCAGTAATGAAAACAGCAAGGAATTCCTAATGACACCATTTTTAATACATCTTTGATGACATGTTTTCATCAGTTCATATGAGTCTTTTAATATTCTCTCTCCTCACAACTGAATACCCAGTGGACTATCTTAATTCCAATGTTCGCCCACTTGAGACTAATGTTTTGCTAATTTGGGTCATCTTTAATGATTCCCAATGTTATCTTCCCATTTATGAGACCCAAGCTTCAATACCATTATTATCATTTTATCACACATGTTTATGAAATAATGAAGGAAAATGCACTGGAAGTTCAGAGAATTGCTGGAACACATAAGGCTGTACAAGCAATGCAATGATTTTGCCAATAGCATGAACTTGTGGCTGTCAGGCCCCCAGGGCTCAGAGTTTCTGTCTGCCAGAGCACATCTAAAAAATGCCACAAAACTAGCAAACATAAAGAGGTACACGGGCATCAGTTCAAAATGCACTAACATAAGGTTTATGCAAAAGTTGAATCTGGAGAAGTTGGGACCACCCTGTTGGATCATAAGAGAAGTTTCCAAGAGTCACTTCATGAAGTTTACTCCAGAAGTAGCTTTCTCCTAACTAATATGCCACGAAGTTTCCCATTTCCCATAGCACTGGAGCATCTTTACAGATGCTAGGTAAAGTTATTCTCCAAGGGAGCAGCTTATGATTTGAAAGGAAGAACAGCATAGCTCAGCACTGTTTGCAGGCTCAGTACGGCCTCCCTGTAGCTTTGCCACATCTTTTCTATGGGGAAATTAACAAGAAAAGCTCTCGGCTTAATATATCATTGGAACTTGGCTACAAGCTAATTGGGAAAAAGAGATCATGAGGATATGCCGTTACGCTGGGTGTCTAAAATACAAATCTGGGAAACAGTGAGACACTTAGGGACAGAGGACCGCTTACCATGCAGGCAAGATGTAGGAGTCCAACTGACTCACTGTACATTTAGCCAGATTCTTCCTTGGAAAAAAAAATGACGTGCTTTCAAGGAGCAGATTGCAAAATCATGGTCCATAAGCAGGAAAGAGCCAAAAAGAAATCCTTAAAGAATGGAAGCTGGGAAAGGAGGCTGGTATAAATCAAAAGGCCAGTTTATACCCAAGTCCCAAAGCACCCACCTTCTTATAGATTTCAGAGATAGGGAGAAACTTGAAAAAGCATCACAGATCACTCTGAAAGCAGCAAGCTGAGATTCAGAAACTGTCTCTGCAATGCCTAATAAAATAGTAACCTCACACACTTGCCTTCATAATGATTTCTAAATCTCAGCCCAGTCATTTTTTTTCCCTCCCCACCCCTTAAATAAAATAAAAGTGTTACTGTATGTTTAGTTGCTCAGACGTGTCCAACTCTTTGCAGCCCTTTGGACTATAGTCCACCAGGCTCCTCTATTCATGGGATTTTTCAAGCAAGAATACTAGAGTGGGTTGCCATTTCCTCCTCCAGGGGATCTTCCTGACCCACGGATCAAACCTGCATCTCCTATGTCTCCTGCATCGCAAGTGGATTCTTTACCCACTGAGCCATCAGGGAAGCCCATAAACTGCTACTGCTGCCTCTTTAATAACAAGAGGAAAGTACATGAAGAGATGTGCAGGCATCTCTCCAAGATAAGGCCCGTGTCCCTCTAGCAGGCCACTCCAACCTCCTGGGAAAACAATTAACCAGCCACCCCCTCAGTTCACCTCCTTGTTTTAAGGGCCTCAATCATGGGCACTGGGAGCTTGGGCCCAGCCTGATTTAATAGGCACTCTATCATAAGTGATGGGTTTCAAGTATAAAACAGTTGGCTTGGTTTTCTGGATTCTTGTTTGTGCTTCTAATGTTACTTGTGGAAAGGAGATTAAGTATAATTCTCCCCCCGCAGCATGAAAGCCCTCAATGCCTTCACTCTGGACTGAAACATGTCCACCACACCAGCCCAAGAGACCCACAAGAAACCCAGGCAGTGCTGAGAGTGGCCATGCCCAGAAGGACCAGTACCTGAGCAGAACCAGAGGAAGGTCAGGCTGCAGTGCCAGGAGTATAGGCTGTGAAACAGTGAACATTTGTGCTGGGGTTCCCTCTCTGCCGCTTTCTAGTCAGGCTATCTTGAGCAAGTTCAGTTCAGTCGCTTAGTCATGTCCGACTCTTTGCGACCCCATGAATCGCAGCACACCAGGCCTCCCTGTCCATCACCAACTCCCGGAGTTCACCCAAACTCACGTCCATCAAGTTGGTGATGCCATCCAGCCATCTCATCCTCTGTTGTCCCCTTCTCCTCCTGCCCCCAATCCCTCCCAGCATCAGAGTCTTTTCCAATGAGTAAACTCTTCGCATGAGGTGGCCAAAGTACTGGAGTTTCAGCTTTAGCATCAGTCTTTCCAAAGAACACCCAGGACTGATCTCCTTTAGAATGGACTGGTTGGATCTCCTTGCAGTTAGTTAGATCTCCCTTGAGCAAGTTAGTTACCTGCTATAAGCCTCACTCTGACTTAAAACTCAATACTCAAAAAACTAAGGTCATGGCATCCAGTCTCATCACTTCATGACAAACAGCTAGGTAACCAATGGAAACAGTGACAGACTCTATTTTCTTGGGCTCCAAAATTACTGTGGATGGTAACTGCAGCCATGAAATCAAAAGACACTTGTTCATTGGAAGAAAAGCTATGACAAACCTAGACAGCATATTAAAAGAGACATCATTTTGGCAACAAAGGTCCATACAGTCAAAGCTATGGTTTTTCCAGTAGTCATGTACAGATGTGACAGCTGGACCATAAAGAAGGCTGAGCACCAAAGAATTGATGCTTTCAAATTGTGGTGCTGGAGAAGACTCTTGAGAATCCCTTGGACAGAAAGGAGATCAAACCAGTCAATCCTAAAGGAAATCAAGCCTGAATGGGCATTGGAAGGACCAATACTGAAGTTGAAGCTCCAATACTTTGGCCACCTGATGCAAAGGACTGATTCATTGGAAAAAACCCTGATGCTGGGAAAGACTGAGGACAGAAGGAGAAGGGGGCAACTGAGGATGAGATGGTCAGATGGCACCACTGACTCAATGGACATGAGCTTGAGAAAATCTGGGGAGATAGTGAAGGACAGGGAGGCCTGAGGGCATGCTGCAGTTCATTGGGTTGCAAGAAGCCAGACACAATTTAGCGACTGAACAACAACAAGCCTCACTCTAACTCATGATAAATTAAAGACAGTAAAAGTAACTACCTGATAGAGGGTATTATGGAAATCAAATGAGAGAACATGCATGATGCTTGGCAGAGTGGCTGGCACACTCAGGCTCCATCCTCATTGGCTATCATCATCAACATCCCTACTAAATATCAAGAGGCATGAAAGAGCACATACACTCCAACACACTTGGGACCTTCTTTACCCATGTGTGCCAAAGCATGAAGCAGGACCCCTTAGCACATACACTTGCTGAGACAGGGGTTTCCACCTGGAAAGCTTGTTAAAACACAGGTTTCTGGACCGCCTCCTCAGAGATGCTGATGCAGTACATCTCAAGTAGAACTCAAGACTTGGCATGTCTGATGCGCTGGTCCAAGGACCATGTTTTGAGAACCATGGAGCTAAAGGAAGGAGACGTAGGAGACGAGATCAAGGACTAAGAAAGGGAAATGTGCAAACAAAAGCCACCTTTGAAAAACTCAAAACCAGCTGGAGCCCAGTCCTTGACAAAACCAGGAGGGAACCCCCAGGTAAACACCCAGAATGGGGGCAGGCAGGCATGCTCCCGCTGGAGGCGTCTCAAGGTACTCCTGCAACTTGCAGTGTAGGGCTGACCCAAGGCCACAGCCCAACAGGGACATCCAGACCACCACTGGGCCCTGAAGAAGAGGGGGGGTTCTGGAAGCAAGACCACCAGTGGGCTGTCCCCCATCCTGCTCCTTGACGGTCTCCTCCTTCATGTGCACACAATGCTGCAGCCTAATGTTTCTTCACAGGGAGATTGATGGGCACATTTCATGCTAATTCTTCCTGGAGTTGGGGAGCTTTTATTTTCCTCATGTCAAGAAGAAAATGATGGCAGACATTTCCCGTAGAAATGCCACTGCATTCTTTATAATGTCATTCGGCGGCTGCCAGAATTAAACTATTGACCAAATTAATCTGTTTACCACATACATTGTGGTTTGATCTTCCTGCCCTGAGGGCTGATGTGTCATCTGCAGAGGCATCTACATTTATTCTCAGTAAGTGATGCTGGGCCATAAAGTGCTACAGACACAGGCGGGGATTTTAATGCTAAGAAAGTGACACCGATCCAGGGTCACCGTGTATCCACCATGCTTCACCACCTCCCTCAGAGTTATGACCAAACTCCAGCATGGCGTGAGTCCAAAAGACTCTCATGTACTTCCACAGTGTACATGTCCTCCGTTCCCACTCCCTGGGCTCACAACACAGTACCAAGGGCCCAGGACTCTCCCATCTCTGGGACTGTGAACAGACTCCCTTTCCTCCCTTCTTAGCATGTTGAAGCCCTATTTATTCTTCTAGTATTAGTATAAGTATCACTACTATATGCCTCAATAGTGCCTACAATGCACTGAATTGTGTTCCCCACTCCCCAAAATAATAATCTCCAATACAATGGTATTTGGAGATGAGGCCTTCAGGAGATAACTAGGGTTAGATAAGGTCATGAGAGTAGGGTCCCAGAGTGGGATTTGTGCCCTTATAAGACAAGGAAAAGACACCAGAGCACTGTTTCTGCCATGTAAGGACATGGCAAGAAGCCTGCCACCTGCAAGCCAGACACCAAAGCTGCTGCCCTCCTGACCTTGGACTTGAAGCCTCTAGAACCATGAGAAATAAATGTCTATTGTTTAAGCCACCCAGTCAATGTTATTTTGTTAGAGCAGTCCAAACTGACTTATACACCGCTCCCCGCCCCCCCCCCATAGTATTCCTGTTTCTGATAATTATTTGTATCTCGATTATAAACTGTGTGAATCCAAGGACACTTACTGGCCAGAGCATCTCCAGAACACAATAAAGCTGTGTAATAGGTGCTCAGTGAATATTTACCAATGAATGAATAAAGCACCAAAAGAATGAATGAATAGGTAACTCTGAGCACCTCCCCATCCCTTTCAGAGACTCCCTTTGTCCATCTGAAAAGTGAGCCATTTTGACTAAGAACTTCTAACAAAATTTGTGACCAGGGGGTACAGCAGGGTCTCCAGAGCAGCTGCAGTGCATTAGGTTCAAAGCATGCAGGGTATCAGAAAACCCTACCCCTTGCCAAATCTGTGTTGTGTGGGCTGCGCAGACTTCAGCTTTTAAGGGAGTGCAAAAGGACTTGCAAAGCCAGCAGCCCTCAAAGGAGGACCTGCAAACCCTGAGCAACCAGGAAAGTGCCCAGGATCAACTCTAGGAGGCTCAAGGCTAGGCTAGCTGTAGAAATTCTGCTTTAGTCAGTAATATGTACTAGGTCCTAGGTGCAATTTCATTTGACAGAAAAAAATAGATTTTTCTGCTCCATAGAAAAAAAAATTAAATTGAAAGTGGTGTTTGTTTTCTAAAGCTTCAATCCCACCAGTTGGCCCTGTCTTGTGAAGCACTTTCTAAGGATAGCAAGTTGAATTATTTGCCATATTATGACCTAAGTCAATCATTTCATAGGATCTTGAAATCCTGATGATCCTTTGGCTCTGGAAGATTCAAAATAAAACAAGAATCTGTGAGAGTTTGGCATCTATTGCCCACATCAGTTACAGGTGTTGAGATTTGCAAAGGAGTCTGAGATCTTCCATTTTGGTTTAAAGAACAAGCCAACCTATGCATTAGTGTCTACAGGGCAAGGGAACAAAGGCAATGACCTAAATTTAGGAACACTCTTGGAAGAAAGGCCTTTGGTTTCAGAACAGACCCCTGGGCTTCACAATCAGGCAAACTATCACAGGGCTTATAGAAGCAAAGTAACAACAGCCAATACTACCATCATTACAGACTATAGACAACCTAAGTGGATCTGTAACATACCAGCAAGCCTCTCAGATACTCCCATTTCCAGGATCTTTGCTGTTCTATTTCCCGGGGGATTCCATGATTAATAGGGGCTGTTGTGAGGCTGATATACCTATAAACAGGAACCACAAAACTCTGTCACCTGGACATTTTCCTCATCAATGTCCAACACAGACTGAAACCAAAAAGCAATGATGAGCAAACCAAGCCTGTTTTCTTTTCACCCTCCCTTCTCACTTATCAGCAGAAAGGTGCAAGCCTTTTGATTCTTGCCAGTTGACCTGAGATGCTCTGAAAGACTCAAACAAGCTTGGGGACTTTCAAAGGGCTCATGACTAGTACAAGAGGAGGGAGGGCTCTGACAAAACAGTAGGAGCGAGAAGACTGCAGTGGCCCACCCTCTGTAGAAGTGGCTCCCAGGCCAATTGAGTGTGGCTCAGATTATGCACACCATGAAGTAAGACCCCACCCAACACCACCCAACGGAAAGAAATACTGATCATCTTCAGAATACTGCTTGTGTGTTACTGCAGTACCAAAGTGCAAAGATTTTAAAAAATCACTCTGTGAATATTTTAAACATGTTTTGCCGAGGGGCAGAAAGCATATACAAATATAATATTTTCAGTTTAATTACTACGTAGAAGCCCTTGCCCAGATAATGGATTTACCTCCTAGCAATGTCAGAATTTTAGGAACAATCTAAATATACCTCTGCAACTACTCGTCAGTCTCCATACATGGGTTCATTAGGACTGGGTGATGACAGCAATCTCTTCAGCAACAAGATGAGCTCATACCCTGCAGATAAAGGCACAGGGAGCAGCCTGAGCTGCACTGCTCTGGGCCTGTTAACTCTGACATTCTTGATGAGGCTGGAGTCACTCTCGTAGAAGCTCCTGGTCCTCGCTAGACACACAAAGCAAATCATCAACTGCTCTGGTCTGGGACATGGCAGGAAACTTGAATAAAATAAAATGAGGTACTTATTTTGGCCTCTCCTTTTAAAGCTAAGAACAGGAAGACATAGGAAAGAAAATAATCAGTATCGATCTTAGAGAGAGTATTGAGTCAGGACACTTGAACACATGCAAAGAAAATTCAACATGAAGTAGCTAAGCCAAGGAACACACTTCTCTTGTGTAAACAGCCACCTCAAAGGATGGCTACTCTTGGGGGTGACTGGAACCAGGGGCTGCTCCATCACTAGGTCAGGGAAGCATGGACGTGCTCAGGCTCCACTGCAGTCAGGGGCACAGCTTCTAGGGGAAGATGATACTCTCATTTGAATCACAAGGTTACAGAGGAGGAAAGACACATCTCCTAGAAAAGTAAATGCGATGGTTACTGCTCTGGGCAGGCAAAACAACAGATGTCCAGGACAGGGGCTCAGGGAGGAGAGGTTTTATACTGAGAGCAGCTTTGCCACTGCTGTAGAGTGTGTGTGTGTGTGTGCTCAGTGGTTTCAGTCGTGTCTGACTCTTTGCAATCCCATGGACTGTAGCCCGCCAGGCTCCTCTGTCCATGGGATTCTCCAGGCAAGAATACTGGAGTGGGTTGCCATGCCCTCCTCCAGGGGATCTTCTGGACCCAGGGATCAAACCTGGATCTCCTGCACTGCAGGCAGATTCTTTACCACTGAGCCACCTAGGAAGCCCGCTTACTGTAGAGTCAGTTCAGTTCAGCTCAGTCGTGTCCAACTCTGTGTGACCCCATGGACTGCAGCATGCCAGGCTTCCCTGTACATTACCAACTTCCAGAGCTCGCTCAAACTCATGTCCAGTGGTGGGTAACAAAGGCAGACTTTTGTCTCTGAAGGAAAAGCAATCCATGACTCCCCAGCGCTCTACTCCAAAGAAGCAGGAGAGAAGCCCTTATAATGAAAAGGGCTCATCACAGACAGGATTGGATAACCCTGGACTCTAAGCTCTCCCCATCTCCCTTTATATGCAAAGATCCACTGGCACCCCTTGAGTTACCACCTACTATTAGCTCAGGCTGCTAAGAGTGTGGAGGAAGTTTATTTCCTTTTATCTTGTGAGCAGCTAGCTTCTAAAATGTTATGCAAGAGCCTGTCTCAAACAAAGAGCATCCCCGAAGACACAGTTCAGTGGATAAAGACCTTCACACTCAAGGACTTGGGGACTCTACTTGGAAAGGAAAGGTCACCCCACTCATCCACAATAAAAGGAACCAATGAGAGCAAAAGATGACAGGACTGCAGCCTCATGGCCATTAAAAACAAACACATATAAGTGATATTTATCCTGTTCTTTGGGCTTACTTGGAAATTTCAAACACAATGAATCTTTAGTACTTTTGTAAGAATAAAAATAAAAGTTGCTTCATTTAAAAACATATTAAGTCATTGGATCAGAATAAAATGGACATATATTAATTTCTGTTAATCTATCAACTTTGAGAAGGGAATTTTAGATGGTATACAGCTCATTCCTTTCCTATATATTTTTCTGAAAAATTCATAGGACTATGAAACATTTTCAAAAGATATTAAGTGCTTTTGAAATGCTTTCAAAATATATTAAATCTGACTCCATCACATATCTTTTTTCATCAAAATTTTTACTGAAATCATTGTAGATTCATAAACAACCATAAGCAATAATCCAGAGAGACCCATACACATTTCTCCCATCTCATCTTATGGTAGCTTCTTTCAAGACTATGATACAGAATCACAACTAGGATATTTGCATTGATACCTTCTATCCATCTTACTTGGACGTCTCCAATTTTACTTGCACTGTATATGTTGACTTCTGTATATTTTAATCACATGTAGATTTGTGTATATCCATCATCACAGTCAAAATGCACAACAGCTCTATCACCACAAGGATCCCTGGCATCACCATGCTATAACCACACCCTTTTCCCTCTGACCCCTCTTAGTCATCCCTAACCATTGGCAGCAACAGCAGCAAATCGCTCAGTCGTGTCTGACTCTTTGCGACTCCATGGACTGTAGCCTACAAGACTCCTCCATCCATGGAATTTTTCAGGCAAGAGAACTGGAGTGGGTTGCCATTTCCTTCTCCAAGTCTGGCAATGACTACTTTTTCTTTCATTTCTAAAATTTTGGCATTTTCAGAATATTATCTCTAAATGGAACCATACAGCATGTAACCTATCAAGACTGGCTTTTTTCACTTAACAAAACACCTGGAGATTCACCCACACCACTGCTTATGTTAACAGTACCTTCCTACTTCAGTGCTGGGTGCTCTTCCACAGTGTGGATATTCTGTAGTTTAACAATGACTCACTGAAGGACCTCTGGCCTGATTCCAGTTTTTAGCTGTTACATACAGAGCTGCTATAAACATTCACACACAGACCTTAAACTTGCAAAATGTTACATATCAATTCTATCGTAATAAAAATCAGGGGAGAATAACAGGAAAAGAAAGTGGTAGGATTCATTGGGCCATTTGGAAACTGATTTTCTTTTCTATATATGAGTTCTATAATTTTCTTTACTGTATATATATATATATATGTATATGTGTATATATGCATATATATTATATGTATTTTTACTATGCTTTTAAAGTAAGTGGTTATAAAATTAATTTGACTTAGATACATTCAGTCTTGGCCACTTATATAAAATAATCTTCTGTTAAAAACATTTCATGCAAGTTTCTCTATGAACACAAGTTTCCATTTCTCTGGGATAAATGCCCAAGAGTGCAATTGCTGCACCGTAGGCCACTTGCATTTCAGAGCAACCACACCATTTTACTTTCCCACCAGCAATTGCAAGTAATTTTTTCCTCCACGCCCTCAGCAGAATTTGATCCTGACACTATCTTTTTTCATCTTAGCCATTCTGGGAGGTGTGTAGTGGTAGCTCATAGACATTTTAATCTGTGTTTCCCTGACGGCTGACGATACTGAAAACCACTTCATGTGGTCATTTGCCATCTGTGTACCCCCTCGCTTGGTGAAAAGTCGCTTCTCAACTTTTGCCCAGTTTCTAACTGACTTTCCAGTTTTTTGACTCCTGAGTTTTGAGAGTTCTTTATACATTCCAGATGCTAGTCTTTTGATGGATGTGTGAGCTAAGTATTTCCAGTGTATAGCTTATATTTTCATCTTCCTAACAAGGTCTTTCACAGACTACAATTGTTGATATTTTGATAAAGTTCAATTTATCAAATTTTCCTTTTGTGGATCATGCTTTTGTTCTCAAATCTGAGAATTCTCTCTCTAGTCCTAGATCCTGAAGACTTTCTCCTGTATTTTTTCTCAAAGTCTGCATGGCTTTACAGCTTACATTTTTAAGTTCATGATCAATTCTGAGTGAATTTTTACTAATATATTGGGTTAGGATTTTTGCTCATGGGTGATCGTGGCTCTAGCATCATTGTTGAAAGGTCTTCTTTCCTCCATTGAAATGCTTCTGCACCTTTGTCAAAAATCAATTGAGCATATTTGTCTGGCTATATTTCTGGGTTTTCTTTTCTGTTCCACTAATCTATCCCTCTGGCAATACCACACTGCCCAAGTACTATAGCTATATAGAGCTATATAGTAAGCTTTGGTGGCTCAGATAGTAAACAATCCATCTGCAATGCAGGAGACCCAAGTTTGATCCTGGGTTGGGAAGATCCCCTGGAGAAAGGAATACCCACTCCAGTATTCTTGCCTGGAGAATCCCACGGACAGAGGGGCCTGGAGGGCTACAGTCCATGGGCTTGCAAAGAGTTGGACATGACTGAGCAACTAACATTTTCACTTTCTTTCAAGTTTTAATATAAAGTAGAGGGATCCCTATTTTTCTTTGCCAAGATCATTTTACCTATTTTAGGCCTATGCCTATCCATATAAGTTTTAGAATAAACTTATCTACATCTACAAAAATCCTTTCTGGAATTTTGATAGAAATTTCTTTAAACCCGTGTGTCAATTTGGGGAGAATGGACATCTTTATTATGTTGAGGCTCCCAAGCAAGATATGTCTATTTGTTCAGGTCTTGTTTGATTTCTTTCATCAATATTTTGTAATATTCAGAATACAGATCCTATGCATGATTCAAGTATATGTATAAATATTTCATTTCTTTGGAGTCAACATAAATGGTATTGTGTTTTAAATCTCAGTTTTTACATATTCATTGTTGGTATGCAAAAACATAACTGATTTTTGTACACTCATGGGAGCCTGGTGGGCTGCCATCTATGGGGTCACATAGAGTCGGACACGACTGAAGTGACTCAGCAGCAGCAGCAGCAGCAGCAGCTTGTATCCTGTGATGTTTGTGAGCTTACCTATTGGTTCGAGGAGGCTTTAAAAATTATTCCTTGGCATTTTCCACATATAACCCCATGTCATCTACAAATAGGCACAGTTTTATTTCTTCCTTTCCAGTGTGTTTTCTTTTCCCCACCTTATTGCAATGGCTAGCACTTCTAGTCCCTGAAGAAGGAAACAGCAACCCACTGCAGTAGTCTTGTCTGGAGTATCCCATGGACAGAGGAGCCTGATGGGGTACAGTCCCTGGGGTCACAGGAGTCAGACATGACTTAGCGAATAACCCACCACCAGCACTTCCAGTACTAGGGTAAATAACAGTGGTGAGAGCAGACTTCCTTGCCTCACGCCTCAAAACAAGGGGGCTCCCCAGTCCAAGTCACTGGTCTCTCTTGGTTGGAAAGGACAGTCTTGGGTCATGAGGATGAAGAGGTGTCAACTGAGTACTTGTTGTGGGAGGCATCCTCCAGCCATCCAGGTGTCTCTAGGCAGGGGAGGGGAGAACAAAAAAGCTTCCCAAGTCAGGCCACATGTTGTGAAAGGTCCAGTTTTCCTGGCCACCCCCCTCCCCAGCTACTCCTGTATCCCTTGGCGAGAGACAGGAGTTTCAGGCACCAGCAAGGAAGAAGAACACTTCCCACGGCTATGACTGTTGGTGGAGCCAAGGTGCTGGGTTCACCAAGTACTGGTGAAGTGAATTTCACTGTGTCAAGGGAGGGCTGTGCCTACCTGGGCCACCTTCTGGTGCTAAGCTATAGGTCAGGAAAGGCCACTCAACACTCTGCCACTGTGCTGTTCCTCCAGCCCTGGCTCCCAAACCATCACACCTTCCTCTTACCATCTTTCAGAGTTCTCCTTCCATCTTTCAGAGTTCTCCTTCCATTGCCTCGTGCTTTTTCCAAGGTTTATTGTCACTTTTAGCAGAGAGAAGTGGGGATAAACAGGTCTATGCCATTTCATCCAGACTTGAGGCTGCACCAAATATCTTTAGAGCTTTTTAAGAGAGGGAGGGGACTTCCCTGGGGGTCCAGTGGTTAAGAATCTACCTTCCAATGCAGGGGACATGAATTCATCCCCTGGTTGAGGAGCTAAGAGCCCACATGCCATGGGCAACTGAGCCTCCACCACAACTAGAGAAACCCATGCACTGCAATGAAGACCCACCAAAGCAAAAAAAAAAAAAAAAATTCACCTTAAAAAATAAAAAAGAAAAGTGAAAGAGAGTGAAATCTTTCAGCAAAATTCCAAATAAAATATGTATATACTGCTCCTTCCAGATGGAGAAGGCAATGGCACCCCACTCTAGTACTCTTGCCTGGAAAATCCCATGGACAGAGGAGCCTGGTGCGCTGCAGTCCATGGGGTCGCTAAAAGTTGGACACGACTGAGCGGCTTCACTTTCACTTTTCACTTTCATGCATTGGAGAAGGAAATGGCAACCCACTTTGGTGTTCTTGCCTGGAGAATCCCAGGGATGGGGGAGCCTGGTGGGCTGCCATCTATGGGGCTGCACAGAGTCGGACACGACTGAAATGACTTAGCAGCAGCAGCAGCAGCAGCTCATTCCAGAAGTGGGGCTTAACTCCTGCTTCCCCACTTGAAGGTAGACGAGAAGTAATGACTTGCTGCCAAAAAAGAGTGTAAGGAAAGGGGGAAATAGCCTTACCAAGGAGAACACTGGAAAACACTGCTTTTACCAAGTGATGAAAATCTGGAGTTAAGCTAACTGTCATGTACCAATGCCAGTGTCTTAGGTTTGACAAATGTACCATGGTTATATGAGATGCTATCCATGGGTGATGGAGAAGAAAATAGCAACCCACTCCAGTCTTCTTGCCTGGAGAATCCCATGGATAGAGGAGCCTGAGGGCTACAGTCCCATGGGGTCACAAAGAGTCAGACACGACTGAGCGACTAAGCAACAACGACCCATGGGTGAAACTGGGTGATGGGAATACACAGACTCCCTGTGTATCTTTGCAGATACACTTCAGATTTCCCTTTCTGTAAATCTAAAAGCATCCCAACACACAAGTTAATTTTCACCAAGTTAAGTCAAATGAAATAGAATCTGACTGCTGAATACCAAACACATTTCCAACAAAACGGCCCATCACACACTTGGACGTCTTTTACTTTAAGGCCGACAAGACACTGACATGAAAGGACTTTGGCCCAACCACTGCTGACCTGAAAGCGCTTCACTAAGTCCATATTGTTCCATCACAGAGACAGTGCTGCCATGGAAGTGACTAGAAAGAGCAAGCTATTTGCATCTGCCTCTGAGGCAGTGACCCAGAGATGAGATTTTCAGAGCTATGTCTTTGGCTAAGCGGGATCTGAGGCCACAGGAAGACCCAGGGTCACTCAGTCTTCCCTGCATGAGTTCCTCTGTGTCAAGGGAGAAAGGATGTGGGGATGCTATAAAAACAATCCTGAAGGCTGCTCTTAAAACATCTAGACAAAGGAACCAGGGCCAAAGGCTCTGTGCTGCTGGATGACATGTGACCACCTTAGAGGGACTCCACCACCTACAGAGACACAGCAGATGTCCGGGTTTCCCAATGGCCATCAGTAAATTCATCAGTAATTTCATTATCTGCTAATGAATCATAAGTAGAATCTCAATAAAATAACCACTCCTACAATCCTGAAGCCTTACTTTAGCTGTGAGTTTCAGCCCGATCCCTGATGACAACTCCTGAGAAGAGAAACATACCAGATGAAGTAACCATCAGATGCAGTCTGTGCACAGGTGCATGTATGTGCAGGCTTCCCCGAGCTTCCTTGAGCTCTGCCAACCCCAGGCTTCAGCCCTCAGACCTCAGACCAGAAGAAATATGGACTGAGGGTGTGGTTGTTTCTGACCCAGATTCTGGGGGTGTGGTTCACTTAGAGTCAGCTCACACAGAGACACACAACTTGCAGATCCTGCGAAGTGGTTCATTTAACACATCAATCCTAACCCATCCTACATACATACATAAAAACACACACAGACACACACAGACACACCCTGGACATACACACAAACCCCATACATATACACAAACACACACACCATACATACCACACATAGGCACACACACATAAACACACACATACACCATATCTATATACACACACCCCATGTATCCACACACACACAGAGACCCCATGTGTACACAAACATATATCATACTTACACCCAGAAACACACACACCCTATACATATACATACAAACATGTCATACATACACACACCCTGTACATTCACACACACAGACCCCATACATACACAAACACACACTATACATACACACATATATCCCAAGTATATACAAACACATACATACCATACCTATACATACACACTCCATACATACACACACAAACACCATACACATACATATACTCCCCATACATACACACACACACACACGTATACATACACCCACTGGGAAAACATTTACCGAGCACAGAAACATGTGAGTCTGCAGTCTCCTAGAATTGGACAAGATGCCTGAATATAATTAAAAGCCATTTTCAGCAAACTATACTGAGTCACTGGGAAATCCACAGCACCCTCACAGCCCGAAGCTGATGCCACTCCGATCTAATTACTCTGGGGTGACAAGTAACGCAGGGACAAAAGTCACGTTACCGAAAACCACTTTAGCAGTGCTCCAGCTCACAGCCGCACCGCCCTTTGTAATGACTTTACCCAATTATCTTGCAAGCAGTCTGCCTTTTGTAAATCAGTGACACTGATGAAATAAATCCTGCACCTGGAAGGGAAGGGCAAGCAGCAGGCAATTGCATGGAAATCATTAATTGGCATGAGCCTTTTAGGTTAAATGAATTATCATTATTTCCTCAGTTTGGTGGCACTGTGGAGATGAGGTCAAGTGGGCAGCCTGCGATCGTCTCACCTTCCTCCTGGCATTCACTCATTCGGGGAAACTAAGTCTTTGTGAGCCTGCCGGAGGCAGAGTACGGAGGCTGCCAGGATCCTGCCCTCACAGCCCCTTTCCTACACAAACTGTCCCAGCAACGTACACCCTGCATAAGGGCCATGTGTACAAAACACACCGATCTTCACACTGCTCACACTCCCAAAACGAAATCTAATTAGTTTGCTTAAGATCTCTGCCTGGACAGAGGCTGTGACATTTCATAAGAATGTTTAATTTTCACAAGTTTCCTAGGGAGCTCAGCTCAGCAAATATTCCCTTTTGTGTGCAAACCACAAGGTGTTAAACAAACGATTAGCCTTTATTTCTAAAGAGTAAATGGAGAAAATAAAGAATATTTGCCCTATTCATAGAGTCAACATGCTAACAATTCCTGAAATTCAGACTGCAGAAAGGAAAAACAGCCTGCAGGTCCCGAGGCAGCAGATCTCCACCTTCAGTGTATGGAGCTGAGCATCACCACAAGGCCTTATTAGTCACAGATTTTGGGGCCTCATCCCAACTCAAATTTATTTAAAAAACAATTCATCATGGAGGTTAGGCATATATATGCCAGGCCAGATACTTCTAGGTTTAAAGTGTGATTCCATCCCTTACTAACTGTGTGATATTGGCCAAGTCATGCTCACCTCTTCAAGTCAGTTTTATCTTCCATAAGTTAAAAGAAATTCCTCTTTTAAGGATTACAGAAGATTAAAATTAGCTAATACATGTAAAGTGAAGCTACTACATGTTAAGCTAATTAATTTAACTAATTATCGATCTTGTACTTATTAGTAATAATAGAAATACTAATATAAATATTAATACTAAAATTGCTAATACATTCTTTGCCATACTTTGCCTCCCCAAAAAGACAAAGCTTACCCTTATTAGTCGGTTAAATTGGCACCCACATACACAAACATATTCATAAGTAGCTTAGGAAACTACTCATTCCCTTAAGTCAAACATGTTTCCTAAAATTTTCTTCACAGTATGAACTTGTTTAGAAAACACTCCTTCACACAAAAAGGAAGTTTTTACATAAAGTAAGTACCTCAAAACTATAATGCATCAAAGAAAACTGAAGATCAATCTCATTCATGAATATCAATGCAAAAAAATTAGCACATGGTATCAAGAAGCACAATAAAAGAATATCACATCATGACCAAGTGTGATTTATACAAGCAGTGCTTGCTTAATACTAGTCAATCCTTCAAACTAGCTCATGATCTTAATAAAGCTCAAGTGTAAAGTCATGTAACCATTGCATAGACAGCAAATAAGTATTAGGCAAAATTCAACAACTATTCTTAACAATGACAATCAATCAATCAAACAGGAATAAATGTATACTTCTTTGACATAAAATATATTTATCTCAGCTCCAAAGCTAGAATCATATTTAATGAGGTGACACTTGAACACAAACCAGTAAGAATCAGGACCAAGACAAGGGTGCTCACTATCACCATTATTTCACGTCATATGAGGGGAAATCTAGGAAGGCCTTAAGAAGTATAAAAATTGGGGGACAGTAGATAAAACTAGGACTATTTAAGGACAAGTTGCTTATACTCTTGAAAAGCCAAAAAATAAGACCAACTAAAACCTGTCAGACAATTCAAAAAGCTAGCAAGATACAAAAATCAACTTGAAAATACTCATCCTTGCATACAAACTTCCACCAATTAGGACATCTACTCATCTACTCCAAGAAAAAAATTCCTTTTACTTTTACTATAGCACATATGGAATAAAATATCAAGGAACTGACTAAATAATAAATGTATAAACCCATAAAGCTTTATAGCCCTTCTAAAGGGCACAACCTAGATAGCATATTGAAAAGCAGAGACATTACTTTGCCAACAAAGGTCCGTCTAGTCAAGGCTATGGTTTTTCCAGTAGTCATGTATGGATGTGAGAGTTGGACTGTGAAGAAAGCTGAGCACCGAAGAATTGATGCTTTTGAACTGTGGTGTTGGAGAAGACTCTTGAGAGTCCCTTGGACTGCAAGGAGATCCAACCAGTCCATTCTGAAGGAGATCAGCTCTGGGATTTCTTTGGAGGGAATGATGCTAAAGCTGAAACTCCAGTACTTTGGCCACCTCATGCGAAGACTTGACTCATTGGAAAAGACTCTGATGCTGGGAGGGATTGGGGGCAGGAGGAGAAGGGGACGACAGAGGATGAGATGGCTGGATGGCATCGCTGACTCGATGGATGTGAGTCTGAGTGAACTCCAGGAATTGGTGATGGACAGGGAGGCCTGGTGTGCTGCGATTCATGGGGTCGCAAAGAGTCGGACACAACTGAGCGACTGAACTGAACTGAAAGGGCACAAAAGAAGACTTGCACAAATAAGAAGATACTTTTCCTGGACAGAAAGACAAACTCACAGAGATGTTCCTTTTTTCTTAAAGGTAATTTATGAACCTAAAACACTGTTTCAGTTTGGGAACTACACGAGTTTATCTTTGCTCATGCTCATGCTTCAGGCGTGTCTGACTCTCTGTGACCCCCATGGACCGTAGGCCACCAGGCTCCTCTGTCCATGGAATTCTACAGGCAAGAATACTGGAGAGGGTTGCCATGCCCTCTTCCAGGGGATCTTCCTGATTCAAGGATCGAACCTGTGTCTCTTACATCTCCTGCATTGGCAGGGAGGTTGTTTACCAGTAGTGCCACCTGGGAAGCCCAATTTTTTCTTTAAGCATATTTTTAAAAATAAATATGTAACACTATCAAGAAAAGAAAAAATATACAAGACTGAAAAAGAAGAAAAATGAAGGGCAGCCCTATCAGAGTCTAACATTATAAAGCCATAATGTTAAAGCAGCAAGGTACCAGTCCTGCAATGTGACTATAAAGACAAATGAATCAGAATGCAAAGTCCAAAAGTCGATTCAAATACAAATTCAGCATTCAGTAAAGGTGGGCATCTCATATCAGTGGGGGAAAATATATATATATATTGAACTAGTGATGTAAGGACAATTGAATAGCAGCTCGAGGGGAAAAAGCGGCTTTAGTATATAATAAAATAAATGCCAAATGTGTAAAAACATGATTGGAGGGGAAAAAATGAGAAAATTCCTTATTAACCTGGAAGTTGAAAAGGCCTTTTGAGTCTCACCTAAAAATCCAGACACTTACAAGAGTCAAGGTCAATAAACATGAACACATACAAATGAAGTTTTTACCTTGGCACATAACATAAGTCAAAGCAAAAGGTAGACATCACCAGTGGGAATCTTGTATTTGCATTCGAATTAGAGGTAAGGAGCTAATCTCTCTGATATATAAAGAGCTCTCAGAACCTAAGAAGTAGAAGACCAAGGACCTACTAGAAAAATGGGTAAAGGACTCAAAAAGATACACCTATTGTCAAGGCTGTTTGGAAACAGTCTCAAATACTTACCATTATTGGGGGAGAGTAATTTGATAACATAAGTCATCAAAATTATAAGTGCATTTATCTTCTGATCCACAAATTTCTCTCCTGAGGATTCAGCATACTGAAGATCTTGCACTCAGTGTGCAAGATGACAGTGACACAGAGTTATTCATTCCAGCACTGCTTTTGATAGTAAAACACTAGAAACAACTTGAATGTCCCTCAAAAGGGGACTGATTCAATAAACAGTACATTTGTGCACCGGAATACCACACAGTAGAAGGAAAAGGAAAAGAGACGACAATGGTGTCTATGTACATAACTGGAAAGATCTCCAAGATATAGTCGTACTTGTAAAAAAGCCGGTAGAGGATACGGCCTACAACATCCTTTTTTTTTTTTTAAAGAATATATATGCACACACAAACTATTTAATAAATGCTTTAAACATATCTCCAGAAGGATACACAATAACCTGATAACAGTAGTTAACAGGTGAGAAAATTAGGCACAGAGAGATTTTTTTTTTTTTTACTGTATTCCTTCCTATTCATTTTTATTTCTGAACCATCTGAATGCATCCCCTACTTAAGAATTGTATACAAAGAACAAAGAAAATAAAAATGAATGTGATCATCTTTCATAGGGTGACTTTTTAGAAACTGTTATCCAAATATGCCCTAGGAGGTACCTCATCCAAGTTAACAACTGAGCCTCTGAGGTTCGCCTTGGCTCCCTCTCAAGCCCCTGCTCATGTTTTCAACACAGGTAGCATCTGGGGAAGAGCACACTGAGACTTAGGTACCATATAATCAGGAGTTATTTTATATCTCTCAAAATTACACTAAAAGTCCCCCAAAGATCAAAAGTAGGCTAGGGTTTGGTTAATATATTTTAAATAGAGCACTAGAGCCTTTCTGTTTTCTTGTGCTTAGGTCTCATTTTCCTAGAACCAAAGACATCATCAACAAGGTGGTTTTCCCAAATCAATAGAAAAATGGGTAGTATCTAAATGTGGACTGGCACATCTGTATGTGGGTACCAAGCAGAACAAACTGGTATGGAGATTCTGAGATCGTGGAGGACTTATTCATGGAGAAAACTTCCAATCTCTCTGTGTTACCAGAAACCTAAACTAACCTGCATAAGAAATGATCCTGTCCAAATCTGCTATTATACTTTTATACAGGAATTCAACAGGAAAATGCCATAATTTAATGCACTGATGGCGCTGCTGATTCAATTTTCTGCTCGCATAAATACCTGCTAAATCCCTTACTATGAATGAACACGGCTGGCCTCGGGTACAAGGCCTCCAGTTCTAATCACTGCAGCCACCAGAACTAATGATTCGGTAATGACTTGAAACTGATCGTGGGCCAGCTTTGCCCACCACCCTGTTCCGAGGGCTTGCATTCACAGCGCTGGCAAGGAGAGTCAGAATCTATGGGCAATGAACAGGGATTAAAGGATTATCTAACGAGATAAAAGCAATAAGGATGAAACCATTTCTAATAAGGTGGCAACGGCACTCTGCAAACAGTGGTGGCAATCTTAGTAAATATTCGAGAGAAGGGTGTTGTGGCTTATGTTATTACTGATGAAAGATATAACTCTAATAAAAATTCAGTGCGTATAAAAAATGTCAGAGATGGTTTCATTTCATGTGTTATAAAGTAAGGCACATAAAAATAACATGTTGGCTATAAAGAAACTATACTGCGTTCAATACAGGTGTGCAAACACACAGAGTGAGGGGCTTAAGAGACTGCTAGAGGCACTAGAATTCACAGAAAAGGAACCCTCAAAGTTCAACCTGTACAAAATTCAGACTGAAGCTGAGACTAGGAGACCATGCTGGGAAATACACTGTCCTTCAGGTAACTGAGCCTAGAGCTTCCACAATTGGATTTACAAAATGAAAGACATTAGGAGAAAAGACAAAGAACAGAACTGGGGGGAAAAAAAAACTTTTAAGGTATTTGTAAGGAATCAGCAAAGTTTGGGCTGATTTCTAGGTGTCTTCTCAAGGCCATGGCACTAAAATGGAAAACTTGACTTCTGAGAGAAGAACTAGAAAATGGACTGAGCAGCCTTGAACTTAAAACCAGGAGAGTATCAAGTCTGTGGGTCTCAATTTCAGAGTGTCCTGCCAAAAGATGGAGTCCCACTTAAGCCTGGTCAGCAATGCTTTACTCCACCCTCAAAGGGAGGTGCCAACACTCAGGGGAAAGAAAGTGAGGCTGCCAGACCTGCATTTATGACTGCCAGAGACCCCACTGGGCAAGGCTCTACGTGACTGCTGGCCCCGGCAGACTTATCACCGGATGCTGGCTCTGTGGTGCAAGCACCTGTCACCTTGGCCTAATGTCCTCCAACCTGGGAACTAAAGGTCAAACCCCTATACAGTGGGGAAGCCAGATTATCAACAAAGACTTTTGATAAATTACTGCTTAAACGCTAATGTGCTAACTTGCCAGTGTCCAGGACAAAGTTAACCTACATCTATCATGAGAAAATAGCTCATAAATTGGGTAAAAAAATTAAAGGTTTAATAGTAAACTCTGCGCAATACAAAATAATCTTGTAAGGATTTAAATTAAAAAGATATTCACTCTCTCCTTCCAACCACCACAAAGTTGAGGAGAATATTAGTGAACAAGACCCCTTGTCCCAGCAGAACTACAAAATCAACATTATTGGTACTATGCTGCCAGGTGAGAGCTAACATAATTAATTGTAAACACATTATGTTTCATTAGGACTCTCCTTGATGCTAGTATTAAAAAAATCAATGATCTTTTCAACTTAATAGCCAATCTGAAAAGCAATTTTAAAAAATAATTGGTTTTACAAATGGAAAAAACAAATGGCTGTAAGTATTTTTCCATTACTTTCTGGAGCTTTAAAAAGCCATTCCCATGACTCATATAACATTTATAAGAAATAATTATACTTCAAATGATTATTATACCAATTGTTGGTTCTAATCAATAGTTAAGGACATAAGCAGGAGAGGGAATTAATTATACATTCAATATTGTTCCTTTAAAAGGAAAGCAAAACTGAGGGCAACATAAACATCAAGAACTGGTGGGATGAAAAAAAAAAAATTAAAAAAAATTTGCCCAGAGGCAGAGGATTCATGCTTTGCAAAGCCACCCAGCTGATTATAAAATCAGAATCACACTGACATCAGCAATCTCAAAATTAAAAGATGCTTGCTACTTGGAAGGAAAGCTATGACCAACCTAGACAGCATATTAAAAAGCAGAGACATTACTTTGCCAACAAAGGTCCATCTAGTCAAAGCTATGGTTTTTCCAGAAGTCACATATGGATGTGAGAGTTGGACCGTAAAGAAAGCTGATCGCCGAAGAATTGCCGCTTTTGAACTGTGATGTTGGAGAAGGCTCTTGAGAGTCTCTTGGACTGCAAGGAGATCAAACCAGTCCATCCTAAAGGAAATAAACCCTGAATATTCATTGGAAGGACTGATGCTGAAGCTGAAACTCCAATATTTGGCCACCTGATGCGAAGAACTGACTCATTGGAAAAGACCCCAATGCTGGGAAATACTGAAGGCAGGAGAAAAAGGAGATGGCAGAGGATGAGATGGTTGGATGGCATCACCAACTCGATGGACATGAGATTGAGCAAGCTCCAGCAATTGGTGATGGACAGGGAGTCCTGGCGTGCTGCAGTCCATGGGGTCGCAAAGAGTTAAGACATGACTGAGCAACTGAACTAACTGAACTGAACTGAATCTCAAAGGATCTGTGTTCAGAGAACCCAATCATGAAATCTCTGAAGTGTAAAACTTTCTCATTTTTCTAAAACAAACAAACAAACAAAAACACCTTCTAAGGAACTCTAACTGCGCTGAGATACTCTTCAAGAATGGAATCCATGATCAACTAAGTTTGGGAATCAACTTCTATGACACGTGTTTGGAGAATCACAGTGTGCGTAAGTGTATTAAAGGGTCTGAGAAGTCTAGTGATAAAGCATCTATTTTATTTAAATCAGTGTCATCTCAATATACTTACACACATAACTATTAATAATTAATATCTATTAACAGTACAAGGAACTTCTTGAGGTTTCCTGTGGTCTCCTCGTTTTACATCAATAAGTCAGTGATGAGATCTCAGCCACCCACAAACACCCTACATCATTAGAGACAACTCTAATTACCAGAGGAAACAGCCCAGTGGACACACTTCAGGTTTTAAAGTGAATCTGATCAATATCTGAATTTTCAGTAACCATTTAATCACTGTATATTTTTGGCAACTTTTAAAATTACTTCTGAGTCCTTGTTCCATAATCTATCTAGTTCAGTTCAGTTCAGTCGCTCAGTCGTGTCCGACTCTTTGCAAGCCCATGAAGTGCACCACGCCAGGCCTCCCTTATCCATCACCAGCTCCTGGAGTTTACCCAAACTCATGTCCATTGAGTCGGTGATGCCATTCAGCCATCTCATCCTCTGTCATCCCCTTCTCCTCCTGCCCCCAATCCCTCCCAGCATCAGAGCCTTTTCAAATGAGTCAACTATTCGCATCAGGGGGCCAAAGTATTAGAGTTCAGCTTCAACATCAGTTCTTCCAATGAACACACAGGACTGATCTCCTTTAGGATAGACTGGCTGGATCTCCTTGCAGTCCAAGGGACTCTCAAGAGTCTTCTCCAACACCACAGTTCAAAAGCATCAATTCTTCGGCACTCAGCTTTCTTTATAGTCCAACTCTCACACCCATATATGACTACTGGAAAAACCATAGCCTTGACTAGATGGACCTTTGTTGATAAAGTAATGTCTCTGCTTTTTAATACACTGTCTAGGTTGGTCATAACTTTGCTTCCAAGGAGTAAGCGTCTTTTAATTTTGTGGCTGCATCACCATCTGCAGTGATTTTGGAGAGCAAAAAAATAAAGTCTGACACTGTTTCCACTGTTTCCCCATCTATTTCCCATGAAGTGATGGGACCAGATGCCATGATCTTAGTCTTCTGAATGTTGAGCTTTAAGCCAACTTTTTCACTCTCCTCTTTCACTTTCATCAAGAGGCTTTTTAGTTCTTCTTCACTTTCTGCCATAAGGGTGGTATCACCTGCATATCTGAGGTTAGTGATATTTCTCCCAGCAATCTTGATTCCAGCTTGTGCTTCTTCCAGCCCAGTGTTTCTCATGATGTACTCTGCATAGAAGTTAAATAAGCAGGGTGACAATATACAGCCTTTTCCTATTTGGAACAAGTCTGTTGTTCATATCCAGTTCTAACTGTTGCTTCCTGACCTGCATATAGGTTTCTCAAGAGGCAGGTCAGGTGGTCTGGTATTCCCATCTCTTTCAGAATTTTCCATAGTTTGTGATCCGCACAGTCAAAGGCTTTGGCATAGTCAATAAAGCAGAAATAGATGTTTTTCTGGAACTCTCTTGCCTTTTTGATGATCCAGCAGATGTTGGAAATTTGATCTCTGGTTCCTCTGCCTTTTCTAAAACCAGCTTGAACATCTGGAAGTTCACAGTTCACGTATTGTTGAAGCCTGGCTTGGAGAATTTTGAGCATTACTTTACTAGCGTGTGAGATGAGTGCAATTGTGCAGTAGTTTGAGCATTCTTTGGCATTGCCTTTCTTTGGGATTGGAATGAAAACGGACCTTTTCCAGTCCTGTGGCCACTGCTGAGTTTTCCAAATTTGCTGGCATATTGAGAGCAGCACTTTCACAGCATCATCTTTCAGGATTTGGGATAGCTCCACTGGAATTCCATCACCTCCACTACCTTTGTTTGTAGTGATGCTTCCTAAGGCCCACTTGACTTCATATTCCAGGATGTCTGGCTCTAGGTGAGTGATCACACCATTGTGATTATCTTGGTCGTGAAGATCTTTTTTGTACAGTTCTTCTGTGTATTCTTGCCACCTCTTCTCAATATCTTCTGCTTCTGTTAGGTCCATACCATTTCTGTCCTTTATCAAGCCCATCTTTGCATGAAATGTTCCCTTGGTATCTCTAATTTTCTTGAAGAGATCTCTAGTCTTTCCCATTCTGTTGTTTTCCTCTATTTCTTTGCATTGACCACTGAAGAAGGCTTTCTTATCTCTCCTTGCTATTCTTTGGAACTCTGCAATCAAATGGGTATATCTTTCCTTTTCTCCTTTGCTTTTTGCTTCTCTTTTCATAGCTACTTGTAAGGCCTCCTCAGACAGCCATTTTGCTTTTTTGCATTTCTTTTCCATGGGGATGATGTTGATCCCTGTCTCCTGTGCAATGTCACAAACCTCCATCCATAGTTCATCAGGACTGTCTATCAGATCTAGTCCCTTAAATCTATTTCTCACTTCCACTGTATAATCATAAGGGATTTGATTTAGGTCATACCTGAATGGTCTAGTGGTTTTCCCTACTTTCTTCAATTTAAGTCTGAATTTGGCAATAAGGAGTTCATGATCTGAGCCACAGTCAGCTCCCAGTCTTGTTTTTGCTGACTGTATAGAGCTTCTCCATCTTTGGCTGCAAAGAATATAATCAATCTGATTTCAGTGTTGGCCATCTGGTGATGTCCATGTGTAGAGTCTTCTCTTGTCTTGTTGGAAGAGGGTGTTTGCCATGATCAGTGCGTTCTCTTGGCAAAACTCTTTTAGCCTTTGCCCTGCTTCATTCTGTACTCCAAGGCCAAATTTGCCTGTTACTCCAGGTGTTTCTTGACTTCCTACTTTTGCATTCCTGACAGAATGTGGTCCACTGGAGAAGAGAATGGCAAACCACTTCAGTATTCTTGCCTTGAGAACCACAAGAACAGTATGAAAAGGCAAAAAGATAGGACACTGAAAGATGAACCCCCCAGGTCAGTAGGTTCCCACTATGCTACTGGAGATCAGTGGAGAAATAACTCCAGAAAGAATGAAAGGATGGAGCCAAAGCAAAAACAATACCCAGTTGTGGATGTGACTGGTGATAGAAGCAAGGTCCAATGCTGTAAAGAGCAATATTTCATAGGAACCTGGAATGTCAGGTCCATGAATCAAGGCAAATTGGAAGTGGTCAAACAGGAGATGGCAAGAGTTAACATCAACATTCTAGGAATCAACAAGCTAAAATGGACTGGAATGGGTGAATTTAACTTATATGACCATTATATCTACTACTGTGGGCAGGAATCTCTTAGAAGAAATGGAGTAGCCATCATAGTCAACAAAAGAGTCCAAAATGCAGTACTTAGGTGCAATCTCAAAAATGACAGAACAATCTCTGTTCGTTTCCAAGGCAAACCATTCAATACCACAGTGATCCAAGTCTATACCCCAACCAGTAATGCTGAAGAAGCTGAAGTTGAACGGTTCTATGAAGACCTACAAGACCTTTTAGAACTAATACCCAAAAAAGATGTCCTTTTCATTATAGGGGACTGGAATCTATCTAGTTGGGTAGTAGTAACTTTTTACAGTGATGCTATAAATATCAGCAACATTATGGGAAATAAGACCAGTCAATTTCCTAACACCTATTACTATTGTCATTGTGATACAACATTTCCCTTGCTGTTGTTATTGTTTAGTTGCTAAGTCGTATCTGACTCTTTGGGACTCCATGGACTGCAGCCTGCCAGGCTCCTCTACTCATGGGATTTCCCAGGCAAGAATACTGTAGTGGGTTGCCATTTCCTTCTCCAGGGGAAGCTTCCTGATCCAGGGATTGAACTTATGTCTTCTGCTTAGCAGGCAGGTTCTTTACCACTGAGCCACCTGGGAAGCCCAACATTTCCCTTACATTGAGCAAAAGCTGCTCTTCAACTTAACTAGCTCTACCTCTCAGAAATAGAACATATCCTCTCCCACTTGCATTCTCATGTTGGCTTTTTCCTAAATTAAACACTCAGTTCTTGCAGCTCTTCTCCATGGCTTCCAGACCCTCACCTGTTACCTCCAAACATGTCACTGCTTCTCTTATCTACAAGTTAGTTACCCACTTTTGTTGGACTCTCTAAATCTGGTGGATGGCCCTGGTGTGATACAGGTGAGGACAGTGTGGTTTGAGGGGATCTTCACACTTGGAATCTGCCATGAATGGCCACACTCACTAACCACTCTGGATCTTATTCTGTCACACACATCCTTCTTGAAATTGTCTAAGAAAGTTTGCCCAACCTTTGGCTGAGGCAGATGGGGACGTGGAAGCAAGAAATCGGGGAGAAGAAGCTGTAAGACCAGTGCGGGTTTCTGAGCAGCTGCATTCGGTCATACGTATGGAACTTGTGCTACATCAGTTCTTAGGTGGATCCTTGAACCACCTAAATCATACCCTAGATCTACTAACATCTGTACATAGAGTCCAGGATCTGCATTTTAACAAGCATGCTAGTGACTGAAGCTGGAGAACCACTATCCTACAGTGTGGCGGACTGAACCTGACTCAAAGAAAAACCTGCAGAACTATCTGAAGGATGAAGAGGTATTAGCCAGGTCAAAGAAGAGACCACTGAGGGAAGGGGGAACATGGCGGCAAAGGTGGACCACGGCCAAAGTACTCATTCGAGGCCAGGTGGAAGGAGTAGGACAGGGCTCTGCGAGGTGGAGGCGAGTGCCCGCCTAGGACCTGGCATGGTGAGCGCAGCTCTCCTACTGAGGCCTGGAGGAGCCGCTGGAGGTCTCATAGTTTCTGTGCACACAGGTGGCATCTGGGTTATACCCATCCCTGGTTTAGGTGTCACCAGCCACGCAGAAATTTTGTTTCTGCTTTCATTAGGACCCATTCCACCCCATGGTGTGGAATTAATGCCACTGCGTATTTTCTTTGCACTATCCATTCTGTTTATTTGTCCAGAATGATCCAGAGGGCAGAAAGCTTAGCACATACACCTCTCCTGGACCCTAGCTACACAACCAGTCATCACCATAGAAGTTCACAAGACACATACACAGAATGTATCATTTCTAGAAAAAAAAAATAAAAAGTTTTGTATTAATTCATCTATTTTCCTACATATAACTTGGAGGCTAAAATAGAGTGACCAAGCAAAGTTTCAACATGCTAAAATTAAATTTCACTATTTTTTTTTGTTTTATTCATAGGTGAGAATATATAGAGAAGTATGAGTTTTACTAGACTTTTTACCTTTAAAAACTTATAACATCTTACTCTCTATTCCTACCACTTAGCCTTTAATCATACAAAGACTTAAAGTGTTCTCTAATTATACGGATTTACCTAATTCATTCATTCATCCATCAATTCACTGAGCACCCTTCTGTGCTAGGGTCACGAGTATAAGTCACATACCATCCTGTCCTTGGAACTCATACTCTAATTAAAAAGCCTGATCCCACCATCAACTGTAAAGCTGAAAGCAGAAGTGCAGAAGCAGCACCTGCTTCTATGGGCTCCCCATAATTACCAGCTGATCAATTTCTATCACAGAGCACAAGATATTTACACAATTTTTAAAGAAGTAATGACAGCAAACAGGGTACTTGGTGGTCAAGAATGGGAGCTGTAGAGTCAGTACTAGGTTCAAAACCTGGCTTTACAACTTACTTGCTATGTGACTCTGGGCCTCTCTGAACCCCAGTTTCCTCATTGGAAATGAGAGATGAGAAGAGTTCCAGGCTTCTAGGATCAGTAAGCACACTCAAGGAGATAACTCATATAAAGGGATTAGTACAGAAGCTATCACAGAGGCAATACTCAAAATTACTAGGGTTAATTGATATATAAGCTATTAACAATCCTCTCTTAGGTCTGAAGAAACAGTAAAGATTAACTGCAGTTTTCACACTCCACTGTTGTTTCATCAGAGAATTCTGGCCAGGGTGGCCAGAACACTTTTCTTAACATTCTTAAAGAAAAAGTGACTGTTCTTTAAACAGAAGTCAAAGATCATGATGAGATCCAGAGCCCAAAACCTCCATGGTACCATGTACTAATTCTCCATTAATGGTTTTGAAGATGAAACAGGACCCATTTTTCTCATCAAACAAAAAACAGACATCTGGAAATATTACAGGAGGCAAGAGGGAGTCAATTCCCCACCAGCAACGCTGTTCTTTGTAGACATTCTTGACTCTGGCGAATAACGTGTTTGAAATTTTATGTAAGAAAAACATTAACTAACATATCAAAAATGCACATCTCCTTTGATGCAGAGGCTTCACTTCTAGGAACTTATCCTACAGAAATACTTGCAAAAGCATAACTGACTTACAGCAATGTTCAACGAACCATTTTTAGTAATAACTAAAAACTGGAAATGACTCAAATCCAAATATGGGAACATGGTTAAATAAATAGGAGTATTTCACAAGTACATCCACACTAGAATATTACAGATCCACAAAAATTAATGTATTGATGGAGGAGTTGATAAGGGGAGCTCTCCAAGTTGTAATCCATGACAAAGAAAATACACAGAGAGAAATGAATATGCACATACACAGAGTTACAGTCACCTAGCCAGCTTCCAGAATGGTACCCAAGAAGCTATTTCACAGTAGTTATCTACAGCCAAAGGAATTACATAACAAAAGAGAATGAAGGGGTGAAAGAGCTTTACTTTGCATTTTACACACTTTGGGCCTGAAGTTTTTACACCACATGCATGTTTTTTCACTTTTTATAACTTTATAATTTTAAGCCATCAGTTCCAAGGTCAAAATGTATCCCCCAGTTATAATGAGCACTGAGCTAAAATGACACAAGTTCGGAGGGAATTAAAACCAGACCTCCCTTGAAAACCTGACAAATTCCATAATTAAAGAAAGCAGTACTGTTAGTACAGGAAATTTTTTTCTTTGTTTTTTGAAAACAAAAAAGTTGACAATTAGCTACCTCTCCTTATGAAATACAGCTGATTGTGGAGACACACCTGGATTTGAACCCACACTCCAGATGACTCTAGACCAGGGGACAAAACCTATTGCCCAGGGGTGACACTCAGGACTAATCTGGTCTGCCATCAGTTTTTATATAGCCTGTGAGTTAAGAATAATTTTTACCTATGGAAACAGTTAAAAGTTAAAACTAATGTTTAATGAACATGAAAATTCTATGAAATACAAATATCAGTGCCCATAAAGTTTTCCTGGGCTGTGCCCACTCATTTGCATGTCATCTGAGACTGCCTTCACACTGTAAGGCAGAATTACATTGTGGTGAAAGAAACCACATAGAGCCTAAAATATTTACTACCCGACCCTTTACAGAAAAAGATCTCCTATTCTACACAACTGACTCAGGTGAGTCTGCTTCTTACCGGTAAAGTAGGTAGAGTAACAGCACTTAAGTCACAGGATAGCTGTGAAGACTGAAAATAATAATGCATGAATGCTCTCAGCACTTACTGTGTTTTTATATAAAAGTGAAAGTGTTAGTGACTCAGTCGTTTTGCAACTCTTTGCGACCCCATGGTCTGTCCATGGAATTCTCTAAGCAAAAATATTGGAGTGGGTTGCCATTCCCTTCTCCAGGGGATCTTCCTGACCCAGGGAATGAACCAGGGTCTCCTGCACTGCAGGTGGATTTTTTACCATCTGAGCTACCTTTTCATATTTTAACAATGAAATCAGGATTTTTTTTTTAATAAAAACAATCAATGGCATGCCAGTTGGTTCACACTGGATAATTTTTTGTTTTATTTCCAGTGGTGTATAAACTAATGTATCTTTCAATCCATGGTGTCTGAGATTAGACGAAAGCAGGCTGAATCTGTCTTGTGTTGGTTACCTGAAACTTTTGGCTGAAGCCATGATGACCACTACCTTCATGGAGTCTTCACACTGTCATTGTACACAGGCTGTGGTCACCTGTCTCTTGTTCTGACTGCCCTCTTCTCTCAGAGCCAGTCTCCCCAGGTCATTTGCATGGTCCAGGCACAGACCTGAGTCAGTCTCCCAGCACAGCCCTCCTGGCTGCTCCTCAGCCACACATTTCCCCCTTTTGAGTCTACACAGGTTGTGTGTCCTGGTACAAAGACTTGGGAAGCTCAGTCTCCCAAGAGGCCTCAGGGAGACATATGGAGTATGTCAGGTATAGGCTCTATGAGTCCGCAGGAGAAGACGGAGACCAAAAACAACTTTAAAAGCACAGAAGAAAGAATGATGGGATATTTACCAGTCCCAAAAGATATGAGCAAGGGCACGCCCCATTATTTGGGCATGCATGCTCAGTCACTCAGCCAAGTCCAACTCTGTGTCCCATGGACTGTAGCCCACCAGGCTCCTCTGTCCATGGGATTTTCCAGGCAAGAATACTGGAGCGCGTTGCTATTTCCTGCTCCTAGGCATCTTCCAGGATCTTTGACCCTGGGACCCAACCTGCATCTCCTGCATTGGCAGGCGGATTCTTTACCACTGAACCATCCATGAAGTCCAGTTATGTGGGCACTGCTGAGTAATCACACTCACCTACAGTAGCTGGCTGATCCTTCCACACTGAGGTTAAATATCACCATCCATCCCCATTCTACATATAATGAATGAAACTGAGGCCCTGAGAAGTCATGTGACACACCCCAGGTCCCGGCTAATGGAATGGCAACACAACGAAGCAAAGTCCCATTGTCTTTCCCTCTCACCAGTGGTTTTCACATGTGACTGTGCATCAGAATCACCCAGGTGACTGTTTCAGGGTGACACAGATTGGTCTCACTCCCAAGTCTCCTATTCAGCAGGTCAGAGATGAGGTTGGAGCTTTTCATTCTACCAAGTTCTCCAGGGAAGGCATCCTGCTGGACTGAGGGTCACAATCCGAGAAGCGCTGAACACTACTGCGTCTGGGAAAACAAAGCCCTCACTCCCTCATATTCTGCTCCCTGAACCAGGTCCAATCTCACCCACACAAGGAGAAGATTTTCATGTCTATTTGTCTCTTCATCTTTAAGAAAGAGATGATTCTTTTCTTTGCATCCTTGTCTTAGGGCTAATGGCAACACCAGGTGCCAGAGGCCGCCAGTCCAGTCCTGACTGCTCAGTAATTAGCTCGGTGGTTTGAAGCTTCATTTCCCATCTGCGGTCTCAGTTTCCCCTCTGTGATGTGAGAAGATCAAGTGAAATGATGTTCAAGAGCTCCCCCCCACCCCCTAGCAGAACAAAAAGATTGATGCTAGGATTCTGATGGAGCAGCCTCCCTGCCCTCAGTGCTCCCTGTGAACCTGCAGCTCATAGAGGGGTCCTCCGTTAAGGAGGACAGACTGAGGAGACCTCATGCAAGCAGAGCAGAACAGTATCCAGATTGGCTTCTGGAGGCCTGCATGATACCTGATTTCAGGTAGCACATCACTTTGTAAATCACTAAAGGAGATGATGAGGACCATCACCCCTCCTAAAAGAATTTTCAGTTTTCCTTCAGGTCATGCTAAGGCACACAGAGGCTCCCATCCACCCATTGCACTTCCCAAGGACCCCCTCTCTCTCCTAGTGGTCACCTCTCTAAAAGCCCAATCAGCTGTCTATGTCTATCTCTTTGAAAAGCTTTCCTTGGGGATAAGGTCAATACATGGTTTAACTTTTGCTGTTTGCACTGGGCACTGAATTTACCTTCCATGGACCAGGGCTCATTAGGCCAGTGCCAGGCATCCCATGGCCACATGGCTGACGCTCCCATGGGGCTGAGCTGGACACCAGAGTCAGTTCAGGACTGCCTGCCATTCTAGAACAAGATGCTCAGCACTGTTGACCTGTTGGGCTAGACAACTGGAAGGGGTGGGGGCAGGGTGGGGGTGTCCTGTGCATGTAGGATGTTTGCAGCATCCCTGGCCTCAACCCACAGATGCCAGGATGCCCACAGATCCCATCTCATAGGTCTCTTAGTCCACAGTGTAAAAACAAAAAGTGTTTCTATAGACACAGCCAAATGTTCTCTGGAGGACATTTAAACTACAGCTCTAGACATATCAGAGGTATCAGGAAGAGAATCTAGGCTTTAGGGCCAGATGCACTGGGGTTCAATTTCTCCCTCAGCCACCACATCACTTACATGAACTTGGGCAAGGCCTCTTCTTTCCATTATTCTTTATTTAAAAAGTAAGGCTCACAATAAAAATTTTAAATGACAATATATGAAACATCACAAAGTAACGCTGCTTATGGCCCCCAGCCCACTCCTCAGAGATAAATAGTTACAAGTTGGTGTTGATCCAGACATTTTGCATGCAAATGGAAGCAAAATGGTCCATCAATTATGTACATACACAAATACTTTTTTGTATTGAGGAGAAGGGGAAGACAGAGGATGAGATGGTTGGATGGCATCACCAACTCAATGGACATGAGTTTGAGTAAACTCCAGGAGTTGGTGATGGACAGGGAGGCCTGGCGTGCTGCAGTCCATGGTGTCGCAAAGAGTTGGACACGACTGAGCAACTAAACTGAACTGAACAAATATTTTGTTTCACTTAAGTAAAATGAAAATGCTTTTTTAAGGGAAAAAAAGGCAAATATGTTCTCTTTATAGAGTTGTCACTATTAATGACAATTAGATGCCTGGTCACTCACATTGAGCCACACATCCTGGAGTGTGAAGTCAAGTGGGCCTTAGGAAGCGTCACTATGAACAAAACTAGTGGAGGTGATGGAATTCCAGCTGGGCTATTTCAAATCTAAAAGATGATGCTGTGAAAGTGCTACACTCAATATGCTAGCAAATTTGGAAAATCCAGCAGTGGCCACAGGACTGGAAAAAGGAAGTTTTCATTCCAATCCCAAAGAAGGGCAATGCCAAAACATGCTCAAACTACCACACAATTGAGCTCACTTCACATCCTAGCAAGATAATGTTCAAAATCCTTCAAGCTAGGCTTCAGCAGTATGTGAACCGAGAACTTCCAGATGTATAAGCCGAATTTAGAAAAGGCAGAGGAACCAGAGATCAGATTGCCAACAAACACTAGATCATAGAGAAATCAAGGGAATTCCAGAGAACATCTACTTCTATTTCATTGACTATGTTAAAGCCTTTGACTGTGTGTATCACAACCAACTGTGGAAATTCTTAGAGATGGGAATACCAGACCACCTTACCTGCCTCCTGGGAAACCTGTATGCAAGTCAAGAAGCAACAGTTAGAACCTTACATGGAACAATAGACTGGTTCCAAATTGGGAAAGGAGTATGTCAGGGCTGTATATTGTCAACCTGTTTATTTAACTTATATGCAGAGTACATCATGTGAAATGTTGTGCTGGATAAAGCACAAGCTGGAATTAAGATTGCTGGGAGAAATATCAACAACCTCAGATATGTAGACAATACCACTCTATCGGGAGAAAGCAAAGAGGAACTAAAGAGCCTGTTGATGAAAGTGAAAGAAGAGAGTGAAAAAGTTGGTTTAAAACTCAACATTCAAAAAACTATGAGGCATCTGGTCCCATTACTTCATGGCAAATAGATGGGAAAAATGTGGAAACTTACAGATTTTATTTTCTTGGGCTCCAAAATCACTGTGGACAGTGACTGTAGCCACGAAATTAAAACACGCTTGCTCCCTGGAAGAAAAGATATGACAAACCCAGACAGCATATTAAAAAGCAGAGATATCACTTTGCTGACAAGGAAGTGTATAGTCAAAGCTATGGTTTTCCCTGTAGTCATTTACAGATGTGAGAGCTGGACCATAAAAAAGGCTGAGTGCTGAGCAATTGATGCTTTCAAACTGTGGTGCTAGAGAAATCTCTTGAGAGTCCCTTGGACAGCAAGGAGATCAAACCAGTCAATCCTAAAGGAAATCAACCCTAAATATTCATTGGAAGGACTGATGCTGAAGCTCCAATAATTTGGCTACCTGATACAAAGAGCTGACTCATTGGAAAAGACCCTGATAATGGGAAAGATTGAGGACAGGAATAGAAGGGGTTGACAGAGGAAAAGATGGTTAGACGGCATCTAACTGACTCAATGGACATGAGTTTGAGCAAATTCTGAGATAGTGAAGGACAGGGAAGACTGGCGGGCTGCAGTCCATGAGATTGCAAATAGTTGGACACAACTTAGCAACTCAACAACAAGATCCTTGTACGCACACATCTTTTAAAGAGGAACAGATGGTACTAGTATACAATAGGTGCTCAATAAATGGTAATTATTTTTTTTAACAAGTATCAACTTAGCACTTGCTTTGTGCTCTACCCTATACCAGCTCTAGAGATACAGAAGTACACAACACACATAAGCCTGCTTCTAAGATCACTGTTTATCAGGGACACGAACAGTAAATAATTCTGAAAAATTATTAGACTATAGCCGTCTAACAACACAAAGCATAAATTATTAAGAAAGTGTGAGCTACCATAGTCTAAGGTCAATGAGAGGAGGTTTCCTTGAGTAAGTAACATATACCATGACCTCAGGGATTAGCCAGACAAGGGGCTAGAAATATGCTAAGCAGAGGGCACAGAGAGTGCAAAGGCCTGGGTTCAAACTATTTGGTAGTTATTAAAATATTATGGTATTAATACTTAAAGGAATAGGCAAACAGTCAAGGGATAAAATAACTATCATTTACTCTATCTTAGTTACAATTCTCCTATCTCCCTTCGCACTATAACCACCCAGATAACTTTCCACTTTGTACATTTAAAGACTCAAACTCACATAGGAAAACATGGTTCCAAGAAAAAAGAAAAACATACAAAGAAGAAAATATAAATAACAGTTATTAATAAACGAAGAGCTAAGAATATTCTACAAAATGCTCCACAATTAACTAGACAGCTAGCATTATCATTTCTGACTGACACCTACCGCCCTCCCCCTCTTCCAATCTGATGGTTCAGCCTAAGCGGTACTTGGAAGCAGGGATGGTCCCTCCCCTTCTCCTCCAGAGCAGACTATCTCAGTGTTGACCAGATGCAAACACTAGGCGTGTCCTTTCTAAACACATAATAATCCATCTTTATCCGGGAGTTGCAGCATCTCTTCCTTGGTGTCTGAGATAGCATAAGGTTCTAACTATCTTGAGAGTCACTATTTGATATGCTAACAAAACCACATTTCATCCTGAATGCACTTCAGATTTCTCCCACAACACTACTCAGTCCGATGACAGGATTTGTCAAAGCATGCCTTTGGGGCTGTGGCAGGGGATCCAGGGATGTGATGCTAGCCTTTGAATCTGGAGGAACACTGCAGGGCTATTCTGGAGGGCAGAGACCAGCCTCAACTATTCTTCCAGCCCCTCAGTGGCTTCTCTGTGAAGAAGATAGCTCTCCCTGTTCCATTCTATTCACTCCCCTTACTCGATCATCTGAATGTAAGGCAAAATCATTTCTTTCTCCACAGAGGACACCAGTCTCTCAGCAAGCATCTCACACTGATAAATCACACTGCATTTGGAAATTTACGCCTGTATCTGCAGCTCTGGCAAAGTAAAACACGGCACCACGGCCATTTATTCCCTAGCCATTCTTGCCAAAGACAATAGAATCTATTCAAATGCATGGAGCAGAAGTCTTAAACTGATTGAATATGTTACTTTCCTTACTAGGAAGACCCAGCAATCCAGCCATTTTACTTTCTCAGTCGTTTATATTTGTAATGGATGAGGCATCTGATCAACCCCATTTGCCAATCAGGAATCCATAAACAGCTGCACAGACATAACTCAGTATACTGAATCCACTTCAGATGTACCAACTAGGTGAGTTGTTTGAGGAAATCCTAAAGGGGACAAATTCTATCATAAAATAACTTATCACTTCTCAACAGACCTGTCTTACCACAGAACTACATAAATTCAAAGTCAGAAACGACATCGCTGGTAAATACCCCTAGCCCCATCCAAAGACTGGTTCCCTCAACAGGGTGGTTGGCCAGTCTCAGGTGTGCACACCCCAGCTGTGATGACTCGCCCCGGCCCCAGGTGGTCCATCCCATCCCCACACAGCCTGGGGTGTCGAAAAGCCAAACCTGAACTCAGGCAAAATTCATCACTCTGCAACTCCACCCACTGCTTCCAGGGCTGTTCTGTGGAGCCAAATAGACTTCTCAATTCCTTCTCTACCCACCAAATATCCAAGCGCAGCTATTACATCAGAAGGAATTCAACACTCCATGCACAGTGCGGGCTTACTAGCGACTGGCCCACATCTCTGTGCTTTATCACCCTGCCCTTACTTCCCAAACTGTACATAAAGCACTTGAAACCCTTTCTAGATGAAGAAGTCTACTCCTTGCTGTGATAACAGAATGATGAATGTCCACCCTAATCTCACAATGTAATTTTATCATCACAAACTGGGACTTTCTCTGCCAGCCTAATCACTGATACGACTGACCTCACTAAAAGTGAAAATCATCATTAGCAGCAGATGTCTGCCAACACTCATATGGCTCATACCCGCAAATTGTATTTTTTCCTAAGGGAAAAATAAATGTGTTTATTTTTCAAATATTTTATCTTAGTAGTATTGCTGAGAAGTGACATGGCTGAAAATTAGGCATTCTATGAGTTTTTACTGGGTTCTTAATGAGTACTTCATAACACTTGCTTGAAAACATTCCAGAATAAAACTCCTGTGTCTACGTGCTGTGGCACTGTCCCCAAACCCTTCTACCATGAGCACCCCTTCTACTGTGAGGACTCTGTCAAAGAACACCTGTAAATGGCACCCCTCTTCATCTTCCACAGGTAGCCATCCTGCTAATAGTCCTGTTGATGGTGGAGAATTTCCTAACAACTAAACCTAATATGAACTTGGGAATACCTTTAAATAAAACATGAATTTTATTGAGCACATCAGCATCTGCACACATTTGAGAAACAGGAGTGTAAATGCATGTGTGTGTGCAAGGGAAGTTTGTCCCATCTGCATGAGGCCCCAAATCACATTATAAAGCTCCCACATGACACCTCTTTGACCCCCTGAGTTTTTAGCAGTATGTAGGGCAGGACGCTGATGTTCATAATCACCCACTGCCTATGGGTCTGAATTCACCTACAGGCTTGGCATGCAGGAAGGTGACTATGCATTCAGGCATCATGGTTCTGGGTCAGATTCTGCATGTCTGACTGAGAATGGGCTCTACCCACCACTTGGCTGATGAAGGAGATCCATTTGCTTCTGCTAATCGGCAGCACAGGTCCTCTGAACTCCTTGTTTCTGCCAGGAAAAGCCCAGAACTCTCTGTTCCCAATGCTAATCAGTAATGAGAAACAGAGTATTCCCTGGTGGAGACAGGGATCCACTCTTCCTGATGTCAATTTTATCCGTGTTATCAAGCCAGACCTTCAGAAGACTGTATTAGTCTGGCTTATCATCAAATTACCTTACAGAACTGCATTTTGGCACTAAGCCATTGGCATATACTGAAAGACCTTGGACGAAGCAATTGTAAAAACTTACAGTGGTATTTACTGTCAGACATTGTCAGAAAAGTGGTCCAGGCTCACACAACTCCCTTTTTGAGAACTCACTGGAGGAAGGCATCTCCAGTCTCCGTACCAGAAACACCTAGTATTTCTCATGAAAATCTGCCTTATTTTCATCTCTCCTGCACAGACGAGTGTGTACTCCCTTCCTTTGGATATTAGGATGCCCCAGGGCCCGCTCTAGAATTGCACGGAAACATACTCTGTGTGTGTTTTGAGTACTACCCTTGCTGCAGCTTTATTAATTCATTTACATTTTTTCCTTAACCCACACATTGTCATCCATTCATTAACTGGTACTACACATTCCTGAAAGTCACCTTTTCATGAGTGAGACAGAAAAAATTATCTTAAAAAAAAAATGTCAGGTAATCATCATTTGGTTACAAATCTGAGGACAGATGAGTGACATTTCAACTAAGTTCCTGCAGGGAAACTGAGCATTTACAGACCTTACGGGACTGTAGCAGGAGAAGTCAAGTGCATTTATCGCCACATTTTGAAGTTAGAGGGAAAGACAGGGGCTGGAGTAGAGGGCAAGGCTCATGGCTGGCATAAACCCTAGGCCACTTCAGGGCCATAATGTCACGGCTCAAAACAACCTTCCACCTAACTGCAGTCTTCTTTGGGCATTCAGAGCATCTGACATTTCCCACCGTTCCCTTTCTACCAATGTTTTTGGGCCAAAGAAGAGCAGGAGCAGCACAGAGCCAGCCATGCCCAAGACTCATCTGCTGAGTGCTCCTCGGGTCAGGCTTCCACCGCCCAAGGCACCGCCCCCACCCACCCCACAGCAAGGACACACTCACTGCCTAACACCATCACCCCCAGATCAAACGGGTTTGGCTCCGGCTCTTTGGGACTCGGTTTATGTTTCTAAATCCCCGTAGCACCATGTTTCATGAGTTGTGTGAGTGCTGGAGTGCGTGAGGGACGGCAGGGGTGTCTTTCCCTCTTCTGGAGATTAAAACAATCCATCTGCAAGTGGTGCGGGTGGCTGCAGAGAAACAGCAGTAATAATCCAGCACTCAGCCAGGGGCTGGGCTCCCCTGCTCATTCTACATGGCTGCAGGCCTCCTGGTACCCAAGCGCAGCCTGGCAACGCGGACTCCATCCAGGATGCATGTCCCACTCTGCCAGGCGCTGCCTCTACCCTCAGGCCACCCTGCTGCTCCAAGTCAGAGGGACCCCAAGAACTCATCAGTCTCCAGAGCCAACACACCACAGGCAAGAGACAAGGTCTGACGACGAAGCCCTCAGCTCTCCTCTAGGAGAACTTACGGACAATCCGAGCACACATTTACCCTCTTCTCAGTCTGTTTTTAAATAATAGACTTACTTGCTAATGCCAATGAACTAGGAGTTTTCACCCACATACAAAGACTTCTTCATTTCAGGATCCTCTGCAGAAGTCAGAAGCCCTGGTGATGCTGGCCCCCAGCCGCTGAGCAACAGCTGGGTCATGGTCCCTCTCTGGAGGTGGAGTAGGTGTTGGCTGGTCCTAAACCCCACCCTCCTCCCTATATCCGGCACCAGACCTACCCCACTGTTCACAGTCCCCGCTCTAGGGGTATTTGAAAAACAGAAGGATCTTGACAGATACTTGGGGACAGAGGGAAACAGCCTGCTTACATTTCCTTTCTCTCTTTTAATCAATGTATTTTTTTTAAAGCATCCTATCAAACTTTACTTCTGTAGTAACCAAAGTTCTCCTCAGCTCTTCCCATCAGATGCCACCCCTCCAGTTCACCTCCCAGCATCTACTCACCCTTAGAAAGGCTCTGGGCTACTTTCTCCCATGGTCATTTTCATGACCCCCACTCCAGGAAGGACTGGCTGTTCCACCCCGAGCCACCCACCGTCTGCAGGATTCTGTTGGGGGGCCCCAAGCACGCTCCTGGGGTTATCTTATTTCACATGTCTCTCTCTCAGCTACACCAACAAGTGTCCCCAATGAAAGCTGCTGTCACATTCCTCCTCATGTCCCTGCACAGAACCAACTCAGCACCTACTAGGTGATCAGTAAGTGCGTAACTGAACAATTCACTGATCAATTAGCTCCCACACAGAAATGGAGGTGCAGGCACAGCAAAACTCCTAGGAACCTTTGACACTGAGAATCCAGAACAAAACATCAGTCCTCCTCCTTTCACCAAAGCCTCACTCCCTTCATCCTGTTCGTGACAGTGAAACTGGATCAGGCACTACATCTGGAGTTTTACAGACCCCTTGTGTCACAGGTGTGAAAAAAAAGTCACAATTTATTTTATAGATAAGGAAATTGAGGTCCAGAGAAGCGAAATGGTTGCCTAGGTACACACAGATACTCGAGGAAAGAGCTGGAGTTGAACTCAGCCTTTGAGACTGCGAAGCCCAGGGTCTTCCCAGTACATCACACTGCTTTTCATCATACATGGTTATTAGGGCAGCATGAGCATTTGACAAGCCTCCAGCAACGAACTGCTCCATAACACACAAAGAAGACCTTAGCAAAAGAAAACTCTCCATCTTAGGCAGAAGAACTATGGGGACACAGGTGATTCTGGCGATGCTTCTCCAAGCAGCTATCTGCCTGTTGTGAAAATGCACGAATCCACTCTACAGTCTCTGGTGAGGACAATTTCAACAGCATTATGGATCAATTTTGAAATTCAACTGACATTTTTTTCCCCTACTGAGAATTTTCCCAAACCAAGGCTGTTTTATTAAGACTCAGCAGATACTATATAATTAATTCAGGGGCTGTTGTTCTAGCAGATGGAATAACAGGAAGGTTTGGGCTTTGGTTTTGTTTGTTTTTTTTTTTATAAAACTAACACTACGTTTCATGAGTTGGGGGAAAAGTAATAAACATGTCTTTTAAATGGATCTGTTCATGCTGTAAGAACCTCTTAAATACAGTGATAGAAAGTGATGGTGACCCATAATTGCAAGAGAAATTTTACCAGCCTTCATGATTCCCTGTGATTCCATCCAAAGTGTATAACACAACCCAGAATGACTTTGCTCCTTGGTCTGAAAGCACAGGGTGCTGGTGGCTCCTAGAGGAGCCAGAGGAACCTGAAGCTTAAACCCGCACTGTGGCCACCTCCCCAGGCGAAGATAGAGCCACTGGGGGTCCCTGGCAGGGCTGAGCTGAGAAGAAACTGAGCTTTCCTGGGCACATGCCACAGGCCAACTCCCTATGCTGTGCTAAGTCGCTTCAGTCATGTCCAACTCTTTGCGACCCTATGGACTGTAGCCTGCCAGGCTCATCTGTCCATGTGATTCTCCAGGAAAGAATACTGGAGTGGGTTGCCATGCCCTTCTCCAGGGGATCTTCCTGACCCAGGGATCAAATCCATGTCTCTCATGTCTTCTGCATTGGCAAGTGGGTTCTGTACCACTAGGGCCATGGCCAGATCCAACTCCCTGGCTCTCAGCAAACATGAGCTCAATCTTTTTTTTTTTATGTATTTATTTGGGACTACACTGAGTCTTTGTTGCTACACACAGGCTTTCTCAAATGGCAGCAAGTGGGGGTTACTCTCTACTTGCAGCGCCCAGGTTTCTCATTGAGGGGGCTTCTCCTGCTGTGGAGCTTGGGCTCTAGGGTGCTCGGGCTTCAGGAGTCATGACATGTGGGCTCAGTAGTTGAGACTCCTGGGCTCTAGAGCACAGGCTCAGTACTTGTGGTACACAGGCTCAGTACTTGTGGTACACAGGCTCAGCTGCTCTATGGCATGTGGGATCTTTCTGAATCAGGTATCAAACTTGTGTCTCCTGCAATAGCAGGAGGATTCTTTACCACTGGAGCTCACTCCAGATATTACCAGCCTAGATAAGTGAGATTTCTGCAGTGGATGTCTCAGTTCACAGGGAAGTCGGGATTTGAACTCAAGACTTTTAAACTCTTTATTTCCTCCAACCCTTGCAATGCCCACAGGACCCCGTGAGAAGACAAAGTACCTTCTACTTTAGCACTTTTTGCTTCCCATTCTGAGCCTCCCCTCCCTATCCCTGATGGTTAGAAGGCCCATTTAAGTCCATTGGTTTTATTGAAGTGATATTCATACCTCATTGATTAAACTGTAACCTTTGAAATAAGAGCACTGGGCTTCAGATTTTTCATTTTTCCATCCTTTTGAGGAAAACATATACAGATTCTATTAACATGCAGCCAGAAACCATGATAGCTTGGCTATCAGAAGGTAAAGACCTCAAAGGCCACCTGGTCTGCCCCTTTTATTTCAGAGGTAGGCAAAGAGAAGTCAAGAAACGCCACATGATTTGCCTTAAGTTTCACATTTTAAGAGCGGCAGACCCACCTAGGTCTCCCTCCAGGGAAAACCACTTCTCCGGTCAAAGGGCTGGATGGATGAATAGGTCAATATGAGTTAGAAATGCTAAGACAGGGCTTCTCTGGCGGCTCCATGGTAAAGAATCTGTCTGCCAATGCAGGAAATATGGGTTTGATCCCTGGTCTGGGAAGATCCCACATGCCACAGAGCAACTAAGCCTGTGCACCACAACTATTGAGCTTGAGCTCTAGAGCCCAGGAACCACAGCTACTGAAGCCCATGTGCCTAGAGCCTATGCTCTGCAACAAGAGAAGCCACTGCAGAGAGAAGCCCCCATGGTGCAACCAGAGAGTAGCCCCTGCTCGCCGCATCTAGAGAAAAGCCTGCACAGCAATGAAGACCCAACACAGTCAATTATAAATAATTTTTTTTTAAAGAAATGCTAAGAAAAAGCAGCCTGCAACAGCAAAACTAATGAGACAACACAGAAGTCCACCAATAGGGGAATAAGTGGATAAATTAAAGTAAGATAGTAAAGTCAGTTCAGTTTGTTCACTCAGTCATGTTCAACTCTTTGTGACCCCATGGACTGCAGCACAGCAGGCTTGCCTGTCCATCACCAACTCCCAGAGCTTGCTCAAACTCATGTCCATCAAGTCAGTGATGCCATCCAACCATCTCATCCTCTGTTGTCCCCTTCTCCTCCTCCCTTCAATCTTTCCCAGCATCAGAGTCTTTTCCAGTGAGTCAGTTCTTCACAACAGGTAGCCAAAGTACTAGAGTTTAGGCTTCAGTCCTTTCAATGAATATTCAGGACTGATTTCCTTTAGGATTGACTGCTTTGCTTTGATCTCCTTGCAGTCCAAGGGACTCTCAAGAGTCTTCTCCAATACCACAGTTCAAAAGCAACAATTCCAACCTGGGCCAGTTCACCCCTCCTTAGGCAACCTGGTGGTCCCCCCTCCCGGGAGGTCACCATATTGATGCCGAACTTAGTGCGGACACCCGATCGGCATAGCGCACTGCAGCCCAGAACTCCAAGAGACACTGATGTATAGAACAGTCTTATGGACTCTGTGGGAGAGGGAGAGGGTGGGAAGATTTGGGAGAATGGCATTGAAATATGTATAATATCATGTATGAAACGAGTTGCCAGTCCAGGTTCGATGCACGATACTGGATGCTTGGGACTAGTGCACTGGGACGACCCAGAGGGATGGTATGGGGAGGGAGGAGGGAGGAGGGTTCAGGATGGGAAACACATGTATACCTGTGGCGGATTCATTTTGATATTTGGCAAAACTAATACAATTTGTAAAGTTTAAAAATAAAATAAAATTAAAAAAAAAAGAAAAGAAAATAATGTGGAGTAATAGTGGCAAGAAAAAGCAGTCTTATCTAGTTCCTGACAATAATTAATGTGATTTGCATGGTCTGCTATTTAGAATCACATTTGCCAATGAAGCAACAGTTAGAACTGGACATGGAACAACAGGCTGGTTCCAAATTGGGAAAGGAGTACGTCAAGGCTATATATTGTCACCCTGCTTATTTAACTTATATGCAGAGTACACCAATGAGAAACGCTGGGCTGGAAGAAGCACAAGCTGGAATCAAGATTGCGAGGAGAAATATCAATATCAGAAAGTGAAAAAGAACTAGAGCTTCTTGATGAAAGTGAAAGAAAAGAGTGAAAAAGTTGGCTTAAAACTCAACATTCAGAAAATGAAGATCATGGCATCCAGCCCCATCACTTCATGGCAAATAGATGGGGAAACAGTGGAAACAGTGACAGACTTTATTTTTTGGGCTCCAAAATCACTGCAGATGGTGACTGCAGCCATGAAATTAAAAGATGCTTGCTCCTTGGAAGAAAAGTTATGACCAACCTAGACAGCATATTAAAAAGGAGAAACATTACTTTGCCAAAAAAGGTCCATCTAGTCAAAGCTATGGTTTTTCCAGTAGTCATGTATGGATGTGAGAGTTGGACTATAAAGAAAGCTGAGTTCTGAAGAACTGATGCTTTTGAACTGTGGTGTTGGTGAAGACTCTTCAGAGTCCCTTGGACTGCAAGGAGATCCAATCAGTCAATCCTAAAGGAAATCAGTCCTGAATATTCATTGGAAGGACTGATGCTAAAGCTGAAACTCCAAACTTTGGCCACCTGATGCGAAGAACTGACTCATTGGAAAAGACGCTGATGCTGGGAAAGATGGAAGGTGGGAAGAGAAGGGGATGACAGAGGATGAGATGGTTGGATGGCATCACTGACTCAACGGACATGAGTTTGAGTAAACTCTGGGAGTTGGTGATGGACAGGGAGGCCTGGCGTGCTGCAGCCCATGGGGTCACAAAGAGTCAGACATGACTGAGCGACTGAACTAAACTTGCCTATGTTTTATAAACTTTATCTTACTTACAAAAGTTCCTCCTGTACATATCTTCCTAAAATTATTATTAAGGATAGCTGCTGAATGTTTATCAAGATGGCTTTTCGACATCTATTGACATGTTCACTTATGTTTCTGCTTTAATCTGTTGAGGTAATGAGTCTCATTGCTTGATTTCCTGGTACTAATGAAACCTTGCATGCTTGCAATAAACTACTTGGCCATAGTTTAAAAACAAACAAACAAACAAACAAAAAAAGCAACAATTCTTTAGAGTCCAACTCTCACACCCATACATGACTACTGGAAAAACCATAGCTTTAACTAGATGGACCTTTGTCAGCAAAGTAATCTCTCTGCTTTTTAATATGTTATCTAGGTTGGTCATAGCTTTTCTTCCAGGGAGCAAGCATCTTTTAATTCCATGGCTTCAGTCACCATCTGCACTGATTTTGGAGCCCCAAAAAATAAAATCTCTCACTCTTTCCATTGTTTTCCCATCTATTTGCCATGATGTGATGGGACCAGATGTCATGATCTTAGTTTTCTGAATGTTGAGTTTTAAGCCAACTTTTTCACTCTCCTCTTTCACTTTCATCAAGAGGCTCTTTAGTTCTTCGCTTTCTGCCATAAGGGTGGTGTCATCTGCATATCTGAGGTTATTGATATTTCTCCTGGCAATCTTGATTCCAGCTTGTGCTTCATCCAGCACAGAATTTCTCATGAGGAACTCTGCATGTAAATTAAATAAGCAGGGTAACAATATACAGCCTTGCCGTACTCCTTTCCAGATTCGGAACCAGTCTGTTGCTCCATGTCCAGTTCTAAGTGTTGCCTCTTGACCTGCATACAGATTTCTCAGGAGGCAGGTGAGGTGGTCTGGTATTCCCATCTATTTAAGAATTCTCCCCACTTTGTTGTTTTCCACACAGTCAAAGGCTTTGCTGTAGTCAATAAAGCAGAAGTAGATGTTTTTCTAGAACTCCCTCTTGCTTTTTTGATGATCCAATGGATGTTGGCAATTTGATCTCTGGTTCCTCTGCCTTTTCTAAATCCAGCTTGAACATCTGAAAGTTCACAGTTCATGTACTCTTGCAACCTGGCTTGGAGAATTTTGAGCATTATTTTGGTAGCGTGTGAGATGAGCGCAACTGTGCAGTAGTTTGAACTTTCTTTGGCATTGCCTTTCCTTGGGATTGGAATGAAAACTGACCTTTTCCAGTCCTATGGCCACTGCTGAGTTTTCCAAATTTGCTGGCATATTCAGTGCAGTGCTTTCACTGCATCACCTTTTAGGATTTGAAATAGCTCAACTGGAATTCTATCACTTCCACTAGCTTTGTTCGTAGTGATGCTTCCTAAGGCCCACTTGACTCTGCATTCCAGGACGTCTAGTTCTAGTTGGGTGATCACACCACTATGGTTATCTGGGTCATAAAGATCTTTTTTGTACAGTTCTTCTGTGTATTCTTGTCACCTCTTTTAATATCTTATGCTTCTGTTAGGTCCATAGTGTTTCTGTCCTTTATTGTGCCCATCTTTGCATGAAATGTTCCCTTGGTATCTCTAATTTTCTTGAAGAGATCTCTAGTCTTTCCCGTTCTATTGCTTTCGTCTATTTCTTTGCAATGTTCACTTAAAAAGGCTTTCTTATCTTTCCTTGCTATTCTTTGGAACTCTGCATTCAAGCAGGTATATCTTTCCTTTTCTCCTTTGCCTTTCACTTCTTTTCTTTTCTCAGCTATTTGTAAGGCCTCCTCAGACAACCATTTGCCTTTTTGCATTTCTTTTTCTTGGGGATGGTCTTGATCACTGCCTCCTATACAATGTCACGAACCTCCGTCCATAGTTATCCACGCACTCTATTAGATCTAATCCCCTGAATCTATTTGTCATTTCCACTGTATAATCGTAAGGGATTTGATTTAGGTCATACCTGAATTGTCTAGTGGTTTTCCCTACTTTCTTCAATTTAAGTCTGAATTTGGCAATAAGGAGTTCATGGTCTGAGCCATAGTCAGTGCCCAGTCGGATTTTTGCTGACTGTAGAGCTTCTCCATCTTTAGCTGCAAAGAATATAATCAATCTGAATTTGGTATTGACCATCTGGTGATGTCCATGTGTAGAGTCTTCTCTTGTGTTGTTGGAAGAGGGTGTTTGCTATGACCAGTGCCTTCTCTTGGCAAAACTATTAGCCTTTGCCCTTCTTCATTCTGTACTCCAAGGCCAAACTTGCCTGTTACTCCAGGTATCTCTTGACTTCCTACTTTTGTATTCTAGTCCCATATAATGAAAAGAACATCTTTTTTGGGTGTTAGCTCTAGAAGGTCTTGTAGGTCTTCATAGAACTATTCAACTTCAGCTTCTTCAGCATTACTGGTTGGGGAATAGACTTGGATTACTGTGATACTGAATGGTTTGCCTTGGAAATGAAGAGAGATCACTCTGTTGTTTTTGAGATTGCACCCAAGAACTGCATTTCAGATTCTTTTGTTGACTATGAGGGTTACTCCATTTCTTCTAAGGAATTCTTGCCCACAGTAGTAGATATAATGGTCATCTGAGTTAAATTCACCCATTCCAGTCCATTTTAGTTCACTGATTCCTAAAATGTCAATGCTCATTCTTGCCATCTCCTGTTCAACCACTTTCAATTTACTATGATTCACAGACCTAACATTCCAGGTTCCTATGCAATATTGTTCTTGACAGCTTCAGATTTTACTTCTATCACCAGTTACCTCAACAACTGGGCATTGTTTTTGCTAGTACATTGTTAGTACAATGGAACATCACAATACAAAGACATTAACTATATCAACAAACAAAAACCCTTAAAAACAATTTTCAGTGAAATAAACATGTCAGAGAAGAAAACATACATCTGTACAATAAACAGCAGTGTTTATAGATATGCACATATGACATGAAAGCATAAGAATGTGGAGAGAAAAGCATGTAAATGAAATGGTCACCTTCAGAGAAAAGAAAATGGGAAAGAGGGACCAAGAAGGGGCCCCAGGGTGATTTCAATCTTGCATCTGATGTTTTATTTCCTTAAAATAAGCAAACAGGCAAAGGCAGCCAGAGATGAAAGATAAAACTTTCAACTTGATCTAACTTCAAAGCGGATAGGCTGAGCTACAGCAGGAGTGAACCAATATTTGAATTAACAGGGCTTGGCTTCTTCTCTGGCAGAACTGACTCAGAAAATTTAAAAATCAATACTCTAAATTTTTAAAAATACTAACTATTGTATCGTCGTAATCAAGAAAGTGAAGAAGATGGCCAGAGGTGAGAGGCTGATGTGGCTGGGGTGCGAGGTGAATGTCTAGGGCAGAAAGTAGTTATTTTGAGCAAGAGTATCTATTTCTATAAAGGAGAAATAATGGTTCTTAAATTACATGCGAAGGCAAAGGTAAGAGGGAGGAATCAAGCAGACCAAACATGAGGGAACCTGGAAAAAACTATGAAGATGTTTCCCACAAACCAGACCAGCTGCCTCTGAGAATCAAGGGATCAGATAGGATGAAAAGATCCTTAAGCCCTGAAAAATTCCTAAGGCCCTGTGAATGCAAGTCAGAAACTCCTCTTGGAGTGAGGTTAAATTCCCCATCAAGAGGAAAGCTATGGAGATTTAAGATTTCTATTGAACCTATCAGGTAAAACTTCAGATTAATCTAGAGGGGAAAAAAAATTCTCCTAAAGTTTAGAAATAGGCAACCTTGCCTCCCCCAGGCACCCTTTCAAACTCTGATAAAACACGTTGCTGTGATAGTTCATGGGCCTCTGGTTCCAGAAACACAAGTCAAACATGGGAAGGCCTCTATCCTTCCGAGTTTTAGAATTTTCGCCTGAAAACAGTGCAGGGCTTTGGTGAGGATTTGAGCTTGTCGGGATCTTGGTATAATAGATTGGAAGTCAAAGGGCAAGGTTTTTCTTCTTTTATTCTATTGAAGTGAACAGCGTGAGTGAAAGGGGTCCCTGCCTTTCGAAGCTTTATTTTTATCTGGAGATCAATTTCTACAAGTTCATATTCTGCTCTGAAAATCACCAGAATCATCTGAGATTTAGTCACAGCCAGGATGCTCTGGAGGAACAATAATCAGTATTCACTTCAGAAGGAAAAACATTATCCTTTAAACCAACACCTGCACACTTTACCTAAAACATTTCCCTATTCCACATTAAAAGAACCCACTTGTCTCAAAAAATCTCCCACGATAAAGCCCCTTCAGCCATTTTCCCTAAAATGGTTTGTCTCATCAAGTAGAAATTCCTACCCAAATAAGTCAGTGGGCTCTTTCCTGAGTAGACTATGGTTATAGGATGAAACCTTGATTCATCTGCATTCCAACACTTGAGGACATCTTGAGGTAACCAGAATTTTATAGTTAAGTGATGTATTGGTTATACACATAAATTGCCTCTCAATCCCCCAATACCACCACTACAACCTTTTATTTGGCAAAAGCATTATGAATAAGCTCCAATTTTCTTTTTTTAAAAGGACTGGTCTAGAAGTTCAGCAACTTCTTGTTAGAAATCACTTCTCTTCTTATTCATTTCATCCCCTCCCTCAAAGCAATACCTTTTATTTTTGTATCACAGTATTGTGGTCCAACGTATTATTTCTTTTCTTTGTCCTCCAGGCCCTTTGGATAACCTTCTCCATTAGCCACCTGATTCCATAGGAAAAGAGCATCTTTGTGACAGCACCTTCAGTATCACACTCAAGGGGATGCCAATCAGCTAAGACTGGGGGTGCCCTGATCCATGGTCCACAGACACTGAATGAGGCCAAGAGGTAGTAAAAACTGTCACCCCAACTAATACAGACCTACGTAACTTATGTAAACACTTGAGATTGACATTGTATGGATTTCTCAGTTTTCTAGACCAACTCTTTTCACTTTCACACCCCCACCAGCCCACTTGTCCCTGCTTCCCACCTTGCCCCATCAACCCCAGTACACACATACTCTGTGCCAGTATAAGAGCTTGCACGGATGACTAATGACTTGTAATTCCAAGAGTCCCGGGAGAGACCTTCCTTAGTGTGGTCCCTAAACATCAGCACTTGTAACTGTTGAATGAATGAATGAACATGAAGAGCCTGAACCTTTTCAGCCCCAATAATGAGGATGTGGGGTGCAATGCTGCAATGACTTGCCTAGTGTAAGACAGGTTGGCTCTAATCTAGCCCAGGAGCTCCAGTTAGCATTACAATTGTGAAGGCTTCCCAAAGGGAATACACGATGAAAGAAAGAGAACCTGTCTCGTATACAGGGTTATTGTTACCATCTTTCTAAATTCCAAAACCAATACAATATTGTAAAGTTTAAAAAAAAATAAAATAAAATAAAGAAAGAGAACCTGAGTGGGAAGGGAGAGAAGCAACAGGGAGAGGCAGCCAAACAGGAGGAGGAAGGAATGGAAAAGATCCATTACTGAGTAAAACAACACTCATGGAACACTTACTATCTGCCAGACACATTAACTCATTCAATCCTCTCAAGGCTCTCATTGTTGCCATTTCCAGATGGGAAAGTCTTAGGATCAGAGAGGTTAAGCAACTTGCCTAGAACCACACAGCTAACAACTGGCAGAGTCAAGTTCTGAACTTGGAGGATCTGACTGAAAATCCCAGGACCCCATACTGCACTTACCGAAGTATATGCCGCAGAATAGACTACTTTTGCTGGATACATGATAGATGTGGGGTGAAAAAAATAATAAGAAAAACATGTGGTCAAAGGCAAATTTAGCAAACGGTAAGATAAATGGGCTTCTTTCCTAAAAGACTTCTCAGAGCTTTTAAATTGCTAACAAGCACTGCAGCTCTCCAAGAGACGAACAGAGCATATGTGTGTCCCCAACGGATTGGCGCAGGGACTGTTTTCGTGGGGAAGCCATCTTGCTGGACCAGATGTCACTCTCAGAAGCATAAACCTCACGTCTGCTCCACACCCACTGTGTGCATGCAGGTTTGCTGGGGGCCAGTGGAGGGAACGTGCCAAAAGGCAACAGCGGCAGAGGCCACCCCGAACTCTGGAATCGCCCCAGAGCTCTCCAGGCTCGGCCAGCCTCCTGCAGAGGTCCACCCAAGGCCCTCTACTCCTCCTGCCCACAGAAGGCAGGAGGCTGTTTGCCTCTGCCAGCTGCCCCCTCCCACCTCACAGCAGGGCCTCTATCTTTGTGGACTTCACAAGAGAAATTTCTCACCTGAGTTAATAATCATTGCCTTCAATTCTGAACTCCTCTCTGGCCCTTCTGTGAGGAGATTTGGCATTAGGCATTAACAATCAAAAAAGGATAGACTACTTTACCCAAATCTCAGAAAGAATTCTCAGAAAAGCCTGAAGGTGATGGCTATTATACTCCCCTGACAGAAGCATTACTGATTCTCCTAAAGATAACATGCTGAAGATGTATTCGGTCTTGCAGAAGTCCTCCAGGCAAGGCGCTTTTCTTCTAACTACTGTGGAGTTGTTATATGGTAAGTGCCTACTCTATGAAGCCCTGTTGTTCAAAGTTCGATAAATATCCATCAGCAGGGAGAGCAATTACAGGGAAGTTAACTATTTCTTGAGTATTATCTGTGTCCTGACTATTCACACCAATACTTGAGATGGGAGCTTCAGGGTCTCTCCGAGGTCAACCTACAGAGCTGAATGGTTAAGCCTGACCACCAGTGACCAAAGCCTAGGGCTCCAAGGCAATGGAGAAGTTACCTAGAGTCCTGTGTGAGGGGCATCATTTAGAGGTGGGTGTTAGGTTCCAAATCACTGCTGTCGAGACACCCAACTACATACAGTCTCTAAAACAGTGGTCCCCAACCCTTTTGGCACCAAGGACAAGTTTCCTGGAAGACAATTTTTCCACGGACCAGGGAGGGGGATGGTTTGGGGATGATTCAAGCACATCCAGGGCAAACTTAAGGAGATGGTGAAGAACAGGGGAGCCCAGCATGCTACAGGTCATGGGGTCGCAGAGTCGGACAAACTGAGCGACTGAACAGCAGCAACCACAAGCACATTACGTCTACTGTGAACTTTCTCTCTAATCTACTGCTGCCACTTATCTGATAGGAGGTACTGGACCACGCCCCGGAGCCTGGGGACCCCTGCTCTAAAGAGCAGCCCTCATGCTATTACTCCTCTGCTCCAAAACTTTCTATGGCTCCCCAGTGTCAAGAAAACAAAGTCTAAAAGCATCAGGGAAAGCAGGGAGAGCATCAGTATGAAATGTCCTTTACAAGCTGCCTTGAGTACACCCATCTGGCTATACCCTACCAGAATCTCCTATGCATGGCCTTCCTTCCTCTTTTCTCTGCCTGTATTTCAAGCCCAATCCACACCCACCTCCATCATGAAGCCTCTTCTACCTCCATCCCACAGCATCCTTGTCATCAGGCCCTCTAAAATGCCTTCCAGCAATTCAATTCCCATGAACCGAAAGTCCTCCCAACCACAAAACTGCCTAAACCACGTTGGATTCTCTTTCAGTGTAGGAGGGAAAAGACTTTTCTCTGCAGCTGATGATCTCCACTGGAGTTTGGCAATCCTCCTATTTTCCAGAAGATGAAGTGTTTGACCCCTTCCGTGCCTATGGTTTATATTTTGCCAGCCCACATCAGCACTGATATAGTAACCTCCCATTTTTATTGAGCGGCGCTCAGTGTAATTGATGATATCTGCTGGGGCTGATACTTTAAGTGAAGGCTATTCTCAGTCCTGCCACCACCCACTGCCCACCCCACCGTACTCCACCCCAGCTCAGGATATAATAGCCAATAGCAGTTACACCTGAGCTACAAAGTGGGGCTTCTCAGCAAAGGTCCTCAAATATACCCAGAAAGTCATGAGGTTTTCTGTGAGGATTTATCTCAGCAGATCCAGTTTTCAAACCTGCAGAGCTGGAAAAAGAGGGAGCCAGGGCAGGAAGATGTTGCATAGAGCAGCCAAAGTTCTTTAGAGAGAAAAATCCCTGTCTGGGCAATTTGGTTAAACAGATTTAAATAGTATGTTCAGAGGAAGCTATCACTTGTATCATATATGTAGATGTATCATTTACATATATCAGCTGACAAATATATGTAAATATGTGTATAACCTATCCCAATGTGTACTAGTAAAAATTTAAATGCCTTTTCCTTCTTTGGTAAAGTTTTAATATCTGTTTGCAGACCTTGAGGGAGAGTAAATCTGACATTCACTAACATTTGATCCTTACAGAACTAGAACCTAAGTCCTTCTCTGGGCTGGAAAGCGCCAGTGCCCAGTCTCCACCACTTGTGTAGCTCCATAAGCAAACTCCCAGTATGAGTGTTTGCAGAAAGGCTCATTTACCAGGTCACACAGGCAACAGGCTGCTCTATATCTGAGTGTTCTGCCAACATGAAGGTGTCGCCTTTTAAGAAATTTTGACCATTTTTGATGGAAAACATCTAAATTACAAACACCTTCTGATGCTTTATCGTGATGATTCAGTCACTATAAAAGTTGTCAATTCTCCAAAGACTTCAAGAAGGCCAAGAGGAATGTATAGGCTACAGTACATAGATTCACAAACGGTTAGACGTGACTGAGCGACGAACACACATACACAAGAGGAATCTGAAAAGATGCTCATCACTGATGATTATCAGAGAAATGCAAGTCAGAAGCACAATGAGGTACCGCCTCACACCAGTCAGAATGGCCATCATCAAAAGTCTATGAACAGCAAATGCTGGAGAGGGTGTGGAGAAAAGGGAACCCGCCTACATCATTGGCAGGAATGTAAAAATGTAAACTGGTACAGCCACGATGGAGAGCATTATGGAATTCCCTCAAAAAAAATAAAAACAAAGTTGTCATACGATTCAGCAATCTCACTTCTGGGCATAAATCTGGAAAAAAAATGAAACTTATTTAAAAATATACAAGCACCCCAATGTTCACAGCAGCACTATTTACAATAGCCAAGACATGGAAGCAACCTAAGTGTCCACAGATAGGTGAATGAAGAAGATATGGTATGTGTACACAGTGGAATACTACTCGGCCATAAAAAAGAAGGAAATAATACCATCTGCAGCAACATGGATGGACCTAGAGATTACCATACTGAAAAGACAAGATTCTATGATACCACTTATATTTGGAATCTAAAAAATAATACAAATGAACGTATTTACAAAACAGAAACAGACTCACAGACATGGAAAACAGATGTGATTACCAAAGAGGAAAGGATGGAGGACAGATAAATTAGGAATATGACATTAACAGATACAAGTCACTATATGTAAAACAGATAAACAACAAGGATTTACTGTATAGCACAGGAGACTATATTCAAACCTTATAACAACCTATAATGGAAAAGAACCAGAAAAAATATTCATATCTAAGTATAATTTAACCACTTTGCTGTATACCGGAAACTAACACAATATTTTAAGTCAAATATACTTCAATTAAAATTTTATGTTTCATTTTTTAAACTGTTGATGTGTGAGGCCCTTGAAGTCCACTAAGATGGTGGAGTCCACTGAGATGGTGCAGCCCAGACAGGGCCTCCAAAGAAAGCCTTACCTGTCCACAACACACATGTGCACGCCCACTAAATCTCCCACCTATAGACTCGCCCACACACACCTGCATCACAGCCTTTAACATACCCCACTGCAACTGCCGACTGAGCTATTTCCCCACTCCTTACTGTGAGCTCCTCCTGGAGAAGGAGCCAGAAATAAACAGACCATAAATCTTCTGTTTTGTCCCCAAGACCTGGCTTTGTGCTTGTGCACACAGTGCTAGGTCAGTGAACATTTGAGAATGAATGAATGCATGCATGTATGTATGAATGAATAAAGTGTTGCACTACTTGAGGGCATAATACACTAAATGTCTCTGCGGACATTTTAATGCCAATTTTGCTTACAAGACAACCAGAGTCCAGATGGAGTGACCTATTAAAGCGACAAAGGAGAGGGCAGAAAAGGGCGCCTTCTATCACGTTACACATCAATGCCTTCCCTGACGTCTTTGTGTCAAGTTGACCACTGTGATCACATCAAATACTCAAGCTACAGAAATGAAGCTGGTTCTCAGAAGTGTGAATCTTTGAGACCTAGTAGGCAACATGTTCCCTCTGAGTTGCAGCGTTAACTGCATATACGTACTTAACACCATTTCAGCAGCAAGGTCTGTGCTAAGGGCAGCCACAAATGGAACGATAGGAACAGGGACGTGATTCACAGCAGGCCTTCGCTGCATCTTAAATAACTCCCAGGACGACAGAGGTGGTGATTTACAATGGCCCTCAGGAGCCTGGCTTTGTGCTTGGAGGGTGAGTGGAAAGAGCCCTCTGAGGGCTAAAACCCAAGCAGTCAGTGAACCACCTGTGAAACAAGCTTCTACTTAGAAACCATGAAGAAGTTATTTAAACAAATGAAATATCAATGCCCTTGAAAGCCTCCTGGGATTGGCCTATTTCTAGATAAGAAAGTTTCATGTTTGTGGCTCATGTGAATTGGACAGCGTCTCTAGGTACAGTCAGTTCCATGAATGAAATCACTGGATTCAGCCCAACAATCCACCAGGTTAGTCTGATAAGCATTTTACTATTTTGTTTCTTTTTGTGTTTGTTTTCTAACAAAACCAGCCAATGATTATAGTGGTCAATTCAATAAAAATATTATTTAAATCTTAGACAATCTCAGACAAATAACCAACTTGATAAAATAATTTCTATCACCCCAATCTATTTAGTCCCCCAACGTGGGTAAAATAAGTCAGCTAGCTGGCCTTTGTGGGAAGAGGAAGTTAGCAAGCAAAGAAGGAAAAATGAGATCGCATTTTTCCACGAAATATACAACAAGAAATAGTGCATCCTTTACCTTGGTCAAAAGGCTTGTTGGGATTCCAGTTTCTGAAATAATCATCCTATATAAGGAAAAAAAAAATAGAAAACAAAAGTCAGATTTCAGGAAGTTTCTCATATAACTGCACAAAAACCTGCCTTTCCCCCCACCACCTCCCAAAACACAAAGGAAAACGCTAAGGGTTCAGAAATTTTTCTAAGGCATTCACGTGCAATCAAAAGTATCAATTGCCTTTTCAAATTCTTGTCTTTCAAACTGTATGGATTATACACTAGGAAGAGTTAATACATTTCAGCCTAGTATGGAAACAGCACTGCTCTTCCCGGTTTGACAGATAAACCCAGACACCTTCTAAGTGCAAGATGTATTTGCTATCAATTATGCCGCAGGTGATGCCTAGCTGTTCTCACTTGGGATTAAGCCTCTGTGTTTGTAACCACTGATAATTCAACTGTCAACATTTCTCCTACATGGAGACATGTAACTTTGGTGCACAGTTCCAGTTTTCTAGCACTTCTCGAAACTAAAAACAGAGGGTCATTCAAATGTGAGAATTAACCACTGGCATATATTCACCTTAATACCATTTGTTCTGGTTGTGTAGATAAAAAACAAAGGCTGGCCAATCTGGTTGATTCATAACCGTGTCTTTCTTGCATGTAGCTTGCCTCAATTTATGCTCCAAGGCTAGACAGTTGATCACGTTGAAATTGTAAGGGTCTAGGTCACTCACGGCTCCATCATCCTGTTAACCTCTTCCTCACTTCTAATAACCCTTCCCCTCCAAACCTTCATTATCCACAGTTTCTCTTCTCTGTCAGCCTTCACCCACTCCACTGCAGATGAGCACACCCCCTCTGCCAGCTCAACTCAACTGTCTGCAGCATGCAGGGGCCCTGCCCATGGACAACTTCCCCACATCAATTTTAGGGCATGTGCCCCCATTCAGTTAATTTCCTCCAGAGTATATTCAAACAATTTGTGGGACGTGTTTTTGGCTGGCACTCTGCATGCTGCAGTTTCATAAAGCTGTCCAAAATGAGGCCTGGATTTCTCTTCTAGAAAACCTCATTTACACCAAAGTACACAATTAGTTTCAACTATGGTCCATGCTCTCTCCTGTGACCATTTATCTCCCATACCATCTCTTTGCATTTTATTGGTCTCAGTGTCATTCAATTACCTGGCTTTATTAGATCCTTGTTGAGTTCACCTAAGCCCTTAAATAGATTTTAGGAAACAGGATTTAGAGTAAAATCAGAACATTGCTTCTTGGGTGGTGATTCCATTTTCCAGGGCATGAATAAACATGAACAGGTTCCTCTGGATCCTGGGGATTCAGCATTAAATCATGTTTAACTCCAAGGAATTGGTCCAATTTGCTCTGGCTTTAATTTTACGCCATAACTGGCCTTCTCAACTCAGCTGGTTAGGAAATCTCTGAGGTCTACACCATGAAACAGCACTGAGAAAGTTTAAAATAATCCCTCTGTCACATCTCTCTCCATTTATTATTTTAAATACAATCCTCATCTCTTGAATTATGTGGTTTGAAACTCGGCAGCCAAAGTTAATGGTTCTCAGCTAAGGGCTGGATGATCAGTGGGAAATTTACCACCTTATTTCTCAGGTTGGATGGCCAATCTACTCTTAGCAAGTGAACATAAGCAAGTGACTCAAACATTGTGCAGAGAAGGCAATGTCACCCCACTCCAGTACTCTTGCCTGGAAAATCCCACGGATGGAGGAGCCTGGTAGGCTGCGGTCCATGGGGTCGATAAGAGTCAGACATGACTGAGCAACTTCACTTTCACTTTTCACTTTCACACATTGGAGAAGGAAATGGCAACCCACTCCAGTGTTCTTGCCTGGAGAATCCCAGGGACAGAGGAGCCTGGTGGGCTGCTGGTCTATGGGGTTGCACAGTCAGCCACAACTGAAGCGACTTAGCAGCAGCAGCAGACATTCTGCTATTGACAAGGGCAAGAAAAGAGATAACCTAAGATGAACTTATCCTCACTATTGGAGAAAAAAATAACAAAATCTCCATCCTTCCAGCTGTGGTCCATAAGTGCCCTCTGATAAGGATGGCATCACCTAATTACAGTCTGAAATCATGTGAACTATTTTCCACTAGAACATGCTCCTTTAATACATGGAAGTCCTTAGAAGCTTAGGCTGTGAGTCCGACAGGGAAGGACTGGAGCCAAAGACAGTCCTGCTTTAACTTCACATGTCACATTCTCTTTGATGTCCAAGTAAGGTTTGAGCCAGTCTCAGGAACTGAATATTTCCTAACGATTTCAACATATGTTATAACTTGGATGGAATATGAAGCATTCTACTGGACCTTGTCACTTTTCCAAGCTAACTATAATTGCCATTTCTACATGTTTCTTGGGGAAAGTCAGAGATTTCAAGATGAAACTTCTACAAGTGGCTATCTGCATGAGAATATTTAAAACTCATCACACATGTAATAATACTGCCTAACTGCTGCCCAAATGTGAAAGTACACCTTGAGTCAGAGCTCATTATGCAGAACGAGTCTAACAGCCTCTCACCCAGCAAGGCCAAGTGGAGAAGGAGATGACTCCCTGCCTCTGATTGCTTTCACCCTGCCTTAGGAAAGCAGATGGCCAAAGCAGACCCCAATGAGCCAGCAGTGCAGACAACCTTGGGTGTGACCCCTTTGGCTCCAGCTGAGAGACAGGCACCAGAGCCCACTTGGGGGTTGGTCGATGAGCACAGGGGATGGGAGTCCCTACTGGGCCTGGCCATAGCGAAGTCCAGACATACAAGCCCAGAGCTCATGGATCAGCCTTCCACTCTGTACCAGCTAGGTCTGCAGACATGACCCGTCCAAGCCCCTGGGGCTGTACTAATCAATACACTCATCTGCTAGGGGAACGTTGGTGAAAGAGCATCTAAATCCACATGGAAAAGTCGAAAAGAATGCCCTTCTAGGGCTTCACCTCATCCTGGGGCCTCACTTAACAGTCAGTATGCCCAAGGGACAAAGGACAGCTGGATGGTCATTTCTTCAGGGCCTAAGACCAGGGGCACCAGCCCAGCTTTTCCTTTATCTTATTTTCTGTCTGAATTTTGTAAATGTAACATACATTTTGCTGCTGCTGCTGCTGCTAAGTCGCTTCAGTCGTGTCCGACTCTGTGCGACCCCATAGATGGCAGCCCACCAGGCTCCTCTGTCCCTGGAATTCTCCAGGCAAGAACACTGGAGTGGGTTGCCATTTCCTCCTCCAATGCATGAAAGTGAAAAGTCAAAGTGAAGTCGCTCAGTCGTGTCCGACTCCTAGTGACCCCATGGACTGCAGCCTACCAGGCTCCTCCATCCATGGGATTTTCCAGGCAAGAGTACTGGAGTGGGGTGAACATACATTTTAGGTTATCCTTAAACAGACCCAGGACTTGCTGTGTTGTTGACAACACCCAGCATCTATTTTCTCACTATGACAAATCCCAACATGGGAAGCAGTGTGACAGCCCCAACATCACCCCAGTACTGCCCTGTAACCAAATGTGTTCCTGCTGCATGGCCCCCAGAATTTGGTCCACAGAGCAGAAAAGTCTAGGGCCTCAGGAGCCCTTGTCTCTGACCTTCCTTCTGACCAATAAAGATGTGGCCTGTTAAAACTCAGACTGTAGTGGAAGGCATGGTAGAGGGACTCAGTCGCACTTGCCAGGAGAGCCATATCCATCTGAGTTGGCCTCTTAACTGGTAATTTGATCATCTAGTGATAAAGCCTTTAAAAATGACTTGGAAGGACCTCAGCATCAGTTAATTTTTAAAACAGACAATCTAAATAGAAAGATACATACCTGGATACAGTCATTTATTAAATTGATTAACTCCTAATAGTGCATTCTACAAGCTGAAGAGTGAAGGGTGGAAGTGTTACCATACATGTGTATTTTATGCGCTACCCTGCACAGGATAATTAAGTCAGACCTCTGCTGGACAGGGAAGAGAAAAGCCTCCTTCTAAATTCTCATCATATGAGGAAGACCTGATTCCATTTCATGATACCACTTCAAAAATGATATACGACAAAACCAATACAATATTGTAAAGTTAAAAAAGAAAAAAAAGAAAATCACCCAAATTTTTAGGGACTGTTACAACCCAGAAGATCCTGTAAACTTGAAAAGTCTCAAATTTGAGCCTGCTGACTCATGTCCAAAATCATGAAACATTGCAGGGGAGCATACAGTCATAGTAAAAAGAAAAAAAAAAAAAAAAAAAATCACAAGTTGGCGTACAAATCCCAGCAAGAAAGTGACAAATGATAGTATCTAGAAAAATGAAGAAAGGGGTGGTGGACTGTGGAGGAAGAGTCATGGAATGACCATGGCCCCAGTTATTTTTTAAAATCCTCCACAGCTGATCAACAGAGATAAAATCATATTCATTTTATTAACATTCGATATCCCACAAACCTAATACTGGATCCTAAGACATTATTGGCACCCAGTAGCTGGTACAAAGAAATTCAACTCTAGGCTTTCAACTACTTTAGAGATACCCTGTTTTAATAAGCATTTATGGAAAATGAAATCTTTTTAAAATATATATATATGTAACATATATTTTATATTATCATATATAATAGATATTAATTCCCAGGTGGCACAAGTAGTAAAGAGCTCTGCCTGCTAATGCAGGAGATGTAAAAGATGCTGGTTAGATCCCTGGATTGAAAAGATCCCCTGGAGGAGGAAATGGCAACCCACTCCAGTATTCCTGCCTGGAGAATCCCATGGACAGAGGAGTCTGGCACCATACGGTCCATAGAGTCGCAGAGAGTCAGACACAACTGAAGCGACTTAGCACACTCAAGGATATAATACATATCAGTATATGTTAATAACACACACACACACACACACACACACACCCCAAAGAACATTCTGCTGTATAATGCATCTTCCAAGAAAACGTTTAAGCCTCCCTACCAGGAAATGATGCAAAAAATATCCTCCCATAATTTTAGTGATTAAGTCTCTTTATCATAGACATCATAACTGATTGGAAAGTCTCTCATTTTAACCAACTGTGATCGGGAAACTGAATTTTTCTTCCACTGTCCCACCGCCCCCAAATGGCTGATGCAATTTAGTTCAGATATTCCCCAGGGGTTTGCCTTTCCAGAGGTGCTTATGTCAGCTCCAAAGAATGTTAAAGCAACTCTGAGGAAGAGAGTGGCACAATCAAATGGAAACCACTTCTGCAATCCAACTGCTTTACTCCCACTTATGAAGATGATGATGGCATGTATGATATACTTTACAGCTTTAGCTACCACAGATCAAATATACTCAGCTCTCACGGGACAGATCATTTCTCTTTTATACATATTTTAGCTAAATTGTTTGAACACTGTAGTTTCATCTGAAGATTACCTGAGATAATACAAATTACCAGCCTAGAAAATAAGTGGGTGCCTCATTTGTCTCGACCAGGGGTGAGCCATGGAGACATGTACACATGTACAGAAGAAAGTAAGTCTAAGCGAGAGCAGGCAGCCTCTTTGAGGTCATCTGAAGACCCCCTGTAGATAAAAACAAAAGAGAAAAGCACTGCCCTGCAGGGCAAAGTGGACTACAGTCAGGTTTATAGATCCTAGAGGGAGGTTAATCCCACTTTATCGAACCCCATACTTTTATAAAGATGTCAGTTAAGGGGCTATAGGCAAACTGCTTTCCAAAGAATTCAGTGTGAAAAAGTATCTTTTTATACTACTTGACTGGGGAGAATAAGAAGGAGGGCTGGCTGGCAGGTGGGGAAAGTGTCTCTGAAATGATCATAGAAATCACTGGAAATGTGAGACTTCCAGGTGACACTGTATTGAAAGTGTTGGTCACTCATTCGTGTCCAACTCTTTGCGACCCCCTGGACTGTAGCCCACTAGGCTCCTTTGTGGAATTCTCTAGGCAAGAATACTGGAGTGGGTAGCCATTCCCTTCTCCAGGGGATCTTCCTGACCCAGGGATCTAGCCCAGGTCTCCCGCATTGCAGGCAGATTCTTTACCATCTGAGCCACCTGGGAAGCCCCAAATGACACTATATAAGTGAAACTTGCCTGTAATTTTAATTTGTGTGCAGTAAAAATCCCTACTCGTGATGCTATTTGGAAATACAAAACATTCCACCTATTGAGAAAGAAGTTGGCTTCTCATACACCCCCTCACCTCGATTTCCGGTAACACCTCTGGGTAAGCACTGTGCTGTCAGTCTTCTCTCCATCGGGCCTGCCCTTCCCACCCTGGTGAAGAACCCCAGTAGGAATCCTTCTGCATGAAGCATTCAACCACCCAGCCCAGCTTGGGCAGTGACTCGAGGCCCCCTGCCCTGTCACTCCACAGATCCCACTCATGAGAACCCTGTACACTAGGGACTGGGACCTGGACCGATAACACATCTGCATGGGCACAAATCACACCCACACACCTGGGCCGGGCTAATTCTGAGCAGGTTTGGATTTTACCTGCACATTCCCCCAGGGAAAAACAGTACACAGTAAGTCCTGGCTCTACTGGAGTCAACTGAAGTAAGCTGATTCAGCTTTAACATCTCCATGTTCCTGTGAAATGCGCATAACCGCTCCTGATGTGCACATAAGGACAGGTGGGTGTATGTTTATACACTCTAAATCACTTGCTTCCTGAATAGAGTAATTCTTTGATAAATTGGTCTGACATTTGGTATAAAGTCCTGCAGGCCTCAGACAAAGTGATTTAGAAAATAACAATGTCAGTTGCTCTGCTCTTTCAATAAATAACCCACCAGTAAAACACAGATAATAACTGACAATCATACTTGTACTGTAACTAATGAGAAAAGATAAAGCAGCAAATGGACTGTTTATATGCATTTGATAAATTGCATCCCCTGGATATACCCATGAAAAATAAATGTGTGTGGTGCTGGTTCACTGAACTAAAACAAATATTTACCACTGAGATTTAGGATTGAGAGTGATATTTACATTTTATTTGGCAACTATTTTGATGCTATGTCTAATACACAGTGGAAAAGTCAAAAACCTACCTCAACTTCCTGAGTACGAAAGCATTATGAATGAGGAAAAAAAAAAAAAAGAATCACATCAAACAATAGGAAGGAATGTAAACATTTTTGATAATTGCATCAAATTTTCAAATTATAACATTAGAAAGGTCACAGGCAGACATTTTCCTTTAAGTTACCGACCATCACTCCCTTTAAAAGGTCCCCTCCCTCATTCACTAAGTTCATGAAAAGAACGTTAGGTTCTTGGTGGAATAAGTGAAGTGTGGGGAAATCTGAGGGCCCTCTGGTGATCTGTGTCGTTACTATAGAACAGCTAGCAAAATTGTGATTAAATCCAAATATACAGGCATAATTATTATCTTTGAGAATTTTAAACGACTAATTTGCTGTGACACTGGTCCAATGGGTGAAATTCAATGAAAGTCCTGAGATGACATCAGAGAACAAGAATAAAAGACCTTCTACATTTCTGCAAAGCAATTATTTCACCTTGCAGCTCCAAAATAACTTCAAGGGGTCTAAAACCTGAGAAGGACATGAGTTTATGGTCCTGGGTTGTGAAATGAATAGCACTGTCGTGGTCCCTCCAGGTGATTAAGGGATTATACCACCACAAAGAAATCCCCCTTCCTCACAGCTGTCTGCCTGTCCTTGTCTGTCCATCCAAGCTGGGTTCTGGAAGAGTGACTGCTGATTGCAGCTTTTCTCAAAGAGAAAAACTGAGTCTGAGATCTGTTCCAGAAAGGGTGCCCTACACCTAACTTTCTCTTCTGGGAATACAATAGGTCTATGATTTTGCATTTGTATTCTGACCAAGACAAGGGGTGTCTTCCCAGACTCAAAGCTACCCATTCCCTTGACCTCAATAGCAAAATGATCAAAACACCTGAGCGAGCCAGGAGTGGGCTTCTGAATGTCCAAACAGGAGAGAAACAGAAGGATTATGATTCAAAGACAATAGAAACACTATGAACAGGACAGGCTGTGAAGCAGACAAGCTCAGATCCTGCCTCGAACACTCACCCACCAGCTGGCCTGGCACAAGCCCCTCAGCTTCTGAGTTGCAGCCCCCTGATCCACAAAACAAGACTGCTGCACCTACCTTGGAGGATGGGTCACAACAATTTGCAATAATGTGGCAGCAACTGGGATATCATCAGGCACAAAGAATGACTCAATAAATTAAAATGTACACTTTTGTGTCTATCTCCAGAGGTTTATAATATTGAGATGTCTCAAAAACACTGAAACAGGCTTATAGAAATAATGATATGCTTAAAATTTCAGTTATGTGGCTCTTGTGCATTTGAATCATACCATATAGGCCCAAATGAAGGGAGACCAATTGCCCTTGGGAACAATAATTATGAAATATTTTCAATGCATGCAATTTTATTAGTCTTACAGATGAAGAGTGGCTTAGAAAAAAATGCAATGAAATGTGAAAACATGACTTACATGCACGTCTCTGTTTAAAGGTCAGGCTCCCATTCTCTAAGATTTAGTGACCCTGTCTATTAAAAAAAAAAAAAAAAGATAATACTTACACCACAGAGCTGTCTGTGCAACCAGTGAACCAGTGAGAGATGTTTTGAACCACTGTTATCAATTACACATCATCTAATTCTAAGTAAATTTAAGTTTCAATTATGACTCACTATATTCTCTTAAGTGGACTAGGCCTCTCTGAACAGGTAAAATTTCTGCATAATCATTAATTTACATGTAGAAAACAGTCAGAGAAACCCAGAGAAGGGTCACTTCACTGAAACACCAAGTAAGGCCCTTGCCATCTTGGAGCATATAAACCTCTCCTTTACAGAAAATACAAATCGTACTGGCCCAAGGCCCAGTCCTGTCTGAGCAGCACGAACTCCAAATTAATCAGGTCCCACCATCTTTCTGAGAATGCCACTCCAGCCACCACCGCCCCCTCCCCACCGCCACCTCCCCAACCCCCCACCCCCCCACCAAGGCCAGCAGGCCTCAATCAACATCCAGATGTTGCCTTCCAGAGTATAAAACAGCCTCTGCCTCAGCTGGGCCCCCAGCTTCTCCTGGGGTCACCCCCACGTGCCAGGCCAGCCTACTCTCCCTGTACGCTGCTCAGGCTATCCCCTTTGCTGCTCCTATGAGGATCCTCTGAAGGGGCGTCAGCCCTCACCGTGCCCGGGTATCAAATACTCCAGTTTCCCCAACAGCCCCCCGGCCAAGACCAAGCTCACGAGCAGCTCCCAGGACCCTGTGAGGCACAGCCCCTGCTGAGTCCTCTAGTCCCCCTGAGGCCACACCCCTGCCCACACGCTTCACTCCAGCCCCACATGAGCTACTTCTCAGGACTGCAACAGCCAAGCTCCAAAATTCTACACATGCTGCATCCTCTGTGCTGAAACCCCCTTCCTCTCCCTTCTCTGACTAATATTCACTGCTCTATCAACTCCCGGTTTGGATTAGACGATGGTCCTCAATGGCCACCTCCCTGTTCCCAGTCCCCCCACGCCAGAGATGTGTCTGCTGTGTGGTCCACAGCCCCTGGGCAGCCCCTAGCAGAGCCCTGATGTCACCGCTCTGCAGCGGCTGACCACTCTCTGGCCACTCGACTACACGCCTGCCAGTCCCCAGGGCCAGGGTGGGGTGTCTTCCCCTCCACACCTAGGGCCAGCACGGTGCCCGTTCCAAACCAGGTACTCAGTGACCACCTCCTATGAAGAAAGAATCACTCAACCTCTGTGGCTTCTTTTATGTCAGCTGCAGATCCCCAGTTAATCTCCCTTTGATTCAGAACACAGGCTCTGTGTCCTGGAAGTTTCAGAGGATGGTGAAATGGGCAACTCCTTTAGTGTGACTTCAACTGGGGCGGTAACAGGAACCTGGCACCAGCAAAGATGATGGCAGAAGACCTTGGAGGGAGCAACCAAGGAGGGCTGGTGGACCTCTGCCTGACAGCGTAGCTCCACGGCTGCTAATGCCCCTGAGTCACCCCAGGGAACAAACGAACTTCATGACTTGGCTTGCCACAGCTGGCAGATGTCTGATGCAAGATTCAGAATCTGAGACAAGCTGAAGTTGAAATCCAATCAAAACATCAAAGTAATAGTAACGTTTAACATTAATCATCTAAGAATAATAGCAGCTACCAGTTTCTGAGTGCTCAACATGGGCCAGGCACTGTGCCAAGCCGACTGTGTTTTAGCTCACGGAATCCATACAGTAGCTGTGTGAGGGAGGCACAATCAGCACCCTGATGACCTACCTGGGAAAACTGGAGCTCAGAGACATCACATTACTGTAAGTTTACACAGCTAGTAAGAAGCAGGAGGATTTGAGCTCAGTTTTGCCCAGCTCTGAAGATTTCTTTTTCAAACTGGACAAATAAATAATAGTAACAATATTTACATTAGGGGCTTCCCTGGTGGCTCAGACAGTAAATAATCTGCCTGCAACGCAGGAGACCCTGTTTGGATCCCTGGTTAGAAAGATCCTCTGGAGAAGGAAATGGCAATCCACTCTGGTAACAATATTTACATTAGTACGTCACATTGGGAGACTCCAGCATGGCTGGAGAACAGAAGAACAAAGAATGTGCTCCAGTCTTGGGGCTTAGACCTGGGTCCCAGTCAAGGGGGGATATCCCATGAGAGGATACAGGGATGGGTGAGGTGAGAATGAGCAGAGATGGTTGGGGTCTCCTCGCAGGTCCAGGGAGGTGGAGTGGGCGGGAGACGCTGAACTGTTCCTAGATCAATGAGGTTCCAAACAGACAAACAGATCCTGGTTTTCTCCACCAAGCACTGTGCAGTGGTCAGGGTCACTGAATGAGTTGCTCCTAGGGATGCTGGGGGCCTTCTCTGACAGCCGGCATGGCAGAGCTCCACACACTGTGTGAAATGCACCAAGTGAACAGAGGACCAGTGAGGTATGTGAAGACTGGAGCACCTGGGAGGAAACACAGGGCTCACTCCCTACTGGAGATGGAACACGATGGTTGCAGGAAATGGCAAGGGATTTGACACACAGCCCAAAGGCCTCCCAAGAGACTCTACCACTGCACTGATCCTTCATGCATCTGAGCCTCAGCTTTCCCATCTATGAAAGGGGAAATGTAAACACCTGCCCCCACGGGGTCTTTGTGCAACTGGACAGCAAGTCCATTTGTCCTGTGCCTGGCTCTGGGAAAGTAGCTGGGACACCCAGACGTCCTGACCCCTCCCTACCCCACATGGCTGCCCAGGCTTCAGAACCATGGCCAGCAGCTCTGGTGACAGCAGCCTCAGGAGCAAGCCCCACTGAGGAGCACTTTGTGGGCTCTGGACCAGACACTGCCAGCACACCTGTCTGCCACCACACTCTCTGAGGCTCGCTTCAAAGTGGAGTGTCCAACACTGACATCAAGCCACTACACAGAAGACCTGGTGGCTTTGGCACCGGCCATCTCTCTGGGAAGCCACGGCCGCAGACTTCGCATGAAATTTTCATTAGCTGCACAGCAAGACCTGCCACAGCTCCTCCCAGCCCTGCCATTCAGCCTCTTCTCTTGGAAAGAGCATCTGGGAAAGTTAGCAATAAAAGCTCCCTCACTGTATCCCTGAGCACATCCTAGCAGTCGTCCTGCCTGCCCTCCTCTGCATCCCGAGGCTTTGGCCTTTGGACCACATACATAGCAGATGCTCCCACCAACACCCCAGAAACAAATCTGGTCAAGGTCTTTAGTCCACTTCAAAGCAATGATGTCACCATCAGAATCTGAGAGAGTTTCTTTGAAATCTGCAACTTCTGAAGTGATGTTCCCCCTATGCTAAAGCGCAAACGAGCCTGCCAATTAGACCCACACTCCCCAGCCACAATTTCCCTCTGTGATCACTGGCAAAGCTTCCACAGAGAATGGGAGCAGTGTTCCCTGTCCCAGGTACAGCCACTGCTATAACTAACTGGGGCTCACCGCAAGAGTAGAACAATCTTCCCACACTGACTGAAGACCCCCCATGGGACCCATACTCCCAAAGGCTGTTGGGTCCAATCAATCCTGAACCGTGGACTAATAATCCTGGAGACGGGCTCATTTTCCTCTCACCTAACGAACATTTCTACAACTCTGTGATGGATGGAAGCCAGTCTCTCACCCTCAGCGCTGCCAAACAGAGGCCTGGTAGGCTCAGGTGACTTAGAGAAAGAATCCCAAAGCACCTTAGCCAGGCTCCATGCTTGAGAACTTGCTCATCTGACCACTTGGACAGGTAGATGATGTACTTACGTCATATAAAAAGATAGCATCCAGAGATAAGATGACCATCCTTATACCAAGGTCAATGTGTTTGAGTCTTGTGATAGCTGTTCAGCTCTAACTCTTGGGGATCTGTGTACTCCACAAATATCTAACCATCCTGTTGCCTTCTGGGGGTGGGGGTTTCCATAATCCGCCTGGGGCACCCACAGAGACAAAGCAAGGCTGAAGCTGCAAGGAAGCTGGGGCTGAGGCTCAGGGACCTTGTGCCTGATGAGATGTCCACACCTAATCTCCAGGCACTGAGGAACCGCTGAGGGTGAACTTGGAGGTGGCTCCCATCACAGTGGTGCTTTCTGAAGGTGCTGGGCTAAGTGCGGGACAGGTTGGAAAGAGTCAATGAAAAAAAAAATTAAAAAAAAAAAAAGGAAAGAGTCAATGAAACCAAGGACACCAATGAAGAAGTTCATTCCATGTGTGCACAGTTACCACATATGGAGCACTTGCTGCATGTCTGCCTTTGTGCTAAGAAACAGACACGTGTAATACTCTGCCCTTACTCTCAGAAGCCCATGGTCTGGCCAGTGTAGAGGGAGCCAGAAATATCAGCAGATGGAGCATAACAATGCCTGGCAGTGTAGTCATTATAAAGATAAAATAGCTACAGAACACAGAGGAGGAAGCCGCCACTCATTCTGGGGAACTAGGGCTGACTCTACTGAGGCACTGGGACCTGCACTGGGTCCAGATGGACAAGGAGTTTTCTAGGCAAGGAACATGCAGTGGGTGGGATGAGGAGCCAACAAGTACAATGAGCAGGACTCTTTGCTGCAACAGCCCTCAACCCGGGCAACAAGAGAGCAAGCCTGAGCCCAGGGGCAGCCACAGAGAGTGGACAACAGGAGGTCTGCCTTGCTCAGGGTCTCCGAAGCCCCCATGGCCACACCATCCGGTCTGCCACTTGCTCTGGGACCAGAAAGCCTGGAGCTGCCATGGCTGATTACTGACATCACTATGATCAGTCCACTCCAGCTGGAAGGCTGAGCAATGGTATTATGTCTGGAGGGGCCACACTCACCCCATGGCATGCCACCCCAGGGACGAGAGCCAGCTCACACCCTGGCCCTTCCAACCAGCAGGTGTTTCCATGCTGCCTGTCAAGAACATATGTAAGTCATATGGGCCACAATTGGAACCAACTAGTCTGTATGCCTGACCCTCTTTCTGTCCTACAGAGACACAGGGCCAGCTTGCTCAACCTTCCTTTATTAAATAAGCATCTCTTTCTTTGGAGGTGAGATCTCTGAGAACAAAGGCTCTGGGAACCAAGACCCTAGAGGTCCCCCCTTCTTCTCCCAGTCAATGATAACAATTAAGGGCCTCATTTAATGGTAACAATTAAGGGCCTCTCACATGCTAGCAAAGTAACGCTCAAAATTCTCCAAGTCAGGCTTCAACAGTACGTGAACTGTGAACTTCCAGATGTTCAAGCTGGTTTTAGAAAAGGCAGAGGAACCAGAGATCAAATTGCCAACATCTGCTGGGTCATTGAAAAAGCAAGAGAGTTCCAGACAAGCATCTACTTTTGCTTTATCGACTACGCCAAATCCTCGGACTGTGTGGATCACAACAAACTGTGGAAAATTCTGAAAGAAATGGAAAAACCAGACCACCTGACCTGCCTCCTGAGAAATCTGTATGCAGGTCAAGAAGCAACGGTTAGAACTGGACATGGAACAACAGACTGGTTCCAAATCAAGAGAGGAGTACTAGGTCAAGGCTGTATATTATCACCCTGGTTATTTAACTTATATGCAGAGTACATCATGAGAAATGCCTGGCTAGATAAAGCACAAGCTGGAATCAAGATTGCTGGGAGAAATATCAATAACCTCAGATACAAAGATGACACCACCCTTAGGGCAGAAAGCAAAAAGGAACTAAAGAGCCTCTTGATGAAGGTGAAAGAGGAGAGTGAAAAAGTTGGCTTAAAACTCAACATTCAGAAAACTAAGATCATGACATCCGGTCCCATCACTTCATGGCAAACAGATGGGGAAACAATAGAAACAGTGAGAAACTTTATTTTGGAGGGCTCCAAAATCAGTGCAGATGGTGACTGCAGCCATGAAATCAAAAGATGTTTGCTCCTTGGAAGAAAAGCTATGACCAACCTAGACAGCATACTAAATAGCAGAGACATTACTTTGCCAACAAAGGTCCATCTAGTCAAAACTATGGTTTTTCCAGTAGTCATGTATGGATGTGAGAGTTGGACTATAAAGAAAGCTGAACACCAAAGAATTGATGCTTTTGAACTGTGGTGTTGGAGAAGATTCTTGAGAGTCCCTTGGACTGAAAGGAGATCAAACCAGTCCATCCTAATGGAAATCAGTCCTGAACATTCATTGGAAGGACTGAGGCTGAAACTCCAATACTTTGGCCACTGATGTGAAGAACTGACTCATCTGAAAAGACCCTGATGCTGGGAAATATGGAAGGCAGGAGGAGAAGGGAATGATAGAGGATGAGATGGTTGGATGGCATTACTGACACGACACACATAAGTTTGAGCAAGCTCCGGGAGTTGGTGATGGACAGGGAGGCCTGGCTTGCGACAGCCCATGGAGTCACAGAGTTGGACATGACTGAGTGACTGAACTGAACTGAACTGAAGGGCCTCCTGTTCTTCCTGAGGGCTTCCTAGCCAATGTACCCATCTTTTAAAATCAAAACCCTCCAGGGCAAAATTACCAGCTAGGGCCATTTCTATGGTAACAAAATACCTATCAATAAGGACATATTTATTTCTTGTGGAAGAGTACTCAGCCAGCAGAAGCCATGTCATATGTTTTTATTTTCAGGCTTTCTTTTCATGTATTATCTGGAAGATAACAGGAATATTAATAACAATGCAGCCCCCTTACAGTCTTAAAATTCAATGATTCTAAATATGTCAGATAATAAATCAAATACACTTGAAAGCTCTATGTAAATGAAGTGGGAGCAATTTTCAAACTAGCAAGGACTGCAAGGCACTGGAAGAATCCAAAGAAGACCAAAACATTAAGTTGTTTTTGTCTTTGATTTTTATTTTTGCTTCCAGTTTTTAAGAACCTAATATGAACACAAACAGTCCTTATATTCTAGATCTTTAAAATCCCTTTCCTATTAAATAACTTTTGAGCATTAAAGAAAGAGTTTAGAGAATTCCCTGGTGGTCCAGTGGCTAGGATTCCATGCCTTCACTGCTAAGGGCATGGGTTCAGGACCTGTAGATCCCACAAGCTACATGGTGTGGTAAAAAAAAATAGGAAAGAAAGAGTCCAGTTGGGTTTTTTTATTTTTTTCACATGATGCCCAGAACTACCAAGAACCTTTTGGAAAGATTTTCCAAGATCAAATTCTTTAGCCAAATTATCTTCTTATGAAAGGTGGAGACTCTGAGAAAGTCCCATACAAAACATGGGAAGAAAGAAACAAAGATGCAATAGAGAGGACCAAAGATGCAATGGTGATAATTTCATCCACTCCATAACCACACCTTCCCCATGCCTGGAGCCCACCCCCTTAGAGGCCTGGGACAGAAGAAGGGACAGCCATGCCTACCAACATGCATGAAGCCAGGACAACGAGGCTACACTGGCGTAGTGCTGGGTCCCACTCATTATAAACAATCTTCTCATTTAGCCAGTCACATGCTCACGTTTTCTAGATACCTCAGCTACCCTTAAAGAATGCCCAAGACCCATTGTAAGAAGACAAAACTACAGAAAAGCAATAGAGAAAAATCAAAATGGTAACAATGGTTATTAATGGATGGAGGAATACAAGAGTCTTCTTCCTGCTTTATTATTTTTCAATTAAAAACTAACATGAATTACTTTCTATATTTGCATATTGTCTGTTCATTCATCCATTTACCCATTCATTCATTCATTCAAAGTTCTGTAGGATAGGGAAACAAAGAAAGCATTACCCTAAAATTTTGTTAAGGTTTTTTAAAGAGTTTTGTAAAGGTTTTTTTAAATTTTAACAAAATTTAAATTTTGTTAAATTACCCTAACAATTTGTCCTAACATTGCAGTCAGGACAAATCTAGCCAGAGAGGGAAAATCATTTTTACATGAATTCATACAGCACTAAAATCTGCAGTATACGATCCATCTACACCAACAGTTCAGACTGAGAACTGAAATCACAGCCCATGGGGAAAAAGAAGGCAGAACCTCTTGGGCCATGACCTAAAACAATGACTAGGCACCTTTTCAGGCAACTGAATGGAGTCACAAGCCCTTCTAATTTGCCTGTCTCCAGGCTGGCAAATAGGGTAAGCATTCATTTATTCCTTTTGTCCTGGCATCCTATTAAGGAATGCAAGATCTGGAATAAGCAGGGGGTGACCCTCAGCTCACTCAGTACCACACAGCCCAAGGCCCTTGCCAGAAATAGTCAGGAGAAGGACCCAGACCTCACAGTAGAAATCGTATATTTACTCACAAGGTGGTGACAGCTCCTGAAACAAACCCAAATTGTGGCTCGATTTAATAAGGCATCTGAGGCTCAGATACTTCATCTGATTTACCAGGAGGATACACAAATCACAGCTAGAATCAGAGGCACCTTGTCAGGGCTGCCTGCTGGAATTATTTGGGAACAACACCGCACAGGTTATTTTGGTGTTGCCCATCAAAGCCTTATATGTCTGTTTCACACACCTCTCTTTTCACAAAACTCAGCTCTTAACCTCGCTTGGAGCTGAAATCAATGGTTCTGCTTCTGGATATGAAACATAAAGAAACATAAAAGACCCAGAGGGAGGGGAGGGGAGGGAGGAGGGTGGAGGGTTCAGGATGGGGAACGTGGGTATACCTGTGGCGGATTCATTTCGATATTTGGCAAAACTAATACAATATTGTAAAGTTAAAAAAAAAAAAAAAAAAGCCCATGGTAGTTTCTTAACTAGTAACTTCTCTTGACATCTCCACCACCATTGGCCAAATGATTCTGGGTAAATGTTTTGCAACCTTTATGAGCTTCAGTTTCTTCATCTATAAAATGAGGGCAATGGTGTCCACTTCACTGGTAGGCTTACTTGGAACACATATGCAAAATGCCCAGCATGTAGTATGCACCGAATAGCCAAACATGTCACTGCTTTTTTTTTAAATTGACCTCAGTATATCCTCTGCTGAAAGCTGATAACAGAATTTGAAAAACAGAGTGCTAGTTTCCTCTGGACGAGTCCATTTGTGATGCTGCCGTCCCGACTGCAGACATTTTTAAGAAATCAAATATGGGTAATGGCTGCTTTGGAAAAGCAGCAGCCACTGCTTGGTGCAAAAGTGTAAATAAAACGCCACTTAAGTAATCACATTACTCACAGCTTAACGCACGTGATCCAGAGCTGCAAGCAAGCGTGTGTGTGATGGATTTCTCATTATCCGTTGGCTGCCACTGCAGCCCATCCAAGCATCTGCAGACATCCGGACTGGGAAAGTCTACATTAGCTCCTGGTGGGACCCACACTCCTGCTATCAGTGGAAACAGACACAGCAGGAAGGAGGTGATGCCTTCATAAAACGGTGATAATACAGACAGACGTGTCTGCTTGGGGACGAGCTGCCAGGTTCTAATCAGCAGTTAAATGTCCCTTCCTTGGCTGTCAGGGGTTTCCAAAATAGTCTGGGTGAGAGGAATTCCCTAGCTGAATTCTCTTAGCCCCTGCCAGGTAGAGGTGGAGCCTCCTTGGATGCCCTGATATGACCTGATTTCAACTCGGTGCCAAGACTAAACAGCAAAGGAGACTAAACACCAAAGACCAATGCTGGACTAGATCCATCATCTTTCTGAGGAGGGGCTCTGAAATCTCAGCAGACCAGAGCTGCCCTCAAGCATGGGCATCCCAGGTGGTGCTAGTAGTAAAGAGCCTGCCTGCCAATGCAGGAGACAGAAGAGATACAGGTTCAAACCCTCGGTTGGGAAGATCCCCTGGAGGAGGGCATGGCAATCCACTCCAGTATTCCTGTCTGGAGAATCCTATGGACAGAGGAGCCTGGCAGGCTACAGTCCACGGGATCACAAAGAGTCAGACACAACTGAAGTGACTTAGCACACACACATGCCCTCAAGAGTGCTAAGCACTAACTGGGGATATGTTAGGTCCTTGGACAATTTACACTCTGGATAAATGCAGAACTTCTAGAAAAGTCACTTCAGAATCCAACTACAAGCATACTCTAAAGATGTGGGTGTCTGTAGGGGCACAGGCTGGAATGTCCTCAGGGAAGGATGTGGGAGTCACTTCCTCATATGAAATCCAAGTTCACCAAGGCGCCTGCTGCCTTTCCTCACAGAATTCCCTACACACAGGCAGCTTTGACTGCGACAAGGCAATCAGAGACTCTGCCGCTCCTCCTCTACCTCCCAGCAGGGCATCTGTGCCCTTATGGTCTTCTCCCCTACCCTTTCTCATCAAAACTTGCTCCTGGACCTTTCTTCAGAGCCGGTAAAGAGGACTGAGAGTTCCATTCATATTCAAAAGGGATCCAGTCTGAGGTGACAAAATCCTGCCAGAGTGTCTGCCAGTAGAAAAACGAGCAACGTTTGGGGAGAAAACCTTGGCTAGCCCTTGAATTTAAAGCATATCTATCAGGTCCAGGCAAAGATGGAAGGTGAGGAGGATTAAAAACCAGTGGAAAGGAGACATCGGACAATATTACAAAGCTGTAGTAATCAAAACAGCATGATATTGGCACAAAAACAGACACGTGGATCAATGGAATGGAATCAAGAGCCCAGAAACAAACCCACACATCTACCATCAATTAATCTTCAACAAAGGATGCAAGAATATACAATAGAGAAAAGACAGTCTCCTCAGCAAGTGGTGTTGGCAAAGCTAACACCATGTAAATCAATGAAGTTAGAACACACCTTCATATCATACACAAAAATAAATTCAAAGTGGTTTAAACTTGTAAATATAAGACATTTTTCTACCATAAACTTCCTAGAAGAAAGAGAACATAGGCAAAACCTTCTCTGACATAAATTGTACCAATGTTTTCTTAGATCAGTCTCCCAATTCAATAGAAATAAAAACAAAAAATAGTTTGATTAAACTATTTATTTAAAAATAAATATTTATTTAAAAATAATCAAACTTATAAGCTTTTGCACAGCAAAGGAAACCATAAACAAAATGCAAAGACAACCTGTAGACTGAAAAAAATATTTGCAAATTATGTGACCAACAAAAGCTTAATTTCCAAAATATACAAACAGTTCATACAACTCAATATCAAAAAAAACAACAAACAACTCAATCAAAAAGTGGGCAGAAGACCTAAAAAAGACATTTCTCCAAAGAAGACACACAGATAGTTAAAAGGCACATGAGAAGGTGTTCAACATCACTAGTTATGAGAGAAATGCAAATCAAAACTATAGTGAAGTACTATCTTACACTAGTCAGAATGGCCATCATTTAGAAGTCTACAAATAACAATTACTAGGGAGGATATGAAAAAAGGGAACCCTCCTACATAGTTGGTGGGAATGTAAGTCGTGCAGCCACTATAGAAAAAAGTATGGAGGTTTCTTAAAATACTAAAAATAGAGTTGCTATATGGTCCAGCAATTCCACTCCTGGGCACACATCCAGAGAAAACTGTAATTCAAAAAGATACATGGACCCCAATGCTCACAGTTGCACTATTTATAATAGCCATGACATGTAAGCCACCTAAATATGCAATTTACCAACAGATAAATGGATAAGGATATGGTATGCACATATATACATACATACATATATAAATATACATATATATGTACATGTGTGTATATACATACATACACACACACAATGGAATAATACTCAGCCATAAAAAAGAAGGAAATAATACATTTGCAGCAACATGGATAGACCAAGAGATTATCATACTAAGTGAAATAAGTCAGAGAGATAAAGACATATGATATCACTTGTATGGGGAATCTTGAACTTATTTACAAAACAGAAACATACTCACAGATGTAGAAAACAAACTTATGGTTATCAAAGGGAAAAGGGGTGGAGGAGGATAAATTAGGAGTTTGGGATTAGCAAATACAGACTATTATATATAAAACAGGTAAACAATAAGGTCCTATTGTATAGCATAGGAGCTATATTCGATATCCTATAATAAGTCATAATGGAAAAGAATATTAAATATATGTATATATACATATATATGTATAACATGTCACTTTGCTATACACCAGAAACACAATATTGTAAATCAACTATACTTAAATTAAAGGAAAAAGAATGAGTGGAGAAGGGAAAAGGTAATGAAGAGTCTGAGATTGGCCTTTAAGGGAAAAGATACAGTGACCAGGAAAATGAACATGGCAGTGTGAGAATATTTTCTCTTTTGGCAGGGAGGGTATTTTTTGGCTGTGTCACGTGGACCACCAGGAAATTTCCCAAGAATATTTTCTACTACAGACCCAAAATGGAGCCAGTGGGCAGTACAGCAAAGACCCAGGTACTAAGGAGGTGCTAAGACTCCACTATTCTCCAAAGCAAGATGAAGAAATGGCAATTCAAGCCTGTATTCAACCTACAATGGGAAATAACATATGTCTATTGAATACCTGCTGCCAGGCAAGCACTGTGCTCTGCACTTTGCATTGATTATCCTCTATAATCATCACAATGCCTTTGCAAGAATGGAGGTAGCCTCTACATTTTACAGTAGAGAGGACTATGGATCAGAGAGGTTAAGTAACTTGAGCAGGGGGTCAGCTCCAGCTCTGTCAAACCACAGAGTCCTGGGCTCTTCCCACACACCACGGCAGTCCAGTATTCCCAGATGGTAGAGTACCCGCCAAGTTCTACACCGTCAGCTCCCAGAGGATGGACTCTACTGGACCCAACTCAGATGTAATCAACCTACAAAGACTCCGAACAGCCACCAGTCAAATCAGAGCTGGTAAACGGAGTTTTTATGATTCTCTTGGAAACTTGTAATTTAATTATGTTGAAAGCAAATCTCACCTTTGACAAAGTAGACGGAAGCTGAGCCTCTGGGCTAAGATGTGGGTGAAGCCAAAGTATGGAAAGTGTGGGGAGAAAAACTGAAATCCTAGGAGACACCCTGGGGTTGGGAGGACAAACTTATTACACCAGATATCTGGTGGTTTCTGAGCCAGAGTCACGGCTAGAGGACAGAGGATGAAACAGGATCTTTGCCCATTAGCTGTACAACACTGAGAAGGTTCCAGGAGTGGGCGGTTCCCATCGTAAGTGAGAGCAGCTTGCTAACTGCACCAGCTGGTAGTCTGATCCATGAATCACCCCAGACTAATGTGCTTCTTCCCTGGCTAACAGCCATGAGGGCCATGAACAGATCCTATGCCCTCATTTATGGGAAAGCATGCACCTTAGCAGGTGGCACAGCAGTAAAGTGACACAAGAGATGCAGGTTTGATCCTGGGTCAGGAAAATCCCCCAGAGGAAGAAATGGCAACCCCCTCTGGTATTCTTGCCTGGAAAGCCCCATGGATAGAGGAGCCTGGTGGGCTACAGTCCGTGGGGTTGCAAAGACTTCAGCCATGAGTGAACACATAGCACAACAACACACCTTAACAAATCTGAGGCCCAACTAACTAAAAATTAGACCCGATTTTGATTTAGGTCACTGCTTGCCTTCCTGCTGGCCCTTGCATTCTGCTACATGACCAAGGGGCCCAAATGGCAGAACTGGAGAAAATAGCGAATAAACTATGAATACACACTCAACCACGTTCATGCTTATTAACAATGCCTCTCTACCACGTTATTCTTAAATCTTTCACAATTACAATCTACCTGGGAACGTAAATCCTCCTCACCATTATGTGAACAAGTCTCGTAATAACAGTCGCAGTTCATTATTGAGCCATTTTAGGTTCCATTTCTCCAAGAAAATAAATAACCAGTTTAAAGAGTGTCAGAAAAATGTTCCACTGGCACTCAGCTTAAACATGATTATTTATTAGAAATTATCAAAAGCTACTCACACCTGTGGTAATTCTAAGCACACAAGGGCGTCAGTGAGTTTTAGATTTAAAGGTGGGGAAGAAATGAAAATCACAGAAGTGCTACGGATTTTCGCTTTGAATAGATCTTCATTTCTTGGCCTTTGGGGCTGCTCTTGATGATGGGAGCCTCTTGCACCAAATGCTCAGACAGAGAGAACCCTGGGGAAAGATTTATAAGAGGTAGGAGAGAGGAAAACACCACGTGGAGAACTGCTAGTCATGCCAGGCAGGGCTCAAACATCCAAATTAGGAAATGACAGACTTTCTCTATGAAGGGTCAGAGAGCAAACTTTTTGACTGTGGGTCACTAACAGACTTTACCACACATTCCTCTCCCTGTCCCCCTCTAAAAATGTACCAATCACTCTAAACTGATGACCTCAGGAAGACTTGGCTCTGGGGCTGAGTCTGTCCGCCCCTGCTCTAAACAGATTACTTGTCTTAACACTCTTCACCGCCCTCTGTAGGAGATGTTGTCTGTGCTTCCATTTTAAAGACAAAGGGAATGAGGTGCTGAGATATTAGGAAAACTGCTTGAGTTCACACATGTGGCTTAAGGGTCAAAGTACAAAGCCAGGCAGGATCCAAGCCTAGGCCCTTTGGTTCTCAAAAGTCACACTCTTCCCATTACAACACATGGCATCAAAAACACTCTGAATATGGTAATTCTCTTTCTTGCAAAGACAGCATTCATATCATGAATAAGAAGGGATGACAAAGGAACCGATGGGAGTTGGTGATGGACAGGGAGGCCTGGAGTGCTGCGATTCATGGGGTCGCAAAGAGTCGGACACGACTGAGCGACTGAACTGACTGACTGACTGAATGTGTACTGGGCCCTGGCCATGGACTTTACACACGAGAGTGCACAGGGCCAGCATGGACAGTTGTTCAGGTCACTCACTGGACATGATGCCTGGTCAATATGGTCACCAGTGAGGAGAGGAAAGGGGAAGTGGGGCAATCTAGGGGTAGGGAAACAGAGTTATTATGGAATTATATGAACTCATGTGTGTGAAACTTTTGAAAATTATAAAGCACTACAGAATTTAAAGAATCTTTCATTCAATTAAAAGAAGGCTTCGCTGGTAGTCCAGCGGTTAAGAAACCACCTGCCAATGCAGAAGACACAGGTTCAATATCTGGTCCGGGAAGATTCTCCATGCCACGGAACAACTAAGCCCTTGCACCACAACTACTAAAGCTCATGCACCTCGAACCTGTGCTCCCAACGAGAGAAGCCACTGCAATGAGCAGTCTGTGCATGGCAGACAGACAGCAGCCCCTGCTTGCTGCAACTAGAGAAAGCCCTTGCACAGCAACCAAGACCCAGGGCAGCCAAAAATAAAATTAAAAACAAAGGAAGACTGCCAGGTCAGGAAAGGAGGAGGGGCTGAAATGCCATGTGAACTACATGCACCAACCGCACCCTGGAGCAGGACTGTGCCCACCCAGAGGGGACCCCTCCTTCCATTTTGAAGGCGCCACAGCGGCTGTAGCAGTCCTGCCAGTGCACCTCCAGAGGGCAGGATGTGAGAGGAAAAGCCTCACCAAACCCCAGGGGAACCTGCAGCCTGGAACAGCGAAGGGAGATAGAAGAGAGCCTAAGTGCTCAGACTCGCAGACCCCAAGGGGGATGTGGGAAGCCAGTGACAGGAACCCAGGGATCAAGCATCAGTCATGAAGGAAAACCAAACTTACCCCCACCCTTGAGTCTTAGGATGCAGCTGTGCGGTCAGGAGGAAGACCACCGTTTCACATACCATGTGAATTAATGGACTCTATTACTCCAATAGGTGTTAACGATGGAAAATAAGTATTTTAAAGGAAAATTTACACAAATTCTATTCAGTTCAACCGACACTTATTGACTCGCTTAGGGATCACAACCTGAGAGTTTATTAAAGGAGCCAGGAGCAGCTGCAGAATATCTCTAAGATCATGAAGTTTACATGGTGTAGCTGTCATCCTTAACAAAACCAGACTCTTAATCACAAAGCAAAATAGGTGAGACCCAGTGTGACTGCTCTTTGGGTGTAGGCTCCTATGCTGTGGTTCTGATCACTGCCTCCTAGGCCACCATCATCCCTCCCCATCACTCACACAATAATGGGACCAAGGACCTAGAAGGGCCCCACAGAGCTATCTTGGCATAAACAGTTTGCCCAGAGTTCCCCAGCAGAAGACGGCCCAGGTGCAGCCCTGAGATGGCCCATATACACCTGCCTTACTCTCTGCCTCCTGGACTTAGTCATCCTGGTCTTGACTTGCAGGAGACAAGCTAACCCAAAGGTGGCAGGAAGACCCACATACAGAGGTCTGCCCCCGCCTCAGCCCCTGGGGATACCTCCCAGGAGGGACAGTGCCAGGAAAGAGTCCTTAAGGACCTATGGGACTTCCTTTCTCCCACACCCTACCCAAAGTGGGAGAAAACTACACTCATTATTGTCTTCCTGAGACCTCAGCAGGCGAACACCAATGGTTAGGCATTAGTTAACCAGTGAAAGAAACTGCATTTTCTTTCCTTCATCATTTTCAACTCCAAGGACAAGATTTTTCTCAAATGCCCCTAAAAGTTCTTGCAATTGTCTTCAGATAGACAGTAGTGAAGAGAGACAGCAAATTGCTCTCCACAATTCCTCAGCGCCGAACTCCCTAAACAGCCCATCTTTATGCCGCCAGTGTAGCTGTGTCAATGGACGGCTGGTTCAGGCGAGGGCAATCGTTCCCTGAGCCCTCCCCTACTGCTCAATGCTCAAAAGGCAATGTGGAAAATTACCCAGAAAACAGCTGTTTATGCTTTAGGCGGTTCCTACATGGAGAGAGGCGTGATGGGCAGGTAGAAGTCACAAGCCATAAAATTGAGAAAATACTATTTTCAAGTTAAATGTGAAGGGAAGTCCCTCTGCAAGAGGTAATCAATAGTCAAGCGGAAGCACCACAGGACAAGACCCTCCAGTGAAGGAGAGAAGAAAAGTGGCAAGATCACCTCTGAGTGACAAGTCACTGAGCTACAACAGCTGCAGATGGTTGAACTTCACCACTGTCCCCATTCCCCAGGCACTGAAGGGGCTTCACCCAGCAAAAGGGAGCCAGCTCCAGCCCCCAACTTCTGGGTGATTTTCTCCTTCCAAGCTCATGACCCTACAATGTAGAGACAGCATCTACATCAACTGTGGTCAATTCTGCTGCTCCAGGCACTGCCCTGTGACATTTTGAAAGAACTGGAAATGGTACCCATGACTCCCTCCCAGCCATAACCCAAGAATCTAAGAGATCTGCGAACCCTTGGACATACCCAACCCTGACTTTGCCCCAGTCTTGATAATAAGCTGCTCACAACAGAGAGAGCCCAGCACAGCATCCTGAATCCTACTCTAGGCTTCCTCTATGAAGTTCCTATCTCCCCAACCAGGGCCAACTCCTTCGCTCATGGCTGTGAGAATTTGGCCCAGTGGCTGGAAATGAGAGTCTGAAACCAATGAATAGACAGAGGATCTGGAAGCAGTCAGAGGTTCTCATCACTGACCTCTCCTAGGTTTCTAAGACCAGGAAGTCATTTGCTGCCAAGCTTGAACAGCAGGTTACATTTAAAAGGGAAATATGGACTCATAATTATTTTAAACATACACAATTCCAGACCAGGTGATTGCTAAGCACTGAAGTCTACCATATTTTACTCCAAACTTCCCGGTCTTCCGGACTGCAGCCGGAGAACAAGATGCAATGCCTTTGGAACAAGGAAAAATAAAATCACTTCAAAAAGCATTAAGGAGACAGTCAGCTTCACTGATTTATTTCTGAGATGGGAAACTGGGGGAGGAGAAGGTTCCAATTTTCCATCAGTACTGAGCTATTCATAGCAGGAGGCTTGGCTGGCGGTTTGATTGGCTTGATTCAAATTGCAAAGAGCAAGGATGCATCCTCCCCAGGAGGGCAGCACAGCAGAGCACTGAGCTCTGGAGCCCAGTAGAGCCCACTCTGAACCTTGGCACCAACACAGTGATTGACTGTGTGACCTTGGAAAGGTACTGACCCTCACTCTTCCAATCAATAAAATGAGGTTATTAATGGGGCCAACTACATAGAATTTACAAAGTCCAAATGAGGTAATCCATGTAAAGGATTGATGAGTGCTCATAAAGAATAGACATTAGTACTGCTGTTTAATATATGATTCTCATTTAATATATGATTGTTGTTTATGTGTAACTCTCAATTACTCTTCTTTTTCAAAGCTGGCCCATTGTATTAGGATTTTAGGAGGAAAAATTTAAAAGGAACACTGGCTTTTCTTTGAAACACAGTATTTTCTGGCTCCATGGTCTGAAAACAGGTCCAAAGGGTCAATGACTTAGTCTTTTAAAAATAAGGGGGGGAAAATAACCTAACGTAAGCCAGAGGCAAAGGTAAGAAGAAGTGGTTCTATTTTAAAGCAATTCAGGATGAAAAATTCACATGTCTTTGTTGGTTGAAACCAGAATAAGCCCACAGAAAGCTCTGCATTCTGCTGAAGAAGAGCAGGCAACATTTTCCTGGATGCTTCTTTAAAATATGTAAGGGAAATGGGATACAAAGACAAAAACTCATAAAGCATCTTTCTCATCAAAAAACACCATAAGGAGAGTGGAAAAAAAAAAAAAAACAAGCCATAGCAGGAGAAAAGGTATTTGTATCATCTAAAACCAACAAATGGCTTACATCCAGAATATATAAAAAGTATGTATAAATCAATTTAAGAAAAGACAGACAATCCAATTAAAAGTAAAAGGCAAGATATGTGAACAGGCATTTTACAAAATATGATACCCCAAGGCCAAAATACACCATAAGGGCTAAAATAGTAAACTCTGACCACATCAAGTATAAAAAAAGATAGAGAACAACTAGAACTGTCCTGCCCCACTGGCAGGAGTGGAGCCTTGCAAGGGTACAGCCACTTCAGAGAACCACTGGACAGCGTGAGCAGAAGAAATTCATATGAACCCTGTGACCCAGCAACCCCACCCCTAGGAACATATCCAATAGAAATGAGTACAGGCATAGGAAAAAGATGGATACAGAATGTTCATAAGTGGCAACACTCAAAATAATCTTCCCTCAAAACAACTCAAATACCCATCAATAGCAAAATGGATAGGTTGAGGTCTGTTCACACAATAGAATACTGGACAGCAATGAAAACCAGTGAATTACTACTACACAATACAGTCTGGGTGAGACCACGTGCCTAAGGTGGACTAAAAAAGAGCCAGATAAGAGTATAAACTATAGGTCATTTACATGAAACTCATGAAAGGGCAACTGACATACACTGAAAGTAGCATACACGGAAAATTAGACTAATGGTAACCTCTGGGAAGGAGGGAGCAGAAAGAATCCAGGGGGGGGAGTACTGAGATTAGGGGAGAATGCGTGAGGCTTCTGGGGTGCTGCTCACGTCCTGTTTCCTAATCTAGGGGATGGTCACATGGGGATGCGCACTTGCTAACAGGTCTATTCTATTTATGCACCTTATATGCATATTACACTCCAATATAAAAGTTTAAGAAATGAGTGAAACAGACCCAGTCTATTCTGTTGGATTTATGTCATCCAGCTGGGTCACTGCTTAGGTGAAAATAAAGAGATGCAGTTGACTCGAACAACACGGGTTTGAGCTCTGCAGGTACACTGATAGGTGGATTTTTTTTTTCAATAAATACGTATACTACAGCACTACATGAAAAAGACAATGGCACCCCACTCCAGTACTCTTGCCTGGAAAATCCCATGGACAGAGGAGCCTGGTGGGCTGCAGTCCATGGGGTTGCGAAGAGTCGGATACAACTGAACGACTTCAATTTCACTTTTCACTTTCATGCATTGGAGAAGGAAATGGCAACCCACTCCAGCGTTCTTGCCTGGAGAATCCCAGGGACTGGGGAGCCTGGTGGGCTACCGTCTATGGGGTCACACAGAGTCGGACATGACTGAAGCGACTTAGCAGCAGCACAGCACTACACTGTCAAGGGTTGGCTCGATCCATGCATAAGGGACTGTGAATACAGAGAAACCACATCTACAGATGATGAGATGTGGACTATTATACGTGGATTTTTAACTGCACAGAGAGTTGGCGCCCAAGGCCCCACACTGTTCAAGGGTCATGTTTGCTCTGAACCAGAAACAGGCAATCCAGGGAAACTTTCACACGGCAGAATGTATTGTACTAACACAAGGGGGACTGCTGGATGGGGACACCTCACTGTCACTGCGAGGGAGGGGCACCATCCCAGTCTCAACCCTGACAAGTCTGGGAAGCCAGAAAGGCACACAGGAAACCTAAGATTGGCACAAGTAATAAAAAATGTATTAATCACTTATTAAATGCTGGTATTGTTTTAAACACTCATATAATCCTCCTAAGTCCCTATTTCACTTTTCAAATGAGCTAACTAAGCGGAGAGAAGTTAAATGGCCAATCTAAGGTCACACAGCTGGCAAGAGCCAGAGTGTGGATCCAGGCCACGAGTTCCTGCTCCAGAATCCACAGACTTATCCACATGCTGTGCCACCTCCTTAAACTATCTAACAACTTTAGGAAGAAAAGGAGATCCAACCACCTTGCCTCAGCAGACGCATCCATGCCAGTGATGGGGAGAGGGAAGCTGGAGGCCAGGGGGAGAAAAGCCACCACTCTGAGAGTATCTACTATGTGCCAAGCATTAGGCTAAGTACTCTCTTCATGCCCAATCTGGTTTAATGTTCACAAAAGCCTTAGGAAGTATCTAGTATTATTATCCCTTTGGGGAGATGAAGAAAATGGGCTGGGAAAATTTAACTAACTTCACATCGCCAGTGAAGGGCACAAACAGGATCTGAACCCCCACCTAACGGTCAGTGGTCTCCAAGATCCTACAGAATAGGCCCTGATATCATGGTGTCTCCATGGTAACTCCAGGAGGACACTCCACTGAAGTGAAATATGGAAAGCAAAGCTCATGCCTCTGTGGCTGCTTCATAGACCCAAAGTGAAGTGAAAGTGAAAGTTGCTCAGTAGTGTCTGTCTCTTTATGACTCCATGGACTATACAGTCCATGGAATTCTCCAGGCCAAAATACTGGAATGTGTAGCTGTTCCCTTCTCCAGGGGATCGTCCCAACCCAGGAATCAAACACAGGTCTCCCACATTGCAGGTGGATTCCTTACCGGCTGATCCACCAGGGAAGCCCAAGAATACAGAAGTGAGTAGCCTATCCCTTTTCCAGCAGATCTTCCTGACCCAGGAATTGAACCGGGATCTCCTGCATTGCAGGCAGATTCTTTACCAGCTGAGTCACCAGAGAAGCCCATAGCTCAGAGACCAAGGCCAGAGCCAAATCAGCTAGAAAATATGGAGCTGGGAGATGGGTGAAATGAGGTGCAAGGATCCCTACACAAACCAAAGCTGGAGGGAGGCCTGAAGATGCCTCACCCAGCATGGTGAAGAAAACATCTTCTGTCTGGCCCACAGGGCTCCCCTCTTCTTCTAAGAGAACTTTTGACTTCTGGTTCAGGCCTAGCTGACCACACTCTCTAACCACACAGAGAACCACGTGACTCAAGCATGGCCAATGTGAGTTCTCTTTCCTTGCCACACCACAGGGATCCACTCAGGAAGGGGTACATGATCCCATAGATTAATAAGAGTCCTCCATGGATATGAATATGGATTCAGGAAAGAGAGGATTCTCCATTAGGAAGGGTTGTCTTGGAACTGCCAGAGAACATCTTCCCAGTCACTGAGAAAAGTGTGTCTGAGAATAAAGCCAACAAACCAAAGCCACTGCAGCAGAGAGATGAGGAGAGAGTGAGAGCAGGCCCTGGATGCAGCCCTGCCTGAAGTCCACAGCTGGATTTCCAAATTCTGTGGACCATAACTGGGTCTGTACTTAAGCTTATCTAAATCAGGTTTTTTTGGCTTGCAACCCTAAGGGTCCTAACACAGCAGAGGTCTCTGAATAAGGTATGATGTAGAGTATTGACATTTTTCAAAGCAAGAGGTGGCCAGACTGGATGGGGTGAAGCCAAGCCATGTGAACTACCTCCAAGGAGGATTTTAATGGGAACCAGCCTAGGCTGAACCCCCAAAACCCCTACTTAGCTTCCAAAAAAGGAAGGCAGCATGGCGTCATGAGAAAACTAAGCTGTCCCCATTCACTGGTATAGTTTAAAAAAAAAAAAAAGTGAATGGGAGCCAGACCAAAATGCTGGGGCAGCTACCCTGGATGCAGATGTGATCTGAAACAGCTGAGTCACTCATCATCTTGCGGCACAAACAGCTATCAGAACTAAGCTCTTCTGCGGCAGAACTGAATGCAAAGCCAGGCTTGTCTCTAACAAATGAATCTCTGTGACATAATGAATTGACCCATCTTTAACAAGATTTTTCTTGAGATTTTAATTCCATACAAGACTCAGACAGCGAGAACAATCAAAACGGTATTTTACTACCTGTAGATACACACCTTACCTTTTAAATTCGTATCTTCAGATAGGAAGGAGGCTAGCAATAAGAGGAAATTAAATCCATAAATCCACTGATTTATCACTGCACAAACACACAACAGGCACCATGACAGTAGACTCTTTGCAGGCGGTTATTTCCCCCAGAGTCATCGCTGCACACACAGTGGAAAATCCTGATTTGGAATGAGAAATAATTCCATTTTAATCTTGTTTATCTTCTTGGTCTAGTAATCCCCTGTGGCCACTGCCCATCTGGCATGTTCCTATATGAAAACTGTGGCCACTATTGTGTAATTCAACTTGATGGTTGCTTCGTGGAATTTTTTTCAATGTACACTATAGGCTGTTGGGTATTGTGGTTTTTTTTTTTTTTTTTTTTTAATAAATCTAATAAACCAACACCAAGTACCATTTATTTCAGGAATATTTTGAAAGTACAAATAAGACATAGGAAGCTTTTATGAGAATACATGAAATGCTATCTGCAGGGAACTAACAGAGCCCAACAAATTAGTCTAATCTCAAGTGGACCAGGAGGAAAGGGAACTGATTCACCAAAGCAATTTGCAATTAGTAATAATATTCTGCAGTGCTGTGGCTTGCACCATCAGAGCATCTTAGGATATGTAGCATGCCTTAATTAATTCTGACAGTGCCCTTTAGCACCCCAAATTGCACGCTTTACCCTGCACTGGAATCACAGAGGACATGACTAAGAGGCAGATCTCTGGGCATTACTCTCAGAAATTCTGATTCCGGAAATCTTCCACGGGGTTTAGAAATCCCAACCCAGGTCCTCTTCCAAGTGGCCATGATTGTGGAGGTTCAGGGACAGCGTTCTGAATGCCACCACAAAGAAAGTATTATCTCACCACACACATGCCTCGGAGCTCAGAGTTAGTCAGGGTTTGGCACTTGTTCTTCAGTAGCACTGTCCAGTGAAATTTCCAGTGATGATGGAAATGTTCTATCGTCTTCATGGCTCATATAGGAGCCACGTGTGGGTAATGAACACTTGAAATATAAGTAGGAGGGTTGAGGAATTGAATGTTTCATTTCAATCAATTTTGACTTAAATGGCCACATGTGTCTATTGGCTTATTTACTGAACTATGCAGCTCTCAATAAAACAGCAGCATTTGAGAAAAAAATGGGAAGTTCACTATGTTAGAACATATTCCTTTCTATCTTCAGCAAATTGCCAGCAAATTCTTTAACATAGACAAAATGGCATGACCTGAGTACCTACTAGTCTCAAAAACTCTATCAGCTAAGTTCTATAAGGAAGCTGAATGAAGTCACAGGGCTGGATATAACAGAGAATACAAGATTTGAACCCAATCTGTGCAATTCCAACACCGTGATGCTTCCATTACAACATGCTGCCTCCTCGTATATGAGCTCAACCTAAAACACAGAGGGAAACTAATAGAAGTGTCACCTCCCTCATCTTAAACTCCTGAAAGTTTTCATTGGTTTTCTGCCTTCAATTGACATTCCCATGCAGGGGGTTCTATGAACAGCATCACACAGAGAAAGGAAAAGATTCCAGGGCCAACCACACACTGCAGGATTTGGCCCTCACTGATCCTCTCCAGCTCTCCTCTCTGCTCCAGCCACACTGTTGCGTGAATAGAGCAGGCACTCTCCTGCCTCAGGACCGTTGCACTCACTGTCCACTCACCTGAAATGCTCTGTCTTCAGATATGCACATGGCTTACTTGCTCTTTCCTGAGAACACTGCTCAATTGTCCTTTAAAAGTAAGTCCTTCCTCCACCATTATTATTTTTTTAATTCCTCTTTCCACTCCCACAAGTCACTACTCCTGGCACTGACTCTCTCCCTTTATTTTTCTCTGTAGTATTTATCACTTGTTTATCATCCTTCTCTATTCCGATTGGGATAGAAGCTGTGATGGACAGTAATTCTGTCTTGCTTACTAATGTGTCCCACCACCTAGCCTGCAGGAGGCACTCAGTAAGTACTCTGGATAAATACATAAATTTATAACAGGAGTTTTCTTGCATGGTTGCAATTTAGGTATTATTTTTTCATTCTTTACACAATTCTATATTTACCCAATATTCCACAGTAAACATCTATGTCCCTAGCAGTCATATATCGATAAGTCATTCAACGAATTATCTTCACATAATCCTACTCAGTTGTCTTAGTGTTGCCCTAATGCCATCACCTGCACGAAGTTTTATACCTGCCTCTACTCCCCACCTTCCTCCTCCAAGCCCCACTAATGATGGCACTGAGCTAAGACCCCCTTGAAACAGAGATGGTTATGTCTGTATTTCATCATAACTGCTGAATCCAAGGAGCCTAACCACAGAGGCCAACCAATAAATCATATTAGATATTTTTCACTTAAAAATATAACTGCATCATTTCTGACAAATTTACAATTGCATCAGAGGCTAAGAAATAGAGAGTCGCATACTTGACAAATTTACAATTGCATCAGAGGCTAAGAATTAGAGAGTCGCATACTTGCTGAAATAGCTACATGATTTTCCCCCAATAAAGATCAACTGTAAACAGTTTATAATGCTAGCATTAGGAAGTTGGGGGTGCACTCAGCCTCACTAACCAAGCATGCTTAGAAAATGCCTTATTTACTGGGGGGAAAAAAAGCATTGTTGAATGTGGTCTCCGATCAATCTCAATCAGGTATCAGCAGAGCTGCATCAAATATAAAACAATAAAGGCACGTGATGTCTCCCTTTATTTTACAAAAAGCTTTTTCCTCATGCATCACCTTACTGAGTCTGGTCAACAACTCAGTAAGATGGGTTTTATTTGTGTTCCTGTTAAGCTGAGAAAACTAAAGCAAAGAAAAGCAATATGACTTCTCTCGTGTCCCAAGTCATGCAGGTAGACACTCATGCAGGTGGAGCTGAGTTAAAGAACATAATCTGTAGCTATGAGAGTTATGAGCAGAGCACCCAGGAAGGGTGTCCAGACAATAGAGACGCTATGATGGGCAGCTATGAAGGGGGGAAATGGCTGACTGAATACGAACTAAGGAGCATCCAGGCTGTGAAATTGTGCTCCGGGTTCTGCCTATGGACATTAGTGTTTGACAAGTGCAGTCCGGTGAATCAGTAGATGGAAAGGCTTTCCTACTGGCCTGACACTAATGCAGGCCTCGTAAGTAAATAGCACTCATCTGTGACAAGTACAGATAAATCCCAGTTTAGGGCTCTCCTCTGAAAGGGCTGCTGGAGGTGTCCTGACACTCTGCTAGGACAATTCATCATCCCAGGCAGACAGGTTCAAAGGTGCACTCAGCACCACAAAGAATCTCAACACAAGCTCAGATGGCAGGAATTGGGGACCCGGGATCTGATGAAGCACACAGATGGAAGGGCACAGACCTGCACAGCAGGCTTCCTGGGCCCTCCACCAAAACAGTGAGTGGCACAGCTACCCCAGTAAACTGTAATACATTTGCTTACAGAATTTTAGTTTGAGTGAACCTCAAGAAAAGACAGAAGAAACTATACACATACACACACATATACATAACCTGCATGTATTATTTGAATGATATATATTATATACGTATGTATACCAAGTGTGTGGGTGCATATACACTCACACATATACATGTGCGTACTCACCTACACATACATGTCAAAGGTTACCTCACCTACATCTAGGGAGGTTAGTAGGTACCTTCAATTGAGGTGCAAAAGGATGACCTCTGTGCACACTTAATTTCAACAAAAACAGAATAATTATATGAAATAGAAAAAGTATGGCAATAAGCTGTAAGGGTAGACAATGGACAAATGTATATCAGAAAAGACCACAGTTCTAAAAATCTCATCAGGAAAGGAAATGCAAGTATACAAGTGTGATTGAGAGATCATACTTTAATGTGGTCCAGGGAAGGGCCTCGAGTCGGACAGACCCAGCCGCATCATCAGCTTCCCCATCCACTGACTATGAAACTTTGGGCAAGTCACTTCAGCCTCAGCTCTCCAACAGGGTTAACTGTGTGAGGATTACATGAATTAGTGCATTTGAAGCACTTTTAACACAGTCATGTGTCAGTAAGGACCTGCTGAATGTCAGCATCTTCCCCTCTCACTGTGGTGGGCTGGCCATACCCAACCCTAAGAACAGGGGGTCCTGTTGTAGACACCAAATGGGGGTCTGTGGGGACCGTACACAGCATGATGTAGTTTCTACTCACTTGGGATTTGGTTGATATTTATTTCTAATTCAAGCCCATTGTGGTCAGAGAACTCTAAGATTTCAATTCTTTGAAATCTATTTTATGACACAGGATGGTCTTCCTCAGCAAATATTCCACACACATCTGAAAAGTTTAAGATACCCCTCTGTTGGCTAGAGTATTCTATAAAAATCTATATTAGGTCAAGATGGCTGACAGTGTTTGTCAGATCTGTATTCTGATTTGGTGGCCTGGTTGTTCCTCCAATTACTGAGAAAGCAATGTTACGATTTCTGGTTACAATAAGGAAGCTTATTTTTTTCATGACATGCTTTTCTCCATGCTCTTACTTTCAACCTATCCATCCTTCCATATTTAAAGTGGGCCTCTTGTAAATAGCATTTAGCTGTCTATCCTTTCTATTCAGTCTGGCAATCTCTACCTTTTAAATTAATGTTTATTTACATTTAATAATAGTGCATATGGTTGGACTCCAGTCTCACATTTTCCCCCTCCTCCATTCTGTTCCTATGAACTATTGTTGATGTTCATACGATATATTTTATACACATCATCTACATACATTATAAACCAAATATGGTGGTATACTTAGGTTTTAATAGCTATATGTCTTAAATAGGTCGAGATTTTAAATAAAACAAAAAAAGAAAAATATATACATAGGGACTTCTCTGGTGGTCCAGTGGTTAAGAATCCAACTGCCAATGCAGGGGACACATGTTCAATCCCTGCTCTGGGAAGATCCCACCGGCTGCAGGGCAACTAAGCCCCCTGGCCTAGAGACCCGTGCTCTGAAACAAGAGCAGCCACTGCAGTGAGAAGCCTGTGCACCGTTACGAGGAGGAGCCTCCACTCGCAGCAACCCAAGAAAGCCCGTGTAGAACAAAGACCCAGCACAGCCAAAATAAAAAATATACACATTTACTTTGATAATAAAAAATTTTAAATTTTAAAATTTTAAAAATTATCTAAAAATAAAAAATTTACTTTAAAAAATACATATATACATAACAGTCCTACATATATAAATAAAATTTACTCCTGTAGATCCATATTGTCAGCCAGTGTCACTTTCCTTCAGCTTGAATAACTTCCTTTAGTATACCCTGCAAAGCAGTCATGCTGGTGACAAGTTTTATGCTTTTACTTCTCTGAAAATATTGCACTTTCATTTTTGATGGATATTTTTGTTAGATACAGATTCAAGAAGTGATAGGGATTTTTAGTGTTCTTTTACTATTTTAAATGTTATTTCGTTTTCATCTGGTCTCCATTCTTTCTAATAAAGAGCCAGTTTTTTAGTATCATTTTCACTATATATACTGTCTTTTTCCTCACTCTGGCTGCTTTCAAGATTTCTCTTTCTTTGGTTTTTAACACTTTAACTATAATGTGCCTAAAGGCAGCTTTCTTTGTATTTTTCCTGCTTTGGGTTTGCTGAGTTTGCTCTTATCTTTAAGTTGATTTTTCCTCCAATTTTAGGAAATGCTAGGCCCTTATTTCTTCAAATATTTTTTCTGCCTCATTCTCTCTTCCTCTCTCTGAGATTCCAGTTTTATATATATATATATATATATATATATATATATAACTGGATTCCATATATATAACTGGATTCCAGTTATATATATATTAGGCTTTATATTGTCCCACTGTCCCTTGATGCTCTGTTCATTTTTTTCCAATCTTTTTTTTTTTTTCCTGTTTTTCGGACTGGATAACTTTTTATTGACCTAACTGCAGGTTCCGTGGCTCTTTCTTCTGCCATTTCCAATCTTCTCTTAACCCAATCTAATAAACTTTTTATTTCGGACACTACATTTTCTGATGCTAGAGTTTTTATTTTTAAATAGCTTTCATTCCTCTGCTTAGACTCCTCAATCCGTTATTCACTAAGACTTTTTCCTTTAAGTCTTTGAACGTATTTATAATGGTTGCTTTAAAGTGCTTATCTCCTAATTCTACTATCTGGATCATCTCAGAGTGAGGTTTAATTGCTTTGTCTCTTAGCCATAGCTTTTACATTTCTGTTTCCTCTAGTAATTTTTACTGCATAGTGGATACTGTAGAGTTCTCCAGCGGCACTAGTGGTAAAGAACCCGCCTGCCAATGCAGGAGACATAATGAGACGTGGGTTTGATCCCGGAGTTGAGAAGATCCCCTGGAGAAGGGCATGGCAGCCCACTCCAGTATTCTTGCCTGGGGAAATCCCATGGACAGAGGAGCCTGGTGGGCTCTCTCTCCCCCTCTCACATGGCAGAGAGTCGGACATGACTGAAGCAACATAACACAGCACAGCATAGTGGATATTGTGTAGGAGACACTGCAGAGGGAGTAAATTATTTTATCTTTTTAAAAACATATTTATGTTTTTGTTCTGGCAGGCAGTGAATGTGGCTAGACTCAAACTCCAAATTCAGTTTCCCTGCAGTGGGTAGCAGCTAAACGTCTCAGTTTCCTCAACTTTTAAGCTGCTGCTCTTGTTGGGAACCTTGGTGTCTCCCCCATCCACATGAGCTCAGGCATCAATGATTTGGGCAAAGTTTACAATGATGTTCGTGCTCCTCCTCCTCCTCCTGCAGTTCCCTCCTTTCTTAAATATCTTCCCTCGCTTTCCAGCTGTTCTGGAAGCTCTGAACTCCATCCTCCAACTCCTCAACTCAGTAGCAACACAGCTTTCTGCTTGACCTCTGACTACCCATGCTACAGTGACTACCAGGGAACTGCAAGCAAAAAGCCACAGAAAAGTTTTACCAAGTGCAGTTCTTTTCTTTGAAGGGTTGATCCTCTTCTAGTTACTTCTAGCACACCTAAACCAATGGATTTGCTCCTCAAAGAGAGGAGACTTCTTTAGGACTCTGGTCTAAGACTACAACGAGGTCTCGATAAAGGAAAAGGCTCATCCTTGGCCAAACAGGAAAGAAATAGACATATCCTCGGGAAACTCCCAGTTTCCCTGGGTCTCTTTATCCTAGCCTCCTCTGACTCATTGCCTTGCAAACCCTACCAGGGGTGTCCAGGGTCTACACCAGAATTCACTCCCTCCCTAGCAAAGGACGATGGTTATATTCTATTCACACTATCAGTATCTGCTGTTGGATGCCTGATCAGAGACCAGATCCCTAAAGCTGCCCACGGCTATCACTGATCAGTTAGTAACTGCTATTACTCAAAGCAATTTGGGCTTCCCTGGTGGCTCACACAGTAAAGAATCCACCTGCAATGCAGGAGACCTGGTTTGATCCCTGGGTTGGGAAGATCCCCTGGAGCAGGGCATGGCAACCCACTCCAGTATTCTTGCCTAGAAAAGCAATTTACCAATTAAGAAGCATTCCTGACAATCCTACTATGTGTACCTGGGGCCACCACAAGAGGGCATACTAGGCAGGCTTCCAGGCAGTTATTCTCTGCCAACCCCAGAGCTCCTTGACAAACAGGGAAAGCCCCACATGAACGGCCTCCTTCCTCCACCATCAGTTCCCCTGGTCTGTTCTATAGCAATAAAATGCATTATCTCCTCATCTCCTTTTGCTGGGTATGAAGTCTGGTTCAGACCATTAGGAGCCCTATCAGCAAATACACTTATTAAACGTTTCATCATTGTTTTAAGTGTGTTCTCATTTTAGGCAAGGACTCAAGGCATAGAAGGACAAAGAATCACATGATCTACTAAATGTACATTGGCAAGACAACTCTATGCTTACACAACCTCCTGTATATAAGTAGAGACAATCTAGACAACGAAAGAAATCAGTATGATTTCAAATGTATATCTTGACAGGTCCAGGTTCACAAATTTTCCCTAAAGAGTACTGTTTCAGAGTCACAGGTGAATAATTTAAGTGCTGGGAGGATGGCAAGGGCTATGAGTACAGTGACTGACATCCACAAGCAAGTCCAGGCGACCTGTAAGGCCGAGGGTCGTGACGTTTCTAAAACAATATGCTTCCAACTGTTATAAAATGGAATTGGCTCTTGAACAGGCATCTCATAAATGATCTGAACTTACTACTGAATAATACTGCAGGACCTATAAACAGACCAACAGAAATTCAGGCTAGCCCTCCTTCACAGACTTTTTAGAATCAGAATGTAAAGGCAAAGACAAAAGTCAAGTTAGATTTTAAACCGTTTTGAACAAGTAAATTGTGGGAAGGCATGCATACTGTAGAAGACTCGTTTTTACAAAAGGAGTTAACCTTGGGGTTCCTTTAAATTTGCTTTAGATCCCATTGAAAGTCTATTTAAATGATAAGTTCTCTCTCTAAAAAGCATATATCCACACATATACATTACAGATAATTTCAGGGGTTTGGAACACACTCGAAAGTGCCCATGAATGTTCACAGTCATTAGAAGTTCAAGATTCAGGGTTAAGAAACTCAACAGTACATCTCCTTTCCCACCCTGTCACTCCATCTCGGTGAATAAAAACGGAGGTTTTAAGACTAGGAGAGTTACAGTCACTTTCAGCACCTTATTTTCATCACTTTGAACAGGTACAGGGCTGGTACAAGGTAGATGCTCACTAAACACATGTGGTTGAAAATACTGAATCAGCAAACAAGCCTCAAATAAGGAGAACAAAAATAAATAAATGGTGAAACATTAAAAAGTCTTTACCAACTGAAAACTGGAAAGACAGCATTGCTGATATTAATAATAAAAGGTTATTGAAATATCTCACCCACAGGAAAATAGATTTTGGTGTTCTATGGCATGAATGCACACATAACACCGAAAGCAGGAGAGGAACAATGTTGTATTTGCCTCTGCCCCCACGTGGGCCCTGACACACAGCAGGTTTGCCTATAAACCCTTGTTAACAGTTGTCCACAAGCTCCGTTGCAGCACACTTCCTCCCAGGCTTCCCAACACTCTGGCCTCCCTCGCCTTCCAGGGGCTCTCAAAAGGAAGGCACCTGATTTGCCAAGTTCTGCAGTTTCAAGCGTGTCCAGTGAGGAGATACAAGTGAAGCTGTGCAGGGCTGGGGACAGAAACTGCAGAATATATGAAACAGTCAGGAATAGGATTTTTGCAGTGGCAGGAAGTTGAATCCCCTCCTCCCCCGCGAAAGAGGCACTGTGGTGGGGTCTGTGCCACTGGGAGCCAGGAGGGCTGACCAGGGAGCAGCTCCCATCCTGATGGTGGAGTGGGCAGCAAGTCCTGGTCTGAAGAGGAGCAAAATCCACTCCCTTTTCTGGGTCGGCAATCCACTCATTGCAGGAATACCCACAGGACAGCCTCTCCCAGAGCAGAGGGGAGATAGCTGACCAGATGACACTGTGACCAACTGTGTGCCCCCCGACACTGACTTCACCTTTCTGTGCCTCAGATTCCCCAGCTGCCAGTGGGGCCTACGGTTTTGTTTTCCTCATATGGTCGATGGGGACTGCATCGCTTTACAGGGTTGCTGTAACACAGCATCACAAAGTGGGGGGTTTAAAAACAAGAGAAATAATAGAAATCCAAAGTCGAGGTGCTGGCAGGGCTGCACTGCCCCTGAAACCTGCGGGGAGGATCCTTCCTTGCTTCTCCTGGTGGTTGCCAACAGTCCCTGGCACTCCTTAGCTCCCAGGTACGGCGCTTTATCCTCTGCCTCTGTCATCACACAGCTTCTCCCTCGTGTGAGTCTGTCTTCTTATGAGGACACCAGTGGACTGAGTCCACTCTAATCACCTCACCTTAACTTGATTGTGTCTGCAAAGGCCCTTTTCTAAATCAGGGCACTCATAGATACCAGAGTTTGGAACCTCACCACAGCTCTCTGGAGGCCACAATTGGACTGAGGGACTCTCTGAGATGGGGCTGAGTGGGCTCTAGTATAGAACCTGGACACAGGAAGTACTTAGTGAAGGTCGGCAGCTCCAGAGACACTGATCAGCATCATGCAGACTTCAGGCTGGCAGTTCCCAACATCTATTTCACTCCACCTCACTGTCTGCACTCCTTACTGACTCCCTAATTATGACCTTTGCTATAAAACATGGCTCCTCCCCTGAGGCCGCTCCCAGTCCCATCACCTTCATCCCAGATCACATCAAGTTCCTCCACGGAAACCTTTACAGTCAAGGCAGCCCCAGGGACCCAGAGTTCCCCCCTGGCTAAAGGCAGGCACGCAGTGAAGACAATAAGACTCGGCCCCTCCTAGCACCGACTCCTTCCAAGACCTTGAGAAGGGCCTAGCAAATGTGCTCACATGGATACATATTTTGCACAAGATGTGCCAAAGTATAATGTTTTAACCATCAGTTAAGATCCCTGTCTCCTTCCACATCACTGTCACACCCCACCTGGTTCCAGTTACCACCAGAATCCAGCCAAGAAGAACTGGGTGGAAATACATGCAGGGAAAATTCAGTGGTATGGATTGTGTAGTTTGTGGGCACTTCTATGGAAAGGCAAAATTATCACTAGCCATCACAGTATAGGAATGGTTTATAGGAATGACGCCATTCACCCCCTGTCATGGTGACACACAAGAACAGGGTCGGAAGTCACACCCATATAGGAACAGGTCCTACCAGAAGTATGTGAGTGGAGAAGAAACAAGGTCTGAAACTTACAGAGACAGAACCCAGGATGGCACAGTCCTCCAGTAAGAAATCAGATGCATACGACAGAGCTTGTTAAGGTCTATTCAAAATGGAAGCTCTCTCCCAGCAGAAGGGAGCCTGGATAATATGACACACACAATTATGATGCTCAAGTTTAATTCCTCTTTTTCTTGGCGGGAGTCACATGACATCAAATTAATTAGAAGCCCTGTGCTTCAGGGGTACAACATGATGAACAGTGGGCTGAAGAGATCTGCAGGAGAAGTCGTGTGCTTGGCACATCCAATCATCAAAAATAAAAAACAAATTTCACCAGCCATGCCAGAGGAAAGCCTGAATTATCCTTCTAATCTCTCTGTAGAAAATATTACAAAATTAATGTCATAAAAAGAGACAACTAAAGGGCATGCAAAAAAAAACATGCAGGGAAAATTTATTATAGAGGCGTGTCAGGCAGTTAACTGACAATATAAATCTGCTATTTTCTGGGCTAGGTCATCTAGGCTTTCTAGAATTTGTAAATTTGTGATGATTTATTTTCTCAGCCTAAACAACAAATCATTTTATTCTTAAATTTGTACATATATATAATTCTGTGCTATTTTTCCTAAAGAGGACCCCCCATATAAATGTCAGACCCCACAAAACCTGGATCTGCCCCAGGCTGCCACTACTGTGGATCTCTGCATTTTGTTTCTCTTTGGAAAATCCAGTGGTCTCAGAACGCACTGTGCACACACAGATCCTCGAGCAGGACCACTCAGGGGTCAAAACAGACCCCCTGCTTGTATCCAACTCTATCGCTCAGTGGATGTTTACCCAACTGCTTTGATAAGCAAGACTCATTTTTTTTTTTTTTTTTTGCTATAAGATGGGGATAGTATATATGGCAATTTATACATTCAGACCCAAGTGTGTGTGTGTGTATTTGCTGCTTTTCCAAAGCAGTGCACTAGCCATGAGACATAAAATCACAAGCAATCACAGACACAAAGGTGTGGTCCTTATCATGAGGCACAGAGAAAGGAGGGACGCAGGCGTTTGTTAATGTCCATCTGCTTAACCCCTGCCCCTGAAATCTTTCCCTAACAACCCCAAGCATACATACACACCAGACACATCAGTACAATTTTAATATGCATCTGTTTTTTTTTTTATTTCTCCAAGAGCTTCTCACACTCCAGGCAGGAGGAAACATGAACAGCTCACTGGACAGCTAAGCCTCTCAGCCAGCACATGCCCCACCACACGATCCTGAGTTGATTCTACTTTGCAGTGTGTTTCCTCTGCTGGGGCCTCTTTTTCCACCATCACAGAGTTTGTGTTCAATTTTTATTCCTTGTGGGTGACACCCATAATGGTTGGGGAAAGATATGTAGCAAAGGAAGAGTCTGGCATATGGCACTAAAATGCAATGCTGCCGGAGGAAAGCGACAAAAAACAAGGAGCGAAGAGGAGCAGACCCTTCAGGACTGGACACTAAGGGAGGCGTCATAACAGCCACTGCAGCCTGGGCGGACCAGCCCACAGCTGCCAGGAATGGGGAGCGGAGTAAGAGCAGATGGGCACCTGGCACGACCCTGGGGAGCCTGACCTGAGGGGTGACGGCAGGCGGCTGAAGCCTAGAACACAGCGCCACAGGCCTTGCGTACGGCGGCCTTGCCTAGTGCTGACTCAGTGATCACGTTCTTCTCCAGGAACACATCCTGCACTAGGCAAGGTCTGCATTTACGTAATGATAGAATGAGATCAGTGTTAAGAAGAAATGGAATGCTGTTCTACGAGCCACGAAGATTAAAATGATAATATACGTAAAGTGCTGAGCACAGTGCCTGGTGGTTAGTAAATGCTCAACAAAGCATCAGCTGTTAGCAATTCTTATTACGCCCCCTGCTCAACTTTGCTACTGAGCAGGGTAATGGCCTAGAGTTCTTCGTATTCCCAGCTGGACTTCTGCCAGTGCGGGGCATACAAAAGTGCTAAAAAGACAGCACTCGATTGACTCTACCAAGTTTTTTCAGACTCATAAAAAAAGCCTTTGGACCAAGTTGCCCAATTCCCATCCATGCCAGTCACTGGCCCGTTTGATCTCAGAACAATTCCTTGCTCTTCCTCTGCTCTGTATCCCGGGCAGACATTCCTCCACTCCTCTGACCTCTATTGCAGCAAGGCTATTTGTCCAACGAGAGGTACAGGTGGGATGCTGGAGGGCAGGGAATGGGAGAAGCTGAGGTGTTTCCCCCCATCTTCCCCTGCTCCCAGTGACATCACAACAGTCACTCTGTCTCTGCCACGACCCAACCTGCTGTGGTCCCAGCTCAGGCAGGGCCACCCTCGCCACGGTCCTGGCTGCTGACCTCTGGCTCTGCCACCTCCTCCCACGTGTCTCCTAGCCCAGGAGTGGAACAACTTTCTGCTCTTCTCAACGCTTTCAGCTCCCATGTAATCAACATTCTATATTTGGTTTTCTCCACTGAGAATACCATATGTGATTCCTTTTTTCCTATCTGGACCCTGACTGATACACCATCTTCAGAAGAATCCATTACACATCCATTCAAGGGAGCACTCAGCAGAAACAATGATACATATACCTGAATGTATAGACATATAAAGATGACTTAGTGACTCTAAGGTTAAGAGAAAAAGAAGATGATTATGAAATAGTATTATACTTTGGGAAAAACAGTGAGAGGCAAGTTCACTTAATCACTGGAAAAATGCATTTAAAAAACCTAAATATACGTGAAATTTTGATTACGGTTATCTCCAGGTGGTGAGATGATGGTTTTTTAACTTCCTTGTATTTCTCTGGCGAGTCCGATTCTTTTGTAATAAGTAGGAATTACTTTTCTATTGGAACGCCAAAAGGTGGGGGGTGCAATTCTATTGTGGGGGAAAAATATCACCTAAAAGGAGACTGATCTTCAGGGAGAAGTGAAGGATCATCTATCCCACTGCCATCTGTCTGTCTTCTGGGCCTCAGTCAGACTCCTCATGGAGATGGCTTTCCAACCATGTTCCTGGCAGGAGGAGGGGAAGCAAGGAACCCACAGGAGGATGGTGTGAGCCATGAGAAAGGGTGGCAGAGAGTTATCAGAATTCCTCCTCAGATAACAGGGACCATGTACCCACTCTGTGGTCTTCTCCTGGTGGCCCCAGACTTGTCTTGAGGACTCTGACCTCATCAGCCACTTCTCCTCCAGCTCCCTCCAACAAAACAAATCAGATAGCTCCTTCTCCAGAAGCCTTCCCCACCCTTCTCAGCCAATGCTATTACTTTTCCCAAGTATACTTGCTCCCTTTATTCCTGGCACAAGCAAAAGACACACCATACGTGTTTGCTAAATACACTGATCTTCTCCTTGTGTTGACCATGTTATGGCATGATTCCCACGAACCGTAATTATCTGTTCATAAGAAGCTCCAGTGTTAGTCGCTCAGTCGTGTCCAACTCTTTGAGACTCCATGGACTGTAGCCTACAGGCTCCTCTGACCATTGGATTCTCCAGGTAAGAATACTGGAGTGGGTTGCCATTCCCTTCTGAGTCCAAATCCTGGTTCTGCCACTTCAAATATGTGTGTCCTCAAGACAGTTATCACAAAGGATTATCACACAGATTGAATAAGAAAACTCAGGTAAAGCACATGGTGTTAAAGCTGTCCCACAGTAGGGAGTCGGACACTGGGCTCCCCTACCATTCGCAGGTCCAGCTGTCACTAATGGGGCCAACACAGTGCAGGCACTCTGCAAACAGCTGTTATTCAATGTCCCCTGTACACAGAGAAGTCGTTCATCTTGTCATCAAGGAACCCTCATATGAAAATGCCTGCCTCTTGGCACAATAACCCCAGAGGCACAAAAACCTAACTGGATACAGGGCCCTTGGTTCAAATTCAGGCTGTGTGCCACTTGTAGCCGTGTGCCTCAAGCAAGTGACTGACCCTCTCTGTGTCACTTCTCTACAGGGAGATAATACTAACTTCCTTAAAACAATTCTTATAAGGATTAAAGAAGAAAATGTTTACCAAGTGCTTCATAGCTCCTAGCACAAGAGGGGTCTACAAATATTAGCCTCCATCCCTTCCATTTAAGTGGCTGACACTAAGTCTTTTTTTTTTTTTTCAACTCATGAAAAAAGCCAACCTCGCTGCAATTATAAATACCACGGCGTAATTTTTTAACGGCACCCAGGTGGAATCACACCAGTGTCATTTTCACTTAAGAATTTTATATTGTCGACTGATTTATTAACTATAAGAAGCAATTCCCCAGGGGAGACTACAGTTGAAATAATTGTTTTGAAGAAAATAGGGTGGATCAACACACGGGAATCATTAATCATCAAAACAGTAACATACATTTGATGAGGTGGCCTCCTCCGTGGAGCTTTCTTCCTGTGATAAAAGAAGAATTTGCACAAAATATCTACTGTAAAGCTCTGTCATGCAACAATTCATCAGCATCTCCCCCAGCCCTACCCTGCTCCACTCCATGGCAGGGGAATCCATGCCTGGGAATGACAGAGCCAGTGGAGGAGGAGCCCCCATCATGAATCACTGCAAAGCAGCAAGAGTTTAATGGGTTTATTAACGAATTAATAATTTAACAAACATTACTGGCTATTTTCTACTGAATAATGTCCATGAAATACTGCAAAAGCAACCAGGAAATGAGAGGCTATGAGGCTGAACATGAGAAAGGGCTGCCTCCCCCAGATGCAGGTAAGACATGGTGTTAAAATCAATTTGGCACTTATTAGTACAAGGGACCGCAAGGAGATCCAACCAGTCAGTCCTAAAGGAAATCAACTCTGAATATTCATTAAAAGGACTGATGCTGAAGCTCCAATACTTTGGCCACCTGATGTGAAGAGTTGACTCAATGGAAACGACCCTGATGCTGGGAAAGACAGAGGGCAGGAGGAGAAGGGGACGACAGAGGACGAGATGGTTGGATGGCACCACCAACTCAATGGACACGAGTTTGAGCACACTCCAGGTTATAGTGAAGGACAGAGGAGCCTGGCTCACTGCCATCCATGGGTCTCAAAGAATCAGATGAGACTTAGTAACTGAACAACAGAAGATAACAGAAGGACCACTCTGTTCCCAGAGGCATTCCTTGAGAGGACAGGCCTCGGGGCAAGCCCCCTGCTCATTCAAGAACAAATCTCCTACAGGCTGGTCCAGAAACTTCTGCTGTTTTCCTTTTAAACAGCATATGTTTCAAAGTGGATACTAATCTCTCAGGCCATAACAGAGCTTCTGGTGTTGGTTTAACAAACATAACGAATCCAAAGGCACAAATTCAAGGTCATTTCTTTTTCCCACTTGCTGCAGAACATCACGGTTTTACCGTAATCAGAAGTAAAACCCTGATTTCAGAAAATGATGGCTGACTCTTTTCTATGCACTTACTATGTATTAGACACTGCCTTAGATTATTTGGGCTTCCCTGGTGGCTCCAATGGTAAAGAATCTGCCTGCATTGTGAGAGACCCAGGATCAATCTCAGGGTCGGGAAGATCCCCTAGAGAAGGAAATGGCTACCTATCCCAGAATTCTTGCCTGGAGAAGTCCATGGACAGAGGAGCCTGGTGGGCTACAGTCCACAGGGTCCGAAAGAGTCAGACACGACTGCGTGACTAACACTTGGATTATTTGGGGAGGGGTTGGAAAAAGAAGATAGGCCAAATCGATGTCTATTCCTGAGCTCCATGCTAATGACTGGCTTTTGATCCTATCTATTAAAAGCACCTGGAAAATATTAAATAATATGAATGTCTTAGATTCTTCAGAGACATTCTCATTTGATAATTTCAACAAGCCTGTAGAACAGATGAGGTTACTCCCCCTTTGCTGACACTCAGCTTTTTCATCGGTAAATATAAGTCATTTGTCCAACAAACTTTTAAGTTCCAAGTATCAACTCCCTTCTTTTCTCAAGCCTAATCTTTATAGACACACTATTTTTATTGCTTTTTTTTCCCTCTTATTTGAGAACTATCACATGTATACTAAAAAAAAACCAACATACAGAAATAAAAAACAACCATCACCTGCAAAGTGAACTCTGGGAAAAGCCACCATTCATATCTGAGGCCTGATGTGACAGAAACATCGGTTTCCATCTACACTTTTTTTACATTACAAGAAAATAAGATAATTCTGTACCTACTCTTTTGTAGCCTGCTTTTTATACTTACTAAAGCATGAACTTTTCCCCATGTCATTAAGGATTATACTGCATCATCTGAGCAGTTATGTAGGATCCCAGGGTATGTGTGCGCCCTCATTTACCAGCTCATCTGAATTAATTAGGTGTTACTGTCTGACAAAGGTTAGTCTTCCATTTCTATCCAAGCTGGAAGAAGCAGGTACTCAGGTATTTGGAAGTGTGGAAACTGTTTCATCACTTGTCATGTCGCTGCATTAATATGTCATTTCTTTAGGGTACTTCCTTTTCAAAGGGATTGGAGACACATCTCTTTGCAAAAACTGCCTGGAAACCCCCTCAGATGTGGCTCCATATTCAAACTCAGCTCCCTTAAATCGCCAAGAGCAAGACAGCACTGAGAGTGTTCCCACCTCCAGGCTCAGGACGGCCTTCTGCCAGAGTTGAGAGGTGATGAGAAAAGGAACACTGCAGGTTCCAGACACCAGGTTTGGCCTCAGCTCTGCCCTGACCTGGCTCGTGACCTCAGAGAATCACAGATCCCCGCAGTTTCATCCAAGAAGCACTCAAATGAGAGTAGCATCCTTCAAGCAATGAGTCTTTCCTCCAGGAGGCTTTGAGAATAAAGCAGAAAATTGCTGACTGCCTTGGGAAAACCAAGGCATCAACATTCAGGGCCCTTTGTCACCATACCAGTGAGGAAGGTGCAAGGTTTATTGTTGTTATTATTTTTCCTAATCCAAATTCAGAAACTAAGTTGTAATGTAGATCACGCCAAGAAGCGCCAGCACAGGAGCCCACAGCTACCGGGAGCCTAGGGTGGTTTGGGTTGGGAAGTTGAACCCGTCAAGAAGCAGTGAGTCCCCTGGTCTGGCAGCCAGGAGGCAACACAGAGGTCCACTGGGGCTCCAGTCTTGAGGATCTGAGAACAAACACTTTCTTAGCTCCAAACTCCCACCCCATGCTCTCTTTCACCATCCCCATCTGATAAATATTCCACCAACAGAAGGTCCCGCTGTGGTAGAAGAACCTCACTGCGGAGCAAATACTCTGCAAAGGAAATGCCCACTTATGAGACGATGGGTACAACTGGAGCCACGCACACAATGGTGACTCCTGGGCCGGGCCAGGCCTGTGTTTCCACCATCAGCTGGCTTAAGTTCCAATCCTGAGAACCTGTGTGAATGTCCTCCCCTGAAGCATCCTGGATTAGAGAGAGGCTGGACCAGCAGGGGAACATGGTCCAGCTACGTGGGGTCACAGAGGGCAGGGCCTAGGTGTTAGTCGCTCAGTCGTGCCCGACTCTTTGTGACCCCAAGGATTGTAGTCCATTAGGCTCCTCAGTCCATGGGATTCTCCAGGCAAGAATACGGGAGTGGGTAGCCATTTCCTTCTCCAGGGAATCTTCCCTACTTAGGGATCGAACCTGGGACTCCCGCACTGCAGGCAGATTCTTTACCATCTGAGCCACTTGGGAAGCCCTAGGGGGCCTAGGAATCCTGAACCAAAATGTGTCCCTTCCATCTGCTCCCCAAAGCACCTAAACTCCCCACCATTAGAGTCTCTGCTAAGAACCCAGTGGGAATGTGTGAGTTTTACTAAGTATAAAACATTATGCTTTGTTGAAATTGAAGAGGTAACACATCAACCAGTCCCTAATAAACAAGTCCACTCAGCGCATTGCAAGACACTCCCTCCTCCAGCTGGAAGCAGGGATGAGGTGTGGCCATACCCAAGAGGCAGGCTTTGCCGGAGGATGAGGCAGGAGAGAGAAAGGGCAGAGCCCAGCCTCGCATCTCGCTGCAGACGGTGCTTCGCCTGCTGCAAGCACTGGTTCCAGAATAATTGGAGAGAAGGCTGGGTGTCTGGGCCACCCAACCAATGCGATGGTCACCAATGGCCCCAGCTCCAACCCCTCAAAAGGAACCTGACTCCATTCCTTCCTCTGAACTCCCAGAACAAACTGCCACCCTGCATACATACTAAGGCTCTGGGAAAGAAGGGTTCGAGTCTTCCAAGCTGTAGTCCACTCCTTGGCAGCAGCCCACTCTGCCCTACTGGCTGCCCCCACAGGTGCCTCAGTTCCCTGCACTGAGGGGCTATGTTTGGGCAAGACAGGGAAAGGAACGGTTCTCCTTGCTCTCTTGAGTTGTTTACTGCAAGACTCAGCCGGGGGAGATGTGGGGGTGGAGGGAGAAAGACACCCACCACCACTTGGAAATGCTTCCCATGGAAGGGAGCAGCAAGAGAACGACAGAAGCACCTCACCGGAGATGCAGAGCTGGCTGCCTATCCTTTCAGATGGATCCTGCCCCCCCACCCCCCAACTGCAGACACCCAGCCTCTCTCTCAGTGGGGACTCCTGGTCCCCGCATCTTCTCAGTTTGGTCTGGCTTCAGGCTCGGAGCCCTACCCCTCAGGCTTCCCCACCCTGGGGCTTGATTCTTTTGATCCTAAGCCTACCATCAGGAGGCCTGGAAGGGCCTCTCTGCTCCTAACAAGCAGCACCCACCTCATTCCCCTACTGGGCTTACTTCACTTAGCGAGGGACCCCCTCCCATCACTGCTCACTGGTAAATAAAGGAAGCATCATTCCCTCATATAACACTGGGAAATTCCTAACTTCCCCGGTTCAAAGAGCTCCAAAATCTAGCCTCACCAACACTCCCATCTTTGCACTAGAGTAACCCCAACCAGCTTCTCTGGGCTTGATTGAAAACTGACATGTGATACACCAGGAAGAAGACAGAACCTTCCATGGGACAAAGCTGTGTTCGTATCCCAGCTTGGCCCCTCACAACCTTTCTGAGCCTCACTGTAAAGCTGCTTTGGGGATTTTAAAAAATTCATTAGGAATACCACACAAAAGGTACAGAGAACACACCCCATTCTCTATGAAAGAGAGTTAGCATTTAAATTTGTCACATGTCCATTGTTTCTCCCCAGGTGGAATCCTTGGCTATTGATTTATACCCTGACTTTACTTAAAAGCCTTTGATTATTTATTTTTTAGGCTTCCCTTGTAGCTCAGTTGGTAAGAATCCACCTGCAATGCAGGAGATCCCCGATTCAATTCCTGGATCAGGAAGATCTGCTGGAGATGGGATAGGCTACCCACTCCAATAGTCTTGGGCTTCCTTTGTGGTTCAGCTGGATAAGAATCCACCTGCAATGTGGGAGACCTGAGTTTGATCCCTGGACTGGGAAGATCCCCTGGAGAAGGGAAAGGCTACCCATTCCAGTCTTCTGGCCTGGAGAATTCCATGGACTGTATAGTCCCTGAGGTCACAAAGAGTCGGACACGACTAAGCCACTTTCACTTTATTTAAAAATACATACAGATCCTGTCACAGTTAATGTTTTCCCTCTTTACTCCCCTAACCCCATCTCCTCCTGAGCACAGCACCAAGCAGGCACTCCACAAACAAGGCTCCCAGGAGAACCCCAGCCTGTCTCACACTTGAAATAGCCTGAGTGAGGTCAGCATCTCTGAAAGTCATCTGTCCATCCACATGCACTGGCCTGGTCTCAACACCCAGCAAAGATGAGTTGCCTTCAGGAACATTTGGGTATGTTGCTGTCAGGCACCAAACCCAACCACACAAGAAATCCTGAAGCTTCTCTCAAATCAGATCCCTCCTCTGTCTGCTCACCCCTGGCAACTGCATCAGGCCCAACTCCCCCCTGCAAGAGCTCAGCAATGACCGTCCACAGCTCTGAGAGAAGCAAAGACTCTCAGAAGCTGGATCTGGAACTAGGCCCATGAACAGTTGAATCGTCTCAACTAAAAATCCATCTGTCTCCACTAGGAGGCCTTCCAGGATGCTCCCAGACAGAATTCTATGTCAGTCCTCAGGGGCCCTGCCCAGTTCAGTTTCCACAGGACAGTAATTCCCTCTTCACTCCAGAGGCCAACCCCCTGAAGCTGTGAGCTGTGATTTGTCTTCAACTCTACACCAAGTGAGGTTTCAGTACATCGTAGCTAGTCAACGAACTCTTACTGAGTGATCTTAGCCTGTGACGCTGACACTGCTTTTCCCCTGCATTTTGTACATACGAAATCAGAAGTTGGGAGGGGCTTAGCCCTTCCTGGGGTCCCTCTGCTCTACACCAGAGGAAAAGAAGTCCTCCACACCAGGACACCTGCCACCAGAGCACACAGGGTGGCCCCCCTGCTGTCGCCTTGAAGGCTTGAGACTCCCAGAACACACCCATGAGATCAGTTTATCTCCTTTTGATTATTTGCCACCTCCTTCTAGACAGTAAACTCCCGAAGACCAGGCACCAGTCTGCCTCCTCTCACTGCATCCAGAACTAGCATCGAGGCGAGGCTAGGTTTCCATAAAAATTTGCTGCCAGAGGGCAATGGCTTGCCCTTCCCTTAGTGCCTGTCAGACTTTACGGGGTCTTTAGATCTCCGGGGGAGCTGCTTAAAATGCAGATTTTGATTCAGTAGGGCTGGAGCCTAGAATCAGTCTGTATTTCTAATAAGCCCCCTGGGTTATGTGGAGGCGGCTGGAAAGCAGGGCACGCTCTGAGAGGTGAGACTGGAGTCGCTGGGGGCCCAGCAAGCTTGACCTAATCCTCTTCTTTTCAAAAAAAACAACCTGTTTTTCATGCCTAAGCACTTAGAGTTGTCCCTTCTCTCAGCTATGTCATGAGAACATCTCCTGATGCTTGGTATTAAGATTCCAAAAAATCAGACAGTGAAGCTTCAGCCCTGCAAAGCCAGGAGCCCCCAGGCTTACTCCCCTCTCTGCGGACTCCCAGTCGCAGCCAGGACCCAGGGTTCACACCGCTCACCCCTAACAACCTGGCCACAGCCACAGAGGCACGAATAGCTGCCGCTGCTTTCAAATTCCTGGAGTTCAGAACTGTACACGCTGAGCCCCATTCTAAAGACTTTTTTCCCTGCAGGCTTCATCTCTAGCTCCTCTGCCCTCTGCATATTTCATTCATGCTCCAGACGGAGTCTTAAATTGCAGGAAACCAGAACTCCGCAGATCAATTAGCTGAACTCACCACATGTCGTTTTTCTCATTTCACTATTAGAATAACACGGTTTCTGGGCTGAGTGTGGGCCTGCTGTGTCCCACTAGAGAGCAAACCCACCTGCCTTTGGAGAAGATCCATGAAAGGGCCAGAGCCCCTGCAGTGCCTTGTCACAGAAGACGGGGGACACTCTGCATCCTTCTGAGGATTATGTTTTTTTCCACACTGATAAGGGCTTTGAATGGTCACTGAGTTGGGCAGAACAAGCAGCCCACCTGTCTTCTGAGGGCTCTGGGCACAACACACCTGCTCCTCCCTGGGCTGTGTGGCTGAGGCAGAGGGGCAGCTCTGCCAGCAGAGTTGAATACTGAGCTCCTACAGACAGTCCCACTCACCAATCTATACCTCTTGTCTCCTCTCCAGCTTCCACGACAGCCAGATAAATTTTTAGGCTTTGTTAAAAAAAAAAAAAGTTAAAATCAAAGCAGAAAGGGCCTCTATTACTGGTCCTACAGTGAAATTGCTAGAATCCAGTACCTCCTCCTCCCTCCCATCTCATGGCCACAAAATGAGGGCAGAGAGAACTCATGGTCTCCAACCTTCAGGGACTCCAAGGATTCATCGCTGACTTATAGGGCTACTGCTCCTATGCAGTGCAGAATCCTAGGGACAACATGGCTTTCAGCTCATCAGGAATGAGTAAGTTTCAAAAATGAATGGAGGGCGATTTATGAAAGTCAGGTGGGACTGTTTACAAAATTAAAGCGTTTACTGGTGTGACTGAACAAAAAGCAACCAGTTCAAACTGTCTTTATCCAAAGAGCAACTTCAAAACATCCTGTTTCATTCAGGAAGTGAAGGTTTGGTTCAGCACGTACCATATCTTTATCTAGCAAACCAACCTGATGAGTCAGTGGGCTGGGAAAAAGTGTGACACCCACAAAGATAAAACATTACTACAAAGGGCACCTCCTTCCAGCAGTGTGATGCATTTATGACAAAAGAGGTAATTGACCAACCATGATCCGCAAATGAAACCGAGTTACAATAGGCATATTTTCTCTTTTTTTACTCCATCAAATGAAGCCAGCTTCCAAGATCTGTACAGTAGCATATTTTCTCTTTTTTTACTCCATCAAATGAAGCCAGCTTCCAAGATCTGTACAGTATAATTTCCTACCCCATCCCACCCAGCAATTTATATTTTTCTTTCTCTTGGCAGACACTTTATTTTTGAGTTGTACACAGTTCTGTTTTGATAGCTCACCAGAACTGAGGGTAACAAATACTTCTAATTTGATTATTTGAAGAGTCTCATTAATTTTTCAAGCCACACAACACACACAGGCACAAACGTATTCGCCAGACATTCGCAACCAGTGAAGGTTAATAGGCACTTAATGTAACTGCAGACGTTACAAGCAATCTTCCTGTCCCACTGCATTTTCAAAGACCACATAAATATGTAATCTATTCCTCTCTTTTTCTATCATAACATTCCACTGGGGCAATCCTGATGAGCTGTCCCCTTGCTGCCTCCCCAGTAAAGTGATGCATGGTACCTGATGGATAGATATGGGTTTGAGTGAGGAGGATTTCTGCAGCCATCCATAAACCTAGCTCATTTAAATTGCGAGCTGTCGACTACCTGAGAAGAAAGAAAGAGCTGTCTTTAAATTATATTTTTTAAAAATTTATCACTCTATTGTCTAGAATGCAAGCAGAATTCTTATTTCCAGGCAGCAGGAGTAAAGGACCACCTGATCATCATGACACTCATTTCTCTCCCCAAGGAACTGCTCTCAGTGTCTTGAGAAGAGGGAAGAGGGCTCAAGGTGATTCTCCCTATAACTAGGTTTCTTCTGAGTGATGAACCAGATAATTGTTTAGATGGTCAAGTGGACCTGAAGTGGGAAAAGAAACAGATTCAGGATGTCACTAAGAAAAGCTCCCCCTGACAAAAAGGGAAATTAAAGAGGAAACAAGCATTGCCCATTGGTGAATCTTCCCTCTGTCATAAGTAGGGCTCACAGGGGGAAAGCTAGGACTCAGAAAACAAGAGCATTCATGGGAAATTACAGAGCAGGCTTGTTTTGGATATTTCGCCTGATTGTGACAGAATTTCTTCCTAACCCCAAGGCATGCCACCCAGGGCAGAGACACCAGTGATGTGGATGTGCTGACTGATTCACCTGCTTCTCTGCAGGAAATAAAACTTCATTCACTTACACACTTGCTCAGTCACAAAGGAGGGCTCATGAACACCATTTTACCTAGGGCACGCAAGTCACATTTCTGCCCCTAAGACTTGCCAACAGACACAGTCGTAGGCTAAGAAACATTAATAAGTCACTTTCTCCACCTCAGCAGTTCAAATATGTTGAATCTCTGCCTCAGAGAAAAGACGAGGTGCACACAAATTCCAAGGTTGTATATCATGAAGGTTATGGAGCCTGTTTGAGACATCATGAAACCACCCAGCTGAATTTTAAGCTGCCTCTCCCTGGAGACCTGAGAACTCATGATTTCCCAGATAAACTACATTTGGAGGAAAACCTCTGTGAGCAAAAACCCAGAGAGAGTTCAATGATTCAGCTCTCCTTTGGCCTTTAATTGATTTGCAAGCAATACTCCGTGCCTAGTGCTGGATGAAATACCTATTAATTTAAAGCCATTTATTACCACTTTCTTTCATCCAACACATTTTCCGATATGTTTATTGCTCATTATAAGTAATAGATTGACATCCCTTGAAGAGAAAGTCTTTTTAATACTTATAAAATGGTTTCTTGGAAGACATCAATTATAAAACTAGCTATGACACCAGTTGAGTAATGCAGCATTACAATTTCAGCAAATGTCATAAAACAATACTTTGTGTTCAAGTGACATCAGCAAGATGGCAAAACAGAAAGTCCCAGGCTTCATTCCCCAGCAGAAAATCCAACTTAAGAACAATATATGGTCCAAAAAGCCTTTATAATAACTCCATGAATCAATCAGAAAGTTATAGTACCCTTGGCAAGCTCAAGGCCCAAAACAAATGCCTTAAACGAGGTGGTAAAATTAATTTCATTGCAACCATGTCAGTCCCTCCCTCAACTTGGCACTACTCACCAATGGGAGGAAAATCCCTACTTGCAGCTTTTCCCTTGGAAGGGAGAGACAACAGTGGAACATCCATCAGTGCTCTGACTTTTCAGGGGGCTGCCCATGGAAGTGGTTTCTGTCTCACCAGATGCAGAGCACTGATGAGGAACCAGAATACCCTTGGATGCCTGGGGGCAGCAGAGAACAAAAAAGAGTTCAGCAGCTGTGGCAACACCAGAGAACCTGTAATACTGCAGAAAGAAACTGGCACAGCTCTCTGCATCTAGGAGAAGGTGCCCAGCCTGTGGCTTCTCCCTGCATCAAACATTCTAGCTTTGTGGAGGGCTGCCTGAGGAACTGGTTTATGTCTCAGGTGACTCAGAGCACTGACAGATGGCAAACTTTGAGTACTTGGGGGCCACAGAGAACAAACCAGAACTCAGTGACTTTTAGCAGTGCCAAAGAATCTGCAGTGCCATGGACAGACACCAGAGGGATCAAGAGACAAGAAAGTCCTGAAAAAGAAACAGGCAAACCTCTATCACTGGAAAAACACATGTACAAGCCCAGAGATTACACATTTCCAAAAAAGTTTTGAGAGGCTCCCCAAATCTCTAGCCTGGCTGACTGATGAAGTTCTTTCCCTGTATGATGCAAATCTGTAAAGGTTGAAAGAAATGACTTTCTTTTCCAAATGCACACATCCCAACACATAGCTACAAGTCACATGAAGAAACAAGGAAACATGGCCCAATCAAAGGACGAAAATAAATCTCCAGAAACCAAGCCTCAAATAACAGAGATATATGAATTTGAATTACCTAAAAAAGAATTCAATATAACCATCATAAAGAACAGTATATGGTCCAAAAAACCTTTATAATAACTCCATAAATCAATCAGAAACTTGTAGTACCCTTGGCAAGCTCAAAGACCAAAACAAATGCATTAAACGAGGTAATAAAATTCATTTCATTGCAACCATGTCAGCCATTTTTAACAAGCTCAGGAAAATGATTCATGAACAAAATGAGATTATCAACAAGAGACAGATAATTGTAAGAAAAGCCAAGTCAAAAATCTGGAGGTGAACGACCAAATAAATGAACTGAAAAGTTCAACAATAGATTTGATCAAGCAAAAGAAAACTCCAGGAACTTAAAGAGATGTCATTTGAAATTACCCAGTTAGAGGAACAAGTTAAAAAAGAAATTAGAAAGAGTAAAGAAAGGCTGAAGGAGTGATGGGATACCTAGAAGAAAATTAATAAACACACTGTAGGATTCCCAAAAGAGAAAAAGCAGAAAGCATTATTTGAAGAAATAGCAGCTGCATATTCAAAAGCAGAGACATTACTTTGCCAACAAAGGTCCGTCTATTCAAGGCTATGGTTTTTCCTGTGGTCATGTATGGATGTGAGAGTTGGACTGTGAAGAAAGCTGAGTGTCAAAGAATTGATGCTTTTGAACTGTGGTGTTGGAGAAGACTCTTGAGAGTCCCTTGGACTGCAAGGAGATCCAACCAGTCCATTCTGAAGGAGATCAGTCCTGGGTGTTCATTGGAAGGACTGATGCTGAGGCTGAAACTCCAATACTTTGGCCACCTCATGCAAAGAGTTGACTCATTGGAAAAGACCCTGATGCTGGGAGGGATTGGGGGCAGGAGGAGAAGGGGACGACAGAGGATGAGATGGCTGGATGGCATAACCAACTCAATGCACATGAGTTTGGGTGAACTCCAGGAATTGATGATAGATAGGGAGGCCTGGCGTGCTGCAATTCATGGGGTCGCAAAGAGTCGGACACGACTAAGCGACTGAACTGAACTGATGGACTTCAGATTCAAGAAGTCCATAGATCCCAGAAAGATGTATTCAAAGGAATCCACAATGAGATATATTATAATAAAATTGTCAAAAAGTAAAATTAAAAAAAAAAAAGCTTGAAAGTGTCAAGAAAAAAGTGACTCAAGAGGGACAAAGGAACTCCTCAGAGACTATCAGTAGATTTATCAATAGAAATCTTACAGGGAAGAAGGAAGTTGGATGACATATTTCATAAGCTGGAGGAATAAAACTGCCAACCAAAAATATCATATCAAGCAAAACTGTCCTTCAAAAAATGAAGGAGAAATAAAGACTTTCTGAGACAAAAGCTTAATAGAGTTTATCACCACTAGACCTGTGCAACAACAAATGCTAAAGGGAGTCCTTTGAGTTGAAATGAAAGGATGCTATATAGCAAGAAGAAAGTATATCAAAGTATAAAGCTCATCAGCAAGAGTAAATATATACAGAAATATAGAATATTATAATATGTAATGGTGCTGCATAAATCATCTTTAATTCTGGTAAAGCAATTAAAAGACAAAAGAACAAAAAGGACTAAAATTAGTGGATGAAAAAAATAAAAAGATATAATTTGTAATATCAATAATACAAAATGCATGGGGGGAGAAGTAAAAGGGTAGTTTTTATATGTAATTGAAGATATTAGCTCAAAACATATTGTTACAACTATGTTTTATTTAAGTCTCATGATAATCAGAGATTATCTGAGAAGGGAATCAAAGACTATCACTACCAATTTAAAAAAAACACAAAAAAAAACAGGATACAGCGAGGGGAAAACAGGGAAATAAGGATGAAAAAGTTATAAGAAAGAAATAAAACAATTTTTAAGTGACAATATTAAGCCCTACACTCTGAGTAATTACTCACTGATCAAAAGAGTCTCTAAATGGATTTTTTTTTAAATCCAACTGCATGCTGTCTCAGAGAAGGTAATGGCACCCCACTCCAGTACTCTTGCCTGGAGAATCCCATGGACAGAGGAAGCTGGTGGGCTGAAGTCCATGGGGTTGCAAAGAGTCCAACACAACTGAGCGACTTCACTTTCACTTTTTACTTTCATGCATTGGAGAAGGAAATGGCAACCCACTCCAGTGTTCTTGCCTGGAGAATCCCAGGGACGGGGGAGCCTGGTGGGCTGCCATCTATGGGGTCACACAGAGTTGGACACGACTGAAGTGACTCAGCAGCAGCAGCATGCTCTCTAAAACAGACTCACTCAAGATTTAAGGACATACATAGACCGAAGGCAAAAGGATGGAAAAATATATTCTACACAAATAGCAAACAAAAGAGAGCAGGGACTATCTTAATTATATCATACAAAATAGACATTAAGATAAAAATTGTCACAAGAGACAAAGACATTACATGATGATAAAAAGGTCAATTCACCAGGAAGATATAATAATTATAAATATACAGTTGACTGTTGAAGAACAGGTTTGAACCACATGGGTCCACTTATACAGGGATTTTTTTCGATAAACATATAGTGGGCCCTCCTTGCTTGCATTCATGGATTCAACCAACCCAACCATGGATTCAACCAACCCAACCATGGATTGAAATTTCCACCCACAATTGGTTCCATCTGCAGATGTGAAACCTGTAGATATGAACAGCCGACTGTATTCATTGTACTGTCATTTTATTTAAGGGTCTTGAGCATCCATTGATTTTGGAATATGCAGGAGTGCATGGATACTGAGGGATGACTGTATATGCATCCAACATCAGAGCAATCAAATGTATGAAGCAAACACTGACAGAAGTGAAGGAAAAGGTAACAACATGGTAATAGGAAGATATGTCAATACGTCACTTTCAATAATGGGTAAATCATCCAGAATGAAGATTAATAAGGAAATGGAAGAACAGAGCAACACTAAAGACTAAATTAACGTAATAGACACATATAGAACATTCTACCCAACAAGAACAGAATACACATTCTTCTCAGGGGTACATGAAATATTCTCAAGGATAGATCACATGGTAGGTCATAAAAGAAGTTGACAAATTTAAGAAGTTTGAAATCATATCAAATATCTTTTTTGATCACAATGGAATTAAATTAGAAGTCAAGAGTAGAAAGAAAATGGAGAAATTTTAAAATATGTGGAAATTACATGACACCAACATTGGGTCAAAGAAATCAAAAGGGAAATCAGAAAATACTTTGAGACCCAAAAAGTGCATATAAAAATGTATGGGGTATAACAAAAGTAATACTAAGAGCAAAGCTTATAGCAGCAAATGCCAACATTTTAAAAGAATAAAGAGCTCTGTATACTCGGCTCCAGTTTCATCCACCTCGTTAGAACTGATTCAAATGTATTCTTTTTAATGACTGAGTAATATTCCATTGCGTATATGTACCACAGTTTTCTTATCCATTCATCTGCCAGAAAAAAAAACACCAATACAGTATACTAACACATATATATGGAATTTAGAAAGATGGTAACGATGGCCCTGTATGCGAGACAGCAAAAGAGACACAGATGTATAGAACAGTCTTTTGGACTCTGTGGGAGAGGGAGGTGGGGGATGATTTGGGAGAATGGCATTGAAACATGTATAATATCATATAAGAAACGAATCGCCAGTCCAGGTTCGATGCAGGATACAGGAAGCTTGGGGCTGGTACACTGGGAAGACCCAGAGGGATGGTGTAGGGAGGGAGGTGGGAGGGGGGTTCAGGATTGGGAACACGTGTACACCCGTGGCAGATTCATGTTGATGTATGGCAAAACCAATACAATATTGTAAAGTAAAAAAAAAAAAAAAATAAAAGAATAAAGAGCTCAAATAAACAACTGAACATTATACCACCAGGAACTAGGAAAACACTAAGCTCAAAGTTAGTTGAAGGAAGGAAATCAGTATTAGAGCATAAATAGACAAAATCAGATCAGATCAGATCAGATCAGTCGCTCAGTCGTGTCCGACTCTTTGCGACCCCATGAATCGCAGCACGCCAGGCCTCCCTGTCCATCACCAACTCCCGGAGTTCACTGAGACTCACGTCCATCGAGTCAGTGATGCCATCCAGCCATCTCATCCTCTGCCGTCCCCTTCTCCTCCTGCCCCCAATCCCTCCCAGCATCGAGGAAAACAATTTGTTAAAAATCAATGAAACTAAGAGCTGGTTTTTTGAAAAGGTAAACAACCCTGATGAGCCATAAGCTAGAACAACAACAACAACAACAAAAACTCAATCACTAAAACCAGAAATAAAGGTAGGAAACATTAGCACTAATTTTATAGAAATAAAATGGATAGGAAGAGAGTACTGTGACTAGTTATAAGCCACTTAGATGAAATAGAAAAATGCTTAGAAACAGACAACCTAGCAAGACTGAATCACATAGAAATAGAAAATCTGAAAGACCTATACTGAATAGGAAGATTGAACCAGTAATTAAAAACCTACCCCAAAAGAGAGCCTCAGAACCAGATGGTTTCAAAAGAGAATGCTAAACATTTAAAAAAGAATCAACACCAAGCCTTCTCAGTCTCTTCCAAAATATTGAATAGGAACACTTCCAAACTTATTTTATGAGGCCAGCTTTACCCTATATCAATGTCACACAAAGACAATACAAGAAAATAAAACTATAGGCCAATGTTCCTGATGTATATTGATACAAACATCCTAAACAAAATACTAGCAACCTGAATTTAACAGCACACTCGAAGGATCATATACAGTGAGATTTATCCCTTAGATGCAAGAATGGTTCAACAAATGAAAACCAATCAATGTGACTGACAGAATGAAGGACAAAAGTCAAATGACCATCTCTAGTGAGATGAACCTTAATGACATTATGCATAGTGAGATAAGTCAGTTACAGAAGGACAAATACTCCTTTATTCCACTTAGCAGGTATCTAAAACAGTCAAACCTTAGAAATGTGAATTAGCACAGTTGCCAGGGTTTGGAGGAAGCGATAAATTGGAGTTGCTGTTCAATGTTCATGGAAGATAAAAACATTCTAGAGCTCGGCTGTACAACAACACACATACAGGTAAAACTGCACTGCATACTAAAAAATTTATACGGTAGATTTCAAGTTATATACTTTCAGCACAATAAAAAAAATAAAAATAATAATTCCTGTCTAAGCCTAAAGTCTCACAAGAATCTGAACCCCAAACAATCTCACAAGCAGTTTTCTCCATCCTAAATTTAGCTTCCAAAGGAACAAGAGCAAAATGCTATCATCACTAAGCCATACAGAAAAGTTGATGGCACAATCCCCAAAGAAAAATGAGGGGTCAATGTCATCCAGGAAGCTAAGCATTTACCAATCCACTTGCAGACCTTCAGTTTCATATACACATATGTAAACCCACAAACGTATGCCTAGAAACAGAGATGGCAAGCTAATAATAACACTGATATTCCAAGAGGAAATGGGGGACAGGGAGCAACTGAAGATTAGAGATGGTCCAGATAATTTTAGACTTGTAATATTAGAATCTTCTAAAAGAAAAATGGTGATGACTTGTGTAATTTTAAATAAACAAAATAAATTTTCCTGATTAAAAACACTATCAATTGGTTGTGGCATTCTCTCTCAATATATGTCACTGGTACATAAGAACAGCTAAGCCCTCTCTTGCATGACATACCTTTCCAAGCCAGGGAAATTTCACCTATCAGTGACAATCCACACCCTTTCTGGGGACTGAGTTCACTGCCCTTAGTTCCTTGAGACCAGGACAATGTAGTCCATCCACTCCTTGTCAAGGGAGTCAGACGTCATGTACAGACACTACTCAGCACCTGTCTTTGCTCAAAGTAACAGTTCGTATGTGGTTCCCAAGGTAATACCCAGCTCTATGGAATGCTTACCCAAACAGAACTTCAAGGCAATAACTTGTGGTTATATTATTCAACAGTTATTCATCAAGTGTCCACGTTGTGCCAGATGCATCATTGCTGTCAGTGCTGGATACACAGCATGGAACAAATCAAAGACCCTGCCTTCTTGGGACTCACCTTTGTGAGTTCCTTTGGAGATGGTGTAACAATGTCACAGACAGTTAAGGGCTCTGGAGGAAACCAGAAGGGGACAATAATCTATAGAGTGATGAGTGGTGCTGGTCTACATGGGACAGTAGGGTACCACCTCTCCGAGAAAGTCATGCCAGAGCCAAGGCCTCAAATAAAGAGTGAGCCAGTCATGCAGGCAATTGTGAGTAAAGTGCCGCAGACAGAGGAAACAGGAAATGCCAAGGCTCTGAGGCCTTTTATTCTGATGGGTATCAACAAGTTGACCTCTAAAAGGGCTGCACCAACTCACACACACCAGCAGCGTCCGGGAGTGCCTCTTTCCCCACATTTTCACAAGTATCTCATTTAACCATATTACTTTTGTATTCTATAGAAAACAATGACAACTGGAGCTTTGGCTAGATGGAATCAGAGGAGTGGATGATGGGAGGGGAGAATGGGAAAGGAAGGCAGCTTCCATCTGGTACTTTCCAGACCATGCACTTTGCACCTCAATTAACAGGTGTTTTGATTCAGATCAACCATTCAAAAGAAAAGCATAAGGTACCCTCTTTTGCATGCAAAAGAGCTGAGGACTTGAGACTTTGGGAAATCAGGCCAAGGGCACTCAAACCTTAGGACATAACTGGAACTGACTTCTAATAATCCTGGCTCCAGAGCCTGGACTCTCTGTGACACTGGGCCTTCCAGCCAGGGGTATAGAAGAGCCCTCTAGGTAGTACCAGGGGGCACATACAAAGGTCATGGGAACCTATTCACTCAGAGCTCCCGCCTGACTGGAGCTGATTATCCTGGGTAATTTCTTGCATATGCATTTAATCTTCCTTTCACTAGATTTTTTTCAACAGTAGAAGCCAGTATTTCCCAATGCACCAGGAATTTATCTACAGCTGAAGTAAGTTACTGTCAGGAAGATGTGGATATGAATAATTAAGTCCCTATTAAGAATGCACACATCTTGTAATAAATCTCAAATTAGAATGTGCCAAGATCTTGTTAAACCTGCCAACACATATTCTTAAATAAGATGGGAATATAATTTGGAGCTTATCAGGAGATCCAACCTTTTGCAAAAGATGCTCTTTGACTGCTCAGAATTTTAATCTAGACATTACCTGAATCCATGTGGTCTATCATTCCACTGTGTTTATGCCCATTGTAAAAATCAACCAAGTACTTTATCTTGAGGGGAGCATTTATTTATCCTCCAATGAGGGGGGCATTTTAACACATATTTCATTAAGCCTCATTGTTTAGGATGAGACATTGTCTAAAAGAGTCTCACTCTAAATATACTTCACCTAAATTCTGAAAAATAATCATTTGTATTCATCACTGACTTAAATAGAACTTTGCTTAGAGCCCAAGCATTTTGCTTTCTGTTGTGGGAGGGATGGATCACAAAATCTTGAGGCAGACTGAGTTCCCAATGGTAAAATGGGAACAGGGTTCAAGATCCCATAAGCTAATAAGCTGCCCGCCCCATTGTAAGTGCTGAGTTAACTGTCAGGTGCAATTATTATTGTGTGGTGTGCCCCAATAATGCAGACTGATAACAGCCAATACATGTAACTAAGTTTTTGATAACTCAGAGGTATTATTCTGACATGAAAATAATATCAGTATATTTTCATAATCTTAATCTATAAGAATAAATTTTAAAATAATTATTAAATATAACATAATGAAGTCTTAAATATCCCTGTGACACTGGCAAAAGCCAATACAACCACATTCATTTTGCCATCAGGACGATAAAGACACCAGTGGTTGAGAACTTGGTTCTTACCAACGAAAAGGAAAGCCATACAGATGCCCAGCCTTCCACAGACCTCCGTACAGGGCCCCAGGGCTTCCTAACCCGATCGCCCAGTACAGTCCTTAAATGTAAAACCCTCAATTTTATATTCAAGCTGCGGAAGCTTGGGCAAAGCAAATAACCAATCTGTGCCTCAGAGTCCTCATGTATCGGGTGGGGAATAATAAAAATACATAATTGCCAGAGTTGCTGTGAAGAAAATGAACTAGTATATCAGTGTACAAGTCCCGCCACCCACGTGTAGTGTTGCCAGCTTGATGAATTGCTCTAAAGGAATATCCACTTGCTTTTTCTAGAGTGAGTCTTTATAACTTGGGAAATCATCCAGATTCTCAAGCAAAAGAAACAGGAGGAAAATGTCCTAGCAAGAAAGAAGACCATGAATGTATTATTCCTGCAGAGACCCCTCAGATCCTTAAGATCACCCCTTGGAATGAGCCATCCACTGTCCATGCCCACCTGTGAGACCGTTTCAGGGCAGCAGCGCATCATAGCCTTCTGTGCTAACACCCAGTTGGCAACTGAATCTCTTTCTGGTTAGTGGGGGACCAACCATGGAACATGATTGGACTGACCAGAGAACATGAGCCAGGAACCTTCCTGAAGGACAACCTTGAGATTTTACAGAACCTGTGTATCTTGCCCAGCTGGATGGCCAAACATGCTGGGGTCCCTGGGTCAGGGACCTTGATCCCTCGGCCATGCCCCCTTCAGGGCCCTTGCCTCCAAGCCCTCCCCCACCTCCTCAGCACTCTGGACAGAGGGCCAGCAACATGAAGATGGGCCTGGGGACAGTGACAGTTGGCCAAGGCCATCCAAAGGATGACTGACCTCACCCCCCCCAAAATAAACCTTTTGTTTAAATGATAAAAGGAAAATTCCAGAAAAGAAAAAAATAACCCATGCGGTCTACAGGGAAGAGATCAGATACTAAGACCCAAACCCAGTTTCCAAGCAGACAGGCCACGGGGGAGTCCTGGCAGGGATAGCACTGAGAATGGGACCAGGCACACAGTGCTGACTTCATAATACAGACCCCCTTCATCCTCAGCACAGAAGACAGTGACAAGGATAGCAGCACACCACGGGCCACAGTGTGATGCTATGTGTTTTCATGCTGTGTTTATTTACTCTTCAGAACAACACTAAAGAGCACGTGCTATTATCATTCACTTTCCAGCTCAGACAAGTGAAGCTTAGAGCAGCTAGGAGACCCACCAGTCACACAGTGGTTCAGAGCTACACCACCAACCAACCCAAGCCTTCTGCATCACTACCTCTAAACTATCTCATCTTCATAGCCCATGTGATGTTTGAACAATAGTTCTGCGAGGTCAATGTCTTTGGGGACTTGAAAATGATCTATCAAGTCATGAACGGCTTTCAACTGGAAGGCTTCACCCTTGCTAGACTCTGGAAGCTGGGATGGTTAATTCTGTGTATCAACTTGACTGGGCCATGGAGTTCGCAGACATTTGACCAAACATAATTCTGAGTGTGTCTGTGAGGGGTGTTTCTGGGTGAAATGAACATTCCAGTAAGTAGACTGAGTAAAGCAGATTGCCCTCCCTAACATGAGTGGGCTTCACTTAATCAACTGAAGATACGAATAGAACAAAAGGCTGAGTAAGACAAAATTTCTTATGCCTAATTGAGCTGGGCCACTGGGCTTTTCTTGCCCTACTACCTAAATGGAAAAACTGATTCTCTTCGGAGCTCAAGACTGCCAGCTTTTGGACTGGAAATTACACCACTGGTTCGCCTGCTTCTCAGGCTCTTCAGACCCATATCTAAACTACACCGTCAGCTCTCCCGGGTCCCAAGCTTGCTGACGGCAGGTGATGGGACTTCTCAGCTTTCAAAATAAGAGAGCCTCTCAGCTCCCTTATTCTTATGTTTATATTTACTCCCCTGGCTCTCAAACTAGGCTCGATGGGAATTAATCAGTCATCAGGCTATTCAAATCAGCTGAGTCAGATCAGCTATTACTGCCTATTGCATGAATTTACCTATCTCCACTCTACTGGTCCTCTTCCTCTGGAGAATCCTGGATAATACAGAAGCCAAGTATCACCTAAATCCAACTAAAGCCTTTGTTAACAGTGGAGCTTTCTTATGAGCTGTTGAGACATTAAGCATCCAATAGCCCAGGTTTTAAAACTAAACCTTAAGTAAACGTCCAACCTGAACAAATGCTGCTTTGAAAACAAAATGGGAAGCGATATGAAGAAAAGGACTTAGGGGGAGAGAGGAGGGGTGTAGGAGAGTGGCGCCCCCGTGCCCCTGCTCAGCACTCCCCACATTAGTGCTGCTCCACTGGCTCCTCCAGCACAGTGTGTCCCCTTGAGCACATACACCACCCCATACAGCAAGCTTGAGAAGCGCAGCACCCACAGGTGTCCTCAACTCACTGAGTCTACAGAAGGGTCTTGAAGAGTCTGGACAGGTCATGGCTAAGTCAGAACCTCCTTTGAAGTTCTCTCTCCCATGGACAAGACAGATTGCCCTGGCCCTCCAGCTAGGCTCAGTGGGGACTCATCTTTAATGGAGCTGGAGGCAGATCAGCCATTGTGGCACGTTACATGGAAAACAGATCTGGGACCCCACCTCTGCCCTGCCGGGCCTCCCACCAGGCCTTTGCTTCTGAAAATTAGCTCCTTCATCATGACGAGCTATCCAAAAGCATAGAAGTTAAGAGATGACCTGCAGGCCCAATTCACAATATGTATGTCCCTGCCTTCTATCTCTGCTCAGTACCTCTGACTGGTTGAATCAGAGGTCCCTAGACATTGTGGCCATGGAAAATGTAACAGCAATTCCCAATCACCGGCAACTTAGAAGATGAGGGCTACATTCCTACAATGCTCCTAACATCTCCCAGCTCCTTCCACCAGCTTCAATCAAAATGCAAACTGACACCACCTCTGCATTTATATTAGGATAAAGCCAGATGAACTCACTTTTTAAATACATCATCACTTATTCTAAAGCCACCTGTCTCTCAGATCTCAAGACATGAATCTGCTCCAAATCTATCATCAGATGCACTGTAAAAAAATCACATGGAAAGCTAGAAGCAGAAATTTAAAAATGAGTGTAAGTGTAGGGCTGGTACTTGATTATGTAGCCTGTTGTAAGCTCTTGACAGGAAAATATTCATCCATGCAACACTTCAATGAATACCTGGTAAGGAAGGACTCTGTACCAGGCACAGTTCATGGAGGCACAGAGATGGGGACTGAGGGACTTTAAGAGTCACCATTCATTCATGGACTCTGCCAAACTCCCTCCATTTGCCAAGAAAGGGTTCTGTGAGTCTGTGCAGAGACCTGCCCAGCCCAATTCATCCTCATAATTGAGCTTTCATCTAAGGGAGTCACATGCCAAACATAACTCAGCCATATGTAATTGTCATCATTTCATTTATTGAGCACCTGAGTCAGACATGTGACAAGTACTATGCACATTATACCCCTTAATCCACCTGACATTTCTGCAAGGTAGGTATTAGCACTGCTAGCTTACAGCTGAGAGCCAGAGAGGTTAAATGATTTGCCCAAAGCCATGAAACCAGTGAACAGTGGTAGAGATAAGATTCAAATTCCTCATCTGTCTGACGGCAAAGCTCATTTCCTTGTAGGCACGCACTATGACTCTCAAGGGGTTCAAAGGAGGCCTGCTCCTCACTCAACCATACAATCACCTTCACACCACTTGTCTCTGAGGCTGGGAATTGTTGACTCCTCTGAGAACAGCTATGCGAAGGGTGGGACTGTAGCTGCAGGTCCCAGAGTTGCCCCCCCACTCCCTTGAGTCAGTCTTGTCTTCTATCAAATGACCGAGTGGGATAAGGGGACCCAAAGATGTCTTCCAGCCTCAGGGTCTCTGAATACCCACAACCGGAGGACTTGCCAAGGTGCAGCCAGGGATTCCAGCTCCCTCCCAGGGCACATGGTCCCACCACCAGGCCTTGGCAGGCAGCCACACAGGGATGAGCTGACCCCAGAAAAATTGTCCCAGCCACAGCCACATCAGACACACAGCCCTGGCTGCCCACGTGTCCAAGTTCACCTCCCTTGCCCATAGAGTGCACTGTAGTTCATATTAGAGTTTTACAAAATCAGATCACATCACTCCCCTACACTAAAGATCACATCCCCCAACCATGGCTGATGGAAACCCTGGGCATGGTCTGAAAGCCCCTGGGCTCGCGCTGGCCCCTGGTCCCTCCCTGGAACCACAGGCCTGGCTCCTCCTCCCACCTCACCAGGGGCTCTTGCCCTTGCTCATCCATGAATCATTTTCTCCCAGTCCCCACATTACAGTTCCCCTGTCCTCTAGGCTTGGGCTGGCAGGTCCCCTCCTGTGAGAGTCCCTCTGGCTGAGTATTCCCTATCTCAGCAGAGAACACAATCAGTCCTTTTTCTGCTGAGACTCCCCCGCTGAGGACTCTGCTTCACCTGCCATCTGCACCCCATAGAGTGCCCATCACAAAGCCAGCCTCAGTGAAGACTCGCTGAACATCCAAAAGCACGACGCTGCTCATCTCAATCAACCCTATCTGCTGGCTGCTGCAAACGGCCAGACCGTCTCAAGGGTCTCTCTCAGCTCCTTCTGGCTGCCTGGTGGGTTGGCGATGATGCTGAGACCCCTGCAGTAAAGTAAGTTCCCTGCTCTGTAGGAGTGAAGTTACACACACAGTAGTGTTTCCACACTATAAATTGCCATGCAAATACATGGCAGCTCTTTTAGATATACATAATTAGTGTGAAACTACATCTCTGACAAATACTTAGATCACAGTCCAAGCAGAACATGCTAAGTACAAAAAGTAAGCCTCACAAACAAAGGGTGAGAGAGTACCAGGGGGACCAGGGAGGTTTCCCAGGGAAACAGGAGCCCCACCAGGCCCCAAAGAGGTAAAGACTCAGAGATGTCAATAGCCAGAGCAGCTCAAGTGTGGCCCCACTGCAGGAGTGATCACAGGAGGAGTCAACCGATGCCAGCACACCCAAGCCTTACCTCTGACTCACAGGCTTAAGCTCTGGGCACCGACACACTTCATCACATCCCCAGGTGATTCTGATGCACATTAAAGAAAAGTAATCATCCAGTCGACATCACTTTCCTGACAAAGGTCTGTTTAGCAAAGCTGTGGTTTTTCCAGTAGTCATGTATGGATGTCAGAGTTGAACCATAAAGAAGGCTTAGCAACAAAGAACTGATGCTTTTGAATTGTGGTGCTGGAAAACACTCTTGAGAGTCCCTTGGACTACAAGGAGATCAAACCAGTCCGTCCGAAAGGAAATCAACCCTGAATTTTTATTGGAAGGACTGGTGCTGAAGCTGAAGCTCCAATACTTTGGCCACCTGATGCAAAGAGCCAACTCACTGGAAAAGATCCTGATGCTGAGAAAGATTAAAGGCAAAAGGAGAAGGGAGTGGCAGAGGATGTGATGGTTAGATAGCATCACAAATCAATGGACATGAATTTAAGCAAATCTAAGTAAATTTCAGGAGATAGTGAAGGACAGGGAAGCCTGGCTTGCTGCAGTCCATGGGGTCACAGAGTCGGACGCGACTTAGCAATGGAACAACAATGAATCACCCAGCTAAACAGAAGATCACCAGGCAAAAGGGTCTGGTGGCACCCAACACTGTTGGTAGGACAGTAACTTAGAAGAACCTTGAATGAAGGGAATTAAAAGTTGGAAATACATCTTAGGGCTAATAGCGAGGGGCTTTGAAAGTCAGGTTCAAGAACTAGGTCTGGATTCTAGGGGAAAGGACTTGGAAATAAAGGAGTGACATGGAAATATTCCAGAAAGAGAAGGAAACAGCTCAGGAGGATGGGGAAGACAGCTGGTGAGAACAGAGAGGATGGTCAGTGGGTCACAGAAGGCTCCAGCAGACTGTGGGCCAGCACAGCCCTCCCTTGTCCGCAGGACCCCAGGCAGGATTTCACGGGGCAGCTACCACAGGTCCACCACCAAGCACAAACACCAAGGCTCCTTCCAAGGCATCTTCTCTGACCTTCCTGGTAAATCCAGGCTGAGGATGCTCTGACAAGGAAACACACAGGATCTCAAGGCACAAGTGAGAAAATCTTATTTGCAGGCCAAGAGAGTAAGAGATCCTTCAGAATTAAGTGCCCAAGCACTGCTACTTAGCAGAGATGTGTGCTGTGCCAGTACTCTAAGTTCCTGGAAACAAATAAATAGTAACTGTGATCTAGTCAAAGCCTGCTTTTCAGAAGAAAGCTGGCACATGCCCGCTGCATCTATAAATAAGCAAAGATATCTGTGAACACTAAATGTAAGTGCAATATTTTCTAAACACACACATTTGTTGGTGATGAATCTCAACGGTCTCTACTATTTAATAAAAAAAAGAGAAATCAGGAGAGAGGAGATGTATGAACATCATATCCAAAGCATTACTATTAAAGTGAAGCACAGTGGTTAGTCTTTAATTCTGACTTGGGCATTTAAAAGAGGACCCATTACAGCCCAGCAGAACCTCTCTCTCCGGAGGGGTAGGGTCTCTGCCAAGGGAGCCCTTTTTTCTTGCCTCCTTCCACCACTCTCACACTGTGAGTTATGAAAATTTGACTATCTTTACAAGAGTACACAGATTCTGTGAGATAGACTTGCCTCAAAACAAAACAGATACATAACATGGACTCCAAACGAGGAAGTGTGTGAACATCCAAACAATTTCCTTTTATGCTAAAATACACAGAATAGGTAATTTTTTAAAAGATTCCATCTTTGGAAGGCATGAACAAGGTTCCAGCCAAACAAAAGGACATTGTTTCTACTTGTCTGAAAGCAGACAGGCTGTAAACATTCCAGCAAGATTTGGGGGGAGTCCTTTAACCTCCAGGTAAGAAAGCACCTGGTTTGAGAAAGGTCTCTCCAATTAGCTGAGCACAAAGAGAAAACAAAAATGTTTCAATTCTGGGTGCTGGAAAGATTTTTGTCTTCATTCAGGTCCCTGCACTCCTTGCCCTGTCGACCCACATTCTCTGCAAAGCAGACAATGCTTTTCTGGCCCTTCTGGTTTCAAAGATAACCTTCATGGTGAAAATCAATAGCTGTAACACAGTCTTTGGTTCAGAATGAAGCAATAACCCTGGCCCGACAATGAGGTCCCCTGTTGAGGTCAATGGGATGCTGACATAGACACCTCATTTTTTTCCCTCACAATCATGTCAACATTTGTAATGGCTGCCCTCTTGGCACTTGGGCAAGAATCCAACTCGATCCTGAAGAAAGACACCTGTGCTGTCCTGCCTTTCCCTAAAGAGAGAGATGGGCTCACCGTTCAGTCACCACTGCTCGTTAAACCAAACACTGGTTATATGGGGCTTGCAGGCCAGTGCTGCCTCCGCAGGACTCTGCTCAGCAATGGGGACACCATCATTCTGCTCAAGGAAAGAAGCTACATGTGAAAGACCACGTGTATGGGAGTCCATTCATGCAGTATGTTCCCAATAGGTACGTTTATAGAAACAAAGAGACCGGGGTAAAAGTGGAAACTCAGGGGATTTGGGAGGATGATGGAAATGTCATCAGACTGGATTGTGGTGATGAGTTGCACGGCACTAAAATTTTACTATAGCTCATTGAACTATCAGAGAAGGCAATGGCACCCCACTCCAGTACTCTTGCCTGGAAAATCCCATGGACGGAGGAGGCTGGTGGGCTGCAGTCCACGGGGTCTCGAAGAGTCCGACACGACTGAGCGACGTCACTCTCACTTTTCACTTTCATGCATTGGAGAAGGAAATGGCAACCCACTCCAGTGTTCTTGCCTGGAGAATCCCAGGGACGGGGGGAGCCTGGTGGGCTGCCATCTATGGGGTCGCACAGAGTCGGACACAACTGAAGCGACTTAGCAGCAGCAGCAGCAGCATTGAACTATACACTTAAAACAGGCTACTGTTATATTAATACCTCTATAAAACCATTAAAAATTGCATTCATTGAGTAAAAATATAGAAATGTGATAAGTAAAAAACAACAGAACAGAATACTATCAAATAACATGACAATTTACTGAAAACACATACTGGTACACACAAGGGCATAGTAGAAATAAGAGAAAGAAATATGCTAATTCAAAAAGATACATGCACCCCTATGGTTCACAGCACTATTCACAACAGCCAAGACATGGAAGCAACCCAAGCGCCCATCGACAGCTGAAAGTATAAAGAAGATATGATGTGTGTGTGTGTACACACAATGGAATATTACTAAGCCATAAAGAGTGAAATTCTGCCATTTGCAACACTGTTGACGGACCTAGAGAGTATTATGCTTAGAGAAATAAGTCAGACAAGCGTACATTACTTTGTCAAACATACAAAATGTGTTATCACTTCTATGTAGAATCTAAAAGTATATAACAAAATGAACAGAGTCATAAATATAGCTAGTGGATACCAGTGGTGAGAGGAAGGAGAGAGGGGTAAGACAAGGGTATGAAATTAAGAGATACAAACTACTACATATGAAATAGGTAAGCAAGAAAGATATATTATAAAGCATAGGGAAATATAATCATTATTTTAATAACTTTAAAGGGAGCATAATCTAGAAAAATATTGAACACTATGCTGTATACCTGAAATATTGTAACTCAACTGTATTTCAATTAAAAAGATATATCAAAGCATTTATAGTGATTATAAATCACTATAAATTTTCTATGTAATGAGATATTATAGACATATTATTAGACTTTTTCTTCTTTATACTTTCTGTATGTTCCAAATTTTGACCATGAACATGCACTACTCTCATAATTCAGACATGAATGCGTTCAACTATGCAGGCATGAGTCATCAGCCCAGCGTACATAACCGGAAGAGCTCACAGCAATATTGAAGAAGATGCCACTTTGGGCCCCCTCAACTGAGTACACTCTAACTGCCTGGCTGTTGCTGAAACTCAGGGGCTTGAAAGAGTTAAGGCTTGTCTCTTCAAGTCAACACATCCCTCTCTCCTCAGGGAGCCCTCAGTGTGTGTTCTCAGAAGGGGGTCAGCACAGGGAAAGCAAACATTAATTAAGTCACATATTGCACACACATTCACCAGCTCCCTGTTAATACGCTGGAACAAATTTCAATGTGTTCAATTCAATTAAATGTGGACGAGAGTAGCTGGAATGACATTAGCAAGTAGGAGCCCTGAGGTGCCTGTCCCCAGCTCACAACACAGCCTATTTGTACAAAGGCTTTTTTCTTTCCCCATGAGAAGGGCTCTTTATTTTCTTGGAACACACAGCCTCAGTGTAACAGAGGATTTACTGGCCCCAACTAATGATTTCCTATCCTTCAGAATTAATATCACACACTGGATCCCGAGGTACTTTGCTGATACAGAATTTTCTAAAACAATAAACACTTTAGACCATGCTTCTCCATCAGAGGTATTAAGATTGAGGACAAGAGTCAGCTGAGGCCATTCCTTCCATTTGCTGGTTTGAAGAAGTGTTCTCAACTGAAGCAAATAGCATGTTTCCTTAACCTGCCCAGCAGGAATCCTCAGCTGGTCAGCATTTTTCCAAGAATGGCCCCCCACATGTCACAGGGATGGGCCCTGCAGCCTGGCTTGCACCACAGAGTCCAGCATCCCCTCTCAGACCACAGCTGCTGGGGCTGTGGGCAAAATTCTGGCCCAAGTATCCTCTCTCCTGACATTAGAACCAAGATCTGCAATGCTATTCTCTCCACTGGTCCTTTGAAATATGGATCTATAAATTCCAGAGCTCTGGGGCAGCCGTGTCCCAACAATGCACCAGAGGAAGCAGGTAAAGCCGAGTTCAGGAGACAGCAGAGAACACAGCTGTGAGAAGGTGAGTGTGGCTTTCTAAATCTCCAACAGTCAGCTAGGTCCTTGAGACAGTTCCATGAGGTCAGCTCTCAGGTTGTACAAACTACTCCTTTATTCCAGACTTTGGCTTAAATTAGTCTGTTTTTGTGACTCACATCCAAAGGAGCCTTTGATAAAGAAGGTACAAGATACACTCCACTCTGAAAATAGGAACTACTTCCCTGGGCTGTCTGCCTGGAGTCATTAACAAAGGGAGAGCCAGAAAAAAGAATGCTTTCCTCCCCAGGACTGAAGGCCCAGAGAACTTCAAATTCAAGTTCTTCGGAAAGGGGCTCCCAGGTCAGATGTCCAGGCAGGAAACCCACTAGAGCCTCCAGGATGATCAGTTCACTCAGTGGATCAGAATAGACTCCCCAAGGGCAGGAACCAGGGACAGCACCTGCCTCGCCCACCACTATATCTCGTGCACCCAGGACAGCATCTGCAGCATAAAAGGGGCTCAACGAGTACCCTCGGAACTCACCAGTAGATGCCTAAACACTTAGTGAGCATTTATTTTGTGCAAAAATCATTCTAGGCACAGGGTCCAGAAGTTCCATATCCCAAGATGGAGCCATTGTCAGGGAGCAGGAAACAGCCCCACCTGGGGGAAATGCCAAGCATGTCTGCAGATTGTGACTGAAGAGAGAAAGCCTTGAGTATCAAGTTAAACAAATAATCTTCAAGTTGACTCATCTGCCGGTCACATCACACCACAGCTAAAATACCTACAGAATGGAAGTCATTTCCACAGTGGTTTCTTAAATCACACTTCCTACTTTGTTTCATCACCCTACCTCCTAGGTATTCCTACTTATCCAGAAGATTTTGTAGCCTCTTCCCTTTCTGTATCATGTGCTATGAAAATCCTGAGTGTACCAAGACATATATGGTCTCAGACTCACCAGTATCCTCCACGTCTGACCACAGGCACCCAACAGCTAAAGTTACAGAGAAGAGAGACCAGGTCAGCCTCAGCAGCCATCTGGCTCAAGGCAGAGAACAAGTGTAAGCTCACGTGAAAACCAGTGGCTCAGCTCGCTCCATTCTACAGCATGCTGATACACACAGAGAGAACTCAGTTGATAACGGCATGGAATCCTGAACCTGCTGAGTGAAGGGACCTTCCAGTTGCTTTCTGTCTAGCAAGAAGCATTAATAAATACCCAATTATCTTTCCAATATGTGTTCTACAGGAGGGGTGAGTGATTTGGTAGAAAGAGTACCAGCCACTAGACAAGAGTAACTTCTCACTGTGGCCTCTCCACTAATTAATCCAAGTAACTATGTGACTTTCCAAGCCATTTCATTGTCCAGAGTCTTTATCTCCATCTCTAAAGATGGGCCAATGATACTCCTTTGCAGTGTTACTTTCAATGATGAAGTCAGAGAATGCAGAGAGTCTAGCAGTGCCTGTCACATGGCAGGGACTCAATAAGTGGTAGCTGTGACCCTAAGTAACTGATTTTATTCAGAGCGAGCTGTCACGTCAGTGTGAGCAGGGGCCAGGGTACAACCATGGACCTGCCTTTGGAATATAGTCACAGGCACGCACAGAGGCCTTCCTCCAGCAGCACATGCAACTACAGGAATGGCCAGTGACTAGGAGCCAAAGACATCTACCAAAACAGCAAGTGCAGTGAATGGTTTTTATATCATGGCCACCAGCATCCACCTCCCCTTCTCTGGGTTCCTTTGGAGAACCAGCTCTCTCCTACATTTAGTTCTTGGCTTTAGGTCACTCCAGTGAAGGACACAGCATGTGATCCAAAGCTCCGCCCCTCCATGCACTGAATTTTTCTGGCCATGTGGATGGGCACATGACACAGTCGGAGTCAATGAAAGGCAAGATATTTGCCATAACACTTCCTATGACCTGTTAGCGCGAGAGGTTAGGGGCCTGGAGCCACTGCTGCCAGCTCACTGCCACAAGGACACTGAGTACCTGAGAACAGACGCGACACACAGAATGGAGCTCAGAGGTGAAGGCGGAAAACCAGGCCCTGTCGACCTGCCCTGAGCTAAACCTCAAGTCACAGTGACCTCCTGAATCCTTGGTTTTGTCTTAATGGGTTCTATTCCCCAATCAATTTGAAGTCAGAATTGTGTCTCCCGATACTGGCAGAGTCCTGACTGATGCACGGAGAGGATGTGGAGCTGGTTAGAGGTGGGGGCAAGCAGAGAGGCCTGGATTCACTGTGGACTGTAGAGAAACCAGCCTCAAGAAGCAGCTGGATCAGACACACACAAACCCCAAAGCCCTGGGATGCATGTTCCCACCTGGGTGGGATATGTGCTATTATTGCACAGAATGGCACTGGACTTGCTCTCCATATAAGGGCCACACTCTCTTCAGCACAGCGTGGAAGCTCCTCATAAATTCTACTTTCCTAACTGCTTCAAAGGAGAAAAAAAAAAAAAAAAAACTTGGATAAAACACACACAGGAGAAGGTGAACCGTTAAGGGACTTAGAAACTTCAGCTGTCATCATGGGAAGACAGCTTGATTCGAGAGATTCTGATTGATTCTTGATTCTGGAGAGCAGAGACAACTCCCAGAGCCCTGCACTCCCTGCCAGTGGCACCAACGGGTTTACTAAAACTGTGCGTTCACAGTGATGTGGGAACAGCTAACCCCAAGAGAAAACCATTTCATGTAACAACATTTGGAAAAACTTGCTCCTTCTAATGAGATGTCGAGGGAAGAAAACAAAAAGCTTCTGTGGCCACATTAGTTGAGGACTGGTTTTAAAACTGGTGCACCAGTTTCTTCCCTGAAGAATGTCTCCTGCCCTTAACCTCAGGAATGTGCTTGGTCACTTGCCAATGGGGCACCAGGGCAGTGGGCACACAGGGCCCAGCCAACCCCACAAGGCAAGCACAAGTTTGCAAAAACGTACGTGATCAGACAAACTCTTGTCCATAGGACGTTTGGATGAGCCAGCGTTCCAGGGAAAGCACTTTGTAAAAACACTGCCATCAAGGATGGTGGCTGAAGTAGACCCACTATGGCAAGAAAATTGCACCACCTGATCCCTGCTCACCTGTCTAGGCCATCGCAGTATGCCCGTACGCTCCTGTATTTCTCTCAGAATAAGAATTTCTTCCAATGAAAGAAAATAAAATTGAATACAAGAATTGGAATGGCATATTATTCCTCAGGTTACTAAAGAATATCTTATCTTGGGTACTTCTTTCAGCTCATCCCGTAAAATTCATCGCCATGAATGAGTGACAGCATAAATAAATTCACTCAGTGGCCCAGCCAATCACTGTTGCATCCACTAGGGGTTGGAATAATTGTGATCTCAAGGGGCATTTTTGTGACCTTCTTGCCACTTACTCAGGACTGCGTTTCCAATGAAGAGTGTCCAACGGAAGTAATGAACAAACATGCCATAGAGCAGCAGAAACTGGAGGCCCCACAAGGAAATGAGGACCTTCATGGATTATTTACAATAAAACAATTCTTACTAGAGTTTCAGACCTGAAGAGCAGAGCAGGCTGACATGGAAGATGCTTGGCTATTCACAGTCCACAATTTGTGGCTGAGGAAGGTGTCTGAAAACCTTGCCCCCTGACAACAGTGGAAATTTCTTCTATCAGCTCTGGTCTCCAAGTCATGTGCCCTGTTAGTTCCTCCCAGCTTTTCTTTTCCACTCCTTGTGCTGGCCTGCCCCTCTGGGGAGTGAAATATCTATACCCACCTCTCCCAGCACAATCTCATCTCAGGAAATAAGCTCCACTGCATTCGCACCAAAATGTAATGACTCATACCAGATAAATGATTTGTCCTAGATTCAGTATTAAAGCAAAAGAACCACACTCCCAAAGCAGGTTTTTTAGACATCAGAGAGCTGGTAGGTAACTTTCTTTGAGCAGAAGTGCCTTCGACCAAGTTCAAGTACATCATGAAGTTTATCCACTTCCACAGGTGTCAGAGGAAGATGCTTCAGGAGCACCAATCATCAGGGGAAAGGGAGCGGTGAATAGAGGCTCTTCATACCTGGTCCAGGTCAAGCCTCTGTGTCCACGCCCAGCTGTATCTGCAGAGTCTCAGGGGTCGGGGAGGAGGAGTTGGGGGGTAGAGCAGAGAGTAGACAGAGATCAGAAATCACAAAAGGTTTCCTTCCCCTCCCTGCTCAGGATCCTGTAGTCCAGGCTCACCCAGAGCAGTAGAAATGCAAAGGTCACAGTCCATCTCTACACAAGAGCCACACACAGTGGAGTTGCTCAAGTTCAACACTCCAGTCCAGCAGGGGAAGAAGCAAGGACTGAAGGGAAGGGGCTTCCCTGGGTGGTCACTCAGAGGACCAACAGAGAGCTTTACAGAAAGCACTTGGTTGCTTTCTGTAAGGTTGGAAGTGTTGCTTCCAACCACCTCATCTGCCTCTGCTCAAACCCCCATCATAGCCGCCCAGGAGGCTCCAGGCTCTCAGCCCCACTGTGTGAAACCCCAACTCCAACAGGAAGCACACACACACAGGTCTTCTTTAGGGCCACTGCCAACCCTCTTCTTTCAGACAACAAGCCGTCAATCCCTTCTGCAATACTAAGGACTCACCCTGTGGTGGGTCCCTGGATACCAGGCTGCCAACAAGACACTGTCCCAGTATAAGAAGACCAGAAGGCTCAGCTCTGGCTGCTATGAAGAGCACAGAGGGGCCTGCCCTGGCTCACTGATTCCCACTAGAGGTGTTCAGTTCAGGTGTTGATCTCTGGATGCAACAGGTGTACACTGGAGAATTCAACTCTAGCTCCCAGAACAGACTTCACAGTGTTCATTTAACCAGACTGTGGTCCACATGGATGCCCAGTGCATTCTCTGTCTCACAGAAAGTGTCATCCGTAACGCTCTTGGAATTGGTATTTGCAGTACAGAAGGATATTTCACACAATAAAGAGCCCTCTCTCAAAAGCTAGTAGAATTTAACTACTTCAGAAAGCTTCTAAGAGAAATGAAGTTACACATCCCTCCCTCCCTCCTCCAAGTGTTCCAGGCACCTGCAGCATCTAGCCAACATGTGAGCCTGGGAAAGTACATGGGTGGTCTCGGCGGGTGTGATCAGATGCCCCTGTCCAAGTGTACAGTCATTAATGCCAGTCCATCCTTCATGAACGACTCTCCTCTATGGCTGTTTCAGAATCAAAACATAGGTCATAAAGCCAGCATGTTTATTCTACTACAAGTCAGAAGTCATCCCACATTTGCATTAATAGCCTCCTGTAAAGACACTTGACATATCTTAGCTTTTAGTGACCTTGTGACACGTGCTGTCTCTGAAATGGGCTGGATGTTCATGGTACACATCAGAGCAGTGGTGCTTAAGAGAGAGTGATTTTGCCCCTAGGGGACGGTGGCCGATGTCTGGACACAGTTTGATTGAAACAGATGGGGGAGTGGGGAGGGGCTACTGACATTTAATGGGGAGAGGCCAGGAATGTAGCTAAACATCCTAACTGCACAGGACAGCCTCTCACAGGAAGTTTCCAGCCCAAATAGTTAACAGTGTCAAGGTTAAGAAACCTAGATGTGGAACAATGGGTTTTCAAACCACTCTGGGCATAAGGTTTATCTGAAGGGTTTACTCTACACGCAGGTTTCCAGATCCCTCTCCAAAAGACTTTGTTTCAGGTAGTCTGGGATGGGAATTTGCAAAAAAAAGAAAAGAAAAGAAAACACAACACAGAAAACTCACTCCTTTCCTCAAGCGGTTTGTTTTTGCTGCTGCTGCTGCTGCTGCTGCTAAGTCGCTTCAGTCGTGTCCGACTCTGTGCGACCCCATAGACGGCAGCCCACCAGGCTCCCCCGTTCCTGGGATTCTCCAGGCAAGAACACTGGAGTGGGTTGCCATTTCCTTCTCCATTGTTTTTGCTAACGCCTCAAAAGGATGGGCTTGCAATTCCAGAAGCTGCCACCAGGGAGCAGTCCTTTCAGCTTGGGCAACAAACCACACAAAAGTTCTTAAGAAGAATCTCACAAACACATATGCTTTGTTTCATAACCACAGTTAAGGAGCAACATGGACTAAATATAGAAACTGAATAAAATCACATAATATAGTGCAATACTTAAAAGGAATGCAAACATCAAACACTGGGGGCACCCTGCCAACAAATATTATCCTCTGCCTGAGTTAACATAAACTGAATCTTTTATTAGAGTCAAGCAACTTAAGAAATGGAGGGACTTAAGACATCCAGTCCTACAGTCTCATTTTAACAGACAAGGACATCCTGGCTTCTAGAGCTTGTGACCTTGCCAGGCTGTGCCCACCCAGAGTCTCATCTGTCAGCACTTCAGGGAAGATATGGAGTTCCTTCCCTGATGGGCTCTTCCCATTTATGGGCTGGACATGTATGCCTTAAAAACACATCCTTAGTTGCTTGAACATCTTGCACAAACCCACAGAGGTGGGCCTTACCTGGATCCCTAGCCCAGTGTTGCCAACTTGCTTTATCCTGAGAATCACCTGGGACCTGGTAAAAAATGTAGGACCTCCTCCTGGAGAATCCCTTGCAGCAGGTCCAGAGCGGGGCTGAGCACCCCTCTGAGCAAGCCCCAAGGCCGGAAGACACTCCAGCTCTGGCTCCATTCCCAACTTTCCCACAATGCCATCCCTCTCAGAATCACCTAGGCACCATTCCAGACTGATGGGACCCTGGGGGAGCTGGGTCCAGGACTGTCTACTTTAACAAACTCCAGGTTGATCCTTTTGAACATGAAGGTTGAGAACCCTTACCTTCTCTATGGAAACCACTTATAGGAAAGGATGCCCTCCCTTGTCTGGTAGGAGCATCCTCTAGAGCAACGGACGGGGAGCTGGGTGGACATAAATGCACAGACTGTTGCAGGCACTCCACCAAAACCAGGGCACTTTGTTTGTGAGCACTCATCTTAGCCTCATCTCATCCTAGCACACCTGTGTAAAAGAGATTCTCACATGAGTAAACACACCTACTCAGCTGCCCAAGACCATGGGGCTAGTGAGTGGCAGAGTCAAACTCATGTCTGTTGCACTCAAAGCCCCTTTCTTTGTTTGACATGTGAGAGACAATTTCAGTAAGGCCTCAATTTCCCCTTTCCATGCACTGAATTCCTTTCAGTTTCCTCTCCTAGGGCACAGCAGAAGAGACCCTTAAGACTTTGAAGCCCAGGAAGGCTGTGAGCTTGCACTGTCTCACAGTCTGCTCTAGTCTTCGGATCTGGTTACCAGTCACATGGGAGCCTGAATCACAGCCTGAGCAGGAACTTGTTCCCCTCCTCACTCTTCTCTGCCCATCCTTCCTCCTGGATGTCTAACTCACATGGAGACAATCTGTCTCAACTCTGCATTGCTTGACCCCAACCTGCTTCCAGCTGCAACTTCCAAGTCTAAAGATAGGAGTCAGAACAGGGAGGAGAGGAGGACCAAGATAACCAGCCCTTGATTAACACTGAGAGACACCTCCTTCTCCAAAGATGGGGGTGGCGGGGTGGGGGTGTGGGCAGTGAAGGGAGATGGTGATGGTACAAATGAGACGGTGGTGATGAAAATGCTGTCTGCGAGGGAAAGCACCACACAAAAAGGAGTTATCATTCACGTTACACAGAAGCAACAGGGAAACACAGCTTTTTCCAGCCAACCCTCTGAGAATCACCTTCTGCAACTGAAGAAAGGCAAGGTCTTGGGAAAAGCTCAAGATGAGGACTCCACACAGCACCAGTGCCAAACTTGGCACTAAGCACCATGAAGAAAACCAAAAGGTGTAAGACCGTGGCCTTGACTTCGAGAAGCTGATGATCTGGGGAAAAGGGGAGGAGATTCCCCAAGCCCCCATGACATAGGTCTACAGGAGGTCAGAGGCAGAAGAGGTTGCCCAGACCCTCCGAGTTCTGGCCCCTAGGCACACCTCACAGGCATCCACTCACCTCCCCCTACTGTCTCATCCGGTCAAGCCCATCGTCTGCTGGCTGGACAGCACTCTACTCTCCCCTACACCAATCCATCCCTCCCCAACACTGCAGAGGAAGTCATCTTTCTATAATCTGCCACAGTTTGAAATCTAACCCCACTTAAATGCCCCAGTGGCTCCTTGTGACTTTCTGGGGAAGATTCAGATTGCAGTGTGAAGTCCTCTAGAAAGTTCGCTGCCTCCCCTCACAGCCTCCTGCTGTGCTCCGAGCTCCTCTGGCAGGCTGGACTCACTACCTCAGAGCTGAAGCCCTAGGGCTGCCCCCTGGACTTGTCTCTCTCACTCCCACTCAGTCTCTGCCTGGTTCATGCTCCTGTCGCCATATGATTTCAGCAGCTGTAACAGTCTCTGGTCCTTCTGAAGCCTTTCCTGAGCCCCTCCCATTCTAGCACAGGTAATACTGTTCAGCCGTCTCAGATTGCAGAACAGGTGAACATTTTCATACCCGAATGTTTTCATATTATAATTACCCATGGAATATGCATTTCCTCTTCTAAACAGAATAGGAATCACCCACAGATTATGTTAATGGATTCAGCAGGCCTGGAGTGGGGCCTGCAACCTTGCATGTCTAACCAGCTACCAGGTGATGTTGCTGCTGCTGCTGGGCTGTGGACCATGGATAGTCCACGATGGATCAGGCAGGGCCATGCTCATCTTGTTCACTGTATATCCCTAGCTCCAGGCCCAAACCTAACACATGCTGGTACTCAACAAATTGTGACAGAATGAATAAATACGGAAGATGGAAGGGATGGAGAAACACACTCAGGAGTCTGGGGTTCAGATAATAGCTTCACTGGAGACATAGAAGACAGTTATGTGGACAATGTCCACAAAATTAATACTGCCCCTTACAAATCAGACCTTCCTGACAAATATATAAGCATCCACTTATAAAGTTGACTTTCCACCCAAATCCAATCCACAGAGCAAGTATAAGACCAAAATAGAACATCTGAACTTAGTGATTTTGTGCCCTTTACCAAAGCTAAACAAATTGCTACTTGCTGCAATCTCAGACAGGGGGCCACAGCGCCTGTACTTAACTGTGAATTATTAATGTGAAAGATTTGCATGTGCTTTTTATGATTATGGCCGACTTTGATGTCTTTGTGCCCTGCTTAGGGCTTCCACACACAACTATAATTTCTTTGCCAAAAAAAAAACACAATTTGCATAGACCCGGTATAGAAAATGTGTTGAAGTCGTTTCAATATAAAATGAAATTGCAACAATTATATTGCTCCTCCGTTGCCAAGGGTGATCTGAAAGGATGACGCATTGGGACTTGTATAAATCACCATCAAGAGAAAAGTAGCACAACATCTCTTTGGAAGCCAGACTCTTAGATTCTACAGACCAATGATTTCAATATCTCTGAATGGGGAAAATGGAGGTAAGCATTTGCAACAACTTCAATAACCGGCAGCAGATCAATACAGCTAGAAAGCTGCCCTCCTCGCCCTAAGCCTTCCAAAGAACTCAGTCCAACTTGCACGTTTCCTTACAAAGATCACAATGTAGAACTCAACACACCAGTTCAGGTTGTACACAATGAAGAAGGAACTGGTGAAAAGGGAATTTTTAGGTAACTCTTCAAAGTCAAAATCGATATTTCTCTGAAGAATAGAAAGGCAAGCATGCGGCTGAGTCCTTATTTACATATGTGTGGCTCTCGATATATGCCTGCCCCATGGCGGAAAGAAGAAATCAATAGTTTCTCACAGGAAACCTGAAGTACAGAGGGACAGGAAGGATACAAAAGGGGTTTGGGGTTTGTATCTCTTTTTAATTCCAATTCTGCACATCCTCAGGGTAATATCTGTAATTGCCAAAAGACCTGCTATAGTGGAGGGCATCTATTAAAATAGTCGATATTATTGAGTGCCTAATTTCAAGTTGGCCCAGTTCTTAGTGCTGAGAATTCAGGTTTCTGGCTTAATCAAGTGAGGCGATGGAGGAGCCATTTGCTGAGACAAGTACTACAAGAGGAAGAGCAAGCTGACAACACTGTGGTGCAGGGAATATATAAGCTTCCTAGGGCTGCCATAATAAATCCCCATGAACTAGGTGGCTTAAACAATAGAAACATATTGCCTCACAATTCTGGAGGCCGGAGGTCCAAGACCAAGGGGTTGGCAGGGTCGGTGCCTTCCAAGGGATACGAGGGACAATCTGTTCCAGGTCTCTCTGAGATTCCTATGGTTTGCTGACCATCTTTGGCATTCCTTGACCTGTAGATTCATCACCCCCGACTTTTACCTTCATCTTCACATGGCATTCTCCCTGTGTCTATTCCCACAATCTCCCCCCTGTGCACATCTATCTTGGTGTTGAAATTTGCTCTTTTTATAAGGACCTATTCATATTGGATTAAGAGCTTAAGAGTTCATTTTACCTTGATTTTAACCTCTATAAGATCCTATTCCCATATAAGGTCCCATTCTGAGGTCCCAAGGGCAAGAATTTCAATGCATCCTTCTTGAGGGACACAATTCACCGTCTACCATGGAAGAAAGGGAAGATGGTAAGCCCAGGTCTCAGCAGGGTGAGGGTGAGCTTCCTGGGCACGCATGGGTGTTTAGACCAGGAGAAAAATTTGAATGATAGATATAGGTTAAGAGGATATGTTCATGTATCGGTTCAAACAGAAACAGACGTTAGAAGGTCAGGTCAGGTTCTCAGTGAGGGTGGTGTGGCTAAAGCCATGGCATGAATGAGATTGCCCCAAGAGGAGTTATAGTGCTTCAGAGAGTAGGGGCACCAAGCAGGAACCCAGAAGTAGTGCTCTTCAGAGATAGATAAGGGAGGAGGTGTTGCCAAGGCGGTGGGAGAAGACCTGAGAGGGCAACATTGCCAAGCTTCAGAGAAAAGAAGGTCTGAAGAAGAGTCACTGCTTCCATTAGGAAATCCCAGTTATCTATGACTACACAACTAACTTCTCCAAACTCGACAGCTTGATGCAACATCACCTGTTATCTCTCAGTTCCATGGGCAGGAGTCTAAGTGGGGCTTGGCTGAGCAATGCTCTTGTACCATGTGGGACCAATGGGTGTCACCGTGTGGTATTCACCTAGGGGGTGAACTGGTCTGGAGGGTCCACCAATATTGCTCCCTGTCATGTCAGCACCTAGGGGTGGGAGATGGACAGGGGAAATGGCTGGACCCGGTGACATGTGTCCTGCAGAGCGCCCACTCACGGCCTCTGCAGCGCATGGTCTCAAGGGCAGGCTCTGTCTGGCTTGTGCCTTTCTATCCTCCTGGTCCCAGTGGAAGCAGTCTTCAGATGCAAAATGAAAATGTGGGAATTCTACAAAAAGCAGGAAAAGGTGTCATTAAAGAAAAATAATATACACTTAAAAACTTGTTAAGAGGATAGATCTCATGTGAAAGGGTCTTACCACAATAAAAAGAAAGGATTAAATGAGATAACCAGGTAAAATCTCTTAGTATTGAGTCTGGCACACATTAATCATCCATTATATGGTCTCTATGACTTAATCAGTTCTACAAGGCTTGTTATGAAAAGCAATATACACATCCATTTCTCTCTCCCCAGAGGCACTCTGGTAGCTATTTTTATAAACCAGCATTATCTTTTGGAAGGATGGCCTGGGCATAAAAGGAGTTAGGGAATAAGCCTGTTCTAACTCGAAAATAATAAAGCTTTTAAAATGGTTAAGACCACAGAAGGGGGGGGAAAAATCTTGAAGAAAATCTGCATATTCCCAGCTAACTAGAGGATAGTATACGTTTCTTGAAAAGAAACAGCTCTCACAAAATCAAATCAACAAAATTAGAAATGAAAATGTAGAGATCACAACAGACAACACAGAAATATAAAGGATCATAAGAAACTATTATCAGCAACTATATGCAAATAAAATGGACAACTTGGAAGAAAAGAACAAATTATTAGTAAAGTACAACTTTCCAAAACTGATCCAGGAAGAAATAGAAAATCTTAACAGACCCATCACAAGCACGGAAATTGAAACTGTAATCAGAAATCTTCCAACAAGCAAAAGCCCAGGACCAAATGGCTTCACAGCTGAATTCTACCAAAAATTTAGAGAAGAACTAACACCTATCCTACTCAAACTCTTCCAGAAAATTGCAGAGCAAGGTAAACTTCCAAACTCATTCTATGAGGCCACCATCACCCTAATATCAAAACCTGACAAAAATGCCACAAAAAAAGAAAACTACAGGCCAATATCACTGATGAACACAGATGCAAAAATCCTTAACAAAATTCTAGCAAACAGAATCCAACAACACATTAAAAAGATCATACATCATGACCAAGTGAGCTTTATCCCAGGGATGCAAGGATTCTTCAATATCCACAAATCAATAAATGTAATACACCACATTAACAAATTGAAAGATAAAAATCATATGATTATCTCAATAGATGCAGAGAAAGCCTTTGACAAAATTCAACATCCATTTATGATAAAAACCCTCCAGAAAGCAGGCATAGAAGGAACATACCTCAACATAATAAAAGCTATATATGACAAACCCTCAGCAAACATTACCCTCAATGGTGAAAAATTGAAAGGATTTCCCCTAAAGTTGGGAACAAGACAAGGATGCACACTCTCACCACTACTATTCAACATAGTTTTGGAAGTTTTGGCCATAGCAATCAGAGCAGGAAAATAAAAGGAATCCAAATTATAAAAGAAGAAGCAAAACTCTGATTGTTTTCAGATGACATGATCCTCTATATAGAAAACCCTAAAAACTCCACCAGAAAATTACTAGAGCTAATCAATGAATCAATGCAACTTTACTATATTAATCAATGAATATAGTAAAGTTGCAAGATATAAAATCAACACACAGAAATCCCTTGCATTCCTATACACTAACAATGAGAAAGCAGAACGAGAAATTAAGGAAACAATTCCATTCACCATTGCAACAAAAAGAACAAAATACTTAGGAATCTATCTACCTAAAGAAACAAAAGACCTATATATATAGAAAACTATAAAACACTGGTGAAAGAAATCAAAGAGGACACTAACAGATGGAGAAATATACCATGTTCATGGATCAGAAGAATCAATATAGTGAAAATGAGAATACTATCCAAAGCAATCTATAGATTCAATGCAATCCCTATCAAGCTACCAACGGTATTTTTCAAAGAACTAGAACAAATAATTTCACAATTTGTATGGAAATACAAAAGACCACAAATAGCCAAAGCAATCTTGAGAAAGAAGAATGGAACTGGAGGAATCAACCTGCCTGACTTCAGGCTCTTCTACAAAGCCACAGTCATCAAGACAATATGGTACTGGCACAAAGACAGAAATATAGATCAATGGAACAAAATAGAAAGCCCAGAGATAAATCCACACACCTACGGACACCTTATCTTTGACAAAGGAGGCAAGAATATACAATGGAAAAAAAGACAATATGGTCTGGGAAACAAGTGGTGCTGGGAAAACTGGTCAACCACTTGTAAAAGAATGAAACTAGATCACTTTCTAACACCATACACAAAAATAAACTCAAAATGGAGTAAAGATCTAAATGTAAGACCAGAAACTATAAAACTCCTAAAGGAAAACATAGGCAAAAACACTCTCCAACATAAACCACAGCAGGATCCTCTATGACCCACCTCCCAGAATATTGGAAATAAAAGAAAAATAAACAAATGGGACCTAATTAAAATTAAAAGCTTCTGCACAATGAAGGAAACTATAAGCAAGGTGAAAAGACAGACTTCAGAATGGGAGAAAATAATAGCAAATGAAGCAACTAAGAATTAATCTCAAAAATATACAAGCAACTGCTACAGCTCAATTCCAGAAAAATAAACGACCCAATCAAAAAGTGGGCCAAAGAACTAAACAGACATTTCTCCAAAGAAGACATACAGATGGCTAACAAATATATGAAATGATGCTCAGCATCACACATTATCAGAGAAATACAAATCAAAACCACAATGAGGTACCATTTCACGCCAGTCAGAATGGCTGCGATCCAAAAGTCCACAAGCAATAAATGCTGGAGAGGGTGTGGAGAAAACAGAGCCCTCTTACACTGTTGGTGGGAATGCAAATTAGTACAGCCACTATGGAGAACAGTGTGGAGATTCCTTAAAAAACTGAAACTAGAACTGCCATATGACCCAGCAATCCCACTGCTGGGCATACACACCGAGGAAACCAGAATTGAAAGAGACACATGTACCCCAATGTTTATCACAGCACTGTTTACAACAGCCAGGACATGAGAGCAACCTACATGTCCATCGGCAGATGAATGGATAAGAAAGCTGTGGTACATATACACAATGGAATATTACTCAGCCATTAAAAAGAATACATTTGAATTAGTTCTAATGAGGTGGATGAAACTGGATCCTATTATACAGAGTGAAATAAGCCAGAAAGAAAAACACCAATACAGTATACTAATGCATATATATGGAATTTAGAAAGATGGTAATGATAACCCTGTATCAGTTCAGTTCAGTTGCTCAGTCATGTCCGACTCTTTGCGACCCCATGAATCGCAGCACACCAGGCCTCCCTGTCCATCACCAACTCCTGGAGTTCACTCAGACTCACATCCGTCAGGTTGATGATGCCATCCAGCCATCTCATCCTCTGTTGTCCCCTTTTCCTCCTGCCCCCAATCACTCCCAGTATCAGGGTCTTTTCCAATGAGTCAACTTTTCCCATGAGGTGGCCAAAGTACTGGAGCTTCAGCTTTAGCATCATTCCCTCCAAAGAACACCCAGGGCTGATCTCCTTCAGAATGGACTGGTCGGATCTCCTTGCAGTCCAAGTGACTCTCAGGAGTCTTCTCCAACACCACAGTTCAAAAGCATCAATTCTTCATCACTCAGTTTTCTTCACAGTCCAACTCTCACATCCATACATGACCACTGGAAAAACCATAGCCTTCACTAGACGGACCTTTGTTGGCAAAGTAATGTCTCTGCTTTTCAATGTTGTATGCAAGACAGCAAAAGAGACACAGATGTATAAAACAGTCTTTTGGACTCTGTGGGAGAGGGCGAGGGCGGGATGATATGGGAGAATGGCATGGAAACATGTACATTATCACATGTGAAACGAATCGCCAGTACAGTTTTGATGCATGATACAGGGTGCTTGGGGCTGGTGCACTAGGATGACCCAGAGGGACAGGATAGGGAGGGAGGGCGGAGAGGGGTTCAGGATGGAGAACACATGTACACCCATGGCAGATTCATGTCAATGTACGGCAAAACGAATACAATATTGTAAAGTAAAAAAAATAAAATAAAATAAATTTTAAAAAAACAGAAAAGAAATAGCTCTCTCAATGAGACCATCATTGCTATTGAGTACATTAGAGGTAAGAGTAATTTATTCAGGCATTACTATTATTCATAGCATCTAAGTTAAGAACCTTCCTACCAATGTAAGAGACATGGGTTCAGTCCCTGGATTGGGAAGATCCCCTGGCAAAAGAAATGGCAACCTGCTCCAGTATTCTTGCCTGAAAAATTCCATGGACCCAGAGAAGCATGGCGGTTTCTCTGGGTCCATGGGTTCTCAAAGAGTCAGTCATGCCCAAGCATGCACACACGCATGCATGCAAGTTATGTAAATATATTGGTTTAAAAAGCTTTTTAGACAATGAAGTTACATGTTTAAACACAGTTGAATCATTTTACATTGTCAAACATCAAAATTGTTTTAAAAATCAAAAGTGAAAAAATATAAAAGTTGGTATCAATGCAGCATGAAAGTACCACTACCCTGACAGCATTAAGTTTGATCAGTCTTCACGCCAATGATGTGAGTTTCTATCTTATCAATAGGCATGCTTCCCATGAGCACTATATGAAGGACACATTTCATTCTAGGTCAAGACAGCTGACTCCATCAGGACCCAGCTGAATGCAGATGGTCACAGTTACCAACTAGGGCTGAGCAGCAGGTTCAGTGAGTGACCACATCTGTTCCAGAACACAGGCGCAAAAACATTCCCGACCCAACCAAAGGCCACTGCACTTGAGGTGATCTCAGGTGGAGAAGAATCTGGATAAAGACCAAAGCACCAAAGAAGCAGGATGCTGGGAGGGAAACAGGATGGCCAGGAAAGGTAGAACAGCAAGGAGAACATCAGCCGGAGCAGCAGGCTGTAGAAAGAGCTCGGCCAGATGGCTGGTGCTGTAGCTGCAGCAAGGCACTCAGTTCTCAGCCTCCCCACTGATCACATAGAAACACAATGCAGCTTCTCTCTAGGGGGTCATGATAATAGGCTGGTTGGTGGAGAGCATCCTTTACAAAGATACTCTCATTGTCATGGTCCAGTGGTCCTCCTCAATCCACCTGTCCACTTCCTCCCAACAGGAGAGTGCAAGTTGAGCCAGAATCCAGCTTGGAATTATCCATCTTCCACTTCCTGGGAAGAAGAAGCTCCTTCATCATGCCCTCCAGGTCCTCCCAGTTCTGTATTGCCACCAGCCACCCTCTGTGCAAAAAGGCCTGACATTTAGTATTCTGAGCACAGAGTCATGACAGTTGCATGAGGTGACCACATCAGAGGGCAGCAATCTCACACACATTGCTGTAGTACATGGAAATAAAACAGTTCCCCAACATGCCAAGCACCAGCTCCCTATACAGCAGCACCTTTCAAGACACTTAGAGGACACATATTTTTGTCATTTCGATCAGAAAATCTCCAGAACCCTAATATGAGTAGGGCCTGTCCAAATCAACAGTGTATGATAGCCATAGGGAACCAACAGTCGTAATTCAGCCTCTCATCAGGCTTTGCTCTTGAAGGCAGGGCAGAGATGCTGATGAGAAGCTTCCTTAGTTAGGCTCTGGAAGAGCTGAAGGCCAATAACCAGCAAGGGGCTATGGGACTTTTGCAATCACCAGGGACATGAAGGGCTCAGATTCTGGAATCAGACAGAATAACACTGGAACCCTCTCTGCAATTTATTGGCTGTGTTACCTGAAGTAAGTCTCTCGACTCCTCTGTGCCCTCTCTCTTCCTCATGAGTTGAAACCCAGCCTTGCTGGACTGTTGAGAAGGTTTGATAAAAGGCAAGAGAGATATCTACAATGAGAGCTGATATATTGCAGGCCTCAATGAATGGCAGCTGCTACTTTTATTATTGTACCAGTAAATATTTTAATAGATTAGCTTTCTTCTGTCAAGGCAGAGAAGTAAATTTCATCTAAAAAGACATCTCTGTTAATCACACATTAAATATTTAATGAACCCCTAATATAGTCAAATACTGTAGAGGAGAAAAACTAGATGCAGGATGGTGCCCCACACCTCAAGGTAGATAGAATGTCAAGAGGGCTGAAGATGCTCAGTCTTAGTCACATGACTTGAAAGGAATGCTCTGTATTTTTCATCAAGTTGTGAATCATCTTTTTATGTACGTGATAGTGGCATCCACTAAAGGGACAGCCTTGGAAGGACCACATCTGCCACAGAGCTGGGAGGGTGTCGAGCTCAGCACTCATAGGAGCTCAACAAGGAGAGGTGGGGGAGGGGAGACACTCAAGTCAGAAAGTCCCTGGAGAAAAACAGTGGCACCACATACGGACACTGATAGACTAGCCAAGGAGAACTCAGCATTGCTTGTAAATGCTAGTGACGTAACTTCTCTAGTTCAAAATGAAGACAGAAAAGGTGGAGTGGGTGGTTTTTCATGTGTAGTTGGAGGGGTGGGCAAGGCAATGTCCTATTTCCACATTCTCTTCTCTCTTCACACATATGCACATTATTATATTTTCTGTATATACAAAAAAAAAAAAGTGCACAAAGTCCTCCTGAAGGTCATTTATAGGGCACACAGCTTTGTAGTTCTGGATTTATCTAGTAGTACCGCGGTTCAGGTCAAGTCAGAGCAGACAGACTGACAGAAGACAAATATGCAGAACTTCAGCCAACACTCTGCTGAAAGTGATACAGGACAAGAAAGAGACCCACTGGCTTCTTCCCAGTAAACCAGAAGGCAGCCCAATCACAGAGCCCACTGCTGGCCTCACACCCACCACCGAACACCCCAGGGGTGGGGTTATCACTACACATCAGAAACAGATGTCTCTGACCAGATAGCACCAGATAGCTTCTGATCAGAAGAGAAAGCCCCTGAAACAGACACAGATTACTCAGTCCACCAGGGCCCTAATGCAGCCAGATCCCACTAGCAGGCAGGACAGCCACCTATGAATGAAAGGTCCCCAGAACACAGCACACTCAGTGAGCACAAGTTCATGACCTAAAACCCCCTCCTAGACGACAGGGCAAGCAGAGGCATGCAGGGGAAGCCCCTCCCCAGTTCTCTGCCCCACATCTTTCTCCGCAGTGGCCTGTCTCCTTCCAGGCTTTTATTCCTGCACACCTCTCCCTCCACAGACACCTGCTGGCCTCTCTAGCACCACAAGGCAAAGCTAAGCACCACCTCTTCCCTCCAAGCCACACTGCCAGCGGGACTTCTCAACGTGTGTTCAAGGCACCCTTGGGGTCCTCTCTGAGTCAACCACATTCTGTAAAATATCTCAAGGAGGCTGCCTCCTAAAGCCATTTTCTCTCCACTCCCAGCATCCTCACTCCCATCCAGATCTTCAGGAGTTCTGAAATCAGACCTCCCTGACTCTAGTCACCTCCCAATGACAACCCCAAACTCCTGCCTCCAACCCACCCACCAATGGGGGAAATCTGACAGCTGCTCCACCCCCCACTTAGCCATACTGAGCACAAATCTGGACTGTGGCCCCCGCCTGTCCAGTCTCCTGCACTCCTCCACGTAGACCCTTCACTCCAGCCAGACCTTCCCAGAAAGCAGGCCATGCAGCCCTGTCCCCCAACCCCTGCCCTTCCACACCCGCCAAGGGCTGCCTGAAGCAGACCTCCCTCCAGCCCTCACCGTGGGCTCTGATTCTCCTTATCACCCCCAGCTTGGAGATCCTCAGAGGCAGGACTTAGTCCTCATCACCTCTGCATACGTCTCTCGTGGTGCTCAAGCTTTACACACTACAGGCTTTCGATCAATACTTGCTAAACATACTATCTCATCCATCAATACAGCATAATGTTTAGAACAAGGGCCCTGGCAGCAGCACCGGTATCGGTATTTGCCTGCTGATAGCTTTATTTTTTGTCTACGCCACTACAAGTTATCCTGCCTGAGCAGAGAGCCCTGTCTGCCTGGTCCCTGTAGCCCCTCAGCATCCAGGGGAGCAGCCAGTCCCCAGGAGACAGTTAGTGAATGTTTTACTAATTCTGTGATCTACTCTCAGGTCCCAGCTCTGCCAGGCATCAGCTGTGTCACCGTGGATAAGGGACTCGCTCTACACCTTCATTCCCGTCTAAGTAAACTGGGAGGACCGTGCGCAACACCCTCTCCCAGAGTTGCTGTCATGAGGCGCCAGTGAAGCGATGATGCCAGCCCAGGGCTTGGGGTTGGGTTGGATGCTGGAAACATCCACAGTGACCTCCTGGGGATGGGCTGCCACTGTCACAGGGTTCCTGCCCCTCCTCATTCACTCCCGGTTTGCTTTAAAGACTTGATCTGCTCAATATACCTTGAAGCACTCTGGGCTGTGCTCCCAGCACCCTCCACACTCCTACCCTATCCCCCAGGTGGGGTCCTAGACGCCTTGCTCAGAGAGAGTCTAGAACACGGCAGACCATGCAGATCCAGGCTGGGCTTTGGAGCTCAGCCCGTGAAACACGGCCTGGGGCCAGTGAGCTCCCCCAGGAAGGAAGCAGGCTTGTAGAGCAGCTCCACTCTCCCCTCATCCTCCCGTGGGAAGGAAGCTGTGTACTCACACTCAGAGAAGAGCCCCCTCTGAGCCAAAGCAGCCCAAGCTCTGGCCCTCCTCCCTCCTGCTCGATCTCGCTGCTGCAATTGGAAGAGGCCAGATGCCCCGTTTCCATCTCACTCATGGTAACTCAGGCCCGATTTGGCCTTTCAAGCCCCCCACTACCAAGTCTACCTATTAACTAAGGTACACTGCCAAGTGAGGTCAATTCATAATTTAAACCTACCCTGCATAATGCATAAGATATCTTATTATAAATTATTCACTGCAAATTGCCATCTGGACGCTTAGGGAACTTGCGGGACATTTAAAAGGGAAGCGGGCATGTGCCCAGCATCACATCAGTGAGCAGAGTCTTCGCTTCGGTTGTTGCTGCTGCTGTTTTATCTACCAGGAACCTGAGCAGATGGGTCCCACCCTCCTCACCTAAAGCCACCCAAGAGCTGCCCATCCTGAGAGTGGCTACTTGCCCAGTCCCTCTCCCTCCCCAAATCCCTGCCATGCTCCTCCTCCGTGACAGCCTCAGGTACCTGTGTCACAGGAGCCCATCCTGTCTCCCAAGAACACAAAGGGTACCATCACCTACTGCTGACCTGGTCATCAGCAGAGACTTCTCTCTTCCCCTTGAGTCGATACAAAGAACCAGTTTTCACTCAACCACAGTTCAATATTCAAAGCTCCCCTAAAAAGGGGATAAGAGCTTACAGTGGAACCCAAAGAGGGGACCATTCGTTGAGTGTGCCTTCCTACACCAGTAAGTCCTTCTCTTATACCACTATGACAAATCCATCCATTTGGGTAATCTTAACTGAACGTCTATTACTATGATCCAGGTATGATACTATCTGCTAAGGCACAGACATGAATAGAATACATCCCCTGTTGTTAGGACATTCACAGACCAAAAGCAAGATGCTCACACAAATAGAGCACTACAAAACAAATTAGATCTGAGGTCCACTTTATTCTAGGTGCAGTCCGAGGAGATGAGAACTGTATGCAACAAATTCACGTTCAAGGTCAGTGGGGATGCAAAAGATTCTGTGATCAGTTCTGCTCCCACGGGGAAAGGGTCAAAGATGGCTGCACAGAGGAGGAGATGCCTGAGATGGGTCTTGAGGGATGAATAGGAGTTTGCTAGGCAGACAAGGAGAAAGGGCATTCTGGGAAGAAGGGCTGACGTGTGCAAAGGCTGCAGTCAGGTAGCTGCAGCACACAGAGGGAACTGCAGGTGGGTGAACAACATGAATACTTTAAGGGTGAGATGCAGCCTCGAGTTGTGCGGCATGGGCCGGGGGAGGGGGGGGGCAGGCAGGTACGTGTGTTCTTCCTTTAAGAGGTCAGTGTGTTTCCACTTCATCTGTGATGAATGATTCTCACAGAGTCTTTGTGAAGGTGGAAGTAGATGGAATTTTTCTCGTTCTTTCACAGCAGAATAACTGGTTCCCTTGCAGGCCCCTCTTCTCAACCTCTGTTAATAACCCAACCCTCACCAGAGTAAAATATTGACTCTAGGATACCACTGCATTCAAACCTTATGGATCTTCCTAGCAACCAAGAGATCACCGTCAAACTCACTCCATCCTGAGATACAGATGTGAAAGAAAGGACTCTGCCAACAAGGACTTCTGAAGCCCTATTTCTCCCCTGAAGACTATACACTGGTTACTGAAAATCCTGATGGTTTTTCTATGCAGAGAGCAAGTGACCCAATTAGACCTGCTTCGTAGAGAGCTGCAGGTTGGAGGCGCTTGGGAGCTGCATGCTGTGTGTCCATGAGAGACATCACAAGGCAACGACAGACTAAGCCCAGTTGTATTCGCAAAGTAAAATATCTTGCTGCCTTCCTTCATGCCTGGCAAGTGTGCCGAGCACAAGGCGCTATGTCCAGGGCAGCTTTGGCCAAGACCACTGTCCCCTCAACAGAAAGGGACATAATGGTGACCCAGAGCATGATGCTTTGGCCCTTCATCTTCATACTGCATTTGGCTTGTTCACTTTCATGCAACAAATCCAAAAGACAAATGGACAGACAAAGACCTGCTCTCTCCCTCAGTCTCATCTCTCCAGACAGCTGTAACTTTCCACCAACCAGGATAAGAAACTGAATCCATCCGGAAGTTCTTCATCTGTCTCCTCTGAAACTTGAGTGCTCCAGGTGCTTGGGTATTCAAGGGAAAGTCTCTGTTAGTTTTTGATAAACTGTTCATATCACAGTTTGATATTCTTTGGCTAAACCCTCTCTGAGACTATGTGTTCAAATAGATTAAACACTCAAAACTTTGAAGGGTTTTTCTATGCCTCCTGGATAAAATTTCAAGACTTCCACGATCAAATCAAGAATCTAGAAACCCTGAACTCCAATTTAATAGGCACTTTCAGATGGTGCTGAAGGTATGAATGCATCACAAAGCCTGCAGTATGGGAGAACAGAGGACAGCTTCTTAAGGTATCATTTCTGGGATGAAGGCTAAAAATTGTCTATCACAGCCAGTTAGCCTCAAAGGAAGCCTAAATAAATCAAGCCCACTGGGGAGCCAGAGGAATATAAGGCCTATATTAGGAACAATCTTTTGAGCATCGTGTCCATATGAGGTAAGCATTCTCCCTCTAACTGGGGCATGGGTCCCTCTTAGGAATGAAACTTTGGCTGATGTTATAGTATGTGTATAGACAGTAACCTAAGGGTTGAACTGGAAATCTGTATCCAGAAGATACTCTCATTTGATTGAAAGATAGCTTTCTGATTTTTCATCATCAAGACCGTAGCAACCCCCAGAAAGATAGGTGAGCCACATTCATGCCATCCTCATGTTCAGCTCCATCTAGGACTCAAAACCAAAATACAGGTAATCCAGAGCATACACTATCAATGCCAAGAGTTGGCACACAGAAAGCACTTTGAACCCTGAATGAAATGTAGCTATTATACCAATAGGAATAATAGCTTCCATTTCCTGAGTACCTGCGATACACCAGGACAGGTGCTCTCTAATTTAATCTCAAAGCAAACCCCACAGGGTAGTGATAACTCCCACGTTGTACAGACGAAGGTGAGGAAATGCAAATTTTGTTAGTTTCTGTCTTGCTCGCAGGCCTTTGTTAATGAAAAGTCATTTTTATTTTCACTTCTTTAGAAAACACTGCATTCCATACTAAAGAGAAAATGCAGCTGGCATTTTTCTATCATTGCCCAACTTGGATAAAGATAAAAAGCCAAAAAGAAGTACACAGACTGATACACCTCCTGAAGTGGACTTTTTTCCCTTCTGTGATGGGCTTAACATAGCACTGAACTCTCCCCACATCACTTACACACCCGTGTGGCTGCCCTGTCCACTGCTGAGAGGGGGTTATGACCCACAGATCCACATCGTCACTTCAGAGGTCCTTGAGGTGACAAATGCATTACTGACTAAGTACCCACCAGGGCCCCCCTGACCAGTTCCATCCCCTGAATGTCCAAGAAACAAAGAGAGTCAACTTCCATTTCAATCGCTCAGGGAGGATCTAAGAAAAACAGCAATTGGTGCCACTATTCCCTCGGTAAATGCATGGCTCTACGGCCCAGCTCAGCTGTCAAACACACATGTGCACAATTCAATCTGCAACCAGTTTGTCACAACAGCCATCTCTCACTCTGTTCTTCCTCAGGGGAAATAATGTAAAAACACACACAAGAATCAAGACAAAAGGCAGGAGGCAACGGCAAGTGTGTGCTCAGAACTCTGGAAGAGCACATGGTCTGAGTTTCGACCTTGCAAAAAATGCCGTGTGTCACTTCATCTTTTACAAGGCACACAGGCTTCTCCACACTTAACGCATGGTCATCAGGACCACAGGGGTCTGGAGCACCTCCATCAGCACCAGGAAGCAGACGGGAGCCAGATTTCTCTACAGTGCTGCCAAGTCTTCACAGCACAAGAGCCTCTCCACATACTACCCATTCTAGCCCTAAGTCTATGGAGGGGATTCTCTTTGGAACACTGCCTCCTGTCTCAAGAAGAAGCTGAGAATCTACAAATAAGTTTGCCTGCTTTTATTTCTGCACTTGTTGTTGTTCAGTCACTCAGTTGTGTCTGCCTCTTTGCGACCCCATGGACTGCAGCACCAGAGAAGGAAATGGAAACCCACTCCAGTATTCTTGCCTAGAGAATCCTGTGGACAGAGGAGCCTGGTGGGCTGCCGTCTATGGGGTCGCACAGAGTTGGACACGACTGAAGCAACTTAGCTTGTATGCATGAACTGCAGCACACCAGGCTTCCCTGTCCATCACCAACTCCCGGAGCTTGCTCAAACTCATGTCCATCGCATCGGTGATGCCATCCAACCATCTCATCCTCTATCATCCCCTCTCCTCCTGCCTTCAATCTTTCCCAGAATCAGGGTCTTTTCCAGTGAGTCAGCTCTTTGCATCAGGTGGCCAAACTATTGGAGCTTCAGGTTCAGCACCAGTCCTTCCAATGAATATTCAGGACTGATTTCCTTTAGGATGGACTTTTTCATCTCCTTGCAGTCCAAGAGACTTTCAGCACCACAGTTCAAAGGCATCAGTTCTTCAGGGCTCAGCCTTCTTTATGGTCCAACTCTCACATCCATACATGACTACTGGAAAAACCATAGCTTTAACTAGATGGACCTTTGTCAGCAGTAGCTCACCTGATTTCTAAAGTTCCCCATGCTGGGAAGACAGTCTTGATAATTCCATAGTACAGACATTTGGGGGGCTTCCACCACCAACAGTAACTACTAATTTCCTTTCACTCCATCCCATTCAAGTGCACATATCTCAGAAGACTTGCTATCATTCCAAGGAGAGCTTATTTATCAGGATTCCTCAGGCCTCCTTCAAAGAGATAACTGGAATTAGCTTCCTGTGAAAAGTCTTCTGCCCCATCCCAAGTTCAATGATGGGTCTCTTCTATCCATGATCCTTTATTTCCCCACATTAAAGCACAATCACATGATGCTGGCTACGGACTGAATGTCTGTGATCCCCACAATTCACATTCACCTCACACTCCCAAGGATGGTGTCAGGAGGTGGGGCTGGTTTAGAGGAAGTTCTAAGGGTGGGGTAACATGATGAGATTAGTGTCCTTATACGAAGAGGAGGAGACATCAGAGCTTCTTCACTCTTCCGAGTCAGGGGACAATCAGAAGGCAGCCATATGTAAGCCAGGAAGAGAGTCCTACCAGACGCAACCATTCTGGCACTCATGTCTGACTGCTAGCCTTCAGAAGAATGAGAAATGAATGTCTGTTGTTTAACCCACCCAGTCTATGGTATTTTGTTACAGCACTCCAAGCTAAGACAATTTATAATGATTAACTCTCTCTCTGCTCCCTATGAGGCTGATCTCTGTAAAGGGAGTGATGAGGTCTGTGTGTGCCCATCACTGCATCCCTGGCCGCTAGTACAGGATTTGGGATGTAAGGGGCACTAAGGAAATATCTGTTGGATGGATGGATGGGTGCGTGCCTGAGTCAGTGGGTGGGCGAGTGGGTTTACGTGTACATGCATAGATGAGAACTGTGGTTTTGAAGAACATTCAATGCTGGAGGAAAAGCTTATGACATATTCAGTAAAAATGCAGGAAATAAAATTATATAAACAATGTGATTTCAATTATGTAAACATTTACACATGATTAGGGATCTGGAAGGAAATACGCTAAAAATGCTAATAGCAGTTATCTCTGGGTGGTACGATCAGGATTGATTGTTGCAGTTTTCTCCATTTCCCATGTTTCCATAAATTGCATGTATTACATTTACGATCCAAAATAAGATTACATTTTTAAAAAGGAAATTACTAACAAAAAATTACCGAATGTCTCCACATTTTAGGAGACTTTCTCCTCTAAAACCAGAAAGACTTGGGGCGGGGTACGCCCAGACTCTGGCAGATACGTGTGCCCAGAGCCTGGGGCTCACACCTTTCCAGGTCTCTCAGGAGCATGAAGGAGCCTCACACGCAGCCTTCGTCTTTTCACAGAGGGATTTCCCCATTGTGTTCTTTTGGCTTCAATCATTCAGAAATGAAAGCTATCCAGAGATGGACATGGAATAAAGGCCCCCTCTGAGGACAGACCAAAAACTATGAGGAAGCATCAAACCAGGAGAAAAGAATGGGGAAAGAAGCTGACCCAAATCTTGAGAACCATGAAGATCAAGACTAAGGGAATCGCAAATTTGTTCACCACGTAATTAAAGAGATCCTCCCAAGCTCTAAGGAACAGAGGAAGGTCAATGCTCTGAAGGTAACTTTTTCATGGAGCAGAAGTAGTTGAACTTACAGGTAATGATAGCAATTGTTGTAACAACTACAGCTACCATCTGTACAGTGCTTAACATGGAGGTCCACAATGTAAAAAGTAAAAAGCCAGGTAGAAAATTTATTTGGGGACTTCCCTGGCGGTCCTGTGCTTAAGACTCTATACTTCCAGTTCAGGGGGCATAGGTTTGATCCCTGGTTGGGGAACAAAGATCCCTCATGCCATGTGGTGTAGCCAGGAAAAAAAAAAGAAAAAAATATATTTGGTTCTGAGGGTCACAGAGTCTCCATGACAACTGCTTACCTCTGCTATTGTCGTGCAAAGCAGCCACAGATGACAGAGAAAAGGATGCGCATTGCTGTGTCCAAACGAGACTCTATACACACAGCAGACCAGATTTGGCCAGGGCTAGTGTTTGCCAACCTCTGACTTCACACGGCAGGCACTGTTAAACCTCTGATTTCTTTCCCACAACCCTAGGATGGGGAAACAGACTCTGAGAAATAGGTCACTTTCCCAAATCAGGGCATCAGAGAGCAGTGGTTCTTGATTCAACTCCACATCAGTGGAGTTGAGTCCTAAGAGCCTGCTCTTTACCTTGAGGCCATGCTGAGCACATCCTTATGCCCACATTATACTCAATGTGGGGACCCAGGGATGAGTGAGAGTCAGACCTTGACTTCCAAAGTTCAAAATTTAAGATGAGCACCTGCCCCACAGGTAATGATCTGGCACCTGCTCCCTAATACAAGGATGTCCCAACAGAATAAAAGAGGCATCAGGGAACACTAACACCCACAGTGAAGATATACACTGATGTACCAATTCCTTTACAAAAGGGTTTCATGCTTTCTACAAAGGATATTGCTAGGATGTGAGCTCACTTGGGGCTTTTACATACTGGTTCATACATCTGTAAGTCATGAGGGTAGAAGCCAAGAGACAAAGAGCTTGAGGAATGCTTACCAGAAATTCACTGAACCGGGTCACAGTTTTTCTTCATGGTGAAGACCACAGGACTTGAGGTCAGAGAGACCTGGATGGGAATTTCAGGTCTACGTGACCTTGAGCATATGATCTAAGCCTCAGACATCTCCCCTGCAAGCCGAGTTAGGAATTCTGACTGTCTCAGGGATGTTAGGACACCAGATGGGGGACAGGGCCTGTGTTTATCTTTTCCACCATCATATCCACAACATCAGGATCATAGGAAATAAGATCCATAAAGGGAAGTAAGAGAAATTAAAATGGAGGCTTTCTGAAATAACTAAGTCAAGCAGGAAAATAGGACTAGCATGGGAAGCAAGACACAGCTGTCTTGCAGAGCCAGGGACCAGCCTGGAGATACACAAATGCACCCTCTGAGTGAGCCCAGGAGGTGTCTTTCTGCCAGAGGCGGGTGTGGATGGCAGTTAATGTGAGCGGTGAGGGCACAGCAAGTCCTCTGTTTACCCATCTCAAATGGCCTGTGGTTCCAGGAGCCTGGCTCTGCCATCAGCCCCTGTCTCTGGTTTATTTCCCTAAGCCGCCCACCTCCTGCTCCCTACTCTAGAATAAACTCTGACCTTATTAACCTTCAGCAAGCAGGTGAGTGACAACCCAGCCTGACCCTCCACAAGTCCTCCTGGAAAGCTGCCAAACTGGAAGAACTCAAGGGTTAAACATGAAGATTTGCAAGCATGTTCCCTAATTCTGAACCACCATCTACACATCTATGGCTGCTTCATCAACTTCCCAAAGCCAGAGGCAAGGGAATGGGCAAGAAAGGTGACATTTTCTGCATCTTCAGTATGCCAGGGCCCAGGGACCAAACACACAAATTCTGTGACTGTTTCTGTATGGCAACCCTGAGTGTGTTTTCATCAACAGTTTTAAGAGGGGGCTGTAGCTCAGAGAGGTTATGTTATCAGCCCAAGGTCACACAGCTTGTAGGGGGCAAATCCACCTCTATCTGAGCCCAAGGGCTCTCAAGTTCACCTTTGCCCAATGCCACCTTGCCCTACATCCCCCTTGTCCTTTGTACTCTAGCCACAGTGCTCTCCTTTCTAAGAAGCTGCTGCTCCTCCTCCCTGGAGTGTTCTTCCCCTTTCTCTTTACCTGGTTAACACCTGCTCACCCTGTAGTACTCAGTTGTCACTTGCTCAGGAAAGTCTTCCTGGCCACCACCCCTGACAGAGGCCCAGATGAACCCTCCACTCTCACCTCTCTCTCCTCCACTGTGGCTCCAGGTCTTTCCTTCATAGCGTTTGTAATCTAAGGGCAAGTGATGGATAATTATTTTCTTGTGGTTTGTTTCCCAACCAGGACAGTGGATTCTGGGAAGGCAGTAACTGTGCCTGACTTCTACGTTACTAAACCCAAGCACTTCCCACAATGCTTAGCATAGAACAGGTAGTCAATTGAATCTGATGAATGAACAAACCACCATCTACACATACTCCCGGGACAGGAGGCTGAAATAGCATCTTCCTTGAGTTTAGCACAAGCATTGCACATATCCATAAAATCTACCACCCATGGTAAGTTCTTGTAAAGGAAGATTACAAATTGCCCACCCTCTTTTCAGATTATAGCACAGTCCTACTCTGCAATTTCCACACTGAAACTTGTACATTTCGTTTCTAGAAGCTAATGCCACTTCAGTTTATCTGCAGTTGCTACTCAAGTGACGTGAATGAAGAATTCACACAACACCAAAGAAAAGTGGAGTCATTTTTCATAAACCGCAGCAGTATCCTTTTGGATACACCTCCTAGAGTAAAAATGAAAACAAACAAATGGGACCTAATCAAACTAAAAAGCTTTTGTACAACAATGGAAACCATACACAAAACAAAACAACAACCTACAGATTGGGAGAAAATATTTGCAAATGACGTGACTGACAAGAGATTAGTTTCCAAAATATATAAACAAACTATACAGCTCAATGAAAAAAAAAAAAAAAAAAAACTCCATTAAAAAAAAAAGGACAAAAGGCCTAAATAAACATTTCTCCAAAGAAGACAGATAGATGGTCAAAAGGTACATGAAAAGATGCTCAACATTACTAATTATTAGAGAATGGTAAATCAAAACAACAATGAGGTACCATTTCACTCTGGTCAAAATGGCCATTACCAAAAAGCCTACAAACAATAAATGCTGCAGAGGGTGTGGAGAAATAGGAACCCTCCACACAGTTGGTGGGAATGTAAGTTGTTCTCACTGTGGAGAACAGTATGGAGGTTCCTTATAAAACTAAAAATAGAACTACCATACGATCCTGCAATCCCACTCCTAGGCATATACCCAGAGAAAATCATAATTCAGAAAGATATATGCACTCCAGTGTTCACTGCAGCACTATTCACAATAGTCAAGACATGGAATGTGAAAGTGTTAGTTGCTCAGTCATGTCCGACTCTTTGTGATCCCATGGACTGTAGTCTGCCAGGTTCCTCTGTCTATTGAATTCTCCAGGCAAGAATACTGGCGTTGGTTGCCATTCCCTTCTCCAGGGGATCTTCCCGACCCAGGGATCAAACCCATGTTTCCTGAATCGCAGGCAGATTCTTTACCATCTGAGCCACCAGGGAAACCGCAGTCAAGACATGGAAACAACCTACATGTCCAAAGACAGATGGGTGGATAAGAAGTCGTGGTACATGTATACAATGCGATACTGCTTGACCATAAAAAGAATGAAATATTGCCATTTCACCAACATGGATGGACCCAGAGATTATCACACTAACAGAGAAAGACAAATACATGTTACTGTTTTTGTGTGGAATATAAAAGAAAAAAAGACATAAATGAACTTATTTCCAAAACAGAAAGAAACTCAGAGACATAGAAAACAAACTTATGGTTACCAACAGGGAAAGGCGGGTAGGGGAGGGATAAAATAGGAGTTTGAGATTAACAGGTATACACTGCTGCTGCTGCTGCTAAGTCGCTTCAGTCATGTTCAACTCTGTGCGACCCCATAGACGGCAGCCCACCAGGCTCCCCCGTCCCTGGGATTCTCCAGGCAAGAACACTGGAGTGGGTTCAGGTATGTACTACTATATGTATAATAGATCAACAACAAGGACAGCACAGGGAACTACACTCAATATTTTGTAATAACCTATAAGGGAAAAGAATCTGAAAATGTATATCTATAAAATATACAACTGAATCACCACGCTTATACCTGAAACTTTGATGATATTGTAAATCAACCATATTTCAATAAAAAAAATTAAAGAAAAGTGGAGTCATTTTTATAAAGCACTTGGGTGAGGAGTGGATACACAGAAGACTGCAGACATGAAGAACTTTTACACCAAGGTCCCACAGCCCTGATGATATCTGGCAAAGAGATAATGGGGCAAATTCACTCGCTCACTCAACTAACACCTACAGTGATGAGTATAGAAAGGGCAGGATCTTGACCTTCCCTCCACCCCCACTCCTGGGGCCTATATTGTTGGGACCATACCCAACAGTTTTACACTTAGGACCAGGTTGGATTTGAAGTTGGACAAAGCTGGGTTCAGAGCATGACTCCACCACTTAACCACTGTCTGCATGGCCCTAAGTCTCCTCTTCTGTAAAATGAGGCTAACACCAGCACCTTCTTCCAAGAGGCACTGTCAGGGCCAGTGATTTCGATGCATGCAGTCTGCCTGGTAGTGCTCCCTGCATGACAGCTGCCACCCCTCCCCTGTGGTCCCTGAAAGAATGGAGCGCCTCCCAGGGAGAAATCATGAGAGGTTCCATTCAGTGTCCAAGTGCTCAGCACAGGTCATGCTTTTGATGCAGACACTCATGCAAACTTATAGGCTGCCTCTGCAGAAGACCCAACTCTCAGCTGCTGCCCCCCTACTCAGCTCTCAGCTGCTGCCCTCTACTGCAGCCCCTGGCTGCACTGCTCGGCCCGAGCTCTCTGCTAAGAGAGCTCTTGGGGGCAGTGTTGTGCTAGTGAGAAAAAAGCCTCAGCCTTTTGCTTCATTTATGAGGCGTCTCTGGCCAACCTGAATGAATCTTGGATTCTTCTCAACCCTCCACACAAGGCCCTGGACTCAAAAGTTCACACCTCAAGGGGAAGTTCTGACCTCAGCCTTACTAATTAAGTCACGTTTGGGAGAAATTCTGGAGTCTGTGACATAAGTGGCTGGCCTTCCTCCCCTGCAAACAGGTTTTCCCTCTTTAAATAAAGGACACTGAGATAGCCCCTTAAAAGTAACACCAATATTGGGGCAAACCTCCTTTTTGAGGGCCTTTGACAGTATAGTAAGCTAAAGTCTTCCTTCAAGAAAGCTAATTGTAGAACAATCTGCCTCCTAATGTATTCATAAATCAGACATTCAACTCCTAGAATAAATTCCCCATAATTCATGTTAATCATTCCACTCTCGTAACATGAATCATCTGTTTAAAGGGAACTTTTACCAAGACAGGCAAGAGCCACTGGATCTTGCTTTAAAAATCTCTCCAGAGCGCCAAAGGTTTTCTATTATTGACAGAAAAGTTACTGCATTTTTAACAGGCACTTTAAATATTACTCATGCAATCAAAGCTGTTTTCCTAACTCAACTTAGACAGTTTTCAAACATGTATTACGGTTGACCTTATTAAGTATTCTGTAGCGCCACTTGCACACGATGGCACACAAAAGTGCAGTCCCAGAACTTCTGGCAGCACTGGGAAAAAGGGAGTCCTCATATATTGTCCTCGAGGCAGCAGTAAAGGCTCTGAGCATGGCACAGACTCCCGAGGGATGCCACGGGAGGCAGAGACAGGGGACAGGTCCCCAGAAGAGCTCTTTGCACAGAAGTTGAGTGGGAAGGCAAACAAAGATCTGGGGTTTTTGTACGCTAATCAAGAATTTCACCAAGTTCTCTCCAAGAGCACTCTCCAAGTGCTCCAAGGACAAAATAGTATTTTTCAGTCTTATTAAGGTCCAGAATGTCATGGGAGTAACCCAACGGTGTGATGTTTTTAAAACGGAAAATTTGGAATAACCTCTCATCAAGATCTATAAACTAGATAATAATTCCATAAGTAGCTGCTGTTTACTGAACACTACCAAGTGTTGTGCTAAATAGCGTAGAGAATGATATCTTCCTTAATCTTCATGATAATCCTATGAGATGGGCAATATCATCTTCATTCTTCAGATAAGTAAAGAAAGACAGAGATGTTAACAACTAGCCCATGGCCACGACACCAGAGAGTGGCACAGCCAGGCTAGAAGCAGAGGTCTGTTCAACCACAACTCCCATGTCCTAACTCCTTACCCAAACCTGGAAAGTCAAAGCTAGAGTTCCGCCCCACCCCTATCCACACTGTGTGGGATGACAAGCAAGTGAAGGGTAACTGCCATTTACCACCAGTCAGCTGTTTATCAAAATAGTTCAGCTCCTTTGGATGGGCACGTCGCTGAGTCAGGCTGAGACCTCCATGACTGAGCAGAAGTTTATTTAGGAACAGTTAGGACTGGGAACCCATCTCCAACCTCCAGTGAATTCAGGAGAGACCCAGAGGGGAAGGAGTATGTCTCTAAGTAAAGGTGAGAGGAAGGGAGAGAGATGCTTCTGCTATGTGTGAACCAACCAGCAGCAAAACAAAACAAAGCAATATCAGACCTAGTAAATGAACAGAACAGCAGGAGACCTGAGACTGCTTTCACGGCTGAGCCAGTGACTGGGGTGCGGGGGAGGCACAGAGGACAGAGGGAAGAGAGGACAGGGGAAGAAAGAAAAGGAGAGGGACAGAGAAAGAGGGGGAGACGGGGAGAGAGAGCACAAGCTGTGACAAATGAGTCAAATGGCGGTGATTCTATGCTTGGAGAGGTCTTGTTCTGTTTGTTCACCTATTCAATATATTTTAAAGTAGATGAAATAAAATGATTTGAATTACTCTGACTTTCTATCAATGCGGATACAAGGGAGGAGGTTTACCTGCCCTTCTTGGTTTGTCTCCCTCTACCGAATCCCGGACCAAGGTTCTTCTTTGTTCCCCAAAGCGGACCACTGACAGTCACTCATCAGCAACAACTGGTGAGAAACCTGTGATGCAGAGGAGCACCCTGGCCTCTCTTGGACCCCCCTTAAGCCTCCAACATCCCTGAACCATCACACCCTACACTGTGGTCAACAGTCAGCAGGAAGCAGCACTGGAACACTTCGGGAAAGAAAAGAAAGCTGAATTTTAAAGAAATCAACTCTCTGGGCATTTCTAGAGCAGCTCCAAGGGATCATGGCCCCTGATTAAACACACGGAGACACTTTTACATAAGAAGTTTACAGCTTAATGGGAAAATATAAATAACTCTAACTAGAAATATGCCTAAGAACAGTACATTAGATAAGAGGCATAAGGTGAGCAGATGTCAGAAGTGCCAACACATGGGACCTATTATTACCATTGCTATCCCATGTTAAGCTCCTCTTCCTCCCTATTTTTATCTGCCCACAGTCCTTCATGCCATCCTACATAAACCACACATCCAAAGTTGCTCAGCACAAAACGTTTGGCAGTCTCTTTACAGATCTTCTCCTCTCACATTGTTTGAACAAATACCTATAAGCACCAACTACCTGTCAGGAACTCTGCTGAGCTCTTGGGATGCTAAGATAAAGCCTATGACAGAGGCTTTAATTTGATAAAATTAAATATACACTTATGATACTAACCCTCACCAAAGTGGGCATAAATGGAATATATTTCAGCATAATAAAAGCCACTTACAACAATTGCACAGACAACATAATACTCAACAGCGAAAACCTGAAAGTCTTCCCACTAAACTCAGGAACAAGACAAGGATGCACACTCTCATCACTTCTATTCAACGTAGCATTAGAAGTCCCAGTCACAATAATCAGACAAGGAAAAGAAATAAAAGAAATCCAAAATTGGAAGGGAAGAGGTAAAACTACCATTATTCGCAGATGACTGATACTCTGCATAAAGAACCCTAAAGATTCCACACAAACCTATTAGAACTAATAAATGAATTAGGAAAATAATAGCATATAAGACGTACACACAGAAATCTGTTGGGTTTCTTTATACTAGCAAAGAAATATTCTTTAAAAAAGAAGGTAAAACAAAACAATTTCATTTAAAATTGCATTAAAAAAACCTTAAAAATAAACTTGATCAAGGAGGTGAAAGATCTACACACTGACAACTACAAAACACTAATAAAGGAAATAAAAGATGATTCAAAGAAATGGAAAGATATCCTATGCTCTGAAATTGGAATTAATATTCTTTAGAAGGCCATACTACCCAAAGCAATCTACAGATTTAATATGATCCCTACCAAAATACCTGTGCCATTTTTTCACAGAACTGGAACAACTCAACCTTGAGAAAAAAGCATAAACAAGCTGGAGGGATAACCCTTCCAGACTTCAGGTAATACTACAAAGTTCCAGTAATCAAAACAGTGCAGTATTGGCACAAAATCAGACATACAGACCAATGAACCAGAAGAGAGAGCTCAGAAATAGACCCACACATCTACAATCAATTCATCTATGACACAGGAGGCAAGAATATATAAAGGAGAAAAGACAACCTCGCCAACAGCAGAGTTGAGAAAGCTGGACAAAATGGCTTGAAAGTACAGGTAAAACATTCTCAGACATAAATCATAGCAACATTTGCTTAGCTCAGTCTTCCAAGGCAAGAGAAATAAAGGCAAACGTAAACAAGTGGGACCTAACTAAACTGAAAGCTTTTGCACAGCAAGGAAAACTGTCAATAAAACAAAAAGACAACTTACAGAATTAGAGAAAATATTTGCAATTGATGCACCCAACAAGGGGTTAATATCCAAAATACATAAACAGCTCATACAACTCGATATCCAAAAACAAAATTCAAATCCAAAAATGGGCAGAAGACCTAAATAAACGTTTCTCCAAAGAAGACATACAGATGATCAACAGGCACCTGAAAAGAAGTTCCACATTGCTAATTACTAGAGAAGTGCAAATCAAAACTACAATGAGGTGTCACCTCACACCAGTCAGAATGGCCATCATCAAGAAGTCTGTAAGTAGTAAACACTGTAGAGGGTGAGAAGAAGAGGGAGCCCTCCTACACTGTTGGCGGGAATGTGAATTGGTGAAGTCACTATGGAAAACAGAATAGAGGTTCCTTAAAAAGCTAAAAATAAAGCTACCATATGGTCCAGCAATCCTACTCCTGGGCAAACATCTGAAAAAGATGAAAACTTTAATTCAAAAAGATACATGCACCCCAGTGTTCATAGCAGCGCTATTCACCAGGGCCAAGACACGGAAAAGACCCAAGTGTCCATGAGGAGATGACCAAAGAATGTGGTGCACATGTTTTTGTTGTTTTCACAACTATCTGTAAGGCCTCCACAGGTGTGTATGTAAAAGGGAATAATAGTCATAAATAGGAAAAGCATTGCCATTTGCAGCAACATGAATGAACCTAGAGAATATCAGAGTGACAAATATTATATGATATCACTTCCACGTGGGATCTAAAAACTTGACACAAATGAACTTATCTATAAAACAGAAACAGACTACAGACATAGAAAACAAATTTATGGTTACCAAAGGGGAAGCAGGGAGGGAAGGATGAACAGATACAGGATTATCCCATACAGGATAATCTGTACGGGATTAACAGATACAAACTACTACACATACAAAACAGATAAGCAACACGGTTTTACTGTATAGAACAGAGAACTATATTCAATATCTTGTAATAATCTGGAATGAAAAATAATCTGAAATAGACATATACATAAAAATAACTTAATCACTTCACTCTACACCAGAAACGCAATATTATAAATCAACTATACTTCAGTATCTACAACACAAAGGAAACAAGAAAACAAAACCACCACAAAAGATACAGAGCCTCTCGCCACCTGGAAAGTCTACAGCAGGAGGCAGAGAAGCTACTGCTTTGGAAGCAGGAAAAAGGGCTACAGCTGAGTTGCAGACAAAGGGGGCAAAGCCCCACCTCCAGTCAGGAAACTGCAGCGGGGTGTCAGCCCATATGCCCGTCCCCATCTGGTTTACCCTACCCGACTCCCTCAAAGGCTGTTCTCTAGCTCATGACCCTGTCCTCATAACACTGCTTAAATCGGGATGACAACTGACCCCAGAAGACATGCTCCATAGCTCAAATCCCCAACCAATCCCTCCCTCGAAGTGCAGTTAGCTAACGATGGACTTTTGAACCAGAAGATGATGCTGGGCTGGGGGAACAGTTTTTAGACACGAACATACTAATGAACCAGAAGAGAATCTCAGTTGACTGAGTGAAGTGGGAGAATAAACTAGACAAGCCAAAGAAACGGGGGCAAGGGGGCACCTGTGCAAAGTGCCCCAAAGGAGGGGAGCCTGGGCCCCTGGGAGTGAAGGATAGGCACCTGACACCTACAGTAGGCATCAGGGAAACTGCCCCCCAAGAAAGGAGTCCCACCTGGGCACTCCACACCTGACCCCAGAGTGTCCACATGCCATGAGACACTCAGGCCAGACCCAGGTTTGGGACCCCTGTCCTGGGCTACCCTTCCTCCCAGCATGTTTCCTGGGCTGGCCTCCTGTGGGGCTGCTGCCCCGGGTGCCCCCTCTACCCACCCCCAAGCCCTCAGTCTCTGATGCTTCTGCCTCACACAAGAGAGCATGCTCCCTGGGAGCGTGTGCTCTGCTCCCTTATTAATCTTGCTGTATCTTATTAAAACGGCCTGGTGCCTGCCTGTTGTTCTTCTGCACAGAGCAGTGGGGTTCATGCGACAAGCGGCAGCTGGGCGAGCTGTATTTCACTTCTTTTGTGTTGGAGGAATGACCTAGATGCTGCTGCTCTGTACCACAGACTCACTGACTCACACTTGCAGGCTTTAACCCCTTCCTTCCCATCAGCCCCAGGCTCAGGTGGAAGCAGAGGTCTGGGCACCCACGGGACGGTGTCAGCCAAGCTGACAAGGAGGCAGAGCTGGGACAGAACAATATGAGACCACTTGGGACTGTTCCAGATGACCACAGAAATGCCCCCCTCCCACCAATGGGTGGGTGTCTTGGGAAGACCACATGCAGCAGGGGAGGTGTCCCTGGGGACCCTTTTTCATGGAAAGTGGTGCCCACGGCTTGAGTGAAGGGAGGTGAGGGACTCGCGGTTCTCTCCATCTGTCTCTCTTCTCAGCTGGCTTCCAGCCCAGGCTGTCATACTCATTTATTCATTCACTCTTTCCCCCTAGTCATTCATTCACTCTGCTGGTTATCTTCTCAGTGGCTGCTCTGCACAGACTCTGCGGTTGACTCAGAGGTAAATGACACCACCATAAGAAGCCCTTTTACGGAGAGTGCAGATAGCAAAACCCCCACGGGCACCATCCTCAGCCACTTCCCAGAGGGAAAGAGGAGCCAGGGAGGCCACACAGCAGATCACCGCCCAGACTGACCTGGGGCACTGACCAGGCAACTCGGGTAAGCGCCTCCACGCATACCCGAACTAGATAAGCGGAACTTACCTAGTAAGGTAAAAGGAACTAGGACCACACTGCCTTAGAAGCTCAGGCTGCTGCAACAGATCACCACAGACGAGGTGGCTTGAACAACAGAAATTTCCATCTCACAGTCCTGGAGACTACAAGTCCAAGGTCAAGGTACCTGGGTGACTGAGTTCCCCAGTGAGCACACCCCTGGGCTTGTAGATGGGTGCATCTCACCATGTCCTCATACGGAAGAGAGAGAGAGAAGCAGCAAGCTGTCTGGAGTCTCATGCTCTGTGACAACCTGGAGGGATGGGGTGGGGAGGAAGGTGGGAGGAGGGTTCAGGATGGAGCGGGGGGACACATGTATACCTACGGCCGATTTATGCTGACGTATGGGAAAAGCCATCACAACATTGTAAAGTAATTGTCCTCCAATTAAAATAAATTAATAAATAATAATAAATAAGTAAATAGAAAAATTAGAAAAAAAAGAACAGCTATCCTGTCATTATGGCCCAACCCGATAGAATTATCATGAGAACTAACTGGGATCTCATGAGGCCACCACTTAGACCAAGGAACTGCCCTGAGACGCTGGTTCTAGCAGTGATTGGCGTGGGTCTGGTGCCTCAGGCAACTAGCAGGCAGAGTTTTTCTCCCAGGCCCCCCTCCGCACACCCAGAACCAACAGATTCCAGCCCCCTCTGAGCCCCTCCCTCTCACTGCCAAACCAGAGCATGACTTGGAATTGAACTTTTTCCCTCCAGGGGTATGAAAGGAGATGGAACACACAAGAGATGTGATTAAATGCTGAGCTGGTCATCATGCCACGATCCGACAGTCACACGCGGACCCAAGTCCAGCGATTTTCCACCTCTTAATCACGTCCCTGCTGGATTTAAAATGCAATGAACATCAATGAGAACAAATGCTAATAAGGCTCTAACAGGCAACGGATGTCAAGAGGTGAGGAATGAGCCTTGCATATTTTGACTGAGTGAGGGTCAAAGAGGAAATAACCGGGATACTAAATAGAAATCTTTTATTCACGAGGAACGGCTTCCCTGAGAGGCAGCTGCTCCAATCAGTGACACTCACTCATTAAAGAATGTGCCGCTCAGTGTCCTGAGGCAACAGAAACACCCAGCTCCCTGACATGGATGTTTCCTGGCATTTAGCTAACTGCAGTAAAGTCACCAGTAAATTTACATCTGGCCTGAACCAAAGATAAGGTCCTTTTCTGACACAAAGCGGTCATTAGAGTTCTAGCTGTAGTGAAATTTCTCCCAGAAATACTGCGGCCTTGGGTGGGGCTGAGCTTTTCTCTCCCTCTGCGGGGTCTCAGGAGAGCCTCTCTGGTTGACAGACTTCAGGCCTAAGGGAGAATCACAGGACAACTACCTGGCTGGGAGGGAGGGACAGTCCAAGACCAGGGCTATATTGCTTTGACTGCTGGTCATCGTACCTGGTCACAACCCAACGCTGGGCACCCTGCCCTTCACTTTGGTTCTAGAACCCAGCTCAGCCATGGCCTGAGGATGCTCAGCTGTTTTCCAGGCTTCCTGTGCCTTCAGACGTATGTATGGTCTCTCCAGCTTCCCAGACATCCTGCAACACCCAGTCTGCGGTGGCTTTGGGTTTCCTGATTGAGAGAGACTTGCTTGGAGTGCTAATGAGGCAGAATAAAGAGTGTAGTGACTTTCCCGTCAGGCAGACCTGGATACCAGACCCAGCCGTCTCCCTTGCCGGCTATGGAACTTTGAGTGCAGCCTTATCCTCAATGCTGCTTTGCTTCCATGCCCACAGGGAGGTCTAGCCTGTATAGAAAGCACTCAGCACAGGGCTGGGCATGTGGTGAGCACTTCATAAAGGGTAGCTCTTATCACTGATTTCAGTAAAAATGCATTTGTCACTCCTTACAACAGTCAAAGTAGCTGAGTAAATAAGGAAGCCTTGGTGGGGAGACGGGGGTCAGGGGTGGGGCGTTCGACAAAGCACTTTGAGTGAGTTGTCGTTCAGTCACTAAGTCCTGTCCGACTCTCTGTGACCCCGTGGACTGCAGCACACCAGGCTTCCCTGTCTGTCACTGTCTCCCTGAGTTTGCTCAAACTCATGTCCATTGAGTCGATGGTGCCATCCAAGCATCTCATCATCTGCCCTTCTCCTCCTGCCCTCTATCTTTCCCAGTATCAGGGTCTTTTTCAATGGGTCAAGAGGCCATTCCTTTAGGTAACAGGTTCACCATGAATTACACAAACAATCTTCCATTAAAAACACAAATGGAGGGACTTTCCCGGTGGTCCAGTGGTTAGATTCCAAGTTTCCAATGAAGGGAGCGCAGGTTTGATTCCTGGTCAGGGAACTAAGATCCCACATGTCGCGCCACACAGCCGGAAACACACACACACACACAGATGGGAAGCCAAGGGGAGCAGAAATCTCTACATCACTAGAGACCCCCTAAATCATATACAACCTCTTTGGAGGAAGGAGCATTCACGCAGAACCATAATTCAGACATCTCCAAATTCTAGCTTAGATTCCCACCCTTAATGACAAGATGACGGCCACGGTGACTGTGATAGCCTCGAAGTTTCCCTGAATGCTTGCTACAGGCCAAGCACCAAAATAAGCTCTTTCGTCTATTTGCTCAGTTAATCTTCACAAGAACTCATGAAGAAGGGCTCTACCAGCCTAGGTCAGCTCTGCCCAATAGATATATAATGTGAACACACACATACGCCATGGAGTAACATAAATTTTCTAGGAGCCACATTAAAAAGTAAAAAGAAATAGGTGTAATTAAGTTCAGCAAATATTTTATTTAACCTAACATATCCAAAATATTATTTCAACATGTCATCAGTATTTTAAAAAATAAATCTTCAGTTTTACTTTTGTTTTCTTTCATTTCAGGCTTTGAAATCTGCTGTATATTCTACACTCACAGTGCATCTCAATTCAATCAGTAGACACACTTGGCTGGTGGTCACTGTGGTGGACCATGCAATGACATGAAGAAGCTTGGCCCGGGCCTCACATGGGCTCAAGCAGGGCATCCAGAGCCAAGCTCTTAATTCCGATGCTCTCCTGTCTCCTGCTTGCTAAACCCATTAAATTCCACATTCCGCAGCCCACCACATGTGCCGAGAAATACGGTCTTCATTCTTCATTCCAAGGACTGGATACAAATTCCTTCCTGCGTGCTAAGGGGAAAAACCCACGGAGACACCCACAATTTCATTTTTTCACCTTTTTAAAGAAAAGATTCTGACAAGCCACCTTCTTTAAAACCTGCTAAAAATGACCCCAGGGTGAGAAACAGCTAAGAAAGGGAAACACACATCGTTAAGCAGCACCCAACTGACATCAGTTTCACAACCGTCCCAAAAAGAGTCCAAGTCTGTATCAGGAATTCTCAGAAACGGAAGAGAATGTATGTAAGAGACTAATTATGAGTGGGTAAGGATCCCAAAGTAAAATACCAGGAAATGACAATGCTCACACAGAAAACTAAGGAGTCCACAGAGTAGTGATACATACTGAACCACAAACAGGTAAGCACGTATTTCACTGGAGACAGAACAGGAGCAACGAACAGCCGGTGAAGAGGCCCAAAGGTGAGCAGCCCTTTACCAGCCAGGATCTAGTCTTGAGTCGTCTCCTCACAAACATGGAAATTACTCAGAAACTCTCGGCAGCTGCAATGTGTGGTATGAGGGCATCATGGTCATCACTTGCTGCCAACTGTGCTGTGAGTTAAACTGTGTTCAAGAACCAAGATGGGGATGTCCTGAGTGGTCCAAGGGCTAAGACTCTGCACTCTCAATACGCAGGAGGAATTGGTCAGGGAACTAGATCCTGCTTGCACAACTGAAGAGCTCAAAGGCAGCAAAGAGGATCAAGGACTCCAAGTGCCACAACTAAGATCTGGCACAGCCAAATAAATAAATAAGTATTTAAAGGAAAAAAAGAAGAAGAACTGAGATGACTTGAAAGGCCTCCCTGAGGATGGCATGCTCAGCATAGGTTCCAGTCCAGAGATGGCTTCTGGGAATACCCAGAGCTTAAAGAGAAAGAGGGTGAAAACTCCCAAGTGTGAACTGCTTTGCCTTGAGCTAAGCACAAAACTGGACTTCCCAGGTGGCCTTAATGGTAAAGAACTCACCTGCCAACGCAGGAGACCCGGGTTCGATCCCAGGGTCAGGAAGATCCCCTGGAGAAGGAAATGGCAACCCACTCCAGTACTTCTGCCTGAAGAATCCCCAAGGACAGAGGAGCCTGGCAGGTTACAGTCCATAGCGTTGCAAAGAGTCAGGCATGACTGACTCAACTTAGCATGCACACAAAGTACAAAACTGAACCACTGTCCCTGTCAGACAAGGGTGGGTTCACTTCCTGCCCTGCCCCCCAGTCCCCCTCAGCCTTCCTCTAGACTGATTCAGGACAGAAATGCCTCCCCAGCATCTGCAGCATGTGAAGGGCCAAGCCTGAGGCCCACCACTGAGCTTCTGCTCTGTCAGGCCACATGGGGGCGCCCAAGACCTCAACCCCTCCACAGGTCCTGAATGACCCCAGCTGGGTAGCAGAGGACACCTCCTCAATGACACACACTGGGTTCATTACCAGAGAGATCTCCCAACCCTGAGCTCAGGTCCCCAAACCTGGACCTCTGTCCTCTGAGTGGGGCCGCCACCCCCTGCACAGGCCACAGTCATCAGCAGAAGCTCAGCATCACACATACTCGGCTCTCACAGTGTGACCTTGGCTGAGTTATCTAACTTCTCTGAGCTCCCATGTCTTCTTCTTTAAAAGAGAGAATTATTCATTCATTTAACAAATATTTACTGGTTCTGGACTATCTAGTTTCAGGGGGATATAATGGTGAAGAACAGGAAAAAAAAAAATCCCTCCCCGGTAGGACTTAATTCTAGTTGGAGAAGGAGGTACCCAGTGGGCAGATCAACATGTATCAACAAATGTAACAATGGTGCTTACCTCACAGGGCCGTTGTGAAGCACGTCTAATGCAGATAGCACACACTAAATAAATGTAAGATCCTGTTATTATGAATAGTAATAACAGTTACATCTAATCCTTTCAGCTACATCTGGGCCTGGCTCCAAAAATCCCATTTGGCTGGAAGCCAAAGTGGGATAAAAGCCTGACAGGCGGGGCTCCATTCTCCCCATCCTAACATCTTTCTGGATTCAGGCCACAAGGACATCCCGCCACAAGGATAGAGCCCCAGACAGACAGGCTTCATTTAGCAAACACAACAGTCCCACAGAGCCCAGGTCCACAGCAAAGGTGAGCCTGGATGGGGCTTTGGAGGGTACATTTCCACCGCCCAGTGGAGGGCCAGCTTTCTGCCAGGCTCCACAGGGAGCCACGTGCCTGCCTCACCGGCGCTCACACACCAGCAGGGAGGAGAACCTCAGAGCCACTCCACGCGCTGTGGTGTATTGCATCTCCATGGGGCTGGAGGGACGGTAAGGGCTGCAATCCTGCCAGTGGCATGAATTCATAGCTTTGTAATGGTGCCCCAGGGAGCACGAGTGGAGATGCGGGTGCCTGCGAGGATGGCAGCGGCACGCAGCATGCCGCTCACCAAGCACTGGCTAGGTGTCAGTGCTGCTTTGCCTTTACTGCCTTAATGTTTTCAATAACTGTATGAGGGCACTGCTTTCTTCAACCTCCATTTTGTACATAAAGAAACTGAGATTAAGTGATTTGTCCAAGGATGCACAACAAGGGAAACCAGGCAGGTGGTCCAACTCCAGAGGCCAGGTCCTGAAACAACCAGCTAAGCCTCCCCTCCAGCGGTCACCCCAGGGGACAGGGAAGGCAAAGAGATGGAGCTGAAGCCACCAACCAGTTGAAGCAAGTCACATTCAATCTAGCTCCTCAGTACAAATTCCATGTGGAATTGCACTTGGGGAAAAAGAAAGTTCCACTGCTATTAAAAAAAAAAAAAAATCATTTGAATAAATGATGACCAGCATCAAAGGACAGCCTATATGCCCAGCTTTTAAAAATGTCGTGGGACACTCCCTGGTGGTCCAGTAGTTAAGATTCCACGTTTCCACTGCAGGGGGTATGGGTTTGATCTCTGGTTGGGGAACTAAGATTCCAAATGTGGTGTGGCATGGCCCCCCAAAAAAGAAAAAAATAAGGATTTTAAAAATCTGAAGAAGCCAAATGCCCATCAACAGTAGAATAACTAGATTGTGATAATAAAGTCAAGTAATGGAATATTACACAGCAGTGAAAAAGAACTACTTCTGGATACAAGGTAATCTCCCAGACATGATGAGTAAAAGATACAGAAGCATACATACTAGATGAACTCATTCTATATCAAGTTCAAAAACAGACCAAATTAACTGATGGCAGTAAAGGTCACTATGATAGTTACCACTGGTAAGGGAGCATGCGAAGAGCATGAACCTTTTCGGGTGTTGCAAATGTTCTTATATCTTAATCTAGACAAGACTGCAGAGGAATATTAGAGAGAAACATTTATTTAGCTGTATACTTAAGATGTGTGCACTTTTCTGCCTTATACCTCAATAAAATATAAAATGAAAATCACAATAAGTTATTTAATCCAGAATCCTGCGTTTTGGTAAGAACGAACCCAGACTTCTTTAAGAAAGAAGGTCATTGCCTACCTTGGTTGTTAAGATAAAAATAAAGATTTTTTTTTTTTTAAACCCAAACAAAACATCAGCCACAGCAATCAAACACTCAGCAGCAGAATTAGCCAGGGGGAGCCTCATGCTCCAGGTTTGCACAGGTTATATTTGACCTCCAGCCACCTCCCCGCCTGCCCCGCTGGGGAGATCCAGTTTGATTCTGGAAAGACTCAGCTGCAGAGAACAAAACCCGTGCCCACCACTTCAAAGGGGCTTGGAAGAATATTCCCTTTCACTGCACCCAGGAGCATCAGGCCCTTTCAGAAGGCACAGCAAGAGACTCAAAAGCAATCTTAAAAGTGCTGAATGCAGTAAAACTGTCGCTGGCCATCTCAGCAACCAAGTACATGAGGTGACATGGGCATCTGTGACAAAAGGAAGTCAGCAGCCACCAGGCTCTCACACCTACCAGACCTCTCTGGGCACACTTGCCTCTAATTATTTCCAGGGCTGGGAACAAGCTGGACTTAGCATAAGAGCCGGGGACCCCACCCAGTCATAGCCCCCTGAAAGCAACCCAGGGCCCTGGGGACTTCTGGTCCCAGGAAGAGAGCAGCACAGACACAGCCTCGCCCCTCCCCCCAGGCCAGAGCCAGGCAGCCTCCCCTAGCAGAGTCCCTCTCCCTCGTGTTCTTTCCAGCTCCTGCCCCTTACTCAACTCGAAGCAGGCCTGCCACGAATCACAGGCCAGCGTGCTGGCCTTTGCTACCATCACTGTGAGCGGTTTTGACGTAAGAGGCTAAGGAGTAATGAGAGTCACTGGGTTTGATCACAATCACACTCTGATTTGAATTGCAGTTCAGCAATTACAAGGTCCTCAGTCAGCAGAGGCCTGTGGGACTGGGGGAGGGAGGAACTTATCAAAGGGAAATTTGACCCACCATGCATACAGGTTTCCCTTCCAAACTCTCTGGGGAAAGGGAAGTCTTTTTTTCCCCACATAAAACCCCTTCTGGTGCTGGGGGAAGCAAACAAGCCTCATGGAAAATAAGCCCCAGATTCCTGTTGTTTTCATGCCCTTGTTTTCCTATCTGTTCTTATTTTTTTAGAGGCTGCTGTACACTGTATCTCTATCCCCACCCTTTCTGGTACACCCCTCTGTTGCTAAGTCACTCGAGTCCGACTCTGTGCGACCCCATAGACAGCAGCTCACCAGGCTCCCCCGTCCCTGGGATTCTCCAGGCAAGAACACTGGAGTGGGTTGCCACTTCCTTCTCCAATGCATGAAAGCGAAAGGTGAAAGTGAAGTCGCTCAGTCGTGTCCGACTCTTAGCGTCCCCATGGACTGCAGCCCACCAGGCTCCTCCGTCCAAGTATGTGCCTTGAAAAAATACTGGGTCCACGACAAAATGTTAAGCCCAGGGAACACTGAAATGTGAACAAAATGTGAACCCCAGGGAACAGATTCAAGGGTGACTTGAGCCTTCCCCTGTGTGTGTACTTGTTCATAAAAGGGGTGGACTTCCCAGGTGGCACTAGTGGTAAAGACCCCACCTGCCAATGCAGGAGACATTAAGAGACACGGGTTTGATTCCTGTGTCAGAAAGATCCCCTGGAATAGGAAATGACAACCCACTCCAGTATTCTTGCCTGGAGAATTCATGGACAGAGGAGCCTGGTGGGCTACTGTCTGTAGGGTGGCACAGAATCAGCTTGGCACACACGCATGCACCTTCATAAAAGGGTATATTATCCAGAACTGTATCGGTGTCTTTTTGTTCATCCCTTTGTTTTTGTTGCAATATTCTCACCAATAAGGCGCCTCACTTCCCTAACCCATGAAGAAGAGTCCAGCTTGAACTTCTAAAGATCTGGGTTCTCTGTGCTCCACAGAAGAGTAGATGTTATTATGTGTGGCTTGCAGAATGAAGCAGGGAGGAACTGAAAGCTCTCCTCCAATTTCTGTTTTCAATTTCTTGGCCCAGTGAGGAACATCATCTGTATGAGGATCTCCGCATGGCAAGTGATGCTGGTCTGGGCTCAAGCACTGAGTCAGGGAACAGTCTCATAAAGGGGGCTGCATTGGACAGAGACGAGCAAGCAGAGGTCTCCCAGGTTGGGGTGGGGAAACTTGACTCCTCTGGGTCCCAGGGTCCTGGTGGAGGCGGCACCTGTGTGGACCAGGCCCTCAGTCTCCCAAGCCTCTCTCAAGGGAAGGAGCCTTGAGCAATGCCTAATACCAGGTCTCTCATCTATCTCAGCAGGTTGTACTTAAAGTTGATTTAACTTTAGGGAAAATTTTTAATGTGTGATGTCTTGCTCTCCAAGTATCAAGGAACAATTTGTTCCTGTTACTTTTTTTTTTAATTTTCTACAAGGAACATGTATTACTTGTGGAATAATAAATTAAGTTTTTGGAACAAGGCAAGACATCAGCAATTAAATAAGCTGACAGATCAATCGTAGGGGCGGGGCTACTGCTTCTGCTTCCACATGACCACCAGCTGTAGCAGGACTCAGGATCCTCTTCTAATCGGCCCAGAAGAAACCCCTTGACATTCCCAATGCTGGACAGATTCCAAAGTCCACAAATTAACCAGATCAGTCCTGAAAGGAAGTCCTCATCCCAAAGAGAAATTAGCGGGAGTCTGGAAGAAATCAGGCAAGACTAAATAAATGAGAATCAGGAGACAGAGCTGGAAGATGCACAAGACAATCACCTCCTCCCTTCTGTTTTCTTAGCTTCGTTTTGCATGGGAATCACTGCCTGATGGACGCTCAGTCTGGGATAGACCAAGGCAGATGCTTGTGCTGTGGGGCTGGAGGAAGGAGAAAACAGCTAAGGGGGAGGGGAGAACGAAGTGGCATTGGGGATACAGGACAGACACAGCCACCCCAGCTCCATAAGATGTAGACTGGCTGGCTGATGATCCAAGTCAATTTTGAAGGATGAGCGGAACAGCAGCAATTTGTCTCGGGCACGGATGGCTTCAGTTGGAGCTGGAAACAGGAATGAACCCAAAGGCCTTTCATGCAAATGAGGCCGGACTCCCCAGTGAGCCAGAGAGGAGACTAAGATGCTGCAAACAGTTCCATGCAGACAGCCCCTTCCTGAGCAAAGTGACCAGACAGGCTCCAGGATCAGGTGCACGGGGTCAGCGTGTCTGTGACCACAGAGTCCTCCTTCTGGGCCAGATCAGGGTCCAGTGCCTGAGGCAAAGCCTCTCCTGCACAGACCAGCCAGCCACCATGTGCTGGAGAAGCAGCTCAGTTCCTCCTGGGGAGCTGGAGTGTGGGCCCTCTCCAACCAGGTGAGAGAAGACAGAAGTGGCTGAGGGGCATAAAGGCAGCCTCAGACACTGAAATGCCCACAGAGGCTGCGGCTGCATCCTGAGCCATGGGGTTTGCCTTTCGCACAACTGAGACTATTCCCTGAGCCTCTCCCCTCCCACATGAGCCATGCAGGACAGCCCGCTCTCCTGCCCTGAGCAAGCCTCTGCTCCCAGCAGCCTGAAAGAGCCCAGCACCCCTTCCCTGCACAGTCTAACCTGGAAAGCTGGGGGTGCTACTATGCAAGGCAGTGTCTGGTGGTCAGTCAGCAGGGAGCACCTGTCAGCCCTCCCCCACCCCGAGACTTACCATGTCAGGATACTGTTTTGAAGCCGCTGGCAGGGAAACTCATTCCGCTTTTCCATCACAACAAAGACAGGCTAACCATTTAAAAAGAGCTTCATCATAATGAATCTATTTTAATCTCCCTCAAACACAAGAGAGATCAAACATACACAGATTTATCTTTATGCAAAGGGGGAAAAAAATCTTGGATAATATATGAATGCATTTTTGTGCCATCCTGTGGCTTTAACTAACCAAGCAGGAGGGTTTCATGTTCAGAAAGACATTGTTCAAGCAACAAGGTCCCTTAAGACTTTGGTTGCTTCCCAAGGAAGCTGCCAATGCTACTGAGCAGCATGCCTTGCCCACTGGAGGGTACCGGTGCTACTTAAAAATCATATAAGACAAGCCCACAATTTTAAACTCTTTACTCACTGCTTTGGCTTAATAGCTATAAATCATGCATCAAGTTAGCATCTGATTGGAATGTGTAATTTTCCTTCAATAAGTCAAGACACATCTGGTGGTACCATCGCACAAGTCGGCGGCCGGGACCTGACCGTCAAAGGCTGTGGGATGAGTGGAGTTGAAAACTATCTTCTCTTCCCAGAGTCCAAATAAACTCATCTCTCAGGTAATTCAGACCTTGATGCTGGATCAATTCACGAGCCCCAGTGGTGAGAGCACTAAAACCAATTCCCAGCACAGACTGCACCATCAGACTAAATACTGCCACTTGAACACTTAGTGAGTAAGAATTAGAATGTCAAGGAAGAGCGCTCCCAGCATTCATCATTCCCCTCTTTTCCCTCTAAGATATTCATATAACAACTCCCTAAGACCCACACCAAATAAACTCAGCAGACCAACAGCTCGGCAGAACCAGCGTTGTATGCGTGAATCACGCACCATCTGCCATGTAAGAGAGCAACCACCCACCAGCCGGACTCACTAAGGGCAGAGAGGTGAGGACTGAGAGGGTGGGCTACTGAGGGAGGGGAAAATGCACAGAGAGGCAGTGTGACGCACTCGACCACAGCCAAAGTCAGGAATGGACAAAACTCAACACAAGATTCATTAACACAACTACTCCACTGGTGAAGTCTTCTGGGTGTGTATGCCTAATTGAGTAATGAAATGGTCTGTGTGTGTATCTAATATGTGGGTGTGAGCCTCTGGAAGAGGCTGAGGCTCAGGGAGACAGATGCCAGCGAGAGGGAGTAGGGAGCACTGCCCAAGGGTAGAAAGCAGCTTATTATATTGTGTTAGCCAAAAAGTTCATTCATGGTTTTCCAGACCATCTTATAGGAAAACCCAAAAGGGTTTTTTTTGGCCAACCTGATGCATCCATGCGTGCCTGTGAAGTCGCTTCTGTCGTGTCTGACTCTGTGACCCCAGGGACTGTAGCCCGCCAGGCTCCTCTGTCCATGGGATTCTCCAAGCAAGAGTACTGGAGTAGGTTGCCATGCCCTCCTCCAGGGGATCTTCCCAATCCAGGGATCAAACCCGTGTCTCTTATGTTTCCTGCATTTGAAGGCAGGTTCTTTACCGCTAGCGCCACCTGGGAAGCCCAATAGAGTCACTTTAAAATGGAAACATATAACATGACTATATGTTATGTCTCAGAAGTTTGATTCACTGCTAGGCCAGGACTGGTTAACACTGTGAAACAAGTAAAGATGGTCCCCTTGTCTTTCTGTCCTTCCTCCAGTCTCCACACGGACCACCCTGGGCCTACCCCTCCATGACAGCAACCTGCACTCCCAAAGCACATTGAGGAGCATGGCCTTGGAGTCAGAAAGATGCTGGGCTCAGTCACAGCACTGCCTCTTACTGTGAGTCCTAAATCAGCCACTTAAGCTGCAAGCCTCCTTCCCCATCTGTTAAATGGGGGTATGACAGCTTCTCAAGGAGCTGCTGTGAAGCTCAAATTATAGAAACATGCAGACATTTTTAAAACTCTCAGCACACTCCCTGGCCCATGGAGGGCTTCATCAAACGGTAGCTCCAGCTGTCTTTCTCCCACCCTCCTAGCCCTCAGCTTCCACAGCTGACCTGATGAATAGATGAATTCTGTCAACATCAGTAGCTGAGTTTTACCTACTCCTCTTCCCCAAGAGGGGATGGGAGGGGAGTCTGGGGGAGCTTCTGGCATCTCCCTCATCCTGCTCCTCACACCCAGGGATGCAAGCCGCCTTCTCAGGGCAACTTGACTTCTTCCCTCCGACCAGGGAGAGAACACAGGCCGGGACCCCAGAGGGCAGCCCAGGGACTTCCCTGGTGGTCCAGTGGTTAGGATTCCACGTTTCTACTGCAGCGGGGAGCAGGTTCAATCCCTGGTCAAGGAACTAAGATCCTATATGCCATGCAGCCAAAAAAAAATTTTTTTTTCTTTTTTAAAGAAGGCAACACACAGGCTCAGGGCAGATGGGAGCAGCCTAAAGCCAGGCCAGCGCTGACCATGATGGAAATGACAAGACTGGATGCACCCGACGCCTCTGAGTCTAGACCTCAGGCATCACCCTGCCCTCTCTCTGCGACAGGAGGCACCTTCGCAGGGCTGGGGAGACGGTCAGCCCCCGGCTCCTTCTCTGGAAATGCCTTCAGTCTTTCAGGCCTTGGGGTCTAGTCTAACTTCCTTCCTCCCAAGGACCACTGAAGCAGCAGCAATTTTAAACAAAGTCCCCACTAAAGTTCAGCCACCAGGTCCCTCCTCCTCACCAGAACAAGGTCACTGCTCTCTCAAGGGCCACAGAAGGCATATGCCATCCTCCCCACCCCCAGCTCAAGCACAGAGGCCTCCTCTCCTGCATCTCTGTGTCCTGTGCCTCAGAGAGCCAATCAGGAAGGAGGCCACATTTTCCCAGGCTGCCCTCTGTCCCCAGCTGGCACAAGCCACGTGGGCCCTGTTCCAGGCACGAGGGCCATGGCCGAGGCTATGAGCACAGCAGGAACATATGGCCTGGTGAGCTCCATGGGGACACGGGGAGCACAGAGGTGCCTTCTCTTCTGGACCGGGAGCATCTCAGAGGTGTCTCAGAAATGACTGCAGATGCTCACTCGGAGAGGATGGCAGAGCTGACCAGTGGGGCTCTGCCTGCAACAGCAGTCTGCTCATCAGACTCAAGCCCCAGCCAGCGGCTAAAGCAGGCTGACCTGGGTTTGAGTCCCAGCTCCAGCAGCACCAGCTGTGTGCTCTGGGAAGCTACTCAATGTTTCCCAGCAGGGTGATAATTGGGCCTGTATTTGTTTCTTGGGGCTGCCACCACAGGCTATCTCAGAGTTGGTGGCTTTAATTTCTCTTTTTCACCTTTTTTTGGAAGCCAGAAATACCAAACTCAAAGTGGTGGCAGGGCCATGCTCCCTCCACAAGCCCTTAGGGACAACCCTGCCTTCCCTCCTCCACCTGCTGGTCTGTCTTCATGTGACCTTCCCCTCTGCATCTCTGTGCATCAAATCCCCTCATTCTTTCTTTTATAAGGACATCAGTCACTGGATTTAGAACCCACACTAAACCCAGGATGATCTGAAGATCCTTAAATTAATGACACCTAAAAAGACCCTCGGAGAAGGCGATGGCACCCCACTCCAGTACTCTTGCCTGGAAAACCCCATGGACAGAGGGGCCTGGTAGGCTGCAGTCCATGGGGTCGCAAAGAGTCAGACACAACTGAGCGACTTCACTTTCCCTTTTCGCTTTCATGCATTGGAGAAGGAAATGGCAACCCACTCCAGTGTTCTTGCCTGGAGAATCCCAGGGACGGCGGAGCCTGGTGGGCTTCCGTCTATGGGGTCGCACAGAGTCGGACACGACTGAAGCGACTTAGCAGCAGCAGCAGCAGCAGAAAGACCCTATCCCCAAATAAGGTCACATTCACTGGTACTAGAGATTAGAACTTGGGTGTATCTTTTGGGGGAGAAATAATTCAACCCTATAATATCTGCCTATCATACAGGGCTACTCAGATTAAAAGACAGAGTATCTGTAACATGTGTTGCATGAGAGAGAGCACAAGGTAAAAAATAAACATTACAAGTTACTATTGTCACAGTCGTCATCTTTATCTCCTTCTCCAGGAAGCCTTCCTGGTTTTCGCTATTGTTCAGTCGCTGAGTCATGTGCAACTCTTTGTGACCCCATGGACTGCAGCATGCCCCCAGGCCCTTCTGTCCTTCCCTATCCCCGGGAGTTTGCTCAAATTCATGTCCACTGAGTAGGTGATGTCATCCAACCATCTCATCCTCTGTCTCCTTTTTCTCCTCCTGCCCTCAATCTTTCCCAGCATCAGGATCTTTTCCAATGAGTCAGCTCTTCGCATCAGGTGGCCAAAGTACTGGAGCTTCAGCTTCAGCATCAGTCCTTCCAACAGCAAACTACTCCATTCTTGCTACGAGAACCCCACAAAGAGTATGAAAAGGCAACAAGCCTTCCTGATACCTCAGGAAGATACCAAAAAGAACCTGAGACAATTCAGATATCCTGTCTGGATAACAACCTCCTTTAGAGCAGGGACCATGCTTGTTGAAATCTACTTCCCAAGCAGTCCTAAAAGTGTCAGGGAACATGGTCTCAGTGGTGAGCTCATGGGCTCTCAGGTGAGACAGAACTGTGTTTGAAACTCAGTCCTGACAACCTCTCATGATAAGGCCTTGGATATGTGTATCCATGTCTGGGATTAACCACTATCATCTCAAGGAAAGGAATATTACAGCTATGCAGGAATGTGATGAGCACTTCAGATAACACATACATAACCCAGAGTGACCAGCAAACAGTATGTTCTCTGTAACTAGAGTCACAATGCACCACTGGTCCTCAGTAACTGTCCAGTTCAATAAACTGCTGCTGCTGTTCAGTCGCTAAGTCATGTCCGACTCTTTGTGACCCCCTAAACTGCAGCACGCCAGGCTTCCCTGTCCTTTACCATCTCCCAGAGTTTGTGCAAACTCATGTCCATTGACTCCGTGATGCCATCCAACCATCTCATCCTCTCCCGTCTCCTCCTGCTCTCAGTCTTCCCCAGTTCAATCAACACTGGATCACAAAATAAATGGATGCCACCAGCCATTCCTCCCCATTGTCCAGTCAAGGCAGCAGATCACACTAAGCCAATCTACATTCTTGTGCAGACTTCACAGGCAGGGCCAACACTGAGCCCACCACCTCACCTTCTGCACAGCCCTAGAAATGAACACACACACCCATCTCCCACAGATGGGTAAACCCCTCCCTTCGTCTGTCTTTCAGGTATTCACTGAACACAGGCTCTGCCAGGAATGTACCTACCATGTGCCAAGCACTTCCTGGATGCTCATGAGCAGCGATCAGCAACCTTTCTGGAAAGGGTCAGAGAGTAAGATGTTAGGCTTTCTGGGCCATATGGATTCTTTCACAACTACTTAACTCTGTGTCAAGGCATGCAAGCTGCCACAGATAATGCGCACATAAATGAGCAAGGCTGGGTTCCAGAACAATTTTATTTACAAAAAACAGGTGTTGGGCCATAGGCTGTGACCTTGCTTTTGAGGATATACAAACAAGTAAGACTCAGCATCCACAAAGAGAGAAGGAGACAAGTAGAGAAGAGAATCTAGGTATCTCATTCCCACATCACGCTATTGAACTGCATCCTACCTGGTCTATTCAGGATCGATTAAAAGTACACTTATAAGCAGACTCACAGGAGCTTCCCTGGTATTCCAGTGGTTAAGAATCTGCCTTGCAATGCAAGGGACACTGGTTTGATCCCTGATCTGGGAAGATCACACATACCACGGGGCAACCGAGCCCACGCGCCACAGCCTCTAAAGCCCATGCACCTAGAGCCCAGGCTCCACGATAAGAGAAGCCACAACAATGAGAAACCCATGCACCACAGCTAGAGAGTAGGCCCCGCTCCCTGCAACTAGAGAAAGCCCACGTGCAGCACGATGAAGAGCCAGCACACTCAAAAAGAAATAAATTATTATTTTTTTTAAATAAAGTAGACTCATAGAACAAACAGTGGTTACCAGTGGGGCAGGGCAATATGGGAGTAGGGGAGTAAAAGTACAAACTACGGGGTCTAAGATAAGCTCAAGAATGTAGTGTACAACACGGGGAACGCAACCAATAATTTACAGTAATGGGTAAATGGAAAGTAACATTTACAGACTGTATAATAATTTAAATTTTTACTTAAAAATTTTTAATTTTAAAAATAAAAACAAAATTTAAGTACACGTAAAACCAAAGGGAGAAAAATAGGAATAAACTCAATGGCTCAGAGGAAATACTTGTCATATAAAATCCAACCGACAAATCAAAAGAGTCTGTTCACACACACATTCTACAGGTATTTAGGTAGTTCCTACTGTGTGCCAGGCCTCAGCTAGATAGTAGAGATGCAACAAAAAGCAAAGCAGACCCAGCCCTTAGGCGGCCCACACCCTAGTAGATGAGAGCCTCATCTCCTGGGTGAAAGCCCTGAGCTATTATTAGATGCTAATGGAAGGCACACAAAGTCTACAAACCCACAGAATACAAAGAAACCCACTCAACATAGACATCCTTTTCAAATATTGGGCTAAGTTCTTGCTGTGTTCTCTGATGTGATCTCTGGGGGCCAGGGGCATGGAGAGAGTTGCCATTCAGTTCACAAGATACTGCAGAGAAAAAGCAAGGTCACAAAATTGTATGTTTCCAAAACTCTTTTTTCCTGATACGCAGCCAAGTGCCCAGAGTTTGCAGGCCGACACTAACCAATGCCATCTCCTGCCCTTGACTTCCACACAGTGTGACAGATTTAAGGCTCCAACCTCAAGATCTGCTCAGAGGCATGACAGCATCTCTGACTTTTCAGCTCTACAAGGAAGTGGAGCCAGTCTCCATGCTGGTGGGACACTCATGCACCCACTGAACATGCAGCTTTCAGCTCCTCTGCCAGGGCTGCAGATTCTGCTCTGCAAAGCCCTCTGACTGCTCAACAACCTCTTCCAAACAGTCAAAATTAATTTCAGACAAACATTTAAGAGGAAAAGAAAATCTATCTGGAGGACTTGCCAATGCTCACAGCTGGGACGCTGACAAGGAAAAGGCTGCAGAGCAGAGAATTCGCCTCAGACCATTCACTTGCCATCATATAGCATGCTTTGCACAAATTGGCATAATTTAGGGAGGGAAGAAAATAGGCCAATGACAGCAAAATACCTCAGGGTCACCCCAAAGCCGAGGATGTAAGAGGTACCGATGAAGCACACTGTCACACACTTCCTGGGAGATGGTTTTTTATCACAGGCTTACAAATGATAATCCAAATAAAACTTGCAGTCCCAAGTCTATCAGCCCTCTTTAAAATAGTATAGAAGCACCTCCAATTTCTCACATGCTTTAGAGTCACACAGGATTACAAGAAAGGCCAAGAGCTTTCTAGACTTCCAAGAACACTTTGCCCAGGTCCAGTCTGCACTCAGAAGCCCTCTCCTCTGTCACCCACTCACTGCCTGCCTTTGTGGACTCCAAACATTTCCGTTCCTGTTTTCTAACACTACTTTGACTTGTTTTAAGTTCTCACTGCACAAGGAATCGCTGGACCACAGCTTCATCAGGATTCAGGGGGTCACTGCCAAGGTGAAGGGAAGCAGAAGGGTGAGCTGGTATTGAAGACTTACCATGCATGGTCCCAACACTTGACAAGAAATCCCAAAGCTGGTGTTGGTGGTGAGAGACACCGGTGATGAAGACAGCATCTCCACCTCATAGACTGGGAGCCACAGAGCTGCATGAGGCAAGGCTGAGGCTCAGAGGCAGGTCTCTGAGATGCCAGAACGAAGGCTAAGGGATGCATTTCACCCAAACTCCTCAGGGCTGGAGTGTGGAAGAAAGACTGCATCATCTTGATTGAGCACAACATCATGGCTTCCACACAGTTAAGCCGGGCTGTCCTAATTGCACATGAGCTCTCATCAGGTTCAGATAGGGGGTGTGGGTTTCAGGCATGCTTAATGGCTTTTTGTGGGGGAAGCCTCAGGCTATACACGGTACCCACAGATCCTGAGATGTGAGAATGTCACACGCCCACTCAACAAACAGGGACACCACGGCCTCTGCCTTACTCCCCCTCCAGCGTCCTGCCCATCCAGACCCACACATATAAGTCCGGGGCACCCCTACCTCCTCCTGGCTTCACTCAGGACTTTGTCTTCTTCCTTGCTCTTGAATAAAACCCCATGTCTTTGTCCCAGATTCCTATTAGTTAGAGGAGACCATTCCTCCTCTTCTCAGTATAAGGGACTCTGCAACATAGGGGTACTTGGGGATTTTCTATTTAATAAAAAGGGCGAAACAGAAGACAAGCTGGCAGACAGAAACCCCCTGTGGCCTGAAACAAGGTCACGGAGAAGTCACCGTGAGGAAATGATGCCTGCAGGAAGCTGCATGTATCTATAAGCAGATAAAGGACATTTGTTCCCATGGCTGCTAACGCAATGACCCCTGGGACCCAAACAGCCTCCCAGCCTGACTCTTATATATTTTTAATGAAAAATTGCAAATTAGATTAGCTTAATTTGACCACATCTGCCTTTTTAAACAGAGAAAATTACCATTTTAATAGGAATACCAGCTATTTGTCTAAAGGAAAAAGGTCCTTGTGAGGTCTACTCTGCCTGTTCTGTTTCCATTTTAAAAAAGAAAGAGAAAAAGAGGCTCTCAGGGCAGAGGGCAGTGGGTCAGGCTTGGAAAAATACACAGTAGTTCTCCCTGTGAGCATCAGAAATATCAGACAAACCCCACCTTCCAGAGATGTCTTAGCCACCAGAGGCAGTGAGGGCTTCCTGTCTGGTGTGTTCATATTGCTCGTCCCGGTTTCCTTCAGCAACACTGTGCTGAGCCCCTCTGTGTGCCAGGCATGGTGCTGAGTGCTTGATCAGCAGAGATCAAGGCCCTTACCAGAGCAGAAATGCAGGAGGGAAGTCAGAGGTCAGCTGTCAGAACAGAAGCCTGGAGTTAGAAGGGAAGGAGCTGGTTGGTGGGGGGGTGGCAGGGCCGAGCACCCAAGGCCAAAGGGACAGGAAGGGTGGGAGTCCTGGATGAGGGTACGGCTGAATGGGGTTGAGGGACTGCTGAAGGGCGCCTGACATGCAGGCTGCTTCAAGGAGAGAAGGCTTCATTCTGAGGACACGGGCATCATCAGTGGTTTTCTTTTCACAATAGCCACTGGTTGCACTGAGGGAACTGGGCAACCGCAGGGAAGTTGAAGCAAAGTGAAGATACAGTGGTGCTGCTGCTGCTCTGTCTGAATGTGGTGACCTTTCCTCCCAGCCCCACCTAACATCAAACCCAGGCACAGGCCTCCCAAGTCGCTTCTACCCACCCCTCCCTCCTCTCCACGGCTAATCCCCTCTCCTCTGCCTGTCCCTGATCTCTACCCGCCATGTGTCCCTTCCTGGGGTTTGCACCCTTGATTAGCTCTCCCTTCTCAGGCATCTTCCCTGGTGGCTCAGACGGTAAAGCGTCTGTCTACAATGCGGGAGACCTGTGTTTGATTGGAGATTCCCTGGAGAAGGAAATGGCAACCTACTCTAGTACTCTTGCCTAGAAAATCCCATGGACAGAGAAGCCTGGTGCAGGCTACTGTCCATGGGGTCGCAAAGAGTTGGACACGACTGAACGACTTCACTTTTCACTTTCTCAGGCATCACCAGCTATCTCCTCCTGACACTCCTCCCACTCCACTCTGTGATGTACAGGAGCCCTTGGCACCACCCCCCACAGTGGGCCTGGCTTGGCTGCCCAATGCCTTCAGCACAGGCTCTAAAGGGACACAAAAGTCCTGTCCTCAGTCATTCCATCCAGGCAGCCCTCTGCTCAATGCCCGCACTGACCTCTGCATCTCCAAACTCTGCCGCTCGTCTCAGTTTTCTGCCTCCTAATTGCCCTTCCCACTCTAGACCCCAGACCACCCTCCATCTCGACACTCTCCTCCGAAAGTTTGGATGGAATAAGTCGATTCTACCCATGTTCTCCATCTACCTTTCAGATCACTCCTTCACTGGCTCTGTTTCCCCTTCCTACTGCCCATTGCAAACTGGCCTCCAGGCTCCACCACCCTTCACATGCCCCTGTTCTCAGCCAGATCTCGCAGGACCACCACTTCCCCACTTCTTCCACTCACCATCCACAGACATCCAACTTCATCTCAACCTCAGCAACTTCAAAAACCCCAACTCCAACATACAAGATGCCTTTCATCGAGCTTTCCTGCTTCTGTCAAGAATACTAGTCCTATGACTAGGGCAGTCAATTATTTCCATAACTTTCCTCCATAAACTGTTACTGAGTTTTAGAAAAGCTCCTTCAACAGGACCCTCCGCTATCAAGGTGACTCCTGGAGTCACAGCAAAGGACGCAGGCTCTGAAGACAGCCTGTACAGGGTCACAGCCTGGCATCACTACTAAGGAGCTGTGGAACCTTAGGTAGACCAGCTGCCTCATTGCTATGCCTCAGTTTCCCAGACTGTTAAGGAGGATAATATAAGTACTTATTTCATAGGATTGTTCTAAGAATCTCAGATGACGACACAAAACATGTGTCTAGGATGTGGTGGCCCACGGTAAGAATTCAACTAATGAAGGCTGCAATTATTAACTCAACTATCCTGGTCCATCCCTCCCTTTCCATTTCCTTCCACCTCCAGGCCCAGACTGAGATTATCCCAACACATGCCGACTTATCTCTCTTTCTCCAGCCTCTAGTCACCTAAACCCATGTCAAATACCATTTTCAGATTTACCTTCTGACATCCTACTTTTATCGCATCATCTCCAGTTACTGACAAGATGAGTTCAGCCTCCTCCTCCTGGCACGATGTTCTCCACCCTCTGGGCCCAGTAGGTGGGCAGAGCCAGTCACACCCCCAATGCCGCCTCTGCACCCTTGCTGAAAGTGCCCCATGTGTAAAATCCCACCTGTCTCCAACACAGAATCTGGGCAGCAACTAGGAAGGGTAACGAGGACACAGACTGTAGTACATCAACTGCATTAAAGACCCCAGTTCTCCTCTCCTCCCTGTCTCCACACCCTTGACCACACCATCTTTCAGTGGTTTCCCTCACACTCTGCCCCTGGGCCCAGCCATGTGACTTGTTAGCAGTCATGACACAAGCAGAGGTTTGACACTGTACTCTAGCATTTCAGTTTCTGCTCCTGTGCCTTGGCCATGACCAAGAGAACATGCCTGATCCAGCTTCTGGGAGGCGAGACACGTGGAGTGGTGCCAGCCAGGACCATCTTAGATCAGCTGACAGCTAGTGGACCCACAGCGAGCAAGACTGGCCAAGACCAGCCCGGCCCAGCCAACTCCAGATACTAATGCTCATGGATAGCGATGCAGCTCGGTGGTCGTCTGACAGGCACCAGGTAACTGATCCATGTGTTAGCCAGCATGGTGAAAAGATAACAACGCTTTACAGAGGAAAAGTGACTGACAGCAAAGCAGTAACACAGGGCACAGTTCCAGCTGAGAGAGTGAGTGTGTGCCTGTGTTCACAGAAAGCCACACAGCTGTAATATTTACTTATTTAACTGTCTCTCAGCCTAGTCAACTATGTCCTGGAGGAACCACATTCACTATGTTTACCATTATAGACTTAAGTGCATAACTCCAGGCTAGTGAAACTAGTATCCTCTGAATAAATACTATTCAATGAACAAATGAGTGAATTTCCATGTATGTGCACGCATTCAAAGAGGCTTTATACCAAATGATCTAAAGTAGTTACCTCCAACTGTTAACACAACAGGTGGCATGTGCTTTAGCTTTGTTTTTTGGTTTTTAGTAAGCAGCATTCTCTATTCTTCCACAATTTACATGATGATTTCTATAATAAAGGACTGTGAGTTCAAATGAAATCCTTCAAGGTGAAGACCCTGGATTCAGGGCAGAGGCCTCCTTGGTCAGCCAAACCCCAGGTTATGCCTTCTCTCTCCTAAGTCTGTGTCTGCTGGCATTCAGCCTTACTTTTTTTTTTTCATTTTGGAAAAATTTTATTGGAGTATAATTGCTTTACAATGTTGTGTTGGTTTCTGCTATACAACAATGTGAATCAGCTATAAGTATGCATTAATCCCTCCCTCTTGGGGCTTCCCGCCCACTCCAGTGTTCTTGCCTGCAGAATCCCAGGGATGGTGGAGCCTGGTGGGCTGCCGTCTATGGGGTCGCACAGAGTCAGACACGACTGAAGTGACTTAGCAGCAGCTTGGGGCTTCCCCAATGGCTCAGCACGTAAAGAATCCACTGGCAATGCAGGAGACACAGGAGATGAGGGTTCAGTTCTTGGGTTGGGAAGATCCCCTGGAGGAGGAAATGGCAACGCACTCCAGTATTCTTGTCTGGGAAGTCCCATGGACAGAAGAGCCTGATGCGCTGCAGTCCAAAGGGTCACAAAGAGTCAGACACAACCAAACGACTAAGCACCTTCTCACCCTCCCTCTTGAGCTTCCCTCCAACACCCTCTACCCCGCCCTCCGCCCCACCTCACCCATCTAGGTCATCACAGAGCAACAAGCTGAGCTCCCTATGTTATACAGCAGTTTCCCACTAGCTATCTATTTTACACATGGTAGTGTATAAACGACAAGGCTATTCTCTCAATTCATCTCACCCTCTCCTTCTGGTCTTACATTTTTAATTTGCCTTTTTATTGGCAAAAGTCTTTTTCCATGGGTAAATAGCAAAACCCTTAATAACAAAAGTTTTACAATTTAACCAGTTTAAACAGTACAGTCCCAGAGCAGTTAACAATTGACTTTATTTAAATTGTTACATGAGCATATTGGAGTCTCATAGTAATGCTAAGACACACAAGGTTCTAGAATTACTGACCTTATTGTACTTAAGAAGAAACCAATGCCCAGTAGACTGTCTACACTCATGAAGGACAGAATCCAAACTCTTCGCAAGGCCAGAATTAGAGCTCAAATCGTGACTCCCTCCCCAGAGTCGATGCAGCACCCTCACGGCCTTCACTCCCCACAAAGCTTGTGACCACAAGAACTACTCCCTTAGGAGACTGGGGATGTATTCCATCCACCCCGGTACTCCCACATCCAGCCCCCTGCCTCACATACAAAATGTGCTCAATAAATATTCCCTGCATTGAACCAGGCAGTTGAGCACAGGGGAAGTGAGTCAGCCTGCTCTGAGGGCCAGGTCTCCCTCTCCTCCACTAGAGGAGAGTGTTCCCAAGTCAGGTAGGCTTCAAGATGGTCTCAAGGGCAGGGGGAGACTGGCGGGCTCGCTGGGTCTGGGAGTCATTCACCTGAGGCCCATAATGGGCTTGGAGAGGTCCACCAAGCCCTGGAATTGTGGGAAATCACTTTTTGAATGTGCATCTGTTTCTCAGGGAGAGGGCACAGTGTTCATCAGATATTCAAGGGGAGTAACCCCCAGCTAAGCTGAGGTCCAGCCAAACACAATGCCTTCTGTCCAGTGGTGAACAGTGGGGAGTGGGCAAAGCTGGGGCCAGAACCCAGGCCTCCTCATTTCCATTACGGGCCATCTCTCTATTACAAACTGCCCACCATGTGGCATATTTATGCTGATGACACTGTCCCTGAATGCTGCATTTCTACAACTCAGAAGGATGGTCAGACAGCTTTATAGCTTTATCGGAATCTGTTTTCCGCAGACCACAATTTTTTGTAATGGTAAAATATTTCTGACGTGATCTGGATCCATGCCTTTAATTCATCAGCCATCCATACAAATGTCAAGCATGCCAAACTAATTTTCTTTGAAATGATTTATCAGCCATATGAACACAAGTCATCCTGTCTGATCTCCAAAATTAAAACCACATTTCTCTTCAGAAAAGAATGAATGTGCAGTCCTGACAAACAGGATGCATTTTCATCAGTCTGGGATGAGCAGCCCTTTGTCAGGAAGCAGCATGGTGAACAGGAGGGCACTCCAGCCAGGCCTGCCACCTCCCTGCATCTCACCAACTCCACATCTGGCACCCAGTGCCTGGGGACTCCTTCCCAGTGCTGACCTTTAATAATGACAATAATCACCCATCTTTGGCCAAGCTGCAGGCAGCAGCTACTCTGTGTGTGCAGTGGAGAGGAGGAGAAGGCAGGGCTATGGCGAGGTGAGAGGGGTGATGGAGCAGAAGTAACATGCCTGCAGTGCAGTTTGACAGAGATACAAGTTCAACCCCTGCAAAGCCATGGAGCTAAATTCTTGGGAGGTAAGGAAATAAGCCAAGGGGGCCAGTCTAAAGGCAGGCTGCTAGCATGGTAGGATTCTATCCCAGGGAGTGCACTTGTACCCTGAGAAAAGTCTGGAAAGGAATGTCAACCAGAGGTCATTCACTTAGCTTCCTTCCAAAAGGATCCCACATCCCTCAACATCATTGGAAAGCTATGATTTCATGTTAGGGGTGCCCATTCAGAGCTCTGAAAGTCTCCCCAACACAAGTTACATTTTTTGGCAGCCTATAATATTCCTCAGTATTTTGTAACTTTGTCAAGGACTACCTCCGATAAGACTTTGGGGTTCTACTATCCAGAAAGAGGCTTCCCTGGTGGCTCAGATGGTAAAGAATCTGCCTGCAATGAGGCAGACCTGGGTTTGATCCTTGGGTTGGGAAGATCCCCTGGAGAAGGTCATAGCAACCCATCCCAGAATTCTTGCATGGAGAATCCCCATGGACAGAGGAGCCTGGGGGGCTACAGTCCATGGTGTCACAAAGAGTCAGACACAACTGAGAGACTAAGCACAGCACTGCACATCCAGAAAGAGATGGAGATTTTAAACTTGAGGATGCAAATACCAAAATGGATTTGGAGTTCCCCACTGCAATTCAGCCAGTTCTATTCCTTAAACTCCCTCAATAAAAGACTTCCCTCACCAACCAACCTCCAACATGACCTCACTCTTTATTCATGAGAAGTAACAGAGAGAATACTTTGAATAGGCACCAAACTACCATAAATGAATAAAATCCGCACCATGTTTTTCTATGTGTGGCACCTACACTACTGAGGATTTTAAGGAATTTGTTATGTATATTAAACCTGTGATTTCACCAACACCAAGCTGGAGGGAAAAAAGAATTGACTTAAAGAAAAAAATATTTTTAAATAAATTCAGGTATTTGGAAATGTGGCAGAAATCAGGACCTGGTACCCACAGGTCTGGGAGACACAGGACTGGAGGTGAGTTGGGAGATCCACACCCACTGCTCCTGCAGCCGCTGATGAGCACACACCACAGCTCAGCTGTGATGGGGGAAGGAAACAAAACATTCTTTGAGCAGCCACTCTGCAGACTTCAGGCGCCTTTCACGCATCATCTCGTTTAATTCTCACAATGATCCTGCAAAGCAGAACTAGTCTCCTCACTTGATACTCAGAAAAGGAGCGCACACACCTGGAATCCAAGTCTAGAGACAGAGCAATTCAATTAGAAGCCTGGTGCCCGCCCCCCCCCACCACCACCAACTCCATCCCCAAAGAACCAGGTGGGTTCCCTACCCACCACCAGGCTCCCTGTTCCACCCACACCAGAGATGGAGGTTTATTCTCAATGGAAATCAAACATAAAAGGTTCAAAATCCTGGTAAGCCAAGAGTAGCAAGGAACTAAATGTGGCAAAAAACTAACTAAATAAAATGACTTAAATAAAAGACTTCAGAGTGAACTCACTCCTGCACCTTGAATACCAGCAACCAGGTTTACATATCACTATGAATTCAGACAGTGAAAACACTAATTATTCACTTAATCAAAATTATGTCACAGTCATTACTGATTTAACCAAAAATTATGGAATAATTGTAGGGAAGATTGGGAGACAGAAGGTAGCATGGACAAAAGAAGAGGGATGGAGCCTAAACTGCTATCACAGAAGTCTAGAAATAATGTGAAATTGATATATTTGAAAATAGTGGTAAAAACTTAATTTTTGTCAATATGCAGGTAAACATCAAAAGAAACCATTAAGAGAGTAGAAAGTAATTGCCTCTTGGATGAGTATAGGAGATAGAGAAGAAAGGGGAAACTGATCTTTTTCTTTATAAGACTTATTGTACTATTTTAAAATTATGCACATGTGTTACTTTGATGAGTACTTTTAACTGAAAAAAAAAGAGGAAAGAAACACAGTGGGCAATGCAGATGTCCAAAGTAACAGATTTATAATCCCAGGAGTATGAACTGGGTCATCTGACTTGAAAATGTGGCTGAACCAATGTATTGCCATACTAGAGGGCATCTCAGTGGTGAATTATTCCCTCCCATTGCACAGAATAAGAAAGTATTACATTAAGAATGTGCTCTGCAAAGAGCCTTATACTTTTAAACTTGAGCTTTTCACATCCATCAGTATCCACTTAAACTTACAGTATCACTTTCCTTTGACACAAGAAGGAAACAGGCCCAGAGGTGGTGAGCAAGTTGCCCAAGGTGGCCCAGTAAAGTGAGCCACAGAGGCTTTCTCAGCTCTGTCTTTCAAACTAGATCCTAAGTTCCCAAGGATGGGGATCAAGCCATCTTTGCCAGCTCAAGCTGCTCTCCTCTATGACAGCCCTGAAGGCTGTGAGGTTTATTCACTGTCCGCTCACTCATCACAAACGTCTCCTTATTTTCCCTGCCAACATGGAGTCAGATGGTGGATCTTGCCTGTCTGTCCACCGTGAAGTTACGATGATGAGCACGTGGACTCTTGCTTACTGGCTGAGTCATGTCCAACTCTACCACAATCCCATGGGCTGTAGCCCACCAGGCTCCCCTGCCCAAGGGATTTTCCAGGCAAGAATACTGGGGTGGGTTGCCATTTCCTTCTCCAGGGAATCTTCCCGACCCAGGGATTGAACCCATATCTCCTGCATTGCAGGCAGATTCTTTAGCGCTGAACCACCAGGGAAGCCCCTTATCAAAGTCTGACTCATCTTTTAAGACCCATCTCATTTATATTATCTTCTCTGTGAAGCCTTTCGACACTTCCCTATGCTCACTTAAATACTTTCTTCTTGAACATTCTTACAATGTATTTTCATGACTCTCTCCCTCCCTCTTTTCTTTTTCTTTGGCTGCACTGCATGGCCTGCAGGATCCCAGTTCCATGACTTGTCAAACCCATGCCTCCTGCAGTGGAACCTCAGAGTCTTAACCACTAGACTGCCAGGGAAGTCCCTCATGACTCTTAGTTTCAGAGCTTCCCCTCATCTTTACAATCCTAATGTCTAGGGTCACATGTCTAGTGCATTAGTAAAGCTAAAAAAGTGAATCTATGAATGAATGAGTGATTGATTCATTGAAAGAATGAATTAATCTTAGCTCAGAGATGAAAAACTTATTGAGACAAGTAGAATGTCACATATTATATATCTCTCACTAAATTCAGGACAGTGCTTTGTGCCTACTAAGTATTCAATAAATATTTATAGATTGAACACATTAATTCATCAAAACACAAAATAGTTCTTTAATCCTTTGTTTCTTTCCCTTAGTCATTCTTTTTTTTTTTTCCTTAGTCATCCTGACTAAGTCATCACTACTTCTGGATCCTCTTTTCCTGGCCAAAGACCAGACCTTTTTTTTTTTTTTTTTTTGGCCAGAATCTCAGTTCTACAACCAGGGACCAAACCTATGCCCCCTGCAGTGGAACCACGGGACCACAAGGGGAGTCCCACGGCCCAGACCCTTTAATGTGCTCCTATCACTGCTATGTAAGACTTAGGTGGTCGAGTACAGAAACACAACAGTTTCGTCTCTACACACAGATCAAACCACCCATAATGCAGTCCTTCTCAAACTCTTGTCCAAGCCCACATACATATTCTAAACACAGCCTTTTGAAGTCTCATCTCCCCCCGCTTACATAGGACTTTGGAGACAGACTTCCAAGTTCAGGCACCAACTGTTGACCTCCAGCAACTCACTCACCCTCTCTGTCAGTCAGTTCCTCCTCCAAGTGGAAATAACATTAATGCCTTACTGCTCACAACTGTAAGGGGTCCAACTGAGAGAATCAGCATGAGTCATTTCACCTGCCTCTTAAATATTCTTCAAGACTCAGCTCAGGCATCGCCTCCTCTAGGAAGCATTTTTGGTTTTTGTTTTTTTCAATAATAGAAGACGTTTATCAGTTTTCACAATCAATAGCCAGATGAAAAAATAAAAGATCCTTATAATTGCAAGCCATAATGGAAACATGATTAACCTAACAATATAAAATAATTACATAAAATTTGGGGGGTGAGTGATGTGGTAAATGGAAGTACATGCATGCTTATGTTTTCATCTGCCCAGCCAGTCTTTATCTTTTGGTTTGTACATTTAATCCACTTACATTTACGGTAAGGTAATCATTGATAGGTATGATCCTATCACCATTTTCTTAATTATTTGGGGTTTATTTTGTGTAGGTCTTTTCCTTCTCTCATGTTTCCTGCTTAGAGAAGTGTATTTCTTGTAAAACTGGTTTGGTGGTGCTGAATTCTCTTAACTTCTACTTATCTGGAAAGCTTTTAATTTCCCCATCAAGTCTGAATGAGAGTCTTGCTGTATAGAGAATTCTTAGTTGTAGGTTCTTCTATCTCCTTAAATACATCCTGCCATTTCCTTCTGGCTTGTAGAGTTTCCGCTGAGAAATCAGCTGATAACCTTACTGGAGTTCCCTTGTATGTTATTTGTTGTTTTCCCTTGCTGCTTTTAATATTTTATCTTGGTCTGTAAATGTTGTCAGTTTGATTACAATGTGTCCCAGTGTGTTCCTCCTTGGGTTTGTCCTGCCTGGGACTGAGAAGCACTTTTGGGTACATCCACCCTCCAGCCCACAGAGGGTGGGCTGGAGGCCCACCTGGCACACAGCAGTAGCTCCATAAATATTTAGCCAGTCAATATTTAATGAGAATTTCCAAAAGAAAGGAGAATCCTCAAGGCCCAAAAGAAGAAGGATGACCTACTGAAACGACAGTGGGAAGGCCGATCTTCGGTAGCCCGGGGAGCCTGCCCAGGACACCCTTTCCCCACCAGCTCACGGATGTAGGGGGCTGCCTCTTTCACTGACACTGGGACTCGTTCTGCTACCTATGAGGCTTTCAGTGAGACCTGCCTGCAGTTTCTGGGTATGTGCAAACCTCAGTGAGGCAGCCTCATTAGCTGATGGGTTGCAACAAGGTGGTACCATGACAATAACTCGTGCCTTTGAAATAATTGGTGCCTGGAGACCAAGTGTTCAGTTCAAGATAAAGTGGCACAAGGCAGGTCCCCATCACCCCAGGAGACAGGCCAGGGAAACCTGAACTGCCATCAATCCCCAGCTCCCCCAGGAAAAGCAGAATTCAGCATGATTGTGTCTGGCATAAAGCAATGTCTCTGGCCTTGGATCATTAACTTATATGGCTCATGAAAATACAGTAACAAATCTGAAATATTTGCTTAATTCATTTCTGTGCCCCTATCCCCTCTAGTAGCTTCTCATAGGATATGCAGAACACACCCTTCTCTCAGGAAGACAGAAACAAATCTTTGGGGAAATTATAAGAGTAAATAAAGCAGGAGTCACCAGGAGACTGAAGCTAAACAAATACTCCACAAATCTAATTGATTCTCTGGTTTGGAAATTTGGCAGATTAACAGGGTTTCATGGTGATTTTATGGATAATATTTCCATAATTTCTTACTGGTTAAGTGATCAATAAAAATCTAATACTACAGCACCTGTTTATTCTTGAAAATGAACGAACAGCATTAAAAACACATAATGATGGCTTCCAAACGTACCAACCTGCAATAACCTGGAGACTGCGGACAGAACAGAGAGACCAACCTGGTGGGTGCACCGTGCAACAAACCATGTGGCTCTCCCAACTGCCTGACACTGCAGACAGCTGGGGAAACCCAAGATGGCCAGAGGTTTTAGCCAAATGAATGGGTGGGGGAGGGCCATCTGTGTACCAGTGAACCCAAAGGGTACACACGGGAGGTATGGAGAAGATGCATGTGTGCCGGGAGATGTGCACGTATCGTCAATATTTCAGTAAACTGCTGATTTTCCCTAAAAGTTCTATTTTTCTGAGCACAGCAGCCCACATAGAATGCTGAAAGTGATGCCAGAAAGTGTTTGAAATAAACCAGGGGTGAGGATGTCAAGGAAAGATTGCATAATGTAACCATGATAACTAAGAGTTACTGAGAGTTAGGTATTGTGTGTGGAAACCAAGAGCTCTTTTAATTCTAGCAAACCTACCAGGAAGTATCCAGAGCCCAGGTTCTTCACTGCTGGGCTATACTGCCTCTTTAAACATTAAAAAAAAAAAAAAAAAAAACTGTGCCTCTGTTACCAACGTTGACAAACGACTCTGTGCAGAAGCCCACCACCAATAGAGAGCTCCCAACCGGCTGTGGTCTGGGGTGAAGACCACAGACCATTTGCACTGGAGAGGGAAGATCCTGACAACAACAGAGGAAAGCTTTGTGTAGGGGTTACAAGTCAACTTTTTCAAACTGCATTTTTCAAATCAACATGCTATTATAAAAATATATGAAATGAATCACCAGTCCAGGTTCAATGCATGATACAGGATGCTTGGGGCTGGTGCACTGGGATGACCCAGAGGGATGGTACATGGAAGGAGGTGGGAGGGGGCTTCAGGATGGGGAACATGTGTACACCCGTGGTGGATTCATGTTGATGTATGGCAAAACCAATACAATATTGTAAAGTAATTAGCCTCCAATTAAAATAAATAAATTTATATTAAAATATATATATTTTTTAATAAGGAATAAAGACATCACAATACTTGCTAACTCTGGGAAAGTCCACCTAATTTTTCTTCTGACCCCACTATCTCTGAGGTCAATTTTCCCTGGAAAGCAACAGAATAACTTTCCAATCTGTCAGAATTGTCTGCTGCTGCTGCTGCTGCTAAGTCGCTTCAGTCGTGTCCAACTCTGTGCGACCCCTAGACGGCAGCCCACCAGGCTCCCCCATCCCTGGGATTCTCCAGGCAAGAACACTGGAGTGGGTTGCCATTTCCTTCTCCAATGCATGAAAGTGAAAGTGAAGTCGCTCAGTCATGTCTGACTCTTCACAACCCCATGGACTGCAGCCTACCAGGCTCCTCTGTCCATGGGATTTTCCAGGCAACAGTACTGGAGTGGGGTGCCAACTACAGATAAGCTGGCTCATCTGCAAAGGTCTGGTTTGCACACATAGACTGTAAGGTGGGCATGATCTTCTCGCCTCTTTGTTGGCAACTGTGTGTCACATGGCTGTGGCCATGTACCTGGCAGCCTCTAGCCAGCTCAGACTATCTACCACTCACAGGGTGGAAGAGGACACTATTCCTCATGCAGCCCCAGCGTAGGCCAATCTTCAGTGCCTGTCCCCAGGGGCAGAGACTGCACCCAGGAGCCTATGGTAACCCCAGGCAGCCTGCAGGTTCCCACAATACAGGCAAATGACTAAGGGAAAGAGCCTCATTAGTACTGGAGCTTCCACAGAGCAAACACTCAAGCCAGTTCTGCATGACAAGATTCTCAAATGGACAAAGGGACCATTGAGGTCTGCAAGGAAGCTACATGGAGGGTTGACCCCCACCTGTGCCCAAGAGATGCTTGGTCCTGCCTTGTCCATCCCATCCAGCCAAAACAGCCCATCTGCAAGATGCACTGCATTTCCTAGGAAGGAGGGCCTTTGAGTTACAACCCATTACTCCTACTTGGAGGAGTCAAGAGGAAGAGCTTTTACCATAACTGGGTTTCACAGAGAGTGCAGAGGGTGAGCACTGCGGTGGCCAGGAACCCTCAGCACAGCACTCACAATTTCAGAGGGCCCTTGAGAAGACTTAGGCTCCACTCCCAGCCAGGGAGCTGGATGCTATGTGGGCAAACACACAAGCTCAGATGCTCCCAAGAACAGCTGGCAAAGAGGGAGGAAAGGAATGGATCAAAGAGAAGGAAGTCCAGCTCCAGATAAATCAGGGGTGTTCCCTCTTCCCAGAGGGAGATCCTTGCACAGCTGCTTACAGACTCAACCAAGGGAGCCCATGCTGGAGACCCCACCCCACCCATCCCCTAGTGTGCTGCCTTTGCTGGGAAGAGTCAGTGGGTGGGTGTGGGGCAAAGAGAAGAGAGGATCTGTCTCCCGTCGAGGCTGCAGTGCATCCTTGCACCACACCCAACACGGAACCAGGGGCCGGGAACCAGAGGCCATCCCCGGTGGTTCTAGAAGGCCCAGTCACCAGGGGAGGTGTGTACCAGTCCCACTCGTGGGAACATTACGGCTGGAGAAAAAGCAGCAGTGCTGGAGGAGTTTATATCTTCTCATTGTTCTAATAGAGAAGAAACAGGCTAACCCAAGGGGCCGGGGGAAAGTTGGCAAAATGAGAGCTAATAAAAGCAACATTTATCCTGTGCTAGCCATGCACTGGCTCCACCTCCATCACCTTATTTACTCCTCAGAATGACCCTGCAGCTCCTGCTATTAACATTCTTGTCTGGAAAACGGAGGTTTAGAGGTTATATGACTTGCCCAAGGCCACACAAAAATGGCTTCTAACCCTCTGAGATCTTAAGGTTTGAGCTTCAGGTTTGTCTGGGAAGAAAGGGGCACTATGAGGAAGCACATTTTTTAGTGTTTTCTCAGAAGCATTTCTATCTCCTACCCCAGGAGCTCTGAGGAGTCCCATCTGTTCATGAAGATTTCACCTTGAGGCCAGCACAGAAAAACTCAGGAAGACAGGTTACAAGTGCCATGCTGTTGTGTCTACGAGAAAATAGACCCATTTATCTCAGTTCCCCTGAGTCAGAGGGGGTTTGCATTTGTTTCAGGAGAAGCTGTTTGGTTTCTCTTGGAAAAGCTTTTAGGAAAACATATTCTAGTTCTTGTGAGATTAATCTGCTTACAGGCATTATAACAAAACAGACCCAAACATCGCCCCCCAAAATGAAATTAAGGAAGAAAGCACTTCGCAGGTTGGAATTTAGTCAGCGTTTTTAAATGCCGCTTTTTATTGACAACCATCTGGAGTGGAGATGAGGTGTGTTTTATGCCACTTGGCCGAGGTGATGGTTGGCCCATACTATTTCACATATGACTAGTTAATTTTCTATTAGTAAGTAGGGATGGAGGTGCAAAGCCACACAATCCTACTAGACACCACAGTGTGAACACTAGGCTCCCAACAGAGCCCGAGGGGGTAAGAACTCAGCATGTCCCCAAAAGAGATGACACGAAACCACACTGAGTAAGGCAGAACTTGGGAATCACATTGTATTTCAGCAAGTAGAAGAAAAGTGTCCGATTCCAAGAGAAATTGCTAATGGAAATACGACAAACGAGAAAAATTGCATTTTAAATAATACAGATCCAGGTTCAGGAAACGACTTGGAACAGTACAGTGCAGGGGAGAGGCCCAATGATTTTACCTGGAGATTCTCCTCCAAAGTGGGAGATACATTCAGTGTGGACCAAGACCTTGTCAGAACTATTGATCTACAGCAATAAAGAGCTGAGATATCCTCAGAGAGGGTCTGAAACCACAGGCTCATTTTATGGCTGCTGATACTGAAGCCCAGAAATGTGTAAGCAGTGACAGAGCTGTATAAACTCAGAACTGGAGCCACCTGCATGTGTCCCATCCCCTCTCTTTCCCCACTTCCTCTTTGCTATGTTGAATAAGGACGCTACCCCCTTCATCCTCAGTAACAGAGGAAGAGAGAAAGTGACAAGACCAAGTGAGAAGACCATGTAGGAAACAAGATCAGGGGAAAGTCCTGGAATCCTGGCCCTCCCACCTCAGGCCGCATTGCACCCAGGCTGCCACTTCCTCTGGTGAGCTCCCCTCCGGGTGGCACTCACCAAGATGGGAAAACCACTCCCTATTTCCACCATTCTTAGTTTTAAGCACCTCAGAGCTCAAGGCAAACACGCCATGATTTCAGCAGCATCCAACAACAGACACTGGTTACTATTCGCTGTGTGCCAGGCATTGTTCTAGATGCCTGGGATAAAATGGTGAACACAACAAAGACCCTTGTCATTGCAGCATACACATTTCAGCAGAGAGAGGAGGCAAATAATAAACATGTTAGAGAAAACATATATTGTGTTTAAATGGAATAAGTACTATAGAAAAATATGGAGCCAGGTAAGTTGTGAGCAAATACAGAAGGTGAGCAAGTGTGAGATGCAATAATAAATGACATGGTAAAGGGAGGTCTTGCTAATAAGGTGAGATCTGAGCCAAGATATACAGGAAGTGATGGAAGTAGCCAAGAGGTATCTTGGAAAAGAGCTTCCACAGAGATTGAGCAAAGGCCCTGAGATCTGGCACATTCAGGGGACAAGGAGGTCAGTACAGCTGGAACAGAATAAGTGAGGGAGAGAGGAGGAGACCAGCTCAGAGAGGCCAGGAGGCCAGATCATGATGGGCCTGTAGGATGGTGAGCTTTGTGGCTTTTCTTCGGAGACAAATGTGGAGAGATTGCAACACTGTGAGCGAAGGAGTGAAATGGTCTGCTATGTTTTAAAAGGACCAGTCTGACTCCGGAGCTGAGCAGTGCCAAGGGAGCAGCGAGGATGCAAAGGAAAAGAAGGCAGGAAGGACTGTGGGAAGGTGTCTGCAGTAGCCCAGAGACAAGACATCAGCTCAAGCCAGGACAGGAGTAACAAGAACAGACAGGCAGTCAATCACTGGGCATAAATACCTCCACTCACTGTGGCTGTAGGGTCACAAACTCAAATGCCAGGTGGGGCCAAACTGATGAATTAAGCAAAGCACATCAGGTGGAAACAGAAGTGAGTTGACAGAGAAGGTGCTCATGCCCCATTGGAAGGGGCAGCCACTGTCACACTAGCCAACTATTTCCTTAATGGACCACAGGCCCCTGAGGCCATGTCCGAGGATTTTCCAAGAGAAACAGGAAATCCAGATACATAGGGTTTTGGATGGCATCTTCTAATTTTTTAATGTTAATATCTGATTAAAAAAAATTTTTTTAATATACTGTCCAAAAGAACACATCTGAGAGGTGGGCGTAACCCATCGGTTTGTCACCTCTGGTGCACTGACAGAAGCAGTTTAAACAGTCATTGAAAAACTGGCCAAATAACAGCTGAAGAGTTACACCACATGAGCACTCTCCACACAGTTACATTTCCAGGTGCTCACGGTTTTATCGTCAAGAATACCTCCATCAGTCACTTTGAACCTGGCTGTAAACACAGCAAGCACTGACAAAAAGAACCAGAAGGCTAAGTCCTTTGAGGTAATGCTCTTAATAAATATTTGATAATTAGGAAAACAAAGACATCACAATCTTACCAAAGATGCAAGGAGCCTCTGTCACATGCGATGCTAGAACACATCATCAGAAACCTCATCTAAGACAAGTTTTTTACAAAGCGTTGGATGCAGAGCTCAGAAGTTATCCTGAACTGAAAGAAGCTAATGTCTAAATCCATCGCTGTCAGGTCAAGAATGCAAAATCAACCTGCGATGATTCTACAAGCATCCATGGGAAGGAAGAGGGAAATCCCCTCATCAATTCATATAATTACTGACAATGCACATAATGAGCTTATTTTAGTCCCATAAATCAGCTGAACTACAAGTCATCATGTCTCTGAAAGGGGAGAGAAGCCTGAGGTGTGCTTTGTAGAAGGGCCAAGGGAAGGAGGCAGAAGGCAGACAGACAGATGGCAACTGTTTCTCACATGGCCTGCCCTCCAGGCATAAAGGGGGGTGTTCCCAAGGGCAAAGCAGGGACAAGGGCCACCTCCCTACAGCCCCCCATCCCATCCTTCTCACCAGGAACAAGCCAAGGAGCTGCCCTGATCCCCACTGGTATAAAGGGAGCTCCTCCTGTTGCCCCCCGCCACCTGGGAGGGGGGCCAGATTTCCCCCCAACAACCCAGGGCAAAGGACCACCAGGAACAAGCCGGTTGACAAGGCCCACACTGCAGAGGCCAAGGAAAGACATAAGTCTGGCTAATTCCTTTCCCAGTTTAGCCAAACACAGTAAAATTCCTAATTTGAGAGGACACATCTTTATTCATAGTTAGAAAAGCAAGGAACACACAGCTGTGCTGTGGATCAACCATGCAGCCTCACCACGCCTCCGGGAGCACAGATCAGGTAAGCCAAGTCACCCACAGGCTTCCTGCAAGAGCCGGGCCCCAGCTCTGTGTTTCCCAATCTGGCCCCACTGAGAGGAGAGAGAAAACAGATGCTCCTGTGGCCAGGCAGGATCCTGACCCCATCACCCCTGAAATTCAGTAACCCCGGTAAGCTGTTGCCCTCCAGGCTCCTGCCCCACTCCTACTGAGAAGACGTCCACAGTTCCAGGAGGCAAAATGAGGAGATGCAGTTTACCCACTGCAGGCGCCCAGCAACTCTCCACGGATAGGAACCCGCAGCCCCAGGCCAGGCGTCCTCATAAACACAGCCTCTTCCAAGGGCAGTCACTCTTAGACACACAGAAGTGGCATCAGCCCTGGTGCTCCATGCCTGTGCCAGCTGCCATCGGTGCTAAAGACATCTGCAGGAAGGTATTAAACCTGGGATTGAGAAGCATGTCAGATTCCACCAGGAGCAGCCAGGCCAGCAGGAGTGGATGCCTGCCCACCCTCCTGAAGGCAGCTGATACGACTGGGAGCCATGACAGATCACCAATTTCCAGACAGCTCTACTGTGTCAGTGCTTCCTGGCTGAGCATGCAATCCATCTTGAGCATCAGGTGCCAAGGGACTGTCGCCATCAGCAGAAAGCCCATTTGGATTCAAAGCCTCTGCCCTTCTACTTAGAAGGCTTCCAAGAGGACAACTCTTCAGAATCAGAGGCAGACTCAGGAAGGGCGCGGAACACTCAGCAGGCACTGTGATTAGGGCAGAGCTCACATTTTCCACTGATGTCTCCAAGGGAGGTTTAGTTAGGTGCTAAGAACACAGGCTGTGGTTTCATATCCCAGGTCTTTTATTGATACTTTCTGGCTGAGTGACTTTGGGCCAGTGATTGAACTGTGCCTTAGTATTCATCTCTGTAAAATGGAAATAATTACAGTACTTGCCATGTTGGGTTGTTATAAGGATTAAATGAATTATTCAAGTAGGTGCTTCGATAGCCTAAGTATGAATGTTACCTACCATTAGCTTCTGCTGTTATATCAATTTTACATGGAGGAAACAGAAGCTCATGGGGAAAAGTAATTTTCCTGAGGCCAAAAAGCTAGTAAGTGGCAGAGCTGGGTCCTGAACTGAGGTCTCGCCCTTAACCACTGTGAAACGTTAACAGCATCTTGAGATGCTGCTGAAATGGGGTTGAAATACACTCAAGAAGCACTAACAGCTTAATTATATCAGTGAAATATGTACTGGTGCAGGGCATACTTTCACAGTCTGGGAAAAGACATATACGATCTGGACTTCAACTCCAGGGCTGTCACTTTAAGCCAGCTCTTGTCCAAGGAGAATGGGCCTTTCAGAGCCATTGATCTTTTTTTCTCTAGGGCAAGGTGACAACACTGTGCTTTTGTGCTTTAAGCTACATTTCACAATTGAGGAAAAACTTAGGAAGAGACAGGAGCCAGAGAAAGGGCAGCAGTGACAGGCTTAACCCAGAGGGCAGGATGTTACAGTAAAAATTACACCTGCCTGGGACCCAGGCCCCCCAGGGTTCTCGCAGGCATTTACTAGGTGTTGCAGCTGACAAGGGAAATGGTGATCACATTAGGGAATGACGCACTGGTCCCAGCAGACAGTGACCCAGGGATACCTAAATCCTGTTCAGGCCCACTGAGGATATGTCAACCATGTCCCAAGTCCACTGATGTCCAAGAAGAGAAAGCACGCCCCTTTGCTGGGACCAGCATCACCATATAAGCCCCACCTCTGGAAACTAGTAACTCCTAAGTGTTCTTGACCTTGAAATGCATCAATCCTTGCCCTCCTCCTCAACAATGAAGAATTTATATTTGACTCCAACCTACCTTTGGAAAAAAGTAAGAAAAGGAAGAGGGGAAAGGCTTTGAGCTCCCAGCTATGGCCAACATGTAAGGAAGACACTCTCTGGATCCTATTTACTTTATTTTTCAGACTGCGTGATTTTTAAGGTCATTTGCGGCTCATACATTCTCTGATTTTGCATCGTGGTAGAGGATACCAGGTAAACCCACCAAGGACTGATTCCCCTGGAAAGCAGAACAAGATGTCAAAGAAAAAAAAAAAAAAAAAAAAACATGAATCCTGGCATGAAACAGATGGGGGGACATTCCATCCCTACTCCACTAGCTGTGTGGCCTTGGCCATGCTTCCTAGACTTTCTGAGCCTCAGCGTCCTCAACTGTAAAATGGGAGGATAAATCCACCCTCCTCCCCGGGTGGTGAGTAGATGGATGGGTACACAGTGGGTCCACCACTGTGCCTGACACACAGCTTATGTTCAAGCAAGGTCAGTCCCATCTCCTCCTCAAACCCTCTCTCAAAGATGTACCTCATAACACAGTCAACTAGACTCCTGAGCAGGAACTTCCAAGTCTGAGGGGACCCACACTACCTTCAGACCCCCAAAGTGTCATGATAAGTCTCCCCAACCCCATCCAGGAAACGCCAGACATGGTCCAACCACCTCCCCTTCCTTCAAGAGGAGTTCCCTTTCTTCATTCAAAGTCTGGAAGGAGGCAATACTGTTGAAACACCAAGAGGGTGAGGGTGAGTTCAAGTCCTATTCGTCATCCCCTTCATAGGACACCTGAGGAGAAGGGCTGAACAAAAGCATGAGCTCAGGGAAATCTAGATCCACAAACAGTGTACAGGGCAAGAGGCAGGCTGCATTAAATACACTGGCATGAGGCTCCCAAACCTTCATGGGATTGAACTGAAGGCCAGAGGACATCAGGTGAGGTGGTCTGTCCAAGTGACTCAGAGTACAGCTTGCCTCAGATCCCAAATCTGCCACATCCTCACTGTGTGAGGCTCTGTTTTCCTTTCTGTAAAATGGCATAATAGTACCCACCACATAGGGTCATTGTGAGGGCTGGGCTGATGCACACAAAACACTCAGCACACAATCAATAACTACATGGATAAGAGGCATAGAGCAGCAGCCCAAGGAAGACCAGCGGTCGTGTTAGCATCATTGGGTTGGTAACATTAGTTTTGTTCTGCTTTTTCATATTCCTCTGTCTCTCTGTCAGTCTAGAAGTTTGTACATGCAAGTACCCTATTCATACCCATACATCCATACATACATGTATGGATATGAGAGTTGGCCTATAAAGAAAGTTGAGCACTGAAGAATTGATGCTTTTGAACTGTGGTGTTGGAGAAGACTCTTGAGAGTCCCTTGGACTGCAAGGAGATCAAACCAGTCAATCCTAAAGAAAATCAGTCCTGAATATTCATTGGAAGGACTGATGCTGAAGCTGAAGCTCCAATACTTTGGCCACCTGATGCGAAGAGCTGACTCACTGGAAAAGACCGTGATGCTGTGAAAGACTGAAGGAAGGAGAAGAAGGGGATGACAGGGGATGAGATGGTTGGATGGCATCACCGACTCGATGGACATGAGTTTGAGCAAGCTCTAGGAGTTGATGATGGACGGGGAAGCCTGGAGTGCTGCAGTCTATGGGATCGCAAAGAGCTGGACATGACTGAGCAACTGAACTGAACTGAACCCCATTCACTCGGTGGTTCAACATCTGCTAAGTTCTAGACTCACTAAGCAATGGCACCCCACTCCAGCACTCTTGCCTGGAAAATCCCATGGACGGAGGAGCCTGGTAGGCTATAGTCCACGGGGTCGCTAAGAGTTGGAGATGACTGAGCGACTTCACTTTCACTTTTCACTTTCATGCAATGGAGAAGGAAATGGCAACCCACTCCAGTGTTCTTGCCTGGAGAATCCCAGGGACGGGGCAGCCTAGTGGGCTGCCATCTATGGGGTCACACAGAGTCGGACACGACTGAAGCGACTTAGCAGCAGCAGTAGCAGCAGCAGCAGCCTCACTAAGAGTTGCCTGGCCCCTGGGGAACTAATGGGTGAATGAAAACACAGTTTAGCCCAGTTCAGCATTTCAGGCCAGGGGATTAGGGGAAGAGATGCCAAGCTGAATCAGATCAGGATGGTCTTACAATGGACCCTTGTGAGCTGCTTGCTATCCCTTGGGGCCTTCATTGCCTCCCTTGGCACCACCACACCTCAAATCATCACATCAGTACATAGCTACCTTTTCAAGTCTTCCCATTTTATACCCTGATTATCATGCCCCTGATATTCAGTGTTCACAGGCACTTAATCAAGATGCTAGGCTGGTTTATTACAACATCTTCCAGCTGATATATTTCCTCTTATCTGGGAACTCCACCATCGTGCCTGTTAGTGTTTAAAAAGATCATTTCGAGGTATCATTTCGCTTGTTCCCGATGATAATTAATTTTAAGAACTTATCAAGATGTTAAGGGGTACCAGCCCTTGGGAACTGATGGCCATGAAGGTTTATCATGACAACCAGGCCTTTTTAAGATGTTATAAGCAGGCTGGCTGCAGGAGGCAGGGTGAAGGCTGCTTTTCGATAACCGTCTCAGTGGCTGCATGGATCATTGCCATTGGGCTCTGTTATTAGTTTCATTATTCCAGACAAGTTCTGCTTTGTGCTCATTGGATAACTGCCTACAAAAATGTCTCTCTCTTTTTTTTTTTTTAAATGGAGCCAGCAAGTATTAGAGACCAAGCCCCACATAGCCTAGGGCACATTCCAGAGAGCCGGCATGCACAGTGGGTGCTGCCTTTGCTGTCCATGGCCCTCACCATGAGCTCTAGTTAGGAAGGGCGTGTGTGGGTCAGCACTCTGAAGGGTACAATCAGAGACATGCCCGGCACAAAGGAGGGCGCTCTTCTCTCCTCAGAGGCCAGAATGGAGAGGTGCGTGACTGGAGGAGGGAGGGAGAAAAGGGTGCACAGGGTGGGAGAGGCAGAAACGCTGCCTGAGAAGGACACCAGACCCCCAGACGATCCCACCAAGTTCAGAAGCCACAGAAGGGTGCTTCCTAGCATCTTCCACAGTCCAGTCACAAATGCCCTTGTTCCTGGTACCAGTGGCAGCATGGATTCCAACAGGAAGGTCCTTACCTGGCCCCTTCTTACAGACCAGGCACAGTGCTGGGGATACTGAGGATTCAGGGGAGAACAGCAAGGTCCCTGCCATCAAAGTCCAGCTGTGACTGAACACAAGTCCACGTGCCAGATGCACAGTGAGGCCAAGCCAACCAAAACGTCAGAGTTTGGAGCAAAGAAAGCTCTATCGCAAGATTCTGCAAGAAGAATGGGTAGCTCACACCTCAGAAACCCTAAACTCCCCAAAGGCTATCAGCAAAACATTTTTTAAGGCCAGGTGAGGGACTAGCATCCAGGGTCTGTGATCAGCTTGTGCACAATTCTCTGATTGATGGTGAGATAACAGGGTGGTTAATTGAACATCATCAATCTTCAGAGGCCAGTAGGCCTGAGGGCTATGTGTTCATGGCCACCAAGTAATTCATTTCTTCCATTTGGTGGGGGTTTTAGTATCTGTAAGACAACTCGGAAAATGTGCATCTGATACTGTTATCTGGGTACTTCAGAGAGGAGCTACAGCAGAGGACATGGAGGGGGGTCTATCCCAGAAAGGCCCCACAGGGTCCTGCTCAGCTACACAGCTGGGGACACACACCAACACACACAACAGGGTGCTGCACAAGCAGCTGAGAGACCTATTTAACCCAGACTGAGATTTAGCCAAGGCTTCAAGTTTAATTTGCTGTTCAAAGGATATTAAGTTTAGTTAGCACTGGCTATTCACAAAGACACCCAGAAGATGGTACTAACTCATGCTGCCCATCTTGGATGGGTTAGAAAAAGATATCCCATGCCACAGCATCTCTTTCCTGGGCTTCCCAGGTGTCTCTAGTGGTAAAGACTCTGTCTTCCAATGCAGGATACATGGGTTTAATCCTTAGGTCGGAAAGATTCCCTGGAGCAGGAAATGGCAACCTACTCCAGTATTCTTGCCTGGGAAATCCCATGGACAGAGGAGACTGGCAGGCTGCAGTCCACAGGGGTGCAAAGAGTTAGACATGACTGAGTGACTGAGCACACACATGGTCCCAGACCAAGAGGACTCTGAGCCAGGGCCTGAAGGATGGGTCAAGAGCATCCACAGAAACGGGGCAGAGCAGAGAGATGAGCATGTTCTCGGGGCAGGAGGCAGGACAGAGTTTGTTCATATGGCTGGAGCAAGCCTGTGAGAAGCAGAAAGAGAGGTGGTACCAAATCACCCAGGGCCTTGCCCGGCTCCTTGAGAGTTTGGACTCTACTCTGAACAACACAGAGTCCTGGAGGATTTCAAGAACAATGAAGACAACTGGTAACTAACATGCGGTTCTGGAACGAACCCTGGACTCAGAGCAAGGAGGCCCAGACTTGCACACACTCCGCCGCTTGCCAGCCGTGTGGTTTCGGATGACTTGCCTCCCCTCCCGAGCCTCATTTCATCATCCATAATATAGGGTGAACCAAAACCAGACCCTGATGGCCTCACCAGGGTATGTGAAGCTCCAAGCATCAAAGGAAAGCAGTGTGAACCACAGTGGGTCAAACCAACACAATGTGATCATGACCATCCCCAGAACACCCAAGTCTCACTTCATCCCATCATTCTAGCCTCTCCAGGGAAAAAAATCTATTTTAGATCCAAAAACAGAAATAAGTGTTGAGTGGGAGCCTCCACTGCTCTCTCCAGTCCTCACGTTCATAAGAAAGAGGAGGTTTGCACGACTAATGCAGCCATCAAGGAGAAAGAAGAACTCGGGACAAGAGGCACTCAAGGATTCTGTGACACTAAGATCCCCGCCCAGGCACAGGAAGAGGACAGACTCTTCCCCAGTTCCCCACATCAGGGGAAGCCTGGGAACATCCGTGGAGTCTTCACCTTGGCCTGGGGCCCAAGGCAGGAAGTGTGTGCTGCCTTTTCAAAGGCCTCAAGCAAGAGGCTTGTGAGGGAGACAAGCACAGGAGACCTAAATCTCAAAAGAAACTGGAAAACAAGAGACTCTAAGCACACTTTGATTAGATCTCTGCATTCCAGCATAGAAAGTTGACCAAAATCTGACATTAAATGGAAAACATGGTACTTTTGAACACAATGTGTTTAGTAATATCCTATTCTTATAAATTCTTAAGAGTTCACTGTTTGGGGTGTTATATCAAGATACTTACAGGCATCATCATCTCATTTAAACCTTTATGGGACAGGTATCTACTATTACCTCATTTTGTAACTGAGAACATGAGTTCAGAATTCTCCCAGACAGTTTGCTGAATACAGAACTGTACTGTTTCCCATGGATGAGTACAAGCACTCAGTCTATCCCGAGGTTTTTCTCCCAAGAACACTCTTCATTCTAAACATTAAATCTCAAAAAAATTAAAATATACACACAAACACTAATTCTCTTTTGTTTGTAGAAAAATAACCACTCACACCAGCAAGAAAATATACACATATACATCATAACCCATGATTTTATTAACTTCCTTTATTTCAAAAGTGACTTTGCTACTTCATATTTTTAATAAGTTGATAATCAATGGGTGAGTGGGCAGATGGTTGGAATTCATATTCACACATCTGGGTAGCTCCAGCTGATCTTGGCCTGCCTCCCTGAAGGTTCTTCTTTGCCACACCTACTCACTCGTAGCTCCTAGACTGAGCTTCATCCAACCCAGGCATAAATCATAGCCCTCCAACCAAGACCTGAGCTATATTCTTGGCATCCCTGAAACCACAACCTTTGGAGGGAGCTGTGCCACATCCAGATTTCACAGTCTTATATGGAAATATGCTGCCTCTAGACAAACTTCAGTCCCAAATACTCGAATACTTTACCCCTCACAGTACTTAAATAGCAAAAATACCATACAGAACCTCTACCTGTTTCCATAAACAACCAGCTCATCAATCACCTGGGACCAACAGGTGTACGGATGACAAGAGGCTGTATTTACTCATCTCTGCATCCATTCAGTTTTTACAGAGATCATGCTCTCTCCACCCTCCTGTTATCCACAAATCCTGCCTCCAATTCTTTTGAAAGCTCAATGTAAGCACTCTGCAAATCAAAGAGCTTCTTTCCAACAAAAGGTTCAAGAAAAGATCATCTCTAGACAAACTATGAGAAATGATTCCAAGTAGAAAGAAAACACAGAAAATGCTTTGTCCAACTCATAACAGTATGAACAAATTTAATATAGAAAAGTTCCTTCTAGGGAGTCAAGCAGATTTGACTTCCTTCCTACCCGTGCTCTGTCCTTCACCACAGTACTTGAAATCTCAGGCCCTTCCCTGCCCAGCAAACCCCCTGGTCAGGTAAGAGGAGCAAGTAGGCCAGTGTTCCTGGATGGTAAAAGACAGTGACCAAACATGCCCGTCCTTTGTCACTAACCACCTTTCTCATCCCCCTCTTCCTTCTGCTGAGCCATCTGCAGGAAAATGTCAACATGTGCTGCAGGGAGAAAATGCATTTGCTAATTTATGTGCCAGGTAAATTCACTTATTCAGTAGAATAATAAAAATGTGACTGCTCACCACCCTTCCCTTCAAGGGTAAAGACATCTTTATTAATGATTTTAAAACCTGAAGAAATGGGAATGCTTGCTCTGTTTACATTTCCCTATATTAAATGGAAGACATTCTCTTGCTGGTGGCAAAACATCAAAAATACCCTTCTGGTCATGATTTATTGCTAGAGAAATTTTATTAAATTGGGATGAGACTATGTGTCTAGCTATCAATTACATCACTAGAAAAAGAAAACAACAGAGATTTACATTTTCAGTAATTCCTACAATAAGCATTCTGTGTTCCTGGGAGATGTTAGAAAATATTTTCCAAGATCTCATGTTTTAACCCCTAAGGTTCAGTGCTTCAAATGCTGTATATTCTGGTGCTAAAAGGAGTCACAGATGATCCCAAGGATTTCCCTATCCCAACCACCTTACTAACTGGAGGATATTACATCTTGTGCCTCATATGCTACAAGTTTGCTGGTCAAAGAGTAGTCAATCAAAGACCTCCTTAATTCTGAATTTGGTCTAAATCCACAAATGAGCATTCAAATAGGATCAGAGAAGCATTTAGATTTAGGAGCTAGCATAGTTATAAATAAATCAGAAGAGACTATACAAGCTGATGCTTTTAAGTCTTATTTTGAGGATATGAGGCATTTGGGGGGGGTTAAATTCCAATTAGATAAGGGGGGAAAATGGTATTTCAGGATAAATACATATATTGGTATTTATGAATAATTCCTGAATTAGGGGAAAAGACAAGATAGATAAACAAGGTCCCAAATGTTTTGATATTCCAATCATTAAAGGAAGTCCTTTCCTATTAAGAGTTTACAGATACTTTTCAGTTGAATCAACGTTACTGTAACCCCTTGGGCTGACTTTTGAAATATAACTGTGAGAGAAAAAGAATAAATCCAACCTGTGTTTTTGTGCAGCTGTTGAAGGCTACTAGCTGAGGGGAAAACTGTGGCCATTACAAGCCTAGGGTGGAATGACTTACACCACAGGAAGTAGGAAGGGTCTGCAAGGATGGGATCGAGGTGACAGCTAAGTCTTGCCTTCTCCCTCCACTATAAAGGATAGTGTAAATCACCGGGATTCCCCTCATGGGGTAAATAGTCAATCAGTTCTGAGTCCAGACAAGCCATTCAATGCATCCTAGAAGTTCTACCCCAAGAGTCAAGCCACAAAGCCACAAATGGGAAATCTTTAACCAGTCAACTACCCAGATGAATCAAAATTTAAATTTCTTTTAATTTCATTAATTAGGAAAATTCATTTTCTTAGCCTAGAGTCTGGCAGCAAGCCCACCTTACTTCTGGTGTAGAAGTAGAAACTTACTAAACCATAGCCACTTATTTCCCTGCTAATTCAACTGAATGAAAATTCATTGGCTAGCATACTTGATTGTTACCTTAGCAACCCTGAGAAATCACATATTCCTGAATATTCTGATATCTCAGGTCATCTTGTTAAACTCACAGAAATCTTAGTAGATAAAAACTATAAACCTACAGATCCAAGAACCTCAATGAACCTTAAGCACAAGAAACATGAAGAAGACTATCTGAAGTCACATCTTAATCAGCTGTTCAAAATAAGTGGTAAACAGAAAATCTTTCACATAGCCAGGAGAAAATATATGTCACACACACAGAGAAACTAGTGAAAAGGAAAAAAAAAATTTCTTTATTGAAACAATACTAACAGAAGACCAAGGAGCAGTATCTTTAAAGATACTAAAAGAAAAGATTGTCAATTTATAATTCTATACCCAGCAAACATATCTTTCAAAAAATAAAGTTGAATTAAAGACTTTTTCAGACAAACAAAAGCTGGGAGAATTCCTCATCAGCAGACTTAAACTACAATAAATGTTAAATAATACTTTAGGCAGAAGGAAAACTACAGCAGATGTAAATATGGATCTACACAAAGATATAAAGAGCTCTGAAAGTAGAAACTACATGGGTTGTCAGAATCAACATTGTCATATATATTAACTGCTTCCTTTAGAATAATTATCTTGTTGAACATGTGTTTTATTCTTTTAACTCCCACCTATATAGTATGGCTTTCTTTGACATTGCCTTGGGTTAAGTAGAAGAGCAAAAGTAATAACAATATAATCCTGCTCAAAGATAATGATATCAAGACTTGAGAAAATGTATTACTCTCCCTAAAGAGCTATAAAATTGGGGGAAATAAAATAAAACATATAGTGACTGTCGCTTCAGTCATGTCCAACTCTGTGTGACCCCACAGACAGCAGCCCACCAGGCTCCCCCATCCCTGGGATTCTCCAGGCAAGAACACTGGAGTGGGTTGCCATTTCCTTCTCCAATGCATGAAAGTGAAAAGTGGAAGTGAAGTCGCTCAGTGTCCAACTCTTAGCGACCCCATGGACTGCAGCCCACCAGGCTCCTCCATCTATGGGATTTTCCAGGCAAGAGTACTGGAGTGGGGTGCCATTGCCTTCTCCATATACAGTGACAGCAGGAACCTATAACACACTGAAAGAATTCAGAAGGCTATCAATAATAACATGGATGAGAAACTGCCAAACACTTTTTGAAAGTGATTGTACCATTTCATACTCTTGTCAGCAATGCATAAGAGTTCCAGGTGTCACACACGCTCACCAGCACTAGGTACTGTCAGTCTTTTCAATGTTACCAAGTATAATGGATGTGAAACAGTATGTTATTATGGTTTTAATTTGCATTTCCCTGATGACTACTGGTAATGGCACCCTACTCCAGTATTCTTGCCTGGAAAATCCCATGGATGGAGGAGCCTGGAAGACTGCAGTCCATGGGGTCGCTGAGGGTCAGACATGATTGAGCGAATTCACTTTCACTTTTCACTTTCATGCATTGGAGAAGGAAATGGCAACCCACTCCAGTGTTCTTGCCTGGAGGATCCCAGGGATGGGGCATCCTGGTGGGCTGCCGTCTATGGGGTCGCACAGAGTCAGACACGACTGAAGTGACTCAGCAGGTGACTACTGGTTACATACAGAGGAACAGGGGAAAAGCAAACAAACAAACAAGAAAAAAGTTTCTTGATGGAAACAAAGCAAAGGAGCAGCGTCTTTAAAGTACTGAATATCTTTGTCAATGAATACCTTTGCATGCGCTCATTGGCCATCTGTACATGTCCTTTTGTGAAGTTTTTATTCAAACCTCTTGCCCATTTCCTAAGTTTTTAATGGTGATAAGATCCCATTCACTTTTTTCTTCTATGACAAGTGTTTTTTGTATCCTATCTAAAATATCCTCAAGGATATGCCTCCTCAAGGTAATAAACACTTTCTCCTATGTTCCTTCTAGAAGCTTTACAGCTTTACATTTTGCTTTAATGTTTAAGTGTGTAACCCGTTTAAAGGTTATCTTCACGTGGTATGTGATATGCTTATTTTTTTCATATAGATATCTAGCTATTCCAGCACCGTTTGTTGAAAAGTCTGCCCCTTTCCAGGGAGTTCACTTGGCACTTTTGTTTTTTTAAAAACAACTGACCATGCATGTGGAGACCTGTTTCTAGACTTTCTGTTCTGTTCCACTGGTCTATGACTCAGCAATGACACTCCTAAGTAACTACCCAACAAAATTAAGTGATATGTCTACAACAGCTTTGCACATGAACGTTCATGGCAACTTTATTCATAATAGTTCTAAGATAGAAATAACGCAAATGTCCACCAACTGGTGAATGGAAAAACAAATTATGCTATATTCATGCAATGGAATAGCAGTTAGCAATAAAAAATAATGTATCACTGGTAACACACAATAACATGAAGAAATCTTTACAATATTATGCTAAGAGAAAGGAGCCAGACACAAAAGACTAAACATCATATTATTTCATTTATATGGCAAGTTTAGCTACAGTGAAAGAAAGTAGATCAGGTCTCCTGGGGCTAGAGGACAGATTACAAAGGAGCCAGAGGAAACTTACAGTAATGGAAATGTTTTAAATCTCGATTGTGGTGGTATTTAACATGGGTGTGTACATTCGTTAAAACTGAACATTCAAAATGGGTGTATTGTGTTGCAGGCAAATTTTTCCTCAACAAAATTGATTTCTGAAAAGCAGCCTTCACTGTTATCAGTATGGGTTTTCTATTCTTCAAGTTTACCCAAGAGTCTGTCTATATTCTTAAGTACAAAAGATCACATTTATAGATATAAAGATGCTGGGCTACCCCTCATTTCTATCGACTATTTCTAGAATGCTTTCACAAGGCTAATATTTTAAAGTAACACTCAAGGTTGGACTAGCACACTGAATGGCCTTACCTAGTGGAGACACATTTATTACTAATGTACTTATTGATCTGCCATGGTTGTTTATTTTCCAGAGTTCCATAAAGCCATTGGTATGATGCTACAGACACAGCAGAAATATTCAACACAAATACACTTCACTGCATAACATCTTCTGCTCACATGTGTATCTTCCTGTCTATGCTACCATGCAAACATCTTTCCTAACATGTCCTGCAAAACAGGATGACCTGGAATTTTGCTACCTAATTCACCTCCAAAAAAAAAAAAAAAATGAAGAAGAAATATGTCTGCATTTTCTGAAGCAAACCAAACAGCAACCATAATGATATTGATGAATTACAATACCACTCAGCTCTGCAGAGCACTGTGACTTGCCCAGGCCGTCATACTCACACCCTACTTCCTGAAAGCTGATGAGACATCTTTTAGCCAATGTCTATTGAAGGTATTCAACCTGGGAAGTGGTTACCCCAAGCAGCACCCTGCATTTTACTAGGAAGCACAGCAAACAACAAAATAATATGGTGTATCTTTTCTGATGCATCAATTTTATATGGAACTTTAGAATGGAGAAAATGTTTTTAGGGTAAATGTCATGCCATATTACTGAATAGAAAGCAATATTCACATAATTGGTTAAGATTTTTAAAAAGACACTTTCAAGACATTTCTTACCTGCAATAGCAGTTCCAGATTTAATTCTAAAATCTTCAAATCCTTTTAAGGTATGTGTTCCCTTTTCTATATTGTCCAGAAAAAAAAATAAAAGAAAAGGCTGCCAGAAGAACCAAAGTATGACTAAAGCCATTAAACTGACAGAGATCAGAAAACCCAGCTCTTGGCATGTCCCTGATCCCCTACCAAGTCATTCCACCTCAGTGCCTATACAGTCAGGTGCCAGACCCAACAGCCAGGACACCAACCCTGGCTTGGCCACAAATCTACATTAGCACCTTGGAAGAGCTACCAGGAAAAGAGCTATCTCTTTTCCTACATCCATAAAAGAGAGATGCCGATAGTACATAGTTTATAAAGTACTATCCAGCTCAATGCCTGGCCAATAGTGAATGATCAATCAATGTTAGCTGCCTTATCATCATTATTGCCTTATTATGCTTTTTAATTCCTATATCCCACAGCACAAACTTTTTGTGTATCAGCTCCAATCCATTCAGTAATAGATTACTGACTGCTGCTGCTGCAGCTGCTAAGTCGCTTCAGTCGGGTCCAACTCTGTGTGACCCCACAGGCGGCAGCCCACCAGGCTCCCCAATCCCTGGGATTCTCCAGGCAAGAACATTGGAGTGGGTTGCCATTTCCTTCTCCAATGCATGAAAGTGAAAAGTAAATGTGAAGTCGCTCAGTCGTGTCCAACTCTTAGCAACCCCATGGACTGCAGCCTACCAGGCTCCTCCGTCCGTGGGATTTTCCAGGCAAAAGTACTGGAGTACCCTTCTCCAGAGATTACTGACTATTCACTCTAAGAATTCTGGACACCCAGTCAGGAAGCACAGTCTTTCAAGAACTCTTACTCAAACACAGTATACTTCCTGGATAGCAGCTGACACCCTCAAAAGAAATAAGGACTCTTTCTGGTTGAGCTTCAAAAGGTGACCTGAAGCAAGCTTTGGTGCCCAGCTTTGCAGTGGAGATGAGCTTAAGAATTAACTCACTCCTTCTGAACAAATATAAGTCCAGTTTATAGCTCAGAATGCCCACTTATATATTCATATGCAACAGGAATATCTATGATCAAAAGCCAGCCATTCACACAAAGAGGCCTCTTCATGCTGAATGGGGCTTCCCAGGACACCACAGCACCCAGCAAAAGCCTGCCTTACGAGTAGAGAATGAGAGCCAAGGCAATGACAAGCTTTCAAAGGATATTTCTAACAATGGCAGCCTGATGAGTTATTCTCCTACATTTCAAAAATATTTCTACTTAAAGAACGTGGAGAGTGTCCCCGAGCAAAACACTGGAAAATTCTCATTACATGTAATCCAAGTTTCCTCAAACTTAATCAACATACAGGCTTTTCCCCAGTGTCTTCCCCAACAAGACATAAGACCTCCAGCTTCCAGAAGTCCCATCCAGTTATTCCTAGGAATCTCTGGGAGTAAAATACACAAGCTTACACACAATCCTTCCCCTCATGGCTCCCCTCTATTGCAATGTTCTACCCCAGCAGCACCTCGAGAATGCTGATATCTCTATGAAGGATACAATCTCCAAGGGCTTCCCAGGCCACCAACCCAGAGGTGTACTACACTACAGCTGTATGTGGAGGAGAGAGCCAGCTTCTCAGAGGAGCTTTCCCAGCCCACCCACCCCCACTACATCAATTCTCTCATTACATATGGTATACATTACATTGTGCTTTGAATATATGTAAATAGACTATATATATAACATAAAGGAAATAATTACATGTATGAAAAACATATAATTTCATTATACTTTTCCTCTGTAACATTATTATAATAATTATTTATTTATGATAATTGTAATTGTTGTTGTTCAGTCACTAAGTCACGTCCAACTCTTTGCAATCCCACGGACTGCAGCATGCCAGGCTTCCCTGTCATTTACCATCTCCCGGAGTTTGCTCAAACTCATGTCCATTGAGTCAGTGATGCCATCCAACCATCTCATTCTCTGTTGTCTCCTCCTGTCCTCAATCTTTCCCAGCATCAGGGTCTTTTTCAATGAGTTGGTGCTTCACATCACATGGCCAAAGTATTGGAGCTTCAGCTTCAGCATCAGTCCTTCCAATGAATATTCAGGGTTGATTTCCTTTACGATTGACTGCTTTGCTCTCCTTGCTATCCAAGGGACTCCCAAGAGTCTTCTCCAGCACCACAGTTCGAAAGCATCAATTCTTCAGTGCTCAGCCTTCTTTATGGTCCAATTCTCACATCTGTACAAGACTACTGGAAAAATCATAGCTTTGACTATATAGACCTTTGTCAGCAAAGTGATGTCTCTCCTTTTTAATATGGTGTCATAACTTTTCTTCCAAGGAGCAAGAAGTCTTTTAACTTCATAAACTTATTTGGACAATTCTTTAATAGCTGTCTCCTTTGCCAGCATCTAAGCTCCATGAAAGCAGGAATATGTTCAACTTGTTTTATGCTATATCCTGGATAGCAGCTGACATCCTCAAAAGAAATAAGGACTCTTTCTGGTTGAGCTTCAAAAGGTGACCTGAAGCAAGCTTTGGCGCTCAGCTTTGCAGTGGAGATGAGCTTAAGAACTAACTCATTCCTTTTGAACAAACATGAGACCAGTTTATAACTCATAATGCCCACTTACACATTCATAGGCAACAAGAATATCTATGACCAAAAGCCATCCATTCACACACAGAGGCCTCTTCATACTGTGTCCAGTACCCCCGCACATAGTAGACACTCAGTACGTTAACATGGCTTAGTCAATTCAACCCTCCTATGTAGTAGATGAAAAAAAAAGGAAGCCAGAGAACATAAGTCTTTTTAACTTTATCAGAGCCATAGTTCAAACCCTAGACTCTTTAATCCTTAGCCCACACTGACACCTAAGCTGCTCTAACACTTAGTGATCAATCCACCCATGATCCAAAGGAGAGAATAAAATCTAAACTACAGAGACCAAAGACCTGTATTCAAGTCCTAGATTTGCCACTTAAACCTTACAAGGTTGTGACAGGAATTAAATGAAGTGGTGTATATACAGTGATAGGCACAGGATCAGGCACATATAATCTATTAATCTCAGCTATTTTAGCACAACTTACAAAGTCTGTTCTTCAATTTCCACATGTCATCTTGATCAGGCCACAACAGCCAAGTCCTTAGGAAGACAGGAAACCCTTCCTAATGAGCAGTCACTGTCCTCTGCCCCCAAACAGGGATGGAGGAAGATGATAAACACAGGCCCACCAATCTTACCACACAGATATGTGTGTTCAACAGTGGGCACACAGAGCCACGTAGCAAGTGATCTGTCTTAAAATGATGGCATTGCCAGCTAACTGATTTCTGCCAGCCATGTGTTTATGAGGAATTTAAATTCTGATTTAAATGTGCTCATAGCATTATTATCGAATATACCAAAGGCTTGATTTCCACATGGACAAACCAGACCATCCATCACTCCAGTTCATACTCAGCCAATGCCCAGACAGCCTCGGCTGTGTGCAGGAAATCAGTGTCCTGGAAGCTTTTACACCACTAGCATATTAAAATGATGTTTCAGTCAATTCTATAATTACCTATTTTTTCCCATGATGTTTCAGGCCCAGTGTTAGGCCCTGGGGAGTCAGCAATGATGAGACACAGCCTCTGCTCCAGGAAGCTCACAGTCCTGCGAACTACATTTACATAGTATTTTACTATCTACTAAGTGATTGCACTTAAACCTTTATGTATCATTCCTGGTATTTTTATTATTGTTGTTATGGTTCCTTTGGTCTGAGAACAATTTGATGTCAAATTTGTTTTCAGTTAAAATCAGGCAGAGGAGCTTAATTACCCTTGTTTTCAGCTAAAGAATTCTAAGTAGGGAGGAACAAATCAACAAGATTCCTCTAGAAACATACAGTGGACAGACTGTTGAGTGGCTGTCCAAAAGCCACAGCAAACCCCCTTTTCCTGGGCTACCTTTCACAACAGAGGCTAAATAGTCAGGTGCTTGCCAGCCTCCTTTTCACTGAGGGATCACCTGGTTCCAGCCATTGCAATATTTGTAGGAATCTGTTCCAGAGCTTCTAGGAACGCTTTTGGTCTGATTACAAGAACAGAGAGTCCCAGCTAGGTTGGCCCTAATCCTCGTTACTGTCTTCACAACACAGAAATGTAATGCTTGGAGCTGTAACAGACAACTTGCAAACAGGAAGCAATTAGCAAGTCACAAGGGAAAGACTCAGAGAGTCAGAGTCATTCTTGTTGCTAATGTTAAGCTGCTGAGACAATGACAGCAGCTCTATTCAGCAGCTCTATGCCTTTACTCTTCGTACGAAGTAAGAAAGACCAAGTCCTGGTTGTTTAAACCACTGCAGCAGAGATTTTCTGTTACCTGCAGCCACACAGTCCTGGAATACATAGTTCAGGGCATGACTGAGCACATGCCTTTAAACTAGACACACTTGGGTTTATGTACCCACTCATTCACTTACAAGCCACATGAGTCTGGACAAGTTATTTAATTCCTCAGAGTTCAGTTTCCACCTTCTATAAATGAAAATACTATCACTGCTGGCAAGAATGTAAAAGGGTTCAGTCACTATGGAAAACAGTATGATGGCTCCTCAAAAAATTAAACATAAAATAACCAGGGGATCCTATAGTTCCACTTCTGGGTAGGTATTTTTTAAAAAATGAAAGCAGGAAATCAAAAAGATATTTGTACACCACGCTCATAGTAGCATTATACACAATCAGTTCAGTTCAGTCGCTCAGTCGTGTCTGACTCTTTACGAGCCCATGAATCGCAGCACACCAGGCCTCCCTGTCCATCACCAACTCCCAGAGTTCACTCAGACTCACGTCCATCAAGTTGGTGATGCCATCCAGCCATCTCATCCTCTGTCGTCCCGTTCTCCTCCTGCCCCCAATCCCTCCCAGCATCAGAGTCTTTTCCAATGAGTCAACTCTTCGCATGAGGTGGCCAAACTACTGGAGTTTCAGCTTTAGCATCATTCCTTCCAAAGAAATCCAAAGAAGGCTGATTTCCTTCAGAATGGACTGGTTGGATCTCCTTGCAGTCCAAGGGACTCTCAAGAGTCTTAGACTTGTGCAATCCAAGAGTTCATCAACAGATAAATGAATCAACCAAATGTGGTACACATACAAGGGAGTATTATTCAGCCTTAAAAAAGGAAGGAAATTCTGACACATTCTACAACGTAAATGAACCATATAAAGAACACAGATGTTCTTCATGCTAAGTGAATAAGCCAGTCACAAAAAGACAAATACTATATGATTTTATTCACTGAGGAGCTTGGTCAAATTCATTAGACACAAAGTGGAATGGTGGTTATAAGGAGCTACAGAGGTGGGGATTGGTGTCTCCATTTTGCAAGATGAAAAAATTTGGGGATGAATGTTGAAGACTGGTCCTCTTAATGTGATTATACTCAAGGAGACTAAACTACACTTTAACAGGGCTACAGTGGTAATCTTATACTTATTTTACCACATTTTTAAATTAATAAATTACAAAAAAATAACTTTAGAAAATAAATAAAATGCAAAAAACCATCCTAATGAATTCACAGCTTGTCAGACCACACCACGGCGGACCACCACCCTGGGTGAAGTCCAATAGTATTTGTCCCTTGTGGATTTGCCCCAAATCTAAGGCTCTAAAAGGTATTTCACTCCTGCAGCAAGTAAACACAACTCTTTACCTCTGCAGGAAGTCAGACAGGAGTTGTTTGGCTTCCTGCCCTGAGGCAGTCAAAAAGGTATCCACAAATAGCCACCCTGCAAAGGAGAATTTAACATCTGCCCTGCAGAGAGGCAGAAACAATGCAGGGTCTTCACAGGTCGGAGCCACTGCTCATAGCTTTGGAGTCTGAGAAAAGTTCTGAAGAAGAGATGGCACGGGGAGCTAGATGTGAAGATAAAGAACATTTATTGCTGAAACAGGTGGTTTTAAAGATGTTTCCAGATAGCAATAACAGCAACATGAGCAGAGGTGACAGAGCATTTGTCTGGTTAGAGGGAATCACGCATTAGGATGAACAGGAAAGATAAGAGCCAAACGAAGCCCTGAGCACCAGGAAGGCAGCCATTATCTTTATTTCAGTAGAGGAGGACTGAGATAAATGTTCTTGGATCCACAGCACCTAAGACTATTCTAAGCACAGCGCAAGTCCTCAAAAACTGTCAACTCATTCAGTGGACTGCAGCCTCTGGACAGATGCTCCAAATGACTAGAACTGGTCATCAGAGTGGGAAGACCCCACTCAGCTGACAAAATCCCTCCTACAGCGGTTCTCAGGCTACTTCCAAAAAGAGTGAGAAGCCACCACGATCACCTCCAAAGACCTCAGTTACTGCAGGACACCACAGGCCAGTCTGAGCTTCCCAAAGGCCTTTAGTATGCATGCTCCCAGAGGGGCCAACACCACCAGACAGCGAAGGGCTCCCCTTCTAAAGGGACACTGCCCACTTCCAGCTCAACTCCAAACCCAGGCATCTGGCTCCTGGAGAGCACTGGCCCTTGTCCTTCTCTATTGGAAGGCAAGTAAACTAGCACAAATAATTAAGAGAGAAAAGAAAAAAAAAAAAAAAAAAACACGGATAAGGAGAATCAATGCAAAAAAAATTTCAATTGAGTCCAATTTTAAGAAATTATTTCAAAGTTCTAATCGCTGTAAGTGATGAAACAATTCATGACAGAAATTGCAATTACCAAAGAAATGATCTGTTCTGCAACGGCAATTTTAGCGACATTTATAACACACAGGAAATCATGAGGCTTAATTATTTGAATTTACTGGGGCTACAGATGCCGTGTTGAAATCTAATTAAATAGATCCACCGAAACTGGCCAGCTGAAGAAATGGCTAAGTTGCTGAACCGTGCACTGGTTTTTAAAAGCAGTTCGTGAACAGCCTCCAAATAGGCAGTGAGTAATGATCTATCTTTCTTCCTCAACTGTCATTTCAAAAAAATTAAAAAAAGAGAGACATTTCTCTACTGATCTTCAGTCCTTCACAATAGAATTTACTTCAACTCCTATACCATATCCCCCATTCTAATGATCTTCGATAGATCACCAGAATAAATGGAAACAACTCCACTCCTTACCTTTCAAGTCTTACATCCAAACTATCTCAGGCCTCAAGGAAGAAAGTGCAAGTCATTAAGTGGTGGAAAAAAATATTTCCTTCTTCAATTTCTTAAGAACATTAACAGTCAAATATTAATAGCCTCAAAAAGTTCTATAATTCCTGAGGTCTCAATGAAATGCTTGTTTAAATACTAAGATTCTGATTAAAAAACTAGTAAACGTTTAAAGGAAAAAACATGCAGAAAACACATAAAGGTACAAAACTGAAAATTAAAGTTTGCCAACCATCCCACCAACCACCATACTTAACCACAATTAACATTTTGGCCTCTCTCCTTCCAGTGTATTTTCTAAGCATACATATTTTTATCACAATGTAAACATGCTATATGTATAGTTATATCCCATTGTATCATCAAACATTATTTCAAGCACATTTAACATAATTTTTAAAACAATCTATTTCTGCATTTATAGTTTGCTCCCAAGTTTCAAGCCTTCATCAGTAAACTGATTCATATCCACTTACATAAACTTGTATCAGCAGCTCTGATTCATTCTTTAGGAGGCATTCTCAGAAACAAACTCCTGGGACAATGTTCATTAACGTTTTAAGACTCCTAATAAGAATAGCCAAATTGCTTTAACTAAAAGTTATACCAATCTACATTTCTACCAGCAGTTTAATGAATACCCAAAATTGAGAACTGTCTTTTTTTTCCTTTCCAATATTATTAAACTTTCAGTGAATGCCTTGCCAATTCTTTCTGCATGCTTCTCTGTTTTATAAATCTTGATATATTACTTTGTCCTGTTTTCAAATAACACTACAAGTAACATTGGAACCCTAAAGATTCTTTGAAAACATGATTCTCTTAGTGAATACTCTTTGACCATAACATAAAATGTATTTCTATAAGTAAGGGGAGGGATTTTAAAAGGCTGATTTTTTTTTTTTATTAGCTATTTGTATGTCCTATTCTGTTAACAGCCTGGTTTACAGCCTTTGCCAATTTTCCTACTATCATTCTTGTTTATTTATACATTAACGAAACTAATCATTTGTTGAGTATGTTTTTCAAAAGTTTTTTTTTTTTTTCAAACTGGCATTTTTGTTTTCTTTGGGAAGTTTTGACTTCTAGAAATGTTAATTTTATGTAAAGCAATAATTTTCCTCCTTTGAAATTTTCTCTCCTAATATCAGCATCAAGTACAATTCTTCTTTGTTTCTATTTTTTGTGGTGGTTAATTGTTTTCCATTTAACTCTTTAATCCAACCAAAATTTATTTTGGTATATTGTATGAGGAAAGGCTATGATCATATTTTTTCCAGTAATTAATTTAGAATTCATTAAACAATTCCCCCTTCCCTTTAATGCATTATACCCCCTCTCACATTAAGCTCTGTTTCTAGACTATTCTGTTCCATTCAGTAGTATGTCCCTGGGCTAGTAACCACATGGTCTTAATTAGTAAAGTCTGTAAACTAAGAGGAACTAAAAAGCCTCTTGATGAAAGTGAAAGAGGAGAGTGAAAAAGTTGGCTTAAAGCTCAACATTCAGAAGACGAAGATCATGGCATCCGGTCCCATCACTTCATGGGAAATAGATGGGGAAACAGTGGAAACAGTGTCAGACTTTATTTTGGGGGGCTCCAAAATCACTGCAGATGGTGACTGCAGCCATGAAATTAAAAGACGCTTACTCCTTGGAAGGAAAGTTATGACCAACCTAGACAGTATATTGAAAAGCAGAGACATTACTTTGCCAACAAAGGTCCGTCTAGTCAAGGCTATGGTTTTTCCAGTGGTCATGTATGGATGTGAGAGTTGGACTGTGAAGAAAGCTGAGCGCCGAAGAACTGATGCTTTTGAACTGTGGTGTTGGAGAAGACTCTTGAGAGTCCCTTGGACTGCAAGGAGATCCAACCAGTCCATTCTGAAGGAGATCAGCCCTGGGATTTCTTTGGAAGGAATGATGCTAAAGCTGAAACTCCAGTAGTTTGGCCACCTCATGCGAAGAGTTGACTCATTGGAAAAGACTCTGATGCTGGGAGGGATTGGGGGCAGGAGGAAAAGGGGACGACAGAGGTTGAGATGGCTGGATGGCATCACTGACTCGATGGACATGAGTCTGAGTGAACTCCGGGAGTTGGTGATGGACAGGGAGGCCTGGCGTGCTGCGATTCATGGGGTCGCAAAGAGTCGGACACGACTGAGTGACTGAACTGAACTGAGTACATTTTATATCTGGAAATGCAAATCTCCTCTGATTATACATCATTTTCAAAATTTTCTTGGCGATTGCAGACAGCTGATTCTTTAAGAGTGTGAGAATAATTTGACACAATACCCCAAAAAGAAGAAAGAAACTCCAAGCTATGATGTTGATTGGACTGGAGTGAAATGATACATTATTTGGGAAGAACTGACATCTTCATCACACCGGGAGAAACTGGCAGCCCTCACCCCCATCTATTCAAGCCTTCTTTTTGTCAGTCAACACGTTTTTGTGATTTTCTTCACACAGATTCTCCAACATTTCTTGTTACACTATTTCTATGAGTCTTATTTATTTTTACTCATAAGTAGACTACACCAAGCAAGGATGGTGTGAAATAATGTGCTTCAATTTCAGCACCACGTCGTGAAGGATACACTTGTCTCTCCAAACTCTGACAGAGAGGCTCATCATTTCACGAATGAATGAAAGGACAAATAGCAAATGGATGACAAGTGGGTTCAAAAGCCCTGATGTGGAAGAACTGAGTTGGCTAAACTATACAGCAGGCTCGTGACAGGTCTATCATGATCAATACTCACATCATATTTTTTTTTTTTTTAAAGAGAGAGAGATCATCTTAAAATATTTATAGAACTATGGATACTGAAACTGAGTCAGGATGGTGTCAGCCCCGATGAATACTTTTTAAAGTACCAGTTTTTAAAAAACTGGTTTGAAACAAAAACAGATCATTTTAATGATACCATCCACATGCCATCCAACTCACTCACTTGAAGTGTATGACTTTATGGTTTTAATACACAGAATTGTGCAACCATCACCTCAAAAGGAAGCCCTGTAGCCATTTTTACCTTTTTTAAACTGTAAAATATACACATATTTACCATGTAAACTATTTTTAACTGTCTAGTTCAAAAGTGTTACATATTTTCACATTGTTCTGCAACCAATCTCTGGAACCATTTTCTCCTTGCAAAGCTCTATACCCATTCAACAGTGATTCCCTATTTCTCCCCTATTCCCAGCCCCTGGCAACCACCACTCTACCTTCTGTCTCAGTGAGTAAGGGAGGGAGAAGCAAGGAGAGATACAGGGACAAAAGGCAGAGACCAGCAGTTGGAAGGCTCCTGCACTGGTCATGACAGGAGATGACAGTGGCCTGCCCTACAGCAGTGATGGGGAGACAGAGAATCCAGATGCAGTCAGGTATATTTTGGGTTAATGAAATATACTTAAGGATAGGATGACAGGACTTGCTGATGGATGTGATATGGGACTAAAAGAGAGGAATACTCCAGATAATACCTTGAGTACCTGAGAGATGGAAATCAGCACAGGACAGATTTAAGAGGGAAGGGAAATATGGAGCCAAGCAGCCCCTGGGAGCTACACCTAAACAAGCCCAAGAAGAAGGATAAGCACCTCATCTCAGTGAACTTGAGTCTGCTCTGACACGGAGTGTCACAGGCAATTTTCCTAAAATGTGTTGGTCAGTTTACCACCACTGTTCACTTTATAAGAAGACTTCATTCATCAGGATTTCCTTTAGAAGAACACACTCACATGAACATGCATACAGAGAAGCCACAGAGCTCAACCTGATGATTTATCTGAATTCTCACCAAAAGATTAAAACGAAAGATAAAGAGTCTTCTCTCAGCTAAAAGGAATTAAAGGGCATGCCACTGCCTTGCAGAGGGAACAGTAAGGCATAGACCAGATGATCACACTGAATCATAGGGAAGAGTGTGATTCCTATGGCTTCCCAAGTCAAGGTTGGCTATCAAAGCCATCACAAGAGTGAGTAAGGCATACAGATAGTCTGGTATTTCAGTCAATGCCCAACACATGACTTAAGAAGGTTCAATGTAAGAGTTAACACTGTGCACTTGGGAATCTGACACTGGCTCTACCGCCAAATAGCTCTGTGGTCATGGACAAATCCAGGCATTTATCTGAGTTTCAATTTCCTTGTTTATAAAATCAAGATATTCAAGCCTACCTTAAAGGATTGGTGGGTGATTTCACATGAAACAGAGAGGAGGAGGGAAGAGTGTGAGTGAGTGTGTACATGTGCGTGTATGTGCATTACAGGAAGCTATGACAAACCCAGACAGTGTATTAAAAAGCAGAGACATCATTTTGCTAACAAAGGTCCATGTCATCAAAGCTGTTTTTTTTTTTTCAGTAGTCATTACAGATATGAGAGTTGGACCATAAAAAAGCATGAGCGCCAAAGAACTGATGCTTTCAAACTGTGGTGCTGGAGAAGACTCTAGAGAGTCCTTTGAACTTCAAGGAGATCAAACCAGAAAATTATAAAGGAAATCAACCTTGAATATTTGTTGGAAGGACTGAAGCTGAAGCTCAAATACTTTGGCCACCTGAGACAAAGAGCCGACTCACTGGAAAAGACCCTAATGCTGGGAATGATTGAGGGCAGGAGGAGAAGGGGGCGACAGAGGATGAGACGGTTAGAAAGCATCAACTCCATGGACATGAGTCTGAGCAAACTCTGGGAGATAGTGAAGGACAGGGAAGTCCATGGAGTCACAAAAAGTTGGACACAATTGAGTAACTAACCAACAACAATGAGTTCACTGGGTGGTTTCAGGGCTAGACAAGGAGTCAAAAGATCTAGTTTTTCCTCTGGTTTATACTAAATAGTTAAATGACAACAGACAAGTGACTCTCCTCTCTTGCCTTGGGCTTCCTCACTCATTAAAGTCTCAGCTGACCTGATAAACAGCCTTAAAAAACTAGCAACAGAGAAAGCTAAGAACCAACCCATAACCATTTCAATACCAAAAGGCCGAGAAACTCCTCCTTTTGAGGTTCCTCCTGAGATATGGTGTAAGGGCTTAAAGAAGAGTTCATTGAAATTCAGATCAAGAAGCAAGAGAGTCCCCAGATGCCCTCTGCCACTCTGCAGAGCTGAGCACTGCACTTTCTCTACCAAGGCAAGACACAGGAGGTTATCAAAGGACAGGGGATATTAGAGGGTCACTTCACTGAGGGACCCCCACATAGGATGAAGGCTAGGGCTGTTGTTGTTGTTTAGTTGCTAAGTCATGTTCAACTCTTTGTGACCCCATGGACTGTAGCCTGCCAGGCTCTTCTGTTCATGGGATTTCCCAGGCAAGAATACTGGAGTAGGTTGCCATTTACTTCTCCAGGGGATCATCCTGACCCAGGGATTGAATCCACATCTCTTGTATCTCCTGAACTGGCAGGCAGATTCTTTACTGCTGAGCCACCCACCTGGGAAGCCTGAGGGCTAAGGTAAATCACATAAAATAGAGGGTTAAGCAAACAAAGGAGGATGCTGAGATCATCTCACACATACACACACCCCAACCCTCTCCTCTCCACTGGCCATCAGTAATTCTGATGGTCTGACCTTCACATTCCAGGGAGGAGATGGTAAGAGTCTTCTGTGGAGAGTCTGAGCAGCCCAAGAGGAAAGGGCAGGAGACAGTAGCACTGACTCTCTGGTTACACTGGTTTATAATATTATATACATTTCGTGTGTACAACATGACATTTCAACTTCTGGACATGTGTGCTCACGTGTCTATGCATCACCACCACCCAGTAGGTACTAAGGAAAACAGTATGGAAAGTCCCCCAAAAATAGGAATAGAACTCCGTGTGACCAAGCTATTCCAATTCTGGGTATTTATCTAAAGAATACAAAGACACTGTTAGTGTCCGTCATTTAGCCGTGTTTGACTCTTCGAGACCCTATGGACCGTAGCCTGGCAGGCTCCTCTGCCCATGGGATTTCTCCAGGAAAGAAAACTGGAGTGGGTAGCCATTCCCTTCTCCAGGGGATCTTCCTGACCCAGGGATTGAACCTGGGTCTCTTGTATTGCAGGCAGATTCTTTACCATCTAAAATACATGCATCCCTATGATCATCACAGCATTATTAAGAGTAATCAAGATACGAACACAACCTAAGTGTCCTGGTCTTGAAGAACGTGACACCCACTGATGGAAGAGGGAATAAAGAAGATGCGGTCTATACAGAGACAACGGAATACTACTCAGCCAACACGGATTCTTTAATCAGACATCCCAGCCAGAACACCCTACAGGGAGACTCAGCGTCAACGAGCCCCACACACACAAAAGCCTCCAAACAGCTTCAAAGCCCCTCATCCAGACAAACCAATAACTAAACATTATCTGACACTGGAATAAAGCTATGATCGTGAGAAAGGTCAAAACAGAGGAGAAATTAAAGCAAGAAACTTAAAAGAAAAAAAAAAAAGACTCTACAGGAAGGGAAAAAAGCAAAAATAATTACGATTAACATCCTCAGAGGGATAAAAAAGATATTGTAACTATAAAATATTAATATCACAGTACAATAAAAGACCATCTGGAAAAAAATTTTTTAAAGGTCTTGGGAAGTTAAATTTATGTACATGTGTATTTTCAAACTAATAAGGATGGTAAGCTGGGGAGGCAACAGTAGAAATGGGATGGATGGTGGGTAGGACAGAAATGAAACTCTGCATTTAGACCTTTTTGAACAATGTGAATGTTGCTATCCATTTCTAAATACCGTGTGATACCTCGTAACATGCTATTTAGCCACACCATGGCTACACAGATTTTTCAGGGCCATTTGGTAATGTTATTTCCAGGGCAAAATGCATCCATAGCTGCCTATTGATTCACTTATAAACAAGTGACATTTACAGACCTAAGCTGGAACTGCCAGCATGAAATAAGAAGGAAGGAAGGGAGGAAGAGGATGGGAGGATGAATATTGGTCAGTTTGGGTTGCCACAACAATAAATAAATACAACAGCCTGGGTGGCTTAAAGAACAGAAATTAATTTTCTAACAGCTCTAGAGGCCAAAGATCTGAGATCAGGGTGCCAGCATGGGTGAGCGTCCCTTTCTTACTTGCAAATGGCTGTCTTCTCCCTGTGTACGCATGTGGCAGAGAGAAAGAAATCTCTCTTCCTCTTCTTTTAAGGTCATCAATGCTATCAATGTTAAGATGTATCATCCTTTAACTGTGATTACCTTCTAAAAGCTCTGTCTCCAAATACAGTCACATTGGGAGTCAGGGTTTCAACATCTGAATTTTTGGGAGACACAATTCAGTCCATGCAGACAGAAGAGCATTTACATGACCCAAGAATGTAACTCTGGGACAAAATATGTACACCTAGCTTTGGAAGGATGTTCATCGAAGAGCAAAACCAATATACAATAGAAACAGACTCCCAGATATCGAAGTCAAACTTATAGTTACCAAAGGGGAAATGTGTGGGAAAGTAATAACTTAGGAGGCTGGGATTAACACATACATACCACCATATATAAAACAGATAATTAATAAGGATCTACTGTATAGCACAGGAAACTCTATTTAATTTTCTGTAATAACCTATATGTGAAAAGAATCTAAAAAAAAAACACACACACAGAACCAGTTCACTTTGCTATACACCTGAAACTAACAAAACACTGTAAGTCCACTATTCCCCAATAACATTGAGAAAAAAAAAAAAAGAGCAAGACCAAGATCAACAGGAATGAACAGGCAAGGGCGATGCTCACATGTGGAATCTTCTGACTGTGTCAGGGGCCAACCCCTACCTCTTGCTGTTTATCACCGTCCTTACACGCCCTCTCCAACCCTCCAAGCACCATTACTAGTGGCCCTATCTACATCCTTCCTCATGAGCAGTCATCTTACAGAACTCAGAATTGAATTTTGAATCTAAACCTCATTATGGTGAAGGGTTGATAGAAATGGAAATGGTATAGTGCTTTGGTTCCCTGGAAGTCACATTTTATGTCTTATAATTCCTAAATTGGACTCAAGCTTTATTCTTATAATCTGCCAGTTTTATTTTTTCCCAAAAGCCTATTGCCCCTAAGGCAAATTCCAGAAAAAAAAATAATAAGCCTGTCTAACATGAAAAAGAAAGATAAATGTCTTATGAAAATGATGTCTATTGACGCAGATCCTGCTGAGTGAGCAAGCGAATCCTTAGGTGCAAACAAGGCACTTATGACTGCTATTTAAGCCTCGGGAGGCTTCATTTATTACATGCCTGTCGGACGGCACTAATAGTTCTTTAATAACCTGAAGAGCAAGGGAGTGTTCTAACATGACAACTGATCCTCGCTCACCTGGCAGAGTGGTTGAGCATTCACCACCACTATTCCTATGATTGTGGACAGACATAACCAAAACAAAATCAAATGCTCAACATTAGAGCATGAAGAAGAAACCATCCAAGTCCACTGGAAGACTGATGAGGTTTCTCCTCCCATTTTGTCAGCCAACAGGATCAGCCTCAGAAGCATTTTCCCTGGGGATATCCAGAAGCAGCAACCCAGAAAAATTGCGGGCACAGGTCAGGGGACTGCCTCAGCTTTCTTCCCTTTCTTCCCTGAGCTCTGATAAAACCAAGCCAAAAAGAGGACCTCCTTTCTCCAGCCTTTGTTTTCTCACTTACAAGATAAAAGGATTAAAACAAGGTTCCTTCAGTTCCCTAAGTCCATGATTCAAACGTTTATCAAATCACAATACTTAGGAAAATAAATGCAATCAGAAGGCTTAGCCACTTGGCAGGCCTAAACCACTGCTCACCAAAGGCTAGCAAGTGAAGGCGTATTTGCAGGGCTCCCTGTGCACAGGAAGGAAATGTGAAGGTGGCTAATGGTGCAGCTTTGCAATCACCTCAGGGGCTCTGAACTCGGTTCCCAGTTACACAGGGCTGGCAGCTGTGTCTTATGCCTCAGGGATGGCAATGTCCGTCCACTATGCCCGGGCCATTGATTCCTGGACAATTCATTAGCAAGAGAGCGCAAGGCCACCCTAGTGACAGAAGGGAAATCCATCAGCAAGAGGTCTCAACAAGAGGAAATCTTTGTAAGTATTAAGACACTGGCTCTCAAGAGTCACTCAGTCCAGGTCTCTGGGGATGAGCAGTTACCTAGTCACAAGCCAGCAGGTGGAGCTGCCAGCATGCTCCTGGCAGGAATGAGGGGCCCCCAGAATTGCTCGTAAAGGCCACAGGGTGTTCAATCACATCGCAATTTCCAGAGTCTCACCAACAGCCTCGTTCCACTTCTAAAGAAGCAGAACAAAGCTTTGTCGGCAATGGGCCTGCAGTGTTCACTAATTGGTGATGGTCTAAAGAACGCAGCCCAGTTCTCCTGGGCTTCCAGCTATTTCCCAGGCATTTGCTACTCCAACCTCCGCACAAGTGACTTTCAGGTCATTCAACCAGTTACCTCTTCAACAACCTTGCTAGCCCTGCAGGGTCCTCCAGGACAATCATATTTACAGGCCAAAAAAAAAAAAAAAAAACACACACACATAGACTCAGGCCAAGGAGACTCTGACTGGACAAGATGCTCAGCCCACAACAAACAAGGGAATATGCAGACAATAACTGGGGGGAGGCCAGAGAGCTGAATTCAAATCCCTAATTCACCACCATTTGTCATGGGATCTTGAGAAAGCTGCTTAACTTCCTTCAGGAGAATTTCTCCACCAGAAAAATGATAATTATATTACCTAACTCCCAGGGTTGCACCAACAGGTAAATAAGATAACACAGGGACAACATTCAGGTATATTCTCTTGTACACAGTAAGTACTCAGTAAATGTCAGATATAGGTGTGTACCCATACTCATGAAACCTGAGGACCACCCTACAAACACTTCACTGCCCAGCAAGACGATTCCAACATCGAGACTTTAGATAAAAGCTGATCCATCAGGTGTACTCAAGAAGGAAAAACTAAAGAGACATTTGCCAACAAGAAGAAAAGAATAGAACTAATTATAGTAGGTCCTCTGTGTCTTGTGCCCAACAGAAAATGAGTTTGTTGCTAGGTTCCTTCTCTGGCCTCAATTCATGATGCAATTACATTACTGGCATTGTTTTCTATGTTTCATTTTAAACAGACTCCTTGTCCAGGTGTCCGTTATATGACCTACACAATGAGAAAGTAGGTCAGTGGCCCCCATCTCAGACTTGTACGTTCAGTGGTTAAGTCCCCTGAACTTGACACCTGCCCAAATTGTTGGGGTCCCTGGAGGAGAAGGGTTTTCTGGACTCTGGTGCCTCCATCTGTACTGCAGCCACCATTCCCACGGGGTAGAAAAGAACGTGGTCTTTGAAAAAACTTGGGCCTACCTAGTTGGCTGGGCAGCTAATCTCAGGCTCGTTACTTAGACTCTAAGCCTATAAATCATGACTAATGCCCACTTGCAAGGCTGTGGCAGGTTTCAAGAGTGAGGTTCATGAAGTCCCCAGGAGGGTGCCTCAGTCATACTAGACCTTCACTTAATAATAATGATTAATGATAACACATTTCGTCCTATATCTCCTGCTAGTCCTTCTTGGTGTCCTTTGTAGACTCACCTTTTCTTGCCTTCCCCTTAGACACTGGCATCCCCAGAATAGTTTTGACTTCGTCTTCAACACACTCTCTCCCTGGATGGTCACATTCATGGGGATGGCATCAAAGATCACCCACAGTCTAATGACTCCCAAGCTGCTATCTCCAGGCCAGTCTCCTCTTCTGGTTCCCAGACCCTTACTTCCAGCTCCCTGCTTGACTTTTTTATCTGGCCACCCCTAGGCCCCTAAACTACATATCTAAAATACAGCCTCAGTATGCCCAGTAAGCCTGTTCTTACTCAGTTACCCTCAGCAGCCTCCTCACAGATTCACATGGTCCTACAGTCTGTTCCTTTTGCTGGTTTTGCCATTAATACTCTCTCTTCTAATTCCATTACCATGGCTGGCTGCAGTCCATTATCACTAACCCTGCTTCCAACTGTGTTCCCCACCCCACCATTCTCTCCACTGCCTCTTGAATCATCTCCACAACTTGAAACCTCACCCTGCCATTCTGATGCATTACATACTGCAGTGGATCCCGCAACCTACAAGTAAGACGAAGGTTTAATTTATTATCGACCTGGACACTTCTAAGAATGTAAAGGGCACTGTTATGTTCCTCCCACCGGCCTCTGGCTGTGGGTAAGAGCTGCATTTAGTGCAGTAGAGATACCCAAGGTTCAAATGAATATGTAAGATCCAGCCAATGATCTCCCCTCTCAGTTCTGAGACCAGGTCACACAAGAGTGCCAAGCCATGGCAGAGGTGACAGATTATGACCAAGTCACTAAGCCTGGCTGCTAAGGAGATCAAGCCCGACCTCCCCAACAAGCTGGTAAGATACAATGAGAACTCTAGTTCTTCTCCCTGAGGCTCCCTCTATTCCTCAGCACTCTTTTAGATGCAAGTAACACATCATTACACATCAGAGCTGAACTAAGTAGAAACCACAGGGATACTGAAGCGGGTGGGCAGGCAGGGCTACAGCCTGGCCCTAGGACAAGGTTGGGTCCCAAAGACTGGAAAACCACCCAATCTCTTCTCAACTCTCTCCTCTTCCTCTGCTAGCCATCCTCCTCCCCTTTCACAGCCTCTGAAGCAGGTACCAGATGTCCACCTCCCAGCTCCCAAACTCACATGACACAGACCCAGCCACCCAAGTTCCTCTCCCAGTTCCTAATCCAAATTCCCAGGAAAGAGACTGTTTGAAGCAGCTTGGGTCAAGGGCCCATCCTTGGGTCCATCAGCTATATGCATCAGGGAGATGCTTTACGACAGTGGCTGCTGAGGGGCCCACTACTGTAAGTGTGGGAATGAGAGGACTCATGGTGAATTAGGTCAACAGTTCACAGAAAATGCGCTGCCTGTCTCCACTCTGGGCAGCTTGCTTTTTTTCCTCTCCTCTCTGTATTCCCTTCCTCCTAAGTAGGCTATTTTTGCTCTGCTAGAGTTGTCTTCATGAATTTTTTGCCCATCCTTCAGAACCAAGACCAAATCTCACCTCACTGGTGAAGCCTCGTAGGACTGATTCTACCCAGTTACCAAACTCTCCTCACATTACTTAAGGAAACTGCATTTTATTTTTAACTGTACTTATTCCTCAACCCTGTGTAGTCTACTTAAATTCAGTACAACCATATTTAAAGGGCCCCTCCTATGCACTGGCCATGAGTTAGAAGCCGCAGGAGGACCTCAGGAAGCTTATAAGAGCACAGGGAGTAACTTACGAGGTCTCTAAAGAATCTCATACAATTTGGGGTGAGTAAAGGTAAGAGGGCATCAAAGGTGAATGCAAACATTATTTCCCGTAAAAGGATTAATAGAGGGTGATTTTTTTTTCTTGTTGTAGAATAAGTTTTCCATTTTCAGAATGACTTAATCCAACAATCTTCTAACAGCACCTTGGAATCTTAAATTCAAGAGTTGATTTTTGCACATGGCATTCAGAAGAACTCTTTTGGGTAAAGGGAGAACAATCCATGGAGGGTTTCAGACATGGTAGAAAGTCACTTCTCACAGCTTTCGGACTCAGCACACACTTACTTCAAGCTAACAGATGTATTATGCTCTGAAAAGGATGATGTTTGCATATGTGGAACTAAATTCAGTTTTATAAATTCCAAGAGGGTGAACACAAGGAGGCCACAATACAAACCAGAACCTCAGCCTGGTTCTGGCTGTGCCATGACCACTTCCCTAGTCAAAACCCCAAATTCCTCCTCTATAAAACAAGGAGGTTGAAATAAAAACCCTCAGAGATCCCTTCCAACACTAAAATTCTACGTTCTACATTAAATCATGTACATGCAGACTCCACAATATCCCTTTGGACTTAAATATCACACCAAAAAGCAGTAGCAGGCATTTATTAGCAGTAAAAATTCAAATGATGCAAGAAAAAGGCTACGTTTTCTCTTTGGGGAAAATGGAAGTACCCAAAGACTTTTTTTCCTGCTGTACCTTGTATAAATTTGTCAGCAGCAGAGTAATAGCAATTAAACCAAACCCAGTGATACAACTTTTCGATGCAGCTGCAAAAACAACAACACAGCATTTGGATCTCAAGAGACTGGCTGGGCCAGGAAGAAACAGATCATAGGTGATACCCAGTGATGACAAGCAGAAACCATCATGGGAGGGCCCTGGGGGGGAAGGCAGTCTTTGCTTTGATCTCTGTAGGAGGCCACAGGTGAGAGATCCCAAAGTAAGTCCAACCTGGATTCTGAGGAATTCCCACAGGAGGAAGGTATGTGAGATGCACAGTAAGAGAAAACTAAAAATGTGCCAACACCAGGGAAGAGACTAAAGACAGGCACAGATCAGCATGCCTTAGAGAATGAAAAAAAAATTACTTTTATTTTTCTTTCACTAGGGTGAAAAAAAATGTCACATAAAATTTAGCATTTTTGCTATCTTTATGCCTATAGTACAGTGATGGTATATACATTCATATTTTGGGGCAACAGATCTCCAAAACTTTCTCATCTTGCAAAATTGAAACTCTATGCCCATTAAATATCAGCTCCCCATTTCTCCCTCCCTTCTCAGTTCCTGGCAACCACCATTCAGCTTTCTGCCTGGATGAGTCTGACTACTCTAGATACCTTATATAAGTGGAACCGTCTATAAAGTTTCTTTTGTAAGTGGATTATTTCACATAGCACCACGTCCTAAAGCTTCACCATGTCACACCACATTTCAGTGTTTTCTTCCTTTTAAGGCTGTATACCATTCCGTTGTGTATATACTACATTTTGTTTATCCATTCATCTATCAGTGGACACCTAGGTAGCTCTCACCTCTTAGTCATTATGAATAACCCCTGATTACATCCCGGCTGTATGAATGTGGCAATGGTTCTTTTAAGTAGATTTTTATAAATTGAAAAGCTTGTTTTTTGCTTTGGGAAGGTTTTTTATGGCCACACTGTAGAGCTTGTGGAATCTTAGTCAGTCCCTCGACCAGGGATTGAACCTGGGCCTCGGTGGTGAAAATGTAAGTCCTAACCACTGAACTGCCAGGGAATTCCCTTGAAAAGTCTGTTTTGACACAAAAAGTCAGCCAATTTTTTTTTTTTTTTTACTGTTTCCTAACATAAACTATCACACCTCTCAGCCTAAGGTGGAGAAGAAGGGGGAAGGAGCTGATACAGCTCTTCAGCAGCAAAGAGAAGAACGTCACAGTGCTTCCTAAAATGTACCATCACGGCCCAGCGTTAGGGGCAGTAGCTTTTCCCTAAAGCCGTGGTCCCCTATTTGGTGTTTCTGTTTGTTCGTTTGTTTGTATACAATGAGAATGAAAATAACTTCCTGCTGTATCAGTAAACAAAGGTTGTTGCAGCCATCCAGCCATCAAATTACCGCTGCCCTGACAGGAGCTCTGGATGGTGCACCCTGAGGAGACTCAGGATGAGAAAACACAGGATACTGGTCTCAGATAGCTGCAGTGCATATCAAAGGAATGATTTCAGTGAGCCCAGACTCCTGCGTTTCCCCATACATAGTCCTAGTTCAGTCATTCAGTCGTGTCCGACTCTTTGTGACCCCACAGACTGCAGCACGCCAGGCTTTCCTGTCCACCACCAACTCCTGGAGCTTGCTCAAACTCATGTCCAGCTGGTCGAAGTGTTGGAGTTTCAGCTTCAGCATCAGTCCTTCCAACGAATATTCAGGACTGATTTCCTTTATGATTGACTGGTTTGATCTCCTTGCAGTCCAAGGGACTCGCAAGAGTCTTCTCCAACACCACAGCTCCCATACATAGAAAAGCACTAAATTCCTTAACTTGAGATATTTAGTTTTCCTTAATTAACAGCACTCTTTTGATGTTCTGATTATCTGAACATCGTTGTAAAACCTTCTATATATCCTGACTTCCCACGTTATGGAGCAGTCTCTCAGAATTGTCTGAGATTCTGTGTCTGGGCTTAAGTCCTCAGTTTTGTCTGCCAAATAAGATGTAACTCTCAACTTTTAGGCTATGCACTTTTTCAGTCAACAGAGTTGCTCCTTTAAACAGCAAAAAAGTCTTTAAATAAAGGACACAATGAAAAAATCTATTAGTAATTTAGAGGAGTTTAAAATTAATTGTTGCATTACATCGATGGTGTCCTCTAATATATATAAACAATATAAGCAAAGCATGACGGGCATAAGGGGTCATAGGCTTGAAACCACCCACAGATGATACACGCCACCATACGACAGCCACCACCCCAGCCAGGGACTCGAGGTCCAGGGGTGGAAAACGCCTCCCCACACCACCCTTATCCACCCACTCAGGCAGCTGTCACCCATAATTGTAAGAGAAATGACAAGGGTACCACCTAGGCCTGCAAAAAATTGCTAAATAAACAATCCGCCTCTGTTAAGCCAGCCTGAAACATGAATAACTCAGGTACACAACACAACCTTTCAAAAGCCAGGAGCCTAACGTCTGGTTTTTTCCTTATATTCATCTTCAGTCTCTCACATCAAGTAGGATTTAAGCTCTAGTACTGAACAAACAATACAAGCTCACTGGCACTGCAGTCAGAACCACCCCGACCTCATGTTCACGCTATGCAGAGGCACTCACTCTGAGAGCAAGGAACCACACAAAACCATTTGATTAGAAACCTGGCAGTTTTCTCAGATCTCCTGGGATGAGGAAAACTGGGACGGACGAATTCCACTGTGAAGGGCAGCCTGCAATCCCTAAACCACCCCCCCACCCCACCCCCACCCCTGCAGAGACCACCTGTGGAGCCCGCCAGCAAAAAAATGAGCCCCTCCCACAAACCTGGGCCAGTGGAGCTGGGAGTCTGCAGACCCGCTTTCATCAGATACTGCCACTATAGAGAACCCCCAAAACAGCCAAGCTAATGTGCAAGTGAAAAAAATCAGACATGTTTTTCAATTTTCCTAGTGAGATATCCTTGAACTTGAAGTTTTCAGATATCCTTGAACTTGAAGTTTTCAAACAGCAGTACACTGAAGGACCCCTTTTTCCTATCAGTCAGTGTGAATCACTAATTTAGAATTAATTCAGTGATGGATTTCAGATTCCAAAACAATCGGGTTCTCCGTTGTTCTGACATCCGTAGATTTAGCAGACACTTTGTACAAACACATCCGGTATTTGACAGCTGCTCCGCTTTCTACCCCCTCCCAGTGTTACCCCTTCAGCTCCAGGTAGAGCCTGTCTTCAGGAAGAAGGTCTGACGTGCAGCAGGAATTTGACCTGAGAGTTGCCTTCCCCCAGAGCCGTCAGCTGTGTGCCAAGGGCTGTGAGACTGGCCCTTCTTACCCAGGTGCTGATTTCTCCCCCACAACCTCCCTCCCATCTCCCTCCCTCGGGCTCTGCTTCCAGGCATTGGAGCAGCTGAAAAGCCAGGAAGGAGAAGGCTGGTTTGGGCCCCCAGAGTGTCTGGATGACCAGTTGCCCTGATGTTCCCTCCAGCCTGCTGGCAGGTCACAATCTACAAACTGGAAGATGATTTCTCTTCAAATGACTCAAGGGCCAGACACTTCTTCCCAGTGAGACAAAAAGAGAACCGTTTCCTCCAACAGACTAGAGGCCTCCAGGGCCACTGTGTCAGAGGCAATGCCACCTGACCCTGATTTTTACCCCAGAACAGTCTCAGCCTCTCCTCTCTCTAGGGCCCTGAATCCAAAACCCAGTTGATTCCCTCAAAAAATAGTTTTAACATAAGTTCTGCCACAACTTTTTAAAAAAATCTTGAGCAGCTCAACTGTTTGTGTTTTCATGACCAGTAAAGAAAGGCAACATCATGAGAAGAGACAGATCCTGTTGCCTGGAGCTGTGGAGTTTTAGAGACTCTTGCCTCCCTAAACTTTAGTTTTATCTGTAAAATACAGATAAAATAATAATGCCCATATAAAAAAATTAGCATTCATAAATGCTCTCTAGAAGAGTGTGTCTGACACAAATATGACAGACATCTGGGAGGGAAAAAAAGGTTAATATCTTTTTTCCCCAACCCCAAAATGCCCAGGGAGTCTGGGCAATATGCACACCAGAGTGAGCTCTTGGTATGGAGAAAGAGCAAAAAGATGGGGAGGCTTCTAAAAGTTCTTCAGCTTTCATAGTTTTTATTCACATTTCAGCTGAGAAAAATGTCAGACTTCTGGGTCCCCACTTGTTCTGAGGAATTAATCACATCTGGTAAGAAGCTTATCACCAATGACCATGGGGATAACTACCCCATGCAGAGATGGCTGTAATTCTTGTTCCTCTCAGCACCGTGATATCCCTGCACCAGTGAGCACAGTCCTGCTCTGTTCCTCACTGGACATTCCCAGGCACGTGAACAGGAGCCCAGGAAGAACGTGGGGTGCACCGCTGTTCAATCAGGGCTGACTTTACAGGGAGTACCTGTGCATTCACCACAGCCCATGCTTTGAGCCCCATCTCAAGCTCTGTTTTCAGAATATTTACCTTTTCTCCTGAACCCACTCTTCTATTCCTAACAACAGCCACTCCTTCCCCATTACCTAGGCTGGAATCATAGACCCTTCTCTACCCACAAGCCCCACCACCCCACCAGCACCGCACTCCACCACAATGAAAGCTGCCAGGCACGGTCAGTTCTGTTCCAACCTTGTGTCCACAGCTTCCTCACCATCACCATTATGGTTGCTCAACTGCTCTCTCTCACCTGGATTATTAAAATACCCTCCCAACTCCTCTTCCCTCCTCCAAGCTCTTCACTCACTCAACCACCCTGCCCACCCATGCCAGATGAACCTCACCCAGGCAAGAGGAGTCACAGCAGTTTCCTACCCACTGCCCATCCCAGTGGCTCACTCTCTCCCAGTGCAGTAGCTCTGTGGTTGTATAGCTACTGACCACCCCAGCCCTGGCCCAGACAAGGAAAGGACCCACCCTGCCCAGGACTCTTCAGCATTTTAGGAAGCCACAGGCTAAGGGTAAGGTCCCCTCTCCCTCCTGGATGCACCCTCTTTCTGATTTATGTACCATCCTTACTATACTATATACACCCTGAGGTCGGAATCCATGCTTGAGCCACTTCATCTCTGCCTTCTGCAAAGCACTCCAGCACAATGCAGAAATTTTTAGAAGTGACGTCTCACAATACACATTTTCAGCGTTGCCCTAAGCTCATGTTTCAGCCTTAGCAGGGGTGAACTCAATGCTATCACAGTACTTTTTATACCATATTTAATTTTGCAGGACATCTGTCATCTTATTTTCTCCTTCCTTTTGCTTTTGACAATAAACACAGAGGAATTACATTAAGCATAAACAGACTCTTGAAATGTACCTCAAAGTAATATAAAAAATCTTCACTAATCCAGCTAATGTGCTTTCTCTCCAACACCCACTGAAATCTACTTCTCATTTGAATATTTAACAAGCATCATCTTGGAAAACCTCTTTCTTGATCTATGTAGGAACAAAAAAAAAAAAAGGATTTAGCCCATTCAGGCTGTGTTTGGTCCTGTGCACACACTTTATGCCTCTATTCAAAATCTTAATCCCATTGCAGAACATTAATTCTGGTTTGTATGAAATCCTGCCAGCAGAATCCATTGATTTGCCTCATCCATTTATATGAGTTTTTTCCAGTAAGTTCCATAACTTTTTAGCAAAGTAACTATGCATGCATGTTTTCTAATTCTACAGATTAGGATAATTTCAGACACTATAATGACTGCATAGTTTAGATCACTAGCTAATAGAGAACCTTGTACATGTGGTTTGTAAAATAAACCAAGACCTAATGATCTATAGTTTCAGTACATAACCTCACCACTATTAGATGTGTGTTTCGTATCACAACAATGGTATTCTGATTAGACAAGCTAATGCCAAGAAGCTTATTTTTGTATCAGTTCTGCAATTTTATTGTTACACAGAGTAAAAAAAGAAAAAACAAAGAATTTTAAATAGAATGTTTTTCCAAGTTATTACAAAGCTGTCATTTTAAAAGGGTAGGGCTTATTGACCCCATGTGATTTAGTTCTCCTTTTTTCCATTTGAGTTGGCTACAGCCTACTGCCATGTGAGAACATAAAAAAACTCCCCCTTCTTACTTTGGGTATATCTAGGAGACATCATAATAATTGAGCTTGTAATGTACATGGGTAACATGCTCCATGTGATACTCATACAATAATTTTTAGTGGGAAAAAATTCCCAGGACATAGTTCTGAAGAATCCTGACAATGCTATGTGTATTGTTATGGCTAGCATTTCATATGCAAACATGAAGCCTCACCCTTTGCTTATGTGGCATCCTTAGTACATGGACAATTACTTATCCTATGTCTGTTTTTTCTACTGCACTGTTGGCTGTATGAGGGGCCAGCTACCAAAAATATACACATAACTGAATATCACTTTTGATCCTGGTGTTGGTATCAAGGCAGCACAGCTATGTAGGTGATACACTTTCTTCTTGAAAGTGTTCCCTGTTTCCTGGGAATCTTCTAGGGCATCAGTAGCCTACAAATCCAGGACACCTTCAAGCCTATGAATCTGACTTTTAGGAAAAGAAAAGTTGGCGGTATTTAATTTTTTTAATCCCTTTACACCATACAGTGTTCTTCACTTTCATTCAAACATAGACAAATATTAGACAGCTTGTGTTTTCCTCAAATATTGCAACTAGTTGATTTGTTTAGGATAGGAAGACATGCTCCTGAAATAATACTCAAAACCAGAGCCCATTTGGTCTTGCCAGAAAATGATTATGGAACTCACTGTCAATACAAACAGCACTAGTAGCACATCCCAAAGCCCCTGATTCCACTAAAAAGAAGTGCAGGGAATTCAGAATAAGAAGCCGCTTCACATACACCTCTCATTAAAAATAATTGTCAATTCCCTGTGTTCTCTCTGTGATCCTCTGGGGTAACTTCAAGAAAGGAAAAATGAAAACATGAGCTGTATCTACCAGAAACAGTCCAGAAGTGAGAAACTCTCTCAATATCTAGGACCAAGAGAACTTAAAACAAACAAACAAAAAAAATCAATGTACAAACAGGAAAAAAAAAAAAGCATTAGTTTAGCGCAAACCAATGAAATAATTATCCTCAATTCCCCACTTCTTTCAGTATGGCAAAATCCAGCCATGGGAATCTACAGCTTTAAGTTCAAGGAGCCAAAGGTTTGATTCCATCCAAGGCTATGTTCTTGCTCAAGAATAGTTTTCTTGTAAGCCTTTCAGGACCATGGACAGTTCAGAGGAGAGCTGCCGAGGCATAAATATTTCCACACAGTTACCTACATCACAACAGTGATGCAATTAGGGAGTGGACTGAAAAGAGATAATATTGTCACTGTCTGCTTTATCTTGCCCTGTTTTGTTGGAAGAGAACACGGCAGAAGGGAGCAAAAAAAAAAAAAATGAAAAATCAAGGTCTTAGAATTCTAACATGACATCACCCTGGGTTTCACTTCTCTAAGCTAAATTCAGCTGTTTGTACATGGATTAAAACTAACATATACCATGTTCCCTATTGGTAAATAACTATGGTTCATAAATATGTCACAAACAATAGCAGACAGATGTATTTGGGGTCAGGGGAAAAATGTAGGAGAAACAAAATCTGAGTCCATCCACTGTATTCAGGAATAGAGTAGGATAAAATAGGATCATGTCTGTCCCTTTTAGAGTGGTCCAACAAGAGACAGGTCCAACACCAATACTTGGAGTCACCAGGTGGATTCAACCGCAAGGACCCTCCAAAATACCTAGGAGAGTGGAAATACACTCAGAGGATCATTAAGCTGCTTCTTAGTTGTAGCTCAAAAACAATCACATGAAGGAGCATTTAAAATCTCTTTCACATGACTGGTACACTCTGAAGCAAATGTCACATCCCTGTAAATCCACAGAAAAACCTCAAAAGCCTGTGGCACAGGAGAAGTATACAGAGAGATTTAACTTGTTGGGATAATGAGGTGAGTCCCCTAGAAAAATTCAAAATTATTTCTCCCAGCAATGTTTGAGAAGGGTTCACAGTGATTAGGACTCTCATTCAAGAGTGGATATTGATTCCTCCATGGAAGAATTAATAAACATGAAAGTTACATAATTTTCATGATGAGAATGTTGTTTCCCCTTAATTTTGTTTTGGCAAAGTACAATGAAGGCCCTTGAACAATTAATCACCATGGCTGAATTACAGCAATAAATGACAGCTTTTCTACAGTCCCTGGCCAAGAATGCTGTCAAGTCATATATATGCAAAGAGTCTGGTTTTTTGCCTTTAGATACCAGCTTTTTGAAAAGCTGTCACATATAATTTGGAGCATTTGAAGATAAGGCATAAATTTCTTTTTTTTTAACCCAGAGAAAATAATATACTAGAAAATAATCTCTTCTTTCCAAATTAAATGTATCACCAAAGCAGACCTCCATTGTCTTAAAGAGCTTCTCCAGATTCATATTCAGTTCTTAAACCTTTATATGATGAGTTCATTCAGCTAGAAATTGTGGAGCAATGAAACCAAGGTTTGAGGCATTAACCACAGATTTTGTATCTTACACCAGAGAATGCACCCATTTTTCATCATGACAACACTGCTTCCCTATCATCATCCAGAATATATATTTCCTCAAAAGACTTGAATCGATTGGCAGATACTACCTTATTACAAGGGCAATACAGAAGTTATTTTCTCCATCTGAAGAGGGATATGAGATGAGAATAGGTTAAGGGACCTGTCCAGAGTCCACAGTAACTCATCAAGAAGGAAGGATCCTTCCTTACAGATGGGTTTGTTTCCAAGGCAGCCCAATAGACATCAGGCTGCCTGTATCAAACAAAGGTAACTATTCCCAGAATACTGAGCATGTCTCCTAGGAGACAGGGCCACGTTGGCCTAAACGGGTGTATGAGAGAAAGAGCTGCTTTGTGGGATCCTAAATGAAGACAATGCTACAGTGGTCAAAGTCACAACCCTGAGATGGCCTGGGACAGCAGGAACCACTCTCCTCGAGTGTGTGGGCTGACACGGTCCACAGTAACAGGTTGTTCCTTGGCTCTAGTACTTGCAGCCCCAGAAATCAGAGATACTTAGCAGATTCGCTCTTAATATGAGATCATTCGTTCCTGGCAGCCACCAACTTTCTCATGGCTTAGAATTCAGAGGCTAATTCATTTCCTCAGTTTAATTGAAACATCACAGTGGTCAAATGAGGGGCCACAGGATGGCCTGAGAACCCTGTGGCTGTCCAGAGTCCTTACCTGCACTGCTCCATGATACTCGGTTGATTCTCCAAATCTTCAGACACTGGTGATTCTGCCCAATCCAGTGTTCATAGTTCTAGCTTTAACTGGAGTGAAAACTATGTTATAGTACCTCAAAACTAACATTACCAATATCTCATGCAATTTATGTAGCTTCTTACACAACTTTTAATATTCACTAATATGATTTCTTCTTTCCTTTCCATACATGGAGAGGAACCGTGCCCCTCAGACTTCCCACTGATTCTCCAACCATATGAACTGCTAAACAATCTCAATAACCCCTCAACTCCAATGGGATCTTCATACCCAATCACTCAAAGGTGTTCTGATCCACCAGCTTAAGACTTTTGATACATTTATTCAATTGATTAACACTTATTGAATAGAAATGTCCTGGCATAATTATCACCCCTGGGAATGCATACAAAAAGACTGCTCATGTCATCAAGGAGAAAATAATGAATACTGGGGAAAGAACCCATTGCCAGTAAAATGATGCTCCAAAGGAACTACAACAGAAGTCTGTTATGGATGTGACGGTGGACTCATGTCATCAAGGAGAAAATAATGAATACTGGGGAAAGAACCCATTGCCAGTAAAATGATGCTCCAAAGGAACTACAACAGAAGTCTATTATGGATGTGACGGTGGATTCAAACAATAATTGGCCACCTAAAGCCAATGGGAAACCTATACAAATTTTATGTCATCAATGAGACTATAATAAGCATACCAAACATTCTACTTCCACATAAGACAGCTTGACATCTATAAAAGAAATTCACTGGTGACACACTACCAACTACTTCGCACTGCTAGTGGGTATGTTAACCTTTGTTTCGAGAGACTACGTAACAAATCTGAAATAAGTCTGCAAGCTGTTGACTTACTAGTGTCTTCTACTACTCATCCACTTAACGGTCTAGGGCTTTTTTGTTTAGCTTGATATCCAAGAAAGAGAAAATTGAAATTTAAGAGCAACTCATCCAATGGGGGAAATCACTAGGTAAGATGCGGCTTCACTGTCAAGGAGGAGTTTCACATATGGCTGGTTCTGAGCAGAAATCCACTCACAAGCAGATACCTGCAGAGGTTCGTATGAATTTTTCAGAGGAAGATCAAAGAGAAAATAGACATGAATGGGTTGGAGCAGAATGATATGAAGTGGAAGCAATGCTGGCATGGATTGGAATTTAGATAAAGTCTATCCATTCAGGGTGAACTTGAGCAGAATACAAGGTTCCAAGGCTGAAGGAGGCAACTGGGACATAGTGTGAAATAGGGCAAGAGCACGGGTGGCTCCAAAGAGGCCAACCCAGTGCCACTCACAAAGGCTGTTTTTAAAAAAATACTATGAATCAAGCAGCTAATCAAATCTCATACCCTGGATTGACTATAGCTTGTAGACAAGACCAACACACTCGGCCACACAAGCAGGACAACCCATGTGAAGGATGTCCCAGGGGTTACACAGCATGACAGCCTTATATCAAGGAAATGAACCAATAAGGGTGTGTTGATGTTTAATTCTGTTTTTTAACTGAAATTCATTTTTGAGTAGCTACTATGTGCTAAATAGTCTGAAAGGCACTGGGGATGCAAAGATGGAATGGTACTTGGGGTCCGCACTCACAGAATTATCATATCACTGGTCTTTCAACAAAAATAGGCTGGTTTTTCTAATTACCTCAGAGAAACAAAAAAGAGGAATTTGTGCCTTGAACAAGGCACAAATTTGTGCCTTTGAACCAAATCACCTTTGATTCAAAACAAAGTGAGAACGGTGTGTGGGAGAGAAACCAAAAGACACAAAATGAGAAAATCCACAGAAATGACTCACTTCCATTCAGTGGTCACTGAAAATGAAACAGTGGCGGTCAGTTGATTGCCAGGGAATACGAGCAGGTACTTAAATGCTGGGGTGTCTTCTAAAGAAAGACTGTTTCTTTGAGGACTAAGCACCATCCTTTCAGTGGTTCCTCGTTCTAAATGAGGCTGTCCCCTTGACAGGTCAGAGCAGCACATTTCAAAGGGAAGACAGCATGAGTAAGCTGAAGCTGGCAAAGGATCTACATGAACAGACACACTCTTCTGTAAGGTTCAAGACACAGGCACTGAACCAGCAAAATGATCCTGAAAAAGCTACAAGAGAGTGTCATCATTTCTGAAAATAGCTCCAAGATCAGGTTATCTTGACCACCCTGGGAAAGTCTCAGAAAGAAACCAAGAGTTAACTCTATTTTCTAAATTTCAGACAGCAAATATTTACTATTTCTACAATAAGAAATACTACTTAAAGAAAAAAAAAAAAAGGGTACTAAATATTGCCTGAAGCAACATCTTTGGGCCCTAGATGGTTTAACTTTGCAAAATAAGTCATTCTTCATGAAAAAGTTAGTGAGTCTTGGCCTTCAGTCAAGTTTTTATAGTTAGAACTCCTGTGCTATGAAATTTGGAAAACATTTCTGTTATTCAATTATCTTATTTTCCCCCACCTAAATTTCTCCTGGGGTAAGAGTTTCATTTCTTGTGTGTGTGTGTTTTTAGCTTTTACCAGTAAGACAGGAAATCATTTAATTTTCTTGAGTGTATCTTATTGTCCCTTTGAGAAAACATATGTGATCTGTGGGTAAAAGAGAAACGCTTGGCCATCACACAAAAGCATACCTATTAGCCTCCGGGTAATATAAAATACTTGTTTCCAATACTTAGAAACATTTACGCCAAAAGAATATTAGAGGAAGCTGATTTGGATGGTTTTACTATCTCTCAGCCCATAAGGGTAGACCACAAACTTGGTTGTGCCTATTTGAAATGCTGTTTGTGAACAGAGAAACAGAATGCACACGAGTGCAGAGTACGCGCTCTGAAACTCTGGCCACACCGTGCCACTCCTCACTGAAGCCACTCACACAATGAAGTGTGGGTAAGCAGCTCCAAGAACATGCGGCCCGGGTATCAAGCGAGCACACTGGCATGATAGACAGGAAGGGTGAACAAGATGAGCGGGTGTGGATGTACGTGCCCTGTGGACCCCTAGAAACAAGAGTCACTACTGAATTCAAGGGCAAGAGAAGCTCCCTGAGGTCTGAGACAAGAACATTTATCAAATCATTGCCAGAAGCAAGAAGACGGTCCCTGGGACCAGGCTCAACCAACTCTGGAATTGACCTTCCTCCCCAGATGAAAAAGGCACCTTCCACTCCAAGCCTGGAGGGAGTTTTCCCATCAACGAAGAACTGGTTCCAAGAGCAAGATATCCTTGCCCTCTACATGGGATAAAAGCTAATTCAAGGCTACAGCGAGATAAATCATCTTTCCTCGTGGCCATAGTTCAGGAGAGACATTTCAGTAAGGGGTCCTTTCTGAAAAGCTAACCAAGACTGCCTGGAAACTTAAAACACGGCTGTTCCCTCTTTGTGGACTTGTTCATCTGGATTAGACTCCCAGCCTGAGCTTTAGGAGATGCATGTGGTCTCCAGCTTGTTCACAGATGTTTACCCTCCCTCAACCTTCTATCATCATCATCATCATCATCAATAAGGCACCCGCTTCCTTCAGGAGCTGATGGAAGGGCGAGACACACACAAAAAAGTAACCACCTTGTGAGGTATGACAATTGAAAATTATAAGCACTTGAGTTGTTCAGAGGTACACAAAAGATCTACATTAACTAAAGCAACAGGGAGAGGCTTCCTGGAGAGGCAAGCTTGAACTAGAAATCCAAGGTGCTTCTGGGGTGTTAAGATGATAGAAAGGTGTGTTAGGGGACAGGCTTGGCCTGCACAAATACATGAGGCCAGAAAGTACAAGTGGTATCTAGAGACTGCAAGTAATAAACAGGTCTGCCATGAGGGCAAATCTATGTAGAAGAGTGAGAAGGACAGGGCAGTAAACAGGACAAAACTGCCAGGTTAGGAGGGTGGATTTAATTCGTCAACGGCAGGCTGTTTTTGAAAGCACCCAAGCAGGTACATTTAAATGCCATATGGAAGATTAATATGGAGCCCCCCATACTGTGGTCTGGGGTGGGGAAAGCCTGTGTTGAAAAATCAGGAAAGACTCCGGAAGTCCAGGATAGCTGGCTCTTGCATCTGTAGGGCTGAAGAGGTTATGACCATGATTCTTCTGAACCTCCCTGCCCTGAAATGTAGCAGGACCCTTTGGGGCCTTCCCAGGACTGACCCCCCACCAATGCCTGCACCTGCCTTTTGACTGTAGAAAGTCTTTAGCCAAAGAATGAATTTAATCAGGGAAGTGAGAAAATACAGAAGCAAAGGAAAACAGTCGATCAAGACCAAATAGTAATAGCTTAGTCATCAAACAAACTCAAGGACCCTTAGTTCCTCCTCAAGGGTTATAGATAATATTGAAAGTCATGAGCTGTTTTATAAATACTGAAACCCCCACCAGGTGGTAAGTTAACTACATGATGACCAGACTGGCCATGACACAAGCTGCCACAATTCCAAAAACTGGCCTCAAAGAAATGGGAACGAATGAACTCTGGAACTGAAGATTAACTGTACTTAAAATAATCAAGACATTGCTGATGAGACCACTGCATGATCAATTTCAAGACGACTGTCAGCACCGTCCATGGTATTCTGCATGTAGCCCCCTCCCTCTGCCAATACACCTTGAGATTCCCCTTTAAAAGCTCTTGCCCACTGATCAGCAGTGGAGAGTTGGCCTTTGGAGTCTGCCCTCCCCTCCTGGTTGCTGGCGTCCAGAATAAAGTGAACTTTCCCTTCTACCAGCACCTGCCTCTTAAATATTGGCTTTGAAGAGGCAAGCAGCCAGACCTAAGTTTCATTAACAGTCCCATCTGCTTAACCATCTTTCTGGCAAGGGAGCAAGCCCCTAGGATATGAAGTTCCAGAAAGAATCTTCTAGGTCAAGGAATAAGGCAAGGAGTCAGTGTAGAGCATTCAAAGGACACAGAAGAACCTAGAACTCTCCCCATGTGCCCCAACCCCACAGAAGATAGCCAGTTTGCCAGTCAGCCAGTAGACTAAGGCCAGCCCCCAGGCAGATCCTGCACACACAGGGAGGACCATGGTGACCGTCCCCAGTAGACAAGCGGGTAACACAGGATCACAAAGTCTCTCCAGGCAACTTCACACTGTGGGATTCTGTTACACTTGAAGAGTAGAGAAGTGATATCTAATTTCAAGCAAACCCCAACTTCTTAACCTGTCTACAAGGCCCTGCATGATATATAGAACCCTGCCTACTTATTCCATCACACTGCTGCTCACTGAACATACTCCAGACATACCACTTCCTGTTCCTAAAACAGGCCATGTTCATTCTCACCTCTGGGCCTCCACATGGGGGCTTCTCAGGTGGCGCTAGTGGTAAAGAACCTGCCTGCCAATGCAAGAGACTTAAGAGATATGGGTTTGATCGCTGGATCAGGAAGATCCCCTGGAGGAGGAAATGGCAACCCACTCCAGTTTTCTTGCCTGAAGAATCCCATGGATAGAGGAACCTGGCAAGCTCAGTCCATAGGATATCATAGTCAGACATGACTGAAGCAATTTAGCATGTACACATCACCCAGAACACCTTTCCCCAGACTTAACCTGCCTCCACCTGACTTTCATTTCTCAGTAAGACCTTGCTGACCACCCTCATTTAAGGGTGGTCCACCCTCCACACCAGCACACCTATCTCATCACCCTGTGACGACTTCTGTTCTTTCAGAGATTCTAATTTATCTAAATGTCTGGGGTGATGTCTGTGTTCCTAGACAAGCAGGGACTTTTTCACTCTTGTCCAATTCTGTCTCCCTAGTGTCTATAAGAGTACCTGACACATATTAGTGCTCAATAAATATCTGTCAAGTAAGTGAAATAATCAATCCATGTCTTGGGAGATCCATGACACTTCCCCCTCTGAGCAGAAAATCTAGCTAAGAGAATGTGATGCTCAGGCATATCCTAAACAGACTAGAGCTCTAGAGTTTCTAGTTTCCTTTAAACCATCTGCATCCAAAACACTGGCAGCTGGGTATTATATGTGTTCACGTCAAATGGGGCAAGCAATGGGGAATGTGCTGAACACAGAGTCAGTGGGGAAAAGAAACTTTCAGAAATGTCTTCATTAACAAAGCAGCTGTAGGGGCAGCCCCTTGAAATGTTGCCACTGTCAGTAATAAAACTCCCTTAACTGTGGAGTTAAGGGTGGGGAAAGGGGGTATGAAGGCTGGCATTTCACCACAACTGAAAGGAGAGAATCCGGAAGCCTTAGGCCCTAAGTCCCGGAAGGGTCCCAGACCCGCATCTTGCTCTGCTCCCATGTCTGGGCTCTAATGAGGCTTTATGAATAGAAGAGCTACCTTTTAAGAAACTTTCGTCCTAACCTACAAATACCAAAATGCAGCCAAGTCTCACTTACTGGGACTAATGATGCGGAGAAGCAACAAATGAAACCTTCAGATAATTCAAAAAATACCTTCCAGCAAACCTCTCTATGATTGAACAACAAAAACTGCTGCCATTTCTGTAGCATGGGATCACTAATGAAGCACTTTCACATTTTACCATCTCTTATGATTTTCACACTCCCCGCAAGGCCATCATCAGCATTCTACATATGAAGAAACTGAGGCTCAACAAGACAGGAGGCTTTCCTGAGTCCCAGACAGGAGGGAGAACGGGGTCAGGACCTTGTGCCTGCAGAGGGAGGAACTCCCGACCCATCCCACAATTCCTGAAGGCAGGCGTGTGAGCACCTGGGGTCATCCTACAGGGACCTGTGCTCGGTCTCCTGGGCCAGCACAGGGAGGCTCACACCCAGGCTGCCCCAAATCGCTCAGTCGTGTCCGACTGTTTGCCACCCCATGGACTGCAGCACACAAGGCTTCCCTGTCCATCATCAACCCCCAGAGCTTGCTCAAACTCAAGTCCATTGAGTCAGCGATGCCATCCAACCATCTCATCCTCTGTTGCCCCCTTCTCCTTCCACCCTCAATATTTCCCAGCATCAGGGTGTTTTCCAATGAGTCAGCTCTTAGCATTAGGTGGCCAAAGTATTGGAGCTTCAGCTTCAGCATCAGTCCTTCCGATGAATATTCAGCATTGATTTCCTTTAACATTCACTGGATTGATGTCCTTGCTGTCCAGGGGACTCTCAAAGGTCTCCTTCAACACCACAGTTTGAAAGTATCAGTGCTTTGGCACTCAGCCTTCTTATTTTCTCTTATTTTCCACTGCTGGAATCTGCTGTTTGCATGGCTTCCTCCAACTATTTCTAGCACGTTCATTTCTCCCCAACAACCAGACCCAGGAAAGGCCCAGAGGCACAGCCATCACTGCTGTGCCTGCAGCTCCCCTGGCGGCAGCCGTGACTAGACACAGACAGGCCTCAGCTCACACCCTCAGGTGGCAACGATTCTTGTGAGCCACAGTCCTGGGACGGGGAGGATGTGCTGGTCAGCGGGCAGCTTTGTGGCCTGATTGTCTGGCTTGGAACCCCAGCTGGGTCACCTCCAGCTGCATGACCCAGGGCAAGTGATTTAGCTGGTGCCTCAGTTTCATCTGAAAAATGAGATTTATGACAGTACTGATGTCAGGGGCTTACAGTGAGTATAAAGGGAGAAAACACCTGCAAAGCACTTAGCACAGTGTCTACCACTGTCAAGCAGGGGCTTAAGAAATGTTGGCTATTGCTATTAATTGCTGTCATTTCAGATACAATGTTCTTGAAAGGTTAAAAGAATCTGCAAAGCATGAGCGCTGGGAAGAAACATGGACTCATGTTAGAATGTGGAGTGCTTAGCACCATTGCAGAGAGCTGGACAAAGCTTGGGAGCCAAACACAAAACCAAAAACTCGTCAGAAGAGACAGAAAAGGTGTTCCTGAGAACATCAAGCTCACTGCAGTTTCAAGGTCTTTGCACTTGCTTGGCAAGGGCTATGCCCTCTTCCTCCCATGACTGGCTCCATGTCCCCTTCTCAGAGAGGTTTCCCCAACCACCCATCTGAAGGGGACATGTTTATTCACTACTGCTTTGCTAGGGCCTATAACAGGGCCTAACACAGGGCAGATACACCAAAAAACTGGCTGAACCAATAACTGGACACTGAACTGAGCCATGAAGAATGAGCGGGAATTTCCCAGGTTGAGAAAGGATGCCCCAGGCAGGGAATGATGAGAACAAATGTGCATCTGACTTGAAGTGCTACCCACAGCGGAAGTCCCAGAGGACACCATAATGTCAAATTAGATGATCTCCTGTGTCATGGGCCACACAGTGTGATAACTCTCTTTAAGTTCTGAACCTCCACTTAGTCTCTCTAGAGCCTAGCACTCATACAGTTCATCCAAGCAACTCAGAGCCCCCCCACCACCATCCATCACAGCAGGGGGCAGGGGCTTTCCAGCACCCAGGGGATATCTGCCATGTGAGATGGAAGAACCTGGGTCTTCATCCACCTGCTTGAAGAAAGGAGCACGAGCGTCCCTGTGACAACCTCATGTCAGGAGCCTCCTCCAGCAAACCACCAAGCTCTCCAGGGACCAATGGTCCGCTACGAGATTGTGTCCCAAGCCACACAGCCTACATGGGGGAAATTCACTTGTAACAAAGGGCTGACATCAAAACATTTCAGGTGTTTGAAAATTAAGAATTATATTAGGAGAGAACTATATTTTATCTAATAACACATAACTATAAATTATATTGGGCTTCCCAGGTGGCGCTAGTAGTAAAGAATCCACCTGCCAATGCAGGAAATGCAGGAGACATGAGTTCAAGTCCTGGGTCAGGAAGATCCCCTGGAGGAGGGCATGACAACCCACTCCAGTATTCTTGCCTGAAAAATCCCATGGACAGAGGAGCCTGGCAGGCTATAGTCCATGGGGTCACAAAGAATAAGACACAATTGAGCAAATGAGTATAGTCCAGCACATAAAATTATATTAATAATTAAATATTAATAGCAATACCTAACATTTATTAAGCTTCTGCACACTGGAGGAGAATTTTGAATTTACAATATAGGAATATATGAAATCATTAATTCAGTAAACACTTATTAGGTGCCTCATCTATGCCAGGCGCTGAGATTTAGATGAGGTCACAGATCATTTCCTCATGGTGTGCCCAGTCTATGTGTGACATAAAGAAGGAGTGATCCATTCTGCTTGAGTAGGTAAAAAAACATTTTTAGTTAAATAACAGATCAAGTAATAATAATGTTATAAAAAACTAACATTTATTGAGCAATTACTACCTCCCATACATGGTCCTAACATATTCTTCACTCATTTAAACCTCGCAACATACATAAGACATTGAATAATCATTACTTGCATTTTATATATGAAGAAATTGAGACAGAAGCAAGGTCACTTGCCTAAGGTCACAGAGCTAGTCAAAGGCTGCAGAAGTGAACTGGTCTTGACCTGGCCAAAGCAAAAGAAGTCACCAAGCACCACGGCAGTCTTTCTCAACCTGGCACTCCAGGCACATGAAAAGAGTTAACTCTGTTTTGTGGCTGTCCTATGTGTTGTAGGAAATTCAGCAGCAGCCCTGGCCTCCACGTGCCAGTAGCAACTCCTCCCTGCCAACTCCTGTTCTGACAATCAAAAATGCCATCAGACGTTCCCAAATGTCCCCTGGAGGGAAAAACCAACTCCAGGGCTTGGTTGGTTTGAAAACCACTGGACTAAAGGAAGAGCATGCCCACAGCACCCTGGCAATGGCATGACAGGTCTCGGGAACTACATATGACTAGCATGACGTGCCTGAGAGCTGGGACAATTTAAGGAATGGCCAAGAGTGAGGTTAAAGGGATGAGCAAGAACCAGATCACAGAGAGGCATCAATAACCCACAATAAGAATCTGGACTTTACCTGGAGGACAGTAGAAAGTCACTGAGGTGTTTTAAGCAGGGATGTGACAAGATTACATGTCGGTTGCAGAAATATGGAACTGGAAACCAGCTGGCTTAAAGATGGTGTAATAAGAAGGACGAATGATGTGGGGCTGGGGGAAGGCAATACTAATTTAAGGGACTCATGGGAAGCTGGGAAAGAAAAATTGATTTGAGAGCATCAGAGGTATAATGGTCAGGTTTGGGGATGGGTAATTCAGGGGTAACAGCAGCACATAGACCAGGCTGACCAGATAGAAGGCAATGCCACTCTCTGTGACAAGCAGCAGGAGGAAGATGGGCTCAGTTTTGCACATACGGAGTTTGGACTGCAAATTCACAGGAGTGAGGCCACACAAGCACCAATGTCCCTGAACAACTGGACGAGCAGTATCGTGAACCTCTGACCTGGGCTGGAGATATCTATTTAAAGGGTGGAGCAGTTATGTGTATGTAAAAACTTCCCTAGTGAATGGAAAGATCCAGGAGAGATTAATAAAGAAGATGCTTGAGGACAGAACTCTGGGTAATCATTAATATTTAAAGGTTGACAGGAAGAACCGGACACAGACAAAAAGACAGAGCCAGAGATGTCAGGGAAGCCACGTCAGAACATGAGAGAACAGTGCTGCAGAAGCCAAGGGAAAAGATGGCAGATATCAGGTGATGCTAGGATCCAGGGTCATGGCTGAATGGGAAGAAGCAACTGTTATGTACCACGGCCATCCATTCTAGTTATAGTTATGATATATATATAATATATATATATATTTCCATTCTAGTTACAGTCATAATATATATATATTTCCATTCTACTTAGAGTCATTTTATATATATGTATATGTATATCCTTTCATGAGCAAAATATAAGTTACCAGTATAAAGAACACATTTCTCCAAATGTAGATACTTGAACAGAATACCAAATCAAACATTCATTTCATTCACTTGTGATCTCACTCACATTAGAAAACAATTCCAGTGTCAAAAGGCTGCCAAAATCATGACAGCTGAAAACAAATTCAAATCATGACAGCTGAACACTGGAGGCCAAACAGAGCTGTGCACATAAAATCCAAATTCCATCCAAACTCCCTTGCATAACACCATTAAGACCAATGTACAAGCATATACTCCTGACAAATTGTAAACTGATCTTTTCATAAGAGCCCAAACTTGATTATTGTTTATCTAGAAAAGTTCTGTTGAACTGTCAGAGGGTTTTACTATCAGACACATGGGTTTGTTTGCAGAATACGAGGTCTTCTCTCAGGCAACATTTCAAATAGTTACACAGTCAACATCCTTTTTTTTTTTTACCCAACACTTATTTGTAATCTGTACATGCCTGGTTATTTGTCCATCATTCAAAGTGAATCTATTTGAGCGAGCAATTATGATGCAACGCCACAGTACTCAAGAAGTGGGCAGAAATCAATCCTGAGGCGGGAGGTACACAAGCACACCACAGGACAGAAAAATGGACAACAACGCAGTCACGGTCTTCCAAAATTTTTTTGAAAGAACATCTATTCCAGAATTCCAGGCTCAGAGTCATTGTGCATACAAAAATCATTTCCAGCACAAAGCCTTGGAACTGCGGAACCTCAATTTATAGAGATCTTACAGCATGTTAGCCTCGCCCTCAACACATCTTCTGTTCTGTTGCACTGCATTTTTAGGTCTATAGATAAATGTGATAAAATGGGACATAAGCTTAAAGGGCTTTATTACCGGTTTAAATATTCACAATGCCACAATCTGCCGCAGACAGATCTGAGTCATGTGGTTAAATGTGCAAACAATTACTCAATTTAATTTCATCCTGCAGAAGTTGAAAAACAAGTTGTAATCACGGTGGATGCTGTTCATTTTCTTCCAAAAGCCACCATCTTTTATTTTCCTGATTGGATTTTATTCTTGGACACAGGAGGAGTGGGCTTCCACACTAAGCATGCCAATTCACAAGGCATTAGGAAGCCAAGCCTCTATCAGAGAACAGCTGGATCGCTTCTAGATGGGCTCATTCCTCTCAAAGAGACAAGGTCGAAGCTGAGCCACCACCCAAACCCTCATCCTGAACCGTGGCACCCCCCAGCCCCATTGCACTAAGTCCTGGAAACTAAGAGTTAGGATCCCTGGTCTTCATGTGAGGAAGGAGCCCCAAAGTGTTTCAGGTTCTAGTCTGCCTTCAGCACAGGCTCCAGGATTACACTGCCTGTGCTCTGCCGAGACCCCTGGACAAGCTACTCCACTCTTCTCTGCCTCATGTTTCTCATCTGTAAACTGGAGATAATAATAGAACCTACATCAGACAGCTCACGTGAGGAACAGATAAGAGTGTGCATATTAAGTGTTGAGCACAAGACCTGGCATATATATAGATATATACACACACACATACAGTAAATTCCCATTATCATCATTAATATCATCTAATAACCTCACAGAGAAAAATCTGGGTATTCATGATCTGACTCTCTAACTAAATTACCCCAAAACTTAGTGTCTTAAGACCACAAGCATTTACTATCTCAGTTTCTGTGAGCCAGGAATCTCAGCACAGTTAGCTCAGCGCCTCTGCCTTAAGGATCCTCACAGGCTGCGGTCGACTTAAGGGCCAGGGTCTCATCTGAAGGCTCAGCTGACAGATCACCTGCTTCAACGTTCACACAGGCGGTTGTGGGCGGGATCCCGTTCCTCCCAGGACACTGGGCCAAGGGCCTCGGTCAGCTGGTGACCAGAGGCCTGCCTCAGCTCCTGGCCACGCGGCCTGGGCCTCTCATTGCACAGCTCTCAATACGGCAGGCAGCTTCCATCAGAACAAGCAAACAGCAGAAGGGGGCACACGAGACAGAAGCTTCATTCTCTACGCCACCTCCCTTCACCAGTGACACCCCGTACTCTTGCCATGTTCCACGTGTCAGAAATGAGTCACTACACGGTTCATTTGAGGGGAAGAGCTCACACAAGGACATGAACCCCAGGAGGTGGGGATCACTGACGGCCATCTCAGAGCTCTGCCAACTACAATGTGAAGAGCCAAATTCTTCACAATAAGCTTCCAACTCTTTCTTTCCATCTTTCAACAAATGTTTGAGCACCTACTTTGTACCAAGCTCTGCACAAAGGCCCTGAGAATATATTAAAGAACAGAGATATACCTTTTCTCTCAGGAAGCTGATAATCTAGCAGGAGACATTAAAGAAATAAGACAGATTACTACTGAATTAAAATCGTGGCAAGCACCATGAAGAGAAAAATACATCATGTAAAATTTCAGGAAGAATGGAATCTACTCCAATTCATGTAAGGCTTCTCAGAGGAAGAGAGCCAGGCTGAGACCCAAAAGGATGAGGAGTAGTTAACCAGGTAACAGGCCAGGCCAGGAAAGAGGTCCAGACACAGGCAAGGGAATAGGAAGGCTGTAGGTGGGTCAGCAGACCCTGCAGGTGGCAGGCTCCCTAAATGGAGGGGTGGAGGCAGGACAGGGGCCAAACAGCACTCAAGTTTCTAACTGGCCCCTATTCTCAACTAAATTAAATTTGCAAAATACAATTCAGAGAGGCTGGCCCTCTATGATTAGGGTTATATCCACAAAATACTGCAGAAACAATTAATAAAACCCACTTTGTTCTCAAATTTGCAGACTTTTAAACCTCCAATGTCTTGTTTGGGTTTTTGGGGGGTGCGGGGGAGATGGGAGGGGTTTAAGCTGCTCTGCACAGCTGATGGGTTCTTAGTTCTGCCACCAGGGACTGAACCCAGGCCAAGCAGTGAAAGGGCCAAGCACCTAACCACTGGACCACTAGGGAATTCAAACCTCTGATGCTTTGAATGCTTAGGGTTACTTTCATAATTCATCCATGAAGACAGGCTTTCATAAAGAACACACTACCCCCAACCAAAATCATATCTCATTCTGATGAATTATTGCTAACCTAAAGCACTCACTGAGACCCATGAAAACTTCCTCTCATTCCATTTCATTAAATTCAATCAATTTTTCCATAAATAATGCTGCTAAATGACTCCTGGAGTTAAAGAGAACACGGGAATGCTGATCCATGGCTGAGGTAGACTGAAACACTCGAAATAAAACTGCTTTTCCGTTGATTCCCAAGGTTAGAGAACAGACCCAGAAACAGATGCAGCCCAGTGGGAGTTTAAATAAAGAACTTTCCTTCAGGCGCTCAAATTCTGCTCAGTGCCCTCTCTTGCGCACCAAGCTGCGGGTTCAAGTGTCCAACAGCCACAAAAGGACGTTTCAGTGCACCTGAAATCTGACACATGAACACAGGTAAAGAAATCCGTAGATCCTCATTATATGCGCATTACCCTGGGCTGAGATCCTTATGGTAAATGGCCTCCATTGTAATCCTAGTTGACAAGGGACCATCTTTTCTAAGGAGGCTGTGATAACTTCTAGTACACTGTCAGTAGTCAGTCCACACATAATGACACAATTAAGGTGACATGTTTATTATGCTCAAAAACAATGTGCACTGGAAGCTAGCTCTGGGAAGAGCATCCCTCCAGCCCCACTCCCCTCGCACCTAACACCAGGATGGAGTCTCTAAGGTATGACTCACAGTCAGAACAAAGCAGACCAAATCAAAATTGTATGCTTTCCTGGGGCAAGAAGGTGTCCTGGGTGAAAACTGAGGAAGGAGGGCTGCCCATAAAAATAAAAAACCTCCCACAGGTTGTCTAGTCACCCGCATAATGACAGCTTCAGCCATAATAACATGGGGAAAGAGAGTCAAGGATGATAGACCACGAGAAAACTACTTAATAAGGGAGTTCAGTAAGCTTTTAAAGCAGCTTTGGGAACCAGCAGGAGACTAGAGGGCCCTAAATTTAGAGTTTGTTGGCTGGCAAAACAAGCCTCTGGCTAGAAGTTGAAAGAATTGGATTCCAGCCTCAACTAATTAACTTTTTGGCCTTTAGCAAACATCTTCAATCAAGCAATTAGCAAGTAATTATTGAGTAGCAACTATATGGTCAGTGCTGATCAGGCTTAGGGGTTGACACAAAGGGAGTTAAGTCTCCTCTGCTGCCCTCAAGGAACTTCACTTTTTAACTCAAGATGAAAAACAAGCAATAACACCTCAGCTTTCCAGAACCTGCCCGATTGACTTTTGGTTACTTGGTCTTCCGTGAGTTCAGAGTTAAAGCTTTAAGTATAAGAGCTTTTAACAGTTAAGTGCTTTTAAGATGAAAATCTTTCAGAAACTTATTATCTCAGCATTTCCAAAGTGTTTAAACACACACAAACACAGGTTCTGCTTTATATTAATTATTCCCTTAAAAAGTTGGGTGGCCCCATGGTCAGTAAGTTTTAGAAACAATGGACTGAAAATTAAATAGGATTCCTTAATACTGGACTTCTGAGAGCCTTTTTAAAATTGATGTGTACTGTGAGCATCTACAAGAAGACATGATATATTTCTCCAGAGAATTATTTTTCTCATGGGATTAAGGTTCTATACCATGAGTTTGGGTAAACTCCGGGAATTGGTGATGGACAGGGAGGCCTGGTGTGCTGGTCCAGGGGGTCGCAAAGAGTCAGACATACTGAGCAACTGAACTGAACTGAACCATGTACTTTGGAAAGACTGTGCTGTACGCTTCCCTTTCTCCTTAAGTAAATGATGAGTCAGAAATGTCTTATCATAGACCTGAGTCATTGTAATGAGATGCTGATGAGGACAAAGCGCTGCGCAGAAAATGCCTTCCCACCACTGGCCACCCTTGGACAACGAGCTGTGTCACGATGGCAGCTCTGGACCGCCCTAATCATGCTGCATGACTGACTGTGCTGCTGGGGGCAGGGAGGAGGGGTTTTCTGGGTAGCACAACCTTCAGAGTGGAACCCAGAGGCGGACTAGGAAAACCAGTCAGGACCTAAAATACTCCAACCTCCATATGAAACTCCACTGCAAAGTATCACCTGCCCACATTGCCTTTAGGAAGATTCCAGACCACATTGCCCTTTTCCTGCTCCACTCAGAGCACAGATGGCCTGCAAGATGTTCTTGGCACTCACCTGGGCACTGCCTTATGACACTTCCTGTGTTTCCTGTTATGACTACTGTTCTCGTGGACTGTTTCTTTGTGGAAGGATTTGTAGGCACATCCTCAACTAAACAACGCACTCCATGGAGACAGAGACTTTGTATTCCCCTGCAGCACTGAGAACACAGGCTTTCAAATTTCGGGTGACTGACCAAGAAAAATTTAAATTAAAATGCAGGGTGCTGTTACGAAAAGAAGTCAGCCAGTCCAGCACTGGCCCTCCTGAGATGAGAGCTGTGCTGTTTGTCTTATCCTTGGGGACTGGGGGAGGCGAGCCCTTCTGTTGGGATGGGGATTATCAGGAAGAAGGCCAAACTGGAACAGAGGTGGAGGAGGTCACAGGGACATCAACAAAAGGCTTCTCAAGTGCTGGCTGCTGGGCATGGTGTTCCCAAGACCCCAGCAAGACCTGATGGGGTCAGCTGTTTCCAAATCCAGTCTGGGGGCTCATGCTGCCCCAGAGCCATGCCTTCTGCACTGCCTGGAGATACCTTGGCACAGGCTCACCACAGGCAGAAAGGAATTCACTAACAACGAACAGCAATAGATCCTGGCCTCCCTCCTTTCTCTGTCCACAGGGAGGGTCCCCCTGGTGGCACTGCCCAGAGGTCTGGGGAGACTTGCCGAGCCCCAGAGGGAGGTGATACCTCATGATAGTTACGAGCATGGGTATCTGGGGACAGGATACCCAGGTCTGAATCATGGCTGTCTTGTGATTTACCACTGTCTTTAGGGCTTCCCTGGTGGCTCAGTGGTAAAGAATCCACCTGCAATGCAAGAGGCCCAGGAGACTCGGGTTCAATCCCTGGTTTGGGAAGATCCCCAAGAGGAGGGCTTGGCAACCCATTCCAGTATTCTTGCCTGGAGAGTCCCACGGACAGAGGAGTCTGGGGGGCTATAGTCCATAGGGTTGTGAAGAGTCAGACACAACTAAGCAACTACTATATATATATTTTTATACTGGGAAATTCAGTTAGTGTTTTGAGCTTGTCTCCTCATATGTAAACTGGGGAGAAAACAGTTTCTTTTTCATAAAGTTGTGAGAATATATGACAATCTCACAGAGTGTTCAGCCCACACTGAGTGCATAGTAAATGTTCACTGAACACTGGCCTTTCTAACTAATCACCACATCCCCTAACTATGGTCCTCATGGTGCAAGACCTTGCTCTGCTCAACCTTCCACCCCAAGATGAGGGCCCTACAGCCACAGTGGGTGATGCAAGCCTGATCTAGTTAAGTGACATATCCTCAAGAAGCAAAAATTATTTTTTGCATCATTAGATTGGCAAACTTTACTGCCTTCCCCATCAGATGATAATACTTCCCAGAGTCAAATTACTTGTGTACTTCCTTGCTTTGCCATTTAGTAGCTATGAAGGCTTGGGCAGCTGCCTCATCTTTTATATATATATAGATAGATAGATAGATGATAGCGTATACCTTATTCTGTTGCTGCAAAGGTTGAAAGTGTTGAAGTGTTAGTTGCTTACTTGTGTATGGCTCTTTGCAAACCTATGGACTGTAGCCTGCCAGGCTCCTCTGTCTATGGGATTCTCCAGGCACGGATATTGCAGTGGATTGTCATGACCTTCTCCAGGGGATCTTCTAGACCCAGGGAGCAAACCCAGGTATCCTGCATTGCAGGCAGATTCTCTACTGTTGCTGCAAAGGTTAAATGGAAATATGTATCAAATGGTCACCACATAGGAAATACGCAGTAAACAGTAGTTGCTATTACTATTTGTGTGGCTATACTCTCTAGAATCAAGAGAAAGACTCACCACCATGTCTTCTGCTGCCATAGCACGGCTAACCAAACGGTTGGAAACTGCAAGGCCTTGGTGGCTGTTCTGACCTCACATGAAAACTCAGAAGCAGACCCATTACCACCCAGCCTAAAGATGGCTCCTGGGACCAGCAGTCAGCAGACCAGACCCAGGGCAAATGCAGCCAGGCAGGAGGGCAGAGTCGCAGCAGTAGGAAAAGGAGCTCCTCCTCTCAGAGCAGGAGGGGCCTCAGCCCTCTCTCCACCTCTCAGCGGGGAAATGAGAGGCTGAGAACTAAGTGACCATGGAGCTCTGATGCCTGGCAATCAGCACCAGGTAATCATATGTCCGTGGGCCATGAGGGCATGGGAAATAATGGAGCACAGTGATTCAGCCCCAGTAGGTTGAGCAGGAGAGGGGAAGCAGGCAGCTGACAAGGTGAACAGAGAGAGGGTGATGAAACATTCAAGCTGCAGTCCTGGCAGCAGGCATTTTCTCCACCAAGCAATGCATCTGGAGAGAAGCTGGCCAGGGACTCACTGCTGGGAATTCATGTGAGGGTACACCATCTAGCAGGGCTGGGCCACCAGCAGAACACATGCATGCTCACAGGGGACCTGAGGAACGGGGAGATTTCAGGAATGGTTTGGTTTGCGGCTGCAATTCTCCAGGGGAAGAGTTCCTGGTCAGACAAGAGATGTCCCTGTCACTTGTTCCCTCTAATACCCCCTTCCCCTTGTCCAGGTAGAAGGGTGATCTGCCAGGAAAAAAGGTGAGTAAACCTTGGGATGTAGGTGATACAATGCAGAAAAAGAAATACAAGTATCTGAAGTGTATGAAAAATGCCAACACAAATTAATACTTCACTGAGATTTCAAGTTTCACCTATCAAGACCAAAGCACAAAAGCCATAACCCAGTCTGGGAGGAAACAGGCACTCACAAACATTGCTAGTGAGGGTGTTAACTGGGGCAACCCATGGGAGAGGAGGGTTTTCCCAGTGGCTCAGTGGTAAAGAACCTGCCTGCAATGCAGGAGCCACAAGAGACAGGTTCAATTCCTGGATCAGGAAGATCCTCTTGAGAAGGGCATAGTAACCCACTCCAGTATTCTTGCCTGGGAAACCCCATGGACAGAGAAGACTGGCAGGCTGCCGTCCACAGGGGTGCAAAGAATCAGACACAACTGAGTGATTTAGCACATACGAATGCATACATGGGAGGGGAGCATAATTTGGCAAAACCTATTAACATTATTAATGCATATACCCTTTGACCAAGCAAATCTGCTTCTGGAATTTAACCTACAGATACAGCTGCACATGAGTGAAATGGGGTTTCCATAAATCATTCACTGCAGCATTGTTTTTAACAGCAACATACAGGAATGAATCCAACTTCTACCAACAGGAAACTAAGTAACTAATGTACATATATTCAGACAATGGAATACTATGCAACTTAAAAAAAAATAATTAAAACCCAAGAGGAAAATGAGAAAAATTTATAAACAGTCCACAAGACGGGTAAAATATATTAAAAGACGCTCTACTTGATTCTGTTGTAAGAGGAATGGAAATTAAAACTATTGTTATACATTTCTTGGCTATCATATCTGCAAAAATTCAAAAGCTTTATCACATATGCTATCTGCAAGGCTGTTGGGAAACCAGCTATGTCATCTGTCCATGATAGGAATACAAAATGATTCAACCCCATGGAAGGGGAGTTAGCAACACCCAACAAAACTGCATATACTTCTACTCTAAACTAGTAATCCCACTTTCAGGAATTTACTCCCAAAATGGAACTCCACAAACACAAAACAACAGATGCCCACGGTTATTCACCTGCCTTCATGAATTTGCCAGAAAACACTGGAACAACCTAAATGTACTTTCACAGAACACTAGCTGAATACTACTATAAATCCACATAGTGGGAAAAACTCTGAAGCAATATTCAAGAATGAGAAAAATCTTGATAAACTGCTATGAACTCTTTCCAAGGTATGCTGTTAAGTGAAAAAAACAAGGTGCAAAAGTACATATCTGTATACCCACACACACACACACACAAAAGAAGGAAATAAAAACATACACATATGTGCACTTATAGAAAGAAACACAGAAATAAAAACCATAAGCTAATGAAAATGTCTACCTTTAGTAGGTCGGTGTAACAGAGAGGAATGTACTGCTGCAAGGAGTAAAAATTCTAAATAATCCTTTTTATATAGTTTTGATTTTGAAATGTAATATTTAATACAAAATTTTAATGACAAAAAAGCAAACTCCAATGCTGAGTACAAACAATAATAAACCTAAATGGTTATTTAAATGGTAACAAAATCACTTAGAAATCTCGAACATACTACTCTGACTGCAAACCCTTAGCAGGGCATGGTTTAAGGACAAAAGAACTGTAAACAAAGCTAGAGCCTTACTTAGCAGTTGTTGGGAGTCGTAGCATTGGTGCTGTAATCCCTAGACTCTTCGTGTACAAAGGAGAATAAAATACATGAATAATTGTGTTATTATTAGGAATCAGGGTTCTCACTTAAGGAAAAAACAGATTAATAGCATGTAGAAATGTAGTGTTCAATTTACACTGAAAGTATTGGTAAGGCAAGTAATTTACCCAATCCCTACCGACACGCACTTACAGAGGCTAAAAGCAATGCCAAGTTCCAGCACTGATGAGCACCCCCAGCACCTAGATCTTGGTTTCTAAATACCAGTTCTCACTAGAAAGAACCAGGACTCTGAATAAATGTCTGATTCCAGGATTGTGGAGGGAGATACATAAGGTAATCCCAGAACATCTTACTATGCCAGAAAGCAGGAGAGTGCCCAAAAGGACATAAAAGGAAGCTTGAATTGTTTCCCACAGTCAAATCTGGGACAATTTGAGCATCAGGAGGAATAAGGATGACAACACACTAAATGGTAACACATTCCGTTTTTTTTAAAAATCCATGTGTCCCTTGTGTTACTAAAAAGTAACACTTCTTTGCTAAAAAATATAGAAAGAGTATAATTGGAAAACCGTCACTTTGCAATCCCCAATGCAGTAACTGATACAGGCAAGGACCATCAGTGGATGCTAAAACCATTAGGCAAAAGATTTTTAGGAACACAGCATTCACATGGTCTCAAAATTCCACCCCACAGATTGTTTATTAAATACAAAGGATATAAGGTACCTTTACAGGGAGGGAACTGGCAGGTATCATCTAGACCAAATGATCAAATTAAGCATCCCCAACAGTAAGAAAAATTGGTATTGGACATTTTATGTGATACAGTGCTAAGTATCAAACATCATCCATATGGTCTTCTAGCCCAAATGTCTGATCTGAATCTAACTGTGAAGACACAATCAGATAAACAGATTGTAAAACGTTCAATAGAATAATGGGTCCTAACTCCCAATATTTCAATGTCTTCAATGACTCCCAAAAAAGTGGAGGCACTCCTCTTTCCTAGACAGACTGTGACACGACAACCAAATTCAATATTCAATTCTGACTAGTTCCTGGAATGAGAAAGAGCTGTAACAGTGTCTTTAGAAAGTAGGAGAAGGCTTAGTGTAGACCAGCTAACATTATTGTATTAAAGGTAAGTTTTACATTAAACAGGCAAGATATGTAACAGTGTATAAAGAATTCTTCCTTGGCTTAAAAAGTGGAGTAAGCGGGGGAAACATACAGCTTTATTTGCTTGTGAGAGGGTAACAGGCAGGAAGGATAGAGGGTCCCCAGGCGGCCTGAGGAAATAAGCTGCAAGTGGCAGAAATTTTTTTTTTTCCTTCTCTACACAAAATTTAAAAAGGCTTCTTTTAATTCTGAGTTGACAACACCAGGTTCTGCCTTGAGCTAACCGATGTGTTTTTCTTATGAAAACGTTTTTAAGCTATATTAATGAAACTATGTATTTGCTTTGGAATTTGCCTTTCTTCAAAATGGTTCCACCTATGGCTAACTTTTATTCTTTTCTCAAATCTTGGGCTGATAAAAGCTCAACAAACCAGGATTCCTGTCAACTGTTTTATGGCCAGGGCACCATCCTATCTCAAAAGTGCATATTGTGGGAGAGGGGCCTGGTGAAACTCCCTCAGCCTTGAGGTGTCTCTCTCATCTGATTAGCAGCTTGCCAATAGACATAAAACACCTGGCTAAAAGCTAGCAAGGGGGCACTCTCTCTGTTCCCTTCTGATGCCTATGCCAGAAGCTTTCCCTATCTCTATTATACTTTAGTAAAACTTTGCTGCACAAAAAAATTCCAAGTAGCCAAGCCTCATCTCTGAGCCAGGACCGAAATCCTCCCCTCCAGAGATCACGAATCCTGATGTAACACGTGGCTCACAGCAGCAACCTTCACTTGTACGTGCACATGTAATTTCTAGAAGGACACACAAGAAACTAAACCCAGTGGTTATCTGCAGCATGCAGCAAAGAGGAGCAAGGAGGAGAACACGAGAGACGAGAGATGGAGGTGGGAGCCAAGTACATGCACCGTGTATACTTTTTAAAATATTGGGAACCATGAGTAGGTATTATCTACTCCAAAAGAACTGAACATGGTTTTTCAGAAGAAAAAAAAAAAAAGACCTACAAAATGGAAGGTCAGTGAGAGAACTGAGGGACCTTTGGCTCCAGGTCTCAATATGTCCTTGGTTTTGGAAAACACGGTCATCTCAGATTGAGTGGGGGTAGAGCAGGTGTGCAGTACAACAAAACACGTCCAAAGTGTTAGATGTTGCCTGAAAATTCAGTAATTCTTTCCTAAAAATTTATCCTAAGTAAATAATTATTAAGATGAACAAAGAGTTAATCACCAAAAAATGTTCATCACAACACTGTCATAATACGGAAAAACAAAAAAAGTCCAAATGAAAACAAAAAAAATTCTACCCACAGAAGTACTAGGAAGATGTGGTCAAAGCATATGCTGTGACATAAAGACATTCATATAGCATTTTAAAGTGAAAAGAGCACAGCATTTTGTCATTTCTTTTAAAGTTATATACATGTAGGTATAAGAAATGCACAAACCAATATAGCTATATTAGGGTGATGGGATTATGGGTACTTCTTTTTTCTGTTTATTTCCTCAAAAGATGAGATTTTCATAACTCTAATTTTTTAAGAAGTGAATTTATTTTTGTAAGTAGGCCTAGAAAAGTCTTGTGCAGAATGCTTCTGCAGAGGTACAATCCAGACACCTTCCCCACCAATTTCAAGTACAGGAAGAGACATGAAGATCACTGAGAGTTTGGGGACTACCAATTTACATCTCTAGTGCCTGTAACATTTTTCAGTATAACCTGTGGAAGGGGAAAAGGGCGGGGAACCACCTTGCTGGCTAGGAAAGCAAAGCAAACCTGTCAGCCTGCCGACAACCCCTCAGAACAGCCCTGCACAAGAGTAGGGCAACGTCCACTGGACCATGACAGCACTTCCCGCCAACTCCCGGGGGGGATGGATAACACTTGAGGGACAAACGTAGCCTCATTTCCACCGTGGCCCCTTGCTAAGCTCCACGTGTCAGCTCAGACAGCACCTGAAGCTAAGGACCCCTGTAATAAGCTGACAAAAGCAGCTCCTGCACATCAGCATATCCTTGTGACTGGAGAGATGGACGCTTCGCTTCATGTAATAAAGCTGAAAAAGCCCCAGTTTCCGTCGACTTGCTGGCTGCCGAGCCAGTTAATAGAATGAGGTTTATTTCCACCAGCGGCACAGCATGCTTGAGAATGGAGGTTTGGGGTACAACCTGCATTTGAAGTTCCCCCTTCTCTTCTTTAGATCTACTGCTGGGTGTCTTACTCCTTCTGAGACTCAGGCTCCTCAGGGATCTCTAGGAAAATAGCTATGAAGATGAAACGAGCTGTGTGCAGAGTACATGGTAGAGAAGCTTAGTTTATGTGTGAGTATGCACGGGTTTCCCTGGTGGCTCCAATGGTAAACAATGTGCCTGCCATGCAGGAGACTTGGCTTCAATCCCTGAGTTGGAAAGAGCCCCTGGAGAAGGGAATGGCCACCCTCTCCAGAATTCTTGCCTGGAGAATTCCATGGACACAGGAGTCCATGGGGTCACAAAGAGCTGGACACGACTGAGCAACTAACACTTTCATGCACATTCACAGAAAGACAATGGATAAACAGAAAGCAAAATGTTGACCAGGCTACATTAGAAAAGCACCTGGCTGATACTTAGTCTCAATAAATATTAGTTGTTACTATTGCAAGAGCAAAGATTAGTTAGCTAGAGTCATCTCCCAACAGACCAGGAAGCAAACATGAGAGAGTGAGACACAATCACCTGTGGCTGTTCTCAACGTCTCTGGGACATAAGACTGGCACTGGAATCTCAAAAAGGGAAGAAGTCACTGGATTAGACGAAAAAAATCACACCCAAGTCCCACATATATCAGGGACATAAGATCTAAAATAACCACTGGTTTTACTTTAAATGGAACATAAACTAATAATCCAATAAAATGTTTGTTTTAAGAAATTAAACTCTCTCCCATGTCCCCAGTTAATGTGAACAAGAAAAACACAATTGCATTCAGCCAAGTTTCCCGTGTTGAACAATACAAGCTAGGGTGCAAGTCTAGAGGGTGTTTAAACAGCCTTACTAATTTAAACTAGTAAGTGAATACATTAGTAGGACTTCCTGTTTACCCATGAATTACTATTTTACCAAGAAGAAGGTTAAGTCCCTTAAATCAGGCCCTTATAGTCAGTTGTTATAGGAAAACAGCTCAAAAACTGGGGGCACCTCCAAGTGGAGAGGATTCATTTTCCCAGTGGGAATTCTTCTCAAGCAATGGGCTTGCTCATCTGTCCTGTGACTAACTGAACAAGAAAGAGAGAATTTGAGAGGACTGGCCAAACAGAAAATAGAATTGGGGAAGCATGTGCCCCCATTATTAGTAGAACAAGCAGATGAGAGCTTAGAGAACAAAAGTACATCAAAGGCAGCTCAGCCGGAGCTCCCGTGTGTGCATCCCTGCATGGGGACCACCCACCAGCTGAGTCGACCTCATCAGCATGAGGCTGTGGGCTCAACAGCTGGGAGAGGACACTCGGGATGTTAACATCACTGGCCAAACAGGTGTCTTCCCCTCCTTCCAGGTACCTGGTAGGATTACCCTTAATTTCCTCACCGATGTGGAGTCTGGCCATGTGACTTGCATTATTCAAAAGAAGGCCTCATTTGAGAAGCGGCGCTGAGCATTTGAGTGAATTCTGGGAGATGGTGGAGGACAGAGGAGCCTGATGTGCTACAGTCCATGGGGTCGCAAAGAGTTGGACATGACTTAGCGACTGAACAACAACAACAACACAGTTGAGCTGCTAACACCATGTCCTGCAGCACACACTTCCTCCTGCCATGGTGACGGTGAACCCACGGAGCTGGAGTCTTCATTAGCCTGCCGCCCTATGGACAGCACAGATCAGAGAGAGCCCTACCAACCCATGAGAGATGTGTGGCAGGGGGGAGAGATAAATCCTTGTTTTAAGCCATAAATATGACTTTTGGAGTTATCTGTTACCGGAGCATAAACTATATTGTGCTCAGTCGTTCAGTCGTGTCCGACTCTGCAACCCCATGAACTGTAACCCGCCAAGCTCCTCTGTCAACAGGACTTCCCAGGCAAGAATACCAGAGTGGGTTGCCATTTCCTTCTCTAACCTAGCCTATCCTGACTGACAAAAAGGCAAAAGGGAGGAAGAGGCTCATCTGGAGTCAAGCCACCCCATCAAGGAATTATGTAGTAGGTAGGCCACTGTCTGCCCCCCGCCAACCCCAGAGAACCCACCTTGATGCCAACCCTGGGAGGAAAGGGATGAGACAATTAATTATACATTCACCACTACACCAGCTCCTCAAGCCACAAAGTCTAGACCACACAGGCGAAGCGAAAGAGAAAATTCCGAATCTGTCATGAGATGCAAGTTTTAAACTCAAATGGCCTTAGATTCAAAGCTAAAAATGATGGAGAACCATGGAATGTGCCCAAGATGTTATTAAGGAAAAGAAACGATTGAAAATAAACAAAATTGTCTCCTGTTTATTTCCCAAACTGAAGCTCCTCAATAAGCTGGTTGCCCATACATGTTTGGTAAACAGGGACATGTGTTTATGACTGGTCTCTGAAAGCTGCAGCTGTTCACATTCCCTTTAAACACACACAGTACTGAAATAATCCGAAAAAGACAATCAATATTGCCCCAAGACGATCAGCTCTAATTGGCCCTACCAGCCATGGTGTACTAATCCTATTATGGGGCCTTTCTGCTTCTTTTAGAGATAGAGTTATTTTTCTCTGCACATAAAAAAAGATACACCCTACAGGGAGAGAGAAACAATTAGGATATCAGGAAGTAACGCGTCTGAGAGAAGTGGCTTAGAGCCCAACCATTGCTACTGAGAAGGGTTTACACTGAACAGTGGACATGGGGTGTTACAGGGAAGAGACCCATTAATATGTAAAGGTTTTCAGATTCTTCACTCCACCTTTTCAGCCAGGAGAGACAAAAGTCAAACTACATGACAAGCTGTCAGGAGAAGAGGAAGAGAAAGAAGAGGAAAGGTTCATGGCTCTGTCATGTACAAGACTCCTGAGTAACACAAAGAACAAAGCTTTTGAGAATATAGTTGCAGGTTATGAATTGGGTCTTCTCTAACACACTTGGTGGCACAGTGATAATCTACCTGCAAAGCAGGAGACACAAGAGATACAGGTTCAATACCTGGGTTGGGAAGACCCCCTGGAGTAGGAAATGGCAAATGGCTCCAATATTCTTACCTGGACAATCCCATGGACAGAGGAGTCTGGCTGGCTACACAGTCCATGGGATTGCAGAGAGTCAGACACAACTGAGCATGCATGCTCCTGCTAACAAACACACTTTGAAAGAAGACAAACTGAAATTCTTTCTGAAATCCTTTGGCTGCTCGACTATACGTCTGTGAATGGGACTTGAAACAAAGCCTTGACTGTGTGGAGCCCTGGGACACACAGATTTGGGTGACAGATAACTGCTGCAGAAATTCTGGACCCTCCACATCCTTCCCCTTGCCCTCTTTATCTGGTCCTCCCCAAAAGGCATGGCACAATTCAGAACAGGCATCCTTCTCCCCACAAGTCTCCCTGACCTCTTGTGTGGGGTCGGTCAGATGATCCCCACTGGGGTTCCCATAACATCCTGTGTGTCCCTGTGTTTACTTATATTGTCTGTCTTATGACTATTTTTCTGTTTATCCAAGTGGAGCATTGGCTCCTTAGGGCCAAGATTTAGTACTGAATTTCCACATCCGTGAGCCTGGCACCATGCCTAGCACACAGGTATTCAATAATTAAGATGATCTAGTCTCCCTTGAGCTCAAAAATTTACTTGACCAAAATAATGAGAGGAAAGTGATTCTTACCTGCTCCCCTATCCATATAACACAAGCTGAGTTTCTTGCCTGTCTACCAGCATCTCTGGCTCAGCGACTCTGCAGGTCAGTTCTATGTTCTATGAAAACATCTCCCATAAATATTAACTCTGTGGAGTGGGGAGGAGAGCGGACAGAGTGTAGGATTTTAAAACTATGACCAAAAAAAAAGGATCCCTAAAATTACTGCAGATTAGTTTATGTGTCAAGGTCCCATGTTAGACAACTACTAACAGAGAGGCCAAGTCTGCTCCAGGTCTGATCAAAGCCACAATGGAAGGGGTGCTCCAGAGCTGTGGAGAAGTGGGCAGAGATGCACGACATGGGTTTTCTTCTCTTTGTTCCATGCCCCCGAAAGTACACCTGAGAACTCAGTGAGCTGAGTTTCTTGAACATTTATTTCTTAATTGGAAGCACTGGAAGCATTGTTTTACAATGCTTCTGCCATACATGAATAAGTCATAATTACACAGATATCGCCTCCCTCTTGAGCCTCCCTCCCCTCTGCCATCCCACCCCTCTAGGTCATCACAGAGGGTCAGGCTGGGCTCCCTGTGTTATACAGCAGCTTCCCCCTGGCTATTTATACATGATAGTGTATATATGCTAATGCTAGTTTCTCAATTCATCCTACCCTCTCCTTCCCCTGCTGTGTCCACAAGTTCTCTATCTGTGCCTTCATTCCTTCCCTGCAAACAGGTTCATCAGTGCTATTTTTCTAGATTTCATATATATGCATTAATATATGATACTTGTTTTTCTCTTTCCAACTTAACATCACTCTATAACAGGCTTCAGTTTTATCCACCTCACTACAACTGATTCAAACTAGCTCCTCTTTATGGCTGAGTAATATTCTATTGTGCATATGTACCACATCTTCTTTATCCATTCATCTGTCGATGGACATTTAGGTAAATGAAACTCAAAATAAATTTAAGACTTAAATGTAAGGCCAGAAACTATAAAGCTCTTAAAGGAAAACATAGGCAATATACTCTCTGACACAAATTGCAGCAAATCCTCTTTGATCTGCTTCCTAGAGTAATGGAAATAAAAACAAAAACAAAAAAGCAAATGGGACCTACCTAATTAAACTTAAAAGCTTTTCTTACAGCAAAGGAAACTATACACAAGATAAAATGACCACCTCAGAATGGGAGAAAATAATTGCAAATGAAACAACTGACAAAGGATTCATCTCTAAAATATATAAGCAGCTCATACAGCTTGATATCAGAAAAACAAAGAACCCAATCAAAAAATAGGTGGTAGACCTAAACAGACATTTCTCCAAAGAAGACATACAGATGGCCAACAAACTCATGCAAAGATGTTCAACCTTGCTCATATTCAGTTCAGTTCAGTCGCTCAGTCGTGTCCTACTCTTTGCAACCCCATGAACCACAGCATGCCAGGCCTCCCTGTCCATCACCAACTCCCAGAGTCCACCCAAACCCATGTCCATTAAGTCAGTGATGCCATCCAACTATCTCATCGTCTGTCATCCCCTTCTCCTCCTGCCCTCAATCTTCCCAGCATCAGGGTCTTTTCCAATGAGTCAGCTCTTCGCATCAGGTGGCCAAAGTACTGGAGTTTCAGCTTTAGCATCATTCCTTCCAAAGAACACCCAGGACTGATCTCCTTTAGAATGGACTGGTTGGATTTCCTTGGAGTCCAAGGGACTCTCAAGAGTCTTCTCCAACACCACAGTTTAAAAGCATCAATTCTTCGGTGCTCAGCTTTCTTCACAGTCCAACTCTCACATCCATACATGACTACTGGAAAAACCATAGCCTTGACTAGATGGACCTTTGCTGTCAAAGCAATGTCTCTGCTTAGAGAATTGCAAATAAAAACCACCATGAGGTTTCACCTCATAAAAATCAGAATGGCCATCATCAAAAAAATCTACAAACAATAAATGTTAGAGAAGATGTACAGAAAAGGAACCCCTTCCTGCACAATTGATGGGAATGTAAATTGATACAGCCACTATGGTGAATAATATGGAAATTCCTTAAAAAAAAAAAAACTAGGAATAAAACTACCATATTACCCAGCATTCCCACTACTGGGCATATAACCTGAGAAAACCACAATTCAAAAAGACAAATGTACTCCAATGTTCACTGCAGCACTATTTACAACAGCTAGGACATCAGTGAGACTTCTGATGTTAACTCAAGGCCAGAAAGGAGAATAATACATTTTCAGCTTAGCATCACACATGAGTTATGTTGGTGAAAAGTTAACCTTTGAAGTAAGAAAGGGTCTTTGAGACCAGACCAAAGAAAAGATCCTTCTCCACACTCAATGCCTAAGACACCCAACGTTACCCAGGAGTGAGACCAGACAGGGCAGAGACAGCAATGCACGGGGGATGCAAAGGCCAGTAATTGATGGGCCTTGAGAAGGGATGCAGAATAAAGGAGAAAAGAAGGGCACTTTTTAATGGGGAAAGGGGACATGGTGGCAAGGCCCAGTGTGACAGGGCACATGGCACACCATCCTCCTGACCTGAGCTCCACCTCCTGAGAAGCAGCCATGGAAACAGGCAAACAGTCAAAACACAGTACTCAGACATATTACTCCCCTCTTCCCACCACCACTTAGACTCAGAACAGACCGGCAGACTACTCAAAGCAGCAGTAAAGGCTTGATCAGGTAGCCTCTGGGAAGCTGAATGGGCTTGATCACTCTCTTACAGGCTTTGCCCGCTTTCCCATCCTAAAGTGCTGCCATTACAAGGGAAACAGAAAAGGCCTCTCCATACATCCTCAAACACGTAATGAATATGTGGAAGCCTCAGAGAGACCAGACTTCAAGAGCCAAGGTCCTAGAATACAAAAGCTCACAAACCAGGTGCACCTCCGACAGACAAAACAAGAACCCCGTGTGGGGAATACGCACTCTGGTATGGAGCTCTGCCGTGCGGGCTGTCATGGCTACAGAACCCAGAGGAGCAGGTCGTTAAAATCTGCTGTGCAGCATTTAGGGAAGAAGGGAGTTGTGAACAAGAATCATCTTGCTGGAAACAGCCACTACCCAAGACGTGTGGTGAAACGAGATTCAGGGGAGAGCCACCAGTCCATCCATCTGGAGCCTGTCAGCTCTTTGGAGGAACAGAAATATTTTCATGGTGCATTTTTCTGCTCCTTGGGGAAACGAAATCAAACAGTCTCTCTGATTCACAGTGCAGGCAATTTACCGTGACTCACAGGTAAATACACAACATCTCACACAAAAACTCCCTGTGGCCATTTATCTTGACAAAAATAATAATAAAAGTCGTATGATTTTTATTATACCTGATTGGCTGTGATAATGCATCAGATTTCCTCAACATATAAAATAATAATGTATGTGTCTGATTCATCCTCTCTTCTCTTGGCTCCAGCAGAGTCAAGTACCTGGAAATCTGAGGAGCTCATGCCCTAGAATGTGCGCTCCACTGGGACAGAGAATGTTGTCTATGTCCCAGGGTCTGGGACAGTCCCTGTCACACTGATTTCTTAAATGAGTGACAGAAAGAACAACTCCCCATAAGCCCTTCACCCTAGACTCTTCCACCTAGACTACACCTCACATTAAAAAATCATCATCACAGGGCTTCCCTGGTGGCTCAGTGGTAGAGAGTCTGCCTGCCAATGCAGGAAATGCAAGTTCGATCCCTGGTCTGGGGATCCCTTGTGCTGTGGAGTAGTTGAGCCCATGTGTCACAGCTTTTAAGCCTGTGCTCTGGAGCCCAGGAGCCATGGCTACTGAGCCTGGTGCCACAGAGACTGTGCTCTGCAACGAGAGAAGCCCCCACAATGAGAAGCCCACACGCCACAACTAGAGAGTGGGTCCCTCTAGCTGCAACTGTGTTGCAGTGAAGACCCAGCACAACCAAAGGTGAATAAATAAACAAAATTTTTAAATAAATAAATAAAATCATCACCATAAAAGGAACAACCATCTTTCCAAGGCCAGCATTTTTAACCTTGGCACTGTTGACATTATAGGGGTGGAGAGGACATGCAGGGAGACCTGTGCTTGATAGAATGTTTAGTAACAGTCTTGGCCTCTACTCGCTGGATGCCAGTAACACCATCCCCCAGCACACCCGCCCCATGTGGGAATCAAAAATGTCTCCAGACACTGCCCAACGTCCCCTGGGGGCAAACCCTTCTCCAGTTGGGAATCACCGCTCTATCACTGCTCCAGGCCTACAGACAGTGCCCAGGGAGCTGACAGACACAGAGAACTCGTGTTTCCCATCCCCAGCATGATGCTGAGACAGCAGCCAGGGGAAACCCTTCTCCCTGCCTCCTCGGAGGCGAGAGCACCAGAAGGCTGGCTGTGAAGGAAATACTAGGTGATGAAAGTCAAGCAGATGTCTTGAACACAAATGCAGCCTGAGACGCGGGCTCTGGCCTTGTCGGTATTCGACAGGAGAAACCATTTTACCACTGTGCTGGGGATGGACTCGGATTTTAATGATCTCCTCTCACCCTCCTCCACCGCGAGGGCATGAAAGCATCTACACGCTCTATCAGGAGCAGGGGATCTGTCAGTAGCAGTTTCACCTGAAATGCAGCTTGCAGCATCTGCTCCTGCTCCTTGTTATGAACGAGGCTGAGATTTGTTCATATCTCCACAACCAGTTCAAAGGCTCTTCAGAGAGTGGGCTCTGCCATGCATTCACAGGGCCACGTACCAAGGAGAGAAGGGGACGCAGCTCCTGTCCCCCCAACCTGGGTCAGCTGCTGACCTCTCACACCGGGGTCCCTGACAAACTCAGGAGGGATCAGAGAAACCCTCCTCCCTCCTGGGACTCTTGCAGGCATCATCTTACCTCTGTTGACTCAGTACCTGCACATATCTTGGCATGCTAAGCTTCTATCATATTCTCTTTCTTTACCAAAAAGTCACTAATAGCCAAAGCTGGCAAGGATGTAATAAAACATACCTTCCATAATACTGGGGATCGAGTCACATGGTAACATACATCAGTGACCTTGAAAATACATGTCATTACACCATGTATTTCTACTTCTGGGAATACATGGTAAGGAAATCTAACTGCTGAAAGGCTCATATACTCAAACATTCATCATATAACTATTTAGATTAAGGAAAACTGGAAACTGCTAAGTGTTCACTGTTAGATATTTTAGTTTGGTATATTGCAGTATAGATAGTCAGTGGACTTATACCATTTAAGTGTCATTTACAAAGAACAGCATCATAGTATACTAAAATGATCATGCTAACAAAATGTTCATGCTGTGTCATTACATGAAAAAAAAAGAGAGAGAAAACCAAGTCATAGTCACAGAGTGATATCAACCATGAACACAAAAATTTTGACAAGACTTTGGGAAGTTAACAGCAACTGCATATGGGAAGGAAGTAAATTATTTCTCTTCTTCTGTTTAGCTTCAGAAGAGATTTCTCTTCTCTTCAGCTAAGTCCTCTTTCCAAATTAGCTCTCAACGAGGAAAAGAACAATTTAAAGACAAAAGAACAAAAACTCACAACTAGAGCATAAATATATCCCCTTCTTATTCCCTTTAGCCTAGTTAGCCCTCAGTGTTACAAGAGAACATTGTGTGAGTTTAAGGTACACGAAGTGATGATTTGATTCAGGCACATATTGTGAAATGATTACCAATTACAATAGATGACCTCACAAAATTACCACTGTGATGCTGTTGTTATGGTAAGAACACTTAAGGTCCACTCTCCTAACAACTTTCAAGTATACATGTAGTGTTTTTAACTAGAGTCACCATGCTACACGAAGATTCCCAGAAGGTACTCGCCTTACACCTGGAAATTTGTACTCTTTGACCAACATCTCCTTATTTCCTCGACTCCCTGGGAAACATCACTTTACTGTTTGTTTGAGTCTGGCTTTTTTAGACTCCACATAAATGATACCATACAGTAATTTTCTTTCTCTGACTTATATCACTTAGCATAATACCTTTGAGGTTCATCTATAGTCTCACAAACTGCAGAATTTCCTTATTCAAGGTTGAATAATATTCCATTGTGTATATATCGCACAGTTTCTTTATTCATTCCTGTGTCTAGGGGCACCAGGGTTGTTTCCATGTCTTGGCTATTGCAAATAATGTTGCAGTGAACAGAGCGGTGCAGACACCTCTCCAAGACAGCAACTTCATTTTTTTCAGATATATACTCAGAAATGGGGTCGCTAGATCATGTGATAGTTCAACTTTTAATTTTTTGAAGAACCTTCATAGTGGCTGCACCAATTTTCAACTCCAACAACACTGAGCAAAGGCCCCCTTTTCTCCACATCCTCGCCAACACTTGTTATCACTCATGGCTGTGTTGGCGGCCACTCTAATGGTAGGAGCTTCCCCAGTGGCTCAGCAGTAAAGAATCTGCCTGCAGTTCAGGAGATGTGAAAGATGCAGGTTGGATCCCTGAGTGGGGAAGATCCCCTGGAGAAAGAAATGGCAATCCATTCCAGTGTTCTTGCCTAGGAAATCCCATGGACAGAGGAGCTATAGTCCATGGGGTCGCAAACAGACATGACTGAGTGCACGCGCGCGCGCATGCGCGCGCGCGCGCGCGCGCACACACACACACACACACACACACACACACACACACACACACACATTCCAACAGGTGTCAGGTGACAGCACATTGTGGTTTTGATTTACCGGGTCAATTCCCAGGTAACTAGTGAGATTGAGCATCTTTTCATGTACCTCTTGGCCATTTGTATATCTTCTTTAGAAAAATGGCTGTTCAGGTCCTTTTCTGTTTTTATTTGGATTTATTTTTTGGCTATTGAGTTATATGAGTTCCTTATATATTTTGGATATTAATCCCTTATCAGATCGAAGGTCTACAAGTATTTTCTCCCATTCTGTAGGTTGCCTTTTCATTTTATCGATTGTTTCTTTTGTTATAGAAGCATTTTAGTTTGATATAGTCCCATTTGTTGATTTTTGCTTTTTCTGCTTACACTTTTGGTGTCATATCCCAAAATCACTGCCAAGACCAATGTTAAGGACCTTTTCCCTCTGTGGTTTCTTTCAAGGGTTTTTACAGTTTCAGAACTTATGTGTAAGCCCTCAATCTATTTCTAGTTAATTTTTGTGAGTGGTGTAAGATAGATAGGGGTCCAACTTCTTTTTTTTGCATATGAATACTCAGTTTTCCCAACATCATTTATTGAAGAGACTACTTTTCCAATTGAGTCACCCTAGTTTGCTTTTATCCTTAGCACTTAAAAACCAACTATTGTACCTCAGTCTGCATACTGTTTTTCTTCCTCAACCAGAACAGAGGCTCCATAAGGGTAGGCAAGTACTTGATACATAACTGATGCTCAGCACATTTTGGTTGACTTGGATTATGAGTTAGAGACAAAAATGTTGCTCCCAGTTAACTTCTATACACTATTGGAGGCAGAGTAACTGGCAGAACTATTTTGGAAAACTATGGAGTCACATCTCTAAACACTGAGCATTCACCTACCTTATGAGCAACGGATTCCACAACTAGGTATGCAGCATCTGAAAAAAATGTACACGTAGATGCGCCAGAGGACATGTCCAAGAGATTGCTACTCTGTAAGTCAAAACCCAGAAATTATCCAAGTGCTCCTTCACAAAAGAAGAGGTAAGTTGTGGAATAACCCCACAGCAATGAGAATGGACCAACCACAGTCACAAACAACAATGTATCACAAAGGTAATACTGAGCAAAAGAAGCCAGACACACACACAAATACCTTCTTATGATGCCATTGATAAAAGTATAAAAGCAGTCAAAACTAACCTTAGAGTTGTAACTCAGGAGAGCTCTTCCCTGGAAGGGGGACAGTGAGTATGGGAGTCACAAGATGGACTTTTCAGAAGCTGGTAACATCCTGTCCCCTGACTGGGCTGCTGGGTGGATGGTGTGTGAAAGTGCATCAGGTATGACTGGAACCCTCACTATCTCTGCACATCTTCCACTCCAATGAAACACACTCCCCACCCGTGCCAGGCTGTTAAGGACCAGGACTCTTCTGCAATTCTCTCTCCACTTGCTACTGGCCCTGACCTGGAGCCCTGACAATGTTCAACTCTCTGGACTTCAGCCTCCATACACATCCAGGCCAGTATCCTAAATGCTCCACCTCAACTGTACAGACCACACCCTTCTGCTGTCAGTGTCTGGGTCCTAAACTCAGGTAAAATAGCAGGAGCCACCACCTATGTCAGTAAGAGTTGCAATAAGTTCAAGGGTCTTGACCACCAGACAGATTCAGAGATAAAGTCTTATGTGACTTTCTCCCAGGTCCCAAGGCCTCTGGATGTCCACCTTGCCCAGATTTCTCTTGTCCCTTTATAGACCAGGCCTTTCCCTTTGCAGAAGAATACTTAACAGGCTTCCCTGGCCACCAAGCACCTCTGTTTCTTCGCTTGATCTCAGACAAGAAGACTGTGGATGCCAGAGGAGAGAGAGGATATTTTGCTCCCTGCTACATCTAATTGCCCAGCATAGTGCTTAGTACACAGAAGCCTGGACAGTGAGTATCTGTGGTATGAATACATGAATGAACAAACAAACTACTGAATCTGTGCACCAGGCTCTGGTTACTAGAAAGGTATAAGGATCTAGGTTCAGGATGACCATGGAAAAAAACAAAAGATATTTTTTTTAAGCACATGCAAAGGTCTTTCTGAGGAGAGAGGAATTTGTAAACCAATTTCATCTTATTTAAAAAAAAAAAAATTATCTAACACCAGGAAAGACAGCATGATTTTATCTTTACAATGGACAGCATTTTCACTTTCACTCCTTTTACCTCATTCAAGATGGCTTGCCGAAGGTTACAGACCAGGTACAGAGTCACAGCAAGGCTAGAAAGCTCAGGTGGGAAGTGATGCCTTTATGGGATGAAAGTATTGGACACCAACCAACCAAGCCCACCAAAGCCACAGAGGAATTCAACATGTCCAGCGAGTACAGAAATACCTGGAAACTACCCAATTATCCCTTAACAATGGGGTGACTGAAACATTCCAAATAGCCACTCAAGTCTGTTCAATACACTGAACTATTTTCTTCCTCTTGGCAATAGTTTTGTCAATTTTCAGTGCCATTAATTAGAGGAAATTCAGCCAACACAGAGTAAAGCAGAGTTTCAGAGTTTGCTCAGTGTGCCCCAAGGAATTACTGCTATGTCTTGTTGATCCTCATAAATTTTCCAGACTTTGACTAGTCTTTGCTCTTATTGTTCTCTGATCTTTCCAAAATGATCTGACCAATCAAGCATGAAGATTTAGTACACCAAGAAGAGAGTCCAGGCCATAGCCCTCAGACCTTCTCTGTGTTCCCAACTGACAATACAGTCTACCCTCTATAGCCATAGACGCAGAACCCTTGGATGTGGTGGGGGGAACTTGTACTAGGACATTTTACATAAAGAACTAGAGCATCCTTGGGGTTAGGTATCCACAGGGGTTCTGGAACCAACCGTATGCTGATATCGAAGGACAACAATATCTGCATCTCTATGCCTAGAGTAAACACTGTTTATTACATCTACCATCTTCAATACCCACTTCTCCATAAACCAGTGCCAATGTCAGAGTCAATGTCCTCCTGTTTATCTGTGCACAAAACATCATCAGTCCTGCTAGAGAAGATGCAAAGTCAGACCAGAGTTGGCTGTGATTAGGCCCCTTTGGAGACTTTGTCATGGGAAAGGTCCCACATCAGTTCCACTGAGCTCATGTGCATAAGCAGCCCTGATGCCCTAGGAGTAGTGACAAGTCAAACGTCACCCCACTCTAGGAACACCTCATGACAAGGTTTCTGCTGAGACCCATGCACATACATACACCAGAAAGCAAGCCCTTTCTTTCTACTAATGTCAACGATAGCCTTCTCGGCCTCAAGAGAAAATACAGCACTCATAATAATTTACTCTGCATCTTCAAACGCTCATTTTGTCTAAAATCATATTATTCATTAGTGCTAGTGGTATTGGCTATTGGGGACAAATAATAATTCTCCATGGTTTTCCTGAAAATACAGTCTGAGAACTATCTGCATCAGAATCACCTGGATTGCTTATTTTAAATGCAGGTTCCTGGGTGACACTCTTGACCTATTCAAGACTGCTCAGGCTGAGATCTGCATTTTAAACAAGCCAGTGATTTTTTTTTTTCAAGACTATAAAGACATAATTCTGAGAACCACTGCTCTAACACCTTTCTCTGGGCATCTTTCTTTTTGCCTTGGCCATGAAGCATCATCAGCAACTTGGCCTGGCCCTTCTTAGAACTCAAAGTGATTCCACTTAAATAGTGGAACAGTAAGGGCAGAGCTACAATAGGAAAGTGGAGCCTTTTGCCCACTGTCTGTTTTCTCCACGCTTTATCTCTGCAAAGATTGCCTGGAACACCCGAAGTAAGTTCTGCTTCCCTGCTTCAATCATAGGCGCCCATGGACTTTGCATAAATTCCTGCTCACCCACCACATAATTATGCTGGGGAATGTTGACAGTGTCTTCTGTAGTGCGACATGTCACAGATCACCCAAGAAGAGTTTGCAAAGTATTACAACAAAATGTATAACATGTCTTTCCTTCCTTCCTTCGCCACTGCACCAAAGAAAACTTGGCCCTAAATGATCAAGGGAGAGGGTTTCCTGAAGGACATATTTGCACAGAATCCTAAGAATACCAACCCAATCAAGTTAATTTGGACATCAGTGCTATCCTTCCAGGAGTATCCCCAGTAATTCGCATCACTAGTCGTGAACACACCTTACTTCTGGCCCCAAGATAAATCAACATCCTCACATCTGTCATAAGGACACTGGAAGGACCCGGACCCAGGGGCAATGACGCCTCATACTGTTCAGCACTCCAACTGCAGGTATGTCTGAACTCTGACACTTGTGGGTGGAAATCTTGGTTTCCATATTTAGCTTCCAGGTTTGGTGCCCAGTTGGTTCTCAGAAAAGGGAGGGAGGGATGGGCAGGACGTCAAGGAATAGTCCATATAATACCAGTCTCATTTTTTAAATAGAGACTTCACAAATCTCTCTATCCAAGAAATTCTATCTCACCCTGATTTCTAAAGAGCAACGAGAACTGGAGGAGTTCTAAAGCCCAGGATACTTGACCACAGAGGGAAGGAGAAACTCATGGGCCCCAGACCCCAGAGGAGGAGGAAGAATTTTTTTAAAGGGAGAGGTAGGGCAAGGGCAATTTACACAACAGAGATGGCCATGCCAGGACCTACAGTCAGAAAAAATTTAACTTTCAAAAAACCATATAGAACTGAAGACAGCCTCCTAGCCAACAAGGTATGGAGTAAAGACAGGCTTAAGGAAAATGGAACCAATTTCCCCAACATTTCTCTAAGACATGAGACAGAAAGCAACATCTACAGCTGTGTGCGAGCAACTCACTTATGCCCCCAGGACATAAAAGTGACCCTCGGAAATGATATCAGAATCACAGGTAATTATATCAGGCACTGAAAGATCACAAGGATCTACTTTGTGCCAGAAGCTCACTCCATGCTCCCAAAACTCCACAGGAGGTGCGATCATTAGTTTTGCAGATAAGGACAATGATGCTGCAGCCAAGACCCAAGTTCATCCACAACAAGACTGGAAGGTGAGCCCAGGCTCAGAGGGGCCTCTTCACCATGAAGAGCTTTCCACAGGTTCAGGGACCGCACCCAGATTGTGAAGGGGGGCGTTGAGCTTCTCAGTCAAGCTCCCCTGCCTCTCTACAGCATGCCCATCGGTTTGTATCCATCATCATGGTCAATTACTAACAGAATGAGAGACACAAGTCCAAGGCCAGCATGGCGTCCTGGGGCCAGCCCTCTACAAGGAACATCTGCTTCCTTGTCGTGTAAGTGTGCAAAATCCTGGTACGGAAGAGTTCATGCCTTCATTCCTTCATTCACTCAAATTCATTCAAACATTTACTAAGCAGATTTCTGCACTGGGCTCAATGGGAAAGGTCTGGGGACAAAGAGCTCTGTCCATCAGGATATCCTAAAAGGGGTTAAAAAGTTGTAAGGTCCTACTTAGAGATGGGGGTTAGACTGAAAGAAAAAAAAAAAAAAAAAAAGATGTTTTTCAATGTGTGTGTAATCTAGAATCTTCACCTACCAAAAAATATGCACCAGTAATTCTACAGGCTTTCCTTTCCCAGAGATTCATCAAGAGGTGTGCTTAAGTAATAGTTCAAATCAATAAAATGCTAACAGACCACCTACTGCATGCAAGGCATGATAAAATGCAAGCTCTTGTTTCAGGAAGAATTAACTACAGAAGAAGCTAAAACATAAATACATACAACCATAAATTGAGGAAAAATGCATATGTAAGTATAACAGGAGTTGTTAATACTAACAAAATTAATAGCCTCCACTTAGTATTAAGCCAGACACTTTGCTAACAGCTTCACCAGTATTAGCCAATTTATCCTCCCCATGCCAGCCGAGTGGGGCTGATCAACACAGTGGATGCCTGTGATGTTTGCCCACAAGGCATCCATTTCCCCTTAAGAAACTACCCTTCAACCTACTTCAACCATGTAACCTGATGGAGTCCCCACCACCCAGGTCCCAGGTCCCACCCCAGGAATGGGTGTGTACCCAAGACTGGCCAGTTAACACATATGCCACCAATGTGGCCATAGTGATCAACTGGGGTACAACACAGGCAAACCTGACAAGTCTCAACTCTGGGACTTCTGTGGCAATACTGAGACATAAAAACTACAGTACGTTAAGTTCAGTTCAGTCGCTCAGTCGTGTCCAACTCTTTGCGACCCCATGAATCACAGCACGCCAGGCCTCCCTGTCCATCACCAACTCCCGGGGTTCACTCAAACTCACATCCATCGAGTCGGTGATGCCATCCAGCCATCTCATCCTCTGTTGTCCCCTTCTCCTCCTGCCCCCAATCCCTCCCAGCATCAGAGTCTTTTCCAATGAGTCAACTCTTCACATGAGGTGGCCAAAGTACTGGAGTTTCAGCTTTAGCATCATTCCTTCCAAAGAAATCCCAGGGCTATCTCCTTCAGAATGGACTGGTTGGACTTCCTTGCAGTCCAAGGGACTCTCAAGAGTCTTCTCCAACACCACAGTTCAAAAGCATCAATTCTTCGGCACTCAGCTTTCTTCACAGTCCAACTCTCATATCCATACATGACCACTGGAAAAACCATAGCCTTGACTAGACAGATCTTTGTTGACAAAGTAATGTCTCTGCTTTTCAATATGCTATCTAGGTTGGTCATAACTTTCCTTCCAAGGAGTAAGTCTCTTTTAATTTCATGGCTGCAGTCACCATCTGCAGGGATTTTGGAGGCCCAAAAAATAAAGTCTGACACTGTTTCCACTGTTTCCCCATCTATTTCCCATGAAGAGATAGGACCAGATGCCATGATCTTAGTTTTCTGAATGTTGAGCTTTAAGCCAACTTTTTCACTCTCCTCTTTCACTTAATAGAAATGTGTAATTGCCATGAGTCACTACATGGAACTAATCAACCTGAGAATACAACCAACACGTGGGAAATAGAGTCCAAAGATGGGTGGGCAGTTGGGGAAGTGGTAAGAAAATGACAAACACACACACCCAAGTCTGGTGGTGCAGCCCGAGCCCATGGAGCCAGCCTTTTCTAGATCTAGAACTTATCAGCAGAATTTTCAGTTACACAAGTAAATTTTCTTTTCCATTTAAGTCAGTGTGGACCAGGTTTCAGTCACTTGCAATTTGGAGCCCTCACCAATACACTGTGATCACCCTACATTTACCCAACGAGAAGTCAGGGATTCAGAGAGGACAAACAGCCTGAGACTGAATTTACTGTCTAAGGTTGCGGCGGGGAGACCACCATGGTTGTGTGCACTCAGGCCAGAAATCTGCAAGAGCCAGTCTGACAATCGCCCAGATCCTATCTTTCCCCTTCATCCACCAATGCCAAGGTAGAGACACACGAGTCACTCTGCTATGGTCCCTTTTCTGCCTTGTGAGTTTATTTCTCGTTTACCTTCACACCGAGGGGATCCTCTGGAGTCCTAGCTTTATCTATGGCTCTATTAAACTCTTCCTTCTCAACACTGCTTTCTTTCTGAGTAGCACAAAAATGGCACATCCTACAATTGACAGCATCTTATACTGGAGAAAATATGAACCAAAAAATACCTGTAACCTTGGGCAAATTATTTAGTCTCTTATAGAAAATTTCTTCCCTTTGTAATTATCTTACCCGAGGAGATGAGACCATCTATGAGCTTGAGTCTGAGGAATTTCCTAAGGAACATAAACAGTCACCTCCCCAGAGGAAAGGTAAAATGAGTCATCTTGAAGGTGCTCAAGTTTAGACACTAAGCATGTTTAATTTGAAATACACTACAGTGAGTAAATGAGTAAGAAATGACATTTTACAATATTTCATTTCTAACATTACTGTGTCTCCCTGAGCACAATAAAATAGTTGTGCTCATGTTTATGTCCCACTCTGCCAGGGGAAGGGTATGGGTCCGATGATCCATTTGAAACCAGTCCTTGCTTTTGAAAATAATATCAGCATACAGGAGAGTACTCATCCGCCTAGCAATCCAATTCCACTGGAGCACAGTTGGGGCAGGGCTGGGAGAACCAGGAGACACAAGGGAACTCAGCCTGGGAGGGTCGACTGGGGCACAAGCTGTACCATCCTTGCCAGGCAAAAATGAGGTTCTCTCTACAAGAGTAAACTGAAAGGGCAGAAAATACAAGAATGGCCATAGGCTTATCAATTTCTACACTGTCCCTTTGTAACGATTCCCGTGAAATAATTATTTCTATTGGTGGTCATCTAGTATAGGGGATTTAAGATAATGGGTTCATTAAGGAAAGTCAGGATCACAAACTCATTTAATTCTCCTTGAACCTGTTTAATCAAAATGATTTTCTGCTACTCTCTATTACAAGTCGAGTTTCTGTGGTGACAGATTAATGACTGATCCACTAAGCCACACCACCTCTCTTGTCACCAACCCCACAGACTGAAGCAGCCACTATTCTATCAATAAGCCTCCCTTGCCCTTGAAACTCATTATGGCTGAGACGTTGAGATCAAATGAGCAGATCAGATGCTCCGTGCCACCCCAGTCCTGCTACAGAGACCACCAAATCCCACAGCGTGTGCATGAGAAAGAGAAAGCACGCAGGCTGGTCCTTGTGGTCTCATTAGAATTACAAACTCAGGTCACTCTGGAGTAAGATAAATGCCAGCCAAGGCAACACTTCTGAGTCTTCGGGCCTGCTAAAGGCAATTATCCCAGAGTTAAATGTCAGGGCTAGTTTCATGAGTGCAAAAGAAAGAAAATGTCATGTTTGGTGTAAGCAACAATATTATTTTAATCAAATCAGAAGCTCATTATTAGCAGAAGAGAAGCCCTGATGTGACCTCTACCATAAGCTGTGTCCACCTGGCTTCCCACTCCACTCGGTCTCAACCTAAGGCTCCTCACTGATTTCCCTTAGGCAGAAAGCAGCAAAGACGTTCAGTGTAATACCAGTGGCGACTCACAGCCCAAATCCACTCCTCTCAACGGGCTGCAAGAGTCTGGAGTCAGACCGCCTGGGTCCAGCCCAGCTCCTTCACAGTCCAGCTCTGTGGGCAAGAGACTTCACCTCCTAGTAAATAAGAATAATAGTGCTTCTCTCCTAGGATGGTTATGAATATTACATGAGATAATATATGTAAACTACCTTAAACAATGGCTAGCACACTAAGTGCAGGATAAATGTTAGATTCCACTATTTCTGCAATGTTTTATTTTAATTGCAATTTGTGTATATTACCTTTACAAGAAAAAAAACTTTTAAAAAAAGAAAACAGGGACTTCCCTGGTGGTCCAGTGGCTAACACTCTAAGCTCCCAATGCAGGGGGCTGGGGTCCGATCCCTGGTCAGGGAACTAGATCCCACACCCCACAATGAAGACCAAAGATCCTGCATGCCACAACTGGTAAGACCTGGTGCAGCCAAATAAATGAATAAAGATTCTGTTCAAAGAGAACAGAACAAGGAAGCAATACCGACTGCGGAAGTTAAAGTTCTAGCCAGCAGACAAGCGGTTACCTGAGAGAAGGGATCACATGTATATATCTTACTCATTCTTCTAGCCACTGCCTAGCACATGTTAGACAGTCAAATATTTGTTGGAATGAATGGACAGATTACAAATGAATGTAGGAATGAACAGAGGAAAATCTCCTTACCGTAACTGTATGGAAAGCCAAATCAGAGTCAGAAAAAGATCAGGAAAACGGCGGTGGCATCCTCACCCCTCAACCTGAAACCACAGAGGAGCTAAAAGCACACCAGTGGGAGCAGCTGGAATTGGGAAATAACCATACAACTTAACAAAAACATCTGCCTTCTTCATCTTCTCCTTCTTCATACTGTATTTGTGCAGAAGTCCAGGTCTCCATCTGGCCAAAACACCCCAATTGCTAGTATTTATCAAGGAAGAATGACCACCACACTAACAGGCTCCCACTACATTTTGGAGCAAAGAGTAGCTGTGAAAGTTTTACTTCTGGAAAGAAGGAGATAGCATTATTTGTGTATCTAGAACAACAGGACCACTTCAAAGTATTAAGTAGAGGCTGACCGGTCCTCTCTGGCAACATCACAGCACATTCAACAAGCAAGAGGACAAGGAGCACACAGCCCGCCACCCACTTTCACTTCAAATTTAGCCAATAACGTCCACCAAGGGGTATTATCAACTCTCTAAAAGGGGCTCTTAGTTTTCAGTTTCAAAAGTTCAAAAGCCACTTCTTAATATATCTTCCCTTAAGTGCAAAAAAGAAAAGAGACAAAGGAAGAAAAAGAAAACAAGTCAAGGGAAAGGGCAAAAAGTTTTCTTTCACAAAGTAAAAGAAAAAAAGTGACTTTATCACAAACTGACAAGCATCATAACAATATCATAACAACAGTCTCAGGGCCTGGTCTTTCAAAGTGATCAGGGGTTTCCACAAAACTGAAACATCAGGAGAGAAGCTGAGCGTTGTCAATCTCCAGCGAGACCAGTGAAACAGTGATGGCTCGGTGAAAATCACCAGGCTGGCTGATCCCTGGCACCCTTAGCTGAGGCTTTGTCAACTGTCCACTGAATTGCTTCTACAGGAAGCAATCTTTTAGTCCCTGGTCCCAGGGGATGGAGGTTTTGTGCTTATTTCAAGTAAAACAATCAACTAAAGACACTCAGACTCAGCCTAAAAGAGAATCTAGTTTGAGTTTCGCAACACATTAAAGAGGTTAATGGCATTAAATTATGTCTGACCCACGGCTAGCATCAGAAGACTCCATGGAGCATATATTAATGCCATGGTTGATGATTGAAGATATTTGGAATTCTGAAACATTTTGGATGTTTTTAATGGTACGTTGGATTAAATTATCATTTTTAAAGAATATATACTGCTAAAAAATATTAGTTGAACACCTAAAATTGCTTCAGAAACAAAAAAAGCAATACATTTGAATACAGGTTTTCTCTTTTTGTTAAGATTAGGATATTTTCAACAGGAAGTATTCCTAGTCATCCTAGGAATTACCTAGAATGTTCTTTTAAAATATGGATTTCCAGCACTCATCCCAGAACTATAGAATCAGAATCTCTGAGGAGGAAGGGGTGAGTCTGGGTGCTACAATTTAACAAGCCCCCCAGGTGAGAGCTTCATGATCAGTTAGGCTTGTAAAAACACTGATCCAAGAATTTAAAATGTCACCATTTGCAAGAAAGATGAGAAATGAAGAAAAGCCCAATCTTTCAAAATTTAAATCTGAATGGGAAACAAGAATAATGCCATATGCATGATACACCAAGACTAGAAAGCCTTAAAAAGATACAGAAGCAGAGTAAACCTGTCCACACAGAAGACCAACAAGCACAGTTGCTTTCCATCCAACCCAGCTGCCACATGAACCAGAGGGGGTGTGCAGAAGGGGCTGAGTCCTCCAGCTCTAGCTGAGTCAAGCATCCACCCCTTTCCTCAACTCTAAAATGTAATGAAGAAGGTAAGAAAAAAGCAAGATAATTTCTACCCTGTGTGAGTCTGGGAATGGAAGCTTCCGTGGGGCATCTTTCAGGCAGCTTGGCCATCTTTTTCAGCCACAGGCAAAGGTAGTCTGTACAGGGCTCTTTGGGGAGGAACGGAAAGGGGATGGAAGATGGTTAACAGAATAGATCAGGAACAGGAGATGTCATGGTGCCAGGTGGTGGGGGCGGGGGGAGCGGGGAGGAGCGCAGTAAGGCCTCATATCGCTTGTTCACCGCAAGTGTTTGAAAGTCTCTTTCAAGGAAAAGACCACCATCAACTAAAGGGAAAGGGAAGAGGAACAGAGAGGAGAGAGATAAGTAAGTCCCCACTCAAGGCCTTAGCGCCTCTGGAATGGGCCCTGGAGAGATGCTCTTTAGAAAGTACTAGAAGACATCTGGATTTCTCAGGCCCTCCCTTTGCAATGGCTGGGCATGTCCGGCATGGGGTAAGAGGAATCCAGGGTAGGGGGTGACTCCCACATGTCTCCCACTCAAGGAGTCCTGTGCCAAGACCAGGGGCTCCGTGGTATGGGTCCCTCCCCAGGGCAGGAATTCCTAGTGTTAAATATCATCCAAGTTTTCCCTAGTCCCCTAGAAGCACACGGTCCCAGCCACCTAGGGCAGCCTCTGAGAGAGCTGGCAGCACCTCCCACAGCACAGAGGGGATGCCATCTGCTGGAAAGACTGCATCAGGAGCCTCTGGGCCGGCATCCTTGGGGCGTACCTGGGGAGCAGCCGCCAGCCTGGGGCAGAAACAGGCAGCAGATTGCCACTGGGTGCCCAGGAATAACTTTCTCGCCTCCCACGGCTCCCTCAGAGGAGCGATCCTCTGCCATTCAGGCTCCCCTTCAGGGTGGCGGACCAACTCACCAGTGCCTGCTCCCTTTCCCTTCTTCTAAGGATTCCCAGGGGCCAAACCCCCATGCTCCCTCCCAAGAGGAGCATGTATTAAAGCCATGGTTCTCTGAACCTCCTGGACACCTGGCTCCCTACTCAACGAGCTGGGCTCACTCCAAACCTAAACCTCGGCAGCAGGCATTCTTCTGGACACCCCCCACCCCACCGCGCCCCCTGCCAGAGATGGTCTAAGTCACTGCTGCCCAGGGAGGTTCTCCAGGGGGCTTGATAAAGTCAACCAGCAGCATTAGGAGAACTCGAAAGCTTAAGGAGCCTCTGTCTCCGCAGCTGCTCGCTGTTAACAACATGTTCAGTGCAGTCACTTTCCCCCAGTCGTACCAATTACACACACCTGGACCACAGGTAACAGGGGCGAAGAGCATCAAGCCTTCCAAGTTGTCTTTAAAGTTCCTCTCAGGCAAGATGAAGCCCATGAACCCCGACCCCACAAGCTGCCTGCGAAGTCTGCACCAGCGCCTTTCCCACACGTTAAGGAGGCGCACCGCACCGCACCGCACCCCCAACCACCACCCACCTCTGGCTCTGAGGCTCTCCCGCCACCCGCAGGGCCCCCGAGTACTCACGTCTCGAAAGCGGTTCCAGTACTTGTCCCGCTCGTACTCAGAGACTGTGCTCAGCCACTGGTCATTGTCCAGGAAATTGCCGTTGTTCGGGCCCGCGCCTCCGGCGAGCGCGTCCAGGTGCCGGCTCTCGACCTGGAGGAGGCACCACGCCGCGGCAGCCGCCGCGAGCACCGCGATCGCTGGCATCTGCGGGGCAGGGGCACGCGGGGGCGGTAAGGGGAGGCCCGGGGCGGCGAGCCCAGGGCCGCGCGCCCCCGCCGTCGGGGCAAGCAGGGACCGCCCCGCGGGGCCAGGGTCAACCCTGGGCACACCTGCGGCGGATCTACAGACCCAGGGGTCTTTCTCACGAATGGAGGGGGGTTGGGTCGGTTTCAAATGAAGAGGCTGCGTCACAAATTAGGGGCCGCTATCAAACTATAGAGGACCCCTATCGTCCGGGCGCCCCACGCACCGCCGCTCTCGGATAGGGGCTTCAGTACCCCTCCCCGAAAACGGAGAGCCCTGGCTCCGCAAGCCTGACTCCCAGACACTGCGCCCAGAGCTCGGGGTAGGGAGGGGGTAAAGAGGGCTCCGAGCAGCAGTCCAGGCTCCCACTGAATGAGGGATATACCTGCGTACGGGGTGGGGGGGTGTCTCCCCTCGGCCCCCGCCGCCGCCTCGGGGAAAGAGGGGCGCGCGGAGACAGCCCCAAGGCAGGCCCTGACCCCGCCAGCCCCCACCCCCGGTGGCCGCGGGGAGGTGTCCCAACTACGCCAAGTTGGGGCGCGGGGTTCTGCAGGAAACGTACCTTGGGGCCCGGCCCGGGTCCCCGCGTCCGAGTTGCTCGAGCTCTTGTGGCGCGGTCGCCGGGAAGGCTAATCGGCTGGCTAGCTCCCCAGCGCTCCTGCCACCCGCCGCCGCGCGTCCTGCCGCTTTGTGAGCCCGCAGCGCTCTGGCTCCGCTCGCTCGCTCGCTCGCTCGCAGGCTCGCTCGGGCGCGGCGTCCGCGGGCGGAGGAGCCCGAGCGCTCGAGCCGAGGCCTCTGGCGACCCCTGGCGGCCGCGCGCCGCTGTGCGGCCCGCCCGACCGCCCCGCCGCCCCTGGTCCTGCAGCTGGAGATCCTGGTTATCCACATCTCTACGCAAGGCTGAAATAAGCTTTCAGGCCCAGGCTGGCGAGCGACAGCTAGGGAACTGAGGATCAAGGCCAAGAGGAGGGCCAACGTTGAGGCATTCTCAAAACCAAGGTCGTTGGACCACTTAAATCAGGATCATCTTAGTGGGGGGGCGGGGGAGGACTTTTTAAAAATCAGGACTCCTGGTTCACGCCCCAGACTCGCTGAATCAGCGTGCCTTAGGAGAGCATCCTGAGGTGAGTGAATCTCTGCACTGCCCACCCCAGGTCATGCACCCACCCACGTCTCTGCACATCCATGGCCTGTACCATGACAACTACCGTCAGTCCCTTAAGACAGTCCTTCTGGCCCCCATTTCTATCATTTGTCACCTATTTCTGCCTGGTGTCACCACATTGACCCTGTGGGCATCCCTTGGTGTTCTTACACAGCAAGGTCCATATCTGTTTCTGTCCCCACCCCTTGGGAACTGGCCGCAGCACCAGCCTCTTGGGTTTTCCTAGAGGGGAGGGAGCAGGAGAGGGAGAACTAGGCCAGGCTCAGGGACAGGACACAGAGGCAGGAGATGCAGCCCCCATTGGCATTCCAGATCCTCAGGCAAGTCTGATCAAAAGGACAGGGCATACTGACCTGCTGCCTTGTACAACCACGGCCCATTCTGCAGATGGCTGAATGCTTTTAGAACAGGTCTGAGATAGTCACCCATCTTCCCTCAATACACACTTACATCTCTTCGTGTTTGCTTTCCTGATAAAGACCAAACTCACGGCTGGGGCTCCAAACCCTGCACATTTGACCTCTCTGGCTGCCTGTCACACCACTTCATCTCTTCCCTGACTTCCTAGCTTTGGTATGGGTCTCAGTGGATGCGAGCTCCCTCTAGCACTGGGTGGTAACTTCTACTTGGGCTGCTATCCAAGGGACTAGCGGTGGGTGGTGACTTCTACTTGGACTGCTGACCACACCTGCCCCCAACACCAGCCTCATTGATTTCAGCCCTCAGCTTACTCACCCTGACTGCTTCAGACAGGCTTGCTAAACTGAAGGCCAGGATGCTGCATGAGGCCAGGATGCTGGTGACTTTCCCCTGAGAACAGTGCTTCTCAGCTACAAGATCACTTGAAATCACTCATTCCAAGTATGTGTCTCCGCGTGCCTGGAGTGAGCTCCGTGAGGGCAGAGGCCCAGTTTGGCTTGTTCACCAGTGCCCACGGTGCCCAGAGCCAAGCTCCCGACACTGAGCCCCAACATATGTGAGGTGGTCATCTACTGATTGTGCTGCAAGTGATTTGGTTGCATGTAGAAGTTGGATTATGATTTTTTCCTAAAAAAAGTAGCAGATGCTTATCCCAGCATTACTGTGACTGATTTACATTCCTAGAAGTGTTCCTGAAAGGGAGGAAAAGAGTGGAGTCACAACTATTATACCGGGGACTGCGGTTGTCACAGGAATATTTTAGGTATTTTCATTTTATGTCCTGGTGGTGTCAGAGCAGGAGAGAAATTTACATATGATGGAGAGTACATTTCTTACATTCTCATGGAAACCCAAGTAAGTTCAGCTCCAATTCCTTTTTCCATCCACTCTAACCTGCCTTTCATCTTCCCTGACTGACATGACTTATCACATCAGCAGTCTCCTCCAAGTGGGCAGCCCTGAATCCTCCCATATTTGACTCTGAGTGTCCCTTTAGGGCCCCATGGGACTCTCCCTCCTGGCTGGATGTACCCACGTGTACACGCCATTGCTTCTCTGGGCTCGGGCCAAAGCTGTCTGCCCTCTCTGGGTGTTCCCATCCTGTCCTGTGCTGAGATGCTCCTGTTGCATTTCAGCCCAGAACTGTCTGATAACTTCCAGCTGTATATCCAGTTTTATAATCGACAAGTCCTCCAGATGCCCCAGGGGTATGTCAAATCAGAAGTCTAGATTTTCCTCCACAAACCTGTGCTGAGTCCTCCCCATAATAGTAAATGTCTCCCCAGCCACATGGCTGCTAAAGCCAGAAACCCACGAGGCACCTTCAATCCCTCCATCTCCCTGGTCCCTCACTGCCCATCTCTCAGCAAGCCAATCCCCTCCACTTTCAGACTCCCCTCCCACTCATCCTCATCCTTCCACCTCCATGGGACCACCAGGTCCTCTTGACTGTCACGCCCTCCTGAAAGACTACAGTGGCATCTTGGCTAGTTTCCTTGATTCTTTCCTTTCCCTTCCAACCCACTATTCACTAAGGGGTCAGTGCCATCTTTTTAAACAGATTGTTACTTCATCTTATAAAACTGCTCAATGGCTCACCATGACACACAATGAAAATCTAAACTCCTTGCTGTGATCCATAAAGCCCGGCACCATCTGGCCCCTTCTCCTATGCTGTGATTCCCTGAATTCTAGCCACACTCCTGCTCACGATTTTGCATGCACATGAAGCATGTTCTCACCTCTGGTCCTCTGCACTGGCCATACCCTCTGCCTGAATGGTCCTCTCCCTCCTCTTCAAAGGTCAGCTCCTTCTTGCGAGCCTGCTCAGATGTACCACCTCATCAAAGTCTTCCCTGACAACCCATCTAAAATAGGCCCTCCCCATCCAGCCACATCAATACTCTCCATCCTTGCATTTGGTTGTTCCCTTTTTGTCCCTTGATTCTCTGTCTTGCAATTCAAATAGTAATTCTAGAAAAACAAAAACAATGTATTTGTCATGCCTGTATCTCCAGGCTTAACTCATAGCCTGATGGGCATTCAATAAATATTTACCCAATAATTGGATGAATGAGTGAAGCAAATTCCATAACCCTTAATTCACCCTAAAGTTTGAAACCTAACTGTCTGGAGACATTTCCTCTGGTCACCCTTAAACCCCTTGCTCTGCAGATTCAATCTCTGCTTTTCTGGCCAGCCCTGTCCCTGGTTTAATCAGAGGGCATCTGCTCTTGGCCAGGCTCCAGTTCCACAACTGGAATTGTCCCTGTAACCACCCACCAGGGTGGGAAGGGCACTCAGAGCAGCCGAGGCAGGCGTGGGGTTGCTGAAGCTGGCCTGAGATGAGAAAGGACGTAACCTTGGAGCCAGGGCAAGGAGCTAGAAGCTGGAGACCTGCCATCAGCCCAGCCGGCTTGGCGAGGAGGGATGTCAGATTTATTCGGCCGCGGGAAGCACCCGGGACCAAAATCAATACTGAGCCTTGGGGCTGTATTTCTGCTTGTCATTGGCTTACACACCACTATAATAACTCCTTGTTTTAACATAGTTCTTATTTCCAAAGAGCACCACATGTTTTATTTTCAGTTTAATGGATCCTCAAACATGTGCTATTGGTAGCCTGAAGCAGACATAACTATCACCATTTTATGCTGGGAACAGGGACACACAGAAAGGTTAGATGAATTGCTGAAGGTCGCAAAGAGAGAGAGAAAGATGGATCTAATAGTGGAAAGTTCTAGGTGTAGTGCCCCCCCCAACTTCATGATACCTCCGTCTGATCAGAGGGACCTGTAACACTTACACTGTCATCAACCCAGATTTATTTTTAGCTGCACACTCATATACCTACCTGTTACACAGCATCTCCATTTGGCAACTGTCTCACTGGCCACATGAACTCACTGTGTCCAAAACTGAATGCTTGAGCTGTATCCCCCAGCAAACCTGCTCCCCTTCCACCTCCCCGATGGGAAAGCAACCGCCACTATGCTAGTGGTGGTCGCCAAATGCTAGTGTCATTCTGACGTCCTTCACAGCCACCACTTTTAATGAATCAGTCAAAAAATAAAAATGAGGAGAAATGGCTCAAAAAAAAAAAAAAAAGAATCAGTCAACTGTCAGGTCTACCGTTGCAGTTATTTCCAGTTCCACCCACCCTCCTCCACTGCTATACTTTCCCGCCACCTCTCACCCCCAACTCCACAGGGCCCCTTACAAAGGTCTTGCCTCTCAGTCAGCCATGTGTAGTTCATTCTCCATGTAGATGCCAGAGTGATCCCATCTCAGCATAAATGTGGTCACTTCTCTCTCCTCACTGACCTTCCTGAGCTCTCAGGGTGACGATCAGGCACCCCACTATGACGACCTATGCACCCACTAAGCCTGGGGGCTGCCACCCTCCTTGGTCCCACATATCCCTCCCCCTCCCCTTCTGATCACCTGCATCCTACACCCTCCACCTCAGGGCCCTTCTGTGGGGGGCTCACTACAGCCTGGATGCTCTCCTTCTTCCCTGCCTTCTCCTCACCCTCCCCATGCACACTTCAGTTCACAGCTTCCCTCCAAGTGCTCAGGAAAGCCGCCCCTGACCCCAACAACCCATGGCACTCATCCCAGCTGTGTAATGCCCAGCTCCCACCAGGCACTCAAGGCACAGGACAGGGTCCAGCTGTGCATGTCTTGTCTTATTTGCTGATGAACCCGTAGTGCTTAAAAAAGCCTCTGGTACACGGTAGGTACACAATAAATATTGAACAAATCAATGGATGCTCACAGCTCAATGCATTTAGTTCCTTGGAGGCAAAGGAGCTCCCAGGTTTACGTTGACATCTTAACCCCAACACTCCATGGATGGAAGGTGGTAACGGTGGAGGAAGACTTGACCTCTCCAGTCACAGGTCTGAGGATGAAGCTGGAACCCATCCTGGCCCCATGAAGAGAACAATGAAATAGATGCGCTTCCTGGCATCCCTGAAAACAGCTCACCCAGCAGGGCCTGTAGCTTTCACAAACACGTCGATTTCACCTATTGATTATATGTGTTCAGCAGAACCAGGCTCACTCCACCTCCCCACATCCTCCATTGCCATCCTCACCCCCAACATGTACCTTCATGCTTTCTTCTCCTCCCCCCATGCAGAGCCATGGTGTATGGGCAGCCTAGCTTGGGAGGAATTGATTTTAAGCAAATGAATACCTCACAAATAAATGAAAATAACTGGCAGAAAAACCTAAAGGCCAAGTAATTACCCAGGGACAGAGTAGAGAGGGTCAAAGAATCACCAGTGTGACAATACCAGTGACATTTGCTGATGTGTACAGGGCACTTGCGATGTATCAGATCAGATACCGTAGTCCTGTGTGTCATATAATGTCATCCTTACTGCAACCCCCTAGGAAGTTGGCACTGAGATAAGCCCTATTTCACAGCTGGAGACACTGAGTCCCAGCGCTGTGCTGTCACTCATTCTGGATCCCTCGGTGAGTAAATGGAAGAGCCAGGACTCAAACTGGCCACTCTGATGGCAAAGGCCTCCCACAGCCCTCAACCCCACAGCTGACGTCTCCTTCACTGCCCCATTTCCCTCACCTCCCGCGATAAATTTCACACTAGGGGAAGGGCACCTTCTGATGCAAATGGGCTGGTACCAATTCGTTTATACACAATGTATGTTGTCGTCATGAAGTTTAGTGTCTGTTACCATGGAATGTATGGTCTAGTCAGCAAGATTTAAATGGAAAATAATACTAAATTAATTATGGTTGTGATCGTATATCCTGCAAAAGGCACTGGCACCTGTGACTCATTGAATATAGTAGCAAAAAACTTAATATGACACAGGGTCACATTAAGTGTAAAAGAGTATTTGGCTGCCAAGGGCCACATGTTTGGTCCTCCCCCAGGAACACTGGGATGCTCGCTACCTCTAATAGTGATGGCTGCTTACAAGACACCTGGTAAATGAGACGAGGTGGTGTCTTGACCCACCTCTGCGGTCCCCCAGGTAGAGCCTAATGAGGTGGCCAGGGATCATGGGAGAGAGACTCCTGGGGACCAGGGTATCTGTGAAAGACACTGGGGAGGGAAGCCACCTGGGTTGCTCTGGGGAAGGCAGAGTCTTCATTTACCCATTCAGCAATCAGCTATGGAGCAGGCCCTTTGTGCCAGGCTAGATGACGATGGGAAGACGACAGGGAGGTGGGACTGATAGAGCCCAGCCCTCATGGAGCTCTCTCTAGCAGAGAGGGCCTCAGCACTTCTGGGCAGCACTGCAGGCAAGTGTGCTTGGCCAGCTGGAAAGCACTTGTCTTTGTTTGATTCCTCTGTGCTCCTGCAGGCTCCCCAAAGCTAAGACATCCTTCGGCCTGGAATGTTCTCCCAATTCTTAGTTTGTGGGACTATCAGCTGTCAGCCGCATCCCATTTCAGAGAAGTTAACACAGCACTCATCTCAGACCCAAGAAGACAATGTCATGCTTATCTCATAGGGGATTAAATGTGTTTATATTTGTGATGTGCTTAGAAAGTTCCTTCCACATGATAAATGCCATGTAAGTGCTTGCTTGTTAAAGGTTCCTCACCCCACCCTGTGAACCAAATGCCTCAGTTCTCCCACTTTGTGTTTAAGGACTCTGAGGTCAGGAGAGGTTAAATGACTTGCTCAAGGTGATGAGGGATCTGAACCCAGGCATCCTGGCTCCCGAGTCCACGTCCACACCTCAGTGTGGGGCTGCCTCACTCTTTCCATGTACATGATGCTCTGTGATGGAAAGTATGAAGACACCTGCCCTCTGTTGACTGAATAACAAGCCCGCAGAGACTAGAAGATAATTGTCTTCTCCTCTCCCAGAAAAGCCATCCAAGCTCCTTTTCTTTCTCCTGTTCTCATTTTTATGTTCCTTTCAAGAGGAGCATTGCATCCCCGTGTCAGCATGAGCCTCCACACTCTACTGCAAAGATTCAGAACTGGCTGGCTGGGGCCTCCTTCCTCTCAGGGTCAGCGCCACATCTCTGCCTTTGGAAGGGCTTCCATTTAGGCTGATGTGGGTTCACACGTTTGGGAGGTGGAGGCCAGAGAATGCCTGGTCCACAGAGAGCTTAGCTGTGCCTCCAGACAGCAAGGTTCCCAAAAGAGGACCTGACAAGGATCCCAAGACTGGCAGCAAAACAGGGTTCCTTGTGGAAGAAGCTCTCCAACTCAGATGGAAACCAGAGAGCAAAACTGGAGCTGGAGCAGGCACACAGAGCCAGGTGAAGCTTGGAAACACCACAGAGTGAACCCGACTGGTTCGCCCAGTCCCAAGAGAAGCCCGAGCATTAACAGTCTTGTTGAATGCAGCATGATCTAACACAAAAGGATTTCCAAAACCACCCAGCAAACTAACTTGAACCATAACCAAGTCTCCTGTAAATACTTCCTATCACAGCTTCTGAAATGGAATACAGATGGGTCACCAGGTCCTAAACACTAAATTGAACCAGCTTATGCCCCCAAGAATGAACAAATCTAAGAAGGCATCATTTAAAGGCAAGACATCTCAGAGGCCTGGACAGCTAGATAAGAAGATTCAAACTATGGCTGTGCTAATACCAAGAGTACAGAAGCTCTGGGGACCTTGGCTCAAACATCAGCTCAGCCTCTTACCAGCTACAGACTCTCAGACTAGTCAATTAACCCCTCTAGACCCATTTGCTTGCCTGTAAAACGGGGATAATAATGTCGTGCCTTCTTTACAAGGCTGTGGGGAGGATTAAGAGGTATGTAAAACTCCCGTGCCCAGTGTCTGCTCATGAGCACTATAAACACGGTACAGCGGTGTCATTGCCGTTCCTATAGGATGTTTTACAACTCACCCAGCAATGTCTTATTAAAGTTTCACATATGAGGCTCACATAAGCAGGTCAGTCACCCCTTTAAAAACTGAGAAACTTAGAGAAGAAATTTTAATCACTTACACACTTCTCTCCACTAGATATTTGTTAAAGTCAAAGTGTTAGCAAGAATTTGCCTGGCTACATACATATTCGTATATAATTCACAGATGCCTACAACTATGAAAGACATCCTGAGGCAATTTGCAAGTTAAATTTGTATCATTTCATTCAAGGCATGAAGTGAAAAGGGAGCTATCAAGTCAGAGAGAACTGCAGAGAAGACAGCGGGGGTCCCCAGAAGTTCTCCCAAGATCTGCAGTGGGAGAACACTAAATTCAAGAATTTAGCATCTGCCCAACAAAGGAATATTATGCACATCATTAAAATGATGGCTATAAAATCCATGAAGCAATAGGGAGAAACACAGAGTGGAAAAAGTCAAGTTACAGAATTGGATGTACAGAATGATTTCAGCAGGAAGGAGGGAAGAGGGAAAGAAATACACCGGGAACTGGCAGTGACTGTGTTAGGGGCAACCTGTGCATAATGTTCTTTTTCTTCTTCCACAGATATCTCATTATGGAAGTATAACAGAAACACTATAACCTTTGTGAAGAACATGTACTCTGGAGTGAGAGAGACTGGGATTTGGAGCTCAACTTTAATGGCTGTTCCCATAACTTTTGCACTCTTTTGGAGCTTCAGTTTCCTTATGTGTAGGATGGAGGTAATGATAGCATATATGCACCATGATTTTGAGAAGATAATACCACATCCAACATATTCTAAGTTCTCAATTACCATTAAATGAGTAAGTATAAGTTTTTCCAGTAGTCATGTATGGATGTGAGAGTTGGACTGTGAAGAAAACTGAGCACTGAAGAATTGATGCTTTTGAACTGTGGTGTTGGAGAAGACTCTTGAGAGTCCCTTGGACTGAAAGGAGATCCAACCAGTCCATCCTAAAGGAGATCAGCCCTGGGTGTTCACTGGAAAGAATGATGCTAAAGCTGAAACACCAATACTTTGGCCACCTCATGCGAAGAGTTGACTCATTGGAAAAGCCTCTGATGCTGGGAGGGATTGAGGGCAGGAGGAGAAGGGGACGACAGAGGATGAGATGGCTGGATGGCATCACTGACTCGATGGACATGAGTTTGAGTGAACTCCGGGAGTTGGTGATGGACAGGGAGGCCTAGAATGCTGCGATTCATGGGGTCGCAAAGAGTCAGACACGACTGAGCGACTGAACTGAGCTGAAGAAGTAGAGGCTCTCTTCTCCTTATCAGTGGGCACTGGCCAACAGTGGCTGCTGTTCTGTCAGTTCCTCTCCATCCTCACTTCTGATGAAGATGGTAGAGGGAATTGGGTTGGAAGCCCAATTCATGTGCTGTTTTCCTGTCTGGCCCTAGGACTCTGTTCCTCCTCTAAAGTGAGGGAAGGAAACTCAGCACCTCTGCTCCAGCACTCTACTCTGAGGAGGAGTGAGGTGCCCTTGACATTAACAATTGAAACTTCCATATACTTTGAATCAGTTAAAAGAGTCAGATCTATGAGAGAAAGAATATCCACCAATGGGAAAACAGGCAAAGGCCTTGAGCAGGCAATTCACCAAAATACAAATGCCAAACTATATACCAGTCAACTGCCTCATAACCAAAAAAAGTACATTAGAATAATGTCACCTATCAAATTTGCACACTTGTAAAGTTCATTATTCTCTAGTTGGCAGATATGAGGAAAAATCACCCTCCCATACTGTGGGCTCATTAACCGGCACAGTCCTCCTGGAGGCCAAGTTCATGATGTTTATATTAAGAGCCATAAAATGTTTGTGACCTTTGACTTCACAACTTGACCCATAACAATTTAACCTAATAAGATAGTTAAGGATGTTTACAATGATTTATCAACATGCTACTCTTCTCAGCATTATTTATAAGAGTGAAACTTGGAAACAATCTTAACATCTAGAAATAGGACTAGTTAAATAACTACAATAAAGAATCTGCCTGCAATGCAGGAGACATGGGTTAGCACGTTCAGTCCCTGGGTCGGGAAGATCCCCTGGAGGGAAAAATGCAACCCACTCCAGTATTCTTGCCTGGAGAATTCCATGGACAGAGGAACCTGGCAGGCTACAGTGCATGGGGTTGCCTAAGAGTTGGACGTGACTAAGTGACTGAGCATGCACAGATGCCCAAACTGGGTAAAGGACATAAGGGCAACAATCCATTCTGTCTCAAATTAATTCAAAATGAAAAAAATTTAAAAATAAACATCAAAAAATAAAACATACTTCACATTTTATAAACCAAGAAAAAGGAAAAGAAAGTATAGGCCCAGGCAATGAAAATTCTTTTTAGTGTTACCTAAGCCCAAGCAAAACAAATAACTCAGGTAGAAAAATTAAAAATTATGTTTGCTCCCTGAACCAAACAGAAACTGTACTTAGAGTCTCTGCATGCTGTGTTCTTCCATTAGCATGGATAATTGGAAACGGACTGTCTTTAGAAATGATGCCCAGTTTCTCTCTCTGGGTACAGCACAAGATAAATCCCCAGGGCAGCGGCCTATGTTATTGAATCCAGCAGTAATTAAGTTAATGTATCCTATCTTGTGTGTCGAGGTATAATTCAGATGGTACAAATCCTTTATTGAACTCAAATTCAATAGTCATGTACAATTCCCCCATTTGTGCTATGTTCAAAGGTTGTAGGAAAATTACAAAAGGTGAAACATTATCATTATATTCCTAGAAAGGTTGGGTGCTGTCATTGACACAAGTCATTCATGGGGCACCCTTTCAGTTGCACAGAGGAAAATGTTCTGTGGAGTAAACATCAGCACATCATCAATGGAGCAAAGGCCCGCAGCTCTTGCCTGCCCAGTATGTTTTACTCTTCATTCTGCTAAATATACTCTGATTCTACTTTAAGAAACCACCTCCTTCCTTCTCATAGCCCATATGATTCAGGAGGGCAGGTGTCACACCCTAGTTCCAGACATGGGTACAGAACCCCAGCTGGTCAGTGAGGCTCCTTTCTAAGACTTTTGTTGGAACTATTAGGAAGGATAGGGGCTTCTCCTTTATAGGATGATACTAAGGTGATAGGAGGTAAACCCAGAATCAGGGGTGCCCATCTTACTGGCATCTTGGAAGAGATGCTGAATGAGGTCCATGCAGGGGATGGAGAGCTAAGAGAAATGGTGACCAACCATTTGTCAACATGTTTCTTGTCTCTCTTTCTTCCTGTCTTTCTTTAACCCAGTTTTAGTTGGGTTTCTAACACTTACTAACAGAGTAAATAATTTTAAAAATGTTTCCTGGCCAAAATATATATATATATCACTTATTTGAAATCTCAGCACCCAGATCTATCTCTGACAGACCACTCTGTTACCCCACCGTAAATAATTCTGTCTTCCTGATTCTTTTAATTATCCTCTTTCACTTATTTGGTCTTCCCTTTCACCTCACATCTCAACAACACTCACGAAGCTCACCTTTCCCCAGAGCAATCAAGCGTCCTGCCTGCTCCCTTCCCCAAGTGTCACACAAGTGAAGCCTCTGTAACTCAGGCTCTGAGTTTTCTCTAAGCTCTAAAAGAAACAGTAAAAAAAAAAAAAAAAAAAAAGAGGAGGGACAGAGAGAGAGATGGTGAAAAGAATAAGACTGCATAATCATTCTGAGGTGAAACTTGGAAGTTTATTCTAACAGAAGCAGCAACCAGAAGTTGCCATGGCCAGTGTTTTCATGGTAGCTACTTACCAGTTCAGGAGTCTTGGACAAGACACCTGAAGGCACAGGCTCCAGACACCTAAAGTTTAGGACATGAAAGGAAGGATTACATTAGATGGAAAGCCACCAACATGGTTTTCATTGAGTCAGCGCATCCTCCACAAAGAAAAGTAGCAGAGGGAACCAATCCTCAAGCGTACCAAGAAGCTAGACAAACTATCACTTCCTAATGTTCTTATGCAACTTTCACATTCTACCCACCTCCCCATAATAACCAAATTCCTACAGAGCAGAGACTGTCTGCCTGCAAGCAAAGAACAGCTACACACTGGTAGCAAACACTTTCTGCATACTTACTACATGCCAGGCACTATACTAGACACCCCTCTAACTGTATCTCCAACCCTCGCAGCATCCCTTTAAGGTAGATTGCTTTAGTCTCCTTTGTTAAACAAGAAAATTAAAGTTCAAAGAGGTTAAGTAATTTGACCGAGATCCCACAGTGAGGAAGGGTCTGCACTGTCTACCCTCCGACCCTTCCTTTTCCTCTGTGTCTTGCTCTATATCCACGTTCCATCTAACATATGAAAAGACACAAGCAGGGGCACATGTGTCAAGCTGGTGTCTTTGAAAGAAACTAGGAGAGCTGGGTCCACCAAACAGAGAAAGGACCAGAGAACCACCTCCGCACTTATCCCTCAGCAGTTAACACTAACAATGATGAGTAAAAAGTACCTATTTCCAATGTGTATCAAGGGAAAATCACAACACTGTAATGAAGGGGAAAAAAAAATCTGGAACTGTCCACCGGGGAAGTGGCTAAGCCAACTGGTACAGATCACTAGGACAGAGATCTTGTAGCCTTAAAAAATGATGTTACCTGTTGTGTACATGAAACGAGATCAAGCCAAAGGAAAAGAAAAACAGGAACCAAAAGAATAACATCAATTACATAAAATAATTTTTTGATCATATACTATGTGCAGGCATAGTGACTAGTACATTACTTGGATTATCTCACTGAATCCTCAACTATAATTCTATGAAGTGGGTATTATTCTTTCCCATATTTCAGATGGGGAAACTGAGGCTTGTGTTAAGTAAAATACCCGAAATAATTCAACTGGAACTCATTTTAGAAACTAGGGAAGTTTCACTCCAGAGCCTTCTCTTTTAAGTGTTTATCACTACGATATGAAAACACAAATATGAACATGTATTCAAGAACAATGAATAGGAATGCCCATATATGCTCAGCACTTTTTAGTGTTCTGGGACACAGAATTAACAAAGCAGAGAAGGTTGCATATTTCATGGAGCTGACATGCTGGGAGAGGTAGAAGACAGACAAATGTGAGAATGGAAACATGGACCATGGAGAAAGTACAGAGCAAGGTAGGAGGAGGGGAAGTGGTGCGGAGGGGGCTGGTGTAGATACTTGAATAGGGTCATCGAGAAAGGCCATTTTGAGAAGGTGACACTGGACTAGGCAAATGAAAGGAGAGACCAAGCCATGCAGCTGGAGTCAGGGTAGGTGGGGGAAGAGGGGAGGTCCTCCAGGGGAAAGAAACATTAGTGTGAAGGTGATGAGGAAGGATTAACCTGTGAGTCCAAAGAACAGCAAGAATGCCAGTGTGGCTAGAAGAGGAAGAGGATGATAGAAGGTGAGTTCAGAAGGAGGGACAAAGTCACAGCAATATGGATGGACCTAGAGATTATCATACTAAGTGAAATCAGACAGAGGAAGACAAATACCGTGTGACACCACATGTGGAGCATCTAAAATATGACACAAAGGAGCTTATCTGCAAAACAGAAACAGACTCAGACATACAGACATGTAGATGCCAGAGGGGAGGGGACACGGGAGACTTGCACTGGCAGTTTCGCATCAGCAGATGCGAACTATCACATAAAGAATGGATAAACAACGAGGTCCTAAGAGATAGCATAGGGAACTACATTCAGTATTCTGTGATAAACCAAAATGGAAAGGAATATGAAAAAGAATATATAATATATGCTGCTGCTGCTGCTAAAGCGCTTCAGTCGTGTCCGACTCTGTGCGACCCCATAGACGGCAGCCCACCAGGCTTTGCCATCCCTGGGATTCTCCAGGCAAGAACACTGGAGTGGGTTGCCATTTCCTTCTCCAATGCATGAAAGTGAAAAGTGAAAGTGAAGTCACTTATTTATATATAAATAAATACGATATACAAATAACATATATTATATATATACATATATATTTATACAACCCACTCCAGTATTCTTGCCTGGAGAATCCAATGGACAGAGGAACCGGGTAGGCTACACTCCACAGGGGTGCAAAGAGTTGACACAATGGAAACGACTTGGCATGTACACACACACAATCCACGTATAGCTGAATCCCTTTACTGTACTGCAGAAATTAATACAACATTGTAAATCAACTGTACTTCAGTCAAATAATTTTTTGAAAAAGGAGGAACAAGATTCTGAAGGACTCTGTGACCACTGTAAGGCCTGTGAATTTTATGAAACCAACTTTAGAGGACTGTGAGCAAGGAGTGATACGATTTGATCAGGTGGACCTAAAAGGGGGGCTCAGTGGTAAAGAATCCATCTGCAGTGCAGGAGTCATAGGAGATACAGATTTGATCCCTGGGCCAGGAAGAGTCCTTGGAGGAGGGCCTGGTAACCACTCCAGTATTCTTGCCTGGAGAATCCCATAGAATGAGGATCCTGGCAGGCTACAGTCCATAGGGTCCCAAAGAGTCAGACACGACTGAAGTGACTTAGCGCAGCACACTACAGGGGCACAGTGTAAGACTGAACTTCAAACTCAAAATACCTCAAGTCTGTGAGGTCTCTTAAGGACACCTCGTCCGCCTGCAGATGGGCAAACTGGTCCCAAAGGTGCCTGACCTAAGCTCAAAGAGCAACACGTGTGAAAGGGCCAGCTCCTTCAATGACCTGTGCGACTCTGGGCAAAGGAAAGGAATGAGCCAAGGAAAAGGAATTGCAATGTTTGAAATCAAAAGAATTTAGGAACTTAAGACCCCTCAGGGACAAGGTCACTGGGGGTGCTCGAATCTGTGTTCTTATGTGTAAAATGAAAATAATGGTTACCTGACAGAGTTTCTTTTAGGATGAGACACGTACACTTCTCTAGGTGTGGTAATAGACTACTGACTACCCTGCAATGTGGTAACCCAATTTAAAGCTTAGCTGGTTCCCAGCTGTCTATAGGATAGAAGCTAAATGACAGTCATCCAGGTCTCATCTTAAATATCACCGGTTACGTAACCCAACCCTCACTTGCCTATTCCCTCGAAAGCTGTGCCAACCCCTAGGCCTCTCTACCACACGTCCCTGCTTCATTTTCTTGATATCACAAATCCTGGAGTTTCTTATTGAAAACCTGCACATGGCTATACCACAAGTACTTGAAACCATAGCTGTTAGATAGTGTTGTCCTCTCTCGGAGGACATCATAGTTGATGACTGAATTGGCTTGAAATTGAAGACCTTGGAGGATGAAATGATTGTCAAAGGACATTGTGAAACCCTCTTTTCTACCTGGAATGGCCTGGAGACAGTCCTGCCAGTGGACAGAGAGCTGGAGCCAGAAACCTCTTCAGGCCCGTTCTACTTCTGGGAGTTTTTTTTTTTTGTTTTTTTTTATCTCCCCCTGTCTCTTTGCCACTGGAAAATCTGTCATTTGTAAGAAGAGACAATGAACCAGCAGCATCTCCCACTTCCCTGTGAAGCCTTAAACCCATACAAAATTGTACAATCTGGTCACGCAGTTGAAACTCAACTCTTGGAAAAGAAGGAGACAGAGAGCTTTTTATACTCAAGAGCTAAGACTAAAATACGTAAAGAAAAATAACAACGCTGGCAGTGAGTATTGGCAGCTTCCCTGACAGCAAAATTCAATTTTAAAATAAATCAGGCAATTCTTCAAACTAGAGCTAGACTTCAGGAAATTAGGGTTTGTGTTCAAGTGGGCACATTACAATTCCATAAAAATTGTCTTAGCTCTTTCTCAGCTGTGGACTTGGGAAGATAATGATGTACTTAATGTTTCTGATTATGTTGCTGGGCGAATCGAGGGCCATGGAATAATTGGAGAAGCAGAGACAGAGAGGTTATTTGGAAAGAAATAAACCAGAAGCCATCCTCCAAGACTTGTGCTTTCAGCTCACAGGCTGGGCCAGACCTTCATATCACGCCCCCACCTCACTCCTACTTCTACTTTGACTCCTTTAAGTCAAATTCAACCAAAAGGGACGGAAGATCCTAAGTCCATTCTTAATAGGGATTGTTCTGTTTTCAAATAGATAGTGTCAAAGGAGGGGGAAACCCTGCTGCTGCTGTTGCTGCTGCTGCTGTTGCTGCTGCTGCTAAGTTGCTTCAGTCGTGTCCAACTCTTAGCGACTCCATGGACTGCAGCCCACTAGGCAGGCTTCTCCGTCCATGGGATATTCCAGGAAAGAGTACTGGAATGGGGTTCCATTGCCTTCTCTGGGGAAAAAACCTGCTCTGTGACAAACATCTCAATGGTTCAAAGCAGCAGGAAAGCTCTTTCTCTGAGAGCAAAGGGTCACTGTGCCTTCCAAACCAAGATTATTCCAAGTCAAAAAAGGAAAAAGATATTTAACAAGAGAATTTACGATTTATCTCCTAGCAAGGAGAGTCCATTAGTTTAGGTCCAGAAATGACTTGCCTTAAAAATACCTAACATAAAGAAAATCAAATCCTATAGACTGCCAAAGTCAACCCTCTCTCTTCTCACACAAAAGGAAACAGAGGCTTCAAGACACTGAATGTCATGCCCAAGGGGACTCTGCAGAGCCAAGAAAAGATCTCAGGTCTCTTCACTCCAGAGTAGGGTAACCAACCACCCTGGTTTGTCCAGAACTGTACTCATTTTAACATTGCACAGCCCTCCTCTGACTTCCAGTTTCTGGTCTGGCATGTAAAGAGTATGGAATCTTCACTTCTGTCCTAACAACTAAAAGGCTGAACAAGCTGAAAAATCAACAACTCTTTTTAGATCCATCAGAGAAGTGAAGTCATAGGTCAAACAACTGCCTCCCAAATTGGGGGAAATAGTTTACTAGAATAGAAACACTCAAGCAAAAACCTCTGCAGGAGTCAGTACTGGGATAGGATAACCTGAACTATAAGTAATGAATTACTGAAGGTTCATCAAGGACAAGTCTGAGAGTTAAAAACTCTGGCAGGGCCCAGGCAAAGGAAGATCCTCATACTTGTGAGTTTTGCCTCCAGGTAAGCTCACAGTGAGGACAGAAGAGAAATGCCTTCATGCTTCAAGCAGACATAGAGGGAAATAGCCATTTTGAAATACACCAGAGCATTCTGTTCTTTCTCACAAGGCCTACCCATAAGAGAAACTATTTTACCAGAGCCGAACATACTGGGGTGTATCAGAGCTCAGATAATCCGGGCGAAGGAAACATTCAACTCTAACCTGCTCCAGCCTTCCCCATGGAAGAAGGAAAATACACAACTGAGCCCCCTCTAACCATCCTGTCCCACATGAAGGGGGAACAATTCTAAGAAACACTGTGATGTTCACAGTTCAAGGACACAGATTCACTGAGACCGGAACCTAATCATAGGACCATAGAACACTTCTCTTCCCCTACACTTCACCACCATATCACTAAACGCCTATTTATCACAGTTCCTTTTACCCAATACATCATGTCTGGCTATTAGAAAAAAAATTGCAAGGGATACTAAAATGCAAATAACACACAGTTCAAAGAGACTGAACAAGCATTAGAACCAAAGTCAGATATGGCTTTGGAATATTGAAATTATCGGGCCAAGAATTTTTCTTTCTTTTGGCCCATGCAGCATATGGGATCTTAGTTCCTGAACCAGGGATCAAACCCATGCCCCCTGCAATAGAACCATGGAGTCTTAACCATTGTACCACCAGCGAAGTTCCAAGAATTTTTTTAGACTATGATGTATATGCTAAGGCCTCTACTGGAAAAAGTGAACAACATGCAGAAACAGATGGAAAATATAAAGAGAAAAGTGGAAATTCTAAGATAGAATCAAAAAGAAATATTAGAGTTCAAAAACACTGTAACAAAAATAAAGAATTCCTCTCATGGGCTACTAGTAGATAAAGTTTAGGGAAGACTCTTTGAGTTTGAGAATATGTCAATAGCAATGTCCCAAACTGAAAAAGCTAGAAGAAAGACCGAAAAAAATTTTTAAAGGAAGAGAATATCCAAGAACTGTAGGACAACTACAAAAGGACAAATGCACATAATGGGTAATAGCAAAAGGAAAAGAAACAGAGAAAGGAACAGAAGCCATACGTGAAGTAATATTGATTGGTTGTTGATGTTCAGTCACTAAGTCATTTCCGACTCTTTGTGACCTCATGGACTGTATCACGCCAGGCTCCTCTGTCCTCCACTGTCTCCTGGAGTTTGTTCAAATTCATGCCCATGGAGTCAGTGATGCTATCTAACCATTTCATCCTCTGCTGCCCCTTTCCCCTTTCACCTTCAATCTCTCCCAGCATCAAGGTCTTTTCTAATGAGTCAGTTCTTTGCATCAGGTTGCCAAAGTACTGGAGCTTCAGCTTCAGCATCAGTTCTTCCAACGAATGTTCAGGGTTGATTTCTTTCAGGATTGACTGGTTTGATATCCTCGCTGTCCACAGGACTCTCAAGAGTCTTCAACACCCCAGTTGGAAAGCATCAATTCTTCAACTCTCAGGCTTCTTTATGATCCAACTTTCACATTGCCTCAAATTAATGTCAGATGCCAAACCCCAAATCCAGGAAACTCAGAGACAACCAAGCAGAATAAATGCAAAAAAAAAAACAAAAACAAAAAAACTACACCTAACTAAACTACATTCTAACTAAAAAAAAAAAAAAGTCAAAGATAAAAGAAAAAATCTTGAAAGAATCCAGAGGAAAAATCATCTTACCTATAGTGGAACAGGAGTTTCCCTTGTAGCTCAGGTTGGTAAAGAATCTGCCTGCAGTGCAGGACACCTGGGTTTGATCCCTGGATTGGGAAGATCCCCTGGAGAAGGAAATGGCAACCCACTCCAGTATCCTTGCCTGGAAAATCTCATGGACAGAGGAGCCTGGAGGGCTGCAGTCCACGGGGTTGCAAAGAGTCAGGCACAACTGAGCAACTAACACTTACTTACTATAGTGGAACAAAGATGAAAATTAAATCTGACTTCTCAAAAACCATTCATTCAAGAAGAGAATGGAGTGAAATATTTAATCTTGAGAGTAAAAAAACCACCAACTTAGAATTCTGCATCCTACAAAATTATCATTCAAAAGTAAAGGAAAAACACTTTCTCAGATAAACAAAAATTAAGAGAATTTATTCTGCTAGACCTGCCTTGCAGAAAATGTTAAAAAGAAATTCTTGAAAGAGAAGAAAAATGGAAGGCCAAAACCTTTTATCTACATAAATCAATGACGAGTACCAGAGAAAGAATATATAAAAATAAAACTTTAATTTTTCTTATTTTTTATTGATTTACCAGAGAGAAGCTAGGATGAATTCTGCTTGTGCCTTACTCGGAAACAGAGGCAAAGTGTCTCTGTAATGACTACAAAGGTTAATGGGGAAATACAACTTAATTTATAAAAGTTGTAGTTGAGGAGAAATCTTCGGAAATGGGTCTCCTATATAAACCAAGACATACCTATTAACAATTACAAAAAATCAAATATTTGAAATTGGATTTCTTAAATCACAGGTTAAAATGAATTACTTCGGTACTTCTGTCCTTAGGCTATAAGCCAGCCTCTGAGAAGACAGCATGTAAAACAAGTCCTTTCACCACCAGCACAAGGATTTATGGATTATTCTGGCACACACATCTCTGAACTATGAGAGGAAAAGGTAAACTTGCCTTCTAAAATACAAACTTTAACACTTAGAGAAATCACATTTTATCTGTTAAGAAACTTACTCCACTCACCTGAGGTGTCCACAGATCCTTAAGAGCTATGAAAATTGTATTAGTATTTGTATAAGAAGGTGGAGAAAGGGGCCTAGAAGAAGAGAAGAACCCGCACAAGGACTCCTTGCTGTGAAAAGACTGGTACTAAGGACTTAGGGTCACTTCTCTCCCAAGCGTGTTCTACACACTGCTTTCCCTTGAAGCTGATGCATCTTACTGGACCATAGATTCCCCTGGAATCCTAGGGAAATGCATCTTGCCAACACCTTGATTTCTGACCTCTGGCCTGCAGAACTGTGAGAGAATATGTTCCTGTTGTTGTATGGCACCAAGTGTGTGATAATTTGTTGTAGCAGCCACAGGAACCTAATATATCCCCTATAGTCTAATCTCAACCAGCAGCCAGAGGATCCATTTAAATCGTAAATCAGAGCTGATCACTCTTGGGTTCATAAGGGAAGTTCCTAAGGTACCTCCCCATGTCCTTCATGATCAGCTGGATCCTCGGAGGCTCTGCGCCCCAGTTCTCACACCTCATGACTTCTCTGATTTCCTCCCCTCTGCTCTCCCTCCTGCCCCTCCACTCCAGCCACATGGTACTCCTCAATCTACCTTGAATCCACCAGGGACACTTCCACAACAGGGCCCTCCGCAGAGATCTCCATGGCACTTCCTTCACCTCCTAGACTTTCATTCAATTTCGCTTTCTCACTAAGGCCTACTCTGACCATTGTTTTTAAGATTGCAAGCCCCTTGCTCTGCTATTTCTTTTTCTATAACACTTGTAACCTTCTAACATATAATTTCTGTATTTATCATGTTTACTATTTATTATCTGTCTTCTCCAAAAAACTATAAGCTCCCAGGTGGCAGCAATTTTTATGCTTTTGTTCACTGATATAATTGCCTGAAATAGTGCTTGGCCACAGTAGCTTCTGAAGAAAGATGAAAAAAGAAAGAAAAGGAAAGGAATAAAAAGAGGAAGAAAGGGAGGGAGGGAGGAAGAGAAAAAAAGAAGAGAAAGGAAAAGGAAGGAAGAAAGAAAAACAATATCATAATACAGCTGATATTCAAACCCAAGGCTGTCTGGTTCTAAGGTCTTTACTATTTTTAATCCATGCCCCTCCATAGATTGTTGTTACAATAATACTCCTGAAATACCTGCCTTTGTATATCCTTGTATGTTAAACTCTCCTATGAGGAATCCCTCTTGCAAGTTCCATTCTAAACACACATAGAGTGAGTCCAAGGCAGACTTAGTAGGCCAAGTGAGCTTAGTGAGCTCCAGCAGGAGCTACAGAGCAGAGTGAGATGTGGGCTGTGTGCACACGGAGAGAGGGGTGTGCAGGCAAGGGCAGAGGTGAGACATATCTGAAATAAGTCAGAAAATAAACCCAGAAGTAATTTAAGAAATGCCACAAGGCAATAAATCAGGTACTTCCAAAATGGAAAAGGGAGTCCAAACACCTACCACTTCTTAAATCACCTTGATATCAATCATACCAAGAAGGTAACTCAACTCTTACATTCAATTAATATCTTAAATTTAGCTTTTCTTCCTTTCATTGTATAAAATGGGCCTTCTTAAAGTGTTCACGGTCAAATCCTCCAAACTAGATCATCTTCCCATGCAGTAGACCAGAGGTCAGCACACGTTTTTTTGGAAAGGTCCAAGTAGTAAGTAGGCTTTGTGGACCATACATTCTCTTTGGTAACAGCTCAGCTCCACTACTGGAGTACAAAAGCAACCATAGACAAGGTACACAGGACTAGGTGTGGCTGTTTCTGATAAAGCTCTATTTACAAAGGCAGCCAGCAGACCTTGGTTTGCCAACCCCTGCATTAGACCACCCGAAACAAGTCACGTCTGTCTTTCACAGGTCAGTCCTGCAGATACTGTAAGATAAATTCAACAACTTCTCTATTCTCTGAATCAAAAAAGTCCAGCTTCTTCCTTTCTCACTGGTATGGTCTCCAGTTCCTCTGTTGGAATCCTCTTCTAACACCACCCCCCTCCCCCCATCATCTGTCTGTGAAGTTCTCATCGAGAGTCCTACCCTGAGCAGGATGCCCCAGCATGACCAGGCCATACTAGAGAGGGCTCCTCAGCGCCTTCACTCCAGCCATCATGACTCTAGTAACACTGCCACAGGGCACTTGCCATCCTGCATCCCCTGTCCTACTGTTGACTCAGAACGCCCTCACCATAAACTAAAACCCCAAATTACATCCACACAGGCCAAGTCCCTACCCGTGTCATGTTTGTGCCCTTGGTAATTTAGGCCTCATCTTTGCCCCCATTAGATTTGCCTCATGAGATTTCAGGCTCTGGCTCCATCCAGCCAAGATCTGACTCCTACATCTGTCACTCGGTGTATTAGTCACCCTCCCATCTCTGTCATCTACAAATTGATGAGTGGACCTTCTCTGTCCTCACCCAAGTCCTTGATAAGAAGTCTCTGGGAGGATGTGGCCACTCGCCCCCATAGTCTCCAGCACCACTACTCACATGAAGCCCCTTCTGTGGTTCAGAATGACATCCAGAGTCATGATTCCCCTGGCTGCCTTCTCTCTCCTTCAGATCCTTCATCACAGGAACTATAAGCCCAAGACAGAATAGGACAGAATTGTGTGGAACTTGTCCCCACATCAGTGGCCTGTGGTGGTAGGGAGAGAGGAAAGAGGAGGAAGAGCCCCTGCTGGGAGACAGCAGTCAAACTCCAGCACATTTAAAATCCAAAGATGTGCCTGTGCCTACTTTTTAGGGAAACGACACGACTGCAGTAATTTTACATGATTATCTCTGATGTGATATTGGATGGAGAAAGTCAGCTATCAGTGTTTTTTCTCTCACTACCATGAAGTGATTGAAAATGGAAACGTTTTACCGTTTCTTAGGCTGGCTGAGTTTTTGAGAGATGAGGTAAATGGGTTTTTTTTCTTCATTGTGAAGTATTTTTAGGTGAAAAGCTAATTGTTTTACATTAGGTGCTATTTTTACTCATAGCACTTCTGACACCAACTGTGGGGGTTCTTCCTTCACACCCACCAATTCTCCAGACACCAACTGGGTGCCCTCCAATTCACCTCAATCCCAACACTAACCACCTGGGGTTGGCATCATATCCCATACCCCCACTTCAAGTGCCAGGCGCAAATTCCAGACCATCGTGCTTCTGACCAGAAAGCTATAAACTGAGGGTTCCCACGGCCCTCTCCTCATGCTCAGTAACTCACCAGAACAACTCACAGAACTCAGGGAAGCGGTTTACTTACTGTTAGTGGGTTTATTATAAAGGATTCAATCCAGGAACAGCCAAATGGAAGAGGTACATAGGGCAAGGATGGGGCAAGGGGCACAGAGCTTCCATGCCCTCTCCAGGCGTACCGCCTCCTGGTACCTCAGTGCATTCACCAACCCAGAAGCCCTCTGAACATCAGGTTTGGCAGTTTTTATGAAAGTTTATTAAGGAGACATGTGTGCATGCTTTGTTGCTCAGTTTTGTTCGACTCTTTGTGACTCTATGGACTACAGCCCGCCAGGCTCCTCTGTCCATGGAATTCTCCAGGCAAGAATACTGGAGGAGGTGGCCATTCTCTTCTCCAGGGGGTCTTCCTGACTGAGGGATCAGACCCGCATCTCCTGCATTTCCTGTATTGGCAGGCAGATCTTTACCACTGAGCCACCTGGGAAGCCCCTTATTAAGGAGGCATAATTGAGCAAATCATTAGCCATTAGTTATTGAACTCAACCTCCAGCCGCTCTTCCTGGTCAGGTGCTGACCTGAAAGTTCTAATCCTCTAATGGCTAGTTCCTCTGGCTAACAGGCCCATCCTGAAGCCCATCAACAATCACTTTACTAGTGTAAATTCAGGTGTGGTTGAAAGGGGCTCACTTCCTATTATTCAGGAAATGCCAAGAGTTTCAACAGCCCTGTGCTGGAACCAGGCACAAATACGATTTGTTGTTCAGTCGCTAAGTCTTGTTCAACTCTCTGTGACCCCAAGGACTGCAGCATGCCAAGCTTCCCTACCCTTCCTATCTCCTGGAGTTTGCTCAAACTCATGTCCATTGAGTCGGTGATGCCATCCAACCATCTCATCCTCTGTTGCCCCCTTCTCCTCCTGCCCTCAATCTTTCCCAGCACATGCTCAAAGTTCAGTTATATATTTTATTATATGACAGGTACAAATCACTGACTTCTATTTTTAAAAGTTTAAACATCACATCTACTTGGGTCCCAAGAGAAAAGCAACTCAGAAGAAATGTTGGTCTCTCCCTTGTCAGGATCAATCTAGAATCATCTAGGGTTTCATGCTGCAACAAGGAATCAAACTTTAAAAACCAGAGAGAGTAGAAAGAGCCAGAAATACAAAGTTTTTTATTGTGACCCTAAGGAGTAAGGCTGGAAGTTCATCAGACCTGAGTCGAGACTGATGGTGGCTTTTTCTTCCACTTGAATAGACAGTCAGACTTGGAGCATGTACGTGTGAGTGTGTGTGCTTCCAGCCAGTTACCCAAATAGAATTTGGTATTCATGAGTTTTATATTCGTCTGTTTAAGGATGCTCAGACATAAATGGATCTTTAATTACGTGGGTTTAAATATAACCCCATCTCCTTGCACACGAACCTCACCTTTCACCACATACATTCATTCACTCCTACTACTTTAGCTCTTTCGGAGCTTTCAGAGAAAAGCCTAGGGTGAGTTAGGGAAGGAGTTCCTTGTGTGCAAAGGGAAGACCTCTCCCCAACAAGAAAGCCCTCCCTCTTTTCTGTGAGTCTTTCCCTTTCTAGGGAAAGCGGGTGTGAGGAGCCTGCAGCTGCGTAATTGCAGCCTGACCTGCCCATCTGCTGTTTATGAACATCAGTGCTTTTCAGGCTGAGCAGTTTTGCCTTAATGGGAGGTTGTTACTAAGTGCCAAAAGGCTCCACTCCACTGCCCTGTACAGAAAGAGTTGAGGCCTGGGCTGAAAGTCAACGTTTCTGAGCAAAGTAGGACCATCCTGGTCCCTGTCCCCAGGACAATCTCTCAGCCTCTGGCTTCCCAAAACCTGCATGGTGCTCTGAAGCTCGTTTATTTCCTCCAGCACTGACATCTGCAAGTTACTCTGGTTCCCTGTCCAAAAGTAGAGTTGATTCTGGGCTGGTGGGAAGGAAGCAGAGGCAGAGGAATAGTGGGATAGGAGTTGTGTTTTAGGTGGAAGAACCAGGCTGTGTGGATCCCATTAGACCTGCCTCACTGAGCCTGTTCCTGGAGACACACCACGTTTTCCCTCCTCCCTCCTTCATGCCTGAGAGCACAGCCACACCCAGCTCCCAACCACACACTTCTACCTGCTGTGAACCCTTACTTGGCAACCGGAGTTCCTTTTCTTCCTTTTCTTCTCCAGATGAGCTCAGCTGACCCAAGGGAGTGAGACGAGGCCAGATTCCAATTTATTTCCTTGAGCTCCAAACCTGAGACATGTTCACTGCCTACAACCATGAGCTCTAATAGCTTGCCTGCCATTACAACCACCCCACATTGCAGCTGAGGCAATTTGCTTTTCAAAAGTAATAGAGAGTAAATTGCAGAGGAAATATTTTATGCAAATTAACCAAGCTTAACATTTTGATAAAGGCCTCTTATTTCCAAATGAACCAAGGAATCCAATACTCCATTGCAAGTTTAACACAAAAGAAAATTTTAAAAGCCTGAGTTTTTAAAGTAGGTGACAGCAAGAGACATTAACCACCTGTAAGATGGAATACAGAAGGCAAAGTGCATAAATCTATTAGTTCAAAACAATATTTATGTGAGCTTATGGATTAAGGTGTTTCAATAATTTAAACAATTCTCTCCCTTCTTCTGAGTGGACTCATCGCTAAGCCAAAACATATTTGTAGTGGGATCAATGCTACATTTGCAAATGAGCTTGAAATGTGCTGTCAGAGCAGGAAAAGAGCTAAGATTCCTCCAGTGTGAACTGTGGGCCAGGCCCTGTGCTAGGTGCTTGGCGTGTCTTATCGCTTTGCATCAGGAGTGCTCTGAATTCTCCCAGAGAAAATGACAAAGGGACCAGGAAAAACCACAAGCCCATTATCCTTGGTGAAGACACTTTGTTTGGAAAGAAAATTGCTGAGAAGAGTATCGTTAACGTCTTTCTCACCTGCTCCCAGGATATCTACATAAGATAGCCCTTCAAAGTTGAAAAAGGTGGGTTGAAAACAAAATGTTTTAGAAGCCTACTAATACTGCCACCCTGGAGAAGGAAATGGCAATCCACTCCAGTACTATTGCCTGGAAAATCCCATGGACAGAGGAGCTTGGTAGGCTATAGTCCATGGGGTCACAAAAAGTCAGACACAACTGAGCAACTTCATTCATTCATTCAGTACTGCCACTCATCCCAAATCCAGGCTTCCCAGGAGCCTCAAGCCCATGTCCTCACAATTGCTAGCTAAACACAGTTTAGAGGAAGAGGCAGGCTTCAGCATAGGCAAATCACTTAATAAAATGTGATTCCCCACAGAACTTCCCAAATCTGAGGCCTTAGAATTACTACAGAGGCAGCCAGCATCTACATGCACACCAGATTTTGTCTGTAGACAGAATTCATGCTTCTCGGGTGTGCTGTTTCTCAGATGTGTGTCAGGGCTGGGGTGATTAACACAATGCAGATTCATATTTAAAAGTAACTGAATGGTATAGGTTTTGGCCATTCTCCATCCACAGACCTAAAAGTAAAATCACTCTCATGTGGGGGTCCACAATGTTTTTACCTTAAAAAGAGTCCATAAACACAATCAACTTGGAAAGCAGTGACCTCAACAGGGCTGGAACAGCTGCCACCAAACTCACATGCATTACTATGTAGGAAAAAAAAAAATTAAAAGTCACAGGCCCACACTATAGCCTCAGTGACTCTTACTTTGTAAGAAATCTCAGGAAGTTTGATTACCCATTGTTTTCCAGAGACAAAAGTTACAAGTCAGTAATGTGGAAAAATATAAAGAACATTCATAACACTCAATTGATTCAACTATAGAACTTTTAAAGTCCCTGTGAGTCAAAAATTCTCTATAAAAATTAAAATCACAAACTGGGAAAATAAACATAAGCAAAAGGTTTAATAACCTTAATACATAAAGGCTTGGGTGTGTGTATACATCACACACACACATAGACATACGTCTTAATGTATAAGACAGCAGAGAGCCCCCAAGTTATAAAGGACATGAATAAAATGCCTAGAAGTACAAATGACCAATAAACACTTTATAAAATACAAACTCAGCACAAGTCAAACATGTACAAAATTAAACAATTATATATCATTTCTCACCTATCCAACTGGTCAGAGATGCTTAAAAATTGTAATACCTAATAATGTCAAGAACCTACCAAGAAAGACATTTACATACTTTTAGTTTGAATATAAACTGGTACTATATTCTAGAAAGAAATTTGGCCATATGTAACAAGACCTTCTTTGAAAAATAGCTTCATCAAAGTATAATCAACATACAACAAATGATACATATTTGAAGTGTATTATTGATAAAATCTGTCATACCTATGAAATCATCATCACAATCAGGATGCAGACATATGCATCATGCACCAGAAAGTTCCTTGTGTCCCTTTGTAAACCCTCCTTAGCCGTTCATCCCACCTGCTGATTTCCAGTCAACCATTAAAACGCTTTCTGTCTGTGCTAGATTAGTTTTTACCTTTTAGAATTTTATGTAAATAGAATCATAGAGAATGTGCTCTTATTTGGTTGGCTTCTTTGACTCAGCATAGTAATCTTAAAAATTCATCCATGAGAAAAGGGAACCTTCCTACACTGTTGCTGAGAAAGTAAACTGGTGCAGCCACTGTGGAGAACAGCATGGAAGTCCCCTAATAAACTAAAAACAGACTTACTATCCAATCCTGCAATCCCATTCTTGGGCACACACATATCCAGAAAAGATGAAAACTCTAATTCAAAAAGATACATGAACCCCAGGGTTCATGGCAGCACTGTTTACAATAGCTAAGATGTGGAAGCAATCTAAGTGCCCACCGACAGATGCATAGATAAGGAACATGTGGTATTTGTATACAATGGAATATTACTCAGCCACAAAAAGAATGAAATAATGCCATTGGCAGCAATATGAATGGACCTAGACATTATCAAACTAAGTGAAGTAAGTCAGAGAAAGATAAATATCATATGATATCACTTATATGTGGCATCTAAAAAAATGATATACATGAAAGAGACTCATAGACATAGAGAATGAACTTATAGTTACCAAAAGGGATAGCAGGAGAGAGATAAATTGGGAATTTGGGATTAATGGATACGTATGGAAACAGTGGCTGACTTTATTTTTTGGGGCTCCAAAATCACTGCAGATGGTGATTACAGCCATGAAATTAAAAGACGCTTACTCCATGGAAGGAAAGTTATGATCAACCTAGAAAACATATTGAAAAGCACAGACATTATTTTGCCAACAAAGGTCTGCTAGTCAAGGCTATGGTTTTTCCAGTGGTCATGTATGGATGTGAGAGTTGGACTGTGAAGAAGGCTGAGCACCAAAGAATTGATGCTTTTGAATGGTGGTGTTGGAGAAGACCCTTGAGAGTCCCTTGGACTGCAAGGAGATCCAACCAGTCCATTCTGAAGGAGATCAGCCCTGGGATTTCTTTGGAAGGAATGCTAAAGCGGAAATTCCAATACTTTGGCCACCTCATGCGAAGAGTTGACTCATTGGAAAAGACCCTGATGCTGGGATGGATTGGGGGCAGGAGGAGAAGGGGACGACAGAGGATGAGATGGCTGGATGGCATCACTGACTCGATGGACGTGAGTCTGAGTGAACTCCAGGAGTTGGTGATGGACAGGGAGGCCTGGTGTGCTGCGATTCATGGGTTCGCAAAGAGTCGGACACAACTGAGTAACTGAACTGAACTGATTACTATATATAAAATAGATAAACAACAAAGACCTACTGTATAGTATAGGAAACTGTATTCAATATCTTGTAATAACCTGTAATGGAAAGAAGCTGAAAAAGAATACATATATACATATATAAATGTATACATTTATATACAAATATAAATGTGTATGTGTATATATATATATATATACATACACACACACACACACATATATATAAGTAGCTGTGAAAAGAAGAGAAGAGAAAAGCAAAGGAGAAAAGGAAAGATATAAGCATCTGAAGGCAGAGTTCCAAGGATTAGCAAGGAGAGATAAGAAAGCCTTCCTCAGCGATCAATGCAAAGAAATAGAGGAAAACAACAGAATGGGGAAGAATAGAGATTTCTTCAAGAAAATTAGAGATACCAAGGGAACATTTCATGCAAAGATGGGCTCGATAATGTCAGAAATGGTATAGACCTAACAGAAGCAGAAGATATTAAGAAGAGGTGGCAAGAAAACACAGAAGAACTATACAAAACAGATCTTCATGACCAAGATAATCATGATGGTGTGATCACTCACCTAGAGCCAGACATCCTAGAATGTGAAGTCAAATGGGCCTTGGAAAGCATCACTACGAAAAAAGCTAGCAGAGGTGATGGAATTCCAGTTGAGCTATTTCAAATCCTGGAAGATGATGCTGTGAAAGTGTTGCACTCAAGAAGCCAGCAAATTTGGAAAACTCAGCAGTGGCCACAGGACTGGAAAAGGTCAGTTTTCATTCCAATCCCAAAGAACGGCAATGCCAAAGAATGCTCAAACTACCGCACAACTGCACTCATCTCACACGCTAGTAAAGTAATGCTCAAAATTCTCCAAGCCAGGCTTCAGCAATACGTGAACCATGAACTTCCAGATGTTCAAGCTGGTTTTAGAGAAGGCAGAGGAACCAGAGATCAAATTGCCAACATCCGCTGGATCATGGAAAAAGCAACAGAGTTCCAGAAAAACATCTATTTCTGCTTTATTGATTATGCCAAAGCCTTTGACTGTGTAGATCACAATAAACTGGAAAATTCTTCAAGAGATGGGCATACCAGACCACCTGACCTGCCTCTTGAGAAACCTATATGCAGGTCAAGAAGCAACAGTTAGAACTGGACATGGAACAACAGACTGGTTCCAAATAGGAAAAGGCGTACGTCAAGGCTGTATATTGTCACCCTGCTTATTTAACTTCTATGCAGAGTACATCATGAAAAATGCTGGGCTGGGAGAAGCACAAGCTGGAATCAAGATTGCCAGGAGAAATATCAATAACCTCAGATATGCAGATGACACCACCCTAATGGCAGAAAGTGAAGAGGAACTAAAAAGCCTGTTGATGAAAGTGAAAGAGGAGAGTAGAAAAGTTGGCTTAAAGCTCAACATTCAGAAAACGAAGATCATGGCATCTGGTCCCATCACTTCATGGGAAATAGATAGGGAAACAGTGGAAACAGTGTCAGACTTTATTTTGGGGGGCTCCAAAATCACTGCAGATGGTGACTGCAGCCATGAAATTAAAAGACGCTTACTCCTTGGAAGGAAAGTTATGACCAACCTAGATAGCATATTGAAAAGCAGAGACATTACTTTGCCAACAAAGGTTCATCTAGTCAAGGCTATGGTTTTTCCTGTGGTCATGTATGGATGTGAGAGTTGGACTGTGAAGAAAGCTGAGCGCCAAAGAATTGATGCTTTTGAACTGTGGTGTTGGGGAAGACTCTTGAGAGTCCCTTGGACTGCAAGGAGATCCAACCGGTCCATCCTAAAGGAGATCAGTCCTGGGATTTCTTCGGAAGGACTGATGCTAAAGCTGAAACTCCAATACTTTGGCCACCTCATGCGAAGAGTTGACTCATTGGAAAAGACTCTGATGCTGGGAGGGATTGGGGGCAGGAGGAGAAGGGGACGACAGAGGATGAGATGGCTGGATGGCATCACCGACTCGATGGACATGAGTTTGGGTGAATTCTGGGAGTTGGTGATGGACAGGGAGACCTGGCATGCTGCAGTTCATGGGGTCGCAAAGAGTCAGACACGACTGAGTGACTGAACTGACTGAACTGAATACATACACATATATAACTAAATCACTTTGCTGTACACCTAAAACTTTGTAAATCAACTATACTTAAATTTTTTAAAAATAGATTTATCCATGTTGTTTCAGATAGAAATAGCTTATTTCTTTTTATTGCTAAATAGTATTCCATTGTATGGATATTTCACTATTTATCTATTTTTCAGTTGAAGGGATTGGAGATATTTCCCAATTGGGGCTATTATAAATAAAGCTGCTATTGATGTTCTTGTACAGGCCTTTGTATGGACATATATTTCTTTTTATCTTGAGTAAAAACGTAGGAGTGGAATGACTGAGTCATATGGTGGGTGCCTATTTAACTTTTCAAGGAACTGACAATTTCACATTCTCATAAGCAATGCAGGAGAGTTCCCATTCCTCCGTCACCAACAATTGGTATTGTTAGTGAAAGCAGGTATCAAGAGCTTTAAAACAGTAATAATTCTACAGTATGATCTAGTAACCTCACAAGACCCCCCCCCCAGGTATATGTCCAGCCCCTGATTTGTTGGGAGTTGCCCACAGTGTAAACAGAATCAGTGGATTTCAGAGCTGACTGGACGCCTCCAACAAGTAAGCCTTGTTGGAGCTCAAATTTCATATGACTGAGAAATGAATGGACCCTTCTCAATAGAGGACTTCCAGACATGTCTATCCACAGGATCACATTCCAGGGGAACATATACACACACTTGAGGAAGACTGTGAGGGGATGAAGCCACGAGAGATCGATCTGCACTGGCGAGCCAGATAAACTGGGAGGCTCCCTAGCAATGAGCTTTTCCTTCCAGAACACAGCTGTGAAGTGCAGATTCCCACTTATAGAGAAAGCTTTTCCCAAAGGACTCACTGATACTAAGAAAAAGGAAGAAAGTTATCAGTTGAGTCCCCAGACACTTGAATTGAGTTTCCTTGAATTCAACATTCAGAGAGCTACTTTCACTATCCAAAATTCACCTAGCCTCTACAGCTCACGGATAGAGTTGAAGGCACATAGATCTTAAAAGCTCACCCTACTCTTGCCCCACCAACTTACAAAAGTTCTCAGCCCTTGGAGATCCTCCACCTCTAACAAGTCCCTGAGGAGTGTCCCTTACAGGCTCATGGTGATAGGCCCATCTATCACCTAGCAGCCACTGCGCAGGACCTCCACAGCCCCCCTCTGCTTTATCAATGTCCTCACCATGAGCTACAACAAAGAGAGCCTCAGCCCTCTTGCTTCTGACAGCACCCTTCAGAATGCACTGATTCGTGACAATATTCATGTCATAAGTGCTCTCTCCAGACACCTCCCAGCGCCTACAGAGCCACCAGCTTTCCACAACCACAAGGGAGAATGCCCCTCCCTGAGCCTGCATTACTCTGTCCTGTGGGCACCAGAGCATCCTCCAGCACTGTCATGACTCATGGGGTCCTTTGTGCAAATAGTAACTTCTGCTTCCATCCCTAAGCCCTCTCATCATCAAATTTAAGAACTGGGTTAAGACCAGGCTGCAGAGCATCCTTTCCACCACCCTTGTCCTCTCCTTACTTTGCTCCAGGTGCTCTGGCCACCAGAAGTCAGCTCCTTCCTTTTAGGCAAAATCCAAAAAGTCACATAAAGTGTAACTCCTGCAAATAAAGAACTAAGCAGGTCCAAGACCTGTGTTTCCTGCTAGATAATTGCCACTCATATGGCCCAACTCTCCTCAGGTTCAATATGGGTGAACTGAACCTTTCCTGCAAACATAGCCTCCTCCCTACCACTATCCCCTGTCTGTGTCTGCTAGCAAAATTCTCATTCTCCCCAGAGGTAACCAGACCCTCAGAGATCTCTTGCCTCCTTTCTCTCAACTCCACTCCTGATCACCAAGTCCTAACCAGTCTTTCCTGCTTGCTGCTCTCTTCCTCTGGCCCCAGTTCTACAAACCTCATACCTGGACAATGAGACAGCCCCTCACTGGCTTCCAGCCTTCCTCTCTCTCTGTCTCTCTCCCTCTGGTCCATAGCTGGCCCAGAGCTCAGTGAGAGCAAAGCCACCAAATCACCTCTCTGATCACAGCCCATTCCACATGCCCACTGCGATGCTGGGGTAGACAGTCACCCATAAGCAAAGTCATGTCCTATTACCCCGTGATCACCAGTAACAGTGGCCATCTACTATGCACCTGAGCCAGACCCTTTGAATACTTTATTTTACCAATCTTCACACAACTCTGTGAGGTAGGAGCTATTGCTCCATCTTACAGATAGGAAAAATGAGTCATATATTTAAATTATTTTTCCTCCAAACCTATTATTTTTCCTTAAATTATTTTTCCACTAAACCTATTTGAGGTCTCAAAATTCTGTGAGAATCTAACAAAAGCTACGGACCTCTCATCCAGAAAAATATATGTGCTTAAAAATTATAAGAAATATAACATATGTGTATTATATGTAATATATTTCTTATGGTGCATATTATGCTTGCAATACAAAGTCCTGCATCCTATTTCATGGGATGAGCAGATAGAGTGAAGGAACCCATATGCCCCCTATTGGTGTACTGCCAGGTGAAGAATCCCAGCTTAACAACGTCTTTCACTCTCCCTAGAAGCAGGCATCCAGAATTTTAAGTTAATGATCTTGAATGGTTGGGGTTATTTTTATTTTTCATCTTTATCTTTTAGCACATTCTATCCCCTTAGAATGGGACTAAGGCATCCAGCTCATGACTCTAAAGAAAGACAAGAAGGTGGGTAAGTCATTACACCCCAATTCGCCTAGAAAAGCATATTCCCATTTCCCTAAATGTGTGTGAGGCGTTTCTCCTGGGCAGCCAGTGTGGCTTTGGAAGAGATGAACAGAGCAGAGGCTGTCACTGCAGGGAAAGTAACCCACAAGGTTAAGAAACCAACCACTTTGCTTCAAGATCAGAATTTAATCTGACTGGTGTCAGAAATACTTCCTGGTGGCACCAAGATTTAAACTCATGACACCAAAAGAACAGTGAATGTCCAGCTTTATAATCGCTAAAATGCCCTCGCCAGCCCCGGGTTAATAGGCTGCCATTCAGAACACAGGTTTAGCCGGAAACAAACCACAGCCACGACAAAACAAAACCTCTTCCTCTCCATCTCACTCTCTCCTCCATCCATTCAAAATTTATTAGACATCTACTGGATGCTTGTGGATTCAGAAATGTCCCTGCTTTCAATGAGCTCACCGCCTCCAGGGAGAGACAGATGATTAAATGGATAATTATAGTGTTGTCCGAGTGTGGATAAATGGACATTATAAGGGACAGGTTAAATTAATCAGGAAACGATCATACAATAGAGTCCTATATACCCATTACAAAGAATGATGCAGCCCCATATTTATTGACAGGCAAAAATCTCTTCAGTGTATTAAATGGAGGGGGGAAAGCAGATTGCAAAACAGTAGTTATGGTATTTTGCTCTCTGTAAAATTATATTTCATATACACACCAATGTTGAAAGGATGTTCACCAAATTATCTACCAGTTAGCTCTGAGTGGTATGTTTTCAGGTGATTTTTACTTTATCCTTCATGCTTTTCCATTTTGTTTATACAATTTAATATTTTCAAAAGGAAACCTCTTTCTATAATAAAAATGAGAGGCAATCACAGCAGAAAATTCAATGTGCTAAGTTCAGTAACAGAGATACTGTCACACACAGACACACATGCAGCGAACATACCCCACTCACTTGGAGTGAAAGGCTATGTGAAAGGTCAGTGACTGTGTCTGGAGTTTTCTTCAATTGGGGGTTAGCTAGCTATATGGACCAGAATTCCCAAAGCCAAAGATCTTGGAAAATAAGAAAGGATACCAAATGGCCTGTAGTGTTCCCTACCAACAACGATAACAACTTCCCCATTCGAGCTTCCCTTGACTAACGGAAGCAGTTTGCTCTTGATTCTGCCAGAATACCAACCCCCACCCCCACCATTCTGGCCAGCCCCTATGTACTCCAGCCCTGTGGACCAGTAAACCCACTGAGCCCTAATCCTCTCCTTCACACCTGCCTTCCCCACTCTTACACCCAAACAAGGCTGATCACTGATTCACTTAACAAATACTTACTGAGCTCCCCTGTGTGCTCGGCTTCCGTCGGGAACTAAGGTGTAGAGATGAACGAAACAGGTACTGTCCCCATCTTCATGGACCTGGTGGGGGAGGGGACTGAAACAAAAGTCGTCTGGAGTTAAACTCCCTGCATTTATGTCCCGGCATCCCGCTGACCAACTGGGTTACGTGGGGATATGGCTTAACCTTTCCAGCCTTCAGTTCCCTGTTCTTCCTTTCCTTTCCTTTCCTTGCATGAGTGCTGAGTCATGTCTGACTCTTTGTGACCCCCATGGACTGCAGCCCGCCAGGTTCCTCTGTCCATTGGATTTTTCCAAGCAAGAATGCTGGACTGGATTGCCATTTCCTCCCTGGGGGGATCTTCCCAACCCAGAGTTCGAACCCGCATCTTCTGCATTGGCAGGCAGATTCTTTACCACTGGCCTCACCTGGGAAGCCCCACTGGTAAAGGAGCTGTTAAAGGGGCATAATAACCCTCACTGAGTCGCTATGGGGATTAAATGAGATGATGCATGTGACATGCTTGGCACAGAGCCTGACACGGAGCAGCCCCAGATGAAGGTTAATTACTATTGTCACAAGCACTTACATGTGTAGTGAGTTGTGTAAATGAAGAGAGCTTAGAGAGCAGAGCCTGGGAGCTCCCGGCAGGGTCATTGCCTACCTTTCCAGTAACAGTGGCCCCATAGGGTAAAGGGAAATATCATCAGACTTGCCACCATCACTCTCTTTCAGTAAAATCGTGGTCATCAAGGATCCACAGCACTGCTGCAATCTCCTGACCACATGGGCAGTACTGAAAGGAAGGACAAGGCAGAACGTCAATATCTCTCCCAGAAAAATATATGGTAGGAGCCCCACCATGTTGACCTTTTCCACACAGAGTATTTTGATTAACTGGTCATCCTATTCCTCCCCCGCAGGTCTAGAAGGCTATTAAACAGAGAGGGGTGACTGGTCCGCCAGTCACATTTTGACTTCATGGAAAAGGTTAAGAGACTGCACAGTAAAGCACAGTGTCTGGAGGAGGAGAGGAACCACAGCGGCAGTCTGGAGGAGAGAGGGGAATGGGAGACAGCGGCACTGCCCCACCTTGAACCCCTGGTCCTGAGCCAGGCGCGGCCCTTCTGCTGGCCTGTTCATTCCAAGCACCAACATCTGCCCTGAATGCTTCAAGGTAATTAGCACCACATGTTATCAACAGGAAGCTGGTACCCACAGGCACTTGAGATAATTGTTTCAGCACCAGCACGTCTCTGCCTACCGTGAAAGGTCACTGCAGCCGATATATTCCCACCACCCCCATCCCTCTCATCAAATGAAAAAAGCTGTCCCTGTGACTGCAGTTCTATCAGTTCTTTGGTGCCGGGCTCAGGGCATCCACACAAAGGCTTCTCAGATGGACATGTGCTCCAGGAGTTTGTAGTGATTACTTCCTGTGACATTGCAGTGTGGCCATCCCCTCATACTGGCAGTAGTTGAGGAACACAGCCAGGTTTCGTGTGTCTGGGACCTGATGTGCTCAGAAGAAGAAAATACAATTGCATTAGATGACTGTGACCAAAACTGCTCAGGACCCCTGCCAAAGTCCGAGGAAGCATCTTCCAGAGAGCCAGAAGAAGTGGAAATCTCAGTGCCCTGGCCAGTCCTGCTCCAGGAAGGTGACTGAGCCGCAGTCTCCTTCCTCTAGATCTGTGTCCCCTCTCCTGTTCTCTTTTTCCTGACCTCACCCTCTTAATACATCCTCCTCTGGGTCTCACCTTAGCCAGCACTCACCCCCGAACCTCTCATAGCCCTCAGTCTCTCCAGCCTTGTCTGTCCCACCCCAATCCATCCTCTCTCCCACCAAAGGAGAACTGAGAAGGAGCAGGGGTCCCGGCTATCTTGTTCACCCCCTCTACCTCCAGTGTCCCAAACGTCACTCAGTAAATATTTACGGAGTACATTTTGATCACACAGAAGGCATTGCTATTTGCTAACTGATGCTGTCCTGCTTCCCACTCCACGTAACATGAAATTCAGGAGACTATTAGTCCCCAGGGAGACATAATCAACAAGTTCTTTATTCCAGAGCAAACAGGAGCAAGAAGAATCTAAATTGTGAAGTAAGTCAGCAGCTGGAGGCCCCAGCACGAGTTTCTCAGCAGGCAGCCATGTCCTTCTGTCTGCATGGAGAGCTGACGGCCCCCACAGGTCAAGGCTTCAGACACGGCAGCAAGAAATGCAGGACTGCCCCCAGGCAGCCAGCATGTGCTTGTTACTCTGTGCGCCCAGTCCACGGAGACCTCCTGCACCCGGGTCAGGAACGGGAGCTCGCCTTCTGCAGACACTGCCCTCCTACATGGCACCCCCCAGTCCCACCCAGGTGATAGCTGCACCAAGTCACGGGGAAGGGAAATTTCAGTGGCTCCCCTGTCTTCTCCATCAGACCCCCACAAGACCTCCCCCGCAGAGCGCTGGCCACACTGGTTTCTCCCCACCTCTAGAAAATGCCCCCGCCCCCGGCTCAGGGCCTCTGGCTTGGTTAACGCCCTGCATCCTTCATTTCTCCTTCAGTCACACAGAGGGGCAAATCCCCAGGTGGAACCACAGTCCTCTCCTGCACGCACTTTCTCCTGTTGTCATTTTACTTCCAGCATGTGCTTACTTGGTTAATGCTGGTTTCCCCCACTAGACTGTCATCATCATGAGCACAGAGTCGAGCCTAGGTCTGCTTTTACTAACCACTTTGTCCCCTGTACCTGGCACTCGGGTGGCCGCCCTAGGTATGCATTACCCAAACTGAGTCTTAAGAAGATCCCATTTGCTCAGTTAACAATCAGTGTGCTCAGAGCACACTGATGCTCAAACAGATGCCCAGTGTGAGCATTAGTGTACTCTCGTCTCATGGCATGTAGTAACAATCTCAGACAACAACATCAGCATGTAATACGACCACGTGTAAAACAGTTAGCTAGCAGGAAGCTGCTGTGCAGCACAGGGAGCTCAGCTCCGTGCTCCATGATGACCTAGACAGGTTGGATGGGGCTGTGGGTGGGAAGGAGGCTCAAGAAGGAGGGGATGTATGTATGCTGCTGCTGCTGCTAAGTCACTTCAGTCGTGTCCGACCCTGTGCGACCCCAGAGACGGCAGCCAACCAGGCTCCCCCGTCCCTGGGATTCTCCAGGCAAGAATACTGGAGTGGGTTGCCATTTCCTTCTCCAATGCATGAAAGTGAAAAGTGAAAGTGAAGTCGCTCAGTCATGTCCGACTCTTAGCAACCCCATGGACTGCAGCCCACCAGCCACCTCTGTCCATGGGATTTTCCAGGCAAGAGTATTGGAGTGGGGTGCCATTGCCTTCTCTGGGATGTATGTATACATATAGCTGATTCATGTTGCCGTACAGCAGAAACTAACACAACATTGTCAAGCAATTATATCCCAATCTTAAAAAATAAAAATAAAAAAACTCCAAGCAGTGTTGTAAGAAAGAAAAGTATTCATTCAACTTTAATGCAGTGTTCCAATTTACCTGAATATGGAATCCTTTTTCTCATTCCTTTCAATATCCTAAGAAGAATAGTGTATCTTAGAACACTAGTTTGGGAAACATTATTCTGGGTAAGGTTTCTGTTTTTAAATATCCTATTTAAACAGATTAGTGAACCCACAATTTTTCAAGAATGCTCTGAACCAAAACAGTGGGGTGAGAAGGATCTGCTGTTCCCAGGCTCTGACTCCTGTCCACCCCACCCCTGCCCTTCCTTCCCATGGTCTGGGCCATGCCAACTTTGTGCCAAAACCACGCTGATAGATATGGACAGAAAGTTCCAGGCTCATGTCCCTTGGGTTTAAGTCAGGATGAAGAACAGGCTGGAACCTGCACAGGCCTGAAAAGGACCATACTTTTCACATTCACAATCCCTTCATATCACAGGTTGTCCACACAAAGAACAGCAATTGGGCATTCATACTCTTCAGATCGTGTTACTGATGTTTTCCTTTTTGTCTCACAAAAAACCTCAGGAGCCAGTAGGTAATTCTGATGTAATTTTTCTTATTTGAAAGAACAGAGGCATGGAGGCCAGTGGGGTGTGACTTGCTCAAAGTCACTCAGCCCCAGAAGTGGCAGAGCATGAACAGAGGACAGCTCCTGTGCCTCTCTTCCCTCTACAGGATGAGGTCACTGCTTCTAACTAAAACTCTCCCCAGAACACACAGTTTCTGGCCCAACAAGTCTGCGAGCAGAGGGAACACAGGCAGGCAATCCCAGTTCATCATGAGCCCAACACATCAATGGCAGAGGCTGCAAACAGGTAGTCTCTGAGCTGAATCTAGTGGTTTTTATTCAGTTTAAAGAGTGGTATTACTTCTTAGCTGCCTGCATTCTAAAACCCACTGGAGACCTGGCCCCCTGGGGACTGCATTCCTGTGGCCACCATCAGTGGCACAGGGCTCTCTGTCCTTCCAGACAGGCATGACCCCTCCAGTTTACTCCAGGCCCCCAGCCTATGTCATTCATTTATTTGCCTGCTGGGCCCTATGGGCACTGGAGTTTGACCCCTTGCTTTGTATGTGATGGTCTTGTTCACAATACCACCAAACTCGGAGGTGGGGGCAGAATGGAGGGGCACAGGGATAGCTAAAGAAAGAGGGGGAAAGCACCAAGAAGGACATTTTCTGAAGCCTGGAAGAACTAAAAAGCAAGTTTCTGCAACAAAGAGAAAATACGGACCTAAATTCCCTTTAACCAGCAGTCAAACATTTTAATATTTATGCCTAGACTTTCCCAGGCAATTTTAATTCACATGTGCACTTTTCCTATAGAAAATAAAAAGGAAGACAGAGGGTACAGAATGTGAAAAATACTCAAAATGCCATCATTTAAATGTAATTGAATCCTTTTCAAAACACGGTGTCCAGTGAAGCCGTTGCCTTGAGAGGTGTTTTGTCAGCTCCCCGCACCACTCAAAACCCAATGAAAGCTATAAAAAGCACCTGCCACCTCAGTGAACTCCAGATTCATTCGCTCTGGGCTTGGATTCTAACGTGGCCCCTTTGCAGCTGGAGCAGAGCTGGGAGCGACAGCTGAGGAACTTCTCAGGCCTGTGACAGGCGACCTTGTCACATTACATTTCAAAGCCACACACTGTGTGAAAAAGAGGCAAAGCCTTCCAGGGTGGCCGCATCCCATCCCCGGCTCTATCAGGCCGGGCTGGCCCTGGGAGGAGAATACTGATGCGGAAATTGCCAACCACACTTTTTCCGAGTCCTTCAGAGTTCAGTAGTTCAAGTTGGCTCTTTCTTAGAGTAAAGTCACCTCGTATGGGCTACGGAATTGGCTGACTGGGCACTGCACGTGTACGGGAATTAATTTCTCCTCAAAGTGAACTCTCGAGTCAGCCCACCTTTCAGTCTCAGGTTCACCTCTGTCTCCACCAGGGAGCCCTCCACCAAGTCTCCAACCTTCCCCGTTCTCACTTTCCTCCCAGCTGCTGGGGTCCTTGGTCTTTTTAATACTTGGTCCGCTTCCTTGAATTATTATTTTCCTTTTCTACCTGGAGATCTTTGTGAGCAGCAGTTAAACAGGCTGGTCCCTCAGGACAGAATAGGGCCTCCTACTTCTCTTTACAAAAACCCATGGTAGGTGCAGGAATGGCCACCTCATGCAGAAGACACTCTGGACGTGAGACTCAGGGGCTCCAACGATGGCAAAGAAAGAGCAGAAGCACAGGCCTGGCGGACTATGTGGCTGGGAAGATAGGCATCTCAGTGGCCAGTGGCTGGGGATTTCCCAAACCCTTGGCACTGCCTAAAACCTGGGACCTTGGCACTTCCCAGGGGAGAGACAGGACCCGGGAATGACCAAGGCTGAGCCTCTACCAGCCTGGTAGAATGGGAACTCAGATTTACAGAAATGAAACATATCTCACATCTGAGCCTGTGCACTGGGATTCCCCTTGGCCTCAAATCCAACTGAACGAATGACAGAGAAATAAAGTGTAGATTGTCATCCTCAATGTGGTGGAGGGAGGGATTGAGAACGTGTGGGAGGAAGCTGCAGCATAGGCTCTAGGAGCAGAGAATAAGGTATGAGTGTGTCTCAAGCCTGGGGTCTGTGGATTAGGTTTGCTTATGAAACCACAGCACCCATTTGGATATAATTTCTCTACCGGTCTCAACAGGTGCCCAGAACCTATTGTCAGTCCCCAGAACAAACCACTAGAGGCCACTTAAAGTCCCCAAGGAAGCAAGGCACCTTCTGAGCAGAGAGTTCTTATCCCAGAGAAGGCACCAGGGTACAAAACCATGGCATGTCATGCTGTAAGTAGCTGTAGCCCACAAAACATGCAGGATAGGAACAAGGTCCCCCTTCACCAACAAGAAGCATGCTGAGCACATGGCTGAATCAAGAATGAATTAATATCCACAGATAATAAATGCTGGAGAGGGTGTAGCGGGTGTGTACTTTTGGTAGGAATGTAAACTAATACAACCACTCTGCAAAACCATATGGAGGTTTCTTTAAAAAAGTAAAAATAGATCTACCATATGATCCAGCAATTTCACTCCTGAGAATATATACAGAAAACCAAAAATACTAGTTGGAAAATGTGCATGTACCCCAATGTTCACAGCAGCACTATTTACAGTTGCCAAGGTATGAAAGCAACCTGTGTCCATCAAGAGATGAATGTGTTCATCGACAGATGAAGAAGACATGGGCTATAAATACAATGGAATACTACTCAGCCATAACAAGAGATACATTTTGCCATGTGCAGCATGTCCACTTCACTTATGCTAAGTGAAATAGGTCAAAGAATGACAAATACCGTACAATATCCCTTCTCTGTGAAATCTAAAAATAAAGCAAATAAATATAACAAAACAGACTCGCAGATATAAAGAACAAAGTGGTGGTTACCACTGGGGAGAGGAAAGGGGGCAGGGGCAGGGGGAGCAGAGGATTAGGAAGTACAGACTACTGGGTATAAAATAAACTACAAGTATATATTGTAAAGCACAGAGGCTTCCCTGGTGGCTCAGATGGTAAAGTGTATATTGTATAACAAAGGAATATATCCAATATTTTGTAATAACTATAAATGGACTATAACCTTTAAAAATTATGAATCATTCTATTGTATATATGAAACATATAATATTGTAAATGAACTGCTGCTGCTGCTGCTAAGTTGTTTCAGTCGTGTCCGACTCTGTGCGACCCCAGAGACGGCAGCCCACCAGGCTCCCCCGTCCCTGGGATTCTCCAGGCAAGAGCACTGGAGTGGGTTGCCATTTCCTTCTCCGTGTAAATGAACTATACCTCAAGAAATATACATAATTTCCCTATTACATGTAAATAAATAGGAAAATTCACAAAGGAAGAACAACAACTTTTAAAAATGAATAAATGAGTCAATCCACCAGTGAGGCCCCACCTGAAGCTTTCATCCACTCAAGAAGTATTCATTATACACCCATTGCCACGTGCCACACACCCTGCAAATGCCCTGGCACAAGAGCTACAGCAGGAGCCAGGTAGACGTGGACAGACACAGTCCCTGTCTTCATGAGGCTTGCCCTCTAAATCGGGGAGAAGACCACCCAAAACTGACAAATAAACTGTTTCAGCTAGGGATCAATACAGATAAAGAGAAGTAAAGCAAGAGAAAATGTTTAAATGTTAGAAGAGAAAATATCTAGACAGTCACCTGCAGGATGGGTGACATTTGGGCAGAGACTTTGTGAAGATCTGAGATGAGCATTCCAAGCAGGGGAAGAGCAGGCACAAAAGGCCTAAGGCAGGAGCGAGTCTGCCAGAGAGAGGGAGGGCCAGTGTGGCTGACGTGGAGGGAGGGCCACAGGCGGAAGGACTGCACCACGCCACCACTTGTCATCCACTCGTGCTCTGGGAGCACAACCACCTGTGCCCATGCCAGCCCCAGAGGGCAATGTGAGTGGCAGGCCCAGTGCGGCAGCTCCTACCCCAGACCTTAGCCTCCAGCACTAGTAAGACCCCACAAACCCTGCTCAGAGAGAAGACCCATGGAATGGCGAAACTTCAACAAGATAAAATGGGTACTTTCCAACCCAGAACTTTCTGAACATCACCTTTGGGTCCAACATTTATGTTTGACACTAGCACAAAGGAAATTTTGTCTCAAAGGGTGAGTTACCTCTGTTCTATTTCTGCATCTGGGGAAGTAGGAAGTCCAAACTGTGCCTCAGTTTGAAGAAGATTCCAGAGCTCCTCTCTTCCCTGTTTGAATCACTGAAGGGATGCTGAGTTTCTAGATGGAAACATCAAGAGTGGACAGTTCAATTCAGTCGCTCAGTCGTGTCCGACTCTTTGCAACCCCATGAATCGCATCACACCAGGCCTCCCTGTCCATCACCATCTCCCGGAGTTCACTCAGACTCACGTCCATCGAGTCAGTGATGCCATCCAGCCATCTCATCCTGTCATCCCCTTCTCCTCCTGCCCCCAATCCCTCCCAGCATCAGAGTCTTTTCCAATGAGTCAACTTTTCGCATGAGGTGGCCAAAGTACTGGAGTTTCAGCTTTAGCATCATTCCCTCCAAAGAAATCCCAGGGCTGATCTCCTTCAGAATGGACTGGTTGGATCTCCTTGCAGTCCAAGGGACTCTCAAGAGTCTTCTCCAACACCACAGTTCAAAAGCATCAATTCTTCGGCACTCAGCTTTCTTCACAGTCCAACTCTCACATCCATACATGACCACTGGAAAAACCATAGCCTTGACTAGACGGACCTTTGCTGGCAAAGTAATGTCTCTGCTTTTCCTTATGCTATCTAGGTTGGTCATAACTTTTTTTCCAAGGAGTAAGTGTCTTTTAATTTCATGGCTGCAGTCACCATCAAGTGGTCCTAAATTAGCCCTTGTGACTGGGCCTGCAGGGACAGTCTGCACCTATGCTAGAGACCAGAGACCTGCCCTAGAAGGAGCAAGTCTGAGGGAAGTCCAGGGCTGAGGCCAAGTCTCCTCAGTGCACCCCTGGGGTTCTCCTCCATCTCCCAAGCTCTCTGCTCCTTCCGCAGTCTTCTGACCACCTGTCATGTGGAACATTACTGCAGTCTCACCTCCCACTTCACACTGCCCAGACTGCAGGCCCAGTCGTGACCTCACTGCTCTCTGTGTACAACCTTAAAAGGCTCCCACCAGTCTAGGAACAAAGCCCAAGTCCCTCTCACAGTCCCGTCTCTCCCACCATCCACTCCAACACTCAGTCCAGCTGCACCAGAGTTTCCCACAAACCTGGGACTGTGCTCACAGCAAGAGACAGGTTTTTCAGGAGACCCAGTGTACACATCCACACAAGCTTCTGAGACACAGGTTTCAAGAAATGCTGATCCATAACATATATAACCCTTAATGTTTTTGACTTCAGATTATTCTATTTGCTTTTAAAGCTGGTCATGACATACTAAATGGATTTCGTGACCCACTAACAAGTCATGAACCACAGTTTGTAAAACAACATACAAGAGGGATACTGAAGTCTGAGTCATCTTTTCCTCTTGTCCCTCTGATATTTTAATACAAGCAGTTCTTTCTGGTGGAATTTCCTTTCTCTTCCCCATTCCCCCTTCTTCTTGCTAATGCTGTTGTTTTCAGTCTTGGCTGCACGTTAGAGTCACATGCCTTAAAAATGCCCAGCCCCCAGTGCCCCTGATCTGATGTAATTGGTCACTATGGGGTCCTGACTTCCCAGTGATTCTCAGGCACAGCCAGGGGTTAAAAAGTCCTGGACTCACTCCTAGGTCAGTCTTCAAGTTCATCTGAAACATCCCCTCTAGGAATCAGGAAACAGCCTCTCTCCCCACTCCCACTCTTTCTCTTTCTCAGTAAACACACACACACACACACATACACATACATACACACACACACACTCCCTAGCCCAGTCTCTGTAGCACCCACCACATGTTACTGTGCTTGGGGTTCTTTATGTGAGTGGCTTGAGGGCACAGTCTGTGTCACATCTCATCCCTGTAAACCCATGGTGCGCAGCACACAAAAGCTGGTCAGGAAATATCTGTTACCTGAACCTGTGAGGAAGGTCCAGTCATGATCTCGGTTTACAGGTAAGGAAACTCATCCAGAAGCTTACATAAATGAGCCAGTGTTGTACAGCTAGAAGTGGTAAAGGTGGGATGAGAACTCGGATTACCCAGTTCCAAGGTCAGAGCCTGCTGACCAGCACAGTAGCTTCCCATCATAGCCTGAGAGACAAGAGTTACAGTAAGTCCACAGACCCAACTCACACAGTTACTCCCAGTCCATATGGATGAAGATCCAAAGAAAGCCATCAGGTCACCATTAGGTCACGTAGTAGGGCTATTCCACCCCCACCCCCCGCCCCCGGGTCTTTTCTGGCCCTGGGTTCACACAGCATCCTCCAGGGACTTGGCCTCCAGTCCTCTTTTACTTCTACCCTGCCCTCTCACCAAGGATGCCCCAACCCAGACCCCATACTGGTAATGCTAGTTGAACACTTGCAAATGGACATTCTCAGATCATGACTCATCCCAAACTCATGTTCTCCCTGCTATCACCAGTCTCACCTCCTCCTCTCTGTCTTAATGTTTCCAATTAACTAAGTTCAAAATATCCCAGCCCCAACATGGCTGACTGGCTGCCTCCTCCCAGGCCCCACACCATATCATTCTGGTAGTCACCTGGCTCTCTTATCACTTCCCACACCCTACTTCTCAGCCTCACCACTCTATTGGCCCACAGCCAGCCTGCCCCCAGTTCATCCCCACTTTCCCCTGGACTGCAGGAGTGGTCTCCATACATCTTTCTGTTTCCAGGTTCTCCCCACCTATCGACCCCTCACAAATAGGATACCTGACAAATCCTCCCAAGCCCAGTTCTGGCCAGATCTCTTCCCTATTCAAAATCCCCAGGGAGCCCACACCGGCCTACACTGGTAGATGAAACTCCAGTGGCAAATCCACTGCTGTGACCTGATAGAACTGGGCCTCACCAGCCACATCCGAGCGTGGCTCTGCCATGGGTGCCTGTGCGGCAACTGACGGGTCTGCCAGGTGTGTCACTTCTCAGAGGTGCCTCCTACCCGCACCCATCCAGGCACCAATACCACCCGATTGCAGGAAGGGCTCAAGGAGAAATAATATCGCAGGAGGACCAGCCCAGTAAACCAGATGATTTAGACACTGACTCCCTACTCTCCAAGTTAGGACCATGAAATTGGGTCATAGCTCAGGTTCACTCATAAGCTAAAAGCAGGGCCATGGGATCATGAAACCTTGGCCATGGCAACTGTAAAAAAAAGCAGGTGGTGATATTAATAGTAACGGTTTCTAGCAGAGCCATGAGAAGGTGACTATGGATAGGGTAGCACGAAATTACGAGAGTAGGAGGGCTAAAGCATGGAGATCCACCAGGTCATGGGACCTCTGAGGGCAATAGGGGAAGGGAATATTGATCCCTGGTATGCCCTCAAGTCAGTTACACTTTCATTAGGGGAGGAGGTTCTGCCAGGATGTCTGTCTGTTCTCAACTAGGTAAGACTCAGAGGTTTTGAGGGAAACATTATTCAGAAACATCCTCCACTCAGCAGAGCTTTCTTTCCTCCCAGAGCTTGGGGAGTTTGGGACCATGCCTCCTCCAACCCACAGCACACAGGGAATCAATCCCTAGGGTCCCATCCCAGGGGGCCCCCAAATCAACCCCTTTCTCTCCCATGCCCTGTCCCTGATTCGGGCCTGATGCTACCTTGCCTGGGTTCAACTGATTGGGGCCCCTACTTTGGCATTCCAAATGCCTAATTGGGAATAATTATAACTCTTAATTATACTTCAATCATTACATACCAACACCGCAGCTGCTTTTAGGTTTTATTTTTCATTAAAGCAATGTTTTCAAGAACCTGTTTAAAACGAAGAGAAAAAACTACTGAATAATCATTTATAATTTAAAAGTAAATAAGAACAAATTATGTTCATGTTTGTGAAACAAAATGCTCTATCTAATCCAGTAAGTTATTAACCTAAAAGTCTCCTTGAGTCACCTGGAGCTTCAGACTCAGGCACTAGACTCAGAGACTCTGAATCTGATTCCAGCATTAATTTCCAGTAACCATAGACCCAAAGATATCTTGCATCCATAGATCCAAAAGCTATGTTTTTTCCAAGAAAGAATGGCAAGGAAAAGGATGGTCAGCTCAGAAGGATAACACTGACAGACAAAAAAGCAGGTGACACAAAAATAATGCCAGGCACCGATAGAGCACTTCCCATCTTGAAGCACATACTCAGATGTACGGGTGCATAACTCCAAGCCTCATTTTCTCAGTGGTTCTTAACCTTTTGAAGATAAAGCTGTGAAAACTTGTCTCCAGAAAAAGGCACTATAAAGAAAGCTGAGCACCAAAGAATTGATGTTTTTGAACTGTGGTGTTGGAGAAGACTCTTGAGAGTCCCTTGGACTGCAAGGAGATCCAACCAGTCCATCTTAAAGGAAATCAGTCCTGAATATTCATTGGAAATACTGATGCTGAAGCTGAAACTCCAATACTTTGGCCATTTGATGCAGAGAACTGACTCATTTGAAAAGACCCTGATGCTGGGAAAAAGTGAAGGCGGGAGGAAAAGGGAACGACAGAGGATGAGATGGTTGGATGGCATCATCGACTCAATGGACATGAGTTTGAGGAAGCTCCAGAAGCTGGTGATGGACAGGGAAGCCTGGCATGCTGCAGTCCATGGGGTCGCAAAGAGTCAGACACAACTGAGCTGAACTGAACCGAGCCAAAAATACACAAGATTTTGCATATAATCTTAAGAGGCTCACAAGATTAATAAGGCTATCTGTAAATTCCTTAAGATATATGATTTGCAACCTTCCCAATGTTCATTTGTTTGTTTCTATAATTTGCATGCCCTAGCATGGAGGCCCTTGCTAATTTTATGCACTACAAAAGTTTTAGGCAAAATTATTTACAAGTCATTCCATAAACATTGACTAAGTGCCTACTATGTTTCAGGCACTGGGCTCCTTGTCAGTGAGGTTGTAATGATAAATCAAATAGGGTCCCTTAAGGAACTCACATTTCAGTGGGTGAGGCAAGGAGAGGATATTTTCTATAGTGAGAAGGAATTGGGAGGAAGCTCTGGAAGAATGCTGGTCCCTATGATGCTGCCAAGCTTGGCCGTGCTCCATAGGAAAGCATGGTGGGGTGGGAGGGCGGGGAAGTGCCTCAACACAGATGTGCCATGATGACATTAATGCCAAGACCTGAATCCCATGCTAGGAATGCTGACCCCCTTCAGACAAGCCCTTGAGCCTAACCCAGTGGCCAGAGAGTATGACCAGCTCATCCATGTACTGAGTATTTTCTAAGGACCCAGAAGATCAGAAGAGCCCCTACAGGTCATAGAAGAGCCTCCATGGGTCACAGAAGAGCATTTGGAAACTACCACAAGAGGGTTGGGGAAAAAAAAAAGAAAACATGGTCAAAATACACTGTTGACCCTTGAGTAATGTGGGGTTAGGAGTTCAAACCCTCCACACAATGCAAAACCCAAGTAAAGTTTTTAGTCCTCCCTCTGTATTCATAGTGCCCCTGTATATGGGGTATCTCTGCATCTGGGGTTCTGCATCTGCAGACTCAATTCACCATGGATCCCATAGTACTTTAGTATTTACTATCAAAAAAATCCACATGGCAAGAGGACCTGTGCAGTTCAGACTCTTATTATTCAAGGGCCAACTGTTTGAGAAGCAATTAGCCCTGACCAGGACAGAAGGAGGGCTTCTAGGTCACTCAAGTGGTAAAGAATCCACCTGCCAATGCACAGGCCACAGGAGATGTGGGTTTGATCCCTGGGTTGGGAAGGTCCCCTGGAGGAATAAAAGGCAGCCCATTTCAGTATTCTTGCCTGCAAAATCCCATGGACAGAGAAGCCTGGCGGGCTCCGTGGGGTCGCAAAGAATCGGACATGACTGAGCATGCGCACACACGCACAGAGGCCAGAAGAAGGAAGGTTTCTCAGTGGAGGAGCTATCTAGACTGAGTGCCGAAGGTTGTAAAGAGCCCCCATCAGTGTGGTTGCTAGAACCCTCCAGACACACTGGAAAGAAAGGAAGTTGGTGAGAAGCACAGTGCCAACCTCATTTTTTTAACCTCTTCTACCTGTTAATACCAACGGGGGGTTTCCCAGGTGGCTCAGTGGTAAAGAATCCACCTGCCAGGCAGGAGACATAGGGTCAGGAAGATCCCCTGTAGAAGAAAATGGCAACCCACTCCAGTATTCTTGTCTGAGAAATCCCATGGACAGAGGAGCCTGGTGGGCTACAGTCCATGGGGTCACAAAGAGTTGGACACAACTTACAACTAAACAACAACAACAAATCTACCAAGAGCCCTTTTTGTCCACGTCTGTGTCTTTGCATGTTATACACTGTTATCTCTAGACTGCCCTCACAGCCCAAAGCTGGGCTTTCCTAACTTTTGGACAAATACTTCAATCTCTTACTGGCTGACCTTGCTCCCTAAACAATAATGCAGCTTTACAAGGTTTACTTCATTTGTGTGTAGTTCCTTATTTTTACAAACACTTCAATATTAGCTTATGAAAGAAAAAAAACCAAAAGCCTATAACAAGAGGGGGAAAAAATCATATAAACTTTCTACAGTTTGGAAAAAGAGGAAAACTATTTTGTGAGCCCAAAGCAGTACATCTTTAGTCTCCACAGTACTCCCTGGACTTAAGCCAGTCAACTACATATTCAATTTGGAAAAGAACAAAAACATAAACATAAAACTTCCAGTTAAATACAACCCACTGATCACAAGCATTTATCTCTTCTTCCTCTGAAAACCCCACTAAAATAATAGCAGAGTAAATTTTAAGTATAACTACCAAGGGAAAAGAGAATGAGAATGGAGGTACCAGAGAATAAACATTTTCTAAGATTTGGGGAAGACAGCAAGTAGACGCAGGGTTGATAATCTACATAGCTAGGCGAGCTATGTAGATAAATAAAAATTCCTCCAACGCATCCAACCAGCAACGCATCCACAAAATAGAGACACTCATGATATACAAGCTAATCCCTTCTTCCCTCACCCCAGCACAGACCTTGGAAAGCCTCCGAATTTAAGGTTCTAGGTGCCATCAAAGGCAGTAGGTGGGTAGCGTGAGGTACAAAGTTGAAAATAAGAGGACTCATGAAAAGTCAGAATACAGAATTATTGTGCCTTCACAACCCCAAAGAGCCAGGTGACTAAGTCCACCCACCCAGTTGCCAAAGGTTTACTCTCTGGAGAAATCCATCCAGACAGGCTTTGGACTCAAGAACAGCTGGCATATTAGAGATAAACGTAGCTTAAGTCTGCAGTTCCCATTCCTCCACTCTGTTCTCAGAAGGCTGAAAACAAAGCTTTCCACTCACAGGCTGGAGACTAGAGGATTCATTTCCAAAGAAAAGATGTCCAGATTTCTACATTTGCCTGGTATCACTTGAGTGAAGTGTACTAACAGACATACATCACATGCATGCACACACACACACACACACACACACACACACAGTAACCAGCTTTTTCAGGACCCTATTGTGCAATAATACCCAACCAAAGATCATTTAACATTTGAGGAATTTTTCTGATATGAAAAGTAGATCAAAACAAACAGAGAAAAGTAAAGAACAGGTAAACTAAGCTAATCAAGAGAAACAAATGTCAAAATTTTAATAAAAAATAGATACTACATCCAAGAAAAAAAATAAGATTCTCTTTGTTAAGAGAACAGAGTTGAAAAAAAAAAGAAATCTAAAAGTAAAAATAAGATAGCTCAAATAAAAATCAATAAAAAACCTTGGAAAACAAAGGATTTACCCCAAAACTAGAGTTTTCACCTAGCTTCCTCCCTCTTTTCTAGAAATAAAGACCAAAGAAAGGGAGATAATTGAACATGGGATGCAAAAGATAATGGATTAATGGTTTCAAATAAGTTTTTAACCTGAGATTTCTTAACCAGCTAAGCTATCATTCATGTGAGAATAAACAAGTTCATTTTCAGAGTTGAAAGAACTCAAAACTTAAACAAGGGATCTGAAGCAGGAAAGCTGTTACTATTTATGGGTGACACTGTGCCACAGGCCTAGAGAATAATCAGTTTAGAAGAAGCAAGATAATCGAAGCTTCTAGAAAGGAAGACTCCAGAAGAAAACCAACATCACAGAATTGATAGGCTATCTATGTGTGTATTTAGAAAAAAAGTGTGATAGAAGTGTAGAGGTTGCTAATGAAAAAGAAATGAAGGTTATGCAAAAAGAAAATTCTGCAAGTAAAAAGTAGGAGGGGGGAGACATTAACTCTAGGAAAACAAAACAAAAATTCCTCCAAAAAGAAAACAACTGTAGTACTGTACTTAGCTTGTCCATAAACTAATCATAGTCATGTAACCATTGATTTCAAATTCAAATAAAATGTACTACATAATCATACTGGAAGGATGGGGAGGTAGCAGTGTGGTGAGAAGTGGACGGTAGGTAGAGGACTGTGTGTGAGCATTCCAAACCCACCCAGATGCTGAAAAGAATGCAATGATGTCTAAAGTGGGGACATTAAGAAATGGTAAAATATATAAGCTACAAGGACATATTGTACAACACAGGGAATATAGACAATTTTATAATAACCATAAATGGAGTACAACCTTTAAAAATTGTGAATCACTGTTTGTACACCTGTAACATAATATGGTACCTTAACTCTCTATCTCAATAAATAAATAAACAGAAAGAAATGGCAGTGTTAATATATTATCTGTAAAAACAGAGTTAAGTTCCCCCCAAAATATTAAAGATGTGGAAAGCAGCTGACTCGGGGACATAACTAAAAAGGGATGAGGGAGGGACATTTGACTGCTACTTTTCATTTTAAGTATTTAATGACTGCATATATTACCTTGGGGCTTCCCAAATGGCTCAGTGGTAAATAATCTGCCTTCAATGCAGGAGACGTGAGTTTGATCCCTTGGTGGGTAAGATCCCATGTGGGAGGACATGGCAACCCACTCCAGTATTTTTGCCTGAAAAATCCCATGGACAGAGCAGCCTGTTGGGCTACAGTCCATGGGGTTAGAGAGTCAGACATGAATGAAGTGACTGAGCATGGCATAGTACATATTATCTTGATAAAAGTACATTTTATTTTTTAAAATAACATATGAAACATGACCATGTCATTTAATAATATGTTTAAATGTTAAGAAGCTTCAAGGATTTTGTTATAGTTTTAGTTCTCTGAGAACAAACACACTCTTATAACACATGTCTATTGTTCAATGGCCACCTAGTCACTTTTGACTTTAGTTCAGACACATGTTACATACAAAAACAGGGGTATGACTGCTAACATTTTCCTACTGCTGCTGCTGCTGCTGCTAAGTCGCTTCAGTTGTGTCCGACTCTGTGCAACCCCTTAGACGGCAGCCCACTAGGCTCCTCTGTCCCTGGGATTCTCCAGGCAAGAATACTGGAGTGGGTTGATTTTCCTACTATTCAGTAGCTAATGGTTCCCCAGGCCTCTGCAGTCCAGGCTTGGACTAATAGTTTCATGATTGGCCCAACCTGTCTGGCCCACATGCTAATGACCTCATTCATTGTTCTGTATGATAACAACAGTTGAGCCATGATTTTCAACAGCTGGAGCCCTGAGCAGCCTGCCAGGCCCAGCCAACACTCCTGCTGTTAAGGAAACCACCTGCCCCTCAGCAGAAGCCAGGAAGCTGCTCAGACCAACTTGCTACCCTGGCTCAACACTGAGCATCGTGTCCTCTCCCAATACATCCTCAGTAGGAACATGATAAAAATGTCTTTTTGCAAGGTAATAATCTCATAATTGTGACAATTAATAATCTCCCTGTTGTGAATGTCATATCTTCCCAAGAAGTCAGCAGCAGTTAGGTTCATACAATCTGTGACGCCTCCTGGGGCTGGGGTCCTGAATAGTCACTGCATCTGGACCCTCCTTCCCAGAGGTGCCAGGGGCTCTCCTTCTGCCCTGATGTGGAAGCCAGCCTGTGTGATATAAGCCTGCTATTGAGTAGACTACCAAATGGGCCAGGCTTGACTTGGACAGCCTCAGTTCAAATCCAATCACATCCTAATCAGGCTTAATTGAGATTAATAACCTCTCACAATGGCTCTTAGCTAGTTCATCAACAGATATCCTGCTAAGGAAACAGCTCCGCCAGCCTCCAGTCTGGCCACAATTTCTACCCTTCTCCATCCCCACCCTGGCTCCCAGCCCATCAAACCACCCAACCCTGCAGGAATGGAAGAAAACACCAAGGGCACTGTCAGGACTTTGAGAAGATGGGAGACACCAAAGCAGAACTACTACTGAGTCAGAAACATCGCAGCCCAGGCATGAACCTCTTTGCCCCACTCTGATGGCCCCTACAGGGTAGACGCAGTGAAGTCCTAGAAGCACTGTGTGAACAATGTGTCCATCATTGTTTCTGGACAGACCAGACCTAGACCTTCTGCACTGTGGCTTATGCTTTCCAGCTCTGCCCACCTTGGCTGCCACACTGGACCAAAAGTTTACATCCATCATTCATTTCCTCAAAAGATGCTTGTTAAGTACCTACTATGTTCCAGGCACTGCATGATAAACTATAATTTACTGGAGAATAAGACCGACAAGGTACTTGCCCTTGGGAGTTTAGAGTCTAGGCAGACAAAGTCAGTAATTTCAACATGCAGACATGGCCCAGCAAATTTTAATAAGGGCTGTGAATTGGGAGTGATGGATGGATAGTAGAGTGAAGAGAGGGTACCTGATTTAGATTAAGGGTCAGACAAGACCTCCATAGGGCCAAATGAAGGATGAGCAAGAATTACCTGGATGTGGAGAAAAAGAGCATCCCCATCACAGGCACAGTCTGTGCCATGTCCCTAAGGTGGGACCAAGACAAGTGATTAGTACAGCTGTCACAGAGACAACAAAGCAAAAAGAGGCCACAGCAGTCCAGAGAGGCTGAATTATGGCCAGTCGTGTAGGCCCAATGGGAAGTTACTTAGGCAGGACAGCCCTCTGTGGTTTATGGTCAAGAATCTGCCTGCCACATGGGAGACCTGGGTTCGATCCCTGGGTTGGGAACATCCCCTGAAGAAGGGAATAGAAACCCACTCCAATGTTTTTGCCTGGAGGATTTCATAGACAGAGGAGCCTGGCGGGCTTCAGTCCACGGGTTGCAAAGAGTTGGACACAACTAAGCTACTAACACTTCCACTTTCATTCTTCACTGGGAAACTTTATTGCAGTTTCCCATTCAGAAAACACTTTCCCAGAATAAGTATATACTAAGATGATAAGACTGACTCTCCCACACCATGGGTGAAATCAGTGTCACATGGTCAGTGGAAGGGACAGCCCTAAAGAAATTCTAGGTGCTTCACTGCCTGGGCACATGGAGGCCACTGGGGAGGAACGCAGGCTCCTGACCTCAAGAGGCTGGAAAGAAAAGCCAGGTCAGCCTATGGCTCCCCAAACAAGAAAGGCCCCTTCAGACCCCTGCTCTCAGTTCAGTGCAGTCTCTCAGTCGTGTCCGACTCTTTGTGACCCCATGAATCGCAGCACACCAGGCCTCCCTGTCTATCACCAACTCCCGGAGTTCACTCAAACTCATGCCCATCGAGTCTGTGATGCCATCCAGCCATCTCATCCTCTGTCGTCCCCTTCTCCTCCTGCCCCCAATCCCTCCCAGCATCAGAGTCTTTTCCAATGAGTCAACTCTTCGCATGAGGTGGCCAAAGTACTGGAGTTTCAGCTTCAGCATCATTCCTTCCAAACAACACCCAGGGCTGATCTCCTTTAGGATGGACTGGTTGGATCTCCTTGCAGTCCAAGGGACTCTCAAGAGTTTTCTCCAACACCACAGTTCAAAAGCATCAATTCTTTGGAGCTCAGCCTTCTTCACAGTCCAACTCTCACATCCATACATGACCACAGGAAAAACCATAGCCTTGACTAGACGAACCTTTGTTGGCCAAGTAATGTCTCTGCTTTTGAATATGCTATCTAGGTTGGTCATAACTTTCCTTCCAAGGAGTAAGCGTCTTTTAATTTCATGGCTGCAGTCACCACCTGCAGTGATTTTGGAGCCCAAAAAAATAAAGTCTGACACTGCTTTCACTGTTTCCCCATCTATTTCCCATGCTGCTCTAATGGGGTTCTTTTAACTTAGGACTTCAAAAAGAAATAAAACAAGCTGAAAGGAACCGAACTTCACTTAAGAATGAGAATTCTGAAAATGTACCAAGTAATACTTTTTACATGGACACATACATTCCAAGCTCAGTCTAAGGCATTCTCTGCTAAGGGGCGGTCCTGAGAGTCAATATTGTAAGAATTAGGAGGGGAGGGATGGGTCTCTGTTTCTTCAGATGGAAAAGCAAGAAAATCCCCTGCTAGTTTACCTCAGCCCCATTAACTCACACTCTGCACATGGGCTATTCAAAGAAGCACTTCATAGAGAATCATAATTGAACACTTCAAAAAACTTCAACGCTGAATATATTTTTTGATGGGGCCTAGAAGGTAACAGCTTTAGTCCCAAGAGTTTGCATTGGCACCAACAGCCTGTACCAAGCCTTTAAGTCGACCCAACCCTTGGGATTAGCTTTTTTTTTTAAATTGGAAATGGGCCCTTACCTCATCCATTGTGGCTCGAATACCGTGTCTATTACCCAAACTGCTGGCTACAAAAGGAGAGAACCTGAGATGACTGTCACAGTGAAAACTGCAATTACTCATGGCTCCAGCTCACCTTTGTGCTTCCTCATCTCTGCACCTTTCCAATCAAGTGTTTTTTCCAAAACTACTGAAACTTGAGCACTGGGCTGTGTTCCTGTGTGTTGTTGCCAGAATTCTCTTTCCTAAACATCCTAGGAAAGTCAGAGCCTCAAATTCTTGTCCTGTCTCACTCCTCTTGTCTGCAGACATTGAGTAGGGTATCCCAAGCCTTGCCAAAGTCTCCTTTGGAAAACTGAGTCTTGGGAAGCTCTCTGCAGAGCAAAGGGTTAGAGCAGGTAAAGAAGTACAAACAAGGCGCCTTTGGCTGAAAGGGAAGCAAGCACTTTCCCGGGGCAGATTACAGAGTTCCCCAAAACCTAAAACTACAAATCAGATCAGATCAGTCGCTCAGTCGTGTCTAACTCTTTGCGACCCCATGAATCGCAGCACACCAGGCCTCCCTGTACATCATCAACTCCCGGAGTTGACTCAGACTCAAGTCCATCAAGTCAGTGATGCCATCCAGCCATCTCATCCTCTGTCATCCCCTTCTCCTCTTGCCCTCAATCCCTCCCAGCATCAGAGTCTTTTCCAATGAGTCAACTCTTCGCATGAGGTGGCCAAAGTACTGGAGTTTCAGCTTTAGCATCATTCCTTCCAAAGAAATCCCAGGGCTGATCTCCTTCAGAATGGACTGGTTGGATCTCCTTGCAGTCCAAGGGACTCTCAAGAGTCTTCTCCAACACCACAGTTCAAAAGCATCAATTCTTCGGCGCTCAGCCTTCTTCACAGTGCAACTCTCACATCCATACATGACCACAGGAAAAACCATAGCCTTGACTAGACGGACCTTTGTTGGCCAAGTAATGTCTCTGCTTTTGAATATGCTATCTAGGTTGGTCATAACTTTCCTTCCAAGGAGTAAGCCTCTTTTAATTTCATGGCTGCAGTCACCATCTGTAGTGATCTTGGAGCCCAGAAAAATAAAGTCTGACACTGTTTCCACTGTTTCCCCATCTATTTCCCATGAAGTGATGGGACCGGATGCCATGATCTTTGTTTTCTGAATGTTGAGCTTTAAGCCAACTGTTTCACTCTCCACTTTCACTTTCATCAAGACGCTTTTTAGTTTCTCTTCACTTTCTGCCATAATAGCAGCATACAAAGCAATCCATGATACAAACTCCAACTGTTCCCTCCTCTCACTTCCCACTGGCTTTGCCTGAACTTAGGGACTCGCCACTCCTCTTCCAGACTGTTGTAGCAGCTTCCCTGCCTCCAGCCTGGCCTCTCTAATCTAGCTCCCCTATTAGGACCACACTTCTATCAGAGTGACTTTTCCCAAATTCAGTTGTGACTCTGTCACTCCCACACTGAACACTCTTCAACAACCACCCACTGCCTATTAGAAAAAGTCCAACCAAGCTCCCTGGAGTAATGCAGATGGTCTTTCATGATCCATGATCTCCTGTGACCTGCACTGTCTCATACAGTAAGACCCTACATACAAACCTTTAAGTTGCAGACTCTCAAAGATGTGAACATATGTTCCATCAACATCAGGCATGAGTGAAATTGCAGCTTGCCCTCTGTCTCTCATTGATGATGGTCCTTCAGCTCCACCATCCTCCACCTCCTCTCCCTCCTCCAGTCAGTAACTCTTCTTACCTGTTCACTAGATGCCAGACGCTGTATGCCAGCTGTTATACTACTGTACTTTTTAAGGCATGGTACTGTAAATTTTTTAATGTTTTATTTATTGTGTTTGTCTCCTTTTTATGTACTATTTGTATGAATAGTATTATAAACCTATCACAGTACAGTACTATATAGCTTATTGTGGCAGCCAACTGGGTACCTAGGCCAACTCTGATGGACTTATGAACATGCTCTGGGAACAGAGCTCCCTTGTATGTAGGGGACTTGCCATATTCCCCTCACTCTTCTCTTTCCCCAAGATGCACATCCTTCCACTCAACAGAAATGCATCACCAGTGACTATTCCTGGGTTGTGCCTGCATGAGGTTTGCATGCCCGGGCCTTTACACATGACCTTCTCCCTGCCTGGGATGCTTTCTCCCTCTGCCTTATCTGTTCATAAACACTCACCTAAATGTTCCCTCCCTCTAAAGCTGTCTGTTCTTGTCTGATAACAGGTCTGCTCCTGCATTGTCTAGTATGACCTGTAACACCACGTGGCAAGTGATGATTTACAGGTTTGTCTACCCCACCAGATTAAGTTCCCCAGAACATTAAGAGTTTATCCTTCTCCAGTCCCTTATCCAGCACCTAGAGTGAAAGGATCTTTACCTTGTCCTTATCCATAACTAGAATCATTTTCATTTTACATTTGAAAAAACTGAGGCCCAAAGAGGTGAGTCACAATGCTCATGGGCAGTAGACTTGGATCTAAAAATCAGTTTATCCAAATCTTAATCCAGAGGATTTTCCACCAGGGCTCCCTTCCCACATGGGGCTGGGCCTGCCCATCTCTGCAGAAGGTGACATCTTCAATCTTAAGTCCCATTCGTCAGAGTCACTTGATACAGAGGCCTCTGGGGTCTGATGTCAAGGGCTGCCATGTTACTGTGTTGCCTTTTTCTCCCATTTCCAGGGAGCTCACTAGACTCCCCAGCAGCAGGTTAACATCAGATACCATAGCTCACTCAAGCCCCTGAAAGTCCATAGAAGGCCTCATGCAAAGCATTTTTGTCAAGGAGTAGAAAAGTGGCCTGGTTGAAAGGCCTTGGACAGAGGGTCAAGGCCGAGACATAGCAGAGGGGCTGAGGGCACCTATATCCTCCACATTGTCTTAACCTCCCAGAGTCGTAAGTACAGAGAAGGCCATCAGGAGGGAGCCTTTAATTACCTGCAGGTGTCCCAATTAAGCAGTATTGCCTCCCCAATTAGCAGTCCCTTCCATTGGAAATCATTAGGCTTAATTCCATTTCCCAGGAAACATCTTAATCAAGCAAGCTCTGTCCGCAGCTCCTGAGGCAGCCAGACTCCTGCTGACGTCAGCCTGGCCCTGTCTGGCCTAGATGATGATGCTAAATTGGGTTCTGGGTCAATTTCCCAATTAAATACATTCCCTGGGATTACACAGTTTTCTAACGTTTAGCCAGACCAAGAGACTATGTTTCTTGAATTACTTATTAAAGGTAAGAGCATGTTCAAAGAAGGCCCTTCCCTAAAGAAGGTGATAAACTTGTAAACATACTCCCAAAAAGCATCCATTAGAAAAAATAAATCCTGGTCAAGCCCAAGATGGCAAAAGAGTAGGAAGCAGAGTTTGCCTCCCTCCATAGACACACTGAAACTATATCTATAGGTGGGACGATTCACACAGAACAGCTACTGAATGTAGACAGAAGACCTCAGAGGACTGAAAAGACAAGAAAACCTCCACATAACTGGGTAGGAAAAAAAAGACAAAGAAAAAAGAAGGAATCAGACCGAGGCCTGCACCCTAGGAAGGGAGCTGTGAAGGAGGAAAGGCTCCTCACCAGCAGAGAGATTAGACTAGATGGAGGGAGAATTTTGGAAACTTCCGAGGGGAGAGCAGCAACCAGTCTGTGGAGGGCAAAATGGAGAGGAACCTGTACAGAGGGTTGGCACTGCCACCAGGTGCCCACAACCTGAGATACTCCTGTCAGTGAGGGTGGGGGTCGGCGGCTGAAGTTCAGACTCTGAGGTTCAGTCCCAGGGACAGAACCAAGGTTAGGTGTGGAAACAGCCTGAAAAGGTCAGGCCATCGAAACTCAGGATGGACTAGGAAGAAGCCTTGGCCTGCCAGAAAGACAAGGCACCGTTGTTGGGAGGTGCATAAGGAGAGGGGCAGGACCACCACAGGAATTTCTTTCCCTGTGAGAGCTCCCAGACTATAAGACTCTCCCCACAGGAGCTCCAGCTGCAGTGTGAGTCACTGCTGCCATCTTGGGCTCCAGAGGCCACGACTGGCTGCCTCTTCCAACTCACAGGCAGATGCCAGGCCCTACCACTGTTGACCTAGAAGGGCACAGATGGCTCCAGCCACTAGCCATTCCACCAGTGTGCCCCGGGACGCACCCCCACTGACTCAGAAGGGTGCAGACAGCTCCCCGCACTAGGAACTCCACCAAGACCTGCCTACACTGTCCAGGGAGGGTGCGGATAGCTCCCACAACTAGGAAACTGCCGATGGGTACCAGGACCCACCCAGCTATCCTAGGAGGGCATGGATCACTCCCCCACTAGGCACTCCATCAGCAGATACCAGGACCTGCACCACTGTCCTGGGAGGGTACAGAAAACTCTGCTACTAGGAAATCCTCCAGTGGGTGCCAGGACCCACCGCAGTGATCCAGGACAATGCAGACAGATCCCGTGCTAGGAAATCACCCAGAGTAGGAGCTGAAGCTGTTAGGGGAAGCACACGGACTGAAACCGCTCACCCTGGCCAGGCACCATAGTTACCATTTGCATGAGCTGTTTTACAACAGGAGATTCTGACATAAACCACAGCAAGATCTTTTTAATCCACCTCCTAGAATAAAGAAAATAAAAACAAAAATAAATAAATGGTATCTAATTAAACTTAAAAGCTTTTGCACAACAGAGGAAACCATAAACAAAACAAAAAGACAACTTTCAGAATGGGAGAAAATATTTGCAATCAAACCAACCAACAAAAGATTAATCTCCTAAATATACAAATAGCTCATGCAGCTCAATATCAGAAAAAATGAATAAACCAATCAAAAAATGGGCAGATCTCAACAGACATTTCTCCAAAGAAGACACACAATGGCCAAAAAGCACATGAAAAGATGCTCAACATCACTAATTATTAGAGAAATGTAAATCAAAACCACAATAAGGTTCTCACAGGAATCAGAATGGCCATCATCAAAAAATCTATAAACAATGAATGCTGGAGAGGGTATGGAGAAAAGGAAACTCTCCTACACTATTGGTGAGACTGTAAATGTACAGCCACTATTGGAAAACATTATAGAGGTTCCTTAAAAAATTAAAAATAGAGTTATGATGTGGTCCAGCAGTCCTGTTCCTGGGCACACACCCAGATAAAGTCATAATTTTCAAAGATACATGCACCCCAGTGTTCACTGTTTACAAATCCAAGGACATGGAAGCAACCTAAATGTCCATCAACAGAGGAGTGGATAAAGAAGACGTGGTACCTATATACAACGGAATACTACTCAGCCACAAAAAATGAACAAAATAATGCCATTTGCAGCAACATCGATGGACCTAGAGATTGTCATATTGAGTGAACTCAGACACAGAAAGACAAATAGCATATGATATCACTTGTATGTGGAATCTAAAGTTTAAAAGGTACAAATGAACTTATTTATAAAATAAATTTATATACAAAATGAACTTATTTACAAAAAGTAGAGTCACAGATAAGGCAATGGCACCCCACTCCAGTACCCTTGCCTGGAAAATCCTGTGGGCGGAGGAGCCTGGTGGGCTGCAGTCCATGGGGTCGCAAAGAGTCGGACACGACTGAGCGACTTCACTTTCACTTTTCACTTTCATGCATTGGAGAAGGAAATGGCAACCCACTCCAGTGTTCTCGCCTGGAGAATCCCAGGGACGGGGGAGCCTGGTGGGCTGCCGTCTATGGGGTTGCAAAGAATCAGACACAACTGAAGCAGCAGCAGCAGCAGTGTCACAGACGGAGAAAATAAACTCATGGGTTCCAGGGGATAAGGGGTGAAGATAAATTGGCAAATTGCAGTTGACATATACACACTCAGTTCAGTTCAGTCGCTCAGTCGTGTCCGACTCTTTGCAACCCCATGAATCGCAGCACACCACGCCTCCCTGTACATCACCAACTCCCGGGGTTCACTCAAACTCATGCCCATCAAGTCTGTGATGCCATCCAGCCATCTCATCCTCTGTTGTCCCCTTCTCCTCCTGCCCCCAATCCCTCCCAGCATCAGAGTCTTTTCCAATGAGTCAACTCTTCGCATGAGGTGGCCAAAGTACTGGAGTTTCAGCTTCAGCATCATTCCTTCCAAACAACACCCAGGGCTGATCTCCTTCAGAATGGACTGGTTGGATCTCCTTGCAGTCCAAGGGACTCTCAAGAGTCTTCTCCAACATCACAGTTCAAAAGCATCAATTCTTCCTCACTCAGCCTTCTTCACAGTCCAACTCTCACATCCATACATGACCACAGGAAAAACCATAGCCTTGACTAGATGAACCTTTGTTGGCCAAGTAATGTCTCTGCTTTTGAATATGCTATCTAGGTTGGTCATAACTTTCCTTCCAAGGAGTAAGCCTCTTTTAATTTCATGGCTGCAGTCACCATCTGCAGTGATTTTGGAGCCCCCCAAAATAAAGTCTGACACTGTTTCCACTGTTTCTCCATCTATTTCCCATGAAGTGATGGGACCGGATGCCATGATCTTCGTTTTCTGAATGTTGAGCTTTAAGCCAACTTTTTCACTCTCCACTTTCACTTTCATCAAGAAGCTTTTGAGTTCCTCTTCACTTTCTGCCATAAGGGTGGTGTCATCTGCACATCTGAGGTTATTGATATTTCTCCCGGCAATCTTGATTCCAGCTTGTGTTTATTCCAGTCCAGCGTTTCTCATGATGTACTCTGCATATAAGTTAAATAAGCAGGGTGACAATATACAGTCTTGACATACTCCTTTTCCTATTTGGAACCAGTCTGTTGTTACATGTCCAGTTCTAACTGTTGCTTCCTGACCTGCATACAGATTTCTCAAGAGGCAGGTCAGGTGGTCTGGTATTCCCATCTCTTTCAGAATTTTCCACAGTTTATTGTGATCCACACAGTCAAAGGCTTCGGCATAGTCAATATAGCAGAAATAGATGTTTTTCTGGAACTCTTTTGCTTTTTCCATGATCCAGCAGACGTTGGCAATTTGATCTCTGGTTCCTTTGCCTTTTCCAAAACCAGCTAGAACATCAGGAAGTTCATGGTTCATGTATTGCTGAAGCCTGGCTTGGAGAATTTTGAGCATTACTTTACTAGCATGTGAGATGGGTGCAATTGTGCCGTAGTTTGAGCATTCTTTGGCATTGCCTTTCTTTGGGATTGGAATGAAAACTGACACTACCATATATTAAATAGATAACTAATAAGAATTTGGCACAGGGAACTCTATTCAGTACTCTTTAATAGCCTATATGGGAAAAGAATATTTTAAAAAAAGGTGGATGCATGTATATGTATAACTGATTCACTTAGCTGTATAACTGAAACTAACACAACTTTGTAAATCAACTATACTCCAATTTTTTTTAATTTAAATAAAAAATAAATAAATCTCAAACACCATAGGTTGAGAGCTACAAAGCACAGCATGTGTAAATGATTTAAGGCAGGAAAATTAAAGGTGCCTTCATTATCAAAGCCAGAGGAGCCCCATTTCTCTCCCCTTTCTTTTCCTTCACTATTCGCCCAAATTATTAAATTCAGGGAGATCTTTCCAGGTGCAGATGCCCACAGAACTTTTAAAGTTCTCAGTGTCTAAATTTAAAACATTTTAGTCAAAAGGTGAGGGAGAGGGACTAAAGAAAGAAGAGAATTTGGAGTTGTCCCCTGCTTGGATGACTGTCAACAGAATTGCAGCCTAATCCATGTCAGCACTGAACACAACCGCCAACCACCAGATTTACAGTTTACAGATGCTCCTTCTTGGTTGTGTCCAACTTGCTTCTTTCAAATTCAGAGAGCCCTACTCTCATGCTGACAAAGGTTCATCACCAACCAAGGGGCTCTCTTCCCCTGGATACACCAGCGTGAAATCCTTTAGACTGGTGTTGCTAAAGTACCTCCCCTCCCTACCCCCAGCATGGCATCCTCCTGGCACTTCACTGCTTTATTTCTTCCTTCCTCTTGCTTCATTCCCAGCAGACTTAAACCTCATGGAAAGAAGAAAGGGAGGGAGAAAAAGTACAAGATGAATTTGGTTCAATCACAGTTTAGAGTCCCTGGAAACTTATCCACGAAAACTCTGCAAATGCATCTTAATTTTCACTTTGAAATAGACTAGAAGTTCAAATCAAATTCTGTTTCCTTTAACTTTTTTTATATCCATGTTAATCACATTCCTATGAAATTGAAGAGAGAGAAGTGCCCCTCTCCTTGATGCTAAATTTAATATGGAGATGATTAGAAGTGCATTTGCCATTGTTGCCTGGAGAGCTCCATGCATTAGCCCTTCAAAAATTAGATCAACACCTAACCATTCCTGCCTCTCCCCAAGTCCTCATCACAGTGCCAGCCTCTCTCTAAACGTGTGTGTGTAAAATTTGTCTGAAGTCAATTGTTTCGTATTGACTTTTACCATTTATCCCCTCTCTTCCCCAAAGACAACACTGTTTAGATCTGATAAAGCATCTGGCCTGTTAGATGAGCCAGTCTTTCTCCCTTACAGAAATACTGATTGAAAATGTCTCTGCTGTGATAGTGGATAGAGACAGTTCCCAGGTGTGAACCACAACCTGTCACTGGGTTCAGTTGTAAAGCCTTCTGGTTGGAGAAAATGGGACTCTTCATATTTTCCTTAACAAGTCTCAAGTCAGCCCTGTGAATTCAGATAACATGTGCCCTGTGCCTTGTGACCCAGTCCGTCTAGCCTTTGTGCCTACTCAAGGGAGTAAGCCAGGTTAAAGCCGTGTAATGATAGTACCGGTGGTCATGATATTAATAATAAATTGTTACTAATAATAGATAATTGTTGACTCCTAACTATGTTCTCAGTTCAGTTCAGTCACTCAGTCATGTCCGACTCTTTGCGACCCCATGAATCGCAGCACACCAGGCCTCCCTGTACATCACCATCTCCTGGAGTTCACTCAGACTCAGGTCCATTGAGTCTGTGATGCCATCCAGCCATCTCATCCTCTGTCATCCCCTTTTCCTCCTGCCCCCATCCCTCCCAGTATCAGAGTCTTTTCCATTGAGTCAACTCTTCACATGAAGTGGCCAAAGTACTGGAGTTTCAGCTTCAGCATCATTCCTTCCAAAGAAATCCCAGGGCTGATCTCCTTCAGAATGGACTGGTTGGATCTCCTTGCAGTCCAAGGGACTCTCAAGAGTCTTCTCCAACATCACAGTTCAAAAGCATCAATTCTTTGGAGCTCAGCCTTCTTCACAGTCCAACTCTCACATCTATACATGACCACAGGAAAAACCATAGCCTTGACTAGACAAACCTTTGTTGGCAAAGTAATGTCTCTGCTTTTGAATATGCTATCTAGGTTGGTCATAACTTTCCTTCCAAGGAGTAAGTGTCTTTTAATTTCATGGCTGCAGTCACCATCTGCAGGGATTTTGGAGCCCCCCAAAATAAAGTCTGACACTGTTTCCACTGTTTCCCCATCTATTTCCCATGAAGTGATGGGACCAGATGCCATGATCTTCGTTTTCTGAATGTTGAGCTTTAAGCCAACTTTTTCACTCTCCACTTTCACTTTCATCAAGAGGCTTTTGAGTTCCTCTTCACTTTCTGCCATAAGGGTGGTGTCATCTGCATATCTGAGGTTATTGATATTTCTCCCGGCAATCTTGATTCCAGCTTGTGTTTATTCCAGTCCAGCGTTTCTCATGATGTACTCTGCATATAAGTTAAATAAGCAGGGTGACAATATACAGCCTTGACATACTCCTTTTCCTATTTGGAACCAGTCTGTTGTTCCATGTCCAGTTCTAACTGTTGCTTCCTGACCTGCATACAGATTTCTTAAGAGGCAGGTCAGGTGGTCTGGTATTCCCATCTCTTTCAGAATTTTCCACAGTTAATTGTGATCCACACAGTCAAAGGCTTTGGCATAGTCAACATAGCAGAAATAGGTGTTTTTCTGGAACTCTTTTGCTTTTTCCATGATCCAGCAGACGTTGGCAATTTGATCTCTGGTTCCTCTGCCTTTTCTAAAACCAGCTTGAACATCAGGAAGTTCATGGTTCACATATTGCTGAAGCCTGGCTTGGAGAATTTTTAACATTACTTTACTAGTATGTGAGATGAGTGCAACTGTGCAGTAGTTTGAGCATTCTTTGGCATTGCCTTTCTTTGGGATTGGAATGAAAACTGACCTTTTCCAGTCCTGTGGCCACTGCTGAGCTTTCCAAATTTGCTGGCATATTGAGTGCAGCACTTTCACAGCATCATCTTTCAGGATTTGAAAGAGCTCAACTGGAATTCCATCACCTCCACTAGCTTTGTTTGTAGTGATGCTTTCTAAGGCCCACTTGACTTCACATTCCAGGATGTCTGGCTCTAGGTCAGTGATCACACCATCGTGATTATCTGGGTCGTGAAGATCTTTTTTGTATAGTTCTTCTGTGTATTCTTGCCACCTCTGACTCTTTTGTTGACCATGACAGCTACTCCATTTCTTCTGAGGGATTCCTGCCCTCAGTAGTAAATATAATGGTCATCTGAGTTAAATTCACCCATTCCAGTCCATTTTAGTTCGCTGATTCCTAGAATGTTGACATTCACTCTTGCCATCTCTTGTTTGACCACTTCCAATTTGCCTTGATTCATGGACCTGACATTCCAGGTTCCTATGCAATATTGCTCTTTACAGCATCGGACCTTGCTTCTATCACCAGTCACATTCACAGCTGGGTATTGTTTTTGCTTTGGCTCCATCCCTTCATTCTTTCTGGAGTTATTTCTCCACTGATCTGCAGTAGCATATTGGGGCCCTACTGACCTGGGGAGTTCCTCTTTTAGTATCCTATCATTTTGCCTTTTCATACTGTTCATTGGGTTCTCAAGGCAAGAATACTGAAGTGGTTTGCCATTCGCTTCTCCAGTGGACCACATTCTGTCAGATCTCTCCACCATGACCCGCCCGTCTTGGGTTGCCCCATAGGCATGGCTTAGTTTCTTTGAGTTAGACAAGACTGTGGTCCTAGTGTGATTAGACTGACTAGTTTTCTGTGAGTACGGTTTCAGTGTGTCTGCCCTCTGATGCCCTCTTGCAACACCTACCATCTTACTTGGGTTTCTCTTACCTTGGGCGTGGGGTCTCTTCAGGGCTGCTCCAGCAAAGCGTAACTGCTGCTCCTTACCTTGGACGAGGGGTATCTCCTCATCACCGCCCTTGCTGACCTTCAACGTGGGATAGCTTCTCTAGGCCCTCCTGCGCCCACGCAGCCACCGCTCCTTGGACGTGGGATTGGTCCTCCCAGCCACCGCCCCTGACCTCGGACGTGGGGTAACTCCTCTCAGCCGCAGCCCCTGATCACGGATGCAGGGTAGCTCCTCTCGGCTGCCTCCCCTGACCTCGAACTTGGGTAACTCTTCTCGGCCGTTCCTGCACCGTTGCAGCCTGGCACTCTCGGCCACTGCCCCTGACCTCGGACGTGGAGTAACTCCTCTTGGCTGCCGCCCTTTGGGCATGGGGTCCTCCCAGCTTCTGCCCCTGACCTCAGACATGGGAACTATGTTCTAGAAACAATTAAAAAGGGCTCTCCCTATAATATCTCATTTATGTGGTAGGTATTACTATTACCTATAATACAGAAGAGAAAGCTTAAGTTTAAAAAGGTCAAGTAATTTTTTCAAGAACAGGCAGCTATGAAATGACTGTGCTCAAAAACCAAACCTGGCTTGTTCTACTGGCAAATTGTTTGAAACCCCAGAATGAACAAGAGAGGAAATTAACACTGAGCTGGGGTTAACAGCCACTATCTTAGACACTAAACCCTGATTCCTGCACAGTTTATGTGACTACAAATTAGCTCAATATATTAGATCTCACCCTGGAATCAGGTTCTGACTTCAGGTGAATCACTTTCTCTCTGAGTCTTAGTTTTTTCACGTATGCATTGAGAATACTAGACTGAGTGATCTCATGGGAAACTTCCAGCTCTTAGTCTGGGATTCTAGGTAGATGTGAGATAGATAGTGCTATTGACAGACGTTTAAAGCTGGAAGCAATCTAATCTAGGTATGCCAAATGCACAGCATACAAACTACCTCTTCCCCAAGCTGTGCCCATGGCAGACATCACTAATGGATCACAATCCCCCATCTTGCTAAGCCCAGATGTAGTTTCAGGATCCTTTTCAATTCTATGCTGATAAAGCAACTGATCAAGACAATAACATATTGGATAAATCTATTTGGTTTCCAAATTTACAAATGAGGAATCCGAGACTTAGAGAAAGTATGAGGTTCAATAAACATTTTGGCCAGTTAGTACATGCCAGGTCTTGTGTTAGATGTCTTCAGTTCAGTGAGAGATGTAGGCTGTTAAATGAACAATTGTAATACTTTGTAATGAGTCTTATTTGGCCTTATGGGAAGCCACCTAACTTAGATTAAAAGATTCATGGAAGGCTTCCTATAAGAAGTAGAACTTAAGCTAAGACTTGAAGGGAAACAGGAATTTGTCAGATGAAGAAGGTGTAAGAAGGCCACTCTAAAAAAAGGTAGGAATCCAACAGTGAAAGAGAGTTCAGATTACTCAAGAAGTTATAAATTTCTAAGGATGGCTGAAGCTTTGGGGCACAAGATCCAATGAGTTTAGAGAATGGTAAGCAGAGAGGAGGCTAGCAAGAGCCAGCCCATGAAGGGTCACACACACCATGGTACTAAGGCCATCCTCTGAAGACATGACTGTACTCCTCACACTGAGAGGTAGGGTCTTTGTCCATTCTCCTTGAAACCTGTCAGGCTTGTAACTACTTCAGTCAATATAGCACTATGGAAAATGATGCCATATCATTTGTGAGACTAAGCCATGAAACACCATACAGCTTCTACCATCTTCACTGGAACCCTGATTCTTGGAGCCATGAATCACCATGTAAGACCGACTACCCTAAGACCACCATACTGGAGGGGCCGCACATGGGTGCTCCAGCTGACAGTCCCAGCTGAGCCCAACTTTGGTCTTCTCCACCAAAGTGCCATATATGTGGAGCCATATAAGTGGAGCCATCTTGGGCTTTAGGCTAGCCCATTACCAGCTGGATATGACCAAATGACCTCTGTTGATGCCCCGTGGAACAGAATTGCCCAGCTGAGCCATGTCTGAATTCCTGACTCAAAGTTTATGAAATATAAATAATGGCTATTTTCTTTAGCTACTAAGATTTGGAATAATATTTTTATGCAGCAATAAATATCCAGAACAGAAGAGGAGCACTGAAGGTTTTTAGGAAGGAGAGTGACATGATTACTGTGTTATGGAAGGGGCTATGTTGGGGGGCAGGGAGTGGGGAGTGGGGAGAATGGAACAGAACAATTCTCTGGGCTACTGCTGTTGTGTAGGTAAGTGATGACCAAGAGAGGGGCAATAAGGTGAAGAGAAATGCTGAGCTAATTTGAGCTACGTGTAGAAGGCAAAGTTAACAGAATGAAGTGAGTGATGGGAAAGAGGAGAATCAAGAAAGGTTGCTAGTGTTCTCGCTCTGGTGGATGGTGGCACTACTGCTGTGATGGAGAAGTTTGGAGGAGAAGCAGGCATGGGCATCATGGGGAGAGGAATGAGTCCATGGTCATCGTGTGAGGTGAGACAATGCAGGATGGGGTGGGTAGCAGCTGGAGAACTCAGGAGATCCACCTGGACTGGAAACCCAGGTTTGAGAGTCACGCAGTAAGGGATGGTGATGAAAGCCCTAAGATGGATGGAAAGACCAGGAATCTCACTGCAAGGAATGAGAAGAGAAAAACCAGGCACAGAATCACAGAGAGTAGGAGAGCTGAGACTGAGTAGAAACAGGGAACGGTCTAGCCAGCTAAAGCTGCCCCTCCTGGCTGAGCCCCAAAGTTACTTACCACCTCCATTCTCCCATTTCCTGCCCCCGAGGAACTCTGTGGCTTTGAACATGACAAACACTAAGGCAGAGAAAATGTGGGACTAGGCTCTCTTCCCCTGGTGCTCATCAGAAATGCATATGCCACCCCATACCAACTTCTTTAATTTTTTAAATGCTCTGCTGTATCCTCCTCTCTTCATTCCCTCCAGCCTGATTGTTTTCTTTTAAATGCTCCTCATTTCTTTCCCATTTCATTTTCTTTCATCTGCAACCTGCTATTAAGGTTGTTTTCCCCACAGCTATTTTGACACCAAAGCAGCTTAATCTATTCTCCTAATTAGCTTGTGATACATACACAGAACCCAACATCCCCTGCACAACAGCATCTCCCACACAATGCAGCTTTCCTCCTGCCTGTTCCATGGTTCCTCCGACCAGATCTTCCTCTCCATGGTCAGGGAATCATGAGCCTGGACCACTGGTCTGCCCCATGACTACTGCAGCAGTCATCTTTAGAGTTCTTCCATGGAGTGAGACATTGTCTCCAAAAAGCCATTAGAATGTACCATGAAAATTAAGGAGTGCTAATGGTATGTCAGATAGCTTTCTTTGAGAGTTAACTTCTGATGGAATAAGGGAACTCAATCAAAGAGGAACTCAATCAAGACACTGGATAGAAGAACCCAGCTCAAGTCCATATATAGGAAAATGTAAAAATGAACCTGGAGAGTGGACAGCTGGCTCTGGGGTGAACGGGGGCAGGGGGCATGTGAACAGCTCAGAAGAAAGACATAGTGCGCCCTGAAGTGGGGTGCCAACGCCATGCGGAGGTAGTGCAATAGCCTCACAGAATCTCATGTGCTTTTACTCCTCCCACCTGCTCTGGTGGTGCCTCACAGTGTGCTGAAAACCAAGGGATCTTGCAGCACTGCCCATCACATAGTGCAGAGGTGTCACAACATTGCTCATGATATAACCAGAAATTTCTAAACACACACACACATACACAAACACAGTATGTTTCCCCCACAAAACAGGCTGCTGATAAAGCTAATGAGCCTAAGCTGGCCAGACTCACCTTGGAATTTACATGACTGACTGGGTACAGCCCCAGCACAAGTGAAAAGAGGAAGAATCTGAAACAGGGACTGAAATAGCATGCCTTTCTTCACAATTCCCCACTCTGCTCAACTTGTTGGCAATTGACTTAACAGCCTACAAAAACTCATTTTTAGCCTCATGACAATCCTGAGAATTTTCCTCATCTTACCTCCAGGACAATATTAAACGCTACAACATTGGAATCATATGGGGTCCCAGAAGAAGAAGACAAAAAGAAAGACCATGAGAAAATACTTGAGGAGATAATAGTTGAAAAGTTCCCTAAAATGGGGAAGGAAATAATCACCCAAGTCCAAGAAACCCAGAGAGTCCCAAACAGGATAAACCCAAGGCGAAACACCCCAAGACACATATTAATCAAATTAACAAAGATCAAACACAAAGAACAAATAATAAAAGCAGCAAGGGAAAAACAACAAATAACACACAAGGGAATTCCCATAAGGATAACAGCTGATCTTTCAATAGAAACTCTTCAAGCTGGGAGGGAATGGCAAGACATACTTAAAATGATGAAAGAAAATAACCTACAGCCCAGATTATTGTACCCAGCAAGGATCTCATTCAAGTATGAAGGAGAAATCAAAAGCTTTTCAGACAAGCAAAAGCTGAGAGAATTCTGCACCACCAAACCAGCTCTCCAACAAATACTAAAGGATATTCTCTAGACAGGAAACACAAAAATGGTGTATAAATTCAAACCCAAAACAATAAAGTAAATGGCAACGGGATCATACTTATCAGTAATTACCTTAAACGTAAATGGGTTGAATGCCCCAACCAAAAGATAAAGACTGGCTGAATGGATAAAAAAACAAGACCCCTACGTATGTTGTCTACAAGAGACCCACCTCAAAACAGGGGACACATACAGACTGAAAGTGAAGGGCTGGAAAAAGATTTTCCATGCAAATAGGGACCAAAAGAAAGCAGGAGTAGCAATACTCATATCAGATAAAATAGACTTTAAAACAAAGGCTGTGAAAAGAGACAAAGATGGTCACTACATAATGATCAAAGGATCAATCCAAGAAGAAGATATAACAATTATAAATATATATGCACCCGACATGGGAGCACCACAGTATGTAAGACAAATGCTAACAAGTATGAAAGGAGAAATTAACAATAACACAATAATAGTGGGAGACTTTAATACCCCACTCACACCTATGGATAGATCAACTAAACAGAAAATTAACAAGGAAAAACAAACTTTAAATGATACAATAGACCAGTTAGACCTAATTGATATCTATAGGACATTTCATCCCAAAACAATGAATTTCACCTTTTTCTCAGGCGCACATGGAACCTTCTCCAGGATAGATCACATCCTGGGCCATAAATCTAGCCTTGGTAAATTCAAAAAAATAGAAATCATTCCAAGCATCTTTTCTGACCACAATGCCGTAAGATTAGATCTCAATTACAGGAGAAAAACTATTAAAAATTCCAACATATGGAGCCTGAACAACACGCTGCTGAATAACCAACAAACCACAGAAGAAATCAAAAAAGAAATCAAAATTTGCATAGAAATGAATGAAAATGAAAACACAACAACCCAAAACCTGTGGGACACTGTAAAAGCAGTCCTAAGGGGAGAGTTCATAGCAATACAGGCATACCTCAAGAAACAAGAAAAAAGTCAAATAAATAACCTAACTCTACATGTAAAGCAACTAGAAAAGGAAGAAATGAAGAACCCCAGGGTTAGTAGAAGGAAAGAAATCTTAAAAATTAGGGCAGAAATAAATGCAAAAGAAACAAAAGAGACCATAGCAAAAATCAACAAAACCAAAAGCTGGTTCTTTGAAAGGATAAATAAAATTGACAAACCATTAGCCAGACTCATCAAGAAACAAAGGAAGAAAAATCAAATCAATAAAATTAGAAATGAAACTGGAGAGATCACAACAGACAACACAGAAATACAAAGGATCATAAGAGACTACTATCAACAATTATATGCCAATAAAATGGACAACGTGGAAGAAATGGACAAATTCTTAGAAAAGTACAACTTTCCAAAACTGGACCAGGAAGAAATAGAAAATCTTAACGGACCCATCACAAGCACGGAAATTGAAACTGTAATCAAAAATCTTCTAGCAAACAAAAGCCCAGGTCCAGATGGCTTCACAGCTGAATTCTACCAAAAATTTAGAGAAGAGCTAACACCTATCCTGCTCAAATTCTTCCAGAAAATTGCAGAGGAAGGTAAACTTCCAAACTCATTCTATGAGGCCACCATCACCCTAATACCAAAACCTGACAAAGATCCCACAAAAAAAGAAAACTACAGGCCAATATCACTGATGAACATAGATGCAAAAATCCTTAACAAAATTCTAGCAATCAGAATCCAACAACACATTAAAAAGATCATACACCATGACCAAGTGGGCTTTATCCCAGGGATGCAAGGATTCTTCAATATCCACAAATCAATCAATGTAATACACCACATTAACAAATTGAAAAATAAAAGCCATATGATTATCTCAATAGATGCAAAGAAAGCCTTTGACAAAATTCAACATCCATTTATGATAAAAACTCTCCAGAAAGCAGGAATAGAAGGAACATACTTCAACATAATAAAAGCTATATTTGACAAACCCACAGCAAACATTATCCTCAATGGTGAAAAATTGAAAGCATTCCCTCTAAAGTCAGGAACAAGACAAGGGTGCCCACTTTCACCATTACTATTCAACATAGTTTTGGAAGTTTTGGCCACAGCAATCAGAGCAGAAAAAGAAATAAAAGGAATCCAAATTGGAAAAGAAGAAGTAAAACTCTCACTATTTGCAGATGATATGATCCTCTACATAGAAAACCCTAAAGACTCCACCAGAAAATTACTAGAACTAATCAATGATTATAGTAAAGTTGCAGGATATAAAATCAACACACAGAAATCCCTTGCATTCCTATACACTAATAATGAGAAAACAGAAAGAGAAATTAAGGAAACAATTCCATTCACCATTGCAACGGAAAGAATAAAATACTTAGGAATATATCTACCTAGAGAAACTAAAGACCTATACATAGAAAACTATAAAACACTGGTGAAAGAAATCAAAGAGGACACTAATAGATGGAGAAATATACCATGTTCATGGATTGGAAGAATCAATATAGTGAAAATGAGTACACTACCCAAAGCAATTTATAGATTCAATGCAATCCCTATCAAGCTACCAACGGTATTCTTCACAGAGCTAGAACAAATAATTTCACAATTTGTATGGAAATACAAAAAACCTCGAATAGGCAAAGCTATCTTGAGAAAGAAGAATGGAACTGGAGGAATCAACCTACCTGACTTCAGGCTCTACTACAAAGCCACAGTTATCAAGACAGCATGGTACTGGCACAAAGACAGAAATATAGATCAATGGAACAAAATAGAAAGCCCAGAGATAAATCCACGCACATATGGACACCTTATCTTTGACAAAGGAGGCAAGAATATACAATGGATTAAAGACAATCTCTTTAACAAGTGGTGCTGGGAAATCTGGTCAACCACTTGTAAAAGAATGAAACTACAACACTTTCTAACACCATACACAAAAATAAACTCAAAATGGATTAAAGATCTCAACGTAAGACCAGAAACTATAAAACTCCTAGAGGAGAACATAGGCAAAACACTCTCTGACATACATCACAGCAGGATCCTCTATGACCCACCTCCCAGAATATTGGAAATAAAAGCAAAAATAAACAAATGGGACCTAATTAAACTTAAAAGCTTCTGCACATCAAAGGAAACTATTAGCAAGGTGAAAAGGCAGCCTTCAGAATGGGAGAAAATAATAGCAAATGAAGCAACTGACAAACAACTAATCTCAAAAATATATAAGCAAATCCTATAGCTCAACTCCAGAAAAATAAATGACCCAATCAAAAAATGGGCCAAAGAACTAAATAGACATTTCTCCAAAGAAGACATACAGATGGCTAACAAACACATGAAAAGATGCTCAACATCACTCATTATCAGAGAAATGCAAATCAAAACCACTATGAGGTACCATTTCACACCAGTCAGAATGGCTGCGATCCAAAAGTCTACAAGCAATAAATGCTGGAGAGGGTGTGGAGAAAAGGGAACCCTCTTACACTGTTGGTGGGAATGCAAACTAGTACAGCCACTATGCAGAACAGTGTGGAGATTCCTTAAAAAACTGGAAATAGAACTGCCTTATGATCCAGCAATCCCACTGCTGGGCATACACACTGAGGAAACCAGAAGGGAAATAGACACGTGTACCCCAATGTTCATTGCAGCACTGTTTATAATAGCCAGGACATGGAAGCAACCTAGATGCCCATCAGCAGATGAATGGGTAAGAAAGCTGTGGTACATATACACAATGGAGTATTACTCAGCTATTAAAAAGAATACATCTGAATCAGTTCTAATGAGGTGGATGAAACTGGAGCCGATTATACAGAGTGAAGTAAGCCAGAAAGAAAAACACCAATACAGTATACTAATGAATATATATGGAATTTAGAAAGATGGTAACAATGACCTTATATGTGAAACAGCAAAAGAGACACAGATGTATAGAACAGTCTTATGGATTCTGTTGCAGAGGGAGAGGGTGGGAAGATTTGGGAGAATGGCATTGAAACATGTATAATATCATGTATGAAACGAGTTGCCAGTCCAGGTTCAATGCACGATACTGGATGCTTGGGGCTAGTGCACTGGGATGACCCAGAGGGATGGTACTGGGAGGGAGGAGGGAGGAGGGTTCAGGATGGGGAACACATGTATACCTGTGGCGGATTCATTTTGATATTTTGCAAAACTAATACAATTTGTAAAGTTTAAAAATAAAATAAAATTTAAAAAAAAAGAAGAAGCTTAGAGGCAACTCCTTGAAAGCTGGACAAAGTCATAGCTTTCTCAATAATTCCAGGGTTCCCCCTCCAGCCTCAGCCAAGACTCTAAGGATCATCCCATGGGTAGAGGTTATCATAGGATAGTATACATAGAGAGACTTACACTGGGTCTAAGATTTGTTAGGTCCCCCATGTGGGGTTCTCTAACTCCAAATGTCACAGCTCTTTCCACAGTGCTTCATGGTGTGCTGAAAACCAAGGGGTCTTGCAGCACTGCCCATCACATGATGCAGAGGTGTCACAACATTGCCCATGATACAACTAGAAACTTCTAAAAATCCGGGTTCCTTAATTCTGAGAACAGTCTCTGTGGTCTGAGCCCCCTCCCTAACCACCCATAAAAAGAACCACAAGCCCTCAAAAGGAAGAATCATGCTATTATCTGAGCTGCAAACAGTGTTTATAAACCCTCTGAAAAACCCACAGTCCCTTGAGGTTTGCATTTCTTTTTCTGAGGTTCACACCCTCCCCTCTAGCCCCCTAATTCTCTGCAGGAGAATTACAGAAACTCACCATTACACTTCAGTACACATCTCCTGCTCTTTCCCTAAGGGGACTTGGGCTATTCCAAACTCTGTCTCCAGTATATATCAGGCTCTTTCCAATAAAGCTTATGGGGCCTGGACTCCCAAAATAATTACAGAAAACACATTTCCTAGACAAGAATATATTTATCCTAAGAAGCATTACCTTCTTAATCTGCCTTGCCCTTTGCACTCCTGATGACTTCCCTAATTGAGTTTTGACAGTATTATATATTAAATCATAACTGATAGTTAGAGCAGCATCTGGGCCTACACTGTCCTTCTGCCCTCATCCTATCAAAGCTCCTGGGTAAATACACACCTGCAGCTTCTGGAACATCCCAAACCTCATTTCCAAAAGCAGAAAAGTACAGAAACTGGAGAGATGTGTTCTTGCCCTCAAAGGTAACATATTTGTTGCAGGTGGCTGATCTGGAGAACACACAATGTGACCGAGAACATAGGTTTTAGACTCCATCAGACTGGAGTTAAAATATACTAGCTTAGCCACTTACCAGCCCCATGGCCCTAAGCAAGTTATGAATTTTTTCAGCACCTCTTATTTTAATCTGTAAAATGGAGATGACAATAGTACCTGTCTCAGAGGGTTATGAGAGAGAACATTATAAAGCTCCCAGCACTGAGCAAGGCACTGGGGAAGCACTCCATAAATGACATTTATTAATTATACATTATACTAGGGATGCCTTTTATAAACTTTGAGCTTCGTAGTTTGGTGCAAGGGCTATCTTGGGATGAGAGAACCAGGTGTCTTCCTAAACAGTACTGGGTAGCATCTATAATTTAGCTGTGATCTCAGGAGCCATCTTCACTGCCTGGTAATAGGTTTTGGTGTTACCAACATTTAGGCACCCCTACATCTTCAGATTTAGTGGTAAAGGACCCGCCTGCCAATGCAGGAGACATAAGAGACACAGGTTCAATCCCTGGGTCAGGAAGTTCCCCTGGAGGAAGGCATGGCAACCCCACCAGTATTCTTGCTTGGAGGATCCCATGGACAGAGGAGCCTGGGGGGCCACAGTCCAGGGCATTGCAAAGAGTTAGATGTGACTGAAGCAACATAGCGTAGCACACACCTTCAGATTGCCTAAAGCTATCAGTGGCCTTCACACAACTCTTGGTCTACTCTGGGCTGCAAAACTGCCATTTTGTTGTGTTATTTCAGAGATGATTGGATGAAAACAGGCATCAGCAACCATCTAGCTCAAAATCCAAACCCCACACATGGAGATATTAAATCAATGAATTCAATAAACACCCTACCTACCTCCCAGCCGAGCTCATTTCTTCTTTCTAAGTCACTCTCACTCAACCTTTGGAATGGCAGTATATTAGCTGGGTCAGCAAATATTTAATGAGTACCTACTGCATTCTAGGAAGCATGCTAAGCA